>NC_061500.1:14744203-17325453 GCF_022539355.2 Hippoglossus stenolepis
CACAAATCATCACTTAATAAATAAAGTGACACAGCTTAATGGTCAAATCCTGAATTCAACAAGCCATAGCATTTGTAATACATCAAATACAAACAAAATGTAACACAACCATTGGTCATTTTGATTATAGTATTCTCTACTACGATGAGGAAGGGCCATATGAAGAAAAAAACAATTCTGACATTTCAGGAATAATATTGTTTTGTGTTGTTTCGTGTGTATTGCAGTAAGTATCTGTATTCTGTGTTTATTTGCAGAACATGTCTGTGTCTTGTGTGTATTTGCAGTATGTGTCTGTATCTTGTGTGTGTGTATCTTGTGTGTATTTGCAGCATGTTTCTATATTTGGTTGTGTTGTGTGTGTTTGCAGATTGTGTCTGTATCTTGTGTATTTGCAGAATGTGTTTGTATCTTGTATCTATTTGCAGTATGATTCTGTATTTGGTTGTGTTGTGTGTTTGCACAATGTGTCAGTATATTGTGTGTATTTGCAGCATGTGTCTAATCTTGTATGTATTTGCAGTATGATTCTATATTTGGTCATATTGTGTGTATTCGCAGTATGTGTCTGTATATTGTGTGTATTTGCAGCAGATATTTTTCCAAGTTGATGATGTTTTCCTTATTTATTTGTGTTCTGTGTATTTGCACGTGTTTATCCTCAAGCCGCATGTGTGTTGAGCTCTCAGGGCCACCGTACGTTATTCCACATCAAAAGGAAAAAAAGGGTTTAATCCTGCTCGGTAGTCACAACACGGCCCCGCGTCCCCGCTACACCGCAGGACACAGATGGCTCATGGTCCAGTGTCACAGGACGCCGTGGAATCAGCTGTAACTCCTGCAAGGCCAAAGTTCACTCCTGTGTGACAATAAGTCCTGCTGGGATCAAACACACCGACATGGAAAATGAGTCGGGGGCTTGGAATGGCCACAGCGAGGGACGAGCAACCAGACGATGCTCAGGCAAAGTGACGTGATCCTGCCACTGCGCGAGAAGATATGACGTAAGGAGGAACCTTTACCGAGCTCATGCGGGGAAATTCATGTCCAAATAAAGCTCTACAAGTAATGAAAACTACTTGTTTTTTTATCTTCCATTGTTGTGATGTTCTAAATCTTTTTCACTAATATTCACAGCTTCAGACTAAAGCCACCCAATTCAGTGACTTATTGAAAAGATAAATCAACAGCACAGAGCTTAACTGAACCCACGTTATAAGTGTGATGTTTTAATTAAATCCAATTGAATATTTTCAAAGTGAAGAGGTTCTGATTGATCCTCATATTTGAAGATAAAAAATGTATGACTGGCATGTACGTACTGAAAGTGCTGCGAGACTGAATATTTAGCTGAAAGGAGAGGAAAGCCTGGGGGGAGGGAGTGAAGGAGGGTGCTAATCTAACAAATATTGATTGGGAGCAAATATGGAAGCTCCATTAAAATTGTGCGGTATGTGAGCCGAGAGCAAATCAAATAATAATCAAGTGTTAAGTGACCCCCTTTCACTAACGCTCACTTTGCTGACAATACGTTCAGGTTATTAAACTAATTCAATATAATACTTGTGATTTTTTTTTTTGCTTTGCCCAAGCGGATGGAGAAAATGATGCTTGGAGGCCGTGTGAGGTGAAAAGAAATGTGCAGTGCGTGAAACCTCTGCAAGTTCAGGGGCTGCAGTGTCCTTTTTCTTTTCCTTTTTCATCTTTCAATATAAATATGGCGCAAGTGAAAGTTTCCTCTATAGCTTCATCAGATTGCTCGATTGCCACACACACACAGTGAAGCTCTAACCGTACCTGCAGCCACAGCTTTCATTCAGACACACTGTGTGATGAGGCTTCTCTGAAAGTAGATACAGTTGCCGTTGACATAAACAGGACGACGACGGGACGTTTCATTTCAACTTTTGGACGAGGCGAGTGCCAGCTCATATTCCTTACTGTTTCTGAATGAAAACACAGATGTAGGTGATGCTGCACAGCTGCCTGCTTTCATTCCGTCTCGATGAGCAGCATTTTTTGTGGGATTGACGAGCGAGAACGTGTGCAGACGATTTTCTGCTCGACAGTTTTATCAATAAAGTTTTCACATGTCGTAAATATTTGAAAAACATAACTACCCAGGTATGTCCTTAACTGATTTACAGATTTTAGGAGGATGAATTAATAAATTCCACATTTCCTCTCTGAAAAACAGTTGGTACAAGTGCCGTCTGTCCCACAAAATTACTCTCAAAGATGTGTGAAATCAACCAGGAACACATTACTCATCGCTTCATCGCCATGTTTAAAAGCGTTGGCAGCATCTGCAGTAATTTCCTGTGATGACTTTTGGTGCGTGATCCGTGGGGTTGTCCAGATTAGTCGTGCTATCTCTCATTCTAGTTATTTGTCTCTTCATCATCATCGTCGTCGTCGTCGTCCCCATCATCTGTTTCCTCGAACAGATCAGAGCAGATTGGATCCGGCCTTAATCTGAGATATCCACAACACTGAGGCAGCTGCTGGCTGACCAAGAGGTTGGCACCGCCTGCACCTTGTAATGACCACGACAGCTGGTGTGGCACACACACACACAAGCGTGTCGTATCGTTTGACACTGTACATAAAATCCGAGTTGCATAATTAATCATCAGACAAAAAGTGCCACTACAGGCGTCGTATTGATCACGGCTGCACTCTCATCTTTTGTTTTTGCCCTCCACACATTTAATATCACTCAATTCTCACTTCTTGTGCGGATTCTCTTCTCTCCTCTTCCTCCCGCTGCAGATCCTCTCCTGGAATGTGCCGCAGCAGCTGCTCACAGTGCTAAAATCTGGACGGATTACAGGATCCAACAGATGCTGCTGCTGCGGCGTCCACCAGCAGCCACGGTGGCTACCCTGAGTCGATCAGAGCGCGCATATGCATGTGTGCATCCACCGCTCAGTGTTTATGTCACAAAGGAGCAGTCACACGGAGGCTGCAACCAGTGGAAACTGTAGTGCTGTCTTGAGAATCTAGTAATTAAGCTTAGAAAAAAAAAAAATCTACCTAGTAATTCCCCAAACATCTGTCTGTATGTGGAGCACACATCTTGTGAACGCTTCTTCTTATCGGCTTTTCACTGGGCGTGTGTATCCTTAACGGCCCGAGGAAGTGCACTGTCGAATCTGATGAGATTCAGACACGCAATATTTTCAATATATATAAACTTTGCATAAACATGAAACAGTGCTCAGCTGTTTGCGTGTTGAACATGTCTTATTTTACGTCCTCCAGTTATCTACAGCAGTGGTTGACAACTGGCAATAATATCATAATAATTATACTTTTTATTTCACCATATCAGAAAGTAAAGTAGAAGCACAACATTCGTTTAGTTGTTGCAATGCTTTATATCAAGCTGAATGACAGAGCTTTCATTTTGTTGTAACAAAGTTGTAACAAGTTTGTGAAACTTGGGTCTGAATCTTTGTTTAGGTTGCTTAACATCACTTTTACAGTTTCAGGAAGAAAAAAAAGCTGCAATCAGCATCATCACCACAGGCCAAGCAAACATCCCATTCCAAACAGGCATGTGAAGACTGTAGTTTTTGCAAATTCTTTTAAATGGATTCCTGCAGAAACATCCCATATATGAACCTCAGGAACAAACTATCGAGTGGCCGTTAGAAGTCTACATTGATTCGACATCTTTCTGAAGATCGCTCCTCCTCTTGCGCCGCAGCTTAATGCCTCCTGCAGTGGAGCCGGCTGGATGTGAAAATAAAGTAACAGAACTCTGATCTTAATACTTTCATCCGGAGCTCCCCTTCGCCGCAGCGCTCTCTCGCTGACAGCCCGGTCCAGCCAAACAATTTGCGAGAATCCTCAGTAGCTCTCTGGACCCTTTTCCGTCATCTCACTTCTGCTCTTTTGTCTGTTTCTGATAAAATAGTCGCGTTGACCGGTGAATAATGTGTCAGGGGCCGGCTGGAATTGCTGCAAGGCAAAACCAACTTGTTAGCATTTTCCTGAGGCCCTCCTCAACCCTTATGCAAACACTTAAAACAACACACACACTAATTATGGACACTCATCCATATTCATACCTTATTTACAGATATGAGGATATAGAAGAATGGGCAAGCATATAAAAAAAACCAAAAACACATCAAAACCTTATTATACCGTGTTTACGTCAGACGGCAGCTAACAGATTCTGTCCTCTCTCAAGGGTGTGAGTTATTTTATCTAAGAAATGCAATAATAATGCGTAGAAAGCATGATGGCACCGCTGCAATAGATTGCATCTGCACGCTGGAATTACACTGTGCTCCCTATGAGATATATGAGTTGTTGTGAATTATTGTGTTCAATATACTGTATGGAACTGAAATAATACATAATAAAAAGGAAAAAGAAAGTGACACACTACAATTCAAGAAGTAGATACAACTTGAGGAAATATTGCTGAGACACAGTAGATGGGAAAGAAGACAGATTTTAAAGTGCTTCAGTTTGGTTATAGGCATTTAGAAAATAAACACCGCAAATATGATTTGAACATAATTCTCAATTAAACGAATCTCTCTGAACATGTCATTCAGAGTCAGAGTCATCAGCCATCGAGGGATGGAGCCACAGGAGCAAGGTCGGGCCAATACCCGCACACGACCAATCGTGAGTCAGTGTCAGCTGTCGATCTCAAAGTCAAAGCCAGTTGTTATAGTATATCCCCGTCAAGGCCCAATGGCTAACTTACATTCAATCAAACTGCAACACATTGCACACGCATATCGATACAAGCCCCCTAATCTGCACCAAAATCTAATGGGGTCTTCCCTGACTGATCCCATGTCCATCCACCAAGTTTCATGGTAAACAGTCCAGTCGTTTTTGTTCATTCATGTTCACCATCAAACATATAAACCAACCAACCAACCAACTAATGGACAGGGATTAAAAACATTAACTACTTGGGTAATTAAAACCAAATTTACTTGAACATACAGTATATTTGTGTGATAAGAACTACCTCAAATGACAGAAACCATGAGAATAACTTATTTGATGTGTACTTTGACTTTTTAGTTAGTTTTAATCCATATCCCGTCAACGAACATGGACGAGGTGGGGTTCATGACCTACAGTATACTGCAGCCAGCCAGTGATGTAAATAACATGCATTCTGCTTGGTTAGTTCTGTACATGTCGGAAAAAACAACTTGGTTCTGAAAAAATTCAAAGCTGCAATGTTACTATGTGAAAGCTTGCATTGACCTCATATAGATTTGAAATTAATTAATGACATGTGAATTAATTGCACCAAAAATATAGTTTGCAAAAGCCTTCAGGCTACATATTGTGTACTCCACTGTAGGTGCCTGAGGGCTCACATGATGAACAATCACATAGTGTTCACATTCTGTACATTTATACACACTGTAAAATGTTTTATGAATATTGGGATACGGTTTACGGTTTAGATTGGTTTCCAAATATTGAAATGCTGTTATGTTTTAAAGCAATTCTTATGACTAGATGTTGTGTCCTGTCTGATGCTTCTCATATAAAATAAAGTATTTACCGCAGATTTCCATAATTCCTTTCTCGTATGGATCAGTGCTGCATTTAGCCCAATAAAGCAATATCTGGCTGCTCGTCCATGTGTGCGCAGGGTTGTCTGGAGTTGGAGGAGACACGGATGAGGAGATCTGTTGGATGAGCGAGAGAGAGATCAAAGATTTATTCTTCAGATTTACATCCTGAATATTGGCGGAGGAGAAAACAATTGAGGAAGCAGACAGTGCGGGAAGAGAGAGAGACTCTCGGTAACACCTGTTAAGTTTATACGAACAGATGTCCCAGCGGCAACCTCTGGGATGGCGGAAGCCCACAGGCTTTTGGGAGCTGAGTGCAGTTCTGTTGTAAACATCTATAATAGATGCACTGAAGGTGTGTCTCAAAGCACTGATTATTATAGCCAGTAAAACATATGTGTGGGATAAATCTGTGAGCTTTTTTCTTCCGAGTGCCACGCATTGATCTGTGTTTGGTCTCATTTCCATCATCCTCATGATTGATTTCGATCACAGTATGGCTGCAGTGCGGCTGCATGGTTATCTGAAGTACTGATTGTACTAAAACTCTTTTATCACAGATGCAGTTTTATGCCCACTCGCTCTGCAGCGTGACTCACTCCAAGCTGACACTCATGTAGAGGGACAATTAAAAGTTGATACATGCCGCTAATTCACTTTATGAATTATTTCATTGGCAACACCAGTGCAGTGCCCGTTCTGTAACTGCCTGTTTGAAAGGAACTTTATTGGTGATGAGCGGCTTCTCAATTATTTAGGTAATAAATGAGTCCTCCTCAAACTGTTCTGCGATATACTAGGGTGCATAGTGAAGTTAGAAAACTTTGCGTTCATCCTACCTGGTTTATCTGCTATGAAGATTTATACATAGTATTTTTCATATAACGAAACTGAATTTGCTTTATTACTGTTCACATTTGTCGTTTATATATACATTTTAATGATTTACTTAACTGCAGTTTTTTGTATTCTTACATGCATGTCACCTTTTTCACAAGTGTGTCAACTAACTGGCACAGTCTTCACAACCAAGTTCACAACTTCAAAAAATAAAAGCTCTGCAATTCAGCTCGGTATAAAGCATTGCAGCAACAAAACAAACTTTTTACTTTAAAGACAAATTGCCAAAGTGGAAGTGATTTGGTGAATGTTATTGCCAAGCCGGAGATCAGCCCCTGTGCCTTTTGTCTGTGTCAGTCCTACGTCACGACCTGGATCAAAGCTGGACAAAGTAGTGAAGGCCACAATCAGTTTATTGAAAGAAATGAACAGGAAGTGTAAATGTAGAAATCAAAGTACAACCAAAACCAAATGCTGTGGAAGCCATGGGGGAGGGAGAATGGCTGAATCTCACCAGCTTATATCCTGCAACCAGACCAGTTGAGGTGAATCTCCATGACGACCAAGCTCCTCCCATCAGGCCCCTGCAGAGAGAGGCCTGCTTTGAGAGGCTCGTCACACCTTCATGCTAAAACTAAAATAATCAAATTATCAAAATGGTGAGTCTGCGATTTTGACCCGAGGATCCTCACAGTTACCAACCACTTCTGTAGTTTATCCGAGGGTGAAGAAGAAGACACGTTCAACTCAGCCCAAAGACTGACTGTTAGCACACTGCTCCGCTCCCATCGACTGCTACAGAGGACTGTTCATTCAATTTTTAACAATATTGAAACATATTTTGTGTCCACAATTTGACACTGCACAATACTTTTCTTAAATTCGTAGATTTAGCTTCATGTCATCCTACCACTTAAACTAATGGTACAGCATATTCTTAAGGTTAGCATGAAAGGAGCTGCATTATGTTGACGACTTAGTAATGTACCTGCCACTTGTCTCTTATCAGTTTTTCTATCTTGGACCTATGTCTTCACAAGTTAATTGGATCTTCAATGTTTTAACCTCTACAAGATCGAGATGCAGCATCCGCCACCTGTTTACCATATTGAGGGGTCTATCATCCTTGATACACTGTAGGCAAATGTCATAAATTTCCATGTAAATAATCAACAGTCTGTTGATCCCTTTGCATGTTGAATTTTCACCTTTGAGAAACAGTGTGAATGACAGCCTGCGCCTCCTGACAAACCGCCAACTGTTCATATGCGGCGCTTCCGCATAATTCAGTCATCAAGTGAATTTAATGAAGACGTCGCTTTAGGCTTTAAGCCGCAATCTCCGGCTCATGTGTTAAATTTCTTCTTTTTCTTTTGAGGGGGGGGTGTCAAAGATTGATTTTTTGTACTACGGCTGCTGGCCTTGCAGACAACTTTTCCTAACCTGCACTTCTTCCTCACAAACTGTCCCCAAATGACTCACCTTGACTCACCAGCTGTGATTCACCAACTCCAAATGGCCCCATAATCCTTATCTATCATATCCATTCATTGCAAACTGCCCTGAAGGGTTTTCTCTTGTTTCTCTTTCTTCCTCTTCCAACATCATCCTTGTGTCATTTAAACATTTTTTTCCGAGAATATTTAGCATGAGTCATTTGTTTTCTTTCTGGAGCTCATGTCAAAAAAGTCTGAGGCCACATTTTGAACCCCACTATATCTTAAACATATATTTCCTGTGTTATAAATGCATGCACCTACATAAAAAAGAGGCGAAGCGGTAAAGTGCGCTCCAGCGCCTGCTCCTCTTTCCCCTGTGGAGGTTCAATCAGGTGTGACTCATTGTGAATAAAGGCTTGGAGGACAAATGGAATTCACAGGGAGCCTTCATGCTGACAAGCTTGTCGTCTTCTCCCCCTGTAATTGTCTTTCTGTGTCTCAACAGGTCAGCAGAGCTACAGCTGAACTGTGTAGCGTTGCATTTATATCTCCCTGTCATGTCCAGGGAGGGACTTTATTTTGGCGAGGAAGAAATTTGGACCATATCTTTACATCGTCTTGATCACACACTGTGGTAAATGAGCCTTTCACAATAAATCTCATGGTGTATATTTATTTTGAGTGCGGACTCAATACCGAGTCACTGGTCTTTACACATGCGATTCATGATTTTACAGCATCCCACATTCCACTACTATTCGAAATTATTTCCACTTGTTCTGCACGTAAACCTGCATTATGATTTAAACTGTAACTTCTGGCCACCTGATAAATGTAGCTCTAATATTCTCTCCTTTTAGCTCCTCCAACTTCTGTAATACTTGCTGCTAAAAGCTCTATGGTCACCAGCTTGTGGCTAACTCCGTCTGTCCTGATGGGCAGATAGTGAAGCTGAATACGTTGAGGGCAATAAAACAAAACAATGAGTTAATTAAGTTGATTTGTCATGACATACATGACAAACACAAGTTTGACACACACATATGTAATCATTTGATCACTACGTCAGATTATAGCAGCTTCAAGATTCAACATGATTAAAAAAAATCCAATGTGCGATCAAGCACTTCTTACCTATAGGTTTCTTCTCTTCAGATTGTTACCTTTTTTAACAGCCTCTTTAATCTCGTTCACAGGTAGAATTTGTCTCCGAGGGATGAAACTGCTGCCAATTTTAGTGGCAGATAAAAGACTAAACTTTCCCTGAAAAGCTGAATGGAGCCTTATCGGTGTGAAACCCTGGTCGTGAGCATTCTTATTAGACCCCGTAAACAGCTACGGTGGTAAACAGGCTTTTCCCATGAATGTGAAATGAGAAAACTTTTGTAAGAGCAATTACAAACAGGCTGCCTATATTCTCTGTGTTGTTTTGCCTTCTTATTTAAAATAATGAATACCTCTAATATAACTACTGCTTCTACTATTAATAATAATTACTGAATCCAAATTCTATCAATTAGATTTTTTCTGACCTCATTAAAACCCATCATTTCATGTGGACAAGTATTAAAATGCTAATAATTACTTCTGTCACAAACTTCTGATAAAGCCATAAAAAAATACATCATTATATACAGAGGAAATGTAAAAAAAAAATGTACACAAGTGTGTAATAGGTAAAACAGTTGTTCTGCTGAATTGATCACAACAGCTCTGTGTTGTGAAGGAAGAGTAAGGCCGAGGCCAGGTCTGACCACGATCATATATCAATATGAATAACGCCCCCTACATAATTTAGACTGCAGCGAGAGTTTGATTTCTCCAGTGAAAAGTGAAAAGGATGGAATATGGAAAAAAAAATTTCGGAGATGAAGATGATTTATACGCTAATTAATAAGAAAATGCTGCGCTAAGAAGCTTTTGAAGAGAAAAAATGAATATATGAGTATATGAATAAGAGTGCAGGAGGCCAGCGTGATGGACAGACGTCGGGTCTCTGTAGTGGAGATGATGAAGTAGGGTGGTGGATGCAATGTAAACCAATGTGGAGCGGAAGAAGAAGCATCCATCTATCTGTTTCCTAAATCTCTCATCCTCCTCAGGGCTGTTGGGGGAATCGTCCTAAGTATATAACCGCTGACTCAGAGCAAAGAGATGGCACTTGCTGACAGCTTTGTAACCCTCCTGTAAAATCAGCGTTTTCTGTCTCCCTTTCTCTGACATGAGACTTGAGCAGTGTTGGAAGGTTCGACAGAGAAAGACATTCCACTACTCGGACTAGATTTGATTGTTGCAACTCAATTAGTATCTTATTATCAAAATATTACAAACTATCAACAGAATGCCTCACTGGATTTTATCTTGGCTGAGCTTTCATTATCTGTACATTTTTATCAATTTCTCGTCTTTTTACCGTGAAGCTTTTTTTAGCTATGTTTTGAAAAGTGCCAGAGAAATAACTTAGAACAATGGTGCATATACCAACTAAGGTTAAACTTAGAACGACAAGCAGCTGCAAAGACAGGAGCAGCAGTGTCTAGTGACATTGGCCTCTTGATTTTGATGGCATCATTACTGCTCACCATTAGATGGTTAATGGGCGGAATCCATAACGAGAACGTGTTTAGTGTTACATAGTAAAAAAGTTGCTGAGGTCGGGCCCAAAAGTTTTGGCAGAGCATACCAGAAACTATCACTGCGATCCAGAAAATCTCAATATGCTAAATACTTCCATTGATTATTTTAAGGTGCACAAGCTTCAATTAAAGATATTGACAGTGATCAAAAGAAGTGGTGCTCTACAAAAAAAATGTGGCCACCCACTCTTGAACTGGTGCTTATATCAATTACAAGCTATCACCACCCGGTATCCACATGACCGAACTCATCAAGATTTGATTGTGAAACATGTGAGGGACCATATGATGCTTCTTACCATAGAGTCCTGGTATTTAGTTAAGTACATAGGCCTACTTCTATTTAAAGAAATACAGAAGTCATTCCAGAAACAGCTCCGCAGCAGGCCCACTCCTTGTTTGGACAACAGACCTGTGTGAGATGCAGTAGATCCGTGACACAGCTGTCACATGTAACACATGCACACAGTGCCGCCGGACTACAGAGCGCATTCTGTAACTCCGCCAAGGCTAACGCCATATCTCACCATGTTGAAGAAAGGGGGGAAAAAAGCTGTAGACCCGCACGTTTATCCCGATCTGCTACAAAATTTAAAGGGTTCTTTTTTGGGTCATGTTCCACACCTCCACAAAATTTCACGGACATGGGTTCAGTAGTTTTGGCTAACAAACAACACCAATCAAAACATAACACAACCTTGCCTTGTATTTCCATACAGCAGGAAAAAAAAAAAAAAACACCTGTAACTTGTGTCCCATGACTCTAAGCTAAATGATGACACCTATGGGCCAATTTGGTCATTTTTTACCTTTAGTCTTTCAGAAAAGTGTGATGTAAAAACTAAAAGCTTCTTAACGTCAGCCGTAACACTTATGGAACTTGATTATATAGATTACAGTTCCCAGCGTTTAGACTTTCACAACCATCGGTGGAGACGCTCGGGAGTGATCGAATGAAAAGGTCAGTAACTGATTACACTGACCACTCCCCCGCCGTCGGAGCAGCAGGTGGCCACAAACTCGCTCTGTCTCTCACCTCTCACCGTCTCCCTTTCGTCTCTGCTCTCCGAGGACCTTCCTCTCTCGCGCACTCTGCTCGCTCAGATGTCCCCCCCCACGATCTTCGCTATAGGGCTGTATTCATATGATGGCTTGTGATCTTGTGATGAAATGAATCCTAAATGTCTTCCCTCTGTGGACGCTGAGGATGAATCCATCCATCTCTGAGCATCTCTCTCTTGGGTTTGAGGCTGCTCCGCATTGATGATAATGGCTCACTACTGTGCACTATCTGAGTATAATTATTACCTCTAAAGCAGACGCCCATACCTGACAGGTCTGACAGCTTCAGCTACTATTGTTGGTGTTGGGTATATTCCGAACAGCTGTTTTACAGACCGATGAATGCAGCATTGTGTCAGGAGGTTATTTATCTCTCTTTTGCATTTCATTAGTAGAGGATGGAAATACAATGGCTTGAAATACAGGAAAAAGAAACTACGTTAAAAATTCAGATATTAATCTTTTACCACTGATTATTATTAGAGGAACGTTGTGTTTATCCTCCTTGGTATTAAAGTATAGAAGCAGTAAAAGAGGTCACAGATTTCCAGTGGTGGCTGTGCTACTTGAAAAATGCTATCAATTAGTTATGACACATTACTAATGTGTAGTTACATTAGCAAAATTATTCCGGTGAATTATTCAGGCGACATTTGTATTTTGTCTGGACCGATTTATACGCCCGAGCCCAACCCACATACAGCATGTCTGTCTAGTGCTACTCCCACATCTGGACCTATTCTGGGGCACATGTAAAAGCCAGAATCAGACCAGATGTTGAGGGATATGTGGGTCAGGCTCAGGTGGAATATATTTGTCTGGAAGCTTTTAGCACAAATACATTGCTTTCTGTGTAATTGCTTAACAGAAGAAATAAACAGTTCGGGAGGCAGACACCCTCTCCACGTTTAAGAGTCTGCTTAAAACCTTCCTTTCTGATAGTGCTTTTAGTTAGAGCTGGTTCAGGGCTGTCTTGGACCAGCTCTTAGTTATTCTGTATATATATATATGCATATCTAAATGCTTAGATTGCCAGGGGACATATGTCACATGGATCTTTTCTGTCCTCCTCTTCATCACAGTAATGTCTCATCAGTACATGTAACTGACTCCTCAGAGTCCTTGTGCTTTATAGTTGCAGATCCAGTATCGCGTGTGCGGCCACAGGATTATGAACACAACTAGATTGCTTAGATATACAATACGCTTTCTCACATATGACTACTATTGGCAATGAATCTATCAGTACTGTATTTGTCATTACTACTCCCTTTACATCAGACATTGTCTTTTGTATAAATACTTTTTGGGTAGTTTTTTCCTCGTTTTCCACACCTTGTTAAGACCTGTAAAGCAAATTGTGATTTGTGAATGTGGGCTACAGAAATAAAATATTATTGAATACGAATTGCAGTTTCTCAGTTTCTTACTTCATCCTTCATCACAACTCAAAAGCCACAAACACTGACCTTATAGTGAATCAATGAGCAGCCGCCCTAATGTGAGAGGTATTCGCTGAAGATCAACAGGTAGCTAAATGTTAGTACCGGTGACTGCACGCAGCGGCGCTCATAAACTCCTGTCCTCGCCGCGAACCCCTTACCTCGCCGTGAACTTGTGTCCGCACGGTGAACTGTAAAAAAAGACAGCGGATGAGGTAACTCCCGAATTGTCATGAGCAACGGAGCATCAGTGGGGTTTGCGCCTGTAACGTAATTATACATTTGAAACTGTATTCATATATACTGTTCTATGGTGAAAAGCAAGAAATCACAAAGCTTGTTGAGTTTGCTTGAGCTTAATTAAGTAATGCATTACTGCACAAGATGTTCAAGAGCAACACGCAGACAGACTCTCAGTGGACACAGACAGCTGCAGAGCCGAGAATACAACTCAAGGTTTACAACTCCATTTTTATATAATCCCACTCCTCGACTTTTCACAAAGTATCTCCATCCTACGGAGGCCGAGACGTCTCACACAAGTGCATCAAGCAACAAGACAACTGCCAACGCAGCAACACAAATGTAAAAGCCAAACAACTAAAGCACAACGGAAGTGAGTGACAGTGGATGTGACTGTGAAATGAGCAGAGTTACTCACTGTGGTCAAGTGAGCCGTCATTTGTCAAAACCCAGACAAGTCAGTCACCTATTCAAATGAGGTGGTTGTTTATTTGAGGTGTTGCTGTTCAGGTGAGTTCTTCCTTTTTGGGTGCTCCAAGCACCTGTACCGTAACTCCTCAAATAGACAAGCACCTCATTTTAAGCTGTGTCCGATTTGTCCCTGTTTTTTACAAACTCACTTCACCACAGTAAGTAACTCTGCTCATTTCCTTTGTGCTGTTTCAGTTGTTTGGCTTTTACATTTGTGTTGAAACCTTTTTCCGTTAATGTGCTTATCCTAGCCCACTGTACCATCCAGAACACAAGAATGATCTTGATGATCTACATCGACGGCCCGTCAGAAACAAGAGAAGAACGCTTTGGTCCAACTAATATTGGGTGAGGCGGACGCCTGTGAATGCCAATAACGTACTAATGCTAAATATAGATGTAAACCTGAGAAACCAGTATATAGCCACTATTATTGTTGTTTCTGGAAAATGTTCATTACACAAAGCAACATTTGTGTGTGACGTTGCTGTTTCGTGGACACACAATGTTGAGTCTCAGTTTTAGTGACATCATTTGTGAGTGAAGTAGAATCCTAAACACAGAGGAAAGAGTTTGTTTTGAAAAATATCTGAATAAGTGTGGACAGGGTAAAAATGTCCCACTGTGAAAAAAGGCCTTTTGATGGTGTGGCGCTCCACTCCCACCGTATGAACTGGCTTTTATATAGGTGCACACTGTGCCACACTGTGAAAAACCATTTCAAGTAACTGCTTTGCTACATTCTAGGATTTGTTTTAATAGTGTAATTGCGTTTGCATGTTTTGGGGGTATGTAATTTTTACTAAGGGGAGCTGTTTATTTTTATTACATCTGCCATGTTTTTTACCCCTTGGCCATTTGTTTGTTGGTTTATATGTTTGTTCATTTGTTAGCAAGATTAGGCAAAAACTACTGGACGAATTTCAATGAAATCAGACGGCGGATCCAGAAATTTTGTATATTTAAAATTGCGAGATGAGGTGTTTCTCAATATTTTCACTGATTTCCCAGGGAACAAATCGTGCTTGATGGAAACAAACCAGGCACATTAAGAGGACTGATATGTGTGAATATGTGAAATTTGGTGCAGCTTGATTGAATAGAAGGGGACTGTTGGTTCTTGGCGGAGGTGCGCTCTGATGAATGCCATTCTAATTTATTTATGATTCATCTATTCGAACAAATAACAGATTTGCATGTAGAGCTGTGCAATGTGACCAAAATCTCATATCTATATATAGAGATCATTTACGCATTAATCCTGCACAGGCATGGCCCCACTTTACACGGTCGAGAAAAGGCAACTGATCTGCACATCCTCAGGATTCTTTGACATATGAAATGTGACAAATGCGTCACAGGCAGAAGCCTCTGGTATTTATTTTGGGCACTCAACTGCACCTTTGTGGCTCTCATCCGTAGACTCTCTCCATTTGACATGATACTTGTGGCAGTAGTAGTAGTAGTAGTAGTAGTAGTAGTAGTAGTAGAGATTAGTGGTGCTTGAGTTTGTTTTTGGGGACACATATGCATCATAACAAAGCAGTTTTCAAACGCAAAAACATCAGACTTTTTAAACCCAAACCACATTGACATAACACAATCGATATTATTATGTTTTATGACTCTATTTAGGTTACTTTGGATGAATCTGTTGCTCCTCAGACATTGTATATGACAGTAGACAACATAAATACACCTAAACTGACCTGATTAGAGAGTGGAATTTTTTTCTACGTGAAAAACAGTGTAATTAGAACTATACTACAAAATAAGCCCTCTGCTGTCCTACTTAGAAATGTTTATTAAACTTGAATATGAAAAAACATCTCTTTGTAATTATTAAATTACCATAACCTTTTATATCATCTTCTAAGTATAACAATCTTATTTACTCACAATGAATGCTAAAACTGTAAAAGACGCCATGTCTGTGTTCTTTGTAGTAGGACTATTGAGTCTCTGCTGTGGTCATCTCTGGATACAGCATTGTTTCCCTCCGGGTGACACAGTTTCTTTTGCTGCTAAAAAATGCTTCTGCCTTTACAAAGGCACTTTCCTTCCAATTGGAGCAGGTCCCTCGGAGCAGCCTCAACCATTAGGAGGGTCAACTGCAGAGGACACATGTCACCCTGGGGGTCAGGGAAATATACTCAACTTGACCCCAGTCCTTTAATGATTAGATTAGAATAACCATTAAAGATACATTAAAATAATTCTGTGCTATAAAACTCCAAACAGAACCAAAAGCTCAGCAGAAACCCCCCCGAAATTCAAAGGAGATTAAATATTTAATGAAGCCAAAACACAGAATAAGAGCTGCTTAACATCCTGCATTCAGATGATAAAGCACTGTAAGATGATAAGTAATGGGTCAATAGGCAGATATGAATGTGACATTTATTTTAAAACAGGGGGAACGAGACACCCTGACAAACACTGTGTCGACATATTTGACTTCAGTGCGACTGTGCTGGAAGTGTGACGGAGCAAATCTTAAACCGTAAAGTAGCCGAGCCAGATTCTAATAAAATAAAATACAGCTTTCAATTTGCTATATCAACAGACTCCTCCACCTGGCTAACACACACACACACACACTCACTTTGCAATGCGTGCACAGTTGTGTCCGCTTGGAGGGATCAGAGAAGGTCAAGCCAAGGTTATCAACATTTGTCTTACATATTGATCAAAATGTGCCACTGGGAAATGAGAGGTCAGGAGGTGGTGAACTAAATCAAAAGCAAATACTAACAGTGACAAAACGTAGGATGTGTGTCCCTCCCACCCTCCCCCGCACCCCCAAAGACCTTCTGAGGCAGCAGTTAGGTGGAGTAAATTACACTAAAATTGGTCAAGTGACATGGGCTCGGAGACCAATTAGGTTCAAGGCCGCAAGGCATCACTGAATATGCCGTGGCTGCTCCCTCTCAAGAGCATGTTTCAGGTCGAAGAAAAACAACATACAAAACAAGCATTCGCACACATGCATGACCACACACACACACACCCACACACACAGGAGTAAATACTGTTCTAACCCCATCTCAGATACATTATGCATGATTTGTAATGAGTTGCAGTGATTCAGTGGTTCTCCAGTGCAACCTGTTTTTCACCTACACGTGACCATTACTTTTTTTTTTTTTTCCTGCAGAGGTTCATGCATTATTTTACAAAGAAACAATATTATTAATTCAGCCTCAGCGATGCCTCACAGCTTGTGACATTGATCACAGGATATGAGGTCCAATGGCTTGTTCAAAATCGTTCCAGCGGAGTGAAATGCTCGCTGTCAGAGGCACACGGGCAGATTTCTTCCGTTGAAGCGCTGCGTCACGTTGCGGTGCAAGTTGTGAGAGGAACAGACGGCGGATAACAAACTCACTTGTATGGAGGCACATTCAAAGGATTCAGACAGAAACATCTGTTGCCCTGCCAGAATTAAACCAATTGTTTTCAGAAATGGGAAAAACAGTATTCATCAAGAGCCTACTTACACTGAGTATTGATGTTTCCTGGAAAAAATAACGATGTTCATATGGCAAAATAATGATAATATTAAAAATATTACATCCACATTTTCAAATAATTTGAAATGTCCAAAAGCATTGATTAATTGAGCCTACTGTGTATATGTACTGTAGCTACAGCTTGATGTATTTTGTCCTTCTGTGCCATTGACTTGTGTTGTTGTCCAGAAAGTGTTTTATTTAACATAAACCCACAAAAATGCACAAGCGACATGTCCTGTGATCATAGTGAGATATTTTATTTTGAAGATCCTGTTCCCATTTGTTTGCTGTTTCACTTCCCGCTTCCTGTGTGTTTTCCCTCCAGTTTTGTGTTGCACCTATGGCTTGTATGTCAATCAATCCCCAGTGTATATAAACCCTTGTGTTTCCATCTTCCAGTCACAAGAATGTTTGATCATGAGCTTCGGCTCTGTGTTGTCTCGTCTTCAGGACGTTGGACTTCTCTTACCCTTGTTAAGATTTTGGACTGAACTTCGGCCTGGCTTGTTTTCGGATTTGTTTGGACTGCACTTCCTGGTTTTGGCCTGCCTCACCTCCCTGTGAGTCTACTCCCTGGCAATTTAACCACGCTTCTAAACTGTACACCCGAGGTTCTTACATCTAATACAGAAATGATATTTGAGTTTAGAGGAATCAAAAGCAGCTTTTAGAGCTGAACTCCAGACATTTTACCGAAATTGTGAGAAGAAGATTTATAAAAGTCCGTTTTCCAGACAAACGTTGATGTGCTGTAAACAAACATGATTTCTGCAGTGGAATTTAGATGCTATGTCCTGTTTCAGGCATCTAATACCGAGGTGCCAACTGGATATTTTCTATTGTTGTGAACTTGTCTGACCGGGACAATCTCCTGCTCCATTCTTCATATGATAAAGGAAAACTCTGCAATTTTCGGGACATTTTCTACAGCTCATGTCTGAAAATGTCTAATGTGACACATATCTGTCAGTGCAGAATGATTGTTGAAGCTTTAGCACTCCTCCCACTTAATATGCAAACATGTTGCACAGCTGTCACAACTGTGCGATAGTATCTTGACAGATATCCGAGCGCCCCACATACTGACATTTATTAAATATCAGTTCAACCTTATTTTAGATGTTTAAATTTGTTTCCTACGCTCGAGTAGTTTTAATTTATTACATCAGGTTGCAGACATTCAGCAATGAACCTTTTTTTTTTTAGGGAGCCATGTTGTTTCATTAATATTCATGCACATAAAAACTGCCCTTGACTTTCACTGGCTCCATCTCATTCTTTTACAGTCCCATCAGATCAGCCGCAGCATCCTATTACTAAACAGATTTCAGCCCATCACGAGCCAGCTGACACCCTTTTAACTGGTTAGTAAAGCTCGGATGGTACAGTGTTATCCTGCCCACAGATTTAACTGTGTTGATCAAAGTCAAGAGCTTATAGCAACAAATAAACTATGGACAGATATCCCATAATACTCCAAAGCTCAGAGTCTGTTTACAGATTCCTTTTTAAACTTAAGGTTGACAGGGAAGGAGGAAGATAAGAAAAGAAAAAAAAAAACTGAACTGTAAGAAAAGTCGAAACTTTCGGTGAGTCACCACATCTGAACACGCTGATGGGGATTATCATCACAGCCCACAGGTGAGTGTTGGACAGGTGGCTAAGACGGGTCAACCTCCATAATCATCTCAAGGACCACGGTGCTCCATTGAGACTCGCTGTGTGAATAACTTTGACCCGACGCTCTCAAGTGAAATCAACTCCTTCCACACAGATTGGGGCTCAGCTGTACCTGGGATCAAGGGCCCATTAGCAACAATTTGGTGCAATTGAAACACACAATTCCCACTTATGATCGGTAATATCATCTGAACTGCAATCAAAACAGGCAAAAATACCATCAGTTTGGTCTACATCAGAGGTCGACAATAGGCAAACTGTGGTGATCTGGAAGATGACTCCAATCTACCTGGACCTATAACCAATTTTCTAGTCTTTACTGCTCTAGGTTAGCGGCCCAGGAAACTCGCAGACCAATGGCATGCATTGTAAGTCATCTTATGTGATCCCATTCAGCCAATCAAATCTGTGAATACCAAGAGCATTCAGACTGGAGTACAAACACCAGGGAGAGACGAGAGGAGGGACATTTAGAAATTTAGAAATTGCAGTTATGGCTATTTGATTGAACAGTTGTTGACTACATACAGATGTTAATACATCTAATGTTTATACATATATATATTGCACTGAATCCTTGTCAGACGTTATAATGTTCTGGATCTTTGCTGGAGGACATTTTCTCTATCTAGACCAATCAGAATTGTATTTCTCTGTTAAATAACAGTGGGGAAAAATAGTTTAAAACCAGCAAGTCATTTGTGAGACAAATGTGCTATATTTCAAATTGCTTGTGTCAGAGCCTTTCTTACTGGGATGCCCCCTGCTAAGAACCTGAGAGGATGCAGGCATGTTGTCAAAAAAATCACCACACTCCATTTTACATTGGACTATTCAAACGCTGGCTAGCAGGAAACTTGGCATCTGGTTGAAAGAAGAAAGGAGTTGATTTACAGATGAGTTTGTAAATTTGTCTTGTCAAGAGATTTGTTTGCTTTCTGCCCGCCACAGCTGTGACTGTGATAGTTTTCCCACACTCACTGTCGAACCTGTACACACGAGCAAGTGCTTCCAATACCTGTGGGTGGAGGGTAATCTTTTCCATAAGTAACACTGTTCCCTGAGATGAATTAGGCACTGAAAGAACAGCCCTGGAGTCACGTTGAATGAAGTGGACATTAGGAAAATCTCTTTTCATTTCAGCAAACCACACTGATGCACGGTGAGCATTTCAGAAGCAAAAGTAACCTTTCCTCACCTCGACTGAAGGATTGCACCGACACAGAAAAAACCCCCCAATTTTAAAAAGTCTGCAAGTGTGAGAGTTTGTTGTTGTTCAAGGTGAAACTGAAGTAAAGCTAACAAGCCCCCGAGATGAAGCATATGTTCATCAAAATGTGCTGAATGGTAAATGGCCTGTATTTTTACATTCTCTTCCATCACTCAAAGCGCACTCGCATACTTTTTCTATCGCGCAGCATGCATGCACTGTCTGCAAATCCGTCGGGGGGCAATTTGTTTGGTCCAGTGTTTATTTTTCGTTGGGAATCAAACCACCGACCTTCTTGTTAGTGGACGCTCTAGGAAGTGAGGATAAATGATAACCTAAATAAGATTTATACTTAGAAAGAGGGTAAAAATCCTCAGTATTTGTCTTAAACTGACACTAACGAAAGGTTTTTTTCCACCACAATATTATTTAAATTCACTATAGAGAATATCAACAATATTATGCATTAGGGCAATACAGTCCCTTCTTTTTAACCAGTGTGTTTCATCCCTCTTTCTTTCACTGGGACTGTTTGTTTAAAGATGAATCAGACCATTAGCTATTTCTAAGAATTCATGAATATTTACTTTCATGACAACAAATCAAATAATAGATTTTCTAATGCTGCATAATTACTGTAGCTTTCTAAGAGTGTGCATTAGTGTATCATTAATGTGTCCCCACATTGGACAAGGGTCTCGTGTTCCTTTCTTGCTGTTATAAAAAGAGAGGCCACGGGCTTTTATCTGGCATCATACTCCTCTTTATTATGCATGTGGTGATTCAACACACAGCGCCTCTCTGTGTGTGCACACGTATGGTCCTGCTGGGCCTCATCTGTTCATCGTATGCATGCATCTAGGTATTTAGTTTTTGTGTGTGAGAGTGTTTACTCTGAACTCTTAATTCACTCTTCGACACTGATGCTTTGCAAATGTGATTAAATGTGAGTGGAGCTCACTCATCAATCTGCAAAGATAAGACAGCTGCCCCGCAGCACTAGATTAAAGCCAGATGAGTCAGTGTGCGGTGGAAAACAGGACCATGTAAGTCTACCCACTCCCCAACCAGCACTTTGTTCTTGGCTCCACTACCAGCTGACAGTGAGTCATCCGGTGTGGATGCTGTTGTACCTGCAGCTGTGTGGACAGCCACTGGACTGAGATCCTCACATGAATAGGTCACAGTTGTGAGCGGCTATATTTGAAACAGCGTCGCCTTCTATTTACCAGTCGGTAAACAAGCCCAGAAGTAGGTGGTGGAGGAAGTACTCTTACATTTTGCTCAAGTAGAAGTACAAATAAATACTCATGTAAAAGTACCACAGTAACATTTATGCTCGAGTTTATTCAGACTATTACAATTTTAAACATTTGCAGAGTGTAGTCTATTCTCTAATGCAATGGTCTACTTCATCAGTATGGCTTAGTTTTGGTGGTAACCTCTCTTTATTTGATCTATTTCTTCACCAGAGATTATACAGGTCCATGTTGCTCTTGTTTAAGGAGGCGGCGTCTAATATTATCCGTCCGCCTCGATTTTAGTCAATGGTGCAGTTCCCCCCATTGTTATTGATTTACTGTACATTCATAATATATTAAAAGCCAATACGAATGTGTAACACATTGCATTGTAAAAAATATAGTGGAGTAGAGAGACAAATATTAGCTGATTTATGAAGTAAATAGTATAAATCTACTTCTTTAAAGTGCAGATGTATGGAAAATGTACGTTAGTTGTTGCATCCTACCACTGAAAGTATCCGTGAATTTCTATCGATATAGTCCCTCCACTACTGCAGACATTTTGACATGTCAACATAAAAAAAGCACAAGTTTTACTGATGACATCAACATCTCTATTTATGTCAAGCGTATGTGACAGTGAAGCCGCAGGAAAAACACCGGGACCCTGAATTATAAGCAGCTAAATGGAATTCAGCCATCACTCAATTTTAGTTTTTTTCCGGAATGTGACATTTAGTGAAAAAGACGTATTGACATGAACGCCTATATTGTGAGCGTTTCCCTGTTTTTGTGCACAAGTGGGAGCATTACACTTTCCTGCTCACGATCTTGCACGTTCCCAGTGATGCACCACAGCAAGAGCAGAGAAAACGATTTAACTCACAAGCAAATATTGGCGTAAACAATGCAGTGCTCTAAATTGGAAAAAAAATCTGCTTTGCAAATGTTCCTTGAGGAAGAAAAGGCATTCACGGCATTTGTGCTCCCTCAAAGAAACACAGAATGTGTTTCGGTGAGTTACACAGCGAGTACAAAAAAAACACCCTGTTTGTTTACAAGGAAACGCCACAGGGCACATTTAAATTGAAATGCTTTAGTTGGCATTCAGATATTGTATGGAATATATACAAAATAAAATAAGTGCTGGCATTGGATGTGATCCAGGATTTTTCCCAATCGGACACTCTTGCTGTAACTTGGATAATTACGTCTGCTGAGGAGATTATGTTTGTTTCTTTGTTCTTTTGGATGCTTTGTTGTTTTGTTTTTTCAGCAGGAGTACGCAAAAAAGTATTGACTAGATTTTCACAAAACTTGGTCAAAGAATGGGAGGCTCGCCAAGAAAGAACTCATTACATTTTTTTTAAATTATATTTAAATTTGGGCACGGAGCCAGAGGAAGTGCTGGATCCTCCTTCGTTTTTTTTTTTACATTGTAAGTTTGCATTTTTTATTGACACTTTCACTGATTTCCGAGGGAATAATGCATTATTCAGACATAACAAGGGGACTGATATCTATAGGTGTGTGTATAACTGTGTGCAGCTTGATTGTATTTTAGGGTATTGTTGGACCTTGGCGGAGGCTTTTGTCCTCTACTGAGTGCCACTTACTTCTAATAGACGTATTTATTTTAATTTTTTATAACCTACCAACATGCCATGTAGCAGAAAGCACTAAAAAATGCAATAAATGCGTGATAAGCACTCACCAACCATGGATTGAACAACAAATTCCCTAAGCAAGTTTAGAGCAACACATATATATATATATATATATTTTTTTTTTATCTTTATATGCTTATATCTTTATATGCTTATATTTCTACTCTTGCATGGAGCTATTGTAACAAACACAATTTCCCGCTGGGATCAATAAAGTATTTCTGATTCTGATCATTTCAATCATGACCACAATGGCCCTCTGACCAGGTCTTTACGTAACGGGCTGTCTTTCCAGGCACACTGCGGGCTAACGAGCAACTCCCCTCTCTTGCATCAAATAATCCTGGCTTTAGTTTAGATTCAGCACCACATCTTTGGAAGAAAACAGAGCACAGGCGTGGAACCCAAGGGATCAGCACCGCGTGGATTGATTGCTTTTAACATGGTCTTGCTTTACCCCCTCCACAGTATTGGAAAGTCAAGGGCTTACCACGTGTCCAGTGGATCGACTATACAGCCGAGGTTCTTTCGTTTCATGCTAATTTACTCTTCACCACATTTCAGATGGAAATGTTGTATTTTAACTCGACTTCATTTGAGAGCAACAGTTAAAAGTTACTATTATTTTTGTATCAGTTTCTATGTGAGCCTGTCTTCAGGACTACTGCCCGTAAAGTAGGATTATTCCAAGGTGTTTTCAATGTCTAATTATTGTAGGGCAGCACTCTGCTTTATTCCCCTGGTTCGCTTGTGTGTGTACTATGCAAAAATTAATAAAGATTTGGAGAAAAATAACTTTTGGAGCTGATTTTGTTTCCTGGACTTATGAACCGACCTTAACCTTTCACCATTTTCAAGAAGTCACTACAGTCATGACTACAGTCATATCCTGTAGTAATGCATTCATTAATCGCCACCAGTACAATTTGAGACACAATCTAATAACTTGCCATTGTATCATCATCATCATCATCGCACAACATTAAATGATGTTATGTTGACGTCATCATGAAATCATCCACTGATGTTTCTCAATGTTTCCTGTTTTAGTATTTAAACACGTTATAAATTCCCAGATAAAACCACCCAACATTATAAAAGCATTTAGATTTATTATCTACTACTTTTCCAATGCTTCAGCAAAATGCAACAGACATTAGTTTATTGGTATTAATAAATCTGTGGCATATACAACATAAAAGGTGTTTTATATCCCAATCGTGTAATGGAGTATTTTACATTGTTGTATTATGTTACTTAAAGGATCTAAATACTTCTTCCAACACTGATGATGGGTACATTTTGCTATAAATACTCAATTAAAGGTTTTGCTCCTACTTTAACTTCTTTTTCCTTTGGGAACTACAGCCGGTTTCTAAGATGAAGTTTGAATTGTTATCATCTTTCAGAAGAGGACCAACATGTCAGAGAGGTAGACCACAAAACAAACAAAAAACAGACCACTGTGGAAAAACTGTGAGAAAGGATGTCAAAGGAATGGAAAGGGAACACGGTAAACAAAACAAGAGCCAGAAACACTGAGTCAGTGCTGTCATTATCACTTTTTGTCATGACCCCTGTCCTGGTTTTGTCAGTGTTGCCCACTCTGCTAAAGTCTTGACTCTCTCTCAACTAGTACATTTATATAAAATCTTCTAAAAAATATAGTTCTTCAGAGTCCTGCACCAGGTCGGAGTCCTAAGGGTACAAGAGTTGTGTAATGGGTAAAAATAGATATATTTAAAAAAATTCAAAGGTAGGGGTAAAAAAAAAAAAAAGTTAAGAGAAGTGGGTGAGAAGTAAAGTATACTTTTTTTTTTTTCTGGAGAAATCAGAAATTAAATGCTTATAAAGTATTTTTACATCTAAATTGGCTAATATGAAGCATATCAGCTGCAAGGATTTGTTTTATTGTGAAAACACCTTTAACCACTTCACTTCTGCTCAAACAACCGTCAATACGGACATCGAACCAGCTGGAACATCAGAATGGATCCCACATAGGAAAAGTTTGCAGCGGTGACCAGGTTCTTAGTGACTTTCTCCTTCTTGTAAACAAGCAGGCGCGTCGTCGCTGAGGAAACACCAACAGGAGCAAAGGTGCTCTAACACTTCAGATACTTTTCAAAGAACTCAGCCACCAAAATGGGAGGACAAGGAGGTCATAACCTGTGTGAGTGAATGTAGAATATGTGTTTAGTCTTGGGTGAGGTGTCGTGGGACATGTTAACGGGTCTCGATTTGACCTGGAGACAATTGCGAGTAACGAGTCGGGTCCAGTAAAGAGCTTTGCTGGTGTGGGTTTGACTTTGCCCACTGACACACTTGTTCCAAGTGTCCGAACTATCCAGCCAGTGCACTTACCTGTCCCACCATCATGCTGCATGTGGACCTCTTGCCATTTTGTCCCCTGCCCCCCTGCCTTTACCGATTTTTACATCCGAATCACTGAACCATTCGTTCTTGCTCGATCCATCTCTGTGTTTGGTTCCTCCGCCCTTTGCTCCATACTCAGCAATCGAGACACCTGCAGTGTCTGGTGTCATTTCATTCCCTCACAGTTCCCCCTCCACTGGGGGGGTTGTGGGTCATAGACTGTGGCTCAATCACACATAGCATCAGCTGTATATCTCCCACCGTTCATCTTCCCTCCTCATCCTCGTCCATCCATCCTGATTACACCTCTAATGGTTCCTCTTCACAGCGGCCACCAACAGTAATGGAATTATGCTTGAATGAACAGCCGTGTCTCTGCACTCCTCCTTTTTTTTTTGTTTCTCTATCCTTCTGTCTTTGCACACTCTCACTTCTTCCTCCCATTTTTATTTACAGAAAACAGTTTGCACATTAAACCCTCCAGAGCATTCAACACCATCGGGGCATGTGTGCGGGAGGAAATAAAAAGAAGAAAGCGGCATCCCTGTTAATTTTCAAGATTTAGGGTCTTTATTTGATCATCTTTAGTCAGAGAACTGAAGAGAACAAACACTGCAGAGTCTCCCTCACTTGTATCCAGCGTGTGCACCACTCCATAGGATTGATGGTTCACCCTCCCTTCGTTCGTCCCCCCGTATTCGCCAGAAAATGCTTTTCTAATCGTTCATATTAAGCATTATTCTTCGATTTCACCCCCCACGCCCCACACGTCCGTCTCTGCCTCTGCAAGTCTGTATTGTGACACTGCAGTGCTGCCTCTCGCTCTCCTCAGAGAAAATCATCCTTCCATCGTCCAACCCCCGCCAGCCTTATCAGTGACAGGGGGGAGATGAATAAGGGATCAAAAGAGCCTTTTCTCTCCCTTTTTTCACACTGTCAGGTTATATTTACTCTGGGTCCCATGGCTCAGCACAACGCCACACACACCAATTACACATGACAGGCTTTTTTTCATCTCTGGGACCTGGGGTTGTGCAGGCATGTCGTTATTGGAACCTTTTCTACCGGACATGTTCCAGGGCAGATAAGGAACATATCCTCTTCCTGAAGTCCAAACGTTGTTTTTACAATAACGTGATTACATTGGAGTTTAGAGATAAACCCGAGTTTCTGGCTTTTTATTAAAAGTTTGCATTGTCTTTCCTCATTAAAGCTATTTTCAGAGATGCAGTGAAATCCTTACTTTATTCAAAAATTGTCCAGAGGGAGAACCCAAATGTCAGGTGAATAAGTTGCTCCCGACATATTCTGCAGTTTTTCCTGTCTGCCCTCAAGTGAAATGTTCAGAAAATGTCTGAGTGAGTCCGTGTGAGAATGCAGCAGGAAAACTTTATTCTTTTGCAGTATTTTTTTTTGTTATTGCAGGACCAGAAGATGCACAGCTTCATTCTGTAAAGTCCTGGCTTTTAGTTGAGTACATAAGTTACTTTTATTAGAGAAAATACAGTCGTAGCAGAAACCTCAGGTAGCAGTTCTGCAGCAAACAACAGACGCACACGTTATGCAGCAAATCAGTGGGACATCACACGCTGTACACACACACACCCAGTGTGGTCCAGGCTTTTGACAATAAATGTCCTGGAAACAAAAACACATGATATCCACAGTGGAATTGAATTGTCTTCCCTGCATGTTTTACCCAGGTGACACCCCAAACCTAAATGTTCCAGAAATGTTCCTATTAATTTGAACATGTCTGAGCCAGATGATCTGCTGCGTTCTTCATATGTGAAAACAAACCCCAGAAAATGTTTGGACACAGATTTCTGGACATTTTTGAGGATGATTGAAAGCTGCTTATGTCTCTCAAGAGGATATTTTACAGCAAACCACGGCCAAAATGTGGTAACATGACACAATATAATTGACAGGAAAGTATCACTAAATTGCTGTCGCCTCATGTGAGACCAATTATCATCTTGAACCACAAACGGACAGCTTGCCTGGCGGTGCGATTCATCCGCGGGATTCTCTGCTGGTTCAAACAAACCCTGCTGCAGAAAAGAAAAGTCCCCAAATCCCACAAATCATTTCACAGGAAACAATGGCTAACAGCAACAGGGAAGCCAGTGTAATGACCCATGTTTCATCCTTTTAGAGGCTAAACAGATGCCTCTTTTCATTCTCCTGTTTAAATCAAAAAAATCCATACCTTCGCCGCAGCATCGCCACACGTCCCAGCACGACACATCTGATCAAGCACCCTCTGCTGTTAAAACCGGATCAAAGTTAACAACTAATCCCTGATAAAACAGGGAATTTAGTTTTGCACAAAAAAAAAAAAACTAAACCAGGCCAAGATTCCCAGTGTGTCTGAGTGTTTACCCAGCCCCCATTACAATGTACTAAAACCTTGGCTCTGGTGTTGAGGACTGGCAATAACCCACCACTTAATGAGTAAGGCCTACTGCCGCTCCTGCCAGGCGATAATCTTCTCCTGGCATAACCGAATCAAGCATAGAAATGTTCTTATCAGGAGGGAACAGCAGACATCCCCCCACAAACACCCAGCGGACCCCCGGCTTAATTGATTTTCAGCGTCCCAAGGCAGCTCGTTCCGTGCGTCAGACTGTTTTATTTACTGGACCGCTTGTTTGGGTGCGAGATTGTTTTCTGCCCGTTTGATTTGAAGATGCGATTCAGGCCTTGATAGCAGCTGTGCAAAAGAATGGCAGCCACTTGGACGCCTTTTGTTTCAATCATGTCCTGTAAGTTCTCATTCACTATTTTCTTTAGCACAACTAAACTGGTGGGTTGTTTGCTCGCACAGAAACCCACCCACCGCGGATTTCTGTACAATGAAACTATAATGAAGTCTCTGTTCATATATGCAGTGTTTGTTTTCTCCCCGTAAGTGAATTACATTCTGCACCGGATGATGCAATTTGCAATATTGCAAGTGGACGTAAATTACATTTTGTACATGTATATTTTCGACAAGACGTCTTGAGGATTCATTTGTAGGACACTGCAACACATCGGATTAATTTCAGTCACTCAGACATGTACATGGATCATGTTTACAGGCAACAGCAGACTAATGTGTGTCAATCTATTTTAAGCCGTCTGAAAGAGGGTTATCGAAAGGACTGTCTGACCGCGCTTATGAATCTTGACAATTACAAGGTCCACTTTCAAAAAGCTTTGCCCGTGTGTGTTTGGACTTTAAACTACTTTATCAAACGTTTCATTTAGATGCACCAGTCATGCTCATTCGGAGTCATTAGATCCAGCAGAACAAAAGCTCCTCAGACTTGCCCTTCCAATTCTTTTTCCTTTTTTTTTCACTTAATTACCAGTTCCACTTTTGCTCGTCCCCGGGGCGAGCATTAGTCTCATCGTGTTTCGCCATCGTCCCGTCTTTTTCATAAAATATTGCATATTTTCTTTTGGAGAAGGCAGCTGGGAAATAGGTCTATCATTTTTTTAAATAATGAAAAAGATATCTAGTTGTGTAATAGGTTTCTAATTGTGTACTGACAGACTGGCTCGTGAAAAAAACCTCTCGACAGATTGACAGGGGAGTATTGGCACAATTCATTGATGCAAATTGGTTTGGAATAATGAAGCAACCACAACACTAACTGCAATTAGAAACGAGCACGCTTTTACGCTGCGCACAGGAATAACAATAAAGTGAAATTATTAACATTTTTGGATGCAGCAGGCAATGAAAAAACATATATAAACAGTCTATGGTGCAGAGTGAATATAGAAAACTTTGCATGAAGATTATGTTTTTTATAAAATTAAACTCTCTATGCTTTACTGTTACTTCATGTGTTTGATTTCTATATTACTTTAAATCATTTATTCAATTGGTTTTATCGTGTCATACATTGTATTTCAGAGGTCTGTTAAGCAATTGATACAATCATTAGACCCAAATTAACACCTGTGAATGTCTGTCTCACACAGATATGGTGAAATCAAAGTAATCAGATTATCGAAATTGATCTGTCGGGCCAGATATGACAGCTGGTGGCCCAGTAGTTGTAGGTGTCCAAGGACGAAGTAGACATGCACCGCTCCCCCCAATGGCTGCCAGGTACACATCTTATTGATAAATGTTGAATGCATCACATGTCCACATCGCACCATATTCAACACCGCACTTAACAATACACATGCAAGTGAAGCTGATGAACAGACTGAGATTTCTACAATAATTTTTTATTTATTTACAACGTATATTATTATTATTTTTATTATTAGGAGTAGTAGTAGTAGTAGTAGTAGCCATATTGGTTTTATCTTGCATTGGCTTTTCAGCTGTTATGTAATGATACAGTATAGGAAGGTTTTTGGGGGGGATGGGTTCATTATCTGTGTTTTAAAAATAAAAATAAAATATTCCATAAAGTCCTAGATTTTACCACCTCTTTATAATTTTCTCCTGCATCTTAATGGCTGTGCTCTGCTGTGGTCCTTGTCACTGCAAACTCCTGCGGATGGCCTGGGGACAGTCTCTTCCCTGATATAGAGGCCGATGCGGCACCCTCCAGTAAAGCTTTCTAGCGTTACAGAAAATATTGGCCCTCCTCGGTAGCACAAAAGTTATAAAAACTTAAGTGGTACTCTCAGGCATGAAACTGCTTTGTGTGCTGAAGGAAAAAAAAATACAGTTACTTTCAACTAACAACCTTCAAATGACACATTAACTGACTTTGGGGCTTTACCACAGTATAAATGCAACCTTGTGTCCTTTGGCTTACAAACAGCTCCACCGTATTCTCTGCTCTCTTGTGGAAACTGACCAGTGGCTTATTGTGCCCTCTGGTATGTAATTAATCATGTACATGCACAGTAGGTTTTTATACTTCGACTCTGTTATGTTGGAGTTATCTCGCTATCCTCTTCCATAGCACATAACCAGTAGAGAATGAACTTCAGCAGTTCATATGGCTGATTAAACTTTAATCGGGTAAGTGTAGGAGTTGCTTCATTACTCCTCTACTCTGCTGCCCAGGAAGACATGTTTCCTGGAAGTTGTTTTGTCTACATTCTTTAATTTCACTCCCCAGTTTATCAGATTGACAGTCCATTATAGCCATTTGGCTGCTCAACAGCCTTGTCAGTGGTAGACCATCGGCTCCTGCACTTCTTTCCTCCCCCCCCCGTCCTTTCTCACCGTGGAATGAAGTGCATACAAAGTGAGAGGACACAAGCAGGATTGCAGTTTGGCATTCTGTTGCTTACCTTGAGTAAATTTGCATACACGGGGATTAAGGTTTTCTGTCTATAACATTGATTTGGGGGCAGTGATGTCCATAAGAAGCATCTTAAGCAAGAAGGGTGCCTCGGTATTATGTAATGGTGATGGATCTATGTAAATGGGCCACATTATAGACAGATGGAATCTCGATTGATTAGCCCTCACTGGCACATCACATTGCAAAATATTTATATTGGATTTAACGACTATGTCTACTGTGAAAAGTGTTACTCATGGTAGAGAATCAAATGACTTGGCTTGATGGAGCTTTACAATGTCTCTTAGCTCTTAGCTTTGATCTCTGACCTGCAACTTTGTTGTTTTGGTCAACTGGGTTTTTTGAGCCATGACAAAACTCTAAAACCCACTAATACGTGAGCAACAGCACATGAAAGACACACACAATTAATGACTAACTATCTTGCTAACAAGTTCAACGTTTTAATCTTATAAAGTGACAGCATGAGTGTTTTGTGATCGAGGCTTGTTTCTGCTGCCCCCAAGTGGCCAAGAAACAGTTATCGCAGGTTTAAGTCTATAATCCATGTAATAGCAAGTATCCATTAAATCCCTAAAAACCTTCGTAAAAAATACCTGGTAATGGCCGGAAAACATTTTTTTTTTACCTTCGACAAGGAGGTAATGTTTTCGCCCGTGTCAACTTGTTTATCTGTAGGTTTATTTGTTAGCAGGATTATGCAAAAACTACTAAGACTATTATTACCAAACTTGGTAGAGAAATGAGGCCTGGGTCTGGGAACAAAACACCATTACATTTTATTTTGGATTAAGGGGGTGACCCCGGGATTTTTTATTCATTTTCTTTAAGTATCTTTTATAATGTCAAGATTATCAGACCCCTTCCTTCTGTCCTCCTATATTTCTACCATAAGAACTAGACAAATGTGTATAATAATTTAGCCTTAGTAGAGGTATGGGCTGTACTGAGTTCCATTCCAATTAAACATAGTTTTTAATTAGTTTTTAATCAGTCACATTCTCTGTGCAAAGTATTTTGCGTTATTCACCAGATATATGGGTTTAATGGTAAATATCGTTAGACATTCATACTCTCCCCATTTCTAAATCTAGCTTGACATATAAAAATCTTACTTACTGCTGACTACCAAAGTACAATGACAGTGCACTTCATTTACTTCCTTAATGCACAGTGGAAGGTTTGATGGATCAAGCAAAAGCAATCCCTATGGATATTAAGGTTTTTTTTTGTTTTTTTTAATTACAGTTGTCATTTGATCTCCTTGCATGGGCCGACAGGACTGGAGAGATCCCATTTTGTTTTTGATTTGCTCTAAAAAAGCACAGTATTTACAAGCAAGAAAGCAAAATGTAGATGAGAGAAGACATTGTGCTCATTCTGTCCCTCTAAGGAAGCATTTAACGAGGGGACGGGGCTGTTTGCAACTCTACCTGTGATAAAATGAGAGCTGCAAGTGACAGTTTATGAGAGCACCCCCCCTCCCCCTTTTTGAAATGCATGTCTTATCTTCCCTGAGCTTCATAATCACCTCCTATATTTAGATGGTTCCTTTCTCATGTTCTCCAGTAATTTCTTGTCTCCGTGCCTTTGTTCGGTCCTATCCGCTATCTACATGTTTTCACTCATGTGCGAGCAACATGAACTCACCAAAATAAAAGACTCGACTAAATTAACAATGTTTATGTTATTTTGATGATAGTTTCACTTTAGTTGAGAGCTATAGGTTTTCATACATTCACCACAATGCTGGACCACAAAGGAGCAATTATGTAACTACATGTTTCGGTCAAAATTACATTATAAGCTGTATCTGACTTTCTAAAAGCTGTTTTTCTTACAACAACTAACGAAATTGCCGTTGAAATGTTTTAATTATATCAGAGCAGTTTGCAGTAAATATTAAATTGGACCTATACACCGCAGTATGCAGTGTCTGCAATATGGTGGCATTATATTGCTGCCGAGAAAATATCAATTTTGATTAACTCACTGAATTCGGTTTATCATTCCATATTATTAAGACAGAAGCCAAATCAATTCATGATGGGCGAGGAGAAAAAAACATCTCCTGCTGGCGGCAGCTACCTTAGGAGATAAACTGTTTTAATCAACTTCATACAAATGCATTACAAAGGTGTAACAAATCATAAATTAAAGTATTGTATCAACTTCAAGATGAACATTTATCGTAGTTGCACATATACAAACTTCGCCAATCACAGAAACACGATTTATAAGCTATGAACCAATCAAAATAAAGTACTTTTTTTTTAAGAAAGTCCAAAAAGGGAGGGAGGGGGGGTATACACAGGACACATTGTTAGATACTGCAGATGATTATCCATAGGTGCAATTTCTCCACTGTCAAGATTCTCTGCAGTGATGTTTTGGGAAAAATAAATTGAAAGCTTCACAGCCTTTCTATTGGGTTTATGGTTTGTTGTCCGACCAGCCTAAAAACTTTGAAGCCTTTCTTTCTCCTATACCTCTGTAGTTTGTATATCTCTGTAGTCACAACGAACTGCCTTTGTGGGGCCTTTGAATGAGCAATTCATTGAGGTCCAGTAACACAATAATAATGCCCGACTGCCTCACAAATCCAGAATCCTGAAACGTGGTGCTGTGTTCCTGAACAGCTGGTAAGTAGCTCTGGAGCCCCACAGGGAACAGTGCTGTCTCCTTTCATGTTCACACTGTACACAGCAGACTTCAAATGCAAGCAGGAGTCATCATGTCTTCTGCAGATCGCCTCAGATGATTCTCAGTAAAGTCAGAGCTGAGCTGGGAGTCTGAGTACAGAGACCCCGCTGCGAAAGATAGAGAAGATATAGTGGGAACGGAGACGTATGACATTTTTATGGCTTTCATTAACAGAAAGTTCACGGTGAAATTCTTCCATGCATCCTTTGTAAAGCAGTTATTTGACTACTACTACTCAGGATTACTTGCAGGGGAGGGTTAGTTGGTGATTTAACATAGCTGGTGCCTGAGAGAAAGGTAGCAGAGCTCAACCTAAACCCCATGCAGCGTAAAAAAAATCAAGTAGATAGCTCAGCCAGCGTGACCGAATCCGAATATCGTTTCAAAATGTCTGTCCAAAGCCAGCCCGACTCATTGTGTGCCGATGGTGTCTGGTATAAAGGCTCTAGACCTGGCCAGGACATGCTAGCGCTATTTAGTCCTAATAGTCCCCGAAGTTTCTGTACTGCCCTATTACAGAAGGGAAAAAAAGTTCTCTAGGCTCAGAAGCTTGCCTAGTGCTTACTAATTGTCAGGCAACTCTCAGTTAGCAAGCTTATTAGCTCGCTTTCTAATGGCCCAATTATTTCACATAGTTTATTCAAAAGAAATTGAATGATTGACTCCTCTCTGTCTACAAACCCTGCCTCTATTGTGGGACAGTTTATTCTATGAAAGAGGAAGTTGGCTGTTGCTACACTGCTAATAACCTATGCGTCATCCATTTTGGACTTTTGGCCCATTGTTCCTTCAAAGGTCAACGCTGTCGAGAGTTTTTCTATTCATCAACTTGGCAAACTTGCAGGTCAAAGTTCGCCACATGATGAATTTGGATTGGATTTACATTACCCCACAGCAATAAATAGATTTTGCCATGAAATTTGGTGTTTTAATGTCTTGAGTGAGCCAGCCTTCAGAAAAGAGCCAAAGCGAGGACCAGGGATGCAGTATAGCAGGAGGTAATGGGCATGATGTCAATTTACCAACCCCTACCATTGATCCATTCTTCTAATAATAATAATAATATGTGCTTACCCTTCAATGCAGGGTGAAGTGCAGACGGATATCAGTAGAACAGGTGCAGTAAATGAGTGTCATTACATCCACACAGTATAAAACATGATATCAGCTTCAGGAAGACAGCATTGCTCTTTTTATTTTGTTCAAAGCAATGTTGTGGTTATTGGTTTCGTCACTCCAACAAGAATCCTCAATGGCAGGGTATCAAAGGGGCTCGACAAGACATTAACCCAAACCAATTGAACGACTGCCGAGAGCTGGCACATCGCCAGTGTTGAATTGCTGTATCTTCATTGTGCTTTTGCATGTCGTACCTTAGGGAACACAACTGGATGTGGGGAATGCTTTATTTTTAAAAGATCATTCAAAATTAGTTTCTTCTTCTTGTTACCTTTTTGACATTTTTATTATCATGAAACATATTATTCAATTTAAGTGTTTCTATTTAATTAAACAGAATATCAGACCAAATACAGGCACTCAGTTGAGCTGTATGTAATCAGACTGAGATGGATGTGAGTATCCCTTTGATTATGCGCCTATAGCCATCATTAATGTCTGTCTGGGTGTTGCAGATCTCTCATTGCATCACATATATTTGCAGTGATGCCCTTGAATTGTTCCTTGTTTTTATCCCTCCTCTCCCTCCTGGATGGGCAGTGACCTTTGGTGGTTATTGCCGGCTTCTCCCTTTACATCAATTTAGCTTTGTCAGACTGTGATGCAGATTGATGTAGCAGAACCAGGGCTATTGTCTTTTCTCTTTCACACATTCTTCTTTCTTGTCAAAACCCAGTGCCTACATTACCCTCAATGCAACTCAACCGCTCAGAGATCCGGGTGTGTTATGCTAGTTAAGGCTAATGTAGCCTCAAGCTGCAAATTTTGTAGTTTTCAGCCACGACCAACACTGGCCAATCAATCAATCAAATTTTATTTGTATAGCCCATATTCACAAATCACAATTTGTCTCATAGGGCTTTAACATGGTGTGACATCCTCTGCCCTTAACCCTCAACAAGAGTAAGGAAAAACTACTAAAAACCCTTTTAACAGGGTAAAAAGAACGTAGAAACCTCAGAGAGAGCCACATGTGAGGGATCCCTCTCCCAGGACGGACAGAAGTGCAATAGATGTCAAGTGTAAAGGAGAACATCAAGATAAAGGTTTTAGCAGCATTGATAAGGGTAAACATTTTGAAGCACACCATTATCTGACGCCAACACGATAAAGGATCTGCCTTTATTATCACGATCAGCCAGCACGATGCAGAATCCGCCATACTGGATCCACCATTACGATCTCTGATACGTGATCCACAGATCCTAATCCATGATGTGGCCACAGCCGCAATGACATCACTTGAGGCAATTTATCAGACTTTGTGCAACTCCCTCTGGAGCTTCAAGTTAAACAGACCATGATGTGTTAAATCGGTGGAGTTCCCCTTCAACTTAGGAAGGTGCCTTGCTTCAGAATTGGGTTTTATTGCCAGCAGGTGTAAATATAAAAAATACTATAAGCACCAGGCTAGGGATTGTGCAATATGTTGTTAGTAGAGAAGATCAGTAAAAACTGTCATACGTCATTGACCTCCAGCAAATTCATCTCATTTGAGCTCAAATCTTAGGAGAAACTGAAGTTTAGAAAATTGTCACTGATTGGCTGATGGCAGGTTTGATTATAAACAAATATCCAATATCAGTCATTTAAACAGTTGATACATTTGACTGTATATACATAATAGACGGCCACATATAGTGAGAAGAGCAAATAAGTTTTCGAGAGCAGATCCTTTGACCTTCGGCCTGCTCCCAACCTCGGTAATTTACAGTTACATTTGTGCGCTGATTGATCTTTGCCTTTTTCTTTCTCCGAGACACAAAGATGAAAGGGTTGGAGTCACTTTTCATCCGCAGCCACTCAACCTACACATCCCTCTTCCATCACTCTACCTTTTTAACTTACACTCAAGCCGGGAATGGATTCAGTGGGTTGACATCTGTCCTGGACTATCTGCTATCAACTCTAATAGCTGCAATATTTCAAGCAGCGACACTGTGATATTATGATTATTACATATCATTTCCATTTTTCTCTTTGGTTCTGAGTCTTTGGTTTTCACCTGAAAGTGCACTGACACGGGCTGAATAATGTAGTAGAATTTCATCTCCTATGTCTTTGGTATTTTCACACACATTACTTGCAAAGCACCACAGGAGAGGCTGCCTCTCTCTCGCACGCTCCAGCTGATCCTCTCCAGGAGCTCCAGGGTCACACGGCAAACTCTCGTAAAACATTCTGAGAAACGAGCACAAACTTTCAAATGCTGATTACATGCTCCAGACGCAAACTATAGGCACGTTACATTTCTCTCACATGATTTGAAAGCTGATTATGAGTAGAAGGCAACACATGGAATACCACGAGCAGTTTTACTAACACATATCCACAGACACAAAGAGACGGCAGGAACGTCACTGGCTGCTGCGGCTGGTGCATGCTAGCTGTACACATCACTGGAGGGGGGGTGACAACTTTTGCATTGTACAATTTAAGATTTGTGCCACAAGCCAGAAAAGACAATAGTTGTAACTGCAGGCCGAAATTAAATATACATATATATATATATATATGACATCATACACTATATCTGAATAGAAAATGCAGAAATACTGTAACAAAGGGCCACATTATTGTTTTTGTAAAATCCTTTGACATATGTGTTTATATAGGGGAAACATTTTCTTTTTCAACTCTGAGAAACCTCTAGTAATATATCTTTCAATTGTACTCTGTACGAATTCAGAGCCCATCGGCTGCTGTTGATGAATTATCCTCTGGGGGCAATGGTCAATATTTTGGGGCTTCTGGGGGTAGACAGCGGATATCTGGGCCAAGACTCTGTCTTCCGTACATTGTTCAACAGTTCAACTTGTTTATTTTATCACACAAGTCAAACTTTTATCTCCACACAAACGCAAACAGCAACACTTTTTATTTGTGCTTTAGGTCCAGAGAACATTTTGGCTAGTCACCATCTGCATATGAATACAGACAAAGCAAAAAGCCTTTTGCCGAGGCACTTCGGTCAAGGTCTCTATTGTGGGCAACCAGAGCCTGCTCAAATGTGATTGGTCAAACTAGAAACCTGAAGGCCTCCGACCCCAAACTCTTGTCCCTCGCCTGCAGATTCTGCATATACACACTTCAAATCTGTTCATAGAGATTATACTCTGCAAAGCTCAAATGAAACAAAGTTAGGTGTTCCAGCTTCCCACAATTTTGACAGGTCTCATTTGTTAGATTGAGGCGTCTTCCCACCTTTGGTGTGAATAAACTTACAGCTGTAATTACATTTGTTCAATGTGTCACTTCCCATAACATACAGCTTCAGGTATGATGAAAAACAAGTCAAGTTGGTAAAGAGGGAGTCATGCGACGCACTCGCATGACTTTCTTCCATAAGCAAAGTCCATGATATTTTTACTGTGTAGCAGCACCGAAGAGGAAATCGGCCAAACACAACCTGTGTGGTTTTGGAGCTTCAAAGAGATTTAATGGAAATCAAGTAAGAGCTTGACGGTTGGGCTCACATTGAGGGTTGGGCTGCACCACAGGTAAGGGGATGTCCCAGTAGGGGGTAAAGAGTCTTCATGGAATTATAGACATTACTAGAACAAGTATTTTTGGATTACCTGCTTCCTGCTTAATCCCCAATCCTCTAAAGAGGTACAGATTGGATTTAAACCCTTGTGGGAGTACAGCCCTACATGAAATTCCCCATTAAAGACCTTATGTTCTCTGAGATCTCATGATACTTGTGTGTTATTGGTTGGTACGCTTGTCTGATGCCATGAGGCACAATGAGCTTCCATGCAGTAATAAGCCTCTCATTTTTTTTAACTCACACTTTTCTTTTATGATGCGTGTGTTCTCCAGCTTTCCATCTGCCCCGACAAAAGAAAAGGGTTTATGGATGGGTGGAGCAGTCTGCGCTCGCAGAGGTGCCCGGGAGCCTTGCCCAAGGGAGGCCTGTGGATAATTACAAACCATTCAACAAACACAGCTCGGCAGCTCGCTGAGACGCCCTGACGGTGAGCCAACGTAACAAGAGTACATGAGTCAGACCACGTCAGCTGCTCGGATTGTAGAGGACAGCGCAGTTGCAAGGGCAAAAAAAATGAGGTACACCTGACTCACTGAAGAGGCGGGAAGTTGAGAGGGATATGATAGTACCCCGTTCTATAAATACAGTCAACTATCACACACGGGGTACGATCATACTTCGCAGCTTGGAGACAGCGATAAAGACGGGAAAGAAGAGGGTACGCTGGTCACAAGGGTTGAAACACCCACCGTATTTTCAGGCTCATGATCGGTACAATCAATTTTGCAATAATCATCAGCACCACCACTTATGTAATTCCATCTCCAAGGTTTACATCTAATTACCCTCATTATTAAACGTCACCTCTATCTGCACTCAGACTCGGTGTACTCACTGGACCCTTCAGTGTGTGTGTGTGTGTCTGCTACTTCGTGTCTGTGTGTGTGAGTGGAGTGTTTGATGAAATAGCTCTGCCCCACAGGGTTGATATTCTTACTGAAAAAGGGAGGGGAAGGGCTGTGGGTGCAGTGGAAAGAGCCCTGCAAAGAATCTGATGTATCAGTAACCTCAATCATGTCCCACACCCATGGCTAACCTCGGGCTAAGTTGGGGAATTAACAGAGCGGCCGGGGAGAGATGCAACACCGACTTTGACTTAGCACTTCAGAGGTGTGAGCGCTTTGCCCCCTCTGGAGAACCTGGAGAAAGACCATCGTTATACATTATTAAAACCAGAGACTTCTACCCACAGCCTCCTTCTGTTTGTGTCCCCTATTGATTTCCCATGAATTTCTTTTTGATGAGAGTATAGAGACGGACACTTTGATTACGTTTACCGTTACTCTGTGTGCGTGTGCGTGTGCACTTTAGCGCGTGTGCACAGGCGCCAAGGTGGAGTGAACTTACTTGTGCATTCCTGCCTATGTGCACACACGCTTCCTTCTTGGTTCTTTTATTCTTTCCCTATACTTCTTACACACCCATGTCCAACTCAATGCCATTCTGTGCCGCCTTATATTCCCCCAACAATATAACTCATATTCTTCACCATCCCTCTTTCGCATTATTTTCCTTTCTCTTCCTTTTCTCCTTTCTTTCTTTTTTTTGTTACGCTTTCGTTTTGCAAATTATAGGCTTGGCATTTTGGGAAGGGCAACTCACTCCGTTGGTTCTTCACAGTTCTGTGCATTTGTCCTGCTGCCACTCCATGCGTGAAAATTAAAACAAAATAAAAATACACACAGCCAAGGGGACAAAAAATAAATCTCAGACAGCAACACTGAGCTTGACCAGAACGGGACACAAACACAAAGTACTTAATATCTGGAACACATAAAACATGGAAAGCCAATAAGAGGCTTCCTTGTTTGAGGTAATTGTAGAGATAAAAAGCTCTTCCTGGGAGACTCCTCCTTTCTCCCAACGTCTCTGGCTGATCAGGTTTCAGTGACGTTCAAAGATAAGGCCACACGTGAACAGACACATATACGCACACCTGCAAGCACACACACACACACACACACTATTAGACATAGACATGAGCACCAGCCAGTGTGACCAAGTCTATACCTGTACCCTATATTTGCAAGTCCTCCCTCACACATTCTCCCCTGATATTAAAGTCATGGCTCATTCATTGCATTATTGCAATATTTTATCAAAAAAGGCCTGAAGGATCCAGGCCAAATTGAATACCCCGCAGTTTGTCAGCAAATGTGCAACATATGCACATTTTGTATTTGTTCATCAAATGGGAACCGATACCTCGGGGCATAATGTAAAAAGACATTTTGAGTTAACTTGCTTTTGTTTTAGTAAGCACAAGTCAATATGTCTGTTTTTTGCACATGATATATGCCCCATTATAAAGGAGTGCTCATAAATTCCTTCAAAGGAAATTATATGACCCCCCCTCCCGTGTCAATAATAATCACTGAAATCGGTTATTTAGCAAACATGTCATGAGAGTGATTTCCTGAACGAGATCCTGATATTGATTAGGAAAGAAAAATCGGAACGAAAGAGTTGTTCATCACAGTGACTATGGAAATGAAAAAAAGATGCATCAATATGCACGTACGTCATGTAAACACTAATACATACTATTGAACGTGGCTAATTTCTGTATATGTTAAGCATGCACACAGACATACCTATCGTACACACACACACACTGTATTAGTGCACAGGACCATACACGGACATAATACAGATATATCTATGAACATACATGCATGTATGAAGACACTGGAACGGTGAAGGTGAACCACAGAGGTTTAAGTTGCTGCTATAAACTCTGTAAGCTGTATAAAAAAAATGTTTTCCTTTCTAACCCCTGTTGTTATTCCTCAATTTATAAATTTTGCTCTCAGTTCAAGCGATTGATTCATTTCAATCAACCCGTGATGCCACTAATCTTTCTGTAATTATTCACAGAAAAACAACAACTGATGTCTTCAGGTGTTAAAAAATGGGAAACTCATCCCAGATCAGTGTCTACTTTAAAATCTGCCCTGAAATCCTGTATGGCCAATTACATTATTATTATTATTATTATGAGTCTTGCATCAAAACAAGATTTTTTTTTTTCTATTTTGAGAAAGTTGGAACATCTTAGGTCATTTCACATTAGAAATGTGCGCTTTGTATATTTGTTTAAGCCAATCCCAAAGGTTTACAGGGGCAGAGACTCGGCCGCGGTGCGGGGGGGGGGAAGTTATGTCACAAATCTCAATGCACCAATCAGGATGACTAATTCCACCGGCCACTATCAGATCTGTTTAAACCCAACCTATACATTCCAGACAAGACAAATCGGCTGAGTTATTAATAATCATAAAAATGTGCATGGAAAGGTTAAGGTGGAGAAAATCTGTAGTAACAGTGTGATATATGCTCATATATGGTCCTGTTAACTGAGACAACTGTGGTCATTCAAAGTGCAATATATTACATCTGTAGTATGAGAATGATTTCCTGAACGAGATCCTGATATTGATTCGGAAAGAAAAATGAAAGAAAGAGTTGTTCATCACAGTGACTATGGAAATGAAAAAAAGATGCATCAATATGCACGTACGTCATGTAAACACTAATACAAGGTTACATGTATAAAGGCATGAAGATTTATTGGTAATTCTGAAACCAGTGTGATAGGATATTTGCAGTATAATTATTATCACTGGTGCGTGTGTCAGCAGGTGCTGTAAAGTCTGTACTGTAATCTGAGTCTGCGGATTTTTGATTCTATAAGACCATTTCTTTAATGAATTATTTGAGACATGAAAAAAACTATTTCCAAGTTTAAAACTACACTTTGTAACATTTAATGAGCTTTCCTCCCTTTGGGGCCGTCGTCCCTGACAATCTGTTATTCCACCTTAACAACGTACTCTACCCTCAATTCGGAGACTGGAAGTCGGACCTGCTGACAACACACATTGTGCAGCAGTGACCGTATTTTGCATCATCTCCACCCCCCCCACACACACCTCCACCTCCCTCTTTACTCCACCCTCACTCCCCCACATTGTGAGCCGGGATTCATCACAGGGATGAGTAATCACACTCGTGCTCAGGTGCCTGCACCAATGATTTCACCTCTAATGATGCGGCCATCAAACTTACCTTAACTGAGCAGAAAAACATGTGGCCACCCTTGTGGGCCGCTCTATTGACAGTAATGGCCCTGTGCAAGAGGAGGAGGGAGAGGGGGGGGGCTTTGTGTGCTGCCTGTCACTTGGGAAGCGAGTGCAATGAAAACTGTTGAGGTAGGAATTGATTTCTGTAGGGACAGTGGTTAATATATATTGAGCTGAGTTGATCAAATTTCCTGTGATAATCCCTTGTCAATAATCAATGGTTTCATACTTAATGGGAGCATTTACTGTGAGATAAAGAGGAGAAAAACCAAGTCCTGCTTCTAGAAAAAGGCTAAAACACTTTTTAATACAAATTAGTTCTGCACAACAATAATATATAACAATATATTAATAGAGATAAACGAACAATAATAACAGGCCACCCCAAGTAAATTATGGAATCTGCCTCTGGAAAAAAAGTTTTTAGGTGAGACTTATTGTTATTAAATATGATCCCGAGACATTCTCAGTCTTTTCGTGAAGTGGACTCATACATTACTGTGTAGATGTAGCTATATGACCATTAATGGACATCTTGCACTGTCAGTTCACATTGAGTCTGCCCACCAACCCAGTCAGTGTGCAGTCAGCCCAGAGCTCACCTCAGGTAAACTCCTGTGAATCCAGGGAAGAGCTCTGGTTGTTTTTAAATCTGATTTCTATTAAATAAATAAGGCAGTTGCTTCAGTTTAATATTCTCTTTCATCTCCTTCTTTTTCTCTCCTAGTGAGGTTCCCCTGGCTTTAAACTCCCCGTCAGACAGCTGTACACTTCTAAAAACCTGTCACTCCCATTAGAGGCGCTATAGGTGATGTCCCACCAACTAATTAACACATTGATTGATTAGTGATTGATTATCAAAACCCGCTCAGGTATACAATTGTAGTCTACACGTTGTGGCGTGGTAATCTATGAACCCATGACGCGCTGCACCCCTGATCTGATTCTGCAGGAGGATTGTTTTCAGCCATCCGATCCAGGGTTTATGTTACATTAACCTATTACCCAGTCTGCAGTCTACACACTTCTCCACGATCTGCTGCTGTTTGGGTTGCAGCGGAATAGGAGGGTCGTGGTTGGGGGGGTGGGGGGGGGCAAGACGCAGAAGCAGGCGGGGTGGCAGCGGCGCGGCAGTCGAGGGCAGGCGGGCGCAGGGAAGGAACAGCTCGCTCGCTCTGGAGCGCGCCGCGCGTATAGGAAGGGGACGCATTGATTGACAATCCCGGGCACGGGGCGCCCCACGCTGCACAGACACGGAGCACCGCTAATCTCATCCTACACTCGTCTGTGTCGAGAGCATCTCTGCCAAATAGCGGCCAGATCATCCCGAGGAAAAACAAGGGACGGCTCTGCCAGTCCCCTGGGCACCGGTGTCGGAGTCTTCTCGCCGAAGACGCGGACGCGAGCAGCAGCAGCAGCTCTGCGACCCCTATCCCATCCTGTCTTTATCGGCTTTCTTTAGTGATCAGTGTCGGGCTGAGCTCAAACTCCCCTGGAAACGGGATGGACACAAGGGTCTGGTTGCACTTTGCAATCTGAGCCAAAGAAGATTTGGTCGATTTCTTCTTTTTTTCTTTTTTGGTTCTTGGAATAACAAGGAACTGCGCCTGCTGCTTTCATCGGGATCCCTCTCGGGTTACCTTTTTTTTTCTCAAGTTCCCCATAACTGTGATGCATTTGTGAGTCAAGTTGCAAAACCCTGGAGCATGTAAACGCAATTTTTTTTTTTGTTATTTGTTTGCTTGGAATAACGACGAGATCATAAGAGATCACACTTTCAGGAGTTGCATTTTTTTGGTGCGTAATTCTTGCGGTGTGTGGCCGCAGAAGTACTTGTGCCTCCCTTTTTTTTTTTTGCGTTGAATGTCCAGTTTTTTTCGAATGGAGTAGGTAGTAGGTGATAAACACTTGAACGAAAAACGCGGGGTTTATTCTGTCTTGCCTGTGAACGAGCAGGCGGATCTGATGCGCAGATTCTCCGTAGGATGGTAAATGACTGATGGGGAATCATGAACAGCTCTTCCGAACTCGAAGATGGCACTCGGCATAAAAACCAGGTATGTGATTTTACGCACAGTGTTGGTGAAGGAGTGGTGCATCTGTTGGTGCAGTGTTTCCACGCGGAGTTTGGTGATGTGGCTCTCGGGTGAATCTCTGCACAGTGTAGCTGCAAATGAGCTTTTCTTTTTTTTCCTTTTTTTTTTTTGTCGAGACTCCCCGGGCTCTGGCACTTCTGTTCCTGCCACAACGTCTAAATCCACCCGCACACCACTAAATCCCTGGTTACTTCCAGGCTCGGATGTGTTAGTCTGAAATGACTCAGGTTGCAAACAGAAGAAGTGAGCGGGATGCAGCTGAATGCACGGCAGGGGGATTAGTATATATTGTGCGTATAGGCCGGTGGATGTTTGCGCATCTTGGCTCCGTCTTCCCCCCCTAAAGACAATCTCACATTTCATCCTTTTGGACTGTGCGTAAATTGAATGCGATTTAATGGCGGGCTCGCGTTTGTGGTGTTTAGATTCGAAACATGGCACACACACACACACACGCGCGCACAGACACCCCTCCATCCGTGGCTATTAACACTCCAGAGCTCTTTAGGCATGTCTTCCGCACGGATGGATTGAGACGGGAGCGGACGTGCGTGGTGTTGTAGTCAGGCAGGCAGGCAGTCAGGCTCACTTTGGGGAATAGTCGATTTGTTTTCACAAGGTCAGTAGAGGGTTATTGACAGTCCATAGGGGAAAAGGCGCTGCTCTGGAATCGGATTTCTGGGGCCAATAAAGCTTGGCACCTTTAGGAAACTCACCCAGCATGGCTTACCTCCTCCTAATGAGTGTTGAGGACGGGTTTTAGTCGTTTATGCTTCATCACTGGGCAATTATGTTGGCTAAAGGTGCTGGTGTGAACTTCCACAGCCATTGCAAGTAGATGAAATCAGCAATGTTACATTCTTACATGTGTTGGTGCTTTGGAGCAGCGGTCTCTGCTTTATGGTCCAAATAAGTGAGCAGATATGAGGAGAGGTAACAGCAGGGAATATAATTTGGAGGGTAATGAGTTTTGCTTCACAGATATCCATCTCTTTCACCCCCTAATGCTTTGCAACAACCCAGCTCACTCCAAACCACTGCATTATAAATGCATTTGCTCTGGGCTGCTCTTCGATTGGCGGAGTGTGGCATTGAGCACAAGTAAAAAAATTTGTGAGACATTTTTCTTGGAATTTTTCAAAGCTCGGCAGGTGTCACATGATACTCGGCTTCCTGTCTCCCTGCCCTGTGCTTCTGTTGATTTCCATGGCTCGGTCTGAGTCATTTCTACGGTGGCACTTTGAACCGGGCTGTGTTTCAGCGCTCTGTATAAGGTGTAATCACATTAGTCGTTAGTATCGATTAAGACAAGGCTGCAATGAATATTTCATATATTACAGTTGGCTGATTGTCATTGGTATGAGATGGAGTATAAGTCCAGTTTGCCTACATGTCTACAAGAACTACTTAAAGGTCACTTAAATTGCAAATGCAGCTTCCTTGGGTTTTAATGTGATGTGCTTTAATGTGTGTGCCCTGTAAATCTAAAAATAAAAGAATAAATGCAAAGAAAACATTATCTGAATTTAGGATATTAAAGCTTGATTATTTAGTTTTCCTCAAACTCACTGAAAAGAAAAAGGCATCTGAGTACTAAGGCCTGAGACTGAAAACTCCAAAATATGTCCCATAACCCTCGGGATGACAGAATGAGGAGACGTCGGATGAGACGAGAGGTCGTTGGGAAATGACTAATGCTGCTATCTCTCCCCTCCGCTCCCCACATCTACCTGTCTCCTTCTTCTGCAATTGTTATTTTGCTGTCACACATACATTTTCTTTCTCTCTCTGTGTGTGTGTGTGTGTGTGTGTGTGTGTCTGTCTCCGTCTCTCCGTAATCTTGAGAGCAGTAACACTGAGCGTTTATCTCCAGCCTGGCTGTATTGACACAGTCATTTCAGACTCAGTGGGGAGGGATCGGGTAATAAGAGATCTCTTGTGGTCTCTGTTTGTTTTGATATTACAAAACAGGCCCGACCATTTGTCTGGTAACTCTACGGTGTTTGATCCGTTGCTGTAGGTGCGCCGTCACCCGTGTCGCTTTAGAACAGGTGGAGGCCAGTCAGAGTGAAATGGAGATTCGCCTGCAACTTGAAAAATCTGCCATGAAATGTAATTCACAGGATTATAGAAAATGCAGAGTGGGACTATGCATGCTCAGATATGTGTTTAATTCATGGGTATAGAAATGGGACATTTAGTAGGAACAAAATGGCCACCGTGAGTTACAGAATTATAGTATTAGAGATGGGAAACTGAGATTAGTCAAGGTGGCTGTTCACCATTACCGCCTCTGCAATGTGAGGAATATTAAACTGAAAACTGGGCTTATATATCTGCTCAGGAGAAACTAAGTGATCTCATAAGAAACACAGAGGACTTTTGTGCTGTAAAAACAACGATATTGATTTTTTTTTTCGGGGGGTGCCAGCTAGATTTCTTATAGGGCTGTTTGTTATATGTGTTTCCATGGTATCATTCTTAAATCCGCCATGAACTGAGTTGTAGCCATTTGTTTGTTTGTCTCACTGTAATGATTTCCCCCTCACAAACACACAAACCCATCACATCTTTACAGGACATTATGTGTCTGTGCCACCTTCCTCTTCAACACATGCATGGGCACATTCACACACACACAGTTTAGCAAGGAAGCCAGCGAGGCCCAGTGGGGTTGGAGGTAATCGATAACACACTGAGAACTCAAAACTTTCCAAAGAACCGAGAGGACTGTTTGTGTATTGGTAGAAAACCACAAAATACAGCCGCCAGCTCCCACACTGGATTGCAACAAGCTTCACTTTAGAACCGTGGACCAACACAAATACATCAAAGTCTCACAATGAAATCAATAAGTTAGCAAATCACCTAACTATGGCTCGGATCTCTGTCGGGATTGATCAATCTGCACCGGCGCACTGCAATACACCTCACCCCCACATGTGGCAACTGTGGTTCAGGCTCAACCTACAGAGCTCCATCATCCACACATCTTCCTACAGATAGCTCATAATTATAGCCAAAACAACTTGTGAAAAACATCTAATTGCAGTTTCTCTATGCAAATGTACAGGAGTGTGGCGAGCATAATTATAAACATATTGTATAAAGCATCTGTTTGTTGGTGTGTGGACCTCGAAAGTTTTTTTTCTTTTCTTGAAAATAGTCTGAAAAGTAAACATGTCTGTCTATGACCATAAGAAGTATTTACCACATATATGGGTCTTTACGGACATGAATGTAACATTCCCAGTGTTTGGTCATAATTTGTCAGTTTCACAATGAAAAATGATATTTTTGCTACATTGTAACTATTTGCATGGTGCTCGCGCTATCGTCCATAAAGTTTTTACTGTCCATGCAGAGAGTGACTTTATAGTTTCAGCTAAAATGTATCTTTCCCACACAAGAACTTGTCTGTCACTATTAAGTCCGTGCACCCATCACTTGGAATCTGTTGCACATGAGAGCAGCGTTCGTGGAAGTGCATCCCTACTATACTGCCACAGATGGAAGTAATTCTGTGGGAAACACTGAATGCCACTTAGCTAGTTGGAGGAGACATACAGCTGGGATGTGGCAACTCTGCTTCTCTCAATCTAGCCAATTATTGTCCTTATTGACTAAGACATATTTGACGTCGCTCAATAGTATTCTAATGTAATTATTACCTTTGAAGTGGCTTCATCTATATTGGTATCAACTTTAAAGTTGGACACTAATAATAGTAATGGCCAAATGATAATTTGCAACTTAGTGTTTTTTACATGGTCCAGTGCCGCATCACAGCTGTAAATCCTGGAAGTCCATATTTCTAGGTTTTAGTATGAACAACCAAACACATCATTGTTTATATTTTCAAACTTTAAAACCACGTCAAACTTCATGTAGCTTTATAGACACAACCCTTATAGACATTAGTATGCAGAGAGTGATCATTGTGACTAGACAACAGCCACAATTTCTTTTTCGATGTTCAGTCTATATGCAAATAATTAAAGTTAATTAACTAAAACTGAGTAAATTGCCAGCTTTAACTTCATCCTTTGCTGCAGCTTGTGAATTCATATGGAAGTTAGAATTTTTGTGATTTAAAAATTGCGACCTCTCCAATCCCAATTTAGAATAATTGTTCGAGCCAGTGCAGTATCTTTCTAAATTATAAGATGATACATAATAGGTTTGTGTTTCTTAGACTTCTTGGTTACTACTATGTGCCGCTAACGTATGCAATAGCTCTTCAATCACAGCACAATAGTGGGTCGAGAAGTGGAGCCTGCGACTGTGGGCTGTACATGTGAGATGTGGGCTGTCTGGTTTGGTGGATACCCTTGTCAAACTAATGAACCTGCTGAGCTGGCTGGAGGTATAGGAGGCAGTGTGGACTGGAGCAGAGCGGAGCAGAGCAGAGTGAGTTCCCTGGTTCACTGGGCCTGTAATTTCCCTGTGGGGGGTCCTGCTATGGCGGCGGAGCAACTCTTAACAACTTCAGATTCTGTCTCTCCCGCCCCGCGCTGGGGTGTCATCAAGGGAACACCCACCGGCAGAACGTTTTCCAGCCCCAGAAGAGCTTCAATCCACTTGCCAGATCACAAATCTGAAAATGCAGCAGGCGGATTTGTTGATATATATATACACAAAGTCAGCTTCTGAAAACTGGACAATATTCACGTTGTTTCTCATTGAGCTGTAGTTTTCTCAGCTTCGCACGTAGGCGTCGTCCCCCGTACAGATGTAAGCTCACAAGAGGACTCCCAGTGTGAGATGTGTTTAACACTTGTAATGTGAGGGTCTGACGGGGAGTGCAAGGTTTTTCTGTGTGTGTGCGTCATGTCTTGTTCTGTTTGTCCGGCTATTCATAGATCACAGTTGTCGGCCTCAGTATGTGTTTCACAGCTGCGAGGTATATAAAGGGAGAGTTTGATATACTCGTATGGGTATGTGCATGCCTTCACTTGTTATGATCATGTGCTTCAACACCAGTGCCTTCCTTTTAAACAAGAGTACGGGGGTGGGAGTGGAGGGAGTTATTTGGTTTATCAAGAAAGAAAGGGGGAAAAAAACAACAACCCCTCAGTGTCATTGATTTCACTTTGCTTCTGCTCTTCATAACAACACCGCCTTTATATTGGCATGCACCGTAATGAATTTCAAAGCCTAGAGGCTTCACTTTGTTTTTCATCTTCGGTGGACATGTTCATCTCACACACAACTGCTCTTCTAATCGCCTCCCTTCTTTTTGATCCTTCTTATCAATATCATCTTTGTAGCTTTTGGACGTATGCAGTGCTATATAAGCTTTGTATTGAAACACATCGCCCTGGTGTTGTTGAATTGTGGGATCTAAACGTAAGTGGCTTCACAGGAGTGTGGGCCTATTGTTAGAATGAAGGCATGAATGTGTGAGAGGAGTGTGTGTGTCGGTGGATCAAAGTGGTAACGAGCAATTTACTGTCAAGTCGTTACGTAAGTGAAGAGTGCTTTTGCATAGAAGGTGATTTTGTGCTTTAATGGAGCTGCGTGTTATTTTGTTTTTCTGCTGCATACAGATGGAGCCATTTTGTGGAGCGTGCATGCTCGGTAGCCCGGCGAAGCTGCGGCTTTACTAGTGTGAAGGTCATAAACGGCAGCAGCTGTCCCGTGTGCTTTTGGCCTTGGTCATCCTCTATCTGCCTTTGTTATCTGACCCTCGCTCTCCTCTGTATCTTTTTTTTCCTCATTTTCTCCCATTCCCATATCTCTTGCTGACATGAAGAGACTGGATATTTCAATATCAGATTTCTGGTGGTGCAATGTGGCCAGAAGGCTTTGAGAGAAAACAGGAGAGCGGCAAGGAAGGAAAAGAACAAGAAGAATGAAAAGCAGAAGTAAAAGAGAAAAAGAATGAAAGTAAGAGCCCAGACCAGCGAAATAAAAGAGTGACCCAGAGTAGAAAGGGCACGGGAGTGTTGGGAGGTATGAATCACAGTAGGTCCCACATCAGTGTGGAGCAGACAGCAGGCTAGCTGGGGGCACATGTACCTTTTGCAGGATGACGCAGATATATTCCAGCTGCTCAAAATCCCACAACCGTCCAACAAAGGCTTGTTATCAGATATACCACACACTGCCGTTGGAGGGAAAGCAGCCCTTTTTTCCCGGTCGACTCTTGGATCAGTTACAAGCCTCATCACGGAAGCCCCAAAGCATCACCAGGGGCTCAATCGGATCCAAAACAACAGCTGCAATAGGAAGTGCAATAAGTAATTGATTCATGATTCTTGGTAATTGTGTTGATTTTGTGCATTCTGCATGCTTTACCTTCAGTGCACCTTTGTCCATGAGAACATGTAGATGTACTTACACATCTGCATTCACAGTAAATGTGGGTAGGCATAATGTAGATGTTCCCCATAGCTGCTTCCCTCCTGTGTTTGTGTGTCTTTAAAGGAATCTGAAGAAGGTAAAGCTGAGTAGGGAACATTAGGGAGGCACTGCAGGGCAAGGTTATACTCTACCTCCCAGAGCATGTATTGACAGATGTGTCAGCAAGCTGACCTGATGGGCAGGGTTTCACAGTAGAGGAGCTAAAAGTGTTAGAGAGCGAGGGAGGGATGGAGGGAGAGATGGAGACTGGGACAGCTAAGGCATTAGATTTCCATCTGCAGGATTCAGCCCCGCATGCTTGTTCGTGTGTTAAGACCAGGGTTTGCTGATGTTGTGGGGACCTATATCTGTTTGCACAGGCACATTACATGGACATAACATAAATCTAAAATCTTAAATGGGAAAAAAACATTATAAGGTTAAGATGGAGGTAAAGGTTTGGGTTAGGCAAGTAGTTAGAGGAAGTCCCAAGGAAATACAAGCTACATCCATACTACTATGTTGTCATTGTAAAACTGACATTTCAAACTAAAAACCTTGTAGCATGGATGTAGCCTAAGTCAATGTAATGTCCACTGAAGACTGTTTGTGTGGGTGCACATACATACTGTACCTGCTCAGGAGGGAAGAGCTATGAAAGTGGCAAAAAAGACTCACAAAGGAAAGATAAATGTGTATATTCCTCAAACTCTTTTATTCCTGAAGAACGTAATATCACCATTCTGCAGTTTTTCACTTTCACTTTCCTGCTAAATCATCATTAAAAATGCATTGGAAATTACCTGTGAGAGACAGAGGAGAGGTGTGCAGAGCAAGGGGAAAAGAGAAGGGAGGAAACCAGGAAGAGATGAGTGGAGTGAGGGATGAGAGAGACAGGTGGAGTGAGAGACGAGAGAGACATGTGTAACAGACTTCTGTCACCTTGATGGACACTGAGCTGGACCCGTTCCAATGACTGATTGGACACTATCTCCATATCTCCGGCGAGAGGTGTCCAATTTTCTCGCTCTGATTTCAATCTGGGAGTTAAAGAGCTACATTCATCGGACACTAGAGTCTTCATCAAATAGAGATTTGAGATTGGGACCAATCCTTGCCACAAGATAATACTTTTTTTTTTTTTGTGTTCCCCACTCATCATTAATCAATGCTCATACATGCAAGCACAACAAATGGCGCGCACGCACGAGCGCAGTTCCTGATGGGTTACGTGTCCGACTACGAACGCAAACGGGGCAAAGTCTGTAAATAATAAGGGAATTAATTAGACTATGAAAATGCAGTGAATAATTTATGATGAATGGGGAAGTTTAATCAAGCAATCAATCTACACTGGCAACAGCATCTGGAGCAGAAGAATGTTACAGGACAGAGGAAAGGGGAAGAGAACGCAGTCGTTACTCAACATAAACCAGTTTAACGCACAATCACACTGAAAACGGCTGTTATACAGATAATGCCCCGCAGCTGATAAAAAAAGCGAGACTAGCGTTTTGCATCTGTTTAGCGCAGAGAGGGCCTTTTCATCCAGGTATTCAAGTGCCTGTGATTGAGCTGGGATTGAGCTGCGTTGTTCTCTCATGCTCGCTAGTGTCTCCGAAATCCCATTATTGGGATCTCCTCTGAGCCAAGCAGAGTCGTTTCAGCTGAAAACCGGCCTCGTATATTTACCCGCTAACGACTTGCTTAAGCTAACAGAGGAAACATAATAGCGTCATTATGGGCCGGGCAACATCAGGTGTCTCAAGGTTAATAGCAGCATTAATTGAAGGATGAAGGCAGAGCGATACTGTTGTCCGTGTTAAGATGTATTCTCGATTTGTGACTTGGATGCAAAAAAGAAAGAATCAATCATTGCCTCGTTACGTGATGCCGTGTGTCGGAAAAAACGACCAGTTCATTTTCAACAGGAGTCGAACATGAAAGATGAAGTGATGCCTTGCACCAAAATGTCAAATCCTGTCTTTTCTAAATGCATCCAAAACTAAGGCCAATAAAGCTAGTAAGCATATCTTCAGTATAATTCATGCAAAAAGCCCTCAAGGTAAAAAACACACTTCGTTCATTCCGCCGAAACTGAGATTCAATGTTTTGTGAGCAGCCGAATGAGAAGAAAACTACACGATGGAGATTATGTGACTGACAGGAGGAGGAGAAAAAAACATTACGAGTGATTTAGCAGAAAGACAAAAAAAAGAAATGATGCATGAAAAATATCCAACACTGGAGGGAGGCACAAAAGGATGCAGAGACGTATTTATTGCAGCTACCCTATTAAACTGTTATGACAAACTCATGGCTAATATATTAACAGACTTATCCACTCACATCCATTATTTATTCATCATCAAAAATTCAATCTGGCAGACTGTGTGCCATTATTCAGATGGGCTGGGGGAAAGTGGCACATTTGAATAAATGAGAATTGTCGGCCTCACCCCGGTGGTTTGTTTTTATTCCGAAAAAACCCTTTAAATGATTCAAACATTGAATCAATCAAAAAAAAAAAATGTAGGAGGTGGATTGATGAGAAAAGAAAATCCCACCCCTTGCTCACATAGCTGGAATCATTATATCTTTGGGAAGAAACATTTTTAATGTTCATGACCCATTAGGAAAAAAAATCCAACTCATCAGAACTGTTGGAAGTGGCTCCGTCAAACACCATCTGCCTCGTGTTTTTTTCATCAGCAGAAAAAGAAGATGTTATGTTCCCTGCACGTTTCTAACTAGCATCCCATTTCAGGGCGCTGAGCCCCGCCACGGCCGCAGCAGATACAAGCTGTTTACTGTATTTGGTTTGTCTTGTTTCCTCTGGTGAGGTTTTTGCACCTCTCTGCAATACCTAAGTCTGAATGAGATTGGATATGGAAATGTAGAGTACTGCGGATCAGTAGTTTCTGCTGATGTTGTGGAACTTGGCAGCGCGGAGAACGGGACATATTCCTCTGAGAAACAAACAGTCGCACATACCGACACCTCAGCGTGAGCAGACACATAAAACCAGACACACAATCCACCGTTACGTTACAGGGGGAAAAAAAACAGCCACACTTACAATGAGCAGCTGTAAACCTACAAATTTAAAGTGTGGGAAAGAATACTTGAAAATGTCTATTGTGCGAAAGGTATTGTAGGGGGATATAAACAGAGGAAATATACAGGTTACAGTTTAAATCCATCCATCCATTATCTCACGGGGGGAGATGGAGCCAAACTCAGCTGACATTAGGCGGGGGAGAGAGACACACTGGACAAGTCGCTAGCGTTTCCCCAGGCGCACAGACAAACAACTCATTCACACTCACACCTTGGACAATTCAGAGTCGCTAATTAACCCAACATTTCAACTGACACTAATCTTGTTATTGCCCAGACACAACATAAGCGCCCATATCTTCCCCGAGTAGCCACAACCAAACTATTTGCTAAAGTCAGTGCTTATTATTTAAAGAAGAGCAGTTCTCTAGCTTCAGGGTGGACAAGAGGCCAAAGAAGGGCAACCTCATCTACCGCAGATTTGCCCATAAAGAAGAGCTTACAATGACCCAATGTCATGGCCAGCACAGTCGCAGTGTTTACTTGTGCTGTAATTGGATCCTGATGATACAATATATGACAAGTGGTCAAAAGCACAAGCTCAAATCTTCATGACCTTTAGAAAGATTGACCGATAATTGAAGACCAGTTTTGGAAATTATTTTTCAATCTCTACCTTTCGAGTTCTCCAAGCATTTAGGCGTTATCTCTAGGTGGTGTAAGCAAAAACAACAGCTTCAGTATAGTGTGTCTATCATTTTACAAAACAGAGGTGCAATATGTTCAGGACCAGTATTTCCTGTCCACTCATAGTGTATTTACTTATACAACTAGAATGGTATTAAGTGCATACACTACCTCCCACAGTCCCTTTCAATTCAATCAAGCCTATATATAGCTAAGCCCAAAAAACAAAACAATGCAGACCATGAAATCATAATCTTCATTGTGGAACAATTATACTTATTTTTTTCCATTAATATCCGTCCATATCTTTATTCCCTGGGAAATCGTGTTGCAATGTTACAAGTTGCCTATTACACCTCCTAAAATCTTTGTTCCTCAAAATTACAAATTCAAGAGGCTGTTCGTGAAAAGATTCATGGCCTTAAAATAAAATTTATAAAATGGAACTATTTTTCAGTCTGGCAATCGTTCAGTTTTTAGGAGCAAAGACTGTTTATTTTGCTCAAAATATGTCTTTCATCATCAGACTCAGGGGGGAGATGTCAACGGGTTTAAAAACTTGATTTTCACCAGAGGTGGACTTTAAAGAAAGTGATAAAATAAAAATCCTCGACCTGCCCCTGTGACAATATTTAGAGGGTTCTTTCTTGGCCAATATCCCATCCAGTTTTCAGCAAATCCGTTCAGTGGTTTTTGCTTAGTCCTTCTGACAAACAGTTGAGCGCACACCTCCACCAAGGCCCAACAGACCCCTCAAATTTATCAAGATCAATTCATTTTTCCGAACAAATCCTGGATCCGCCCCCCTGATTTGGATCTGCACCAAAATTGAATGTGTTGGGTGACTTTTGTAGACATTCGTCAGGTTTGTAGACATTCGTTCAGTTGTGTTTGTGTAATCTTGCTTACAAACAAACATACAAACCATTTAACAAACGCTAAGGAGTGAACATAACCTCCTTGGCGAGGTATGAAACCATAGAACACTTTTAATGGGTCTTCCCAGTCATTGCTAATATTAAGTCATGTTGTTGTATCCAGACTTCTCATCTGAACATTTCTGCATCCTTAAGCTTTTCCTTTTGTTATTATAGGATAGACAATTTTTCTTCTTTAACTTTAGATTGTAAATCTTAAATGGACATTTTCTGTTTGAATTGTCAGATAATTGGGTACGTGTAGTTCCAGCCTGAGAAAGCCTGCTATTATAAAAAGCCATTATAGAGCCTGTCAGCACCATACAGTATCTCAGCCATTTGTCTGTCACCTTTAGTCAAATCTTCCTTACAGATGCAATGACTAATAGATGAAGGTAGTAAGAGACAGGGATGGACTACAGAGAGAGAGAGAGAGAGAGAGAGAGAGAGAGAGAGAGAGAGAGAGAGAGAGAGAGAGAAAAAGAAAAAACTTTTTTTTTTTAACAAGATTGAATATGTGACTCGATGGGAACAATACCTGTCACATAACCACTTACAAATCATTCTTTAGCTTGTTTTTGGTTCATACGGTGTCTTTCTATAATCCACGCCGCACGTTAAATCCCGTGCTCGCTCTCTCAGCCTCGCTCACTTTGGGGAATGGAATCTGGCAGGCTCCTCACAGGCTCCTATAATGTGCTAACATAAGAAATCAATCAGACTCGCACTACTTCTACAGCCCCTCTGCTCACATTGATTCATTGCAAATGTGTTGAAAATGAAGAGAGAAACTCTTTAGCACCGTGGGGCGCTGTGGTCAAGGGGAGTGGCTGCGCGGAGAGAAGGATGACAGGTCAGGGGTGAGGGGGGGGGGTCATAGGCCGGCATTCACCTCGGGGTCAAGGCACGTGTCTGTCATCAGCCAGCCGTGCAGAGGACAGGATGATGATGTCATTTTTTACTGGAGGAGGCTGTGGTATGTTTGCAGTGTGTTGTGGTTTTCCAGTGTTCGGGGCATGACTGCTGCTGTCAGCCTTGGAGAGCAGGATGGGGTAGAGGTCACAGAGATGGTGGTGCCTCAGTCTCCCATCAGACATTATCAGTACAATAACCTGTCCAAGGTATGGAAAACTGGGGCTGGGCGATATGGCCAAAAATGATATAGAGATGAAAATGTTGATATTGATAATTAACACGATTAATGCCACATTATTATTTCTTTTAAGTGAAGGTTTTGGTTTTAAAGTCTTCTTTACGAACAGAGAATAAAGAAAAAGATTTTATAAACCGGAGGTAGATTGATTACGAGCCCGTTCAGACCTGGTATTAACCTCCATCCTGAGGGGTCCATTCACAAGTGGACAGTTAGGGTGTGACAAAATATCGCTCTGGCAACATATCCTTGTCCTGACTCATTAGATATAATTATCGCTACGCTGGTGCCAGATAGATAAACATATATCGTGATGTATGGTCATGTGATTGTCTTGTTATATACTGATTATCGCAGAATCGCCTTATTGTGATATCATCGTTATCATTGGCCGTGTATTGCGATCGTATTGTGAGTTACCCTGCTATTCCCACCCCTAGTGGTCAGTGCACAGATTTGAGCGCACCCAAATGCAGCAGCACCTACTCAGCTGACGTCTCTGAACTGCTACGGTTTAAACATGTTTTTATGCTTCTCAGTGACCAATGGCAGGTCTGAAAACACATATTAAATGCTGTCGGACTGTGATTGTGTTTCTCAGGATGGATGTTTTTACCAGGTCTAAACTGGGTCTATGTGTTATGCCATTATATCGATTTATATATTTGAATCCTTGTTCTATTGCTCAGTCCTACCTGCAGCACGGTATTTTATTTATTGTAAAGTTCCCATCGTGTGTGTTGAGCCTGCTCATATTATTCAAGTTATAAAACATGTGAATCACCTTTGTGTCATAGTGTGCTTCAACAAAACTCAACTCAGCTCTCTGCATTTTCCAACCGTGCCCTTGATTCACGAGTATCGCTGTTAAAACGTGGCATCTCTTTAAAAAGAATCCTGCTGTTTTCTAAACAGAATTATTACCATATTCAAGTGCTAATTTGTACCTAATGCATTTGATAATGGATTTTTGATGTTGCTTATTTGAGTCACTCTCAGTCTCAACATTTTTTAAAACTCAAAACAATTTATCTCTCCATTGCCATTCAATTATGATTCAGAGCAATTTCATATTTCATGCTCAGACAGCTCAGGGGGGAGAATATGTACAGCGATGCCTCAGCAGTAAATTTGGTTTCCTATTTTATAAATCTCAAGAGTGAAAGGCTTGTTTATCCATTTAGAAAAAAGAAGACAGTCGCAGGGGGGCTCAATGGTGGCTTGGTGTACTTATATCATGGGCATACACTTAGAGACACCAAAGGGGGCTGATGGAGATGAGGATTGAAGTGGATTACTGAAGATAGGACAGCACTTCACAGAGAATGTAGTCTTATTTTTATATTAGGCTTTCACAAAACACTTGTGGGGAGCATACGTCCGTCCCTGGCCATATGCAGCTCAGCAGCTCAGCGGAGCGGCGCGAGGTCCGCTCCCTCTGCGGGGGCCGGCGGGCTGATTGAAGGGGTTAAAGAGGGAGATTAAAGTGATAATGTACATCTCTAATCCGCAGCACTTTAAGAGGGCAACGAGGCGAAACCGCCTCCAACCACGGAGCTGGACATGAAACGGGTGCATCGGTGGCCGTCAGGGTCAGCCATCGCCATGGCAACAGATTATTCAGAATAATTATCCGCCATATGTGCCGTGTCACAATTACAAGTTGACTGTGAGCCGGGTCAATGGTCAAACGCTGATCAGAGTATTCGGGCGGTGGCGAACGTAACCCCTCCGCGCTGTTTATTAGAAGCAAGTTCAGCTTGTCACATCTGTCGCATGCGCTCACACAATCTCACCTTCACTGTGCTTATTAGCACTTATCCTCCGACGCTGCCAGCTACATCACTTTGTCGCAGTGGCTTACTCTCAGTGTCTTTGCACGCCGAGCTTTCAATAGCCCCTTTTTTCCCCCCCTCAATAATAAATGTTACAAAATGGAAATCTGGAAATGCATAAAAAAGGATTTATGATTTCAATCAGAGTACTAAGCTCCTTGAATCGACTTTTTGGCTGAGTAGCAAGGGAAGGAAGTGACTGTGGGAGGAGAGTGCATGTGCAAAATGTGAGCTGACAAGAAGCTTGGAGGAGGGAATCAAAAATATAAAAAAAACGTTGGTGGTTTGTTCTCGTGACCGAAGCTTCCATTAGGAGTCCAGACGTTTTAACTCATCACTGCAGCTCTCCCGCAGGAGTTTTACTCAGAATGCTTCATTTCCCATAAAGCCGTGTTCACACTGGCACCCTGGGAAAAGCGGCAACAAGGTGCTAAGTGGTTTATCCATTATAGTGGATCATTTATTCTGTCACTGCAGCTCATGTGAGAAAAGTCGTTTGAAGTGAGATACCACTCGATGCCATTTACCTTCCCCGGGAGCAGAGAGGCCAATAGCATCTTTCAAAATCACAGTTAATTAATATTGTTAGTTATTAATCGGAGTAATATCAAGTAAAACAGCTGTTATTGTTGTTTTTCTTACTAGGCACATAAAATAGTCTGCGACAAATCATCCTCAAGTCACCTGTGCTCATCTTTATTCAGATCGCGTCTCGCCCTCTAATTGTGGATTTGGTATGGAACAGTTTGAGGACCCCCGAGGGAATTGTGCAAAACCTGACAGTGGCTTTAACTGTTTTTTTTTTTTTTTAAACACTCACAATACCTCAGGGTTCTTACTGCAAGCTGTCAGACAGTGTAAAATGCACAATGACACCACCTTCCTCTGATCAAATGTGTCACATCCAGCCAGGAAGGATCGCAGGGTGCGGGCACTTCCGACATGTTTGCTGGAGAGGGGGGGGCCTGGATGTGTTCAGACAAGCCACTCAAGTTTAAATGCCAATTAAGGCCCCTGCACGCGCCGCTGTGGATATCTGCGGTCTATTAGATTGTCACCCATCATTATTAGCAGACACTCCGAGCCTTCTGGCATTCTGGGGGGAAAAAAAGATAATTACATTCTTTCTGCGTCATAATTGCTGCCTTGAAAGTGTCTCTTTCGAGCGCTTCCAACGCGGGCTTTTCTTTTGCCTCTGTCTCCCGAATACTCTCTCGCTGAGCTCTGCCTTTCTCATCTCTTGTCTGTTGTTTCTCCAGACACTAATGAAGTGGCTTAATCTCGTAACTCCAGAGGAATTGACAGCAGCGTGGCGCATTAATTAAGTTCCGAGCGCGTCCTTCGTTTTTTTTTTTAAAGTTTCCACATTTTCAGAACGGCCATGTACCTTATAAACATGTTTGCCATAATTACTTGCAGTCGCTTTGCGACAAATGTAGACTTTGCGGGGTTTAAGGATTTACATGTGTTTTTTCTCGGCAATGTGTTTATCAATTAGGGGGAAATGACACCAACGTTGTTGTGCGCTTTGAAAAGTTTAATAGCGCCACGATTCCCATTTGCAACCTCGCTCATCTTAGACTGTTTCCATCTCGAATCTGTTATTGTGTGGGGCTTATTAACGAGTTTTCTTCGACAGCCAAGACCATTGTTGTTCATTGCTGTTCCAACCTGCCGGCACATGCGGCTGGTGCTGAGACTGCCGGGTTTTTGAGTAGCTTATTGGTCCCGAGCTGTTAGATAGATAGCGGGGGGGGGGGTTGAAGCAGTCTCGTCTGAGGACATGGAGGGGCAGGAGCGGATGGAGGGATTCATCTCTAAATGGTGGTTTGGGTGTTTAGCTACAGCAAAAGTGAGCACAGCTTTCCACATTCCCGCTCATGAGCATCGCTATTTGGCGTTGGGCAGCCCACCTTTAATTATTATTTAGCTCATGACGTAGAGAGATCCCAAGCAGTTGACTCTACGTAAGCATTGGCCCTGAAAGGTCCAACACAGTTTGAAACACTAGGTGGTGTTACGAGCCATTTTCAACTCATAAATATAGATTTTCTTAAATACATATGGTAATTAATGTGATATTAAAACCAGCATTAGTGTATTTGATCAAATAACAGTCATAATTTTGTTCACAGCTCGTGCATGGGGACACATTAAATCGTGCAGTATCACTTGAAGTGTGATTTTGCTCGGCTCCTCATTAAGTGTTTTGAAGCTGACGAAGTATAGAATATTTTACCATCTAAGTAATGAACCTACACTTTGTGTCGTGTGATAAAAAAACCTGTTAGACATGAACTCAGTTTGAGTAATTATATTGTTCCGTTCGGGTAAACACAGCGAATAGCTTGTCTGTTACTTACGGAGTGTGAGAGATATTTAGCACCAGCTAACCACACTCATGCAGTCACTCCACTTTGATTTAGTCCCCTCCATCAGACTGCTCATTGGGATGACACTTTCTTTGACATCGCCTATTGCATTCATGGAAATAAATGACAGATGTGACAGTTTTCTTTTTTTTTCTACAAAAAGTCAAAGAGCAAACTATTGCTGAAGCTCTCATATTTTCCAGCTCCTCAGTCTCTGAGATTCACACTGACTTCAGATCTTTGCTTTCCAGAGAAAAATGTCCCTCCATTTTAAATCCTCTTCCACTTGTCTGTGTTTCACCTAAAGCTGTGAGGGGGGGTAATGGTGTGAAATGAAGTATTTTGCTTTACGGGAGCTTTGGGTTTATTTCAGACGCCGTCAGACAGGCGAACAGAATGTAAAGGATGATCAGGTTAACTTGTTGAAAGCATTTTAACCTAATATGACATATTTGTATTTATTTAAATTAGTTGTTTCTATATTAGTTTGTATTTTTAGATTTGTCAGTATTTCGTCTGGTCTTTTGTGTGTGGATGAATTGTCTGTGCACTTCTCTTTGCCCCCCTGCTCGCCTTGGATTGCCCCTTGGGGCCCGAATTAGGTATTTTGAATTGAGTTGAAATGAATTATGCAAAGTGACAATTTAGGTTGCACATAACTCTGCCCTCAGCAACTGTTAATGTAACAATACTTCAAAATGTGCTACAACATCTATTCTACACTGCATTTCAGTGTATGAAGTATGAACCTGTTGCGTAACTTCTGGACAATGTGGCACATGAGATTACAATGTTGCATTAAGTGACACTGAGGAGAAGTGACGCTTGCAAGTATCTGTAAAATCAACGTTTTAGCAATTTTATACCAAAGGGTGAAAATCAATCGGTGGAACCGCAGGTCATGATGACACAAAATTCTGGCAGGTAGATTAACTGGATTTGACTTTGTGTAGTTTGCGAAAAGCTCAGTCGAGGTTCTTCAAATACGGAGGATTATTAAGGATTGTTTCGTCAAGAAAGGAAAAGAAATGAAAAGAGAAGAAATGGTGCAATACATTCTATACCAATCATGCATATGTGTATCTGCATGGTGTTTAATTTCACACTTCACATCAATAGTTCCCACTAAGCCACTTAGGATTTCCTCTGCTATTCTCATGAAATGGAAAGCAGCACATAGGTGCTTGCAGCTATCTTCATTTATTTATTGCTCTGGTAGTTGCAGTGTCTTATGCGCAATGCCCTGTCTCTTCTTTTCTAGTTGCTGGGTCATGACTTCACCACGTTAGGTTACTTCTGCCAGTTAGTACGAATGTTCTCACTCATTTGTCTGTTCTTTCCCATTTATCAGTCCATAACTTAGAAACATTGAATCATACTCCCATAGGGATTGAAATTCATTCTTAATAAGTTACACAGCTGCACGAACCTTTACCTGTTGCTGATACGACCTCTCGGGGGGAAAAGAAAAAGAAAGTAAATAAACCCAACACGCTGCGTCAAGTGGCCCCTTCATGGCGTGCACGTATCCCACTTTTTCCAGTACATCCCGCACTCACTGACGATTGCTTCGGGAAGGTTTATTTTGCACGGAAATGCAAGAATGCTTCCATTATGCTGAAGGCCCTTTGGAGGAAATTGCTTTTGTATTTTACGAGTAGTGCCACTACAGCAGTATCGCTACACTGTTGGCATGCTGGGTACCTCTGTAACCGCTAACAAGACTCCAGTCAGAGAAATCTGTCGCTGTCACTTTTAAGGACAGAGCAGATGGATGAGGATGGAAAGCGGAGGAGGAGAGGTGAGGTATTGCACTTGATAAAGGAACTCATTTGTTTGTGTTGTGATGGCACAACTTGAGTCCACGATAGGAAAGTTGAGTTTACAGAAACCCATGACCTTAGAAGGCCTACACCCGCTGCAGCTCGACCTCCCCTCAGGGAGAGATTGAACACGCAGCACTTACCACCCGATAGCACTCGACCAACACATCCTTTGGTCACGCTGGTGCACGTACATGGACACACACACACACACACACACACACACACACACGCACACGGACCAATCCAAATACACGCAGCTTTCTACATAAACGAAGCACTGCACATATAAACCCTCGCCCCTGCACACTCACACACACACACATATTCACAAACAGTGCGAGCAAATGAGCAGACATCACATTTGTCTCACACCATCAGCATCAAAATCGGTTCCCTTTTCCAAGGTCAAACTGTCAACTTGTAGGGTATCCCCTGCCCGCCCTCACAGACACACACGAAGAGCGAGATGGCCACAAAGTCCCAGACAGACAGAGGCACACAAATGAATGCGCTCACGTAACGCTGCCATGATATGCCGCTGGAGCTGCGACCATAAGTCATCCTGCGAGGTAGCGGCACCATGAAGTGTAGACACCAGTATCCATAACACGCATGTATTATTTATGAGAGCCTGTGTAGCGATATATGCAAATGTATACATTAAGGAGAGGCTCTTCATTTCTGCCAGTTAGAAGGAGTGTCCGCCTTCTTATCGCACTGCTATTAAAATAGCAAGGCTGTAGGGCGGAGATCCATCTTGTCTTTTAATGGCATGTCTGTGCATTTGTCTGTGTGTGCGGCGCATAAAGGTGTGTGTGTGTGTGTGTGTGTGTGTGTGTGTGTGTGTGTGTGTGTGTGTGTGTGTGTGTGCAAATGTCTTCTGTCTTTCCCAGATATTTGTAGATCCTGTGCTCGCATGATTCCGCCGGTGCACTTAAGTGTGCTCAGCAACTGCAATCAGGACCGTAAGTGGCCGGCAGTTTCGAAAGGAGAACAAGAAGTGGGGAGTCGAGAGAAGTAGAGAGGAGAGGAGATGGATGTGTGCCTGTGAAGTTAAGATGTGATGATGAGAATCGTTTTTAATTCGTCTTGACAAAGCTAAAGCGAATAGCATCATTATTAACTCCTTGCTATTTAATCTTGGAATATGTTACTTTATAAAGACGTCTCTGTTAGTGTGTGTTTAAGCAGCATCTGCAAGATGGTTATTCTGTTCTTAAGGATTCCCGCTGTTTAATAGGAATGTTTTTTCTAGGGTTGGGTTCCAGCCGGTATCTGCAGGACCAAATCACACCGCGGATTTCAGTGCTTCATTTTGGTGCCTGAGTTATGTACTGTAATAGTCGCCCTGCTTAAAAGCAACATAAACATCACTGCATGGGTCAGGTTAACGTTACATTTAATTCTGGTGGCAACACACTCTCTACATGGCTCTGGCAGCACTTCACATTAGCCTGCTGTTAAACTCCAGTCGAATTCACAGCAAAGCGAATTTTCCCACACATGAGGCCACAGGATCATTTGTTTACTCGTGTGATATTTGGGTCCTTTGCATCGTTGCATTTACTTTGTTTCTCATCTCAATGCGCAAAAAAATCTGCTTCGCATTTGCTGTGAATGCACCATGAAGCCAAACGGTCAAACGAGGGGCTGTATTTAACGCAGCAAATGTCTGAAAACAATTCTGTGTCAAGGAAGCGACACAACGAAGTCAATGAAGCACCTGGCAACGCACGGGAAACGTTTGAAAGCAGAGGGATGCTCCGTGTTTGGGCCTGGTCACGTGACCCAATGTTCCTGTTTGCTTCCTGCGATGAGGCAAATCATGCCGTAGCTTCGTGTGGAGTTTGGTGAACCGCCAATACTCGTTTTTGTATTTGCGTATGTGTGACTGTGCACCCCCTGCTGAGCACATCAGCCGGCAGTGTGGGCTTCCTTTGCCATGGTGGAGGGGAGACAATTGACAAGTTTGGAGATGGAGCATTTGGCAATATTACCTGGGTTATTAATTATTGGGTTATAAGGCTGCATTTATGATGATTTTGCACATATTATAGTTAATGTCAAAATTCAACTTTGTCTTGGCAAAATCAAAGTTATTTTCAACATATCGTTGACCGTCCTTTTGTGCATTTTGTGAAAAAGTATCAGTTCTGACCCATTCCATTTTAAAAGTAACGATTGAGCACCGTTGTCTACGATAACCCAAACGATACCCAACCCAAGTTTTTACACCCACAGTGGTGCTGCTTTGGCATTCATAAGCTCCCATTAGAATACATCCTGACTGTGTGTGCACTGTTGAGCTTTTTTGTTTTTGGCATGTCATGCAGTGGTACTGAACTCTTCCTCACTTGGCCTGCATCCTGCACATGAAAGTTTAATTTCCAGTCAAAGGAAGTCAAGTTTATTTGTAAGTCCCAACATCACATTCAATGTCTCAATAGGCCTTATACAAGCCCACGGCAGCAACAGTTCCTTATTTAGCCAGCTCTATTTGAGGGCAAGGGGGGAAAGAAGAATAAGCGGAATAAGCAAATATGGTTTAAAATCCTCAGGGCAGGAAATTCAAATAGAGATCTTTCATCTCCACATGGCTGGGAATGGCAGGACCAGTAGCTGGGGAATGGGCAATTAAAGAAACAGGGAAAAAAAACTTGTAACGATTAGTAGAAACATGCAGCGTTTTAAATGTCTAGATGTTTGGAGCCTTGTCATGTTTAGACTCTAATAAATTAGCTTTACTAGATAAGGGCGCATCAGCAAGAGGAGTCTCAAGTCATCTGTGTCCTGGGAGACGAGAGGTTACAAAACACCCAATCAAAAGAGAAAGCCCTCTTTCAATCTCTCAGTTTCACTTCACGCTCACAAAGCAGCCATTCTGACCTCATAGTGATTGTGTGCTTTATAATAGTCGCTGCCGTGATAGTATGTTTTTGCAATCCTGTGTGTGTGTGTGTGTGTCTCAGGGACAGTAGTGGGTGACAGACTCACTCCCTGTGTGTGTGGGCGACTGCAGTGTGAGCTCCAAGGACAGGCAGTGGAGGGTAGAGCGGGTGATTTGTCTCTTAGGATTGAACTCATCTCCCCGGTCTCCTGCAGGCCTCCCGTCCCTCCCTCCCTTTTTTCTCCGCATGCTGTCTTATTTTGAAGGTGAAGTGCATTTCTCTCGCTGTTTGTTATGCACACGTTGGAGCTGATGCAGTTCGTTGACTTTGCACAGGATGTGTACTTGAGGAAGCTTTGACTCACGTTAGACACTCAAGCTGCTTTCAGACATACAATAAAGTTTTCCTGAAATTTTCCAGAGGTGTTTTTATGTGAGACCACAAAGGTCTGAATCAGTTGCCCCGGAACGTTTTTTGCCAGATCCCTCGTAAAATGTTTGGAACACGTCAGATTGAGTGCATGTGTGAATACAGCGGGAACATTTCCAGAAAATCCACAGCAAGCAAATGGACGCGTTGGGCAGGCTGTGGCTCAGCGGGGGCCTTCTCAGCGTGGAAGCAGAGGGATGTGGATCAGTGGGTCTTTCTCGAACTATTAGTTGGTTTGATCCCAGTCTTCCCCTTACGCATACCATAGTGTCCTTGGGCAAGATACAAAAAAAACAAAACAAATAGCCCCTGACAGCTTTGCTGTTCTCGTAGAGAAAATGCTGCACATCAATGTGTGTGTGAATGGGTGACTGGCAAAATCCACACTGCAAAAGCCCTTTCAGTGGTCATCAAGACAATAGAAGTTCTATGTAAATACAGACCATTTAACATTTTATGACATTTCTAACGCATAATGGACACAAAACATAAAGAATACAAATATCTCGGGTGCCATACACCTAGAAGAGGCCAAAGAAGTTGTCAACTGGGAAAGTCGATGAGATTCTATATGGAAGGGGCCCTTTGCCAGTGTCAATGTGCATAAACAAAGACATTTGATTTACGCAGGAGAATTTATAGGTCATGTTTTCTCGTTACACGCTCTACCCGGGCTCCACCCGGGCTCCACCCCTCACCTAAATCTTCCAGACATGTTCCTGTATTCGTGAAGGCGACTGACTCGGGGAAATCTCTCGCTGAAATCTATCTTCATATTTGAAATGCAAACTCTGGGAATTGTCCGGATCCAATTTTCTGTTCATGTCAGAAAACAGATACAGTAGATCTGCTAAATAAAGTGAGAAACCCTGTTTTCTTTAGTCTCCTTTAGCCAAAGGAGCTCTGTGTCTATCCATGGTTTTTAAATCCTTAAACATAAATCCAGAATCTTGTGATCAAAACATCACAACCCATAAGTTTAGCAAGTATCATCTCTCTTCATGAACTTCCCTCCATATAAGGGGCTTTAATTTAACTTCCTGTTGTAACTGTGGCATGTTTGGATGTGTTAAGTCTCGGTAACGTGTGTTAAAAGATATTTTGTTTACACCTCTGAAATAGCTGATTGCTGAGCAGAAGCAAGAAAGGTGATATCTTGTAAATGTAGAATTTGAAAAACCCATCCTCACAGACACACTCATGGGCAACTATTAACAAGCAATTCACTCTGTTTTACCAAAAAGAAAATAAGAATTAGGTATACAAACAATCTGAATAGAGGAAATGAAAAATAGACTACTGATGGAGCTGCCATTATTGGATGTCACATATTATCTAAGGTATTTAGTCTTGTTACCAAGTCACAGCCGTGTCCCATCTTCTACACGGAAACTGTTATTTCTGAGCCAGTGGCCAAGTAACAATAAAAAAACAACAAGTCTCCAGCTCTGTCATCAGCCATTAGCCGTACGGGGAATATTCCCTTTGAAGTCTGTAAAAAGCTGCCATGCTGCCCATTAAATCCTCAACGGCAGTGTCCTCTAAAATAACCAGACCCCAAATCTCTGTGGTCTGCAGAACAGAATACAGATGCTGGCAAAGTAAACACCTCATCACATTCAGCAGTGCATGCAGAATTCTTGTGTTTGCCGCTGCTGTTTGAATTCCATTTTGTTTCATGAAGGAGGTGGTGAAGGTTAAAATATTATTTGGGCTAAACTGCACTGTGGTTCTAATGCGGTCTGCTTCATCTGTTTAATGCAGTGGTTTTATAAACTGCAGCTCATGCAAATTAAACTTCTATATGATCATGGTCACAGCTGACTGGAATTGTAAAGGTGGTCATTGGTGTAAGAGCTCACATAAAGCTTGAATACCAACATTGAAAAGCAAATCATATTCTGTCATCCACCACCTAAAATCCACAAGTTGGTACACCGAATGTTGGCGAACTGGTGTGGAGGAGGCTCAGTGAGCACCTCCTGGTGAACCAGGGAGAGGGGTTTGGCACAGCTGAGACTAGTTGGCCAATCCACTCTCAATGGTTTGTCTCTGGCTGCGTGGAGCCCCACATCGGGCACCACTGTGGCAGTGTTCGATGCCACCGGGGTCTCACCACAACAGCCAGAGACAAACCATTCGCTTTTCAGCATTCTTTTATTTTCACTAAAACATAAATTCACAAAACTCTTAACCTATATTGCCAGCAGTTGCTGCTGGAGTTCCTCCCATGTGTCTCTCTCCTCTGTGTGGCAGCTCAGCTTCTGCCTTTTGAATCCAGGGAGATTTGATTGGCCAACTAGTCTCAACTGTGCTGATCACCTCTTCCTGGTTCATCTGGAGGTGCTCACTGAGCCACCTCCACACCATTTCACCGACATTCGGTGTACCAAGTTTTATTTAAATCCAATGTTAGCATTTACAAAGTACCAAAGGTCTATGACTAATCTGATTTGACCAAAAGTAGCTGTGAGCATTATTATCACTACCATCTGACATCAGATGCCTCACCAAAGCTAAGCAGTAACAACCATCACATTAGACAGGTTAGTGTGATATAGTAAGTTAAGTAATTAAAGTGTATTTACTCATTCACAGATGTTCATCATTAATGGCTGAAAGCGATGTTCAGATAGCTGGGTGAACACTGTCACACACACACACACACACACACACACACACACACACACCACACAAACACACACACACACACACAGTCTAATCCCATGCAGGCTATAATTTAGAATATATATAAACCATATTATTAAATCCGGTGTTTTATGGGTCATGTCCTGATCAAGATTTTTTGGGCCCTGATCCCATCACATCGGTAATTTATGCTACTTAAAATCTGATTAAGAGTTAATGTATCTGACACGGCTAGAATAAGCCGAAGACTTAAACTCACACTTATTTTCATTAACTGGTACTGATTCAAAATATATATAATAAAGCTCTTTCATCCTCCGGCCATAGTTCATTGTTACTCTCTGCTGGATTTGTTGGCAAAGCAGAAACCTTCAGTTCACTGGTGGTTGTGCGGCGGTGTTACAGAGTGGCGTCTCACAAACTATCTTTGACGAGTACTGACAGCGGTGCGCAGAGACACACAAACGAACACAAACTTTAATTTAGGCCTGTCATCACGTTAATTACGGTTACAGCTGATATGAGGAACCACCAGCTGCATGTTTGATATATTATTTGGCGACAGTGACGCTCAGCACCAGATAAAAATGAGAAGCTGCAGCTTTTCTACATGGCAATGCAAATTCTAATAACATTTGCTAATGATTATTTATGTCAGAGCCTATAGTGAACATGGACACCACCCCCCTCCTCCTGATGCACATTTTCACATACCAACAGACATCATCCAACCCTATAATTACAAAGTGCTTTAAACCATGGTAAAAATAAAACTTTAGAAAAGCTATATTGATAATCGCAAAGGTTAAAGTCACAACAACAAACTATAACTGTAATTTATTTCGGCCCACTTATGTTGTAAAAATTAAAATGGCCCTCGAGATGGGAACAGGTTTCCCCTGCGTGAAATAATCAGTAAATCCACAAGTTAATATGTCCAGAGCCTCTTTTACTCCATCAGTTTAGTGCGGTGGTTTCAAACAGTCCTCGCTAAAGTCCTTGTCATTCAAACACACACACACACACAGGGACTCACACATAACGGTATTCAGCAAATACGTTCTAAGAACAACACATTAAATCAATCAAAATAGCTTTAGATGGCGCTAAGATCTCAGTCCACGTAAACGCACATGCAAACACGTAGGTACGCTCATTCGAAAAAGAGCGCACGTATGCGTTCGGTCACGTCCAGGATGAGTCTGAGCCCTTCCTGTCTTTTAAGACGCGGCTCATCAGATAGGATTCTGCCTATAAGGTCCAACCAATAAAAAGCTCAAATATTCTATTAAGTGTAAATCCTCTCCGATGGTGGAGCTTGTGGAGTCAGATTAGGACTAGACAAACACTGCCAAGCAGTCATGCCCGTACCGGGACCACTGCCAAAAAGGAGCCCCACAGATACTGATGTGTCGCTGTGAGTGAGTGCGTGTGTGCACAGGCAGCAAAGAAACCCAATGTGAGCATTAGCAGGCAGGGGGTGAACAAACTAAAGCTCTGATACGTGCCGCTCAGAGTAATGGGAAGGCAGTGTGTCAGTGATCTGAGTGGGAAGCAGCTGCAACACACAATCTTTGTTCTGTGCGCACGTGCTTTTTGTGTGTGTTATTTTTTTGTATCTATTCCCCTCCTGCAACAAAGCAAGCATACACTGTAACATTTGGCTCCGTAGCTGCGCACAGGTGTGCTCACCTGTGAACTACTGCAGCAGCAGAAAACACTCGTGCCCATTTCTGTTTCTATCGGCGGATTTTGAACGCATAAATATTAATTCCAATTTAGTTTACGGCGTCGTGGACTTGTTAGTTTGTTTAGCCGCTTCACTGTAGAGTGTGTTTATTTAGTAATGGTAGCTGTGTAACTCCTCTGTGGACTGGGAGCACAGGCAGCTGCAATGTTTTAGGCAGAACAGACATAGATTTCTATCAGTGACCCAAGGCTGCTCATTAGAATTCAGCTCACCTCTCCCAAATCTCCCTCTGTCTCTCTCCTCCCTCCAACTGCTCTTATTTTCCCCTTCCACAGAATCTTTATAGAAAAAAACGGTGAACTGTTGGTCAGCCATCATAACAATCAGTGTGTGATGAGCATACACATACACAGCAAATCGCACACTGACAACTGAAAAGGAAAACACAATTGCAGTGTGTTTTATCTATATCTTTATCACAGTATAGATATGTGTGTGGAATATTTGTGATATTGACAAGAAATCAAATGTGAAGAAACTGTGCAATAGTGTTCAGGAGGTGGAGCCACAGTATCATGGTCCTGCTGATTCACGCACTCGACCAATCCCAAGGCCCCGGTCACACGCGCGCAAATGCAAAGTGAATATTGCAGGTCGAACTTCACCAATTTTAAACTCCACACAAAGCCACTCTGTGATTTTTTTATATACTGAACCACATTGTTGTATTTTTTTCTGTGCAGTTTTTTGTTAAATGAAAAAATCTAAGAAGTCAGCTGAAATATTTGTGATATTATTAATACATTTAAATTACCCAGATGGATGGATGGATGCATGTTAGCTTCTTTTCATGTTTTTTTCTGCCACTAGTGATTCAAAAAATACATACATGTAATAAAATCTGTGCAAAGAGTATATTTAGTCTTAATCATGTACCTTTACATACTCTCTGATAGAGAACGCAGTCTGATACATTAACTGATAGTGTTTGATGCCTTCTATTCTCAAGTAGGCAGTTGCGCGCGTGTGTGTGTGTGTGTGAGAGATATTTGCCCACGTGTGTGTGTGCTTTTGTGTTGATGTTGTTGTCCCAGGCTAATTGAGCAATTCCACAGTGGGAGCATGCAGTGTTTAAGGTCACGTGATAATGTGCTCTCCTGGAGCAGTTAGAAAGCCCCCCCCTTTATAATTACTCTGCTTTTATCTGTGGAGCTGCTACAACCACTCGGACAAAAGCACGTATATATGAGCAGAAAAATGCTGTACACTGAGGCATGTCACTTTCACATATTGCATACAAACACCCACATTTGCCTGCATATGAGAATGCGTTCCTCCGCACCTCCTGAACCCACTCAGCATTCAGGGAAATACTCGTTCTTTTTATTCCTTCTCTTTTTATTTGCAGTTGATCGGATCCGTGCGCTGAGGATTTGCAAATCTATCTCTGAGAAGATGCATTGAGCCTGTCGTAAACTATTGAATTCAATGATACCTCTGAGATGTACAGATGCCTGTTCAGATCTGTCTAAGTCATTGTGCAATTATGTGTGTAGGTAGTCGTGGTTTATCGGTGCCAGCACCGTTTATCCTTAACAATGATTTTTATATTACATAAGGCTTTGAAAATGTGCTGCGCCCAGCCCTCAGATCCAAAACCTGTCTCTCTGTGGGATTTTTGTGCATGCATGCGTATGTGTGTGTGTGTGTGTGTGTGTGTGTGTGTGTTTGTGCTCATGTGCTTGCATGCTTGACTGCACATGTGACTTGAACAAACGCCAACACTGGTGGCCCTGTCTGTTTGTCCCATGCAGACATTCTGTGAGTGTGTACCCAGCTCCTCCCAGCTCAAACATCGCTGGTCAGACTCAGAAACTGCCAGGGAGACCCCGGCCAAGGTAAGGCCCTGTCATCCACCACGTACACATGCACACACACAGGCGAGGATGCATGTGTGCACACCTCAACGCATGCTTTTTTTTTTACAATTTATGTTTATTTACATTAGGGACTTTTCGCAATTAATGTCATATTGTTAAAACCCCAAATAATGAAATATGAAAAAACACAAATACATAATTTGTTCTTTACTGACTCAAAATACTCAAAGGATATGACAGATTTCCATCACTTAGATTGTAGTGAAGCCATGTATGAGATCAGTGTAAATAAAAATATTGTGATTTTAGCTTGTTAAAAAGCCCAGTACCAACTTCCTGTCACTATTCATCTCTCAGTTGTGATTAGTTAAGACTGTGATGCCACCTATTGGTTTGTGAACTGACGCTATGTAGCCTCAAATTTGGCATTTTGGCCATGCAGCCCCATCCAGACCTCCACCCATTGGATGGTAGTTGCTGTCAATCACTTGGTTCCTACGCCAGTCACTGGGAAACGAGACACAACATTTAGTCACTGCTCATTTACTCACTGCTCTTTCCTACTTTTTCAAGTTAGTAGTAATATAAAACATTTATACATAAAACGTATACAGAAACTTTGTAGAACTGTACCGTGTTCTTTTGTGGTCGCGGTTCGTTAAATAAAGTTCAAATGAGAACTGACAGTAATTTGGCTGTTTAATGGGACAGTCTATGTACTGGATCTCTCCCTAATGTTGTCAATTGCCAGTAGTCCACTGACCCTATTGGGTTTTCCGTGTTTTTTATATGCAAATGGGGACATATACGTCTTCCAGTATCTCACTCTGAAAGGTGTTTATACTCATTTATATCTGTGCACAATGTCTGTTCATAATAGTGAAAACTGAATATAGAGCATATACTGTCTATATTAAGAAGGACGACATGACTGCTCAAAGCGTTGTGATCGCCACCTGGTGGCTGGCTGCAGTATAGGTTATACATCGGGTACATCCATCCTATTGAATGGGATATGCACCAAACTAAATGCACCAAACTAGATAGCACTTAGCAGTACAAAGCTCCTATCTCGGGTGTTTTGGCTTCATTACTGGATATGGGAGGAAGTGAAGATGTGTCTACAAAGACAGAGCGTTGCCTCATAGAGAGTGAACGTGGAATGGGAAATAAACAATGCAATGCCAACTGTGGACAGTGGTGGTGGTGCACTGCATCGATGTTGTTGTGCCAAAGGACTGTCTGCATGAGACCACTTGAGCATGTGTTGCATGCATGCTCCAGGACTGAGCTCCCTGACCACTCACAAGTTAGTTAATAATGTATATTAACTAATCGGTCCTTTTTTGTGAGATTTCTTTTTCTTTTCTTTTCTTTTCTTTGGTGTAATTCCTCCTGGAATATATTCACGATTTGTAACCCACTACTTTTTAAATCGGGGTGGGATTTATTTGGAACAACTGTCAAGCTGTATGTCTGTACAGGATACAGCAAACATCAAACAGGACAGAAATGGAGGGACTGGTTTGATGAAATGTTGTTTTTTATGTGAAATAGCTTCATTAAGTCCTTTAAATGTCCTCTTGTCTTTATGTTCCACCACCTTCCTCTCAGTAAAATCAGGGATTCACCGTGAACTTTTTTTCCACTTGCGGGGGAGATTTGGTTTAACTGATGACGATGTTCATCACAATCCGCTTCCTTCCGCCGCTTCGGTGTTGGCAGTGCGGAGGATTACTGCATATTACACATTACATTTTGCCACCGAGCAGCAGCGGTGGCTCAACCTCCGCGCAGGCACCCAAACACACAAGAATTATGGGATTAGGCCCTGCAGATTCTTTGAACTGTGCCGAGTGATCATGGGTGTACCAGGAAAAGGAGCCTGGCAGAATGTGGGAAGAAGATACCCACTGAGTACTGATGTGAAAGTGGAATTCAAGCTCCAGGTGAATGAAATGGAAAAGGAAATGGGATTGGTAAAAAAAAAATTGTGAGAATCAGAATTGCTATGTACCACTTGTTTTGTAGTCGAAGATGTTTTATGTTCACTAGTTGGCCAGCTTCATTTTGAATGTCTTCCTGTGTACACATCAATTTGTGTCCACATATGTGTTTGTGTGTTTGTGTTCAGAAATGAAAGAGAGAGCTTGCGAGATTCCTGCTGATTTCCTTCTCACCTAATGAACAGACAAAGCCTTTTCGTCCAACACTTGTCTGCCAATGCTCTTGCGTGGGAGAGCACCATCATCTCCCTCCCCCTTTTCTATCTCTTCATCATCAGAAAACCCCTCCTGTTTTTTTTCCTTTCTCTTTAAAAAAAAAAAAATCCTATGTTGTGGCATGAGTGGAGACAGGAGAGGATATGAAAGTTAGACACTAATTACTGAATGGCCTCCTGCTGAGAGATTGAGAGACTCATTAAAAAAAACTATGTGTTAAAAGGCTACTTGCATCCTTTTCTCTGTGTCATTACTCTTCTACAACTCTTGAGCCCAATTGAGAGCTTACCGCTGGGACATGAAGCCGGTGCTTTTGCATTTTATCTTTTACCGACTAGTGAAAAAATTAATTAGGCGGGAGAAAAAACTACACTCCTTATTATCATTCTTTTTTCATTCAATTCATTCTGTCAGTCTGACCTCATAAAAAGTGGATTTTTTTTTTTGGAAGCAAAAAAGATCGTCCCTAGGCCTGTTCCTTCATTCAAATACAATATTAGACCATTCCTGGCAAGCAGATATTGAGAGCAGCTGTCATACCTGTACAACAACCAAGATTTATATTATACATTAGAGGTTCAGCTTTAACTGTAAAACCCTTAAGCATCAAAAAGATTATTACTATAAAAAATAAACAACGAACTGGGACACCATCTGAACAGGCAATATTCCCCCGTGGGTCTCTGAGTCTCAGTTATATGAGTCTGACTGTGACTTGACTAAACTCATATCATGTGGATGTGTTGCTGTTTCTACCTTCACAAGATGGTAAAAAACATTATGGATGTTTTGACGGACCAATGGGCCACTAAAAGGGGAAAGGGGTGAGATTTCTCGCAGTGTCACCAATGACCAGTCTGACTGTGACAGATGGGTGTGAGAGAGTGACAGCATGGCACAGAGCGCTGCATGTAGGTCTACAATGAAGCAATGGTTACAAATACCAGTAATCTAGTTACTACTCATTTATACTATATAGTGTATGAGAAAAATTCAAATAATTAAACTAAAACTGACAACACTGTAGTGCTCACTTCAGTCTAGGTATTTAATGGGAAACGCTGTTTCGACCTATTGGTCTGTGTTAATCTGTTGTACTGAGCAGAGCCTCAGGTGTGGGGTGAGGTGTGTGAAACCTCATGTTCCTTTGTTTAGGCTATGCTGCTATTTTGTCTCGTAAAAATTAACCCTGTTGTTTTGGTAGTTTTCTCAGAGACATTCGTCTGTTATTAGAAATTGCAAACATTACAATCTTGTCAGAGACAAACCAGTTACTTTTCAGCATATTTTTATTCTTTCCACACAAGTGAAAACATAAATCGAACCCTACTTAAACTTGCCAGCTATTTCAGCTGGCACATCGGCTTTGCAGCTCAGTCTCTCAGTGTCTCTCATCATGTGTTGTTCTCGTGTCTCCTGTCTCCCATGTGTCTCTCTCCTCTGTGTGGCAGCTCAGCTTCTGCCTTTTGACTCCAGGGAGAGTTGATTGTCCAACTAGTCTCAGCTGTGCCAATCATCTCTTCCTGGTTCCCTCTCTGAGCCTCCTCCACACCATATATATATATATATTTACAAAGAGAGAGATATAGAGTGGCTCCAACAGATTCCAGTATCAACATCTGCAGAGTGCAGTCCCAGGAGCAGCTAAGATACTGCGCAGAAGACAATACCACCCCCCTAAGGAGGGTGAGAGGGGGATTATTATTATATATATTTTTTTAATAGAACAGAATTTAGAATCATCAGCTGTGTGCCACCTAGGCACCACCATAGCAGTGGCTGGCTGCAGGGCAGGTCATAAACCCTGCCTCCTCCATGTGAGCAAATGGGACAAAGGACTAATTAAACAGTCAAAGTACACGTCAAATACATTTTTCTCAACGATGGTCTCGTGGTGATTTTAGGTACTGATTTCCAGTTGGTTTGGTTTTAGTTGATTTTTGATGCCATAAAAACAGGGTGAAACATCATAATTGACAGCAGAGACGGACTCACCATTGGACCAATGCTGTATTGGCAGGACCTCGGTAACTCCACTCCACAATCAAGCCTCATTTTTGTTCAACAAGGGAAATGGAGACGTGTTGTCCATCTTTATTTTTAGTCTAAAGGCGCTGCATATAATATGCTACCTTGACTTCCTGTATTTACCTCCAGTCTTGGCTGAACCGTTACCTATTTGTTCCCTAAAGTTTAGCATTGGTTTAGCATCTGGGGACATAATTTAGTCTAGTTTACAGTGTATTTTTAAAAAGTTTCATGAGAAATTTGTTCTGCTCTTGTCTTAGTATGTCAGAGTGTGTGCAGATGTCTGTCAGCTCCGTGTGTGTCTTGCTGTCAGAATAAAGAGGGCCAGCGTATATCTTCCCCATATTAAGTATGCTAACATTCACTTTGCTATGAATTTAGAGCAGTGCAGATGATGGCTTCCACTGATGTCTTGGCCCGCTGGCGACAGAGCTCAGTCAAACTGTTCTAATGTAACATAGCTGCCATTCTGCAGAGTGAGGCCATTATACACATTATGCAGAGCGCACACACACACACACGCACAGATCCCCATGCACACATAAATACAGCCAAGCCCAGTCACAATCACTCGGCTGCACCTGCACTCACATTCACAGGGGGGGGAGCAAACCCACTAAAACACTGTTTGACATGCAACGAGAGATTTCATAGAGCAGTCAGGGTCTACATGTTGAGTTAGAGCGAGGAGACCAAAAAAAAAATTGTGATGTGCAGCAATACTCCCCTGGAGCGCTTTTCTGTGATGATGTATTTGGGTGAGAAAACAGGGAGAAGTAGGAAGGTTCTGACAAAGCAGTGCTCCAGTTTTTTCATGTGCAATATGTGAATGTGCTCGGCTGTCTGTTGCAAGTCTTTGGCACAAAGAGCCGCATTCAAACTCTGTGTGTGTGTGTGTGTGTGTGTGTGTGTTACGTGTTGGAAGTGTATGTGGCAGGAGCGCACTGTCAGTACGCCGTATGTGTTTAAGTGTGTGTATGCATGTGTGTGTTTGTGAATGGTTTCCAAAACCATTTGGACAAACAGAGCCTAGGGACAGTTTCCAGTGGCAGTGCTTAAGTAGCGGTGTCCAGAAAAATAGCAGCCACCGTGAAGCTGGCTGTCGCAGAAAAACAATAATGCATATATTTAATCAATGTGCTTAGTGGATTTTAAAACCTTTGTTTGTATTTCAGAATACATATTAACGCTATTAACAAAACGTGAAATATGATAAAAGTAGCAATTATCCTGTCCAAAATGTTGTTTCTCTTCAGTCCACATTTAAGATTTATTGTCGTAGTCTATCCAATTTATATGTTATCTTATTCACCAAGTTGGTGCTGTTTGTCTCGTGGGCTACATTTAAAAAAAAAAATAAAAAATCACAGCAAAAATCTTATTTTCTTTTTTGTGAACATAGCACACACACACAAAAAAAGCACAGGCATGCAGCAGTGACTCACCAGGCTCAGCAAAATTTGCTCACTGGCCCCAGGCCCCGTACGTGTCTGACCATGTGGATTATGAATGAAGCCGAGGGGGGTACAGATGGGACTGATGTGAGAAAAAAAACAAAACATCCCCGGGCCTCACATGAACCCCCTTTTTTGTGTGTGCATTTGCTCGTGCTGGACCAAGGAGGGCTACAAGTGAGGCCCATGTGAGAATAAATCATCGGGTCTCACATAACACGCCACGTTTTCTGTCAACCATGTGGGCAAAAAAAAATTGGAAGCCAATGTTTGGCGTATTCCCTTCACACTTGTTGTCAGATAGCACATTTCAGCCCCCACATCATCATTTGGCCACTTGCAACTTTTATTTTTATGTCTGCTTCACAAAGACTATTGGTCAAACGCGCGGCGGATTTCCTGCACAACGCAATCGATTTTCCTCGTATTAAAGGAACCATAAAGCTTTCTCGTAAAGCAGACCATTAGCTGTCTATTAGTGTGCCTGGCTGTGCTTGTACAGCCAATTTACATATTAATGAGCTCACTCTAGCTCACACTTCCGCATACAAACAGATAACAAGCACACACTGACACGCACACCGGCCCACACATTCGCATAGAACATCCTCCAGTGTGGAAAAAAAATCTGAAAGACATCAGTTGCTGATTCATGTGGAGGAAGATACGGGCGGGGGGCTAGATTGGCGTTGTTAATCATGCATAGGTGGGCCATATTACTCTCTTCTCTTGACCTGAGTGGGAAAACAGTGCCAGATCATAAAGGGCCTTCATATAGATAGGCCTTTTATAGTCGAGTTAATGGAGACTTTGTTACCGGTAGAGGTCTGCCTTTTTCCTCTAAGACGATTCTCCTCTCCGTCCATTCATTCACATCCTAGTGGCTGTGAGAGACACTTTAGTTTTACTCTCTCTTCCTGGCTATTGCTTATTTAAGTTTTTTTTTATTGTTTTCCTTCCTGGCTATGAAATGTAAAGACAGAACCGTGGTGCCCGGGCTGTATGTTTACCAGAAGGGCCTCAGGTCCGCATCCTCCATCCACCTCACCACCACCACCGCCACTCGACTGCTGTGCACAGTGTTCGGACGGAAGTTGTCTTTAGTTTTAGAGAATTTGGATTTTCGAGAGGTCTTGCAGGCATTAGCATCCCGTTGCTGCATAAATCATTTAAAACTACATTTTGACAGATGGGAATATGGTTATATCACTGAACACTGAGCATTTGGCATTCAAAATGTCCCCAGTGATGAATGGGAGTCATTTCTTTTTTTAATAAGGCAGGTGTTGTGTTGTGTTTTTTTTTTTTATGTTTCCGCATTTATGAATTTATCATCACCTTTTTTTTCTCTTCTTTCCTTCCCTCCTTCCCTCTCTCCTACCTCCCTACAGAGGATGAGCTGCAGCTACCTGCTCTGTACCATCCTCCTCTTTGTGGCTGTATTGCTGGCTGTCACTGTGACTGGCACCATCCTCTTCATGAATCACTACCAGGCCCCGCCCATGTCCGATGGCCTACCCCACATCTCCACCAATCAGGACGAAGCTAACGCCCTGGTCACCGTCGAGAGAGGCGACGGCTCTCGCATCAACATCTTCATCGACCCCAACTGTCCCGACTATAACAGTAACTTTTTGCGCCTGGAGGGTGTGCAGACGTCGCTGCTCCACTCGCTGACCGACCACGACTCCGACCTGAAGTCGGTGAAAGGCCAAGACCGGGCTCTGCTGGTCAGTCTGGCTGAGGAGGTGGCCAAGCTCTCAGCGCACGCGGGGCAACTGAAAATGGACTACGAATCCCTACGCAGGGGGCAAGGCAGCCTGGGTCAGGACCTGAACACGCTGCAGACTGAGCAGGGTCGCCTCATACAGGTGAGACACAAACACACACATACACACACAAACCTGTTTACTGAGATACAATCTAACAACACAATACCTATTGGTAATACAAATCCAAACACTTTGTTTGAAAATAGCAACAGTTGCAGACAAAAACTTCCAAATTGTTGATAACGTTTATTAGAGCCCAAACCAATGTATTAGTTGCCAGATTAAAAAAACAACTGATACGAGCCTTTCACAGAAATATCGGTATCTGCATTTTTGTTCGCTGATATAGACCAATATGAAAACTTTAATTTTACCAAATAAACTACGCAGAGAAGATGTGCATTTATGTTTACATTTACATTTCAGTCAAATTCTATATATATGGTTTTAGTTATGCGGTCTTTTATTCATAGTTTTTATGATAAAAATTCAATTCATTTCTTTTTTAATAGTTTGATAGATACATCTTTGGAATCAAATTTATGTTTTATTTATTTGCCAATATGTTGGTATTTTGAATGGAATTGTTTGTTTTTACTCCCTAAAATTGTCAGGCTCTATCAACCAGTATTGATGAAATTAATCTTATTTGTATACTAGCAAATGTCCGAACAGATTCATAGAAATTACAACTGATATGTACGAGTACAAAAAAGATTAAAGATTGCAATGACACAATGCCGAAAGCAAAAATGGAGAAAACAAAATCTTGAGTCTCTTAACATTGATCTTGAACAAAAAGTGGCATTTCTATGATTCTAGTGTGGTAACAGATATTTATATTTCTAGTCTAATGTAACACATTGTTTTTCTGTTTGTCCCTTTCTTCTTTATGCCTAAAAATAATGAGTTAAATATTTAAAAATTAAATAAATATAAGTGATTGGTTGTGAGGTAATAACAGAAGATCCGTATACAGCGTGCAACACTCTTACTGAATTCCCAAGTGATTGACTGTACAGTGCCTGAGGACTGGATTGTAAAACACCGATCAATATGTATTGATTGTAAATCCACCTTAAGACATGTGGTGGCTCATCGGACTTGCGAGTTTCCTCTATGTTTGTGTTCCTGTCTGCCAAATCAAAGCACCATCATTCACTAATCCAGCGTCAACTCCACCATGTTCCTTTCTCTTTGCACTGCATACTATCACGGAGGGCGAGATTAAAGTGCAATAGGCCATAACTTACGCAGTCTAGTGATTGAAAATGAGGTCACTGGGGAAAAAATGCCCATCATGAAGAAACAGAAAAACCTCCGCACTAATGCAATAAGATAACGTAATGTTTCCCCAGAGGAATTAGACTCTGTCCACATTGATTTATCGACGATAAATTTCCTAAATGTGCGTGGAAAATCTTTCCACTACACGCCTTTAATTTTGGCCCATAAGGCTCAGTCTCTCTATTCTGCAGTAAATAGATTTCCTAGCTGCCAGCCATACAGCTTTCTTTCTTTTGAACATTGTTTAGAAATCGCTCAGAAACTCACTGGAACGGTCTACTCTGTCCGTCTCCATGGGCAAAAAAAAAAACCATGGGTGCTGATTGTTAGCACAATGGAAGCAGAACGAGGGCCAGTCCCTGCACTGCTGTTAATGGGGTGTAGGTGGCACAGTGCAGTGGGCACAGAGGCTAAGTGGAGGTAGCGCTGGCAGCCCAGAAACTCTGGGTGATTGATTTTGTCTTTGGAGGCGAGGCATGTGGCGTGCACATCCGCTGTTTCTGCCAGACACCATGGTGTGACTGTGTGATCTATGGGCCACCTGTGGCCAGGACTTCTGATTTATACGATGACATGGAGCTGACTGTGCCGGTGTTAGTAATAGCTCTGTGTGAACCACAGCCCCTTGAAGAACAGTTGCACCCTGCCACGTAGACAGAAACCCTCCCACAAGCCCCTGAAGTGTAGGGCAGCAGAATCTGATTGCAAAGACTTTCGGACCAATCAGTTCTGATTTTTCAAAAATATGCATTTTCAATTCTTCATAACTCGAAGCCTAAAATAGAAAGGTAAACCAAAGCACACCTATGTGTATTCAAATAAATCACGCTGATGGGAGAAACCAGGTACAAAGTGGAATATAACATTATATTGAGCTCAGGTTTTCAGAGTGACAGTCAAGGAGAGGTATATTGCTAGTGTTAGCTCCAAATCTAAACTCTTATATAATACTGTTAGTTTTTATTGCCTTTTCTTATATCATGTGAAACCCAAAGTACAGTGGACATGACAGATCACCCACAACGTTGTTTTTTGCTGGATTTGCAACTCTCTACACAATACAGAACAATGCGAGCATTTAAATATAGGATGATATGAAGTCATTTGAATGCTGGCGCTTTAAAGTGAATAACTGCTGTTTCAAAGAGGGCCTGTTTTTTGTCAAAGTGTCAATAATTTTCATGTTACTGTAGTTTGGACTGTTAATTATTTCATTTAATTATCATTGGCCTAACGTGTCTAACCACATTAGGTTCTTTGAACCTCCCTTACCTGAACATTAGAGGCCCCAGAACTGAACCCTGAGGCACACCGCATGACTTGATCTCCTTTATATTCAAGCACGATAATGGCAGCAGCATAGCCCCTGATTTCTAGATGTAACCTTACACAGTAATATTTTTCCTGGCATAGTGTTCGGAGAAATGGTAAATGGTTCGTATTTATATAACGCTTTTCTAGTCTTGATGACCGCTCAAAGCGCTTTACATTACAGTTTGCCATTCACCCATTCACACACACACACATTCATACAGTGCATCTATTAGTAGCACTTGTTTTGTTAGTTTGTTTTAGTTTGTTAATTAGTGCCTTCATTAGTTAAGTCTATAAATCAGTATTTACTTTTAAAAGGACTTGAGCTTTCTACACGAATTCCAATAAATGAATTACCCCACTAATTGCCAACTTGCTCTCAAGTCTGCAAATGACTAATGGGCAAACAACATGAGCATTGAGATCAGTCACCAGATTTAAAAAGCAATAACTAACTGACATTTGCTGTATCTCAGTGACTTATGTCAAAGTCTGAAAAACAAAGTGTTTGCTATTTGCTTGGCTGCTTGTTGACAGGAGCAGATCTGTGTCTTGTGTTTACAAAAAGAAGCTCAGGATCCCGCTGAAGGTGAATTCTTCTCAGCACCGCAATATGAATCTTTAAATCCAATCGTGTGAATTTTAAAAGGTCTTTTCAATGACCCCTAGGTTTCCAGATCTGATCACCTTTCTCATGATAACAAGTTAAACTATTTCTTGTATGCATAAATTATATATAAAAGGTTTAAATGTCGTCTTGTTGCTGCTCCAACCAGCACGAGCAACCCTGATGGGATGAGCACAGAGGTTTTGTGACTTGCACAGCTTTAAAAAATGGATGGGCTAGATCTTCTTCTGCAAAAGTCCAACTGTCATTATATGTCTCTCACATACACAACTGACTTGACATTCAGCTAAAAGGGTGCAAGAAGGTAAAAGTCTTGGAGGAAGTACATGACTTAATGATTTCCTTGAACCACGGGTCGCAGTTTAAACTGAATTATGTGCCTGTGGAATATCAATGGTTTGAAACAACGCCCACAACCGCTGCCATGGATTTCCGGGCAAAGCTCTGCTGCTGTAGAGCAACAAACCTTATCGCCTCAAGATGTTTATTCTTTTTAACACAGCCCTTTGAGGACTTAAGAAAGTAAAATTCTCTGCTTGTTGCAGCATTTTAACCAGGGATGTGATGCACAAAACTTCAAAAGCAATAGAAGTAGATAAAAGTCACACACAATACGGAAACATGTTTCAATACGGCAAAGCGGTAGCTTTAAAGAATTAGCTTGCCAATTCAAAGGAATTAAGAATATCATTGTTTTGAAGGATAAAAAATATTGAAATTATAATACAAAGGAAATTTGTTTTATAATGGACACATTTTCTATTACAAAAAATACAAAATATCATCACAATTAGCTTTTTGCCTTCACCATGAATAACATCCTTTCATATTTTACTGCAATATGAGATTAGCAATTAAAGGAATCAGTGTTCTTTTTTAATATAATGACATTAAATGGAAAAACTGACAACAAATTGAGGGTGAAATACAATACAGACCATGTTGATGCATGTCAGAGGGAGTGTTACTGAAGTCAGACCAGGTCAGTAAGTGGTTCATTCCACCAATTAATTTCATTAATGATGATTTAATCTCACAGCTGGACTCCGCCCCCCCCACTAAACGACACACGGGTAAAATCAGAACGCCCGATCAAAGATCAGGGACTCTGTGGATCAGATTTGCTGTGAAAACATTCCCCTTAATGCGTGAAGGTTCTGTCCATCATCAGGGTAATCTTTTATTCATTGTTTCTGTGCTTCAGAGAACTCCCGTATGCCTCGGGTCTCCAAGACAGTTCAATCAGAGGGATACAGTTACTGAGGCAGAGGTTCACTGAACAATCCTGAGCTGGTTTCTTACCCCAAGTTAACTCAAGTGTTTATTGATAGTTGGTGTAAGTGCAGCTGGACTGTAATAATCTAAAAAAGCACATCTGTTAGGGTAAGAAGAAAGTATGTTGATGGGAAATATATGACACCTTGTTGTCCTCCTGATCCAGGACGGTATTTTTAGTTCACCCTCTGAATTCAGAATCTGCCGTTATCTTTGAAAAAAAGCCACATCCTGCTGTAGCTTATTGGCATCAGAGAAACAACACACGGGGAGAACAATTAGCCACCGCGATCCCGTTGAAGAAGAGGTGGAGGGGACGAAGATGAGCTTCTGCAACACAGCTACCGAGAGATGAAAAAGATGCTGTGAAGTTCAGGATGAGAATAAATAGATCTAATATCTGGATGGAAAAGTGCAGCATGGTGAGAGAGGATGGGGTTAAGAGTCGATACGTTTAGCTCGACTGGATCTTTTGGGGCTGTGGATGTCACTGTCGCCTCACAGCAAGAAGGTTTTTGGTTTGAATCCCAGTTCAGCTGGGTTCGTTCTGTGTGGAGATTTGATGTTCTCCCTGTGTCAGTGTGGGATTTCTCCAGGCACTCCAGCTTCTGTCCACAGTCCAAAGACATGCAGATTGGACACTTTAAATTGACTATGTGTCTGGCGACCTCTCCAGGATTTACCCGCCTCCCAAGGTCAACTGGGATTGGCTCCAGACCCCGACACCATAACCCTCAAGAGGATAAATAGTATAGCTAATGGATGGATCCTTTGGACACATGATGTTTCTACAGCATCATATTCATTAATGAATATTTCAGGCTGGCAGGATGTTTGGGACCTGCTCTTTAATAATGATTTAATAACGCACAAATAATGATTATAGCAATCACAAACAATTTTTTTCTGTTTCATAGTCTTGATGGATCTATTAATTGTGTAGTCTCTGCCAAACATTAAAGATTTCTCCCAGAGTTTAAGGTTATAAATTCAATTTGATTTGTCTGATCCGTGCAAAACCCAAAGATATTTAGTTTACGATGATATAAAATGCACAACCCCCCCCCCAAAAAAAAAAAAAAACTAATTACTGAATAAACGAACCAAGTATGAAAATAGTTAGTGGATTAATTTCTGTGATTAACTGATTAATTCTTCTAATTGTTTCTGAGCTGTAGTTTTTTGCCTCCGAGTCAAACTGAATTAGATTTTACAACATTCAGACTGAGTAAAAAAAAAACAGGAAATTAAAATTTAGCAGAAACATTCATATTTTTTCCATTATAGCACATGTCCTGTGAATGTAGACGTTTGAAAAGAAGTCCAGGGGAAGTACAGTGGATTGAAGTTTTTCTCATTACATTTCAAACCTTTGGGCTACTTGGATTTATATGCGAGGCCACGGAATTGTACAAATGTGCTTGAGGCTTTAAATTATTTTCAACTTGCGAGGGCTCTGCCAGTCAAGAGGAAAGAGAGGAGCACTGTGACTCGATGGCTCCTCTCACTTCTCCCATTAGCTCCTGCAGGCTCCAGTTGACTGGACAGCATTCGTCTCAGAGGTGAAGATGTTCTGTTAGGCAGATGGAGACCGAAATACTTTTTATTTATTTTTTTTTTTCTCTCAACTTGCCGGTTTCTGCCTCGCGACTCGTCTCTGTTGTGTGACCTCAGCCGCACAGGGATAAGTGTTTACTTCACGGAACATCTGATTCTGACCAAAAAAAGGCAAACCTTGTTGTGTGCTTAGGCGAAAAAATAATTCAGCCGTGTGTAATGCAGTTAAGTTTAGACCCAAAACATCAAAATAAACTGCTTTTAAACAAGAGGGGAAAAAAAGAAAAAGAAAAGGAGTGCAGATGCAGTGCGTATTAGTGTGCGGATCAGGTAGAGCTCGAACAGGGATCTCTTGTTAAAAAATGAGCCTGCAGCGGATCTGTTATAAACACCTAAATTTGCCTGGATTTTAAAGCCTGACTCGTAAAAAAAACGAGGCCCCTCGTGTTTCGCACTGTGGTTTAACTGATTTTGTGAGCCAATGTAAAGTCTGCCTAACGAGAGCTAATTACACCGCGATCCTAATTGATGTGTCAGTCAAGGCTTAGCGTTAAGACTGCAGACACTCCTCTGCTATTGTCTCTCCCTTCTCACTCACACAAACACACACACACACACAAACACACGCTGACAAACATACAGTGTGTGCTTACCAAATAAATTACAACTCTGGAAATAAATTTGCACGCAGGGAAGGTACACACAAAGCTTAGAAGAAACCCAACAGTGTAATAATAGCAAATCCTGCAAGAAAACAGTGGAAAAGTTTGCCTAACCCCCCCATGAACGCACACACACACACAAAAGTTTCTGCAAAACAATGATACATTCAGAGAACAGAAAACCCAGTTTTCTTTGCTGTATCCTGCTTCGCTGCTGTGCACAACGGGTCATTTATGTTGTGTGTGTGTGCTGTACACGTGTGGTTTTTCTTTGTACTTTCATGTGGGCATTCACATACTGTGTCTTATTTTTTTGTGTCCGGTGCGTGGGTTAAAGCTCCAGTGCCCATGTAATATGATTGCAGTGCAGCTCGCCATGCCTCAGAGGTGTGTCGCATTGTTATTGAGGCCAGAGAAAGGCCACTGGAGTTTGTGTCTAACGCAGCTGTAACAGCTGAATATAGCTACACAAACACATACTGTACCTTTGATGGAAGACCATGGACTCCTTATACACGACTTTGAACACTGCAGGTCAATGTGTGTGTGGTTTTTTTGTGGAGACTAAAGAAAGGTAGTTTGTGTGTACGTGTGAGCATAAGAAAGAGCCATATTCCTCATATCTGAAAAGTATGGCGTCGTCCTGTATGGGGCCCAACACCTGGCTGCGCCAAGGCGTCGGCCAACTAGGGCAACGTGTGAAAACGACCTTTCCATGAGGAACAGTACATAAAGGGCTGCAGGAAACGGAGTGACCACAGCAGATCAGAGAGGTTACCCCTGCTCTCTGCCAATCCGAGCACACACATTCATCACCAGCCTTCCCAGCGGGCTCTTTGTGCTTCACACAATTCACCGGGGTGCATTGTGGGATGAAGGACCATGTGGTGTCTTTGCTATATGGGATTTTTTGCACCTGTGTGTTTCCTAAAGGTCCCTAAAGGACTCTACCGTACCAGTGGTTATAAAGTGTATGTTGTAGCCCATTAACTACAAAATGAGTTACTATAGAGATAAAGTGCAGTAATATTATTTTATTATATCCCAGGCTGCCTTTTAGTTCCATGTTCGATAAAGTTTATTATTTTCTTTTTTCAATGTCACACTGTTCATGCAGATGGAACTACTTTAGCTTCCGTCCTTGCTGGTGTGTTCAATGATGCTCTCACATTTGAGTTGCATCTCCAAGATTTCAACTTGGAATCAGACCCAGAAGACAATTGCAAAGCAAACATGGGCATCGTGACATCGTAACATAGATCTGTTCCATTGTGTTGCCACCGGGTAACAATGACTTTATTGCAAGTTTTTCGAACAAGTACATATCTCATCACGTGACCAGGAAATCATGTTCGCATCTCCTTTTCCATGGACGTGTCAAACTGGGGAAGTAATAATAATGATAACAATAATACTTAATTTATCTAAATAAGGTAACAAGTACTTTAAAAATACAAGGGAATAAACAACATCTGTTAAAACCAGTTGAAATTCAGACTTTGCTATAGAAATATGTTTAAGCAAGTGCTGGTGATGACTGACTCCCAAAATTGATTTTAATTCTCACAATCAAAACCAGCTTAGATTTGATGAGTTTTTTGTAAAAGGGTCAAACTTTCACAACTCTGAGACTATATATCCAACTTTTTTTCACATTTATAAAATAAAAAAAACACAATTTTATGTATTTATTCTAAATGTCAGACTATAACATTAATAATCTCGCCATGTCAGTGTTTCCCATTAATAATCCAAACTTTGGCAACCTGCCATATTTTAATTTTATTCTGCCACAGTTTCGTAATGATCCCCGGAAAATGTTTTACACTATCGTCCATAACGTTTATACCATCCATGCAGACAGTTTCAGAGGCAGTTATTAATTATCACTACTTCTATGGGAATAGCTGCAAAGAAATTGAAAAATAAAAATTATGGGTTCTTCCCTGTAGAGCTTCCTTCCATATAAATGATGAGTCCCTTCATGTAACTGTGAACACAGGTGGTTACTGTTGGATTGGAATGTCTTGGAATGTTTTAATAATACAGGTACCAGTGATCCATTCAGAATGACATGTTCATGGATCACTGTGTGCATCAAGGCACTCAGATATATAACAGAAGAAGAGCAAGTCACGTATTTCACTAGTTTTTCAGCCGCAAGGACAATGTGATGTCTCGGTAATATCACTGTGGCTATACTTGTATTTTCACAAATATGTTTCTTTGCCCGGGACGCTCTGTTCTGCTCTCCACAAATACCTCATTACTCCACAAACGCGTGTCCTTCGTATCAAATAGCATTTGGATTCAGGGCAGGAATGGGGGACTCTGCCACTGACAATTTAATAGTTTTAAAACGTAATGAAATAAATTGAAAGCGCTGTGTGCATGCCCGAAGGTTTTAAAGACGCTTGGTAAATAATCAGAGGTAATGAAAAGTATGCACCACGTGTAATTATTCAGGTAAAAGACACCAAAAAGCCTGGTGCCATTTCACTTTTATAAAAAAAAAAGAAACTCAACCGTAAATATGTATTTTTTCCCGCTGTGTGTGTGTGTTGCAGCTGCTGTCAGACAGCCAGATCAACATGGTGAAGGTGGTGAACTCGGTGAGCGACGCTCTTAACGCCATGCAGAAGGAGAACGTGGGCCTGAAGGCGCGCGTCAAGGCCGACTTGCAGAGGGCACCAGTCCGAGGGGCCCGTTTGAAGGGCTGCTCCAATGGTAAGAGAAACTATGCGTGGTGCGATTTTTATATACAGTATATATACTTGACTGGAAAGATTGGATTCCTCCTTTATAGATGTGTGTGTGTGTCTGCTATTCAATTTGTCCCCCTGCCTCCGTATATATAATTCATACACCACTGGCTACCCTCGTATATATGTTTGACCTTCTGCCACTGTGTTCCGCTCCATGTCATGATCCCTCACCCTGTTAGCCAGACTCCACAATTCTGTAAAATTATATTCCAGTGTGGTCTGTCCGTCATCCATCTTACCACATATTCATCCGACCCCACCTCTCCCGGTGATATCAGTATGCTTCCTCGGGCCCATCTCATCCACATTATCCACTGGCCTTGGTAGAGATGTGGATTTTTTCACTGTACATGAGGAATGACTTGTATGTCCACTGGGCTGTGTTGCTGTGAGACAGAGAAAGGCCTGAGGCATCATCCCATTGGAAGGCTTTTAACCGGGCAATCTACACCCAGTAGCATTCCCCTGTTGGATTCGCCTCACATCGGTAGCCACAGCGCACAGAGCGAAGGCCGATCATGAACAGCATACAGCTTGCGATAATAAAGTGACAGAGATTCCACGCACGTTTTTTTTTTGGTCCAGCGAGACTCCAGAACGTATGTTTCACACATCTGCAAACATGAGGCCACAGTCATGTACTTAGGTTGTGACAAGAGCAGAAGTATATTTTCAAACTTTCAGACTCACTCTTGCCGGAGAACCTGCAGTTCTTCACACGACGTGTACGCTGTTTTATTAATAGCCTACTTTACAAACAGTTTAGGTATGTGGCCTCATCTGGCTAATTGATGCAATTGGGTAATTATCTGGGACACCTGCTACCTATCAGCTGTTGTTTTCTCAAACCTGTGCCGTCTCCTGACAATGGTTTGAAAGTTAAACTGAATCATCTGTCTTTTTTTGGGGAGACTCTTCTACTCTCCTTCAGTTCTAAAACTCTGAAGTTCTGCTGGTTTCTGGGATTGACAGGACACTTTTCCCATTGAAATATGATGTTTAATGTTGATGCATCTTCTACTCTAGTTATATATTATATATCCACCACTTTTCTCTATATATATGACATAACATTAATACTGAATTGTATACAAATTTTTAATTCTGACACCTAGAATTAGACCATCTAAGAGGGCTTTCACACCCACCTTGTTATAACAGGTGTGAATGGATCATTTGCACTATGAACATCAAGAGTTCAGACCTTTGAACTAATTGTAGAAGGTTGAGACGACAATAAACAATAGAAGGACACAAAGAAGCGGAAGCGCCTCACAGGATTATTTGCAGTCTTCACCGCCGACAGTTTAATGTTTGAACGATGAGGATTTTCATTTGGGGCGATTGAAATTGTGTCAAGTACAGATAATGATATTACAGCCGCAATGAAAATAACGGTAATGAGCTTTTCTTCTATTTCCTCATTCCAAACAGAAAGACCCCCCCAAGCTGACAACACACCAACGTCACTCATTCACCCGTTTACAAACCAATCAATGTCAAGTATAGGTAGATGCAGACCACCTAGGTGATTGCGGGATGTATGTATGTCATACAAAAAGTATTTTGTGTGCTCCCTAACTTGAAATGTGAAACCAAAACGACCCGGATCCAGTGTAAACATGAAACTTGGTTCGTCCCATGGTTTTGGACACCGATAATTTACATAGTGCTGCTGCAGAGTAAAACATTATGAATCTCCCATTCTGGTGAATTAGATTTTTTCAGATAAAATGATAGATTTAAGTGTTCCCTTATGAGTTGAAATAAATCTCTGAATCGTTTAGTTTAATGAATCATTAAAAACCCATTGGATTATGTGAAAAGCTTGAAACAGGGCTGTTTTTCTTAACATTTGAAAGCTGGATATTTCGGAGGTATGTGGTTTTAATAGGGCAGTGGGACACACTGGCTGAGGCTCTGTCCATGGTGCTGAAAATGTTCAGTGGTGGTTAAAGCTTCTGTTTCAGATTTATGCCTCCAACCACCTTCCAGAAGTTCCCAGCCTTAACACAGTTACACTAAAACGCGGCAGAATTTGCGGCGGCAGTAAATAATAAATCAATCAATAGAGAAATTAGATCTTTGCAGAATCATTATCTCACAGTAGGTATCATCGCCCAAACGGGCAATAATGTCTTCAAGTTTTAATTTGCTGTCTCCTGGCTCTGCGCTAATTATAACGATGACAGAGACAGAAACACAATTGGTCCCCATTGTTGAAGAAACCATTAGTCAATTTATGATCTGTGTAGTGTGTGCCCAGTGTATGGGGAGAACGCAATTACAACACCTCGCAATGCGATGCAACGAGATGTGAAGTCACAATACTGCTCTTAACAGAGAATGAACATATTAATTCTTAATGGCTCATGTGATACATTGTTTCAGATTGTGCATGTAAGGGGAAATGTCTGGTGAAGTGTCCATAATTAGGAGTAATGATAAATGAGCTCTATGTATTTTCAATTCGTATTTTACATGGTGTAGTCAGCATCCAGTGGAAGGTGGTGAGGATGATTACATCAGCCCTGTTGTGGCTGTAGGAGAATCTCTCGTGGATATTTGCTGTTCCTATTATTTCGAACCAACCTGTTGGAAACAAGTGTCCACTTCTGTCAAATATTACAGCTCATTACTAATATTTTCCCGACATGAGCATCTCCTCCACTTGCAGCTCGGAAAATAGATCTATGTGTCAGAAAGTTTTACTCTTAAAGTTTACAACACTTATTTCTATACAAATTAGATAAGTGAGAAAACCGATATTCTATTTTTGCGCCGCAACAGGGTAGGCAAAGCAAGTAATTGCTCTGGGCCTCAAGCTGAGAGGTGTCTACAGTGATGACAATTTTTGTGGAAACCACTCAAAGAGATATTGAACACTTAAATGTGTTTTTTTTGAGGTGTAAACTAAATTATGTGACTGTTTTTTGATGAAATTCCTTAATTCTGGTTTTATTATCACATTTATTATCAAATTAATAAAAAAAACTAATAATTATGAATTGAACATGGTTCCTAACACTACCCAGGGTTTCAAAACTTTGGGGTGAAGTTTTACTTAAAATTCTATGAAGGATACAGGACACTGCAAAGTGTGGTCTGAGACCCCCTAACAAGGCCCCATACCACTACATTTCTGCTTAAACCTTTGTAAAGTTAGCGTTTGGTTAAAGACTAGAACATTTAAAAGGATGATGTACCTGGGATGATATTGGGGTTTGCACTTAAGCTTTACTACTTTACTTTACTAGTTTTTATAAGTACGGTATACACTGTTTATTTATTTTGATGCTAAACGAATCAAGTCCCTTTTGCCAGGGCCCCCTTAAAGTCCCTTAAAACGCCCTTGGTTATTATATGCAGACCTTTGACCTTTTCCTTAGCCATCGCACAAGGGACATACAGGGACACTGCACCAGACTGTTAGATACAATTCATTCTGACGTTTTGAATTTACTCTTCTGTGTGAAATGGCCTTTTTTATTATTATTAATTATTTCCATGGCCTTTGACTGTTATTCTTAAAACAGCAGTAATTTTACCCACTCCTATTCTTAAAGCTGGGATACGTCACCTCCCACGTCATAAACCGTCCTGGGCTTCATACAGACAAAGAAGATTCACTAAGAGCCCGGTCTTGTGCAGAAATACTTAAATTATTTGCAGTGGCAGTCTTTTCCTTATTTCTTTTTCCCTTTTATATTAACCCAGGAGATAATTTTAACTCCAATAATTTTCTTCAGTAAATTAGGTCCTAATTAGGCTCTAATACTTTGCAATGGCAATGGCGCTATAAGTCACTGTTATTTGATTTATAATTCATTATTGCTACTTGAAATTCAGGTAGGCTTCATGGATTCAGAATTTTCCCAGAGTGCATCACATTGACCTATTTAAAGCACAGATATCCTTAAGCCATGTAAATGTCAGGAGTGAAGCTGTTCAACATTCAAACAAATTGACCAACCAGCTCTGAGGTTCAGCACCATGGACAGAGCGTCACATGTTTTACTTCACAAGGTTTAAAGCGTCTTATACGGTTATACATGCTCACCATGATATAATATGGTAATGCTGTACAGTGTAGAAAAATACACAAAAGCAGTGCGTTCCTTTAAATGTTATCTACATGCACTTTACATAAAGTCCACCAACTCCTACTCACAGGCCTGGTTTTCGCTCACAGCACCCAGAGGCAATCAGTGCGTGTTTTTTGTAAAGTGCAACCTTGACATTTTATCAAAGACATCTTTCACTGAAGTAGAATAAACACCACATCAGCACTAATCACATATGGTATAAAACATATATTATACACATGTGCACTTTTATGCAGCATGCAATACATTCTCGTGTTGACCTACATGTCACTAACACATACACTATTGATCCTTTTGTAAGTCAGTGTCACTCTTACATACTGTGCGGTCAGTGTACCAGGTGCTAGGGCAGTTGTGGCTCAGGCCGCAGGAGGTGGAGCGGGTTGTCCACTGACCAGAGGGCCGGGGGTTTGAGCCCAGTCTCATTCTCATTTCACGTGCCAAAGTGTCCTCGGGCAAGATACTGATCCCTGAATTGCTCCTGCCAGCAAGTGTATAAGTGATGTGTGATAGAGAAAGCGATACACATAGATGCACTGTTAGAAAGTGTGTGAATGGCAAAACTTCGATGTAAAGTGCTTTGAGCGGTCATCAAGGGAAGCACTATATAAATACAGACCATTTACCATTTTACTGACTGTCTCATATACTAAGTGTTCACACTGAGGTGCAAATAAATTAACAAAATAAAACATAAATAAAAACTCTACGCGTGCATACGCAACGGCACATTTTCAGATGTAATGCTCATGTCTGTGTGCAAACTTAAAAACCCCTGTAAGAATCCTACTTGTCTCCATAAGGATTTACAAGTTAAAGTTCAAAGCGTTTGTCAGCTATGAGCACATGCATATTGCTTTGACATTTACTACTTTTTTTTTTATTAGCATTTTTGCTGCTATATAAATAATTCAGAATTATAAGTAATACATTTTAAAACAAAAGTAAGAAAGTCAAGTCATGAATAAAGGTTGGATGCAGGACGTATTCGTGTTTGGGAACCACTGTAATGCTTGTGACTAAATGAGACGTGTTAGCTGAAGGTAGGAGGGCAGGGTGCATTTAAATGAGTTCACTTCCCACTGTGCAGTGCCTGAGATGTCAGAGTGACTTGCTTCGGAGGGTTTATGTAACTGAAGATTTTGTCCCCACACAGACGGGTTTTAGAACAGTCTCTCTCTCCTCAGAGGTCCCGTCCCACTGCCACCCGCTAAAATCTGTGTATTCAGAGCCTGTTAGCTTATTACATTTATATTAACACACATTAATAAGTCACAATAGGTGATATATTCCTTTGTAAACATTGGCTTTGTCTCTTGAGTCAGTCCCACATCCTGCTGCTACAAATGTATAGTTCTCAGCAGCAGAAAATAGCACAGAAAAATGGACTATTTTAGTTCCTTCTGTTAGAAACTACAGTGGTGACCTGATTTAGGAAAACCCTTTTTAATAAAAATCAATTTCAGCAGGAACCAGAACAGTTCAGAGTGTCAGAACGTATAGAGAGACAGACCGATCGTATACTTTGGTATTTTTCGTGGGAATTGTTGGCAGTGAGAAAAATATAGAATATCACCAGCCTTGTCCTTTAAGCGTTTATAGACCATCAAAGGGGAGTTACTTTGGAGCTGGGATCTATGAGATCTATGGACACACAGCCAGGGGGACTGTTCAATAATAGAAATGTAGTTTGTCAAAAAGGAGTATAATTCTACAGGTGGGAATGTAAAGGCTCGGTTTGTGCTGGAAAGGAACTCAAACAGAGGAGTCGGACAGATACGATCAGATAGCACAAAGCTTACTGTAATTCAACTGAGGCTCCATTAACAGCTGATCTGTCCAAACTAAGCAAGAGAAGCAATCTGCACAGTATCCTACTGGGAAGAGGAAAATGTGCACAGCATTGCAATCAGAACCAGACCACATGTGAACAGAGTCTGGCATTTTGTTTGGAATAGATCTCAGCCAAATAAAAATGTAATTGGAAAATATTTTTTTTATGAATTATCTCGTTTTCATCCTTTACACAGAAACAAATCATATAATAAATCATATCAAACAAACATACGCTCACCATTTCAAACCCACTATCTCCACTAATGATAAGTAACAAACAATAAATTCAAAGTCAATATATACAAACATAGATATAAAGTATAAGTATATATTTACACGTACATCGTCCAGGAGGAGTGAGAAGTCAATATGTTCCAATATCTTAAAAGTCGGGTTGGTAATTTGTTTCTGAAACACTTTTTTATGTTATTCGTTGAAATCCTCTTCACGTCCTGAAAGCCATTGATAGATTTAGAAAAAGCCGGTGTCTGTGGCCCTCGCATTACTCGCATAGTCTCTCCAGCAGTTTTCTAGTCAGTGCCCGTTCATGTGTTTTGGGGGCGTGGCTTTGACGAGAGGGCTGGAGGGCGTGGGATGTCTTGGTTGCATTTGTTTTAAGAGTAGCCTGCTCTTGCTTTCTTTTCCAGGATTACCAACCCTAACTTTAAGACATGGAATAGAACCAGGAGAAGGTTCTTAATTAAGAGCAAGAATGGGTTGCTTGAAAATAAATAAAAAGAGATAACCAACACTAATGAAAAAAGGCAGTAGATCGTAGAGCATGACCAATTAAAAACAACCCAAGAAGTGAAAAAAACTCCTAACTTTGCCTCTTTTAGTGAGCTTAGTAAAGGCCTGGTAAAAGGTACAAAGGCAGGAAACTGACATGTCTCCTCTTGCAAAAAGCCTATAGTCAAAAATGAATGATGCATGTGCTCAGATGTTATTGTCTGGGGGATGGATCCAGATGGAGATCACATGCTCATACTTGGTGTAAATTGAGGAAAAAAAAGCCCATAATTGTCCATGCAGGTGGAAACAGGCAACATGTCGAGGGGATTATTACGGCAACATGTGCACCTGACAGTCTGGCAGGAAACGGAGGCAAAGTGGCCGTGCGGTGAATGCCGGAGAGCTGATTGGGCGATTGGAAACTGGTTCACAGGTGTGTGCGGGAATTAAGCGATGGCTGAAGGCGGGGGAAACACTGGGCGAGTTGGAGAAGCAATAACTACTGCGGGGCGGGAGGGAACAGCCGGCGCTAAAATGACAGGAAGCATTAGTGACGGGCGAAGTGACAACAAGAATAATGCGAGTAATGTTGAGAACGGGTCGTAGCCGTGACGGGAAACTACTTCTGACACATCATGTCAATTAGAGAGCGAGGGTTACATGTTGGGCTCGGGGAAGATGACAAGCAATGTGGAGGAATTACCAAACAATGGAACAGCAGAATACTTAATGTGTGTGAAGTCGTGAAGTAAGTCAAGCAAGTGGACGTGTAGTAGCAGCACGATCAATACGAGGGTCCACGGAAGAGGAACTTCTCCCTCGCAAAGGATCATTTAACACACAAAAAAAAAACTAACTTTGATAGCCTTTGTTATAGAGGAGCAAATTCTTAAATAATGATGATAGTGTCTTTTTTAATGTCCCATGGAACCGAGACAGCTTCAGCTTCCTGTAATGAAAGAGAGCGACTGTGAAATTCTACCATTTATGTGTGATGATGATGAAAGTCGGAGCTTATTAGGCGGACAGAGAGACGGAAAAGCTTCGGGGAGACCAAACATCCCATATCATGTAGGGACTGTAACAAAAAAAAAAAGAAATCTCGTACGGCCTTTTCAAGAACTCTCCCGGCTGTTTTAAATTCAGGAGTTTGACCCGGTGAAGGCTGGCATGCATAATCTATGACACTGTACTCATCACAGAATTCCTCTCCTTCCTCCTGGGGAATAGATTTTTTCTGTATCCCTGGTGTGAGACGGGTTTCTGAGTCACAGACGAGGGTGCTGCCGTTCCGCACGGCTGTAGCTTACAAGCCTCCCGTCTCTTTGTCTTTGTCTACGCCCTAACTCTTCATGAATTCTCTTTTTATATCCTGCACCCTCTCCGTTTGTGTCGTAACTGTGAGCCGTACTTCTTCCTCCCTCACTTTTGTTTTCCTCTTTCACTCACAGCTTGTGCCGTCTCAAATCTGCGTCTCTGTGCTGTATTTCTACTTCTTCTCCACAGCATCCCGTCTTTATTTGGAACAACTGGCCTTCTGTCTTTTTTTCATTTATCCTCCGCCCCATCCGTCTCGCGGTCCATCTTTTTTGGGTCCTTCCTCTCAGCACAGACATTCTCTACCTCCTCATTTATGTTTTTTTTTCACCCTAACTTTATTTAACAGTGGTGTTTCTCAGTTTGAGGCCAGGACTTATTGATTTCACATTCACATTTTGTAAAGCTCCAACTGAAAACCCCGCTTGCACTCAAATCTACCCTGCTTGTGCTTGAATTCCTCACTCCAGCTTCAGCTCTTCTCCTCACGTTCACCATGCGTCTGAGCGTGCGCAAAATTCCCAGACGTATAGTGATTACACTGTACGTCTGTGGATTCTTTAGCTTCAAGAGCCCCGTACATTACAAACAGGAAGTCCCCTTTATTATTACACCACATTCCCATTACTGTGATTAAAGAAAAACAAGCATTACAAAATATGAACGTAAAATAAATAAGTCCTGGTCTTAAACTGAAAGATCATGCCCTTGAAAAGAAAACAAACTCATTGTGCTTTTTGAGATGCATCATTTTTGGAAAAACAGTCCAGACAGCAGAGTACGCTGACATTGTGGTTTGTCATTTTGACGGGACCACTTCACACCTCATGTTCACCGTACTCACGTGCCTCTGCAGAGCCTGGCTGCAGACAGAAGACGGGGTGACATGTGTTTTCTCGTGTTTTTCCTCATCCCCTCTCTTTGTTCTTACAGCTGCGAGCGCTCGTTGCCCTCGCGAGCCAAGTTGGACCTCATTTAATTTCATGCCTCCTCTGTTTTCACCTCTCCCTAGGCTCGCGCCCACGTGACTGCGGCGATCTGTACGCTAGTGGTCAGAGGGAGGATGGCATCTACTCCGTGTTTCCTGTTCACTACCCTGCAGGCTTCCAGGTCTACTGTGACATGACCACAGATGGAGGAGGCTGGACAGTGAGTCAGAGGAGAACACACACGCACTACTTGTGTCCACAGTGGACACACGCACACGACACACAAAGCTCTTAAGCTGTTTCAAACTAAAATGGGAACATGCCCTCAGTCGCTACATTTTCACCAGGGTTATGATCAAGCAGAGATTGACGACAATGGAAATGGAAGGTCTTTTCACTATGTCTGCACTCACAAACCTGCTTTTATTCGCAAAACAATTACAAAATAATAACGATTTAACATTGCTTCCTTTCAAGTGAGCGTCAATAAATGAGCTTCCCTACTGTGATTTTATCCCCAAGGACCCTCAGTGATTACAGTTGTACTCCCTTAAGAATCCCACGTATCAATCCGGAAAGGTCTCATTAAAGTTTTATCAAAGACGCAAGGAGGAGAGAACATTTCAAAAGGACCGCTCCATGATTTTTTTTATGCTTTGTTTAGAAATTGGGGATATTAATTAGTCAGACTTGAAGTGAGAATGTCAACAGTAAAGTGCAGAAAGGAAATGAATAAAGCAGCAAGTGAGAAAATAAAACGGCTCTTAGAGACACCGCGGAACCTGAAATACATTGTATGAAAAATGTGACAAAAAGTTAATGGAGCCATAATGGCGGAGGTTGAGAATCAAAAGCTGTTGTAAGCTCTTACTGCGAGCCTGTGTTGTAAAGGAACTTCCTGTGTCATGGCAAAACATCCCAATTTCAACGCCACGCTACGGACATGCCCGTTCAATGAAAATGAAGCCTTTCATTATTTATTCAAATATTTCATCTTATTTTTCCTCGATGTCATCTCAACCTGATTTTGAGGTGAATCTAATAACTTTCTTCGGGAGTTCGTTAAAATATAACGCCTGAGACTCTCCAAAATGGCCAACTTCCTGAAGGGTGACGGCCATTGGCCCAAAAGGCTTTTTTGTACATCTGGACGTGCAACAGGTCCCTGCCAAGTTCTGTACGTGTAGGTGACACATGCTGAGTGGGCTGCTCCGTTGAGATTGTCTAAGTGACGCTGGTGTTGCCACGCCCCCATGAGCTAGAACCATAAAAGTGTTTCACCACTTTCACACATCGAACACGTTCTGACCCTCAAGAATGCAATCGAAGAGGCAGAAGAAAAGCATAGTGATGGTTATATAAATAATTCCTTCAGTCTCAAAAGAACCCACAGAGATCGAGGCGGGTGCTCTGGCCCTCATTTTATATATACAATATATTTTCTAATGCTGAGATATAACACCTAATAAAAAAGATGGGACATGAAGATACGGACAAACTGCAAAAGCTGTCTCATGAAAATACAGCTTCTTTTATTTTTTTTACTCGTGAAATTTGTCACTGTGCCTCAAGCTCACAGTAAGAGACTGTTTTCATTATAGCTGACAAGAGTTTGACCCGGTTATGTTTTGGTTTTGTAGGTCTCACGCTCTCGTCTTTGTGTAATAATATTTTGAGAGGATTTTGTTTTCCTGAAACAGATGGAAACATAGAGGGAACATGGATAAAAATATAAGCACCTCTTAATGTGCGTGTGTGTGTGTGTGTGTGTATTTTTCTCCTTGATCAAACTTATGTCACTTGTCTGGCCTCGCTAAGGCAAACACAGTTGTTTGAGTGAGACTGTATAGTGGGAAGTGCTGTGTCTTTTGGGAATGAGAGACAGCGAGGTGAACAAACATTGACACAGAGCTGTTTGAAGTTATATTTGGAAGTGTGTGGTTTAGATGTATTTCACACACACACACACACACACACACACACACACACACACACACACACACACACACAATCTTACTAGTTAGAGCCATTTATTTCCCTTTGTTCTGAAGTGTACCGTCGCAGCCCTCAGGGAAAGCGCAGCAGTTCTTAGCAGAGAACTAAGGCCTTGTAACACTTAAGAGATTTAGATTCCAGCTACATGAATCCATCACAGCTCCTTTTTTTGTGTGCAGGTTGTGACACATCTAAGTGAAGCATCCAAGTGCAGATTTTTGGGATCTGTCCTAATTTATTCAAAGATTGATATTCTGAGTTTTGCACAATGAACTCTTGTGTAAATAATAAGCTTCTTTCATGTCATGCAAAGTGGTTCAGGCTGCATAAATATTGTTCCACCTGCTTTACCAGATAAAATGAATCTACTGCCTTTAGTTACACGATTGAGTGTGTCATCCTCTTTCTGGTCGAGGGGGTGATGCGGTTTTCTTCACCAAGATTTTGATGGATATTTTAAAACTTCCTCACATGAACACGATGTGTTTCCTCGCTTGTGTTTTAGACGTGTGAAATGTGATAAGTTTTACGACCTGCTAATATATTTGCTTGTAATGTGTGGCAGGGCCATATTGAAGTTTTAGGCTAAGTATCATTTAAGTAGGCGCATATCACCAGATCTGCTTGTTGCCTGCATTATTCTTGTTATATTATGACCTTATTCTCGTAAAATTATAACTTCTTTCTCAAAATATTACACAGATATCTCAATTAGGACTTTATTTTTGTAATATATAAAACAATATTTGTAATATGACAATGTTTTATTGTGATTTTCTTCTTAATTTCGATTATCTTCTTGTAATATGAGTTTATTCTCAATCAAGACATTATTCTCATGATATTAGAACTTTATCTTCTTTTTCTTTATCATCTCAACATGGACCCTATATTGTGTTCTAAGTTCTACCATTAATGCTTATAATAATAACACACATAGTGTTATAATGAAAATAATGAAAAGCTAAAGGAAAAGCTCTAAATGCAACTTGAGTCATAAATCCTCGAATGGTTTGACGCTCCCATTTTTCATTCACTTCCACCACAAACACATAGGGCACGTATCAAACCTCAGCCTAAGTCGCCGTTACATTGGCATGACAGTGATTTGTGCGCGTATGTGTGTGCACTTGTAAATCCGTGACTAACTGCGCGAGATAGGCAAGGTCGTACCCTCCTATCACCAAATAAAGCAGGACTGTCACAGTGACAGAGTGCTTACAACAGCATGATGGAAGAGGGCTACATACCAGCCTGTCAGTGGGTAAAGGTGTGTCGGCGTGTGTGTGTGTGTCTGTGTCTGTGTATGCATGAATTAATGTTTGTGCCAGAGTGTGTGCGCACACTCGCAGACGGAGCTCGGGAGTCAGATCAGTTTCCAGCTCTTTTTGGTACAATGCGGCGGTGTTAAGTAAGCGCTCCCCGCATATTGTCCTGTAACAGGATTTACATAGAAGCCCAGATTGAAGTGATAAAGCAGTCGTTGCTGATCCTGCCAGGTGCGTTGAGCTGATTGTGATAACGCTTGAGCCTCATTAAGAGATCAGCGTGGTGTGATCCAGCGGGGGCAGGTAGGGAGACGGGATGCTCGGCGAGTTGAGTGGCTTACTGTCTGTCTGACGGCTGAGCTTAAATAAGGAATGAGCCATATGCTGCCACCCTCATTAGCATACTTCAACACGGCGCCGCGCTGTTGCGGGAGACTGCTGCAGACAGACTGAGAGATGAGGAGGTTACTTGGAAGAAGAAGAGGAAGAAGGAGGAGGGAACAGAGGAGACAGCAGGAGACAAAGAAAAGATCTGAGGTGGTGGGAGAAAGTGAGACATAATAGGGAACAGCGAGTTTATTTTTCCATTCTCTGCAACGCCTTAATTCACATATAGCCTGAAATAAAATCTTTGTTTCCTTCAGTATTTGCGGTAAAGAAAATAGCCCGTAGGGAGCCTGGGGGGGGGATAATGCTTCTGTCTTGAATAATAGTGACAAGAAGTGACTGGATTGAGACGTCAATCTGCAGAACTGTAGCATCAGTGAGTGATGACCTTTAGGAGATGTCTGTTAACGTCTCTTGTGAATTTGGAAACAGCGTATGACGAGATGTGGACCTTCTGTACGATCAGCTCAGCAAGGATTTGTTATGTCGTGGTCATGTGTATGTGCCCATGATTTACTATGTTAAAGAAGCTGTTTTCCATAAATGCTCTGCATGATGCACAAATCAAACCAACCCGACACAAGCACGCACAAGCACCACAGTCTCTCACTTTAGAATAAGAAATTTGGCTTTAAAAGTCATCTCTGTATAAAACTGCACAATATCTACCAGGTAATTCAAAAAATGTCTGTCTGTCTGTCTGTGGAACGCGAACTCTCGTAAATCATTGATATAATCGGCTTCTGTGTCTTGAAAAATTGCCTGAGAAAGTGCAGTGCCAAGTTTATTGCAATATGGACACGTGATACGTTCAATATTCCTAAAAATTGAATAAAGCTGGCAGTGGGGGCGGGGCATGATGCAAACAGTCAGCTGAGGCCAACATGTCCTCTTCTAGGTCCTTGGATAAAATACAGCGGTGGTCGACAAGTGGGTGACACTGCGGGTCAAAATCGCCAGATCATTTTTTATAATTTGATAATTTCTATTTCATCAATTCGGACATATATGAGCCACACACATGAACAGTCATAGAGCCAATTCTATTAAAAGTATGGCCTTTAAAATCCTAATTGCACATAAACCATGTAGGATGAACCGTTTTCTTATTTATTCTCCACTAAAAACTGTTTATAAAAAGCTCTGCTCACAACGTCCAGCCCACAAACAATACAAAGTGACAGAATAATGTAGAACCGTTTGAGGAGGACTCACTAATGACCAGGAATATTTCTGAAGTAGCTCCAGAGCAATGACACAGGACCATAAAACCGGCAGGTACTGCATCAGAGGCCCAGGCAGAAGATTTCACCCAATCTTCCATACTGTAAATTACTCAATGCCATGGCTCTACATAAATCCCAATGCTGCCTTATCAATCGTTTTTTCGCTGAATGCTGTAAGAGGTAGAGCTGTTTCCCTCCGGGTTCGGAGAGAAAAAGAGATGATGTGTACCGCACCTGTCAGCTTCCTTCAGCGAGAGAAAGAAGTGGAAAATGTACGGCTGAAGTAGCTTTGAGGCGTCGCAGACAGGAGGGATAAATCTACAGTAATGTGTCCTGCTAGTAGCCTAGTAGCCTCAAATGTCCTTGGCTGTATGGATACAGCGGTAATGCAGAATACGAGATGTTTGCACTGAGTGCTGCTGACATCTCTGGAATCACATGAATCACATGAACATAGGGAGCAGCATCCTCGAAGGTATAATGAGTCATAGATCATAGAAGCCAGACTAAAGGAGGCTTCTAACAAACTCTCTTTGGATACTACTGAGGGCAGTTCCAGGTTCTTTGTACAGGCACTATGCTAGATTACCCATAATGCCGATTTATAGTGTTTGCTTTATGGAACTGAGCATTATACGAACGCAAGAACGATAAATACCAATGCAAGTACTCAAATATAGAGAGTGAATGGTTGCACAGCTTCTGCTAGAGCCAGGGGATCCTGGGTGGAGCTGAAGGGGGTTGAATGAAGGAGTCTTAGGTTCGATCGACTGAGACACCCTCCTGTAAATCAATGTGAACGTGAACCAACACAAACAATTGGTAGTCGTCCTTTTATGAAAGGAAATTAAACAATGGACGTCTGACAGTAGAAATTCTGAATCCATAAATTGATGCATAATTCCTCAACCTGTGGTGTTTTGCCACTGCACCACTGGTCCAGTCACGTATGGTGGTTAATGTTGTCTTGTGTTAGTAAACTTTAGATAGATGCTGTGTCGCTGATATTAATGTGCACAGCTACTGACCTAATGAGTCTTTTCGAATTGTGATCCTGCCATTTTACATTTAAGTGTCGCAGATTAGACCCGATGTATTTAAAGTAACACTGTGACCAGCACCGGCAGCTTCTGCAGCCACAAGGGATGATTTATTCTTTTTAGCTTTTAGTCCGAGCATTCATGTCCACGTCCTCTCAATCACTTGACCAAAACTGCAAATGTGTCGTACCACTCACTGAGCTGAGACGTGGCTGAATGATATATAATCTTAATGATCCTTGGCTTCCCAAACCGGACGCACCGTCGCTGTAACAAACACACCAAACTCCATTAGGATTTAAAAGTTTCCTCACTGTTTTTAATGACTTTAAAATGAACTTTTTAATCGATCTTTGCTCTTGCACTACTCCAACTTAACTTGCTGGGACTAACTCCAGTTTAAGATGCTGCGTGTGGGCATGGACTGGCAATGACAGAGGCACCAGTCTTCCTATCGCAGGTCAATGTACCATCAGTATGACTTTAGCTGCTGTTGTAAGGTAAAAAAATGATTTCAGAAAATCTTGAGATATTTAAATGTCCTTGTCTTTTAACCTTTTCGTTGTGGTGGTGTTCACCAGATGCCCACACCTGTGATGCAAAAACACATTCCTGCCAACGGTTTGAAATGATTCCACTTGGCATGCAACTGCCAAGATGCGCAGCGATGCCTCACAGGCAAGGAAATACAAACAACACTGTTGTTAGAGCTCAAGGAAACATATTAGTCTTTTGAGGAGTAACACTTAGCCTACACCCACACAAATACCATCTCCTTCAAAATGAGCATTTTAAGTCTATGCCAGAAATTATCCACATCAAAATGCCTGAAAACGCATTAACATGACCATTCAGATAGTCTCCTCTGCAGTTGGTTGCTTAGCTGCAGGAGACGCTACAGAAGAAACAACCAGGGATCTCTTATGGACCGAAGACATGCAGGGTGGAACTGTTCCCGCCAGTGAAGCGTTGCGACATTTGTTATTGATTATCCATGTTGCTTTTAGCACTGGTAGTTGAGGCTATTTCCGTTTCCATGATAAGTACATGAGGAATGAGGGAAGGATACATAGTTATGGATAAGACCCAGCCAGGAAGGGAATTTGAGTGTTTGCATCATTGGTTACAAAAGTCTTCGTTCTGACCACCCAGAAATGAAATGTTGGACGTGTTAAACTAAAACGGGCTCAGCTGCATTTCATAAAGTCTCTATTTAAAGCCCTGACCCTTCAAGAGTAGTAGTAGAAGTAGAATGGACGTCAAGAAACCTCCACAGTGTAATTCAACAGTGGCTGCTGTTTAGTAAATGTTGAATAGCCTCGCTTTAAATCTTAATGGAACAATAACAAATCGCCAACGCTCGAATGGAAATTGCGACTCAAGCTACCGAGACTTGAATCCACAATATATATTATAAGTGAGGAGACATTATTGCAGGTTGATGTGGACGGTTGTCGGAGGAAATTGGTCGGTATCTCTCCACCGTCATAACTCGAGCCCTGGAGAGTGTCTGACCACAGACGCTGGAGGGATGAGAGCACAAAGGACATAAAAGAAAAGAGCTGTCATTACTCGGCCCGGAGGTGTTTAATACAAACAAATACACACAAATAGAAACACAAATGTACCAAATGTTCTGCCTATACCTATAAAGGAAGGGTTGGATGTTACAAAGCAGGAATAGAGTACATATCTACATCCTGTAAATGCGTTTTCATGCTGTGTTTAATAGTTGCTACCAGACCTACCGATATACTTCACACACACACACACACACACACACACACACACACACACACACACACACACACACACACACACACACACACACACACACGAGCGTCCCTCTCTCAGATGAAGTAATCCTCTGGGCATGTGCTCTACCTCTTTCGGCACTGAGAGATTCCAAATGCCATTTAAATGCAGCCATACAGCTTAGGGTAATGTTTTCTATTATTACTATTTTATTTGTTAAAAGGACGGGACTAAAAATGACCGCGGCATAAATAATGAACGAGAGTAGATACATCCGAGTGCAAGCGCGTGCAGCTGCATTATCAAATGGTGCTTTTATCAGAAGTACCGCAATCACTCTCAAATATACAATTCAGCTAAGAACTGAAATGTAAAAGTTTGAGATTGAATGTACGATTGTGTGCGTGTTGTATGGCTGCTTTAGAGGCTTTGAGTGGCTTTCTGAGCGTTTCAGAGTCTACGGCCGGGGCTTTTTCAGTGTCTCTCTCCTTTGCGGGGCTTCTTCAATATTTCATCTCTGTTAGTTTATTGGTTTGGAGAAAAAAAAAAGAAAGACGAATCCGGGATGGATGTTTTTGTACTTGTGTCTTATCTGTAAATGCTTTGTAAGGCAGGGAAATTGAAAACTTCTGAGTACAATCCAACTTTTGTTCAAAGCATAATTCTTCTTTCCTACGTTCCGTTTACTCACATGTTTGCCGTTATTTACTCTGCAGGGACAAGGATGCTGACGTGCTATTTTTTGACCCTCATTAGCTGGAAAGAGCGGACACACGTTATTGTGCAGCTGAAAGAGAGAATGAGCTGTCTGCTGGTCGCATTATCACAGGTAGTGTCAGACATGTCCTAAGGATATTAGTGCCATTAGCTGGGGCTGGGTGGAGGTTATGTGAGGAAAGGTTAGACAGTGTGTGAGGGCTGCTGCTGTAGGAACATTCACTGATTTCATATTTCCTCTCTCCCATTTGAGCCTGACACGAATCAATGCAATGTCACTGCTATTAAAAGTTTCATAACCAATTTTATTTTTTTCCCCCGAACTAAAAGCTGAAGACATGTACATGCAAAGGAAACATTCATGTGTTTACAATACAGTATATGGCAGATGGTCAGTTTACTCTTACGCTCTTTGTAGACAATAATCTTCGTCCATACTCACACACCTGAAAACACAGATCACATGTATGAGTCCTGGCTCACCGCTGCCAGTATCTTTCCCTGCACCGGGTCGGTGTCATGCCCATGCACGGATGTTAAAAACAAGTTTCAAAACCCTCGGCAGGAATCTACCTGTGTTAACCTCGTTTCTCCTAATCCCTTAACCCAATAAGGGAAACCGCGTTTCCTGCATATACGACGTTTACGAAATCAGATCACCGCCGAAAGCCAGGAATAATCTTTTTTTTACCGAAGTAGATGTAAATGCAGAAATTGTGTTTGCATGCGAGTGTGTGTGTGTGTGTGTGTGTGTGCGTGAAGGAGAGAGAGAGAGATAGTGTGTTTGCGGATGATTGTGTTTCTCCTTCTGTTGCTGTGTTCGGAGCACATCTGTCTTTCTGATAGGATTATAAAACATTCACCTACAGATGTTAGCGGTCCTTTTTTTTTTTTTGAAGATAGAACATTCTGCAGGCTGCTGTGGATTGTCACCATATCATCAATATTCTTAACAAGTTAATTAAATTGTTAGCGATCCCTCTGCCCGTCTGTTTTGATCTATTTTAAATCTAGGAAAGGAGGCGTGAGGCAGCTTTATTCTTAAAGCTTGGGTCATTTATTTATTTATCTTTTCTACTCCGTGTATATATGCGAGTGTGTGTGTATGCGTGTGTTTCCATCCGTACTTTACCAGTTTTTCTCGGTGTAATCCAGTCTGTCTCACATGGCTGATCTATTAATCACTCTCTGAAGATTTTACCAATTAACCTTAGTTAGTCAGTATAGAGCAACGGCGCTAAGTGACATCTGCTGCCAAAGCACCGAACGTATAAACATAGTGTGTTCGCAGTGTGTACATGCCAGGAGCTAACAAGCTATTGGCACTTTTCCTATTTTCCACCCAGTCATATGCCAGGAGTGTAAATCTGCCCCAATCAGCTTTGGAGCGCTCGTGGCGATTCTTCCTCGCACTCTGCTCCGGTCTGTCGGTTCAGGGTGTCCGTCTGCGCTCGCCGTGGGCTCCCAGTCGTTGACAGAAAGCCTGCTGAAGAGCTTAAGGCTGCTTGTTAAGTAGCCTTCATCTACTGCAGAGATTACAGGGAGCTTAATGTGATCATGCCAATGCAATAGCCCATTAGCAAGTGTTGGGTGAGATGGATTGGTGATTTACTTGTTAATACCATTTGGCCATTTTACTTCAATGGGGCGTTTGTTGGTTAAAATGGTTTAGTCCACATCGTAAGGTTTATCTTACTAGTTCAGTGCCCATTCTAAACCAGCCTGTTTGGAATGGGCTGTTTTCTTGTCCTGTGTTAATGCTCCAGAGCTACTTCAGAATTATTCCATGTCCTTAATGAGTCCTCCTCAAACAGTTCGACAACATACTGTCACCATTTTGTTTTCAACAGTCTATGTTGCAGAGTGAAGTTAGAAAACGTTGTGTTCATCCTACCTGGTTTATCTGCAATGAAGCTGTAATAGTCCAAAATGTTTCATACAATGAAACTTGCTTTGTCATTCTTCGCCTGTGGAGCTTATATAAGTTTGAATGATTTACTTAACTGCTGTCTTTTTTTTCATGTTAGTCATGGGCCAGATACTATTGGCCGCAGGCTGCCAGTTGCAGACCACTGCAGTAGGTAATCTGAAGACGTGGGATGTTCAGCTCGGTCCACACACAGCTACCAAAACATTTGGCGATGCTACTTTATGCCGTCACGCTCCAAGTCGCTGGAACGGCCTTGCAGAGGAGCTGAGGGGGTCTGAAAAACTTGTGTTGTTTTTTTTAAATATAAATTAAAAAAACACCAAGTAAGCCTGAATTATGTAGTGATTCATAAAGTTATCTTTTTATAATCCATTTATTTTTTTATATTTTATTGTTGATTGATGATTGTTGACAATGATTGATTGTTTTATTATTTACTTTTCATAAAATTGTTAGTGTTGATTCCATTTTTTAATCACCTAGTCTCTCTCTCTCGCTCTCTGAATGTGTTGAACAATTGTCTAACACATTTTTAACATCCTTTGTTTTATAATTCTTCTGTAAAGCACTTTGCACTTACACAATTGCATTTGATTTATTTGAAAGGTGATATAAAATGTGATTCCTTTCCATAGAATTAATTTACAACATGAATTTTAGATGTTAAACTGTCAATTCTTTCTTTATTGAGCCTTGGTGACACAGACACTCGGGGGCGATCTATAAAAAATAATGTTAAGGATTCCTGAGATGTCCATATCAAACCCTTATGACAAAGAAATGTCATTGGTGCTTGATATTTTAGAATGTAACCCTACACTTTATTGTAAATAAATATGAAGTAAACTCAAGTATAATCAACGTATTTACAACTTAAAGAAAGTGTTTTCATGTGAATATGAATGCATATCTTTTCTGCATTGTTTATTCAGTAGACTGTTTGTTGCATGTCAGCAAACATAAATCCCAATATGCCACGGGGCTCATATTGGCCGATTTAATGGGCAAAACGATATATATCGGTTGGCGTGTAATTCATACAATGGGTGATCCAAACACAAGCAGACAGCTCCTACTTTGTAAGTTCACACCTGATGTTACAGAGCGTCTCTCTTCATGCGTCACGAGCGGCCAATTAGGATCAGAGCTCATCTCCTCGCTCAATATGCAAAAATAACTTGTATGTAAATTCTTTCTGTAAAGACCAAGTGACGACTGAATGTCTGTGAGAGAGCGAGAGAGAGAGAGAGAGAGAGAGAGAGGTGCTGAGTGAACCAGTGCTTTACAATGACATAAGATTTTATTATTTTAAATGTGATTTAAAAAATTAAAATCAATATGTGAAGGGCACCGTTGATACGGTGATGGTGGCCACAAATGAATCAATACACAGAAAATACTTAAAAGTGTAGAAATATTTTTGTTTTATTATAAAACTCTAGCAGGTCAGGGCACTTCAAATGAGCAGGACATCCTGTATATGTGTTCACACTGTTAAAAAGGTATATGGCCGCCCAGACCACCTCAGAATGCGATCTTATTGATCAGATCGTGAGTGTGTTACTCTAAAAGCTCTCCACGTGTGATCAGACCACCTGGAATGGAAGGTAAACCCAGGTCTGAACAGAGCCCTTTTGCCCTTGATTCAACTTTTCCTTGGATGATACTGTACATGCTGCTGCAGAAGCGTCGCAGGTGATTCTGAACAGGTTTCCTCTGAGAGATGGGATGTTTGGGCTTTGTGGAGTATGTAGAACAGCTTGCACGAACAATAAATTACAAAGACCGGCAGGGAGAAGGGATGAAGTCAAAACGCTGCAATATGGAGGAAGAATGATTGGGGGTGTGAGAATATACAAGATGAGAGGGAGTTGAAAGAAAAACAGATATTTCATAGAACATACAACACAACATAGAAAAAAACTTATTTTGCAATGAATAGAAATAAATAAAACCTTTGTGTAGCTTCAGATGTTGCATTTTTTAAAAAGGTGTTGATTCAGTTTCATGGTGAATAACAACTTAATTAATAGCAAATCAAATTATATTTACTGAATAAGAAATGTAAATGTGCTAAATTATATTACAAGGTTTCGGTTACTTTGTTTCCATTAGAATAAAAAGATGGACCTTACATAATGAAGTAGGTCGAGCATGTTTCAAACAACATTAGCAACATTTAGAACACAATGCACATGACTGTTCCATTAGCTATGATTATTGTGTTCAATAATCATAGCTGGTGTTCCAATATACGACCGCAGGGCGTGTGGTCTCTATTGATCTTGCAGCCCAGTTTTTGGATTGTTCCGTACTTTATGTTTGGAAACCCAGAGGCCTCACTCAATCCGTTAATAAAATGACTGCTGTGTCACCACTGCAGCTCTGTGTGTGTGTGTGTGTGTGTGTGTTTGTTTGTGTGTGTGTGTGTCTAAAACATCACCTGCCTCAACACCCAAATAGAACAAGTATCTCTGCTTTTGACCTTGACAGCTTCGATGTCAGCCTCTATACCCTGTAGCTACAAATTGTGTGTAAGGATTTGTCAGTTGGGATGTTAAGCTGTGTCCCGGTGGAAACTGTGAATCTGTGTGTGTGTGTGTGTGTGTGTGGGTGTGGCAAGGTGACCTAGCAGACAAATATCAATAAAACAGATGCATTTTGAGCCGCAGTATAAACATGTACAGCTGCAAAAGTGCACTTTTATAGACATATACACTCTGAGCTAGAGAGCTGACTTTCCTCTCTTTAAAAAGGAAGTTGAAAAGTTTTGTGACACTGCCAGTCTTTTAAAACCCTCTCTGGTACAGTATGGTTTGAATTAGAGCCCTACTGATATATAGATTTGCTGATAATATCTGCCGATATGAAAACTCTTGTTTTACAGAATAAACAAAGCAGAAAAGATGTGTATTCATTTATACACTTTACATGAAAAACTTTAATTTCTTTGAATCTAAATATTTTGGTTGAATTTGTGTTTTCTTAAATGTGCAATAAAGTTTATGGTTACATTGTAAAATATCGACCCTCAATTACATTGTTGGTCATTAGGGTGTAATAACAACATCTTGCCAATTTTTCTTATCATATATAGATTGCCCGATATATCAGTATTAGACATTTTTTGACTTCCTAATATCTGTATCGGCATCAGCCCCGAAAATCCACATCTGTCAGGTTCTAGTATAAATGCCAGGTTTGATCAGGGCCTAGATCCTGAGACATTTTCTTTTTCTTTTTTAGTTCCCGACTGTTGGTGACTTAGGTATTTAACGTCTGTCGGGTTGTCATAGCTCCCATTCAGACCTTATGCCAGGTGTAAGTGGAGTCTGGGTGGTGAAAGTCAAAGAGCAGGTACTGGTCTGCATGAGTGGGTTTAATGCTTATTCCACACACAGTCACACAGAGTTAATTGTTAAATGCACACATTCATTTAAGATGCATGCTGTGACCTTTATGGCTTTCCATACACTGCGTTGTTCATACATAGATATCCACACTGACATACACACAGTATATACATGTATACACATACACCCAGTCACACATGGCCTGTGAGCTACTGACACACCGATGGCATGGTCACCAACGTCCAAAATCCCATGACTTACCTCCACTCCCCAGGTTTGATCACCGCTTTTCCCACTTGAAACCTGTGAGAAAAGGATTACTGCCACTTTGTGAGCTACATTTCTCCAGGACACACACGGACACACACGCAAAACCTCCAGGGTCACCGTGCAATTACACCTCAGAGGGGCCTCTCCAGTCGCACAAGGATACGAGACATAGGAGGAGGCACGGCCAGCAAGACGAGAGTGTTCTGAGCTGCTCACTGGTTAACATGCTGCTGTTGAGCACTGCTTCATGTGACCACTGGCCGGTATCTCACTCATGCACTGACTGACTCACAGAAGAAGTTAGCTTTCTGCCGGTGCATTGCCTCGATTGAAACTTAAATACCTGTGCTCACGAAAAAAAAAAGACTAAAACCTTATCTACATCACAAAACAGTTTTGAGAGAACAATGCTTGTAATTGTTTCCATCTCCAGATCTTTGTCATATGTCATTGTGGCTCTTCAGTGCGTATGCAGCCCGACAGGCTTTGACTTTGTCAGAACTGTGCTACCGTGAGTGATACATTGTTCTCAAAGACCACAGACGCTTTAAATGGAAATTAGAGGCTTGAGTTATCATTGTCTAAATTCTTTTTATAAAGATCGACGAGTCTGTTTCACTCTTTTCGGTGTAAATCAAGGAGAGGTTTTTTTCTTATTTTCTGAAGTTTTCCTTGTGATTTATTTGTTTGAGGGGGCACTTAATGCAATTTTCTCACCTCCCGCTGCTAAATCGGCGAGTGCCAGGGGAGAGAGAAAAACAATTAAAGACGGATGAAAAGGAAAACCTCCACCTCATTTTTAACGTGGAATAATCTATCGCAGTCTCCTCTATTTCGGCTAATTTGAATGTGGGGACAAGGAGGGCGAAGAGGAATTAAGGGAGTAAGATAAGGAGGCGGGAAGGTTATTATTTCAAGGAGAATTGTCAACCTCGTTGCCTCATAAATTAAAGACAATCATACTTGACTGCAGTGCCTCATGCACAGAGTTTCCTGCCTACATCTGTGAGTTAAATCTCCCCATGTTTGCACAGGAAATCTGTAAAAGAGCTGGAGCAGAGGCAGACTCCCTCCTGCAAACAAATCACTAACATGATGACGGTGCATTGTTTGCACTGTCAAAGGCCATGGGCTTTTTCCTGAAGGCCTTTTTCGAAGTACACATCATTGTTTTCAGGGCAGTAATGGCCTTATTAACTGGTTATTGCCCCTGGTGATTGATATGAATTATCATAATGAAAGGTTTCATTGTGGAAACTGGGTTTTATACCTTCACAGTAAGTCACTTTACAGTGTAAAATGTTTACTGACATCAAGTCAGCTATATATTAAATTAAAATGAAACTCTTCATTCTTGTTCATTCTTGCAACGGACAGTTGTAAAAACTGAGTTTTTTTTTAGATGCACATAACAAAAAAAATCTTTCTGTTATGTTGGCTATTTAATTTTTTATCTCGACGAGGGGAAAGAGGATTTCTTTTTTATTACAGTACTTATTTATAATCCCTGCAGTTCAAATGAAAACTGACAATAAATATTATAAACATATTGAATTATACTTGAGTCAGTTGTTGTCTGAAGACGTTGATTCATCTAATATTTTAATATATATTGCACTGAATTATAATTACTAGTTTGTTTACGGACCTTTGCTTGAGGACATTTTCTCTTATCTGGAGCTCTCTGAATTTTAATTGACTACCCCTTCATTAAAGCAATGTCTATCTAATGTTGTTACTGCTGAATTGAGGTACTTCATACTACAGGGGTTGTCTTCATTACCTTATCATTTTTGTGTATTTGTACGCGTAAAACACCCCTGTCATTAACTCCACTGCGACACCACACCTACAGTGTCACACCTGTTTTATAACTGAAGTACTGTGTGGTTGCCAACACTGTGTCGAGCTGCTCTGTAGTCACTCTCCATCCCTGTGTATGAATGATTGATGACATTATTTATATACACTGTATACCATACATTAATATTGAAATCTGGTAGCAATAATATACACCTACAGCATTACAGATACTGTAGGTGTCAATACAGGAAAAAATACAGGATACAAATATTCCTCTGCTGCAGTATCCAATCTCGAATCAGACAGTGATTTCTCATGGGAAAGAATATAGAACTGTTTATGTAAAATAATATGTAAATAACTAACACATCACGTTAATAAGTCAATAGCAGTCACAGCATCCCGCTAATTAGTCTCACCTCATGTTTAGATTCCATGTAAAGAGTCAAATTCTGCAGTTCTGTCAGGGGCTGGATGCGGCCGCGGAGCAACGATCGGACACGTACCAGGCGAAATGGCTGTTTTGTGCATCGCGGGAAGGATAAACGCGTCCCTTCAGCTCTGGACCACGCCCACTAAGCGTGCATTACGGTCCACACAGTCAACTGTAGACCACACGGTGAAAGTTTTATGTAAATCGAATGAAAGTTGTCATATGATGCTTATTTCCTGTTACCGGTGGGTAGTTATATCATTGCACATGCCCGGGACACGACTCTGATGGTCTAATGCACTGAGACCGAAGCAAAGCCTGTGAGAGGTTCGTGCAACAGAAACGAGCAGAGATCCTGTTGTTGCGTTATGTATAATTGACAGCTTCCTGCAGCACACGGCGCACGTCATGATCTGCATACAGGCCTGAACAGATGTCACAGGGTTTTATATAAAAGGGGCTTTCAGAGCCATATGAAGCAAGTGTCAATTGTGTAGGTTGCACTGACAAACAGATTTAAAGAGATTAAAGGATAAGTCCTGTCATTTCCTGTAGTTGTCCACAACAATATACTAATCCTACAAACAATGAGTGTCTGTGCAGCCACAGCCTGGTGATGGTTTCTCCTCTTTCCTATAGATCACTGTTGTCTACAAACTACTAAAACTATTTGAATAACATAGAACACTGTGCTGAGTGGGACGCTACTTGACTACGATGAATACTCACTGGAGCAACTAACGCATTTTAACAGGAAGCCGGAAATACAGGCACTCCTAACAACTTGTAACCGTTCCCTGGTGTAATAGGACATTTTGTTGCCTTTTATTCTTAAAGTGCATCAATACATTTGTGTGCCATTTGAAAACACTGACATCTGCCAATATTAACCCTATTGTTGATCAGTATCAGTGTATATACCATTACTATTACCTGGTACTGCTATTATGAATAACATCATTACATCTATAAGTATCACTATTATTATTTCCTTTATAACAACCAGTATGAAGGATCTTAAATATGACAGTTTACCATTCTCTCCCCCCTCTCTCTTCTCTACCCTCCTTTCCATCCACCTCTCTTCCTCCTTTCTCTCCGCTCGCTCCAACCGGTCGAGGCACACTGAGGTTCTGTTTTTATCTCTCCACAGTCGCCAATCATGATTTGGTGCAATATAAATACAAATTTTACTGAATGTGTTGGTTGTGATGTGACAACTCTAAAATGACAAATTAGGTTGACTGTTGCACAGTGCGCCAAGAGTGCTTACAATTAGATTTTTGCACTTTAAAGCGTCCTGCTTGTACTCATTTACAGTACAAATATATGAATAAATATATCAAGAGTGCTTTTTTAATTTAAGTGTTTAGGTTTTGGTTAAAATTGATATGATCATGTAACATATGAAAATGTTAGTCTCTTGAATTATTGGGAACAAATTCAGATAGATCTGAAGGAAGAAAATGAGAAATCTAGCGTCTTTGAGAATTGAAAGAAAAATCCTGAAAGTCATTACATAATGTTATTCACGTTGAACATAAACTGTCATACAGAATTTCCATCGTCACTTCCACATTAACACACCCTTTCAACTGTCCTACACTGTTTTCCATATGCATGCATTTCAAGTTCTCCTTCATCTTCGGTCTGACACCCTCACAAATGCCCGCACACACAGCTGGGATAAATTGTTAGAGACATGCTTTTTGCTAATATTTCCTTTGTTTCTAATACTGAAAGAGATGCCATGATTTCTCCGCGCACCATTGAGTTATAGAATTTCATGATACAGAGGATAGAAGAAAAGAAAACTTGTCTCCTTGTGTTTAGGATTGTTGTTTTATGAATATCATCTCTTTTGTGGTATTTCAATTAAGTTTGACAAATCCATGGCCATTTGATTCAAAGACAGTCGAGATTGAATGGATTCCTTTTATTAGCTTCCAACAAATTGCCTTTTTAATGGCTGGAGCCTCTGCATTATTCATTTCTGTGAGAGAGAGATAGAGAGAGAGTTTAGATCTAGATGAGCTCAGCCAACAACATTGGGACTTCGAATGAGTCATCACGCGGGAGGATGAGATTGTTGTGTTAAGCAGGACGTTAGACTTCGGATTTGTAAGAGCTCAAAAGCAGTTTTTCTTTTAGATTTGGTCAGGTGACCTTTTAGAGAGCTGAGTCTGTGTTGATGATGGAACAGGGGCAGGCAAAGGGAGCAGGAGCCATTGGCTGGAAAGGTATAGGCCGATGGGTTGCTGGACAAAGCAGGCAGGATGATGAACTGAAGCCACAGGCAAACACAGAATTAAACTAGGTTCAGGTAAACAGGAGAGAAAAACAAACAGGAAGATGAGTTTGGCTGTAATATTGACACCACATTGCTGAACTGAAGGTCTGACAGAGACTGAGGAGCAGAGCTGAGATAATAAGGCCTCTTTCACACGTGCCTTGTTTGGTCCGAACCTTCAAACTTATCAGTTTAGTCCTAACCACAATAACAGGGGTTAAAGTGGTCTCAATCTGGATCAATCACACACGGTTTGGATCATTTGCAGTTTATTAGCTTCCGGACCAGTTGCTGGAAGTTGAGAGAGCATTAAACAATAGGAGAGCAAAAAGTGGCTCGCAGGACTGCCTGCTTGCTGTTTTTGCCTCAGACAAGGACGTTCATTTTGCTGGTTGTGATACCATGATAATATGAACGAAATTGACAAAGTAAACCAGTTCATTAATTTTCTTCATTCAGACGGATAGAAAACTTTTTTTTATGCACCTTATCAAGAAAGTTAGCAAATACAAATTGACAACACGCTAACGTCAGACGCATGCTCATCCTCAAACCAATCAATGTGAAGTATAGACAGATGCAGCCTCCATCAGTAAATAATACACAATTCCTGTGTACGCTCCCTAAATTACAATGCGAATTCAAACCGGATCAAATGTAAACAATGTAACAAAGACATGAATCCTGGATCGAACCATGCTCTGGACTTTCTGGTGTGATAGATCTGGGTTGGATCCGTGGATGGATTACAGAACACTTACAAACAAGAAACACAAGGAAGGGGGACAACAGCCCATCCTCATCTGACCAATGAACTCTTGCCTTGTCTCTCTCTAGGTGATCCAGCGCAGGGAGGATGGCTCTGTCAACTTCTTCAGAGGGTGGGAGTCCTATCGTGAGGGATTTGGCAAGATTACTGGTGAACACTGGCTCGGTAAGTGTCTCAGCTGTGTGAATGAGTGGCTCAGCGCCCGTGAACAAGATGACAAGTTAAACCTTGAAAAGTCCATTTTCACTCAGCACTGTCAACTTTACTTAACTAGCTCCACAGTTACGTCTTGAAGACAAGACTTTATAGAGCCATCATCTCATCAGCATTATATCGACAGCCAGTATGACATGAAATCACAAGTGCAGCACTCAAACTGCAAGTAGAGAGAAGACAGGAACTCACTAGCAGAGGCTGAAATAGCTACATCGAGTGATGGATCGAGATAAAGAGACGGCTAAAGAGAGAAGCCTCGAGCCCTCAAACCCCACACCACTTCTCATTAAATTTACAAACACGTTTCTTTTTGCGGGTTTTACTCTTCAACGCCATCACAGTTCTTCTTGTAGCTAGTTAGCTGTTTGAGCTTGAGGACATTGTAATTAGAGTTGACTTCCACTTGTCATACTGGATTTACTTTAATCTGCGTCATTCTTCATGTTTAAACAACACATTGGAAGAAAAAAACTCCTAAAGGCCGGAAAGTCTAAAAATTAGAGAAGGGCTGTACCTGACTAAGAATTTTGTCAGTTGAATCAGATTTGGCTTTTCAATACAAATAGTTGACAAAGCGTAACGTTTTTCATACTATACAGACAACGCTTTGCTCAAATGATGAATGGAATTTGATGGGACAATGGTGAAAGCATTCTAATTACGCTAATGGCTAGGAATGTACCGTTACATTTTTTTTTTTCAACCAACAGCTGCTCGTTAACCTATTATTAACCATTTACCAACAAGATTACATGTTATATAATAGAATGTCTGACGCATGTAACAATAGGGTGTTTAAGCGTCTTAGCTTTAGATGTGCACGTTCCTGTGGCCGTGACGTCACTCCAACGCAAATGAGAGTAAACCTGTAACACGTTTCTGCGATCAATCACATTAATCAGCCCTCATTACCAGGCCAGGCCTACTCACTCCTCAGCAGACTCCGATTTTCTACTGTTTTTTCTCCAGAAATAGTAACATGTCCACCTGCTGTGGGGGTCAGTCTGTTAACTCTGAGCCCCATGTTGCAGTAGTAATAATATAGTAATAGTATTAAAAATGTCAAAATTCTTATTATTGGTTAATGGTTAATGATGAACATCCTTACTAATGATGGATCGGCAAAGTAGACCAACATTGACACTAGCTATCAAACTAAATCCAGAGAAAGAAAATACTGCGAGCCATGTGTTCTCCACTTTCAGGCAGAAGGCAGAAGATAAGTTGTCCCGCAGCCAGAATACTTGACACGTAGAATCTCAGTCGACCAAAAGGTCTCCGACTGATGATGAAAATCCTCAACTTTGAGGGGGCAGCGCCAGCACACAGCTAGTTCCTTCTGTCTGCCTTGTAGCTTCCTTTCAATTTGACTGACCTTTGTTCACTTAGCAGGAGAACACAAGTCAAACCTGAGAACAGGTATGAAAGTGCAAACTGACAACCAAAAAAAGGCACAGATGAGGGTGAACACTGTCGACTTAACTGGAGGCAACTGCAGCTGGGGAGTGTGGAGTGGACTCTGTAGAGGCATCTCATCACTGTTTTCACAGACAGAAACTGCATGTCTCTGGGATCTTGGTCTCAAATTGCTACGTAACCTCAGCCTTTGTACAGAAACATCCCCAGTGACGAGCCTTAGCGTTCTGGTGTTCTTTTCATTTTTTGCTGAACATTCAGTCCATTACAGTAAGTCCCCACAGGACCTGCAGTACTACAAACACACAAGTGAAAACCAAACTAGCAAGAACCTCAGACGGATTTGAACGGTTCCTCAAGTACTGTTATTCAAACCATGACCCTGGGTTGGCACTTGGACGCCACATTTCTGAACCATAGGCCACAGTTCAAGCGCTCACTCTCTGAACCTTCAAGGCTGCTTGTACTTATCAACACAGAGATGTGTTGTGAAAACAACTTAGCTCATGAACTTCATAAAACCTGTCATTTGACATTTGACAGGACATTGACCAGTCCCCCAAAAAAGCCAAGCACTTGCAGACGTGTTGTTCCCAGAGTAAACTTGGATTGAGTGTGGAGTGTTAGCTATCGCCATGCTAAATCTGTGTATATCTTCAGATGCTCGCATGACAGTTAGCTCAAGTTAAGACTGGTGGAGTAAGTGGAGCTTGAAGAATTCTATTCCTGTGAATACACACACTTGATCACGTTCAAGGTCGTGGACGTGACATTCCACAGCTGAGATCCCATCGGCGCTCTGGATTTACAGCACTTTCTCACACGCATGCACCTCAGGAGCAGTACAGAGGAAGACCTCTGTGTGCAGCCCAGCTTATATGCATGTTTTATATTGTACGATAGTGAAGGCAAATGGTAAAGGATTTGTTTAATTTTGCGTATCATCTCTGTTTATTGGGCGTCAAAGTGCTGCAGTGGCTCGCACTGTTGCCTCAAGGCAGGAAGGGTTTTTGGCTCGAATCCTGTTGTGCCTGTCGAATGTATGGTTGTTTGTCTTTGTATGTTGGCCGTGTGATGGTCGGGCGACCGGTACCCTTCCTCTCACCCAATGTCAGCTCCAACAAAAAATGTACAAATTATTTTCACTTGAAACTTGTATTAATTTAAATAAGGTAATTCATAAAATAGAGAATCATTGTTCACACTGATCTGCTAAAGAAAGAGACCTTTAATTTGGCAGCTGTGGCTGAGGGTTAGAGCGCTCGTCCTCCAACCAGAAGGTCCGTGGCTCGAATCCCAGCCCATGCCAAAGTTTCTTTGGGCAAGATGCTGAACCTTGATTGACCCTCATAAATGTTGAATGCACTGATTGGAAGTCACTTTGGATAAAACATGTAATGTCATTTATTTATGTCGCAAAACATCTTCATATTATCTGGCCACAACATTAAATTATTCATGGCACTTGTCCATCAGCCTCAGTGATTCATTCTCAACATATGTAAGTAGGTTAGTCCACAAGTCCTGAACAGCAGGTCTGAAAAGTTTGGGACTGCTGCTCTGTAACAGTTAATATGGTATTAGCTGGGCCTGCGTGGTTTTGGGTGCTTCATCATCTCCAACACTCTGTGTCCTTGCTTGACATCTGTAGACTTGTATATACTGTATAGCGCTTCAGAGTTTAGGTGAATTAATGTTGATCTAGGTCTCTCAGCTGACCCGAGGCCAGTACAGAGTGCAGGCCATAATATAAAACGTGGTTAGAGTGCCAGCCAGATCTCCCTATGGTATGCTGCGAGAACATGGTGGGAATATGGAAAGCCCTGGATTTAGCAGAGTGAATCTGAATGAGCCAGCCGGCTACTTTGAACCATTCAGTGTACCCTTGCTCATTCAGGGTGTGCTGTTGTCTCGTTACCCCCATCATCGATTACCCGCAGGGCAAAAATGAAAAATGGATTTGCGCTCGCCTGCAGCCTGCAAAGAAATCCATTGCCGCTACCTCCTCCAGACCAACACTGCTCACTAATGCCGTCAGCCACCCATGAACATCTGTACAGTTCTCATTTTCTTAATATGCTGTTCAATTCAGATTTCACATTTTTCTTTTGTTTATTGAACTTGATGATAGTGAAAAAAATACACATGATACAAGAAATAAGAGACAAGGACGGATTAAACTAATCCTGATTCTTTTTGAAGGTAGTATTTCTAAAGAGGTGTGTGTGCTGGATAATACAATCAGGAATATGAGAACATTCTTGCACATTTGGTAACACGTCCTCAATTTAGCACCAGAAAATGAGCCAGTTCTGTGGAAATAAATAAAGAAATCTTTTCATTTCAGCAGTTTGGCAGCTTAGGTGTTAATTAGTATTAATTATCGACTTTAATAGGTGTATCTGCAAGTATAACTGCACTGTATAGCAGTGTCAAGTCTGTAACTTTGGCTCGTGTCTACATGCGGTAGGTTGTTTGCTTTCCCGTTCAGTCTTTATTTGGTACCTATTTCTTCTTTTCGCCTTTTATATTCAAGTCATCAAGCATCACTCATCTGCAGTAAATCCACTGTCAAGGAAGCAAAGAGCAAATATACTTTGGGTCCTGTGCCTCAACAGAAAGCTGTATTTTAACATTGTGTGTGTAAGACTAACATATTGCTGAATAATCTCTCCCAGAGGAGCATTTCTAAAGAGTAGGAAACTGGGTCACGGCAGTTCCATTGTCACCATCGGATCTTTCAGACACCTGGTCTCCGAGGCTGATGTAGACTTGTCTACCTGTAATATAGGTCCTGAAGCTGTTTAATGCCGTCCCAAAGAGGCTAACCCAGTTTTTCAGATGGCCTATTACTAAACTATAACCAGGTCCGCTGTAGTTGAAAACGGCTCTTAAATCCAGCAGAAAACAAGGGGACTGGAGAAATTGTCTGCACTCATTTTCACGTCCTCTCTCCCCCGGCTTCGTCGACTGCAAACTGCGGCCATAATTTGTTTTTGTGTACAAACAAAATGTGACAAAAGCTCAGAGGTGTCACTTTAGCTTCTCGGTGTTGTAGAGTTATGGAATATCAGAGAGAAGTTGACACAGCCAATTTACAGTGACATTTTGTCCTCTCCTTCTGTGAAACCCATCATCAGGGAAGTGACATTCAGAAATGCTTCAATGTGTTGAAGGCTGTTTATCAGAAAGTTTATTTTATAGTTTGGAAGGTCATTTGGGCTCACACTGTCAGGTGTATGAGAGGGTAATTGTAGGACAGCCCATTGAAATTATACAGTTATTATTCCAATGGAGGTATGGATTCATTTAGAAATATATGTTACAAATGAATCCATGTTCTGAATCCTGCTTGAAAGAAGCAGAAACATTTGCTTTGCTTTAACTTTTCTGTTGGAGGAAAAACAGAAAACACTTAACATTCCTGAGCAGTACTCAATTTTATTAATCAGTGGAGCATTAACAGCTTAATCAATACCTATAAATGGGATTCTCATGTTTTGGTGGCTCCCAGTAATAGAAATTAATATTTGTTTGTTGTCATACCAAATGCTGGATTGGATTCCTGTCATCCATATATTTATTTATAAAAGAAAGAAAGTTCCTCTCTTTTCATCCCTTTTCCTTTCTTTCTCATATTCGTTTCACCATGCTCGGCTTCTTTCCTCTAATCAATGCACATTCATAACATGCAGTTGTGTGTTGTGTCGTGTGAAGTCACTGCAGCTACCTGAGTTATTAGACAGAGAAAAGATGCCTTTCAAAAGATCATTATTTCAAATTCCATAGAAGCAACTACCAGTGACGATAAAGATGAGCGTCCACACCTCATTCCTCTGTGAAAAATAAAGCAAATGTATCTTGGATACGGGTCTTTTCATCTTCTGCTGATGATGTCATTTGGAGTGGAGCAGTATTCATGACACACAGATAGACCCACACCCATCTGACCTATTGTAAGTCAAACTCAGCTGTCAATCATAACGTGTCACCCCCATTTTTATAGCATCGAACAACTCAAACCAAACGTATAAAAAAAATTAACACTTCAAAGAAAAGAACTATCAAAATTAGAATATTTAGGAACATTTTATTCAACTTTACAGTGTGGCTCATGTCCCTTCTGAAAATAAACAAATCCAGACTCATCCATGTTAGCAGATCGGTCATGGGCCAAACCTAAAGTCAAAATCCACGTCAGATACTTTTCTTTTAGTTTTTTGTCATTTTGGGTAGTTTCATTGTTCAAGTGCTCACTTTTTCCACTAAGTTTGGTGGGGTGAAACATGAGACTGCGATTGGTGGAGCATGTTTATCAGCCATACTTCAATATTGCAGCTCCATTTCCGGGTTGCTACTGCGCAGACTGTGGCTCCAAATGTCGATGTCATCAAACGTCATTGGCGCAATATGGCAGCGTTTGCACCTAGGATATTTTGCCTTAATTTCTAGATAATGGGAGGAGGGGTGTAGGCACTGTCCAGCTTTATATTCGGTTTATGGTCTCATTACGTTTAGTCCAGTGCGACACTTAAAGTTTAAATTCAATATACGTATCTGGTCCAGTGTTTGTATGACAAGCTTTTCTTACTCCCTCCCCAACCCTAGCTGTCATGTCGTCCATCTTTATATACAGCCACTGGGAACAACAGCATTTCAGGAGAAAAAAAATGTAGACAGGCAGTTTTATCATTCCTCTAGTAAGTGGAGTCCTGTGCATGAGAAGCAGCAGAGAGAATGTGAGAAGCTCCAACTGTGGGCGTCTCAGAGTCTCCTCATGAGTATTTACCTGATGAGTCTTTGCTCTCTGGGCGATTAAACAGGAGGGAAAAAAAGGCTTCAGAAGAACCTGAGAGAACTCTTAACTCTGTTACACTTAACTCACGCAAACCTGGTGAGGTGAATCCACCGAGGAAATTATATTATATCTGCCAGGCTCTCTACTCTGAGGAGTGGGCGGCGTGTTGGAGCCGGTGTATCGGCGAGATTAGGGGAGACAGAATCAGCTTTTTATATCAGTGAAGGTTGGTGTATTGATGTCACAGTGTTAAAAGAAAATCTGTTGCCCTCACCTTCAAGCTTTTTCACAAACAGTAAGCCGTTTTATTCACCACAGGATTTGCTTCCTTTATTCCGGCCAGTGTTTGCATCCAGCCTGTGGGAGTGGTGCATTGCAGCGCTTGGCTGACCAGATAACCAGTATGGAGCAGGAACACCCAGCCTCTTCTCTCATTATACTGGATTTATTTTCAAAAGAGCAAAGCTCAGCAATGAACTGCACGAACACAGACAGTACATTAAGAATCCCACCGGGAACAGAAACACACTGTCAGAGAGTATTACAGGGATGCTCACTGCTCCGTCTCCCATACAGCTTTTGAACACTTATCTTCTCCCAACTTCCGTGGAACAGGACCTGAGATCCACAAAGCCCAGAGTAAACTCTGCGGGAAGGCTGGATGACGATCTGATGGAGCGGACTGACACTAACTTTGTGAGGTGTCAGTGCCGATGGAGAAAATGTCCCAATCAAGACTTCAACATACAGCAATGAAAACAGTTCTGCAGCCAAAGAAAAGAGAAATTTGAATTTAGCACAGGTCTGTTTTTGCAAACCCGCACTGTACCGGACCTGAGCTGCTACCCGCTATTACCTCCGAGTCAAATCGAGCCTGCACGACCTGACCCATCACCTGTGATTAAACACACATGCTACACACACAGTCACTCACATCAAATGGGTCATGACCTCCTTGTCCTCCCGTTTCATTGGCTCAGTTGTGTTCTTTGAAAAGTATCTGTCAGTTGTCGCAGGACCTGAGCTCCTGCAGCTGTCGGTTTATTTCCTCAGCCGCGACGTGCCTAACTTGCTTCTGTCAAAAGCTAATACTTTTTGTCACTTTTTACAAGCGGGAAAAAGCCAGAAAGAACATTTACCACTGGCTATTTCTGTCTTTATGTGATCACTTTTGAAGTTGAAGCTGGTTTGGCGTCAGTGGTGACAGTTGTTTGAGTGGCAGTGAAGGAGTTAAAGGTTGTGTCGTAGGGTTTCACAATAAAAAAAATCTTTGTGGCTGACTGGGATCCATAGTTCCCACCCGCTGCCCGCTCATGTTTATTTAATTTTCAACCTTACCTGGGACCTAGTGCAGGACATTTTTTTCACCACACAATCGACTGTTGGAACTGACTTCCCTTCACCTGCATCAGTGGAGAGAGAGAATGTCTTGAGACTCTTTCACAGACAAAAGACCTGGAGAGCCCCAGGCCCAGATGGCGTCTCACATTTCAGTCTGAAGGCCTGTGGTGACCAACTGGCTCCTGACTTCACACAGATCTTCAACAGATCATTTCATCCGTGTGAAGGTTCTCTTCTGCTTCAAAGGCTCCACAATCACACTGCTCCCTCATAAACCCTATACCACAGGAGCAATTACAGCAAATGCATTGTCCCTCACATCTGTGGTCCCCCCCCCAAAAAAAAAGATCTTTGAAAAATTAGTGTTGGCCGAACGAAAGCACATCACAGACCCCCTGCCGGGATCCCCTGCAGTTTGCCTACCAGGCAAACATATTGGTTAATGAAGCATTTATTATGGCTCTGCTCTCTATCCTGCAACACTTCTACTGCCTGGAGAGTACTTTCTTTGTTCTTGTCCTGAAACCTCTCTGCTCAATACTCACACAGCCAACTCGTGCAGTTCTCCACCTCTCCCGGTGCAGCACCAACTTCCTGAAAGGCAGGAAGCATCAGGAGTGGCAGGGAGGGGGGCGACTTTCATCCATTTCTGGTATTCCCCAGGAATGTGTATTCCTCTCACTGCTCCTTTCCCTGCGTCACATATGACTGCACCTCTAGGGACAGAGATGGTAGTTTCTGAGACTGAGCTCCCCGTAGTACTTCTTTCACCAACTCAGCGACTGCCATGGAAACTTTTAGGTTTCGTCCAAGTTTTGTGTGAGAAAAAAAAAATCCCAGCAGCAGAGGGTGTACTTCCTGTGCCAGCCGAGGAAGTTCATTTTGACTTCAACACACTTATGGCCGGTTGTGTTCGCTGCTATTTTTATGAGCGTGTTCAGTTTGGCCACAAAACAGGAGCAGACTACATCACCGGCACCAGCCTGACTACCCTCCGGGACGCGCACGCCGCCTGAATCAGCAAACACGAATGCCGTCCCCGTCAACCTTGGCCTAGAATTATTTAACTCTCAGTTTGTGGCAGGTGCTTCAGATTAAAAGGTCCTCAGGACTATTCAGGACCCCACGTTCACAGTCTCGCGCAGGATTTACAGTCATTACTGCCCACTCCCACACATGTCCCACGCTGCTGCTGCCTTATCATATGGAAATGCTGATCACTGTCGCCTGCAATACGGTTTTTCCAGTGTAAATCTGTGCCCCCACCCTGCAGGGGGGAAAATAAGACACATGTAGAGCTTATGGATTGTTTTAATCTCAAACAAAATGCTAATAAGGTTACTCAACTGTTTAATAAGCCAGCTGTAGAAGACGTGAACTGAAAATAAGCCTTATTAAATTCTTTTAAAGCCTGAGGCAGTGCATGGGAAAAGTGTATGCAAACGTTACGCATCGGGTCCCTGTTTTTTGACTGTTTATGTAATTTCTCATAGAGAGGGAGGCAAATTTAATCATGTTACACGTCTGGTGTAACATGATTTTCCAAAATTGACTGATATTTATTAAACTTTATGTATGTATTCAACTGCACTTGTTTATAAAGACAGAAATGGAGAGCTAATCGGTAAATGAAAAAAACACTTACATTTGAATTATATTTGGAGTCCCTCTCATTTTCATATATGGACTTTCATCAGATGAGGTCTGGGTTGCATTGATCTGCTTGGATTTCTGTAGCAGCCCATTTCATGCAGGTCACTGTGCATCCAAACAAGCAGGTAGAAACAGTTCTTCCCGAAGAAAGATAACTTGGCCACATCACGTCTCTAAACAAAAGCTCCATTGAAGCTACAATGTCATCTCCTTGTTACATGATGTTGCCTTCAAATGGAACCTGTGAACTTGTGGTTGCAACATGGGAAGTATGGGTTCTCTTGCTGTTTAAGTGGTTAGAGACAACCGCTGCTAAGCAACAGTAAAATTGACACCTATATGAACGTCGTCAGAGAAGCTGTTTAGCAAGGCACCAGGCAGGAATGTAATGCAGGAGATCACAGGAATGCTGGAATATCATACATTTTCTTTGTTTAAAATCAATAGGAAAACCTCTGTAAGACTAAAAGTACAAGTTATAAACCTACCATCCAATGATAAATGGTCTGCCTATTCTGAAAAAGTCAGCCAACAAGGAACACATGGCGACGTAGAGATCTTATCCTCATGCTCCTTTCCAAGTGCCATCATTCTTCTTTTTTTTTTTAGGGGGTGATGATACTAGCTGACGGATATTTCGTATTCTCACTGTTCACGTGAACGGGAGCGCCATGGCTGTAGGGCAGTGACATTTGGGCAACATTCTAAAAGGAGGTCAGGTGAAGTGGCCTTTCGACTCGGTTCCCTTCATTCTGACCAAAGAGCCAAAGAATTGTTTAGTTTTTTTTTTGCAATCGTCACGTAATTTGCACAGAACTTTGAATTTGCAGGCAGAGAAACATTTATCGCCCTGTATGACTGTGAGCATCTGTTATAAGCTGCAGGCTCTTGCACATTATCAGTCTCATTGTTTTAGGGACATACAGAGGCACTGATAAGAGTAATTTTTACGCCCAAGCATGCAAACAAACTTGATCAATAAACTAAACATAACAGATTTAATAAAGGAAAAGAAAAAGCCCAACAGGCAAAACAACTGACATCATATCTGTCATATTACCTTTCAGCCGTACCAAATTACATACAACAGAGATTTTTAGAGATCCTCTTTCCACTGAAAGTGCCCGTGACATGTCACATCATCACATTTTTGTGATGGTCCCCAGTATTATGTGAAGTGGACACAGCATAATAAGACCCATGTGTCTTGACTGCTCTGCCTGGAAGTTGTCCTCTCTCTGAAAAGTGCCTTGTTGTGATTTAACATTCTCCGGCTGACTGCCTCATTAAAGACACATTTACAGCTGCCACTGAGAAGAAATGGAAAAAGCAAACCTTTATTTCCTCTCTCTACTGTCTGCTCTCCTGCCTGTCACTAAAATTGCACAAATTTCCTCAGAAAATAGCCGCGTTAACCACTTCACATATACCGCTCACCTTTAACAAGTGGGGCATATGCGAGTGCTTTTATTGAGCTCTTAGCCTGCCCCAAGTATTGTAAGCTCATGTGATTACAGTTGGGGGGGTGAACCACAAAGACATTTGGGTGTTTGTGTGTGTTTATTTGCGATTGAGTGTGCAGATGGGAGCCAGGCAGGGGGAATGACTATAATTTGGAGATGGGCAATCCACAGGCTTGGCTGTCTCTGTCAGTCTTTCGCGCGTGAATAATGGGCGGTGAAAAATATTACAGCAAAGTCAAATATGATGTTACCATGTCATTCTTGTAAGTAACGTCACTGATGCTCCGCAAGAGACGCTACACAAACACCATCATCGTGGTTGTTTTTGGGGATTAGCAAAAAAAAAAGGGAGACAAATATAACTTGAATGAACTCTATTCATTGAACAACTTAAAAGAACAATTAACTTCTGCAACGTTCCAGTTGTTTAGATACATTTTTTTAACCAAACTATTTCGTATTAACTTGTTAAATGTAAGTACGAGATGAACAACAGTGAATAGAAAAGTGTCTCTGTTGTCGTTGCATCATCGTGTACATCAGGGTTTCCCGATCATTATCCAGGCCGCGGTGGCTCGCCACAGAATTACACTTCTTATGATAACGTAATAGATCTTTAATAAAGTGTTTAGCTTTGTTGATTACTTGCATTACATGCTCGTTCTGTGTCGCCCTCTCTCATGCTCCTTGTATATTGTCCTCAAATTTTTTACAATCCACGCAGACAGTCAGACCTCATAGTTCCAGCTGCAGTTGTGTGGCGTACCCACAAGTGGCATTCAGTGCAGCTCTCGTATATAAAATGTCCTCTTTCACTTTCTAGTCCATGTACCTGACGCTAGACTCTGTCACGAGTGGTGCACTGACACAGACTGAATCAATTCTCCTATGCGCTTGCTCTGTCAGAAGCCTAATACTCCCATACAGGAGACTTGAATCCATTCCTTCTGCTCCTCCATTAGCCATGGCTCGCCCTATCAACTGTCAACAAACAACTGCTTTGATTTTACTGCATCTCTTGATTGAAATTCACACAGTTATTACTTTACAAAGTGAGAGTGACAGCAACAGCAACACTTAATTTTACACTAATATGTACCATAGCATACCATTTGGGTCGATACTGGTTATGGATCAACCGTGGTCCGTCACACCAAATACACAAGGTAAACCAGAGTTTACAAAAACATGATTGTTGTCTTTCTTCTGCTACTCCATTCGCTTCACTCCTCTACTACCGCCAAGCATCTTCATCTCTTTACTGTCCTTCTCATGTGCCTCAAATCATTGTGAAACTGCACAGTCTGACAATCAACTCCCAGCCTGTAGAAGTACTCAGGGAAGCAGAAGGTGAGCCCATTCATCTGTGGTCTGGAGAGAACACTCTGTCCACACACACAAGGACACATTTACAATAGGACTGTGAGAAAAGTTGTGAGTGGGCCGCAAATGCTTAAACACAACATTTATTTGCTTTAATAAAATTATCTTCAGACTGTAGATGTGATAAGTAAAGTCGGTGTGGGCTGAGAGGGCAAAAAAGCAGTGAAAGCAGTTTTTTTCTTTTGTTGAATTACATGAACCACTGCATGATAGATGATAATAACACAGTGATTGACCCGCCGCTGTTAGAAACTCTTTCAAGGTTTCAATGTGGCTGATCCCCGTTTGATTTCTGCCACGCTGCGTGCTGCACAGCCGCGTTCTCTCCTCTGAAGGGCTTTATGGGTAAACACCACCCGAACAGAGCAGGGTATTCACAGATCCGCTGGCCACCGACATCCAAGAATATCAAAAAACGTTTTCTGCATTCGCGCATTTAAAACATTTAGCAACGCAGCCACATTGTGCCGGGTCCCTCCGTGTGTTTACCTTATGCAACAATTTCTGTATTTATTTATTTATTTTTTCATCATTTCATTCCTCCCTAATCTTTTCCTTTCCCACGGACCCATGCACAAGCACATCCTTACACATATTTATCCTCCACAGCAGCCTGTACCACAATGCAGCATCCTGAGGCTTGTATTTATATTCTTGTCACACAGCAGAAAACTTAAAGAGGACTGTAGCTACAAAAGAGAGCACGAATCAAAGAACATCACAATTCCTGGGAGAATGACGGCCCATTTTGCCGCACATTGTGTTTCTTTTTTTTCTATTATTTTGTCTGTGCGCCCTCAGATTTGTGCAATTGAAATAAGCCAGGGAAGGTCAACTTGACCAAGAAAAGAATGGCCAAGGCTTTGAATAAACATGCATCATACACATGACTATTGACTATTGATAAACCTCCCCCACTTCCCCACCTTTATTATTATTTTTTTTGGCATCTGTTCAAACAGACGGGAGTGAAAAAATACAATTTAAATAATTGCTGTAAATGTGCCCCGACCCTTTTTCTCTCAAAAAATCTGCCAAACACTCCAGTCATGTGTGGCAGCTTCTTCTCGATACCACTGACAGCAGCGGGGTCGAGGGTCAGTACCTTTCACCACTCACAGGCTGGTGGAGAGAGGGGGGATGGAGGGCCGGTTGATTTTGCTTTGGGAGGTTTATTACTCTGTTCTTTAGTTATAAATAGGTGAAGCTTCCGCCTCATTTACAGGCAGGACTCTGCAGTATATTGTCGTACCTTAAGAGAGATAGAAATAAAGGGCATTTGAAAACACTGGAATGATACGTGCGGACAACGTTAGCCGGGATTTTTGGGAGATTAAGTCAATGTTCGCTGGAGTAAGAGAAGGAGGAGAGCAGTAGTCAAGGAGGGAGAAAATCCAGGAGGCTGATATGAGAGGAAGAGATGCAGAAATGGAAGCTTGGAGTGAAAGAAGGGCTAAGGCTGAAAAATTAATGGGAAAAAACGTTGCATTTGATATTTTTATACCACTGTGTGAATGCGCATTCCTCTCCAGGAGTATTGTATCTGATGCACTGGTACACGTTAGTGCAAGCCTAAGTGAGCACAAGCTTATAAACATGCAGAGCCACAAACTCGCATAAGAGGCTGATTTGGTGTCGAGTCAATAACGGCTGCTACCTTGCAGGAAGGTCACTGCTCGGAGAAACTCTCCAGAAGGCTCGACACAGTCTCCCCCCCCTGAACTCTCTCTGTTCCCGTTAGAGGGAATAAATAGCCTCATTATCCCGCCAGACGCTCGCCATACATCCCTGTGTGTCGCCTCTATTGTTTTTGAAAAAGCGCTGCGAAAAAAAAAAAAGTTGTTGTTTGGTCTCCTTCTTGACAAAAAAAGGTTCCTCGACCATATTGTAAGAATTATTGGACATTTTAAATTCTTTGCACAATATAATTTGCCACCTGTCGACTGTACAGCACAGACCTGGTCCTTATGATGCTTTGCTCTGCCTGAGGAAGCCAATATCAAATTCAAGTCAGTGGGCTGTTTACAGCAGGTGACACCACAGCCCCCATACTCTGCCAGAGAAACAAGTTGTCAGTTTGGATTTCCATCAACTATCAGTGTGCTCTTTTAACATAGGAGGTAGTTAGCTGGTTCCCCTTTTTTTTACGACCCATTAACCACTCACGTCTTCATGTCAACACTCGTATTCACGATGCGGTGATAGAACTGCCCTTGACGCACAGAATAATATCTGATATGCCTGATGCATCTCCAAATGTGACTTCAAGACATTGTTAAACAGCCAATGATTATTCTTCAGTCACACTCGTTCATACATAATAAAAGTAATAATCCGAAGGTCTTTCTGTCTTTTTTGAATAACTTAAGATAAGAAATGATAAGATAAGATATGATAATTCTTTTTAAGTCCCACAATGGGGAAATTTGCCATGTTACAAGCATAAGTTAGTAAGAGGACAGTCAAAGTATAGACATCAGTAAAGTGATAAGAAGTTAATATGCAATATAAATGCAAGAAAAACATACAAATCTAAATGTAATAGAAATAATATATAGATTGTAAACAGAGGATATACAATGTGAGAAGAAATACAGTGGGACTGATTGCACATTATCCCTGAATTGCACATACAGCAATGAATATTGCACGGCTAAAAGAGTTTGAAATGCAGTCCACAGGTGTGGTCTGATGTATGTATATATATATATATATATATATATATATAGTAATGTGTGTGTGTGTCTGTAAACCACTTAGGACAACTTAGTCAATGAGAACGATGTGTTTTCAGAATTACTGGAATCCATATCTGTAAATCCCTGCACAACCCAGTTGCTTCACATTGTTGTAAAGATAAAACAGTGCCTATTGTGATCAACTAGAAATGGCCCAACATCAGGAAAACAGTTGGTTTTTATGCCTCGTGCGTCTCTTTACAGTTGGTATCTGCCCACATATTGTGCCCATGTGGCTCATCCGGCCTGTTGGCTTTGTACCCTGCAGATGTCCTCCCTCCAGTCGTACTGCCTGATAATTATCATCGAGAAAACCATTTCACGGGGGTAGAACAACCTCAGTAGCTTGCTACCACTATGTGTAATTCTTCACTACGAGACAGTGTTTCATTTAATTGCTGCCATAATAACCGGCTCCACATGAAAAGGCCTTTATGGAGCTTACGCATTGTATTGGTCCCTGACTTCACTTAATGCTGTCAGAAACCTTACAATGCAGCAGAGATGTACATGCTGTAAATGATGCTGGTCTGGGGTCAGTGACCCTTGATGTGGGTGTGTGGGTGCTTTACAATGGCTCATTCGGACCAGATTCAATGTGTGCTCACTGAAATTACTTACCTCAATGTCTTTGTCACACAATGAATCATTTCCTTTCAATTACTGTCATATATTTGCCCTTTAAAGACATAGAATACATGCTGCCAATACACACAAAGATGAATGTTTGAGTATGTGACCAGAAGTGTATATACATGCCCGACAAAGGGCCACAAACCTCTTGCTGTATACGGATCACTTAAAGACTCCTTGCGGTATATGGCATTTGAAGTGTGAGTACATGTGCATTTAAGTGAATTTAATACGCTGATTAAAGTGCCAGCGCAAGCCACAGGGTGCCAGTCAAAACATGCCAGGGGGACAGACTGACGCACGTGTGGAGCCCAGCTGTCAGGGATATACAGGGATACGTGTCATAATACCATATCACATGACAGAAAAAGAAATATAAACTACAATCCCCCTGCAATCTATTATTTAGAGCACATGTAAGTGTTTTCAGTTAAAGCTCCTCCAATGCTCCATTCATATCCGATTAATTATTCAGGAGTGTGATTCCTCCTCAGTGGGTCCGACACACTGATGTTGACTGTCCAGGGATGCAGCCAGCCAGCCAGCTGAGGCTTTGCCAATCAGCCCCGGTGCTGACACAATGATGCCTCAGCCTCCGTGTTCGGCCTCTGCTTTATTCAGGAGGGTATGCTGCCTCTGATTGGTGCGACTGTACCCTGGCAGACACTTCATCTGCACTAGATTGCGCCGCTGGAGTGGAGATAGGTGCAATTTGCAGCAATTCTGTCGGTAATTTCGATATGTATGAGGACTAGAGCAATTCGTAGCCCTCTCCACGAGGCCCGGGTGCTTCATTTGATGCCTCTCATCACCAGCCCACAGGTGTATTCCTCCACCTTCCCACCCGGTGCTGGTGCTGAAGTACGGTTCGGCTCATGCTGCAGAAAAAAAAAAGGGGGGGGAAAAAAAGGGATTTTATTGTCCAGAAGATGTAAAAATTAAAGAGCGGAGTCCTCTCTTACAGGAATGTTGAATGAGTACAGATGGGGTGATTGAAAATTTGATTGAGAAACGACTGAACGGATCTACTAACGACAGCGGCGGAAACTCTTTCAAGCCCCGGACCTCGCCACATTAAGCGCTTTCTATTTTGTTTTGTGTCATAATTCATTTCATCCTTCTTCTGGGTTTTTCTAGAGGGCTTTCAAATTAAAAAAATACACAACACATTTCCATTACATTGCACGTTACAGTGCCATATTGTTCATGCCTGGTCAGACAACAGCACAACACTTGGTTTAACTATTCATAGTTTTACAGCCGCCCTCAACTCCTCTGAGCTAAGATAAGGATACGTTTGTGCTCGATGACATCCGCTGCTGAACTGCTGCTGCATTGAGAATTAGACTCTAACAAAGGGGGTGAGGCAGTGGTTACTTTGAAAAGCGTGTTACTCTCACTGAATTAAACATATGTCTGATGCTTCTTTACGGTTTGTATGGGTTATTACCTCTTTGGAAAGCTCTCCATAGACATTTTTCTCCTCATTCAGCTCTTCAGTTCAGGCTTGGCAACAATCATGCACCCATAGCACTTTTGCAGGTAACAGAATCACTTTTGCCTGTTTGTTTAATTACTGTAATTAATAACTGTCCCGTTATAGTCTTTGTCTGAAAAAATAAAGCAGCCACTTACCAACAATTTAAACAATACTAATGGTAAATATGGCAATTTATTAAGACTTTTTGGAAGTACACAATGTGCAGTAAATTTCTCAAAATATATTCAGTGATGTGTGGATTTTCTTCAAGCTGAGTAGAGCTAACAAGGAATGACTTTAATGTTCACTTCATTGAATCAGGAATTGTGCATCTATTTAATCATCCCCTCGGTGTAAATAGTGGCCCCTTCATGGCCCCTGATTTCGAAACATCCTAGTTCCGCCACTGCTTTTGTGGATATCTTGAGGAGAGTAAATGGTCGGATGACGATGATCTATATTTGAAGGAGAGTTGTGATGACTTTTTAAAAATCATAAAATTCTAATGAAGTCGGTTGCCTGATTAGCCCTGAACTCTTAGCAACCTCATTACAAGAAAATACCACTGGAGGGTCTGAGGATTCATGGCCCCATTGGATGCTCTTTTTTTTCTCAAGCTCCTCATTACTTTGACCCTGGAATCTGAGAGGGGGGGGGGACTTAACAAGACCATTGCGCTGCCCTTGCCTAGCCTTAATGTTGTCATGTGCCCATGATCAAAGTCCTCATGGCATCTTAGATTTCTATTCCGTGCTCATCGTGCCTTGCTCTCCACGCTGACTCCCTCCCCCATGTTTTTCCTCGCTGTCAGTGTCTTTCCTTCTCATCTAACACATTCTCTCTGCACAGGTAGATTTGCTGCTTGTTAATGCATTTCACATTTTTACCATTTTACCCCCTAGGACTCAACCCATCTGGACAGATTAGGAGGTCCACGGCAGAGGCCTTTACAGGCTCTCTTGATTTCTCCCAGGACCCGGCCCGGCAGCAAATTCAGTTCAGTCTAGTCAGGCTTGGGCTGGGTGTAGTTCTACTGCAGCGGATGTCAGGTCTGTGTGGTAAAATGTCTGATGCCCAAGTGGATCCAAGTTCGCTATCAGCTTGGTTCATGCTGTGAATAATAATGAGGGGAAAGGGGCAAAAGTGAATATCCCAGGAAAGACAGTATTAACTATGAAGTCGAGCTAAAGGAAAGTCATTAGCTGATTAGTACTGGAGCTGACGATCCATCCAATAGTTGTGAAGACATTAGTTACACCGAAAAATGTCAACCTCATGGTGGGACTAGAGGAAAGGGCAAGTCCGTAGTGTTCATGCCCTGGGGTTCATTATTGTCTGTCAATAAAGAGGTATTTCAGTCCTGGACCGAAGATATGGAACGACCAACAATCTGCATAGCCAACCCACTAGCTACTCCAAAAATTGCTGAATTAGTGGCATCATGCTGTGACTGTGATGTGATCTGTGATCTGTTTGTTTTGGATCATTCATTACTGTTCTTGGTTAACTGTTGGAATGGTGACATTATAAAATATTGTAAGTTCAAGGTAACATTTCCACGGATCCATTGGAGATCAGGTTTTAAAATTTTGCAGCACTCTAAACCACTTGTGGAAGCGTCCTGTTATATATTTCTTAGATACATTTACTTACCCTCTGAACCAATTGGGTCATCTACCGCTGAACCTTGAAGCCTTGTGTCTGAGTGAGTGCAACAAACCGAGTGGATTTTTATTTATCTCTTACCAGTTATTCCCATCAAGGTGGGAGTAGAGGGAAGAGCAAGGGCTCATCAGAATACCTATTCATCCCCTTGGATTCATGAATATCTCACTGAAATTCAATGGCAATCCTTTCTGTGGTATTTCAGTCTAGACCGAAGTTGTGGACCGACCAACTGTCCACAGAGCAAACTCGCCATCAAGTCTAAAATGACTTATTACTACTTTTTTTGACAGCGGCTGCACATTAAGTCATTGCCCATCATGCTGCGACCTGCGTTGTGTTTTCTCTGAACTTCAGTCAATTTGGGTCGACCATCATGTTTTGGATCAGATCCATGTTTTTTAGGATAATTTATGACTGTTCTCGGTTCCCTTTTGGATTGGTCACTATCTTAAATGTATTGATGCATGTTGGGTTTCTGATCAGGTCCAAGTCTAATACTGTATCTGCTAAATGGGAAATGGTCTGTATTTAAATAGCGCTTTTCTAGTCTTCATGACCACTCAAACTGCTTTACACTACAGTTCTGCCATCCCCTTATTCACACACACATTCATGCAGTGCATCTATGTGCAGCACTTTCTTTATCACACATCATTCATACACTGCCGGCGCAGCCGTCAGGGGCAATTTAGTTCAGTATCTTGCCCAAGGACACTTCGGCACGAGGAATGAAAAACCTTCTGTTTAGAGGACAACCTGCTCTACCCCCTGAGCCACAGCTGCCCCTGTACTGAGGTCCTTTGTTAATATTAAGTTGATCATTTTTCATGCTTATTTATTTAATCTCTTAAATAATTGTTTCATCTACTGCTCAAACCTGATGCCTTGTGTCTGAGTGACTGCTGCAGACCTAGTGTCTCTTGCCAGTCCTTCCCATCAAGATGGGGCCGCTCCGCTCATTTTGTTTTACCTGAGAGCACCTCTAAATATTAATATGGTCTTCTCCGTGAATTACAGCCTCGCAGGCCTGCCAACGCTCTCAGCATTTATCTACCTGGCTCTCTCTCACGTCTCCACTTTCCTACCCTGTATCTCCGTTCGCCGCACTTCACTCAGTCTTTCCACCCCAAAGGTTAATTTCTGATGATATCTGATGTGATGGCTTGTTGGCTCTCATTCTCCTCTCTCATGCCTTTTATGACTCTAATCCTGCCACTTGAGCTAAATCCCCTCCTTTATTTTGCCTGGTGGATGGTATTTGGAAGCATTATAGTTCCATAGAGACGTGAAGTTGAAAGCAAACCTGACATCTTATATTGACATCTATCTGAGCCATCTAGCATTAGATGAATTAATCTTATGTGATGCTGACCGGAATTGAAATCCGCACGACTTCAGAGGTTCAAATTTGTTGTGTCACCCGCGTCTCACCTGCTCTTCTTATCATTATCAAATGAATCTAGTTGGAGTGGGACGAACGAGCTGTAGCTTGGCTGTGGCTGAGAGTTGAGCAGCAGTTCGGAGGATTTCTTCCTGTCATGCTGCTGCTTTTGAAGAGCATCTGAAGTAGAACAATAGCATAATATTCAACACAATTACAGACACACATGCTGTCATTGAAGCATGTTCAAAAAGACTCTAATTATGAGGTGCACCGGTGAAGTGCTTGGAGAAATCAAAGCTTGGAGGAAATGTTTAAACATGCTCCGTGACAACACCAAGTGCCAACAAATGCAGCGCACATTTCAGCAACTCTCCTTTCAAATTCACCCACTCAGAATAACACCATTAGAAAAGATCTAAGTACTTATTTGCACCTGGAAAATATGAAAACAAAAATCATTTTAGTGTTTGTTTTTTTGGATCCACCAGTATCCCATCATTATACACTTGTGCCTTCAAAATGCATAATTAACTTAGCTAAACAATTTTCAACATGTGACTCCGAGCAGCACAGTATTATTACCATCAGTAATCACTGTCAACTGCATAGTGATAGCAGACCCTTTGACTTCCTCTTCTGTGCTCAATTATGTCTGCATGAATTATTCTTAGAGCTAAGGCAATGTTTTATGTATAGTTTATTATAACAGGACCTCAATACATGAGGAATTTCTGTGGCTCTTAACGGTGAAACAATGAGATGGTGAGAGGGAAGAAAACACGGAGGACGTCAGTGATGGAGTTACATAATTATAACACATTTTTTCCGTTGAACTTTCAATCTGTTACAGTGTGTGTGCACTTATACTTATATTTTTATAAGGACCAATTTGAGCTTAGACATTAATGGTGTGGGGACATTTTGGGAAACTGAGGACATTTTGACCGGTCCTCACTTATTCAAAGGGTTGTTTAATGGTTAAGACGTAGTGATTGGGTTAGAATTAGGTTTATTTTAGGGTTAGGCATTTCCTTGTGATGGTTAATGTTAGGGTAAAGGGGCGAATGCATTAGGGTGAGTTAGTTTCCAGTATAAACACTGGCCTCGTCAGGACCAGTAGACCTCATGGGGACCAAAGCCCAGTAGCAATCAGGTAAATCATGTCTAAGCTCCAGGTTAGAGATGTGGTTAGGTTTAGGTTAAGGTTAGGCACGAGTTGGTACTGGTTAAGGGATAAGGCTGTCCACAATGAATGGAAGTCAACGCAAAGTCCTAACAAGGATAGCTAAGGAAACCTGTTTGTGTGTTCTATATTACTTGCCTGGCAGAAATCTTACAAGGAGAAAACACGTCTTTTCAAAGTAAAAGACTCACTTGGCATCTTGCATGTCACACCAACCTCTGCCTCTCTCCATCTATTCATTAATAAATGTAAGAATGTAAATAGGATTATGGGGAGAACAAGCTGCAGGTTTAACATACAAACATGAGATCCCATCGCTCAAACTTCATTAAAGGCGACATGAGCAAACACAGCGACTTCCTCCGCGTCTCATTGTGAGCTCAAGTCGGCAGCAGCGACGAGACACTAAGCAACTGGTACTCATTTATTTCAGATGAGTAGCTACTGGGAGATGTGATGCGACAGAGAGGAGAGTGACAGCTGGCGGGGAGATTTTAGCGAGTTGGCAACGAGAGAACTCGGAGCACAGACGTGGTGTATTCACGGACACCTCATCATTTGGAAAGAGCAGAGAAAAAAAAAAACATTGACACGTCCATAGATTCTCTCTAATTTAGTCGTACTATAACTGGCTGCGGGTTCACGTACATCCCTAAATATTGCACGCTGTGATACACCCACTAAATCAGTGCAGGTCCAATAAGTACATGGTTACCCACAGCCCACAGCTACGTCTGTTCCACAGGATTGAGGTTTACAGTGACCTGTATCTGACTGGCTGATATGAGAGTAACTAACTAACTAAATAGCTCCCAGGACTTTAAGTTTACATTTTACACATAGTGAATGTTAAATAGCTCAGCATTGCAGACGTGAAGCCAGGAAAATAGTTTATGCCTGTGCCTTAGAGCGGTGATAGTCAGCAAGGAGGACTCGCACCCCGGGGGGATTTCAATCTGCGGTTGCCAGAGGCTACAGGAAAAGACTGTGGAGCAGCTCGACATATTTGAAATCATGATTTTCTTTTTAATGAAATGTATATCGGCATATTGAGCCGGCTGCAACACATGAATTCCACATGTTGGAATTGAGAATTCATGGAGGCCAGTTCAACAAACAGAAAGCTCTAATGGGCAGCGGAAAAATGGTGGAAAAAGATATATGCAGATGAAAAATGAACAGTTCAAGCTGTTTGCTAAATGTAACCGATACATTTTTGCAATAAAGAAACTGATTCAATTTTGATGGATGGAAATATTAGAGAAAAGTTAAGTAATAAATAAACAGATTAAATAGTTAAAACGTAATGAATAAATGGATGAAAAAGCCAGATAAATGTAAAATACATTCAGATTTGAATACCTATCAATGCTAATTAAACACATTTGCACATGTGGAGCTGTGGGGGCACATCCTCCAGAAAAGATTTGGAACATAGAGAAGAGGAAAAAGCACATTTTGGCTGACGTCACACTGCTTTAGTAGGTGCTAAAATAAGCCAGGTACCAACAGACCTGGTTTTATTATCTTGTGATTAAATGTGAAGCTCTGACAAATTGAACAGTGTCAAAAGTACAGTGTCGTATCCTGTGTGGATGACATTGTTGTAGTTATATCATGTGGTAGGTTGCTTACCTGAATCTTAAAATCTTTAATCAAATCTGTTTGAATATAAGTTTTTAGGTGGGGAACACTTTTTATTGCTTGTGTGCCGGACGTTGTGTGCAGAGCTTTTAATAAAGGTCTATGTTGTAGAGTGAGGTCAGGAAACTTTGTGTTCAGCCTACCTGGTTTATCTGCAATTAGGATTTTACAGTCAATGTTATTCAAAAAATAAAACTTTATTTGCTTTTTTATATACAGTTTGAATTATTTACTCAACTGCTATTTTTTCATACTTAACAGGTCGACTATTTCCGAGGTTTGTTGAGTAGTCAACACAATCCTCCGACCCCAGTTCACCACATTTCAAAATAAAAGCTCTGTTACCAACTCCATATCAAGCACAGCAGCAACAAAACAACCAATGTGCTTTTACTTTTTAGACAAATTGCTATATAGCAAAACCTGCAAACCCACAAAAGCAGCTTCAATATTCTATTCTGAAAGAAAAAAAACATAATTTAGTCATTTCCCCTTAAAAGACTTTTATTGCAGACAGTTTGTCCATGCAGAATTGTAAGAGTACAGCGTATACACAGGTTTCATGGAGGATTAACATTTAATTATAGCTTGCATTAGAACACCACCATAATAACTTTGTCTCTGCTGGCTGTCCCTCTCCATCACTTTAATAGCCCTATTGGACTGCCACAGACACAGCTGTGCTTTCAGTCTACTTTCTGCCTTTGTTATCCTGCAGAACTTTGTCACACTCTCGCACTTAAACATGACCCTTGACCATGAAATAATAAAGCACACAAGCCCGAACCTAGACTTGGATTCAGATAATGCCGCAATTATAGCTGTAATCTCTGTGTGCGGTGAGGGTTGCCAAAGGAAAGAGTCACAGATTAGTTGTTTAATTCCTTCCTGGCCCTGTCATCCCACACGCCATTCATCACATCGACAGAGGCAGCATCTCCACACCTGCAGTCATGCTCCGTCTGCGGCACTGGGAGACGACTCCTGAAGCTGCTGGATTTAATGCGGTGAAAGAACGGTCTGAAGTGTGATGCTCGGCGAGCTTTTGTCTGCTCAGAAACCCATAAGGATTCAAAGGAAACAATATGTATTAATAATATATCGCAAAATGTCTCTATCTCCAAAGATGAAACGAGTGACTCCTGAGAGCAGTAATGAGGGTGCTGTGGGCAAAGTGAACAAACATCCCCGAGATCATTATTCCCAAGGTAGACTCAGCCTGGGGAGCGGCGCCGTGTGTTTGCTGCTGAATAAATAGTTCTGCTGAAATGTTCTTTCACTTTAAGAATATTCTGTGCTCGGCGTTGAATAGTGTAGAATCAGCCACTTGTTCACTCAAACACAGGTTACTTGAGTGTGTCAACTCAACAAAGCCCCCAAAAAATATCTCATTTGACAAAGTCACCGTTCAGTGTGAGGTGAGTGGGTATGATCAAAGTTTACAGAAGCGTACAGCATAGCAACAAAACATGTATTTAAAAGACGAGTATATCCCTCCCTAGAGCCTGTGGGGGGAAGTAGTACAAATACCTTGTTACAGTACTTATATTGCTTTCAGATATTTAAGGTATCTGTTCTTAACATGAGTATTTATTTACCTGACAACTTTTACTCCATACATTTTAACACAAGTATCTGTACTTTCGACTCCTTATATTTTCAAAACAGGCTCGCTACTTTTGTTTCGATGCAGTCGAGGGGAATTATTCATATTTTTTTTATCTTGCATCATCGAGCACCGCCTTTCCAACATGAGGACAGATTTTAACCTAAATGGACGGAAACACAGAAAAGACGACTCCTTGTTCTGTATCCATCAGTGCATATCAAGCACAACATACGTAACACGTAAGGGCGTATCAAGACGAAACAGTCAAGGGAGGGAGACTCAAGTGAAGGGAAGAGGCGCAGCGCGTATGTCCGTGACAAGGAGGAACAACATGGAAGAAAGTAAAGATGTCTACAACGAAGCAGAGCAGCAAATGTTTCATCCCTGGCCTTAAATTAAGAAATACTTCATTCAATTCATTGCACACATTTCCTCCTGGACACTTTTACATGCTCAGAAATCTCTTTCTTTAACCATTGTTTTTAGAATAGTATTTTCAATTTGAACTATATTATTGTGACATTTCTTTGCACAGATACAACCGGAAGAAACATTTTAACTTTTATACTTTAAGTACATTTCAGAACCTGTACTTTTATACTTTTACTTGACACTTTTTTTAAAGTATCTGTACTTCTACTTCGGTAAAGAATGTGTGCACCTTTACAACCTTTGCCGATAGCCAACATTAAAAAACGATTCGCTATATACATGCTGAAAAACATATCACAACTGCTCCTTGGAAAAGTCTTGAATATGAACTTGGAGGAGGAAACTCGCAGACGGGCACAGACCCGTCAGAGTTGTGACAGTTAATCTTAAAATTCTTTTGCTTTTTGTCCCACGAAATGTCACAGATGGCTCCGGGGGAGCAGCAAGCCAGAGAGTTCAGCACACACCTGTCTCTGTTTTTCTCCCTGTGCGCCTATCTTTTGATGACAAGAGGCGAGCCGGCGATAGCAAGCCTCTTCTGTTCCCTGAGAGCAGGCGACAGCGAGCATTTCAGCGGACGCATGTTCGCAGTCCCACTCAACCAGCCCGGCACCCAGTGGCAAAGGGCACGGCGGCCGTCTCCGCGGCTACGGAAATAGTCGGTCACCGCTCTAATTCCCTGCCTGTCCACAATCTCTGTTGAGTAAAACTGCTTGACAGGAAGATAAAGCGAGAGGAAGGGACAGAGAGAAAAGAGGAAGGAGAAGAAAAAAACATACAAAACGGAGAAAAGGGGATGAGTTATGATGGGAGGAGGCGGGGAGGAGGAGAAAGAAGAGTGCTGCTGCTTTCCTCCTTTTTTCAGCTGAAACAGTCTCAGGAGCTGCCCCCCAGCAACAGAGGGAGAAAAGCATGATGAATAATTAACTTCGAGAAATGTCACAAGCGGCAGAGAGAAGTGTAATCATTTCTCTGTTGGGTTTATAGATCTGTTTTTTTATTCTTTTCCTTTATGGCCCTTAGAGCTTCGCAGAGACTCCGAGTACAGGACTGCAACCTGTCCCCTAAAAGCATCCAATACATCCCCCCCCTACATACTTTTCAAATAAAAGCAAATAAATCATTAATATTAGGGCCTTTTAGCAGCATCACAGAGACATCTCGCAGAAGTCCTCTACATTTTTAATCAAGTCATTGATGTCAGGCTCATTAGCTGTAAAATCATATATAAAGAGATGGAATCTCTGGTGGTAATGCTTTAAATCAATGTCAGGGGGGGCACAGCCATTGTTTCTTTCTAATTCTGGAGAACAAAACATTTCTCTCAGAACGAATAAAAGATAAAAATGACAAATTACCATCTTCATGATCTAAACAAGTTGGATTTGTCCTCCGTCCTGTAGACCTCAGAACAGTGAAAATGAGTTATGGATCACCATGACCTAGTTTTAATGAGGTAATTGCAGATATCTATATTATTTTTGGTGTCCTTTTTCGCAGATTTGTCACCAGAGAGAAGCAACACTTTACTCCCACATGCATTAGTGTGTTCTACATTTAATAGTCTGCTTTTCCTTTCTGCATTCTGAAATGCTAATATCCATAAGAATGGACGTGATGAAGGTTATGCTTCTGGAAGGCAGCTGCACACGACTGTTACGACACCGATGATTTAACGTAAAAAAAATGGGTAAAGATTTCCCTCCTATCAGTGCGCTTGTTAAATCAGGTTCACTCTAAATACGATTTATCAGTAAACACATCGATCGCTCATAATGAGATGCTGATTTTGCCAGTATTATTTATCTTCTCCTGCTGATGACATTGACTAATTATCATTGACTTGTTTTGCATCCAATTTGTGATTATCTATTTAAAGATAACACTATCAGGGTTTACACCAAACAGTTATTTGTGACTACAAGTATAAATTATTCCCCCACTGTAACTGTAACTTAAAAACAAGCAGCAGTCATTTTGTTTCACAGTTTGTTATACAACAGCACAGTTGAAACTCGGTGTGTAAATGCACATCGTGTGGGGACGGCACATTTAGTTTCTCTTCCTATCTTTATTCAAGCCTTTCATTTTGAGAGCATTATTTCCACATTTCACATTCAGATTTGTGCAGCCCTGTCCCTCCAGACCCTGCCCTCTCTCTCAAATAGCCCCAGCTTGCGTGCAGATTTGCTTTACTTCGGCTCTAACCTGGTATTTCGGCACTCAGATATACTGTTGCAGCACAAATGTCCCGTGCTTCGGTTTGAGTCCCTCGCGCACAGGCTGATTCTGTTCAGCTCGCAAACACTTCTCATATTTTGGCTCTCAGTCTTGGATTGCTCGTTGAATTACCCGGTTTATATTTCCCAGCCAACGGAATGGCAGGTATGACACAGACAAATGTTTCATTAAGGGCGTGTTTGCTTTGCAGTGTCCGTTACAGACGGTTACTATTGAACCAGGTTCAGTCAATCAATCAAATGTTTGTTTGTATGGCCCATATTCACAAATCACAGTTTGTCTCATAGGGCTTTAACAAGGTGCAACATCCTTTGCCCCTAACCCTCAGCCAGAGTGAGGAAATACTACATTTAAAAAAATAGATGCCGTGTGTAACAGAACACATGAACAAAATAATATTTACAACTTATTTACAATTGATGAGAAGACAGTGTCTAACATAAATGGAGAGCTGTATCGACTTAGATAATGGATGGATGGATATTTCTATTCCTGTAGTGTTCTCTTTAATTCTTTTTCCAATATTTTTATGCCATTTTCTAAATCTCAGGGACTGCCATTGCATGTTTGTTATCTGCAGGAGTATAATGGCAATAATGAATCCTAAAGCAACTTCTTTACCTGAAAATAAACTTCAAAATTTGTTTGATGGTTCACTGCCTTGGAATAAAGAAATGGCGCCACTCTTTTTTCCCACTCCTCACCCGGAACGTCTTGCTCTATGTAACTGTGAGCGGGTGAGAAATGTGAAACTGAGGCCCAGCAAGTTCAACTCTCGATCAGTTAAAAATGTTTTAGATGTCACTAATTAGTAGCGTTTATATCCAATATTCGAAGAGGAATCTTTTTAAATATGAAGAAATCTAAAAGGAGTTTGCTGTATTTGTTAGAGCGGCAGCACCCCTGGTTCAGAAAGCAGGGGTCATGGGTAATATCCACCTCAGGTCATACGATAAATAGACCAATCGGTCAAACATGTTGCCCAAAAGATTGAATCACCACCTTGAGGCCAGTGGGATGTGCTAGAGGACGTTGTTGCTCAGTAAAAGTTACAGAGTGTTGCTTAAAATTTTGCTCAAGCACCTCGAACGTGAGAGTACACGCATGTACCAATATTTATTGCCTCTGTATGGCTTGATTTCCAGGTGGAAAAGCCCCTCTTGAAAGTAATACTTTCAAAGTATGAAAATATGCATAATTAGAACGATAATAATGACCTGCCAGAGATTTAAATACAAGACAAACAAACCGCTATTAAAAAATGGCCTTTGAAATGAACCTATAGTCCGATTGAAGAGTGTGAAGAAAGCGCACCCTAATTGCTCATCTAAAGTGTGTAGGAGGAGAGAAGTTTTTTCTCGGCTTTCAGCTAAGCTCCTATTTAACGGCAAATCAGCGAGAAGAGGGAAGAGTCTCTCCCCAGCGGAGCAATCAGCATGTTAATACTGCAGCAAAACACCTTAAAATTCTCCCTTGTATTAGAACTCCCATTTTAAATAACCTAACAATAGCATTTAATTAACAGAGAGTTACACCTGAGCATTTAGATTTTAACCAAAGTAGTCTCTGTTGTTATTTCACTTATCTTCCTCTTTAATTATTCCGAGTTAGAGTCTCACTGAGATTCTCTGGGGCTTTAATTAGGGAGTGAATTAAAGTTATGTAAATACAGTTTGAAGCCACAGACTCTTTAAATAGAGTTGTGTTGCATCTGGTATATTTTTTTTTTCCCCTCTCCTGAAAGAGAAAACAAGTCTGTCGTTTGAAGTTTGTCAAATCACTCCAGGGCACTTTTCCCTGAGGCGTTTGTGTGGATTGATACTTTCTCTCAAAGGCCTACGACACCGAAACTATTTCTGCGAGCGACAACGTCTCCGTTTCTGTGAATGCACGTGAAAATGGGATGCACGGGAGTATTTATGTTCCCGTGTAGGAATTAGCTGCACACTGGCCTGAGTCACCTGCCTATTCATGACTGAACTTGCCTCCTATCGGGCGAGATTATATCCAAACTAAGTGCCCGGGCTCGGCCTGTTTCTGGACAGTAATGGATTCTTTCAGCTGTGCTCGACGTCAAATTAGCCCTAAACTTTAGACAATGTGCTCTCTGAGTGCCACTCTCGACCATGATGGAATTCCCATTAGGCGAAGCAAGTTAAAGGTGTGCGAGCTTTAAACGCGTTCATTTGGTGATGATTGTGGTTGGTGGTAAACTGACTGGGTGTACAAGTCCATTAAAACACCTGCCTTCCTGTGGCGCGGCCGCTTTCATGCTCGATTCCCACTCACATTAAAGGAGAGTAAAACAAACCCTTCAGCCAGCGACTGCAGCCTGCAGCTCCCACAACATGCGTCGAAGAAGCCGAGACTCGTTTTTAAACCAGGAGTCCTTTGAAGCTTCTCCATCAATGCGCGCTTTCAAATAGCGACGCTTTTTGTCTCCCAAACAAACGCGGCAGATGCATAGAGTGCACTTGTAAGCACGGGAGAAAGGCTGGTTGACGGAGTCTTGAAGCGGAGTTTTACTTTTGTTTGTCTTCCTGCGTTGGTTTTTTTTTTGTCTTTTAATGCAGGCCCAGGTTGAGGAGCTCCTCCCCTGCTCCTCTCTGCCTGACACACTATTCCTCTTTGTAGCTTTGATCAACCCAGTAGAGGAAAAGTTGCCCTGGGAAGAGCCATCACTCCGACACAGCGGGGGCAAACGCAGAGCAGGGGGGGGGCAAGGAAGACGGGATGGAAGCCCCTTTCCCTCTGGCGCTTGCTGTCTCGTATGCTCATTCTAAAGGATTGAGGAACAATTAAAGGATCGGTTCGGGGACATTGCAATGAAGAGATGGCAAGCTGGAATCTTTCAGAGTTGAGACAGGTGGATGGAAACTGTGAGAGTGTCTACGGGGTTTTTTCTTCTCTTTATTCAAGCGCATGGTCTTTCAGTTTGAGAACAGGACTTATTGATTCAGTTTTTAATAGTTGTAAAAACCTTTAGCAAATGAAACATTGATAATTGGGACTGTTAGCAGCATCAAGACTCAAGATCCTTGATTTTGCAAGACATTAAAGTTACAATACTAATAATATAATGACACATTTTATTTATAGGTGCCTTTCACAGATGCGCTGAAGCTGGAGCTCAGGAAAAATCGAAGCACAGGAAAGGGCTGTTTGAGTGCGAGTGCAGCGAGAGCATTTCAAAAATCTTAACGTGAAATCAAAACGCCCTCCTCTCAAACTGAAAGACCACGCGCTTTAACAAAGATAGGGGAGGAAAAAAGTGTCTCATTTACGAAAATGGGCTCCAGAAGTGATTACCCCGAGCAGAAACACACAATCAGGGATTGGAAAGAGAAAACAGACTCTTCTCCGAAGACGAAAAGAAAGCGTTTAGGGTTTAATGGTTCTATGATGATGATGGAAATGAGGTTTAATCAAAGGTAATCCTTCTACTCATGGCTAACTGTGGGCATTAATGAGCTGGGCGCTCTCTCTTAATCATACGCATAAAATCAGAGGTTAATAGGGACTTTTAGATGTGTCACTGACCAAATCTTTTTATACACAACAAATAACTTTTATCTGCAAAACTCTTTCCCACAATTATTTCATCCATTCCTGCTATAGAGAAATTGTAGTAATGACGACTCCAACCCCATTAGCCCTCTCTTTTAAATGGAGTACATTATATCAGCCTTCTGAGTCCTGACCTCGCTGGTTTATGAAAACACTGCAGTTTTTTTGCTCTCTCTTTCTCCCGAACTGACCTGAAGGGAAAAGTGAAAACTCTCACATTGCTACAGTGAAAAGCGTGAGGGAGTCAAGCTCTGTGTAGGTTCATTATCAGGAGGCCACGGATGTTGTTGACCTCGCGGTTACATTTTAAAATTCTCTCTTCAATATTAAAAACTGTAACTTTGATATCAAGTCAGGTCACAGTCTTTAATGTTCGCGGACGCCAGGGGCAATAATCCAGACATGAGTATAAGTAGCTTCTCCTCTGGGTGAAACTGTGAAGCCCTGCTAGTCCATGAATCCATTCAAGCTTTCTGGTTGTTTTTCTCTTTAAAATGTATCATTTTGAACGATTTTAACTTCACAATAAAACAGGTAACCTTGTGATATTATTTATTTTTTTATGAATAACTTTACTCTCACCTCATGCAGCTTCAATTTTACGGCATCTCCTCTTAACCTCGACACCTTGACATAGAAAGATGAAAGCACCACAAATCCACAATCTACAATCATCACTCAATGGAATTTTGTTATTTTGTTTGACATAAATAGGCTACATATTCATATTTACAACATAATGAGCAAGATCCAGGACCTTATATAAAGATGGACGACATGACAGCTCCCCACAAGTGAAGCCACAGAATCTCCAGCATCACCTGGTGGCAGGATGTAGTATAGGTCATAAAATCCTCCATGTTGGATGGGACGGGGGGGGCAAACGAAAAAGTTAAAGAAAACGTCAAATAATTTTTTCTTAAAGATGGTTTCTGTCATTTTAGGTAGTTGTTATCACACTGACGTGTGCCCAAGTGCCACTTTTTAAGTTTTAGCAAGTTATGAGATGTTATATTGTGGTAAAATGGCATGTTGGTCAAGAGTGTGTGCTACCGTGGCTCCATCCCCCGATACCCCTGTGTAGACACTGGCTCCAAATGAGGAAGATGGCTGCCTTCATTTCTGGATAATGGGTGGACTGGAGAAGCGTCACATTTGTATGTGCCTGTACAGACTATGTCCAGGACTCTTACCACCTATCTAGTAGTGGGAGATCAATAAAAACATTTATACACAAAACTGTAGATTCCTGGTTCCAACTATGTGTCGTTGTGAAATCAACTTTTTTTCTTAAGTCATTACTTCATTTCACATTTATTAAATTCTGTGCATTTGGCTGGTCTCTCCATCCTCATTGCAAAGTCCAGTGTGAGCAGCAGACACTCGGCACATTTTTCGAAACTCTAATCTTGTTTTGGCAAGAAACCCTACACATGCAAGGGGAGACTCTAAATGGACCAAAAACCATATTACGTCTTATTTCCAGAAAATGTGCGGTGCTGAGAGGCTTCTGAAATAGCTTTATATTGTTTGCCGAGAACAATGGTGGTACTTTGCGAAAGGATTTTTTTTTTAGTCTGTGTCTTGTTTCTTCCTGCAGGTCTGAAGCAGATCCATGCCCTGTCCATCCAGGGCAACTATGAGCTGCGTATCGACTTGGAGGACTTTGAAAATAGCACCGCATACGCCCAGTACACCACCTTCGGGGTGGGCCTCTTCTCCGTGGACGCTGACGATGACGGATACCCTTTGACTGTGGGAGACTATTCTGGAAACGCAGGTATGTGCACACACTCGGTGAACTAGTTAAACTTTGCTTGCAAGGATTGTTTTTTTTGCTGATACTCTTATTAGTCTGGGGTTTTTTTGCCTTCTTTTTTTCATTTAACCCAATTGTGAACACCCAAGTCACAACAGTGGGGTAAACTTTACGTCAACTTCCAGCACACGCTGCCACCCACTAAAATAATAGTATGTTATTTTTACAGTGCTCTATCTCTGTCCACTTGTTAATGCACGGAGACAGAGCGTCTGCGTCTCTGCTCCCCAAACCGTCAGATCCACGGCAGCTCCACGTCACCTTGATTCAATTACAACCAATTAATTGCTCTGTTTGACCTGCAGCGTAAACAAAAAACAACAACATCCCATTGAAATGAAGAAGCAATTTAGAGGACCTATTGGGAGGTCTGCTGTGAGAGAGAATGGGGACAAATATGAGATATGGAGCGGCGGCGGTAAAAGGGAGGAAGGAGGGAGTAGCTGGAAGTAGCTAGGATGGAGGAATGGAGGGGACAGGTGTGAGGGGAGAGGAGCAGAAGGCAGGAAGAGGTAAGTAAATATGAGGACAGAGGTGACTCAGGGACAGGGGAGGCACACAAAATGAATAAAGGAAACCAGAGGGGGAAGAGAAAAATGCTTTTGATGTGTTTGCAATTTTTCTTTGTTGCCCAAACACAGTCTCTGCTAAAAAAAACTCCTCCCGGCCTGTCTTTGGCGCAGCCCGACCTTGAACCCATCCGCTTGTTATGCGTTCACAGCCGAATTAAGGGAACTGAAACTCTCTCAGGACGCTCCCCTCGGCTCCTGTTATTATTATTATTATTAGTAGAACTCTGCTGTGGCCGCCCTGCGATCAGCTGACAGGTGCTCATTCGGTTTGGGAGCAGCTGGATCTTAACGGGCAACAGAGGAGGCCGCCAGCCCCCGGCCACTGAGGTGACATCCGGAGCCTTGCAAATGAGCCCTTAAGTGTTTCCCTTTTTTATTGTTTCCTCTTTTCTACATCCTTGAGCCCTTCCATTTTCTTCCTCTTTCCCTTTCCCCCCGCTATCTCTTTTCTCCTAATGTCGACCAGCACACAACATGAATATCAGACGTATCTGTCAGATTATTCTTTCCTACCGTCTGGTTGCCATGGTAATGCCAAATGGAGAGCAGAGTAAGACAGAGAGAGAGGCTAAGGCGCTGGCCGGCCACATCCTGGGCAATTAGGGGTTGTTTGATGCCCTGACAAGCTGTTAGCCAGCACCTGATAGCTGGTGAGCCGTCTCTCATTCTGCTCTCAGCTTTATCCTTCCTTCCACTTCTGGTCACAGTGTGAGGCCGGCTTTATGAAGAAAGCAGGGCGCGGAGAGCGGAGGTATGGGGAGTTTACTGAACATTATGAGCTCTCTCAACATCCATTTGCCGAAATCTTTACCGCAGTGTCCGTCCACCACGGACGCTGCTTCCCCTGTACCTGCGAGCACCTCGGAGCACCGGCTTCTAAATCACTTATCGACGTCGAGAATTTGCCGGTGACAAATCCTTATTAAGTGATCTTCTCGGCTCGGCTGTTTGATTGTGCAGATCAGTCTCACCGTGCAGGCCGTGATTAAAGACACTTAAGGGGATGCAACTTGCCGGTGTGCCGCATTTCTGCAGTGGTCTTACATCACTGTCATAATCACAATTACAGGTTGCAAGAAACGACGGCCCCCCCCTCATTGGCTTGTATGTATAATTTGTTTCTGTGGCTAGAAAGATATGTAAAAAGATGCAAGAATGAAATCGACACGTGATTATATTTTTGTTTTCCGTCCTCTGATTACATTTTCGTCCGCTCACTGACGGACACACATTCTGAAGAAGTCATGGGTGGGGGTGTGGGGGTGTGAAATTATCAAAAAGAGGAAGATAAAAAGGTCACAACAGAACCTTTGATAAATTGGCTACAAGGCTCTCTGACCTCCTGCGTTAGATAATGAGACTCGATACTCCGGAGAACTGCAGATTTTTGTTTTATTTCTTCCGTCCTCCGCCCTCTCGTTATAGGAATGATTAATTGAAAGGTCCTATGCCATTGTGAATTTAATCAATTTGTGGATATGTCTAATTGCTGGTTTCTGGTATCAGATCCAATAGTGTGTATTGGTAAGTGAGAGGATGCAAAGATGCTTCAAAAGTCAAATTCCTCAGTTCGTGACATCTCTTTTCAATCATGTAATGCAGTCTTTTAACCCATTTAGACCGGGCATAACATAATCGTGTACATACCTTTGAGACATAACTGTGTTGTACCTTTAGGACCGGGTGCAACATATGCCTTTGATCCTAGAGTGCAACATAAGTGTTTATATGCCTTTGAGACTGGTTGCAAGGTTTACATACTTCCCTTTAGAGCTCTCATCCATGATATCGTTTGCAAAAAATGGGACTGATAAAATACATCGTGATTCGCTGAAAGAGACAATCGCATTATTAGATAGTTCAGGACTAAGCATGTGTTTGAGTACGTTTTTATTCAGCGCGTTATATCCTTTCTTTTCACATATGAAAATTTCGCTGTGCATCTTTTTTCCCGCCCTAGGTGACTCTCTACTGAAGCACAACGGGATGAAGTTCACCACCAAAGACAGGGACAACGACCACTCGGAGAACAACTGCGCCTCCTTCTACCACGGTGCCTGGTGGTACCGCAACTGCCACACCTCCAACCTTAACGGCCAGTACCTGCGCGGCCAGCACACGTCCTACGCAGACGGCATCGAATGGTCCTCCTGGACGGGCTGGCAGTACTCACTCAAATTCTCCGAGATGAAGATACGGCCCACCCGCGACACTGAAAAGAAATGACACTGAGAAAGAGAGAAGAAAAAAATAAATTTTTGAAACATTACAAACCAGACAGCTATAGGCAGAATAATTTGTCTTGATATTGTTTCGACACTAAAACATACCTCTTTGAGTTTAGTTGCTGTTTTTCTGCTCCTGATGTCTCTCATCCTTCTTGCCCTTCTTCCTCCATCACTCAGCTGTAGACGTCATGCTGGCTGCCTCAATCCTTCCCCCTGCTCCCTTTCTTTAAAAGAAAATAATGTATTCGTGACGCTCTCATTTTTAGATCGTTCCGTTCACAAAAAACGTTAGACCAGAGCCCTGAGCGCCGCACAGTCCACTGCCCAAGCTTTACTCAGTTTGACATGGAGGTCCAAACCTCCCCTACAGAATCACACACCAGTGATTTCCTCCTGGCATGTAACTATGACCTCCCATCTGTGCTGACATGGCACTTAGACTGTCGTTCAGTCTCGCTGCCCGTTGCAATCTGTGAGTGGAGAGGGCCGCCACCAAATATGGCATTAAAAAAAACAGGAACACGGGAAGGGAATGAAAAGGAAGTGCAGTGTTTCAGCAGCGAGGAGGGGACAGTGCAGTGGTACGACATGTCACATTTATCCAGCAGCATGGCGGTGGCGAAGAAGTCTCGGATAATGAGAGGCAGAGAGAACGAGGAAACAGTTTAAAGAGGGTTAAATTAGTCGAAGAGGAGGGCCGGGTGAATCAAAAAAGAGGGTGGAAGTAGGAGATGCGGATGAAAAAGAGGAAAGAGGGAGTAAAAAAAAAGGAGGAAGGGACAACGTAGGATCTCGTTCATCTGACTTGGGCCATTAGGGAGCATATTGGGCACTGTCTGATCTGCCTGCCAGCTGAGGACTGGCCAAGTGATGCAGCACTCACAGATGGTAACCCAGCACTTTGCGCGTGTGTGTGTAGGTGTGTGTGCCGCGGAGATAGACAGAGAGTTTTCCCAACTATCGGTTTCCTGTCGGCAGTTCAGTGGAGCGTCTCGAATAACTACAGTGTTCAGACTAAACATGAAAACATGAAGCACGCCTGGCAAAACTTCACTCTCTCCATCACCCAATTAACATAAAATAACATAGCCCCTAATGTGTGTACCTGTAAGACACTGGCAGCCGTTAGAACGAGACCTCGGGATCACAGAAAGAATGTTTAATCAAAAACACCGTCTCATATTTCCCCCCCTTTTTGATTTTATTTACAGTAAGTCAGACCTGTTGAGAAAATGGTACCTCAGCTCCCGTTCCCACGTCTATTGTTTCTCCTGTTTTCTGTAGGTTTCTTTTATTTTTCTCTCTCTCTTTCAGGGGATTATTATGGGATTTGTTCGTGTGACACAGTTTGACTCGTCATGCAAAGAGAACTAGTTGCTGTAAAATAAGATCTGTCGCTCTCAATCACGTCGTTTTTCTTTCTTTTGAGTAGGAATTCTAGTATTGCAAAAACAAAAATTGCCTAAGGCGAACAAAAAAAAAAAGGATGACAGTAAAAGAAAATATGTTATGAAGAAAAAAAAACAAAAAACACTTTGGCGGAAAAGTGAAATCCAGAAATGTTCCGTCCCTCTTGTTCATTTATTTTTTGGGAAATCGGTGAATCCACTTTTTTGCAGCTTCATCGGTTTTTCTTTTGGATGTACTGAAAGCTTTAAAAAATATCTGTAGATTTTATTGTACAGTGTGTATGACTTTTAGAGCATGTGAATCTGTTTTCTTACTATGCTAAAACACAAAGAGAACTGAAGCACATGGACTTAAACAAAATCCACCTGGTTATAAGAAAAAAAAAAAAGTTCATAAATAAAGAAAGGAGATGTATTTACAGAACTTTTTCCCTTCCTCCAGCTGAGCGACAGGTGGGAGTAGCGCCTGCGATGCTCTGAATACGAGCGAAAACGGAGGAATATGATTACGCCTCAAGCACATGCCCATTCAATACAGCACAAATATTACCGAGGCACAATATGGGAGGGATTTGGAACCTCTCGGCACAAAAAGCTGTGTCGCCGGATGCTTTGCGACCTCTCTGACATCTCGGCTTTCCGAGAGTCCTGTGGCAAACAGCGGGAGTTTTTTTTTCGAATGTGTGCTGAAGAGGGTCGCCCCGGCTGACGCCGATTTAAATGTGTAGCACACGAGCAGGGTTGCGCTGAATACCTCTTGACACTGGGAACAGCTGTGACTTCTTCTGTCATCGCCGCTGCTCGGGAACAATCTCCCGTCGCTGTCTCCGCAGCCTCGGCTGTGTGACTCGACAGGTCCTCGACATCCAAGCACAGACACGTGGCAGACACCTGCTGATGTTATGGCACAGAGAGTCGAGATGGGATCATGTCAGAAGATTTAAGATGAGATGGAAAATGTATGAAGCCTCTTAAGGGAGACGGAGTCAAACTGCGCCTGGGAACGTATGCAAGTGTGTGTGTGTGTGTGTGTGTGTGTGTGTGTGTGTCTCTGCGCTGAACAGAGCGTGAGTGTGTGTGTGCACACGTGTGCGTCTACAGTGTCTCTGTGTGTACACATATATGCACATGCTTCGGTTTGTACATGCCCGTGTGCATGAGCCAGAGGAGGGAGCGTGAGGCTGAGTCTCTCTGCAGAACTTTGAAGTAACATGATGCTTGTGTACAACTTGCCTCCCCCCCCCCCTGCTATTTGTGTTGATAACAGAGAGAAAATTATAAAGAACTATTACTTATTGTGATTGTGAACCCATTAGAGTGGATACACCAACTTCTGGTACTGTGTTGAACTGCGCTCGAACCCCTCCCCCACCCCAGAGAACCCACTCCCCCAAAGTGTTTATTCACCTCGACACGACGTTGTGCTCATTGTATATGTTAATGCTCCGTCTCCGCCCCCGTAGTTTAACTGTGGAGACGAGTTTTATTTGCCGTGCCCCCCTCTCTGTGTTCTCGTGCAGGGAAGGCCTCTGCAGCTTGCTGAGTCTCAGACGGAAGGAGTGATAAAAGAGTGAAATCTGAGGCTCTAATCATTCCGAGTTATCCCGCTCATTACAGTGCATCAGCACCGTCCCGATCGATCCCCGAGGTCCCCCAAACCTTCTATCTTTCTCACTCTGTACCCTTCTTTAATTGCCTTAGCCTCCGCTGCCAATTCCCACTCACTCCATCCCTCCTAAATTCTCTCCTCTGCTCTCTGCAGCTCCAGACCCACCAGCATCTTTATTGCCCCGCTGTTTGCCCTCCCCCCACTCGTGGCCCACCTCCCCGGCCCTCAGTCCTCCCATTTCCCTCCTTCCCAGCGCAGAACTAACTCTGTTTTCCTTTTCTTTTCATCTTTGGTGAAGTACTATAGATTGTTTTTGCTGAATCTTGATAATGTGTTTTAATGTTCTCGTCAACATTTAATAAACATTCACATTTTATAAATGGGGAACAGCTGACGTGTTTGTTTGTTTTTTTCCGCCCCCTCTCATTCGTCCATGCATTCTTATGGCACTGCAGCTGGTATTTGTGGATCTGTTTTCAATCCTAAATTACTGATTTGATCGAGCAAGATTATTTTGGTTTCTTCAGACACCTTCAAAAACCTATGTAATATTTTGGAACATCAAGCTCAATAAAGTAACAACAAGGTCATGCATATTGTAAAAATCCTTTAGGGGCCACGGTGATAGTTTGGCTGATGTTTTGAAACATCTCTGAATTTTCTGCCCACCCAATACTACACTTGTTGGTGGTGCTCATGGAATGAAAAACATTGCATTCTCAAAGACGCAGCAACGTGTTCTGGTCACTCTGGATGGTCTACAGAGCGGTCACAGCTTTTGTCTGGTTGATGCAAACAAAACAAAAACTTGAGTCTACGGAGAGTGACAACGAGATCGCCATCTCACCATGTTAAAGATCTGCTTGTTTATTCCCATTGCACTCCAAAGTTCGTTGGGTCCCCGTTATTCTGCCAACCATCAAACGCAGATGAAACCATAACCTCTTTGCTTAGGCAGAGCCAGCCCCTCCTATAAGCTAATCAAGTGGCTGCTTAGGGCCCCACAGCCACCAGGGGGCCTCCATAGTCATACACCATTCCCTGAATTAGGGTTGGCAATGTATTGCTTGCTACTGAGACTCTTGGACCACAGACCAGGATCATCACGTTTGTTTGATCCAAAACTGGCAGCAATGACATCACTACGCATGTAACATATAGGACCCCCAGATACAGGCACATTTTAAAGGTTGAACAGTGAAAATAATAATGTTGGATAATGTACAGGGTAGAATAAAACAATTAATTAAAATAATTTTTAAAAATCCTCATGTATGATTTTATTGTAATAATGAAAACTAATTTGCTTCATGAATAATGGTTATTGGAATAAGTGTATTCAAAAGCTGCTCTCTCCACTGCGAGGCAGGTGCCCCACACATATCCTGCCTGGATATAACTGAACAATAGTTCATTTGTCTACCTGTGTGTGGCTCATCACCAAGAACAATATTATACAGCATCATGGCATTACTAGAATGCAATGATGCAAATTGAAATATCAGAGATAAGTCATTTGTTTCTTTTCAAATCTCACAAGCAAGTGGCCTTGGCTGTATAGGACATCATTCAGGTGATAAACATTTGAATCACCCAACCAGGGTTTGTACTAACAGGATAAACATGTCTGCAGTAGAAGTGATAAAGTGCTAAATGAATGGACATTAACTACACTGATTATTCTTCCAGGTTTCCCAGCAGTGATAAAGCCGTCTGCATCTACACCCAAATACTGCAGCCCTGGGAACTGTAGACCTTCAAAATGAAGACTTTATAGACTCAATATCATTTCACATTATTGTTTAAATAAGATGTTGACCTGCTATGCCACAGAGAGAACAGAACAAATATTCATGTGTTAACAATTAGCTGTAGAATTTTCTCAATTTTCCTTCAAAGTGAACATTATTATTTGAACTGTTATAATGTGAACACCACTGATATGTATCCAATAGTTTGTTCTGCAGCGTTTCAGTCCATTTCTCCCACACACTTTAGAGTGTACTTAGTAAATCTGGCTTATTTGTATTGCCTTATTGCTTTCTGTTTCCAATTCGCTTACTATTATTGCCTTTTTTATAGTTTGGTTTTGCTGTTCGATTCTGTATCCGTAAGCCTATTCTGTTGTAACATATTGTGGCAGCTCCAGTAGCTCAAATGGATCAACAGCTTCATGTTATTTCATATAAAATACACTCTGTCTGTCTGTCAGGTAAATCCAGCTCTGAGGGGAGTTCTCCGATCGCACCGATAAAAAGCCACATGACAGCGACTATCTGGCACCACTTGCATAACCCGGTGACCCAAATAATTTTCTAACGTTGAACATCAGTCCCACAATCCTCTGGGGTTTTTGAAACCCTGCAACCCAGTGCAACATGTCACAGATCAAATCAAATAATAAAAAAAAGGCCAGGGCCAATATGGTGCATCTGCTAATTGCCATGAAGGAGAGCATGTCCCGACGGGGGGGGGAAGGGTGCAGGCTGAAAGAAGCGATGCCGAGGAGGGATACCGACTGTGTGATCAAGCTCCTCAATTCATTTCAGATCAAACGGCAACAAATTCAGAGACTGAGTTCATCTCTCTGCAGAGCCTCTCGATGCACGAGGCGTTCAATCCTGGTCCTGACACCGAGCGCCGGCTGTGCCAACTAGGCTCAGTCCTCTGACTGTGCAGAATCGGCAGCAAAAAATGTTGTTTGTGGAGAAGTGCAAAGTTGATTCGTACAGACATCTGTTCAGGAAGGATGATGCAACATCCGGGTACTATATAGTGCAATACACTATGTTATCCTGTTTAGTTTCCTGACTTCCTCCAGGTGTAGGCGATTGATTTCCATCTCAGGTTAATGTCTGCCTCCTGTCCCATTGCACATAAATCAATCAATCAAACTTTATACACCTAGCACCATTCAAACTATTCGAGTGCAATTCATACTTTGCAGGTGATTGACCAAACATTATTTAAATAAGAAAACATAGGACAATGTCCCTTTTACATTTGAAAGTCTTCTGCACTACTTTGATGATAACTTTTCTAACCACCAGTGGATGTTAAAGGACGTATCATCAGTTGTGTACCTTGGTATCTTTGGGTGTTTCTCCCTTTTATTCACAGGACACCCTCTGCTAAGGCAGATCCACCACAGGCTGATCAGACCTGGGTGTGTGTCCCTAATATCTTGGGGTCTGGTTGGGGTCTTTCCTCCCGATCCATTGTCAATGGCTGCAGCGTTCTGCGGTCCCTCATGTTTCTTCATTGTCTGGTGCCAGCCAGCATTTCCTAGTCTCTGGCTTGTTCCAACCGACCACTTGTAGAGGATCGCCCTCTTGGAAAATGTGTCCTTGGAACTGCATTCGATGTTCTGGAGGTCAAGGCACTGGTAGCAGTTTGTTTCAGTTGTTGTTATACTAGGCATATTGTCAAAGAACAATCCAAAGCAATCAATAATAGAAAAGATAACAAGCAATGAAAAGTCAAGATGATAAAATATGAATAATAGATAAATATATGTATAATAAACCTGTTTTTGTTTTAAAAAAATAGTGTAAAATATAAAGATTAATATAAAATCATGACGCACTTCATAAAATAAATACTAAAAAGGTTTGTTTTTAATTTACGTGGTGATGTCCGGTCACATCTTTAATCTTGCTAAAGGATTTAATCTAAACAGTCTGAACTGTGCTGTTGTTTTTCCCCATAAACTTTAACTGTGTGTCAGATAATAAGCGGCTGTGAGTTAAGGTACTATGCATGCAGCCTAAAGATAAAGGCAAGATGGTTCGGTTGGTAAAAAATAGGCCACATGTGCCTCTTCTGTAGTAAATTTGCCTTTTTTTTTTTTGACGCGAGATAGCAACAACTCCCCATACCTGTGTTCTGAATTCATTTCACAATATTAGCATTCCGTCCCTGCTCCTCTTTGCAGCGTGCCAGCAGAGTTAGCATACAGATTACTGCAGAGCCATGAAAACCCAACTAAACACATGGACACCTGACGGAAACAGAGCTTTGTATTAGTTCAGGCAGAGCGCAAACATCATGCTTTGCTAATCTGCCGGCTAATTGCTCCACACACACCACTCTCTATCCATTGTCATAACAAAGCAGTCTGTTTGGATTCACTTGCTGCCCACTGATTGTTGCTGTTTAAACTGCTGCCTCCATTCTGGTGCGAGTTAAAAGCCTTATCTGATATAGTCTGCATATATAGTACTACATAGTGGCTCTGACACCAATACCATTGTTCTGTGGCTGCCCTGGCCTCTCTCTGTGAACACCCATGGGTGGATTTGCACTCCAGCGTGACTGCGTGTGTCTTCAGCATGCACGCTGGGAAGGCGGCGGGCAGCTTACTGCAGAGACATGAATGTCAATTGGATCTGTGCGGCTGTTTGTGTGCTGTAAAATGTTTGATCTCGTGACTGGTGGGTTTCTGACTGAATTAAATAAATGGTGCTTTGTGCTGTGCTTAGTCACAGTGTATAACTAGAGTGTCACTCAGTAGAGCTCGTTCCTCCGCCAAGGCCCGACAGTTCAATTCAAATCAAGCTGCACCAAATCACACGCATTCATAGATGTAAGTTCCCCTAAAATGTGCCTGTAAGATCCATGAATTATTCCCTGAGAAATATGCGAAGATGTCAAAAAATAAAGAAATAAAATGTTTTAAATGTTTTGCAATGTTTACGGAGGTCACAAAAAATAAATCTTGGCTCTGAGCCCTGATCCAGATCTGCACCAAAATTGAATGTGTTCCTTCCTGACCCGTACCACATTCTTCCACAAAGTTTTTTAACTTTTAAGTTTTTTTAATCCTGGGAACTAACTAACCTTGGCGGAGGTAACTAAAGTTTGGTCCAGTAGTTTTTGTGTTATGCTGCAAACAGACAAATTGAAAACCAGAACCAGACACTCAGTACCTCTCATGAAACCTCAAAGATCTGGACTTTTATTTGGATCTGCAACAAATCTGACAAACTCATAAATATCAGTCCCCTTAACATGCCTGATTTCTTTCATAAAGATCAATTAATTATCCTCAGAACATTTTACAAAAATGTAAAAAAAACAGATCCAGCTTCTTCCCTGACCCACACTGCATCCTTCCACCTGGTTCCGTGGGAATCCATCCAGTAGCTTTTGTGTAATCCTGCTGTCAAACAAACAAACAAACAAACAAACGGACGCCAATGAAAACATAACCTCCTGGGGGCGCAGATAATAATTACTAGACTTTAGTTTGTTCACCACAGAACAGATGATCCTGCAGTCGAAAAAAAAAAAAGAATCACATAAAAAGCCTTTGTATTTCCCTCTTGTGTGTGTACACACGGGGGTTGGCTTCACAATAGAAGCCGAGTGCACAATAGCAATTGTATGAAAATGCGTTAAGTTGTCGGGTCATCAGAAGTTAACAATAAGATGGTGGGACAGCTGTGTGTGCCTCGGGCCGTGCACAGACCACAAGGAGAAGAAACCCCAGACAGTGGGGCTGGCAGCTTCCTCCAAACCAAATCAAATTTGCTGTGCTCATGCGGCAAAAATAGTGAAGAGCAAACAAATCACAAGCTTTGGTTTCGGCTGCTGCAGTACGTCCAGGCCACTCTGCCACGCTTGTCATCATTCGTGCGCCGCCTTAATCGCTCCCCTTAAACATTTGCCCACAATTGGCCATTAACGTCATGTTTTTTGTTCTATTTGCATATCATTGTTTTCGTAGCTTTTTTTTTTTTTAAATGTGTATTTCTCGTCTTGACTTCTCTTCACATTATTCCTTCATCTATCTGACCTGGCACCGTGTGGGGGGGGCCCATGAGAATGAAAAGGATTCTGGGAGTGCACGCACGCATTGTTATGTATGAAAATGAAAGTTGAAAAGACTCGCTGTGTGCTTGTCCACGCACTCTGCGGTGGGTCTATGCAGATTTCCCGGCGCAGTGGAAAGGTTGTTTTGTTTTACGCCTGTTTTAAGGCTTTTGGAATTGGAAACGTGATCGCTGTTCCGCTGTCTGCTGAACTAATGTTCTCTTAGTTTTCGCACAGCGTGGTGCAATTAGGCAGCTTTACTGCACCACACTTTGAACGCAGTGTGCGAGCTCGCCGTGTTTTGCTCATGTGTGATCAGTAACTGGATTGCCAACACAATGAGTAATGACCGCTCACTGGCTGCCGTCGCACTTTCTGAAAACCCTACGAAAGGGATCATGCTGATTTTTGTACAAATAACAATTAATAGCTTGTCAAGTACGTTACGTTCCTGTGTGTTTTTTTATGTGTGTACCTTAAAGCTTGTGTCATGCATAAGAATCTCGATCAAATAAAATCTGCTCTTTAATGTAACTTTAAAGGGATAGTTCACCCAAAAATGACAATTCAGTCATTATCTACTCACCACTATGCCGAGAACTCAGCGAGCATTTACTGCTGCAGTAACTGTTTCCGCGAACTTGCGCCCCTTGGATGAGACCATAGAGGCGAGAGCTTGTGCGGTGTGTGGAACATGAATGCGGCTCCGGGCTGAGGATAACAGCAGACATTTAGGCTAAAAACATGGTTTAAATTACCTCATTTCGAGTCTAATTTGAATGTCGGGGCTTACGGACACTTGGATGACACCACACGAGCAGTATGGAGGCATTTTATGTCTGTTTTCTGTTGTTTTATTACGTTTGAAGAAAGGAGTCCCCAGTTACTGCAATTGTATTGGATTTGGCTGCAACACTGTTTACCCCTGAAACTCCAAAATCGGCATAGTGGTGAGTGGATAATGAGTGAATTTGTTGGGTGAACTATCCCTTTAATTCAATTACCTGATTTAATCACGCTCTCCTCTGTGCATGAAATTACCCGTTTCAACCTGCATCAGTGTGTGATTCAAATGGATGACAGCAGTCGTTTTCTAGTAGATACAGTTTCATTCAAAGTAAAGCCTTCGTGTTTTTCAGGGTGTGTTGGTCATATCTTTCATATTTAACTGAGTTAGTGACCCTTTGCTTCTCTCTTCTTCTCGTTTTAAATGCAACCACTTTTGCCTCAAAACATGGGGGCAACCATGGCTGCAAGCGGCCATCAGCTGTGGGCAACCCCTGACAGGCAAGCTACAAATATAAATCAAAGTACTTTGCCATGTTTGGATGAAAAGCAGGACCCACTGAGCAGACAGATGTGAGGCAGAGAGGTCGATAATGCTGCAGGAGCAGTTTATGAAGTTTCTCACCTGCTGTGGAGCCTGATTACTACGGAAATATATTTAAACCACCACCAATTCAAGCTAGCCACAAACTAATCTGCTGGGGTTTTTTCTGGTGGTCAGAAAATATTCTGCATATTATTATATATTTTATTGACGTTTGGTAGAAAACCGTAACGTGTATATATAATATATAATACTTTTAGTACAAGAGTCAGAGACAGTGGAAGTAGGAGCTGCTGAAGTTGCTGCAGCACTTCCCGTAAAGTGGGAGACTGGAACTGTGAGGCAAAACCGTTTTCTAAATCAATAAAAGAAATTAATTTAATTTAAGGAAGTAACATTTTGAGAGAAAACCTTTTAGCAGGTCTAACACAACCCATTCTTGTGAACACAATATCTCAAGAAGGCCTTGAGGGAATTTGTTAAAGTTTTTTACAAACATTCACTTAGACTCAAGGATGACCTGATGAGATGTTGGTTTTCAAATACCATAGTTCAAGGTCGCTGTGACCTCACAAAGCATTTGTTTTTCCCCATGTGAACTTAATATCTCTGTAAGACCTTGACAGAATTTGGCACAAACATTCCCTTGAACTCAAGGTTTAACTAGTTCGATTTTGGTCGACAAAGATTTATGGGCCTCACAAAATATGTTTTGGGCCCCTTGATTATGAAATCTGAAGACCGCCTAAAAGGAACTTCTTCAACTTTTGTGTGAGTGTCAGTTGGACTCGTAAAGGTCACGTAGACTTTATACGAATCTGGAAAACAAATAATGTAGACAGAAACTGCAATGATTGGTGGAGGCGTACAACCGCAGTGCAGTATTTCTAGTTATTATTATATTTGATTTTGTTTTAGAACACTCCTGAGAGGATCACAGATTTCAATGGTGGTAATAGTAGATTAGATATGTCTTCAAAAGAGAATCTTTGATTTCTTTGTTGGGCCTGAAACCAAGTTTGTTATCCGTTGGAATGAAATGTTGTGTTCCATTCAAGTACATCATGTAAAAATCATGTATGTTGTGCCACTGCGCTGTGTTTAATATGACATCATGATCAACTCTGTCTCAGCACCCCCAGCTTTGACTGACTTGCAGCCTACGTGCCTGGAGTAGAGTGCAACATGTTTACAACCACCCTCCACTGGATGACTGCATGACTTCTCCCAGTCATCCAGTAACTGACTGTAAGGACTGCATGCATTACGCCACACTGCTGTTAGCCGTGCACTGCTGCTTTCAGTCCTCTGACGCTGGTTTTATCTGGGACTTGATCTCTGATAACACAGCCACTGCAAATGTACAGATTTCTAATCTTCTCTTTCTCTTTCCTCGGTGCATCGATCCATGAACGACACCTTTAGTGCTCCTCTTGTCCTTCTACGCACCCTTCTGGCTGTATGAGGGGAGGTTCGCTCCCAAAACACGAGCTCAGATTTTTACATTTTATCTTAAATCTGAAGTCCCCGTGAGTTTTGAATCGTTTAGTAAAAGGAGGTACAATTATTTTTGCCCGTGGCACAAAAAATAATTGGCCCAGACAGGAGGGGGTTATCACGATTCCATCCTCATTCCATATTGGGGGCATTTACACCTGTACTTTCATATGCTTAGACACTATCTGATTGCAATTCGATCACCCAAAGCACATTTTAACACAAGGTGTAAATGGGGTGTTAGCGAGAGCCGCGGCAGAGTCGTTTCATCAGGACACAGTTGGGTTCCTTTGAGCTTATTATCTCATGAAGCGTTTCAGTGCTAAAACTTCAATGAATTTAGTTCTTAGGAAAAAAAAATCCCCCAAAAGAAGAAAAAAGGATAAGAAGCTCCTTTCTTCCTCTCAAGCTCAGCGGGGGTGTCATATCAAACTGGAAAAACGTCAGACAGAAACCACACACATTTTACCGCACCTTGTATTGTGACTGGTGCCAGCGCTTGACGTGTCCGCACCTTGATTAGAATAATAATCGAAAGGAGCGAATGAGAGTGGATGAGGAAATAGTAGGGCAACAGCGAGGTCTGGCACTTTTATTCTGCCTTGCTGACAGACATCTTTCTTGTAAAAATCTGAATCATGAAAGCATGACCCCTGTATTTTTCTTCTGACAGGCGATATTTCATTTCTTGACATGCTGATTTAAAGCAGCAATGGAACTTCAAACAACTGAAAACATATGGTAATATTGAGTTGGATAAGGCTGGTGCTGTACTGTGGGCACTGAAACCCTGGAATGCATCGTGTTTATAATAATATGAACAGGCCTTTATGGGCCTTAAATGAGTCTCTGCGAAACAGCTATTTAACATAGTTGATGCACATAATTAATTGTAGACCCTATTGTGCTTCAGCTTTAATTGTGGTAAACAGAGTTGTCTCTTGCTTCAGATTGATTATGTGAATTACCAGTGTATTATAACCAGACAGGCAGGTTGGTAGGATGTAACAAAGTACACTTACTCAGTTACTGTATTTAAGTAAATTCTTCATGTTTTTGTACTTCTTTCAAACCGATTTATTTTCTGGTACTTTTCTCTTTCACTCCTACATCAGTAAATATCTGCACTTTACAAACAAGTTTTATATTTCTAAAAGTAATCAATAAATAGAGGGGACTTGATGCTCCAATGTCTCAGTCAGATATAAAATAATCAAATTATCAAAAGGATCTGACAGTGATTTACTGATGGCACGCACACGCACAGCCACACACACACACACACAGAGAGATATGAATTCTACGATGTTTGTGGAATTATTAGGCAGCAAATTGGAAACCTTTGTTTTTGTCCAGACCAACAAACTACTGAGTGGATTGTTTCTGGAACTAGAATATTAAAGGATAACTGTACTCCTCGTAAACTATTTCTTTGTCACTTATTGAGGGAAAATTAGTCTCTATAGCCTTTTGATTTCAGACTTTACAACTGACATTCAGCCTCACATTTCATATTTACAACATTGTAAATGGCACCGTTGTCGCATTATTATTAGCCACTGCGAAAAAGGGCAAGTTATAAAACCACTGTTCAGCAGAGAGGGCCTTTTCTCCGTGAGAGCTATCTCTGAAAACAGTGTGTTTTACGTGTGACATTCCATGTCCCCGCTGCTGAAAATGCCAGCCGTCTCGGCCCAGTTGCGAAAACATCCAACTGATCCTTCCCCAACAACAGAGTCAGAGACAGGCTGACACTCGCTGCAGACATGAAACAAGCGACCACGATCGGGAGCCTTTACAAAGGGGGTTCGGCCTTGGCAGCAGCAGTGACAAGCGCTAAAACCAAACACTGACCCCAGCAGTGACACAGAGATTTAAACTGAGCAGCAGAGGCATTCATTTCACATGAGGCTCCGTCATGATGAGTGACGCAGGAGCTGCTGGCGAAGAGATCTCTGCGTTTCTGGAAACGGGCAGCGGGTTAATCGGAGTTCAGTTTCATCCAGGTGAGAAGCAGTCTGGTGAAGGTGAAAAGGAGAAGGGGGCCCTGCTGGATATCTTTGACTTCAGAAGTGCAAACTGTTCCTGGTGATGCACACTCATATTTGTGAGAGGAATGAAAACTAAATATGTCGACTTCAATATACTCAGAGCACAGCATTAATTGCTGTTGAGTGTCGGTTGACTGCAACCTTAAAATTAATTTATAATGAGAAAGGTTGACTGTCTCCCTCGTGTTACAGCTCCTGAAAAAAAACTCAAACTCTGCTTCATTAGGACTGTGTGGGTGCAATTAGTAAACAAACAATCCATCATCTCTCTGCAGATTCTACAAAGAAATGTCTCGTGAAATGAGCTGAATGTGATATCATTCATATAGAATCTCATTACGGAAGTAATTGAGGTTACCAAGGATGTTTTCTCACCTGAAAGTCCTGACCAAGTTCCAAAGCAAGATTCATGTCTTTACATGTGATCCAGTCAGTTTGGTTTCACATTGTAATTCCTGGAATGGATTTTTGCATGATATACCTATGTCCTGTTATCACCTACGTGGGCTGCGTCTGCCTGTACTTGACATTGATTGGTTTGTAGCCCTGCGTCTGAAGTGGGCATGTTGTCAATTTGATTATTGTATTCACTACCGTCTTTGAATAGTGCATCGAAAAGAGAAGTCTTTCCACTTCAAAGGAGAAAATGAATGAACATCGGTATCAAGCCCCCTTTAGCCCAACAACCCTGGACTGATTTCCATAAATGTTTCTGAAAACGAACAATAGATATTTCTGCACATAACCCTCATATGCTGTTGTGTTACTTTCCGATTTATAGATGCTGGTTTGCAGACTGGTTTTAAAATCATCAATCTCACAAAATTTGAATGAAATAATTCATCTTATATATATTTATTTTTTTACTGATGATGAAGGCCTGCTGGATAAATCAGAGGATGACTTACCCAGCAGACGTCAGCGTCACCAGCTACACTTTCTGCAGATTTATGGCCCTGAATAAAAGTTAGCATTGACCAAATCAAGGACGGGCTGCAGGAGGGTTTTATTGGGTCACATGGCTCCACCCCTGCTGCTGCAGCTGAGTTCAATCTGCTCCCTCTAAACCAGAAACAGGTCGTTCTCATTAAGAACTAACAGGTAGGGTTGTCATCCATGTTCTCAAACTTCCTGCAGTAACTGGACTAAATATCAGGAAGTGGTTTAAGTGTTGAGTAATTGTGTAATTTTTGAGTCCAAGAGACAACCAGTCAAAATATGAAGAAACTACCAAATCAAATCAGTTAAACTGTGAGTCTAGTGAATGTTGGTGCCAAATTTGAAAGGATTCTCTCAGGGCGTTCTTAAAACAACACGTTCACGAGGAAAACAAGTTTTTGGTTTTATATGGTCATCATTGAGTCCAAGTGACTGTTTGTACCAGATGTAATGAAATTCCCTCTTGAGGTTACTGATACATCTCGTTTACAAGAGGCGACTGTGACCTTGACCTTCAACGGCCACAACTATTTACTTCCTCTTTGAATCCAAGTGACACATTTGCAATAAATCCCCTTAAAGTATTCCTGACATGTTGCGCCCACAAGATCAAAAAACGTGTTTCCTGAGGTTACAGCGACCTTGACCCTTGACCTTTGCCCATATATATTTAATTAGTTAATCCATGACATCAATATAAACATTCTCCAGTTCTCTCAGGAGACACGCATTCAGACACAGATAATCCTGAAAACTTGAATCTATGTTAATACTGGTACTATATGTAAATTTGTAGATCATATATATATATATATATATGTGTTTTCTCCTATTACCCTCTGACCTGGATTAACTAACTGCTGTGACCGAGCAGATGAGAAGTGATCGAAAATGTAAATGTAGACATTAACATTAATATACCTGTAATTTACTGCCAATTGACTGTCACAGGACAGAACAAAACAGAGGTTAGAAAACACAATATGCACTTTATTGTTACATCATTTAAACAAGATGAGGGGTGAGGGAGGAGGAGGAAAGGGGTGGAGGGGTAGGGTTGCGGGGGTAGTAGGGAGTCAAACAGGAGTTGGGGTGTAGTCGGGGGTCGGACTGAGTCATCATGGCAGCCTGTCGAGGAGGTGCGACACTCTGGACGTCAGCAAAGCGTCCATGAGAGGAGACACCTCGAGAGGCACAGGGCCTGATCACCTCAGAGAAGCAGAGCCAGATGTCCTCTTGATCGATGTAAACAGCTGTTTGAATAATGTCCTCCAGCACGTTAACCACCTGCTCTGCCGCCAGGATCCCTGTGGTCGACATTTCACGCAGCAACCGGCCCAACTTCCTCCTGGAGCCGCTGCTGCAGTTGAATGTCCGGTCCACAACAGACCTGACAAAGACGTGGAGCACAGAGGAGATAGTTTGTTCTGTCAAAGTGTTCCTTGGGTCTTCCAAGCTGCCATTGTTAAAGGGGACATATCATGAAAATTCCACTTTGTTAGTGCTTCTATATGTTAATGTGGGTATCTGGCATGTCTACCAACCCCAAAACTCTGGAAAAAAAAACACTCGCGCGTTTTGTTATGGTTCCTCTAAGTCAGAAACGTCATGCTTGAGTGACTCGATTGAGCTTCCTGTGTATTGTGTCGTCACAATACACTGGAAGTCTCCCTACATGGCCTTGGCCCACCTCATCCCCCGCCCCCACACTTGTTACACACCGGGTTTACACGGACGCGAAGCGCCCGCGCGCGCCGTTCTCAGCGCGCAGCCCCCTGGCTGTTCACACGGGACGCGCATTTCTCGCGCCGGTCAGCCCGCGATTCTGCTTTCTCCGCTTGTTGTTGTACCCGTTGAATGTCGGGGTTTCGGGGTAAATGATGGTCTTCATAGCCCCCCTCTCTTTCTGTCTGCTTGTGTGCTTGTAGTGGATGGGCAGAGGGGGACATTTAATTATGTGATTGGGAAAATTAAAACTCCAGGACAACAGAAGGGGAATACAAAGTATGGGATGCATATTCGATAATTTATATCATATAAAATATGTAATTTATATCGTTTAAAATCATGGGGGGAGAGGGGGGAGGGGGGAGCTGGCTCATTAGCATTTAAAGGAACAGGCACTCAAAACAGGTCACTCTGTGGAGGGCTGTTTTAGACAGGGTAAAAAGGGTGCTGTTTGAAATGATCCTTGTGGTATTTTGACCAAAGTATGTTACAGACATTTCATTAAGACCCCAAGGAACCATATCAACTTGTGGTAAAATGGGCATACGATGTCCCCGTTAAGATAATAGTCAACAATGGCTTCAGACAGCGTCTCCATCTCCTCCTCCATTACTGAGGTTTTCACAAGAGGGGTAAGAGTGGGGCCGGTCTGTTCGCTGATTGGCTGTGGCTCTTTGAGGACTGTCACAGTGGGATCTGTCTGCGTGGTGGCGACAGAGGTCGCACCCTCAGTCTGTGGAGCTCCACAGTCCGTTGGTCCTGAGGACGCACTCTTCCTCAAATCCACAGTTTTCCTCAGCAAGAGAGAAATCTTGCGTGAGGTCTTCTCCTGCTTGGACAAAGCATCCATGTGTCTAAAGTAAGAATTCGTCACCTCCTTTGCTGTGACTTTATCCAGATCCTGACCGATGATGTCAAAGAGTTTACACAGACACTCCAGAGAATCTGCATCCTGATTGTTCAGAAGTCTGTATATACAGCTGTGCATGATTTTCTCACTCAATACGTCGGACCTGAAGAGCTCCCTGATGAACTGGACGGTGCTGACTGAGCGACGGGAAGCTTTCATCTCAACCAGCTTCCTCTTCAGTTGATCAGTGACCCTCACGTCCCTGCATGTGATCACTCCTGCCCCCTTCTTCTCACAAGTGTCGTCTCTGATGAGGATTTCCACGTACTGTGCCTGGCAGTGTTTGACAAGGGGGGGTTCTGAAAAGCAAAGGTTTCGGGTGTCAGTCCTCTGAGGATGTTTCCGACGCAGCTGATGAGTTCACAAATTATAATACATTGTTACATTCAAGTGGATCAGAAAGGTTTTAGACATGTGACTGGAGGTACAGCTGTTAGTGTACAGGGAAACGAACAGAGGAGAAAGAACGCAGTCTTTGGGGGATCCGGTGCCGATGGTCAGAGACATTTTCCCCCAGCTTCACATGCTGTCTCCTACAGACAGGAAGTCTGTGATCCACCTGCAGATGGAGTCAGGCTCAGCTGGGAGAGCTTATCCTGAAGCAGAGCAGAGATTAAAGTGTTGAATGCAGAGCTGAAGTCCACAAACAGGATCCTGGCGTTGGTCCCTGGGGAGTATGAAGTGGAGATGTATGTATAAATGTTTCCTAGGAGGGCCTTTGTAAGTCAGATTTTACACATATGTTATCAACTCAATCAGAGAGAAGTTAGTGCTGGAAAAAAAAAATTCATCTTTTGAAATCCACTACATGAAGTTGCATCATCATTTTCAATGTTTCATCTTTCATTCTTACAGCCTCTTGTTTTTGTGTGTTTTTTTAGGAATGGATGCAATCCTGGCTTGCACCCCGGTGGAGCTCTCTTACAATCAGTACATCAGTATATTCTTTGTGAAAGAAGTGTCCCTTGAACCCATCCATCCACGCTCCAGGATATATATATATATATATATATATACACACCCCTCTGTGCAAAAATGGTATCATGCTATTCCCCTTCCTCTGTTAGGGCTTTGTGATGATCCTACCCGGGAGTTGCCATGTTCCCCTGACATGAGACGTTATTGTGTGTACAGCTAATTCATGGTGCTGGCCCAGTGGGGCCTTGTTGGAACTTTGGATCTAATATTCGGCCTGACAGACACTGGCTGAGGCAACCTGGAACCTGCTTATTACAGGTGACCCCTCACATATACGGAGCAGCGGCTAATAACTAGGGAGACCCCATGAGAGCCTTTGGTGGAAGGATGTTGGCGGGAGGAAGGTGAGGCTTCAGCTAACAGGCTTTTAATGAATTTACACAAAGGGTTCTCACTTACGCTCTGGGATATAAAAAGGTATGAAGTGATCCTGCATAGTCCAACCAATGTGTGTGTTTGCACAAGAGCATCACTGGGAGTCTGTGGGGATGCACACCCTTGAAACGGAAGAAACCACATTGGCAATGTCAGTCAGTTATTAAACCATTTTGGTCTAGAAATAACTCGACAACAATGTGATGGATTACCGAGACATTGGATACGCACATTCACAGTCCCCAGAAGACGAAGCCTGCTAACGCTTATGATCCCCAGACCTTTATAGCGGTGCTGCCATGACGTTGACATTTGGTTTTTCATATTTGTGGAAATGTCTTGACGATTATCATCTGGATTATCTCGAAATCTGGTATGCACCTCCACCATGTGCAGGAGTGTTTTGTTAATGCCCTGACTTTATATTTTACAGCAGCGGCAATTCAAAATCATCAATTATCCAGTGAAATATCTCGACATTATGTTTTACCTCCAGCACCACCATCAGGTAAGGATCTAATTTGGTTTTACTTTTTTGTTCATGACCTAATGGCATCCCCATCACCCCCAATAGTACTTTGAGTTTAGTGTAAATTAGCAAATGTAAGAAGTGGTTGAAATGATCATTTCAGCCACTTTAGCATGATGTTACCATTCATCTCATGTTGACGTCTTCATTCGATGCAACAACAGCACAGGCAAACGTTAACAGCTTTTAGACATTAGCTATCGAACGCTCACATAACACTGATTAACATTCATTCCCATATGTATGTGAAAGACAATGAGACAAAGTAACGTTTTTTGTCAGGGTTGGGTTAAGCAAGTGGACCCAGGATGCAGAGTTTTAAACAAAAAGTCTCCTTTTAATAGGAAAATGGCCAACAGAAAAAACAACAAACAGAGGAATCTCAAAAAAGTCTAAACTGAAAAAAACAACTAAGAGCACACAGGAAAACACTGGGAACATACTACAACAGAGAGGATGCAGAGGACGCGAGCACAAGAGACAAGGCATAGATGACAGGCAATACGACAACGAACCGACAAGGACAAAGGGAAGCACAGAGACTTATATACACGCAGGGAAGGCAGGGGCAATTGAGCACAGGTGGAACACATGAGGACTGGTGCAGACAATCACAAAGACAGGAAGTGAAGAAAGAAAACACACTAGGAGCAGAGCCTACAAAATAAAACAGGAAACAGGACACAGGGAGTGGGAAAACAAGAGACACAGAAACAACAACACATACAAACGTAAACACAAGGATATACATGAAACACAAGGAGGTAATAATAAACTGAAAAACAAACACTCAAAAGACAAAACCATGACAATTTTAGCTGATTATTTCTATACTATGGTTCATTATGTATTAATTGATGAATTGATTAATGACATTTGTTTCAATAACTGCGATAAAAGACTTAAATCTGAACCCAGAAGTGAAATAGGTGAAAACGGTCCTTTAGCACTTTATTTTGTACGTGCACTAATAAACATAGTCTCAGGTGTTCACACAGAGACAAAGTATCACTCTACTCAAATACAAACACAATCTTTCTTAAAATATTTCCTTTTGGCAGATGTAGTAAGAAATAAATCTCTTTTCCCAAAAAGCCAGAACTAATGGTCACACCACATTAGGAATAAACAATGCTCAGTTAACTTGATCAGAACAGAACAGTCTTTCCTGGCACAACATCCCAACTCTCAGATATCAACACCAGCACATCCAGCCAGATGTTTCCCCACAACACTCTGCTAGAAAACAAACCAATTAATCAGCTCATGTTAAAAAAAACACGTCATCAATCATAATTACCTCCTGCATTTCTCCTACAAGTGCTGCCAGCTCACGCACACTAAGTGTGAGACTCGCACAACTTACAGATCGCACATTCTTCTGCCACTGCAAATGCAAATTCTCATGCTGGCTTTGTTTTCTGGCTTCCCTCTGATGTGAAATGTGATTTTTAAGCAATGGAAAAGTGGCGCCTGGTACAACAAATCATTGCAGTGTGTGTTCCAGTGGAGCAGCCGCTCAGATTATGTGGTCAAACAACTAACCCGTTGAGCATGAGTGGAGCGAGGCCACTGCCCCTGGTGGTCATGCACCACATTGTGCCTGGTGCTGCACAGTTATAAATCAATTGTACTCGTTGACGATATATAAATGTTAGCCTTTTATTGTAGGATGTCAATTTATTGTGATAGGTTTGGCTAATTTGGTTGTCCTAGGCAAACTATGTCCCTAAATGTCAGGGAGCATTCAAAAAGGCACAAGGACAAGGTGGAAAATAGGACATGTTCTCCTTTAATATTGAAAGTGTTCAAAAATTGCTAGCAAGTTACAAAAGTAAATAAATTCTGTGTAACATATGAAACTAGAATAGAGCTACAAAATTAAAGGCACTGACTAAAAAAAGAGGTCAACTAAGTTTAACTCAACCAAACATATCCAAACTGACCTGCTCACAAATGACACAGGGAACTTATAAAGACATGGACTAGTCCAAGCCAAACACAAAGGGGGGCTGTACTAACTACTAACATCAATTAACTAACAAACTTAAGATGTGCGAACATAAATACCCCATCAAAACAAACCAGCCTATAAAGAAATTTATAAAGAAATAAAGAAACATCTTGATCGCCCCCTGGTGGCTGGCTGGCATGTGGGTCATAAACCCTGTACAGGTTTTATTAATGGAGTTATGTTGAAGTGCTATATTTTCCTTATTTTATATTATAAAACGGGGGTGAAACATCATGACAGCTGAGACTGACCTGCAAACAGACGGGATGACACTGACATGGCACCATCCTCCAGTTGTGTCTGAGCAAACTCCAAATGACCCCTTCAGCACAAGATGGCAGTGTTTGAAACTTGGATATTATAAAGAAGTGGAGATGCATCGTCCATCTGTAAATACAGCCGAGAAAGAGAGAGGAGCGAGGAATAGCAGAAGTTTGGAGGAGTTGTATACTAATAACAATAAGTGCAGCAGTGGGTATTGGGCAGGATGATGAGGGCAGGAGGTCACAGATCCAGAGTCTGCAGCTCTGGAGGCAGAAACACCTGCAGGAGGAGGGAGATGAGAAGGATTATGTAGAGTTAGTATCATGCATGAATGAGAACTTGTACAGATGGAGAGGGAGACTTACAGCCTGTAACCCTTAACTCATCCTCAAGTGGTTTGCAACCAAAACAACATCTTTCCCTTACGTCATATGGGACATGAGGCATCTTTGGTGTGCTCGAAGGGAAAACCGATGTATTTCACTGGATTCAAGGGGCACCCCCCTCCATACACTCCAACCCCGTGGTATCCTGTGTACAATGCTCCTCTCACTGCTCCTCCTTCACTTTGTCTGCCTCTTATCCAAATCCAACTTTTTTCCCCCTCTGTCACACATTCGTAAGACACTCTCACACCACGTGCAGAAATAGAAGCACGAGCCGGCACAATGGCTGTGAACCTAGAAGTCACACTGCCTTTTGCGGTGTGACTGTCACGTTGTTGTTTCCTGCTGGATCACAAACGCAGAATGTGAGTTTCTCAGCTACTTTGCAGCTAAACTCAGATGCACCTCAACGATGTGAAAACAAATGTGTTGTCTTTATTTCAACACTTTCTGTTGTGCTGTTTGTTCTTTCCACAATTTAGGTGTTATTGTTACAATTGTACAAGCTGTGTGATTATGCATCGACAATATGTCCATCTGTCCATCAATCCATTATGTTTACCGCTTATCCTCTAAAAGTCGCAGGGGTGCTGGAGCCAATCCTGGCTGAAATTGGGCAAATATGATTAAAAAAAAATTTGACAGTGTGAACAGCACAAATCACATGGAATCTGATCTTTAAAAAAACGTTCATACGTGGTTCTAAATCAGATACAGATCAAACTTTTTGAAATGCGAACTCAGTCTGAAAAGCCATGTGACCGGAATTCAATGCGACTTTTACGTCACTCTAGATCGACATTCCTCATAATTATGCGCAGGAGAAGGGGGCACTTGACTAAAAACAAACATGAAAGACAGCTGCGACCGAGGGAGTCAGTGGAAGGACAGTGAGGCTGTAGACCTCATAAGAACATGGGGTGACACTACTTGAGGGTTTTGCGTTGCGTGTTAGAAATGTCATATGCACCAACTCGCTTGCAGTGAATTCTCATCATTTCATATATGGATTCTCACAAGGACTCATTCAGGTTTTACTCCAAAAACTCTGGAGAATATTCGCATTAACTGACTTGGACATTTGCATTCTCACACACAACCTCTCCGGATAATCTTAGTAGAATATCTGGAATTCAGCGCATGTCTGAGAGCAGCTTATGTCTCTCCTAAAAATAAAATCTTTTTTCTGACATTTACCACGGCTAATAACGGATTGAAAAGTTCACTTCAATTCTTTTTGAGACTCTTGTCGAGAGTATAACTTTGGGAACCCGCTAAAAACTCAAATTAATTCACAGTGAAATATGAAATGTCTCTGTGCTCATCACGGTTCACGGCTCACAACGATTATAAGTTCCGGCCTTTGTAGAACAATGAATTTGAGATTTAGCAGATTAGCCTCATGCTTAATTGATTATGAGTAACATTTAACTGTGGTGCAGCTCGTAGCAAATTGGACATCAATGCCATCTCCTTTGTGCAAATGCAAATGTTTACTCTGCCTCGGCTTTTCTGTACAGAATGCACTTATCTGCCTCAGTAATTCTGGCTCCTTCTTTTATTTTCTCTCTGTGTGTTCAGCTCACTTTGCCGTTCATGGCGTCACCGCCAGGCCTTTGCTGGGAGCCTGAAGGTGGAGCTCGGGATTAACCAGCCGATCTGCTCTCCAACTCTCACCTTTAGTCGGCAGATTCGAGTCGTGACCAAGAGGATGGAGCTGATACAAGCAGCCGAAATTAGTTTTCTTCTCAGGGATAGGCTCGGGGAGCTCCGATTCTCTGATACCATATCTAAGCTTCTAACCTATTCTTGCAACAGTTGCTCCTTTATGTTGAACGGAGGCCTGCCGGGGTGGTGGGGGCATCTGATTAAGTTGTCTCCCCGAAGCCTCCCTGCGGAGGTATTCCGGGCACGTCTGACTGGGAGGAAGCCCAGAAGACTCGGGAGGGATTATGTATTCCAACTGGTCTGTGAACGCCTCAGGATCCCCTCGAAGAGGCTTGGAGCGCATGGCTTGGGAACAGGCTGCCTCCTCTGCCTTTATTAGTTCGCTGCCACTGGAGCCAGGACGCTGATAAGGGGATGAAGAGGCGGAGAGATGTATTTTTTTTTATTGTGGTTTAAATGTTACAAATTAATAATACCACAGATCCCATAACAAGGGAATAAAGTAGAACATTTATTTAACAACCCTACAAAAAACGTACATGGCTCCGCTGAGGCTGTAAAACCTGTCGTTTCTTTTTAATAATACAAAATATTTTCAATATTATATCTGCGCCTGGACCCTATCAAAATACCAAGAAGGATATATTATAATGCTACTTTTTTTTAAGGGAATAACTAAATCCAGGGAAAATGAGCTTTGCCCTCAGAGTGGCTGCTGGCATTTCCGTTTAAAATCCCATCAACATCTGCAGGATTGCTTGTTATGAAGTGTAAGTGAGTTAGTAAAGGCCAGAAGTTTGATGGAAAACCCGACTGCGACATCTCTGACATTTTGTCACAAGACCTTACCCGCAATAAACTACTCTCCTGCAGTTGTTGCATGTTTAGAAAATGGTGATGAGTTGCGGCGAACATAACTAAAGTTGTGTAACTGTCCTTTTGTTGACTTGTGAAATGTCGTTCAAACAACCAACAAGACAAACAACCTCAGTGCTTGAAGTAATTACAGGGCATTTACTCCATTCAGAGCTATGGCTGCTCTTTGTACTGTCAGTGACTGTCGGTGCCAGTATGTGTCAACAAAGAGAAGGTTGGATGAGGATAAAATCAGTCATTGCCTTTTGAATAGGAAGCCTCCGTACGCAGCGTAATGTTCTGTGACCTCGTCATATTGTTGCTCTAATCCTATTCAGATAAGCTGGTAACTATAAAGCGAGACATGGATTTAAACTGTTTAAGGAGCCTTCATCCAATAAGAGCACATTCTCCATAGTCTTAGTCATGTGACACTGGCTCTTTTTAGGTTATTTGTATCCGTCGACATACATTTTTTCCCGTTGTGAATACAGCAGCATGCACGGCCTGACGTGAGAGGACATATAACGTGCTCAAATTCACAAAGACCAACTGACACGACTGGAAAGAAAGCAGAAAATGTCAAAAGGTGGAGGTCATGTTCATCGGGACAGTTTAATCCAGACCAAATGTTTCGGGATTCGTCTCCGGTTGTGAAACTCTTGAGAAACCTTTTGGTCTTTGCTTTTGTATATTTGTGTTTTTGGATTCTGTGTTGAATCGTCACCCTTCCTTGTTTGCCTCACCTCTGTTGCTTTCTCATGCCAAGTCAATTCCTGTTTTATGTTGATCACGGCTCTGTCCGAAATCACCCACTGATCACTATAGTCCACCAAATAGGGAGTATGCTATTTTGTATTGTTGTCCGAATGTTTTGAGAACTTTTTATACCCTCTGTAATGCACTCATTGCTTCCCACAATGCAACGTGCAAAGTAGTGTACAACCGATGGTCACTAATCGAGCAATATACCATCATGCATTGTGCTCGTGGCGGAGAGACGAGAGGACTGAGGGCAGCAGGAGCAGCCCGACCTGTCGTAATAATGTAAATACAAGCAGAGCAGCGAATCACGGCAAACAAGTTTATTTCTACAATTAAAGATTGTCATTCAACGTGTTGTTTACCTAAAAGTATTAACACTAAGTGTAAAATAAGCATTTAAAATCTATTATGGGATTTTCCACCAGCTATTCTTGTTGTTTTTGTTCTTCATAATCCTGCAACAATGACATAATTACTGGTGCAGAGAAAATGACCCTATATAGTGAGTAGGGGTTAGTGAATGAATGGGTGATTTCAGACACAGCCTCCGCCGCAGTCTAGAATATTTCTCTAGATCCTCCATATTAATTAAGTTCCTGTTTTATTTTCACCATCACTTCCTGTTTCACATGTGTCTCATTATAGTTCACTTCTCTTCCTCTTGTTTCCTGCTTCTGTGATCCCCTGCCCCCTCACGTGTCACACTTGTGTCACATTGTCTCTCCTCCCTCCACTACACAGTGTTTCTCTCTTGCTTCTGTAGTTTCAGCGTTGCTCACCGTTTTTATAAAACACTTTACCTTTGCTGCACTTCCTGCACGTGGATCCTCGCCTGTCTCAAGTCGTGAGTAAATGCAGCTCTAATCCTCAATAACACGTTTTACCCATTAGATTGCATTGCACTGGAAAACAGTCATTTTAATTGTGTCCGAGGCTCCATCCCCACAGCGTCTCATCGGATTTCTGTGTACTAATTCCAATTTTAATTTCTTCTCTCTGCTTTTTTCAGCATTTCTTTTGCATTAATCATTAACATGGTGCCTTCAAATCAAACATATCCCCCAGTAATTCTGACATACAACAAATTTGTGGAGATATTGTCCTATGTAATCAATCCCTTGGTCAACTAATAAATAATATCCAAACAGTCAGCTCACTAATTACTGCTGACAAGACGTCGACATTTCCATCCTTTTTATTGGTCCGTTTTCTTGGGCCCAAAGGCATTCATTGGCCTTTCCATTTTAACTCGCATTGGATCAATTGTCACTTGTGTCTAAAGCCCCTAAGCATTGCATACATGTGGATTTAGAACAATAGACTACATACACATATATATATATATATATATATCCCCTTTTGTAATACTATACATTTTAATCTCATATATGACAAAAATCTACCAACAGAGGGACTTTTTACAGAGCCCCATTTTCTGAAGGAACAAAATTAAGCATAATCTGTTGAATTATTTTGTGCAAAAGGTTTTCCTTCCTGATACAATGTTTAGTTTGCTGTGAAATTTGGATTTGTGCTGACTCTGTTGGTGGTGTTGACCTCATAACCATCACTGAACGCTTCCTGTGTTCACAGCCCTTTGGCGGTAATTGTCCTCCTCAGCTTGGGGGCAAAAGAGAGTAAATGACATTACCAGCATTTCTATGAACTGAAGGTGTTTGATGAGTTATTGATTTCAGCTTCACTTTCAACCATAACTGAGAAAATGGTTTCATCAATATTTACAAATGCAGCTCATGACCTTAAAGACACGAAGCATGTGTTAATTTTGTCATAGATTTCCAAATCTAAATCTTTACATCTTTCCCTTACATCACCCAGGATTTGATCAAGTTTCCTCTCAAGACTTTGGAGATACAGTACATGTGAATGTGAGTATATGGTTGTGTCTGTATGTCAGCTCTGTGATGGACTGGTGACTGGTCCAGGCTGTGCCCTGCCTCTTGCCCAGCTGGGAATAGGGGCACAGCGGATCACAGAACCCGCGGTTTGGAGCAAATACGCGCGAGGGCTTGTATTTCACTCTCTGGTCTGTGTACCTGTGTGAGGGAGCAAACTACATGCACGTGCAGGTGCACCGCTACAGGCTGGATCAATTCTAAAATGCTCCCATGCATGAGACTTGCGTGATGCAGCAGGCTTCTCCAATTCTTCCTCTCCTCCAGCAGCCATGGCTTTCACCATCATCTGCTTTTAACACGCCCAGTTCCCGTGAATACGCAACTACTTTGATTTAACAGCAACTCTGGATTGCACTTTATTACTTTGAAAACTAATATGTGAACATTGTAAATCATTTGCAGTTGACATGTATTCAGAACCGTGGGGGTCCATCTGTGACTCCCTGCAACCCTTAAAGGAAAAGATATATTGATAACGGATGGATGGACTTGGTGTGGTGCTTGTGTTGGAGTGAAAGAGAATTTTCGGACACACATTTGAACCTTTCACATCCAATCAAATGCTTATTTTGAGGGAAATCTTACGGAAATGTGTTCCGTTAAAAAGATATCATTGCTTTTTGCTGATGATCCAGAGTCATTTTCTTGCACTTTCTCACAACGTAACTACCATAAGACTGATGGGACTCGCTCGGTGTCACAGAGCTTGGATAACTCGCTGCACTGCGCCAAGATTAAGACCACTAGACTTTAAATGTAGCAGAGAGAATTAAATTACACCATTTAATGCGTTTCCCATTAAAACATGAATCTCAAGTCATTAGAGCTGACGTTCCTCGGGAAAAGCCATCCATGAATTCAGACTGCAGTGACACTGCCATTTGTCCGTTTATGAAGGGGAAGGCTTGTTACAGGTCCCTGGGCTGATGATGATCGAGCCGACCAGCTCCAGCAGCAGACTCGTCTTGTTTTTCTTCCCTCTGCATGGCCCGGGAATGACTTCGCTGTTTCCTGGCAAATACCTCTCTCTCTGTTTTGAGAGAACACTTATCTCTGTTTAATTTGCCACAGAAACATCTTTCGCTCTTTGGCACGTCTCCTTTGTTCCGTCTGCTCCTCTGCATATCGTGCCACGCGGAGTTCAGCCAGCTCTTCACTGTCTCTGCAGCCGTTATCACAGCTAGTTCTCTGTTTAAAGAAAAAGCAAATAGAAGGCGAATGATGGGTTATTACATGCACCCTTACTTGTCCAGTTTTGGATTCATACAGGGACATATTTCAGCACGTGCACCTCAAACATATGTGGTGCAGATGATTGAGAATGACCTGGCGGAGTAAATCCAACAGGTTGATTCATGGACCAGCTCCATGAAAAAACTCCTCGACATATGAATTTGCTTGACTTAGATTACTAAGACTGCCGAGCCACGTCATGTATATATATATATACATATATGATGGATGAACCATAATGCATGTGTTCATAATGTCCTCATTTGTTTCAAAGCCTCAACACTCACCTGCGGAGCCCTCGTCCCGCTCGTAGCACGCTGCTGAATGTCAGGAGTTCACCTGTGTCATTACCTCTGAACCATGTCTGCTGAGTGAATGCTAATGTGGTGTTTGAGGTGAGCAGCCCGACGTCGTTTATGATATGAAAAGCTCCCCCATCCTTGCTAAGTTTGCTGTGTTTCCTCCAAGGGATGTTTTCTCTGAAGATATAGTTGCAGCACCGTGAGATGTATTTTTCACACCCGGAGCTCAATTTGTCTGTTTTTATTTCTTCTTCTTCTTTTTTTTTTACAATAGTGACGTACGCGTGGTATCTGTGTTGGCGGTGCAGCGTTTGGGTATGCATGCATGCATGTGTGCGTCTGCAGATTCCATTAATCACTCAAGGTTAGGCAGATAGAGACGCAGGGAAAGGACAGATGGAGATAAAGTGATTTTTGAGAGGAAACGTTGCTTTTTCTCTGTATTCATATTGATTTTCTTTTTTTTTTTACAGCGTCTTATTCTCTTCTGAGATCTCATCCATCTCAGCTGCAGATTACAGTTTCCCTCCCTCAGAATTTGCATAGCCTTCATCCAACACACCACTGAATAAAAAGGGCCGAAGGAAGCCAACACACCCCTCATCATTTATTAACTCAACGAGTGCTGATGCGGCTTTCTATTAAGACGAGTCCTCCCCCTGCCTCTTGAAATTGGATATACCTGCATGCATTACTGGAGTTAATATTTTCAATATATGGCCTATTGACACGCTCCCTGTTAACGCTGTTTGAATTGAATTAACTCGGGGGGGATCTTGAAAGGTGAGCCGGACGATATTAAAGCCTCGGCCTAAGATCAACATATCTGGGAGGTTATCGAGGAGATTGGAGAAATGTGCGTCCCCCTTGTACGGGAAAGTGACCCGAGGCGAGAGAGTTTGGCTGAGGCAATAAGGCAGAAAATGTAATATGGTGACATGGGCTGTCCCACTGGGCTGAACTATCTCAAACAGTGAAGGCAGGCGTCTCAATCAGTGTGTGTGTGTGTGTGTGTGTGTGTGTGTGTGTGTGTGTGTGTGTGTGTGTGTGTTCCCCTCTTTTTCCACTCTCTCCTTCCTTTTTCTCTCCCTTCTTATCCTTACATCAGGCTTGCACGCTCACTTATGCAGGCTTGCACACACACACACACACACACACACAGTTGCACATACATAAAGTGATAAGCTGTGAGTCCTGTCTTACTTTGACCCTAACCTCATTGCAGAGTTTATTGGGCAGCTTCAGCGAAGAAGTAACCTCATTTTGCCTGTAGGAAGATAGAGTCAGCTATTTGTTTGGCTGCTCGCACACATCCAACGCCCATATACCCACTGTCCACCCCCACCTCTGTCCAGCCATTTGTTTTCCAGATATATCGCCCCACCACCCACCGGGCTATACATACACACACTCTAATACAGATGGTATAGTGGCTTGCTGTGCACAGACAGGATATACTTCAATAGCTTCAGGCAAAAGGATAACATTGTCAACTTTCTGCTGAATTGCAACGTTATGTCCATGCACAGCAAAACAGTCAATGGTGGGAAATTGGCTGCACTCATGTACAGGTAATGACCAATCACAGCAAAGCCTCTATAAATACGGGCAAACTATGAATGGAAAAAAATGAATGAGAATAAAGTCATAATATTGCAAGAAAAAGTCATATAGATTGAAATATTTTTTTTTACCCATGACTTTTATTCCATTCAAATACAACTTTATTCTCAAAATATTGTAATTTTCTTCTCAGTTATTAAATGTAATATAATATAATGTAATAATAAATAATATAATATATCAATTATATATATTCTCCTAATATCTTGTCATCATTCTCGAAATATTAAAACTTTATTTTTGTAATACTATGACTTTAAAAAAAAAAACATTTTCTCATTAAATTATGCCATTATCTTAAAATCTCACAATTTATTTTTCGTTATAAGGCCAAAATACTCATTTTACTGAAATGACTGAGCATGAATGAGGAGAAAGGAATCTGTCATTTATTTTCTCATGACTTACTATTTGATGAAGTACTGAAAGAAGCAAACAACCTTGTGCCGTGTTCCCATTAATTTTAGATTTTATTTCACCCACTCGTCAGTTGTTTTTTTTGTGGGGGGGTTTGATTTTCTTTTTAGTCCTCCTCCTCCTCCTCCTCCTCCTTTCATTTCCTCCCTACTGCTGAGTGTCTGAGTGCAGGGACAGGTCCCATGACAGATTATTCATGTTAGGTCATGAGCACACTTTCCTACAGATGGAGAATTACAGGCCTATTTCCATACTTCCCATACTTTACACCGCTCCCACCCTCTCCACTATAGCCTCGTCATTGTTGCACAGCTGACTGCACAGTGAACTCTGGGTCCTCTGGGTGCACAAGTTCACCACCTCAGCCTGTCCACTCTGGCACTCAGCTGCCCTGTGCACCAGCAGTGTATGCCACTAGTGTACATGTTGATTGTAGAGACTGTCATGGTGATGTAGTCACATAAAGAAGCCAATACATATATATTATGCAGCAGCTGTGACTTACTGATTAAGAGTGATCGTGATCTGTTTTGGTTTGAACGAGTTCTTCCTCTTCTCTGTTTTTGTCTGTCGATTAAAACTCTCCTCTTCAAATCGGTCTTTAGTTCCACAATTTAAGATTGTCCACAGTTTTCTTGCAACCTATTGTGGCCATGTGAGTAATGTCACCTCTCTAAGTGGCAAGGACAGACATAGCTTCATATATATATATAAGCAAAAGTCCGACCAGTTGAAGTAGGCACTACTCTGGGAGATGGGTGTGAGGTGTGAGGAAAGACCCACCGGCAACCAGTGAAAAATCTCTCCGGAACTGCTGGAAAGGACAATCAGTGGCTCTGGATGAAGAGAATGGACTCCACCTGGGCCTCAAATGAGTAGATGGCACCTAAGGGTGAGCCCGGGGGGGCCAGGATTCACTGCTGAACCCTCTGCAGACGTCGTGGGCCTATCAGGGAAGCATTGAGGAAGGAGGGCGCCCACTCGATAACCCCGGAAAGGCGTCACCACCACTCAGCTGGCCATCCCACAGGTCTCACGTTTTGAAAGCAAGGGATACTAATACCTAGTCCTACATATCAGGACCGATATAGCGGTGGCATTTTGGAAAGCGCTGACGAAACAATGCTGCCCAGACAAACCAAACTCATGAGTTTTGCTGCTGTTGTGATCATTTGGTTCATTTTGGAGGAGCATCTTGTCACCGTGGGATGCGAGTACATCAGTCACATCCTCTTTCTCTCTGTTTTCGCTTGTTGTCCTCCCTGTGGTTTTAACAGCTCTTGAAAGAATGGGCGCTCTATCAAATGGAACCATCAATCGAAGAGTGTACACTGCTTGTGTTACACTCTCATTAGCGTCGACATTTCAAGAGGGTGATTTGAAAAAAAATACACGACTCCAGCTCCACTAAATTAGTAATTGTATTATCATCTAGATTTTGGGCAGTGTGGGACGGGGGGGTACGAGAGCCACTTTATAAAGTGCCTATTGAGGCACACAATGGCCTCATCCATCTTCTCTGCTTTCCTTTCAGCTCTGATTAAATGAGTGTGATAGATCTCGCCATCATTAGGGAGACTGAGGGCTGGCGGATTGGAGGCATCACAAATCAGCTTTATGTGGGACGAGCATGGAGTGGCAGTGACAGCTTTACAGCTCCTGTGGTATTAATGGAAAGCACCTTTTTACACTGCACGGCCCTACAGCCATTTTCTCATCAGATCTATGGTAACCAAGGCTCATTAGAGATCTCGGGGCACCAAGTTATGAGTATTACCATGTGTGTTCTGCACCGTAGTCAGCACATTACTGGTTGTCCGTTGGAGTTACTGTTCAGTATTCTCATCCTGAATTCACCGTGTTAATGCTGACCTAGTGCCTTTAGATGTAAATTATATCTTAAAGAAGTGTGTGTGTGTGTGTATGCAAATATGTGCCTGGATTGGAAAAGAAAAATCTACCTCAGAGCTCCAGTTTTCCAACAACTTCCAAAAGCCACTAATGAGCATACTGTAGATCTGTGGTATGAAACTGGAAAAAACGAATTCAACCAGTGTCCTCGTACCACAGATGGCGTTCCCTCCCTGGGTATTCTTTCGCTCCAATCGGTGCATGCTTCTTCTTTTATTTGTGATTATCCAAATGTAGTGATTGCCTCGTGCTCGACCCGCAGTCAAGAAACATCTTGTTCTGCAGCACGGGAAAAGCGGTCAGACAAGCCTCACATCCCGAGAATCACATCGCATCTCGTCCAAGGCTTATGTTCATAATCTCTGTCTCGCTCTCTTGTTTAATTTAGCAGCAGACAGAGCGGGGATGTCACCACTGCTGCTCCAACTACTTAAAATATAGGTTCTTCCTCTAGCTGAGGAGACATGTTAAAAAATGTAGTGTAGTTCACACTCTAATTTGGGTTTCTATGGGGTGTGGGGGGGTGAAAAACTACATATACTTTTACTCAGCTGATATAAATGGGGTGACAATGATGGGTTTCTAAATGTGTTTCACATTCTCAGGCGCTTTTATCTCCCGGCTTTGTCCCATTTCCATACTGTTTCATTTATAATGCAATATATATTTTGAGTTTTTGTGCTCTCATTTTGACAATTTTCCCCTTTATCCTGAGGAGCACACTACACGCGGTCTGCCTTTCACCTCTTTTAGCACATTCTCACCTTCTTTATATGGAGAAGCTAAGTGTGAGAACAGAAGTGGCATGTGTGTTTACTCGGTTTTGTAAAAAGCACAAAAATGATGATGTCACGCATGTGCACACGCATTAAAACCAATCGCAAATATCCAGATGTTTATTTCTCCCTCTGGCTTGAAATCTCCTTTTACTAGCAGAGAGGCATCAATGAGCACGAGGACGCACAACAAAGCATCGGTGTCATTAGCGGCAGGAGTGGAGGTGGCAGAGTGGGAGCCCTGACAGATTCACCACACCTGGGGTGGAGGTCACCTTTCCTGGGGAAAATGGCATTACAGCTGCAGTAAATTCAGGCAGATTGCTCTCGAGCGAGCGGGCGCGCCGGGGGAAGGCAATATTAGAGCAGCAGAAAAACAAAAGCAAAAGTAAGCCAATAGGAGACGCAGTGGGGGCGGCAGGCTTTTTGCGCTCGGAAATAAGTTATATCCAAACCATAGGCAGCCGCGGAATACAGAGCAGCGGTCCCATGCCTGCGAGTACGCGACTTCCAAACGATGTGAAGTGTCCCCTAAATCTGTGTTTATTTCTCCATGTGTGTGTGTGTGTGTGTGCGTGCGTATGCCTTTGATATGTGTGCATCATAAAACAATGTCTCTGTGTGAAACCTCTTTTAGCAGAATATGCCTAGGGTGAAAATCCATCCACCCAACATGAGCTAACATTTTACTCATTAATGTCTTGAGAGGCCTGCACCAGAAATACCAAACAGCCTGCATAATGGCTCTTTGTGTGAAGATGACAGCATTTGCGGTGTTGTTTGTGTCTGTGCGTGCATTTGTTTGTTTGTTTGCCCGTGTGCTTGGTTTTGACATGCAGTTTTTATCCCCTCCTTTTCATCTCTTTGTGTTTTTTGACATCCACAGTGCACACACACTCAGTTGAGGGACTGCCGATTGTCGGTGAGTCACCCTTTTCAGCGCTGCTATTCATACATAGTCAATGGTTTGTCACCAATAAAATAGTGATTAAAGAGAAAGTCCATGAAAAGCATATTAATGTGATATAAACAGAGGGAACTCAGATAACAATATGTGTAATACACTGAAAAAACTATATGCAAATCAGCAGTGACGTGAATAATTTATATGTACAACCACTGTTAACTTTTTAAAAAAAACAAATGCAGAACCCATGCTGACTGGTTGGTTTTAGTTAGTTTTTTTTGGTTGAGTTACCACTGAACATATTCAACCATCAACACAGTATGGAGGCATCTTATGGTTTTTATTAAGTCTGTACCTTACCGTGAGGTCTGGGCAGCAATGTTTGGAAACAATTTCTGCGGCTGTGCACCGGCTGAGTCCCTGGTTCAGTCCGCTCTGACTGCCTTATGTATCGTTTGCATCTGACCCGATCACAGACATTGAGAATAGTTTATAGAAAAAGCCAATTTTCTCCCTGATTGTCTCATTTGCTGTTATAGGTCATTAAGAGGCAGCAATATTACAAATGAGACTGTTTCATAACCAGTCAAAAAAAATTGTTTCATTAGATACATGTACATTTTTACGTTAAAGTGTCATGTGTGGTCCCCATTTTCTTCTGCCTTTAAATCAGGTCGTGAGTTTTACCCAAACTGTATCTCACGACAGATGATGCGTCTCCACTTCCTCCCACTAACCAGAAATAATACTTAAATACCCTGGTTACGTACACTACCATTATTTGGAGCCAAAGTCTGCACAATAGCAATCGAGAAATGTAGCCTTGGTAGCAACGTCCTATCAATACACACACTTGATTCAACTGTCAATCATGACTTTTTGCTGCATTTTTATAGCATCAAGTAACTAATTAAAACCAAACTTACTCTAACAATTGAACATACATTGGTGTGATGTAATAGCAGAAACCATTTCTGAGAAAACGATTTTTTCACAAGTACTTTGACTCTACAGTTTGGTCCATGTCCCATTCACTAACATGGAGGAGGTCTGATTTATGACCTATACTGCAGCCAGCCACCAGGTGGCGATCATAACACTTTGACTTCACTTTAGCGGAGCGGTCATGTTTTCCATCTCTATATACAGTCTAAGGTTAATACCCATGTCAGGAGTATAGTACATCCTCTGGGGGAAACTGATTGTTTGGGATATTTCACTCTGGCTTGCTCTGTCTGCAATGGATCTTTGCTCATTATCACAGATGGACAGTTGGATTATGGAGCTTTTGTTCTGTTTCATTCAGAATGCTGAGATTTGCAGGGCTGCAAATCTTAGTAACTGCATTAGACTCTGACACAGATATACAATACTCGCATGGTATCTACAGTACACTGAACGAGTTGGCTGGACGCTGTAATCATTCCTCCCGTCGATACTGGCCTTGTAGCAATCTGTTTCTAGCATCACCTCACTGTAAGAAATGGAGAAACAGAATCCTCAGCCCTCATTCCACATAAATGAATTCAGAGCTTCAACCGGAGGTATTAGGGGGATACAGACGTCTGAAGGCTACATGCACTGGATGTCTGGTGTCAGGACACAACTCCTTCCCCATTCAACCAGTCCTACTAAGCACAAAGTGAAAGCAAGGCCAGCACATGTAGATCTTAAAGCTTCATGCCTTCTGCACGGTAAACCTCACACCCACTTGTCTCTGCTGAGTCCTAAACATGAACCTGGAAAAAGACCCTGAGCATAACACCAGACTGTCAGGAAAAACAATTTCCACTCCCGCCCGTCCTTCCTGCAAAGCAGAATGTGGGAGGATAGTCAGCCAACGAGGGCGAGTCTAGTTGATGCTGCACATATGTCTTGCTCTCCTTCCACTGATCTAGCCTGTTGATTGCCAATGGGGATGGTCTTAGCCTGCCAAAATTTAAGCTTTGCCATCACAAAGACAGCGGGCAATCCTATGTTTAGACTGAGGGCTTAGCATGTATTTCCAAACATCTACTCTCATGATGAGCGGAGCCAGAGATGTGAGGGTTCGTTTGAAAATGGCCAAGCCCGCACCCATCATTGTGTTTGATGAACAGGGTTTCATCCTTCCTTTCAGAAAGGTCCTGCGGTGGGAGAACTATTCAGCCAACATGCATTGCAATATCAGATTGGAGAACAAACCTGGTGGGACTCTCACAAGGGCAGAAGGGGCATTGCTTGGTTAAGCTGCCACCACATGGCCTCGCTGTCATCAGAGCGCAGCACGCCACCTGAGATTTCTGGAAGTCATCCCATCCCTGCTGGCACCTCGCCACCGCCAGAGGGCTGCTGTGTGGGTCACCCTTGATGACAAGGCCTGGGCAGGAAGAACACAAGATTATCATGATAGGCTCAGTGTGCAGATGGGAAATTATCAGCCCACGGATACAGATTGCAGATGATTGATATAGTGCCTCCTTCCCCATCCATCTGTTTACCACCTCTTAGTCTTTACAATGGCCACAAAGGATGCCAACTGTCCTTCTCTCCATTTACCTTCCCCCTGAACCTTTTCCTCTGAGATCCTGCAGATTTTCTCATGCGAAAAAAGGATTTGTTTTTGCTCCAGCATGTTTTGAATCGCCCAAAAGATTCTCCACCTCCAAATGTTCCCAGAATACATTTAACTGCCAGGGAGGCATTTGGAAGACATCTTAATCAGATGCCCAAACTACTGTAGCAGACTCCTTCCAACAAGTGAGCACTCCAGGCTCATTTCTGAGTGTTTGAGCTACTCTCCCATGGAGGCTGATTTCCAGCATCATCCGTTAGCATCCGTTCAAAATCCTACTTTTGATATGACAGTAACCTCTTTCACAACCCTCTGGCATCTTCGGCTTTCATGCGGTCTTTGGTGTTTTCTTTGTTCGTCTCAATAAACGCAATCAAGGAGTTTTTCTAGCAAACTTGCACAGCCACTAGAGTAGCACAACCCTAAGTTATTTCTGCTGCAGCACATTTCGAGTGAACTAAGACAGAGGCTGTCACCACCGAGGGTATTACCAGAATGTGATTTGGTATTTTCCGCTTTATGGGCCCCCCTGCGCTGTTATCTGGCAGCGGAACAGAGGACTTGGGGCTGTCATTTTGCATGGCATCAGCAGAGACACTGTGCAGATAGTGTCAGCGCTGGGAGATCACAGGTAGAAAGGGGTCTTTTCCCCTGGGATGGGGAGGCGGTAATAAGACAGCATTAGAGAGGCAGGAAAATACAGGAACTAGAACCTCTCCGCTCTGCCACTAGCTCACAATGCAGACTGTATGACATACAAGTAAAGAGAAATGTTTTGAACAGAACCATATTTTTGTTGCCAAACCCATTGAACCTGTATCCTGTATATTGTAGATAATAACTTCCTATACATCCTGTGCACGGCCAATTTTAGACGTCAATCAAACCTATTATGCAATGTTCTTAGATTTTGTCAGAGTGTTTACAATTCCTGTGGATTTACATAATGTGTTAAGGCCGGGATGCATTAACAAGTTGAGAATATAATTACACTGCCCACAAGTATACAAGAAGTTTGGATGGAAAGAAAAGTGAATGCAATGAAGTGGGAAACACAAAATACAAGATCAGCCGATAAAAGACAGCGAGGAAAGAAATAATGGAATTTGAAAAGTTAAAGGGAAATCAAGAGAAACATGCTGCTCCGTTGTTATTGACAGATTGGACCTTGTTTGTTTGACTGGAGAAATGTCAGACTGCAGACAGAAAACAGCCAAATGTCACTGCCACACTTCCAGCTAGCAATCTATCTCTCTGTCTCGGCTGTCTCGGCTGTCTCGGCTGTCTCTCTCTCTCTCTCTCACATACACACATACATAGTAGTTTTCATATTTACACTGAAGTCATCCCAAGTCTGCTCTCTTGAGGGAGGCATACGTGTTTTCTTAATCCACCTGCAGCGGATAAATCAATAGTGTTTTGCTCATCCACACGTAGAAGATTGTGAGCACAGTCTCATCTGTCCAGTTTACACAAGTAAGTTGCTCCATGGTATTAATCCAAATATCATCGCTGATGGCAGATATGAACCATGAAGTGGGTGGAACATTGTGTTGCAAATCAAAGTTTGGCTTTGTTTCACCTATTTACTTTTGCATTTAAACAGAAAGACTGGATTTAATGAGAGATGGTGTAAAATAGCCAATGCGTTTTAAGAATTACAGGATCTAGGGTTTTTTAAGCTTGACTTAAATTTTTTAATCAGCAGGAAGTGATTTTTGGGGCCATTTGGGGGCCGTAGAAACTTGATTGTGTATTTTGTTAACTTATTGGCAGTTACTTGCAGTTAAAGAGCAACGTTCACATTTTTGGGGGCCTGACCTGGGTGTGGACCTGAGCTGTGTCTCAATTCAGAGGACACATCCTTTTTTAAAGACCAGTCCGTCCAGTCTGACCAGTGGCAAAAAGCAAGGCTAAAACTTCAGATGTATTTGCTTTTAAATCTAAGTACTCACGGTACATGTCAAAAAATCTCTTCAAAGTTTTTAATCAACCAAAGAACTTTTTTACGTCCGTAGCTCTGTTGCTAGTATGCATTGTTATCGCATTGTCACAAAACTGTTATCATAAAAATATTGCTTATAGCCAAAACAAATAAAAGTCAGGATACCACAGCTCTTTTGAACAGATTTTGGTTGCTCCCTCAACATAATGGTAGTTCAGTTGTAAATTGCTGGAGCAAACATTGAATCGCAGTTCAAAGCAGACAAGAAAAAAAGAGCTGTGTTAAAAATGTGATAAGAATCTTTGTAGATTCAAAATAAATGTCCGTCATTGTTTTATTTATTACAAGAAACGCCACAATCCAGATATCGCAGTTGAGAAAAGAGAGCAATTATAAATGGGCGCACAGCAAATAGAGCGAGTGTTTGTTTATATCAATGTCAGGAGTCTGTACAGATTATTTGTGCCTCTTGGCTCTGCACAGCAACTGCACTGTATCATCTAAACAGCACTTGACCCGGCATACCCATGGTGCAAACTGAATCTGTATCTGCCATTGTTTATATCCTGGAGGATATTTTGAATGTGAGAATGAATAAAATTGCTCAAATGTGTGTCAGAGTGAAGTGTGAAGCACTTCATGCTTCAACAGAACATGTTGCTGCGACTCCAGTCACGCTGCGGTTATTTTTCTCTCACTATTTGATTTTTTTCCGTCTCTCCTCTTTTTTCTCATTCATGTCTTTGGCCGCTGTGTAACAAATTTTTCTCTTGCAGCATTTCATGTCCGCTCTCAGAAATGCAAATGTTCAAAGGTAATGCTTTATGGTCTTTCTTTCCACCTGACACTCCTCTCTCTCCCTCTTTGTGTGTGCGTGTGTGCGTGTGCGTGTGCGTTTGTGTGTCAGTCACGCTCAGCCACATAAGCGAAGAGGCATTAGCTTGGGATGACGCTTTGATCCTGGTGATTCATTCTCATGAAGAGATGTCATCTCATCAAAGTCACTGAATGATGTAACCTGCCATGTGTGTTTCTTTTTTTTTTAACCTGGTAGGATGGGCAAGAAGCCCTTTTAAGACGGTTTATGGATATGCTATGGATTACACTGTATCTAATCATTCTTGCATATCAGACACAGTCACCAGCACGAGGACAGGACATAACAACAGGCTTCATGCTTCTTGTTTAAACACCTGTGCAGATTCACACATTGAACAGCTGAAAATCAAAGTCTGTGACTGTAGTTGGATTTGTACAAGAGTGAACTGGTTCAGCAGGTAACATGTATTACTGCTATCGGAAGGTGCATTTGGCACCACGGTCACAATGCATTAGGTCAAAAATGGTCCTGGAAGTCCCCCGTGGCTTTAATGTTTCATTTCTCTAAACTCCTCCCACTTCCTCCTCTCCCCTCCTGTTTCTTTGGCGTCCTCCAGCCAATTTAATTGCCACAGCACAAACAAGAAAAGCATGATTTTTGCATGTCTTTACGATCCCAGCACATTAAATGAAAAACAGTGTTAATTTTTAGCAGCGCTCATTTTGGCACAACTCAATTCCCCACAGTGTCACAGTCGGCGTGTGGCTGCCAGCTTCGCTCTCCACTAACAAACACACAAAAGCCAGTGCTACATCTGAGAAAGTCTACAGCTACAGAAGGACCAGCTTAATCCCCCTATGATAATGTTCATTATGGACAATTCTGCAGTAACTGACTTTGGTCCGGAAACAACTTCCAGCGCAGACACAGGGAGATGCTCTGGTGTTCTTGGTTGAACACTGGTTAATTCCTATGTAGTGCTCATTAACAAATGTTTCTCTTACTCCATTATGCATCCATTGTCTGTACTACCACGGAGTATTTGGGCCATGTTGAAGAAAAAAGAAATTGGAGATTTCGAAAATAAAGTTATGTAATATAACGTCAATAATATCAACATTTTCATAATAATAATGTCATGATATTACGAGAAAAAGTAAAGATTTTATGAGAATAAAGTCTTAATTTTAGTCTACGTGTGGTTTTAGAGGAGGAATTTGAGGAGCTCAACCTCTCACCTGCATTAAAATGAATAACGTTGAGCATCTTCTTAAGTTAAACTTTTGTAAAGGTTTCAGAAATAACATAATACTTTTATTTTGTCACATAAGCACCACATTATCAAAAGTATCAGGACTAACATTATGCAAGAAAGGTTTTGTATTCAGGAGAAAGAACCACACAGACAGGAAATGTCTCTTTTATGAACAAGAAAAAGTTTGATAGAGGTCGACTGCACATTATTGGTTTCATCTTTTTGATATCCGAAGGGGTTCCATAGTGTCCCAATGGGATTGGTTAAAAATTGTGGATTCAGAAGAAATGAAATTCTGACGAGCACGTTTCTTTTTTCTTTATTCACATTAAATAATGACGATTCTCATAAAATGTATTCTCAATCACCACTTTATTCTCATTTATTTTTTCTTCAGTCGCCTTGTTATTCTGCCATATCTATACTGCTTATTTTATGAGGGTTGCAGGGCAGCTGGAGCCAATCCCAGCTGACATTAGGGGAGAGGTAGGCTACATCCCAGACCAACCCAGTCTCATCAGAAAACGTATAGTACCTACGTTGGTCCACTTGGAAAAACATAGGCATCTCACAATTTGGCCTCTCAAATTGTGAGATGCCTACGTTTTTGTCTGCCCATTGTTTTGCATTGGCCTGTGCCCACGTCACAAGTTCCCGTCTGCAAAAATGCAAAAATGAAAACATGGCGGACATTCCTTATATTTTCAGATAAAAATGTCATTTTATAATATAGTTTGGGCATTAACATACATTCTGGAATTGTTTGCTGAATTTTATATATAAATTATATAATTGATTTAGCCCCTTGCCTTATACAGTATGTCTATCTTCTCTATACAGTAATACAAAATTAAAAAATTCAAATTCAAGTAGACAGCAGATTTGTTTTTATTCATCGCTGTTACAGAGCACATGAAGATTAACAGTATGTACAAACAACTCTTTACATAGCAGAAATACAAATACAAAGTTATGAGAAAAAAGTAAAGATAAAAAATGTATAAATGATATACGAAAAATAATCTTAATGTTCATCATCAGTCCATATCAAATTTATCAAATACACACTAGGCATATATACTGTAAAAATGTGCAGTCGCCATACTAAGCCGTCCAAGATGACAGATCCGCTCACACATGCGTACTCGGGCCCGCCTCGGTATGAATGTAGTTGCGGGGACTTCTTACATCCTTCGAATTAGAGGTGTAATCTATCATCAAATATTAATATCAAATAACGTGAATAACATTCACGCTCACTGAACGACACAACGTACACGGACGATGATTCAAACAGCACGCTACGACGTGGTTTACGGCATGGCAGCGTTCACAGCAACCACCATAGCAACGATAAAAATGTTACATTACTACGATTTTTCTGGCGAGATCTGAAAAATATTCGTGATAACTAATAAAATATAGATCGTAAGCATGAACTGGCTGAAGATTGTGGAAGCAAAGAGCATATTGCTCGCTAGAAATGGTGTCAGAATGTATTTTAATGCCCAAACTATATTATAAAATTACATTTTTATCTGAAAATACAAGGAATGTCCGCCAAATTGTGAGAATACTACGTTTTCCCAAGTGGACCAACGTAGGTACTATACATTTTCTGATGAGACTGGGTTGCCCAGACAGGTCGCTAATGTATCATGGGGCCTACAAACAGAGACAGATCAATGGTCAAGTTAGAGTCTCCAATGACACCAACCCAAGTCTGCGTGTCAGTGGGACAAAGCCAGGGTTGCAGGGTTGCAAAGGGAGAACATGGAAACGCCACACAAACACACGGCTGTGAAGCGACACTGCTAACCGCTGCGCCACCATGCCGCCCCAATTTCTCTTAGAATTTTGTCTAAATCCACAATGTGTAGGATATGAAGGTTTCTCACTTTGGCATCCATTAAAGAGACACTGTGGCAGACAGCAATGCATTCCACCCACAATAAGCAGTTAAAAACAGAAGTCACTCCCACAACAATACATACAGTTTTGTTTGAAAGATCAAACTGCAACAGAGCCAGAGAAGTTTCCACAGAGACCTCCTCTTTTTTTCCCACACTACAGTATGCAACAAGATAGTACTGCCCTCTGCATTAAATCGTGAGCTTGTATCTGAACCAACAATAAAAGAGAACATCTATGGTTCCATTTTCAAAACATGAGGCATTATTAACCTTGGCAAGGGCAGTCGCAGTGGAAACTTTTCAAAGGTGAACTTTGTAGTGAAGCCTCCACAATTTAGCGGTATGGTGGAATGTATTTAAATGAAGGCATGTTTGAAGTAAGAGGAGAAAGAACCTGTGGCTTGAGAGGCACTTACAGCTGGGCCAGGCACTTTGAAGAAAGGAGAATTAAACAGCATTTAACAGGCAGGTAGAAGAGTTTTATTAAAAGCTGTGTAATTGAGATTTTGAGCACTGCAGGTGACCCACCTCTGTAATACAAATTCATCTATATCATTGTTAACAGAAAAAACATGTTTTTAAAAAAGTTGTCGTGCTTAAAACGTATTAAAGTTATCATATGTTTGTGTTCTTTATTAACATGTCTACAAACAACTGGACCTATGTTGTATATTTTGTTCACATGTGTACTTCCAAAATGTTTCCAACAATGTTCAAACTCAAAGAAATCCCCAATTTTGTTTATTTTTGTCGCCTTTTATTGGTATCATATGCACTTTAACCATGGCTTTGTCCGTCTCAGCCATAACTTCAAATGACATATGATGAAGAAAAAACACGCTGATAGCCAGTCGGCTGTTTTCTCCTTCCACTGTTTTTATTGGTCGCTCGTAAAGGATCATGAACATTCATTGCAGTTTGCTGAGTAACACGAATCAAACATTACCTCATCCCTGAACATGATTTGCGAGTGAGTCGCAGGTTGTGGCGGATACAACAACTCCCATGATCCCAAGCTGCTTCACGACGTCATTAAACTAGGTGTTTTATTATTGTTTTGATTGAGAGACCCCCTAGTGGCCAAAGATACATATTGCAAATTTAGGTGATTTGTTGAAACATAAATGCTGATGGGAGAAATAGCAGTCAATGGAGGAGTTAGAGGTCACTGGGTAAATCAACTTTCACGTGTTCAGCTTTCCTGGACTGCTTTATGATACATGAGGTTTATATACTTTGCTTTTAAGATGCAAAAAAAAGTTGTAAAAAAAAAAACAAGGTAATTAGCCTTAAAGTGTGAGCCATGTCATCAGTGGAATGATCAAAAGAAAATCCACCAAAGTGGTAAGTGGGTCCTTGAAAGGCCACAGATTTCGAATCAGACACCAGACATCAATCATTCTCACTTCATGCAGAGGTACGAGCTGCCCAAAGAACCCTCAGACAAGTGTGAACCGCCACAGTGTCTTGTCCTTATCAGAAAGTTTAAAGAGTCAATTAGGAAAATCAGTCAGGAGCAAAAAGATCCAAAGACCTGAATGCAGTCTTGCTGCAGAAATAAGAAATGCTCTTCAGTGCACTACTCAATTACAGATATAAAGTGGATTGGGAGAAGAATCGCTTCAGGTTGAACCATGTTGCTTTTTCTTTGTTTGTACGTCTGCATTGAAATGATTGCTTATGTAGTAGCCTTCAAAACGGTTCTCTAATCTAAATATCAGCTTTGCCTACAAGGACTGGATCAGTCATTTAACTTTACTTAACCTTTTCTCAGGGGTATATTTGGGCAAATGGGGACATACATGGCCCTTTGTTTTTCATTTATTGTTCTGTATTTTGTCATTTTATTTTCATACTGAGCTAAATACAATTCTCTCAGGGCCCGTCACCCAAACTGCTGCTCAGTGGACAGCAGGACAGACTGTCAGTTATCGAGGTAATTGTCAAGATCTGCCCCTATGGGAACCTTTGGACTATTTTGAACTTTTGTTATGTCCCCATTTATTTTCTATTTCACCTCTTTTACACCAAGTTTAACGGGTTCATGCAGGGTTTTTAACACAGGTAAACCCACTGAAAAAGGTCGTTGACTCCTGTCCTATTGCCAATAGAAGAGTTTGTATCTTTTTTCTTTTTTTCCCCTTTTTTTCCCTGGTTCAACATCACAAATACACAGGAAACTGAGAAGCTCTCACCTCGCTGTCTTTATAGTTTAGCGTGTTCACCTGGGTGTCTCTTTTTTTCCGTCGCTGCAGATCGGAGCCAGAGCCAATAAAGACTCGTGTCTACTGCATCGACCCATGAATAAGTACTGATTAATTTTGCAGACAAAAGCCAGATGTTAGTAGGTTTTCTTGAGCGGTAGAAAATTGACTTTTCTTTGTGGTCTGGTCGACAGAGGATTTCCATTGTTGCCATCACCATAGTTGGACATGACTTGAAAGTTAGAATCCTCCTATTTATTATTTTAACATGTGTACCGTTGGCTGTTTTGTTGAGTTGGAGAGCAATACTCAGGCATTGGACATTGCACATTCTGGCACTATTACCTCTTTGAAAAAGGGTTCGTCGCTGAAACGCAATGAATCCTGGGATAGGTTGGGCCGAGGAGGATCCACCCAACGGAGCCATATTTGAAGGAGCCTTTGAAAAGGGACAGCAGAGTCACACTGCTGTGACGCAATCGGTCTTGAAATGCAGCCTCTGAAGGACGCAGCCCCTGAATTGAGACACGTGTCTATTGAATATTCTACCTCTGAATGTTGTCCATTTGATCAACTTTTGGGATTGTCTGCCCCTCCCTGATTTCTTTCAGTTATTCCTGCCTCTCTTGTGTATTTGGTCTTTGTGTTACCTGCAGTCCTCTTCATCAGTTCTTCTGGCCGTCTCTCCAGTCTTTCACACATGCTGCTGTTCAGTTCCTTTGAGTTTCTCAGAGCATTTCAGAGTTTGGACTTGTTGTTTGCCTTCCTGTCTGCCTGCCTGCCAACCAGGAGCGTGTGTAAGCCTGTTATTTACATTAAATTATCTTCATGGCCTCTACTTGCCTTTGTCAAGTGTCTGCATTTTGAGCCCTGAAATCCTCAAACCCCAACAGTGGATGTGTGGAACTGCGTGAGTGTCAAGGCGTCCCTGCAGAAGAGAGATTGGCTTTCGGTTGAAAGTTCCCTGAATAAATTAATAAATAAAAATTGAAAAGCTCTGGCATATTAACTAAAAACCTCACATTTGTTTCCTTTGTGCTTTTGCTTCATCTTCGATTCCGCAGTCAGTCGCAACAGTTTAAAGATGCTGGAAAGGATTACCACCTTTTGTTCTGCCAGTGTTATTTGTATGCAAGTCACTAAAATAAATGTCAACTTGTCTTTGCTGTATTTTTGTCTTGGCTATAATAACTGACAGTCACTGCTGTGTTAACGCGTTGTGAAGTGATTGACACGCGTAGATGAGCAGAGGATTGAGTACTGTGCTGTCAGTCCTGCAGGAAACCGGTACGAGCTGGCATGTCTTTGCCTCTTTTGTTCATCCGATTCTGATGAGACAGTATTTGCTTACAAGATTTCTGCTGACCACTTAGCATGCAGCCGGTGCTGTCCTGCTGCACGGAGCTCGGCAAAACAACCTATCTGGGATCTGAGCAGCTGAGCATGTGGTTTGTGTGCTGATCCACTGTGGAGCTCTGTTAAATAATCAAGTGCTTCATGAGTGGATTTTTGTTATTTGGCAATGCTAATGATTTGACGATGCTAATTTGCTTGATGAATATTTATTTTTGTCATTAAAACAAGTTGGATACTACAAACTAAATAATTTGACCTCCTCTCTCCCACTTCTAACCTTTGGTAAAAGTTATCACTGACTGAAGTTAATGAGCTTGTCATTGCTCTAAAATATATATGGTTTGTTTGTGAAACCACTGCAGTGGTCGAACTTTTTTTTCCTCTCCGTTCTTCAGCCCGATGGCTGTTGTTGACCAGACCGGGTAGAGCTGCAGACTGATGCAATGGACCTCTCCAAAGAGTCTGGCATAGAATGTCCTCAGGTGAGACATCACAAGTATCCATCATCTCGTAGCTTTTTCAGGAATGTTTTCAACTGTGAACTTATGCAGCAGCGTTGCATCAGAGTAGGTAAAGCAGGCAATTGTTTAAATGCGTATATATTTACCCGAGGTGGTGGTTGGCGTTTAAACTTAAACTTCACTAGTTTACTGTTATTTATGTCGTGCACCATTGACGGTGTGAAGATGGATGATGCGCGTTCACTTCCTCCCACTATCCAAAAATGAAGCCCAAATATCCCAGATTAGAGCTGCCATCTTGCACATATGGAGACACAGCCTGTGCAGAAGCAGTCAGGAGACAGAGTCGTTGTAGCGTGGTCCCACTGAGACAGGTTCAACGAATCCCGAGACAGTCTCAGCTGTCAATCACGACGTTTCACCCTGTTTTTACAGTTTTTACTGCATCAAATAAAACCCATCTTACTGGAACAATAGGCGCTGGGACATACATCAATGTGATAAGAACAAGCTAAAATGACAGAAACCATCTTTGAGAAAATGTGCTTGACGAGTCCTTTAACCATTTGATTTGGTCCATTTCCCATGTGTTGACATGGAGGAGGTGGCTGCAGCCAGCCAGCCGAGACATTATGGATTCACTTTTGGGGAGCAGTCATATTGCCCATCGTTATATAGAGGCCATAGCATGCACAGTATGCACTTTGTTTATAATTTTGATGATAAAATAATAGGTTGAAAATTTGAATGTTGTGGTTTAGGGGGGGTTCTGTTTGGTTTGATGTAGGGCCCCCCAGGCCCCTTCTTTCTGGAGCCCTCAAAGTCCCTTGAAACACTCCTGAACTTATGAATGCCTTTTTGAACTTTGGCAAACTTCGAGAAATCTAGTGCACAGTACACGGTTCATGTAGGAGTGGGGATGTACTCTTGACTTTTTTAGGTGAAAAAATGTTTTGTATTGTTATTTAAATTATAGATAGATTTGAAAAGTAAAGCTCCATAGATAGAATGAGTGAATATACATAACCCTGCTTATACTGTGATTTATAACATGTAAACACTGACTTCAGGAGACCTTTTGGCCGTGGGGGTCAGTCGCCTGCGTGACTGAAGTGAAGTCGGGAGAAAGTATAGCCCCAGCTACTATTTGCCAACTTCTTGTGTTCATGGAGGAGTTCTGCTACTTTTGCAGCTCACCCACTCCCAATCTGCCACCCCTTCAAATGTCAGAGAACGCCTGCCTGCTGCATGCCGCTGCCTCTTGGGTAGCGTTTGTGTTTTTCATCTAAAACTAATAATAACGAGACAGGCCCTCGGAGACGCTTTGTAATTTTTCTCCCCCTTTCTCCCTTTTTTCACAGATCACTACGTTTCTTTTTTTATACGGCTGCACATAAAAACCCTATTATAGGCCAGTCAGGGAGTACTGCCATCTTTAATTTTCACTTGGATGGTGATTTTATTCCAGCTTTATGTCATGATATTTGCTACAAGGATTTTTCTGTTCAGGAGCTTGTAAAACTTACCGCTTTACGTGGCGGGAAAGCTGAAATCTACGACACTTGTTTGATAAAGAATGTTTGTATTTATTTTCGTTCATTCCTCCACATTTTAACCTTTCCTGTCAAACTTGAAAACTAGCCCTTTTTTTCCTTTTGGAAACTGAAACATTTCTAAAGAAGATGAAAACAGCGGAAATAAGCCTTGCTATCGGATTGGATTTCTCATTTTTCTGAGGTCCAGCAAACAGTGAGTGAGTGAGTGAGTGAGTGAGTGAGTGAGTGAGTGGTCGAATCTGCTCAGGTGTCACAAAGGAGCGTGGATATGTTTGACACCGGGTCAGTTCATTTGTTTTGCTCCGTGCAGAATGCACCGGGAGTGGCAATAAGTTTTCATTATTATAGACATTGATTTTCAATACGTATGAAGAGGGGGTGGCGGGGAATTCTCAAGTCTACTTGATATTATTAACTGCATCACCCCACAATAGTTATTACCTGGACCACTGGAGTCAGCAAAATGTTTTGACAAGTGATGAGATGGAGTGGGTGGAATGAGCCACTGATGGACACGCAACGGAAGGAGCCTAGGAGGGAAAAATGAAACATCGCTGATACGTTCTGTTTTCAATTTGTCCTTCCTGGCGAGGTTTCTCGGATTATTTTAAGGTTTGAGTGGAAATCAATGCACTCATTGTATATCGGGAGGTCATATATCGAAAAGGGGGTGAAATTGGAAAAGCAATATTCTGGCTATGTGGCGAAGTCTCCTGTGAGATGCAGTTAGCAATGACAACAAAAGTAATGGTCCTCTGTAGACAGTCCCAATGGGCTTGGAGTAGGCCAAACACATGCATCAAAGGCTATACTTGGTGCCCAGCTACTTCCTTGGAGTGTGAAGTACATCCTCATTTCATTACTCAAAGCCAATGGCTTACATTCATTCTTTATGTAGCCTACATTACAGGTTGATTATGCGATGCATTAATAACACACGGAGCTCGGTCTCAGTTAAATATGATTGATCAAGCGAGCAGTTTTACCACATTATTTTCTCTTCGTGTGTTTTCAAAGAATGTATCTTCACCGTGTTGTGTTACTTTTTTTCGATCCATACACAAAGACAGACACACACGGATAAATTATGACTCTAAGTGGATCACGGAGGCTACGTTTCTGTTGACCTCGCTGATGGTGGCGTGTCTTTTTCCTCGCGCCACTGATTGCACCGTAATGCGTGGCTAAACAAGGGCGCACACAGAAAGCGACGCATTTTTCTAATGTAGACCATGCAGGTGTGTAACAGTCAGGAGAAAGCCGCGCAGAGGTGGGAAAAAATTGGACAAAACAGAGCAGGTCTCGGAGCAGCTCGTCTGTCTTCATTGTGTCAGGCGGGAGAAGGAGGTCACCGGGCCAGCGCACAAACACGGAAAAAGGGTCATGTGGACAATGGTGGGGAGAATCTAAAGAATACCACTTTACCATAGCCTGGGTTTTTATCTACAGCTTATGGCCGTCTTGTTTGTTCCTGCCGCTGTGTCTCTGTGGCTCTTTCCCTCTCTTGCCAAGCTGCTCTTACAAATACAAGCTAACTGATGCAATAGGAAAACCTTTTAAGGGTTTTTTTCCCCTCCACCTCACATCGCAGTTACACTGTAATGGGTCTATTTTCCAGCTAAGAGCAGATCTTACCCAATGCTCTATACAGGATTAATAAACAATTTATGACTATCAGTCCTCCAAAAGACTGACAGGCAGGTTTTTCCTTACAGGAAGTGAGTGGTGAAATAGTTTTTTTCTAATGAGACAATAATAGTTAGTAAATGCTTCTTTCTTTTTTTAAACATGCCTATATATGTTTACAATACCGTTCCAGTTTTGTTTCATAATCTACTTAGACCCTAATTCGTATTTGTTTCAGGGGCAGATTTAGGGGTGATGCCAGGGGGCATCGGCCCCAGCTGAAATCTGAAGTGCCTCTGTCCTGTCAGTAGTCTTCGAAAAATATAAGAGAAATATATAGCAATTTGTTAAAATGTTTTATTTTCTAGGTACACAAAGTTTGATTTAAATGTGCATCTTACCAAACCAGGAATTGTGCCTGTATATTGGACATATAATCGGCTACTCTGTCTTAACTGTCGCCCCTGATTTAGAAAAATCCTAGATCCACTGATATGTGGAAAAACATACAATCAATTAGCTCAGCAAAGGCTTACGTGTGCTTTGTGAATGCATGTGCGAGTAATTAAAGAAAATGTTCTGTAGTTTCAAAGCCGACGAGGCAAACTCCACACCCTCTGTATAATTCATCGCTTCCGAGGATCCTAACCTGTGAAGAAACCATTTTACTGACACGCTTTAATACCTCTGAGTGTGAAATAACAGAGATCCGGCAGGAAACTCTTGGAGGGCGAGCATAGATTAAAATCTCCGCCAACTTTTAAACACAACCGGCTGAGTGGCTTCTCGCCAGGACACCTCAGAGCCGAATTGGCGAGCGGTGGAATATTTGGAGGCAGAGGGTGCACCCCGCGAGTCTCCAGGTGTGTGCGAGCGATGAATACGATCCTCGCATTCCTGGAGGATTTTTTTTTTTTTCGACTCCCTCTTTCCCCGGCCATCTGCTGCTCCAGTCCCTCTCTCATCTATATGGATAACAAGACATGCATTAGAATAACTAATACAACAGGCCTCATATGGTGTGTGTGCACTAACAAGGTGCTACAGATTGCAAGGAGAGGTTCTCAGAGGTTGTGCTCTGCAGAGGTGAAATGGCATTCTGGGGGCTGCGGGGGCCACAGCAGCATTATCTGATGTTAATGAAATAGTGGTTTATTATACTGCATGTCGTCAGGTGGGAGTTCTTACACAACACAGCCCAAAGATGTGTCTCTTTGTCTGCTAATAGACAGTGTTTGACCTGCTTTTTTTTCTAACAGTCTATAATATATATATAAGGTTGCATATTATTCACTTCTGTCAACATCTGCAGGTGAAGGTAAAGCGGCGAGGAACCCAACCCAACCCATGGGGGGAGGTTACAGTAGCACCAGTGTAAAAGGGGAAGAGATAAATGAAGGAATAAAGAGATGGAGAGGGGTAATTATTGAGAGGTTCCTTAGTGGAGCCTCCAGTGGTGGAATAATATGAGGGGCCAAGGCTGGGCCGGGATGAGCATTCCCTCAGGAGGAGCTCCATGCTAAACCCGATCTGTCCTTGTCCAGAGGGAATGACTGTCCACATCCAGATGTTGAGCACACAGTGGACGATTGATGCCTGGAAGGAGCGTAGTAATTGTAAATGCACACACACACACACACACACACACACACACACACACATACACACGTTAATACGTGTTCGTCAGGGATTCTCGCTAAATATTTCAAAGGGCCAAGAGAGAAAACAAAGGGAAAATGGATATCAGAATCTGGAGCAGCGGTCCCAGAAGAGACAGGGAAGGAGCCCCCTTCTCCCAGTTACAACAGAAATAAAATCGTTTGATCTCCGACGCTCCCGCTTCTATTGTTATCCACTGTAAACTTCTACCCTCCCAACCATACGCATTGTAAGCACCCGCGGAAACTGCCGAGACCAACAAATACTGTATGTGCATATAAACAGGCAGAGCAAATATGTTTGCAACCTGCAAAATACTTGATACCACCGGGGACGCATGTCTAATTTGTAGTTTTCCTATACACCTTCCCACTTTAATTAGCGATTTGGAGAACAACCTCCCCCTACCACCACCATCTACTCCCACACCTGACTTTGCCTGTGTGGCTTCTCAAAGCTGTTGCGAATACCAACACCTTCTTCTTCTCAACAGGATGCATTGTGGTCCGATGACAACTACACTTTTATCTGCATTTTGTTACACATGAAAAACCATAATCAGTTTATTGAGAAGACACCTTTTTACCTTACGGATTTACTTAATGATGCCGTATGGATCAGGGAAGAAGTCATTAGTAGGGTTGGTCATTTGTTTCCAAGACACTTTTTATCTTATTTGTTGAAATCCTCTTCCTGTCCTGATAGCATCAATAAATAAAGTCCTCTGAAGATAAAAAGAAAAAAGCATGTATCATTTTATCCAGTCCAAATGAAATTATTGGTCGTGTGGCGGCGCGCCTGTCCGTCACCGCCTGCCAACGCACACTGCCGGTGCTCTCGCTGCACATGACCAGTCTTCAGCCCGAGAGACAAACTGAAGCAGAGACAATAGCCTGAAGTCAGCGAGTGCCTCACAGAAAAGTTTATCAGTTGTCAGGACGTGCATGTTTGTGTTTTGGGGGGCGTAGTTTTGACGAGAGGCTCGATGGGAGTAGGTGGGATATGTCATTTGAATTTTTTTCTGTAGTGTAGCCACTTGCTATCTTTTCAGGGATGACCAACCCTAGCTTTAAATGTTGGTGCAGATCCAGAAGATTCACTTTCTTTAACATTGCAACATTTTCGTTGATTTCAACGAGCAAAACTCCTAGATCTTAAAAAAACTAAACAAATAAATATATCTATAATATCTATGGGTGTGTGCAATTTGCTGCAGAAAGGAATAAAATCCAGATCCAGTGAGTTTAAATGTGATTTCATACGAGGACTGTTGAGCCTTGTGTGTTTGTTATTAGCAGGATTCCCTTAAAACTACTGTGGGGCATGACCCAAGGAAGAACCCATGAAATCTTACAACGTGGATATAGGATTTTTTTTTTTTACTTTCTCCAACATTGTGAGACTGAGATTTCTCGCCCTGCTGACACTGACACAAGGTGTGAATAGTGTCATGAAACTAAAACTTTTACCTGCTTATGTCAGGTATCGGCTGCGTGTTTGATCTGTCAGTTTTAACCACAGCGCCCCCCGCTCTGCGACATATTTCACAAAGTTTCAAACTCTGCAGGTCATGATCAAGGGGGAAATAGCGACAAAGGCTGCTTTTAATAACCTCTCATCTGTATTGGCCGCATCATGTGAACCACAGCAAATCAGTCACAGTCGCTCAATCGATACAACACCCCGGATATTGACTCGGTCTTTAGGTTAGACCACTTTCTAATGGGTCAGGACACCTGTGTTTGCTGTGCCTCGCGGAGTGGGTCGTGCATCCTTGATATCAACCATCCTTATCAGAGTTTGGTCACACACACACACACACACACAAAAAAAACCCACGCACATCAGAGCAGCGTGCTCTAAAGCTGGTCGTTTCCTTATCGCCACATTGCACAAAGCAAGCCATTCATTAGCATTGATTTCCATTTGAATGACCATCTATCTCTTATTCTATTCTCCACCTTGTTCGCTCCTCACCTTCCCTGCACCGCCTCTCCTCCGGCTCTAAAGGGATTCCTCCTCGCGGACGCCATACAGCGGGTGAACTCCTGTTAATTGCTCACAGCAGTTGGAGGTTATCAGCAGGCTGGCAGTGAAGGTCTGAATAATAAGGTGAGCTGAACAAGGCCCAGGTGGAAAACAATGAATACAGGAAAGAAGCGGCTGCTTTCTTAGCGGAGAGGATGAAGAGGGGAGGAGAAGAGATCCGATGAAGTGGTTGCAGATTTAGGGGGGTGACTCATAAACAGGGTAAATAGGAGCGAAGGCAGTTGCTCGGCTGATTAAGCGCTGTATATAAAAGGTTGCCCTGAGCGTGCCTCTGGCTGCCCTTTTCATGGTGATTCCAGCATTTCCATAATGCCACTTTCTGATGGTTCGTCCTAACTACGCGCCGGCCTCAAAGTTTGATCTGTGGAATGGACAGAACATCAGTGAGGTTATTGATTAAATTTTTTTCCGAAGTGCCATGTTTTTCCAAATGACCTTGCCTTTGCATCGCCCGACAGAATTTCTCCAGAACGGAACCATAAGCCCGCCAACATGGCTCATTTGTGTGTGTGATTCAATTCATTACGTTGAATGCACGTCACCGATCGTAGCATCCCTATGGGACATGTTCAAAATAAATACTTACAGGAGGATTCGTGAGGCAGTCAAGAGCAGTACCCCCGTTTCCGTTGCACACACACTCCTCTTCCATCAAGTCTCCACTGTTCATCCTCCACTTTATTGCCTGCAGGCACTCTAACTCGGGAGTCTGAAGTTATTATGCTTTCCCCAATTCTCCGAATTTTGGTGCACTCAGCGCAAGAATAGAGCAGGAATGAGCTTATTCTACCTGCGTCAGCACGAGGAATGCTGCAGACGGCTCGGAGAGGAAAGTTTAATGAGGAAGCATTGGGGTTTGGTTTTATTTCTGTGTGTGTGTCGAGAAGGTGGCTCCCTGCGCTCCTGATCGGCTTCTCCCTCTCAGCCAATCAAGCGTGATGTGATTCAAGCCTCCAGCCACTCTCCCAAGAAAAGATTTATGAAAATGTTTCACTTTTTCCTGTACGACAGCTCCGGAGTCTCCGTCCTCTCTCAAAAACCAATCACAGAGAGCACCCCATTTTTCTCTCTTTGTCTCCCCTCTTGTCTTCCCTTCTTCTGTCTCTGTAGCTCACTTTTGTCCCCACGGTGTTTCTCCATTTTGCACATTATCGCACCTTTGTCCTCGCCTCCAAAAACTGGGGGAATAGGGATGACAAATCCCTCTTCTCAGCGGGGATTGCTGGAGGGATTTCTCATTGACGGTGGCTGATTCTTTCATGCTGTGGTGGGGAAGTCAATGCTCATATACTCTGCTTTCCTTTTGCGGCGGGCTTAAACGCTTACCCCGTGGTTTTGGATATGAACAGTGTGCTTATGTTGCTAAACAAACATAAATGTGCTACTTCTGCAATCTTTACTGGAGAGCAGGAGAGGAGTAAACAACGTGACAGTCAGCTCAGTTTTGTGATGAATGGTCTGATGCGCTCCAGTAGTTATGACATAGAAGGGTATGAAAAGAAGAACGTCAATGAAGAGAATGGGAAAGGTGAGAAGTTATGAGGCTCCATATTAACGATCTGTGTGCATTGAGCGAGTACATTTATGGTGTGCCCAAATTCACTTTCGCTGTTGTGTAACGCCGTGGAATGTATACAAAGATGGAAGACATTACAGATTCCAAAAAGAGAAGACAACGCTTCTTGATTTCCCCCTGGTGGATGGCTGCAGTATAGGTCATAAACCCTGCATCCCCCATGTTAGTGGATGGGACCAAACTTAAAACTCAAAATACAAAAAAAATCTGTCATTTTTAGGTAGCTCTTATCCCACTGATGTGCATGCAATTGTTCATGTTTTGGTAAGTTTGGTATTAATTACTTTCACCAAGGAGGTTATTTTTTCATCCCTGACCATTTGTTTGTTTGTGAGCAAAATTACATCAAAACTACCACAAAACTTTCTGGAAGGATGTGGTTTGGGTCTGGGAAGAACTCATTACATTTTGGTGCTTTTCTTTAACATTCTGAGAGATGTTCTCTGTCTCCAGGAACTTGACAAATAAACCACAATTTGCAATTTTGAGACAATTGATTTGTTTTCAGGGTTCGAGCTGAATCAGAAAACTGAACATGGACAGAGAAAGGAACAATAACATTTATCGTGAATACGGACGAAGGGGAGAATGCACTTTTTTGTCGTTTTCACAGATTTCCCAAGGAATAATTCATGGATCTTGATGAAATGAATCAGGCATATTTAGGAGACTGATATCTATGTGTGTGTGTAATTTGATGCAGCTTGATTGAATGCAAGGGGACTGTTGGGCCTTGGCTTAAGTCTGCGCTCTACTGGGTGCCATTCTACTTATTTTATAATTTAAAAAGGTCATGATTGACAGCTAAGACTGACTTGCAATTGGTTGAGTCTGCATATTGGCAGGACATCGATATCGTAGCTCCATCCCCAGGTTGCTACAGCGCAGACTCCTAATGACACAAGAATGGCACAAGATGCCATCATTCATAGAATCTTGGCTTCAATTCTGGATGGTGAGAGGCAGTGGAGATGCACCATCCATCTTTATACACAGTCTATAGTCATGGCTGTGTTTTGGGCGTAACTTGCAGTAAACCAATTTATGCACCCGCCTGTGTTGGTGCATTCTATCTTGATAGTGTGCCCTAAAAACAAGACCTTTGACTTCAGACCAGGTTTGTGTTAGTCCTGCAGAAAGTAACGCTCCATGAGAGCTCATTTGCTATTTAAACAATGTGGGCTCTGGAGGGGGAAAGCTGCGTCGATGTGAAACTACAGCAACAGACCGTTGCATAATGCTCTGCGCTGCTTTACACTGGGTATAAGATACAGGCCCATGGTGTTTGTGTTATCCTTGAAAGGAGAGAGGTTTCATTACCTGGGGGACTTCAGCCAGGGGATGTCTTGGCGGTGGTTTATTTTTTTCTCGTCGCTTGTCAGAGATGTGGTGCTGCCACATAGACATCTGTGGGTTTTTATTTTAGTCACTCAGGGAATTCAGTGGCACCGGCAGGAGCCAGACAGGCCGGGAATCAGCCGTGATGGATGGCTTTGTCCGTCTGAGGGGACGGAAGGGTCACGGGAGTTCACAGCAGTGATGGAGACACTTCCCTGCTCGGCCCCCATGACTTTTTTAATTAACCTCTTTGGGAGCGCCAGGCAATTCCTTTAGAGATAATCACAGCCTGGGATGTCCCTTCATTAACACTTTCCTCACCTTCACGTGTCTTCTCGTGTCCACAGTATCTTTCCTCATGTCCCATACCTCCCATTCAGTGCAGTAATGGCACTGCCACACAGGGAGAGTCCAAAGAGTTCCTTCCCCTTCTCTTATTCACCCACCGCACTCACACAGTCTTTGTTTTCTGCGCTCCCTTCATCTCTCTAATTCTCCCTGCTATAATTTGTTTTATTTCCCAGCGAGGCAACTTCATTGATCGCACGGAGAGACAATTGCAGTTTAATGGAGAATTAGGCGAGGCACCTCTTTTGCACATTCCTTTGTACCTTTCTTCTTTTCAACTCTCACTTTCCCCTTTCCGCTCTTACTGTAGACCTTATGGCCTCGTTATGTGCAAACACACAAAAAGCACAGATGGAAATAAAGACTTTTTTTTTCTTATTTTTCGCATTAGACTCAGGGACAAAAAGGCCTCGGTAGCTTCTCCTCAGGGGAAGCAAGCCCTTCTGAGTGATGCCCCAGAACAAGCAGATCAAACGCCTCTTCCCCTGGCTCCTCGCCTTTCTTCCTATCTCTCTATTTTGGCTGCCTTCTTTCATGTTGGGGAACAGTGGCTTAAGTGGCTCTATTGGAGTTCTCTGATGGGCTCTCAAAAGAAGCCTGAGTGAGCTTGGGAAATAAATTGGTTTGGGGTCTGAGGCGCCGCGGCCCCCGCTGGCGCCCCCTGCCGCTTGCTCTGCGATCCACGTCGTGTCGGGTGAACGTGGAGGGTGGTGACGGGGGAAGATGGTCAAGGAGAAAACAAAACAAAAAACAGAATGGGATGAGTCACAAAGAGAATTTACATTTCATTTTAGTCGATGAGAGTTTCATACATGTTAAATGCACACTCTACATTTCATTTATTCTCAAACGAGGGACAGGATGATGCAGCGAGAGAGAGAGATGTGTGGACCCACAGCTCCCCCATGTGGACATCCTGCACAGAACCACTTTTTATTTTGAAAATCCAGACCTTCAATGAGCTAACTTTATTCATCAATATTGAATTGTACGACCAAACAACAAATTTAGCTGCCATGCTGAAATACTTTTCCTTTACTCATCTGTTTTCCTTATGTCTGGGCCCACACCATACCTCTGGTCTGTAAATGCAAATAAAATGCCAAGCAAGGCTGAATCAGTTTCTTGCATCAATAATCCAGCACTGAATTATTCATATTCCTGTAAGATTCCTGTTTGTCTGAATCTTCTTCATTCGCATGCAGGCGAACAGTGTCCTTGGATTTCCTCTGTAGCTTATCTGAAAGGACAAGTTGCTTTACTCACCGTGTGGTGAGACGTGTGGGTTGAGTGCACTCGAGTCACATTGTACATCTGTGTGTTTGCAGGGCACCGTTCAATTTACACGAGCATCCGCAAATCACAGAGCCTCACAGGGACAGAAGAGTACAGAGCACTTTTTTGATGGATGTGTGTTTTCACTTGTATCTGCACATCATTATTTTGTTGCAGAATATTCTGCACTTCAGTGTGAAAGCAAACAAACCAACAAAGCAAATGGTGTTTAAGTGTTAATATTACATGCCACTTAAAGCTCCAAAGTCTTACTTCTTGTAACAGTAATTTACACACTTCAGTGTGAAAGCAAACAAACAAAGCAAATGGTGTTTAAGTGTTAATTATTACATGCCACTTAAAGCTCCAAAGTCTAACTTCTTGTAATAGTCATTCAAACTTCAATGTAACATACTGGTGTGTTTTAAATGTGTTGTCTTAGTGACTGCAGTGACTTAAGTGCTTATAACAGTTTGGTTGCTGTGGTGAGGGTTTGTGAAGATTATTATTTCTAATGTTTCGTCCACACGAATATGAAAGTGTATGTGGACCTTTTGTGTTGTGTAATTATATTATTTGATCTGCTCAATAAGAGGAGCCCATTGTTAAGGACTCCCTCCAGCGAAAATCAAGTTTTAACCTTGTTTTTATACGTGATATCGTGAGTGAAATAAGCAGTCAACAACATGGTATTTCCACCTTAGAAGTATAAACTTGAGTTGCACATTCAAAGAAACTACAATTAAAGTTTTAAACTTGTTAAACCAACAGCAATCGTGTATATATATATTTATATACATATACACAGTGAGCTGCCTGCGTGTTCTAAAACTGAGTCACTGCACCAATGTTAAAATCAAGGCAAATTGGTGTATTCTAGAGTTTTCTGCCCAAACCGGTGAAAAAAAACTAACCGATCCCGACCCCAAAACGACAGGCATTCTGTATTTGTGTCCATACCCGACTCGAATCGGATGTTTTTCTTGATTACAAGCAAGAGCAGTGGGAAAAATCAAGTAGCTAGCTCAGCCAACATGACCGAACCCAACCCGCATTTCAAAATATTTTGTCCAAACCCGGCAATTATTGACAGGCTCAGCTCAGGTATCCACACACTCTCGTGCAGCCGGTGTAACATTAAAACCATTCTCCAGTTTACAATGTGTTTTTCGAAAACAACTTTGTGAACCCTGCAACTTATCTTGTGACCATTTTGATGACCACTGACACAGGAGTAAAACAAACAAAATGTAGTTTAAAGTTCCAACACTGAAGGGCATCCTTACAAAACAGTGGTAGCTTCACATTACCACAACACAACACACACACACACACACACACACACACACACACACACACACACACACACACACACACACACAATATCTCTTTTCTCTTTTTTCTCTCTGTCTCGCTCACTGTCTCACTCTCACACAGACATACACACACACGCTCTCTCTTTCCCCCCCTCCCTCCCTCTCTTTATCTCTCTCTCACACGCACACACTCTTTCTCTCTCTGTCTGTGTGTGTCTCTCTCTCACTAACACACTTAAAAACACTCTCTCTTTCTCTCGAACACATGTACACACACACATTCTCTCTATTCTCTCGCACACTCACAACCTTTCTCTCTTTCTCTCCCTCTCTCCCTCAGTCCCCCTCCCTCTCTCATACACACACACACACCCACACTCTCTCACTCTTAGTGAGTTGTGTTCACACACGGTTAAAAACACCAAAGCCGATTATGACCCCGGGCAGGAGGCAGGGGCAGCGGAACGGTGAACGAGCAATTTGATTGGTCCGCTGTTGTGTCAGGAAGAGTGAGCAGCCAATTGAACGGCGCAGACATTAATCACTGTCCTTGACCTCCAGAGCCACCTGTCAACACATCAACACACCTCTTGTTTAAAAGCGATGACTTCCCACACCGCAGCTGTTTGAACGAGGCATGGAGCGGGTCTAGAAATGACAGCACACCAGTTATACAGGGACAGGGACTGGTAATGAATGAACTTGTGCACAGTGTGACCCGCCTTGTGTCTGCAGCAGCTGGACTGAGGGGATGACATTCGCTGCCACCACCAGGATGCTCCTCCAGTGGTGCCACAAAGAGGCCCTCTCCCACTCTGCCCTCCGCTCGGTGCTCTTCATGTCATTAATGGTAAGAGATTATTTTTATGGACTAGACTCTAGTGATGATCACTCTAGTCACTAGAGTAGATCACTCTAGTGACTAGAGTGATCATCTCAGACATGAAAACCTTTTTTGGAGCAAAGTAACCCATGATGAGAAGAAATTGGAAATACTATAGACCCTTTTCACTGCAGCCATTTTGACATGAAACAGTAGTTAAACACAGGTGTTAATACTAATCACATTCTTTAAAGGGATAGTTCACCGAAAAATGAAAATGCACTGCCGTTGGAGGATGGGGTGAAGTGTTCGAGTTCACAAAACTCCAAATCCAATACAATTGAAGTAACTGGTGACCACTTCTTCAAACGTAAAAAAAAACAACAACAGAAGAAAAACATAAAATGCCTCCATGCTGCCTCTGAGGTGTCAACCAAGTGTCCATAAGCCCCGACATTCAAATTCTACTCGACACGGCTGTTTCTAGCCTCAATGTCCGCTGTTATCCTCCTCTGGAGCCGCGTTGATGTTGGCGCTCACAAACCGCACCAGTTTAAAGATGTGGTCACCAGTTACTTCAATTGTTTACCCCTGATTTTCATTTTTGGGGGAACTATCCCTTTAATACTAATCACATTCATTTAGGTCTTGCTCTATCGCGATAATTCATGCGATCAGTATTAACACCTCTGTTTGCCTTCTAATTCATATCAAAATGGCTGCCGTGGAAAATGTGTATTGTGATAAATTTGTATTTGTGTCCCTTTAGCATGTTTGTGTTGCATGTATCCATGTCTGGCTGCAATGCTGCACAAAGAAGTAGGGCAGATTATAATTTGCTTGATGCGTCCGAGCCGAGCCAAGGCACAGCTGTAATCATTTATCTGTGAAGGACAGCGCCAAATAATAAGGGGATAAATAGTGAATCCAATCCAAACATGGCAAACCTTTCAGTGGGTGGGAGATAATTAAATTGCACTTCCCCCCTCATGCAGACGTATGTGACAACCACATGTTCACATCATTTATGTACAGACCCAATCGTCCGCCTCCTCTTTGAGTCTGTTGTTGACATGTCTTCTCCAGCTGCTGGTCCTGTCTGTGTCCCTGTATCCTGGGTTGTGGTCCATTGGCGTCCGGCTTCACTCAGCCCTCACGGGGAGCTACGTGCCAGGCCACCACTCGGTGCTGCTCCTCAACAGCCCCAACGAACAGGCAGCCAAAGACATCGGCAGGTACAGTGCTGAGTGGTCACCGCAGTAATTTCAGGTTATGTGTCACAGTCTTTAAAACTGAATGGCAGTCAGTCGAGCGCATAGCTCCGCCAAACAGTCCCCTTAAATTCAATCTAGCCACATGATTTTTCAGGCAATCATAAATATCAGTTCCTTAAACATTCCAGATTTTTGTCATCAAGATGCAGGAGTTATCCCCATCAGAACTTTGTGAAAACTCTCACAATGTTAAGATAAAGATAAAGAAGGTGATAAAAAATGTCGTTATCCGAAACTTTGTTTGGATCCACACCTCAAATTGAATATGTTCTTTCCTTTTTACAAATCTGAACGTGAAATCAATTAGTCCAAGACTTGCATAACATATGAAAAAACAAAAAAAATCATATTCCATCCACTAAAGTTGAGGAGGTGGGTTTATGCCCTATACTGCAGCCAGCCACCAGGTGGTGATCAAGTAGCTTTGGCTTCACCGTTTGGTAGCAGTCCCGTCGTCCATCTTTACAGTATATACAGTCTATGCTCTAGCTTCATATTTACCTCACAGAAATAAATAGTATCATCTCATCTAACTTTTCTGCAAAAAAAGTCAATAAGTTTTGGAATTTTCCATTATTCTTGATGCTGATTAAATTATGTCTCTTCGGTGTCTGAATTGCGATTTGCAATTTTAGTCGAAGTGCAATTTAAGTCAGTGAGGCGTTAGTGACTTTTCTTTACAGAGGGGAGAGATACAATCTTGTCAACCCCACAACTGGTGGAGCGCTGCGTTTGCACTCTCATCTCCTTGGTTTTTTGCTGCATGTAAATGAGCTCAATCAATTTACCACATGTCAGGACGAGAGAGTAGCCACAGAGCAGACGCCAGAGAAGTAAATCACTTCGTCTTCCACGAGCCCCTGGTGTGAGGAGGGAAGATTGTGGAGCTGGTGATAAACTATGATATTAGCTGAGCTGCGGCAGAAAGCAAAAGTTTACTGTCTTTTCTGTTTTCCGTCGAGAATTTACTGCATTCGCGTGTTTTTCCTGCAGCTCACTTGAAGAGCACCGTCAAGAAAAAGCTGTGTTTCATGATGCAATTGATAAACAGCTGGTGTGCCCCCCCCCTCCCCCTTGTTTCCATCCTCGCTCACTTTTGTTCTGTTTTCTTTTCCAGGGCGATCATGGAGAGGCGGCTGGCAGCCAGTGTTAACATTCTCTGCAGGACCTCCACAATGTAAATCATATCTGACCCCTGCCTTGACACAACTTTCTACCAAGCTGAACGAGCTCAGGCTTCATCCATACTGCTACGTTTTGGTTTGAAAACACATTGACTCGGCGACAGATACACCCAACGTCCACACTACTCTGGAGTTTTAGAGCCACTAAAATTGAAATGTTTGGAAACGCTGTTGCACCTTTTTTAGAAAACTCTAGGGGCAGCATTTTAGTCTGAACAGACACTGAGATGTTTTGAAAACGATGATGCGAACAATCACCACACCCCCTCGCTGATTGGGTCTTTTCTGCTACAAGGTAGCCTTCGCTTATTCGTCGGGCTCCTGTCACATGACCCCCCTTCAGCTAGAAAACAACAGGCATTAGCCTCGGCTACTAATGTAGAACGCAACATGGATAATCAATTACAAGCGTTGCTGACCCCGTTGTCTTTGCTAACAGCTGTTGTGCAATTAAATCACCATTTTATAACGATACAAGTGTTTACATAAGTACAAGTGTAGCTGTTATACGAGCAATCTGGGACAATTGCTGTCTCCAGAGGGACACTCATGCCCATTTTATGTGCATGGTCACATGGACGGGGATTGAGTATGGACGGGGATTGAAAATCATACGGACTAAAAACACTTGTATGGACTGAGATCAGTTTAGTTTTAAAACTCTGTTTTCAAACAAAAACGTAGTTGTATAGATGTTGCCTTGGTTATAATGTCTCTCACACACATGTAGACACCTACACTTATATACACATATGTTGTAGATCGCATTGCTGGTGGCTGAGGAAACCAGGAGGTTGAATGGGCTGCGTCTGATGACTTTTTTTTACCCGTCACTGGAAAATGTGTGGCAGTTTGGCCTCCCAAACAAGTGTAGTGTGTTTATATGCACGGTGTAGCTTTCCTGTTAATGTATAACCATAAAAAGGGACAAGGAAGGAAACACTCAGGTGGAGTAGAGGTGAGACGGTGACGGAATAGAAAAGGTACAAACATTAAACCTGAAACCCAAACAGAGGTTTAACCTAAAAATAGAACATGTGGTTGGATTAGTTTAAGGTGGAAGGTGTTGATGGAGGTGGTCAGGTGTTTGTAAGTGTGTGTGTGTGTGTGTGTGTGTGTGTGTGTGTGTGTGTGTGTGTGTGTGTGTGTGTGTGTGTGTGTGTGTGTGTGTGTGTGTCAGGTATTACTCATGTCTTGAGACCTAAATCCATTTACCGTCACATTATCTGGACTTGTCTTCCTTATGTGGACAACCAGCAAGTCCCCAAAACATAAATGTTTTAAGGTTAGGTAATATGAAAGTAACGACCCTGTTTTAGAAATGTAAGGAATCGAGAGTATCTGTATTTGTGTTGAAATGTCAGAAATGTAAATACTCAAGTAAAGTGCAGATATCAGCAAAAATCAACTCAAGTACGTTAGCAAAGTATTTATACTTCGTCACTTCCCATTTCTGGCATTTGGTTAGTTATGTGCGATACCACTGATTTTCTTTTCCAATCCAATGCCAAGTAAAAGGGTGGTAACGATGATACCAATATCAAGGTATTACACTAAGACATAGACTATTCTTTCTTATTTTTTCAAAAGAATTATCACCAAAAACCAAAGGGCAACGCTCCTCTTTTAGTCCACTGCTGCATGACCTCATCATCATCAGGAGACATCTAATCATCTATTAATGGATATTTGTGTTTAAGATTCTCACTTAAGACAAATGAAGTCTGTGCACTGCTTTAGATTAGCTTAGGCTATGCTTGGTGTCTATTGATGAGGAGTGTGTTTCAATATTTATCTTCACATTTGTCATGCAGCATTCTTAAATGTGGACTCTCAGTTTGTGGCGTGCTGTCTTTCACTGTCCACAAATAAAAAAGAAAAGAGGCAGTTAAAGTCATAAAAGCCTCAAGAGGAGCAGGTTGACAATATGATTACAAGCTGTGATTGTTGTGCTCTTTCATAAAATACAGTTTTTTACAGAACGTAAAGGCTCTGCACCTCGTACACACGCTGGTACTTATACTCCACGGCCATTTACAGGCCTTTACGTAGTACAATAGCTGTGACGTCTTCTCCTCTCTGCGTCTGTAGGTACTATTGGAAAGGCGAAATCCAGGATGCAAGTGAAATTCTGATGGTAAGTGTGGTGAGAAAGTCCTTCAGTGATCAACACGTACTCACTAGGCCTGTTGAGACGGCCGTCACAGCTGTAAAATGAGACGTCTCTGTTGTTGTTGCAGCTGGTGAAAACAAAGACCTCCCGGATCCAGCAAGTCACAGATTACGTGAGGTGAGGTGTCCCCGTATGTAATATTCGCTTATTTCAGTGTTGTCATTGCGAAAAACGTTCATGTATTTAAGGGTTTTAAGCTTTGTTAATGCTGTGCACACCGCAGTAGACGTGCACTAACAGTTCTCTGTGGGTATTTTTAATGAGGGCCTTATTGTGTGCGTGAAATGTATTTACTTACAAGGGGCTCGGTAAAGAACAGCTTTCATTTGGAAAAGCAGTCACTGCGATCAAACAACATTTTATTCTTAAAGAGAATATTTTATAATATAGCAACGTTGCTTACGTGCTCAGTTGTGTAACTGTTGGAAGAAAATGAAGCAGAATTAGTTGTTTTTGCTCAAAATAGGGTTGTTTTTTAGAGGTCTGACTTCATAAATGATCCAAATTCAAAAGCAGATACATTCCTAAGGAAAAATATGGCCATTGATTATTAGATTTTCAATAGAGCTGCAGAAGATAGTGGACGTTTAATGTCTTTATCTATATATCTACATTTTGCAATGTCAGGTGCAAGGTCTTACATATTCTAAGTGGAAATTACTAGTAGGAACTAATCCTTATTTCCTTTTCTAAACTCAGCATCAGAGGCTTTAAACATGCTGATCTACACAGGATATCTTCTAGATCTGCAGGTGTTAGGCAGTGAAGCCCATGATAACATTGTCTGAAGACAAGTAGGTTTTTCGCAGTGTCACCATTATTCAGTTAAAGGTCGTGTTGTGAGAGGGATTGAACAGGTGCAGCCGGCTTTTCCTCTTTTTTTTTGTTTTACTTGGAAGCCTCAGTCAAAACAAACTAGAAGGGATGTAGAGGTTTGAAGGAGTTACTGATGCGAAGTGTAGAAGTCAAATGACATAATGGCAAAGACTAAATACACCTATATGTATAAAAGGGCTTGTTTATAAATACTGTAGTTACGTGCGCCAATAGGAGGCTATGTTTTTATTGTTGTTTAACTTTCTCTTGGCAGGATTATGTAAAAACTACTGAACCATTTTATAAAAACAGAAGAAACCATTAACTTTTGGATTTGATCAAGGGGGCGGATCCATCCAAAGGTCAGGCATGTGTAGAGGGCTGATGTCTATGAACATGTCAAACTAGATGCGGATCCAGTTACTTATCCCGATTTTGTGAATCAAAAATTATTCAGTTCAGTGGAACAATAAGATTTCCTTTCAGAGAATGGATATTTTCCCTGTATTTAATGTAAGCAGTTTGCAGTAAATGTCTGTGTACATTGTATATGAACCTGATCTGAATATTTGTGTGTGCCATATGATGATGAAGTGGCCAATCAGCCTTGGCGGAGGTTTGCACTCTCCGATTGTCCCTCTGGTTGGTTTTATGTGACATGTTTGTGTTTGTGACGCTCCCCTTTCAAGGTCTGTGCATCCCTATGCAAACCCAGAAGTCCTTAGCTTCCCGGTGGAGGACGGCAGCTTGGCTTACATGAAGTGGATGGATGAGGCCATTCCAGATGACTGATGCATCACTAGAATCAAATCCACTCTCAGCAGCAGCAGCAGCAGCAGAAGGAGGAAAACAGCGATTTGTGTGCACGCTGTTGTTTGAAGGCTTTCGGATCACTGTGGTGGAGCACTCGACTGAACCAAAGTTCACTACATGACATTTACATTATTTCATCTTGCTGCTCTGATCTTTTCACAGTGAATTCCACAATAGACTGTGGAGAGTGTGGAGATTTCAGCCTTTATACGAGGTTTATACCAGAGCCTCAGAAAATACATGTTTCTGATTGACTGCCAGCTGTCAATCATAATTGTATAACACGACGGGGGAGGGGGGGGGGGAGCAGATCCAGTCGACCACTGCAGAAACTGACACAACATGGATTAAAGCGACTGCTAACTAACTTTTGAAGGTGGACAATTTTTTCATCATGCATTCTTCCTCCACCTCTTGCATTATTGATTTCATATGGATACACTTCTTATACAGGTAACGCTCTCCTCTAACAGCAGTAATACTTTACGGATAATTACGAAACTTGGTGGAAAGATGCGGTATGGGTCAGGAAAGAACCCCTTACCTTTGGTGTTGATATGGATCAGGTGGCAGATCTTTTTTTTTTTCATTTTCTTTAACATTGCGAAATTGGGTGTTTTTCAACATTTTAATTGATTTATCGAATCTTTTTTTTTTTTTTAAACAGGCATATATCAGGGGACTGATATTTATGAGTGTGTCCAATTTGGTGCAGATCCAAATAAAAATGCGGATACAGTGAATTTAAATGTGTTTCCATAAGTTGGGCCTCAGCTGAGTGTCAATCTAATGCTGTTTGTTATTATTGAGAATTTGCATTTGCAGTTTTGGAACATATTAAGGGTATGACAATATATAGCACAAGGGAGATTGGTTTGTCATTGTCACTTTTAGCCTCTTTCTGAACATATCATTGCCCATACATGCGTACCTACACACATATATTACCTGATATGTCGTGTTGTGAATTGGAAAGTCAGCTGCGCTTTAGCAAAACGCTGAGTCCTCACAAAAAATAAACTTGCTCAGCAACATTGGAAGGAACATGATGTCAGAGCAACGTGCAGGTACCTAGCGTTCAATACTTGATTGATTTATCAGGCAGTATAAGAGGAACACAGACCCGTGTGGCGGGCGCGTGCAGCCTTACTATTTCCTTTATTGGCGCGGAGGTTGTAGGTAGTGACACAGAACTGTTGCCTCGAGCACATTTAAAACTAAGATGCAATACTGCTGAATTTGAGTCCTGATGCTCTGCTTCCAGGTGAGCTCAGCTTGATGAAACATTATAACCTCCCCTCTATAACACAGAGGATAAAACAAACAGATATGACTGATAGTACTTTGCATTATTGTACATTTTGATCTTTAAAGTCTCTCTTGTGTATCGCTAATGAGAAACAAAAGAACTGCTGCTGTAAGAGCATGTCTCACTTGGATAACACATCCTTGATCTTCCCAAGAGTCTTGCAAAATAAAAGCCAGACTCAAATTACATTGGATAAAAACAAATATATCAGGTCTCATATCAGACAAATTAAATCATTAAAAAATGTATATGGACAAATTGCACATGACAATATATATATATTTTTTTATACAACTGCATTTCGCAATGTCATGTGCATGGATTGTATTCTATCTGACAGTTACTTGTCCTTAATCTTAATATTCTTAATAACAGATTAACTGTAATTTATTTGATTATAAGACTAATCACAATTAATTTGTAATATAAGATTAATAGATCAATAAAAAAAAAGTAATTGGACAAATGCACATGACAACAAATGCAGTACATGAGTTTCTTATTGTGTTTAGTATGATCTGTTTCTAAAAGTTCTGCTCACTTTCAAAAACAGCTTCAGTATTGTTGAGGACAAGAAAATGTCATGAGTCATGTTGTTGGTACGTAGAGAACTGGTCAGCAGTGCACGCTTACCTCATGAAACAAAAATACGCTGGAAGCAGCGGTCTGCAGAAAGAGCATCCGGCGTAAGGCCTGAACAAAGAAAGTGCAGACATGGTTTAGTCAGTGTGTTGTGTCTGTGGAGCCAAAGTAATCCTCCTCATCATGACCAGGGATCAGGAAAACTAGACTGTGTGTGTGTGTGTGTGTGTGTGTGTGTGTGTGTGTGTGTGTGTGTGTGTGTGTGTGTGTGTGTGTGTGTGTGTGTGTGTGTGTGTGTGTCACAAATTAAAAGCACACAAGTAAAACAGAATAAAAACACTGGACAGAAATTTAAACATGAAGTCCCAATACAAAAACTAGAATTAGGTTCAATCGTGGAATGCGGTAGTAAAGTAGATTTGGTGTGAGAGGTTATTGCATGTACGATGAACTGAATACAGGAGACACTAGCCATTGTGAAAACTGAAACTCTGTCCTGTAGTGTCAATAAATGATCACTAGATGGTGGTGTTTCTATACGCATGAAAAACGTTAACTAATTGTCATTTTTGTATACTTTTTGCAACCAAAAAGGCATTTGTGTATATTATTTTAAGATGTATACTTTCCTAAGTAGTCATTTGAAAGGTGTCACAGCAATCTTTTTTCTCTCCTCCACCACCAAGATACCATGCAACGCTCTCATCACTTTATTGATCACGGACAAAGTGTTGGGGGGATTTTTGGAGCTTTGGTTTTCACCATGTCCTCTAAACCAGAGAAGATATTAATTATCACTAGATATGATGAATGATTTGTGTCTCAAATCAAATTAAATTGTATTTGTCCCGCGCATATTCACAAATCACAGTTAACAATCTGTACAAGGTGCAAGGAGATCCTCTGTCATTGACCCTCGACTCGAGTTAGGACCAAAAAACATTAAAAAAAACTCAGGGAGAGTCACAAGTGATGTCGCAACAATGTTAATTCAAAATCAAGTTCATTCTTAGTCAATGTTCCGTTTAGTCGTCTTTCTCCTATTCATCATTAGTTTTACCAATGAGCTATGGTCACTGTGCATCTAATGTTAGTTTTCACTTGTCGAAATATTAGAACAAAACAAATCTCTGTATATCTTTATTTGACAGTGTTTTCAGTCAAAGTTATGGTAACTGAGGAATAACCGTACCATATATTTCTCCATGAATATTCACTCAATATGTGTAAAGCCGAGTCATTCTTCCTCTTCCTGTGTTTCATTAAATTCTCCCTGGGTTGCAGAGGAAAGAACAGGATAATTAAGAAGAAGCTGGATGAGACAGACACACACAACATGCTCCCACTGTGCGATTCAATAAACTGAGGATCAATACACACACGCACACACACGCGCACACACGCACACACACACACCTTTCTGACCGTGTGAGGCAGGAGTAGTAAGCCAGCACAGACTTTTTAATAAAATTGTGAGGATTGGCTCAGAATGTGAATGGCACTTCAATTCATAAACAGCACTCTAATGAAAAGTAATTCATAGCAAATGATGCATTTGAGGTCAATGACATTTCCTCCATTCTGTCCTGAAATACTGTGCACAACTCCAAACAAGTTTGATGGACGTGCATATGTTGTATCTCGTCAGCCCTCATATTCCTCATGAGTTGTCATTAATGTCTTTATTCATGTTAATTAATCATTTAGTTACAAGAAATCCTTTCAGGTTGCCAGGTTGTGGAAAATCCTCCCACAGAGGATAAAAAGACAAGCTTTCTTTTTGTTAAGACGGGTCCTGTTGTTTGACTACAAACTGTCTAGAAACAGTTCTACAAACAAAATGGTCTACTGTATAATCTGGTAAAACCAAATATAGTGTTATCCTTATAGTCTAACTGTATATCATAATCCGGTTTTATTTTGGTTTGGGTTTGAGACATCTGGAGATAATTGTGTCTTTAAGTGTCTTACCTCTGTTGACAGCATACTTGTAACCATACAGCACTGTTGGACGGTTGCTTATCAGGGGTGAGCTGATATGCAGCAACAACCGTGGGATTTTGAGGTATGTTTATTGTTTATAATATAATATAATTATGTTTATTCCGAAAAACAGCCCTGCTTTTCTGAATTGACTAGATCATTTTCCCCTTTAAAAAAATCCAGTCTGTTTTTTTCGGGATTAAGAATGAATAAGTCTTGAATCAGTAAAACAGAGCAGAACTTTTTTTTCTCAAGTGAATGCAATGCGCTCCTGCAGCATTGGGATCTGATAACATTGGAATTCTTCAGCACACCACCTCACCTGGCTCTTCTTCAGTTTTCACCTTATTGATTTTACAGTAGTGTTGTGTTGTCCAGCCCAGGTTTGAATCATTCCAATGAAGAATACTGCCAAACCTGCAAATATTATATATTATATATTATATTGTCATCCTTATCATTTTGTGTGAGAGTCAGTTTAGCATCTGGTCTGAAAAGTCATTGATAATTAACAATATTGTAGTAATTACTTATAATAAATTGATGTTCTCTTCTCCCTTTTTTCACCACATTCTCACATCTTAAATCTTGTGATCAAGTCCAAAGTTGTGTGTCACCTCTGACCTTTTGTTATAGGTCCATACGATTATATATTTATATATAAGGGCAGCTCAGTGGTCTGTTAGTTAGAACTGTCAGCCCACAGCAGGTAACCAGGTTCACGGTTCCACCAGGGTCTTTCTGATATGGAGTTAACATTTCTCCTTGTTTCTGCGGGGGTTTTCTCCAGGTACTCCAGCTTCCTCCTACATTTCCCACATGCAGGTTAGGTTAGACTCTAAAATTTACCATATTGTTAAAGGTTGTTTATGTCTGTTGTGTATCTCTTGTTTGGCCCTGAGATCCGTTGGCGACAGGGGGCACCCCGCCTCTCGCCCAATGTCTGCTTGGATTGGCTCCAGCCCTTCCTGTTTCCCCTCTAAAGGAGAAGCAGCATAGATAATGGATGGATTTACAGGGGGATAGCATAATGACTGTGTAGTGTAAGTGGCTTTCACATTATTTACATACAACCTCATATAAAGTGCATTAACAAAACTTTAGTTTATATGACTGGCTTCAGCTTTTACTGTTTGACCCTTAATCCTTAAATGTAGTGTGTTACCTTTAAAAAAAAAAAGAAATACTTATTTCAGGTGGTGTAAGAACAAAAAAGAACATAGGTTGCAAGCACACTGTGTAGTATTCTGTTTCATATTAAATTGTGTCTGAGTGAGACCACCGGTGTAAATACTGGATCCTGGTGCAGAGTGACACAATCTGGGAAAAAGGGGGCTGCATCACATGAATACGATGCAAGTACAAGAGGAATATATTGGCTGCAGACAGTTAACTCCAGAAAACTGCTCATCCCTGGGGAAATGCAACATGATTATACAGCAGCCCAGACCTGCTTCTAACAGAAGAAAAAACTTTTTTTTATTCAAATTCATGTTTTCAAATTACATCTTTTCTGCCTTTTTTTGATTTGAAAACTCAGTGTATTAAATAAAAAACGCCCTCACTATAGAACAAAATGGATTTTTTACATAGGTAGAGAATGAGCTTTTATATTTAACGCAGCATGGATGTGCATGTCACAGAAGCAGCCACGTTCACAGCCCTCTTCAGATCATAGATGAACTGGAGGGTTTCACTCACTGGCTACAGCTTCTGCTCTGACTTCCCTGTGTCACATGGTAGAAAAACTAACAAAGATTCTATATTAAAAGTAATTTGCTAAAATGCATGATACCATATTGTGAGACTCGAATGTCAATAGCCAAGTTCACGGTGCTCCGCAATGAATGTTCTTGAGTTTTCTTTTGTTTTTCTTAAATTATGAAGAGGATGATTAATATTATCATTATTATTATTAGTAGTAGTAGTAGTAGTAGTAGTAAGTTTGATAAGTATGATGTACTTATTTTTGCAGTGTCATTGAGACAATTTCTATGTATGTTCTATTTGTGCATCTTCTCTCTCTCTCTCTCTCTCTCTCTCTCTCTCTCTCTCTCTCTCTCTCTCTCTCTCTCTCTCTCTCTCTCTCTCTCTCTCTCTAATTTTTTTCTCATAATATTTCATAATATCCCCTACGTCTTTTTCTTTTGAACGCTTTCCTTGCACAGTGTATTTATATGTTTGCTCTACACAATTTCTCTTATAAATGCTGTGGCTACTGTGCAGAGAAAACACGTGTGTGAGAAATAACAGTGACATGTGAAACAGAGAGAGCTGACAGCAGAGAACACAGGTGTGACCTTCTCCAAATGACGATGTCCGAAAGCGCGGGGACTTTGAAGTGATTCCACGCATTAACTGACTGTGAGTGAATTAATGACGAACCTGATTTAAATCATTAAATAACTCAGCCCCCCCCAAAAAAGTCATACGAGTGCCTATTAGTGTTTTTTGAGAGCAATTAAGAGCCTTTTGTGAGATCCATGGAAAAAGTCCTGGCACCCAAGCATGCATAATGGCCTGTGTTAGCGGTCATGCATAATTACACTGTTTTTGAAACACAGCGCATTCCTTGAATTATAAACTGTAAATTGAATGCGTGGAGCAGAGCCGGTGTCAGCTGACGGCGGCGGGGTGTTCGTCAGCTGAAAGAGAGGAGTCTCATTCATTCTGCAGGAAGTCAAGGGCGACATTATTAATAATCTCTCTCTAATCAAGTGTAGACGATGATTCATTTCCTTTCAAAGAGTGCTGGTGTGCATCTTAACACACGGGAGGGAAACAAGGAAAAGTAAAGTTTATGACTGCGAGGTCTGCAGAAGACAGGGAAGAGGTTTTATATGTATTGCACATTACAGCAAACAACTGGTTTGAAGTTAAAGGGGGAGTTCACCCAAAAATGAAAATTCACTCATTATCTACTCACCACTTTGCCGATGGAGGAGTGGGTGGAGTGTGTGAGTCCACAAAACACTTTTGGAGTTTCAGGGGTGAACAGCATCGCAGACAAAACCAATACAATTGAAATAAATGGTGACATCTTCTTTAATCATAAAGAAACAACAAGAAAAAAAAAAAGCCTCCATACTGCTCCTGTTGTTTCATCCCACGACAAGCCCACGACATTCAAATTCAACTTGAACCTTTATCAGTTACACCGTGGTTTTTGCCTAATTGTCCACTATTACCCTCCGGCCGCACAACCTCTTGCCAGAGGGGCACGAGAAGAGTTCAGCGAGAACTCGTGAGATCTCGTCCCGCGCCCCTTTGGAGAGAGCTTGTGTTGTGTGCTATGGAATTCTTGTCAGTTTTTATGCTTTTTTCCATTGAGGGCTGCAAATTCACAAAAGTTAAGATCCACTCTGACACAGCCAAACAGATGTTGTGGTGCGTGTAAGCTCTGAATTGGCTTGGTGTTCTGCATTGCAAGGTTACATGGAGGGGAGGGAAGAGTAATGGCTCAGGGCCTGAGTGAGTGACTAAAGGTGATTGCTTTTCTTCCTCTCCTCTGCTCCTCCTCCTCCTCATCTTTCTCAGCCTCTACAAAAACCCCTCCCTCCTCGTGCTCCTCCCTGAATCTCTGCCCCTGTGCTCCCCATAAATCCTCATCTGCAGCACATGTGCTCGGTGTGCGGGACATGCACATTCACGCTCCGCAGAAAACCAGAATGAGAGAAAGCGAGAGAGGGAGAGATCGGAGACACTTGGCAGCCGGGTGAAAAAAAAAAAAGGAGTTTGTCTTCTTCTCCCATGCACCTTCCTCCTGGCTCTGCTGCTCCCTCGCTCCCTCCCCTGAGCTGCTACGCAGACTCCGTCATCAAAACACACAGTGAGGCATGCTGGCTCGTGGACACACACACACACACACACACACACACACACTCATCCACAATCTCACACTGGAGCAAGATGCATCAGCAAGAGAGCTTGTCTTCTGATTCCCTGTCAGGTAAATACAGAACGAGATGTGCATCAATGTCATCCCCTCCCTTCTCCTCCATCATTATCCATCTCTCTTTCCCTCTTTGTCACCATTTAATGCCACATTCTTTATTCTTCTTGTTTCCCTGGCTACTCTCTCCCATTCTCCCTCTCTCTGCCTCTGTCTCTCTCACTACCCATCCGTCTGTTTGCCTGCTTTTTCACTCTTATCTACTTTGTGCTCATGAGTGCATGTGTTGTGCTTCAAGAGGTGATAACCGCGATGAGTGTTGTTGTAGAAAATCAGGAGGTGCACCTTGTTTTTTTTCCATATGGCAGCGCTGGAGGGGAGAACGTTAAGGTGGAGTCAGCTCCTCTGACTGCTTCACATCCCAAGCACAGCTGTTGAAGTATATATGGACTATTGCTTTCTTCTGACCTATATACAACCACAAGGCTCGTGCCACTTAGGATGCAATCCCCTCGTTTTCCTTCAACTTGCACCATATTCAGTGCGCCTCCATTAAATGTCCTCATCGGTTAAGAGTTTTGGCAGATTTTTGGGTAATCTGGCTGCATGAAGTTTAACAGCTGAGGTTTGCTTTGCTGAACGGTGGGAAAGTGTGGTCGCATTCTGCTGCGTTTGGACTGTGGAGGCTGGAGTCGTCCTTGGTGATGAGGACAGTGCTGCTGGGTATTGATCCGGGAACTGGTCGGTGCACATTCATCTTTCATTAGTTATGTAATTAATTTGATTGGCGACAGTAAACTGTTAACCCTGAGGTTAAAAAAATCATTACTGCTTTAAGTCTTATTGCTGAGAATCAATTTAATTCTAATTAAATTCTAACTCTAATTGAAAATCTAGAGAATTATGATAAAACCAGGTTGTTTCCTTGTTGCAAAGAATCATTTGGAGGACTCAGTGTAAGACTCTCCAAGAAGTACAAAAACTGGAGGGCGGCGAATGATGAGATGAGATGGTGTCTGTAAAAAATTGAAACATTTGACTTTCGGGCTCTTCATTTAAAAACACCTTTCATTATCGCCTCTATTTTTGAACAAGCGAGCTGGTAACAGATTCTCCTCTGAAGTGAAAATGCCTTTAATCTGCATTTATGGGGATATCTGGGGGCAGAGGGGGAATATGAGAAAAACCTTTATTGATCCACACACCGGGGATATTTATTTGTTACTGCAGCAGACAAGTAAGAATGAGGTAAACAAGAGGAAAACATAAATAAAAAGGCAATAGAATGAAAATAGGAAATGAAACAAGACATGCAGAATATGTACGTAATATACACCTTTCTTCATAGAAATATTGTTTGTATAGAAACGTTATTGAGTAAAGTGCAGGGGCACAGGACGATTGCACGAGCCAGTAAACGTGTATTTGTGTATAAGTTTAACAATATATGGAGATATTGGGATAGACAAATCTATATCTATCTATATTTAGCAAACTATAGAAAGTTCTATATAAATATATAGTTATAAATTCCACAACAGTATGCAATATAGTATGAATATATAGTAAATGTCCCAGCATGCTGTGGGTAGAAGGCAGGGAAGTAACTTGCAGGTGTCAAACTCAGCACTTATCCTGTGCAGAATAAAAGAATATTTGTTAGGTCTGATATTTCGTTGCAGGCATTACAGGGTCCTTCAGTGTTTTACAGGGTCCTTCAGTGTTTTACAGGGTCCTTCAGTGTTTTACAGGGTCCTTCAGTGTTTTGTGCCGTATCAGTAATCTCCTCTGCAACTGTTCTTCGAGACAACTTTAGAATAATCTTACTTTGTCTCAGCGCCGCAGCGGCAACGAGGCTCCTTCACAAATTCTCTTCGGACTGAGGTTTCTGCTTCTTAGCTACGAGCTTGCTCACCACAACACTTGTCACTCATCACTAACATTGTCTCGGTCAAAATGCGATCTTGTGAAAGTTGCGTGTTGGGCGCTCAAACTCCTCCGAAGAGCTTTAAGTTCATCCAAGATCATTTGTCCTCACAACTCGCCAAGTTTAGCTTTAGCTTAGTTTTCAGGCGTATTGACGCTTGACATTGGCATTTTGCAGACTAGGTCAGAATCATCTATTTATGATCACACAACCAAGTTCGTGGAATTCCTATGTGGTTCACCATGGAAACAGCTCCTCTCAACATGAAAAATAACATAGACATTGACACAGACGGCGGTAGGGAGTGCAGAGTGTTTAAGATGCATGTCCATCATCATGGTTGCAGAGAGGTCAGAGTCCTTTCGGCTGTGGGGATGAATTGATGCATGGGCAGGGATCTCTAGCGCCTCCCAGAGGGCAACAGGTGGTGAGCAGGTGGGACAGGTCAGGGAAATATTTTTGTGCCCTTGTGACGGTGCGCTGGTGGTGTGGTGGTTCAACAGATGGGAGGGGGCCAGTGCCAGTGAGCTTTGATGGTTTGTTGACTATGTATTGTAGTTTTTTTACATGATTGACAGTCAAGGTTTTTCGTGTTGACAGGTCACCAACACTAATGTGTAATGAAGATTTGAAACCTGGGGGATGCAATATGCACAGTTCCTCCTTTATGGTATTGATACATGGAAAAGAGATGAAAAAACAAGCCGACATCAGCACATCACATGTTCCCTTCAGGTGAGGTGCAGTTAAGATTGGAGCAGTAGAGTGTGATTATTTTCAGTGTGCTCTAAAAACAGAAGCATTGCATCTCACTTCCACACTCGGAATCTGTTTAAACGACAAACAAACATACAGAGTTTTCAAAAATCGTACCGTGGCATTCGGAGGAGGACGAAACACATAATGTTGCCGCGGCTGCTGCTGCGCTGTTGTTCGTGATTTATCTGCACTTCAGACATCACTCCTGTTTCTGACACGCCGCCTGTTCACCCATCACCGGCTTCATCCGAGCTCCCAGGTGAAATCATTATCAGCGCGTCCCATCGGTTCAGGTCGATTCACGTCACCTCCGCTGCACCGGATCTGCGAGCCGGAACCGCTAAACAGCACACGCGGCTCTGAGGTGATTGTGGTACAGATGTACGTTCGTCTCGGTGAACTTCTCAGACAGATGGCTGTTATTAGTAGTGCAAATTTCAGCGTGAACAACAGAGGCATAATTTAGCCTTAAGTGTGTTGTATTGGCCTGCAGCAGTGACATAGCAGGTGGCAAGAAGTGTTACATAATGTGTGTGAGTGCAAGAGAGAAGGTTCACATTGAGAAAAGTGTAAGGCACTGATGAAATGACTTGTTAGTGGGTCGACGCGCATTGTCAGCCTGTTTTAGTTTTGTGTTTCTCCCTTTCCTGTCAGATGCACATTTTGTGTGACTGCGTTGGCACAGTTTCTATAACAGTTGTTATTGAGACTTAGGAGGAGACAAAGTTAATCAAAGAGCCAAACTGCACAAAAGAACTGGAAAACAAACACTTCCTGAAATATACAGATTTTTCCAGAAAGAATGAGCTGCAGACAAGACACACACACACACACACACACACACACACACACACACACACACACACACACACACACACACACACACACACACACACACACACACACACACACACACACACACACACACACACACACACACACACCAGACCCAGCATTTTATATAACTAAATGAATCGTACATGCCACTCAAAATGCCTGTCTGCCACACATGAAGCCTGTGTTCTGTGTCTCACAATAAGAAAACGAATATTAGTGTGTAGCCTTGGGAAGGATTTCATTTTTTCTTTGCATGTCTTTGGACTGTGGGAGGAAGCAGGAGAAGAGAAAACCTTTGCAGACACGGGGACAACATGTGAACTCCACACAGAGAGAATCACATACATACATACTATAATAATGAAAAACATACAAGGGAATTCTTCAGCAGGATTTAGTTGTGGTTTAATTACGGAGTGAAGCAGCTCAAAGTCTCGCTATTATCAACAACTGTGCATCAGCAAAAAAACATCAGCAGAACAATGTACAAGCTACGGACTCATTATATTTCAGAAAGACACACACTCGTGCAAGAAATGTGAAAAACAAGTCCTGTAATAATTTTAAATATTCTGCAATAATGAATCCAAGAAGCTTTTGGACCCTTTTTCTCTTGTTTTCACCTTCACCCTCATCTAAAATCATACACACTGTGTTCAGGGGAGAGGTGCAGCAATTTATTCAAGCAGCAATTTGGTTCAGTTTAGATTCTTTTAGCCAAGAACTCGAGTCTGAACCCTGACAACATATCTCAGTAAATGAGATACGTTAAGTGTCTGCACTCCAAGAACTGATGGAAATAATGGAACAGTTATCTTCATTATTAAAGTCTTCAAAGTGTAAATGTTGTAATGTCACATTTATCTCTCTCACTCACACACACACACACACACACACACACACACACACACACACACACACACACACACACACACACACACACACACACACACACACACACACACACACACACACACACACACACACACACACACACACACTAGACCCATTTCCAGAATTGTGAAAACATTGTTCCGACTTCAGTGTGTTCATGTGTGTTGAGGTGGGAATGTGGACCAAACAAGGACGCTGTATTCAAAATGTGTTGTATTTATGTGTTTGAAGCATTCAAATAACACCTCTATTCCAATATTTGTATAAAAACAAAGAGCAAAGAAGAAGGATCAGATGTGACAGGCATATAAATAATGGCTAAAACGTGGCGTTGAGGGCTGGTGAGAGATGGACATGTAATTTGCACGTGACAAAAGTTTAACGTTTGAGAAGTTGACATTAAAAGCAGCAATTTAGAGCTGATTGTAAAATCATGTTGATTGGTTTATAAGTGATTACGTCAGCAGCTCAAGCACCAAAACATTCCGAGTCGTTCTGACCTGAGATGTCGTTCATGGGAATTTTCTCTGACGGGAACTAATCTTTCTGATTATTCCGACACCATGTGAATGCGCAGACCTGGGAGTTTGAGGGTACCGTGCTGTATCTCAGCTGTTCTGTACCCTTTTAGAAAGAGACTTCAGATGTTGTATCTGAACTCTGATGTCCTAGTTTCCGGGGTCACAGCCTGTAACGCTTCAGATCCATCACTGCTGCCGTCTTCTGCCCCTCCTCTACCACCACTGTGTCTGGTGGGCTAGCCAGCAGCTGCTTTTTCTGACTGAAGCTTGAAGTCCCACAGGATCTTTCCTCTGCCGTGTTCTACCACTTTTCCGTGGTACGTCCCATTGGGACTTGGGATGTTTCTGTACACTATCCCAGCCTCTTGTTTATGCCTCTCAGGGTACACTGACCCAGCTTGCATCTTAAACCCTGCTGCTATGTGCAGGACCAGACCCAAGGGGCTTCTTTGCACAGCCTGCACCTCGGGTCCTGCCGTGGTAGACCCCAGCCTCTGTGGATCTGGAAGGTCTTTTCTTATGCAGGGCTGCTGCGCTGCAGGCCGACTGCTCCACATATCCACGGCTCACACAGTTAAAATGAAAATAAAAGTCAGGCAGCACTGAGGCAGCATGAACTGAACTCATATTGGTGCCAGCAGTTGAGCCTGTTTGCCTGAGGGTCCGCACGGCGCCTGAGCTAGAATTTCAAAACGGGAGCGAGTGGATCGTAATTGCATGCACACCGGAGCAGTTTTAGAGATTTACAGAGAACGGGTTACCAATTTTCAAACTCTTTCCTTCAGGGACCAACAGTTTGTTTCCACGTCACTAAATCAGACAGTCAACTCCTGTATTATTATATTTGGTGGAAGGACATAAATTAGTTTCTATTACAACAGGGACATAGGGGGGAATAACAGAGTATACAATTTAAGAAACACAAAGGAGGGAAGAAATCAAATCTGATTTATTATTAGTTCATTATTAAAGCAACACTATGTAACTTTTACTGGGCAACAGCGCCCTCTGCAGCCACACATGGTGATTAATTATGTGAATAATTAATTAAGTGGTTTTCATACAAAGAAAAATCAAAGCCTATTAAGGTGTTGAGTGCAGCTCTGGCTGTGTAGTCCCACTTACTGAACTGAAACACAACTAATTGCTGGATATTACCCATGATCCCTGGCTTTCTGCACCACAAGAGCTGCTGCTGTGACAAATACACCAAACTCTGCTTACAATTCTTCAGAGTTTTAAACGTTTCCTGGCTGAGTATTGGAGATAAACTCTGGTTTTAAATGACTTCTTAGTCTTTTTTGCTGATCCACAGTTCAGCATCACTCTTGAACTTGGACCTGATCCTGATTTGAAGCTGGGACTTTCAGTCAGTTCCACACTTCTCACAGGAGATCGTATACCTGCGCACTAATGTAACAGAGAGCAAGTACAGACGGTCAAAGAGGAAACATTCTCCCTATTCCAAGTCAGTGACGCAACAAATTCATTTTGAAGCTGTTATTTATGGTTAAACGTGGTGTAATGCTGCTTAAAGTCACATGTTAAGAAAATTTTTCATTTAAAAGTTAATTGAAAAAAATACAGATTTTATACTTATTGTATAAACTTAAAGGTTCTGAATTCCTTTTTTTTAATCTAAGGCAAATGTATGTGTTCATCCACGACTTATTTCTGCTCAGGGTGATTAACAGGTTGTAAATTCTGGAGAAAAACATTAATGGCTTATACTCATGACTAATCCAATGTCTTTCATGGTGAAAGACAACCCTAACCCTAACTTTGTCTCTCCATGAATTGTCTTTTATTCCTTCTTCCTGCATTGGGGACAAGGGTTGCAAATGTTCTCTTTGTTTCAGTTTCCATATTCTGCATTTCTTTAATGTCCTAGGTCATTTGTCATATGACTTTTTTAGAATATAACGCTTGAAAAACTGAAGGGCCCAGGCCTCTGAAATGATGTCAACCCTGGCTGCTCACAGATCTCATTCTTTCTAAGCATGGCCGTTTTCATTAATACATCGTTAAGTAATGTTGCGGCCTTCTTTTTCCTCTTGGGACTCAGCTCAAGGCCATCATTAATCTTATTTTAATTTAAAACCCTGTAAAAGAAAAGCAGGCCCATGCAGGTCCACCACAATCTGTGTCCTCTCTCTACTCATCAGTCAAACTTGGTGTCTGCTTTCACACAACTTTTGATGAGTTTTTGTACTTTTTGTACTATTTTGTAATGTTTTTTTTTTTTTATGGAAAATAATTATTAGGGAAAATTGTTAATAGACAGACAGCAGTAAACTTTTATTTATGTATCTATCTATTTTTGGTAGTTTTTCCTGACTCTAGTCAAGAGTTAAGGGCAGAGGGTGTCGCACCATGTACAGATTGTTGAGCCCTGAGACAAATTATAATTTCATAAATCAAAATGGATTGATCATTATTCAGCTGATTCTCAAAGCTGTTGAGATGAAGACCCTCCCTGTTCATTCATCCCTTGTATCATCAGTAGCAGCAGATGGGTCACACATCTCAGTGTCCAGTGATACCGAGTGAGAACATCTCGTCCCCGACAGAGGACCAGACAAAAGATGTCCAACCAGCAGCTGCTGAGAGAGTTCAACATCTGGGTCAGTTAGTGTGTTCGGAAAAAATATCCTCCATCACAGTCAAGTGTTGAACTGCCAACTCCCACTCAGCAGCTGAGAGCATTCAGTCAAGGCTTCAGAGTAAAGGTGACTGGAGTTCACAGCCTCAAGGCGATGAAATGGAAATCAAATCTTTCACTTATTGACCTGTTTGATTCATTGTGTCATATTAGTATTCAGGTGTCATCACCTTCTTTTTCCTAGTTGAGTTTTTTACTTCTGTCAAATAGGATTGTGCAGAATGAACTGAGCCCTGATTCGTGGGGATGGGACCATGGAGGAAGCTGTTACATTTTTGTGCAGATCCAGTTAAAGTGTAAATAATAAATAGTTGTACATACAACAACCCTTGAAATCGGTGCAGTGGATCACCTCTGCCAGCAGACTTTGTATTTTTTACCAACCCTTTTTCAAGAGCGTGGCCTTTCAGTTTGAGTGCAGGATTGATTTCACGTTTAGATTCTGTATTTTTTGCTTTCCTGAAAAAACTGGAGGGCGGGTCAATTTCACCTGTCAACACCACACCTGGCATTCTATTGTTTGGCGGAATTTTGACAGACTTGTTTCACACAAAAATCAAAGCACTGAAGAAGAAAAAAAGAAAAAAGAGTAGCGCGATGAAGTGCAGAAAATCTAAGCACAAGCAGGGTATATTTGAGTGCAAGATCCGGATAATATTAATATATATTTTAATAATCTGAATCTGACCGACATGTTTGTTTGACCTTTGAGGGGATGGGCACTCTACGGAGTACTGCTCTACTTTTAACTCTGTTTTTATCATTCTTTTTTCGCCAAATGAATTTTTGCCATCACAGAAACACAGGGACACAATGTTACTTGCAGATCATCTTTTTTTTTCACATTTAGTTTTCACAGTCCTGCTGTTCTTCAGATAATCTAACAAGCTAACACTGTTAACTGTTGTGTGTGTGTGGTGGGGGTACACTGGTACCTCTCACACAAATACACTGAATCTGTGGCACAAAAACTGATCAAGCAGAGAGGAAAGCGTGTTTTCTCTGCTACCTGTTTCTCACTCATTATCTCCTGTTCCAAGGATTTACAGTTTGCCTTTAAATGATATCTCTCTAACAAGTGGATACAGTAGGTGACACATTAGCTTCAATGATGAGTGTCTTAATCCTAAAGGGCCTGGTGGAGCTGAGAGGCCTCCTCAGGGGAATATGGTTTGGATCTGCCTCATGGATGCAGTGTGGGGGCCTGCTGAGATTCAATAAGTTGTTGGAGACTAGGAATGAGAGAACACCAGAGAATAACTGTGGGTAGAATGAAGGGTAGTGGTTAGAGCATCACTAAGTCACCGCTCAGACCAGGTATCAACATCCATCCTGAGTGATCCAATCACATGTGGTCGATGCTACGACGCAGATCTGAATGTGCCTGAATGCATCCTGAGATCAGGTCACTCAAACCACATTTGGAGGTGGAGCAAATGCATCCTGGGCCATATATGAGGAACTGTCTATTCTGCTGATGTCCTCTGACCTGCAACACAATGAATCAAATGTATTTTGACTCCTCTTTGTGACCATACGTTGATTTCTGTTTTGTCATCGCCACATAATGATTTTTAAAGTAAGAAGTATTACACAGTATTACAAAATATTAAAACCATTAAATGTATTTAAAAAGTATTAAAATGTAGTAAGGAAGTATTAATAAAACATTAGAAGTATTGAAAAGTAGTAAAACATCTTTTAAAATATATATATAGAAATAATTATTCAGTCGTCCACTTTTAAACGGAAGCGGCTTCTGAGGCTTGAGAAGAATCTTCTAATTCAGTAGGTGACACTGGGCGGCTGCAGAGCTTGACGAGGAGAGACCCACTCATCCCCGTCAAGATGCAACAACCCTTCTAAGAGAGACTCAAAGCTCACGTGGTGTTCCATCTCAGCAGCCTCCGATTTTGGACGGATCTGGATTTGAGAACAGGTTTCAGGTCAGATGATCCAGCTCCTAAATGGCAGATAAATAGCTGGTACGGATCCAGTCTTTACTTGTACAACACATCAGAGAGTACTCACATGAAGCAGGCCATTCTGAGAGCTTGGCGGCTTGATAAAGCTTTTGGGTTTCTCTAGTATCATGTTATCTGCGGCAGTAAATTCTTCTGCCGTCTGAAGGAACAAAAGGAAAAAAAGATTAGAACAAGGCGGTTGGATTTAAAAATGAATTACACTTCTCAAACAAAGAAGAACATGGTTACTCTACCATCAGTCTCAATGATGAACCATCTTCGGCCTCCTCTTAAATGAAGAACAGCTGGATGTACTTGCCAGCACGGAGCAGGTGGTCCCTCGGCAGGCCCAGCACTGCAACCATGCTCTTCATCTGCAGACAGAATACACATTATGAGGTGTACGCACCCGACCCCTCACACATCGAGTCTCGGTGAATGGATGGCAAAGGGAAATCTCTTGAGCCCTGAGAAGGAAAGACATGAGCCAAAGATAAAAGATCTGTTGCAACATTTTCAGAGCAGAGAAAAGTGGCTAAACAGATAATGTGCAGGATGGACTCACCTGTACCCATACGGCTGGATCTCCATCCCCAACTCAACTTGGGACACAATCACGGCGCAGCCAAAGTCAATTAGCTTCACCCTGAGCGGCTGAAGCCAAGATCTTTCAGGCCATCCAAGGCCACCAAGAGCTGCAGGACCATGTGATGTTGTTGGGTGCCTGGTTTAGGTTTTAGGGCTGTCTTTAACAAAAGAGTATTCGCTTCATGATGCATTGATAGAGATTCATTTCCAGGATCTCCAACACCAAGCAGGTCTGTTCCATGTGTTGGAATTGTTCATAGAACTTGACCATGTTCGTGCAATCTGAATCCAGCTCACTGATGATTTTCAATACGGATACCTGGAGAGAAAAGAGGAGGAATGAGATGAAGCTACATTTTCTGATGGAGCAGACAACACCTGAGCACAGGATTATAAACAAAGACTTCAGTCATCTACCTCACGCTCAGTGTCCTGGGCGAACACTGTGTCCTGAGGTTCATGGACTCCACTGTTTTGCCAAAGTCGCCTTCCTCTCTAAAGTCCAGGACCGAATAGGAGGAAGAGCTGCTGTGGAGCGTCTCGATCGCCTGAACTTCAGGTGCTGTCAGTGAAACTGTGGAGAGAGATTGTGGAGACAAAATATGTGACGTGGGTGTATTCAGTGTGAGAGATTAATTCAGTCAACATTCAAAATATTATAAAAATATGATCAACATGGTGTTGATTTCCTGATGACTTGAATTATTTATGTTTTCAGTAAACAGATCAGACAAGATCATTTTGATGGGAGATAAAACTGGAAGCAAAAACATCATTGGCCTCAAGTAACAAACAGGGTTATTCTTTCTTGGACATAAAGCCAGTGCAGGGGTGGGTGAAGGGTATGAGTCAGGGTTAGGGTTAGGGTCCCTTTTGGACTTTCAGGGGTAAACAGTGTTGCAGCCAAATCCAATACAATTGAAGTAACAGTAGGTAGCAGTATGGAGGAATTTTATGTTTTTTTCCTGTTGTTTTGAAGAAGGAGTCACCAGTTACTTTTCTCCCTGAGACTACTAAAGTGTTTAGTGGACTCAAACACTTGAACCACCACTCCATTGACATAGTGGTGAATTTAAATTTTTCAGTGAACTATGTGTGTTTTCACAGCAGATACATTCAGCTTCATCTTAATTCTCTCAGAGTTAAATTTTACCTGAGGCAGCAGAGGAATCTCCTGAACTTGTCCACGATGACATCATTTAACATCAACTATTTGCCTGTCAATAATGTGGCTGAGAAGGCGGAGAATCGATCTCTAATCCTGAATCTGCTGATCGCTCCTGCTCGTGCGTCTCTCTCTGACTGCAAATGGTGGACTGAACACTGTCCATCAAAGCTTTGCTTTTATAACCTGACAACAAAACATTACATTACTTGTCATTTAGCTGACGCTTTTATCCTGTCAGTTACAATTAGGCCATTTTTTTGGGTTCAGCTTCTTGCCCAAGGACACTTCGGCAAGGGCTGGGATTCGAGGACAACTGCTCTACCCACTCAGCCACAGCCTCCCCATGATAGTCCTCTTTGCTGTGACATGTTTCTTTGAAGTCTTGATTGAAGTGTTCTAAAAAAGAAACATCAGTAAAAACATAAAACAGCAATATTTTTTAAATGTATCAAATTGTCTCAAACAGTAACATTATAATAACGATGATTCAAACCTTTTTCACCTCTCAATTAAATACACCAGGAAAACAGACTCGGCATCCTGTTATCCTCGTAAAAGACTGGTTTCATAACATCGTCAATGTCATACAGCTAAATTAAAAAAATACAATACAATACAAATACATTTACTTACGTATTATTAATTCTCAACACTCCAACCATGTTTAAACCCTACGACCTCTAATCCACACGTACATTTCTCTTCATCACACCTTTCTTTTTTCTCTTCAATCTGAATTGAAATTTTGCCTATAAATTCCTTTATTTCTGCTGTTTCTTTCAAGTTGATCCACTCTGCTTAAAAGTCTAACCTCTAATGTGATCTTTTGTCTGAGACAATATATGTGGTCGTCCCACCCTCAAAGGAAGTGCCTTTTTATAGACTGTGGAATTAATGCCCAGCTATATCCCTTAAAGCATTAAAGTGGTGTTTGTGCTGTCTTGATCTCTGCCTAATAGATCTCGTGCTTTTTTATGATATGTCATTAAAGTGCAGGCATACACTGAAGGTCAGTACGTGACATCCTGTTGTCATTGCACCATGTTTTCTCTTTGAAACCCTTCAACTTGTATCAGCACCAGAGTCTCCAAGACAACGTCTGCTCCACACTGACAGTAATTCATCAGCTCGAGCGTCAACACATCCGTATGTGGAACACTGATCTTTGATCATTTCCTCTTTTGACTGAGGGGGCCAACTGTATATTAATTTTTAATTGATGACCAGAAGCCACAAAACTACTCGAGCTTCATATTAAAACTGAGACTACAGAGGCTTTCTCCTTCATTTTCCAGCTTCTTGTGGCATTGACTGGCTGACACAGCTCTTCATTGCGAGTAGTATCTTCATGCGCTTTGATTGCGTTTAATACCGCCATCTCTTTGAGCCTGTTATTTTACAAGTATGGTTCAGTGAGACCCTTCAGTCCACTCGAGTGTATATGAGTGGTTGTCAGTGGCAACATCCGCTAGACTAGAGCTATAAATGGTGCTGGATTGACAAAGTCTTATTTGTGCATTTGCATACTCTGCCATTTCTGTGTTACCTGTTTTAACCCTGAAGTTGGGATTGGTGGCAACGTCCTGCCATCTCCGGAGAGCTCTGTGAAGAGGTTTAATCGCTGCACGTTGGGGCCTTTGCAGAGTCGCTTTGTATGAGCAGAAATCACGATGACGCTTCTCATCAGCAGCGCAAACCCAGGGGCTCTAAATCTCTCAAAGCTGCGTGGAGCATGCTGGTGTTGCCAGCGGCATGTAGACAGGCAGGATTTATAACTTACTGTGTGGGTGCAATGGATGCATCTGTTTCTTAAGTGCTTCTTCAGCTGGTTTTGATGAACGTACAGACTTTACCACCTTGTTCAAGTAGAAACTGTTATTTTGGGCTATTACTTGTTGTGCATGACACAAAAAGAAGTGGTTAAGCAAGCGTGATTTCTCAAATCAAAGATATTAAACCAAAAAAGCGAGTCTTTGTGAGACTGAAATTCCAGATCGAGCTTGGCCTGAAGTCGGAGCTCAGCCAGGCGACAATGTGTGTAAGAGCACAGGGGTTACTAAATAAATCATGGGTGAACTCCATCGGGTTTTTTTGGTGTCAGAAGCTGCACCAATTAGCCGGCATGTGCAATAGCAGGGTCCTGGAACTGTCCCACCTGAATGCATCGCAGCCCAAGTCCTCCCTGAGAATGTTCTTTTCAACGTCTTGTGCCAAGGCGACAGTATTACCAGAGGGGTGCTTTTTATGTCAATGCATTTTCTGAACATGATCACATGCACAAAACATGGAGACATTGTTAATGTGCAAGCGAAACTTAAAATGTAGTTTGTTACTGAAACCAGCATGAACTATTTTTCATTGCAAAGATGCACCAGTCACTTTTTGTGGTCCGCTGTTATTTCACTATTAACGCTCCTGCTCTACTATAAATGCTGATACTTAACTCATCCTACTTGTCAATACTGTACATTATCTGCACATTCACCCAAAGTATCTCCACTGCTTAATCTATTTTTGCACTATAATCATACTCTGCAGTTCATATCCTGTCTACCCTGTGCCTCTCTGACTGCCAACTTATATGTTGCTTGAGTACTTAGTGTTGTGTAATTATATAATGCGTAACTTACATACTGTTTACTTTTGTGTCTACCTGACTCTTAACACGGGGGTTCAGAAAGAAACAGCATTGAATCTATGTCCTGTGCACATGGCAGAACTCACAGTGAAGTTGACTCTGAGTTTAAATCAGAGGGATATTTTGGTTGAGAAAAGCGTCCGCGGAATTGAACCTTTAAACATTTTTAAGTTTCATACTCCTGCACAAAGTCGACTTTAGGTGATCCGAGAGGCAAGAATCCACAGGATGTGGGAGTAGTAGGAGCACAGACTGTTACATGATGGTCCAGTCAATATTAACCTCTATTTTGTGCGATACCCTTGAAGGAAACCTAAAATATCCAGAAAGGTTGACATTGATGTACCTCAGATTTGTTCCAACCGCGGTCAACTTGGTAAATCTGCAGTCAGCCTACATACAGCCTCATATCTTCAGTGTTGCGAGGTTCAAAACGTCGAATCACATCCTCTCTCCCGCTTTCCTTTTCCGTAACTCACAGGAACAGGGAAGCAGGTATTTCCAAACAAAGCGCTTGTGAGGCATCTCCTCCGAACTTTGGAGTATCGATCTGAAACCATTAGGGCCTCTTTATATTTGCTCTATCGATAACTGATGGAAGGACTCTGTAGCAGCCGAGGAGAGGTGAGCTTTATTGTCATACTGCGGAGCAAAGCTATTGATGCTGAGAGGGGAAAGAAATGCTAATACTGTGCAGTTATTGATCTCAGTCAGCCGCTAATGTTTGGAACACAGGAAGCAGCAGCAGTATAAGCAGCAGCAGTATAAGCAGCAGTATAAGCAGCAGCAGCAGCAGCAGCAGCAGCAGCAGCAGCGATGTAAGTGAATGCAAACACAACGTGACCATGCCTGTCATCCGAGTCAGATGAAGCATCTCGGATTGGAGCGCTGCTTATCTTTTACACACAGAGAACAAAAACACTCGTCCCTGACACTGAGCTTTCACGGACACGCAAACATCACTGCGCACTCTCCTAATGAATACATGATCTATGTCTCTCCCCCCCCCCGCCTTTCATTCAGCGTCAGTAAAATGGGCCTGATTACATAACTGCCCTACAATCAAAGGTAAGGAAATACAAAACAGCACTCTAATGTGGATCCTAATCACAGACTCTTATTTTGGAAAGGACTGTGTTGCGGCCAGATTAAAAAAAACATTTACCAAAACCAGACATCCACTTCTGAAATATAATCTGCAGCAATGTTATTAAGATCGAGAATTAAAAAAATTATAATATACGAATATTGTCCTTTTAAGAAGATTTCAATATGAATATTTTTAAATATATTTCACATGCAGCATGTACCCAGAGTACTCTGGATTGATATATTTACACCACATGGTTGACATTAACATTTTCTATTAGAGGGGATGTTATGTAATTAGGTAAAGCTTGTAATGTGCAAAGTAAAATGACCAGTGTGTCATAAGGGGATTAGTGGAATACATAATACTGTTAAAGGGCTGTTTTTTAGTGGTTTCAATTTGCAAAAGGGTTTTTGCTCCACTGTGCTGGGTTTCATACTGCACATCTTCTCTTCTAGCTTCGTTTGCTTCTTAAATGGTCTTCAGCTGTGGAGCAGGAGATAGAGCGGGTCATCCTTTAACCGGAAAATAAGGGTTTTAATTCGAGTATCCCTAATCCCGCATGACGAAGTGTCCTCGGGCAAGATAGTGACCCGCACATTGCCCCTTATGGCTCTGCAGGCAGTGCTTGAGTGATGTATGATAGAGAAAGTGCACATAGATGCACATAGGCTTTGGGGAATCAACTCCATACGTCTTTCTTCCTCAGTCAAAAAGCCATTGAAACATTATGGTTTTCCATCTTGCATCTATTTCTTGTGTCGCTTTAGTTTAGATATGCAGAAATGAAACCTCTGCACTACTAAGTCTGAACAAGAATTCATTATAAAAGCCAAACTTTTTGGTCACTGTACCACAATGGGAAATAATAAGAGGGCCTTTGTACGAATGGTGTCGAAAGACCTTGTGACATTTTTAACTTCCAAACTAAAGTAACTATCTCATATATATACATTGTGATAATTTGCAGGATAAACAGCACAGATGTGCTTCATTACAAAAATATATACTTCTCTACTTGCTCCAATTTGATTCCTGTCATGGACTTTTTGCATCGTGCATGCTGGCTTACTGACATGTCTTACTGGGACGCTTACATTGGAATTGGAAATGAGTCAGTGGTATTAGTCATACCAACACTTTTCATGTGATGGCTTTCAAATGTCTACTACAGTTACAACACCACACAGAAGAGGTCGACTCAGGGATGATAAGTGAAAATAAGTTCTAATCTTCATATTATTCCAACACTCCCTTGTGTAATATTTATTCAATTTATCTGTGCAATAACTTGTTCTGTGCAATGTCGCCTCTATTCAAATGTGTTACTTTATTCTAGTATTGTTTATACTGTCTGTATTGAATGCAATTGTTTTGAATTATAGTGCAAAGGTCAGAAAGGCAGACCTTTAAGTTTTCTGAATTATATGCAGCTTTTAAATGTGTTGTGGGACATTAATAATCTATTTTTGGTTAATATCTCACATGCAGTATTTCACTGTTCTGCCACAGACAAGCAGCTGCTGTGCTGCTGTAAAACAGCTCTAGTGCGCTACCACTTCTCGCCATTAGATGGCATCTTACTCTCAACATCGATATTGAGAAAACAAGCTAACTAAGCTAAGCTAATATTATTTTTACCCTAAAGACCCTTTAGAGTAAACACACAAACAAAACAAACACACACACAAAATAACACAAACAAAAACAAACAAGTTCAACCCGTTTCCCAAGTTGCAAAAGTTGTTTTTCGAAACAAAATGGCCGCCCACAGACATATACAAACCATGGACAGACTCACAACTTTGAAAAACGTTTTTTAAAACATCATGTTAACATGATACAAGTTTTTTTTTCATCCGGAAGACGAGTAGAGTCTGCGAGGAGTCAATAAACACGTCGTCACAGCAGTAAGTGCATGTTTTTAAACAGAGTTTTAATCAGTCTATGCAGTTAGCAGTTAGCAGATAGCATTTAGCAGTTAGCAGTTAGCAGATAGCATTTAGCCTGAATCACACGGCAGATGAAGCACCATTATCATCAACACAGAGTCAGAGTGTTTTAGATGGAAATGTTGCTGAAAGAGAACATGTTGAATAAAATGTTTAATATCGGATCATTGATTTGAACTATTTACAGTTAGAGCTACAATGCAGCAGCTACAGAAGCTGAATTTCTCATATTTTTTCTCAGGATATTTTCTCCAAAATACATATTTTAGAAGTAACAGTTAGATTTACATACAGAACATTGTGTATTATTTGCGAGATCTTTCACCAAACAGCTCTAATCTTTTATGCATTCACTATGTGGCACAACTGTGAGACGACAATATAGACTAAAAATATAGTTTGCGAAAGGGTTAAAGATGTTAAAATCATAGACTGAATGTTGAGTAAGTTGATGCTTCTAATGCCATCTGTTGAACCACAAACACATCCCTAAAATAAACTTATTTAACACCTATTCACACATTTTTTATTTGTCTTTGCATTTTTAACATCAAGGAAAATCAATATTATTTTCTTCATGTCAGGTAGCCAAACAGTTGGTTAAAGGTATTACTGCTTAATCACCATTGGTTTATATTTCCTGCTTCATAGTGTGTTAAAGATCATAAACTTAATACATAAATGATTGACAACAGAAAAAAAAAAAGAAATCAGCAAGGCCATGAAAAAATAAATCCACATAATTTATATCATATTAGTCCTTGAGCCTGTCTGTCGACCAGAGTCTGAGAAATGTGGTGCACGGTTTAACCGGAGCTTCTTTATGGCGCTGGACCTGCCAGTGATTTGTGCGTCTGTAACTGTGGTCCTCGCTTTCTATTGTAGTCGATGCCAAACAGCTGTGTAAATAAATTTCAACCATGAGAGGGAAAAACTTGGCGCTGATCTCCCGCTTCACAGATCTCACTTGTGTGGCTTTATCGAAGGAAGCGAAATGCTCGACCTCCCAAGCTTTTTAGTCCTCCTCACCCTCCTGTCTCTTTTCTGTCATGTCTCTCCCAGTATCACCATTTTAAAGCTCGTGGAACTGATGCTGAAATTACATAATTGAAATAACGGCAGGATTAAGAAACCTGCCTCTGAAGAAGCTCCGCTAAATGGAGAACGCTGTGCTCCACCTTCTCCTGTCCACAGCGTGAGTCTGAGCTGATCAGACAGGTGCCGTCTGCAGTAGCTGTATTTCTCAGTGTGCGTGTGTGTGTGGGATTGTGTATTTATGTGACTGTGCACTTCGACTTAAGCTACGTTCACACTGCTTGCCTTGGTGTTAAATTCAGATTTTTTTTCTAGATCAAATGTTTATATATGTAGCTGAACTCGGGCCAGTATTAGACTCCAATGTGGAGTTGTCATGGCCCAGATGTGAGCGTTTAATCCTTTAATTTTTTTCTGGATTCTTTCAAACACAGACCGGTTATGATACGACCCCTCAAGTTTTGCTTGTACAGACGTGTCACCCCCATGTACGATCTAGAGTGATGTAAAAGTCACAATATATTCTGATATGGGTCACATGGCTGTTCAGTCTGAGGTCGCATTAAAAAAATTTAGATCTTGTTTCACACCACTTCTGTGTTTGAAAGAATCAAGCGAAAAATTTTACCATAACCGCTCACATCTGTGGCCTCCATGTTTATCACCGACTTCTTCTCCTTGTTTACTTCCGTACACGTGGAGACAAGGCTACCTGGGATGTGAAGATGGCGTGATGGAATAAGATGGTTGAAAAGATGCATGACAAAAAGTTTTCAGTGCATTGTATGAATAATATACGTCTCGCTTCGCTTTGAAACTCTGAGAGTCTCAGAGAGAACACTGGATTCTTTTATATTCTCTTTCCCACTTTTACATTTGAGAACAGAGATGAAAGTCTCCAGTTTTCAAGTTACTCCTGGAAGCAAAAACACTTTTGAGCAAACTGTATAAAAACAGTCGCTTTTTCGTCAAGCATTGTTTAAATACATATGAAGTATTTTACAGCCCAGCACCATTAGGCACGTTACTCTGCCTTCAGGAACTTTATTGTTGTTGTGCAAGCATAACAAAATTACAAAAGTCTCATTCTCTAATTAAATTGTGCCTGTTGTAAAGATTTACAAAGGAAATATACAAATGGATAGATAGAAAAAATTAAATCTCATGAATATTGCTCAGTTTATTTGCTTTCAGGTGAGGTGTCAGGTGATCTGAATCTGCACTGATATGTTGTAGTGGATGTTTTTGTCCGAGCTTATTCATCAAAAATGTATTTTCTTATTGTATGCAGTCAGTGTGAGGGAGCCTGTTTCACCGAACACATCTGTAATGAAACTGTCAGACTCAGTCGGTGGTGAGTGATGTAGTCAGTGTCTCTGTCACAGTAAGCTACGTGTGGGGGAATCGATGGAGCGGATTTTCCGTGTGAAAAAGCACATGTATTGCTTTTTTTCCTGAGATTTGTCACCTCATCATTGGAGATGGAGGAGAATCCAATAAATTCCTGTTCCACTTGTTTTATTTTTACCCCTTTGTTCAGCCAACATCCGACTGAAGTGGAAGAATCCTCCAATCGCATCCTTTTTTGCATTCTGTGAGCAAAACAGGAATTTGCAGGAATTGAAAAGTAAATTCTGGGTCCATTAGACTAAATCCCCAACTGTTCTCCTCTTATACTATTATCTACTTCATCCCTCCTTCTATGGACTTTTTAAGATACCACTATTTAAGCTATTACTCCATATTCTGCACAAACACCTCTATCCTTTTCTGATTGTGTCTCTTCTCCTCCGCTCTAGACGTGCGTTGTCCGTCCAGACACCGGATTTCACGTGGCCACTCCTGTGAAGAGCGAACTGTGTGGAACCCGCAGTACTGTGTGGTCGCTGACTGTCAGATGCTGCTTCTGAAGGATGAGGAGGTGGTGAGAGCAGACCGCACAATCTCTTTGTCTGTCAAGTCCCTCTGTGTCACCATTGTTTTTCTCATCACTTGTTTGTGTGTGTGAGTGTTCTTGTCATTTAAATGTTTTTCATTTGCTTCCCTTTTTCTGCTTTTTTAGCCCTTTTCCATCCAAGCGTTTCCCCACTTGTAGCCTATAGTAACACATTTTCAACTCGTGTTAATATCCAGGTTTTAATCCAGTTAAAAATAGAGTCAAGGTTACACAGGCTATGCGGGTGCACCAACCCTTTTTACCCTTCTCACTGCTTCTGGGTCTTCATGGATGGATTATGACCCCAGGCCCTGGACAAAAACTCCCCATTGACCCTGGTACACACATGCAAATAGTACACGCACGCTGCATGTGCCTGAGGGCATGTCTGCATCCACACAGCATAGACCACTTTGAAGATATATTTGGACATGTTAAATTACTGCCATTTTCCGTCTTTCATTCATTCCATGTACCGCAAATATTAATATCCAGGAGTTTACATAAATAAACAGCATAAAACCACCAAAAATGCAGTGAAAAATATCCGACCTCATGCATCGTCTTTCTTCTTAGGCTGCTGTGATTTAGGAGATTGAGTGGATTGTCCCCTAGCGGTGGTTTGACTGCTCGATACTAATTTATAAAACATTCAGATCATTTTATAATCACGCAACATAAAACCATATTATCTCCAGTGTTTTAACTGTGTAGCCTGCTCTTGATAGATGTTCCAGGATTACCAAAAATAGCTTTAACACAAAAAAGAACTTAATAATAAATTGTAAGGGAATGGGCCCCATTGGCTCCAGGGCTCTAGACACTGCATCTGCTCACTTTGCCCATGTGTTAATCTGTCATTGAAGGTCTTGCATCAATCAATAATAATAATAATGAGAATGATGATAATAGGACCCCCGTAAGGAGGTTGTAATTGGAAACACAAGGTTCTGAGTGAACTCTGCGTAGGGTGTGAATTCATTCCATCATCCCACAGCAGACACCACCAGTAGCCAGGTTAAGCAGAGCAGAGTCTGGTTCTTTGCCTCTGTTGTTTTGATGAATATCACACAGGATTATGGTAGATTCTGTGAGATTAGAGGTCCTTGTTGTTAATCTAAATTATCTTCTGTCGGCAACATCCTTTCCTTGCTTAACAGTTTTGTGTGAGCGACACAAACCCAGTTCCTAGAAAGGCGTTTTCACCTATTTAATAATGATATACATTCACCAAGCACCTTACACCTGCCTATTCCCACTATTACCCAATCAGCCAATCATGTCAATAGGGATGTGCAATATGACCAAAAATCTCATATCCTGTTCGAGGTCAGTCCATATTCATTAAATTAATTATATATATCATTACTTGTTAGTCCTACATTATTTCGAGAATGTGAAACAGCATCTATTACCTCCTTCAGTTTTGACACAAGCAAAAAGCCTCTTGCATCATCTGAGTCAGGTCCTGTTTTCACCACTCGACTGCACTTTTTTGGCTGTAATCCACAGACTTTCTCTGCACAACTAAGTAAACGAAACGGAGACAGGTCAGCAGCTTCACTTCATTTTTACATCAAACGTCAGAATGAGGGGGAAAAAAAGTGAACTCATTGACTTTGACTGCGTCAGGATTGTTGGTGCCAGACGGTCTGGTTTGAGTGTTTCTAAAAGTGCTGATCTCCTGGGATTTTCACACACATGAGTCTCTAGAGATCGTACTCAGAAAGTGTAGCGAAATAACAAAACATCCAGTGAGTGGGAGTTCTGCAGATGGAAACACCTTGTTGATGAGAGCGGTCAGAGGAGAATCATCAGACTGGTTGGAGCTGTCTGACTCACCAAAACAGGGAAAAAAAGAATTGCATATTCTAATACATTTTATTTCCGGAGAGACGCTGATGGTGGAGGCAGAATTTGGCTTAATCAGCATGAATTTGTGTATCCAACCCGCCTGGTGTTATAAATCCAGACTGGTGGCACTGTAATGGTGCAGGAAATTACCTTATTGCCACATTTTGGGCCCCTTGATACCAGGCAGTCTTTGTATGAGTGCCACTGTTTGAGTATTGTTGCTGCTACATCCCTCTGAACTTGGGCAAAAAAATTGCAAGTTGGTCGACCTGTCTCAACTTTTTTTACAAATAAATTCCTGGTACATTACACTGTAGGGTTAACACTGCGCATCTTTTGGCTTTCATTGTGACAAAGTTGCAAAAACCATGTATCACGTTGTACCGTTTATCTATCTATATAAATCTCCTTCTTAAACTCTGTCCTATTCATAACATTTTTAATGTCCAATAAATGAATATATGAATGAAGACCATTTTTAAGCTCTAAGAACAGCAACAACACCAAAAACACTACCGGTCTGAGATCACTAATGGGAATAAAACCAATTTCTCATGTCATTTGGTATATTGGCAATACATATTTTTTGCTTTTATGCCACATCAGTTCCAATTCAAACCCTATTTAAAACAAAGTTAAATGACATGTAAAGTTAGAAATCTATATTCCCAACTCAAGATATGTCCTTAAAAGCGATGGGCTATTTATTTGCCACCTCATGATGTCAAATAGTTGTGGTTATGGGGGAATGCAGCCTCCTGAGCACTTCAGTTGGGTGAATAGTTGATCCCTGTGGTGCTCGAACATGAATTCAGAATCACAAAGGATGAAGTCGTCGGACTTGCCAAACTTTTTTCGTAAACCAGCATGATGGAGAAAAGTGTGGCCTCCGTTTATTTCCTTCTGACATTACTGACGTTTGCCTTGTTATTCCAATCGACCCATCCGCAGCCTTTTTCCACTACAGTGCTTTTTGTTTCACAGCAACAAAGAACAACAGCTTTTAGCCGCATCCATCCAGAGACCCAGACTCTGAAAGGTCGTCCATAACGCTGCAGGATTTCTGTTATGTCAGCAAACTGTAGGTCAAAACGATTATACAGTCTTATAATGGCTTGCTCCAGATGAAGGTGGGGCGACATGCAGGTTGAGAGAGCAGAACAAGCTCCGTTGAATTGATCAGAGCAGCAACTGCTGTGAATATGCAATCATGCAGTAGATGTCAAACATTTACAAGCACGCCTGAGTGAACTGTGCAAAATGTCATGGCTTCAGATGTTTTATGAACTATTTTTCAACAGAATGATAAGACCATGTGCTTGTTGGGATTTGATTCAAAATATGTCAGTTATAGCTCCATAGATTGAGGGAGTTTTTAATGTTGGGGTGACAGTAATCAGTAGAGAGAGAAAATTATTATCTACTGAGGAGGTTTCGACCCGTCTGATTGTTTGTTTCTTAGTTTGTTTGAGTGTGAACGCAAAACTTGGTGGATGGATACGGTTTGGGTCAGGAAAGATTTGGTGCCGCTTGATGTAATTTAAGAGACTGTTGGGCCTTGGCGGAGGTGTGGGCTCTACTTAGTGCCATTCTAGTTTGTTAGTTGGTTGGTTGGATTGTTTGTTCGCCTGCAGGACTACACAAAAACAACCAAATGGATTTCCATGAGATTTGGTGGAAAGATGGGACATGGGCAGACAAAGAATCCATACAATTTTGGGATAGAGCTAGAAGAAAGAGGCTGATCCATTCATATTTTTTCACTTTCTTTAACATTGAAAGGAAGTGTTTTTTTTATTGATTTTTTGGACATTTCCACCAATTTCCAACGGAATTGCGCATTGATCTTGATTAAAAAAATTCTTGCATTTCTTCCAGCTCTAGCAGATTTAAATGTGGTTCCATGAGGGGATTGTTGGCCCCTGGCTGAGGTTGTGTTTTTATTTGTTCTTGTTTTCCATTTGATTCATCATTCCTCCAAGCAAACATTACATAAAGCAGCATTTCTAAGAAAACATTGAGGTCTTTCTCAAACGCATTTAAATAATTCAGACTTCGCCGCGAATTAAAAATGAGAATCGATTGTACTCACCCTTTGATGTACGAAGCTGACGGATTTATAAATCCTTTTTTCAATATTGAAATTAATGAAGTAAAAATATCAGTATGCTGAAGTGCAGCATATTTCAATCTTAATAAATTAATGTTTGTCTTATTTCACTTTTTATTTTCTTACATTTTGTTGTTGTATTTCTACATTTTGTACAACTTCTAGAAAATGCTGGAGAGAAATTGAGAAGAAAGAAAGAAAAATCTATTTGTACCAGAGTCCATGCACAAAAGTTTTGATTTATAGTTGGCCGTGAAAGTATTTGCTGTAGGGCTTTAAGTAAACAGTGACTCCTTTTTCATTTCTTGCCCTTTCATTGAATCCCTTTTTGGTTTAATCAGATTTTCAGTTTTTCTATTGTTCTCTTAGGACATAATGGAAAACAGAGAATTGAAGTGCAGCATCGCTGAGAGCAGCTGATGCCGATATAGTCATTTGTAAAAGGATGTTTACTGAATAAATGACTGTGGCCTTATGTGCCAAAGGCGATTAGGCCCTCGGCCATTTGTTCAGCCAATTTGACACTTCCCTAATTCTAAGACAAACTATGCTTACCCTATGCGGAAAGAAAGCCAAAAAGGAGGATTACAGATACCGAAAGCTATGAGAGTGTGGATAACAATCTCAACATTCCCCAAGTGTGTCACATGTCTTGAGGGCTGCAATCAGAACCTAATAAAAGTGAGAGAAAGGTGTGATTCCGGAGGGATTTCCAGAGTTTAGACGTTTCTCATTTTCACCTGCAGCTCGCCGTGAAGCCTGCAGTTCATCCTCGAACTCATGAAGCACATTTTGAGCGAATCTAGTGGAGAAGTTGAGCTCATTACTCTCATCTACATTTCCAAAGCTCCACATGATGGCCAGTAGAGGGGACTCGTGATTTTCTTTTTGTGGTAGTGCCAACAACAGGGATTTGCAGATTTATGCAAGTATTTATACTGAGATTTGCCATTTGCATCAGTGATTATGTCCGTGGCAAAAGCAATAACCTTAAAGGAGACCTATTTTGCTTCTCTCAATCTTTCTTTCCTCTACTCTTTTACATAGGTTTTCTGTTTATTCAAAAAGACAGTAAAGTTAAAAAGCCTAAAGTCCACGGTAAACCTCCTCTCCTCTCCCCGAAAGAAGACACTGATCCTGAAGCTCTTGAAGCTCCTGCACCGCCTCGTCAGTAGTCCGGCTGATACTTCTGCATCATTGTGATGTCACAATGCCCCACATTTTTATAATGCATGGCTAGCAGCTAGTCTGGCATGTCTGCTAACAAAGCCACAGCTGTGTTCAGCCCGGACAAAAAGTAAATGTAAATGGTGGTGTGTTGAACCCCCTGTTGAAATCGGCAAGCCGTGCAATTCCAGGATGGAGAAGGCCATTATTAGCGGTAGATGACATGGGTTTAAATATGTGTTTATTGTGTTTATTACTTCAAAATAAACGTCATGTTACAGTCTCTGCTTTTGCCATCTGGAATAGCTGCTTCTAACATTTATGATTAATGTAACACACATGAAAATATAACCCCCTTGTTAGAGGTAATAACTTATCAGTGAGTGTGACTAATTAATAATTGGATGAGTGTGTGAACTCATGGATTATTAAATGAGTCATTATTATAATTAAGCCACAGATAATACAGCAGTCACTGCTTATGACTCACTCACACACACAGCGCAGTACTGTATGTATCCGTGTCACCCTGAGTTAATGCATGGAGGTTAGAGTTACAGCTCATCTTGCTTTGTCATTACTGCTCAGACCAGCAGACACTGTCATTACATCAGAGAAAGTGAGCGCGAGCGCTGTCCTCAAAACCAAGTCCCCACGAGGCGAGCGAGTAAAGAGGTGACTCGCAGAGAGGATGAGAGAGAGAGCGACAGGGCGATAAACAGACAGACATGGAAACAGAGCGGCCGAGAAAACAAGACGGACAGGGTGCTGCAAAGAGTTGAGAGGTGTGAGGATGTTCGATAAGCCCATTATCACTCTGCGTGCTGGGCCCTTTCTCTTTTTTCTTTGGACTCACCACAGCCGCCCTCCTTCCTTTTGTCTGTGTAATCTGTTGAAGCCAAACATTTGGTATGCAAGCAACAGGAAGATATGGGCTGACACAGACTGATGTGCTGCCAACGCCTGCTCTGTTTTAGCCAATGACTCCTCATTTATCAGGGCCTCCGCAGCTATTGTGGGCTATCGGCCCAACAAAGCATTAAACACGTTGTCCAGAATAACCACAACAGAGAAGATAAGGAGCCTGTGTGACTATGTATGTGCTTTTCTTTCATTTATTACTTTTCTTTGTGTTCTTTTCTTTGTTCTTCCTCTATCTCCTTTTTGTGCCCACTTTGTATCTTTGCCTTTTGTTCAATGTATTCAGCCTTTTATCTGTCTTATTCTTCCTCTCTGTCTCCATCTTTCATCCTTTCTTTCTCAGCGGATTCCTCCCTTGTTTTTGCAGGAGAGGCGCTCGGCGTCATGCAAGGTTCACCTCCTGCGACGCACCATCAGCGTTCCAGTGGAAACCCAGTTTCCAGAATTCCACAGCCAGCTGTCCACTGAGAGCGGTGAGTAGCCCGAGGACATACCTCAGCAGTGATGAGGATGCGTCACTATTTCCATGCACATAGTGGAATTACTTTAATTGCCTTCTTTACACTGTTTAATTAAATTAGAACGAGTAATAAATAACCTTGAAATCACGATGTTTAACACTTGTTTAACGTGGGTATGGACACATTAAGTTTAAAGACTGTGCAGCCTGTGGAGAAAAAGTGCTTTTTTATGGTTTGGCTCCAGTTTTGGCCTTTTTCCTACAACTTAAGCACTCATAGGCAGATGCTTGTCAGATACAATGTTAAAATGGGCAGAGTAACTCAAGAAGCAATCAGTAGCTCTTCTTTCAGCTCCTCAGTGACCCTGTTCAGACCAGCTATTAACATCCATCCCGAGTGATAACAAGTGGACAGCTCTAAGTACATGTGTGAATGCACCAAACTGTAGAACTGAGATCACGCAAACCCCATTCAGCGGTGGTCTGGGACACATGTGGGCCACATTGTTTTCGCTGTGTGAAAGCAAGTGCGTCCTGGGCCACATATGAAGGACGGCCTGCTCAGCTGACGTCCTCTGACCTGCTACTGTTTCATGATGAATGATCCAAGTTTATTTTTAACCTTCTCGGTGCCCATACATTTATTTATTTGTGACCAATGTCAACACTGACCAGCACGTAATTATTGATACATTTTCCTCGTCTCCTGACTCCTCTCTCTCGCTCGCTCGTGCCAACACACACAGACACAGTGACATCAAACACATCTGTAAACTGGGCAAAAACAACATAATTTGGTCTTCACAAACAAACAAATGACGCACAGGATTATTTGCCTATAGAGCAGGGAAGTGAGACATGATCTCATGTGGTCACAGGCATTCAAAGACAAACTCAGAGCTGACCGCTTGTGATCGGATCTCCCAGGACGGCTGTCAATACCACGTCTGAACAGAGCCAGTGACGTAACCAGTCATACACATGCAAAGTGAGCCTTGCATTCATGCCTGCATGAGCCTTTTTTAAATCGCTGACTCTCCTCTCTTCTCCCACATATCCACTAGATGGAGAGCTTGCTGCTTCACAGCGCTCCACTGCACTTTATGTCTCATCCTAACAACTCAGACACTCATAAAGGTTGTGCAAAATGCTGATGTCATGTTGCATTTTCCCTATTGCTTTTATGACGATGTAATGTGATATAATACAGTTGCTCTCTGGATATGTAGACTTATGACTATGGACACGATGGAGCACTTCAGTAAGACGTAGTGGATTTGTCTGAATCAGTCACAGTGAGACGGACAGTAAGGTGGCTCTGAGGTTTGACATTCAAGCGTTTGTATCCCACGGTTACCGTTGCTGGGTTGTTGGCAGGCATGCAACATGTTACCTCCTGCCTTTAAATCAGTGTGCGCAGCGTTTGTTAAGTTTAAGTGCTCTTTCATGATGTCGTTACATGATTTTGTCCCGACCCTGTATATAGTACAGTACATTGAGTGGAGGTTTTATTGAGTTAAGTGATTTCCTGAGGTGTTGTTGCATTCTATCCCTGAGACGTTGTGTCTAGACGGCATAAAGATCGTATCATTTCGGACTTGGCAGTGTTGTGTCAGTATTTTTGACCAATAAGATAGTTGCACGTTTCTTGATTACAGTGATGTTTTGTGCTGTGAACAGAACGAAGGTTTCTGCAGACACTGACTGTTTAAACAGTGCTTTTCGCATCTAAACAAGTGAGTCAGTGAGTTTGTGGTTGCATGGATTTACAGCATCATCTCTTGACCCACTAACTCTTTCGTGGAAACTATTTAGTTCAGTAGTAAATACAGATTTACTTCGCAATCCCTAAGGAAATTTGTATTTATTTCTTAGGCAAACGTAGTTAAAGCATTATGTCAGTTAGTACACTTTAGAAATGGTCTCATTTAAATGTTAAAACACTTCTATCACATCCCGTATCTCCCGAGTGAGGTCACATTCTGCTGTGATGAGAGCCAGATAATGAAATGAGCAGCGACGTCCTTCTGTCTCCTCTAAGTTATGGCTCTTTCCCAGCATTCGCTGCACAGCACATATTTGGCCTTTAAAGTACAAAGTCAATTTTTTGCTATAGTAGTTTACTGATGCTAAAACACACACAACAACCAGAAGAGTTTTAAATATGTGCATCCCATTTTGTAATCTGTTTACTGATGTCATAGTGATGTAGATACAGTGTAAGATTATCATACTGGATGTGTATGAGAAGGGAACTGGCTAAACGAATAAAGTGCCAGCTCGTTCACTAATTACAGAGTAATTAGCAAGTCTGTCAACAACATTTTAAAACTTTCCCATGATTATTATGTAAGATCATTTCTTATTCACTAATTCAGATTAACATACTGAAGATGCACTACTCTGCATGTTAGCTAGAACATAACAGATTAAATTATTTATTGGGATACACACACATTTTTTTCAGCTTCTCATGGCTGATATCTATAATTGAAGATCTCACATTTTTGGTATTGAATGTATGCGATGCCCACATCATACAGAGCAGGTATATGGACACGTCTGAAAAGTACTGGTGGCTTGGGGGAGTATTACACAAAACCATCCGTCCTTCACCATGGAAAAGCCTGGCCATAAAGGGCTATTACGTTAACGCTAGCTACTGTGGCTGCTTCATAGTCCAGCTTTGCTGCGATGACGACGTTTCAGGTCATCAACAAGATTTGTTGTGTTAAAACCTGAAGTATTTTAAAAAAAAAATATATATATATATATATATATAGAGAGAGAGAGAGAGGTATATAGATATAGTTTTAGTACAAGGGTTGAGATCCTGCTAGAATTTGATTAAAACGGACTTGTTTTCACTGGTCAGCTGTAAAATCATTTTCACATGAATAAAAAAACAAGAGAAACCTTCAGTACCATATTGACAGATGGATGCATTTGTGTGTTTTTGTGCCCACTTGTATAAAATTATAAATCATGCTTCATATCACAAAAACACAAAACACACTCACGTGCTCTCTGTTTTACTCAATAATTCATTGCCATAGTTCTCACCTGCTCTTGTCCTTGAGAGACATAGGCTTTCAATAAGCAACGTGATGAATAAAAACCACACTGAGATGAATAGGAATCCTCAGCAAATCAGAGAGCACTCTCATCTCGTCTCATCCTCCGACTGAATAGTGAGCGGAGCTGCCGCATCTCTTTTGAACTCTTTGTGGTTTTGGCACAAACATGCCAGAGACGGAGAGCGCTGTTACGCTCCCACCAGACCAACAAGGCTTAATTTTACTTGGGTGGGAGTTTTTTTTTCTGGATGCAGCTTTGGAAAAGTTCTCCACTGTTGGTTCTTTAAAGATGCTGGGGCATATGCTGCCCTATTTTCCAGCTTTCACTGCTTCCATAAATATTTTTCAGGAGCTGTCAAGTTTTAGATGGGATTAAAGAGAGCCGGATAACTGACCGAAGGCTGTTGAAAGATTTTAACATGCCTTGTAGGCCAGATACTAACTCTAATGTATTTTGAATATCTTAAAATTCCCTCTGATGTTTAATTGAACTAAGTCCTCCTTGCCTCCATCTTTCTCCTCTGTTTATAATTGCAATCTGTCATTTGTCAGAGTTGTATTTGTTGACTTCATGCCACTAATGGATTGTTCTGCCTTGTCAGTATCTTTTCTGTTGTCACTTGTATCAGTTTAAACAAAGACAAACTCAAATCTTCTCAAATATAAGAAGTTATAGCTCATCAACAACATGTTATAGTTCAGATAAGAATGTTAACAAGGTTAGGGTTGGCTGGGCTCTATTTGCTTGCTATATCTGAAAGGGCAGGGGAACCCATTGTGTATACAAAGTCGACAAACAGCCGTACCTATGTTTCAAACATGTATATCAATGAGAGCGAGCTGATCATCACCAACCAGATGTAACGTACTTGTACAGCTGCGACTAAAGCAACAATAAATTTCCAACTCCCCTCCCGCTCGCGCTGAAAAATTGATTTGACAATTCCACCTTCTCAGCCATGACAACATCCATAGTTTTTTCTTCTTTTGTTTTTCGCTGACAACAGAACACACAATGTCGGTCCTCCTCCATGTTTGTTTTTCTTTTGAAGTCACGTTTAATCAAGCAAGTTCTCCACCCTCCAGTTCATAAGGTGGCAGTAATGCACCTAAAAGTTGTTTGGCAACCACCATTATAATACCAAGAAGTAGAATCTTGCCAGTTTCTGGGAGATTCAAAGTCTCTGGAACTGCTGCTCTTAAATTGTTTCCTACAAGCGGCAAGTGTGTCCATTCTGACGATTATAAGATTATCCTTATATAGATATATCCTCTATAGATGTATAAAACAATCTTTAGTTGCAGTCTTGCAGAGCTATTGTTACCTTATACTGCTCAAGCTGTCAATTGTCAGCTAAAGCCACATGTGCTGTTTTGTGTGCCGGATTGAAAAGTGAGTTGAAACCCAGCCAGCGAGCCTGGTCAGGTTTTGGACTTCATCCATTGTCGCAGTAGTCGGGAAGTTTCTAAATTATTTTGGCATGGTGGCGTTTTCCAAACTGATGTTACAAAGTTCTCGTTATGATGGGAATAAAATATGCTGAGCGTGAAATTGATCAAAGTGGAAACATTCAGCTCTGCAAGCCCCTCCACCCATCTCTCTCCCCACCACCACCACAATGTGGAAACTGCTCCGCTCTCTCTCTCCTCCCTCCCATTCCGTGCTCCGTCATACTCTCTCACTCTCCCTCTCTCTCCCCACTCTCCAGAGAGGGGTTCAGTCAGACAGATGTAACACAACAGTGGAAGCCTGAGCTGAGCTGGCAGGCTGCGGGGGCCAGACCAGAGCCAGTAGCTCTGACTGGGGAGAACAGCGAAAGGGGACGTCAGAGGCAGCGGCGGCGGCAGCAGAAGAGGAGGGGGGATAACAGTAGTTCTAGTAGCAGTTTCACTAGTTGTAGTTCAGTTGCACAGCTGACTTTGCCTCGGGACATGGGTGTGTTGATGCGGGTGCTCATCACCCTGTGATTCTAACATGGACCCTGACACCAGCACCCACCCAGAGACGCAGCATGGTGAGTGAAAGATCTGACACAGAGAGAGTGATACTTGTGGATAAAATTCAGTAGCGTGTTCGTGAACAAGGGAGTTGGGTCACATGATTTTCCGGAAAGGTTTCCATTATGACTAGGCTCTCCTTTTGGCTCTAAGCTGTTGACTAGGGCCTCTGTGGTCAAATGAATAGGACTTCAGTCTGTTCTGTTGGGCAGGGGGTTAAGGGGTGAGGGGTGTTACATGGCAATGTGATGAAATCAACTGCCTGCTAAAGACACTTTTTGCTCTAATGACCTTTATTTTTATCAAAAATGTTCCCGTTTTTCAGTTATGTTTGTCTTCAGTTCAGTTTGTGGCTGTTTTGGTTCAAGCCTCACAGAGCAGGAAGCTCTCCTCTCGCTCTGCAAATGGAATAATTAACTATGAGGGCCGTGGGTGTACCGTTCCCTTTTCAAAAGCCGCAAGATAATTTGATGGTTATTTGAATGTGTATGTTTGTACGCTGTGTAGCTGTTTCTGCATGTGGGTGTTCGTGTTGGAGATAGGGCTGCACAGAGGAATGAAAGTGGGAGACAGAGGGAAAGGAAAGGGGAGAGACAGAAAGAGTTATGTACACAAATAAATCCAGGGGGATCTCAGCTGCACTGTAGGCCAGTGAGAGCGCTCACTCTTTCTCTTCCCCCTCATTTTCTGCTGCCTCTTTTTTTCCCATCCACCGTTCCAAATGTTCGAGTTTAAACTAGGTAGTTAAAAGGCAGGAAAAAAATTGGGTGTATTATTAACTGGGCCAGAAGAGACGATGTTTTGTCTTCATGGCCGACGGGAAGGACTCTGCTGCGCTGCTGATGAAGAATGTGGTTAACAGAATGAGTCAACAGAGAACATATTTCAAGAGAGCGTAGTTGCCCTTCGCCAGCGTCAAAGCCACATTTGCTTTATATGCACTGGGCTCCCTGCCATGATGGAGAAGGAGAGACAAAGAGAGGGGTAAAGGGGACTGCTAAAAGATAACTTTCAGCATTTGTATCCATCTCCTCAGACGTAAAACTTTGCGTTTGCAAATAAGTGAGAAAGTTGAGCTTTTTTTTTCTCACCTTCACAGTGAGGATTCCCAAAACTGTAATGTCAGCTTTGTGCAGTAATATTCAGGTTCTCCTCTCAACCTTGTCAGCCTGAGGAGACCCGCTTTCTAAAGGTCTAATGATCTGATATCACCTGATTACATTCTCACCTCAGGCTTGCTCAGTTCACGCTTCGCAAGGCTCGCGGGCATCACTCTTCACTCGTTCTCAGACACACACAAACACGCACGCATGGAGATGTTGTTTGCAACGAATCTACAAGCAGAGCTTTGCGTTGAATTCCTATAGGCATGCTTTTTTCTGTGTATTTTGTATAAATAGTAGATGTTTATCTTATGTGCATAAACAATAGCTGCAGATAGTGCTGCAAATGCATCCTCATGTCATACACTGTTTGAATGGATAGAAAGCAGATGATTGTTCATGCTGTGCTACCGCCGCCATATTTAAATGTAACAGTAGTCACTTGACTACATGCTGCACCCAGTAGTTTTGTCAGAAGTAAAGTGCCCTTAAGTAAGAGTATTTGTCTTCACAGCCTCAAAATAAGCATAACCACTATTTCATAGGAGCACATAGGGATCAGAGGAATGTTAAGGGAGGAAACTAAAAAGGGAGAGGCAGAGAAAGTGGCCATCATTGACATGTAAATAGGTCTGTATGTTTTTGTCCTAGTTGAGAAAGGTTGAATGCTTGCTCACTTACTGGAGGGGTAAACACAGGGACACAGTGTGTGTATTTGTGTGTGCTAGTGTCAGAACTTTGATGAGACAGGGATTAAACCCGCTGAGATTTCTTCTTTTCTTTTATCAAAAAAGTTTTTTGAGGGAAAACAAGGGCTTTTTCACTCATTTTCCCCTTTGAAGTGAATTAGAGTTTAGACTAAAATTCCCAGATTTTATCCAGATGAATCTGTGGTCTTTTGGGTGACAGCGCTGCAGGGCTTTTGTCTCGAAGAATGTTCAGCTTTTAATAAAAGACTTATTCTTGCATGTGTTGTCATGTGCTAAGCTTTAGCCAGAGCAGGGTCGTACATGGTGTATAAATTTGGGAACTTGGCTGTCGGCTTACAAATTTCGATCTAGTTTAAAAAGAAGAAGCATTATCTTGTACCAGGCCTCATGATGAAATTCACTTTATTCTGTGATAGAGACTTTGTTCAGTTTATTGGGTTTCACCCTTCAGCCGATGAGTGTTGTCAAAATTGTTTAGAGACCCATGATGTTTAGTCTGTCTTGTTTCAAACTGTAAACACGTCATTGTATGTAGGCCTGTGTTTGTGCATATTTCTGTATTTCCATCTTTTGGAAAGCAAATCTCGATTTTTAAATCTGAGGTGGAAAGACATTGTAGACTTTGTTTGGTCTCCACCATTTAAGTGTTTAAATGCTTCACCACTGTATGTTCACCAGAAAGTCCCAATTTATTTTTAATTTCTGCCATTTAGTGCAAAGCCAGTATTCTAGAGTGGGTTTAACTGCCACCTCTTGCGACTTTAAATGATGCTATGAGCGATGTGAGAGTGAAACAAAGCAATACATTTGAGGCCTTCACACCCACTTGACTCACAACTGACACGGTCAGGTATCCGTGAGAATATAGCCATGTATGGGGCTGATCTATTCTCCTCAACCGTCATATTTCATGTTTGTACCAATGCGCAAAAAGCATTGTTAAAATCAATGAAGAGGACTTTTTGACTCAGAGTTACTTCTACACAGGTCGGGCCAGTGTTATGCCCATTGTTTTCTTGCCTGCCAAAGATGGTAAAAACTTTTATTACGCTCCAATGGTTCATCAATTCAACAGGATTTCTCCCAGTGCCAGTCTGACTTGCTTGACAATGACTTGAGAGACAGTTGTGTTGTCAAAGTTTTTATGTGAGAGAGAAGGAAAGATCAACAGCTGGGCAAAAAGGGGCTGAGTGAATTGATGGACTGCACACGGCTCTACGACAGAATAACGTTCACATTGTTACAGGACTTTTATAATTTAATTGTTGAATTCAATTCCATAAGCTTTACTGAGCCAAAAGCATGTAAGAGTTCACCTTCTTTTATTTGTATTGTGCATCAAAACTTTCAGGTTCTGAAGACATCTAGTTGAGACTGCGTTTCACACTTGGCTTTCAAATTCTTCTCGAGTGGCTGCTGTGGTGGGATTTTTCTTCCATGCTTATATTTGACTCTATTTGTGGAAGAAACTGTGAATGTTTCAAAGACAGAGGGGAAAAAAACACATACACACATTCGCAGCCGTCATCTCCAACAAGAGGAATGCTGTGGTTATATGCATAATGGATTGTACAACACACTGAGAAACTCAAAATGAAAAAGAAAATGCTGGAAAAGGAGACATGAAAGTACAGAGAGACCGAAAATGTTACCTCCTGTCAGTGGCCCATGCCTGGAAGTGCTTTTGAGGGACATATTGTATTTAGGCCCACTAAAAACTTAACAGTCCAGAGGTCAAGGACACATTTGTCTGACCCCATTTGGATGAACCCTGAACCCTGACCAAATGTGGCCTGAGCACTTGGGTCCTGATTTGTCCTCTGGGTACTTAGGGGTGCTTCTGCTGGTGAATGTCCCAGAAGCATCAATGAGTTGGCCTGAAATTTATCACAGGAATTCGTGTCTTTTTAATCAATTGGTGGAACTAAGGAGCCTCAAGGACTCAACTCAAGACAATTTTTTTCCACAGTTCTGTTTGTCTTTCCAAAGCAAATCAAACCAGGCACAAATGTCACTGGGTGGTACAAGTATGTGGAGAAAAAACAAAATACATTTAGCTGAGTTTGTCCTTTACAACATTGACTATAAATCACATAATTTTATATTACAACAAACAACATGACAATTTCAACATATTACAAATGTTTGTCTCCAGAGTATCAATCTCCTGTTTGTGATCTGTTAAAGTTGGAGTGTTTAATTAGTCTGTTTTATGCCGTAACCATAATAAGGCAATTGTCACTAAATACAAACATCAGTTTGGTTTCTCTTGCTTTTTCTCAACCTTACATTTGCCTCATACTTTTCAATCTTGCTCGTGGGCTTCAGCTTTACAACTGTCATTTAAATGTAAGTAACAAACAATTTTATATCAGTAGTCCTAAAAGCAACTTAGATATTCCTCAACAACCCCCAGAGGCCCTGTTCACCTCCTAGACCTGGTCCAGGAGGTGAACAGCTTTTTTGCACACCTGTAGGCCATCGTAAGAAGACTTAGCAGAAAAAGATCCACAGCTGTGAGGTCCCCTTGGCACATGACAGATGAAAAGTTCATCAAACCGACTGGTGCTGCGATGGTGGATATAAATAACACTGCAAGAGCAGAGCTAAGCAATAACCTCAGAGAGCTGACTTGTGGCCAGCAGCAACAGTGGCACGACTCCATTTGGCCCCGTTTGTCAGAAAGCCACCCTGATGGGGGGGGGGTGGAACTGTCTGTCAGCGGAGTCACTGCTGAGGGGGGAGGGAGGGGAGACAGGGGAGTGCAGGGTATATAAGACAATAGTGTTGAAGGAAAATTGTACTGTCACAAATCGGCGCCTGTTATGTCGACGTTAAGCATGTTTAGTGTGGTTTCGTGCGTGGGTGCTACAGTGAGCCATAGCGTGTCCCTGGTGTGTTTTGCTGTGGAAGTGTGTTGTGTGTGTCTAAGTCAAAGTGACTGCGAGGCGGTAACAATTGAGCCAAACGCACTTATGAGCTACTTACATGCTCACGTGTCGGGAATGTGCTTTTTTCGCGTCTGTGTAGGTCTTATGTAAATGTGCTGGTCCCGCACTGAGCGAAGTGGGAGCTGAGAGAGGTGGAAAGTACCGACTGTGTGAAAGTAAACTGGTGAAGTCAGACATCGTGGATGCAAGTATTTCCCTGGGTGATAGCAGGATGCAGGAATCGTAGGATAAACTGATCCTAATCTGCGTTTTGTTTATCCTTCCTCATTGTTTGTGTGGTTTACCCAGCTACAGATCTGTGATGATCCACCAGGGTGTTTGTTTCAGTGCCACTACTGGTGGGAAAATGGGGTAATTTGAGCCTGAAATTAGAGCTTTGGGATTAACAGCAACATAAAACTTGAGATGGTTGGTTCTGCTTGTCTATCTGCTTTGTTTTTCGCCATCACAATGAAATTATGGTTATGGTCTGTAAAACCCCTTTGATTAAAGAGGGCAAGGTATGTTCGGTGATGCTATAACAAGAGTAATTCTGTGAAAAAGTAACCAATTAATGTCACTCAATGTAGTAGCATTTGAAGATTTCGTAGGCGGCACTAAAGGTTACTACTGGAAATCAGTTTAATTGCCTGTTTTCATTAAAATGAAATACAATTGCAGCGATTAGATCCTGTATAGTAAGTTTAGTCAGAAGCACCTATTATATCAGTATTGACCATTTACAAAAGGAAAAAAAAAGCTCAGCTCTATGGAGAATTTCTAATAAATCCTCTTTCCTAGAAATTTCATTTCTGCACAACTGAACTGCAACAGATATGTTTCGTGGGCAACATATTCACTGGCTGTATTATTTTCAAGAGGCAACATATTTTTGAATAAATGCAACACTACAGTTTTTTAATGGCTGTGCTTGCAGAGGCACCAAGAGGCGTTTGAGGGGGATGCTGGGCATAGAAAATGCATCACTCTCACAATCGAGAATAGGCTTCACATCCAGAGCCCAATAGGCACATCCAGAGCCCAGTCTGCGGTTGGATTTTGTCAACAAAAGTAGGCTATTGCAAGTACATGTTGTAAATTTAAAAGTTATAATTTAAAGTTCATGTTGTGTCTATACTAAATCAGAAAATACTTTTTGCATCACTTTATAAAGATCACCATGATTCGATTGCTAGACTCACTCTTGTGTTAATGCTTCACATTGACCGTTGGTGCCTGATCGTCATAACGACAGCAATCGCAGTTTCATGCTTGGGACACACAACATAGCCGGCTTTCAAGCTAACGTGCCATGCTAGCTATCAATATAATGCTGAAGAGAAGTAGACAGGAAAAAAAATCCACAACCAGATGAACACACACCAATTTCATTAGCTGCCTCTGCTTTCCCTTCAGCGTGATTTGATTGGCTAGTGCCTATGTTTGTTTGAGCACGAGCCGATTGGCTGGTGCATCCACTGCTCAACTTCTGCTGTACACAGCACGAGCAACGTCACCCCATTCAAAGTGAATGAGCAGCGTTTCGTTTGAATTGGCCAAGGCATACAGTACGTGTGAGTCCAGCGTGATACTTATATATGTGTGTATATATGTATATATATATACTGTACTGATTATTATCAGTCTCTATGTATTTGTGGCTTGCCAGATGCATTGATTAACAACAAATCCTTATGTTAAAAGAAAATATAATCTGTAAGCCATAATGCTTCCGACGAAATGTACGAGCTCTTGCAGTTTAGTTGTGTGCATGAACTCAGTTTTTAGGAGCAATATCGAGAATTCTGAAAAATGAATCCTTCCAGCTATAACGACTCCCATATCTTCAGATCTAGTGGAAAGAGCGACAGTAAAGCATGAAACAGCATTTGCATGGGGCTGTCAGCAGAGTTATAAACCAACACAATTGTCGATTCATGACGAGGCCCTCAGAGTTCAGTGTGTCACCCTGGATGAGCTGCTTTAGGGGTTTTCTATCGCTGACAGTAGAGAGTGACAGAAAACATATGCAGAGAGAGGCGTGAGTGGTATGTGATAAATGTCCGTACGAATCCAGGGGGGCCTTAGTTGCTATGCGGTGCATGCATTATAGACTGCCGGGCCCCAGGATGCCCCAGTTCCAGCCTTTTTATATGTTGAATTCCATTTGGAATCCCTCCACAAAAAGCACTTGCTGGCATGGCAGCGGCCTGACCCCACGTGCCGCACACAAGTGCCTTTGTCTCAAAATGGCAGATGTTGGCATTCCTGACTGTCCCATGTCCAACTATTCCTGCAGCTGAAACACACACATTCCTCCGTCTCTTTCATGAGGAGGCAGAAACGAGCCTGATGGAGTTGGACTGTTTAATGCGTTACTTCTTTATGACACATAAACTCAGCTCTCTGAGGAGAAAAGTGTTATTAAAGTTGTGCCTCAGGATAAACATTTATTCAAAAGAGGCACAGAATGACAGAACGACTTCTTAAGGCACATCATTAGGAGGCTGTACACATTATGCAGATTGTGTATCTCCACTGATGCTCCTTTGTCACACAGACACTATTCTTCATTTTCTGTTTGCTCCTGATCTCCCTCCTTACATCCTGTATTACGTTTCCATTGTTGCTGTCATTCTCCTGATTCAGGTTCAGCAGAAACCTAAATGCTGTTTCTGGAGGAACAAAATAAGTTAATCATTTTTTACTCCAGAGAACCTGATATTCACGCATAGGGTTAAACTTTGTCATCACTGTGCATATTCATAACTTTTAATAATAATAATATACTTTATTTGTTTAGCACCTTTCATCCAAGAAATGCAGCTCACATACATATAGATAAAAACATGTTAAAATGTAATTCATATAGAACGGATTTTAAGTAACATAAAGAACATGTTAAAATGCGTGCAAACAGAAAAGAAAAAGTGATAAAAAATTATAAAATTGCAGGCAGGAGCAAGATCTAGTTGAAGGCTGAAATAAAGAGAAATGTTTTCTTTTAAAGACGTTGACTGAATGACGTTTGCTTCTCCGATATCTAGCGGCAGTCTGTTCCACAACTTCAGAGCGTAACTTACAAAAGCTGCTTTACCTTTTCACACGTTCTTTGACATAAACACACCCAAATCGACTCAGGAAAATAAACAGAGTGACAGGGGGTGAGGGATCACTGCGACGGAGAGGGAGACAAACAGAGAGGAGGATAAAAGCGGAGGCGTGTCTGTGTTGTCTATAGGAGTGGACTTTGCTGCTTCACTTTTTTGTCCATGTGTAACTCTATAGCCCACATACCGAAGTACTCACTCACTATGTCATTTCAGCCTTTAGGTTTCTGTCTGTCCCATTCTAACTCTCGCTCCGTCTTTATCAGTGTTTTTCCTGGTAATTGTTTAGTTGGATTTAGACGTCAGACAAACTCTGGCCTAAACAAACATCTTATAGGCTTCCTGATTTGACCTCAGTCAGGTTAAACCTGTATTTAATTGTTTTAGATAACGAAAACATTTTTTCCACAGTTTCATACTTGGGAATTCTCATTTCACACAGTGAGAATGACATTTTTTAATGAAGATGGGTGTCAAGACTAAGTTGTGCAACTTTTCTCTCTTGTTCTAAAAGTAAAATCTGTGGACTTCTGTCATGAGCCGTTTACAGACATGAACTCTGGAAAACGTCTGGTTTGTCTTTGTTGATGCGTTCGCTAACAAGAGAAAAATAGTTGTAACACTCCATGCAAGGAATGGCGCCTGGGTGGCGAGGCAGGACGTAACGTATAAATTCCGCTGCGGACCAAAACCTCTCGAATCCTGTCTTTCCAAGTTGACATCTTTGTTAGTGTCTTCTACTCATTGTCCCTCATCAGCAAAAACACACACTGTGACATAGAAAAACAAACATCACATTGAGCAGCCTCTCAGTTTACAGCTTTCTTTTGACGTACACAGACTCATCAGGTAGAACTCATTCTTCCTCTTCATCATCTGACACGTCCATACATTTCGCCAAAGCAGTAAATGGTCCCCATACCTTTACAAACATTTTCCCTTCTGTATATAAGTCACTATTTCTAAAGGAAAAGTTTGTGTGGTGGTCTTTTTCTGAAACATTGCAATTGATATTTTGGCATTCAAGAGACATATTATCTATGACATTGCTCACTTTTGGCCTCTTTATGGTTCTTTGGATATTGTCCTAAATATAATAATAAAAAAGGTCCATTGCAATGTCCTTTGAGATATCCGGATTGCATTTGAATTACATGTAAAGTGGTAGTTGTTGTGTTTTCATAATTTTTTTTTAGAAAAAAGCCTCACTAATTGTACAAAGCTGTTTAGAATGATGAGGTGAAGTAAACATGCCGATCTTCAAAAAAAGCAGTTTGCCAATGTGGCAGTCATTTGCCAAAATGTGTCAAAAACTCATCACCGAGCTCTGCTGAGCAACAAACGAAGAGACAAACTAACAACAGGATGTTTTGCTGGATATTTTTATAGTTGTGCTGAATTCCTTCAGAAGCGAGAAACACATGAAAGTCATAGATCAACGTATTTATCCCGTCCTCACTGATGTCACACACAGAGCAATTTGTATCATTTCACATTTACGAGACATGTGGAAACTGGGCTGTTTCCATTCTGGGTTTGGAAGCCACGACTCACTACATGTGCAGTGAAGGAAACATGGAGCTGTCAGTCATCAGCTTTTTCTAACCCACTGGCTTTCTTAATGCTCTGTTGAAGTAATTAGAATTAGCCTAATTGTAGACGTAAAGGCAGCTCAGTAAAGGAAACATCTTGTCTCCGCAATTTTCTCCCAGATCAGTCTATTAACCTTATACATACAAAACTTAATCATTGAATAATTGAATGGTCTATTAAAGGCTACATCAGTGTAAACACATCAATAATCCTTCTATAATGATACAGTTTGAAAAATAGGTTTTCTTTTCCAGATTTGCTCTTTGTCTCCTGTGAATTCTGGTGCCACAGAGGCAGAATGGCTCGAGGTATTACAATGTTGATCCGTCAGTCCATCTCTTTGAATGATGGATTGCCGTGACGGTTTATACAGTAATTCATGGTCCCCACAGGATGAATCGTGTTGACTTTGGTGAGCCCTGACTTTACTTCTGGTGCCACCATGAGGTAGACATAGCCGACTTGATGAGTATTACTTTGGTTGCCACGACAAGTGGTAAACACATTCATGTCTATCTCAGGATGAATCATAACTAGAACCTCCACTAAGGCCCAACAGTCCCCTAATGAAACCACATTTAAAGTCACTAGATGGATTTTTATTTGGATCTTCACTCACTCATAAATATCAGATAAATATCAGATAAATCTCCCAATGTTAAAGAAAATGAGAAAAACCCTGGATCCGCTCCCAGATCTGCACCAGAATTCCTTGGTTTCGTTCCCATACAGCATCCTCCTAAGTTCAATGGTAATCTGTCTAGTTGTCTTTCTACGATCCTGCAAACAAACAAAGGCAGAAGAAAACATAGCCTCCTTGGCAGAGGTGACAAAACTGGTGATCCCTTCTCTTGTCATCTGGCACTATTGGGCAAAAATTTCAATGATTTGATCGGTTAATTTCAATTTCACTGATTTGGTTTGTGACTAAATACCTGCCACACTAATAATGTTCTGACAAGGTGCAGCTGTCCATAAAGTTTAGAGATAATTAGCATGCTAACATGCTAGACTAAGATGTAAAAATGTTAGCATAGCAGAGGCAGGAGGTGACTGTGGAGATCTCGTGATTTTCTTTACAACACACAGATATCAAATTCTCTCTTGACACTTTCTATGGAGTCTTCTACATGTGTCTCACCACTTTTTTACCCGGAGATATTTGTTTTCTTTTTGTTTCTTTCATTATTTCAGTCTGTTGCGTGTTAGAAGCATCATCAACCCCCCGACTTGCGATGAATCCAGCCTGCTGAGTTCTCACATTGAATTCCCCTGAATTTCTATGGACATTATACTATGAGTCCAGGCAAAGGAAGTCTGCAGATAATCCAGAGGCTCTCACTCAGACATTTGCATTCACACAGCTTTCACATTGCCAGCATGACTGTAGACCTAATGTTAAAATTATGACATAATAGCAGACTGTATTTAATTTCAAATAATATGTAAGATAACACAGTTTACCACGGGGAAACAGCATCACATGATGTTATTCTCATGACAAAAACACTAAGCCTTTAGTTTGACTTGATGTGGAGGAGGGAAGGAAGAAGCTGAAGTAGAAGTGAGCTGGTGTGAATAGCTGGAGGAGGGGGAGATCTGATGTCACCTCTGTGGACAAATGTCTTGCTTGACAAATGTGTGGCCAAGGACAGCAGCCGAAACATGAGAGTCCTGTTCCTTTTGCCGGAAGGAGGAAGGGACATGGGAAAAGACAAGGAAACATCCCAACACAGCCACAACATAGTCATCTGACTTTTAAACAGTTTTTTCTGCATACATTATGAACCCTGTAACACTTTAAATCCCTCCTGAAAATAAATAACATTTCCAGTGCAATAAACATTTAATAAGTATTTTTTATACTTTTATTGAATGTTTTCATCCGGAGATATCAATACGAGTAAAATGTGAACGTAAACAAAGAGTGCCCAGGGAACAACATTCATGATCATCCATAGAGCCACTGTAGAAAGTATCCTGAGAGCACAGCAAACTTCAGCTAATGCTTTAAAGCTGGAGTGTGGTGGCGAGGCCCGGCCTGGCCCCGCGGTTTTTGGTCAGCTGCAGGGAGGCCTCCGATTGGTTGGGACCAGTGGTAGGAATTCAGCTCTCTGAGTTTGAAACTCCTCCCCCTCCTCCACCTCCTTCTCTGAGCCCCAGGCGCTGAGGCAGGACAGCGTTCCCTGTGCACACACACACACACATGCACTGGCTCTCTCTCACTCTGTCATTCTCTTTCTCATATGAAAGGGGGTGCAGAACAGGGAGTTACAGACATCTGAAAACAGAGAGCAAGGAAGTGAGAGAAAGCAACAAAAGACAAAGAGAATACTCTCCTGCCCTCTGTGTGTGTGTGTGTGTGAGCTTTTTTTTTCTCTCTGTGTGAGCCTGTGAAGGGGGGGAGGACCTGAACCCTGTTAAGTGCCCCTGCAGGAGTCCACAGGACCATACACACACACACACGCATACTCGCTCACTCCACTGCAGCTACTGCAGTCTGAATGAGTGCAAAGCAGAGAGCAAGGAAGCAGGAGTGCGAGAGAGAGAGGGGAGGAGGAGAAATCGCTGGAGTTGCTACTTGTTGCTCTTGGTTTTTCTGTGTGAGGATTGAGGATTGAGGATGATACTACTTCTGCTCCCCCTGCAGCAGCGGGACCTTGTCTGAGGTGAGCACTACAATCCCACTCTCTGTTTTTAACAACTTTCGCTGGCCAGTAATTCTGTGAGAGGGAAAAAATGGGGGTCTGACCTACAAGTTCTTGAGTATTTCCAGTGTGATTGCTCTCTTGGTGGAATGGCGGAGGGGGGTTGAAGGAGAGGAGAAGGTGTGGAGGGGGAAGCTTTTTCACGGGAAGCAATGTTTATCACACCGATCTGTCTGTCAGAGAAAAGAAGCAAAGAAGAGGGTGAAAGAAGCAAACTGTGAAGAAACGAATGAGTAGGAGAGAGGCTGTAGACTAAATGTCCGGCTCAAAGACACCAAAGAGCTGCAGCATGTGATTGTGAGCTGTGCCTCCACAAGTGGGACAGCAGAAGATCAGAGAGAAAAGGCTCAGTCCAGCTCTCACTCTCTCCATTCTCTCCTCTGATTAATGCCTCCCTTTCTTTGGCATGTGTTTGTGTGAGTGTGTGCAGCTCGGGGGGCTGCTTCGCTGAGAGGACCATGCAGAACAAATGTGACATTTATTCATAACCAGTCTGCTATATATATATATTTATGCGTGTGTGTGTAGTCCTGTCGCAAAACACTGTGGCACGAGCGCAAGGTGGTGTTTAACTACTTCAGCAGTGTGCAGTCCTTATTTATCAGCTCCTGCGTGATTACAGTGTCTTCTGTAGCTCCTCCACCACACAGAGCAGCTCACTTGAGTGGGCCTCATCATCATTCCTCCACCAACATGTGTTTACATGCTGCAGACGTGCTGAATGTCAACAGTTTAGAAAGTTGCTTTTGTGAATTTAGATCTAACGAGTTATGTTAATTAAACAAGCATTTTAACTTTTAAAGAACATTTGGGGAACAATCTTAAAATGTACCGATTCAATGAAAAACATTTTGGGATGTAAAGCTTTCTCTTGCAGTGGTGTTGGGGTGTGGGGCGGGCATTGTTGTCCTATTATTAGAGCAAGCCGGACCAGCCGGCAGCTGTGGGGAAGGAAGCAGCCTCGGAGCAGCCGGAGAAGAGGGGATTACTGGGAAACACTGAGCGGGAATTATGGACTGACCGGTGGAATGGCATTCCTGAAGGTGGACGAGTCAGTGGAGGGGAAGATGAGCGAGGCCAGAGCTCCAGTCAAGGATCGGTGTGGGTCACAAGAGTAGAAGAAAGACATAGTGAACAGTGATCGGCACTAATCCACTCTGCTGTAATTGCAGATTATAGCTGTGGTATATCTGGATTACTTTGGTTGTTGATTTATTGACCTGGATTTTGTTTAGGGCGGCAAGTAATACGTTTTTCATTCGGTTTATCCGTTGGTTATTAATCTACAATATGAATCTTTCTAAGGAGACGTCTTCCAGTTGTTTGTGTCTTCAAAAGCAGCCCATAACTCAAAGCTGTTCTTAAAGCAGAGAAAAGGTGACACCAGTAACAGTTTTGCTTGTTTTTTTTGCTTGGAAAATTGCTGAGATGTTGTTTGATCAATCATTAAAAACAATGCATCAGTTCTCTGCTGAACAGCTAATCAGCTATTGAAAAAAACACATCACCAGACATTGCCATATACTCTAAAGCCTGACCGCTATATCGTTTGGCCGACATGAGAAATTAAATGTCATCGGTATCAGTGTTTTGTGTTTGCCGATATGTGCCAATATAAAAACTAACATTGGCTGATATATTGGCATCAAACTTTTTTAAACTCCCTTATATTGGTATTAGCATCAGCCCCCAAAAATCCATATTGGCCCGGTGTCTAATATTTTCCTACAGATCACAATACAAGTGTAAAGTAAGGCAATAAATATAAAATACAAGGCTAATAGAATCTGTCACTGAGTCTGCTAACTCACTCTTTGTGAAATCTTTATCTGTGACAGCCCAGGCAGTGGAAGCTGACTAATTGTTCCAAGGTAGTGAAAGTGGAAGGAGTTTCTCGCAGATAGCGATTACTCTGTGATTGACTGCTGTGATAAACTGCTGTCTCATTGGCTGAAGAGATAATAGCATCCTAGTTCTACTCACATCTCTGCGACCTCTCCCCCCTGTAAATCTCCCGTGTGTATTCCAGTGAAAAGTACTTCCTTGTTGTCATCACTAACAATGACTTTGTTACCTAGAACTTTGGACTTTTTTTGCTCATCTTTTCAAGCATCGTTAACTTTTATACCTATTACCGCTGCTGAGTTTAAAGTTGTCTATCCCGGCAGTGATGTATTCTGTCAGTTTACTTTTTGGGTGAATTCGCCCGTGGAGATGTTGTGAAACTGTCTTATCAGCGAAAAACTGGATCAAAAAGATTCAAGATTAAGATCTCTTGTCTTGACCGTACTTGTTTAGATACTTTTAATGATTGCAACATCATAGATCAAAATTCCAGCTGCATTTACTCTGGAGAGGATATTGTGTTGACAAGGGCTGCATGACTCTGAAGAAAATGAGAATCACGATTTTCTAGCTTGAAGGTGATCAAGTGATTTGAATTAAATCAAGTTTCATCTGGTTTCATTTCCTTTTGTTTGTTTGTTTATCTGTTTCTGAAACTTTTCTCTGATTTTCTCTCACTCACTCTATTGCACTGCCGTTTCTCTGTTACTCTGCATCACGTGGGTAAATTCTGCGTTTTCACTAGCCTAGGGAGAAATCAAAGATGATGCACCATTTTGGGGCTGCTTTAGATTCTTTGGAAGCAGGGTGGAGCTGTCTATTTGTTTGTTTGGTTTGGATCTTTTTTTGGAAGCAAGATTACACAAAAACAACTAAACGTGTTTCTACAATACTTGGTGGGAGGATGCATTAGTCCTGGGGGAACCCATTAAATGATGGTGCGGATCTGCATTAGTGGACAAATCCAGGATTTTTTTATACATACATTGTGAGATAAGGCTTTTTTAAAGTAACATTTTCAAAGTATTTGCAGAGAATTATTCATGGATCTTAATAAAAAAAAATCTGACATGTTCAGGGAGCTGATATTTATTTGTCGAACTTGGTGCTGTTGGGCTTTATGCGCTCTACTGAGTGAAATTGTACCTATACACCTAGAATTCCACTCAGTAAAGACAAATACCAACTATCACACTGTTCCAATTAATCCAAATATTTAACTCTTTAACACAATGGTATAGTTTTCTGTATTTATTGTTGAGGTCTTTAGTTCTCTCACTGTCTGCAGTGTCTTCTCACTATGGCTTACAGATTTTTTATAAGCGAGGGACCTGCCCCTTATTTCTTCCACTCTCTTCCCAGCTTTCATTTTTCCCCTCCTCCCCTCGCTCTCTGAAGAACAGCCATGTAATTAGTTGTTCATAAATCACAGACAACAGAAGGGATTTCGATATATGTTTGACAGCAATGTATGGGGGTGGTTTCACCGTGTATGTGGATTTTGGATTTGGAGAGAAGAAGGGGAGTAGAGGGTTCTTGTTTAAGTTACAACATAAAACGTGTTATACGGGGCATGTTTTGTAAGACACTGGATCTCGCTATGTGTGTGATCATGTGAGATAAACAATCTGGTTAGTATGTGTCTCAATTTCTTTCACACATGTTTGGGCATGTGGGTGCAGCTGTAGCCTTTGTGTTTGCAGTAGTTGCATGTTTAGATCAAAATCAGTTGGCCTTTTAATAATTCTGGGGCAATTATTCATTGTGGCCTTGTTATGGCAGTGAAGTGCTTAACATCTGAATTTAGGTGCCACAGAAGCCGGGGGTTTTAAATTATTTGCACCAAAACACTCCCACTGCTGATGGAGGAGCACAAACTCACACATACAGTGTAGACATATTAGAGGTCTTGCTGAACCAATTTACTGAGAAGAAATTGAGTTAAACATTTGCAAATATTTTAATGTATTTAATGTTTCTTCTACCAATGAGTGGAGGTCATATAATTGTTTTAATTCTATCCCAAGAGGAGGAAAGCAATACATTCTGTACAGCTCCAGTGGGATCCTCGAACCTTTAGCTTTCACAAGCGCATCTCTTAATATGCCATAAAAACAACATTACAGTGGACATTTACTCTCTCTGTATTTAGTGTGAGTGTGTGTATACATGCACTGTCAATGTGCACATGGCTGGAGGAGGAGAACTTCAAGGTATGGACTGATGTGCGTTTCTCATAATGACATAATAATGTATTGATATATTGAATTTGGTTATGAATCCAGCTGGAGTCCATATGTAGTTTTTAATAACTGAGCACTCTGGCTCCTCCCTGTATATGTGGTGCTCCAACCACGACCGAATGACCAACCATGACCTTCTACCGAAGCTGCCAGTTAAACAGATCCATGGGCTCAATGTCTCTCTGGATGTATTCATGTAGGCTTAGAATTTGAATAAACACATTGTAGTGTCAGCATGTATGTTGGCCAATGGGACAATTGCGAAATTACGGCGGACTGATGCACTGGTGGACTGTTAAAAAATCCTAAATGTTTTTACTGACCTTTTTGGCCTTTTTACCAGCTCCATCTCTGTGTGCCTGTAGTTGGTTGTGTGCATGAGAATGCTAATTTTGGTGTTCTGGGCTCACTGGGATTGGGGCGGCCGTGGCAAAGGAGGTAGAGCGGGGTGTCCACTAACCAGATAGTTGGTTGTTCGATCTCTGGCTCCTCCTGTCCGCATATGTCCAAAGTGTCCACACTGAACCCTAAACTGTCTCTGGCAGCTGTGCCCAGCAGTGTGTGTGAATGGTGTGTGATAGAAATGAAAAAAAGTGCTGGATATAGAAGCGTTGTATGAATGTGTGAATGAATACAGTCCATTTACCATCCATTTACTCCACCAATCAGAGCACATGTTCTATTATGGTGCAGTTCCAGTGTCCGACTTTGGAAAAGTAGGTTATAAGTGGAGAACTGCCACAGTGAACAGATGGGCAAGAAGGCAACATACTGTATATAGCAAACTGATGATGGCATGGTAATGTGGTAAAATTCAAATAAATTGATGTCTAATTGAGTTTCCGAGACAATGAGTCATATCCACTTTCAGTCAGACAGAGAGGCATTACCTGTAGCAATGCCAATATTTGTATGAAGACAGATCTGGGATGCAATTCACAACAAGTTAATGTTCTCTTGAAAGTGCGTGCACTATTTTGAATATGCAATGTTAGTGTTTATTTGTGTGTCTTTAAAGGTGTGACACTGTTTGTGTGTGCCATCTTGTCTGATCAAGCCTTGTTGTGTTGCTTCCAAAGGAGCCCACCCATTGAGTTTTCAATGAGCCAAGAGATAATGGAGAAATATTTTAGGGCTGGTGTCTGTGGTGGCAGTGGATCAGTGTCTAGTTTAACTGTTTCGTATAGTGTTATATGTGCAGATGATTGTGTTTTATATTACCTGTTTATTTTTGCCTCTTTTATAGTCAAGTTTTTATTCCATGTGTTTGGATGTGTGTGTTTGTGTATTCCCTTACACATTTTTCCCTTATGTTTTTTTCTTCATTACAAAGTCCATGAAGAGTGGCAATTTGGCATCAAGTGTGTGTTTGTATGACTTGTGAGTGAATGATGTCACTCACAGTATGTAGTAGCAAAAAACTATACACATACAGAAAGTACTGTAATTATAATTTCAGTTTATTGAGTAGATTTGGTCATCATATCGTATCTCATATAAAGACACATGGAGATAGATGTTAACCAGTTAAAGGGGACATAGCATGCCCATTTTACCACAAGTTGATATGGTTCCTTGGGGTCTTAATGAAATGTCTGTAACATACTTTGGTCAAAATACCACAAGGATCATATAAAACAGCACCCTTTTTACCCTGTATAAAACAGCCCTCCACAGAGCGACCTGTTTTGAGTGCCTGTTCCTTTAAATGCTAATGAGCCAGCTCCCCCCTCCCCCCTCTCCCCCCATGATTTTAAACGATATAAATTACATATTTTATATGATATAAATTATCAAATATGCATCCCATACTTTGTATTCCCTTTTGTCCTGGAGTTTTAATTTTCCCAATCACATAATTAAATGGTCCCCTCTGCCCATCCACTACAAGCACACAAGCAGACAGACAGAGAGAGAAAAGAGAGGTGGGGGTGAAGACCATCATTTACCCCGAACCCCGACATTCAACGGTACAACAACAAGCGGAGAAAGCAGAATCGCGGGCTGACCTTATATATACAGTCTATGGGGCTGACCAGCGGAGAAATGCTCGTCCCGTGAACAGCCAGCGCCTGCGCGCTGGATCTCAAGGCCCCGGTAGACCATGTAGGAGACTTCCAGTTCCTTGTTACGAAAACAATACCCAGGAAGCGCAATCGAGTCGCTCAAGCATGACGTTTCTGACTTAGAGGAACTATAACAAAACGCGCGAGTGTTTTTTCCCCAGAGTTTTTGGGTTGGTAGACATGCCAGATACCCACATTAACCTGTAGAAGCACTAACAAAGTGGAATTTGCATGCTATGTCCCCTTTAAATCAGGTTCTGATTCGAAACCACTTCATTTCGAGAATTTGTCATATTGGCTAATTTTACAGGAAATGTTGTCTTTAAAGCAGGTTTATAATTTCAGGGGTGTCTTTTTTCCGAATAGGTTTGACTGACTTTCCTGTCAGATAGTTGACGACTGGGCTCTTGCTTTGTTCGACTCCTTTTTTGACTTGTTGTGACGCCCTTGAATCTCTGTAGTTCATTTAATCAGTTCAGTGTTTTATTCCACAGGATTTATGACCAAACTGATGAAAATAAGACTCAAGTTATAATAAATCTCTGTTACTCTTCAATGGAAAAGCTACAAATGAGGAACCTTTGCTGTCAACGTTCCTTGCTCCTTTATATTTGTCTTCATCCTCTTTTCAAATCAGCCTCAAAATTGATTTACAAATTGATGATGTCATCCCAAAGTTCCAGACAAGCTGATAACCACTAAATCTGCAGTGACAAAGTCTGTCACTGAACCAGCCCTCTGGCTGTTGAATCAAAATTAAATTGGAGTGGCGAACAAAACATCTACTGTCTGCGTGAACTAGTCCTTCTACCACTCAACCTGAAGACTGAGGCTGTGTCCATATCACTATGTTTTGAAAACACTGTTTTCAAGCTAAAACCATCTTCGTCCAAATGAGCGTTTTGGATGCATATCACAGGACCACTCACCTAAACTGGGCATGCGCATGCTGGTGTACACAAGAAGCATTTGGATGTTAATCGTAGAATAGTCACCGATTACTTGAATAATTGCTCGTCTCCTATGCAGGTAAACGGTTGTATCATTGTAAACTGCAGAATTTAATTTAACAGCTGTTAGCAAAAACAACAGGGTCAGCAAATTGTAATTGATTATCCATGTTGTGTTCTACACTGGTAGCTGAGGCTAATGGTGGTTGTTTTCTTCTGGTCATGTGACAGGAGTCTGACAAATTAGGGAAGGCTATGTGTGGACTGAAAAGACCCAATTAGCAGGCTGTTGTGAGTGTTTACATCATCGTTTCCAAACATCTCTGTTTTTGCCTGTATGTGAGAACGCATTCCCCTTTAGTGTTCCTGACTAAAACGCTGCCTCAGAGTTGTCAAAGTAAAATGGGGCCACTGCATTTCTAAACGCCTCTGTTTTGGCGTCTCTAAAACTCTGGAGTACTGTGGACGTCAGGCGTATCCGTAGCAGAGTTGATGCATCTTGATCCTCTTAGGAGTATGGATGTAGCCTACAGAAAAACCCAGAGTGGACAACATATTTGCATAATGGCATGACAAAGTTGTTCAACTGCAATGCTATAGTCTTGTTGCTACCTAAGGGCACCTTTCACTCTTTAATTTATACGGGAGCCCAGATGACAAGCTCGAAGAACTGGAGATTAAAGTCCTGCAGACTTTTCTCATGCAGCTTTCAAAGACACCAAATATCAAACTTACAATCACATAACAAACAAGGCTGCTGGAGCAATAAGGGATCATCATTGTAGTTGTGTTTACACAGAGTAATTAAGTATTTAACTTGCTTTTCAATGTACGTTAAACATACACACTTTAGAAGTGTGCTGAGTAGACTTGAACTAATTTAAACTCCACATGTACATGTACTTTTTATGCCCATCTGTTTAGCGACATTCAAGGCTAGTTTTGTCATCTCTTTATCTATATTTAATCTGCACACAAATGTTTTTGCATACAAATCACAAGTCTTTTATTGTTTCTATGGCAACCAGTCAGGGGATCAGTAGATTCAAATCAACAAAAAGACTCATGCTGCTTCCTGAGAGAGACTGGTTAATATACTGACTGAACACTAATGGTTCAATTTTAAATCAAATAGTTTATTTCCCGGACATGGAGGTAAATTAGTTTCCTCAATGACAAGACCAATTCACTTTCTTTCACACAAGAGTCCTGGGAGCAGCCTTATTTCTTGGTGACACTTTCATGATGCATTAGATGGACAAGTTCTCTGTTCATTCACTCTCTTTCTCAGGTTATCTTAAGCCTATTTTCCACTCATCAAAAAATCCCACTAACATCAGGCTTTTGTCTGCAATGGGAATGGTTACAATCTGAACACACTCCTCTGTTAAATGATTTAGCAGAACTTCCAGCCTTTGGCGTGTAAATAGCCATGAGCTTTTGTGTACTGTTATTAATATCTTGGGCAAAACGTGCAACAGCAATTTTTCATTTCCTTGTATCGTGCAAGATGCAAGCGATTTAAAATCTATCAGTTGCAGTTGACTTTGAATGAGGGACTGAAGTAAAACATATAAAAGTGTAACGACCATAACAGTGTCGCTGGTGTCCATGGTGCTTTCGTCTGTTGTGTGTAGTGTTTCCCGTCGACTATGCGTTGGTTTCCGGCGCATTCATGACGTCGGTCATGACTCACTGGCAGGAAAAAAAAACAGATTGACCAACTTTACTGGAAATGGCCTTTTTTTAGCTGGTGTAAAAGAGTTCTCAGTTGATCTTAGCATAAAGTGTCCTCAGTTGATCCCACGCTCGCGCACACACACATTTACACATGCCGTGGGTGTGAGAGAAGTCATGTTGATCATATTAGAAGGTGGCCTTACATGCCGAGACAAAACAGAAAACAGGAAACCGAAAAAAATAAACTCCACTCCCAAAGGTTCCCCCTTTCCTCCGACGTACCTCACTTCCTCTCCCATAACTCCCCACCTCCCACTTTGACCCTTCACACACACACACACACACACACACACACACACACACACACACACACACACACACACACACACACACACACACACACACACACACTCTAACACTATGGAAGACGCTATGGTCAAATATGCAGATGTAACGTATAGTTTGAAAGTAGAGTGTAGAGGTTATAACAACCTGGTTTTTAGTACAACATTGAGCTGCTTTCTAGTTGCTTCTCAGTGTCTTTGTAGAACCGACGGGTGAAGACTGCACTGTCCCAGATAGTTGTGCTCCTCCTGTGTCCTGCCCTCGATCTCTCTGAATAGCTACACAAACACAGACACGCTGCACATAAGCCCTAACACGTACAGACACAGACATACAAGTTTTAACTTCTGTCATTTGTACTGTGCCACTTTGAGGTAAAGGTAGATTTTCTGAGTGAAGTTAAAATACAGAACTCCATGTCTGCCCATTTCCTTCCTGACAGCTACCATTTCCACTGAGGAAGGACACAAACACACCCACAAAGTGTCTGTGTGTGTGTGTGTGTGTCTGTGAGAGAGAGACCATGAGATTGCTGTTTATAGCCTGGATGTGGATTCCCACGATAGATAACGTGTTGCTGATCACAGTGATGAGTGCATTTAGAGGCCTCGCTCCGAGGCAGACAGAATTCACTTCAAGTGTCTGTTTAGATGTTTATCTTTGCTTCATGTTTGAGTAGATCTGTGTGTGTCTTTGTCCCCACGTGTCTGTGTGTGGATTTGTTAGCAGTTTCCCACTGGCTGAGTTCCTGCGGTGTGCAGTGCTGAAAAGGGTACTTACCAACTTTTCCGCATGACATGAAATAAAAAAGGTGTATCTCAGCACAATCAGCAGTTCAAGCTTTTAGATTGTAAGAAATGGATATAAGCTCTTCTTCAATTCCAGTTTCGATTGTTCCTTCCACAACCTTGCTTTCAGACTGATTATAAGTCAAGCAAATAAAAAGTACTGTGAGACCACTCTTATGGTGCAAGGGATTGAACCAACACCTATCTATCCATCTATCCATCTATCTTAAACCTTTTTCAGTTAAATAAATGTCAATAAAGTCAATATTATGTGAATGGAGTGGATATCTATACTTTAAGTCAGAAGGTGAAGAGAAATCTTAGAATGTAAAATACGTTTTTTTTTAAAGCAATAAGTGTTGGCGTTCATTCAAGTCAAAGGAAGGAATTCACTGACCGAAAAATAAATTACCACTAAGTCAGTAGCCTTTTCTCCCACCATCTGCGATGTGCTGTAAAAAAAAACATGTGATTTCCACAGGGAAATGCACACTTCACGTCCTGCTTCCTGCGTACTCTAGCCAGGCACCAATCCTAGCCTGAATGTTTCAGATAGCAGCTTAGAGCTAAATGCTAATGCCAGCATGCTGCAATGGTCACACTGACCATGTTAACTTGCTGATCCATCTTAGTTTAGCTAGCTATAATTCGTTAATTAGCACAAAACAGAGAACTGCAAAGCATGGTGGGAATGTCATTCATTTTGCAGGTATTTTGTAAGAGCCAAAGACATTTTGACTTGATTGTCCTGCTGGATAAAAAGTCAGAGAATCACCAAATTTATTTTATAAAGTTCACCCTGAGGGGTGCGTAAATGTGTGTGCCAAATTTCATCAGAATCTATAAAATGGTAGTAGAGTGATTTCACTCAAAAGCAAAAATGTCATAAAACCTGAAGTAGTAGAAACACGAGCAACACTTGGAGGGTAAAGAATAACTTTATTGACAATAAAGCCTCCTAAGTTTTTTTACCCCACCACAAATGTGTGCAAACTTTCATGGCAATCCCTCAAATAGTTGTTGGCATATTTCAGTCTGGACCACAGTGGTGAAATGACACACAGACCAGCTGCCCATGCTGCTACTGTGGCTAAAAATAGGAACAGTATAATGAAATATTGGGGAAAATGTAGACGCTGTCAAGAGCATCAACTTCTGTTTTCTGCAGGCACGAGAAAACAACCACATTTTTAATTAGCAATCTTCCTGATGTAGTGAGTCTTACACAGGCCCTGCAGGTCAGTCCAGAAATTCCCTGCTGGGAATTTGTATTGAACACAAATCAAAATGATAAACTACTCTATTGGACACTCTGGGGTAGAAGGTCTTGACACAACTGTATAAATCTTGTAGTTGCTTAGTCTTGGTCTGGGGCTGCAGCGGTGGTGATTGATGTCGAAAGATGAAAATAAAAATAAAAGGATAAAGTGATTGTTCAGGGTGAAGATATGCAATATGGTACAGAGCCTTGGCATGGCATGACATGGTTTGATTTGGTAAGGGATGGAGTGGAATGTTATGGTTTGGCCCGGTTATGGTTATGCATGACATGGAATGGTTTTGTTTAGCATTGCATGGTTTAGCATGGAATGAATTGGAAGGGATTTTAAAATCTATCTAAGATCTATCTATCTTTTGAATGCATGTATCATCTGTTAAAAGAGCATTCACCAGAATGTAGTCTTGCATGGATATTGCAGTATATATCATGTGGTTATTGGGAAGTCAAAGCAGAGTTCATTAACATTTTATAGAGAACTTCAAATAAGCCTAAATAAGTTTTAGTATCCATGACACCATGGTTTGAAGTCAGCAGACTTCTTTAACACTGAGTTTGAATGGATTGCGTATGACTTAAGAAGGACCAAGTTGGCTGATACCTACTATGTATTTGACTTAATCCTTATGAAGTCATCTGCATTGTTAGTTTCCTCTCCGCTCACGAGGAGCACTGCTATAAAGGCCAGACTCTGTGTTCCTTCATGTGTTCATCCTTGCCGTATATTTACTACTACAATCAGAGAGAGATGGCAGCGGCTGTTCATATGCCATGAGTCTGTGCCTGCAGGTGAGAGTTCAGCTCAATACAACTTGCACAGCAGCTGGTGGTTAGAGACGTTTTTACAGTATCATTCATTGCTGTCCTCAGTATTGCCTGTATCGCTGCCAAAGCTGCAGTCGGGCGTCCTGAGCCTCACTCTTTGGGCCACTTAAATTTCACATGGCCATTTAACAAATCATGTCTATTGTTCATATCACAATGGAGTCTCTGTGGCTGAATGAGACGCAGCGACCCTCGTGTGGGCTGTGACTGAATTCCATGAATTCCTACATAAAGAACATAAAGTATTAATGAATTAAACGGGAAACAATAGCAGGTGTTATCTTTATTTAAATGAGATATCACGGTATTATTCAAGAATTCCACTCCATTAGTGGCATGTTAACATATCCGCTCAGACGTGGGGGTTGTTGTGTCACACATTTGCATTGTTACTGTAGAACCAGAAGAAAGGAAAGTGAGCAATTAAAGGAAAAGAATGAGAAATGTTGGTTCTCACTCACAATTACAAAGAGAGGGGTGATGTTAAAGAGAGTAGCAATAAAAAACTGAGGAATGAAGTAAGAGGAGGATAATTGAAGTGCTGCAGTCTCACTTCTGTAATGACATGTTTCTGTACCTATAAAACCAGCTCCCTGCTTCTGTCTGTCCTCTTATTTTGTTTCCTGCCTGTTGACAGCCTGTCAAACACTGGAAAGAATTCAGACTTAACAAGTCCTATATATACTGTTCTTTATTATATATAGCACGTGTTAAGTCCAAATTGGCCTAAATCTAAATGTAGTTATATTTAAGTTTATATTTGACTGAAATAAGCAGACATACCATTCAACGTTAGACCATGGACCGCAAGTCTAAACCCAGCAGAGTCCGACCCAAACCTGACAAGCATTCCGTTTTTTGAATCCGAACCCATCCCGAGCCTGATGTCTTCCCGATTACATGCACGTGGTAGATAGAAATCAAGAAGATAGTAATAGAAGTAGTAGAACTCAACCGGACTGGACCAGGATAGCATTTCAATATTGGCCCCCAAAAATCCATATTGGTCGGGCTCTAATATATATATATGTGTGTGTGTGTGTGTGTGTGTGTGTGTGTGTGTGTGTGTGTGTGTGTGTGTGTGTGTGTGTGTGTGTGTGTGTGTGTGTGTGTGTGTGTGTGTGTGTGTGTGTGTGTGTGTGTGTGTGTGTGTGTGAGGTGAGTCATTTCCCTTTACCATGATTTGTAGTCAGAAAAACAGTCCAAAATAGATAGAACTTGTACACTAAAAAACATGGTGCTCACACTGAAAATATGTTTCCACTACATCATGTATAAACCACACCCCTGTTCCTGTTCAAGATAACAGATGTGTGTTTTTGTTCTGCTTCTATTTTCTGACCGAGCGGCACCATAAGTCCTGTAACAACTGTTTGGATCATTTTCCATATTGAGAAGTTTATGAAAATTCTCCTTAACACAGCGCAACATCTCATTTACTCGTCCATCGCTCTGCCATAGCGTGATGTTTGACCCTGGGATCTAAAAGGGGAGTGGCTATGTAGATTAAATAAGCACAAGATTACCAAAAGGAGATGGACAACGAAAACCTGCAAGAGAGCTTACGCAGTATTATGTGTGTGGTTCTGCATGCGTGAAAACATGTGCACGTCCTCATGCCCCCCTCCCATTGGGATCAATGAAGTTTCAATCTATTTGTATTAGGAAGGGGTGGGGGATGCAGATGTGAGTTTGCGTCCTGCAGTCCGTGGTACTTTCTCGTGTGAGTTGTTTTGCAGGTCCGAGTGTGTTTGCAAATGGGGTCGCTTACTTGTTTGATTTGTTTGCTTATTTGTTTGATCTACACAGGATTTACTAGAACAGATTTCGCTGTGCAAGCATTCACTTCACTGTCAACACCAGAATGTGGGCCATTCACACTGTAATCCCGACATTGTCCCTTTGATGGGCACAGCACATGCGCTCACTACGTGTGTCTGTTTACTGTCTCTCAGTGAGTGTCCGCATGGGAAGAACACAAGAGTAAAGGTACATGTTGGAACAGTTCACCCATAAGTTGATCGGGTATTTTATCATCTACAGGCTTTTGATAATCAACATATGTTGGTTTCGTCTTCTTAAAGATATATTATGTAACAACTCTTAATTAAAATGTCTTAAAAAAACCACTATGTAGGTCATCATCAGCAATGGTGGTGAACAACTCCCATGATACCAGCTCAATTGAATATATTTAGATTTTGTAGTAGAGACTTACAGGTTTGTTTTTCTCTTGCACTTTTTCTTACACTTCACCAAGCGCTGTTTGGAAAATTAATTTTGCACATGAAGAATAATTCAATTTGAAATTTTATTTAATTAAATAGTTAGAAAGAAAGGGGAAAAAAGCACTTGAGACTCTAAGGAGCCACTTCCTGCTCATTGCATTGACGCCATTCAGTTGCTGTCATGCTTTTAAGTATAAGCACTCACTTTGTAACTACAAGCGTTGGTCAGCAATTTAAGTCTATAGGTGTTGACTGCTGTATAATGAGAGCTGTTGCTGTGAGGTAAACAGAAATGGAGTGGGCAGACCTCGAGCTCGTAGGATTCGCCCTGTGGTGTGAGCTCCTCTATTGTGTTTTGTGGCTCTGTGGGGGTCCATGTGATCAGAGGACCACAAGTGGAGGAGGCTGATAAGAGAAGAGGTACACAGCCACAGGAGAGACCTCTGGCTATAAGCTTAACTCCACACAGGCAGCCTGTAAATAAGCATGGTATGAAATAACACTACAGCTGCTATATGAGTGAGCAAAATTAGCAATATTAAAGTAGCAGTTTGGTATCATATTGAGATTGCTTAACAAAACCCACTGCTGCAGTTTATTTTAAGCTATTTTGTTTAAATATTGTTCCTCTCCTGTGTTTATCACTGGCCTGAGGCAGAGATGGTTGTGGAGTGACACAATGACAACACATACACATTTGCAAAAGACAGTTGTCATCTTTTTGCTTTTTATTATATAGTGAATCTCTAATAACAACATTGAAAAGCTCTATTTTAATACAGAAAAAAGTGGGAAGTCAGTTTGTCATGTATCTACCTGCAGAAATTAAGAATGTTGGCCTTTAAAAAAATGTTAAATGGCAAGTGTTACTAAAACGCAATCAGGTGCCTCTCTGCACTTCAGAATTCACTGGATTTGTGTGTATGCTTGTTTTGATATTAAATGTCCAATAATTATTGTCTTCTTACATGTACAGTAGGTGGTTATCGCATGTAGTGCAGGGTAAAAGGAAGATGTCACTTTCCAAATTCCCTTTTTTTAAATGATGATTTAAAGCTTTCACTTCAATGACCAATTATTGCAGGTCTTGTAGGTTGGTCTGTGGGGAACAACATATACTCACCAATGTGGGGGCTGGCCGTGAGTGTTGCAAGGCGTTGACCTGATGTGAATAGGCATGAGGTGAGATGCCATGGCGACACATTATTTGTGGGAAGGCTAGCAGAGTCCATCAGCGATCCCCATTTGGAATAGAACTAATTGGAAGAGCTCTGATTGTGAACTTAATTTGTTCCTCTTTCAAGGGAAATTACAGCCAATGTTTGAATGAGGGGCTTATCAGAGATTCTGTCAGGATGGCTGTCAGGATGGCTGTCCACCAGCTGGTGCAGGATGATGACTTATAACAAAGAATTTTGTATTATCTTGCACATCGTTTTGCAGGTTTTTGGAGCAGCCCAGTCTGAGCTCAGACCTTAACTCAATGGAGATGCTTCGGAATCACCTCAAGAGAGCAATGCAAACCAGAAATCCTAGAAATCTGGCTGAATTGAAGCAGCTCTGAGGAACAATGGTTAGAAATCCCTCCTGAACGTTGTGCAGGTCTTAGCCACATCTGCCAGAGGAGCTTGTTCGATGTTTTTCCTGCCAAAAGAGGTGCGAGGAGTTATTAAATCCACTGTTTCCACCAGAGCTGTGAATGCTTATAGGTTTGTTCAACAAGGACACAAAAGAGTATAGATCTTCATGTGTTTTTTTAGCATAAGAACATTGTGTTTGTCTGTATTTGTGACTTTGATCGGATAAAGATCAGATCACATTTTGTTACCATTTAATGCCGAAAATTAGGTCATTCCATTGTGCTTACATACTTTTTCCAGTGTATCTAACTGGTGACAAGCAGTGGACTTGTGTCACTTGTGTTTCTGTGTGCATGGACAGTGCTGTATGTGTTCACATTTCATGAAAATCCAATTTGTGAACAGTAGTTGCTCGCGCATGACAGTGCATGGGCCGTATGACTGTCTGTGCCTTTGTGTCACATTCGATATTAAATTTGAAAACAATATTGCCAGAGGTCTTTTCTGTGCTCGTCTCAAGTGGTCACTTCATTAGCGAGATCCCTCTCTCATCTCTTACTCCCTCCCACGCTTCATATTTGTGATCTTCATTCCTTTAATCATGGCAAAAAAAGGAGTTCACCCCCCTCTCCTCCTCCTCTTCTTCCTCCTCCTCATCCTCCTCTATCCTGCGTATCTGTTTGTCTCTGGCCAACAGTGTCACACAGAGTCCTCTGTTCTCCGTCTGTCTGTAGTCTTTATAATGAGTTCTGCTCGGGACGAGGCATTCTGCAATTTGGCCTTTACTCTGGGGCCAAGAGGGAGAGGGAGGCTTGTATAAGAGGAGGAAGAAAAGGCGGCACAGATAGAAGGCTCCAGTCTGTCACTATAGCAGCAGGAGCACACAAGTGCAGCCAAAACCTTTGTGTCTGTGAACTTTAATGACAGACTGGAGATATAAAGTAACCCGCGCTGCACATAGAGACACCAGTAATTACCGAACGTACACATTTTGACATGGACGTCCTGTGTCTTACTCAAACAGTCCCTTAATTCCTCGATCCAACTTCAACTCCTGGTTGGATGTGATTCGACTGAAAGGGTTTCCCTTTAGTTTTATAGGAATCATTAAGCTGCTCTAGTTGATAGATATAATATAATATGGAGCCTCACAGCAAGAAGGTTCTTGGTTTGAATCCCTGTTCAGTTCTCACTTATCTGTGTGGAGTTTGTATGTTCTCCCTGTGTCTGTGTGGGTTTTCTCTGGCTTCCTCCCCCAGTCCAAAGACATGCAGAGTGGGCTTAGGTTAATAGGAGAATCTAAATTGTAGATTAGGTGTGAATGTGAGTGGATGCAAATGTAAATGGTTGTCCAGGGTGTACCCCACCTCTTGCCCACCCACCCGTGACCCACAAAGGATAATGCAGTATAGCTAATGGATGAGTTTCATATTACATGTCCAAATGAACCTGTTTCCCAACTGCTCAGCTGGTGAATCAAGGCATCTCAGTCTCTTTTATGTCCCCATTCGTTCCACTCTGTCAGACCCCAGAGTAAACCATGTGGACAAGTTTATTATGCCTCTCTTCATTAGCAAGCAGGAGCAGTTTTCTATCCCCCAGCATATAATGCAAGGGATATTGTGATCAGTGCATCCAAAAACGTGTGTCTGTGCAAATTTTGTGTCCAGAGCAGAAGAACATTTGGAATGTTTTAGTGAAAAAGTGGTGACTTTTGGTATGTTTGGTTTCATTACGTCAAAGATACAGAGCAATGGGTCAGACACCCAACCTGTGGCTGCTGCGGGCTCAAGTGTCTGTATGAGAGGCACCCGCTGTAGCTGTAGACAGACTTTCATTATACTATTAGAATGATTTCAACTTTTGCCTGAAAGATATTAAGACCGCGATCCGCAAATGAAGTGAGCCAAAAAATACTGAAATGATGTCGACCTCTCATATACTATACATGATGGATCAAAAGGTCATCAGTTCCGTTTTGAGTTTTCTCAAAAACGTAAATGCAAAGACTCGTCTGTCTTATAATTATACAACCAGTATTTGCAAGAAATTATTTGTTTTCTTACAAATGGTTCAGTATTGGAAAGTTCAGAAAGTGTCAATGTTTGTATAAATGTTTCAATGGTTTGTTTTTGTCAAACCTCCATTTTATTTCGGAGAAATTGAGGGATGTCTTATTTTGTAAATATTGTGACGGTTCTGTACAAAGCTGGGACTCAGTTGCAAAAGGAAGCACGGGAGACAAAAAATAAAGTACAAAATAAAACTTTACTTTAGTGTGTACTATACACGGGTAGGCAGTCAGAGAAGCAAACAAGTCCATTCAGGGAAAAGGCACAAAATCCAAAATCGGTAATCCAGGCAGAGTCCAAAACCAGGTAAGCAAACACACAGAACTTAACGCTGGAGAGCATGAACACACGAAGGAGACAATGACAATCTGGCAGGGGGTGAGGGGAAACACAGGGTATAAATAGGGAAGGCTTAATGACAAACAAGGTACAGGTGTGGGGGGAAACCAACAGGAAGTAGAACTACACACAAGAACCCAGGCAACAAAATAAAACAGGAAGTGAATACAAACAGACACAGACTGAACAGATTATTACAAATATCTGTGTTCACTGATGTCATTTAATTAGACAGAGATTATAAACAGGCTCTGTTCTTGGTCTCTCTCTTTAATCCGATCAAATCCGCGAGCTCCTCGAGATGAAACTGAAGAGCAGACGTCTTTTATCTGTTATTAGAGAGCGGCCAGTGATTTCTCTGTCTTTATCTTTGCCCTTTCTCCTTTTTCTCTTGTGGATTAGATCAGATTACAGGATGATTGGACAGAACAAGACATTGTGATAGAGTGGGCGGTCAGCCAGCACAATATATCAAAGTGGACACCAGTCACTGTCAGATCTGCTTATACCTCTGATTTTTTAATTTATCACTGTGTTGCTAATTAACCAAAATGCAGCCGCAACAAGAATTCTGTTTTTCATTAGACAAACAAGTTCATTGGTTGTACAGTTACAGTTAATCTGTGTCTTTTTTTGCTTGTATCAGATTGTGACATGATTCAGTAATTAGAGGTTGTGTTGATCCATTTCCCACAGTGAACTAATTGTGTGGTTTGTTGAAGTCATTTATCAAATTGAGTAAAAAAAGAATTTAGTGCTCTGACTACCAGTTGTACATCACCATGTTGTCCAGAAGGGGTCAGTATTGGTACACATGTCAGCTGCTTCTTGGCTCAGTCCCCAGGATACATTACATGCAAATGTAGACACGTGTCCATGATGATGCAATGATCGAATGACTCGGTAACGGATTAGATTGCACTATCTGCAGTAAATGTAGAGCTGGAACTAATCAATTAGTTGATAATCAGAGAAATATTCTATAGTTATTTGATTAATTGATTATAATTAATGTATTTTTTCATGCAAAAAATTGTTTGACAGAAATTGTAATGGCTGTTTCTGATTTGTATAGACCAAACAATTATCTGAGAAAACACAGTGCCAGCACAGCCACCAGGGGCAGTTTGGGGCTCAGTATCTCACCCAAAGTCACTTCAGCGTGTGGAATTTAGGAGACTGGGATCGAACAGCTGACCCTCTGGTTAATGAACGACAGAGAGAAAAAAAATGGCAGAGTTCGTTGCTCTTTACTCCACTGACTTTATTTTGTATTTTAAAGTTGTCTATTAGAGGGAGAACTATTATCTGCCCAAGGAGATTCAAGGAGCAGCAGCCGTTACTTCAGGCTTCTCCCCCGCTTGTAATCCATACTAATATGTTTTGTCAGTTCAAGACGAGTATTACCCAGACTCCGATTTCTACGGTTGCTTATCACACAGCGTCTGCCCTGTTATTTCTGAGTCTATAGTCTAATCCCAAAGACTCCCTCTGAGGTCGTTTTGCTCCAATATGCAGTATGCAGTATATTTCAGGCACAACATCAGTATGTGCCACTTGATCCCTCCACTATAGAGACGATAGGATGAGCTGTGCTCGGGATCGATACATCTCTCTTTGTGTTTTTGTTTGCTCTGAAAGTGGAATTACTTCCATTTTCCCCTCAGCTGGATACTTCAGCATTTATATAATAAGAAATGTTTCAGGGTTTTAAAAGGTTTGGTGACTTTTCAAGTTTTCGGTATAATTTTCATTCACAGCAATGCGTCTGCTATTCTCACAGGGGTTCTTGTGGTTTCAAACACTGCTTTTTTTATCGTGAATGTTTGCTTGTACATGCACTTATGTGTGTAATCCATGTTGATGTAGCCTGTGTGAAACCTGAGCAACAAGACAAATGTTTTTTTCTTGTAGTATGAGCCTCAAACGTTTACCAAAATATGGTAAAACAAACAGCAGGTGAAAAATATAAGATTTGTAAAGCACCTTTTTAAAACTGAAATTGTTGGCATGTGTTTATTATTCCTTGTTAAAGGCAGATTTATGCTGTCTTACATTATGAAAAGAGATTTGTCTGTTTCAAACAATTGTAACCGTCACTACCCACTTACTTCCATGAGTCCTTCATGGTTGTTAAGCACAAGAGAGCAGCGCAGATTAGATGGAGTATCTGACAACAACAACAAACACAGTAACAGTGGAGGAGGTTGTGATAATGTACCTCTGAAGAAGAGGCAGCTGCTTTTCTTTGTGACCAGGCAAAGTAACATCTTATAGACGCCAGTAGTTTCTTACCAACTTGCAAAGTCTTCAAGTTCATTCTAGAAATTTCTTCCTCGTGTTTGTTGATTTCCACGAGTTCCAGTGGTACTTTCAGAAGATGTGCACAAATATGGATGAAATGAACGCTTAGTATTGACAGAAGGCTCCGTCAGGGTCCACAGCATCTCATCTTGAGCCTAAATTAGCTTAAGGTCTACACATTGACCTTTTTCAAGTACCAACAAGTTAACCTTGGTTACAAACTATTGACAATTTAAATACATTTGGAAAGTAATGAAGTATCTTTTTCTCTCTAACATTATCTCTATTTCTTCTTTTTTCTTCCATGTGTACCTGACCCTTCCCTCCATTGCTCTCAACAACAGGTAAGACATGAATTACTTTAACTGTGTGTGAGAATCTCAATGTGGTACATAGTTCTCTTCACATCTTCCATCTCTAGGTTTCTTTCTCTCTTAAAGCAAGCGGCAGACATATTCTTTCCATCTTTCATAGATGAATTCTATAGGAGGACCGCAACTAAAATAATAGATGAATAAATAAAGTACTTCATGATGCATAAATCATAAATGCATAGACAAATAAGTTAATAAATGTAAAAATACATAGTCTGTTCCATTTCTAAACTGTGTATTTTTTTTTTGAATATGTATTGAAGTATCTTTTATGGCATTTACTTATCTATTTTATTTATCAAATTGTAAACATTTTTTTTTCATATATCTTTTTAATTTTGCCGGTTTCCGTCCCCCATAGAATCCTCGGTTTCTGGTTCCTACTTAAAACAGGACGTCGGTGCGTAGTTAACCTGCAGACACCATGTTTCTTTCACTATCATTCTTTACTTAATGGCTTCTGCTGATCACTGCAATCACTACAATGTGTTCATCGTGATTAAACTTCTTTCAAGTGCGTCTGTATCCGCCTGCAGAGGTCTGTTGTTTCCAGACCTCCACCACTCTGCTCTCTGATGGTGATGATTTCAATGTGCTGACTGACTGGAAAGTGGACACTTAAATACCTAATGGAAATGCTGAGTATCATAATGTTGAGTATGCAGAGAAACCTGCAAAGCGATATTATCACTATAACAGCCAATGGAAGTATTAAAGTAGAAAGTAAGATTACACATTATCCCATTAGAGAAAAGGGTCTAACCCACTGGTTTGCTCTAAGGTTACAAGGCATAAATTAATTGGTAATAAAGACTATATATTTATAATTTTAAACACTGTAGTTTTGAGCAATCGTGACTTAAGCTGTAGTAAATTGTGTAGTTGATGAGGACTATTTACAGAAGCAGCTTGACTCACATTTTGTGTTCAAGTGAGTATTTATAACAGCAGTTGGGTGTTTGGACATGGTAAGAAAAGAGATATTACCCGGAGCAACAGTGGGAGTTGTGTATGTGTTTGGACAACAACAGAGGTCTAGGTTCATCAGTTGACCAGGCTTCGGTCTTTTCTTAGAACTATAAAGCGGTTTTCAGAGATGAACATTCTCCAGGTTAGATGTGTTCACAACCAACAACAGGAACATTTCCGTAGCATACAGGAGAGGAGAGATTCCTTGTCTGAGCTTACAGGAGGCAGAGCATGACGTTCCCTCCTCTGCGGAAATCAGGGGTTTTTGTTTACGGTGAATCGACACTGGTGTTGGACCTTATTGCCAAAAGCTCTCGTATCTTGTTGTCTTTTGAAGTTCTCATCTTCGTCTGTGTCTTGTTTATGTAGAGCTCCTCTTTTTCATCCCAAGATGTTTGTATTCTTTTAGTTTTTAAAAAAAGTTTTGCTCAAGTCGTTGTGAATATGCCTTTCCTGATATATTCTCCCAGACATTTTCTGGACATTTTACTTGGTTGTCTGGCAGGAAAACCAGAGTTCTGCCCATGTCGGAAAGCAGTTTAAAGCTAGGGTTGGTAATCCTGGAAAAGCTAGCAAGAGCAGGCTACACCAGCTTTTTCTTTATAGGACTTGATTCATTGATTGTATAAGGATTTCAACAAATAAGATAAATAAGTGTTACGATAACGAATTTCCAACCCGACCGTTAAGAGAAATATAGAATATCTAAAGTCTTCTCTATCTGATAGCAACACTCATTTATATGGATAATAGCCAAAAGACCAATGAGCTTAGGTTTCTATGGGAAGGCAAACATTACACCTCTCAACAATAGTTTCTCATCTGCCCCTCTTTGGCTTCCTCTTAAGGTGTTGACCTGTGGGTTCTCTACTCCCACACCCTTCAGCCATTTTTAGACAGACATGACCTGCGGGTCAAATCCGAAAGATTGGCTGTGAATCCAGCGGGGGATCCCCTGCTGTGTTCTCACATCGACTTCTGGATTTCTACGGGCAGTATACTAGGAGGTCAGGCTGATAAAGTCTGCAGAAACTGCGGAGCGTCTCACTCGGACATTTGCGTTCACATATGCACCTGCTCCGGATAAAATAGGGAGGAACTGCGGCATTCAGTATGTCTGAAAGCAGCATTAGAGGTAACCACTGATATTCACATTAATACAGTGACTTAAAGCATCTCTTGGTTAACTTTACCTCAGTTTTCTTGACCTTTTATCGGCCTCTCCACCGCACACTGACGTCTGTGTGCGGGGCGGTGGGAGGCCGGCAGCAGCGCACAAACTCTGCACGACTCTGATTCTCTGGTCTGCCTGTCTATAGAGCCTGCAACTCATTGTAGATAACTAGTCCCACTGTGGCTCTTATGCAGGAAAGACGAATCACTTTGCTTTGCAATTAAAAAGGTTGTGTGGCCTCCACACGCGTCTCCTTTGTGTGCGTGAATAACACTCACTGTTACAGCCAAATGAGTTCAGTTGTAACTTAAATTTGTGTGTATTTATGTGACATTACAAGCTTGGTCTTTAAACCTAGACTCACTGCGTATATATCTCTGGTTTTTCCTCGAGAACGTGTCTCCAGGGTGTTTCATGAACTCAGCGGTAGCAGTGTGAAACCGGAGGGCCTTTACATTCCCTCTGCTACCCGGCACGAGCCTCTGACTTGCCCCGGAGTGATATATACCTACTAATGGTTGTCCTGAATACTCTCCGTGGAGCCATGAGAACAGTGGAGCCTATGTTAGAGATTTACAGACATGTACACACACTGCTGCATTCTTTCGTTGGGAGTTTATGGGCTGAGGTAATGACACAACTCCACACAGCGTGTAGTGTTATGGCCCTCACCGCTCTCAGGAGCAACAAGTGGCATCAGGGTGAACAACTGAACAACTACGGAGGAGGAGGAAATGTAATGCAGAGGGAGAGTATGAGAAAGCAGGAGAAGGAGACTTTGATTATAGGTACAATCAATAGACAGGATTTCTGCTGGGACTTAATAACTCTGAAAACAATTTAATAATCTGAATCTAAGGCCATAAATAGTCTTAAATATGTTAAAATGTATTTACTAGGTGTTAATTATGTCAACATTTATTTAAAGCTACTTGCATCACACTTAGATATGTTTGTTTTGTATTCTTATAACAAAATAACAATACAGATTAGCTCACTGGAAAAAAACCTACAAAGACTATGGATAACTGCTGTTTCTGCCTGTAGTTTGAGAGATAATGTGGTACCTTACCTTTAATTATGGGTAAGTGTAAGTCTTTCCTGCATATCTGTTGTTCTTGACTAAATGTAACTCATTATGGTCTTTAAAAAGTCTTAAATTTAACTGTTTGAAACCTGCAGAAAATTAATACAGAGATTAAGATTCTTTATTTGTCATTTGTTGACACTTCTTTGGTGAAATTATTTTGTTAATTTCTTTCTATTCTATCCAATAATCAGCTGTCAATCACAGTTTGGTTAGTTCTGTGGTGTTTGCATTGCATTTTCTCTTCTGCAGATCCATTTCGAGTCTGCCTGCACTGCAGTTTTATCTCTTTTTACCCACAGTGACTATCACTATGCTAGTTCTTCTTCTGTTTTCCAAATAAAACTTTATGACCACCAATGGAAATTCAGTTCATGGTAAAGGGACCGTGTTTATACAGCACTTTACTGCTCTGCCATCACTTGATGTCTCATTTACACACACTATGAAGATTCAGCATCAGTGCCACCCAAAAGTTATTTATCTTCAAAGAAAAAAGAAAATACACACTGTTTTCGCACCAGTTCCGCCAGAAGGAATTACTTCATGAGGAACATTCCAAATGTTTAATCGCAATTTCTGATTATTTTCTCAGCATTAATTCATAAAATCAGAGTCTGTTGCTGTGGCCTTTTTTCTTCTTGTAGTCCTGCTTCAATTTGTTGAGTTTCTCCTGGCACTGTTTCGCAGTACGGCTAATATTAGGTTTGCTCAACTCACTGGAGATCTTTAAATAAACCTTATCTCTTATGGACCACCGTTTCCAATTACCTCTGAGAGCCTGGACTTTGTCGAATGTCAGTATCTAAAATCCTGTAGACGCAGCCACAGGTTTTTTAAACAATAAAATGGAAAAAAAATTCTAATAAAAGAAAAGAAATAAAATGGCACTAAACCAAGAGCACTGCAGGCCCCACTCAAAATGTTCAGGTACTTTCGTAAAAGTACTCCCCTCTTGACCAGGGACGTTTTTGGGATGTGAAAAGATTTCCCCGAACTTAATTAAGACCTTGGTCCCTGCAGTGAAAATGCAAGAAGTTACTGCAAAGGTTCCTAGTTGCTGGGATCAAGATGCAGTTTAAGTGATACAAAATCAACCATCAGTTTTACTTCGGAGTGAAGCCATGTGACAAACAGAAAAACCATATGGAACTGGCTGAATTACTGACAAATTATTTCCTCAGACGAAGTCTTTTTATTATAAAAACTATTCTTATAATATTATGATACATGTTCTATTAATATTTTAGTTAATCTCGACAATGATTACTTTTGAAATAATCCCTTTTCTTCAGGCCCAGTCATACATCACGATTTTAGTCACAGTTGGAAACAGCTGACATTGCTTAACCCCAGTGCACCGACATTGTGCATGCTCCTCATTGTGCCTCGCTGTGGACTATGGTCCATCTGGCTGACCCTGTCACTCCGAGCCCGCTCCGATTGGCTCCTTGCCGCTCTCAACAGCCCATTTACATCTGTTTCTGATTGGCTGTCACTCCCTTCCATGCCTTCCTTCCCTGCCCCAGGGAGGCAAATTGAAGCGGTTAAGTAGGAAAACCCGGAGCGTGATTGAGAGCGCAACTGGATCGGGAATTGCTATCGGTGAAGGGAGGGTTGGCGGTGGCATTTTTATAAGTCTGACTTGTTTACTGCGCCAGATGCTGTTTGATGTGTGAGGCTGTAAGAGAAACGCTTTGATGGAGGGATGTGAAAACACCCGGATTTCTGCCTTGACTCCATTCCACTGAAGCTCTTATCTGTGCATGTTTTCCATCCAGCCCTAAACTTTTTCTCCTGTTGTTCTACATAACACACACTCTGTCTGTCTGTTCCACACACTCACACACAGACACAGGAGTTGGAGATACATGGATTTGGATGTAAAATACTTGAGTTATACGAGACTCATTTAATGCTTCATGAATACAAAAGAAGCTGTCCATAACATTCCTTCAGTGCACTCTGGCACTGGGAACAGGAACAGCTTTCCTGTCATTCAGGATACACGCTCACAGTGTATTCCGGACATCATGCCTCTGGGATCTCGCTGTGGGAAACTTTTGAGGGGGAGTGTTCGAAGGTGGAGCAAAAAAAACATTATCCTGAGCTTGTAGGAGAGGACACAGTATTGACCAGAAGGGGAAGTTTGATGGTTTAATCTTCTCTTTCCCCTCCTCAGTGGGAAATGGTTTCAAAGTGGAGTGGATTTGAGCCTGACACAATCCATTTGGACTTAAACTGAAGTAGATGTGAGTGTCTTGTCAAGTTGGTGATAAACAGGGGTTGCACTCCATGAGAACTTTGCAGGGGGCTTTTATCTGCACTGATACCAGAATCGGGAGGACTTGTTTTCAGTGGCGCCGCTGAGAGATCTTCTTGTTGTTGGCCGTCAGAGTTTGGGAACTCTAAGCACCATGGCTGGGGTCACTAGGAAGGGGTCTGGGAGACGCTCGTACTACTACAGATTCCTGGGCAAGTCTCGACTGCAGCGTCAGCGAAGTCGGTCCCGCAGCCGCACCAGGCCGCCTGCCAGGAGGGGTAATAAATACTTCTACTACTAAAAAAAGTCCTGCACGCAGCAGTTTTTGCCTTGTTTACACCCAGAGACACGTGTACAGTAGAGTCATAAAGTTCCTACACAATGCTATAAAAGAAACGGATAGTGTAGCTCAATTAAAGTCCGATAATCACTTTAACACTTTCTGTTTTGATATTGAAAAGTTTTTCTTGGCCACATTTTGTGAACAGGCAGTTCTCCTTTTTCTAAAACGTTTTCCTCTTCATGTGAGACCCGCTATTAAAGTAACATTATCTTCTGAACCCATGGCAACGCTCCACTGTTGTTGATGTGTTTTGACTAGCGTGCATAGTTGGAGTGAGATGACAGCTTGGCGTCACTATTCACACAGTGACACCACTCTCAAAATCACACCACCGACACGAGACTTCTGATAGCTCGGCGTTAACCTGCAGAGTTCCAACCTGCCCAGGTGCCTTGCCGTGCAGTTTAGTTTTTATTCCTCTGAGCATTTTCTGTGCCGCATGTCTACTTGTGTTCTCCGTTAGTCCATGTCCTCAAGCTCCCTGTTTCTTCACTTTGCTGCCGTTCTGCCTCTCGGTAGCCAGCTGCTCTACTTAACCGCTGCAGGCAGTGTTTGAACTGTTAGGTTATAGTGATAAGTCGGCCCCCAAGGCTTTAGCTCAACTTACTCGAATTGAGAGAAAAGAAGTAGTTCTGAAATCTTCAGCATATTGATTTATTTTCTTTCTTTCTCTCAAGTTAACTATTTAAAATGCACAGTAAGATATTAAGTAGGAGAGTGTTGCGCATCTGTTGCTCTCTTGGCTGTGGATGTGATGCAAGCATGTTTGTTTTTTTTAAGGCAGGGAAAACATCAGTCTCACTTTCTCTCACTGAACCTTGCTTGTTTCATTCTTTTTTAAAAGTAACTTGCAGTGTGAGTAAATGTAGATGGTAAAAGACAGACAAAACCAGTGTAAGTGCTTGACTGTGGGAAGCTGCCTGGCTTGTATGGCTTCACTTTGCTTCTCTCGCTGATGAAAGAGGCGCTTTGAAGTCTCTGCTTTGTATCATTCAGTCCTCAAAAGACTACACAAACACACACACACACACACACACACACACACACAAACACACACTGCCTTGATCTTTGCAAATAAGTCCCCTCACAAAAAAAACAAAAAACTTTTGGGACATCACACATTAACACAATGATGCACAGACAAGATCGCAAAGACACATCCAGCGACTCTCCAGAGCGTCCCAGATATTTTTTGCAACGGCATCAAATGAAACGGTTAATGTCGTACTCTGCATGACCCTCAACTGGTAACTGTGTGTCAGTGTTTATCAGGGTATTCTGGAGATCAGAATGTGCATCCATCGGCAGATTTCATTAGACCGCTGTTTGTCAAAATCACATGCCTCCAGAGGATTTATTATGATTTAGTCAGTAGATGATTATTGAAGCTGCACAGAATGTTCTAGCAGCTGTTTTTAGACTTGGATAAGATGTCACGTATTATATATACTTTGAGATTAAACAGATTTTTTAACCAGCTCTCGCCACAGAGGAAACTTTGTTGCAGGAACAAATCTGACTACCCACAGAACTCACATAATAAATTCAGATGTTCACCACCAATTCTGACATTTACAAAGAGTCAAATGGTCAATTGTAGTTTGACTAGAACTTAAAGAAGTTACAGTCAGTATTTTTATATTACCAATAGAGCTCATGACTTTGCAGTTTTGCATTAACTGCTGTGTCCTTCAGTTTACTTTCACGAACCTGGTGGTGACTGTAAAAAAACACGAGTCTAAAATGATTCCCAATTTTGCTCTGTAGGTCTGCTTGATGTGTAAATAGTGGAGTGCAATCATGTCTGCCATCTTCATAGATTGTGACAGGTTTCATAATGCTGCTGTACTTAACCAGTTCGATTTTTGGTTGTCTATAATATGATTTTCAAGGCTGTTTCCACATATTTATGTTAATGTTATGTAAAATTTTAGATATCAACACATACCACTGTTGTTTTACACTGAGCCTGCAACATTCAGTTAACCCTGCCCACTCTTCCCCCTCCCTTTTGAAGTACCTTACATTAGCAATTTTTACGTTATTTATTTCTATAGTTTTCTTTTGTTGTGTCTTGCTTTAAAACAAATCGCCCTTTGGGGCCAAACAAGGTTGTAGATAAAGCTGGAAATATGTTAGTTTAGATTTCATAGCTTGTTCCTGCCACCTCTTAATGGCTAAAACAGTAACAGTAACACTAACCCGGTCAATATGATTTATTTTGGTGTGTCAGATATTAAATTCACTAGTTTGGACCAAAATGGACCTCCAATTTCTCACTGTATACATCAATATTGTGATATAGAATTATACACACGCTGATAAAAGATTTAATCAGTGTTTTCCATCCCTTTATGTTTCCTTTAATTTCATTGAAATTAGGTCTGTTAGGACAAAAATAAACTTAATTAACAGTTCTGTGGGCCTGGAGCTCGGGGGCGAAAAGGTTACTTTTGTTCACAGCTCAGCCTAGCACAGATCCGTGAGTTTATCTGGAGGAAGTGACTGGAGCCCCTCTTGACGTGTAAACTGAAGCTGGGACAGATCAGGTGTCAGTTGCGTGAGCTCATGTGTTATTGTTTTCTCTGCATGTGTGCTACACGTCAGTTCGTCGTAACCAGTGCGTGGAAAAATCGTATATGTCCGTTCAGCTGGTTCAGTTTCCCCTCTTCTGTTTTCCGTCAGGTTCGCTGACATTTACATCCAAAATGACCGTTTATCTCAAAGAGGGGTTGCAAAGAGACGAGAGGCGTCGTTTGATCTGACTTGTTACTGAATTGTCCTGTGACCTTTTCAGAAATGCATTCATCCGTCTCACTTTTATCTACATTGCTTTTCTTTTACACACAACAGGTTTAAATTGTAAAAGTCCTCACAAGTTGTCTTAACTATTGCACACACTTCTATCTCCTTGGAGAAACACATTTTGGTGAAAATTAGGTCTCTGAAAGGGGGCATGCTTTTATCAAAGTTAGGTTTCTGTCTTGTATTTTCTGCTTCGTGTTGTGCAAATTACTTGGCTGACTTTCGCTGTCATCATGGTTGCCATCATCTAATCTTTTTTGCATGATATCAGAGGGTTTATGCAAATATTGTGTTTATCTGTCCTCCAGGTATGTCACCCTAATCCACTGGTTATTCCCTGGCAGAAATAACTAGCTTGTCTTCTTTTCTCTTCCATTGATCTCAGTTTATTCTCGCTCATTGACTTTTACTTAAAGAGCCGACAAATGTCATCTAAACAACATTTGGCAAGTGTGTGACAGAAGTGTACACACGCATTTAACTTGGTGCCATTCTAGATTACACAAAATTCCTTTCCTCCAAGATATCTCAGCCTCTTAACCCACACTTAACCAGTTTTAACTCTCACAAACCCTTTTTCTTTACATAAAGCTATCGTTATTTTAGCAATTTAACCTCAGGGTGACATTTTGGGAAATAGATTTTTTACTGTCTTCATAAAGAAGATGAATTCTAAAAGTGGCTTGTTTTTGTCTTATAGAGGGCTATGTGCAGCTCTTTCCAGGCAAGCACATGCCCTGTCTCCAGTCTGTATGCTAAGCTAAGCTAACTGCCTGCAGATCATATTGTACAGATGAAAAGGAGAGAGTGGCTTGGATCTTTGCATCACTTTCTTGTACAAAGTGCATTTCTCAATCCGTTCCCTTTTCATTTTTGGCTTCACTTCTTACACTATTATTACACTGAATGGAATGAAGTGTTGGCGGACGAGGCTACCAGCCAGAGTTGGTAAAACAAGTCAGGTCAAGTCTTTGCCTTTGCTCATCATCACATACAATGACTCAAAAGGGCTTTATGGGTCCACATCAACAACATTTACAGTCTCTTAAGAACAAGGAAGAACTGCGCAAAACAAAGAAGAAATATGACAAAGGAAAAGGAAGGAAAAAGTGGAAGAAACTTTTAGAGAGGAAGCTGATTAGAACTAGAGGAAGGCAATTATAGAACAAAACAGAAGCAGTTTTGAGTATGAGATGTATAAAGCCTAATTTAAATATAACAAGACCAATATAATAATTCCACTTAAACAAGCTTAATTAAAGTAACTGCAATGGAAAAAGAATCTCTTCTTTCAATGTACAATGCTCCAGGAACAGAAGCAAAGGAACATCTGAAGGAAACCATTTAATATACAATGAACAGTAACAGTAAAGGACATACTTCCAGCAGCTTGCTAGAACATGTTTAATAACTCAATAACAACTCAATTATGCATTACCACAGACAGTTATTGCAAGTGATCATATCCTCAACCAGTAGTTACCAAGAAACATTCTTGTTCTATGGAACTGTGTCATGCTTAATATTTTTTTGTTCAGTTAATCTGTAGCCGGATTTTCGTCTGTTAGTGCGTCGTGAGTGTGTTTGTGTTTGTGTGTTTGTGTGTGTGTGTGTGTGTGTGTGTGTGTGTGTGTGTGTGTGTGTGTGTGTGTGTGTGTGTGTGTGTGTGTGTGTGTGTGTGTGCTGATGGGAAGTGAGGACAGAATTCAGGCCGAGAGCTGGGAAACGGGGGGCAGAAGAACACGGACAAAACGTGACTCAGTTTCCTATGCATCACAGTTACTCTTGAAGGGTCGGGAAGCACGTCTGTATTAATTATTTCTGCATCTGGTATTAATGTGATGGAGAGATGAAATAGAGATTTAGAGCGAAGTGGTGTCAAGTTTACACTGTAACATCGTCGCCAATGGAATCACTCTGCCTGGTTTCTCTAGAGCAGATCAGCCTTTTGTAGTTTGTGACTGCAGCAACCTCTCAGAAATTAAGATCTTGTTTTAGTAAAGACTTGACAGCTCAGGCAGCTGAATTCTTTCATCATTTTCCCCCAATTTTTCAGCTTTAACAATTTAATTTTTAGCACATACAGGCAGGCCAAAAGGCAGGGGGGTGTGTGGAATGAAACAGTAGGAAGAAAGTATTTCCCCTCTGCTTTGGCAGCTCTGTATAACAGGATGTGAAGTGAAAATTAATCAGTTTGCCTTTGAGATCATATAATAGGAAGCACAGACATGAGACAGAGGGAAGAGACAGTAAATAAAGCAATCAAACGCAGAAGTGAATTCTCGGAATCTTCTAATTGTTAAACCCGCGATTGCATAGTCTCATTTCTGGAGCCTGTGTCCTTGCCTACCCTCTTATTCCTCAGCCTGGTGCACGGCAGAGATGGGCCAGATGACAAATTGCCTCTGAGCAACAGAAGAAAAGTCCAATAACAATAGGACAGGTGCAGGCTAATGCCCCTTAATCCATGGATATCCACTCAGATTACGACCCAGAGCTGGGGAGCAGTTTTGGGGAAGTAGCTGCAGAACTATAGGAGCTCACCCTATATATGCAATCTGTCAACGTATACAGCTGACACAATGTGCAAATAAGGATTACTGTTTTTCCATGCAGGAGTCTGACGTTATGAAACTAGAGAGGCTCCCAGTAGAGCGCATACCTCTGTCATTCCGTTTCAACAGTCCCTTAAATTCAATTCATTTGCACCAAATTGCACAACTTTTTTAAAGTAAAAATCCATGCATTATTTCTTAAAAATGTTACAAAAATGTTAAAAAAAGGCCCTATCTAGCAATGTTAAAGAAAGTGGGAAAAAAACCTGGATCCACCCCTTTGTCCTGATCCAAAATTGTATTGATCATTCCCTGGCCCATATCCTATCTTTCCACCGAGTTTTAAGAAGATCTTTTCTGTAGTTTTTGTGTAATCCTGCTGACAGACAGACGGCAATGAATAACGAATCCTTGATAGCTTTTATAAAACCAATCCATCAGATTAGATATCAACAATCATGCAAAAGAATCGAGTGCATCTGTCATTTTTGTTGGTTTTGGGAATTTTTGTTGGGAGGCAGGGCTAAAAAAAACTGTTGTGTTTGCTTCTCGTCTGCAAGTGGATATTATTGGAGTATGTAGGGTCGCAGACGGCATCGCAGGAATGTTGCTGCTGCGTCGCCCCTCTGCACAAACACAAACTTCCTCCTTCTGCACCCCACTCTTCTCCTCCTCCTCTTCCAGCCCTCTACTCCTTCCTATAACGTGTCGCAGACAAAGGCATGCATGTGCCAAACTAAACATGAAGCAGAGTCACGCTCTCTGAGATTGGGATTTGAATATGGTTGTATATAGAATCCTTGTGTTTTTGGAAAAAAGGGAAAAAAAACGATGCAGTGCTGCTTGATGCTGCTTATATCTGCCCTTTTACCCTGTTGATTGATGTTTTGGAGACTGATTCGTTCCATATTTCATTTTGAGGCAGAATCCCAGCATAATTTCAGGCTGCTGCGAATTTATGTTGTGTTAGCAACCCTAAATCAATGTAACCAAGCTCTGAGTGAAGGTACTGTTGACTGTGTCCTCACGAGAAGTAGTTCTAGTATGAAACGTCTGCCGAGTCACTCCAAGGAGACCGAGCGGCACCTCTTTATCACCCCATCATCTCTGCACCGAGTAAATAAAGCATCTCAGGGGTCAAAAGTCCAGCGCTGTCCTCACAGTTTAGTGTTAACACATTATAGTCCCTGTGTACACAGACAAGGAAACGCACTCCCATGTCTCTCACACACCAACACATGTGTTCACTTAACCTGTGCATGTAATGCTGCGGCTGTGTGGGCCTCTGCTGGATGGAGGATGGATGATCATTCCGCTGGCAGACTGATATACCTGTAATGAGACGCTGCTGTGTGACTTCTTCTTCCTGGCCTGATCGTACTTTGATTGATATCAATTCCTGTTTTATATGCCGGCGAGTGACAGAGCTTTATTGCAGCACTTTCAGTGAGTCGAGACAAATTCTGGTTGTCTTGTAGTCAAGGGGGGGCGGGAAAGTGATGCATTTGTGAAGGAAGGGGGGGATGAGAGGTGGCGTGGACCTAGAGAAGACAGTCCTGCAGGTAGACAGAACACAGTAAACACAGTCTGACAGCCTGTGATTTCTGCTGTATAATTCACCAGCCCATAGAGAATGTGTGTGTGTGTGTGTATTTTCCTCTTCTTTCACCTCCTGTCATAACACAAAAAACTCTACATTCTCTCTGAGGCTATTTTTCATCCCTGAAGGCAAAGACTTCTTGAAATACATACACACACTGCTCTTCCTAACAGTCTTGTACTGTATTTATTAGTTAGATGAGCACAGTTTGGATTATTTTGCTCAAATACACACTTTAAAGCAACTATGATCAATATTTTAATATACAAAATGGATCAAATGTGCAAGTTGTTACTCATACTCATGAACCCACTGATAATTCCGCCCAACACCGAAGTTCCTCCTACCTCTACATGGGTTTGTAAGACGTGTTTCAGCTCAGTGTTTTGGTTTTGTGCTCTGCAGTGTGACTAGGTTGCTTCTCTCTCACCACTCTCAAAGCGCCATTTTAGCTCACAACATGCAGCTCTTTGAAGCAGAAAAAAAAGAAAAAACAGAGATAGAAAATGTAGTCAACATCAAAACGAAGAGGAGCTAAAAGAAATGAAAACTGGAGTTACTTTAGTCAGATCAAGGATGTCTTTATTATTCTCTGGGTTGAATTTGATGTGCAGTCAGCAGTATGCACATGTCCATCAGGAAAAAAAAGTGACATCAAACAAATAAAATTAGAACTCAATACAATATAAAAGCAGTGGAAAATAAGTAAATAGCATATACTGCAAGCACATTGTGCATTAAAAACACACAAATGAATTCAAAGGCCAGTCAAAATAAGATACACAAATTTAATAGGCCAATGGCAGCCAGGACAATAGAGCACATACTGGCAGACAGAACTCCCTATATCTGCTGGACATGTAAATAATCAACTATTTTATTTGTTTGTACTTTCCAGCTAAAAGGAGATAATATCAGTTTGCGTTTACAGTTTGTTTGCACTACCTCCAAGTGGCCAGAAAATGTAATGCTTCCTCACTTATTAACAGTTGGCTAATGTGTCTTGTTGACTAACACAAATAAAATGACTTGCAAAATATTTATTAGTTTTACCTCTGCCAAGGAGGTTATGTTATCACCCATGTCCATTTGGTTGTTTGATAGAAGCGACCAGATTTCCACAAAACTTGGTGGAAGGATGCGAAATCCCTCGGGGAAGAACCCATTTAATTTTGGTGTGAATCCAGAACTGGGGGCAGATCTATTTTATTCTTTAACTTTCTTTAACATTAAAATCAGGCTTATTTAGAGGATATGTATGAGTGTGTGAGATTTAGTGCATCTTGATCGAATTTAATGGGTTAATTAGGCCTTGGCAGAGGTATTGGCTCTATGCTGAGTTCCATACTAGTCATCTATTGCGATTGAAACTAAATTTTCTTTACTGATTTAGTCAAATCAGCCGATCAGCCCCAACAAGAAAGTCGTAAAACGTGTGTGTGCCTGTTTAGGCCCAATTAGCTTGATATTGCTGAAAGAATGCTTCAGCCAGTCTCTACGCATCATTCAGAAGAGCAGCAACAACACTCAAACTGTGTATGTTATTGCACGCCTTGTAGATGACGCATATTTTCAGTGATGTGGCGAAATAGTCAAAAATCCATTTCCACTAGACCATAGTGTAACGCAATTTGTGCAGTGTGTAGATACTTTCATTTGTAGGCACATTAAAAGCTTTGTGCAACAACTTGCTCACAACAACCTTTGTGAATTCTCTCTGTCATCATGGAGCCTCTTAACCCAGCCAGCCCCTCAAGATGAGTGATTATAAAGAAGACCACTCCAGGCAAAATAATAATGTGTGTTTTTAAAATAAGCACAAATAAAGACTTTCTGCAAAATGTTCATTATCACTCCCGTGCTCCTGCTTGATGATTCACTCGATGCTATCTGTTTTTCTAACAGCTTTTGTGACACATCACCACCTGAATACCCACTGTGCGGTTCCTCTGCTCATCTCCTGCATGAATCAGTTATGCTGCATTCATCCTGTTTATCTTTTGCCTTAACAGCAACTGACAAAATGTTCAGAATATTGAATATTCTCAGTTTTCAAAAGTGGAAGAAGCTTTGAACTTTTTCTGCCCCCCGTCCTCATACACAGCTGGAACTCTGCGCACTGGAATATCCTGTGTTGGCGAGGTCTGAGGGGAAGGGAAGGTCTGGCACTGGTCACTGGATGGAGTACGCCTTGGTGGGGAAACATGTAGTCTGACTTTTATTAGTAAGAAAATATGGAGGGCAGCGATGGAGAGATGGAGAGATGGATAGATAGATTACTTTCACAGTAACTCCACCCTAACACTTATTGCTTACTTACAAGAGTCTACACAAGACAGGAGCACAACACAAAAACAATTTCCCATCTACTATAACCTCTGCCAAGGATGTTATGTTCTCGTCTGCATAAGTTTGTTTGTTTGTTACGTTGCAGAATTACAGAACATGTACTGAACCGAATTCTGTGAAACTTTGTGACATGGCCCTAGATGAAATTTTGGTGCAGATCCAAATTAATGGGCTAATCACCCCCGAAAAAAGTCACTTTCTCTGCAGCGTTACCCACAGATTTACTCCAATCTATGGCAGTAACGGGGGTGCACTTGCACGCACAAAGGTTGCTCTCACCTGCAACAGATTCTGACTGACAGGTACACACACACATGCGAGAGAGACATGTATTGTATGCCACTTGTGGACATGAACACAACTGCAGCTGAAACTATGAGGTCTGACTGTATGGATGGTAAACACTTTATGGGTGTTAGTGCTGCACACAGTTACAATGCAGGTTAGAAATCTCATTTGTTCTCTTGCGCTCTCTGTTCCAGCACTGTCTTACAAAAATAACTATGACCAGACAGTATTTTTTTTATACCAAGTGAAAGGACACATATACGACCACTGGTTTATCTCACATATAGTTTTATTCTCCCCACTTAAATCACCTATTAATAAATATAGAAATCACATTGCTAACAAGAGCTCCCACAAAGTTACAACATGTTGTTAAGCTCACAGTTTCCCCCTGCTTTCGCTCTTCATGCTAAGCTATGCTGTGTGCCTGCTATGTGTAACTTCATACGTAGCGTAGAGATGAGAGGGTGGTGTCAACCTTTTCATGTACCTCTCAGCAAGGTGAATATTTCCACAACTATTAAAGTAAAGTTCAGTCCTCAAAGAGACACATTCGCTCCCAGGCTGCTTCTACCTCGACCTCGCACATATACTCCAGCACACACACAATATTCTAGTAACTATTATAGACAGCTTTAGGCCCCCCAGGGCCTTCACTGGCACTTCCAGGGTCTCATTAAACGACGTGAGGAGGGCATGAGGAGGGTGGAATCAAGAGGGATTGCTTTATTTGTGGGTAGATGGTAATGAAGGGTAAAGAAGTTTTCTAGGGAATGTGTGAGGGCAGAGAACAAAATAAAAAGGTGAAATGAAGAGGTAATGACAGATGAGGATTTTATGTGATGTGACGCAGAAGATGAAGGCAGAGGTTTGAAGGGAATCATAATTAGAGTGCATAAGAGAGGGAAGAAAATGGATTGGTGAAGGAGGATGAGAATAAGTGAAGGGGAAAAAAGGTGGAGAACTATAATGACACTGAGTGGAGTGAATACCTCCATCAACAGCCGATAGATAGGCTACATGTACGTTTTCCTTTGATGAGGGTGTTTTCAAATGATAAAACGGCTTGCCGGTGTAAACAAGTGTAAAAGGAAACACTTTGTTGTTTGTTGCAGAAAGAGCTAGGCCACAAACTAGAAGATCAACTCATATGTAAGCAGCTGTGTCATTAAAAAGCTGTAAAATGCAGAATTTAACAACTGTTATTAAAGACAACCGGGTCTGCAACGTTTGTTACTGTATCCATGTTGCATCCTACGCTGGTAGCTAAGGTGTATGTCGGTTGTTTTCTGGAAGGTGGTCATGTGATAAGAGCCTGACAAATCAGCAAAGGCTATACGTCGTGACCAAAAGGAAGCCGGTTTCTACGACATTGTTTCCAAACATCTTAGTTTCTGTCCATACAGACTAAAACCAGCCCCACAGTTTTCAAAATAAAATAAGGCAAGCGGCATTTCCAAACTTCTCCGTATTAGCGGCTCTTAAACTCTGGAGTAGTGTGGATGCCCGGCGTTTAGCAGAGTTCATTCATTTTCATGGATGTCGAACTTAATAAAAAATTGTATGGATCCACCTTCTTTTGTGAATCCTGGGCAGTGGTAATGAGGAAAAGATGAAGAGATCACAGGGAAGACATTGGAAAGAAGGTCAAAGGTCACAGTGTGTTGTACAAAACTCTGATGATTTCCTCCAGGATTCAGGTTAGACATTGTGTTTTGATTTAACTTTTATTCAGTGAGTCTGTTTACTTTCAGTTAAAAAGACACAGTAGTTATTAAGCAAGGGGAATTTTTTGTCTATGCTTTTGCAAAGAAGTGTCCCACGCAGGTGATGAAAACGTGCAGAAGCAGGCACTGAAGTTTCATGCCGCAATTAGTTCACGACTAAATGTGTGTTTATGTGAGCTTTGCTGTGAGCGCCTGTTAAACCAGCCAGCTGTGTACAAGTGGGGAGATTTCCATCAAGAAATTAAGCAGCGAAGGGTGAATCTGATGAAGTTGAGCACAAAAATGATTTGTGACAAGAGAAAGTGAAATTCACACTGGTGTCTTAATTGTCATCTACGCTTATTTCCTGTTGAATGATTTCCACATGTAAAAGGATTAAATCCACTTGTTGTCATGACAGCAGATATTTCAATACCACCGTATTTTGACTGTTGCAATGAGGAAGGGACAGGAAAGGTTGTTTTTATTATTAAACATTGTAAACTTCTTAACATCAGTTAGAGTCATACAACATTTTTAAGCCTCTAAGATGGCGATGATCATTGTGACCTTACAAAAACACCTTTTTGGTCTTGTGAATGCATAATTTCAGGAACAGAGTGAGGATATGTCTTCAAATTCGGTACACACATTCACTTTGACTGAGATGAACTCATTGGATTTTGTTGATCACAGGTCAAGGTCACTATGACCTTGCATCTCTTTTGTCTTGTGAACATGTTATCTTAAGAACGCCTAAAGAGAATCCTTTCAAATTTGGCACAAATATTCACTTAGACTCAAGGTCATGATGGCCTCATCCTTGAACAGGATATCCCAAGTCTGCCTTTTGGGAATTTGGGGCATTTTCTTCAATTGTTACTTGGACTCAAAGATAAACCGATTACATTTCACTGGTCAAATGTAAAGGATATGTGACCTCATATTATTGTGAATGCAATATGTGTGGAACACATGGAGGGACTGAAACTGCACTGGTTAGCGGAGGCATACAACTACAGGGCAGAGGTTCTAGTTCATTTTGAAATGGTCTGTTAATAATAAACATTGTACTATGATAAAAGATTGGACAGGTTTCCACTTCCTCACAGCTTCCATTCCCTAACATTAGTGAGAAATGAGAATCATATTGCATTTAGTATTTGTAATATTGTAGTATTTGCCATTTTAAGATTTTACCAATATCCAGAGCTGTCACTCTGTGAGAACACTGAAGTTAAACAGATGAAGAGTCAGATTGTGTTGCCAAGTCCAGACAAACATTAGTTTTGTATCTGTAGGCACTGACGATCCAAATTTATTTTAATGAAGAGCCTGTTGTGTTGAGAGTCCAGAGATGTTGCATACCAAGTGATTGAATGAGCAGTTTGTGGGAAGCTCCCAATAAAATAAAACAGTCCTTATATATTATAAATGAAAATGTAGTTTGTGTGTTTAAACAGGATTTGTTTTTTAATGTGATTTCATCCTGATTAAAGTCACACTGCAACATTCAGTAATTTCAATCGTTTTCAATGTTGAAGACGATCGTAGATCTCGAACATGACCTCAGAGATGCAATGACCACATGAGTTTCACAAAGGCCTGTGATTGGCCATTATTATAGCAGCATATTCAGGCCTTATCTGACAGATTGTTTCATTTTGTTTTCTAAACTTTCATCATGCGTAAACTGTCAATGTCTCACAGTGTAGGTACATATCACTGTAGCCTAAAACCACCTTTTATTTATCATGGGGTAAGATCAGTTCACCAGCTGCCTAACAAACTGATAATCTGCTCTGTACCTACGAGCTAGCAGTCAGCAGTGATGGCTATCAGAAGTCTGTAGGGACTTGCATGCTCAACAACACTAACATTCCTCACGGACATGTCCAGATATGTCCCACACATCTGCACATTGCTCGTTCGCATCTGATGCTGCGCTGTACTGTGCCACACACGCACACACACTCACACAAGCGAGATAAAAAGATAACACGTTCAGATAAGTTCAGTAAACAGGGAAGAGATGAGAAAATCAGGAAGTGAAAGCAACAGTCTTTCACACCCTGAATGGGCTAATTTCATATATTCATGGAGGAATTGGTAATAGGATGCAATCCTAAGAAAACTTCTCTAAATCAAATTAAAGATCAAGAAATTTGTGATAGAAAGATATAACAAGCCCTTTTTTAACTTCCTTTGAAATGTTTGCCTTTGATTCGTAGTGAACAAACAGATATGGAAATCTTTACGCTACGGTTTGAGATAGATCAAGACTGAAACCAGAGGGAAACCAGCGAGCCTGGTTCTGCCCAAAGCTCAAAATTATACATACCCATCTAAATTATCACTTTGCATATAAAAAAGTATAAAAAGTTCTCCTTGCTTCCCATTTTAGGCGTCTCCTGGCTATATCTCCATAGTTCAGGCATAGAAAATAGTAGTATCGAGTAGTATCGATCTCCTCGAAGTCTCTGCAGAAAATCATATAATTTTATTCCCCAACATCTTGACCCACTTGATAATCATATGGTATATTTTTCACAATGTTAAAACAGAATCCACAAAGTAAAGATCTCTCTATTTGCAGAGTCTCCTCCAGACAGGACAGGGCGCCGACGCAGCGTGCCAGGCGGATCCTCAGACAAGACCACACCCACCATGGAGGCGACGTCCACTGCCACCACACCTTTCAGAGTCACCGTGAGTACTGTGAGTGTGTTTTCATGGACCATCTGAGTCTTTGTCTGTCTATTGGTTTTCCTCTCTTGGCTTTTCTTTTGGTCTCCGCATTAGTTTGCTTTAGGACATGGGTGGGGAACCTTTTTCCTGCAAAGTGCCATTTAAATTTTTATAATATCCTTTGTGGGCCACATAATACATTATTGAACACATATTGAACTGCTTCTCTTTAGCAAGGCGTCTGATATCAGATGGTAGTGATGTGGATGATGCCACTCACAGCTGGTTTTAGCCAAAGTTTCTCATATAAATCCTAAACTTTATGTAGTGGCATGGTGGCCCACCCCTGCTTTAAGAGTTTGTTAGTTATATAACAAGGTTTACAGAAGCCTTGTCTGGCGTCCAGATGGATTTGTGCCAAGCTGAAACTCATTTACTTCAAATATTGGAACAGGATCTTTGATGTTTGGCTTCTGAACGTCCTGCGTCTACACATCTCGTGTTCAGCCCACTATCCCCCACTGACTTCTAAGATCCTGTGTGATTTTCACACCGAATATTATTCACAACCTGCGCACACATTCCACACCTGTGCACACGCAATACCATCAGTCACTCAACTACAAACACACCTCTCCATCAAACACACACGTACACACAGAGTGGTCCGTTTGCCTGCCATCTTGCTCTAATTCAAATCCAGACTGCTTTCTGCCATGTTTAATTCAATAGATAAACAGCCAGTTAATGAAGCAAAGAAATATGCCATGAGTCATCAATTTAAAGCTAATTAGCAATTAGCAGTGCACATTTTCATAAATAAATAATGAGCGGGGAGATGAAGACCCGCAGGTGAACTGTAAACAGTAGATGTTAGGCCAGGAGGGCCACAAGCTCTCAGTGCTCAGTCATCAGCCTTTTGTAACGGCTCAGCAGGTACAGTAACGGGCCAAGTTAAGCTCTAAAACACCTTGTAGCTGTGTCTCAATTCAGTGGCAGCATCATGCGGAGGATCCAGTCTACGCAGCCGACGTCAGCTGCATCCTGCAAATGAGATAGTCTGGTCTTCCTATTGTGTCACCATTACAGCCGTCGCCTAGCAACAAAGCTACAGACGAAAAAGTTATTCTGTTGATTAAAAATGTTGAAAAGATTTCGGTTAAGTAGCTACATTTAAAAATACATTCTCCTGGCGTTTTCACCTTGCTTTTTGTCGCCATTACCTCATTGAAAAAGATTTTGGAGCGCAAAGAATAATGGGATATGTTGGGCCGGGAAGGAGGACGCCTCTCTTTTGTGGCGGTGGAAGGACACATTGTATCTGTATCACATCGCTTGTATAACAAAGTAGGACGTTTTCATATAGCGCGTGTGTGTGTAAAGTCGCTGCAGTGAACATGACTGTCCTGTCAGGTGCTCTGAGCGCACTGGAGACCACTTACAAAAATATATAACTGTGTTCACCTTCAAACTTCTATTTCCAAATAATGTCCCAGAGTGGAGGTTAGGACACGACAGATGTGTAAAGTAATCGGTCCGATTGCTGTAAATATAAATACTGCGGTGAAGGATGATGAAGGACCGCCCACTCAGCTGAAGTCTCTGACCTGCTACACTTTAAACAAATTTTCCACGCTTCTCAGTGTCCATACGCTGATTTGTTTGTGACCACCGCCACAATATCAACACTGATCACCACGTAATGACATCCTCCTACATAGCTGTGCTCATTCGGTCCTTCCTGACTTTGCTCGCTCTCTTTCTCTACACCGACACGCACTCGAACGTTGTCATCAGAAACATATGTAAAGTCAAACCGGGTTAAAACAACACCATTTTTCTTCTCAACCAAAAATGACAGTTGTGACTATTTGCATATAGAGCGGGGGAAGTGAGAGGAGTCAAAGATTATATATTTTCAGGATGCATTTAGCACCTGTGTGAACACACGTACATGAAGCTGAACACTTGGGATCTCTAAAGACACACGTTAATGCCAGGTCTGAACATGGCCAGAGTTTCAGTAAAAGATAGTGCTCAGTCTAACACCAAACTACGATGCCTCCACAGAGACCTACTTGACTAGATCTGCGCTTTTATAATTTCTATCACTTTCTTTCTTTTAGTTTTAGCATCTTTCTGTCTTTTTGACTACATTTTTACAGTTTTTACTCCTTTTATTTATAAAAACAATGCAAATATCGTCACTGAACAGATTTTATATGATCTAGTATGTATGAGAGAGAGAGATGTAGGAATGAAAGGTAGATCAGGGAGCTTGTAGGAGACAGAAGGGGTCAGATGAAAGGGCTAAATATTGATTAAGTGTCTTTTAAGCAGCTACTTGTACCCTCCAGGGAGGAAAGAGAGAGAGGGATACTACAGCAAAGTCATCCTGTCTCTATCACATGACCACTTTACTTGCCTCCTGTCCTACACTTTTCCATACACTGCCCCCTTCTGGCATGGGATTTTATTGCAGCAATTTAAGTTTTCACCAACTTCTCTGGAATACAAACTAGTAAACAAATTATATGTGATTAAAAAGGTTTAATTTGCAGCTCAGGTTGGATGGAGAGAGGGACAGGATATACGCCTGTTGGCACACAGAAGTGTTGGAATGAAAACAGGAAGACGAGTAGACAGGCGGTCGTATTCTTCTTCTCCTCCTCTCCTCCTGCATCTCCCGCGTTTAGCGATGACAAACCTCCCCTCACTCTTCTCCCTCCAGTAAAACAGAGTTGCAGTGACATCTAAAGTACCCCTCCTAGGCCTTGAGCTAAATCTGTCAAAATGTTTTTCTCTCATGTTCTTTGCAGACTGGGTTCAGTGTCTGCACACACGCACACACAAATGGATTCCACGTGCACAAACACGCGCATTCAAAAGCACATCCTTTGGTGCCTCTCAAAAACAATTTCTCACCAGCAGGCACGGACGAAAGCTAAACTCTCGGCAAAGCCTCATCTCCCATGACCGATTCAAAAATAGTAAAAGATTGCATACATTAAATATAAAAGTTATTATTTACTACTTTCTCTTATTCAGGGCTTATTTAAAGAGCCGAAAAACAAACCTTATCTATGTCTGTCAGGTCCACGTCCCGCTGACTGCACTATAGCTGGCTGGATTGATTCTCAATAGTGACTTAGGTCCTTATCCAATCTCCCCCTGACTCTTCCCTCCCCACCCCCCTCTCCCTCTCAGATAATAGCAGGGGGTCTAATTGGACAGGTATGTCTCTTGTTTTCATCAGCTTGTGCTCGAGGAGGACAAGAGAGCTTGATATGGAAGCGGGGAACACCCTGCTGATTGTCCAGGCACTGATACTATCAGCCCCCCATTAAGGAAGCCTGGAATTGCCAAGCCAAGGGGAATAGAATTAACTTGTTGCAAGCATTTGCTTTAATTTCATGGAAAAAAAAGACATCTAAAAAAAAAAAGAGAAAAAAGCGCAGCGATAAAATTGAGCTGTCCTCTTGTTCTGACTTAATGGGCTTGGACAGGCCGAGATTACGATCAAGTATGCAATCTTATTATAGAGACACACACACACACACACACACAGAGATGCATGCACAGAGGTAACACATCTGCACTGTAAACTAGGTAACATAGTAAATATGAACAAACACATTATTTTCACTGCCATTAATGTCCCTTCACAGCCAGTCGTATCTTTAAACCTGGATGCGTGTTGATTTAGTTTGTTCCATCCCCTCCTTCCCCCTAATTAGGTGTCAACCGTGGAAATGTGGAATAATTAAAGAGCTCATTCATATTCACAATAACACGTGACACTGTTATGCCCCCTGTCAGGTCGCGCTGGCTGTAATAGCCATGTCACGCTGCTTTGTATGAGTATGTGTTTGCACCATGCAATGTAAAAGACATTGTAGCAAATTCAGTAATTTTTTCACACCAATATCAGAAATTAATTGAGGCATCTAATCATATATTTATGGCTTTTATTCATTCATGCATTGATATTGAATTAGGTATTATTCAACCAAGCTTCACTGGGGAATTAGAGTAATCCTATGTGTCAATTAACACATTTCTTTAAAACACAATACAACAATGACATAATGTACGACGTCTCATTAGGTGTCAGTTTCCATTGTGTGTGCCGGCATCACCGTCCTTTCTGCTTTTAAGAACTGACAACGAGACATGGGAGTAGGGAGGTGTCAAGCTCTGTACATGAGTGTGTCAGCCGTCACTTTCCTGATTCGCAACGACCGATGTCATCTGCTAAAACGAGGGATATAGGAGGGAAAACTGATCAGAATATAAACCAACAGGGAGGTATTCTGCCCTCTGCAGCTGGGGCCATGCTCTGCTGAGCCCTGATCCTCCGGCGTCCTCGTTGCTCATTTGCGGAACGTTTTCCCCTCGTTTTTTGTTTTATTCTGCTGCTTGTTTCTATCTGCCACCTCCACATTGTGCCCCACTTTTTCCATTTATCCTTCTCCTTTATCTCACACCCGCCTCCCCTGGCAGGAACTGGTCTCACCTCTATTTCCGTCCTCACTCTCTCTGTCTCTCTTATTTGTCTCCTCGCTTATTGTTCCTGTTGCTCTTCCTGTATGAGTAGGTGCCAAAGGCAAATTAAATGCTAAAACGTGCCGTGCCTCCTTTGGGGTTTAATCTGGTGTTAATACAGGCATCAATCATCCTTACTGACTGACTTTAAGTGGGGGAATTGGCTGTTCATATCTGCTGACCTTCTCCCGGCAAGAACTTTGACAGGCAGATATTATTTCTCTTCACATGCACGTGTCAGGTGAAAAAGAGAACAATAAATACAAAATAATCAGAGAAATTATAGGCCTGGGACTGAGTACCTTTCTGGTACAACTCGTCTCTTCCTCCACCCACTCTTTAGAGTCCATCCATCAGGGGAAGGAGAAAGGTAAAAACCACACAGAGCAGCCATCAGTCCACCTCGCCTACAGGGACACGTTTCTGTGGATGGGAAGCATTTTAATTTGTGAGCTGTGAATATGCCAACAACAGCAGGCACACAGACTCTCGAGGGGCTAAAGGGAAGAGGCAAGGAATTACGATGAATTTGGAGGGGATTGTGAGTGATGATACGCGGAAATGAGAAAAGGTGTGTGCCAGTGTTTGTGCATATGTTTGGGCGTGGGTGATTGTTCTACTTCATCACCATCGTTGCTATTAAAAATATCTTGCCTCTCCATAAATTCTCTTGTCATGTTGTAGAAGGAGGTAATCTGAGGTCATGCTAAATGCAGTCAAAGGAACAATAATCCCATTTCAAGTGCCATCTCATATTTGTCATTATTCAGAATGGTGCCTATGCTGATTTGTCCTCATGCCAAAATGCTCATGTACATGTGTGGCGTGAATAATGTATCTAAAGGGTGAAATGAAAGTTTGATTCAGAAAGGAACCATGTCACAAACAGGTCTTTTTTAAATAGCTAAAAATGATACTGACTAAATCTGATCATTATCTAGAATGTAGACAGTAGCCATTGATGATAATGATAAATGAGCAGTTTGATTTGTCACATTTAAAGTGACAATAACATAACATTTCACCCCATTTTTATAAAAAAATAATTAAAACCAAACTTACCTGACAAATGAGCACTTGAACAAACATCCCTGTAATAAAAACTACATAAAATGACAGAAACCATCTTATTTAATGTTTACTTAGACTTTTTAGTTTATCCCCATCCCCTAACATAGAGGAGGCCAGGTTTATGACCTGTACTGCAGCCAGCCACCAGGTGGTGATCAAGACGCTTTGGCTTCATTTTTGGGAAACGGTCATGTCATCCATCTTTATAGTCAGTCTATGATCTTTCCTGCTGGGAGAAAAGATCCCACAGCTTTTAAACTCTTTCAAACACAGTCTCGCTGGTTTAGGTGTGTCGTCTCTAAGCCTGAACTGAGTTATATTCACAGACTTTAGAAAGCTCCCCCAAGAGCCAGAGAAACAATTATACAACTGCTTCTACAGGCTGAGGAGTCGTCCCCATGTCTAGTAAACTGAACTTCATGTGCAGAATCGATGGCGGGTGCCTTTATTTATTCATTTTGTTCTTGTTTTCCAACATTTTCTCGAGCTGTCTCACCACCATATGAAATTTGCTGTAATATTTAGCAGATGCAAATAGCTCCTCGATTTCCTATGAGCATTGCATTGCGGAACAGCGGTGGACATAAACAACACACTCAACAAATCAAGATTTCTTTGGGAGAGAATTAAGTATTTACTGAGTATATGTCAGTTTTCAGTTTAGCATATGGTGTGAAACTGGGACACAGCTATTGATTTTGGACACACACACACACACACACACACACACACACACACACACACACACACACACTAATGAAACATCCACACTGTTATTGGCGTGAGCTTGAATATACCGACATTAGCTCGTCTTTGTTCCCTGCTCGGAGTGCTTTCCTGATGACAGGCGTCGTTCGTCAGGAGGCAGCGGCTTCCTCTGTGATCAGCTCGCAGCCTGTCTGGAAGTCGCTCTCTAATTAAACCTACTCCATTGTTGCCCGGGGCGACCTATTCACACTGTAGGTGGTGATTATACAGGTTTGCTGATGGCCTGGCGGCGGCGGAAAGAGGTCTCATTTTTGTCGCCTGTCACCTGTCTTGGGAAATTTATGTAATAGAATGACATAAGGTTAAAGTCACTCGAGTTAAACGAGTGCCTTGACTGCACTGTGCCTTTTTTAGTCTATTGTTCAGCCTGTGAATCAGCTGCCATGTTGTTTGCTTGTAACTAAAGTTGCACCTGAGCCTGTGCGCTATCCACTCACTACTTTCTCCTGCACACTGGCTCACTCATGAAGCTCTGTCCTCTTCATGCTGCCTTCCGTAGATTCTCCGTCAACTCTCGCCACCTTGGTTTCGTGGTCATCCTCTTCGTCTGCATGGCCAAGACGACCGGGGTCTAAAATAAACTTGCAGCATCCTGAGATTCCTGCACCACATCTCATTTTTGTTCATATGCTCTCGCTCCTTATGCCAGCCGGCAGTTGCCATGGCGACGGCGAGGTGCTTGGGGGAGTGCGATTGCAGATGTTGGGAAGGAGTAAACACACAGACTCAGACAAAGGAGGAAAATGAGCAAACTGATAAAGGGGTGTATCCGCTGAATTAGTTTGTGGAAATAATTACAAAACACTGTATTTGGAGGTCACAAATACAGACAGCGCTGTAATTGTGCCAAAAGTATTTCCGACCGGCTTTTCTTCTGCTTGCGCTCTCTGAGAATCCTCTTTTAGTCATGGTCCTGTGTGTGAATGTGCTTGATGTTGCTAGAAGTTTTGTATTCAGGAAATATTATGCGTATGACCTTGTCCCGGCTTCTCTAGTAAACATTGCTCTCAGCCTGATATGAAAATCTATACCTATTTGTTTCTCCTTTAACTGCTCGTGACCTCGGGCCTCAGCAGATTAAGGTTGCGGCAGGTAAATGTTGGTATTAATGTATTCTGTCCCGCTGCCAAGTTGAGCGCCAGTGATTGACGTCTCTGAGACTCTCCTCGTGGCAAACTCGCAGTGACACCGCTGTATTGACCGTCTCTGTCTCTCTCCATCAGGGGTTTCTGAGCCGGCGGCTGAAGGGCTCGATAAAACGCACCAAGAGTCAGCCCAAACTTGACCGCAACTCCAGCTTCAGACACATCCTCCCCGGCTTCAGGAGCGTCGACAATGACAGGTAGGGGTTCGTTGGTTGCCGGGCTGCAGCTTTGTTTTGCTCTTGTGTTGGTCCGCCGCCTTCTATTCCGGTGCCTCGCTCCTTCTGATGGCTGGTTATTCAGGTCACAGTTGACGTTTTTGTGTTGCGTTGTCAGTATATTGTGAAAACCAGCAAATCCTGACTCTCCAATCTGTCACTTCTAATGCGTCTCGCTCTTTACTCTCGTTCTCTCTCAGAAACACATGACGAGTCTCCTCTCCTCTGTACTGTCATGGCTTGTCTCTGCAATATCAAGGTTGTAACCTACTTATGCTCAAGTAGGAATTTTTTGCTTTGTCTCGCCATCTGGGCGAAGCAGTAGAAATAATATAAACACTGGTCGGAATAGAATGTTTCCTCGAAGGGAAAAGTAGAAACTTTCAACAGGTTAGATTGTTGTGTGTTAGTAGCCAATCGCTTAAAAACAAATTTTCTAACCAAGCACATGTTATTCCTTCAGAAACGAATCAGATAACCAGAACATCCTTAGTTGGATTGGATGTTTTAGATAAACACACCACGTACAGCATGTATGATAAATATATACAAGCAACATGTTGGTATTTTGGCTCTATTAATAAATACCAGCTAATGCTGTTGTTGGGATTGATCTGAGATACAAGGCCTGTGGCTACAAACATTGCACGCTGTATAAATTATAAGTATTTAGACTTATAGTGGATAGTGGATTTATCTCAGTAGATATTTTGTTTACATGCAATTCTTGATCCCTTTTTTTCTGGTCCTTAAACACAAATACATAACAAATATTTAACCCGATTAGAAATAGTTACTCCATCCATTTATCCACCCATCTATCCTACAAAGGAGTACCAGGGCCACTTAAAGTGAAGAAAAAGATTTCGAGAATAAAGATGTAATATTATTAGAATAATATTTTAATTAATATTTTAGTTTTTATGATGATTTAATTTTTCCTTTTTCTTTATTCTCATAAAATTTTGACTTTATTCTCGAAACCTGTGCTATTTTTAATGGCCCTAATACTCGAAAGATGAAAGTCGACCAGTCCTACACAATAACCTGCCTCTCCTATAATCCTCTCCATCCACTGCCTCACTCTAAACAGTAGAGATCTGGGTTGGGTCTCCTGCTCACAGCTCTACAGCATGTGATAGTGTTTAGCTTCAGGCTGTGATAATTGCCCATTTCTGATTGAGTCTCCTAATTTCCTCAGAAACTCGGCCACTTGGCAAACATTGACCCTCGCCTGACTATGTCAATTAGAATTCCAGACCAGGCCACGTGGATCCGTAACCGCGCCGCCTGCTCACCCCGTGTTTTTTGATCGTCTTTCCATACACGAGCGAGTAACAGCTATCATTCCCTGTGCCTATCTTTGTAGCGCATCTGGAGAACAGCCAAGGTGTCCATCTGTGGTTTTAATTAATGAGAATGCTGCATTTGAAGAGATTTTCTGCTTTTTTTTTGGTTCTAAAACCGGCAGATGAATGGCTGCCTCTCTTCTTACTCTTAATGAGGCATTAACATCACTGTCAGACTATCACAAGAGAACGCTACCAAGTGTTTAGCGTGGAACATGGCGAACTCTGCAGTCGTACAAAATGAGCTCATACCTCCTCTTCGTCCCGCTGTCTTTTCTCATTCTCTTGCCCATTTAAAACATTTTTTTATCGCTTCTATCATTCCAACTTCACCTCTTTCTGTCCATTTCCAACTCATCACTCTCCAATTTCAGCCCTCAGTTTCCCTATTTTTCAAACAGCAGAACGGTTTCCTAAGCTATCAGCATTTATGTTTCTCTCTTCGATAAAGTGCTCCGGGAAGACGGCAAATATCGGACAGGAAATTGGAATGTCCAGGGGGTGGCTTATCTCACCTGGTTTAACACACAACATACACACACACACACATACACACACGCCTACCTCACTTACAAATGCACACACTGACTCGTATTTAATGATCTCCATACACATGCAGTAGAGGAAGAGAGAAATGCCACTCTGGTGCTTTCACTCTTGTAGGATATTATAAGGGCAGGAGATAGATATCGTTGTGTGTGTGTGTGTGTGTGTGTGTGTGTGTGTGTGTGTGTGTGTGTGTGTGTGTGTGTGTGTGTGTGTGTGTGTGTGTGTGTGTGTGTGTGTGTGTGTGTGTGTGTGTGTGTGTGTGTGTGTGTGCGAAAAACAAGTGAGAAAGCATGAAAAGGATGCAGAACGAGAGAGTAATGTGCTGAGAGCGGGAGTCGGTGACGCTCCCTGGCAGCCTGGGAGCAGTCTCCCCACAGGGCAGAAGACACAGCAGAAGAAGAAGACGGGCAGGGGAACTGGCAGAGGGAGAGAAGGAAAAAGAGAAATGATGAGACAAAGTAGAGATGAAGGGAGGAGGGAAGGAATCCTATACCCCGAACACTCCCCGGTGTGCAGATGTTCAGCCTTGAATATGAAAGACGCAGTGGAGCGCTTAACAGCTCGAGCGCTGACCGCTGTTGTATCTCGTTGTACAGGAATAAAAGTTGCATGTATCTCAGTTTCATAATCATATTTTAATGTTTGCGCAGCATCATGTGTTACGTGTCGATGCTTAGTGTGTGTGTGTGTTTGCTGTGATGACATTGTTAGGCCTCGTAGCCTCAGGTGGTCTCAGGGGGGAGACCTGCAGATGAGGAGCAGCTGGACGTCCAACATGAAATATTCATCTGTGTTAATCCGAGGCTGGACACTAACTGAACACTCCTTATCTACATAGCAAAGCAGAAACACAGCGATGCGTAGGCATGCACACCAGCACTGCACACACAAAAAACAGTGATTACATTATATTTGCATAATATTTTCAAGGTAACATCAATTTAAGCTTTTATTGTGGCAGTTGAGGCCTTTATTAGGTAATTTTAGTCCAGTGTGGATGGGTATTTTGGGCGCAGGTCAGGTAAGGTCACATTAGCTGGGCTATCTACTTGATTTTTTACACTTCACGTGCCTGTAATCGGGGAAAATATCTGACTAGGGTCGGGTTCGGTCTCTGAAAACAGAGTTCCTCGAATTCTGGTATCGCTTGGTTAGTTTTCTCTCTGGCTCAGTCGGGTTTGAATAGAAAATTGTGGCCCGAGCTGTACTCTATCCACTGTACACGTTTCAGTTAGTGTCCTATAAGTGTGAACTTTCCTGCTCAAAGATACTGATAAACAAAACGTTCAGCTGAAGGGCACTACCGACAGTTTCATGGATGCAGCTGTGGGATGAGTAATCTCTATAAACAGATTCTGTTCCAAGATTGTTGGGACCGAAATACTTCTGGTTTCTGTTTCTAGTTTGATCAAACACAGGCTTTGGTGGCCCACAGGTAAACAGTCCGTGTGCAGAGTGACAGATATGCCATTTGCTTAATTTATTTACATTCATACACAGATAGATGTTAATAGAGATTAGCCAAAATGTCTTGATTGCTGTTTTGTGTGGAGACAAGTTTGACTCATGTGGCGAACGGTAGACAGTCATGGCCCCGATATCTGCTTTCTACATTGGAAGCCCCACAATATTGGTCGTTGCCCCTAGAGGCTAATTCTTCATCAAACAACATCCGATGGGCTCCGACTTTGTGTGTCGAGTATTTAGTTACCGAGATCGGCAAAAATAAAAAAAGACAATACTAGTTAGCAGCTAATAGACTCACAAATACACTGCGCATTTCGTTCAGCCCTTTGGTTCACTTTTAGAGACCTTTGTTTATACATTTCAGTTTAGACAATCAGCGCTCTGCAGTTGCAAAGACACCATTTGGACAAATGTAGGCTATACTATGTGTTTGTTTAAATATAACCAAGTGTCTCTGTGCAGTGGTCTGTCACTGTTCTGTGTGCTGACCTGATAATGTCCTCTGTCCTGTGTCGTGTTGCTCTCATCTGCTCTGTGTTTTTCTTGTATCAGAGATAAATCTGACCCTCACTGGCTTCTGCTCCTCTCATCTGATCAACTCCGACCTTGACTGGACACACTGATGAATATCACAGTGGGTCGAAACGTTTGGGCTTTTAGTTTCTTTAGCAACAGCCCAGTGCGTTGGTTACACAGTGCACTAAGCCATCTTGTTGTAATTTTTTTCCAAAACAGTTGGCAGATGTTTTTCCAATGGAAGTTTTTTTCAGATACAAATGAATTAATCAAGATAAAGAAGGCGTGTCTTGTCTTTTCCCATCTTTATTTTAGTCTTTTTAAATAGAAGATATAGTTTTAGTTAAAAATCAGAACGTGTACATGCACATTTTGAGTTCTGTGTTCAATGCTTTTATTAGTGGGGGTCCATGTTTTTTCTTTGTATCATACACAACGTTGCTCATTCCCACCGGTGCTCCCACCCAATTCCACTGATTGCCAATTGGTGGCGGCAACATGCAAAGAAGCATCTCTGTGTGCCAATAGAGCAGTGAAGTGTGTTGGCAAGAACACTTGAATAATCCAGTAGTATGTAATATTCAGTGCTGTTTCTCATCCTCTCTTTTCTCTGCTGCTTTCCTCCCCACAGCATCGTACAAGCAAGAAAAGTTTTGGTTTTGTGTCCACACACATACACAATCACTACCTCTCTCTTTCTCCCCCTCACAGACAGACAAACACACACTACATACTGTCATACCCTGCACCAGCTTCCTTGAAAGCACACACACACACTTACACACACAAACACACCCTTACACACACACACAGACAACTACGTCCTATATCCTATTAGGACAGTAGCCACGCTCCATTTTCCTGTCCATCCAGTCCCTCACTGTGGGATCATGGGAACACTTGTTTGTCTGCATTTAGTTGCTACAGGAGTAGTTTGATGTAACTGATGGTTTGTGATTATGTCTCCTTGTATGCATATCGCTGTGTGTTTTTGTGTGTGTGTGTGAGTGTGTGTGCGCCTGCTTGAGTAACTGCAGCTCTCAGCACTGTGGGCACCGGTGACTCATGCGTCTTTATGGAACGGCTGCTTCAATAACACAGCAGGGAAGCCTTTTTTGCCGTCACTCTCAGACTTCAGCTCTGAATATCAGCAGATGGATAAAATGGCTGAACAGATTTGTTACATCAGTATTTCTCTTCCCGCTCCCTCTGTCTCGCACGTCTCAGACAATCTGCTCAGCATATTCTTCAATTATGTTTGCATTGCAGGGAGCATTATGCTGCACGCTGAGAGATATATGTCCGTCAGGGGCGTAATTACAGGGGTGCACAGAGGATATGCCCCCCCCACACTTTTTCAGAAGGCAGTATTGGACAAATCAATCATGATTCTTGTGCAGGAAAATTATCTTTAATTTGCTGCTTGCTTTCCTCCAGGCTCTAGTTTTATAAGAAACACATATTTTAATATTCATATTGCTTTGAGGTGCAGGAAAGATATCAGGGGCCTATTAGAGGACTTCCCATATCTGTAATGTGGTTTTATTCTGCACGTCTCCCCCTACGATGTAAGTCAATGTAGTGACTATTTTCTATTATAAGCATTTTTTTAAAGACATGAAAGGGACATATCAATCATTGTTAAAGCCAAAGCCCCTTTGAGGATTTATTCTTGCCCTTAGTGTGTGTGCCCCACCTTTGAAATCTAAACTCTACCTCTAATAGTGGGAGAGGCTCAGGGAGGATAATGGATGGACATAATAAAATGTCCAGATTTACACTGACCTACGGTTCTGAGAGAGTAAATAAACATCAGCCATAACCAGTTAGGACTTAATATATTATTAGTCTTTGTTTATGAATACAAATCTAACTGCAATCCATCTATCCATTATCTATATGGCTTATCCTGTAAGGCTCGCATGGGGCTGGAGCCCATCCCCAGTTGACATTAGGTGAGAGGCAGGGTTCAATCTGGACAGGTCGCCAGCGTATCTCAGGGCCATTATATACAGAGACAAACAACCATTCACTCAGCGACATGGACACACATCCCTGATGTCATTTTTGGGTGAAAGTAGCCTTTACATTAGTATCGAAGGGTGTTGATCATGCAAAGCGCTCACAAGGATATCTTCCCTCACTGGGGTCTTGAGTATGTGTTCCATGAACTCTGTGATGTCTTCCCTTGTATTGACAGTTGTAATGTCAAGTTTTCAGAGACCATATAAGTCAGTGAAGCACCAGCGTGTGTGTTTTAAGGAGCTTCCCCTGCCTGTAACCGAATTCAAGAGCCCTTCATACAAACCTCCCTGTCATCTCTCCATAAAGCTGCAGCGATGGGTGCCATGGTAATTGTTGCAGGTGGGGGTGCTAGTTTGTGTGTGTGTGTGTGTGTGTGTGTGCGAGAGAGAGAGAGAGAGAGAGAGAGAGAGAGAGAGAGAGAGAGAGAGAGAGAGAGAGAGAGAGAGAGAGAGAGATCCATACATAAATCCAATAAAGTGATGACATTTAGAGTTATTAAATTCTGTAAACATTCCCCAGGTGGTCTGACTGTAATATCCAACCTTTTTCTATTGCTCTCTCCCTTCTTCTGGGTCCTGTCTCCCCCTCCTCACGTCTCACTCCCTCATTCACTGACAGTCAATCCCAAAGTCTATTAACCCTTCTTAGTCCCTGCCTCTGTCTCTCTTTGACTCTCCTCTCTCTCTGGTGTGTTTATTTCATCCGTCTCTCTCTCTCCGGTGCAGTCCTGCTCCACTATCATTTGTCACGTTGGTCCTCTTATCTGCGTCTCTCAGTTATGTTAGGAGCTGTTGTTTGGAGCCGCAGTTCACTGGTGGATTTACGCTACATTAAGCCCAGTCGAGTGCTCAGAGACTCGCCCCCCCGAATCCTCTCCTCTCCTCTCCCTGCCCTCGCCGCATCATTTCGTGCAACAGCGCCAGTGTTTCTCTTCCTTGACTCTTGTCTCTTTCACATTTGTCATTATTTGCTTGCTCCCAACCCATTTATATTATCGCTCTCTCTCTTTTGGGGAAAATGTCTCCTTTACCAGCTCCTCGTGCTCCTTTTTTCAGTCCCGCTCCTCTAAAGCTGAGGGCCATGCAACATCCCTACAACACGCAATCATGCACACATACAGACGCAATCTTTCTTTTCTTTCCAACTGGTTCATTATGTCTTCACCTAATTCATTCATTCGCTAATTCATACCATAGACTGCATATAAAAAAATATGACACATCTCCACATCCCTGTCTTGTAAAAACTGAATCAAAATGTCCCAGATCCACAGGCTTTTGCGCTTTTGACGTCATGTGGAGCCAGAAGCAGTGCAGTGGTGATCATGGTGAGGAGCGGCTGTATCCAGGTCCCACCGAAAAAATACACTCGACCAATCGCGAGTCAGTCTCAGCTGTCAAGCATGAAGTTTCACCCAGTTTTTATAGCATCAAATCACTATTTAAAACCCAAATTACCAGAAAAATGTACACTTGGACAAACATCGATGCGATAAGGATAAGTGTTACTCAGTGTTTATCCTAATGATTACCAGTGTACACACACACACACACACAGTATATGTGTATGTGTACGCTGTCCAGAGAGGCATCGTACTTAATAGTGACAACAATCAAATGTCTGGTTTATTTTTTTGCTCGTCTGGAGAAACACAACAGCAGTTCTTTCATTATGCTCGCTGCTGCAGTATAATTAGGCCGAGGAAGAGTGCATCCTCCTCCTCCTCCTCTCTTTGGCATCTCTCCTCACTCCATCTCATTTGCAATGTATCAGCATTATTTGGTGAAGATGGATCAGAGCTCTCAGGGTATTAATGTGTTGCACAGAGCAGGTTCCACTTACTACTGTGCATTATTGAGCAACATCCCGTGCACATTCAATGAAGCCATCAATAACATCTCATCTAATGCCTCTAATTTGGTCATGATTACACGACTTCATAGCCTCATCTGTCTCTGTTTCTATATCTCCTAATGAGCATTTTATTAATTCAAGAGTGATGTGGTGTTGTTTTGGTGCTCAGGCAGAGCTGGGTGTTTTTTTCTTTTATATAAAAAAAAAAAACTAATTTGTCAGCCTTTGGTTTCATAAACAGAGTGCTCTTCATTTAGCTCAAGGACAGAGATGGCTATTCAGTTTTAAGATTGTAGCACACAGGCACAAGAGTGTGTTTCTGTTTTACTGTTGTGACAGAGTCCAAACAAGTTCTGTCAATGGGTATCGAAGCTTTATACCCTCAAAGTAGTGCATTACCTAAGATAAAGTAGCTGAGGACACAGCCTTCATGGGCTGTGTAGAGTGGGAAGGCCGAACCCAGATGAGATGGACTGTTCCACGGATGATTCCCGCTATTTGTGTCACCAGCATGTGCCACCTCACCGCTGTTGCCTAGCAACATAGCTAAAGGTGGACACGACGTAAAAACTTTTAGTCGCCCCTGTGTTTTTTAACAGGCACACCGTTAGCTGTTTGGTTGAGTTGAAGCCTGATACATACATTTGAAAGCTTAAGCGTTGGACATCACGTCCCTTTACTGCCGCTATTATCTCTTTGAAAAACAATTACAAAATCACAATGAATTCTGGGATAGGCTGGCCGAGGCTGCTCAGGGTCGAAAGGACGCAATTGCTCTTCAACTGCAGCGATCCCAAGGATGCATCCACTGAATTGAGGATACTCTCTACTCAGTGTTCTGAACGAGGCTTGTTTCAGTTACTGCTTGCGTTCAAACACTCATACAAATAGACCATCATCGTAAACTCAACGAAAATGATCCTCTCATGTACTGGAAAAGTGGATGCTTGTGAAAGTCTGAGGGTCAAAATAGGAAAAACATTTTTGCTTTTGAATTAACTTCAGATGAGAATGTCTATAAGCACCTGGAAACATTTATGATTTTATTTATACTGTCTTAGTCAGTCAATACTTTAGTCAGTGTTACTGCTTTATCTCTAATGTGCTTTATCTCTTATTTAGTCAACTGCCTTGTCTGTTTTTTTTAAATAAAAATAAATACAGTATAATCATTCTATCTGAAAACATTAACTACAAATTGGAGAGTACAGCTCAGAACCAAGGTGAAACTCCCGCTGCTTTAAATTAATTATATGCTGCAATAAAGTTTGATGTATAATTAAGTCAAACTTAAATTGTACCGTCAAAAAAAAAAGGAAAAGAATCCCCTGTTCTTTTTCAAATTGAGCTAATGTGCACATATATTCCAAACAGCTTTAGCTTCACTTCTCAGCAAGTTTATTTTCTGCTTATTATTTTCTTCCTTTATGGAATATGTAGCTCATCCTTACAGTGAATGGGGCAGAATGTGAGCATGATTTTCACACTGTACTTTATTAGACCGGTGTTGGACATTAGTTTCGATGTGTTCCATAATGCTCCTCTGATCACTTTCCTCTCTGTGTAATTTGGAGCAGAATCCTCCTCAGGGCGGTCCGAGTGTTGTTGACACCTGCCCAGCTTGTGGGGTTCGCTGGTGTAGTTGATGTTTAACCCTGCTGGGCCCCTCTGTGCGAGCGGGCACGCGCGGCCAGAGGCTCTCGTCTCTTTCATTCGCTCCCCGGGTAATGAGCTGTAATGGATAGGGCCTCGAGCGTGACAGGAATACCGAGGGCCCCATCAAAGCAGCACCCTGCGCATCCCTTTAAAGAAGAGCTCAGTATACATGCAAACTCTCATTTATTCATTCATCCCTCTCTTTAATCTACTACGGTCACAGACTTTTCATTTATTTATCACGCAGCAGTATTGTAAATATTAGAAACGGCAAAGATTCCCCGACGAATGTTTGGGATTGAATTTAAAGAATATGGGATTTTATGGAATCTATAGGGATTGAGTTAAAATGATTGACAAGAGTCACACACAGACTATTAAAGGAATTATAAAAGGGAAAATAGAACTTTTTGTCCAGAGATAAAAAAGCGTTTGGAAAGGACATCGATAAAAATTGTATATATATCGAAGAAAATCAAGTGCATATGTGAAAGAGTTGAGTGAATGACAGTCCAGATGCTCAATGACTATCACAGAGCCACTAAATTACCATGGTGATGACTCTAGATGCCTTTTCACCACTTTCCCTTCACTAACAGGCCTCTCTGCCACTTTACCACTTATTACCCTGAGTGTGTGTGTGTGTGTGTGTGTGTGTGTGTGTGTGTGTGTGTGTGTGTGTGTGTGTGTGTGTGTGTGTGTGTGTGCGTGTGTGTGTGCGTGTGTGAGTGCGTGCGTGCGTCGTGTGTGCGTGTGCGTGGCAAAAGAGTAGACTTACCATCACCGTATAGCTCACCATCATGATCAGCTGATAATGATCCATAGACTGTGTATAAGCCAAAGAATCTCAATCGCTCCCCGGTGGCTGGCTGCAGTAAATAGGTCATAAACCCTACCTCCCCCATGTGACGTGGACCAAACTATAAAGTCAAAGTTAAATAAAGTACACGTCAAATAATATTTTCTCAAAGCTGTCAGTGATATGTCTGGATCTAGTGAATATATATACTCTCTCCTGGGTGCCATTGTACTCGGTGCTGAAGCGTCATGATTGACAGGACCTCTATACCGTTGCTCTATCCACTGATCCAAACTGCGTCGACGGCAGCATTCATATCGGGGATATTTTGGCTTGGCAAGACGAATCCTCACTGCATCCTTTAACAGGTCCCATGATTTGGAGCAGGGGAGGATTTTCTTTTTACATTTCCAGTCACCATCTGCCTATCCATTATGTTCAGAAAATTAAAAACAGGCAGCCTCTTTTTAGATTTCTGCAGCTTGATCAGCATCATCCGTGCTTCTGTTTCTGGGGACGTGAGCCAGCAGTGAATTGGATTGCTAAATTGCGTATAACAGACGAGCTGGCTCCGCGTCCACCGGCCCTCCTGACTCTGCATCGACTGATCCAAGTCACATCTGGCCTCTATCCTCAGCACCTAATACAAACAGTCTGGCCTTCCTAAACGCTCTTGACTTTACAGTGCAGCCAATTGTTTGTGCAAAGATAAAGGAATCACCTGACGACCTGTCGGACTGTAGTACATCATACGAGCCAGTGCACAACCTGTGTTCACAAGACTTCAGTTACTTATGTATCCCTGATCTTTCAGTCTTGTGGCATGGCCTTCCTGTCGTGTCTGCGATGCTGCATCACTGGAAACCTCCAAAGCGCAAACCTCATTTCACTCCGTTGTCTCGTGACCTGCCTTCTCACATCAATCTCTTTGACTGCATCAACAATTTTACATTTTTTTCTCAACTTCCTAAAGTGCTATTGCTTCTATTTTAAAATAGTATAAATAATAAATTATGAAATGTATTATTAAAAAGTGTGTGAATAAACCTTGGGGTGATAGAACACCTCAGACTTGGTTTCAGGGATCCTGGTGCACTTCATTATCCTTCTCTTGCTCTGCCTTCTCCAGATGCTGCCTCGCCAAGGTCAAACAGTGTCTGTGCTGAGGCTCAGAAACTGTGATATCAGTTTTTAAAAGTAAATACAATGACACAAAGAAACACAATCCCTTCTTAAAACTTCTGTTATAAAGACTTTCCCTCTGTATTCGTCATCTTCTTCATATTTGTATAATTCGTTCTTTGTTTTATTCTTTCAGTCTAATGACATTGTTTTATTTTTTAAAATCAGGGAAATTAAATCTAAATTTAGAGAGGTCCAGATACAGAAAACATCCTCAAGCAAAGGTCTGGACCATCATAATGTCTAACTAGATTTATGATGATTATATATTGAAATATTAGTTATCAACCTCTGTCTGTAGCCAACAACTGACTGTCAAATCAAAGATAAAGTAATAATATTTAAATATTTATTTTCAGTTTTCACATTGAAACTTATTGGGATCATAAGTAAATACTCTAATGACAAATAAATTATCTTTTTTCATGTCAAGTAGAGTCAAGATACTTTTCTTACTTTTCTCTGAGTCACTTCTCACTGTCTGTTATCTCATCTGATCGGTTCTAATCATGGGACATGCCACACTGTCCACAATCATCATAGACACACTCCCAATTTGGTGGTTTATTTATACAGCAAAGATTTTTTCCTTCCTCTGCTGCCCTGCGTCGGTATCGCTGCCCGTCAATTCAGCCCTTCCACCACCCCAGCATCCACCTGAAGGCTCCGACAAAGGAGTTCAGATTTTTCAAACGTGAGTTACCTGACTGAAATTAATTTAGTAGCTTTAACTTATGTTCTATGGATTCTTATAAACCTTATATCACATGTCTAAACAGTAGATCTTCTGCATTTCATGTAATAATATGGATGCAATACCTGTTATGTCATTCTCTTTACTAAACACAGTTTTTTATGCGCTGTTAATGAAATAATAATGCTGCGATATTTATCTGAAACGTCTCAAGCTGAATTAAAGAGAAGAGAGGCACTGCCATGTGGATCATAACAGCAGCACAGCTCTGTTTGTTGCAGTCTGACCTGGTTAGAAATAAACATTGCAGTACCAAGGTGTCGAGCTGTCTGTTCCCCTCTGAGCACAAGTGTCGGGTTGCCCCACAAGTCAGAGGTGCATTTCGGTTCGCACTCACACGCCACTCGCTTGTCATTCTCATGCACAAAACACAAGACGACCAGTGCAAAATTACTCTTTTTGCCACTGACTAGAATCAGTCACAATGTATTAGACGGATTCCCTTAGCGTGATGCAGACCGTTGCATTCTTTACTGATGGCTGTCGTTGCACTGCGTTGCATTCCCACTACACGGGGAATTGTAAATGAAGGGACAAGCACTGGATTGGAGGAGAGATGAGATGGCGCCAGACAGATCTCAGTATCCCTTTAAAAAAAAAAAAAAATAGAGGCTGTGTTCTCTGAGTGCTGTCATCATGAGCTGGATTGTGTCTGGGTCAGACATTCAGCTTTTCATTGTGCTTCAGCTAACTCTCTCAAATAGCTCCCTGCAATCACACTGCACTCTCATCCTGTCCATCCAAATACGCTGCAGCTATTTGATCCATTCAAAGAGTTTAGGCACGCTGTGGTTTGGAAATTGTTTGCATCTTACAATATTGCACATTACAGAAATATCAAAAGTTAAACTGCAGAAATGTCTATTTTAGGCATATGTTGATTTTCTTTCTGAAACTGTAAAAGTGACCTGTAGTAATTGAGTATTTCTGGGATTATTAGATGGAGTCATAATATTATTGAACCGCTGTTATTTTGCTATTGATAACTATTGATATTATGTAATTGCTTAGCCCTAACACACCCCACACTTATTTTCATTGATGGGTTAACTTACACCCAGCTCCAGCTCCTATTCACATCTTTTTTGCAGTTTGGCAATAGTGTCACCAAGGCGGTGTCATAAAGCAGCCCTTTCAAAACTCGCATGATAGTTGTCGTTAAGATTATTGGCAACATAACCTACCGGAGCATCATCCCATTGACTTGATGGAGCCTTGATGCTGGTGGTGGTGGTGGGTAAAGTGGTGATTAAATGTTGGCAACGGCTGCAGGAGCTGGAAGCAGCGTGTTACAGGTGCAGCTAATCGGACTAATAAAAGGGACGGTGATTAGCGGCTGGATGTGTGTGTGTGTGTGTGTGTGTGTGTGTGTGTGTGTGTGTGTGTGTGTAGTGAGAGAGTGCGTGCATGTGTGCATGTGTGTATGTGTTTGTGTGTGTCTGCGTGCGTGAGTGCGTGGAAAGTGAGAGAAGTGGTAGCTTTCAGCTCATCTAATTGGATTAAGTGAACCAGAAAGGAGTCGCTTCTTAGATTTTTTTGAAACCGATGGGGTGATAGATAGAAACGGTACAATCTATGAATGGACCGGAGCCCAGAGGCACTGCTCAGAGGAAGTTATTAATGAAGAAGCATTCCTGATGATACCTTCATTAAGCTGTATTAAAAAGAAAAAAGGTTGATGTTCAAAAGCAGCCACACATAGCGTGCCTCTATTAACAGTGATAAGCATGAGAGGGGTTTGCATCAGGATAAGAAGCCGACCGGTAAAAAGAACGCTTCCTCCGCCGTTGCATGAAAACCTTCACAGACTTCAATTTAAATATGTTTTGACAATTTCTCATAGTGTGCGCCAATCAGGGGATGGAGCCACGCTAGCAAGGTCCCATTGATGCATGCATTCCATCATTCACGTGTCAGTCTCAGCTGTCAGTCATGGCATTTCCTCCCATTTTTACATCATCGAATGATTAACTAAAATCAAACTTACTGGAAAAATTTGCACACAAACATACAACGGTGTGATAATTACTATCTAAAATGACAGAAACCATTTTTTGAGAACTTATTTTACATGTGTTTTGACATTTTAGTTGGGTCAGTGTCCCATACACTAAAGTGGAGGAGACAGGTTTTATGAACTATACTGCAGCCAGCCACCAGGGGGCGATTGAGATTCTTTGGCTTCACTTTTGGGAGCAGTCCTGCCGTTGATCTTTATATACACAGTCTCCTGTATAAACACAAAAATAACAGAAAATTGCAGATATTAAATGTTGTTTTCGCTGAAACACTTTGTTTGTTGTTACATGAATTAGCCACAGCAGGTTTGAGCTAGCTCAGCTACAAGCACTAATAAATCCATGGAGTCACCTTCACTCGACTCCAGAGATTCACACATTTGTTCATTCACTCATATGAGTATATTACGTTGTATATTCTGCAGTAAACTAATCAAAGAAGGCCAAGGTACAAAGTCCACCAACTGCACTGGATCGCACCTGACATCGCTCTCACTGTATGAATAAATAATTCATCAATAACACAAAGCTAGATGATAATAATATTGTTGTCCACTGTTCAAATTAGAGTTACAGATGTTTATTTATCGCATGTTGAGACACCTTTTACCAAACCTGTAAACGTATGATGTTTTGTATAAAGCTTTGTTCATCAGATATACTTAAACCTGAATTTCAAACTGTCAGATTCTAACTGAAACCGAGTGAAATGCCAGTAGTTGTCTGTAGAAATATATAAAGAGGATATGCACACTTAATAACATTTCTTTAGCTGTAAACTTCATAATATTTCTGTTCTATGATGAGATCAATGATATTTCCGACCAAAGATAATTACATCTGTTATTTTAAACCAGCCTTAGCATGCAATGTGCAAAATGTGGGTCTTATTTTCATCATGCAATTTATATCCATTATATAAATAATGAATATTATTTATTCACACAACTCAAAGCCCCCTGACCACTCTATTAAGCCTTCTCTAAATTCTAGCTGGAGGTGAAGTTATATTTGCTGCTGTTATTTTTTCAGTTTCAGGAGGAAACAGGTGGCCAGCAACAAGCCGCTGGGATAGGTTTACTGGTTTTGGTCTTTTAAAAGCTTACAATGCGCCTGTGACCTGTGCTTTTGTTAAAACTGGGTGTGAACTCTGAGCTCAGTATTTGTCCTCCGCACCCTATTGTGTGGACATTTGGTTTATGTGAGTGTGTCTGTGTGTCCAGGAAAATGGGGGTGGATGATGTCATATTTGATGACATCATTGCAGACGTGCAGAAGCTGTGGTGGTGGCTCTGTAAACCAGCCCATAGCTCCACAGCTGCTCTGCCTTATCCGTGTGTGTCCTGCCCCGGCTCGTGCCAGTTCCTGCACCGTGTGAGCTCTAGAAATAACCTCAAACTCAGCCCTATCTCCTCTGCCAGTCCACCAATTCTGGCTCAAATTGAGCATGGCAAAACCCTCCCACCCAAATTCCTGTCTGGAACTACAAGTAGCAGCCCTTTGGCTGGCCCCACCGGCCAAGTCACTTCGTCCAAAGCTGCAGTTCCAGCCTCATATGTATGGTGTGTTTTTTTCTGCCCAGGGCCCAGCATGAGCTAAACCGAGTCAACACTCTGGGCTGATTGCACCCCCCCACCTCCTTACCCCTTGCCTTTGCCTGTGTTGCCAGTGGTGGCAACACAGGCAAGCAATAGTGGCTGACAGGAAAAGCTCCAGAATTGACAGGACAAAGAGCACACAACACACACACCCCCGCTGGAGCCACACAGGGGGGGGCAGGGCCAAGCCGGGCTGCAACCACACACACATACATGTGATTCCCCCCCCTGCGATCCATATGCAGGCTCCTCCCTGCGCAGCGAAACAGAGCTGGGAGGTGCAGTCAATCACTGACGGGGGGAAAAGGGAGGGTTTAGCTGGACTCGGGAAGAGGGAGCAAGTGAGAAAAAGGGGACAAACCTTCATCATTCTCAAATCAGAGGCAGGTTTTCGGGAGCTACCCTTTAATTCATTCATGTCAGAGTGAATGAACACAAGCATAAGAGAGAAGAGTGTGTCCCGTGTCAGAGGCAAGGCAGGAAGTAGGGCATGCTCTGTGCAGGGTGTGCAAGAGAGGGTGGGAGAGAGGGAGCAGCGAGAGGGAGCGAGAGCATTATAGCGCTTATTCTCCACCCCTTGCCTTAAAGCAGAGAGGGAAGGAGTCAGGGAGAGAAGGAGGAAGAGAACCACAAGTGAGGAAGAGAAGAGGCAAGCGGCAGTCTGCATCGGCAGCAGCAGGGGGGGGAAGAAAAAAAATGGAGCTTTGAAATCGCCTCTGCCCTTATCCATCCTTGCCTTTTTTCAATTTTTAATTTCCCTTCCCTCCGGTTCTGGCTCAGCCTCGGTTCCTCTCTCCGCTCGGCTTTGATTGTTCTGTGGAATTCTGACAATGGCTGGTGAGTGTTATCCTGCATTTCACATGTCACTCACCCTCCTTCGTGTTTCAGTTCACGCTGCGAGAGGTGCTTTTTTTTTCTTTCTTTTTGTGCATATCCATGAATAGAGATGTGGACTCGTGTGTGCGTGTAGAGAGGATGCTTCAGTGAGACTGTTTACGCTCCCCTGCCTCTGTGCTGCTGTTCGTACTCCAGCTGTGCTCGTCCCTCGTCTGTCTTTGCTTCCCTCTATCAGTGCCAATGCAAGGGAGGTTGTTCTGCTGAGCACACACACACACACACACACACACACACACACACACACACACACACACACACACACACACACACACACACACACACACACACACACACACACACACACACACACACACACACACACACACACACACTCACATCCTGCGTATATTCAGGATATTCAAGCCATTATTCTGTAATTGCTTTTAGCTCCCAAAGGGCTTTCATTCAGAGTGGCTCATTTATGATGTGTGATTTGTGAATTTACATATAACGCCTGACATAAAAAGGCAGAGGAGTAGTTTGGATTATGTGACTGTTGACCACGTCCTAAATGGCCTGTGTGACAAGAGGGCAGCCAGCTAACACAAATCAGATGACTGGGCCACGCTGTGAGGTCAGCCGCTGATTTTGGCTGTGTGGCATTAACAGTCCCGGTCATATGTTGGAGACAATTAGCAGTTTAAAGATAGGTGGCCGAAGGACAGAGAGTTTGGGGGTCTCAGGAGAGACACAGCTCATTCTATTGTGGACACATTTGAAATAGCTGCACAAGAGAGGAGGGATGAGTGGAAAGGCGACTGTTGTTGGGTGGTGATCCTTTCGTCCAGGCTTAGGAAGTAACTATTTGTAACCTGTTACAGTCTAGATGTAAAATAATCTTACAAAATGGTTCTAAATTGGTCAGCTGTCTCAGATTTGTTTACATTTTCCACATGGGTTATTTAAAAGTATGTCCTCAGGATGATTACATTTGAATTCATCATGCAAAAATCACATGGGTGTAAGATGAGCTCTACATGCTACTGACACGCATTAAGTTAGTCAGCAGCTACACATCAACTCTAATCAAGTTATTCCAGTTAAGCGGAGTTATTCCATTTTCATTTATTTACTCATTAAGATGATGAATAAAACACTGCTGCTCTGAGTCTGCAACTTGTTCCTGCGACATCATGAGGGAAGAGTTCAGTTAAGTAGCTTCCACTTCAACCAAACATTTATTCTCCTCAGAGGTGGCTTCACGGGAGAAAGCCATCTTTGGTTTGGTAAACACATAAATTACTGTTTGGTGGCGTTTAATGTGCTGATATGTTTCAGTGTGAGAGCTCAGCTGGTGGTCCTCTCGATGCTGAGCCCTACAGAAAAAAAACCTTGCTCGACATCTACATATTATGCCACAAGCATTAGCGTCTCTCTGTGTTTGTATGCACTAACAGTGTGGTTCCTCTCCTCAAGCTGGGGTACTGTATCTGCTTGCATGCATGAGTTTTCGGTGCATATTAATGTATGTTGACATACTGTGTGTTGATATGCATATTTTTTTTGCATGTGTGTGTTTTAGTATGATCCAACAATCGTGTTGATTAGTAACCTAGACGGGGGATTTCAGAGTGAGAAAAAGAGGTGTTAGTCATTCTAACAGTCTTGAACATGTAGCTAGAGGAAGGAGGGAGTGATTGTGGGATGGAGATAGGACGAGCAGTGTGAGAAAAGAGAAATAAATAAGAAGAAATCACAAAACATAAGAGAAACGACAGACTTCAGTTGTTTACACTCTGATGTTTAGTGTGCTAGTTTATTTCCGGGTGACTAAAGCTCTTATGTAATCTTCAGGTCGCTGCTGTTAATTCCTGCTTCGGGAACTGGACAATGTAGTACAATCTCATTTTAGGAAATGAAACACTGATGTGTCGTGATGTCGAATACATATCATAATCATCTCCTTGATATGATCGGGGCGGGCAGTGAAAGGCGAGGAGTGGATGCAGAGCTGAGGCTTCGCACGGCGTCCCGCCGCCACTCCTCCCCATCTCTTCACGTCATCCTCTGAGTTCTCTGTCTCTGTGTAATTACTCTGTCAAAGATAATCTCTGTGATGTCCATTGATTTGCTGAGAGCTGATGAAGTGGAGCAGAGGATTTGATCAGACACTTGTACAGGGGAGGGAGGGAGGAGGGCCATGCAGGGCCGCGCCCAGGGGCAACGCGACTGGGGGGTCAAAAGGTCTGACACACTGGTGGTTTAAAAGAAGGGGGAGGGAAGAACCGCCACATTTAAAAACGCATAATGACCGACACTTAGTGATGACCAAGCAAACGTGAACATCCCCAGAAGAGATTTAGAGATATTGCGATGGCCGCATCAAACATACAGCTGGTGAGTATGCACATTTATGTACGGATGTGATACTACGTCTTGAAATTATATTAGTTTCACCCAGATTAAACGGTTTAACCTGAGCCAGGCCATACCAAACCAATTATCCCTGACAGATTGAGATTAAACAGACAGATTCAAATTCAGTTTATATAAATTGTTTTATTTTTTTTTATGCACCGGTATCAGATTGGTACTCGGTATCGGCATATACGCAAAGTTCAGGTATCGGAATCGACAAATGGTATCAAAACATCTCCTGTAACATTCAGGTTGGCCATTTTTTATCCCCCATAAATTGTCATGTTTGCAGCAGTAATAGTTAACTTTCAGAAGTTGTTTCATTTTGTTGGTGCTGTTGCTTTCGTATTGCATTAATACCGCCCCTTCTTCCTGTGAATTTATTTTGGAAGAGGAGATTATAAATGAAATCAAGTTTGAATCCACCAGTTACATTTAACTGATCAGGATTTAAACACTTGTAGGGGATTGCTGGACTTTCTTGGAAAAACCAAACAAGCATGTTTTAGTTAAAAATTGTCAATTTGAAAAGGATTTAGAGGCAAATTCAAATGAAGCCCATGGATGAGAGGACGAGAGAATGACTCGCTGTACATAACAATGTCTAATTCCAGAGGGCTTGTATTCAGTGAGTTGAATGCTTTAAAAAATTTGTGATGCGTGTCAGCAAATTGAAGGTTAGACTGTTGACTTTGGTCGAGCTCGCCATCGAGAATGAAAGAGGGCTGCGTCGAAGGCATGCATTACCATTATTCCAGATCTCCATATAGCTGGCCTGGGAGAGGATGAAAGAGGAAGCATATGTTCATGATGGGGCAGAGTTGTGTGTTGTCAATAATTGAATCACTCATTCGCTCTCTCGCGCCCCGAAGGCTAGAGCGCCGAGTCAATAGGAACAACAGGGGAGGAGAGCTCTCAAGTATCAGGCCTACAAGTCTCTGTCCTCTCGGCTCTCAGTCTCTTTGTCTCTATGTCTTTATGTGTTTCTTGTACACAAACAAACACACAGGAGATGTGAAGTCACTCTACCCCATCTCTTCACGTCAGTACTTTTCAAATTAAAATGGAGGGTAAGCTATAGGGGATGAGTTAATGGATGGAGGAAGGGGCCTCTTGCATTCCACATCTCTTCCTGGACCTACTTAAGAGAAGACATTTGTCTTAGCATTAGCTCAAACTTTTAACAGCTATTGACTGGGCGCCTCCCTGACCAGATCTGGATAGTGACGTACATGATGTTAGGGATTTGGGGACTCACAGAAGACATTGAAGGTGGGGAGTCGATATTGTGCGCACTCCTGTTTCACTCAGTGACTGCTGTTGACTTAGAAGTACAATTTACTTCTGTTTCAGTAACTTTTGCTTACACCGTGTGTCTCAAGAAAATCACTGAACCTATTCTTTAAAATTAAGGGGCGGTAAAACCCGTTGACATGCAAGCCACTTTACTTTGGTGATCTACCAGGAAGAATGACAGGAAATGAAAGATACCTCCAGAAAATATGACCTGTTGCAGCAAAAAAATGTATGTGTAAATGTTACAAACTGATCTACTTGCAGTTGATAATTGTGTTGAAAGCGTCATAGAGGCTCGCGAGATGGAAAGATTGAGAAATGAATCTTAAATTGCATGTATCAAACAGATGACGTATTTGTCAGAATAAAGGGGCATTTATGTTGCCTTTATCAATGAAAAGAGATAGGTTCGCTTTCATTTAATGATGTAACTGTCACTGCCCACATACTTACATTGCCCTTTAAATTGGAATGGTTGTCAAGTAATGCATCCAATAGAGGGCAGCGGAGACGCGAAAAGTTTCTGACAACTACAAAAATAGCGACGGTGGAAGAGGTTTTGATAATATACCTCTTCAGAACAAAGGGCTCCCACACAGTCCTCTACTTTTCCTTCAGCAGGTTCCAACTCACATTTAATACCTGTTCCTTGCCTGTAGTTACTTACCAAGTCTCTACGTAAAAAGTTCTGCCATTGTTGAAATGTCTTCCTCATGTCTTGTAGTCGTTTTGCTTGAACTATTGGTTACACTGCCCCCTACTATTTCTGATGGTACTGCTCCGTTTATGTCTGTTTTGTCCATATGCGTACGTTTTCAGAAGATGTGCAAAAATATGGAGGAATTTAATGCAGACAGAATGGCTCCTGCTGGTTCTCTATACGTATGTAACATTGAGCATAAATGAGCCTTAAGAAACATGGCAGGTGACCTCTCTCCTTGTCTTCACTCTTTAAAATACCTTTTGTCTTCTTTTTACTACATTTTGCGCAGAGTTAACATGACTTTGATACAAAATTCCTTGTGACGTTGCCCCCAACGCCCTCATACAACCAGAGATATTAAAGTGATAATCACCTTGATATAAATTTATAATGGTTGACAAACTCACTTCATTTGCATTATATATAGTATCATATTGCCCAGTCAGGGGAGAGATGACACTTTCAAATTTACCAGCAGAAATGTCAAATGAAACTTAATCTTTTGTAACCCAGATTTACTGCAGTGTTATAAACAATTATTCGTCCTGCTCTTCTCTTGGTAATCACCCTCCTTGCTGTCGTATTCATATTCTCTCTAGATGAGTCATTGGAGTGTTGATTTGATATCGAGTTGCTCTTCTCCCCGTCGTTATTTTTTTTCCTCCCTCTATCAACATCTCCTTGTCCAACATGTCTCACCCTCTCTCCATCCGCCACCCACCTCTCTGCGATGCGAGCTTGTGGAAGCTTGCCTGGAATGTATTTTCCTCCGCTTGCCTCCCTGTCTCTTCGTCTTTACCTCTGCGCAACCAGGTGGTGCTCTGCTAAACAGGGTTAGCTGTTAGCAGGGGAATAACTTCTCAGAGGCGGGGGGGCTCCTGCAGACAGGCAGTGAGCAGAGAGAGCCCCGTCTCTCCCACTCTCTCTCATGACCCTGTCCTGTCTGTTGCTGCACACTTGGCTCAGGACCCTGGCACATACCCACCCACACACTTCTTGGTATGATTTGAAATAGTTTTTTCTCACAAAAAATCCCGTGGAATACAAACTGCATTTGTGTGAGTGTGTGAGATTGTATGCATGCACTGCTCTGAACTCACTAATGCAAGTACACGTGACAATGTAAAATGAGTTGTAAACGGAGCCACATGACTCTCTGAGTACAGAAGCCCATTGTTCAAACTGCATTTTCCTATGAATAATGGAGATTCAAGATAATTTTCTGCATTCCTCTCCGACTGCAGTGATTACAAACAAACTTCAACAGAAAGACTAGCCTCTCCTCCTGCATTATATTCGGGAGCAGTCGCACTCCAAACAACCCTGTGAAGTATGATATTATCATGACCTAGGCCAGAGGAATGAGGAAATCCCCTTGAGTGTTTAGTCTCCCAGCTTTGCCTTGGCTTTGTAGTTAACCTTTACCCAGCCATTCTCCAAAACAGCAAGGTATGCAGGCCTGTTTACTTGTGATAAGAGCAAGCAACTCTAATCCATTGCATCTGAGGCGCACAGGTACATTACACCACCTCCAGTTTCACCTCCCAAATGATATTTAAATTGTTTTGGAGCTGGAGAAGCCGTCCACCCATAATAGAAGACCTTTCCACTGTACGGTCCACAGTGACCTCCTTTGTTGAAGTATGAACCAGACGATCACCGCAGACGTCTGCGGAGTTCCACTCAAGTCTTTTAACATAATGATGGCTATATTTTCTCCAGACTGTTGAATGATCGAGCTGAAATATTCTCTTGTCGTTCAAGAACACATTTCAGGAAAATAAATAATGAAACTGGCTCATGCCAAACTGGACCCGTTTCAGAGTATTTTTTTCACAGATGACTGGCATTTCTGGGTCTTTGGCTTTTTTTCGGAGCTCAAACATCAGTTTTAATTGAAGCGTCTCTTGACAGCTGTGACATCAGTCTTCCCTCACTGAGTCGCCAGCTATGCGAAAAACAACCATACGATACATCTGGCAGCGAATCTCCTCCCCAAACCTGGCTGTCCTCATTTCCTCCACTTCTCCCTCGCTCCCTCTGTCTCTCCTCCGTACCTTCCTTCCCTTCTCTTTTTCTTTTTTCCCCAGATTTTTCTTGGAGTCCCAATATCCGGCCAAGGACCCAGGATTTTCCCACAGAGTGTGGTGCTGAAGGCAGAGCTATTGTTTCTTGCTTACAGGGAAACGGGTAGGGAGGAGGAGGAGCAGGAGGAGGAGGGGGAGGAGGCAGGCTCACTTCCTGGCTGCCAACTTGGGGTCTACATCAGTGTGAGAAAAAGCAGGGGAGACAGATCTGATGATGACAGAGCAACTGTGTATCCTAGGGACTGACTTCAGCCAGAATAAAATATCGAGCTTTGCTCCATTTCCCAGCAAGTAGCACCCAAATAACTTTGTAAGAGGCTTGCAACTTCCCTACTTGACCCTTTTTTGGTTTAATTATTCTTTTACTTTCATGAATATTAGATATGGTGGGAGTCTGGACTGTCCTTCAGGGTACCTTAGATGAATAATTTATTTTGGCAATATATGAATACACATTTTATGTCATTATTTTGCAATTTCCAAAGCCGAACTATAGTGCAGAGACGGAAAACCTGTCATTAGGTACAACAAAATAGCTGTAGCTATATACTGTAGAGTATATTCTGCAGAATAATGTAATAGCTCTATATGGTAGTATTATTTAGAAATCCACCCTTACCATTAAATGCCCATGTAAATTTGGTTTAAGCAGTACTTCATGGTAATACAATGTTGCTCTGGGCTATAGGCAGGCTTGTCCTAAATTGCAGCACTGTCTTTTTAAATGGGATGTGGAGAGGGGTGTGTTATACATCCTTTGGGAGTGGTGTGGTTTAACTCTGAGGGCAGAGGCTCCAGCCACGTTCCCAGCGACTCAAAAATAGTCGGGAAAACACTGAGACCAGCCACTAGTGAGGAATGTGACGGAAAAGGGAAGCTGCACGTCCCAGGGATCTAGCTCGGCGAGGTTCTGCTGGACCATGTTTCACATATTCAGTAGATCGTAGGTGTCGTTTTGTTTTAATGCTTTATTCATAGCTGTGCTCACTGCCGTGGATGGTTACAGCTGCAGCTGCACGCTGTGGTTTCACAAAAACCTCTGTCCCTGCATCCACCCACAGTCCATGACTGTACGTTGGGATTTTATCTGGCTATTTTTTGCGATAAGAAAGTACTGTCTACGTGAGGATTGAACGTAAAAGGAAGGTCTGGAGAGTTAAATATAAGGAGGGGAAAGCAGTGTAGCTAAATGGTTGGAGAGGAAGGTGCTTGGAGAAAAACAAGGATATGTTTAGACTTGAACATGAAAACTATTCAGTGCCAGAGGCAGATCTTGGCTTTAGAGTTTAAATAAGATTTCCGTATTGACAGTGGGCTACAGTGGTTCTACAGTTTAGAACCAATTATGTGCTAAAGCTGCCTCACCTGTCTAAATCTAGTATTAATAAAAAATGCAACAAAGTGGGAAAAGTAGCATTTGCAGAGATCATAGGCTAGATTGTTTTATCCATGGAAGTTTTGTTCCGTGTTGCGTGGGAAGAAAGTCTCTACCCTTTTTGTTTTGTATTTTTTCTCTTTGTGAACTTGAGTGTTTGCCTGTTTCTTTGTCCAATGCCACAGGGATGTTTGAATATTCAGGTCAAGAAGTGAAAAAACACACTTCCTCATCTCCTCGACTTCTTTGCACATGCTGTTATCAGTGCCCTGAGCGCTTCACAGTTATGGAAGAGAATAGGCTTATTTTTACATTTTGCTTGCATCTAATTTATACTTTCTTCAATTCAAGCTTAACAAATAGAGTGAATCTCTTGTAAAGATACAGTACATGAACACAGCAGTGTCATGTATGCTTATACACACAGGAACTAGCACATTAGCACAGAGGCACGCACCATTTCCATGACCTTGTCTTGCCTTAAGTATTCTCGGCCAAATGGTCAAGCCTGAGTCATACACACTGATATGTGACTTTCTTGTCTCTAATATTGTTGTTGTGGTTACAGCAGAGTGGTATTTCCATTATTAATTTGGTTCTCCTTTTATATTATTTTTAAAAATCCTTTCCACGTCCCTATAAAGAAAGTCCTTTGCAGGCCCTTGCAGGACTGTAATAAATACGACCAATCATTTCATTCGGACCAAATTATATGCTGGCGTACCCCCTCTGTCACTAACCGACCTTCCTGCCCCTGCTCTCACTGCACATGATCTTCACAAGCCCTAGAGATATACACCACTGAGGCAGAGACGATAGCCAGAAGTTAGCGAGCAAATCTCGGTAAAGTCATCTTCTAGCAGTTGTCAGCCAGTGTGTGTTTGTGTTTTTGGGGCCTAGCTTTGATGATAGGGTCACTGGGAGGAGGTGGGATGTACCGGCTGCATATTTGTAGTGTAGCCTGCACTTACTAGCTTTTCCATGATTACCAACCCTAGCTTTAAATGCTAGATCAATAATGGCTAATGAGGATTATGAAATGGGTAATCCCGAAGTCAACATAAATATGTATTTGTGACTTAATTGCGTGTCTAGAGTAAGACCATAAATAGCTTTTCACAGTGCAGTGCGTTCTCAAGTAAATATGGTAAGGGACACATTTTCACTGACACCTCATCACCCTTCATGCTTTAACAGTAAGGATTTCTGGATGGCCCGAAGCCAGAAGACATCAGTTAATTGGGCAGACACTTGGCCCGATTAGTCCGGTTGTTTCAGTATCCTTGGTGATAACTGTATTTTCCTTTCCTCCGCCTTCCATCCCTTCCCTCTCCCTCTCTGCTGTGGTATTTTTGTTCAGAATTCATAGGTCAAAGGTTCCCTGAATTACAAAGTAAAAAGTAAAAGTCTGTTTTTCTTTGTTGCGAGTGCCGTTTTCCTCGGTTCAAAATAATGAATCAGTCCTGACCTGTCGAGGTTATTCGTTGGCAGTTTCAAAGTGGACTGAGCTTGGCTGGTGTTTTTTTAAAGCCCCTATAATTATCACAAACAAACGAATCAGGCATCTGATTCATTCTGGGCTGATTAGTTCCCTGACAGCTTAGATTGTAAGGCTGTTTATACTTGCAGCAGCGAGTTACAAGTTGACAATACAAATGTATTCACTCGCAATTATTCATATATTCAAATGTTGTTCATTTTGCTCTCACGCATTTTGTGGCTCAAACTCAAATAATGCACAAAATGTTGTAATGAAGACAAATCAATGGAGTGAAAGTTAAGTACATTACATGGATTTTGGTTCGATTAAATTTGCCCTCTGATGGAATAATCAATTTCTGACCCATGACTTCACTGTGGCTCACATTCACATAATAAATAGTTTAAGTTAAAGAAAATCATTCTTAATGCTGTTTTTAAGTGAAAATATACAATGAACACATTCATTGTTGACCCACTGGTGTAACTGAGAAACCCCTTAATATTAGGTTTTAGTAATGAAGTTATGTGGGAAAGAGAGAAAGACAAACAATCAAGCTATTCTCATTTTTCTTGCTCAGCTGGTCAAGAAAAGTAGAAAGTAGAGAATACAATATAATGTTTTATAAACCATTTTTCATGATGCTGGTACTTCTATATTTACCGGATTAGTAAATACTGTATATGATAGTACAGTGCAATATATTTATCATATGTCACAGATGAGGCATTATTGTACATGAATTCAATGTTTAAATAGACACAGTTATTTTTACAGCTCTCCCCCCCTCATTTCTGTGAGTGTTAGGGCCACTTAAAGCGAACAAATAAATGGGATAATACATGAAGAAAATTGTTATATTCCCAGTTCCACTCCGAGGAGTACAAGCTCCTACTGCTTACTTACTACAGATGTATTTTTTTTCTTTATCTTTACCCTTTTCTGATAAATTACGACTGTATTATTATAGTATTAAGACTTTATTCTCGAAAATCTCATTTCTTTTTTCTCATTATGGCCCTAATACTCTGTAGTGGATTTTCTGACAGCATCTTCACGTGAATTTTAGTGTTTTTGTTTCCTGCTCGGGGGACACCACATGTGTGTGAGTAGTCACAGCACATTGTGTGTCATGAGTCATGAGACAGTGTTCCACCAGGCTGTGTGACTAAACCAGATATATGTACTCTTGTAAAGTCAAATTCTACCATGATGGTTTTTTTCCCTCACATGTCACATTATAAGTGAACAGTTTTTAAATCAATATACCGATCACACTGCGTCGGTAGGCTCCCAGAAGGCCATCAGTCATCAGTATGACATTCGCCCTTTGACTTTAGCTGCTATTTAGGGAGTTACTGTTTGGGCTGACCTTTGACCTCAATATAATTTCCCTGCAATTGCGATGTGTTGATTATCCTATTTGAATTGCTGCACTCCCGATGTAATTACTGTGAATAAAGCGATGGTCAAACACCCACACACCGGCACACTCACACATAGTATGGTGTCATAAAAATCCATTGTGCTGTAGAAGCTTCATTATTTGCTCTAGTGACCGTTGACTCGTGGCTCTTAAAACTGTCCAGGGAAGAGGAATGAGATGTAAAAAGGATGTACTACATGTGTCACATCCTGCAGAGTCGGCCGCAGAATAATCCTCCCATGAAATCGCTGCAAATATTAAAAAAAACGTAAACAGTCCTCGCAGATTATTGCAGGTAATTGACGTACTGTGTTTTGCAGCTGCTAAAGTGCGATTGTCTGCGTCCAGCGGTTCGCAACCAGCTGTTCTGTTCTCCGACTCTCGGCACATGACCTCAGAGCTCAAACCTCGGCTCGGCCCCGCTCCAGAGCCGCTTCTCATTGCCGAAGTATTGTATTGGTCCCCCGCAGTGAGTGTCCTAGCAGATGTTACACTGAATTACCTCGCAGCCTAGCAGGGAGGCTGCGCTCTCACTGTAATCAAGCTGTGCACAAGTGTGTGTGTGTGTGTGTGTGTGTGTGTGTTACCAGACAGCCTGGCTTGGTGGCCGAGTTAGCTCTTCCAACAGTTGTTCTCCAACCACCTGATCTCAGTCACCAGCCAGATTTTCCCACAATGAAGCATGTCTGCCAGTGCTCTGAGTCAGACATCCCTGCAGACTCATAATAAAGGGGGCCTAGTAAGGCTGATTATTTAGGAGATACTAAATGCTAAAGCTAACTCCCTCGTTCCCTGTGTCTGGCATGTGTGTATTTGTCAGGGAGGCGTGTGCACATGTCTGCATGTGTCTCATTCTTGTCCTTAAAAGCTTCCTTCCTCTCTGTAAATGAAAGGCCATCTTTGTGTGCAGCTATTCCTTCCATTCTTAGCTAATGTGGGTTCCCCTCTATAGAGCTCTAACCGCCTCTTATTATTCTTCACAAAAGTGGTCACACTATAGCTTCATTTTTTTACTTGGTGCAGTGATGCCTGGGGCAGGGTCCCTTTCTCTTTACCCCTCTTCACAGCATTATCTCTCTTTTGTCTCATGTGCATTATTCCGCCGGCAGTGTAGGAGCCGTCAACCAGCACAGGTGCTGCAAAGCACTAATGCACTGGAGTTAGACCGACGGCAACGAGACGATGTACATTTTCCCCTTTTTTTTTTCTTTAGCTGTCTTTGTTATTGATTTAATGGACATTCGGCACAGCCAATTTAGGTCTTTGCACACCGAGTCCGTATAATTTGTCTGAAAATGTTAACAAACAAAACTGTTAAATAAACACAACGTCATGTTGTGTCAATCACGTTAACACACCGATCTCGAAACCTTCGCCGGTCAGTAAACAGTTTTGATTTCCTGGGTTTTTCACTTCTGTCAAAGGTCTTTCCAGAGAGTAGTTTGACTGTTCAGCCTGATAAATTATAGGCATATAGTGTGTGTGTGTGTGTGTGTGTGTGTGTGTGTGTGTGTGTGTGTGTGTGTGTGTGTGTGTGTGTGTGTCTTTATCTATGTATGTGTTTGTGTGTTTACCTTAGACATACTGCCAAACACTGTTTTGGATCAACTGGATTGATTGGGACAATTCACAATTCGCTCTTTGATCACAAGATTAAATTCTCCTTGTTCCTGACGGCGTCTCAGAATTGGATGGGCCAAATGTATTCTTTTTCACTTTTCAAGAAGTGAGAGGACCACAAAATCATCCTCACCGTTCGACTCCAGTTTATCTCCGACTGAACATTTTCTGAACAAATAGAATAATACGACCCATCAGACTCAGTGTGCAAGGTTTGGCTGACAGATAAAAAAATGCAGACTTGGTTTGCAAATACCTTCACTGAGGTCACAGATTGGAGGGTTGGCCGGGTCTTTTGTATTGAGAGTGTCTGTCTAGATTTGATGAGTGTAAATTTTCCTCTGAGGGGTTATTGGTAAAAGGAATGGTAGTTGAGGCCGTCACATTAGCTACATCTCCTCCAACTCACCCCAACCTCAAACTCTGTGTTTGTCTCCAGAGATCGTCCTTCCTCTGTACTGTTTCTGCCTTTGACAGTGAGTGAGGCTTGCTCTTGAAGGGGTCTTCTACCCGTCCTGATTGGATTTTGGGCTCGGAGGCCTGTAGCCACATGTCAATGGTTCCGCTCACACATCCACCGTTCTGCACCAGTAGCGTCTGACAGGATCCTCCTCGTCTCTTCCCCCTCACCTCCTCTTGACTACTCTTTCCCTTCTCGTCTCTTGCTGTGGGGCCAGATGTTTGTTTTGTTGTCTATATTCTCCAGCTACCCATCACCCAGCTGTTCCGGCACCCCTGTGCAGATGACATTTGACAGCTGGCAGGTTGATGCACTAAAACATATATTTTCATGGGCTTAACAGAACTCCAAATGCCACTGTATCGCTGCAAAAAATGCGAATGAAGGACGTAAATCTGACACTGACACTGCAGTAAGACTTTAACTTCCTCTCCGAGCTGAGGGTGCCTCATTATTCACTGTGAGAATTAAGAAGGACTAACCACATCTGCTTGGTTCAAATGAGCGATCAGCCAGTGACAGAGCACTCCGCAGTGTGACAGACACTTGGTTGTTTCATCACAGCCTGTGGTCCTTTCCACTGAGTCAGCGCCAACGCAGTGGGAATAATGGACACTTTATCGTGTGAGGCTTGATGCATGAATAATGGCTGATTTGTCCAGTTGCCTGTCTCTGCAGTGTGTGTGTGTTTCATAATCAACCTTGAACAATTACAGTGCGATTGTGTGCACAGCAGGAGTTCCACTGTTAACTGTTTTGTTTTTCCTGCTTTAATGTTTGAGTTGGGGCCCAGGTGCGAGCGGAGTGGTCGGCGTGTTGCTGGCTGGATGGAGCCTGTCGGTTTGAGCACCATGTTACATGGCGATGCAGCTGTTAGGAGAATGTTGCAGGAATAAATTTGGTGAAAACTTTGCAGCCTCTCCTTAGGTACGCTATTACAAACCACTAGTGTAACCACTGGGCTTTCAGGTCTCACCAAACCCTTACAGGCAGCATTGCTGCAGATTTGCTTTCATCATTATTTATCTGAGAGCTGAGGATGAATTTGTCTTGTCATCAACATCGTCTTTGCTGTCTGTGTTTTCATTATTGGACTTTGGCTTGTTGATTACAGATAACATCGAAATGCAGTAACAGAGGGTGTTGGCCCATCACAGAGCCAAGCAGGTCCTGAAAAATGAATAAATGACCTTTCCTTAAAGATTACTCCAAGCATCAAAAGGGAAAAGTATTGCATTCAGTCCACATCCATGTGTGGGGTTGCGGAGGGCGGCAACTAATCCCAGCTGACATTGGGTGAGAGGCAGGGTACACCCAGGACAGGTCACCAGGGCTGACACATAGAGACAAACAGCCATTCACACCTACAGTCAGTTAAGAGTGTCCAATTGATGTAACCCCAATCTGCATGTCCTTGGACTATCTGATGAAAATGGAGTACCCAGAGAAAACCTAGGCAGACATGCAGAGAACATGTAAATGTTGAAAGGCCCCCGGCCAAACCAAGATCCAGACCAAGAACCCTCATGCTGTTACGTGATAGTGCTAAATAGATTTTAAACCTATTTTGACTGTTATAACTGGGCTCCCTCTTTTATTGAGATAGCCCAAAATGCTATTCCTCAACTTGAAGGAAGTGAACCATGTTTTGAAAATCAAGTTCTTTTGTGTTATTTTAGATCAAACTTTACATAAAAAGTAACCTGCCTGGCTAAATCTGGCTCATTAACATGCTGAACTCAAGTACGCTTGTTAATTAATGTGTATTTTTCTATTGAAAAAAACATAAACATAAAATAACACCTATATTTTTTGGAGAATAACTAATATTATCGTCTGTGATAAGGATGCACTGGTCATATATATATATGGAGGCACAAACTGGAGCTTATGATTTACACCATTTTCATATTCAAACCATTCACTGTGTCCTCATCCCCTGAAGGGAAGCATCTGCATTCATTATGTTTTAGTACTTATTTATTCAGATTTATTTAGAACATATCATTAATGTAGCTGACACTTAATGTCTAAAACAATTGACAATAAGTCCACATAAAGGAGCGGGAGCCACAGAAATCATCAAAAACTTTGTACGCCTCTGCCTGGCATGTGTTTGTTTGGTCGAGCGCATTATTAACAAGTAATTGCTGTGCCAGTCTGTGAGTGGGGAGCGTATTGATTGTTGTAGATGCTGCTCTAACAGCAAAGCAAAGTGCTGTGTAAACACTGTGTATCCACGGTGAAAAACTGTTAGCAAGGAGACTTAACATCAGGTCGCTTAGCTCTGGCATTAAGTGAGGGCCTCTCCTGAGAGAAGTACTTGTTGTGTTTAGGTTATGCCTGAAGCTTAACTTTGGTCATTGGGGTAAGTTCGTGTGTTGGATAATTACTGCACAGTAGCGTGAGTGGAGGAGCAACACAAAGAGGGTATTATGTAAAGATTAACACCGCTTCACATGTGCTATAACGTGCTGTTGTTGTTGCAAATGTGATTGTGTTGGAACAATGCATATTTGTGATGCAACCCAGGTGGTTGCAGACCTTCAAAGCGCTGTTATTTGGAGCCGCACCACATTAATTCAGCCTGTTTTCAACTATCGGTGCAAAAATAGTCCCTCGTGGCGCAGCCAGCCAGCCATCAAGTCAGTGTGTCAGAGGTCTAAGTGCTCTGACGCCTATATAGGCCCAAGGTTTCAGACTATATCAGATCCCAGACAGGCTATCAGATGAACTCTTTACAGGATGCAGAGACAAAGCACACTGGGCGCAGTCCAGACACACTCAGAGTCCATTACTCTGCTCTGCTTTCTGCGGCGCTCGCTCCTAACTGGGTTTCTATTGAACCTTAGCAGGGCACAGTGCATCTCGTTCTCAGACTGCGCTGATAGAATTCATAGATAATTATGCAGAAATGTATTAATGTAATAACTCTCTGCATTCTCAAAACTTCTTTTTAGTCTCTGTTCCAAATGCCACAAAGTCTGTGAAGATTCTCAGTCATCCAGGTCATGGTATCCTTAGAAGTTGCACTCGAGTACGAAGGCATATGGACTCGCTTGTGTTTCACCTCTTATCCAAAAGGCTTATTCATTTCTAACTGACTAATGGGAGGTTTTAGGTCTTTAAGCTCTGTAAGTCTGTATACCTGTGATGGGAGCCGTTATGTCACGTGAAATATCACAAATGATAATAAGGAATAAAAGACTGGGACAGACCTTGTAGTTGTGTTCGCTGATTTTGCTTTATCTACTATAATCAAAGCATTGATGCCATGTGTCCCTCAAACAGAAGGCCAGAAGTAAAGAATAGTCTGTGTTCATAACCAGCATCCATAGTTTGAGTCCAGATAGAGGGGCTTTTTTTTAATGTTGCCCCCTTCTCCATCAACCCCTGATCAAAAAAATACCATAGTTTGAACGTGAAGATGTAGAGATTAAAAAACAGAAAAGTCATCAATGAAATGCTACGATGTGTCTGAGTTACTGGTGCTTCAATGATGTCCCCCTCTCACATCTTCCTGAAGGTAGTTGCATAGATACACATGATGGAAACACTATGCAGTTCACTTTTTATTATTTTAGAATTTCGCTAAAACTTGTTCAACATTTAAATGGAAACTAAACCGTTTTCATGTTGAAAAATAAATCTTTGCGTCTCTTTGGATGAAGAGACTTTCACACAAACATTTAATCCATATATGTATGCAAACATTTTATTGTATTGTATCATAGTATTATAGATAAGATATGAACAGTGTTCTCTTCACAAAACTGCTCTTTATAGTTTGACCTTTTCATTTTATTCCCTTCTGCTCTTTACATAGTTGTGAGGAGCCAGTGGAAGTTTCCAAACCGTCAGACACTTGTGTATCTCCTACATAATATGTGAAACATTTAAATAGCCAGAATGAAGCCCAGGGGACAAGGAGAGATGGATTAATCGGTAGGCAAGAGAGGCGAAGGGAGATAAACAAAGTTAAACAGATGAACAGGGAGTGGAAGAGTGAAATGGAAAGTTGTGTACCAAAAAAATCCACTTAACTTAAACAAACCCCCCTTCACCTCAGGTAAACACTGAATGAGAGGAACACAATATTGGAGGGCTGTCAAGGACAGAGAACATTTGCTGAGAATAGACGATGCTGGGGGAGGGGAACCAAAGTGTGGAAAAATGAGGAGATGAGGATGACAGTCATTGCTTGTAATGCTGCTTGTGTGCGGAGGCCGACGCGAACAGAGCGTCAGACTGGCTGGTGCAGAAGTTATGAGCAGATTTCACTTGCCAGACGTGTCGTTCATTGTCATTATTACAAAGTGGCGCACAAAAGGCTCTAAATTACACGTTACAGTAGAATTTAATACAGTGCCATGCAGATGAAGGCAAGCATTATTATTCATCAGTTCCTACCCCCACCATTTCCACTGACACTAATGTTCTTATCTTATGATACGCTGAGAGAAAAGAACATTTCAACAGAAGAATAAATATTTCTATATCACAACATGCAGAATATTATTCCATATATATATATATATATATATATATATATTAGAAATATGCCAGTGCATAAGAATCTTTGATAATGATGGCACAAGTTGGTTTCCTTCAGTTCATCTGTTTTTAAATCACGTAAACATCATCATCATGCAGGTTTTGAGACTAGAGACATAAAGTTTCTCTATCTTCCTGATTTCCCTCCTCCTCTTTTATTTGACTCGCTCGCTGTTCTGCCCGGTACCCAGTCAGCCAATCACAAAGCAGAGCTAGGTGCAAACATTGCTTCCTCTGCAGCTGTGGAAAAGGCTAAGAGCTCCTGAAACTGGATGCTCACATATGCAAAGCTGTCCTGGCGGTGTTTGCACATGTTGTTGTGTTTCAGAGAGATGAAATTTGTGCATATGCGTGTGTGTGTGTTTGCGTGAAAACAGAGCGAGGGCGAGGAAGGGTGGACAGATTATTATCTACTTTGCATTGGACGGTGGATTTGACAACAAAGCTGTCCGACTGTACAACAGGGCTGCATGCGGCTGTTAATCTGTCATTACGGCTGCTGCATGTTATTCCTGGAATGCTCTTCTTTTAGTCCACAGCAGAGATGTACAGTACACACACACACACAACCACACAGAGGCTCACACACTTGCATGAGATTAGCGTGTAAGCCGTCCACAGAGGGCACTATTGAAAGAATGTTCTCTCTCATTACATCAGCAATTGACCCTGTATCGTCCGCATTCCTGCAAGTAGCTGAGTGTCAGGGGCTAATGTGTATGTAGCTGTTTACATCCCCCACCAGCGTATTAAGCTTCTTCATCCTCTTATCACTGTGAGAGTGACGACAACACGGGTATGGTCGATGGCGGGCTAAAGGCGTCAGTTCCTTTTTGTTCACTTCACAACATGTTTGACGATGACATAGTTTTAAATACTTAAAGGTGGGGTTAGCAATTGTGGGGAGGGACTATTCATGTTTGAAAACAAGAACACCCTTCCCTTCACTTCTAGTTCGGAAGCTCCGCCCCCCTTATTTAGGCACTCACAAATTAGAATTAGCCACCAAAAACATCAGCATTAATGGTAGCCAAGATACACCCTCTGTTTTTGCATGAATTACACGTTCAAGGACCAGAATCAGGCGCAGCAGTGTCTGTCTGCCTTTCAAGAAGCATGCGTACTGGATTAAAATTGCTTACCCCACCTTTAAGCTACATGTTAATTTGTGCGTGTTTGTGAAGCTAAACGTTGGCCAAATATTAAGCTGAATGATGTGGATCGCTGGCACATGCATATGATCACTGCATGAAGACACACTTGCTCTTTTGTGGTGACAGTCATTCTCTCTAACTCTTCTAAAAACACAGAAAGTAGGGCGACATCAAACACAGCAAACAGCAGAAAGCTCTTTACTTTGTCTCCTTCTATTCTCCGCCTGAAGAATGGCCAAGAGAAAGGGCTCGAGGGCTGTCATTGTGAGGATACCGAATGCTTTCTAAAGTGCACTCCGGGGCTCTCGTCATAAATATCCGCTCTGAGCATGCTATTTGTGTGGTGTGTGTTTGTTAAATGAACCTCAGTTGAGTGTGAGGTTTATCACCGTGAAACATTATCACATCATGAAAATTGTGCAAGTCTGACCATTCATGATAATCAATGATACAAATCGTTGCCTATTTGTAGTGTTTCCACCAGTTTGCAGAGCGGCTTGACTCAAATCTTCTATGCCTTTTCATTGACTCATTGCATGAGAAGTCATAAAGCGTCCGTCAGCAGAATGGAATGCATGGGAATGGATAGTTCGGTTCGACCTTGAATTTTTAGCCATGATCTGGTGTATTGTTTTTGGGGATGGGGACCCCAAAATGTTCCCACACGATTGACATGAATATGCACACGGGTGTCTGCAGTCTCAGGGTTGTTATCTGTGTTGAATCAGCACAACTTTTATTGCAGGTGTGATGACTCATTCAGGATTTGACCAGAATAGTCACATGACACATGCAGTTAGGTTGCAATGTGTCATATAAATATATAGCTGAACCTAAATTAAAATAGAGCTTCGACGTATGACGAAGAAAAACCACACTGCTAGCCAGTTAGCCAGTCGCCTGATTTTTTTCCTTCCACTGTTTGTATTGGTCTAATGAATCAAGATTATTCGTTGCCGTTTGCTGTGTAACATTAATAAAACTTTAATATTAACTTTATATGTGAGCATGATTTGTTGTGTCAGGTAGATTTTCTTCTGCAGTGGTGGTGAAGACAACAACTCCCATGATCCCACGCTGCTTCACAACAAACCAGGTCTTCTGTTATTGTTTTGATTGAGAGACCCCTAGTGGTCAAAGTTGCATATTTTACATTTAATTATGAAATGAATAAAGAGTTTTTGACATTAGTGAAGTAATGAGAGCTGAAAAGGCTGCGGTGGCGGGTTGGGTTTGGAATATCCCAGCTCCATGGTCCTTATCAAGATGTGAGATTGTGATTTGGGTGGTGGTGGAGTGGGTCATCCACTAATCAGAGAATTGGTGGTCTGATTCCCAGCTCATCCAGTCCATTTGATGAAGTGTACATGGGCGAGACACTCAAACTCAAATTCCTGTGCTAGCAGCGTATGAATGAGAGGCATGACTGATAGGCCAGGCGCTAGATATAGAAGTACTGTGTGAATGTGTGTGTGAAGGGGTGAATGTCAACTCTACTGTAAAGCACTTTGAGTGGTCATTAAGACCAGAAAAGCGTGACTGAATGCAGGTCCTTCACCATTTGAATGTTTGTATGGAGGTCTCGTCTCAGTTTCTGAATTGTTTCCGCTCTAATGAACACGTGTTGATTTACTCATCCTGCTGAAAACTCGCTGACTTTGAGGCAAGTGGAGGATTCTCTCGTCGTCACCCTCACACTTCACACCTCTCTCTTCTTTCACGCTCACCACGGACGCTCGATGATACGTGCGGCGCATATGCTCCCCCTCTCTCACTTCCCGTCCTCAGACTCTGCAGGGTGACTCAGTTCTCTCTCTCCCTCCTCTCCTCCTCTCTTAGATCTCATCTGATGCCGAGGCTGAAGGAGTCTCGCTCCCATGAGTCATTGCTCAGCCCCAGTAGCGCTGTAGAAGCTCTGGACCTAAGTATGGAGGACGAGGTTATCATCAAGCCTGTTCACAGCAGCATCCTCGGGCAGGACTTCTGCTTTGAGGTGAGGGGACACACATACATGTACACATACACACAGTCACAACATTCCCACTACTGGCTCCACTTTAATAAAAGCATCCACACACAGCTATACATTTGATGTTGTTATGGAATTTCGAAGTAGGATGAGTTATTTCAGGCATCACTGTGTAAAAGTCATGTTCATTTTAGAGACGTATAGATGGATATGTCAGAAGACTTCTTGACTTGGTGGAACATAAAATTATCTTGGTTCAATCACAGATCAATATCATAAGCAATGAATAAAATACCTTTTTTGTAACGTGAAAAGATCAATTAGAAATATCACCTACCACCTTAAGTGTCTTTCAGTACATTGTTTTGGTTTTGCTTTGGGATGCACATTCTGAATTTATCCGGCACTCTTTAACAGCCAAATAAATTGTTGCGGTTAAAATAAATAATCATTATTTAGATAATATTTGAATATGACATATTGGAGAAGTGTCTGACGCATTAAAAAATACCAATGCAAGGTATAAGGAAATGATTAAATTGTAAATTCAGAAAAAAGCTGACAACTGTTTTTTATTCAAAAATAGCAACATGTCCACATGCTGTGAGGTCAGACTGGTGCACAGTCTCTTAACTGTGAGGCCCAGATGTTAACAAGGATTTTCTTTGAGCAGAATAACTGATCAAAATTCTTATTGTCTGTTAATGGTTAAAAGGTTAATGAAGAAAATCCCTAGTTTTACTCTTTTGGCTGACAACCACTAGTCTCATCAACGTCGTCTTCAGTCACAGCTGACAGTGACTTCTGCAGGAAAATATTTAAAAACTCTCCGTACGCAACCTGCCCTGCACCATGTGGCAGAAAGACAAAGTTAGCGACGATAGCTGGAGAACAAAGTGGAGCATTCATACGCTAATGAGCCACATTTGACACCAACAAACTGCTGGAGATCAAAACCCTGTGAATACTGGACTTACATTAATCAGCCAGACACGTGACTCCATATCAATCGTAATGTTGCCCACATCTGCTGGGTGTGTAAAGAGGGTACTGTTGGTGACCGGAACAACTTTAGGGGATTATATACAGTATGAGTGCTGTGTTTACAGCTTGTCATGCTGCCACTTTTTTAAAGTTCTGCTTATGCAGAGAAGAAGCTAAAGATAATAAAAAAAAACTTTAGCAGTTTGCTTTAGGATTCTGGGTCAGCGGAAGTTGTGCTGCTGTGTTCTGTTCCCAATTCCAATTCAATGGGCTCGCTCACACATTTTCTGGGACATTTTACTAACGGGATTGGCAGCAAAAGTTCCGAAAAATGTCGGGAGCACCTGACTCTGACATTTGCGTTCTCACGTCCAGCCCCTCCGGAAAATTTCAGGAAAATGTCCGCAGATCGGTAAATGTCTGAACGCAGCTGTAGAGAGAAATGACTGAACCCTGTTGTATCCCATAATCTCTACTAATCTGTATAATCCTGCTCATTACATCATTTTCTCTTTTCATGCAGTTTTTTTGCACTGTGCATTTTTTAATCACTCAGTCATCACCCAGTCTGCCAAGCAGCCATCTCTCTCTCTGTCCATTCAGTCATTCCCGAACTCTGCCAAGTCATCATCAGTCTCCTCATGTTATCCCATATTTGTATGTGTGTGTGTGTATTTTCGATAAGCTTCTTTGCAGTCACAGAACTGCTGTTTATGAAATTTTGTAAAAGCCATTTCTTTTCCACTCCCTCTCCCTCTTTGTTATGCATTAAGGGTTTAATCATTAAAGCTTTAATTTTCTTTCTCTGTCTGCGTCGCGACGGCAGGTCACCACCTCCACGGGGAGCAAATGCTTTTCCTGCCGCTCATCAGCCGAGAGAGACAAATGGATGGAGAATCTGCGGCGAGCGGTGCAACCCAACAAGGTGAGTACGTAAATAGGAGTGATGAGACCGTGTGAAGTAATCAACACTAATCACCTCATGTGCGAGTGTCCCAATTCCAAACCGCACCCTGCGAGACAGACAAAGGCAGCGTGGGCTATAAGGTGTTGACATCGTGTCGTAAGTCATGCCACAACAGAGCCTGATGTTTGCATCCAGCTGTGCTCTCACTGCACCTTGGCGGCAGAGGTCGCAGCGAGGAACACAAAGACTCCGAAAGTGTTTTCCTCTCGTGCGCGTCAACACCGTATGTAATCTTGACAAACACAGCTGTGGCGGAGGGAGAATGGCAAACATTTCAAGCCAAGAAAAAAAGTCCAGATCTCGCAATGTCTTTGCTTCCTCATCTGTCATTATTTCGCAAATTACTCACTGATTAGAACTTTAGGATGAAAAAGATCCTTAATAGCGTTCGAGTCTCCCTTATCTCATTTGGCGAGGATGCTTTGCTTCTGTCTGTCTTTGCTTTGCGTCTTTTATGATTTTTGAGAGATTAGATGCAGCTCAGTGTTTTCTGGCAAACACGTAGTCTGGAAACAGATGGAACTCTTTGGAGATCGATAAGGAAGTTGTCTTTAAAGAGATTAAGCAGATTTTTTTACACTCAATTTACCACTTCACCTGCTTCTACTGCAGTTACCACTGTCAACTCTGCTGCTTCTCAGAGATTCGACCAAAGATGAAGGTAAAATATGAAAGTGAAGGAAATGCTTTATCCAACAAAATGACAGCATGGAGATCTATTTAAGTAGCTGAATGTTCTTGTCATTTATTTTCACTGAAAACTTATTTAGCTCCTAAAGGACTTAATGGCTAGCAAAGAAATACAGTGACAGTTTTATAGCAAATAACTAAATAGAAACAAACCATCCCATCCACTAACATGGAGGAAGAGGGATTTATTATGTATGCTGCAGCCAGTCACCAGGTGGCGATCCAGACACTTATGATTCACTTGGGGAGCAGTCATGTCGTCCATCTTTATACACAGTCTATAGGGAGAACATTGAGAGGACATTATGCAGGAGGCAGACAGATCTCTCAACCTGTTAAATTGTTTGGGGCTTTCAGTCACTATTTGTTATCTTAACATCACCCTGAAGTCTCTTTTCTGTTGCTGGTGGAGAAGAAAGCAGTGCAAAATAGTAATTGTAAAAGAAACTAGAATGATATCCAGTAGAGTGAATACCTCCATCATAGCCCAACAGTTCCCTTGTGAAACCACATTTAAATCCACTAGATATGGACTTTTATTTGGATCTGCACCAAAATGAATATCAGTCCCCTTAACATGCTTGATTATTTCGATCAAGATCCATGTAATATGGAACTATGAAACTGAATATGTTAAAGCAAGGGATAGAAATTAAACAGAATTACTGGATCTGTCCAGTTGTCCAGTCCAACCCCCCAAAATAATATATGTGTTCTTTCTTGGCCCATGTGCCATCCTCATGTGGAAATTAGTTTAATAGATTTGTGTATTCCTACTGACAACAAACAAGCAAACAAACAAAGCAATGGACAGGGGCGTCAACATGCAAACAACTCTCAGAGTTAATTACATTTGGTCTTTCTCTGTAGCTTTAAGCCAGATTCATCTCCTATGTAAGAGGATAATTATGGCTAATTATGATAATAGGTAATTTAGGTGTCGTCAATATGAGTGGTGTTTTATATTTAATACCTATGTGTGAATATAAATATACACAGAGCCAAGTTTAATTTGTGTTGATGGTACGGAGCACCTTCATTCAAAGTGGGAGTACACTGTAAAATTGACGGCATTGCCGAGGAGGCGTTACTGAACACTGATCACCCGTGTTACCAAAAATAAATCCCAACTCTGGATCTTCATGGAGAACAGTTCTGTGGCGTTCTAACACTACAGAGTCTGAGGAACATCAGTTGACTGAGAACACAATGTTTATGACACATTGTTGTTTTCCCGTTGAGTTGCTTCAGAAGACGGAGCCGTCCTATCCGATTAGGACGTGCTGACTGACTCAGCACATGAATCATTCGAGTTGAGGTATCTGGCGTCATTTGGGGAGATAAATAAGTAATGGAAGCGATTGCTTATCGCTGTCAGTGTCTGCAGGAGGGGTCGCTCTCTTGATTCGTGGAGAACGGACCTGAAACCGAAACAAGAGTCACCTCACCTCGAGATTTGGTTCAAGAATGTGAGATAGCTGGAGATGGATTAGTGGAGGGACTTGACATTTATGGATAAATGGGCGAAAAACTGTGGGAATTTAGAGTGAGGGGAAGTGGAAGGATCTGGCATTACTCAAAAAAGAGGATGGTGGAGGGGGAATAAATGTTTCTTGTAGCCGCAGATGGAAAAAGGCCTGACCTGTTTATTTTAAGGGCTGTGAAAAAATGCCACTGCCCTTTCTTGGTGGGGTCAGTAACATAGCCCTGTGTTTTGAACCAACTGTTAAGAAAAACTCTTCTACTTTAAGTTACAAGGGGATTGAGAGACATGATCCTCTTGATCCACACATTTAATGTTCGACACATTCAATTCTATATATGTTAATGGTTAATGGCAATAGAAACACTGGGGATGAATTGAATTTAATTGCACAAAAGATGTTTTTTGTCATATAAAAAGCATCCACATAAGGTTGAGATTTCATAGCATAACTGCAGCACTTCAAACATCCAAAGGCCTACTTATTATGAGAGGCTTCTGGTTTTCTTTCTAATTATGTCATTATTAGCTCCTCTCGTCCTTCTTCTCTTCATTTTCAGAGCTAGTCTTCAAGGCAATCTGAATAATGGGACAAAAAAAATGTGCCCCACTCACGGCAAATGGCAATTTATGACATAAGAATGGGTTAGTGCTCTGAAATAATGTAGGTGTGAGATTTCTTAGCTTTTAAAAGTCAGTTTTAAAGTTGATTCAATGAAATGTTTGAAGTACTGTCTTGTAAATGGAGAAACTTAAAAATCCAGTTGAGGCAGGTTTTGATTGATTGTTATTACCTTATTTCTGCAGTTATTTGATTCACTCAGTCTTGATTCATTTTTAGGTTCATTTATTAAGTTTATTTATAAAGTTTTTAACGACAATATCAAAATGCCGGAGTTAGCCAAAAGGCAAATTTTCATCTATAATCCCTTTGGTCAGGTGTAAAGGTGGTGGTTTTTTCTTTGTGATTTCACTGGTATTGGCAAAAAAGTCACTCACTAAACCCGAGCCTATCATCCTCTCTGTCTCCAGGACAACAGTCGCCGGGTGGAGAACCTGCTGAGGCTGTGGATCATCGAGGCCAAGGATCTGCCGGCGAAAAAGAAATACTTCTGCGAGCTGTGTCTGGATGAATCCCTCTACGCTCGCACCACCTGCAAGCTCAAGACTGACAATGTGTTTTGGGGCGAGCACTTTGAGTTTAATAACCTACCTGCTGTCAAGTGTATCACGGCCCACCTCTACAAGGACACGGACAAGAAGAAAAAGAAAGACAAAAACAATTACATCGGACTCGTCAACATCCCCGTCGCAGCGGTTACCGGGCGACAGTTTGTGGAGAAATGGTATCCGGTGAGCACGCCCAACCCCCCTAAGGGCAAGACTTCTGGGCCCATGATCCGCATCAAGGCGCGCTATCAGAGTATGAACATCCTTCCCATGGAGATGTACAAGGAGTTTGCAGAGTACACCACCAACAACTACATGCTGCTGTGCTCGGTGCTCGAGCCCGGGATTAGCGTCAAGAACAAGGAGGAGATGGCGTGTGCACTGGTCCACATTCTGCAGAGCACGGGCAAGGCCAAGGTTAGTACAAATAACACGATTTTATTTCCATTCCCCCCCCACACACATTTATTCTCTCCACTGAGAAATAATGGATCCCAGAACCAGAAAATCCGACCATTATCTTGCCATGTGTTACAGACGAGACATAATAGAAGCACACAGAGGTTAACTATTCCTCTGCTTCTTGCTCATCCGATGAACTATTGACCCCCGCAGCCATAATATGCCGCAGACACAGACCAGACAGGAAGGTGATTTTCCTCCTGCTGCACCAGCCTGTATTACATTTTTAACTCGAGCTAATCCTTTACATGTATCCCCTGCAGTGCTTCCCAGCATACCGATTCTGAAGGGAAGCACAATATAACTACCTCAGTCTCGAGCACTACAGGCACGAGGAGATTAGTCTACCACAGTAGGAGCTAAGTCTCCCATGACAGCAGGCTGTTTGGGCTCAGATAATGTACCATGCATCCAAAATAGCTGGTTTTCACTTCACTTTTGGTATCAAAGCGTGTGTCTTTTCAGTGCAGAACAACAATCCTGGGCATTTTATCCCTGTGTAAACATGAGAATAAGAGATATGACAGGAAAAAAACTCTTATTGGAAGCTGATGAGGTGTGAATAATAAATTTAGAGCTGAGCGATTGTTCATTTGGTTTAATCGACCAAACAAACAGTTAAATGTCTATTTAAGGAGATGCATTCTTTTTTTGTTTTTTCCACTTTTGGTGTTAAACTGGGTGACTGGCTTAGGAGGTAGAGCGGTCGTCCACTAACCAGGTCAGCGGTTCGATCACAGTTTTCCCCATTACGCCTGCTGAAGTGTTTTTGGGCAAGTTACTGAATGGGTGAGGGTAATAAAAATACTGTAGCTCCAGGTCTGGTCTGTTCGTCACCTGGTGATTTGGGGATTGATTGAGAAAATGATCTAATAATAGAAATGATCATGAGTTGCAGCCTTAAATAAAGTTTAATACTAATGGTTTCAATTTCAAAGGATTTCCTATGAACACGTTTATTTTTGTCAGGAAATGGGTGTTTGTTCTTGTTACGTCTGAAGTTGTCGTGTTTGAGCTTTTAGTGAATATTGCTTCAGGCTGTTTTCATCGCTGCATCATTCACTTCTTTGTTGTCTCCCCTTTGTCACCTCAGTTTAGTTTTCCTGACAGTATCTCATCAGCATCAGTTTGAAACTTTCTCTGGCTTTATCACAGCTCAGCGGAGCGAGGAATGATTGGCGCTTAGAGACGTGACGTCTACCACAACCACTACGTATACCTCCAGTCTGCCGGTTCAGAGTGACGGGGGTTAGAGGGCCACGACTGTTCCCTCGAAAGATAGTCACATCCTTAATTACTCTCAATTAATCCCCACCTTCTGAGCAAAGCACTAAAACGTATTAACTTATTCCTTCTCTCCAAAATATTTCTTCCCAGTGGGTTCTCTGCTGGCAGTAGGATGTGCTGCTTGTAAAATATTACAGGCTTCAGAGATGATGCCTCAAGATGGCTAATCACGAGAGAGAGACTCAAATAATGTCCTCACCACAACTGTGTTCAAGAAGAAGACAAAATCTGCATGAAAAATTCCTTTTAATAAAAACTTTTTTTTCTTCTGGGGCTGTAAATACAGAGAAAAGCTGCAGCCGCCTTCAGAAGAAGAGGCGAGCAGCCGCCTTTGGACTGATGTAAACAGCGAGAATTAATGAAAGCCACTGTCGGAATGAGAAGTGCGAGCGCAGTTACTGCAGCTTCCTCCTCTGAAAAGACTTTTATCATTCAGGGCACTGGGACATGCTCTGACATATTTAGTACACGCAGACTTGAGTGCACGCTTCTCCTTCAGCCTTGATGGATAAAGCCGTCACGTCATGCCAAACACAACATGCAGTCCCACCAGCAAACCACTTACCCTAAAATAATCCAGAGGCCTAATTAGGATATCCTTTACATAAACATTATTTTGGCCAATTTTGCGTCGTTTGCTCATTTCCAATCCGATGATGGAAGTTCCTCTGTCATGCGTTGCCAAACTCGGGTGTGGTTTTTCTGAACATGGCTGATTTATATTCGGGAAGGCCCTTTGGGTATTTACCCTCCTCCTTGTTCTTGTTGTGTAGTTCAACTATCCCAACTCAAGTCAAATCCACGAGTCAGGGTCTTAATTCTGTCAGTGGCACAGCTGATTTCTGTGGCTCAGACAGAAAAACAGACTCTTCATTGTACTTGAGTTGGAGAAATCACAAAAGTGCAGCGGTGGGATTTAACAAAGTACAAATTACTTTGTCACTGTACTTAACTACGTTTTAGTTTTTTTACTTAAGTAGATACATTTTTCCGGTACTTTTCACTTTTACTAAACTACATATATCAGCAAATATTTGTTATTTACTACACTACATTTTATCAATGTAATGTGTTACAGCTACAATGGATTCAGAAGAGGCCACCGCCAAGACTCAGCCATTAATTAATGAATCATTAATGACAATGCAAGTTTTGTCATCACTATCATCTGCAGCTTTCTTTCAAAATATAAAAGAATGGTCTGTACTAAGGGACGTGCACTTGCATCTGCTTAGTAGCCAATCAGAGCATCCTCCCTCTGAACTGCCCTGTGATTGGTCAAGGCCTTCTCTCACGGAGCAGATGAGGAAGTCTAGTTTTCTCTCAGATCCCTTGATTTACATTAAGGTTATTATGAAATTATCTATCAGTAACACCAAATATAAATATATTAAAATTAGGGTAGGTAAGTTATATACCAATCACAGGGCAGTTCAGAGGGAGGATGTAAACTCAATTTGGTATTTTTTTGTCTTTTTATTTGTACTGTTACTAAAATGTTTGAATGCTTCCTCCACCTCTGCAAAAGAGCACAGTCTCTCACGGTGAACAGGAAGATTCTTTTTTGAGATGTAGAAGTAACTTCTGCTGATGTGCATCGTGCTCAATCAGCTGTGCACAGGTGGGAAACAGCTTCCAACTTCAGCTGGCAACTGTTGAGAGATGCAGATTGGGGCTTATGATGGAAATTAGCATGCAGCACTTCTCGATTTCTGTTTCTCCATGTGTCATTTTATCACCCATCGCCAAATAATTACACCCGGAATATTCTGCTCCGTTGCACACCCACTCCTTCTCTCCTGTTCTCCCCCCACTTTCCGTCTTTGTGTTCCTTCATCTCTCTTTCATGCTTCGTTGCATCTTGAGGCCACAGCTCTCTGGAGAGATGTCATTGCCGATGATGTATTGATGTCTGGATGTGGTGAGCACGACGGGCCCACCTTGCATGGCTGCACAGATGCTGACTTTATGCACACCTATGTGATCACAAGGCATTAGCAGAGAGATAGCGGGTTTATCCGATTTGATGCAGGGGAAAGTTGGCTTGCAGCTGTATTAGGATATATGTGGTCTAAGGGGGGCTTCCACACCTGCTTGTTTGGTTCGAACCTTCTGACTTTTCAGTTTAGTCTGAACCAACTGAACAGGTGTGAAAGTTGCCTCAGACCACCAGAAAAACAAGTGTGTCTCCAGACTAAACAAGCCATGTTTCATGATTGTTTGCAATGTGAAAAACAGATTTTGGGATAGTTTGGACCTTTGGACCAATTGCAGGAAGTTGAGAAAGCATTGAACAATAGAAATAGAAGCGAAAGTGGTTTACAGGATTGCTTGTAGTCTTTGCCTCTGATGATGCTAAGGACGTTCATCTTGTTGGTAGTAATACAGTGGCAACGTTTTCTCCATTCAAACTGAAAGATTAGCCCTAGTGAATACAATGGAACAATTGACAACACACCAACGTCAGACGCACGCCCGTCTACAAACCAATCAATGTCATGTATCGGAGACTATCAAAACTAATCAGATAAAATGCAAACAATGAACCAAGGTTCAGACCATGTTCAGGACAGGTGTGAAAACGCCCATAGAGAGGCCAAAACCTCAAATAAACTATCGACATTTTATGTTTAAAGAAATTGACGCTATAAAATCTAAAAAATCTGAAATCAAAATGAGAAATCCAGTCATAATATTCCAGCTCATTTCCTGTGTTATAAGGTCATGATGCCGCCTCATCCCCCTGTGGGACCTGCTGTTATGTCTCTACATCCAGACAGCGCTGTTCGAAGCTCCACAGTAACAACAACAAGCCCCGCGCTGCATTTGCCTGGAGAAGTTCACCTTTCTTTCATCCCAAAATATCCACTCCTGGCACAAATCCTCTGCGTTATTGATCTAGTCTTCTCGACGCCTCAGCCCCTGGCGAGATAGGGTTCTAATTTTGTTGCTGCTCCTCTCAGCAGAGCGGACTGTTGGAAGTGACGATACGGAGGATTTATCCTGGCAATAACTGGCCAGAGGAGGGTGGCGCTCTGGTTATTATGCCGTTGTGTTTTTTTATGTTACTGCTCCTCGAGGTAAACTAACAGCTTTGTTTAAGAGGCCGAAAAATGTGAGTTCATCCTCTCTGCATCCGCTGTGAGAAAATTGTTGCCAGCCCGCAGCACAGCTTCAGTTATGTTAAACGCAAGTGTCTTTTTAATGCATTCAGCGCTGCCATCAGTGGGCAGTGATGCTCATCCCCACAGCTGTTGCACATAGGCACACTTTGTTGTATGTATGTAATACAGTGTGACAGATGATTTACTAACATGACAGGAAGCACTCTGGTAGCTCTGTATGCCTCTGGGCAGTTTTTTAGCCTGGCTTTAATGAATCAGTCGTCCCCAGGGAGGGCCAGAGTGTTCATAAAATGCTAGTCACTTGTCAATACCCTCCACATTTACAGGGAAAATGTCAGAATCATAGCCTGTAAGTGTTGTAACGTACAGTGATCGCATCTCCCGTCTATGCTGTCATTGCTTTTTGTCCTCATGTCCTTCTTGTTGGTGATGGTATTGGACTCTCACGCTGCACTGTCCTGGTGCGCCCAGAGGGTCCAGCAGCAGAGGAGAATGAGCTGGAGGCAAGGACATCTGTTACCTGCGGTTGGCCTGGGCCGTGCGTCACCCACAAAACAGCTGAATAGAAGAGAGGCTCTCTCCTCTGATTGGCTGACTGAGCTGTTCTTGCTAGAGCTCCATAGGGAACACTGAGAGAGATGTAAAACGACATTGAAATGGTTTCTGGTAGTTGAAACTACAAATATGTCTTCTTTTGGATATCAAACCCTCAAATTAAACACAGGAGAGGTGTTTGATGTTGACCTTTAATAGCTATGATATGGCTACATGTAAAAACCCTGTCTGCACATATTATGTGTACAGAGAATCTTCTGAATCAAATCCTATAACCTGTTCAGCCTATGTTACATGTTGTTTTTGCTCTTGTTACTTATTTTTGTTATACATGTGGCTGGCTCAATGTACCTCTCTTTTGTCCAACTCTGTTATTAAGCCTGAGATATTCTTGATGACGACTATCACATAGAACAGGATGACTTTGTCAAACTGCAGTTGTGCAGGAGCCAGGAGGACACCGTTCTGTTCTTTGCAGAGTAGAAAATGTAACACGGATTTGCACTTGCGGACAATATTCTGTGCACCTGCCTATATTGAACTAAAATGGATGATACAGGAGATAGATGTGTGTTCGTGCGTGTGTGTGTATGAGTGAGATGTGTTTTTCAGTGAGGGAGCCAGGGTCATATAGAGTACAGTAGACTCGTCATGTGGCCATAGATCTATATGAGCTCTTAGCAACACAGGAAATGAAAGCAAAGCATTTCAGTGCACTTTCTCTCCTCACACTGTGTCCTGTACAGTTTGGGCTACTGTGGCATATCCTCGACCTGATAAATAATTCCAGCAGGATCTCTATTGACCATCTCCTGACAGCGTGCAGTGATGGAGGAGGGGTGAAAACGGCCTAACAGAGAAAGGTGAAGGCACCGACACAGAGGATAAGAATAAAGATAGGAAATTAAAAATTAAAACTTGCTTTTGCAATTGTTTGTCTCTTTTTGATAGAAACTAAAATCTGCCATTCTGATTAGCCACTTAAGCTGCCTGGCTCAATGGATGGCAGTGTCGGTCAGTTTAGGTATCTCACTATGAGCAATTTAAGTGAGATCATATCATTTGCCTGGAAAAGTCAAGAAAAAAGCAAGTAAATTAACTACAATGAAACAAGAGGAAGTATCGGAACCAACAAGACATGTTTTTAGATCAGGTTCATAGGAGCTTAATTGTCATGTAAAAGTGGGAGAAATTTCCTTTCAGTGATCAAATATACACCGCAGCCTCATTGGCTGTTAACATCAACACTCACTAAATACAAGACATAGAGAAATACACACAGACAAACATGGGGAACATACACAGCAAGTCGGCAAACATGATGTTCGGAAGCTGATGACACTCTCTGCAATACCCCCCCTCCAGTCAAACCTATCTTCATAATGATCATGTGCTCTAACAGCCAAATCAGGAGCGCGGCAGCCCTTCCTGTTTTTCTGTTGCATGAAAAGCGCCCGCGCCTTCGGGGAGGAGCCGCTTCCATTTCCACTCGGCCTCCGGTCCTCTCCATCAACCCAGTGTGACCCTCACAGGAAGAGCTGCAGGCTATGGCGCTGTAACACTAGCCACCAGTCTCTGGGGAAGGAATCCCTGGGATGCAGAGAGAGGTAGCGATGGAAAGAGGAGGAGGAGAGTGAAGGATGGAGTGGCTGGAGTGATTCCTGTTTTCTCCACTCCCTGAATATCAGCCCTTGCCCGAGGCTGGAATACCAGGCTCATTGATCAGTCGAATAGTTAATATTAAACAGGTTTCAACTTCCCTTTTTTTCCACTCACATACACTCTGAGATCACTTTCCCATTCTGGGTAAGTGAGCTCTGCCTTTTGGACCACACTGTATCTGTGACAGTTCTCCAATTATTGAGCCCAAACACTGTAATTTTAAACAATCTTTGATTTCCCCTATTATATCAATTATGTATTAGTTCTACAGTGTATGACTTATTCTATATTGTTCCATACATTCACTATAAAGGAAAAATCTATAAACTAAATTGTTGATCTCGTCAAGTGTCGGGCCGGGTTTGGACAAAACTTTTGAAATCATATTTGTGTTCAGGTCGGTTTCGGACAGAAAATTGCAGTGAGAGCCAAACTCCACTATGAACAAAGTACAAGGATTTGTCGACATATTTTCTCACAATGAAATACTGTGTGAGCACTGGCCTGAATACGTTTCAGTGTTTTGTTTTCGATCATTTAACCATTATAACAGCTTCATCCTTTTATAATATTTGATGCAACGTGAAGTGCATTGATTTCCATGCAGGTTATACATTGCAGAACTATGAAGCAGGGTAAGATTGATCTCATCAGAAGTAGCTGGAGCAGGCTGCATGATGTCGACTTCTTTGAAAAGACTGAATTTAGAAGAAAATAGTCTCCAGAATTTTCCTTTTAAGGCATTTCATTGCTCTCGCTCTTGTATTTGTCTTCCCTTATATTACCATAGAAACACAACACAAGCACAGAAAAACATTTGAGTGGGTACAAAGCATTAAACTTGGCCCTTTCCATCGATTTTCTTAAACACTCTTTTCTTTCTCAAACTTTTTCAAGGCACAGCAATTGGAAAGGACAAGTCATTTCAGACATCACTGCGTCCTGCTCTTTGTCAGACAGTGTGATCCCTCATTCTAATATTGGAGATGATGTTGTTACCCAAGACTTCAAGCAGAGACCACGTTTTTACATTTCATCTACTAAACTTGTAGCTACACAATGTGCAGTGGAATAAGGCCGAAGAGAGACGTGAGCACTGCACACACACACACAGGGCTGTGCCTATGTGTTGATTATATTGTTGGACTAGACTTTATGAGTTTTTACTGGCAAGCAACCCCCATCTACAGGGAACTTAATCTTTTTCAGCAGGGCCGCTCCCTGCTATTTATTAGATCTGATCAGCCATGATGCACCGTCTTACCCTCCGCCCCAACCCTATCTTCATATCACCCTCTCTCTGCGCTCTGTGTGTTATGGGGGGGGGCGTTGAGTTTTTTTGAAGCATGGTTCGGCTGATGAGATGTGGCAGCGATACAGAGAGCGTTCTACTTCTCCTTATTAGCGCTGTGGCAGAGGGAGGGGGCGACTGCTGGATCAAGGGAGTCGGAGGAAAAAGGCTGAGGGATGATGGGAAGGAAAAGCAGCGAGCTCCAGTCTCTCTTTAAGACGTGATTGTTCAGACTTCTATGACCCTGGTTCTCCTCCATGAGTCAGCTTATTACAACAAATCTCACACGTACTTAGCATCACTGCCTGATCATTTTCTAAAGCATGCTATACTTTTTACATTTATATCTTTCATTTCTACATATTTAAACATGATGTCGAGAACGTGATTTGAACAATGTGATTCATGACAGGAATAATAAAACTTGCGTTAGTCGTGGTTGTCAGATGATAACGAAGATTCGTCTTTCAAGGTTTTAGCCACATCAGCAACATGGCTGTAGGGATAGCATGTCATGGTCCCCAAGGGATGAATTTAGCTGATTTTGGTGATCCTGTTACTTTTTCTCTAGCGTCAACCATTTATTCAAAATTTCCATTTGTCCCATACTTGATGGTTTATGAGCAAATACGTGCAATACTTACATGGCATTCAGTAGACCTTCGCCAAGGCCCAGAAGTCCCCTTCCCCAATCAAGCTGCACCAAATTGCACACACTCATAGATATCCGTTCCCTAAATATGTCCGATTTTTGGCATCAAGATCCATGAATTATCCCCTGGGAAATTGGTGAAAATGTCAAAAAACATCCCAACTGGCAATCTTCAAGAAAGCGATAAAAAAAGATTCCTGGAAAAAATGTAATGACTTCTTTCTTGGCCCACGTCCCATCCTTAAACCAAGTTTCATGGAAATCTGTAGTTTTTTGCGTAATCCTGCTGACAAACAAACAGGGGTGAAAACATCCTCCTTGGTGGAGGTAAATATTGACATTCCCGTTTAGCTAGGCTACACATTGTGTTTACTTATACCTGGTCTGGTTTAGTCGATTTAAATTGATTTATTGATTACAATAAGATTTATTTAAAAAATGCAGTATATGGGAATTTGTCAGGGATAGAACTGGACTAGTCATGATTTTGAAAAAGACAATAATGTTGGCACTCTAACACTAGCGCTAAACTGAGCTGTGTATTTACTACCTGCTAAACGTCAGCTTGTTGATGTTATTGTGAGTATGTCAACATGCTGACATTAGTATTTATCTCAAAGTGCTGATGTGACTGTAAATAATAATAATACATTTATACAGCACTTTTAACAATGCTTAAGGACACTTAACAAATAAGAAAATAGAGAGAGCAAACAACAGTTTCACAATGGTCCCTCTTGTAGCTGCATGAACATGCTGTAAACACAACTTTGATAAAAACAGAAAATCATTAAGGAGATGGTCGGTTGGCGGCATTTCTATTTTAGTAGCAGCTGAAATGAGAACCGACTGCCACCTGGGAGGTAAGAAATCAATCTGTAGAACATATGGTATCCAGTGAAAAATAGTCAATAATCAGAGATGAAATATGCAAATCCACCATTATGGTCGCTTTAATTTCTTTATATCCATGTGTTGTAATTAACTGCCAAGTTTATTCATAGAAATCCATGTCTGTAAGTTCTTAGGTTCCACAAATAACTACTCAAGCGTTGCCCCATCATTATAAGAGATTATTTTAAGAGGGCGCTGGGTCAAATTTTTTGTTTAGCCTCTACCAGCAGAAATCCTTCAGTTATTATTCTGCCTCTAGTTTGATGTCTCTCTCTCAGTTTCCCTTCTCCCTCTCTGCCTCCCTCTTCCTCTCATTTCATCCAACCGTCCTCTCTAATCAGGCCTGGATTTGCCTCGCTTCAGCGGCCACATAAGGAGAGCGTAGAGGAGAGGAGAGAGAGAGAGAGAGGGAGGGAGAGGGGTCGAGGTTAGAGGGACAATTAGGATTAGGATGACATGTTCTTCCAAAAGGAAAAAGAAACACATGAACCCTGATTTAATGACGGGAGTCCATAAATAACCATATACTCTTCCTTGTCCAGTTTGTTCTATTCAAAATATCATAAAGATGTCAAATGTAATTGTAATTATGATGATTTCAGAATTGATGTGACAACTTTGTATTAAATGAACAAACCAATAACCTAAACTCTATTGTTGCTGATATGAATAGGAATGTAAACAATTTACAGCTATGAGGATTTACTGTCTATTAGAGGCTTCTCCTCTCTGGACTCTCACTGGGTCGCTCCAGGACATCGCTGTTTTGAGTCCGTCCCGGGGAAGCGCTCTCTTTATTCCTGGGTTCATTGTCTTGCAGCAGGTTTTTCCTGCAGGATTTCCTGTTTATCCCTGCATTCATTTTGGACTCCCTGTGGCATGATGCTGCCACCACCAGCCATGCGTCTTACTGGGGATTCTGTGTTGGGATAATGTCCAGTCCTAAGCCCCTTTTCCACTGGTCAAAAAACCCACTAACATCTGGCTGGTGTCTGCTATGGGAATGGACACAATCTACTTTAACAGTAGACGCTGACACTGCACCTTTTCTGCACCTTATGAAGATGCGCATTGTATTTCCAGGATCTTGTTGACTTATTGTTTTTAATATCTTTGGAATAATGTGCAACAGATTTTTTTTGTCATGGTCCTGCATGCAATGCAAGACTGGCGAGGTGAGAGAGCTTCTTAGTTTCTTGCGCGTGTTCGTGACATAAAACATGACTCACCAAAGAAATACAAACTATATTTACACTTTTAAACAGGCTTAGCCACATTTAAAAAACCTGCGTATATATCTGCTAATTTTGGTGTAAAAGAGGAATAACATGCTGTGAGTGCAACTCAGTTTTGGTCTCATCAGAGTTAACTTCTCCATTTGCCTTCCTGCAAACAGTAGCAGAGCACCCAGCTCACTGCTGTGTGCACAGTCTGTTCAATCTGAGCCGCTGAAGCTTGTAACTCAACTTCAGAGTTGTCGTTGGTCTCTTGGCGGCTTCCCTCCCTGGTCTCCTTCTTGCACAGTCTCTCAGTTTTCTTTATGGTCTGTTCCATAATAATCATTGATTTAACTGTACTCCCAGGAATTTCTTAGTGGTAGAGAAATGTTCTTGTCTACATCCCCCGACGTGTTTTTCATTTACTTTTTCGCTGAGTTGTTCCATTTTCCTCATTTGTAGGTTTTTGCCCAGAGCACATTGACCGTCCAGATACAGGTGTATTTATACTACAGTTTTATTTATATTACAGTGTATATATACTGTAGTCAACTCTACAGAGATGGAGCTATATAATATAGTTTTTATAGGGTGGCTTTGACCCACAAGGTAACTCATGGTGTATGATAGAAAAAGAGCTCCCCATAGAACTGCTGTATGAATGTGTGTGTGAATGGATGAATGTGGCCTGTATAGTACAGCACTTTGATTGGACGATAAGACTAGAAAAGATCTATTTAAATACAGTCCCATTACCATTTGGCATCTCCATTGGACCATTGATATGACTTCTAGAACCAGATGGCACCAGTGATGATGTAGAGGTCTGAACACATATCAAATCATTTATAACACATTGTATATAGTAAAGGTTGTTTTTATGTTGATCAGGGCAAGAAAAGTAGAAATTTCATACCCTCTGTGTTACATTAGAACATGAAAGCCTCTAAATTCTGAGAGGAATGGTGATACTCATCTCATTATCTTTCAGTATGAAAATAACCTATATACAGAAATGCGCCCCAAAACTCCAGAAAGGCTACTTTCGATGCACATCAGTGGGTGATTGGCTCCCCGTGGTGTATCTTTGATTAGCTGGATAACTGGCTGAAATGCAGCAGCGACTGAAACCATGTGAGAGGCTCTGTTGCTCGCTTTTCGCCTCCTGCTCTGTTCTTTAAAGACCACCACTCTGTCTCTGTTTCCCCCCTTCCTTGTCTCTTTCTCTCCATACATCTGTCATTTTCCCTCTCTCCCATCGCTGCCATGCTGGTTCTCCTGGTTTAACAAGCTGCCAGGGGACCCGCATGAGAGTTCAACCACAAATTTGTTGAAGGGATCCAAACGCGGGATGATTCATCCCCAGGTGGCTCCATTTCCATCTCTGCCGGTCGGACTTTGAATTTTGGAAGCTTCAATGCTCATCTCCACCTGTTACTTTTCTTTCCCGGATTAGTAATATATCGTTTTCATGGAAATGATTTTGTTCAAAAGATTTAATCAATAATTCACACATCAGTAAAAAAGCATTAGAAATTGGCAATGTGTAGCCAAAAGGTGATAATAACTTAGAAGAAACTTGGGATGTGGAGCTTCCAGGCTATAAAACATAGCAGTGACCGCCCACTTTTAGAATGGCTCTGATTCAGGAAGTAAATTTCATGAAGGATTATGGGTAGTGTAGTTATTTTCCTTGACTTCGCGAATAAATCAAATTTTTCGTAAAACACAGTTGATATCATACAAACTTGTGGCTTCTACAGGACCATGTAACATGGTTTTACATTATCGTAGCTTGTGGCAAGTCTACTTTGGATGATTAATATATTATTGTTGATATCAAAATCTCTATCCAGAAAATGTATGGGATTTTTACTTTCAGAAACAACGCCGTTGAGGTCTATAATTAGCTATTATTCTCCTTTTGTGTGAGTGGGCATTTTTATGTTTCCATGCTCTCATTGTACAAATGTCAAAAATTAGTCTTTGAGCAGTTGAATCGAAGTGAAGAAAATGTTTGCTGCAATCATTTGAAAAATCTGAGTCCTGTCACAGTTTTTCATTTGTTGGGTCATAAACACAAAGTTGTTTCTCTCCGTCTCTCTATGGGAGATGTCAAACTCAAAGGATGAAATGAATGGAGCTATTTAGTTTCCTGCCTTTTTATCGTAATGACAGAAATTATTCTCTCTGCGTCTTAATTTGGTCATAAAAAAAAACATGTTTTGAAAACCTGTCACACTGTTGAGGTGTCGTGTATGGAGAGACGCACGCATCTTCCTAGTGTCCCTGCACAGTACAGGTGCCGCCGGTAACGTTGAGAAGTGATACTTGAAATCATGATCATCTACATTTATGCTGCATAAGATACTATAAGAGTATGATGTTCACAATAGTTGCTAATAGAACATTCCCTTCATATTCCTGTGACAGTGTCATGTCACTAACTATCTTGGGATATTGTGTGAACACCCGGGACCTCAGAAGTAGCATCCAGGGGCATTTTTCTTGTTCTTCCCATTATTTTAATTGTGTGTGAATGCAGCATAACAGCTAACAGACTTTCAGACCATGGTACTGATGTAAAATATCACAGACTAAAAAAAAGAGGGAGAGGATGAAGACGAATCAGATAAACCCTCATTTACTTATTCCTTAGTTTTTACCTCCCAAGAACACATTTAAATTTCATGGTCATTCATTAAATTCCTGCTTTATATCTTCATAAAACTCAAGTGTGGTTAATCACATGGGATTATAGGACTGGAAGTTGACCCTGTGCTTGTCTTGTCTTTTCATTTTCTGCAGGACTTCCTCACAGACTTAATGATGTCGGAGGTGGACCGCTGCGGGGAGAACGAGCACCTCATCTTCAGAGAGAACACGCTCGCCACAAAGGCCATCGAGGAATACCTCAAACTGGTGGGACAGAAGTACCTGCAGGACGCGCTGGGTGAGTGGAGCATTGATGTGGAAAAGGAGTGAAAGCCGTCATCTTAGAGTCCTATTCAGAAGAAATTCTGTTATCAAGTCATGCTTGTTGTCTATTTCGATTATTTAGTTAATCCATGTCTGTCCATATTAGTATTTATTGTTGCTACTGTGGCCTTCAGATTTATCCAGATTCGTCCCTGGAATAATTTCCATATTGAAGGGGGTCCTTGGCTGAGAAAAATTTGAGAACCCCTGCTGTATACAATATTAGGCTGTTTTATGATTGTGCAATTTGTCCAAATTCTTTCATAATATACAACATACGATATGTGCGGCTGTCTTTCTTGGATTTTGGATTTATCCAACTGTGACGGGCTGAGGCTCAGATTTGTAGAAAATCATTACGAGCTGACTGTTTGACCTCGCACTCCCACTTGTACAGAGTTACTCCAAGGTTGGATCCAGTGTGTTTGTGTGTCTGCAGTCGTAACAATAAGCATCAGTATGCACCGTATGCTGTTTTCCCCCAGCCTGACTCGGAAATGTACACAGCGGTGGTTTAATCTCCGAACGGCACACATCCTTCCTGGCACTCACCACCTGTATACGCTGCTAATATTAATGCTCTGTGTGTGTTTTATATTGTTCTGTGTGTATGTGTGTGTGTGTGTGTGGCACAATCGTTTCAACTAGAAATGCTGCCTTTACTGACAGAAATACTGACGGCTGGTGAATTATGCATCGCTGGAGTTTCTGTTGTTTGACTTTTGGCTAAACTATTGGAATCATTGAAACTGCGACTGGGGCAACACAAGGACGGCCAAGCTTTATCTTTAGAGCACTAGGGACAAAAGAAGCTGCTGTTCCCCCATTTCAATGATATTGATTAGAGTGGAATAATGAAATATAGCAGGTTTTTCACTCACTGAGATTGTAGCAGTAAAGCTCTGTCTGTTATCTGAAAGGAGGAAATAATAATGATGTAGTTATTTTGTTCCTCTGTTTTTGTGAGTGTTAGTCGAACAAGAAGCTTCTGGATCTTTTCAGCTTTTTGTGTTTGTTGTCAAAGGTCAAACTAGAGAGTGATCTGCTCTGAAAAATAACTTCATAACTATCCGTTTCTATTTTGGCCTGACTACAGAGTGTGGATGACATTGACAACCTCTCTCCCAGCTTAGATTCACACAACTTCAAATCACAAACAGGAAAAATAACCATCTTAGTTCTGTTTTTGTCTCAAAGATACTTTAAGGAAATTGATCTACAAAAGCCCAGATGTTCCTTCATTTCTTACCTCCCCTTCTCTTTCTTTCTTTGTTTTCAGGCGAGTTCATCAAGGCTCTGTACGAGTCAGATGAGAACTGTGAGGTGGATCCATCCAAGTGCTCGTCAGGTGACCTCCCAGAACACCAGAGTAACCTGAAGATGTGCTGTGAGCTGGCCTTCTGCAAAATCATCAACTCATACTGGTGAGACACATGGAATTCAACCTGACATAAACAATTACTGTAGTAGTGTCTGATGGTCGTGTAGCTAATAATAACTGATAATAATAATGCCGTTCCTATTTTATTGCATTCAACACAACACACAAAAGTATTAGTTAGTACTGTTAGAAAATAAACAGGCATACAATGTAAATGCAGTCACAGCAGTGCTACATTCTTGTTGTTTGCATCACTGACAAATGCAGAAATAAAACGAAAAGTAATGTAACATCCCATCAGACGCTCAAATCAAAAGCAAACAATAAATTGAAAATAGCTTATTCTGAATTTGACATATTGCTTTACTAAATGTTTTTTTTTTACAATCACTCCAAAGCATTTCTCAGGAGCTATGTGATGCTTCTGTGCTACTTCTCTCTAGAATCTGCTTCATTTAGAGGAATTTAAAGACCTCAGTAATAGATATTTAGTTATGATTCTTAAAACATTTATTGAATAGGTTTTATTCTAAGTTTCACATTAGGAGTAAAAGTGAAGACTCCTTCACTCGCACAAAGAGCTTCAAAGTGATATTATTATCTGTTCCATAATTATGGTTTTAGGAAATATGCCAAATTCTGCTCTCAAAAACTGCTAACTTTGGTCCATGTGTGTTTCCTTAAAGAAGCTTTTTTTGTGAAAAAACAATGATTGAGTTTCTTATTTTGAAAAAAAACTTTAAATGTATTGATAAGGATTAGACAAAAGCCTTAAATATTTGCTGTAGCCTGCCTGAGGAGGTAGTCTTCATATGTTAATATAAAATACTGTCTGTCGACTTTCATATAATTATTTTTTACTTATTTGATTAATTCAATCAGCCACACATCCATAAATGTTCTGCTACTTAACCTAGATCCAGGTTGTGTTTAATGATTAATGATGTTATTAGGAATTGCTACTTTACACTTCTGGGGATTACTGACAGAAATGGGTTGCCGCTGGAAATAATTCTAAATATCATCTTTACCGGTGCTTGTTTATGTTTTTCATATGACCATGAACTTGTTATTAAAAACACACAATGAATCAAAAATAAGTTTTAATCATCTCAAAATTAACTTCTGTCTTTTATTCTCCACAGTGTCTTTCCCCGAGAATTGAAAGAGGTCTTTGCGTCGTGGCGACAGGAATGCAGCAACCGGGGTCGACCGGACATCAGCGAGCGTCTGATCAGTGCGTCTTTGTTCCTGCGGTTTCTGTGTCCGGCCATCATGTCCCCGTCACTTTTCAATCTGATGCAGGAGTATCCCGATGACCGCACGGCGCGCACCCTCACGCTCATCGCCAAAGTCACCCAAAACCTGGCCAACTTCACCAAGTGAGTTTAGACACACGCTTAGCTTTCTGGTCAAGAGTTACGGGATTTTATGATATGATACTTCTACAATACTCATTGTTTGTGTTCCCTCTCCCTGTGACATCAGATTTGGTAACAAGGAAGAGTACATGTCCTTCATGAACCAATTCCTGGAGCACGAGTGGACCAACATGCAGCGCTTCTTGCTCGAAATCTCAAATCCTGAGACGATCTCCAACACGGCGGGCTTCGAGGGCTACATCGACCTCGGCAGGGAGCTGTCCACACTGCACTCCCTCCTGTCTGAGGTGGTGTCTCAGATGGACCAGGTACTGGAGATGACACACTGTATAATGTAGATGCTCATAAGATTTCATAAAGGATCCAACAAGTAACAAAAGATCCAAAGCTCTTCTCTTCATAATCAGGTTGAACTGCACGAACAGGATTTGAATCATGCTTAACTACATTAGGATGTTTATCTTACATGAAATCAATAATTTATTGCTGCGTTACATAAACAGTGAGAGCACTGTGAAGCCTCGGAAACTGGGCGAAGCATATTAATGGTTTACCAGGACATTGACATTAGCTTCAGTAGCAGATAGGAAGCTTGTGATTATTAGATAAAGAGCAGATTCTTGTTTAGGTTTTTTTCCTCATACTTTCCTCATACTTATCCTAAACCTTATCTTTCAATAATTCAGAAATCACAGCGAGTCTGCTTGATACTCCAGTCAATCACACAAGCCGGCCTACTTTATTATTTAGTGTGTTTTCTGAATAAGAGAGTTGATTGCACGGTGTAGGGGAAATAACTTGGTCTAAAAAATATGCAAATGTGAAATTCAATCAAAATAACACTTGTATCAAATCCAATCAATGCCCCGACTGAAGTGGTCCAGAGTTTATATTTAATTTGGCTGACTGTCAATTGTCAACTCTCTTCAGAGTGCGGCCTCGAAGCTGGGTCCTCTGCCCAGGATCCTGCGGGAGGTGAACACAGCTCTGTCCAACCCGTCAAGTGTCCAGATGACACCCGGGCTGTCCTCGGAGCAAATGGGATCGCCGCCCGCCGAGGCGAGCTGTAGCATCTCCACTGGTCTGCAGAAGATGGTCATAGACAATGAACTTTCAGGGTAAGAAATATTCAAGATCTCAGCTAATACACACAAAGAAATCGCCCGTGTTTGTTTATTTGTTGGTTTGTTAGGCAGCAAAAACTCAAACCTTAGTGGAAGGATGTGTTATGGGTCAGGGAAGAACCCATTAAATCTTGGTGCAGATCAGGGGAAATGTTAAATCAGCAGCTGATGTCCAGTGTATTGGTGCTGCTGCTTTTGACATTGGTGTCAATTATTGTAGTTCAAAGTATACATATAAGTATAAGTAAATATAAATTGAACCTAAATTAAAACTCAGCAGGTCATTTTTGATGATGTAAAATATCAGTCCTGAAAAAACTAAAAGACCTTAAAATGTCCCTTTATCACTAAAGACAATAAAGCAGGTATAAGGATTTATAGATATTTTTCCATTACTCTCCAAATGATATAAACTTTGAAGTCTTGGAACAGCTGACCTGTTCATGTAGCATCTGTTACAGATAAATCCCAGGGCCACTTTCTGCTCTCAGCTTTTGCTCCCACTGCTTTCGTCAGCAGGCGGCTCTGGGCATATTTGATTGCTGGCGATGTAGCGATTAGCTAATTGCAGAAAAGATTAAGACCCTCCCTCGTTGTAGAGTCAACCCTGATACTCTACACCCATTGTTCTTCAAATCAGCTAGTGTGTTTTCCTGCGCCACCAACCAGTTCTGCTGAGGGTTCATGTTTGTCAGGCGAGTGTCACCCCTTCTTGTTTGCCAGATGAAACCTCGTTTACTCCACGGATGAATACACACATTCGGGATGGCACCTTTATCTCACTTATCTCCTGTCCTCTTACTCCCTGGCAGAACAGTAACAAGGTGAAACTTAGAAAAGATTAACATAGAGGCACAGGGACCCAAAGGAGGAGAGAGATATGAATAATAAGTCAGAGAAAGTCTCAGGTAGATGAGTATGCGCTGCATGTAAGAGGAAGATGAGACAACGGGAGAAACAGGAAGGGAGTCAGACAGCTGGGATCATTATGCTCATCAGGGGGCTGGGATCAATTGAACTAATTAGGTAATGTCCCCATGTGACCATGTGTCAGAGCCGACCTGCTTTACTTTATCACAGCCACTGTTTGCTCACATATTGACCTGTGTGTGCTTGTGTGTGGGTGTGTGTTTCCTCATCAGCAAGCTGTAGGTCTGAAACAGCATTGGAATGAGCTCACCATTCTGACTTAATCGCTTCTCATCCACTAACCAGTGACATGCAAAGTAGGAGAAAGAAAAAGGGAGAAATTGAGCAGAATGGAAGAGTAGAAAGAAGTTAAACGAGAGAAGGGTAATGGAACGGAGGGATGAGATGAGCGAGATGTGACGAATAAATTATCTGACAAAATCACACATTTGGGAAGATGACCACGGATTCTTTCCTTTAACGGTTAAGTGTGTCGCATTTAGTGGCATCTAGTGGTGAAGTTGCATATTGTAACCAACTGAATGCCCCGTACTTTCCCCCATTCCCTTTCCAAGCATGTAGGAGAACTACGCTGCCATATGATAATAAGAACGATGAGCTCACCTTTGCGTAAATAACAGAACAGATATGCTAACATTCAGCAGACAATCTCTTATCATGTGACTTCGAGATAACGCCGAGTTCAGCAGCACCCCCTACTGGCCATGTCATAGTGACATTTCTTGCAAGAGTGCTTTCGATGGAAGTTTTTTCATTTTCAAGTTTACATTATCATTTTGGTATAGTCCCCTATAGGCTTACAAAGCTTTCAATCAACAAGTGATCAATCAGGGATTGGCTGAGAGTTTAACCTGGATCCCTTTTCTCTCTTTCAGATTGGTTGATTTTACCAGGTTACCCTCCCCAACCCCAGAAAACAAGGACCTATTCTTTGTGACACGGAGCTCAGGGATCCAGCCCTCCCCAGCACGCAGCTCGAGTTACTCTGAGACCAACGAGCCGGACCTGGGCATGGCAAATGGCAGCAAAAGCCTGTCCATGGTGGACCTCCAGGACCCACGCAGTCTGGAAGGTGGCCCGGGTCCTTGTACCTCAGACACTTTGGGTGAAGGCCCAGGCTCTGGTGGTGGCTGGTCAGCCAGAGTACCACAAGGCAACATCCTGGGAGGTCCCACCTTGAGAAGGCCAGGCCAGACCCCCACCACCCCAGGAACAGAAAGCACCCCAGGTCGACCCGCCCAACTGCTCGCCCCCCTATCCTTCCAGAATCCAGTTTACCAGATGGCGGCCTGCCTGCCTGTCTCCCCGCGCGGAATGACCGACTCAGGGTCAGAGTGCCACAGTTCTGTCAGTTCCCACAGCAACAATGAGGAGGGACCCGCAGGAGGAAAACACGCCTTCTTGAACCATGGTGGAGGTGGTGGTGGGGGGAGCAGCGGGGACGAGTACGCCAGGCGTTCGGGCGAGTTCAACCGCCGACAACTATCCCTCACGGAAATGCAGCACCAGCCCACCGTCCCCAGACAGAACAGCGCTGGCCCACAGCGGAGGATAGACCAGCCCCCGCCTCAGAGCATCACTCGGGGCCGCACCCCGCCGAATCTGCTAAACAGCGGACCCTACCCCCGGCCCTCGTCTGGCAGCATGATGACATCATCCCCCGACTGGCCCGGCAGCGGTGCTCGGTTACGACAGCAGTCCTCTTCTTCCAAAGGTGACAGTCCTGAGACCAAGCAGAGGGCTCAGCACAAACAGGTACGGGGCTCACACCACTACACATCTTTAACTTCACGTCTATTGAAGCTGGTATTTATGATTCCAGACAGTCGACTATAGCTGCTTTAGTCTGTATAATCACCTGAAATTTCACTGATAGAGAAAGTCTCTCTTACAAAGTGCCCATTTGTCTCATAGCATGTTGAGGACAGTCTGTGTGGGCGGCCTCGGCTCTGCACATTGTGCATGTAATGAACTGCAGTCATTGTGCATGTAATGACAGTAATTTGCATACAGGCAGCTCATCACTTTACCACTGTTTTACTGGTCAAGTTTAATGGGCTGAGAATGAGGGTGTAGGCACAATTAGCATTTTATTAACAAGGGATATATGTGCCAGCAAGGCATCAGAAAAACTAGACCCTCATGGTTCTGAACAGATCCAGTACATGACTGTGTCAGTGTATTGGTGCAGAGTGTGTGTTAGCGTGTGTGGTCACAGTGGGAGCATTCTCTTTTATGACTTTGCTGCTGAGTGTTTAGTATTGGCAGGTCAGGACTACAAGGTTGTAATTAAAAAAACTGGTCAATGGTTGCCCTTGGTGACAGGCTGAAGGGGAGGGCATCTGCATGTCTCCATCTCGCCTGGGTCTCCTCCCTGTGCCATACTCCACAGCAGGGTACCACACCCTCATTTAATTTGTATGTTCAGGGCACTAAGCACCAAGCCCAGGACTTTGAGTTGTGGGACCCTCCCTGTAGGGATGAATCAGACTCAGAATCTGGTTTTATTGCCAAGTAGGTTTACACATACACGGAATTTGCTGTGGTGTGTTTTGTGCAAGTATAAATATGAAACATAGGAAACTAAATAAAAGGTTTTAATCTGTAATTACTGTGATTATCGTAGTGATTTTGCTGATACTGTCCAGCATCAACCAAAATTAGCAAGTCTGAAAAGCGTCTTTTCCAGTGGTCCAAAAAAACACCAGCATCTGTTTGTTTTTTCTTGCAATGGCAATGGATTACATCAGCGAGGCAAACTCCTCTACTGTCAGTGGGAAAGGAGTCAATTGCCTTTTTTAAGTATGTTTACCTGTTTTTAAATAAAGGTGTAAAAAAGGTACAAGACACCGGCGCAGCAAGCAACGCTGATTGTTGTGCCAGAAACATGCGTTTGGCAGTGACAACAGAAGAGCTGCTAATGCTGTAGCCACGACAACTGCTAACATCCACTCTCACCAAATTGTGCACAATTAACAAATGCTGATATTTTTCCTGACCTCCTCTTTTTCCTTTTTTGGTCAACGTCTGCAAAAGTTGTCAACCTGTCTCTTCTGCTCCTTCTCCGCTCGGAGAGAAACTCGACTGTAAATGATGTCAAATGCAATAGAGACTCTTACTGAGCTGATATGAATCAAGCAGCGTTCAGCAGTATCATAATATTCTGAAATGAAAATTAGCTGCCTTTTGAAAAACAATATGCACAACTTTGCACAGATAATTCACTTTTTGAAAGGTTTAATTGTAAAAAAAAAAAGAAAGAACCTGCTTATCAACAAACTAAATCTGTTTGCTTTAACTTTCATGTTGCACATTTGATATGGTGTTGGCTTCTTAGTTAGAGTTTTATAGGTTATAGGTGAAATATATAAAAGTTAAAATGCAGATTTATATATCCTATTCAACCATTCAACGTTAGTCAGTAGCCATGGTACTAACGCCAACATCTTTGTAAAGTTTTGTTTCATGTGTGGGCCGACACAAAGTTTCATTTATTTTTATCCATTTGCCGTTTTAACATTTGGATATTTCGACCTTTTTAAAAGCCTTTAATGCAAATTGTTGTTGAACTATAAAATCATCCTACGTCTCCACTCATGCACTGTAAAAGACCATCCATCAGAAATGAGACGGATAGAAACACACACACTCACACACACATTAGCTGCTAGTCTCTGCCTACAGGCTGGTTTCGTGCGCACACACTCACACACACACATGGAAATCAGGGCTTCAAAGTGTGTGCTGTGCTGCCCTGCATGTGTGAGCTTGACGACAGGAGTGTGTTCTCCATCCCACCTGCTGCTTTCAGACCAGATGAGTTGGTGCATTTCAAGCTGATTTCTGTTGTTTCTGTGCTATTGTTGTTTTGTTGTTGTTGTTGCAACCTGCCTCCCCCCTGCTCCCCCTGCTCCCCCCGTCACTTGCACTCAGCTCATGTATGTATGTATGTGTGTGCGTGTGCGTGTGTGTGCGTGTGTGTGTGTGGATGTTGTGTTGGTTTCACTATAGGCCCCCTCCCCTGTGAACCCAAGTGCGCTGGACCGCACAGCAGCCTGGCTATTGAATATGAATGTGCAGTATTTAGACCATGAGCGGATGGAGCCCGAGTCACTGAGAAACAGAGAGGATCTGACTCAGGTGGAGAAGGTAACCTGCCTCCTCGTCCAACTCTTGACCTTTTTGCCAATGCCTCCTCTTCACAGACCGCCCCTACCTGCAGCCGTTATGCTTCAACTGAACTGTCCTTCCTTTCTTTACCTCTCATTAGCTCACTCATATACCCCCCTTCCCTTAAAACACTCTAATTATCTGCTGTATCTATTCCAGCTCTGCCCTCCCTGAGGTCCCTTACAAGGGCGAGACCAACCCTTATTACTTAAAGTTATAATATATGCATTGAGGTAAATAGGATATATAGTACTCTGCATGTGACCCCCTAATACCTTAATCTCCAATTTCCCTGAAATTGGCTTCTCACTGATGTTGAAGCTGTTTATCAGTGATGTTGTTTGGCTGTTGTCACAGCCAGCAGCGAACTGTGGCTATCAGCTGCTGGAAAGTCATAGCAACAGCAATAATGGCAGAAAGCAGTTATAACAGCAGACATAATTGTGAGGCTAAATATAGCAGGCAGGATTAAATATCACCACCAGGACTTTCAACATCATGCTGATTATTATCTCGATGAATCATCTGGTGGTTTAAAATTCAGAAAATTGTGAAAGATGCAACAGACTAAAGAGATGATTACGAATGTCTTGTTTTTAATTCAACCAAACTCCAAAGCTGTACAGGTTATTATTATATGTAAACCTGGAATGAGTAAACAACTAGAATGGCACTCAGTAGAGCACATGCCAAGGCCCAGCAGTCCCCTTATGAAACCCCATTCAAATTAACTTGATCCAGATTTTTATTAGTATCAAATAGCACACACACATAAATATCAGTCCCCTTAAGTGGCCAGATTTTTTTTCCATCAATATCCCTGAATTATTCTCTGAGAAATCAATGTTGAAAAAATACCCTATCTCACAGTGTTAAAGAAAGTGAAAAACAAATCCTGCCTTCACCCCCCGATCTGGATCCTGACCATCTATCACACAGGCGCATTTAACAAAAATCACAAATGCAAAAGCCACAACACAACCACAAAGTGTCACCACATTCGAAAAGCCACAACACAGTTGTTACCAACTGCCGTCAAGTCATGGATGCATGAGTCCAGTGTTTTCTTCCTTTTTTGGGTGCTCCAAGCACCTGTACCGTAACACCTCAAATAGAGAAGCATCAAATTTTAAGTGGCGACTGGTTGACCAGGTTTTCCACAAACGAAGGCTCAATTGACCGGAGCAAGAAAAACAACTTGACGACAGAATGTAACTCTATTTCTTTGTCAAGATCCGTTGTAACTCACTTCCGTTGTGTGGCTTTTGCAGTTGTGTTGTGGCCTTTGCAGTTGTGTTTTCTTTTTATGTGATTGTGTGAGACATCGCAGCCACCGTACGGAGGTAACTAGGGAGAAAATTGGTGCTTAAGCCATGAATCACCCAGTTGTTGCAGTTGGAGGACTTACACACTTAAAGAAGTATTATTATGTTCTTAAAGGGGTGAAAATTCATTCATTATCCACTCACCACTATGCAGATGGAGGGGTGGGGGAAAGTGTTTTAACAACATGCCTCCATACTGCTCATGTGGTGTCATCCAAGTGTCCACAAGCCCCCGACATTCATATTCGATTGGAAACGGTGTCATTTACACCATGTTTTTAGCCTAAGTATCCTCTGATATCCTCCTTGGAGGTGCGTTAATCATCTCACCGAAAACCGCATAGCTCTCACCCAAGGGCACGCGTGGGGTGTGCGTTTGCATCGCTACGTCCGCTAGCATCGCTACTTCCAGAAGGGGTTCATAACATGGTGTAAATGACGACATTTGAGTCAAATATGAATGTTGATGCTTACGGACACTTGGATGACACCACATGAGCAGTATGGAGGCATCTTATGTTTTTCTCTGTTGTTTAATTACGTCTGATGAAGCAGTCCCTTTGGCTGCAACACTGTTTACCCCTGAAACTCCTAAAGTATTTTGTGGACTCAAACACTTCACCCACCCCTCCATCGGCATAGGGGTGATAATGAGTGAATTTCCATTTTTCTGTAAACTATCCCTTTAACCTTGTTACTTCAGCTCACGTCTTACTTTTTAGCCTTTATCTTGAAAACACATCCCAAACCCCCCTTTCTGCCCCTCTTACTATATTTGGAATGAACGTAATTACCCATAGAAGGTGTGTGTGTGTGTGTGTGTATGCACATGCAGCACATCCACACAGACATGTCTGAGCTCGTGTGTGTGTGCTTTGCATCTTCTGTATGTGAGAAACAGAGCGAGAGAACAAGCTCTTTGCTGCTTCCTCTGCTTACGTTCCCTGCTTCTCTTCTCAGCATCATTTACAAATATTCACCCTCAGCTTCGCTTCCTTGCTTTTATTGGCTGCCAAATGCTCCCTGTTTTTTTTTTTTTTCCTCTATCCGTAATGAAAACAAACCTGTCATCCTAACGTAACTCCATGCTTTATGGAAGCCAGCAGCCCAGTGAGGGAGAGCAACCAAAGAAGGCAATAACCTCCGTCTCACCAAAAGAAGCCACGGTCCACCTTAAAATAGCCGAGCAGCAACAAGAGGAGGATTGGAAATCAGCAGCTTAGAAACAGTCTCAACAATACATGTCCCCACTGGAGGCATTTTAAACATCCAAATTCATTTATATATACACAGCGTACATTCAGTGATCTATTACAAATGAAGGTACACGTTTGTCTTCTTCAGACATCAGGACGAAATATAAATTATTATCAGTACAAAAGTCAGACATTGTCAGCATAAAATAATGCTTGAAATTTAAATTTCAAGTGTTTAAATGTATTATATGAAACACAATTTTGTGCTTTGAATTTTCTATTTGTACATCTTATTCTTCACAAAGCTAGAGGATAATTGTTACTATGATTACAAAAGACAAACTTTTCTGCAAGATTACACAACATTTTCAATTGTTTATGCTACCATTATTATGTTTTAATGGGAAAAAGCTCAGTAAATTAGATCAATTAAATACATAAATTGTATTACAATTAATACGAATAATGGGACAATTAACTTGCAGATTTTTAATTACCATCATATTGTATTGCTCTTTTTGTTGTATTATTATTTAATATTTCTAAAGTTAGTTTAGGGGTATGTTCTACCTAAATTAAAATATTTAAGTCAAACTAAGCGACAAAGAAGCTTATGATAATTTCCACGAACATTTATATTGTCCAAAATATATTTGTTATAGTTTGTTGTTTCCCCCCCCCCCCTGAGTTGGCCACCTACGTTCCAGGTGTAGAGAACACAGGGTGAGACAGTGGCAGTGTGCAGACTGCGATGTATTGTGCATCTGAAGGAGAGCAGTGCAGGGAACAAGGGTCAGATCAAAGGCAGTTACAGATACAGTAGATGTCCTTCATTCTCAGGGGACCTAGTGACAAGAGCTGTGGGATATTAGAGCTGGAGAGAAGACTAAAGACGATAAGAAGGACCACTCTGAGGTCACTCTTCCTCCTGGGAGGAGGGGGGTGATGGTATAAGAATGTCCCAGTGGTGGGCAGCAGAGTGATGAGGCTAAACAAGGTGACAGGGAAAGATAAATGATCCCGGCAGCTTCCTCACTCTGTGTAATTGGATCCCATTGTTCAGGGCGCTCTGATTGTTTGTCTTTCACTATGTGCTTCAGCATTGATGAATAATAAGGCATAATATACGGATAAAATAGTCATTGCGGTTTTTGTTTAGTTTTAGTTTAGTCTAAAAAAAATGCTGTTATATATGGATAGTATTGATCATAATGTTTCTTTTAATTTTAGCAAAAATTAAGGAGACTTTCGGTCAAATTGATAGTTGCAATTCCAAGAGACGAGTATTGAATACTTGACAAGTGACCGTACTCTGCCAAAGCATAATGATCTTATGAGACTATTTACCATAGTAGCAGTGTAGCTGGTGAGAGTCCACCTCTTTGGTCCAGACGATAGACTGCGTTTAAAGATGGACAACACATCTCCACTTCCACTATCCATCCATCCATGGGTTTTATGACCTGTACTGCAGCCAGCCACTAGGTGGTGTTCAAGATGATTTGGCTTCAGTTTTGTGGAGACGTCATGTCGACCATCTTTAAGTACAGTCCATGGTCCAAATTTAATAACTACAACTTTTATATGGACTACCATGAAGACATTAATGGAGACATTCATGGTACCCAGAGGATGAAGCCCCTGATCTCTCCTTTAATGCCACCATGAGGTTGACACCTGATGACATTTGAATGAATGTCTATTGGAAGGAATGTCAAGAAATTTGGTTCAGACATTCATGACCCTCATGATTAATTGTATTATCTTTGAGGATTGAAAGCATTTTAATTTGTTCCGACGTTGGTTTATGAACAAATGCATGTCAAACTAGAAGGTCACTCAGAGAGCGCGTCCCTCCGCCACAGCTAATCTAATCTAATGCTAATCTCGCAATAGGACAGAAAGTGAAAAGAAAATCCTGTATCCTCTCCCTTTATCAAATTCGCTCCAAAGTCGTTTTTGGGGAATACTGCTAACACACAGTCGAACAGCATGGAAACAACAGCCCCCTGGTGGAGGCATCTAAAGACATTTTGCAAATAGGCTATTGTATGCTAACGTGAAATTAAATAGTGGGAAATATGCACACATCAGCATGTTAGAACTGTTATTGTTAGCATGCTGAAGTTAACATTGAACTAAGAACCACCTCAAAGAGCAACTGGCGTGGATGTTGTAGTCTAGTGTAACTATGTGTATCACTCTCACTGGTCTTCCACTGATACTTCACAACATCCGATACTATTACCTCAAGATGTTTTTATTTATATATATTTATATATGGGTTTTTTTGGGAGAAAATGCAGTTAACATTTGATTCCTCCTCTCATCCCCCCCCCCTCACTTTAAGACAGCTACTGCAGAAGCCTCTCTGTGGTCCAGCGAGAGGTCAGGAAGAGATTTCAGAGCTTATTTCACACACTAGACTCCAACTGCTTCCATCCCTCCCTTCTTCACTCATTCGTGCTGTTCTTCATTCTAAACTTCCTTGCTTATCTTCCAGTTTTTTTGGGGTTTTTTTTACTTAACCTCCGAACAGATCATCAGAGCCATTTAAGCAGAGTTTAGTTTTGTGGTGCAGCCATACAGGTTTAGTGCTTTCTTAAGAAATGCTGGCAAATGAACTCTGTGATTCCTAGAGACAGGCAGTCTCTCTATTCAGAAAATAAATGATGGGGAACAGGACGTTATCTCCGACCTGATTGAGAGATTTTTTTTTTTTTTCTTTCATGTCAGCTATGGTAATGAAGAAGGGCAGCCTGCTGATAGGGTTGACGATGATGATGATGATGAAAATGATTATCAAGATGGTAATGACAACGGCGCTGATGATTTTTCTTCCTCTCTCTGCTTCTTTATTCAGTACCAGCAGGAGATCGCGGTGCTGCAGGAGAAGCTGCGGGCATCGGTGCAGAAGCTGGAGGAGTATGAGGCCCGGCTGAAGGGTCAGGACGAGCAGGCCCAGAAGGTGCTGATGGAGTACCAGGCCAGGCTGGAGGAGTCGGAGGAGCGCCTGCGCCGACAGCAGGACGACAAGGACCTGCAGATGAAGGGCATCATCAGCAGGTGGGGAAGAATGAGTTTGGTTGGAATGCAGCTGTTCTGAGACTTATCCACATCCACACTACAATGTTTTACGTTACTACGGATACGTCTGCCAACCACACTACTCCGTAGTTTTAGAGGCGCTAAAATTGAGAACTTTGGAAACGCTGTTGTAGTCTGAAAACTCCCGCTCCGAGTTTTCTTCTTGACGGGCAGAAACTAAGATGTTTTGGACACGATGACGTAGGCACTCACAATCGCTTCGCTGGTATCAAATGTTCCCTTTGAAAAGAAAGCAACCGGCAACCGGCATCCGCCTCAGCGACCAGTGTAGAACGCAACATAATCAATTACAACTATTACAGACCCTGTTGTCTTTGCCTACAGCAGCTGTGCAGTCAAATTCTGTTTTTTACAATGATATAACTGTTTATGTGTGCTTGAGACAAAAGTTTGTGACAATTCTGCAACCAACAACCAAATGCTTCCTGTTTACACCAGCATTTGCATGCCCTTTGTACGTGAGTGGTCACATGATATGTGTATGTGTGGACAGAGATTGTTGAAGTTTGAATGAAATGAATGAAGCTGTTGTCATATGGATGCAGCCTTTATTTCCATTAGGCCTGTATCACTGACTCTGCTTGATCTCCTCTCCAGGTTAATGTCGGTGGAAGAGGAGCTGAAGAAGGATCATTCCGACATGCAGGCGGTCGTCGACTCCAAACAGAAAATCATCGATGCACAGGTCAGTTTGCCCTCCGTCTACAATACGCTGACTGACAGGACATTTCCTTTGCGCACTCTGCAGATTGCATATGGTTCCCGTCTTTGTGTTTCAAATTTGTGTGTGCTGTCACTCGTGTCTTCTGCTTGAGGAAACAAAGGGTCACTGCAACACAAAGAGATGTTTAATTCATGGCCCTCTCCACTCTGGCATTGACAAGCCTGAATGGCTGAGCAGAATTTCTCAGCTCCCCCTCTCTTATAAAACATACATTTACAAATCTCTCGTCTATTTTTTCTGTCAACATGGAGCTCCTCTATGATCCATGGTGGCTCTTATTCATGTGAAATTGTGTTTGTACTTCCTCAGTGCAGCTTTGTATAGATTCAATGAAATCAATTTCGAATATTGTCTTTGTTAAAGATTTCTTCGGATCCTATTTCCTCTATATCTTGGAAGTGATTTTACAATAGAACTGAAAAAAAATTAAACTATGCTGCAGCTTGACATGTGGAAAAAAGAACCAGAGACAAACGTACATGGATGATTAATCTCCTTCACGCTGAAACTAATGGGACTTTGCATCTGCTAACAAACACGGCACAGTAAAGCAACAAGATGCCCGTGTCAGTAAACAGGCAGAGAGAATGGAAATGAAAAGCTCATTATCTGTGGTTCAGGCCAGCCTCCGTCATACAGTGAAGACAGTGAGCCATGTGTGGGAACTCAAACAGACAGATTTATTAGGGGCGATTATTTTGTTTCAGCTATTATTTTCATCATTGTCTCATACAATTGAGATTCAGTATTTTTTGATTTAAGAGTTATAACTTAATCTCAATAAATGAGACTGAAGTGAGACATAGCACAAACTTAATATTCTATTCACCATATCAGTTTAACATTAAAGCATTTACAGGCATATTTTTTACCTAATAAATTTAATTCAGTAGTTCCTATGGAAATTCTTGTTTCTTAAGGTCGATATACAGGTCGTTGTCAGGGGCAACATCCAGCAGCGTAGCATCACCTTCTGTAGGTCTCATCTAAGACCTGCATGGTTCTTACGTCCCTGTAACGGCTGCCACGTACGTCATGAAGGTTTTAAACTGTAGGACATGAAGCTTTTGATGGAAAAATATTTTTATGTTCATGAAAATTTCCACAAAGGTGTGTTAATGACCAACACACACCTACTCATGGAATCATTCCAGGAGTTCAAGCCAGACTGGCATTTCGAGCACATACCTCTGCCATGGCCCAAAAGTCCCCTTCAATTCAATCAAGCCACACAAGATTCCACACACTCATAAGTTTGCCTTCAGTTGCCTAAATATGTCCGGGTTTTTTTTCTGTGGGAAATGCAAATGTTGAAGAACACCTTATCTCGCCATGTTAAAGAAAGGGAAAAATTTACTCCTGGATCTGTAGCCAGATTTAATGAGTCCTTCCCTCACCCATACCACATCCTTCCATCAAGGAAGGACAAACAGACAGGGGTGAAAACACAATCTCCTTGGCGCACATAATAAGCTATTTACAGTTAGTTTGTGCTATTCAGGGGTTTTAATGAACAAGGCTCACGATAAAGTAAAACAGGTTGAGCATTAGAATTTTAGAAATGTTAAATCTCCTGAGGAGGAACAGATCATTGTGGCATGTCTCCAAATTTAGATCACGGTCTTTTTAGAGGCTCGGTACTATGTTTCTCTAACTGTGTGTGTGTGTGTGTTTTGCAGGAGAAGCGTATAGCGTCGCTGGACGCAACCAATGCCCGTCTGATGGGCACTCTGACCCAGCTGAAGGAACGCTACAGCATGCAGACCCGCAACGGCATCTCCCCCACCAACCCCACCAAACTGCAGATCACCGAGAACGGAGAGTTCAGGAACAGCAGCAACTGCTAGACAGACCGCTATCTGCCCCCCCACCCCACCCCACCCTCAGAGTGTGTGTCGAGTGCCTGCGAGTGTACAGTCATTCACCGACAGGACGCCGCTGTGCGTGCATGGATGCATGCCCGTTTGAAGGTGTGTGTGTGTGTGTGTGTTTTTAAAAAAGCAGACAGTATTTTTTAGAGGACGTTTCCACTTTTCGGACACGACGTGAGGTCATCGCTCTGAGGGGCCAGCCAGAAGAGGCGGGGCTGCAGCGTGATGGACAGATCATCAAAGGAAACAGGATCACCAGACGGCCTTCGTGACGAGGGTGACGGCCAGAGGAGGCGGAGCGGAGCGTGTACATACGGAACTGTAAAGCTGTCCATCAGTCTCACACTTTGCCGGCGGATGTGTGCGGTCGCTCGGACAAATTCCAGCCCTCGCTACGCCTGGGACAAACCACTATATAACCACACGGAGTGACGGCCGCTAGACACGGTCGCCCTAGCAACCCTCCTCTCCTCCTCTTTCTTTATTCTGCTCCCTCTCGACGACCAAGTGGACGTACTTATAAACAATAACAGGCGTTGAGGATTACCGTTTTAGTTTTCTTGAGAGGATTACTCTCTAGTGCTTTATTCTAAAGTCACTCTTTATAAAGAACCAAATAGAAATTAAAAGAATAATAGATATTTTTAGTGTCTTTATTTCCCTCCTCACTCCTCGGGTGTGTTCCTGCTCCTTGCCCCTGTGTCCCGCCCCTCCGTCCCCCATGTAGTGCACTTTGTGAAAGGCTATTGGTACATGAAACGCCTTAAAGTAAGGAACACACCTCGACTTTCTCCCGCAGCTCCTCTATTTCTGCAAAAAAAAAAAAGGCACAACGTAAATACTGTGGAAAAATAAATTGTACACACGTAAATGTATAATGAACACTAAAGAAAAATTCTATGTGATACTATATTGATGAAATTGAATATAGATGTATGCATTTTTTTCTTCTATAGAGTATACACACATGAACCTATATTTGATAACCTCAAATATATAAAAACAGCCCTTTATTTAGGAGTTTTATTTTTCTTCTGTGACGATGAAAGACTGTAGTGTGTAGCGTGCTTTCGAGCCCTGGAGGAGGAGACCACGCGGAGCAGCGATCAGCACCGTCCACTGATCCGCACTCCAAATTGCCCACGATGCTTCGCCCTTTACGCACAGTTCCTGCGCTACACCTCAAAGAAATGTCTGTACAGCTCCGGCCACAGCGATCGGTCCCTCGTTCCGGTGCTCGCCGCTGCTCTTAAAGACGCAGGTCGGTTAAACCCAGGTGGTGATTTGGGTTGTGGTCTCCCTCCTTCAGTAGCACAAGAGCTATTGAGAGACGTGTTCCCACGCACTCACTCATACTATACACTGGACTGGTGAGTCATTGTTACAATGGCCTCCCGCAACATTTCCCCTCTTAACTGCTTTGTTTATCAGTGGTAATGAAGTATGCTGCATCCATACTGTGACTCTCTTATTCCTAGTGGCATCATCCTCTCCTCTTTTGGCTCTTTTTCCTTATTCACACCCCCCCCGCCCTCGCTCATCCCCCCAAACTCTTCTGAATGTGAAGACTCACAGTTGGTCTTAACGTGGGGTTGCAGTCCTTCCGATCTCTCTCGTCATTACGCCACCGCATCGCAGCGTCTTTATTTTGTATATTTTTGTATGGAGTTTTCTTACCTGTAACAGAATATATGCGTCAGGTGTGAGGCTCTGCATGCTTCATCCTCGCTCTAGCGCCAACGGTTGCATCGGTATCACCATTGTGTTTTGTTTTTATTTGCCAATTGGAAGGTGGTGGTGGTGATGAATGGTTTGCTGCAGACATATATAGTGAACATATGATAGATGAGTGTATGAAGAGGCAGGACAGCCTGGGAATGTGTAAATAAAAATGCCCACGTTATTTTTACCTAACGTTAAACAGAGCTTTTTGTAAATGTATCTTGTGCTCAAACTCTGCTGTATCATTATGGATATTGTAAATACAGATTAGCTCAGTCGGTCATCTGTCCTCATTGGGTAGAACTATAAAGTTTAACCTTTCAGTGTTCTCCCTGTTTAAAGCTATTGTTTTTTTGTATTTAGAGTTTAATATCATTAGCCAAAAAAAATAAAAAATAAAGGTTATGTAGGGGTTCGACTCTCGGGAAGTCGCGGAGAACTTGTTGGTTTTCCAGGCCGAGCCGAGTCCAGTCTGGATGAGATTCACAAGCACAATCCTGTATTTCTCCTCAGTCTGGCTCTATGCACTTTTACGTTCAGTGGTTGGTGTTTATAATTAGATTTGTCTGTTTTTAGCACAGCACCGGTTTCAGGTGTTTAAAAAGAAAAACACAGTTCAAACCCGCAGAAAGGGACTTTTGATAAAGCTCAATCACAGACCGTTGTATCTGATAAAGAGAACTATTTACAGCTTTTTCCTGTTTGAGTAGAAACAAACAAAGAAAAATCACACGGGACTTTTTTCCTCCTCATATCTGACATCCAGTCCTAAAATAATATTGTACAACTGCAGAGATTAAAGCAAGATGATGTTACTTTTGACAGAAGAAATGACACATTCTTCCTCCCGCAGTCGTCACTCAGAGGTTTTAATTGCTCTTTAGCTCGGTTTTTAGCAGCTGCTTTGGTGGTGAGCAAATTTCTTTTCAGAATAACAGACCCCCGAGGAACCTCACCACCCCTGACTGAGAAATCCAAGATGGCTGCTCCGTGTATCAAAATTAGTGAAAGCTGTAGTTTTTTACCGTTTATTCGCACTTCTGTCATTTAATATGTCGTACACATAGTACTGTCCAATTACTGACGGTGGACGTATTACTACGGTGTCAGTAAGCGTGACATGCTGCGTAATGCGTTATTATAAACTGGTTTTGCTAACAATGGCTAGATGGCTAACGTAAACATCAACTCTGGTTATTCGGTTGTGGCGTCATTCCGAGCTCCGAGGTTTAATATGAATCTCTGCTAGCGCTTAGCTTAGCATTGTAGCTGAACGCTATTGAAAGTGATAAACCATGTCAGGTATTTAACTAAACAGTTGGAAATGTTAAATACATCTTTCGGTATAGGGTTGATTGATTCCACTTTTCCTATGGTTACAATATCTCAATATTTTCAATGACTGTTAGACAGCTAAACTCAAAACTAGCCCTTTTAGCATTTAGCTAAAACAGTAGCATGGATTAGAATGACAGGAATGAAAAGCCTGGTGTTGGTTCAGTAAAAGTTACAAAGACTTGCTATAAACTGCAGTGTACAATAATACAAATGTCGACCACATCAACACATCTCCACAAAGTAAAAGACCCACTCTAATGTTTGGTTTCTAATACGACTTCTCTGCCATCGGATCACTTGTCCCATGTTTCCCCTCCAAGTTCCGTTTTATGAGTCAGAAAACCGCGAGCTCGCGCTTCACACACTTCAGCCAGTCCGGCAAAAATATCAATCAGAAATATAAAGCTATAAATAGAGTAAAAGATGTTGTATGTTTTCTATTATCTTGTAGAAGATACTTTTGTAAGTATGTTGAAAGTATAAAGTATTTGCTGGATTCTGCTTCCTTTGACGACGGTGACAAAACAATAATGTACAGAGAAATTTGTGTTGACAAAAATGTGGCTGTGCAATTTATGTACATTCGCAATTAGACCTATTAAAGTTTTATTTAGCTATTTTAAAGTCTGGTCCTCCTGTGTCTCTCTGCATCGCTCTCATTGACTCTTTATCATGACACGTCCGTGTAAATGAGGCTCGCGTGTGAGACGAGTCACGTGTTCATCAAACACTCCGGCAGGTCTAGATGGATGACGAACAGCGAGAGAGAACATATGCTCCGACTTGGGCTCCAAAGGCAGAGTGGAGGGTATGACGGAGGGACGACTTCTCAGAGAGCCTGACCTACATACTGCCTGATTGTTATTCACCCGCAGTCGGGAGTAAGCCTGAAATGGCCCCCACAACAAAAGTGGCGAGGATTGTACAGCGAAAATGTATCAAATTGCTGCAAAGAAATGATTCCTATTGTATTCTCACAACGGTATGTGATCGAATGGGGGAAGTGGACCTCATTAACAGCAGTGTCGTGTGTATTTTAAAAGGAAAAAGGCTCCTGTGTTGTTAATTGCTCCCTGTGAGGCTCACTTCCTTGTTTGCCCCAGGGAGCCTGTTCCACTTGGCTTAAGACTTGCATTTAGAAGATCAGGCTAATAAAACAAGCTACTGCGGGCGGTCCACTCTCCAATAATCTCCTGCACCCATCGCTCCAAAGTATCAAAGGCGAGAAAACACAAGCCACTTGTTGATGGCCGAGACAATTTCCTGCCAAGTGCACAGCAACAGCCAATGAGTGCATACTTCAGTTGCAAGTCTCCAAATGGAAATATCAAAGGAATTAATATCAGAAATATCAAATTGGTTTTTGGAACGGGGGGGGGTGGAACAGGGGCTCGCTCCGTCCATCGTGCAACAGTGCACCAACAGAGTAGATGGCGATACTGCACCTTGAGGTTGGTTGCCACCCGCCAATAAACTGAACAAAGAAGAAGAACAAATGGAAGGAAGGTGTATGTAATGGTCAGGTATTCTGTGGTACTGGTAGGTGAGTTCATGTACTTCAACAAATGGTACCGGCTGAACTTATACATTTCTTATAGGACAGTGGTCTAATGCAACTAAATAATTACATTGTAGATTGTGCTTTGAGGCAGTATCTTCATTTGATGCTGTTTGACTTGACTACATTAGACAGGTATGGTTAAAAAGTTTCCGCACAAATAATATGACAATCTTCTAAAAACATGATGTATAGTTTTATATTAAAATACCCAAAGACATCGAGCAACACTTTTAGTGCCCTTTCTTAATTTTGGCCTAAATTTTTGTGTTTGAATTAATTTGCGGCAGGTTGCTTCATGACAACTTTATGTAATATTTATATTTGGGGCAGCTGCGGCTCAGGTAATAGAGCGGGTTGTCCACCAACCATATGGTCGTCTGCTCGATCCCTGTCTATCCCCATTCCACATGCGTCAGTGTCCTTGGGCAAGAAGCTGAACCCCAAATTGCCCCTGACAGCTGTGCCAGCAGTGTGTGAGTGATGTGTGATAGAGAAAGTGCTGCACATAGATGCACAGTGTGAATGTGTGTGTGTGTGTGACGGGTTATTCTCTACTGTAAAGTGCCCATTTACCATTTGGAAATATGCACAATTTGGGGCTCAGGTCACTCTGCAGTTGTCAGGTTGGCAATGAAATGATATAAAGTATTTAAAATGAACACCCACTTTTACCAACTACATCATTAAAGTGAGACTCTGTCAATTAGAAGATACAACACATTATTTTAAATGAAACATTGAATCCATATACGTCACAAAACAAACTTACTCAGTTCACTCACACCTTATTTGGTCTGGAATGGCCAGTGGCTTTCGTTGGCTACTATTAGCTTATGTTGCTAATTATGGTTGTGCAAGTGATATTAGTAACCAAGTCATGTTTGTGGCTGTGTGAGTATCTTTACATGCGCTACATTTATAGTTTATAGTTAAATTTGGCCGCTACTTGGTATAAGATACAGAAAAAAAAAAGTTAGACTGAAGGAAGTTTATATGTAAACTTTATAAAATACTATTACAATTTTTTTCTTGGGTATTTCTCCACCACCGTAGACTTGTGTTTTGTCACAGTCGTAGCTGCAATAATAATTCAATGGTCAGTTACATTTGATATTCAGAATTTTATAGTTAGTATTCCAGCCTGTACTTTCAGAAGCACTGAATCTGATACAAATGAACTGGCTCAAGATTTCAATGGAAGCTAAAAAGGTAAAAATCTATATATTTAGCCCTGGGAACCAACCAGAACAAAAACCACGAGGACTCCAGACAGTGGAGCTGCAGCGTTAAGTGGTGTCGGCAGCCTCGGCGACAGAAGGTGGAGGACACATTGGCAGATGGTTGTGCTGCGAAACATGTCTGAGGTCTTAAAACATGAAAAAGAAGCTATTTCAGGCGCATCCATCAGCCTGGTTGAAGCCTGTAAATAGCACAAACTGCCAACAGGGCTGCCATTGTGTTACATAGTGTCCCCTAATGATGTGGCAAATGGTGCCCATCGGGGAAATCACTCTGAGGTAGGACAGCAACTCTTTACTGTACATACATGCAGTTTAGAGATATGTGCACGTTAAGGCTTTGTGTGAATCGCTCATAGTGTATGTGTCCACAACAACACACTCACAACTTCAGTTCAAAGAGCAAAATTCATTTTATTTTAGTTTGCAGTCGATACATTTCATTCAAAATGATTCATGACCGTTAGTAACCTTATGAATCTACTCCATGTTATTTTAGTGCAGTTATGTACATGTAGAGTTCAGTGTGAGTTAATCAGCCGCCCACTCTGCAGCAGCTTCAGTGGGACTTTAAATAAAGATGGACGACATGACGGCTTCCCAAAAGTGAAGCCAAAACATCTTCAATCCCGCCTCCTCCTCCAGGTTAGTGCACATCAAACAGATTGTTCTCAAAGACAGCGTCTGTTAGTTTAGGTAGTTCTCATCACACTGATGTTCAAGTGTTCATGTTTCTGAACTTTGGTTTTAATCACTTACTAAAAACAGGGTGAAACGTCATGATTGACAGTTGAGACTGACTCGTGATTGGTCGAGCGTGTGCATCGACCGGACCTCGATACCACGATCGCTACTGGGCTGGACCCTGACTCCAACTGCGCAAGATGGCCGCGTTCGTATCCTGGATATTTTGGCTTCGTTTCTGAGTAGTGGGGAAGTGGGGATGCGTTGTCTGTCTTTATTTACAGTCTTTGTGTGAAACGCAGCACAAATAATTCTTAGCCAGGATGTGACGAGTGAACAATCTTCGAAACAAACACTGAACATTAATATTTGCACTGTACCTGTAGTGTAGATCATTTGAAGCAACAGCGCCCCCTCTGGTTGGCATCGAGTAACTGACAGCCACATCTCACATTGGATAAGGTTTTATTACAAAAAGCTGTCTGACACTTGATGAAAAATGCATCTAGTTCTGTGCAGTAACTAATGATGAATGGACGTCCCCCATGAAGAAGCTGCTTATAGGAACATGTTCTGTGAAGGTCTGAGGCTGCCTGACTGGAGGAGAAGTGGGGACGTGGCCTTTTTCCCTTTGAATCCTCACTCTCTCTCAACTCATCTCTAATGGGCTCATGGAGCTGGATGCACAGCTGAGCCACTGGCTGTAAATAGGCTTTCATCATTGAACTAAACACAAATAAATACAGTACAGTGCATACACACACACACACACACACACTCACACACATACACATTCTCAGTCACCCTCACATCCATTTCTGTGCAAATGTAATAGTTTCAAGATCTTTTGTGCAAATTCAAGAACATAATCCACATACTAAGGACACTCCCTTACACCTATGTATTTGCTGAAGTGCGATGTGTGTAAATCTATTCAAACGGGGCATCTAGTGTTACTCCTGTTCGTCGCAGTGTGTGTGTGACCAAACGTCGGTGAAGGGAAGCAAGTAGCTGCCCTGTAGATTCAGTAAGAACATTAGAAGCAGCCATATCCTCCTCCTCCTCCTGACTGGACCGCTCTTCATATATGATCTCACCGGGAGGGGAGAAGGAAACGCACCGGCCTCCTCACATCCCTCGTTCTATTTCCACTGCGAAACCCCCGCAGACATCTTCTCCCTCTGAGGAAAAAGCAATCAGGCTGAGAACAGTCCTCCTGCAAGTCAGCCAGCAGGGGTCAAGCGAGTCGTTTTTCCCGGCTCCCATCATCTGAACCTTGCGGGAGCGGCTGACGAGAGTTGGAAGCCTAATTTCCGTGCTCCTGCGAAGAAGGCTAAAGGCGGTGTTTGGGAGTTGGACGACGAGCTGAAGGTCTCTCTCGTCAGTTCTCCACGTTGGCCCTGAGTGTGCGATGCTTGAGTCTCTGATGCAGCCGGTAGTCCTGGCTGGCCGCCCTCCGGAGGGGAGCCGGGGAGCCGTTGTTGGGGCCGAGTGTCTGAGTCTTCGCTCGTGGCAGCGCTCGGCTGCAGCTCACCGAGCGTCTGTCTTCGACGCCTGACTGGGACTCGAGCTGGGCCTCGCACAGCTCTAGCAGTGACAGTACCTGCTCCCTCTGCACCAGGGATTTGAACCTGCGACCTGCCAGTGAATAGAAGGCCTCCACAAAGGCTTGCAGTCCCATCCCTGAAAAACAACAATGGTGGAGGAAATAAAGTAAAACAGTTAGAACTATGCTCAACAACAAAATGTGGGATCTCTGCAAAACCACAATAGCATCACTTTATCTAGCATATTAGTCAGTGACAGTCAGTCACACCACTTCTTGGCTTTTTATATAAAACAGAAGTCAGACCAGTTTAAAGGGGAAGTTTGACAAAAAGCAAGAACAAATTGCCAACGTTTCCTTGTCTGTTCTGTCTGTCCTCATCTATTCGATGGGGAAAACATCATTCTGACTTCCCATAAAGACTGGAAACAGGAAGAAGCAGCGTTCTAATATTAATTAGAGAAATTGAGAGATGCTGGTAGGTGGATTGTTACGTTGGGAGAGATTCAGTTTAGCCTTTTCCTTATATATAAGAACATGTAATTGGACAATGGAAATATCATATATCAGTGGATTCTAAAAGTCTTTCAAAAAACCTTTGGGTTGCCGTATAATGAAGAGGACATTCTGCTTATTTCCGTCTCTATATTTTTATTCTGGGACGACACCAGAGTATCTTCGCATGACTCAGAGTTCAAGTCCTTGTTTAACTCAAACTTCCCTTTTCACACCGCTGACTGAAACAGGCAATATTAGCTTAGGCCTCCTTAAGAGACCTCCTTAAAAAGACCACTTCTGATTGGCCGAACATCTGGTCAGAGATTTACTTTTACGTACGTCTCCTTCGATACTTGGTCTCATTTAATATGAACATCTGACACTGCAGCAGATGAACTGTCGTCCATGACATGAGGGCGAGCATAAAAGGTCCCCCTTAACATTTGAAGCATGATAATAAAATATTAATGATTAGAAATTAATAATAAAATATGAATATATTGTTTGTGCCTTTGAGAGAAGACGACAGCTCTGAGGGTTCTGCTCTCAGCTCATTAAACCACTGAGCTGTTGCTGCTTTAAGGATCAGAGATATGAACTTTATTACTTTCACATCTTGCCTTAGGGACAAGGTCAGAGACACTGAGGGTCAACAACAGAGAAGGAGAAAAGCAGGAGCTGAAAGTATGTTCTCCTGCAGCTGTTGCTGTCGACGTAGAAGAGGAAACAAATGTGCAGAAAACCCAAGGACTCATGGAGGGAAACAAATTAATGAGAAGTTGATTCACAGGTCATCTGCTGTAGAATTAATCAGAATCATAATATTAAAGGGGGGGAAATATCGGAGATTTTGAGAAAAAATTCTAAACATTAACTTTGTAATATTATGAATTTATTCTTGTCAAAGTATTCATTTAATGAGAAGAAAAGCCAAAACATTATGAGAATATGTCGCAATTTTACAATAAAAAGTCATAATATCACGTGAATAAAGAAAAGGAAATAATCAGCAAGGGGAACTTGAGATCATTAAGTCTTTCTGCCGAGTTTTTATGCACAATCTTTTTAAAGGTCCATACACATTTTTTCACTTCAAGTGTCCCTCATACTTTGTCGTAGATCACAAAGAGTCTGGCACAAGAAAGCATTTAAATAAATTATTCCATGTGTCCTTGTCACCCCAATCAAAGCATTAGGAAAACATTTGACGATTTGCTTCATTTAAAAGTTTGCTGCCTCCTCCAAGTTCCCGAACAAATCTTCCAAAGCACATCCACAGAAATAACAGACCCTGACTTCAATCTCCCTGAATACGTATTAGCTCATTCTCAATTCAGCCCACAAGCTCGTCTGTACGGGCCCCTTCCATCCTGGCCCACGTGATCTCCATCCGTCCGCTCCGCCTCACAAACATTCCTCGCGAGGTGCAACGTCTGAATAATTCATGTGTGATAGTCTCTTTGCTGTCACATTGTGATCTCGGCTCATTTCAATTATGGGAGCGCAGTGTCGGAGGGAAACTGACAAAGAATGACAAGCAATTATCTCCAAGCACATTATTTGCTCCGAGTCTCAAGGATACTCAGCTCTATGTCCTCTGCATGTTGTTTCCCTGCGAGGGTTTTAGCATGTATCTGTGTGTGTGTGTGCGTGCGTGCGTGTGTGTGCGTGTGTGTTCGTGTGTGTGCGTGTGTTACCTGCTTCTCTAGAATCCGTCGTTGCTCCTGACCAGCGACGTGTACTGTCTATGTAGAAGATGTCCACTGAAGCCATGGTGAAGTTACTGTTGCTCAGTTTACAGGTCCTGGAAACAACCAGACAACATTTTATGTCCACGTGTTCACAATCGGACTGACACCAGCCGCGCACTTTTCCCCAGTAACTGTTTGTGTAGTTGCTGAGGTGCAGCACGAGATACTGTATGTTTCTTAATTGGATTCAACTTTTCACTTTACATGTAGTGAGACAATGAAATGCGGTTTAGCAGCAAGTGCAGAGGAACATACATATGTATCGAGACATATCGATATAAATAACAGGGAGGTACAAGTGTGGCAATCAACACGTGCGTTATACTGTGAGGTGTTTCCAATGTTCCCCCCCTCCCTCATTTATGTGACAAAAACACAAATTTTACCAGATGAATTTACACATTTCCCATAATGTAAAAAAACTGAACATCATTAACCCGATAAAGGGAGAATTAATGGCAGAGCTGATGTACTGCTCAGGCATAAACCTAATAACGTGAGCAGTGAGTGTGTGTGTGTGCTGTAACAGACAACAGAGATATGAGCTCGAATCTATCATCTCTACATCAATTTACAAGACAACTATTAGGGGCTGACACCAGCATCTTTTCCTGATTTTGTTGTTTGAGTTTATTATTTGTCAGGAACCTTAACTAGAAAGAGAAACTAGGAAAGCTACTAGCTAATTTCCATGTGCAGTATCTGGGCAGGTAGACAGAAGCACTATCCACAGCATTTATTATTTTTTAAATGTTATATTATACATATTATACCATATTTTTAAAATGTTTAAGAAATTGGGAATGAACGTTAGTGAGACATTTTTCATTTATATCATTAAAGTAGTCATGAAAAACAGTGCATTGATAAGTATTAGTCTGATCTTCAGTTGTATGGTTGCTACAAAGTTAGATACTATGGTAAAATTCATGCATATCCCACTTAGTACGTGAATAAATTATCTATGTACATAGCTTCTGTAGAATTGAACATTTACATTTAAATACTTTATATTTACATCAGGAGCGGGTCCTCTTTACAGAGGCCGCCATGTTTTTTTACAGTAGCCCAGACTGGACAAACTAAACACCTTTTGAGTTTTTATGACAACTGAAGGTTTGGAAGGGGAGGGTGAGGTGAGGGGTGTTCAGCTGCTACATGCAGCTTCACCACTAGATGTCACTAAATTCTATACATTGAACCTTTAAAATACAACTGGTAACATTAACAATTTATTTATACTATTAAAAGTTTTTTGTGATCTATTTTATGTTGTATTATGATGAGCTGATTTGTATAACTATTCACTGCTTTCATGATTCTACTGAAGATTAACAACTGCTTTGGCAGAAGTCTGGGGCTTCGGTAAAATACATCTCATTTGTACCTGATGAAGGTTCGGAAGGCTGTGGGGCCCAGACGCATGTTCCCCTTGACACCGAGGAAGCGTATGAACAGAGATGCGATCCGCTCCACCAGCCGCAGGTAGTTGAACTGTTTGGTGTACTTGGGGTAGACCTGCTTCAGACACAGTGAGGGCAGAGCTCCCTCGTCCGAGCCCTTGTCCTGCGTCTCCGTCTCAATGGGAATCTCCTCCTTGTGTTCGAACCCTCCAGCCCTCAGTTGGGAACTTTTCCTGTAGACCAAAAAGGAAAGAAAAAACGGATTATACTGTATTACATTTCAAAGACAGACTTTTTTTATGAATTGATAAGTTGACTGAGATTTAACCAGTAGCTGAGGAGTAGAAGTAAATCACTACATGCACTTGTGTGCTGTCCAGGGCTGAGAAACGGCCTTCGGGCCCTGCAGGACAGCAGCAAAAGAGCATGAGGCCAATCCAGAGAGCTTTTGTCGGCTGAGCTACCGACTGCCAAGCACCTGAGGTAGATAAATGCACCAAACATTTCACTTGAGTCTGCACTTACAGCCTGACTTGGCAGCGGAAGAGGGAGGAATAATATTGCATGAAGGACAAATGACTCTCCTTTGACTCTTTTATCTCCCAGCCACCGCACACACATCTTTTCACTGTCAGAGCTCACATCCTCAACGTTTATCTGCATCAGTATCTGAGCCTTTTATAGAGGTTTAGTATTTGGAATTAAAAAATCTAAGTTTTGCTTCTTATGAAGAGAAAGTTGATACTTGGATAGTTAATTAAGTCACACAAAGCCCAGAAAGGAAGGGCACTTGTGTTGTGTGCAGCACTGGGACTCTGAGTTCTGCATACCCAGGTGATAACTGTTGAAAAGCCACAGTGGATTGTTGCAGTTGTTTTAGTCTGTGCAGGGCATTAGTCAGTGTAAGCCTGAGCTTAAGAGCCATATTGCCAATTCCGGTGCAGTGACTGATGGTGGACAAATTGAGGTCTTAAAGACGTCACGTTTAATGCCCGGAATGAGGGAGAAAAACGTACAAAAGCACTTATGTTAGTTACTTGATTTGGCCAAAAGAAGTCCATCGACCACAGATTCAATTCATCAGCGTCCTGAGCCACGAGGTCAGAGAGAGAAAGGAAAGGAAATAAAACAGGGGATTTCTCTAGATTATGTTCCCGCAATACCAGAGGCTGCACTTTTGGGACCACATTTCTAAGTCCTTGGTTTAAAAAGTTTATTACACCTAAATACTTGTTTGTCCAACTCTTTGGATCTTAAATTGTCAAATATTATTTTTGTGCAGTTTCATCAAGTTTAATTTTATTGGTCATAGAGTAGAAAACATTTGAATTTGTCACCTTTGGATTTTTGTTTTACACCGATTCATATTTTCTAGCCTATTCATTAATAAAGGCACAGATTAAAGATGGATGACGTGACTGCTCCCCAAAAGTGAAGCCAGATCATCTTGATTGCCCCCTGGTGGCTGGCTCCAGTATAGGTAAAAAGAAAAACTCCTCCATGTTAGCAGCTGGGACATAGCCCAAACTATTTTTATTTTTATTGATTTCTCAAAGATGGTTTCTGTCATTCTAGGTAGTTCTTATCACAATGAGGTATGTTTAAGTGCAAATAAAAAAAGAAAGTTATTTGAGGCTGTACAAACAACTGCAACATCATGATTGACAGCTGAGACTGCCTCCGGATTGGTTGAGATTGAGTATAGGCCGGACATTGAGACTGACGCTCCACACCACACCACTAGGATGTTAGCGCCCATATCTGGGATATTTTAGCTTAATCTTTTTTTTAAATCACCTGGGGAAGCGGAGACACATTGTCCATCTTTATGTACAGTCTATCTATGGTGTCAGGTGTGACTGGTTACCAGCTACGATCTGGCACCTACATCATGTCCCATCTCTCCTCATGCTTTTGTGCTTCTCCTGAAGAATTTGGTACTTCTCATAGAAAATGAATGGCAGCCAGGCGCTCAGTGCGTTTCTACCCTCAGGACCGTGGGGGCGGGTACACACTGTGCTCGTCTGACATCTCCCTCCTCTTAGCTTTGTCGTCCCTGTTACTCTACAGCACAACTAATTACACCTTTATCTTCCTTGTTGGTACGACAAAGTCGCAGTGACCCCCAGTACCTCCCATCACAGAGCAGCAAAGAGGAGGACTCATCCACCAGACTGAGTGAAAAACACCTGCCGCATCGGCCTTTTAGGATGACACCTATGGTCAACGCGTGTTTATGAAGATACACAGACAAACAGGAACACAAAGGTAATTTCACATCAAGGGCATACAGTGCTGCTGACGATTATGAGGCACTTTCTTTGCCCATGAATTAGTAAGCAGTGTGAATGGCACTGAGAGAGCACTGCTGAATGTTTAATAGAATCAATCATCCCTCGGCAGCCAGAAGGACACCGCCCACATCTATTTAGACAGGACAGACACGGCCCAAAACAGCCACGTCTCGGACAGAAGCTGACAGCGAGACAGACAGCGAAGGGAATGTCGACGAGCATTCCCCCCGCAGACGGAGAGGAGAAACTGACGGAGGCAAAGAGAGAGGGTAAAAGGTGAGGAATGGCAGGTTATTAAAAACACATTCAGAGGTGCCGCTGCCAAATGTTAGCTGAGAGTACGTGAGGAGGGCTGCGCCTAATTCAGCTGTCATTAACCGGCGTTAGTGCTATTTCTGGTCTTGCGGTGAGTAACTCTTCAAAGCTGCAGTGCGATTCAGCTCCAAAAGGAGCCAGATGTGTCATTGAAAAGAAATGAAAGTGCCTGTCCACTTATCTCCATTTCAGAAATTGACTTTTTTCAGAGCGTGACTCATACAAAACATACGAAGACAAAATAAAATCCTGTGGGTGACAATAAACGTTTTATGTTAAAGATTTAAAACCCACCACAGGAATCAGAAAACGGTGTTACAAGTATTTTATACAAAGCTTTCCTCCCTAAAAGAATAGAAAAGTTAGACATTGGTTTTAAAGCTAAGTGTCGTCTTGTTACCTTACACTTTTCATCCAGATGATGTACTGTAATTTAAGGTATGCAAATCTATGAATATACGCTTTTTGTTCTCACCTATATATTCACATACAGCTCATAATGGCTCGTAAATCACCTTCATAGACAACGTACAAAGGCCCAATGAGCTGGGTGCGAGAAGTACGTCACCGATATCGTCACACTCTCCAATTCCTCATTTAACCCCCTGATTTTTGTACTTTTACAGCACGTTTAATCTGAGCAGTACCTTTGCATTGTGTGGCTGGTCCGTTCTCATCTCTCTTTTACTTCATTTTGTCGGGGGAAATTCATACGGGATTGGATTCGGTCTGAGCCCTGCGTTCTGAACGACTGAGTCCCATCCATCCCACTGCAGAACAGCTGTCAGTGACCACAGTGCAGGTGTATTTACTTACAAGTAGACCATCTGCACCGTAAACAAAACACTTAACCTCCTGTTACGGTATCAGGGACACTTTGTTAGCGCCCCGTTAATAATTCGGAAAGTTTGCAAGGAAAAAGAAAAGGGAAAACAAAGAAGTCCTTCACCATTAAAATAAATCTGTACTGAATATGAATTTATGCATGCTTACGGCAGTTTAAATCGTGTTTTAATAAAAGTTATAATCCACTGGCGTCCCTGAGATTCTAGTCATGATAATTGGTATTTGAAGAGTTTTGATGCCATGCTAAGAGACAGAAATATTCACCCAGCTCTCCTCTCCTCTACTTATTTCCCTTAATCAGCCCCATTCCTCTCATTAGTCATTAATCCAATGTTCACATGCTGGCATCAATTGTGGATATTGGATGTTGGAGATCTTTTTGCCTGCATTTCCACATTCATGGCTTGATTTAAAATGGATAAAAGTCAATTTTGCATTCAATGTCATGAAAAATAGTCCATTTCCCATCAAACAAACATATGAGGACTGCACCCATGGATCGTGTCCATGCAAACACACACAAAGAAGAAACTGTGGAAGTGAATGATTAATGAGCTCCTATTTAGGTCCTGTGTCATTGCAGTAATGATTACATTTTTCAGAGCATATCCAATCTCCGCACTAATTTAATAAACATTAGCCATAGCTAGTTGGGACATAATTAGCACGCCCCCGACCACAAGACACTATCTGCACAGCTGACAGGACACTTCCCGGTAATCACAACCTCACATGAATACTAAATTGTCTTGTTTAGAATTGAATTTTTGTTAATTGTGCCGAATCCCAGAAAGAATATTACCAAAGTTGGATCCAACTCTCAACTTTCCTGTGATTCAGCACAAATAAAATAAAGTTAGTAGAAGTCAAAAAAAAGAAGTACTTGATTGGTCGATTAATCACAGGGGACATATTTTTTCCGACCCTTGTAAGTGTTTGATGGTCGGTGATGGGACATTGAGAGAATTGTCAGATTGTCGTCTGCCTTGCCTCTGTTGTTGCTGCTAGCGATAAACGTAAGGGGGGGGTGCAGCTTTAGATGGTTATGCCTAGCGCTGGTATTGTTGTTGGCAGCCTTACTAATGTTGCAGCTGACAGCTTTATCTGCTTTGGTTAAGTATTTCCACACTGGGGATCTGAATCTGGTCATACGGACTATTGTGCCCACACTGCTGTGTTTAAGTCTCGCCTGACAAATATGACTTTTTAACTGTTTGTCAATAACAACAGCGCCTCCTGCTGCATATCTGCTCTAGATACCACTGCCATATCTTTAATAGTGCACTGTGCTAAACCCACAAATGCACAACTAGTCTACAACGATGCAGTGTCAGCTAGAAGTTTTGATTTGACTAGTTGAGCCTAATATGTGCTACTGATCTCAGCTTTACTCTGGGTCCTTCCACGCTTTTAAAAGAAGACACTTTACTGCTAACTCATTGCTAATCAATTACATTATTAATTATTAGCTGAGCACTGACTGTGTTATCATTAACCTCATGCTACTTTATCAGCTAAACCAGATTCCTAAAAACCTCCACCCCATCACCTGACTTCTATAATTTTTTTATTCCATCTCATTATCGTCATTTAGCACCATATGTTGTTACTGTTGGCCTGAACTCGTCATAAAGTGTATACCTTATTCCAATCACTTCTCCTATGTTTAGTGTTGTAGCATCTACAAATACAATGATACATTCAAATTTTAAACATGGCTGCAAGGCACTATGTTCCTGAACAGCATGAACCCTGCTGTCCTTGTGGGAGTCACTATAAGTGGTGCTTTATTTTGATAGAGGCTCTGAATCATATATATATAAGATATATAAGACCCCCGACCTTGTTTCTTTCCTGTAGCTTGTGTGACTGTCGATTGTACAGAAACTCACACTGAGATATTTTACAAAGATTTTCTTCCACTATTTAATTTGCTTGAGGAGGCTCAAAGTGTGTTGTGCATCTACAGCAGAGCAGTGAAATAAGTCAAGGTATCATTGTTATGTTCTTATTCAGACAAACTAGATAATAAAAGCAGTTCCATGGCTTTCATTCTCTGTATGTATGTTCTTCAGAGTTTAACCTTCAGGCCATACAGCATTGACAGCAATCATCACTTCCATACAGGGTTGGTAGCATACAGCTGTTAAAATAGGTCCTTATTTTTGGTAAATGCACTGAAATTGGACCAGTACCCAGTACTGGGTGTCGGTCGATAGGCAAACTCCAGGTATCGGTATCGGGAAGGGAAAGATGGTATCGGAACATCTCTACATAAGATGCAAAAGAAAAGAAAATCCTCCCAACGGAGAAGGTGAAACCAGAAGAAGTTTGATATTTTTCTTGGAAAATGACTTTTATATACTAATAGATAATGAATCATCAGTTCATTATCTCAGCTATATAACTGTATCGTGTACAGACACAGATATACAGTTTTTTTCAGGAACACCCACTAACTAACTCAGGGGCAAAGATTTAAGTCAACAGAGACATTCTGAGGAACATTAAACTAAAGAATCGGAGGTCTCTGAAAGTATGTAGATAAGAAATGGTTGAAAGGAATGGAAATGTAATTCTGTACACTGCGTTGAACCTTGGTATAATTACACACGGTAAAAAGCAAGGTTCTGCTGATTCGAGCTGAAGGAAAATGCCGCAATGCAGGAGTAACAAGGATTAAACATATTATAGACGGATTATATCAATATGTTACTGGTCATGAATATAATAGTTAAGTAGGTATTATCCTTGAGACGATATCCCCCTCACTTGCAGAACAAAGCAGATCAAAAACCTGATATAGAAGTTAATCTGGGGAGGAGGCGAGAAACAAGCGAAGGAAGCAGAGAAACAGTGAGAGAGCAATAGGCAAGAAATGGAGATGGTGGTGGAACAGAAACAGTAAATCCTCTTGTCACAGAAGAAACACAGATTGAGAGGAAGCAGGAAAAAAAACCCACAAACCCCCAATGGTAGAGGGGATTTACTGACAGGCACCACACAGGGCCAGTCAGCCAGAGAGATTGAGCCCCCAGACTCGCACAGTGCAGTGTGAATTTCCACCACGGCTCGGCTGAATTTAATTTTTCCATTTAACAGGCTTACGGAGAGCTGTTGAGTGGTGCAGAGCTGGGCAGAGTAAGGTATCATGTCCTTAAGTGGACTCTTAACACCAGCAGAGGAAGAGAAGAGCGGGGGTGGAGGAACGTCCACTGCACTCTGTGTGTTTACTGTGTAGTGTACATGCAGTACGTGTGTATTTACCCTGAAGGTTTCTTATGGCCAGGATCCATAAGGCGCAGTGTGTCCCTGATCACACCCACTTTGACCTCTTCATCCACAGGACTGGGAACATATTCAAAAACTCCTGACGACACCTGGAACACACACAAAGGTTTATTTTAGTACTGCTCATATTAAAATATAATAACTACACCACTATGGAAATACTGGTGTTGACCTTTACCTCTTTTTCATGTTCTATCCTCATACTGGGGTTGGAGTTGACCTCTAATAAAATTGGCTTCAGGTTCTTCATGAGCAGGATGTCAAAACCCAAAATCTGAGACACAAGCAAATCCTTAATTATTAATGTATATGAACAAACAAAAATATACACGGGGGGGGGGTACATGAAGTTGCAATCTGCATCTGGTTGTGTCACAAATATATACAGGGTTTATATTTTAAGTGAGAGCAATTGCAGCAGACATGGATGAAAAATGTATGGGACGCCTTTAAGCTGCCAACAAAATAACACAATATTTCAACATTGTACCTGAATTATTCATATAATAATAGACAAATTGTTTTCGTAGTTTACCGAATCGATAAAATATATAAAACTGAGTATAAATATAAACTGCTAAAGATCAGGGTGAAAACCAATAAGGAAAACACGAAGGATGACTGATGAGTTTGTGGCCTGCAGTAGAAGGAGATGAGTTATAAAGCTCTTGTTTCATGCACAAGTAGTTTAACTCTCTGAGTGATTACGCAGCCTTTAGGTCAATCAGCTTCCAAGTCATCTGCTACCTCCGTCTCAAGGGGCTGGTGCACAGGGACAATTCAAACATGGCAGACACAGAGGGCCTGGAAGATGAACCCATCCTGGAAGGTTGGTCACCGTCACCAAACATGAGACCAATGACCAGATACAACTTCCAGAAGGATCTATATGCTTCATGTGGGAGGGGACTATGGACGTTTTTGCACCTGAACGTCCGAACCATGGTCCAAACCAAGGATCAGGATTTTACATTACATTAATTATTCCTAAATAGATACAACTGGATTTTAGTGACTGTAGCAAAGTATGATGTACATTTATATTCGATATTTGAGTTATGACTCAGAGAAGAATTTGGAACAGAGTTTTTCCACAGATGTTCAGAGCATATTATCTGAACTCCTTACAAAGTCTTAGCCGTGACCCACCTGGAAGCACGTGGGTCCTGGTTTGCCCGGCGGTATATCGGCCTGGTAGTAGACTCTAAGTTCAGGCACCACGGCGATGATGGTTTTGAGGACGAGAGCGATGATGTCCGACCACACCTTCTTGATGTCTACGCCTTTGGCTGCGAGCCTGTAGAGGACGCTGGAGAGGGACCGCTTGCTGCCGGTGCTCTGGCTGTCTGAGTGGACAAAGTTCCCACTGTGCACGTTGAGGGAGTAGTTTGTCAGGTGCATGAAGACATGGCTCAGATTCTTCTGGCTTGGTTCCTTCACAATCAAAATGAGAGTGGCATTGATTTTGCGTATGGCGTAAGAATATAAGTAGATCTTCTAATGAAACCTGACAACATCGGTAGCACTGTCATGGATACCTGGTAGGGCTCGGTGCAAAAACGTGTGAGGCCTTCCTTGGCAATGTAGATCTCCAATGGCTCCAGAGACTTTATCAGCACATAGAGGCGAATATCAAACTTGAGCTTGTCGATGAGTAGCGGCCTCTGGATGTACTCCTGGACTACGCCCTGTTTGGCCTGTGCACCTACCATGAGCTTTAGGTCACTGGGGTCACGGATGAGGTAGATGCCGTCCCCCTGAGAACCCCCATCCGGCTTTACAATGAAGGTTGGATTCACTGTGGCATCGTTCTCCTTCACCATGCGAATCTACAGCAGGAGGTGGGAGAGAGAGAGAGAGAGACAGAGAGAGAGAGGATAAGGTCAAGGAAAAAACAACCTTGATGACCAAGATCCCCGAGAGGAGATACACAGCCTAGTATTCAAAAGTATTTGCCCACTATCTGATTTCTTCTATTTCTGAATATTTGTCCCAAGTCACCACAAAATGCAGTTTTTAAAATAATTATTTGATTTATTGAATGTGAAAAAGTGAAATAGTAATTCCCCCTCAGTTTCTAAATTAACCGATTAACCAACTTTGATGATTATTTGGTTCAGTGACACCAGCTTCACCCAGGCATGATTACTGTCAGGCCCATTCGACCTAAACACAATGTAAACAGAACCCGTCTGGCAAAGTGAAGCAGCCTAAAAGGTGTCAAGAAACAACACATGATGCCGCAAACTAAGGAAATTCAAGAACAGATGCTGAACAAACGGAAATCAGTCAGTCTGGAAAGTGTTACAAAGCCACTGTGAAGTCTCTGGGGCGACAGCGAAACATGATGACAGCCATCATCTACAAATGCAAAACACTTCCTCTATGAGCGCTTCAACAACTCATCCGGGAAGTCACAAAAGAAACCAGACGACTGTTTTAAGAACTGCAGGCCTCACGTGTCTCAGTTACAGTAAATGGCTGCAGAGGTTTATAATATGAGACGTTCATGGGATGTTTGCAGAGGTGTCACAAATATTGACAACAATCCAATCCTGAACAATTTGTCGTAAAACTAAACTGCAATAAGTCTAACTTGAAAATGTAACATCCAGTATTAAAGAAAACATTAAATTTAACATTCAAATTAGGTCACAGCTCATCTTTTGAACTTTAAAATTATGACGCTTGATAACCTTAAAGATTGTAATGTCGAACTGGGATGCTGAACAAGATGGATATTGTTTTCCTGTTCGGTTGGTTATCACATATATGAAGCAGTTTGACTTGTCCTATTGTAGATATTTACATCAGAAACAAATTTGCAGGGGACCCTGATTCCAGTGTTCCCTCGATGAGTCCCTCGCTGTGTCAATATGGTTTCATAAAGACCCTAATTTAACTTCTAGCGGCACTGCATCCATTCAAACCAGCTCAAATGCATCATCACTGGTCTTCATGTTGCACAGGTCTGATTAAGCACTGTCTACATTCAATGAGGAGTTTAAACATCCAACTTTCAATTATTTCTTTGAATAAAGCTTTGTCAAACTGACAAACCAACATCATATTATTTAAGTTTTTTCTTTGTTATTTGTGCCTTTTTAATGTTGAACACCTTATTATCGACGTGTAGGAAAGCGGCTGTTCGATAGGGATACAAATTAAATTTGTAATATATTAGTGCCCCCTGCTGGACATTTTATGTAGCTGCAATATAAAACTTCCTTTAAGATCATTCATCAATTCAAAGTGAAAAGTGCCCTTTGATATTATTACAAATAACTGAAACTGAAATGTAACTTCCAAATGTTGGTTGTGCTGGAGAAAATAAAATATATTTTTTAATGAAAGTACTAGGTTTCTGTTATTAGCTCTGACTACAAATATGATTGATGTACAAATCACATTCAAACTTTGGCTCTTTCGTCGTTTGAACAACTTTCCTCCCAAGTTGTTATTTTATAAACGCATAAATTTGGATACTGGAAAAATCGTTGTCACTTCATTTATGTGCTGAGTGGCACACTTGCTGACTGTGCGTGACTTGCTTGTTCATGGCACTCAACCAGGAAAAAGCAGGAGAGAGAAGCTCATTCTTCCCGGATTCTCTCCACTGCTCTTCCTCCCTTTTCAGTGTCGACACTCACTCACAGTGTTTCCTTCACAGGACAACTCGACTAGACTCAACCATGTGTTAAGGAGTGCCAGATTACTATAGAGGGTGGCACGCATGAATGTGTTACAGTCTGTCGTTTCCCCTCAAGGAAAGGGAGCAATGAAGCGAACACAACAGAGACTTAAACAGGCCGTACTATGTAGAACACTACTGTAGCACTGAAGCATGGTGAATAGCCACAGCAAAGGATTAGAAGAGGAACTAAACTTGCTAAATATGATAAATCACTACTGTTTGCATTATTAGTGCTATTTGCTTTTTTTTTTATTGTTTGTTTTCTGACTATTGCATATTTTTGTCTTCAACTCCTATTTAATTTGGGACTATTTGATCACATAAAGGTTACCATTATTCAAAAACTGACTACATTTTATTCTGTGAATTAAAGTATTAAAGACTAATCTTAAACTTTTTGTCTCTTTTTTGTGCAGACCTGAAATAAACATCCTTTCTGAACGCGTCTCCTGTGACCACTTGTGATTGGATCTCATTTCCCTGCTCTATCTTTAAATACACGCACACGTACGTTGTTTCTGTTCCTGAACACCTAGTGCTGTTGTTTTCACCCTGTGCAGTTTGTTTGTGTCAGTGTGTGTCGGCTCGAGTGAGAGAGAAGAGAGGGGCTGAAAGAATGAGTTATGAGTCCTTCTGTGGTGATTAGTGTTGATATTGAGGACACAAACAAATCACTGTATTGTCACTGAAAAGCCTAAACATAGATTTGATTCAGTGTGAATCTGTAGCAGGTCAGAGGACGTCAGCTGAGTAGGCGCTGCTGCATCTGTGGCTTCATTAACACAGCAAAAGTGGTCTGAGTGATCGGATCTCAGGGACACATGGAGGATGCATGTAAGTGCGTTAAGACCTGAACTTAGGACTGACCCCCTGTGATGGGATCACTCAGAACGGATGTTAATATCAGGTCTGAACGGGGCCTCTGATATGCAGTGAATGCAACTTTTCTGGCCTTCCATGACGGCTCAATTCTGCTCAGACAACACATAGAATCCATGTTTTGACTGATACAGTGGGGCAAAAAAGTATTTAGTCAGCCACCAATTGTGCAAGTTCTCCCACTTAAAAAGATGAGAGAGGCCTGTAATTTTCATCATAGGTATACCTCAACTATGAGAGACAAAATGAGAAAAAAAAAATCCAGGAAATCACATTGTAGGATTTTTAAAGAATTTATTTGCAAATTATGGTGGAAAATAAGTATTTGGTCAATAACAAAAGTTCATCTCAATACTTTGTTATATACCCTTTGTTGGCAATGACAGAGGTCAAACGTTTTCTGTAAGTCTTCACAAGCTTTTCACACACTGTTGCTGGTATTTTGGCCCATTCCTCCATGCAGATCTCCTCTAGAGCAGTGATGTTTTGGGGCTGTCGCTGGGCAACACGGACTTTCAACTCCCTCCACAGATTTTCTATGGGGTTGAGATCTGGAGACTGGCTAGGCCACTCCAGGACCTTGAAATGCTTCTTACGGAGCCACTCCTTCGTTGCCTGGGCGGGGTGGGATCATTGTCATGCTGAAAGACCCAGCCACGTTTCATCTTCAATGCCCTTGCTGATGGAAGGAGGTTTTCACTCAAAATCTCACGATACATGGCCCCATTCATTCTTTCCTTTACACGGATCAGTCGTCCTGGTCCCCTTGCAGAAAAACAGCCCCAAAGCATGATGTTTCCACCCCATGCTTCACAGTAGGTATGGTGTTCTTTGGATGCAACTCTGCATTCTTTCTCCTCCAAACACGACGAGTTGAGTTTTTACCAAAAAGTTCTATTTTGGTTTCATCTGACCATATGACATTCTCCCAATCCTCTTCTGGATCATCCAAATGCTCTCTAGCAAACTTCAGACGGGCCTGGACATGTACTGGCTTAAGCACGGGGACACGTCTGGCACTGCAGGATTTGAGTCCCTGGCGGCGTAGTGTGTTACTGATGGTAGCCTTTGTTACTTTGGTCCCAGCTCTCTGCAGGTCATTCACTAGGTCCCCCCGTGTGGTTCTGGGATTTTTGTTCACCGTTCTTGTGATCATTTTGACCCCACGGGGTGAGATCTTGCGTGGAGCCCCAGATCGAGGGAGATTATCAGTGGTCTTGTATGTCTTCCATTTTCTAATAATTGCTCCCACAGTTGATTTCTTCACACCAAGCTGCTTACCTATTGCAGATTCAGTCTTCCCAGCCTGGTGCAGGTCTACACTTTAGTTTCTGGTGTCCTTTGACAGCTCTTTGGTCTTAGTGGAGTTTGGATTGTGACTGTTTGAGGTTGTGGACAGGTGTCTTTTATACTGATAACGAGTTCAAACAGGTGCCATTAATACAGGTAACGAGTGGAGGACAGAGGAGCCTCTTGAAGAAGTTACAGGTCTGTGAGAGACACAAATCCTGCTTGTTTGTAGGTGACCAAATACTTCTTTTACCGAGGAATTTACCAATTAATTCATTAAAAATCCTACAATGTGATTTCCTGGATTCTTTCCCCCCATTCTGTCTCTCATAGTTGAAGTGTACCTATGATGAAAATTACAGGCATCTCTCATCTTTTTAAGTGGGAGAACTTGCACAATTGGTGGCTGACTAAATACTTTTTTGCCCCACTGTATATATCGCACAGAAATACAGAAGAGCAATGATTAGTTTTAAATAATCCAAACTGGAAAATGATACTGTTTTGGTGTTGCACAGCTGTACCTGTGTGGAGAACTGCTGGTACTCCTCAGGTAGGATCCAGGAACGGGGATAGAAATCGTACTCGTCTGGGAACAGCTCCTGAACCGTCCTCATAGCCCGACTCAGGTTGATCTTCCTCAGCATTTCTACCATTCCTGTGATGCAGGAAGCGACATTTCAGAGATGTAAATGAAAATGCAGTTGGAAATGGAAGAAACGATAAATCATATTCTTGTGCAGCTGTTACTGTGAATGCAGCTAGTTTTACTTAGATAGATGCTATAGAACCACTTCAGGATATCAGAATAGAGTTTCCATGCTGTAGAAGCAGACAGACGATGCAGTAAGATATTACTCCATGTAAGAGAGGGATGATACGCACTAATCACTTCAGTCTCTAAAGTAATAATTATTGCCATGGCACGAAAAGGTTCGCATTGCTGCAATGAGGATCAGTGGGGCTTTAACTAAACCCCTCTTGTTGTGATAACTGAATACTGAGTACACATGAAGTAGTGCAAGCTGTAATCGAGCCATCTCTCCTCTTCAAGCGTCAGTATGTGTGGCTTCATGTGAACAGAAGGTTGTAGGGAGAGTGAGGCAGAAGCTGTGTGAAATACCTGGGAACTTGTTCACCTGCCCTGAGACAATATTCTCATTTTCGTGGAAGGAGACGCCATGCCAGTAGATATCACAGGCCGCCCGTCTTCCCAGAGGAAACTGAAAACACACATGAGAGAAAGGTGAAAAAAAGAGGAAATAAAAACAAAACCTGCAAAATCAGATCCTTCAGAAAGACGTAATTCTTTTTCCATCTGTAAATGACCATGTAGGCTTAATCTTTAGCAATTACTCAGGGTATAGGAAGGGCGCTTGTCCTGCTGCTGACCCCAGTGTGGGGATAATCTTGCCTAAAGACGGTAGGTAGTGCGTGTTCTGTTGTGATGAGCTGGGAAAGAGGAGAGAAGTGATACTGTAAAAGGATTTAGAGAGCTCGGAAATCCTACTGGCACAAGGCACAGCTTTTGTCCTGGACACCTCTCCTCCTGCCCACACTCACACACTCCGAACTACAGATTGTGCATCAAATGTGTTTGTTACGATCAAGTTATAAGAAGAGGATATTCCACTCATACTGTGAAAAGAATCGTGCTTTGAACGTTTGGACATTCTGCGCTTCCATTTTGATTTTCAAGTATCCTGTCATAAAAATGTGTTATTATACAAAGCAAAAACAGTTCCAGCAGTGTTTAGACCCCCGGCTAGTACATAAATTACTATGAAGACAGCTTCTACTTCTCCTATCTCACTTCTCTGAGAGTTTCAAGCGGATTGTGTCTAATTGACTAATTGACTGCTGAAACCCATTGATGCATTTTCAGCTTTTTAACAAACAGGACGAATCACTGTCGTAAGTTTGGTCTCAACAGATGTCCCTAAAACAGAATGTCTTCTGTATGTCGATGCATCACAAATATTTGTACAAGTATCATCTAACTTAAGTGATAGTGATAAAGCTCCTACTAAATGGAAATGTTAACCGCCCTCTGCTTACATAAGTGACTCCATCAATCAATTATCTACAGTTCAATACTTCGAGGGTCACAGGGGGATAGAGCCAATCCTGGCTGACACAGGGCGAGCGGTGTTCTCCACCCTGGACAGGTCTCCATTCCATCATAGGTCAGATACACAGAGAAAAACAACCATTCTCACCTTCAGGCAATTTAGCGTCTGTGGGAGGCTCATTATAAAAACATGCCGACAGCGATGATTCCTTATGCCAAACATAAACCTAAATATTAAACTTTACAGTATGCTATCTCCAATAACAACATTGTAAGGAATAAGTAATATGATGCCACTTCAGATAAAGACCAAACCTTCTGGAGGGCTTGATGACATTATAAGCTAACTTCGGTGAGAATTTGACCAATATTTATTTTATTTCTTTTGCAATTCAACTTAAACTGTTATAATCGCTCGTAAAGCTTCTATGTTTTATATTGGAGATATATTGTTTAAATAAATATGGAGCTTGAAAAGAGCTTTTAAACAAAATGAGAACCATTTCTCTTTGATATATATCAAATTCACACAAGTTCAAACTTCCTTAGCCCGAATCTGCGATCAGAAAGGTTTCTTATTGGACCAAATCGGCAAGCCAGAATTCATTAAGATCTGCCGCTGTGCTGCCCAAAAGTGTGATGCTTTGACACGGAATGACGCCATAATGTATTTTAGAAGCTGCACTTCCTGATTTCCAGCCAGTTCATCAGACCCAGTGTTAATATCACTTGACACAGCTCACATCTGAGTTTCAAAGGATCAACAGTCAGCTGGAAAGTATGACGTCACGAGTCTATCTTTAACTGAATATTATCACGACCCTACATCAAGTTGTACAAGAAGGTCAGCTTCTATCCTGATATGACACCTCCACACTGTCCAGGCACAAGACAGTCCAGTGGAAGAATTACATCCCGTTAATGAGTTAACGTGTGAAACGGGGGAAACCCTGCTTGACAGCCAGGGCTGCTATAAATACTGGCAGAGAGATGCCAGCGTGTAACCGTCTAATTACATCAGAGAAGGAGGTCAAGTTGATCAGAGTCGTTTCTAAGGGATCCGGCCCACAAATAGCCATCAAGTGTGCGTATGGAAAGATGGATGGACAGGTGCATGTTCAAGCTACTGCTGTGGACTTCATCATGCACGGGTCATTTTCCAAATCCACTTTGAGCAGGAACACACTTTACTCACTGAAGTACAGCACTTTAACTTAGCTACTTTAGCAAAAAGCAACAATATGAAGGGTTTTTTAATTCCATTTGATCGATCATGTCTCCAGTTAACAGAACTTATAATTCAAGTCATTCCGCCTACTATTCTATTATGAAATTCCCCATGGGGATGAATAAAGTATCCATCCTTCTATTCTCCAAACATGCTACAATGGAAGCCTCTAAGTGAGAGGTACCTTCGTGCCTTTTAAAATTCATGCGCTTTCATTCAAAATGTCAGCTTCATCTGTTGGATTCTCATAAATAATACCAAGCCTGTGATTAAATGCACGGTTATTAGTCTAATTTTCTGAACCCTCTGGCTTGGCACTCCCTCTCTCTGCCTCAAAGCGGACTAAAAGTCTATTGGATTAGAGGAGCTTAAGGCTAATCATTTCCCACCGTTTAAGAGAATGCCATATGCTGGAAGTCGGTTGACAGCGTCCTCTCAGGTCAGAGAACACTGCAGATGTAGACACGCAGAAATTTGGATGCAAAGTGACCTTAAAGCCAAACTGTGCAACTAATCAGTCACTAAAACACCCTCAAAAAGTGTATCTGCACCACTTGTTGTAAAGGTGATAAAGTGGTAGGCTTGTTATAACTCGTTAAAAGAGATTTTCACCAATATATTTCATGACTGATCAAAGAAATAGAGCGAGAATACTTGAGTTTCTACCCCTTCAAAGATGTTGACAGGTACTTTCAAAGTGATACAGGATCTATAGCGCCCTTGACTTTGACGGGGCTGGATCGTGTGGACAAAGCAGGGTAAGGTATAGTCCTCCCCTCTCCTGTTTCCATCACCAGAGCTGAGAGGGTTTAAGTGTCACTGCGTGGTCATCGGTGACAAGTAGAGTCTTTACTTCAGCCGTCTCATTGCATTGCCCGTCTTTACTTCTCATGCATAATGGACATCGTGTTGATAATGGCTGAAACAAGGGTATTCGTTGCATCACGTTCACACTCACCAGATGGTGTTTGTGGCTCGGAGTAAGAAGAACTGGATCAATTAGCCCTCTCATAAATCTTTTAAAGTTGTCGCTTTTCTTTTGGAATAACTTTCATCCACAGCCATTGCCTGTGCATTTTTAGAGGGAGGCCCTTGTAGCTGGTTTTATATGTCATCTAAAGAATAATGGGCCAAGTCTTGTGTTAACAACTTATTCAACACAAACTTTGATAGAGATCATGAAAATAAATGGGAAATGGGAAAAGGGCAACAAATAATTATACTTTAAATAAGTTATCTGACAGGACTTTCTTGGCTTTGTACACTTGCAATTAAATTATTTTAACTTTCATATGCTTAGTGTCCATGTCAACATACACAATGATGGCACATGTCTGACAACACTTTCATCAAGTTGCAGCATCAGTGTTCTAAATATTAGTTTGACTTCCGGGTGCATGATCAGCCAAAGACAAAGCTACCTTCTCCAAGCCACTGTGGTAAAGTGGCAGGTAGCGACGACAAGGATAAATATGACACTACTCTGTGTAAATATTTAAAATAGTTGTACTGACTAGACATGACCAACACCGATCCTTTTTAGTGTCCCATGTTTTCCTATTTGACCACCTTCATTAATGTAAGCTATATACACGTATGTCTATACATTAATGTGAATGGTGATGTAACTGCTGAGAAGCTGTGATGTACCATGAATTACAGATTTACAAAATAAAAAAATTTAAATTTTAACACATTGTCTTTACTTTTTTCATAAAATAAATAGATAATCTGAGTTCGAGTATGGAAAATCTTTTTACAAAAGCTTCTACACAGAGTGGAGTTTAAGTTCAAGAGTTTTTTTGATTAGCATTTTGTCATGTTCCTGATTTGGAACGAGAAGAAACAACCCAATAACTACATAAACTAGTCCTGTTGAGACAGAAAAGGTTTTCCAAAGGGTGGCAAGCTAACGTAAATATAATGATTAGATTGATTTAAACTCTGACTTAATAATCAATAACAATAAAGGAGTCTTTTACACAATGTTACATGCCCAGTAGAAGTGATCTGAAGCTGTAGCAGTGCAGGAGGAATTTTATCCTACTCCATCCACAGTCACATAAACACAGGCAGCTTTTGCCTGCGTGTAACTTTGACCTCTGCAACTCTAATCCAGCACATCTCCCTTACTGAGCTTCCTCAACATCAAGAGGACACGTGATAAGCATCTTCCCTGTGGAGCCGAATCAAACAAAGCAACAGCCTGAAGGACTCAAACCCATGACTTTAGCTCTCTACAGTAGAGTACAGCCAGCATGAAGCTTATGGTCACGTCACATGTGAGGCATAGTCTAACTGTTAGACGCTATTCATTCACAGAAGGCAGTTAAGCAGAGAACCATACCACTGAGAGTCACTCATGTGCAGGCTTCCATTGAAATGTGGATGTTATCATTAAACCCCCCCTGCACCAGAGGGGACAAACTCCATAAGTGGAGGTGCTTACTGTTGTGTTTAGCAAGAGGAATAAGTGGCAGACATGTTCCCGCAGAGTTTGAGGGCAGTAAAGCAAAGGTTTTCCTGGATGCTCATTATATCATTATTGATGCTCTGAGCAGTGTCAGGGATGTGGGACACTGGATGAAAAGCGTTTCTCAAAGACAAACAGCAACGCCGCACACCTCTTTCCACTTCAACTGCTTGATGCTGATCTTCAGCGCCTCCAACGAGGTTTTGGCTTTCGACGTGTCCACTGTCACTGGTCGTCTCCTCCTGGCCGGCTTGAATCCGTCCTCGCGGCGTGTCTCTTGGTTGTTCTTGGAAGCATTGTTGGCCACACAGTTCCCGTTAGTCTCGGACTTGCCCTGCAGGATCATCTCAGTTCCCTCGATGTGAAGGGTCCGCTCAGTCTCCTGCCTGTTCGAGTTTTTCCCCACATGAGCAGAGACAACAGACCCAGGCGAGGACGCGTCTGGGGCGTGCATGCCACTGGTGTTCTGGGCATCTTTCCCCTGCTTGGTGCGACCTTTGCCTCGGGGTCTGGAGCCGACGGAGGTGCTGATGATGCAGCAGGGGTCCGGTGAGACGGAAGCAGCGGGGGAGGACGCCGGCAGCTGCTCCTCGGCGTCCACGTCTTCTCCTCTCCCAGCCTCCTCGCCCAGTGTTTTCATCTGCTCGAGCTGAACCTTGACTTGGATATAATGGTCACTCATCGTGCGAGAGGCTGGACGGGGCACGGCGGCACCACAACAGTGCTACGATCCAACTCCGGCCGGCTAACGTTGACCTGCAACGATGTGGTCCGCATCTCTAGCTCAAAGGGCTAACTGGGGAGGGAGAGCATGTCATTCACAGCCGTGATGTGCCCACAGCTAGCGAGACACCGGTTGACATCTCCGGCTAGAGAGCTAGCACAAGCTAACGACGGTGTAATGACGCTACTAAAGCAAGTGGCTCCCACCAGCTGCTGCTGACTTAGCCGCTAATGCTAAACACTGGTGCTGGCTGCTGCAGTAAGGGCAGCTCGTAGAGGCACTTCCGGTGTCAACAAAAACTGCAGGCACCTGCCTTTAACCTTTAAATAGTGAAAGTGAAATGTTCTGATATTGAAGCAAACTGTTATTTATACTTTCCTGGCTAACCAGTAATTTCAAGTACATCTCCACCAAGGTTACCAAGTACAACTTGAAAAGTAAAAAAAATGTTGCTTTTGATGACAGATAGACATTCAAAATGTCTAGATAATCGCCTTTTATCTTAATTATTTGTGCAAATGCAGATCATAATAACTAATTAAAAGCATTAAATTATAGCATTGTCTATTGTAACGACCTATTGTGTCAGTGGCAGTAAATGTTAATAATGCAACCTTAAAAAGGGCTACAGAGCTGCAATAACAGACACAAACAGCAGGTTTTAAATGTGTCATAAAAAGCAAAGGTATTGTAGTAAGGACTGGGTTCAAGTGACTTTAATATTAACAAATCTTTTAGTAGATACATATTTATTTGGGAATTCGGCCGTATTAAAATACAGCACATATGAGCACAGCATGTAGAAAAGAATAAAACAGATGTGAAGGGATGACACCATAAGTATACGCAGCGTCTCCACCATCCATGACCCGGAACAATAACAAGTAAGTAAACGTTCACGAGCCAGTCCAGCATGGCAACTGACAGCTGCCTCAAATCGCGGCAGCTGCTAACCCGCAGTTTCTGTTGCCACCGGAAGTGCCTCCACGAGCTGCCGCCGCCACGATTTGCTGAGCTCCACCTGACGTCAGCCTGTCAAACTTCATTTAGCGAACACATGGTTCCGAAGCGGCTCTGCAACTCATGACACACTTTACCTGCCGGGGCCGGGAGGTACTTTTATTTTGTAACAAAGAGCAGCGTCGTTCAGATGTGAAGTCCCCTGTATTATTACCCCCCCCTCCCTCCTCCTCCCGTGTTGCTAAGCAGCAGGAGGCAGAGCAGCCTCCACGAGGGGCTTTGAACCTGCTTTGAACCCGGCTCATGCTGCCTTCACTGCCCCTCGTAACTCCCGCCGCTGGCCTTATTGACTTCGTTATAAATAGAGCCGAGACTCTGGTGGAGTTTAGATTTGTTTCGATCCTGTGAGCTTTACTGACACCAGAATGTCCATATCGTTATACGAATAAATAAATGGCACGGTGTAAAAACATAGAATAAAATCATCACACTTTAAGAGTAGACGGGGATTAATCAACAAACAAACTTGCTCTGATTAAATATGATTATTTCCTAAATCCTGAATGTTGAGGAATTTTTGACCATCCTCACACATTACTGCATAGGCCACTATATATTATGTATATTGTATATTACAATATATCTGTACAGGAGAATAGTGCCTGTCTAATTCCACAGATACTCATTTCTAAGCAGTACCAAGGTCAGGTTATAGATAAAGGACCAACCAACAGTACATTGTGGTGTCTATGTTCAGGGACTTTCAACTCAGATGCTCCAGACAGAGAGACACCAACTTCAACTCTTTTGCGTATTTCACCAGTGGCAAGACGTAAGGACACAACATGAATAACAGGAGAGAAGAAGGCTGTGCCATCTATTCTTTGACTGATCAGTTTCTGCAGACACTGTATCGTCCTGAGCTGCCTCATCTTGTCCTGTGTCTCTGTGGAGTGTGACAAGCTTCTTCTCTGTACAGCACCGAATGCATCTTACTGACTGATGATTTTCCTCTACACTTACTCGAGTTGCCCAGTTTAGATAAATACAATCTTAATCACAATGTGTGGAACATTTTAATCAACTAAACTTTATTCATGGATTCAAAGTTCATACCTTTTTAATTGTCTCTATTCCATTTCCCACATGTCCATCAGTGTCACATCAGCACCAGCAGGGACATTTCAATATTTGCATTGTTCAATCCATCACTGAATCTTACCTCTGCCACAGCTTCATACTCAATTATACACAGGAATCAACAATGTTCCACTTATATTCACAGTTACAGTACAAAAACCATCACACTCTGGCACAATCTGACACTTTGTATCTACTAGGGAGTATCTACGAAACCCCAAATTATCCAGTATATTTTAAAAACCAATTCTTGACGGTCAGTTTCCCCAAATAAAATTAAAGGCATTGCCCTGAGATTTCTAAACAGATGAAAGTGCTGCTTAAAAGAATGCTCATGAGAAAAAAAAAGAAAAACAAACATGCTGGGGGTCTTATGAGGTTTTAAGAGAATAGATCAGCTTCCTCTTCTTTGTCATATTGTGGATTCCAGGGACGTGCACAGACATTTCGAGGGCCCACTGCTCTAACATGAAAAAAGGAAACACCCCGACCCCCCTTTGCTAGTGTAAGTTAACATACTACGTAGATAAGCTCAAAACACAAAATCATATCTATGTTTAAAGTCATTTACAGGAAACTGTAGCCTAACACAGTCATCTATCCGATTGCAAACCACAATATTTAAACTTTGAAAATAAAGAGAAAATGGCTCTACATCATTTCTTAAAATCTTTTATGACCGGATTATATCACACTTTAATATGGTCAAACTTTAGAAACTATTGGGACGACTCATATCTATGCACCTAAAATAATAATTAAACTTTTCTGTTCTCCAGGGGGGCAGCTCAGTTAAAGAGGGCAAACGGGCAGTTGCCCAGGCAACTTAAGGCCTGTGCTGTGCACGTCCAATCTGTATTCATTAGTGCACAGCTTCCTGTTGTTCAAAATCAATGAAGGGAGAAAATATATTAAATTGTACATAAGTAACCACCGCCCTCGAGAATGTTTGGCACAGTTTCATGAGAAAAGAAAAGTACTCATGTTCATGTTATGATTCAAGGTTCAGGCAGGATGATCTCAGCCTGTTTTCACGAGTACTGAGTGTTAGAGATTTTCTTCCACAGTAACGTCTTCAGGTTGTTGAGGACCAGCGAGTGATGCACCTCCATCTGGCTCGCCAGGCCGCTCAGCGTCACACAGGTGCGCAGCTGCTTCTCCAGGTCTCCGCGCAGGTCTGATGGCGCCCCGAACAGCAGGAAGTCCTGCAGCAGCACGCACACCTTTGCGAGATTGGGCTGCACGACCTCAGTGTTACACTGCTTCACCAGCCGATCGCAGGTGGCCGTGCAATCCCGGCCGTAAGTGCAGTCTGCGTTGGTCTCGCACCGCCGGCCCTTCAGAAACCCCCGCACAACCGCCTCAGACGCCACACTGTGCAGGTTGACCATCTTGCAGTCATATTTTGTGTTGTAGCCCACATGTAGTGGACTGGCGTCACAGATTAGGAAACTGCCGTAGGAGCCGTGGAACACCTCCTCCACAAACTCCAGCAGGCCTATGGTGATGCGAGCTCTCAGGGGCCACGTCGGCGCGAGCCAGTGGTTCAGGCCTAAACTCAGGGCCTCAGGGACCAGGGCCTGCAGGTAATGAGGCACCTCCAGCCTGTAGAGGGAGCTGTGGCCCACGCGCTCCGTCACATACAAGTCTCCGCAGAAGCCGAGCAGCTTGGGGGTGTGCTCCTTCTCCTGCAGAGCCACCATCAGGAGGAACTCGTTGATCTGGAGGAGAGCCCAGATTGATTTGGCCTCGGCTAGAGTCACTTTGCCATCCTGGTTGATGTCAGCGAGAGTGATGACCCTGTCCACCAAGGTGCTCAGGGACGACTGATCACCAAGGTTCACCTGCAAGAGGGGGGTTGACACTGTCTGGTTAAATATGTATTATTCATGTTTTGGTTTTTTTTGTCTTGGTTTTTTTTCATATTTACTTTAAAACAAGATGTCCAAAGTCATCATTTATGAGAGATACAGAAGATTTCTTCCTACTCTTTTTCGGACGAAAGATGAACTATTCATCAATGTTCATTTATGTTACTTAATATTCATGCTATGTTTTATTCCTACTTCCTATGTTGCTGATGTCTATTTCGTGATATTTTTGTTCACAAATGTTTTTCATTTTACCTTTTTCAAAAACGTTTGAAAAAAACTGAAAACCAACTAAACGGTAATTAAGGTGAGTGATTGTAATTGCTGAAATCAAAACAAACCTTGAGGTAACTGTGCAGCATCTCTTTAAATTCATCCATGGAGGTTCCACGAGTGGGTTTGTCGAACAAGCTCATCTCCTGTCGCAGCACAGAGTCCGGAGCCCCATCGATCTTCACAGGATCCTCGATACCGCACTTGATCACAACAGGCCTGTCATTCCACAGTCCACTGTACACCTGCACACATAGATATATGTGAGAAAACATGTCTACATGCTTGTACTGTATGTGACCATGCAGGCATGAATGGAATACAATGTGAATAAGCACTCAGGGACTGAACATTGGTTTGTTTTCCCCTCTCTCTTATAAAATGTAAAACTGCCTCAATTATTATTTTCAGATGGATGAATTTTTTCCAGCAAACCTGACAATGGTTTGTCTATGAAAAGCTAATGCAATCCAAGCTTTTTTTCCCCATTGAATTGTTGATTTAATATTCTTCATGGAAAATTATAAATAAATATAAGCAGAAAAAGGAAATATTATCCCAAAAAGTAAAAAGATCTGTGCCTCAACTTACATATTAAATCGATGAGCCAATAAATGTTTATTAATTAACTGAGAATAGTAGAATGGCAGAGCAAATACACCTCAGCCTCACCATGAAACCACAATTCAATTCATTTATTAGAATTGGCAACAAATTGCACACACTCAAAAATAATAACATTATATCCAAAATATATATATGTGTGTGTGTGTGTGTGTGTGTGTGATACCATATTGAATACTTTAAGACCTTAAAGTGGCACAATTATGTTCTAAAAGCATAAATACATCCTGTGCTACACTTTCTTTTTAGATCTACAAGAAGCTTGTGTTTTTCTGGCTGGCACATGACAAGCGTTCGCTGCGAAAAGCAAAGAACAATAAAATGTGCAAATTACTTCTTTAGTCAAAACGTCTTGTGTGGGTGTGTATGTACAGTGTTTGCGTGTGTGTGTGTGTGTGTGTGTGTGTGTGTGTGTGTGTGTGTGTTTGTGTGTTTGTGTGCTCATTTTACCTGATGTGTGGAGGACATGGACATGCAGTGCTGCATGGTCAGAGTTCTCTGGTCACACAGAGCCTTGCAGGACGAGCCCGATATGATGCCCCTCCTGTAGTGGTCACACTGCAAAGCAATGTCAATGAGGAATGGTTATATAATGAATCCAATGTTTACATTAAGTATTTCAAGATTTCTGTTTAATCCCACCCTCACTGTGTGTTAGCATTGTGTCAGCTGTGGTGTGACAGCCTTCATACAGGTGACTGAGAAGAAGAGAGGAGTGAGCAAAAAGTGGTTGGATAGGGACGGGCAAGAAAACAATATCCATTATTAAACTTTCAGTGAAGTGCATTAGCTCAGCACAGCCTGAAACATGGGAATCCAGCAAAAAGTGATGAAATCTGGCCACCAGCACCTCTGAAGTGCACAATCTAACACTTTATCTAAAAACAAACAACAGGAGAATTGGCAAGAAAAAACAGAAAAGTGTATTTCCAGCTCTTCTTTTAAGATCTTTCCATGGACACAAGATCAAGTTTCACCGATGCTTCCCCATGTTACCTCTGTTCTTAGTCATGTAGGTAGAAAACCACAATAAGTGTATTGTGGTTTTCAATGTGAAGTATCCTGTGCAAGCTTTCATCCAATGGGCACGCTGCTTTGCAAAGTAAAGTCCTGATCTAAGATCTTCCAACCAACACTTGCTGGTAGTTCCTAAGTCAAGGCTGGAAACTGAGGAGAGGAAATTTACCCATTTTCAAATCATTGCTAGAATAAATGTTTTGAAAGGAATTTGAAATGGTTTTAATGGATGTTGTTTTGTTATTTTTTACAACCAAATGAGAAAAAAACGCAAGATCTCAACCAACGTTTACAAACATCACAACTAAAACCAGATGCTAATATGAGGCTATATTCAGCTGCTACTAATGATACATTTGGCTCAGTAACATAACATTTAATCAATGGGGCTATTTTTACTTAATCCTTTTTTTTTATTCTCATTGAGAGTTTCAATCTCTTTTGAGATTTTTGAGAGACATTCACACTAAGCAAATAAATACAACCCAACCAAAAAGTCCATGAATCAAAGCAACACAACATCGACTTAATCAAACCAATTACAAGAATCATGAAAAACATCATATAACCAAGATTTTAAATCACCAAGGGGAGGGTGGAGCTGTTTTCAGACATAAACTTCACTGGAGAATTGGATGTGGACTTTCTGCGGTGGAATTCTTAACACACATGTGCACAACCAAGATTCTCTGTTTGGACAACACCGAAAACCATACAGAAATCTCTGCAGTGTTCACGTGAGGGGTGGCATCGGCCCTCATCACCACACATCTCTTGACTCTTTGTCTGTGTTAGAAACATCATCAAAACGCCCACTTGTGTTCTGATGATGTTTCCTGTATAGACGATCTCCTGCTGTGTTCTGACATCGTTCTGACTATACCAGGGGGTGGGCTGGACAAAGCCTGCAGAAGATGCGGAGCCTCTCACTCTGACATTTGCGTTCTCACGTACAGCCACTCCGGCGAATGTCCGCAGGATCTCCAGTGTTCAGTGTTTCAGACGAAAGCAGCTTAAGACTCCAGTTGTAGGAAAGATTGCAGCCCATTGAAAGGTGCATATAGGGGATATCTGCGGTGATGTGGTTACTGGATTCGTGGCCTTTCTGATATGGTCACTGTCTTGTCACCATTGTGCCGTGAGCGTCAAAGTGTTGAGACTGTACTTACGATGACCATATGGCAGACATGCCCGCGGCAGAGTTCCGTGTAAGAGGCGTACTGCATGTAGATGACCCAGCTGGTGACCAGGATGCCCAGCCATGCCAGGAGAAGGTACTTCACCTTAATGGCCGGGAGACGACTCTTCGGAGGGAAGCAGGGGCAGGAGAAGAGAAAACAGAAAACGGTGAGCCAAGAGGACGTGACAGCTGGTTGTAGAATCAGGACTACAACGCAACAGTGCAGTGACTGAGAGAACAGCTGGTCTCTTGACCTCAGGATACAACCAATATGATGGAAAAATAATATTAAATAGAAGTACAAGTGCATCGGAGCAAAGAACATATTACATGGCAAAGTCCTGCTTTCAAAATCCAACTTAGTACGTACTTTTATTCTACTGTATTCCCTGATTTGACCTAATTCTAGTTTTTATTGTGGTATGGAGTGATCATGCTCACATTTCTGTCACACGTTTTAGTATTATAGTATTTAATAAATGAAAATACAAGTACATCGTGGGTTTTCAGTTTAACGTAATAAAGTACAGAACAACTTACAGAACAATCTAAAGCTCAACTCTTTTTTTTAACCTTACACTCACAACATGTCTTTTGCCTACAATGCTCAACATGATAGAAAACTCTTTATTACATCAGACCCTTGACTCAATTTATGTAATAAAGGTACATGAATATTATATACGTAATTTAAATACATAAAATTTGCATTTGAGGCAAACAATTTTGAGTTTTTTACTTCCAGCTGTTCTTGTTTTAGTTGATTCATTTGCTTTAAATTAAATATCATGTATTGTATTGATTCCTTTTACTTCCTTCTGCTATTTTGCAAACGTTACTGTTTCTAAGGTTTCGACCTGGAGTGAACTGCCCATGCACACAGATGGTTGGACACACATGCACTGCAGTGGACCCTGACAACAACACAACCACAACGTGTGACATGATCCTGATGCTCCCACACAGACAGTACCTGCAGGCCTTTGGAGAGAGGGCAGAACAGCACCAAGTGGACCAGTCTCCTCACAGCCCTGGGCATCATGAGCGCGCGCGTGTGTGTGTGTGTGGAGGCAGAGAGCAGAGATCACATCCTCACATCCTCATCCTCATCCTCATCCTCATCCTCATCCTCAGCAGCAGCAGAAAGCAGATCCACACCAGTTACACAAATAACCACAAAAAGACCCGTATGATTATGAATCCATGATGTTTCCTGCACCAACACACACACACACACAGCCAGGATCTCAACTCCACAGCACCGTGTCCTCATCCATCCCTTTCTTTCCTCCTCAAACGTGAATCATTCGCAGGAAAGACAACACCGATCATGATCGCGTCCTTGAAACGGGGCAGTTTGTGATTCAGGATCCATCTGGTGCAGGAAACTCTCCGCCGCAGCCAGGAGGAAATGAAAAGGGACGAGAAACGCCTTGAGCTGCGATCGAGAGGAAATCCGTTAATGATGATATCTTTAAATCTGAGAGGACATTTCTGCGGCTCAGACACGAAACCTCTGTTTCCCAGCGACTCATCACTGCGCTGCTGCTTTAAAGGGGAGGATGCGGGGAGCTGCTTCTTTATTCTGCCGACATAAATCTGCCCTGCGTGGGTGTGCGCGCGCGCGTGTGTGTGCGCCTCATGTCCCTGTCTCTATGTGAGGAATAACACATGTCAACAGCACACCCTGCCTTACATATACTGTATTTACCACCTGTTATACATGGAGGATTTGAATTAGGAGCATAAACAGGACACACTTAAATATTTTATTTTGCTAAAAAAATAAATAGGCCACTTGGTTAGTTTCAGTTTTGTTATGACATTTGTATATTTGTCTCCTTTTGTCTTGTAGGTAGATTATTATGAGACCTATTAAGCCCACTAACAATGTAGCCACGTAAAACGTTATTACATATCACAAATTAAAGTTTAAAGAGAAAATTACATGTTTTATATTCTCTTTACTTCTTCTTAAAACCAGTCAAATAGAAAAGTATCTTTACTTTTCCAACAATCACTTGACAAAATGTATTAAATCTTAACTAATACCCCAGAGGCCAATAAATCAAATACTCAATGGCAAATTTACATACTCTTTCTGAACTCTTTCTGAAGAGTATAATAGTAAAAACCTTTGCTGGGCTACATTTTGTCACTTAAAAATAAAAACTGAGTTAAAAAAAAAATGATATGCTGTTAACTTTTTCTTAATCTGTAAAAAATACAAAAGCACTTAATTTTTTTTAAATGAAATCAAATCTATAACAATTTATTTTTATACCAAGTATTTCCAAAATGTATTAATTTATTTCTTAAATCTACCTGCAGCTTCTCATTTTGTCCAGAAGGGTCGTGTTGGTTGTAGCTCAGTATCTGAGCAAACACTTGGAGTAGTTACTTTGCACCACTTATTGGATTTCAGTTATCGATGCATTAATGTGTACTTTATTGTTGCAGCAGGTAATGGAAAGGCTCATTTTATTTACTGAATTTAGGGCCATATAGCCTTTAATCCCCCCACAGGAATAAAATAGTATTATCATAATCTTTGATTAAATACATTATTTGCATCTGGATGATAGTGGAGTACATGAATAAAGTAGCAGCAAATTATAAATGAAAAGATAAAAATGATTGTGGTTAAAAAAAAGAATCCAACCGTGGCATGAATGTGGATTCACCAGAGGAGAAATAACTACATTGCAATCAAGAACAGTTTCAAATTTATATACACACAATATGCATTTATTCATTTAAAGGCTTTATGACATTTTGTTGTGACATGTTGCCGCACATACGTTTGAAATGAGTCCATGTGTTGATTTATATTTACTGGGTTTAACCTGCACCAACAAAGCCTCAAGGGTACAAGACAGTGGCAGCATGACAGGAATATTGTGATTAGAGATGAAGATATAACGTAAACCAGGGAAGCACCGGTCTAATACTGACTGGATTTCAGTAAGAATAATAGAAATGACTCTGTTTAATTATATATGTGCTTACTACATCATGTGTAAGTAGTGCACCAGTACATTTTGCTTGGAGAGCTAATAAGCATGAAGAGAACGAAAAACATATTTCACACTTGCTAGAATGAGTCCTAAAGCCAATGACACTGTACAATATGTGACAATAGAAAACCCCTTGTTTCATATTATGCTCTATTGTTTAAATAGTTGAGATTGTGGTTATATTGCACAGCCCTCCATCTCATTAAACACTGGTATTGGGTTGATTCTCAAAATGATACTAAAAACCAAGTTCAGATTGGTGCTTCCCTAATGTAAAGGGTTGTTATGTTCTAGACTAGAGCATGTGAGTGTGAATATGGCAGTAACACAAAGAGCTGTCTGATTTTAGACGTCAACAGTGATGCACAACATACTTTATAACTTTTACACAACTTCAGTCTTCATACAAAGACAGCACTGGCTAATTCAACTTGTCCCCATACACCAACATCACAGCTTTTCTAAATATAGATGATGAATGGGAGCCGCAGCCAGTCTTAACTCATTAATACACAATTATTAATGTCTCTTGTATCAGAAGATATGATGTCATGAGCTTGGCGTGGAGGGAGCTGTGAGGCTGTGCACCAGCTCCATCTGCCTCCTTTTGTCTTTGGCACGGCTGATGGTCATCTTGAATAAGCGACAGTACAGCTCCATGGCAACCAGAGTGTCGTCATTCCCAGGCACGGGGTACGTGATGAGGCAGGGGTTACAGTTCGAGTCCACCACACCCACTGTGGGAATGTTCATCTTCGCTGCGTCTCTGATGCCCACGTGCTGCTGGAACACGTTGTTGAGGGTGGACAGGAAGACGATGAGGTCTGGTAAGCGAACGCCTGGGCCGTACTGGATGGGGGCGTTGGTGAGGAGCCCCCCCTGCCAGTACCGCGTATGGGCGTATTCCCCGCAATCCTGAGCGGTGCTCTCCACCAGGTGGCCGAACTGACGGCGGCGGCTGACGAACAGTATGACGCCGCCACGGTACGCAACGTGGGCAGTGAAGTTCAGGGCTTGCTGAAGGTGCTCCACAGTCTGGTCAAGATCGATTATATCTTGGTCCAAGCGGCAGCCGTACAGGTAGGGCTCCATAAGTCTAGATATTAAAGAAGAGAGAATTACAGAGAAATTAGAAAATTAACAGACAGAAAATTGGTACAGTGCAAACCTGGCAGAGAACAGGGAAGAGACCAACTGCCTGGTGTTTATGGGTTGTAGATTTCAGTTATTGACTCCAAACAAAAATGATTCTGACACCGGGACGTGCATTGGTGTTAGATTAGGTTTCATTTATTATGTGATTTGGTTATGATAACTTGTTAGGAGTATTTGTATTTAAGTTACATATACTTAAAACTTTTAACAGTTTTAACAGCATGTTAAATTTCAACTTGAAATGTCCCAGGCACCGGCCACTTTTGAGGCACCGGGGAAAAAAACAAAACAATGTCATGACTGTGTACAGTAAAAGGGTTCAAATATGATGCTGATCAATACAGATCCACTCCTGAATTAAAGCTCAAAGTTTGCACAGGAATATCACAGTCATGTGTTTCATTTTTAATAAATGTGCTGGATGACAGAGCAAAAACAAGATAAGTATCAATTATCAAAACTTACTAGAGCTGAAACAATAGTTAGTAAGTCAATCATATCAATTTTTGATTAATAAACAACTGATCGAGACTTTCCCACTTCTCAATTGTGAGGACTTGCCGTTTGTACTCTTCTATGACAGTCATCTGATTATCTTTAGATGTTTCACTGTTGTTGGACTAAATAAGCAATGTTAAGACACCATTCCTACATCTTAGACACCAGAACAATAATTTGTTAATCAAATTAAATAGTTAGATTAATAAAACAGCCTTTACATCACTAAGTTTCATCTGCTTCTCTGAAGGTAACTACATGGTAAAGTAAACAGCCCGCACACCTTCTGAAACCAGCATCTCAGCCACAGTTATTAATTTGTATTATTATGTGTGTAAAGTCAAACCGACCTGTGCCTGCAGCCTTGCTTATGTCCGAGATGAACTCTGGCGTCGAACAGGTCTTTCACCGAGAAGAGCTCAGCCACACGGAAAAAGTCCGGTTTGTCCAGAGGCAGGCTCAGGGCCTTTTCTGCAGGAAAGAGACATTGATGTAAATCTGAGGGCCACAGATGGTTCTCACACATCCATCCCTGCTACGGTGACTCACCTGAAACATCGTCGTGTACAGGTTGAAGAGGTTTAGCGGCCGTAGCAGTAGCATATTGATGTCCACCACACGAGTATCCGGTGGTAGCAGCTCGCAGCTGCCGCAGCCCCAACAGTCCTGAGCAAGAAACACAGACATCTGAGGTTAACTGACAGCTAGCATTTCTGCTAGCTACTCGGCTACTACTGACGTTAGCTGTCAGTCGCTAACCGACAAATGCATGAATTCAGAGCTACAGGTTTGCTAACTTGAGCTGTAACGATGTGAACTACACTCACAAACAAGCAGGTGATACTGAAGTGTTTGGTTTTACCTTTGGTCAGTGCTCGGGCAGCCATGCTTGCAGGAGTCACCTACCGCGGAAGGTCAGATTCTTCGTCTTTATCATTTCCGGTTTACGGAGGAAGCCAATCAGCGTTAAAATGAAGTACCGCCGCCTACTGTGTGGGAGTGGAACATTTATAATAGTTTTTGTATTTTTCAGTGAAAACTGTATTTGTTTTATTTAATCAACCTAGTTTCAAATAATGTAGTGGATTATTTAACAAAAATGGTAAATAAAATCTGATTTTCTACTCAAGCTTTCCTTAGTTACATCTTCAATGTTTCTCTATTAAATCAAAAATGTGAAAAATGGCTCGCTCCACAGACCTCATTACTTCACAGTGCTCACATAAACGTATAAGATGTTAAATTCCTTAAACACAGTGTTTATGTATCTTACTTGTTAAGATATTCTCCTCACGTGTCCTCCTCTCACTCCTCATGGACTACAATACCCAGGATGCCAAATTATTATTCAAAAAAACCTTCACAACTTTATTGAAAAACTTCAACACCACTGGAAGCAATGCCTTACTATTACAGAGCTATACAATGTATATAAATGTTAACATCAAGAAATAACTCCATAAGAACATGTTTGGCAATAAAGATGACACATTAGAGACGTTCTATAAACAACAGCTGCAGTGTGAAGAGAAACCCATGTCATCTATGGCCAATGACAACCCAGTGTGAATTGAATATACAATATACAATAGCATTTAACAAAAATACTAAAACTCTGCATATTAGAATTTACTTTTTTACTCCAAAACGAAATTCCCTTTATTTGCTACATAAACAAATTAGTAAACTTGAACTTTTTTTCCCCATGTATTAATGCGAATTTTGGAAGCTCTACTAAATGTATAACATTATAAACAGGGCATTAACCATTGTTTTCTCAAAAATAAAAAATGGGACAATAAAAATAAAGGGTATATTCCAAAATATAAAACTTCCATTAGTCTGGAACATCAAAACTGACAAGAAACCTTCAATAAAATAACACTTAAATGAAGTACAAAGTAATTATCCAACAACCTGCAGACTGTTACATCAAACATTGTTCTACATGCACATTTTGAATGCAAATTAGAGATTTATTTGGTCATGCTGGGCTCGCTGGGTGCTTCACTTCTCCTGCAAAAAGATGGAAATGAACTGAGATGAAACGTTCTGTTTGATAGTGATCACTCGCTGAAGAGACAATCACATACCTGTCCACTGGAACAAACTGCAGCTTTCTTTTGACGCGCTGCAGAGTCCTTCTTTTCTGCACAGGTATACTAACGAGAGAGGCTTTCCCCTGCAAGCATTGTGAATTACATATTTAATACTTGCAGTGGGTCAGGACAACGTTTTGATGAACATCTGGCTTCATCACGAAAAGGATACAAATAGTGAAGCTTCGAAGCTTGTTTTATTTCATTGTACCTTCTTGCAATTTTCAGACAGTTGCTTCCTGCAGAACATCCTGCTTCTCTCCTCTGTGGTGAGAGCTATGCAAGGTCTGATGGTGATGCCAGGGTCAATGGCACTGGACAAAGACCTGGGCAAGGCAGAGCAGGACAAGTGTCAGACCACTCCTCATTAATACTTGACAATCATATACCGTACTTCATTAAAGCATCCATCTTCAAGTGGAAGTGCTGCAAAGAATCAAACTGTATTAATGAAGAAGACCCACCGCTGTTTGGATCACACTCTTTATTACACAGATGCACTTAAGACACAGCAAAGTTTTTTTCATTTGAAAGAGAAAATGAAAAAAAAAAAAAAAAACACTTCTTACAAAATATTTACAAAACCTGGCAATGCACAGCATGTTCGGTAACTTTTTTTTTTGATAAACAAAAATAAATAGCCTTTTTTCACATAGGAATTTCAAGAAAACTTTAACATGACAAAGAAATGAACACACTAAATATTAAGTTGAGCAAAACAGAGAGAAGTAATAATGTGGCTTCTGTGGAAAGTGGAACAACACTTGAGTCGTAGAGGTATCAAGTCCAAGACTGTTTTAGTGGCTTACGTCAACAACTGAGCTTCAACTTCCCATCTATTAATTTACAACCATACAGTGAATTAAAGGCACTGTTTCTAACAAACAAATGTGGGGTAAATTCATTATATCTTCTGTTTATTTGAGAATTGACACAAGCTTGTTCCACTACAATAGCTCGGAAAAGAGGTGCCTATTAGGGGTCAAGGGTCAATGAAGCGTGACATTTTCTTCTTATGTACAAAAGTTAGAAAGGATTTAGTGAATCAGATTTGTATTTAAGTTTGTTTTTACAGTGGCAAAGCATCGGACGGGGTGTTTTTACTAAAGATTTAAAGATATGGATTTAGGAAAATTTTAAAACTATTTTGATGAGTTTAATTTCATGTTATTCAAGATTTTATTATAATATTTTAGCAACAGTATATTGCTGCATCTACATATGATTTCCACAATAATAGGATTATGGTTTGCTATTAACAAATATTGTCATTATTGTCCTTGACTAATTAGCCAATTATTTTGTAAATCAACTGATCCATCTTCTATTCTAAGGAACGTAGTAAAAAGAGGCAAAAAATGCCCACGGTGACATCTTCAAATGTGTTCTTCTGCTACGACCGACAGTTCAAAAGCACATGAATTAAGCAGTGTATCATACTTTGATGACGAAAAGGAGCAAACTTACATTTGAGAAGATGGAACCATCTTCTTTTGATCAAACAATGGTTTCAGGTCTAATTATGTTTCCCATGTACAAGCCCCCCCCTTCTTGTCTCCTTAACCACCTCAGTCATGGCACCAAGCTGTGTTAAATGTGTCAGGTTTGATGTACTGGACATCTAAATGTGACATTTCTAATCATAAAATATATATTTGTGTTCTGGCTTTTATTGAGATACAACTAAATAGGACATTGATAAAAACATGAACAATGATGACTTTTTAACTTTTGCACATAAAAGGGTCTTTAAGTTTAGATATGACACGTAACTCGTGTATGATTATGAAATGACTGCACATTTTTTTCTGATTTATAATTCATGTTGTTCCAGTGACACCTAAAACAGATCCTTAGTACATCCTTACTTTAAGCATTTTGGACAGGTTATTTTCTGGATCACTTCTTTTTACATAAAATGTCATGGATATTTAGGACATTTTCTGCAAGAAAGTATTGTGAATTTGGATTGCAGTTCTACTCATGCAGTCTGCCTCTTCAGTCAGTGTATTGCTTTTCAAAGGCTCAGTGATATGGATCAACCTCTGGGCAAAAAAACGTTGTCATAATGGTGCCATTATGTTACATAGCTGTATAAATGTACAAACAGATAAAAAATGCCTGTTTAGTTTAATTGTATTAACAAACATTCCCTTAGAGTGTATAAATGAATAGGCTTGATTGTAATGTATTTGCAGGGCACAATCAAAAACGTAACTATTATAGAAGTTGGATTATGATGTAATGGGAGATAGTGACCAAAGGAAATACTTACAATGTGGAAAAGCCCTGCTTCTTCTCTGGATTTATCCTGTTGACTGACTCACAATCTGCCTCATCTACAAATTCTTCCTGTTTTCTTTCTAGGTGCATTTCTTTATCACCTATCTTCAATCTCTTGCCTTCTTTCTTTATCTCAACTAGCAAATCTGCTGTCTCCTTTCCCTCGCTCCTTTCCCTGCTTCGGACCTGGACATGGTTGGTCCTGTTTGATTCCAGTTCGACAAACACACTCTTGTCCTTAGGCATATGCACCATACTCTGCGTCTCTCCTTCTAAAGGGCAAGGTGAGCTGTGGCCAGGTGCCTGGCTCTGTGTAAAGGACAACCTTGGTTGCTGCCTGGGAGCGGACAATAGGTTCAAAACAGGGGATCTGTATGTGGTATTTACTGTCTTCTCTGTAGTCCAGGGGAAGGGTGCTACGCTGGTCCTTGTGGAGGACCAAGCAGAGACAGGAGTCTGTGAACTGAGGTGGATGCCTGTGCTTTGATATGGTAGAGTTGCTGATGCAGTCTTGCTGATTTTAGATGAGGTGATATGGAATGGTAGCCGACTGAGAGTCCTTGTGTCAGTAATCGGGAGTCCCAGGCTCTGACGCCACTTGATTGACTCAGAACGAGAATGGGCAATGCTGGAACTCAAAACCGGTTTAACTCTCTCCAACTGTGGGGCAACTTCCTGGACCTCACTTCCTCCCGTGTTAGACCACCGTTGCTCGGTTCTAGCAGCCCCTGCCCCATCTGCTGGCTCCAAAGGACTGGGGCTACAAGACTGGACTGAGGACAGACGTGATTGTGCACCAACGGTTGAGATGTCTGGCACCAAACTCTGTGGTGTTGGAAGAGACTGTCTAGAGAAAGGGTTGGTGATACTTTGTCTTGGAATTTCAGCCAGCTGATTTTCCTGATGGATATCTTCTTCTCGAAGTAGGCTACAAACCACGACAGTACCATTCCTTGATACATCTGCGTCTTTACTTTTCACTGCAGTCGGTACTTTGGCCTTTTCAGCCAGAAATCTTCTGATCTCTTGCTCAATGCTATCGTCGCTGTCTACTGAAGTACTGTCTTCCTTTACCTCAAGAAGAGTGTGAGAGTTGTGCAGCGACATGGAGTCTTGACCTTCAGTCCCTTTCCATGTCCGTGTTTCACCTCCATGCACATCCTGCTCGTTACTTTGATCAGTTTGTTTATGTTGAGAAATGTTCATCTGACTCAATCCAGTTGTATCTTTCACTTCATCTTTAATCTTCTGTACTTTCTTCACAGCACTGCGCTTAGAAAAAGGCTCAGGTTTGGACTTTTTGGTCTGTGAGGCATTTGTTAGCAGTGATTCTTCATCATTAAGGCACTTCCTTGATTGCCGCTTCAAGTCTCTTGTCTTTTTCTTTGTCTTCTTTTTTGTCTTGAGCAGGTCTTTTATGGCAGTGTCTAGGTCCTCGTCACTGTCAAGTGAGCTGCTTTTATCGCCACCTTGTTCAGTCTTATGTAATCCAGCTATTGGGTGAGTCTGACTTCTGTTGGAAAACATCAATGGGCTCAAATCTTTTCTGTGATCAGGTAAAGATATCGGGGCTGTTACTGTCATGTTTTTATCAATACCTGACATGTTGGGATCGCTACTGTTTTCCTCTTTGAGTTTTCTTCTTTGTGTCACCGACATTCTTGAAGGTTTCTTCTGGGTTGCAACTTGTTTTGCTTTCACTTTTTCTGGTTCATTCTCACTTTGAGGCTCTTGGGTAACAGTGGAGCAAGGTGGCAGTTTGTTAACTTGGGCCTTCTGCTCAAGAAACATTCTGATCTCTTGCTCAATCCCATCTTCACTATCGATGGAGCTGTCATCACTTTCCTCATCTGGGCAAGTGTCAGGGGTTGAAGACTTTGAGGGAGATTCAGTAGTCGCACAACTGCCAAGGTCAACACTGGGATGGAAGACTCCGGGCAAAACAGTTTTCGAAATGTCCAATATTGCCTCAGCACACATGAGCTCTGCCGTTGTGTTTGCCTTTGGGGGAGCAGGTGTAGGTTGATCTTTAAGACATTCCACTTTAAATGAAAGTAAACCATTTCCATTACCTTTCTGGTTCTCTGATAGTGAATTCTTGGATATGAAAGCAGATGGAGGTACAGATTTCACTTCTTTCTCCGTTCTGGTCTTCTTCTTCCTCACTTTGGGTTTATTCATGCTTCCAATGCTTGTACTTCCAACACCCTGTATAAACGACTTACTGCAGGGATCTTTTGTGTGCGTGAATGGTTTCAGGACACTCTTCTCCTTAAGTTGCTCAAGTTGGTAGCAGCGAATAGCTTCTTCAATCCCATCATCGCTGGTGGAATCAGACTCCCCTTTGCTTGCAGGGAGATTTAATTCTTCCCCTCTGTTCTGCTGCTCCATTTTCTCTAGCTGGTATATTTGAATGGCTTCTTCGATGCCATCATCACTACTGGAATCATTGGAGTCTTCTTCCACCTTTACTGGGAAGGCTGAAATTTTGGTCATTGTAATTTTATCAGAATCTAATTTCTTCACAATATTGTCGTTAAGGGAGGCCTTGTTTTTGATAGACTTTTTTACAGGTATAACAGCTGGTGCTGTCGGGGTTTCGACTTTGAAACTTTTTGGATAGGGGTCGCTTGAAAACAAGAATGTATTAATGTCAGAGGTCTGTTCAGAAACATCAGGACTAGCTGTATCCTTCCTCTGAATTTTGGAAGCTTGGAGAAACGTGGAACATGGGTCTGCTTTGCGTTTGTTATCACCCCTTTCTTTCAAGTATTCCAGTATTGCCTCCTCAATTCCTCTGTCCACAGAACCATCACTGTCGGAGTCACTGCTCTCATGGTTGATTGGGGAGGAAGCATCAGCTTGCGGGGTTTCAGTGGGACCTTTAATTTTGGATTTGGCTCCCACATAAGAACCCATTGCAACCTTGCAGACTTGGGAATGATCGTCTTGTCCTGATAGCACATTTCCCTCAAGCTCGTCGCCCATCTCGAGTGAGGACTGGGTGCTCCTAAGGCTCTCTATGATCATCTGGACCTTGTCTGAGATAGGTGTGCCTCTGGTGGACAACTCAGGGTCAGAGTCATTGAAGCACTGAAGGCTATAGCCTCCAGGTGGGCCACATGTTCTCCATTCTGTTGTCACTGCGACAGGTGGCACATTCATCAAGTACATTCTAGTGTAGGGTGAGGTCCTCGACCACTGGAGTGCAGCTGCCTCCGATCCCAATCACATCGTTCAATCTATGAAGAAAACAAAAATAGTTCCAGGAAGGTCAAAGTACATTCAAAATAATCATCTTCATAATATATATCTTAAATCAATTTATCTGTCCAAGTTACTTTTTTCTGTGTTGACAAATCAATTAATCAACACATTTTTCAGCCCCAAAGCAAAGCCGTTATGTCTGTACTATTATAATATCTGATATCATTACCTCCCTAGTTATTCAAGTAAATGAGAAAAGATCTATGTTCCTGCAAGTCAGGAAATTGAATTAATGCAATAATGCCTTCATGCAGGAAGCACGCTGCACACATTCAAAATATCTAGGGAGGAATTTTCTAGTTTGTTATACAACCTCATTGTGCTTGTACAATTCATAAGCAACACATACATACATACATACATATATATATATATATATATATATATATATATATATATATATATATATATATATATATATATATATATATATATATATATTTTTTTATATTGATGAAACTTATATTGTGATAGTTACTCCCATTGTTTCATCGCCCAACCATAAGGAGTATTAGTGCTGTGATTTGAGCATTAAAACCATATTATGGCAGCCCAAATAAAACAACTGTGTTTCAATATCATATTCTACTGCACCTAGTAATGTGATGCCTTTTCTATCATAAGTCCCTTAGACCCATTAGTTGTCTACCTCGGTTAGGATTTGATTATGGCATTGGGTAATACGCATACTTTTACTGGTTGACATTTTCTTTCAAACACATTTTACAATCGAATTATACAAATCAGGTGTTTTCCAAACCTTTCTAGACCAAGGTAAAAGAGATCCATCATCTCAGTAGTTAATTTAACACATGTTCTCTTTCTTATATTGTTTAGGTGGGTAAACAATTTGTTGGTCGGGGGCTCAGTGAAACCCCCTAAAAGAGCCCTAAAGCTCCCCAGACTCCTCTCAATCAATTTGAGAGTCACATATTCTATATCTATTGAGCCTGACAGGCATCAGGGAAACAGTTTGGATCAATAGTTTGCACTAATTAGCTAATTAAACCTTCACATTGTTTGAACTTTTTCCTCCAAATTAACGCTGGTGAGATGCTGTAGGAGTAGGAAATGAAGTTACAGGTTGCTTTGGCTTCTTCTCTTCTAATTACTGAGTCTATTTCACAAATCAAACAGCTTTAAATGATCATATTTATGTAACTTGTCTTTGTCGAGTGAAAGTGCAGATTTGAGGTACTTGTACTTTACTTAAATACTTCAATTTTATGTTACTTTATATTCATGTTGGATGGAAATGTTGTACCGATATGGTTTTACATTAAAACATATTAACTTAGAAAACACAATGTAGTAAATCAGTAGCTCATTTTTGACTTGTGACCCCCTCACAAAAACACAGCGCCTGGATTCTCTCACCTGAGCTGCTGGTCAAGGTCATGGTAGAACTATTCAATGATTATAGATGTGTACAGCAGATGTGATTCCTTCTCCTCTCCGATTAATCATGTCAACACCGCCCCAGATTCACCTTGTGACCCCCTGGATGTGCCCTACTGTCTATGGACGGGCCTTATGTCCCATGGTTGCAACTACTTCACTCCACTTCAGTTCAGATTAAACTATAGTTTAGTCAAGTAGGCTACGATTAAATTGTTAAAACCAGCTCCATCTCAAACAGCTACTAGACTCTTACAGATGGAGCTTGGTTCTAATGCCAACAGTACTCACACATAATAATAATAATAATAATAATAATAATAATAATAATATCAGCTCGGACATTTCAACTGCATTTTACTGATAATACAGTGAAGTTCTGCACTTTGACTTACATGGGATTTTGAATGCAGTAGGAAATTAGCTTGTAATTGAGTACTTTCTGCATATTAGTACTTCAACTAGAGTAAAGGATGTGAGTACTTACCTCACCATTGTTAATGACAGTATCTGTGTATATATCGGCTACTTTATTGCTTTTCGCCACCTGGATTTTGTTCTTGTAGATCAGAATTTGCTCTTAAATACAAGTTAAACCAGTTAAATACCTTCTCTAGACTGCAGATGTCTGTTAAATGATGCACTTTTATCACCATGTGTTGCACACAGATTGAACAGAGGATGGACTTGTCCTGTGGAGCTTGGACCCAGTAGGACTGTGAAACTGTCCTGCGAGTGAATATACGTCCACAACCAGAGTTAAACCGTGTAGCAACCCCACGAACAAGCATGCTATCGGTGGGCATTAACCCGGGCGAGGTGTCGCTCTGCTGCGATGCTTCAAGGTGTAGCTACATCCACCCCTCCCGGCTCAGTGTGCAGGCTGCAGGGACAAACAGCCACCGTCTGCGGCCGGACACTGAGTCACTACACCACCAACAACAGCCTCGTCCATGGGCTGTTGAAGCTGGTGGAAGGATGAACCAGGATGTGGTCACCGCAGCCGCCCCGCTGAAAAAAATGCCGAAAGGCGCATAGAGCGAGCTAAAGAGTAGCATCGAAACCCGAGCCCGGTCTAACGCCAACTTTGTTTGACACATCATGTGTACAAAGAAAGTTTCTCCAGACCTGCCAGCATCAGCGGGCACCATTTCCATCCATTACATAAGCGAAACGTGTCGCTGCGAGCAGTTCCCCTCCCGGACGTTTTCCTGGTCGCTACAGACAAACCCCGGCTGTCCCCGTAACCGCCAAGCGGCACTCACTGCACCGCTGCCCGGCGTGAGGCGTCAGGAGACTCCGCAGAGCAACCATGTTTCTTGTGGACGGCCACGGTTGTCAAAACCCGCTAAATTCGCTCTGTGGCGCCGCTAAACTCGGATAAAATACCCACGGATGTGTTGAAGTGAAACACGAAGGGGCTTGATATGCGAGAAAGGAAGGCGGAGATGGGAAAACGTCGGTGGGGAGAACCGCGGCTAGTCGGTGACTTGAAAGACACAAGCGGGCCTCCCGGCTGCTGCAGCCCCGGCATTTTCTCCGCCGAAGAAAGCCTTTGTATTGGGCCACAGCTCGCACTCCCAGCCTCGGCTCTCTCCCACGGGACGAGACGGTGCACGAGTCGAAAACTTACCCGGTCAGGGGACACAGAAGGGCCGCTAGAGAAGGAGCGTGGTCATCGCCGCGACGGTTGAAGGTATTTCGAGAAGCCGTCGAGGAGATGTGTCGGTGTCCGTCAGCAGCTCACACACACACCGCCTGGAGCTCACCGCCGAGTGCCCCCTCCTCCGCTCCGACTGCCGGGCGGACCAGTTTCCTCCAGAGCCACAGTCAAGCCAAGCCTTTCAAATATGGCACCGGGGAAATATGCACACTTAACTTCCTATTTGACGATATTCTACCCGGTTACATGACAGTAAACACTCGTTTATATGTGTTTGTCGTGCATTAAGGCACGAAGCAGGTTTTCTGGAAACATTTTTTTGCGAAATAAGCGTTAATATATTTCCCCATTGTATCCAAGAGCAACGCCTTCTTGTTACAAAGTTTCGTCTCTCATCGCAGCAGAGTTTGATGGATTTAGAAATCGATCTATCAACTCTGGAGTTTTACTGGAATAAAAAACCTACTATTTATTTGACTATTTTCTGTTATTTAGACGAGGTTCTCCCTTAAATCCGCTGTATAACTTTTCACTGTTATATCTGTATTATGCTCCTAAAACATGGGAATAATGTCCCCACAAGGTCACGTGACATCAATCTGGAGCCAGTCATCCATTGATTTCATTTGTGTGTTCACCAAGAGCAGATATGTGCCTAGATTACACCTAGGGCTGCAACCATAATGATTATTTTCATCATCAGTTGATAGAATTTCATTATCTTCTTCATTAATGATATCTAGGAAATGTCAAAATACAATGAAAAGTCCCAATTACAAGTTTTTTAATTTGTATTTTGTATTGTTTTTTTCAGACCGACACCCGAAACCCAAATACATACAGGTTATTATTACTTAAGAATACGAGAAGCAGCAATTCATCACATTGCAGAGGCAGAAACCACAGAATTTTATGCAAAAAACAACTACAACGACTCATCGATTATCAAAATATGTTTCTAGCCTTCAATTTATGAACTAATCTGGATACACCCAAACAAATCATCAACACCCTTTAGTTTTTTTGCACGTTTTAATTTGATCCCAGACAATACGAGCATGACAATATAATTGAAATATCTTTCCAGGAAGGAAAATGCATTATTATTCCTCCCATTCATGGCACATTCTTTGTCCCCAGTCCTTGGTCCATGCCCCTGAATTTAAATGAATATGCAATATCTATATTGGTTCTCTTTGCAGTGTTTACTAAAGCACGTCTATTGAAGTAGGGCACTTCAGGATGCGCAGCTGTGACATCCTCAGCATAACTCTTTTAGGAAGGTTACTCTACATCTGGAGGTTAATTACAAAGAGGTGCTTTGGCAGATTGAATGCTGTAAAATATACCAAATGACGATGCATTTGCCAAATATCTTTCATCGAGCTCACTGCAACATGCCCCGAAAGGAAGCGCTGTACCTTGGACCCTGGAGTGTTGCCATTAGCTTCAATAACAACAACATGAAAACACCAGAGGATCAAAATCAAGTTGAATGCATCAACACAGAGATTTGAAACTGTGTTCAAAGCCAAAATGCTTGTGAGCCGGGATATTAAACATTCACAGATTATGATCTTCATTGGAATGCTTTACCTGCTTGGCATGAGAAATGTCACATGTGACGTAAATGCCTCTGAACTCGACTAGACACCTTTTATTCATTTGACTTTTGCTTTTTCCACAGATTTGACGAGGTTCCATAAATATTTCTTACTACATCACAAGTGAAGGTTTCCTTGTTTTTCTTGAAACACCACAAGACACAAAAGAGCACATTATATGGCAAAGACCAAGAGGAGCACAAAACGACTAAAGGGTGGTTAACTGAAATTCTTCTCGTCTCCAAATTAAGCTCCTGCATCATGATGTGTAATTTATAACATATTATGAAATATAACATATAGTACATCTAACCTGTACCTGGACAATATTTAACTCAGCCTGTGGATATAAACATTCAGCCACATAATGGACACTGGATAATGGGTATGTTCAGAGTTCTAATACTGAGGAATCTCAATAAGAGCAGAGATATTATAGATTTTTGGATCATCATTTGAGCCACAGAAATGAGTCGATTAATCGATGTTTAGATCCACAGTAAAATTATCTACAACTATTTTGGTAATTGATTGATATCAATTGATAGTCTCCTGTAATAGCGCATTCAATATATTTGGCTTTTAACTGTTTGTTAGATATTTGTCTCAATTTCTTGATGTTTTCTTGAACTAATCAGCTAGTTCAAAAAATAATCATAGTGCTATAGGAGAGAAAATTATAACGTCATACCTCTATGTAGAAGAAAGTGAACAAAATTGCCCATTTATCTGGATCTGGTCCAAAATATGTGGTGTACATAGTGTGTAATCTTGAATAAAGCAAAATTAGGACAAACATGCTCTCATAAGTCCTTCAAGCTGCCATTTTCAAATATCTTAATATTATTTTGTTAAAATTTAGGGGATAAAGAGCAGATTCCTGTATTCTGATGCATTTTCTTTATATTGTGACAAAGTTACAGTGCTACAATATTACCTAATATCACTCCTGTTGGAGATTTTGCAATTGGTCCACAAAGTTCATAATGCATCATCTTACAAGTGTGCTTCTGTGATCTGATTGTTCATGGACTGTTTCAAGTGATAGATGCCAAATTTTTATCTTTTTTTTTTCCAGGGTTACTTTTCTGATCCCAAAAAAACAACACTGCTCCTCAAAGATTGAATCCACGATCCTCCCAGTTTCACATCATTTGGATTCTGTGAGTTACGCATCTTGTTCTATTTGGTTTCGAGTTTGCTGTTGGTCAATAAGTGAAGTTTATATTTTGATTCAGAGCCATTTACTCCAGTATCGTCCTTCTTATTGATATAATAAATGGCCACTTGCATCTCAGCATTGAGAGTTTTAGGGCTGATTATTATGATATTATAATGACTATTTTCATTATCAATTACTTTGCCCATTATTTGTCTGAATAAGTGATTAATTGTATGGAGTACAAAATTAACCCGAGGTAGCATCTTCGAATGTCTTGTCCAAAACTTATAGATATCTAATTCATACAGTTTTGCTGAAAGATGATGGAAATCAAAGAAACCAAGGATCAAAGTAGTTGTTTTTCTGTCAACAGACTAATTGTTTCCATATTCTGAGAGCCTGCATCAGATGGTCAAACTTGAACATTTTCATGTTAACAAAGAAGCAAAAGTGATGACGTCCTTTGCATTTTTTCACCTTCTGTGAGGTGTTGATAGGTGACTGTGGATCTAATTTACTGTGCACTACTGGCTGCTAAAGCGGGAGCCCAAGTTGTCATTAGTGGCACACAAGAAAAAGTTACTTCACCGCATGTTGTGAAAATTGCCTAACACTTCATTTTACACTCTTACTCATTGGTGCTGTGTGATATTCCATATATATATTAACTGTTTCAGTTTCACAAATTTGAAATACTTAAAGATTCAGTGTGTAAGATTTAGGTGAAAGGGATCTATTGACAGAAATTTAATATAAAATAATCCATAATAGTGATGTGTTCATGAGTGTGTTTCATCTAAATTATACAAATTGTTGTTTTATTTACCCTAGAATGGGCCCTTTATATTGAAATACTTTATAATTACATCAGGGGGGGTCCTCTCTATTGAAGCTGCCATGTTTCTTGTAGTAGCCCCAACTGGACAAACTAAACACCCTTTGAGTTTTTATGAAAACTGAAGGTTACCACAGGTTCTCTTTCATGTTTGGAAGGGGAGGATGAGGTCAGGTGTATTCAGCTATAACATGAAACTTCACATCATGTCACTAAATTCTACACACTCAACCTTTAAATATAGCTCTAATACTATAAAAAACATTTTCCTAAAGATAAGGGGCGGTTCAACGCATGAGAGCCACTGTTACATGCAAAGATGATGTCAATATGCATGTATTAATTAATATAAACAACATGAAAAAAAAAATGTAATACCTGTGATTATGGTTTTCTTATTACATTGAAATTCATGCATATAAAAGGTCAGACATGTGAGTTTAGTAAACACGTTGAAAGTTGCATGGTCTACAACATTCCCTAATTACTAATGAATGGGGCTAAGTTATCAGTTGGGGTTAGGGTTTGTTGGAGTTGTTTTTTTTGTAATAAATGTATTGGTTCGAGTTAATCTCTCCTGCAATCAAGCAGGTGAGATCATGAATGCCAATAGACACAAGTTATACGTATTCTATTAGGGCTCATTAAAAACAGGCCTGAGACCTGAGCGAAGGCTGCAATCGGCACCTTAACATATGCTGCAATAATATATATTAATGCATGGGATATTTAAATCTGAATTTATATTCATTTGTTTGCACATTAAATATGACATGTACACATATACAAACACACTTTTACCTACATTGTACCTACTGCATTACACTGACAAGGGATAAAAAGGCATCTACACAATTATATTGTTTAGTCAATTTTCACAATCAGTAAAATAGGTAATTGGGAGGATTTTAAGTCCATATTCAAACAATGTTTTGATGATAAAACTCAGAACATAAAAACTAATAGTGAACATGGAGCCAAAATAGTATAACTATACTACTATGCTACAATACACCACAGTATTCACTTGTATAGGTTCTATTTTGGGATTCCCAATATTGTCTTCTTGTCCACTGCTCCATTTTCACCAATAATCACTGCAAGTAATTAACCCATTCAAGTTGCACCATTGGTAATGTGACTAAACCATAGACTGTAAATAAAATTACATGTCTCCACTTCCTGCATCTGTCCAGAAATGAAGCTAAAATATCCCGGATACGAACACTGCCATGTTGTGCATTTAGAGCCCGACTGCGCAGTTGCAGTCGGGGGATGGAGCCACAGTATCGAGGATCTGGCGATTCACACACTCGACCAATCGCAAGTCGGTCTCATCTGTTAATCTTGATGTTTCACCACATTTTATATCATAAAATCACCTATTATAAACTTACAATAATGACAATAATTGTATTTGTACTTTGACTTTTTAGTTTGGTACATGTCCAATCCATTAACATAGAGGAGAAAGAATTCATCACCTACACATAAGCCAGCCACCAGGTAGCGATCCAGACACTTATACCACACTTTTTGGAAGCCTTTGTGTCGTCCACCTTTATATACACAATCTGTGGTGTAAACCAGTTTGCTCTTTCTTCATGGTGGTGCAGAGAATGGCGACAACACCACTCCAGCACATTGCTACGCCCCTGACCTTGAAATGTTCTTCGTCCGGTCATTCTATGTTTCAATTTGCATGCAGTAGAGGAAGGGCTCAGCCAGTTCTCGGTGCTTGGGTAATAAAACTGAGTCTGATGTCACACCAAGAATAGACATCAGAGGACCATGTGCATCTCACACCAACTCCATCATTCATTTGAAAATAAAACAAAGAAGGCTTGATGGAAATACAGTCCCTCTCATCCCCCTTTACTTTCTATCTCCATGTTTCTGTTCATTTACCAGAACATGCTGTCAGCTACGTCGAGCAAAAAGACACCAAAGAGGAAAGAAAGGAGGTTCAGCACCATGGACAGCAACCACTCACTCCAACCGGGAAGGGGAAAAGTAAGGGGACATGCGCCTTGTGTCTCCTTCAGCTGGTCTTCCAAACATATGAAGGTAACTGCTGCTGTCAATCAGAATACTATTGTTGCTGATTTCATAAATATGAGTCTCTACAGTAGGAATGTGATCAAACTGATTCCCTGAGGCTGCAACTTGGCATCGCTGGTACTTTGTGCTGACTCTGATTTCTCTTTCTAGGTCCTGATAATTTGCCCACATTCTCTGTACACTCAGCGATGTTGTTTGTCTTCATTATGGAACAAAGAAAGATCCACGGCAGATTAGCAGACTGAACAACCATGCAGAATTACTATACCTAAAGGCTCTCTACATGTTTAATGTGAAGTATAAAAGAAAGCCCACCTGTTTATCCAAATACATAAAAGCAGACACTCTTTTAATTGAGTGTTTTACTGTAATGGTTCCATCTGTGCTGAAATGTAGAACTAGCCATAAATTCAACTTAAATTAAATATACCGCAGTGTGGAATACTGCAGCCCTTTCATGTCTTGGCAGTCAGATTATTAATGTCCTCTTCCAAATATTTAAGTTGACCATGTTTTTGTTGGCTAAAACAATGTTAAAGTTAATAAATAAATGTGAAATTACGGAGCCTAAATTCATGCAACTGCCCTTAGTACAGCTAGTGTCCAAATCGATACCTTATACATTGATAAAAAGGATCCAGTAGCGTCAGAAACACATACAGAAAAACATTATGTTATGTTAAAATATTAACTATCATAGATTGGCTTTATTTTATAACTAATCCATACCTATACTTACACACACTGATGTTATAATTGAATCCTGGAAAAAAGTTAAACTTCATTAAAATTGGCATGTTCATCACTTGGGGCTCATGTAGGCTGGAATTGATTACATGAAGTCCATACTTTGGTGGAATTGAAGAAGTAAGAGGAGACAAGTTAATTCAGGAAACACAACATGCTCTAAAAACTGATAAAGAAAAAGAAAAACAAGCACCACTATAGAGAGAAAATAATTTCCGTGCAAACGAATCCAAGAAAACAAATTGAAAAACAAACACAAGCCATGATTAAATGACTTTGTATTTAATTAAATTTTCCTCATGTAACCAGTGGAAGAAAATTATAATTAAAGGAAGAATGGATTGGATCACAAAAGCCTGTGTTAATTACGACTGTTATAGGACAAAATTGAAAAAGAAAAACTGGTATCAACCTTAAGAAGCACGACGCTCAGTGTAAACACCCAGATGTTTTTCTGTAGCCCTGTCAAACTCTAGTCTGCCTGCAGACAGCTCATGGCTGACAGAATCAAACGCCTGAGGCACAGCCACAAACAGGACAGAGCAGTGCTGCTGCTCAGAAGGAAGCGGTATATATAGAGTGATATAGTACCAACACTTTAGTAGCTGTAAGGACTAATGACACGTCTCAGTGACATATTTAAAATACTGTGAATTAAGGTTTTTCATCAGGTTTTTACCTAAAAACACAATAAAAAGCTATTCAGACTTTGGTCTTATCTTTATCTACAACCTTTTTAGTAAGTGAGATGTTCTGCAAAATACCACTAGATGGCAGTGTAGTCCTACAGGAATCACACACAATGAACTATAGCAGTAAAGGGAAGTAAAGCAGGTGAAAACTGAACTGCATGAGCATACGTAAAATAAAATGCATGAAAATAAATAGTCATTAAACACATTTAAAATGTAATATACATTTAATTTAATGTTGCTTATAAAGTTGTATAGTAACTATTATATAAAAGCCATGCTTTACGTCTCAAGGCTAAAGAAACATGAAAAATAATTTTTGAGCTTCACACTTATTATTGTACTTTTATGTAAAGACAAAATCTTCTTGCATCAATCATTTGTCAATATGGCAGATTGACTCCCCTTCTGTTATGTTTACATATAATATTCTGTATAGACACAGTAACCTCAACTATCTATTTAGGTCCAAAATATATGTCTATTTATGTAAAAGAAAAAACAGTACATGCTCTTTGTGTTATGCAGAGTTAAGGTCAGCACCAAGATGCAATATCAGCAACTACAGTCTTTGTAAGATTTTTCCTTCCTACATGAAAACAAATCCCATCGTCAGTATATTTCTTGTAAAATCTTCAATCTGGCGTAGGGTTTCTCATCGGAGACACAGTGTTGCTGCTACAGGGGGCAGCAGAGACCCAATATGTTGCTTCAGTTTTTCTCTTTTGCAGTATTTATTATATTCCGACAAGAGGAAGGTGGTGCAGCAACAGATTTAATTACATCACAAAGTTCACAGTCAATTTGTCTCCTCTCAATCTGCATCATCTCCTCAGAGGAGCTTGACGACCTCATGCGATGGCTGACGTTTGTTAACCAAAAACGAAACTGATCCGCAGCCCAAAAATCCCACTGGTCAGGGACATTATTGTTCCTATTGCGCCTGTCAAAAACTAAAAGTGCATATGTCTCGCAGGTGTACACAAACAACAATAGTTGAGAGACAGGGTGAAAAGAAAGAAAGAAATAAGTGTCCTCGAGCCCTGGAACAGACACTGCAGAGAGAGACCTTACAGTAAGAGCTGACAGAAGGAGGTTTTACAATGAGATGTAAAAAGGCTTGAGGATGATGTTCAGAGAGAAAGCCAAGACCCCTGCTGTGACCCTGCTCCCACTCAGCACACATGTATACACATATGCAGATCCACCCACACAAAGCGCAGTGTGCCAGCGCTGATCTGTTTTGACAAAAAAAAGGCAGCGTGTTTGAGCCAACCACATTAATCAGGAGTGATCTTACGATGTACCAACAAACAGCAGAACCATCTAACTCAATGAGGATAATAGCTTTATTTACATGGCAGCTTTTAAACCAGCCGCAACAAAGGGCTTCACAGAAAAGGACAAGTAAAGAAAACAATTACTTTTTTCAGAAGGCACAAACCTGAATTCCATATTATGATCATGATTTGTATTATTATTAGCAGGCTGCAATCTCCATCTCCGTTGAGGACATGCTACACAAATTTATCTAAAGATGTAGTTAGCCATATTAATTCAATGCACTTGGGGCAGGAGTGAAGGGGCAGTGGGAGCGAGATGGAGGTCTCTGAAAGGTCGTAAAACAGTATATGCTAACAGAACGCTTATCCTCTTTCACGTACAACGCCATGACTATTTCAGAACCATCTTACAGGACGTTACACCCACAATCATTTTCATAGTAACGCCTTAAATGCTAAATGCTCAGGCACCATAGACCACTGCTTACCCAGTGATGATGAGGAAAAGGCAAAGACTTGCAGGGAAGTTGGAAGAAAGTTACAATGGAGAGGCCACCTGGAGTTGCCTCAGGACCACAGTGAGTTTTGAGATCAGCAACGGCTCCTGTACTGCTCCAGGCGATGTCTCCGGACTGCACTGGGGGTCATGGCGACTACACACTGGTACACAATGTTCTCCGGGTGGGCAGCAGACAGTCATGGACACCGGTGAACGTGTGGTTTGTGTACAAGCAGAGGGTGTACTTTGTCCACAGTTAATGCTAATATTTGTGGTGGCTAATTCCAACTTTCTGAGGTCAGTCGTTCACCTTGGCAACGCGTGTGAATGAATGTGGGGGGGTGGAGCTTCTGAAGGACCAGTGGGTTTATTTGTTTTCAAATATCAACAGTGATTCCCCAGAATGAGTTACCCTACCTTTAAGTGTAGAACCAAACATTATCCAAACAGGAACCAAGGTAACATAATGACTGTTCAGTATCGTCTAAAGAAACAAAGCATAACACATAATTAAATCTGACTGTGTCTCCAGTTAACTGAGCAGGCAGAGGCATGAAAACTGGAGCGTATGTTGCATTTTAATATCTAACATAAAATACTGAGTCTTTTCACCATGAAAGCTGCCTTATAGTCATATGTCTCAATGTGAAATGTGTGTAGGAAATTAATAAATATATTTTTTTAAATAAATAAACTGTTTTTGCAGCCGCCAGAGGCTCAATCGGTGCATGATATTGTTTTTTGATTGATTTACATCCTGGCAGCTTATTTCCCCCTGAGTTTTCTGTTCTTGGAGTGAATGCAAGCCTTTCAGACAGAAAGAAAACAATGTATCAGCTTGTCAGGTTTGACAGGGAGCATGATTTAATGAAACACTGATCTCTGACATCCTGTTCACGTGAAGTCGATGGCAGAACTGCGGCATTGTTTTTTTTCGAGATGAATTGGCAAACTGTCACTTGAGGAAATTAAACTAGACTTTTTTTTCCCATTTTGGAACTTCACCACATCAGGAGCAAATGCATTTGTATTAAATAAATCAACAGAATCACAGAGATGAATCCTATTAATTCCGCCCTGGGTTTGTGCCAGTGGGGGATTGTGAACTATCAAACTCAAGCCAGACTCAACAAAAACAACACAACACACAATATGCCGATCCTGTAGCCTTCATCGAGCTGCTGAGCAATGCTAAGACTGCCGCAGAAATGGAGCCTCATTGTGTCTAAGTGACTGTGGCAACTGTCATGCCATTTGCATTTGCAAAGAGAGGTTTTAGGTCTCGCACCCCTGTCATTGTCCACAGTACCTCCATGACGACACTTTGAAACAACAAACGGGAAGCAATAAAAGGCATTACTAAAAACCACATCCAGTTTGTCAACTCTGTTTCTCAGAGCAAGAGAGGGAGCAGCCTCGGGTGAGAACTCGTCCTCATCCCTTGCCGGCTGCTGAATCTGTGAATCGGGTCGGTCTGGACTAAGCTCACTTTTTTTGTTCAAGTGAACGCCTTGTGAACGGGTGTTTTGTAGAGAAATTACTGGATTTGCCACAGTTCCACCTGAAGTTGCCATATATTTGCCAGTCAGCTCGCAGCCGAAGTAACTCAGTGAAAGGGGTCGTACCTGGGGGTCGACCAATCACATTAGAAAAAAAAAAAAACGGATATTGGATACGGATATTCCCTATTCGCTGTAAATAAAAGTGGGAGTGTCTGGGGTGCACAATGTAATTTAAACAGAAAAACAACTTCTATTGAATGCTCACAGGTGCTTACGGTCTATCAGGTGTATTGTACGAGTAAACTGTTATTATCTGATTAAATTATATTTAACATGTTTAAATAGGCTTTATATTCCCAGGATGTTGGAGGGGCGTGGCACTGTCCCCACTGGTTTGTGCCATGTTCATTTTGACTCCAATCAGGGGGAAGTTGTTTTTTGCTATCGACCAACAAGTAAACATGAGACGCTGCCCTGTTGCATTTGGCTCTCCTGCTATTTCAACACTCTGGCATATTTGTTATTGCGATTTTATGTCCTTGCCTTTTCACAGCAGAGCATTTCGATGCCCTGCAATGTCGCACAGAGGCCACGTTGCGTAACCACTTTTCCTTCTCAACCTCCGAGAGACTGGCATCAATTCAGAGGTTGTCTCATCCAAAGACGATCTACATTTTTCCTCACAGGAGAGAATTTATTTTTTACAAGACAAACGAGTCACATTTACATTTTTACACTGTCTGTCTTTGCACCAGACTTCATGCTTTAGTGTATTTTACTGCCTGTAATCAGTTGCTGGCACGTGAAGTATGGGAATGTAATGGTCGTGGACTTCACGGTTGAAAAAGTGTGGGAGGAGATGAATGCTGTTATTAATTTCCATAGTATGAGTATTACTATGAAAGCAGCCAAGTGATCCAGAATAAGCTGACATTTCCAATGCATACACAGATTGGATGAAAAACAGAGTAGCATACCATGTGTATGGAGGCCTAAAGAGGCCTATATCATAAGGACAATATAAACTTGAAAAGTAAAATGTAATTTCACCATAGTAATGTGATTTTCCACATATTAATGCGTTATTTTAGTGAAAATTAACATGAAAATGCAATAATACAAATTTTCATGTGGGCGTTTAATGACCATATTAAAATGAAAACAGAAACTCTGTCTGAAACATAATTTTCCATAGTAATTTCAAGCAGTACAATAGACAGTATTCAAATATTATTAATATATTGATTCATTTATGCAAGAAATAGTAAAGTCACAATAATTCCAGAAGTTTGAGAGGTCTGATCGTTACAGCAAATCCTGAAATCGTTGTCTGTCGGGGCCTCGCATGTTTCAAGACTCCTTCATTTCATCGCTTTCACATTTGCCATGTTTATTGTTAAGGGCCCAAGGAGGTGCAGTGTAGAATCTGGATCAATTTGCACATGCGATATGTTCAACATTAATAAACTTTAAATAAACAGGCGACCAGCATTCTGTAGCCGCCGCGTCTGGGACTTGTGAAAGTAAGTGACGATCACAACAGCAGGGTGTTCCTGTTCATGACAACAGCAACAACAACAGGTTCTCCTGTTCGGGGGTCCTGCATAATGACTCGAGTTTCAGGTAAACAGCTCTTTGTGCAGCAGCTGTGGTGCAGCCTCATTGTTCTGCAAACAGCCCATTCCAAACAGACAGGATTAGAACTGACAATTTATCAATATTTTGAAAACGACATTTGACAATTAGTTTCATTCGTCTGTTGTACACCGGGCAATATTCAAATACAATTAGCGAAACATTCCCCCCCCCAGTCTATTGCATTCACACATCTTCATCATCCCACTCCTTTGGTGTCAAAATGAAAATAAAAACACAATTTGTCAGTCCTCTGATCACGATAAGTCTTCAGTTAGAACATCAGTCATTGTCTTTAGGTGGGACGCTATAGGCTGCCTACGAGAACCTGACCTTTATGGTGATTTGAGTGATGGTTGCAGTCTGTAGTACGGCTCCCCTGAGGCGCGGCAGAGGTCTTGGAAAGCAAAACTCACCCTGTAGTGACATAACCAGTGATACTCCCCTGCATGCGTCCCCCAGTTCCTCATACTGGTTCTACAGGAAACACAGTCAAACAGGTGACACTCCTGGCACTGGTATCGTTAGAGGTGTAATTATTTAAATATAGTCCGCTATAGGCTTCCATAGTGGGAACAACAGGAGATATATTATGTTGTTTGTTTCATTACTACTACTACTACTACGCTGAAATTAATGTAATTAATGTCTATTAACTGATGAAAAATATCTCTCATTAATGAATTTACTGTAGGTCTCTCCGGGACAAAGGAGGATTTAGTGAGCCTGTGATGCTGTGTACAGCTAAGTTTGCAGACGCTGAGTGTGCGATCACCCTCTGAGCTCTATGGACAATGTCATGTCAGATAAACACACCATTTCTAACCCCAACAACCTTCTATCATCTCCGCACAGCGGGGTATTGATTGTCAAAGAAAGTGCATTTAATTTCTGTCTCAGCAGGTTGGCTGAGCCCAGCTGTCCTTCAGCCCCCTTTCTTTGTGTAATGGAATATTCCAGGGAGAGAAAGACACACACGCACACGCAGAGGAAAATAGTGAGTAGACGTACGCCTTCAACACATCTGCTCCATAGGGAATGATGCTTTGATGAGTTCCTGTCATGGAAATCACATCGCTGTAATGCAACTGGGAGTTCTTCCACCACTCACTCATTCTTTCATTTGAATATGATTAATCTTCTGTGTAGGATGCTACCTCTGGTAGATCATCTGCATTTGCGAACTGTCTTTTCTCCTCTGCACAATGGAATAGAATTTGAAAGCTCATGATAATAATCCAAAAAATAAAGCTTTAAAGAAAAAGACAAATCGAATAAGGTTTTTCTTTTCCACAGGTTTTTTTCCCACAATTCTCAATAGCATCTTTAAAATGTAGGTGTTTTACATGTTAAAAGACTAAAATGCATACATTTCTTATTTGAATTTTGCTTAATTAGACTGTAACAAAGTACATAACATTTGTTCTCAAAAGAGGAAGAACACATTGACTGAGATGCATCGACTATCTGCTTTTTAATTTATCTGCATTCATATGCAGATAGCTGTTAATAGAGATTAGCCTAAATTCCATCTGGACCTAAAAGACTGACAAAAAGTATGTGAGAAATGATCTTCTGTTCACAGTTCACTGTTTACAGTCTGACTAGAGTCTTGGCCCGGATATATGCTGGAAAAAACAGATTGAATGCAGATGCTTCCATATAAGGAAGATTCTGGACCAACATGTTTAACAGCACTCTCACTCATGTGTAAACTGAAAATTATGTCACTACTAATTATTCATTAATTCAGAATTGATCCATAATTACAAAAAAGCAACTCACAAATACAGCAATTCTTTTTTCCTGCAATAGGAGAAAACATAAAACAGTGGACTAACTTGTGCTTAAGGATGGTCCCTTCTAGTTGTATGCCTGTCAGGTCACAGTCAGCGTGAATGAACGTATGTAGCTGTTTTGTGTCATTGGATGAGCATCATGTCGACTATCAAGATAGGTGGTGGAATGTTGGGCTCGCAAAAAAAAAAAGGAATACGGCCATTTTTTTAAGTTAAAGACAACTCAGTGTGCCTCGTTTGCAGTGACATAATTACAGTGATTTAAAAAAGGCCAATCTCAAGCATCATTACAGCTAGTAATGCTCATGAATTAGCACTTTTTAGGTAACTTTGGTGCCGAGCAAGCACCGTTCACTTTAAATATCGTATTCTGACGAAGACAATGTTATGCAGGAATGTGTTGTGGGTAGCAAGCTAATTGCTAAGAAGCTTAAATCTCATTCAGAAGGAGATTTCTGAAGATCCCTTGTTTCTACTGCAGAACTGCTTGAACCAGACAATCACCTTGTCTGAACAAGACATTGAAAAAACTTTAAAGGACAATGCAATAAATTTCCATTTTTACTCTATGGACTGTGATGAAACAACAGACATAACAAAAAACAAACAACTAATATTTTATTCAAGTTGTTTTGGCTAAAACCAACTGCACATATCATGACCATCATCACTACCATCTGACATCAGGCGCCTCAGAAAAGAGAAGCCGTTACAGCCATTGAGCTTCAAATGAGATGATGTGTTTGATAATTTAGTATGGCCTGCAGAAGATGTTAAGTTTAAATGGCCTTTGATAGGCAAAAGGTTCCCCACCCGTGTGTTACTGTGAAACAAAACTTCTACTACATCTCTATATCTGTGTAATGTCATGTCTCTGACCTCATTGTCTGTTTACAGGACAGATAGTGCTATTGCACATATGAGAAAGGCTGTATAAACCTATTAGTGGTTGTCGTCCGTGAAGCTAGAAAGAAGGCAGTTTACATGCCGAATCAGTTTACTTAATCAGAAAGGTTTTGAGTTAGACATTTTCAGAGTTTGGTAGCAGTTGACACTTTGTGCCTTTTGGAGTGTTTGTGAATTTCAAAGTATGACCATATGTCTCCTATAGGGATGGTATCCCCACATGTCTTCTTTTTTTTTCCTGGTAACCCTCCCTCTGGGGCTTTCACAACCACATTCAACCTCATTATAAGCGCAGATGACATCATGTGCAGTCTTTCCTTTGTCCCCCAAGACCTAGAGATTAGCGGTGTTGCAATGAGCCCTGAAAAACACAGGAGAGTCGGCCCTATAGGGCGACTTAAACAAATCTGTACATCATCTGCATCTGTTTTGATGGAAAGCGTACATTGTGTGACTTGGCACTGGCCTGTTAAGTTCAGCTGTTACATCGGCAAATAAAGTGAAACGACAAAATTCGGAGGAAACTGAAGGATGGCAATTAATTTGTCGTGACTCAAGAATGTACACTGACCTAAAAATGGCAAAATGCAACAATCACAGTGTTTTGTCTCGCACAATTATATTTACTGTGTCTAAAGCACTTTATACTACTGAAAAATACCAGCCTTTTAGCTGGATGCTATTTAACACTTCCATTCATCGTCTGTGATCAAATAACACAGCAAGATTAACACTGAGGAAATTATCACACATCCTGCTGAGTTCTTGGCAGCTGGGAAGAAAATGTTTGTCTAGTCGATGTGACTTTTAACCAGATTGCCCCCTCGGGTTCAGTACTGGGATTGGAGTGAAAGGTTGTCTATAAAATATGCATGTCGCACTAGGGGCTAGTGCTGGAGTGTGTGTGAGTGTGTGTGTGTCTGTGTGATGGGTGCTGTGCTAAAGCATTGCTTGAGAACTGCAGAGGTGTGGAAGTATTATTACAGAACACTTACCTAATATATTATTTACGTATAGTAAATGTACCCTATTCTATAACTATATGTATAGTAGTTATAATACAATCACATTTCAAATATAAATGTTAATCCACACTAGGATGTCGGTCGATATTAAAATATTAATGTAAAGTCAGTATTCTCTTTCTGTGTGATACACCTCTACACAGGAGACTGGGATTGTCTTTTTTTGCTATTCAATATTAAAATCAGTTGCTGTTTTTTTATTTCTCTGTCCCATTCGGCATTTTGTAATTTATCCACGTGTGGCAGCAGCAGGTTTTTGTTTCTATCTTGACTAACAGCCGATGCTACTCATCCTCTCTGTCGTTTTCGTGGACGTGATTGATTCCTGTTGACGAAGTTCGGTGTGTGACGCGCGGGAGCGAAAAGCAGCATTCTTTTGTGTTTATAGTGAGGAGGCAACTCTGCTTACCTATTTATGTGTCATCGCATGCCACTGCTTTGTGGGTTTGTCATTTAAAGTGTCACATTTCAAATTGTGATCAGTGTAGTTAATGGACTTTGTGGATGTGTTTTGATATTGGCTGATAATGTACATAATTCCTTTGTCAAACGCTCAGGAGATATGTCTCCAGACCAATGGAGCGAGGGCAACAACATTAGACCCTGGATTAGAAACTGACTGATGGGATATGGAATATACTTTTTAATATAGTGCAGGATGCTGAGTGATAAATATTTTAGCTTTAATTCAGAGGACTTTGTAGCTCAGGTTTCACCAACTGCTCCTCACTTCAGACTTAACCTAATTCTAATGTGAAATGTTTCTGCATGACTTCAGTAAAACAGTTTGCACCTTTTCACATAGAGATTAGTTACTACAAAATATTTACATTTAGTAGATGCAACTGACGTGTAGCTCACTGAACCAACAGACTAAGGTTATGACTGTAATGTATGACCCATTAGAAGAGATAATAAGAAGTACAGTTAATTTGTCTGTTAAACAGCATTATTCCGTTTTCAGGTCAATGATGTAATTCTTGATTATTTCAAATCGCAAATCACCAAAATATTTCAATATGCCTCCAATAATAAAACATTATGCCAACAGAATTTGATTAAATTAGTTAATAATGCTAATATATTTAATATCCCCCTCTGTATAGAAACAGTGATACTACTACTATAGTACATATATTTCTCATATGCAGATAAGCAGCTACATTTATATAAAATCTACACTCTTGAAGCCCATTGGCTATTGTTTTGACGATGCTGTGATACTTTTTGTAGGTGTTTTAGGTCCAGCCCGCATTTTGGCTGATCTCTATAACAGCTATCTGCATATGAATGTAGATAAATTAAAAAGCAGATAGCCGATGCATCTCGGTCAAGGCGTTCTGCCTCTTTTCCTCTCCACGTGGACCTGTGGGCAACCAAAACGTGATTTGTCAAACTAGAAAGGTAAACCAGAAGGCTGCCGGCCTCTAAACCTCGTCCCTCGTCTACAGATTTTGCATATTCGCTTGAATAATCTGTTTATGGAGATTACAATATATAAATCTGTTGCATCTCTCAAACTTTATTTTCTGAAAGTCCAGCAACAGATTCATCCATTATAAAGGTACTTCTAATGATGCTCAGTAGTACGAAACGAGCTAGTGGTAAAAAGGAAGACCTTGAGGCTACACCTTAGTAATGTGTTCATTAGTGGCTGGTGCAACCAAATCCTTGAGCCAATTTCTCATGGACTCTCTTAAGCAGTTTTCATACATGTTTTGCAAAGGCTCTCTGGAGAATTTGATACAGATTTTCTCTGCAATTTCCATTTACACATGCACAGCGCAGCAGGAGATTCTCTGCTCAGACCTGTTCACAGCAATAACAGCTAATTCTCCATAGGATTCGGTTGAGGGGTGGTGCAGCAGGCAGAGGCAGGATGGAACGTATCATTTCCCCTGCAGAGATCACATGATTTGGTTTCCGGCACATCGAAATCAGCGTCGGCCCTCATCACCATAAACTCTCCTGACATCTTCGTCAGCGTCTTCTATGGCACCGCTTTTCATCCTGTGATATTTATATTCTTAATTTTTGCGGCTGTTGTGTGTTAGAAGCATCCTTAACCCCCCCACTCGCTCATGGTGAATCCAGCAGGGATCTCCTGCTGTGTTCTCACATCGACTTCTGCAGACTTTATACCAGGGGGCCGGGCGGAGAAAGTCTGCAGAAACTGGAGGCTCTCGCTCGGACAGATGCATTCACACATCCGGAAGAAACTACGGAGGATCTCCAGAGTTCAGTATATGTCTGACAGCAGCTACACTGAATTCAGAACAACAGGCAGTTCATACAATGGTCAGAAAGCCCCCAGCTTGGCTTCACTGCCCAGTACTGTTTCCACATTTACTGAATCCTACTGCACAACAGCTGCAAGCCATCACATCCTTTATACAAGGCAAACGAATAAAGGTAAGGACATTGCTGCACTGTACCTGCCAGTACAGTGAAAATGTGAAATCCCCCCCCCCTCAAAAGATTCCCTGTAGCTCCACAGCAGTGAATCTTGCATTTATTAATAAATTCAGCCACTGTAGCAGGTAAAGATATTTGCCCTTCTGCTCTTCACCTTGCTTCTATATGTCAGGTGATATCTAGTGTGGCTACAGGGTTAAAGCTCCTCAGAGGTTATCCACCTTTTGTATGTTCCATGAAAAGATACACCCATCCTGAAAAGAGTATCAACATTATCTACACACGACAATAGCTTAGCACATATCTGATAATGTTCTGTGAAATAGATGTGAAACAGGCATGTCATTTATTTATAGCCTTCTTAATTAATGTATTTATAATTGTTCCTACAATTGATTAAAAAAACCCATGCAGCAGCTTGTTAAGATGTTCCATTACTGGGATTGGCGGTCACACCAATATAACCGAACCTAAAAACCGCAGTGTCCATCCACATTTCTTCTTCCAGTAAAACATGGACATGCGAGGAGTCTGCTGTGCAGATGGAATCACTGGATGGTGGTTTGGAAAAATGTCACCTCTCGTCTGCACTGCCAACCCTTTTTGTTGGTTGCTAGGAGACAATACTGTAGTGCCTAAAGGTTTTCAGAGATTATGTAATGTTCCAGAGACCTACTTTTTCAGCTTAAGAGTGAGAGGCATGTTTGCAAAGATGGAGGATTTTTTTTTATATTCCAGCCCAAGGGAACCTGCAAACACGTGTACATTTGAATCGCAGGTACAGGCTGTTGAAGCATGCAACAAAATCATTGATCAACCAAAGTAATGACACATTACAGTGGTGTAAACAGCAAACCTCTATGTGATGTGGATCATGTCATAGATCAGAAATCACACCAGGAATGTAAATGATTGCACAAACTGCATGATGTGCAGGAATTAAAAAAAAAAAAGGCTTCCAGCTTTTTCCTGTATACCTCCACCAGCGGGGGGCAGTAAAGGTCTTTATCAGGGTGACACTTTGCTGTTCGTCTTCCTCTTGCCTTTTCTCCTCATTAGGTTTCAATTTGCTGTCTATCCAGTCAAATTAAGTTCTCACAACAGGAGTGGAGACAGTGGGTCGGAAAAGACCCACAGCAAAGCCTAATTTGGAGAAAAGGGGGATTTCCCAGGAGGCCTTTTTGGGTTCATGAAATCCTCCACCCCGTACCAAAACCCTTACCAAAAAAAACACCACACACCAATGTTGTTTTAACAGTTGTTCAGATATTAGGACAGTTTATCCACTAGAAACGTGGGTAAACAGTGGTTCCCACTTCTTGTTTCAGAGTAAATAACATGCTAATCCTCAAAGAAGCATTGAAAGCTTCATTTTTGGCTTAAACCACAGAAACACTGTCAATCCTCCAAACATCTGTTTTATTTAGGAGTCCAGATGGAATCCATAAGAGCTATAGGCAGGAGAATGTGATTTGAATTCAGGGTTTAGGCAAAGGATTATCAGTAGTTGTGTTTAAATTACAGATGACACAAAAAGTTGAATTGCACCATTTCCTCAAAACACGTATTTGGAGTAGGGGCGTGGTCATATTAGCATATTTATAGCTGCTAATTTTAAGGCCATGAGTCAAATCATTGACAAACCTTTGGAATATGGAATTTTGATGAACGAAGATGAGGTAGGGAGAGTAATAAGCTACTAGAGAGGGACTTAAAGTCTTTGGAATGATGGGCAGCTCATTTTATATATTTCTTTTACATTATTCAGATACAAACATCACAACTATAAAACACAAGGACAGTACACCAGAGGTTACAGACAAAATATAAAATATAATAAAAAAAGAAAAAGCCACTTGTTTAGAGTTCCCTGCATCAATCAGTCCTTCATACCAGTGCTTCTTTGCTCTGTCTACAGGGTTCATATCTATTCTATTTATTATCAAAAAGAAAACAGAGCCTTAAACTAAATGTCTCTTATTGATGTTTTCTTTTATCAGTGTCTGTGGCCCCTTGTAAATCATTGTCTCTGTAATGCTGCTGCAGGGCTGAGGCTGCACGTTCCATGATTATCAGTTCTATGAAGTTGCCTCACTTTCCACTTCATAAGTCTGGCATATTAGGGTTCATTGTGTTCAATCTTCTGTGGGGTTATTTATGTTCGGTATTAAATCTTCAACTGTATAAGTTTGTATTGAAAACACATTTTGAGAGATAACTTGTGCAATGGCATAACTTCATGTCATTGCAAAAGGAGAGTGGAAAAAGTTTATAAAGTTTGGATACTCCGTTTGTTACAATCTCTTTTAATTTATTATCTGTATCTTTGTCTGTGGCCAGGATAGTACCCTGTGATATAGATTTCTGCAATATAGATCATTAAGGTTGTATTTAGCTTTAATATCATTTCATAACATCATTCTCTCCTGCTTAACGATTTGTACCAAATGTTTAACATTCTGCCTTTTCCATTCCTTAGAGAGTCTTTAGAGTCTTCCCTCCAGCAGTGAACAATGGGTTCTTTTGAGGGATATTTTTTTTTTACTGGTCACAACATTTTCTGTTCCAGCTGCCGACCTCATACTGTTTGTGATCGGCCCAGAGCAAGGGAGTATTTGCCGTTAAAGGGCGAGTACTATGTGTATATTTCTGGCATCCCTACAGTGCCTTTTCTTCTGCATTTTACAAGTTTGTTGAGACCAATTCTTTTTTTTTTCTTACCCCAAAGAAACATTAAAAAAAGTTTTTAAATTGTTTTGAACCAGTATTCAGGAAATTGAAGTGGGACGGAAGACATCATAAAAGACAATCTGGGGTAAACATTCATTTTGATTATCGCTGCTCTTCCCCACAGAGATAGTGGCAGGACTCCCCATCCGGTCAGGTCCTCTCTTCTAGTTTTAATCAATTTAGGTCCATTTATTTCAAATATCTTGCCGATTGAGGATGTTATAATAATAATACCCAGATATTTCAGTCCCTCTTTCTTCCAAACTATCTGAGTTGTGCCAAGATGTATTGGAAAATGCATGCAGTGAAAGGGGGTTGCTTCAATCTTTTTCCAATTGATTTTATAGCCGGAAAGATTTCGTATGTGTGGAACTGAGTTCTGTATTTGAAAGAAATTATTTGTTGGTTTGCTCTGATGGCACATGCCAGAGGTTCCAATGCCAAAATAAATATGATTGGAGACACAGGACATCATTGTCTTGTTGATCTTGTTAATTCAAAACGAGGAGGACACAGAAAAGTGGTTTCAAATAAAGTGCTCTAATCCACTGCATACATATAGGTCCAAGGCCATTTCCTGCTAAGGTGTGAAATTAATAAGACCTTTCGATCCTATCAAATATATTTTATTACAACGACACCATGAGATTTGAGAGCTGTTGTTGATAAGAACTGATGAGGGTGTCATTGTTCTGTGGACAAAAAGTTGAGTCTGACCTGGACAATCTCCTGCTGCGTTCTTCATTGGTGAAAAGAAAACTCTGGGAAATGTCCAGACCCATATGTCTAGATATTTTTCATAGTTAATCTATCTAACAATTTCAGAAATCTCTGTCTGTCTGTTTTTCTGTGGTGCGATTTGAATACGTGATACGTTCAATATGAATTAACTTTGAATAGACAGGTGACCAGCGCTCTGTAGCAGTGGCGGCTGGGACTCAACTATGTCAATCATGACAATGGCTCCTTCTTGACCATGGCAGAGACTAGTGATTCTCAAACAACTTATTCCAAACAGGCAGGTTTTCAGAACAGCCACTGGACTGAAAACAATTAAAGTTACTTCAATGGAATGGTCTTTCCCCTCCTTTTAGCTAAAGCCTATATCCAACAATAACGTAATTTTGAAAACAATTCCATGTTTCCATTTTCTTCCTCACAACACACATACCACAGACATGGTCATTCCGTTCTTGCTCATTGTATCATCTGTCCTTTGGTTATAAAGCCTCAATAAACGGAGGATGCCTGGAAGAAGGAAGCAGTGTGAACCACTAGAAGTAGAATTTTAAATTGGTTCTGTAAACTGACAAACTTGCCTGGAAGGAGGACACACAGAGGGTGAACAGCACTGCAAGCAGTTAGGCTACTGGTCTACTGCATGTGTGCACACTCTGCTCCTTTTAGCTTGATCCTCAGTGCTCAGTATTTATAAGTGAGTATATAGATATAATACATCTAAAAACTACAAATGTCAGGCTGTATCATAAGTACACTAGAATGCAAAAAAAAGGTGGGCTCTCTAGAAGCATTAGCCATATCATGTTTATGACAAACTATCCCCAAGTGTTGTCTAATAAGACATCAATCATCTTTTAACAGATTGATCCCTGCTGGTTTTATTCATTGGATGTGGTGGCTCCAGGAGACAGACTTCCTAAGTGACGGTATTGATTTCATTTTTCTCTTACACTTTAGTAGCCTTACTAAGAACCGGTGTCCACATAAGAAACTGAAGAAGTGTCAGGCTGTCATTCTTACCTGTGAAAATCTTGGTAAAACTCACTACATTTGGAACTTGTTCTTTTTCTTCTCTGCCAGCTGTCATTTTGTTTGAAGAATATCTCTTTGTATCTGTCGTCTTTCTCTGTTCAGTTGAAGAAAAAGAAAAAAAACAGACAAGCCTGCAGCTACAATAAGGGAGAAAACTGAGTTTGGTTCATTTCACAGAGAGAAGTGCACATTTATTGCTAACGTGTGATTTTTTAACTTAAATCTCAGTTTATATTTATTTACTTGCTCTCTGTATCTGAATGTAAATTGTGACATGACTACGTCCACTGTCATGCTCTTTGTCAATTTAAGTAGTTCTCTTCACATTGATGTATGGTCAAGTGATTTTTCGGTTTTAATAACTTCAATGCTTTAAAAGCAGGGTGAAAAGTCATGATTGACAGATGAGACTGACCCCCGATTGGTCAAGCATGTGTATCAGCGGCACTTTGCTACCGTGGCTCCATTGTGGCTTCAAATGATTTCGTTGGCACAAGATGCCAGCGTTTGTACCTGGGATACTTCACGCCTCACTTCGGGATACTGGGAAGAAGTGGAGATGTGTCGTCCATCTTTATGTTATGTAGTCTATGATCTGCACTCAGCGCTGCTTTGAGCCAAATTAATTGTTGTAATATTTAATATGTTAGCACTTAATACAAAGTATTGCTAATGCATGGGAATCTTGTTTGTTTTGCAGCTATTAGGTGAGGAACCAAAGCATCAGAGGGTCACGTAGGGTCAAGTATAATCGATCCTAAATATCAATACCAAACTTTTGTCAATCAACCCAATGGCTCTTGACAGATATCAATAACTGACCCACATGTCAACCTGAGGGTAGAGCTAGAAAAAAGTCAAGGGTCACCAAAATCCTTACTTTCATCATCTGGGAAACTTGTAAGCAAAATTTGGTGCCAGTCAAAATGCTGGAGCCAGATGGTGGCCTGGCTGCCTGACCTAAAGCTACACTGGTAACAAACCAACACACTTGAAGGAAACCTTAATGGTGCACCACACACCATGCTGCCTTCTTTTGCTCTGATGCGTTACCCACATTTCTCAAATTTTGGGGAATGTGTGTGTAACTTGATGGACGTGTTTGTTCATGTGGTACAAGAGCCTGATATGTTGCCATATCATAGCTTGCTTCTGTTTGGGTTGAAATCTATGTATCCTTGCAGGCGGTCCACACAGTTAAAAGATTTATATACACACACAAAAGGGAGAACTTCACTTCCAATTTCACCATTCTCTTCTATATGACAACAGTTCCACACAACACCACAGAAAGTGTCAAAGCTGCCTCCGCCACAAACAAAACAAATTCGAATTACAAATAGATCAAACAAACCCATAAACAATATCTTTGCTTGGTGCCAAATTATAGCTCCGTCTGTTAGATTTGTTTGTGTGTCTTTTTATTCTAAGGCTTTATGTGTTTTGAATTTGTTATTTGGGCAGTTGACGGATGCAGACTTTTTTTTTATGATATCACATATAATTTCCGAATGTTTGAAAAGGTACTGAAATATTATTATAATGGGAATCCTGTCTGAGATGAGAGTGAATGAAAATGTTTTTTTTTAGAAAGGATAACTGACAGATCTCTCTGACCTGATATGTGATGTTGGACAAATATCAGAGGAGAAAAATGCTTCATTCTCTTATTGGCATTTTCGTCTGTATATTTTATGAATACAGGGTATTTCCTCTGCTATGCAGGCCACTGTGCTCTTATCTCCCATGTGATTTCCATCTTCGGGGAGTAGAAGAGCCATGCTGTGAGAGGCTTAGAGTTTCCTGGCACGCCTGGAGGGCCACGTACCTGAGGTGATTTGGGATTTGTTTCGCGACAGACTTTGCTGTAGTGGCAGTGCACGGGAGGTGAAGAAGTTGCACCGAGCTAATGGCCCATTCATTTCTGTTGACAGGACACTGGTGAATCTGGACCTCGGCCATAGACCGAAGTTATGTTCTAGCAAATATAGTTCAATCCTCAGTGGATCAAAGGGCTGAGAAGTTATTTGTTGAAAAGGAGCAGTGGTGGTGCATCAGCTCCCCTGAGAGAGCGCAACAATTGAAGAAAGTATAATGGATGTCTACACCGAAGAAAAGGGAGTGCGGGTAAATTTCAACAGGCCTCAGTTTTTTAAAGAGGAATAACCCCTCAAATATTCTTGCAAAAATGATCTAAATGATGAGATTGGAGTATTACAATATAGTAGTAATGTGATTAGCTGTAGCTTGTTCAGCATCAGGAGACGAACAGGAAGCAACATAGTCCATGGATCCACTGTCCTCCACTTATCCAAGATTGGTACACGGAGGCAGCCGCCTTATGGAAACCTGTCTTCATTTACCTTAGCTTTATTAGATCTTCTAGAAATTAGTGAAAACTCATTCTACATTTGGATGCAAACAGCTTGTGCACAAATATGTAACCTGGCCGTATTTGCTCTTCTCCTTTATTCAGGCGCTGTCCATTTTGTGTAAGACAAAGCACAAACAAAGTCTAATAAATATGTGATCAGGATTAATGAAATAGGATTTGGGGTATATGCCACTATCTCTGATTAAAAAACAGACCACATCACTATCCATTTAAACACATAAAAAATACATAATAGTGATTTCCTTTATATTAGAGTTCCTTTATAATGTAAATGATGCAGTTGCTATTATCTATGCGAAAAAAGTTAGGTTTTGCCGTGAAATGGATGCCCCAGAGAGTTGGGAGTGGGAGACAAGACATCCGGTCGTTGGCAGCAGCCAGATGCACTGTACATCCCGCAACTGAACAAACTGCAGCTGAATTATTAATGCACATTTGTAAGCTTGAATATACAGCACCTCTCCCTGTGATCATACCTTATTCATGTCAGTTCCGATGTCTTTAGCACGCACTTTTCACGGCTGCTTCATGAGTTACGCCTTAATATATTGCCCGACCTCATAAATGTAATCATGGCGTATTTACTGCTGCTGTGTGTATTGGGTGGGGTGTGTATGCGACACCAGAGGCTGCCCTTCATGGCAGTGCGTGAGTGCTGATGAAGGTGGTCAGGTGGAGGCAGAGCTGTCAAACACAGAAACACTTTACCAGGCTGCATCTGTCATGGTTTTGTCAGAGCACTCAGTGCACAGCCAGCGAGAGGGAAATAAGGGCGAGAAGCCATTTTACAGCACAATGCCCCGCTGTTTATACACCACTCAGAGGCTGTTCAACTGGAATGTCACTCTGTGTTTTGACAAAGATATTGAGCTCCAAAGTCTCCAGCTCGGAGCATTTATTGTAACCTTCACCCTCGTTGATGCCAGCGGCCACTGAGCTGAAAGGGAGAGCAGTAAATCACAGGCTGCAGCGCCCAGAAGTCAGAGTGAACATCTCACATGTCAGCTGTCACTGTGTACTTAACTATATGGAAGCGGTGAACAGCGGAGATGACGTTATAAACCTCAGTGGGTGCCTGGGGCTCTAATTTTACCCATCAGTGATGTGTTCACAGCTCTTGTAGGAGCACTAATGCATATGCAAACATAAGTAAAATCCCTTTTGTGGCTCAACAGGCAGCTGCACAAAGTCAGATACATTCCCTGAAGAGATGGCACTTCTGAAGGCTGAAGAATGCAAGTCCCAAAAAAACCTGGGAGTATGGAGAAGGACTCACATGTATGTGTTGGAGGCTTCAAAACCGAAACGTTGCACATTTACTTTGAATGGGGTGACGTCATGTGTTGCAGATCTGCATTGCGGTTCTGTTAAGTCCTGGCGCTGCGTACGGCAGAAGTTGAGATAACTATATAGTAAGCAGGCAATTTTGAGCGAAAATGTTCATGCCCTATATAGTGGACTCATTGTTTCCCACAATGCATCGTGAAAAGTTGTGTACAACCGATGGTCACTAACAGAGCAGTATATACCAACATGCATTGCACTCGCTGCGGAGAGACGAGAGGAGAGAGGGCAGAATGAAAACTCCAACCTGTCATAGTAATGTCAATACAAGCAGAGCATCACAGGATAAACTGTGGCCACCAACTTTATTTCTATATTTAGATAATGGTATTTCAATTAAATTCATGTGTTTTACCTTAAAGTATTAATACTAGGTGTAAAATAAACATTTCATATTTATTGTCGGATTTTCCACCGGCCGACGTTGTTGTTGTTGTTGTACGTCATAATCCTGTGACGATGACGTCATTATCGATAAATAGAAAATGTGTCAGAAAGCGCATTTTTCTTTTCCCGATGAGCTCACTAGTCTGACAAATAGAAGCAGAGCAGAACCCTTCATTATATAATGAAGTAGGGATTAGTGAGCAGGTTGATTTCAGACACAGCACTGGTGTGTGTTGCTCTCTGAGCAAAATGGCAGCAGTTGAGTTGAATTGTGTGAGTATCATAGCTTCAGATTTTGACAGGAAGATGTTTGGAATAAAAAATGCCAATAATCTGGTTTTGCCAGTTGTGCAAAGTTAAATGTGGACGACTTTTCTATTATTCTTTCAGCTGTTTCACTGGCTGTTACAAATACAACTACAAACTTTGACTATACAACAGATGCAAGTGAGGAATAAATAGCGTCACATTTATTAGATTAGAGGAGAATAGTGATAGCTGTTGTTTCATGTGGAAGTAAAACTAGAGCACCCATTTGTTTTGTTTTTAGTAATTAATCCTTTTATAATAATGAAACTGTATAATTGTGATAACACATTGATGAATCTTCGACAATAATAAATATTGTACTTGATTAGAGCCATTTTTATATTATATTATATTGTTTCTTCATCCTAATTTAGCTCTTGTTCACACACCACTCATAAGACTTACATCATCACATACAAACAAAAGACTGTAGCTTCTGTGATTCACAGTTTTCTCCCTGTATATTCCCTTTGTTTTAGTTTTTATTCATCTGGTAATGTTTTATTCTAGGTGCACTGATGATGTGCTCTTCAAATCTAAAGCCATGGCATGTTTTTCTTCCCCTTACACTGGATTCACATGAAACTTTGATGCTCTCTGTGTGGAAACTGGGTCATTGCAGCAACTGTGAATATGATGTAGCAAAAGCCAAACAGAGAGGGGTAGCACAAGTAGAAAGTATTGACAATACATGTACATAAATTGTGCAATATGTTCACATTATGTAACATGTACATACTGTATACTGTAGGTTAAACAGTTTTTGACAAAGCAGATACACATGCATTCATGAATAGACATTTCTATTTTCCTATATTTCCTCTAAGATGTTATAGTCAGAGGTATTTGCAGATTTTCTCTCATTAGTTTCCTTGTCCATTGTTCAGCATGTGATTATCATCATCAATAGTGCATAAGCTTTGACTGGGAAAACGTTTTACAGTCTTCCACCCTTAGTCCATCCACCCTCTGGAATAGCTCTCTATCCAACCCACTGGTTTGCTTTGTGACTTATCTTCTTTCCCTTGAGGTATCAAGTCCCGGGGGCTCGTGGGTTCTGCAGCTGAGCCCAGCTGAGCCCTGGGGGAACAGACAGAGGGGTCTTTCTTCTTGGGGGTAGAAGAGTAATGATACAGTGGACAGGTTGTGCCCCGCGGCGCGACTGCGTTGTCCAAAACTACGGTGGACAGTGCAAATGCAGTGGGAGCTGTGTGAGTGGGTTTCCATAGTTGTGTCCATAGAACATAGGACAGTGTGAGAATGCTCTGATTCAATTATCCTGTTAATATTCAAAACACAGACATAATCCCTCAAAGCTAAATCAAGGAGACCACTATGGGGTGGCACTGATTTGCACCCCATAGTTTCTGTTGGCATATTTAATTTGAATTACTAAGAACCTATGACTTCACATTCAAAAAGAGGAATTATTTAACTTCTACGGCTCAGTTCATAATATAAAACCTATAATATAAAGGCAGAATAACTCAGCTCTGTTCCTGTGTTCACTTACAGTTCACTATTGGAGTATTATTGTTTATACGTATGGTTTTTTTATCCTCTATAGAACTTTATTAACGTCAACACATTAACAAACTACAGTTAAGCTACATTAGAAGGACATGGTATTAAATTGGATAGATGTATCAATGTCCTTATAGGATTAAAACAGTTAAACGTATATCAACTACTACTACTACCACCTCTTACTAATCATAATCATAATAGTGATTTAAAGATGGAGAACTTGGATGCTGTGGCCTCAGATACAGATATATGCTCATTAAATTGTCCTGCCAGAATAATACAAGTGACAATATGTACATTATTTGCAATTTAATGTAAAACTGCATTTACCTGCATCATATAGTAGGTTTGCCTCCACAGCCTCCAGCCAATCAGAATTGTCCGTGAGCATTGTGCACTGATGAGCCAAAACACATGATGACTGACAGATGAAGCTGGTAACATTGATTATCTTATATTTATCTATTTTAACAATGTGACATATCAAGGTTTGCATCAGATAACAAGTGAAATTCAGTTTTTTGACTCAGTGTGGAAGATGTGAGGAAAACCTGAGCAATATCTGTTTCCCTTTTTCTGAATTTCCCCTGATTTATTTCCTGCACCTCTGGGAGAACAGCATCCTCTTTGCCAGTGAAATATGGCTCTACTACAGCTCACACTTTTGTTTTCCAGCGAGACATTAAACATCTTTTCTCTTCTGGGTTTTATCTTATAGGCAGGAAGCTGATAGAAACATCCCGTCCCCTCTTTCTGTAGCAGATGTATTTGTTTTTCTACATCCCAGAGCTAAGTGCTTTTTGCAGGCTACGACTGGGCCACATGTGTGCTGTCATTTCTATAGTAGTTTTCAGCTGCGGCTGCTGTACAGTAGTAATGGAAACATACAGGAGTAGCCGCTCCACTCAGTCCCCACTGGCTACAGGCCTCATTAAAGCTGCGGCAGGCTCAGTGGCCTGTCACACCAGATCTCGCTGCCCATTTATCTGGGGCTGACCAATGTTGTGTGTGTGTGTGTGTGTGTGTGCACCAGTGTGTCAGTGTGTGAGAAAGCCAGGATGTGTGCTAGGGAATCAGTAGGTCACTGTGTTAGAGATGTTCATTGTCTGCGTCTACTTGCTGCTTTCACTTCATCACAAGCGTTTTGTAACAGATACATTTATCTTCATATAGCAGAATCGAGTGTTTCATTGATGGTATACAAATATTTTTGCAGGATATGGAAAAAATGGAATGACGGCCAAATAAAACCCCATTTGTTAAACCAGACTGATAACAGAGGAGCGTGCTGTCCATGCTGACAATAACAGGTAATTTATGCAATGCATAAACTGTTGGCGTTTTAGTTTTGCATGTTTGCTTGGCTCGCCGTCTCAAAGTCCTTGCACTTCTCCCACTTTTCACCTTATTAAAATTCCCTGCAGGCGTAATCCAAGGACTCCCTTGTTCCCGGGGTGGATCGTTTTAGCTGTCAGGCCACATTTCTGCAGGAAACATTGTAAACAACTCTTGAGGAGAGTGACAGAGAATTGCTTTCTGTGACACTCAGGAGAAGAATGAAGGATGAATTGTTGCAGGGACCCAAAGTCCTGAAAGAGCATATGCAATTGGTGAAGACACTGTATGATGCACCGTTATATATGAAATAAATTTGTTGAGTTCAGTTTTTTCCACACATGCATCACACACAGATCTCTCACACCTGAAAGTCTGGACCATGGTACAGACCAAAGTACATGTCACATTGTTTACATTTGACCTTGTTAGTTTTGGTTTCACATTGTAATTTAGGGAGTGAACTAAAGACTTTTGTTTGACTTACATACGTCCTGTCAACACCTACGTGGGCTGCGTCTACCTGTGCTTGACACTGATTGGTTTGTAGATGTGCGTGCGTCTGATGTCGTCGTGTTGTCCATTTGGCTCTTGTATTAGCTTTTTGACTCAACTGATTAATTTAATTCAATTTCTTGCCACTGTAATATCCTTACGGTATTACTACCTGCAAAATGAACGTCCTCATTCAAATATTATATCGTCTGAAGAATGCGAGTATTCCTGTAAGCTGTTGGTGTTTGATTGACAGCAGGACTTACAAGGGCACCGAGACGAGGCGTGCAGTGGCTCTGCACGTGTCTGTAGCTTATTAGCCAAGGACACAGAGCATTTTATTAGCAGTGGCATTGAAGAAAGGAGAGAAAGAGAGGGAGAAAAGGAGAGAGGCAATTTACAGAAAAGATCAGTGTGAGATTTACTGATTATTTCCCATAGTGCGAACAATTTTGTCAGACCCTCACCTAAATGTTTTAAGTCTTCACAACCACAGTTTTCACTGCGGGAGTCGTTCTGTCAAAATCTGCCTCCCGAACAAGGTTGAGACGACTCTGATAACATCATCCGGAGGTTATCTTGTCTTTTAAGATTTCAAAAAACATGAGCCGTTTTCACAAGGTGAAGAGGAAGAAATCATGAATAATAAACTGACAATTTGTCCATTTTGAGTTTTCCAGGCAACACTTGTTCCCCCAACACACCCCTGATTTATTGGAAGACGTGTACATACCCCAATTTAACAACAGCTTTATGGATTTTATTTACTTCTTGTTTCATGACATTGAATATTATCTTAGAATATAAATACAGCTGTAAAATCACATTTCAAATTGTATTTCCCCCTCCTCCTGAGTTATTCCTGTACCAAACACTTTATAATTTGATTTGATTCCAAGTATTCCATTGGCAATAAATCTCACATAGGCTATACTGATTAGAAAACTGAGTATCTTGCAAAAGATATGTCTAGTAAAGTATAAGTATAGGGCCTTATACTGAAGAAAATACAATTTCGGGAAATTTTGACAAGAATGTTGTTATATATATATATATATATATCCCTATACTCATAAGTAATCTGGAAAAGTCGTCTGTAAAGGTTACATTTAATGTTTTTGGCTATGGTGCCTTTCGATCACAAGTCTGGTGCTAAGGACAATAAAAACACAATAAATGGATAATTTACGCAGAAAATTTCGATGAGGTCAAACAACAACAGCAGAAAGGGAGAGGGACAGTAAATCTGTGATGGGATTAGATCTAAGAGGCGGCTTTACATTTCTAATAGCTACAGCCGGGGGAGTTACAGCAGAACAGACGTGTGATCTGCACTCAAAAATCTCTAATAAACCACAACTGCTGCCCAAAATATAATTGCAAACTTGGACAATATAAAAGCAATTAAGCTAAAATATACAATAATGTTCTGCCACACTGTGTTATTGAAACTCTTGGCGATTGTTCTTCCTGGCACAGAAAGTGCATTTGTGGCACACTGACCTCATAAATTAAGATTTTGGTCCAACCTATTTAAGAGGGTGTAATGAGATTGGAGGTTTTGTCTGCGTTTGTTTGCCACATTTCTGCTGCCAATGTACTGAGCCCCCCCCCCAAGGTGATGGTAACCTGGTTTTTAATGCATTTTTTTCTTTCATCTATTCAGCATTTCCTTTCTAAGATTCATAAAAGGAATGAATGGAATAGACAGGTCACACAAACCTCATGCCTTATTCTGAAGACTGAATGAAAAATGTGATAATATATGTTCACATTTAAGGAACAAAGTCTTGGAGAAAAGTAGAAAGCCAGGTTTCAGCATAGCAGAACAACAACGTTCATTGAAGGGGTAAGAAGTCAGAGGGGGATGAATGGGTCAACAAAACATTGCACCGTAATATGGGAGACTGCATTTCGTTTCGTGTTTCAGATTGCTTGTCAGGACCCAAATGCAAGCAGATAAGAGCAGTGAGGAAATTTCATTAAATTCGCTTGGCTTACATGGTTTCCTGGCAGGCATGCAGAAATCCAAATAATTCACACTTTCAAGGACAAATCATAGGAATGTGTACTTAAACAGACACGTCAGGAAACTCCAGTGAATGACGAGACTAAATTGAACGGGAACGAACGAGAATAAACATACGAACCAACAAAGAAAACAGGGTAAATACACGATGGAGGTAGAGATGATCGAAACACATCGGAGCGGGGACGACAATCACAGAGATATGGAAACCAGACAAAGACAGGAAGTAAAGCAAGTGACACTAGGTAAGATACTTCAAAGTAAGTATTTCCGTGTTTTTATGTTATCTGGAGGCAGGGGTGTTGAGTGTTACAACCCAGTTTTTGTCTAAGAGTAAGGGGAGTGACAAAGCACCGATAGTCTCTGGCAACGCAGCCTTTTACTGCAACAGTGCAACAAATGATTTGCATTAACAACAGTAGACAGTGAACAAAAGTGCTATACAAAGGGTGGGGGGTCGGAGGGTGACGCCAAATCATAAAATAAACAAAAGACAAGCCCTGTTCCTAAACCCTGGCCCTACTGCCCTGACTGACAATAGAAAAACTGCCTGCTAATTCAACTAAACTATCCTTCATATAAATAACAAAAAACATCCAGGTCGCCACCCATAAGGACTGGTGAACTCACAAAAAGGAGTCTCAGTGATGTGTACAATGAAATAAGGAAAATAACAAACTATAGCCCACCAAACAAAAACTTAATCACAGAACTCGTGCCTCTCAAGTTACCATTAATCAACAATCCTAACACAAAGCAATACTCGTTTACAAAACACACAAGAGTTTACACGACACAACGAGAAGCAATGAGACCAACTGATCAAGTGAAACAAATCTCAGCCGCCCCACTCGACATTACACAGGCTTTCTTGTACTCTTGCCCACGACGCCAAGAGAGCCGGATTGGTCGCTGCGTAATTGGCCTGTGGGCGGTGCAGGGCGGTGCTCCAGGAGGAATCCCCTCGAGCTGCGTAGGGGTGGAGGAGTGCTTCACCTGTGGGTAAATAAGAGAGACTCCCCCACATCTTACTCGTTGACAAGAAAAATGCGGAGGGCCGTAATAAAGAGTTATCCAGGTTCCCCTTTGCCTGGGGACCTCATAGTCCCTTAACGCATTCCTGCCTGAGGGGCCTCCAACATGCTTGGAAGGGAATGGTCAGACAAGAGGTAATTTGCAACGTCACCACTAGAGGCCACTAACTCCTGTACACGGAACCTTTAATTAAACATTTATTATAACGCTGATATTCCTCTAAATCCAGTCAAGGTGTTACTGTGTCTAAATCCAACCACACCAAAAGGCACTGAGTTGACATTTTTTCCCCCAGCAGTGACTTGTAACAGTTTTGGAAGGTAAACTTTTGTGCTGCTGATTGTCACGTTAGCAAACTCCCTCATGTGTGATTCTCGAGGGCATAGACAATGACAATGACAATAGACACGTTTAATGACGTGTTGACATTTAGTGGCATCTAGGTATTTGGATCATGCAGAAATTTATATAAAATGCATGATGGCATGTTACCAAGTCATGAAAATGAATCTGTCTAAATAAATCAACAGCTGAGGTCAGCGACTCCAGGCTACATTAGCCACATCTAGCATAACACATCCGAATCTCCGAATGAGCTGTCAAGTTGGATTGTGGGTGGAATAGGCCTGACGTCTTGACAAGGAAATTAAGAATGCATGTATTTAAAAAGGCAACGTCTCTATTTCTGCTGCATCATTAATAATGCTTGATGTTTTCAAGTGGTAAATCGTGAATCTGACAGTGTAACAGAAGGGCGATGCTAAACTGGTGTATTACTTTAAGATCTACAGAACTGTAAGATATATGCATCTAACAGCCATAAAAAAAGCTGTGGTGCAAACTAAAGCATACAAGAATAAGGAGTAGGTAATTAACAGATTATGTGTTTAACATGAAGATGAACATGACGGTCACACGTCTGAGACTGAGAGACGGTGTCGCAGCAATTCCTGCTCCTGAGTATCCAGACTGAGCCAGATGTTCTCTCAATGTAGGTCAGGAGGAGATTTTGCAAAAAGGAAACAACAAAACAACTTTTTCTTTCTACCTGTGAGCTGTAAGAGGTGTGTTCATTGTTTTTTTTGTCATGTTCTTTAGATGTCAAGATTCCTAATTTTTCACATTAAAACCTCCCCCTTAATAATTTCTTTGTCACACTCCGTGCTTTGGCTGTGACAGTGTCATTACTCATCAGTTTGATGGCAGTGTTTAGAGAATGGTCTGTCACTATCAAGAAGGTGCCAGAACGTGAAGTGCATATGAGAGTGGAAGGGGTTGATGAGGCGAACACATGCTTTGTATACATGTATCCCCTTACTAAGATGTGGAGCTTACATAAATCTATTTCAAATAATTTGCATGACAAAATGATTTCTTGTTTGTTTATGGCAACATTTATTTTAGGTTACTCTGCAAAACCCACTGGGCTTGTTTTGGTGGAACATTTGCATGTCGTGAGGAGTTTACTATCATTAAAATGGCTAATTTCTCACAAAGAACAGTAAATGACATATGTCAACTCTGTGGTTTGTTGAAACATAACATTTTTAGTGAGAGCCAGAACTTACACAGAGTTATATATATATATATATATATATATCAAATGATATGACCAACAACTCCTTATTCTGCAGGGTGAACATTTAAGTCATTCCTTGTTTACTGTTAGCTCTACAGCTTTGAGCAAAGCCATTGACTATATTTTGAAAATTGTTCCTTGTTCAAACACATTTTGTACTATTAAAAACCTTAGAAAATGAAAGTTCTTAACAAATTGTCAGAATTATTGTTGATATTGTTAGGAAGTGAGTGATTTATTCGAAATTATAAAAGGATCAAAACTACAAAGAGAAAAGAAGCACTTCAGGGGTCAACCACCCCTGGATCTGCCCATGCAGCTTGATATCGGTTAATGGCAGGCTCTTACTTGCAGCCTGAGTCAGAGGACAACAGCACAAATAGAACTGATACATACGATTCCAAAAAGATTAATGTTATGATCAAAATGATGTGTGTTATACACAGACTGGTGACACATCAACTTGAAATAATATCTCCAAAGCCAACAATTCATTTCTACAACTGTGTTGAAGTGCATTGCTGTTTTTGGATGAGCTAATAGATGTTTGTACCCCTTTTCAAGGCTGTATGTCTATTTCCTCTCTGTCTTTTTAGTTTAGGAATGATTCCCTTGAACGCCATGAATTAGTAATAACAGATCTCTGACGTGCAGGAAGAAAAGTGCCAGCTTAATGGGATGCATGCCAGTTTGGTTCCATCCATCATTTGCTCGACAAACACATCCTAGTGGGAGGAAGACTTAGGATTCAATTAAAATGAATCAGATTCTCTTGCAAATATCGTAAGACTTTAAATATGGTCCGGGATACATCTACAAAAGATAATTGATTACAGGTCTTTTAAAAAAGACAGTGGTAGAATGTACATGTACCCGCTTAATTTGAGCTTTTAGATACGTGTACTTTACTTGAGTATCACCATTATCACCGAGCACTCACTGGTACAGCTATTATTGAAAACATCATAGCATTACATTATTACAAGTATGTCTTCCATTCCTGTCATTATAACAACCAGTCTGACAGTGCTTGAATAAAACTGTGTATTCAGTTGCACCTGGCCTTTCTTTCCTTGCACACACATCATCCAAATTTGCAGTTCAACCATGTGTACGTTCGTGGCAATACCTCTATAAACACACTTTATTGAACATATAGTAAAAGAAACATTCATTCCCAAAGTATCTACATTAGGAAGACAAATGACACCATAAAGGAAACAGCAATACCAGATGACAAAGCTTAGCATTAGAGAATGTGCTCATTGCTCCTCAGAGCTCGTACAATAATGCCTCTGGATATACTTTTAATAAGCATCTTCCTATCCAGGGTGGGCCATTATTACCCGGATAATAATAACAACAACAGTCCAAAGAGTCCACCTACTGCTTGAGCCAAACACAAAGAGATGGAAGAGAATGTGGAAATTTCCTTCAGCACAGAGAGTGGCTGTGAGGAGTGAGAGACTGTACACACAAGTTAGGGTACACACTTCCCCCGGAGCATGACTGCTTTGAACAAAACCCTAAATTTAGAGAGGGCCTGAGCAGCCTAGATAAACACAGGAAGAAAACACTGTAGGGTTTTGGAACAATGGAACAAAGAAAGGATTATTACAGCAAGCCATAAAAGGAGAAAACCCTCTGAAGTTACTCCCCGTCTGTCTCAGGTTGAGTGCATTGACCAGTGACAGGCCCTGCAGCAGCCGTGGATCAGAATCTAGTTAACCTCCTGTCAGAGAGGACGCTGTGGTCCAGATAGCCATGGCGCCGCCGCTGTGCCGAGTAAGCCCGGTCCAACAATCGCCCCAACACCCCCTGGCTGTGCGACCCCTCAGCTGTGAAGGGCTCCCACAGCTCGCTGATCACACTCCCAGCTTTTCTGCTTAAAAATAGGAGACGAGTCCCAGCGCGTCTCATCGCCTAATCATACATACAATTTTCATGAGACCCTTCGCTCACACATAAAAACCCAAAGGTCTCACGTTCTATTAAGCTCCCTGTGATCGTGCGATGTTATCAAATGCCTCAAAGCCCAGCTGTCAGTTCGGCTGTGACAAATCTCCTGATGGATGAGATTGGCTGAAAAAACAACAGATCCAGACGAGTGCATAATTATGTGGTGTGTGTTTATGGTTTTCATTCATCTCACTGTGGATGACTTTGTCACAAAAAGTAGAAATCTGGGAACAAGAAAAAAATCATCATAACCACGTGACCACACACATTTCATGTTTCTGGTGAATGCTTCACAATAAAAGCAACCCCTTATTGCAGCTGTTGAAATATTTTAATGTGATACTTCAGTAGCAGGATGTTTCATGCACTAATAGCATTGAAAATGTTTGAATTTAATTTGAATACATACACATGCTACATACACACAAAGGGTTAGCTTAAGGGAGTTGTGTTCTTGGAAACGTATCTCAATTGTCACAGCTCCTGTGCTTCACAGTCATTGTGTTTTCTCAGTAATGACGTGCCTAGCTTGCGGCTATCAAAAGGTAATACACTGGCTATTTCCTGTCTTTATGTGATCCATTTAGATGTTCTGGCTGGTTCAATGTTTGTAGTTATCATCATTTTAACTTTGGATTCCTCAAGAAAAAAACACTTTGGTTTTCACGCACTGCCCGCCTGTGTTGAGTTTATTTCTACCCATGCCTGTACCTATGAATTTGTCCGATAACCATTGGAACTTATCCTGTGCAGGACTCTGGTTTCAGGCATTGACAGTACCTTGATACTTACAATTACAATGGACAGATATAAATAGGTATAGGATAAGTTGACAATAGAAGAAATGATAATGTCGGCGACTCGTTAACCATAACTTTACGTGTTGTTTTTCTGATTTGAGATCATCATTTAATCTGACACCACATGAAAACGCAATCAGTGCTCCTCATATTTCCTATGCATCCCCTGGGCTTTAGTAGTCAAGATGCCCCAGTGCTGGGAATGGGAATGAAGACTCCATCATCACCATTAAATACATACTTTTGATGCTGGTGGGTGGATATTATTAGTCCAGCTGTTTCCATATTGTCGACAAGTATGAAGCGGTATCAATTTTCTCCTCTATCTCTTTGCAAGTAGGGGAAAATTTACATTTCTCAAAACGTTGAGCTAGTCCTTTAATGAACTTTCTGTAAATCGGTATCTATGATGTTGGCAGTCTAATTCCTCCTCTCTCATCTCCATTCCCTCATTGCTTACCCAAAAAAAACGTGTTCCCTCTCCCTCTGCACAGGAGTCTCTCTCTTTGTTTCACTTCGTTCATCCCTCTGCCTTCTCTAATCTGGATGGGAGGCTAAATTACTGTGTAATTATAGTCAGTGGCTCTTGGCTGTGTAGCTTTAATAGAACAGAGCGTCTCCGTATACTTTGGTAATTGTCTGACAATCCAAATGAGGGGGGGGCCCACGCTCTCAAATGCTAAGTTGATTCTCTGCACACACCTTTATGCAGCGTGCGTCTCGTGGCGCTGCTTTGAATAATGAACTAGTTAGAGAAGTTTATGATTAATTTTTGTTGTCAGCAGGGTGGAATTTTGCGTTGGGTCATTAGAAGTACAATATATTTTCATAAATAACATCAGTCATGCACACACACACACACATACACACACGTAACACTCACAGTGATGCTCATTATCTCCTCAGAGTTGGCCCCGTTTCCATTCCTCCGGCAGAAGAGTGGAGGTTTGTGAAATCTCTCCTGGAAAAGCACAGCACCACAGAGGCCGATCCTGACCCAGATTAATTTCCTCATTGTTTTAAAGGTGATGCTCAGATTCAGAGCTCCAGGTGTGATGTAGATAAGCAAAATATGTATATATATATTTATATTCCCCCATTCTTAAATATGCACTGACATCTATCTTCTCACATATTTTTCCGAGCTGGAGCAGAAGCGCTGCGGTTACATAAGCTGTTTAAGAAAGTGGCATCATCGCAAACTTGTAATGTTGTTTTTTGAGGAAGTGGTAAGGCGGCGGTAATGAATAAAGTAGCAGCGGTTGTTTAAGGCTCAGAGGAGTATAGACGGCAAGAGATGGGGAGTGACATCACAAGGGAGGGCTGGATTAGATTTAGCAGCCAGACGTGGACTCTACAGAGCACTAAACTTTGGATATGGAGCACAAGCCAGTAGCGGAAGTGGAGAGGGAGCTTGTTGTGATGCCACTTAGCTCGCACACTTAAAGATGTTCTAACAAAACACCCCACTGCCATCCCCCATGCTGCCAAGTCCCAGGAGTCACTTAAAAAAAAAAGAAACTTTAGCAGTAGCACTGTAATTGTGCTTCTCCGAAAGCTTTTAAAGCATCAAAGAAAAAAAAGAAGGGAGCCAACAAGCAGCACATTGGGACTAAAAAAGGAAAAGATTAAAAAAGGAGTAAAAATCTGTAAAAGCACATAGCCACCAATTACCACAAGCAAATGCTCACATCAATCAAAACAAACACTTAATCGAACTTAATATGAACACAAAGATCTTAAAGTGCTTCTTCATATTGGCTCATTCACTGATGATAATAGTTTTAATTCACCATGTGGCTCTTTGTATCCTGAGTAGGGTTGGGTACTGAAATCGTCCAAATCACAAACGCAGATTTCGGTGCCTGACCTCTGCACTGAAATAGATATCATGCTTACAGGCAACATAACAATTACTGCACATGCTTAACATTACTTTTAACTCTGTTGGCAACACACTTTACATGCTTCTAGCAGCACGTAACATTAGCCGTACTTCACACGAAAAGATTTTGACACTAGGAAAGTTCGTCAAATGTTTGAAAACAATTCCGTGTAAAGGGAAGATAATGACGAAATAAATGAAGCTCTGACGAATTACGGAATACTTTTGAAATTGAGTTGCTTGGACTGAATCTTTCTGTCTGAACACGTCCAAGCCTGATCACCGAGCCCGAGTGTGTGTTGCCCTGTCACTGACACACATGGTTATTGCTTGTTATTGTGTTACCCAATTACAGACATGTGCAGTGCCAGAAACATTTGCCCAGCCACCTCCAATATCATTTCAACATTTTAGTCCGAAATAAGCCAAGCCTGGTTTGGACCCGACACGCTGGGCCGGGTATCCACACTCTTATTTAAAAAGCGGAGCGATGCTACGTGTTTGACTGCTTGCGTGACCCCATGTCAAGCACATCAGCCGGCAGTGTAGGTACCGGTACCATTTGAAAAGTATTGATTTTGCACAATGTTGGAAAAAACCCAAACGATACCCAACCCTAATCATAAGAGCTGTCTTCAGTGGGCCTTTAAACCCTCCACCGGGTTACAGATGAAGTGATAGTCTCGCTGTTCCTCGCAGTACGGCAACTAGAGCGGCTTCTGATGGAATATTTAATGCTGGAAGCTGGAGAATGGATTCTTGCACACTTCTTACATCTCCACACAGTACACACACACGCTTGCTCCCTCTCCAGTCTCCGAACCCCCTTCTTCATTCTTCACGCCCCAACATGAGAGAGCCACACGAAAACACATGCAAACATACTTTCAAATGTAAACACATACAAGTGTGTTTGCACAGCAGCACTGAAGTTATAATGTGTACACTTCTCTTTATCCATATACGCGTACGTGAAAATGTGCACCCATGTCAAGCCCTGGGAAAACACGCTGGAATACGGTGTGACAGGAAGGCAATATGCTGTAAGATTAAATGCGGGAGAAGCAGAGAGGGAGAGATGGAGAATGTGGGCTGAGGGACAGAGTGGGCGGAGGGAGAGGTGGGTGGGTGTTTTACAAGAGCACGAGCCAGGTCATGATGAATTATGTACTGCTGAAATGGTTCCAATTCCCATTGTTCCCTCCAAAAGGCACCGCTCTCTACAGGAGACGGCCCTTCACTCTCCATCAGCGGGTAAGACATGTAAAGGCAAGGAGGGAGAGAGAGAGAGAGAGAGGGATGGATGGAGGAGTTCAGAGAGGCTGAAGGAAGGCAATTAGAGAGGGAGGAAATAGGCATGTCCATGAGCTGGAGTGACATTTGTTAATATGTAGAGTATATTTTTAATTAGGATCTATGGAGGGGGTATGAGGAGGGCGGGGGGCAGTGAGATACAGCCAGGGAAGAGGAGTGGTGGTGAATTATAAAAGGTAAAAAAAATGCGGACAAAGTGGAAAGGTTTTACTGGAACCACATTAGAGAGATGGATGATGAGATGGACCCCTATTTTACTGAGGAACAAACTGACTGACCCCTGCCTCTTTCTTTCTCTCACACTCAACAGGGAAATCTACCGACTCCACAAATGTCTGTATGTGGAACGCAGATCTCGCAAACCCTTCATCATATCAGCTTCACACTTGGTTTGCTTTGTAAATATAGCCAGAGGAAGTGCAGTGCCGAGGTTTGATGAGATTTGAATACGCGACACATTCATTACACATTTCACCATTTCGAACTGACAGAGACACAGAAGGACTGACCTGCGACGGGTGCAGATCTCCGTCATGGCAACAGAATCACTTCCTTTTTGTCAATTTGTCTTCAAAGTAAGCACGACTTTCGTTTTGGTTGCTGCCATCCTTTATACTGAGCTGAATTACAGAACTTCTATTTTGAAAAAAAAGATTGTGTAAATTACAACATATTATGTATCAATAAATAACACCAGTTGATTAAATCATTCAAACTTATACATATAAACATATAAACCGCACATGTGAACCGGTCTGAAGCTAATTTAGTTTCATTTTATGAAAAACATTGACTCTAAAATCTTCATTGCAGATAAACCAGGTAGGATGAACACATAGTTTTCTAACTTCACTCTGCATTATAGACGTGTCACGTTTCTAAAAAGCTCTGCGCACAACATCCAGCACACAGACAATAAAAAGTGACAGTGTATGGTAGAATTGTTTGAGGAGGACTCACTAATGCAAAGGAATAAATCTGAAGCAGCTCCGGGGGCGTCAACACAGGGCAAGAAAACAGGGAAGTCAGGCACTGTACTAGTGCAGTAGAATGTACCCAAGCAGTGACATTTTAAGACTTATTAATATGATGCTGCTACCTGGCTGTGGATAAAATATGTTTATACGTGGCTGATTTGCATTGGCCAATTTGTTCTGGGGGAGATGTAACTGCTGCCAGATCGTGTTTACTGGCGATGTTTTTACCAGTGCAGGAAGTGTGCCATCCTTCCTGCACACTGCTGTCATGGTATTATATCTGCTTGTGGCAACGAGGACATGTTTACACAGTCTGTTATGGCTCTGATGAGGAAACCACAGAACATGGTTATGGTTTTTGGGGAAGATTGAGGTCTTTTATTGAACATATTTATAATTATTTAATCAAAGTGCTTTTAAACGTGTAATATAGGGAACCACTGTGTCCGGTGTTAAAATCCTGCACCCTGTTCACCCTCCAGCCTTGATCACCCTCCACTGTATGACACGTGAGTGGTGCAGAAAACATAAAACATCTGTCACTGGAACAGACCATCGCCAATCCAGGCACCAGCTATAAACAAATTTAGAATTAGTTTCTCAATTACACACAATGATGTGGCAAGCTACCGTGCAGCTCTGACAATCAGGGGCAATTTGGACTTCAGTGACTAACCCAGGAGACTCATCTTATCAGCTTCACAGTTGGCTTGTGTATTGTTAATGGACCAAAGAAGTGCAGTGTTGAATTTGCTGTGATTTTGACAAGTGATACATTCAACAGTAAAACATTTTGACTAGGTGTAGCAGCGAGATTCAGTAGGACTCATCAACATAAGTGATGTTGTTGATCACGACAACAGCGCGTTCACGACAATGGCAACAACAATTGGTTCTTCAGTTTGGGGTTTTGCATACTGAGTCAGGCTTCCCTGCACTTTGAATAATCAGTTGAACAGCTCTTTGTGCAGCAGCTGTGGTGCAGCTTCAGGATTCTGTGGACTGAGTCCAGCAGTCGGTCTTAACTTGCTGCCTCTCAACTACTGCAGGTCCATTTTGCAGTTTCAGGAAGAAAGCTGCGACCACGGAACGTCTTGCTTTTCATTTTCGGCGCCCATATCATCAGGTTAGAGCAATCAACGTGCTGCTTTTCTAGAGAGTCAGGGTCTCGTCCATTTCTTCTGCATACTGCATAGAGTCAGAGCACTGAAAATGTTCTTATCACACAGTTTCAATGTCTATTTTTATTGCTATTATTTCAGGACCTGAAGATACATGACTTCAAACCATGGAGTCCTGGCTTTTAGTTGAGCACATAGGCTACTTATACAAGGACATACAGTCCTCATACCAGAACCCTCAGTGGCAGCTCTGGCCAAGTGCACAGCAGTGAACATGCACCTTGTGTGGTCCAGGCGTTAAAGGAACTACTGTCACATTTTGTGTTCATGACAGCAGGCCAAAAGCAAGACCAAACGCCAAGGAAGGTGAGGTGTGAAATTTTGTAAAAACAAGCAAATAAAATTCTGTATTCAGTAAACTACAGAAAAAACTGAAACCAACCAGAAACTTAGTAGCTTACACGTAGACGTGTATACCCTACTACGCGTTTCCGTCAGACTCGCCGCCATTTTAGAATTGAGTTGAAGGAACGAACCCTGACGACGTCTTTCTTTTCTTCGTTGCAGTTCTTTAAGAAAACGTAATTGCTCTTCAACGTCTATCGGCTCCAATTCCAACATGATCCGCTCTGTAACACTCGCCATTGTTCTGAAGTAAACAGAGACCGCAGAGAAGATGCAGGAATTGGGCTTCAGGAGGCAGGCTCATCGATCTCAGGTGAGGAAATCACAGACAAAGACAGGAAGTGAAATAAGAGAGAAACAGAAGTTTCAAAGTAAAAAGGACCACTGGTGAGACGCTACAACCGGAAAGTAAAACAGGAACTAACTAATCCAAAATGCAAACAGAGAAATAAAAAAACTAATATCAAAAACTCCACCAATTCAAAAATGTATCCAACAACAGAAAGTCATTTTAATGCTCCTGATAGAGGCAAAATCAACTATACATTGGAGATATATACTTTGATTGAAGGAAAAACAAATGAAATGTGTCGTTAATATCCAGTGTGAATATGTTGACGTCCAGTATCTGCAGTATGTTCATAGTGAATAGGCTATGAGGAATTAAGAGATGAATCTAATATAAATATTGATTAAGTGTAATCTGCCATAACATGTATTTAAATTGTCCAGGAATGTAATTTCCAGAGGAGAGCAGGCATAACTGTTAATCTGTACTTTTACACTCTGTACTTATATCTGTGAAATACTGCAAGGTATGAGAGAAGAATTAGCCTCATTATTTTACTATTACTATCTCAGCTCAGTATCCTGTGGACCCACATTTATACTGGACAATTCTGCAGCTGCTGATTTACGTCCAATGCCAACGTTCAGTAGCCAGGAGGAGAATAATGGTTCGGGGGGTTGGGTTATTACATCGGTGTGTTGTAAATCAGAGTTATAGGTATTCGACAGGTTTTTGGGACCCACCATAGAAATTCTGTCCAAACCACAATCATTTCTGAACCTTAAGTATTTTAATTCGTAATCATGGCATAACCAAAATCTTTGCAGACTGACATTATTGCCTGGTGAGAAGAATGCATTTCTTTGCTTTCCACTCTTAATAATTAAACTGTCCTAATACCTGTCCTAATACCATAAAATAATGTATGTGAATTTAACAATGGACTCTCCCACATTTATTTAACTTGGATTTTTTTGAGAGCAAAATAACATTATCGAAATCCATAATGTGTCAAACTGACTGAAGATTATATTTATTTATATAGTTACATAATTTGTCAATCAACAATGTCAGCTAAATGAATTGGATATAGTAGCTACATAGCTTTTATCTTAACTTTTGTCCGGTCGGTCTATTTTTGACTAAATGTTGTATATCTACATGGAGAATATTTTTTCAATGTGAACTGCACATTTTAACAATTGTCAAAAAATGGACTGCTTATGAAAAATAACTTATCGAAGTGCTTGGAGGCAATTCCAGACCAAAAAATATCAGAGTTTGGCAACACATGGGAGAGCATAAGTTGCCATTAGAATGAATACACTCTGGGTTGACTCGCATATGGACACATTGAGCTATGTGGACACGAGTCATAAAGAGTTTAACAGAAAGCTGATATTTAATAGCATTTGAAGGCTTGTATTTCTTGGACCAGTAAAATATCAGCAGTGCGTTTCTTGATCATTTGAATTCTTTTGTTTTCATAGTGAGTAGATCTTGAATCTAGTCAAGTCTCTTTTCTGAGGAAATGTTCTGTCGCCCATTTCTCTTTGGCGATATCCTCATCAGCATCTGAGAACAATGACTTCCTCCCGTCAAGAATCACTTCCACCTTCTCCCTTGACCCTTGGACATCACAGTTCCTGCTTCACAGTCCGTCGTTGAACAAACTGAATATCTGGCAAGTAATAATTCCCTAATGAGAAACTCATCTGTCACTTCTGCTTCTGATCATGAAAGTCCCTAATCTGAATTTAGACTTTGCACTCGGCTCCACAGAGACGTTTGCTCACCAGGACTCATCTGTGTATCATGCAGTGAATCATCAGGCAGTGAGGTGCTTCCTACTTCAGTCGCCTATTCAATCCCTGTTTCCTCATCATTGTGAGATTCATGCAAAATGCAACCAAATTATGATAAATTGTGCTTATAAGTATATATAAACTGCACAGAATGTTCTCCTGCTGTCATCATATGAGATGTGCAGATTTGCATAATGTTTGTTTCAAATTGCCTCCTCTATCCAGTCTTCACTGTAAGCTGTGTTCCACATTAAACTACAAGTCAGTTTAATCAGATGATTCAACGGACTCCTCAGTTTGGTCACCTCCTGTCTTTAGTGCCACCCTGTCATCACGAGGAAATGTTCCCTGGCTTTAACCTGCTGTCTCAGGGTCTTTAGTAATCTGACTCTATCCAGGAACTCACGTTTCCAGTTATTCATTTCTCGTCTCAAATGACAGTCAAAGTCTGCATTGCTTCCATGATGCCAAAGTCAATGCATAACATGGTTTAATCTCATTTTCTTTTGTGTGTCCTCACTGAGTGTTTTCACTCTACGGTATTTTGTAGGGTTGGAGAACATTGGTTCTTATTCTTCAGACACGGGCAGTGCTATTTAGTTTCTTGCAATATAATTTTGTAACATAATAATAAAACCGTATGTATAAGCCTGTTGTATGTTACTCACACACCATGCACTCAGTTTGAAACATTTATATCTGCACTTTGATTTATACTCAGGATGACGCTTGTATTTGCACTATGAATTATGTGTAACCTACTTTTAATAGTGCACCTTGTGTCAATGTAATGTTGAAGTTTTGATATGTGTACATTATATATTGTCACACTTGATGTTGAGAAATGTTTGAGGAAGTTGGAAGATTTGAATTGTTGATTGAAATTTTGTTGTTTTGTTGTCAGTGTTGTGATATGATTTGCTAACAGATACTTTGGGGGGATTATATTGGGGTCAACTCGACCTCTGAATGAACAGTGTTGTATAACTTGTTTTTACCAAACGTGGCTGCAGTATGGGGAAAACCAATTCCCACTTGTATCCTTATCCAGCCAAAAGAACATGCCTACGCACACACATTCCAAGTGAGGACTTCCAGGAACCACACACACACACACACACACACCACACACACACACACACACACACACACACACACACACACACACACACACACACACACACACACACACACACACACACACACACACACACACACGAGTTAGAGACCATGCAGATGTTGAAATAAACAGATCGTTTTTGAACTCCAATTCTGCCTCTGTTACATGATGATTCCTAAGTACTCATAGTCTAATTTTTGTAATCTGACAAATGAGGCAAACTTTAGAAAACTTTTTAAAAAGTAGTAGCAGTATAGCAGAAACCTACAATTGAGTATCAGGGCCACAAAAAGACAGATACAATTTTTTTCCTCATCACATTAAAGCTTCACTGTTTATTACAACTTCCTTCTCATTAAATCACAACTTTTTCACCGCAATATCACATCTTTATTCTTGTAATCTAAATTTTATCTTTATCAATATGACCTTCATACTTCGTTGCAGATCCCAAACCACTTACATCCCCACACTCAGAAAATGTTTGCCAAAAAAGGTTGAATATTAAGTTTCACAATATTGCAGTCCTGCTCATTCCAGCTCACAATTAAGCCCCTTTACTGGTTATGGAAATTTTTCTGGTGCCTTATGAAGCTGCAGGCCAGGAGTGGAAAAAAAAACAGTTGTAGCGTCTCACCAGTCGTCCTCCCACGCTGCTCTAACTCTCTCTCTCTCAGTGCCTGCCTCTACTTTCCTGTTCCCACTAGTTTCTGACTTCAAGAGGAAGTCATGTTGAAGAATAAACTTCACGCTGTGAGGTAAATAAACTAAATAGCTGTCTACTGAAGTGAGGACATCTTGTCTGACATGAGCAATGTGAACTTGCTCGTTCTAGCCAGTGCCAAGGTGGGGGCGCTATTACACTGGATCAGCCATTTAATGAGCAGCAACATAAAATAAATCAGACCACATAATTCGAGCCATCACCTGAAGCTGCCTTCAGAGATAGAGAGCTAATTTTACAAATCAGCGTTGTTAAAAATCATTTTAACAACCTTTTCTCTTTCACACAAATGGATAAAAGCCTCTAAGGTGAATCTTTGGGGTTGGGAAGCACTTTTATGGATATGGGGTGAATGAGAAAGGACGTGGAAGGGAGAGCAGGATTCATTCTAAGAGCTGGAAGCATGCATCCGATACCTGTGATAAGTGATTTCAGAAGAGCAAAACTGGCATCGCACTCTGCTGCCATTTTTGGAAAAAAGGTTGTGTGATCTCTCCTCTCACTCCCTCCCTCCCCTCCGTGGCTTCCCCAGCTCCATTCTTTCACTCTCACAACAGCAAGGGGCGTCTATTTTTAGGGCTTCAGGTGCAATCACAGGAATCAGTGGTAGCAAACATCAGTTTAAAGTGCAGCAGCAGCCGCATCAGTCAGTCGGTGCACGATAAAAGATTCATGCAGTGTTCTTCCAAAATACTATTCCTCCTGTTCAGCTTTGATCTCAGCTTACTGCAAATCCAATAATGTTTTGAGACGATAAACTTTGAACAGGAATGTATCATTCATAAAATGCTTGTACAGGACAAACGATGCAACATGTAGAAGTTTAACTTTGCTGTAGTGACCAGACTGAATATAAAGATGGACGATGTAACAGCCAATATAGGTTATGAGGGTCTCCTCCAATTCTGAATAGCGCCACAGGGTGGCACCTCCTTCCTTTTTGTTATATTTAACCAGAGTGAGCGGTGTACTCACATGCTGATGGACTGTCTTGTAATGCACTGGTGTTGGCTGTGCATCATATGTGCGTCAACCATGGTCATGGATGACTAACAAGCTTATGTTAGAGCCAAGGAGACCAGGCTGTTTCGAGAAAAAGTACCAATGTGGAATAACCCTACAGTTTCTGTGTCTGTCGACTCTTTGGGCTAGCCAACTATCCGGAGTTCAAGCTAAGCACCAACAACACGTTGCAAAGTGTCTCCACTTCCTCTCACTATCTAGAATTGAAGCCAAAGTAGCCTGTATAGGAAAGCATCTTGCACATTCGGAGCCTGAACGGTTGAGAGCGGGAATATTTGACCAATCGTGAGTCAGTCTGACCTGTCAATCATGATGTTGCACCCCATTCATAGCATCAAATAACTAATTTATACCAAAGTTATAGGAAAAATTTGAACTTCTATATACATTAGTATGATGAAAAATACCTAAATTGACCGAAACCATCTTTGAGGAAAAATGTATATGATGTGTCCATCTCACATCTGCTGACATGAAGGAGGCGGGATTATGACCTGTACTGCAACATAATCGTTATTTGGTTATTTCTCGTATCCTCTTCCATATCAAATATTTTCCAATAGATTTCTTTATGAAATTTTACAACATTTATATGAGCTTGTACATTCACACAATCCCACATAACAATATATATGTATTAGTAAATCCATAACAAATAGAAATGATAAAAACCCTTTAATAACATAAACGTATAAATAACAATAAACATATCAGTTCCCCTTACATAGACGTACATATCCAGTCCAATATACATAGAAGCGTGTCCATCTAGTCTTATTAGACTATCTCATGCTATCACCTGTAGTTCAGTTCCCAGTCCTTGCATTGGGGATTCAGTGCCCTCAGCAGCTGTGTTCTGCAGGGCTGATGCTGAACTACGAAGTAACACACGTCTTTCATACTCAAACACGCTCATTTGATTCTGGGAGAGCTGATGTTGGCAATGAACCCCCCCCAAAAAACACATACAGCCTTTTACATGGCAAAGCAGACACATGACAACATGGGCTACTGCATTTTGCATTTGATGCATTTACCTGCAAACACTGTTTTCACAGCTCTGTTTTGTTGGCGACTTGGTCATAAATCATGAGGCTTTAAAGAGATGCAGTGCAGTGATTTTAAAGCAGCCCCGCTGAAAAAATATTTTGTGGGCTGAGAACATCTCTTAGGGCAATTCAGAGCAGATCTGAAAATACCACCTCCCAGAATCCTGCACGGCACGAACATAGGAACTGAATTACCTCAAGGCACTGCTGTATTCATCTGGCACACAACCAATCTATAACCTCGCCGGTGTCATGATATCAACAACACAAACCTTTGGCAGATTCATGGTCTTTTTTTTTTTACTAAGAACAACAGATCTGAATTAATAAGAAGGATTTACACGGAAGAAAAATTAGAGAAAGATGATAGTTTTATAGAGAGGGATTTTTTTTGTTCCTGGCACAAGGCTCCTCCTCCTATTTCTGATAGATACAGAGTCGCCGTCTTAAATACCCACAAGCCATGTTGACCAACTCAAGTGATGTGTCACAAGTAATCAGAAACACAAATATCATAGTGAATGGCAGTAAATATATACATAAATAGTATACAAATGTAAATCAACCTAGGTTGCACAAAGTTAATAAGTCATGATATATAAATCAGGTTGAATACTTGTCATAAATATGTATTGGAGGTGTCTCTGTCTGTGTTCATATAGGGACATATAGGCGGGTAACACCACAGCTTATAATACAGCATTCAATAGGACATTGAGAGAAATGTAGGACATGTAGGACTCATGCTGGATTTTCTCCAGGCTTGAGGTTCGGTTAATTTAAGACTCTAGATTGACCATAGGTGCGAATACGAGTGCCCTGGCAACCTGGCCCAATGTCAGCTGGGACCGGCCAGCCTCGAAGAATAGATCATGATAGATGGGATGGAAAGTCTGATATCAAGTTTTAATATTAGTGTCGTCCATTCTGTTTTAATAGTTCCCGACTGAGAAGTTTAGGGTTAAAATTATAGAGATCAATTTTGAGATGTTGAAACTGTTCTGCATGTAATAGCACAGAGCTCGAACCTCAATTCAATTAATACAACTGTGAAATTACTACGAGGTGTCAGAGATAGACAGAAAGTCAAAGTATCAAATCCTGATTACAGCTAAATCAGCTTCGAATGTGGCCGTGCATATGCTAATCACACTGCCTCATATCTTCTGGAGTTGCCCAAATATAGAGACATTCTGGGAACGAGGAACTACTTCATGGTGATCCCCAAGAAGTGCTGTATTTTATACTTGGCCAATTTAACTAATGTGGTGATGAAGGAAGATAAGTAACTTAAGTAAATTGTACTCACAGCTGGAAGAAAAGCCATCACAAGAAACCTGCTTGAGACGAACACACCCAGACATGAGTTGGTTAAATATAGCACAGGAAATATATATGATGGAAAAGACTAGTTATTGTTTAAGAGTGAAAAAAAACAAGTTTAACAGAGAATGGGAAAAAGGATTGTGTTTAGAGACAAGGACATCAATACTGTATAACACTATTGACAATGTAAATTATCGTATTAAAATGCTGATGAAGGTGAATTACACAACAAACTGCCAAACGTAAAAAAAAATATTTTTGCATATGCTTGTTTAAAAGAAAGAAAAATCAACTTTGAATCAAAGGGTATCACATTCTTACGAAGTTTCTCTCTTTTTTGTATTGGATTGTGGACTAACTATATTCACATTGAATCGCCTGAGACTGTCTATTCACAGTAGTAATAGCTGTGCTGTTATCTATGCTTTCCGTCCCTGGATACTCCAAAAAATGTGTTAGGTCTTTCATTACAGCGATAAATCACATGATCAGCACAGATAAGATCCATTATTATCTTCGTTGTAGAGGAATCTAAATCACAAACGGTGCCACCGATTTGCTTTAACGCCGAACTTGAGCTGCCGTGTACCTTCTCCTTCTGTTCAAAACCAAGCCGAGCAGCTGTGGAGGACATAATACTCATACGTATGACTGCTGAGAAACACTCGGTGAACCCAATCACCTCGGCACCGGCCACATGAATTATGTGTTCCTGTTTTTTTAATGAAGGAATGCAGACACAACAGCTGCTGCTGCTGCTGCACTGCCTTCACTTCGAACTCACTCCCTACAACAACTTTTCCAGCAGGGGTCTGTAAATGAATCTTATTTATTTGTCTACATGTATTGTTCAAAGCATAAATAAAAGCAGGATGCCATGGTTACCAAATCACACAGGCATCTGCAAAGACCAACTCCGGGTTGTTTGGTTCATTTATTTATGCAGCGACGGATGTGAGAAGTGGTGGCACATCTTTGTTGTAACAACCGAGCAGCTTTTACAAATATGCAGATGGTAATAAGGAAGTTGCACCTTGGTCTCGCCTCCTTTCTCCTCCTCTCAGTTTCTCTGTATATGTTACATGACAGGTTTGTGCCTCTCTCCTCCCACATGTTCCTCCACCTCTGCAGTAGAGTCACCGGTATTGCTAAATTGGCACTGCACCGCGTTAACAATGTCTCATAGGAGAACAACCTCCGCTGCCTGCGACAGAGATGAGATCACTGACAGATTTAGTCCGTCCTCCTCCATGTGCTGGTCACACAGCTGGACCGCAGCGAGATACTCTCCAAACTTCACTCATCCAAACACAATTTTCAGTGTGAGAACATTGATTTTGATATGATTGTTATTGGTTTACACATAGACAAGAGATACGAGCAATCATATACTGATATATACACACGTAAATATGGAAATGTGATGAGAGCTGCAAAAAAATGGGTCAAGGTGTGGCGCCTGAGTAGAGCCTGTGGGAGGCGGGACATGACGTTTACAGCGCACCAACACCAGAGTAGACCCTTATCGCCAAAAGCTCTCGAATCGCGTTGTCTTCCCAATTTGACATCTTTATCGGCGTCTTCTATGTGTATGGCTCCTCTTTTTCATCCTGAAATATTTGTGTTGTTTCGGTTTTTCTCAGTTTGGTGTCCATTGCATTTCAGAAACCTCGTCAACACATCCACTCACTTGTTGTGCATTTTCTGGACCTTTAATTACGTTTAACACTTCATTCTCACATAAAGCCCCTCCGGATAATTCCAGGAAAATGTGTGGACTACGAAAGCAGCAATAGAGGAAGAAGATGCTTTAGGAACCTTGAGTTAAGTAATGACTTAGCGAACACTACATCTAGAATCTTTTGGCAGCCTTTAATATTACCGGAATATATTTTTCCCATCACTTCAGGGGTCCAATCTGTTGTGCAGGCAGTGATCTATTGCAGCCACAGCTCTGTCAAAAAGTTGACTGGTTTTGTCCAACTTCACACCCTCCCCCTGGACTGGGAGAATCAATGCGCTGCTTGCACTCACCACGAATCCGAATGTGCCATATTGAGAGTGACATGCTGTGCTGTGGAGACCAGGCTCACAGGACACAACTGGAAAGGATAGTGTACGTGCCAGTCAGTACGGATAAATCAGGACCTGCGGGTGACAACCAGAGCTGTGGTCAGGTTCTGTATATGTGGGAGCCTCGGTAGACTCTTGCAAGCAGTGGTCAGAAACTCTGGTGCAGTTGTGACTCTGATGTTACACAACATGGATAAACACGTGTGTGCAGGAAAACACAGGCTATACTGGTCTGATTGTCACACCGTGATTAAAAAAGACACTAATATTCATATTTGTGATGCACCTAAACCTTTCACAATAAAATAGTAATGGAATTTATTGTTGATTATTAATGGATGCTGTTTGCATTGTACTGTTGTGGGAGACTATTATTCCTCCTCTATTCCATCATCAACCCTGCAACCACCAAGCAATGTTGACTCACCAGTCAACACAGGTCGGTTAAGGTGGGAAGGCATTGCTTTGATGTGATGCTGAACATGAAAACAGCCTGAAACACAGAAGTGATGATGGTGTACTTCATCAGGCCTCGGGGGCGGCTGGTTCGCTAACCAGAAGGCTGGTGGTTCGATCCCCAGCTCTGAATGTCAAACATACTGAACCCCCAAAACATCCCACCGACGGCTGTGCAAACAGTGTACGACTGGTCTGTGATGGTAAAAGAACTGCATATAGAGATTGTGTGTGAACAGGGGAATGCAACGTGTAGTGTAAAGTGTAGAAAATTGCTGTATCAATACAGTTCATTGTACTTTAAAGAACTAACACTATGTGATGATGATTGCCTGTATATGAAATACCTTTATGTGGAAACAACACAGTGGGGGTTGAGCATGCATGCCAACATACCTCTTTCAAATTCACTCCACAAATATGTCTCGACAATCAACGCAACACCTTCTCGTAATGACTTTCTAATTAGCTCTCCCTGAGTGGTGAATTAGCCGAACAGCAAAAGCACCGATCATGTAGAGTATAGAATATGTGATGGTACCAACTCAACGAGGAGCTGCCTTAGTATTTGGACCAGACTGAAATATCCAGAATATCCAAACAGCTACAGGCAATATTTTTCCTTTGACGCCTTTTTTTTTTTATTGAAGCAAAAACTCACACCTACTTCAGGATTAAGCTCCATGAAATTTGGATGAAATGTAATAATGTTGGTGTTCTCCTGACTTTGCCTCGAGAACCACCATCAGGTAAAACTAACTGTTCGTACCTACTGCTTAAATGCATATCCTGCAAAGTCTGTACTTATTTGCAAAATGTCATGAGGTGCACTTCACAAAAATGAAAGATGGTTTAAATATATAAAATGAATATTACATATATATATATAAAATTCAAAGTCTAGTGTTTCCTCTTTCAATGATGAGTTGAAGCCACTCAGGGTTTCTGCCCCGAGTGCTGTGATCACCACTGTTGCCTTCACTTTCCACAGCTTCTTTAGCTCCTCTGTCAGACCCTCAAATTATCTTCTTCCTTTTTCTTGATGTTGCTGTTGCTTGGGATCGGTACATCTATCACCATTGCCCCCCCCCCCTGCTGTTTGTCTAGTTAGCCATCACCATTTTACCGGTCTGGATCTGGAAGTCCTGCTGGATCTCAGCTCGCACCTTTGGAGGTGTGTTCCATTTTGAACTTGCGACTTCCAGCCCATTACCGGCGTGGCTGTTCCTGTATCTATGCCAGCCATTTGATTGGTTGTGGCGTTTCATTTACACCATACCAGCCTGCATTATACATCCTGCTGTGGATACCTGGGGTCCAGTCACTTCTTCTCTCTGCTGATGGTACATGCCATGGAAGGTTCCTCCTCTTCCTCCTCATCATCCATAAGTGTCTGCTGTCTGAGGTATTCACTTAGCAGGTCATCACGAAAAGGATAGAGAATAAATAACCACTTTACATATTAATCATTAATAAGAGCTCATTACAATTTATAATTTGAAAACGGATTTTCTTTCATGTATGTTGCTCAGGTAGACCTAACTGTGCACACAAAGGTCACTCACTCTCCTTCTCTCACACACACACACACACACGATGCTGAAGCAGGAAACAGAAAAACGTACATGTGTTTGTCGCTGCACCTGGAGGGAATATTTTTCTTCTCCCGCTTTTCATTTTCACTTTCTCTCCCACAGTATCACACACTCCCCTGCTCCCTCCTCTCTCCCTCTATATCTGTCTCACGCTCGCTCTGCCTTCTCTCCCCTCCCCCGTCTCGCTCATGTTTATTTCATCGGGGCCTCAAGCATCTCGGAATAAATAAATTATACATTTCATTATGCACTCATTTCAAAGCTCCTTTCAGGAAAGGGACTAAGCTCATTTGTCCCTGAGCTTCTGTTTATCCTAAATGACTGCATCAGACATGATCATGAGCGTCTCGGAGCCCCGACTGTCCGCGCTCGTTTGTCATGTTCCAGAGCTAATTCCCATGAAGTCCACATTTCCTTTATTTTTTAATAGCACATCCTGGCACTGATCCTACGATTAGACTCGGCTGGCAGACAAAGAAAATACGTGGAAGCGCACACACAAAGGTGAACTCGCATTTAAGATATTATGGTAGATGCTCGTCAAGTTGATGTAGCAGACAGGTTTTAGTATAAGGGTAATATTTACACGTTCTCTTTTGTTCTTCGTTTCCTTCTACACATTGAGTTTGACAGCAACCTTCACTGGTCCTCCTGGGTCACAGTCAATGTTTTGCTTATATCCATGCCTATGCACTCGTTTGCCGCTGTGGCCTGCTGGTGCGACCGTGTGCGTCGATGTGCTGCCGCTGACCGACTGACGTTAGTAATGTTGTGTTCTTGGCCCTCTGTCCTGCAGGCGAGCCACTCCCGCTGTGGGTCAGTTGGACCCATGGTGGCAGGTAATTTTAGATCAAGTGAAGTGTCCAAAAAGCACTTCACACGTGGACACACGCAAAATGTCCTGTTCATCTGCCTGCACGTGCATTCAGCTGCAGGAGATACACAATCCATATATAGGTGCTATACACTAAATGACGTCGATTCACACATGCACACGCAGGAAAACACACACACATACATGCGCTCATGTAGACACACAGTGCCAGTAGAAAGCTCGGGCACACTCTCCACCCCATATGGACCCTCATGGCCATCTGTCCCACTGTGTACGTGCCAGGCTCTGCTCTCTGAATCTCCTCTCCCTCCATCGGACCATGGCGCTGCCCCACTACTTTTAGCCACTCTTACCTGAACTGTGGCAACCGAACATGCGCTTTAAAGAACAGCGTCCCAGTGGAGCGACTCCCAGGAGCTGTCAAGTTTTAAACTATCTCTACTTTAGTTTTTTTCCCCCATAGAGAGTACACCACATATATCCAGTTAGGACAGGGAATTATGGGTGAAATCAATACTGAAATAGTAATTATTTGATCATTTCTTTCATTGAAATCTTTTTCAGCATTTCGACATCAAAAAACTTTAAAGCAATAACAAGATATGACCACAATACAATGTCAGAGAAAGAATATATGTAATATCATACAAACAATATTTGTGATTTTTTTATCATCGTCAGCAAATACACACAGGGGGAAGCACTGACTCATAGAGACGGATGAACGCGCTGTTGGTTTTCTGTCGTTTTATTGAATTTTGTGACAGCAGGAGAAATAGAATAGCACCAGCCTTATCCTTTTTAATCACACGCCAATTGTCACTTGCATACAGCTTCATGATTTATACTCTGGTGGACTGAAAAAGGCAGAAACACCAACTCAGATTAACAGTTCAAGTTAGGGTTATTTGTTGCATTGATGAAAGTGACCTGGGATGACAGGGAACAGGAGGTAATGTCCAGGCAGGTCTTTGGGGCCTCCGGATTTGTATTAGCGATGGTGGCGGAGCAGAACTAGTCCTCTGAATGTGGACGAAGGCAGGTAACTGGGGACAAACAGCAAACAGAGAAAACAGGAAAACACAATGGGGCAAAAAAACCTAACTCATAGGTACACAAATCATTATATTCTCCTAAATACACATCCCTCACAGTGTACTTTGGAAATATGTGAATCCCTGGGCTACTGACATCAACAACCACTATTTGGAATCCAATCAATGCAACAAGATTAGAAGTGTTGGTTGAAGCTACTCTGGCTTATAAAAAAACTTTTGAGTTTGCTGTTTACAAGAAACATCTGCTGATGTGAAACGTGCCTCACAAAAAACATCTCAGAAGACTTAGACAGAGATTTCGTTACGTTTGCACGAGGCTGGAAAGGCTCACAAAGTCGTCTCAAAGCAGCGTATAGTCTCACGAAACGGTTCGTAAGACGGCCATAATGCAAATAGACGTTGGTTGCCACCGCCAATAAACTGAGCGAAGAAGAAGAAGAAGAAGAAGAAGAAGAGAAGAAGAAGAAACAGTTAAAGGGTTGAAGGAATCATTGGAGCTGGATGTTCATAAATGTACTATCTGCAAATGCTTCCATGGAGTCTGGGGTCTATCTTGAGACAGCACTATTTTCTCTCCAAACACAAACTAATAATAAAAATAATAATAGGAACATGACAGCATAAACAACACTATGCATCACCCATACATTTATATACAAGTATAATATTCTTTACAATAAAAAAAAGTGTATTTAAAGTATATAGATGATCAAGTACATTATGTGTGGTCATGCTTAATTTCTGTCATACGATTAATGTTTTTATTCTTTTATGACTGATTTTGTTCTTTTTATTATTATAGTCTCAAAGTGAATATATACTGCATTTTTATAATATTATAAAAGCTCCTATGAATACAGACTGATAAATATGTTTTATAGAAGATATAAAAGGAATTAAACACAAACAACAACAACACAATGTCACCGCACGTTTAAATTTAGTCCAAAAGCACCATGACAGCGCTATGTGGCTGGGAATATGTTTTGTGGACTGATGAAACCGAGGTTAAATTGTCTGGGGCAGCTCAACATATGGTGTAAAAAATGGCCGCTGCATTCCAACATGAAAACATCGCCACAACTGGGCATTAACAGCATCGTGATTTGCTGCCACTGCCGCTGGCTCTGGACAGCTGGCCGTCATCAACAGGGGAAAATGAATTCCCTGTTTTTGTTATCCAGGTATCTCACAGGATAATATCAGGGTGGCTGTCCGCCAGCTGATGCAGGACTCTGCTCATCCAAGTAAATCTACTGCAGAGTGGATTCAAATAAATGGAAGATCTCTGCAGCTTAGAGATACAGTGTAGGCACATTTTTATATCTGCTCGGTTCACTTCACACCTGATTTTAAATTCCCTCTTCCAAGCAGGCTTGTGTTACAGTCTTTATTCCTCTTTATAAATATGTACCCGGTCCCATTCTGGCAGAGTCTGCTGGGTGCTGCACCGGTGAGATCTCAGGAAGAGAATAACTCACACTCCCAAACCCGACACCTCGGAGCAGGAGGCCCCAGGGGAGCCAGTCTGTTACAGGGAGGCTGTTCCAAGACGTTGATAGGCTCACCTGAAAGGTGTGATGCTATCCTCAGACATGTCACCTCGATCTAAAAAAGAAACCTCTCTGCTGCCTGGTTTTGCCTTTTTCGAAAAAAAAACCCACAGAAAACCCAGGGTTATTTTTGAGTTATTTGTTCTCTTCCTCCCCTTTGATCACACGTCTCTTTCTTGTGTAAATTACAAACAGTCGGAAGCTCTTGAGGAATCAAACAAGAGTGGCAGCAGTGATAACGGGATTAAAAGTGGGAGGGGGAAGTTGTGTGTATACCATGACCTCATGGGCCATATTTTTTTCATATATTTTGACATTTTACTGAATAAATCATGATGCTGTATTAGGGCCATTATAGGAAAAACAATGTAGAGCCCAGAGAGGAAGGAATTTCTGAAAGCGAAGTTCCAAATTAATTAGGAAACAAATTCCTCCTCAGTTCAACCTCTTCACACCACAGACGCTGCCACTTGAGGAAATTCCCATGGTATCAGCACAGAATCACCATATTAGCAAAAGCATCTGGACTTTGAATAGACATTACTGTGAATTGTGCCCGAGAACAATGTTCCTATTGGGAGGGGGTGATACCTTTTGTGCATCAGGACGCAATGGACGCTCAAGGATATTTCATAATACTCAGCAAGCTGCAGCGTCTGTGGTGGGATGAGGTCGATCCAACCTTACGAACTGAAGCTCCGTCATTGACTCAAGGAAAAACAATTTTCTCATAAATTTACCACTTTAATCTCAGAGAGTATCCAAGTTTTTTCCTCGCAAAATTTGCTTGTGTGTTTTTGTGGGATGCAGATTTGTGGAAGCTGTTGTTGTTTATACATGTTGTTTATACGTGTTGTGTGCCTTGTAATGCATATATGTATTTATTTGATTGTCAGTCGTTTTTGTTTAATTGTAATATACTTTTTTCTGGTTAATTCTGATAAGACTGCAATCTATTCATGCCTGTCAATAGACAATTAATTCATATTGGGTTTCTACATAAGGGTCTGATAGTGCACACAAATGACCTTATTGTTTTCAACTTAAAGGGTAAAGCTAATTAAACTGCATAAAACCTACTTGAAAACACGGTGGAAATATTATGCCATGTTTGTATTGCCATGCACAGCAACAGATGAAAGTGATGTGATTTAAATGGTAGAAGGGATCAATCTGAATACGTTGAATGGACTCAGGTGGGCTCTAGATAAGGAGACTGCAGGTAGCTGGGGAGGAGGAGAGTTGTAGCGAACCACTAAAGTGTCAGCGAGAGAGAAGAGAACTGATTTAAAGCTCGACAACATGATTGGATAAATTCTGTGGAGCTCCATTAACATGTGACAGTATTTTGACTTTTCAACTTGCAGGATCAGCTACATATTTGTCAAAGGCAGGTTTGCTGTCCCCTGCAGATGAAAAGGATTCCTTAAACAGTAAGGCAGGGTTGTTTGAAACATGATGTGGTCAAAACCTTGTCAATGGATACAACTTTTGTGGTAAATGTGCAAAATTTAGTGTCTAGTTGAAAACTCTTTGTGGAACTGCTGCAAACAACTACCTTGAAAGGAAAGTGGCTATGGCATGCCTGACAAATTGCTAAATCTCACTAGATTAGGTAAAATTATCATATTCAGGATGTCATGGTGTTGTGTTTGCATTCTGCACAGTGTCCACAGGTTTCAGTCCTTCATCTGTTTGCTTCCCTTCTACTCTCTGTGCTCATGTATTCAATATTTTACTGCAGCCAATTTCCCGATCGAGCTGCTCTCATTTACATAATTTTATGATTCTGTTGACTGACAATGGAACTGCTACTACACGCCTATATCCAAGCTGCTGCTCTGCACTGATGAAATTTGTGATTTTATAACCACGAAGTCATCATACACATAAGATACAGACAACGGCTGCTGTGATTTCCGCTGCAGTACACACACACACACACACACACACACAAATGATCACTCAGAGGGAAGATTAGAAGCTCATTTGTGTCTGTGTCAGCTGCAATGCAGACATTTGACTGAGAGTGGAACTGTAGAGGGAAAGAAATTGTTCACGCCAATTCATTTTCATAGTCAGTTAGTGACACCCACAGTTGCAGTCCAGTCAAAAACAGCACGCCATCACACTAGACCAAAACAGGCAAGGACTCTAATGCAGACTTGAGGCTCATTTGTGCTCAATATTAGATGCGTATATGGAGATTGATTGAGCCTTCTGTCCGTACTCTGTGTTAATTTAGTCCCCGTTTGAGCAGGTCTTCTTAAAGCTTGCAGATACAGGCTAAATGGGAAAGTGCCACGGCAATTTGCGGGGGGGCAGTGTAGCCTACAGTTAAAGCGGAATAACAATGTTGGTATATTTTGAGGAGAGACTTTGGGACTTGGTAAAAAAAAAAGGAATTGATATGATGTTACTTTCTTGTTTACAACGCAGCTGCTATTTCATCACAATGTCCTCCACCATCGGCATGTTTGTTGTTGTCAGAAAATCCCCTCTGCACTGCCCTCTAGTGGATGTACTTCTTGACCACCATGCTAATGTAAAGGATGCGTGGAAGTTCGGTCCACAGGACGTGATTTCAATCAGCATAGGTATCCGGAAAATGGAAGGCGAGAACTAAATCACAAGCAGGCTGAACTGGTCATACACAGAGAAACTAAGAACAAACTAGGAGTGATCACTGAACACAGGAGATCAAGACGAACTGGCAAAGACAAAAGGAAAAATCACAGACTGAATACACACAAAGAGACAATTGGACAGACGGGGTGACACATTACGGCAGCTCAGTGACACAAGCGTATAATCAAAATAACACAACTCAACAAACATTAGGGATAACAAAAAAGTTACTTGTCAAAATTTTGGAGATGTGGACTAGGGTTGTCAAAAGTATCGGTACTTTTTCAATACTGGGCATTTAAAACAATACAATCTGCGTTCATTTTAATGATAGTATTGAAAATTACCGAAGCAGAACTACAATCAGATTCTCAACCTGAGGGTCCATCACAGAAACAAAACAAAGAAGAAAAAAACACCTGATCCTCACCTGCAGATTTTTACAGGCTGGTCTGGGCGCTGTTTTTGTGTACAGCCATTCTTTGTATTAATAACTAAACTATACACAATTGCTTCAAAGAAAGGTATTACATGAGCAATAGTACTCGACATAACATGATCTTATCTATTTTGTATCCGGGTGTTGTATCGAAGACTAAAGTTTTGGTGTCGTGACGCAAGCTGTGTTGCATTAGAGGCCTCCAGAGTCTCCCCCCTCTACAATATATCACAGTGAATGAGAATCTATGAATATGGCAGCTACAGCTTCATGAGCTTAATAAAGACTAATCCCATCTAGTTTGTGAATCCCCTAAAGCCATCCCATAAACCACTGCACTGAGAGAATTTTAATTTTGGGTACAAAACCTGATACTTCAGCCAATTGGGGTCAACCCACCGCTTTCCAGCCGCATGATGACAAATGCTCTCCCTCTAATTTAATATCATCCTTATCTGAGACCATACTGAAACTCTAGATATCACAAGCAGAATTGGAAATAAGTCAGAAGTCCCTTAAGGCCCATTTGTTCAGTCACATGACTTTTACTCGCCACTTCCAGTAACTCATTAGTACCGTCAGACAAAGCTGATCAATTTATGGATAGACATGCGGCCCTCTACATCGTGTCCAGCGACTTAAAATCAATGTGCCACAGATAAAGTCCAATACATCCTGTTTCCTCAACTTAATTAAATTACATCTGTGGTGAGTTGAGTTAAAGTCATTCCCTACATTTAGAAAACCGTGCATCTATTCGTAAGAGCTCTGAATGCTCATGCTAAATTTAAGGCCTAAACCAAATGTATGCAAATCCAAAGAACTCTCTTCTGACCTGTAAGAGTATTTTACCTGTGTGAATGATAGATTGTATATAAATATGGACATCAGGTATCCACTCTCTCTTTCACTATCAAGAAACGAAGCCAAAATACGCTGGATATAAACGCTGCCATCTTGCTCATTTGTATCCAGAGTCTGCCCAGGAGCAATCAGGGGACAGAGCCATGTGATCAATGTCCTGCTCCACATGCTCAACCAATCGCACGTCAGTCTCACCTGCCAATCACGGCATTTCTCCTCATTTTGATGTACCAAAAAACTAATTAAAACCAAACTCACCAGAAAATGGGCACTTGAACCATAATGTTTGCGATTCGACCTTTTCAAAATGGCAGATTTATTTCTCGAGTACTTTGACTTTTTTTTGTCCCATGTCCCATCTGCTAATTTGGAGCCACTAGGGGGCGATTGAAATGCTTTGGCTCCACTTTTGGAGAGCAGTCATGTCTTCCATCCTTATTTGCAGTCCATGGTATGAATCCAAGGTTGGACACGGAACCTTGCAAAATTGTCAAAGGTCTCAGGAGCCCAGTGGGCTCTGTTGCATTGTAGAGGGGACCATCTGGCCAAATCCAGGACAACTAAGGTCAGGAGTGTGGTGAAGACTCCACTCCTGAGCTTGTCTCTGTCGCAGATTTGCTCTGCAGAGGTGGTGGAACCTGCAAAAAAGGACGACCATCATCTGCAGTGCTCGATCAATCTGGTCTTTATAGTAGAATGGATGAAAAAAAAAGACACAGTGAAAAGACAGCAGATCCCAGGTGGAGTTTGCCAAATGCCACTCAGAGGCGTCCCAGACTACAGAGCAGTAAAGATTATCCAGTCAGATGTGACAGAAATGTAAAATGTAATTCCTCTTCATGTGGTGAAAAGCAGATATCGTGCTGTCACTACAGAGAAGGACGATTAGTGAAGCGTGGGGACACCTCAGCAGCGGGGGCCTGGATCGGTGGGTGATAAAGAGAACAATGAAATATTTGAAGACCTGTTCCAGAAGCGCAGGAGGGACAGACGACGCTGGAATGACGTCCGCATCCTTGAGTGGTTCCGTCGATAGGACTTCAATCTGTGATGTCGATGAAGATTTCAGTTCAGAGGGAGAGAAATGGGACAAACGGGCGAGTAAAGCAGTTTAAGGTGAAAGGGGAAATCGATGATCTCTGCCCCTGGTGCTACTAAATTACCCAGTAACAAAAAGGACCAAATTAAAGAAAGACTGCACATAAATGTTTTTCTAACTGTTAACTTTAAAGTTATGCAACAGATCTCCACAAGTGTGCGGTTTTAATGTCAAGTTTATTTCCACATGTAAATAAATCTACATTTATGGGTTGAACATGGCTCACGATACCATCATGGACCTTGAATCAACCGTTTGGGATGTCTCTACGTCATGAGATCGATATATATGAAAAAGTTAACGCCCTCTATATAAAAGGGAATCTGAAAAGCTGCACTCATTCTCAAATCTATGTTGAAACGACACCCCGAAGCCACCACATCGTCTACTGTTCAGAAACGTCACCCATCCTTTGTTACCTTTTAATACCTTAATAATATTTATGACTTATATCTGCAGGAATCATTCAGATTAAAGCTTTATGTGTTTCTGTCACTTGAACATGGAGTCTCCACTCTCATAAGGATTATCGCCATCTTTACATGACTTTGACGCAGACTGCCATCTGCCCCCTCCCATTTAGTATAATACTGAAATACTTCTACTGTTCTCCAAGCTTTTTGGTTTGCCTGTCGGTATATATGTTAGACCAAGGATCTCCTCTGTTGACAGATCCATGATGTAATAAACTCATATTCGAGTGAGGACAACTGAGGCTCAGTGAGTTCATTCAACAGAGATTAGAAATTCAGACATCACTGCCCAACGATGTCCTCAGGCACAGCTGCTTCAGTCTCACACACGCACACGTTCTACAACAGAAATGTCGTCTGGAGCACAGGGCTTGGAAATCAGGTAACTTCGGAAGCGAGAAGCCGTTTCCCTCCAGCTCTCTTAAGGTCATTAGTGTGTCCTAAGTGGGCATGTCTAAGCCCCGCCTCCCAGCACCGCAATTTTTGAATTTCCAGGGGTGAAGTTATGGTTTAATAATACATTACATGCTGTCGATTCAGTGACATCCATTATCAGAATCACAATAAGAAAAGCTTTATTGATCCCCAAAAGGAAAATTGGATTTCGTGACAGTCCAGCCAGAATAGAAATATGTACAGACCTAGACCACAACAATATAAAAACAAAATATAGGTGAGCATATTGTGACGCCTGTGTTATCCTTTTTTTTTTGTGTTGAGCTTTAGAGTCTGTCACTCCCTTTAGCGAGTAACAGACGCACAGTGGCAGAAAAAAAAAAAAGAAGGCGTACAAGCCAGACATGTTGCGCATTCAGAGGAGAGTGACGGATCAGCAAATCCCAGACCCACTTACTGACTTGAATCAGACAAGTCTCCTATATAGTGGTGTTCAGACAAGCTACTCTGCTTTGATACCTGTCATAGCTCTGCATATCACAGGAGGTAGGGAAGTGTGTAGGAACTAGAGCAGAGACGGGGGGTAGAAAAGAAGAGGATAAGTGTTCTGCTGTTTCTCTTCAAATTGGCTATATTTTCATCCTCAAACCCTTTACATTACACATAATCATTACTGCACGTCAGATTCTTAACTGTTTTGGTTTAATTAACTTTTCTAAAAGACCACAAAAAACGGTGCTGTCTAACTGTCCAACAAGAAATGTTGAAGTGCTTATCTGAGGCACCTGGAGTTATTACTGTGCACTCACAGCATTTACACCTCAGTAGCAGTAGCAATGATTTACGGATTGATCCAGGTTTTATCTCCCCGGCCACACACAAGCTGCTTTTTCTTCCTTCTGGGAGGTTTTTGGGTCTTAAAGGGTTAACTACACAGCTCTTTGTTGTAGATATAGAAATAAAACATCATGCATTGAGTTAAAAAGGTTCGTGGAATAGAATGGAAAGGGCAATTTTAATTGTCTGTCGTATTTTTATACAGAAAATAAAAAAGTGGCACGTCTCCATCAAGGAATTCATAGGTCACTGTATGAGATATATACGCATCAATCTGAATTGGCATAGGAATATTATTTTAGACAGATATTAAAGACATGATAACCATTTAAATCCCATTTATTGAAGATTATATACATCTATAAATGATTTAAATCATGCCCCCTACAAAGGGGCAGGGATTCCACGGTGGATAAAAGTTCTACTGGACAGGAAATGTTGTAATCTTTTACCCTTTTTTAGTTTTTATACATTTTTGCAAAAACAAATGAAATATGAAAGACATTTTGTGGTAACAACAAGCACGCAAGTTCAAGTAAAAAAAGATGTCTCTGATGTTGTCCGTGCCACTTCAGTTCCTCCTCCGTCCCTCCAGCGTCAGCCACGCGGGATGAATTTTTCATGAGCCCAGACTGAAGAGCGAGACAGATAAAAAAATAATAAATATATAACCAAATCACTTTAACTTACATTGGCTTTGGTGTAAAAAAACAACAACAATTTGGCGTTTGTGGGTGAGCTACAGCAGAGAAGGTGATGAATATTAACGGCAGAGTTTGGAGGATCGATGTGGAGCGGTGAGTTACATCAGGTCACAACCTGGTGACCACACATCAATGCGTTTTAAGTCTCACTGGTTCGGTCTTTGTCTGCTGAGTGTTAAGAAAGTTTGAAAGCTTTAGTGTAAGCTCAAATTATATCACCGCTCGGGCGATGGCTAATCAATAAGGAGGCGGCATATTGATTATTTTACACACTCATTTGTCCTTACGCCATAGACTGTATATAAAGATCGATGACATGACTGCTCCCCAAAATCCCATCTCATCCATGTTAGTGGATGGGAGTAAACATCAAAGTTTTTTCTCAAAGAAAAGGTTTCTGCCATTTTAGGTAGTTCTTATCACACTGATGGATGTTCAAGTGATCATTTTTCCACTAAAGTTGGTTTTAATTAAAATTACGTATTTGATGCTATAAAAACAAGGTGAAATGTCATGATTGACAGCTAAGACTGACTCCTGATTGGTCAGGCGTACCGACGGGAAAGTGCTCACTTTCTCAAATAGTGTCAACAGACCACACCCCTTCCATACCAAAGAATTTGCCGTTTCAACTCAACTCAACTTAAAAAGGTGCCACATGCGCAAGATGGGGGTGTCATATCCAGGGTATTTTAGCTTCATATCTAGATCGTGGGAGCAAGTGGAGATACGTCGTCCATCTTTATATACATCCTGACGTGCCTGTTTTACACTCCTGTTTACTCTACTCACCCTCTGAGTTGACCAAGAAAAAACAAGCGTTTAACATTTCATCTGTCGTCATCTGCAGTGGTTACTCGTAAATTCTAGTCTTTAGATTTAATCACACACACATTAAGCTCGGCCACATTATAAACAGGGTGTTGGCATGGAGTCGATCTCAATCGGTGTAATGAGATTCCACATCCCCTGTCTTTTAATGGTGGCTCCTCAGCGAGTGAGAGTGACACAAACAGCACATCCTCCAGGCAATGTCACACCTGTTAAATAATATCATAAGAATGTAGCATCATAAATTCTTTATTTTTTATAAATCAGGAATCATTGGCGTTATACTGAATGTCTATTTGCAGATTAACCTTGCTGAACCTTGTTTTCTCTGAGTTTTTCTTCCCTTCTTGTTGGTGTTTTTGTTGCTGCCTCAGGAGACTCTCTAACAGGCAGACAGAAAGTGACTGACTCACACGCTACACATGCTGTTAAGGATTTAGCAGAGTGAAGAGGCCAGACACCAGACTGAAGATCATCATATCAAACTTTACTGAAGGTAAAGATGACAAAGCGGAGTAGCAGGTCATATTGAAGTAGATGACACAAACATGGCACAACAAGCCGTCATAAATACCGAGAGTGGGCAGGGTTTAAATGGTTTGAATGCTCTGGCAGGTAGAAGGTCAGGGAGGTCAGGAGAGCACGCTGGAGATGGACTAGAGAAAACTGCTGCCCTGTGGTTGCCAATATTGAACAAAAGTATTTGTGTGCGTGCGTGTTTGTCTGTGTGGACCATTGTGTAACTATATCTCTATGCATAAATAGATTTGTAAACGTTGCTACAATAATGGCACCCCTGCCTTCCAAAAACTCCATCTAAGTTAATGGATTTTGATGCTCCTATAATTATCCTATGCTTTAATTCATTTAGGGGATAATCATGCAAATTGTAGAACTACAATTCCCAGTATGCATTGGGAGATTGAAACAGAAAGTAAACTTTTGCCATGGTTAGAAGTAATTTAGATGGACAAGATGATATCTCTTTACATTTTGACAAGCTGATACCATTAAAGGTATGGCCAATTAGCTTTTAGCAGTTCTTTATGAGCTGTGCCAGAGGATGCACAGACAACTAGCAGGGGACTACTATGATACTCGGGAAAACTTAAAAACCCGTTGAATCTAAGGTAAATTCTGGAGCATCTTCTGTCCTGTAATTTCCAAGTGGATTAATGGAGGACTATTCAAGGTGGATGTCAGAAATGAAGATGTCCTCGGAAAAAGGAAGTCACATTGAATAAAGCAGTATTTCGATTATGTCTGTGTGTTCCAATTTGAATGAGTTACGACTTAGAAGTTAAGATTTTAGTGCAAACTGAGGTGCTCACATTCTCAGGGGATGAAAGTAGTTTGCCTTTCACCTCATGCTGCGTCTTCACCTCATAAGACTGTGTCCCAATCCTATACTATATAACGATACAATGTAGGGCCTATAAGCACTTTATCTTATTGATATACTGTCTAGCAGGTAGTATGCAATAATCAACCCTTTGCTATTTAAACTATTTAAAATGTAACCAATCAATAGAGGCTTTATTTCCTTGTCTACCATTGAGGGATAAAAGTGTCCGTTGACTGAAAAGTCCTATTGACAAAGTTCTTTAATGTAGTGTATATTGCATTTAGTTTGGAAGTGCACACTTTATTCTACAAACTGCAGAGATTTACTGTTGTGTGTCAGTTTGGTTTGTTAAAAGGATTAAGGAAGGATTAGGATTCTAAATGATTATTGACTTTACTCACTTATTATAGCCTTTCATTACATGTTGTGGCTTTCGAAGCTTGCGGGACATTTTCAATGCACACAAGTGAATCTCAGTTTGTAGTGGACAGAATAACAAAACAGACCAGCAGGGCTTTTAAACCAACCAGAGAAGATTTTTGTGAATTTTGACAAAAGGTGATAATCTGCTCATTTTAATCTTCTCTTTTTAGTTAGTATGATGGAAATTGTAGAGGAAAAAGGTATATATATTGTTCACATTGCTTCTTTGCAGTGAAAAATCCTAACCGGTAAAATCTCTCACACCGTTTTTGCTGCTGTTAATTGGAATTTAACAATTTTCAAAGACAGATTTGATTGAAGATAAAGTAGCAATTTTAAACCTTGCAGTTGACGTTCATGAGAAAATACATTACATTCACACTGGACCTTGAAAGATATTTTAATTGGTCTGTTACAGCAAAGAAATACACATGTTTACATAGCATAGCCATTCTGTTATTATGTACATAAATTAACACCACAATTACTGTAATTTATTTATAGTGCTCAACGATTACAGGTCTTAATTAATCGCGAATTAAGAATGAATTATGCAAACGGCCACCCAAACACCAGAGTGAATTCATTCTTATATGCAGAGTTGTTTTTAATAATGCATGTTCACCGTTGCAGCTTCTTGGGGAACATTTGACTCGGAGTTCAGATGCTTGCCTACTTGTTGCTCTCTCTCACTAAGTGAGATGTGTCATTGATTTCCTCCCACAGAGACTGGATCGCAAACACAATCACAACATTCAATTTGAGGAGGCAAGAAAGTAAGAAAAAGACAAATATTTGCCGTCTACGGTGCTGAAACATAGATGGTGTTTGTCTTCCTTCCCTCCTGTTAGTTGAAATGCTGCACGTCTGACTGCTGGCGTGACTTCCAGTTACACCAAGCTCTGTGGTTTGGGGTTAGTTTCACACGGCACGACATGAACAGCAGAACAGCACGTGGGATGAACAAACAGTGCTCTGCACACTGCTTTTTTATTCAGTAGCATATATTATATACTCAGTTTAAGACAATAGCAGGATATTTTAAATGAGCCTTATTACGGACATTGCTGGGCAGTAGATGTTCCAGTAATGTGATAACTTTTCAGTAATGAGTAGTGAAGGATTATAATTTAAAATGTATTGATCATATCAGAGTTCAAATCCAAGTAATACTCCATTACTTTGGCCCACGTGTTTGCTGTCTTACCAGGAGGAGGTAGATGGAGAGCTCGTGTCTGTGTCTTCTCTGTGCGTTCAGAGGGCAGACTGCTGCAGGATGTGTTCGCCTGGTGCAGGGGCGGGGGTGTGAGGAGGTGGTTAGCCTGTACCAGACAAGAAATAGAAAAATGCCTCCCGGTCACACAAAAGTTTTAGTTTTATTTCAAGTTTGTGTCTTCTGAACTGCCAGTTGGAGTGTTTACCTGCAGTCGGTTGGTAAACCTTCGGTTGAGGAGGTTGAGACGTGGTCTATCGCCTCGGGGCTAAACTGAGATTAGCTGTTAGAAGTTAGAAGTTTCTTCCAGGTAGTGAGGGAGTTTTTTCTCTCCACAGTTGCCAAAGTGCTGCTCATTGTGGGAACTGTTGGGTTAAATGTCTTGACTTTCTACGTGAAGTACCTTGAGATAATCTTGATTATGATTTGGCACTATACAAATAAAATATAATTGAAGTTCTTAATGATTGCAGATTGGCTATTGTGAACCCATGATGTTTTGTTTCTTATTTCTCCTTAATTGTGAAATACAGGATAGGGCTGGGCGACCTAAAACTATAAGGATAAAAATGTTCACATTAGACGATCACAATAAACCATCTCTGAACAGAGGAGGAGGTTTAAGACACTACCTATCAGCAACATACAACACAGTCCTCCTGACTTCAATCCGCAGGAAGTTTACTGCAATTCACACCTTAGGACACATGACTCGCATGGGGCGGGTGGGTCAGCGACTCTCAACGACCCTACAAGTTAAATACCTGGGACTCCCAGCAGTCAGTTAGAGCTTTAGAAGCCTCTTGGATGAGAGGTGAAACGTCTTCAAGAAACTCAATCAAGTCCAGTTGACCTGTCTACCCTTGGATATACCATGACCTGGATGACGGCGAATCTTCACAGACATAACAATGAAAATCACATTGTGCAGGTTGTTGTTTTAAACTCTTCTTTATGAGCAGAGAATGACAAACACTTTTTATTTGTTCACATTTAATAAATCTGAGTTCGATCAATTATGTGTTATACCTCCTTGCTCTGCTTGCAAAGTGCATAATCAATACATCAATATACTGGACTTTTATTATATTGCTATTGATTTGAGTCATATTGCAATAATTATTGATATTGATTAATTGGAGAACCCTAATGCAGAAGAGTACAGAGGTTTAAAGTTGTCTAAAAGCACCTTTGATGTAGCAGCTAGAAGTCGTAGAGTTTTGCTGTTGAATAATAACTAAATCATTGAATACACTTTAAGTACTTCTTAAAGTCAGGGAATCAACTACTTCGATACACACAGGACACCAGGGCTGTCAAAAGCTGTTCTTTCCAAATCGCTGTACGGACTAGTAGACTACTTTCTGGCATATTTCTGATTTATTCTAATAATTTTTCCCTTTAGTCAAACTTGATTATAAAATGTCTTCATATCTGAACAATATTGAATTGCAGTGAATTGTATTTTCACCTCTGCCAAGTTTATGTTTTTACCCCTATCCTTTTTTCCCGACAGATTTCCACGAAAACTCTGAAGGATGGGACATGAGCCAAGAAAGAACCCATCAAATTCTGGCATGGATCAAGTCAAAGGGGGGGATGCAGGAGTTTTGTATTGCTTTCTGTAACATTGCGAGATAGTGGTCTTGTATGTGCCTCACATACAGTCTGTGCTCTACTAAGTGCCATTCTAATAAACAGATTGAATCGCTTTTCTGTGAATCTAAATGCTTATCGAATCGTCTGAGAGGGACGGATACACACCTTCGGTAATTAGTAATTGATTAGGTAACGTGTTCGACGTTGGTTATAAAGGGAATCCAACCGAATGTCGATTGAGGGCGTTTGATTGATAATCACTGGACCTCGATGACTGCTTGAGGCTGATGTTCCTTTAAAGTATCTCCTCCTGAGTCATTTCCACCAACCTGAGCATGTATCATGTATTACAAAAATGTCAGAGTCAAAGCCCCAGTGGGGTTTGGTTCAGCCGCTAATCCGACTCACTTCAAGACAACACACACACACACACACACACACACACAGTGTCTTAGCCTCTATTTGCTCCCTTTCTTTTCCTCTCCGTTCTTCGCTGTCTGTCTCCTCCGCAAGTGACTCATCCTTCTATAGACAGATATGTTCACATTTCAGGGTGAAACTCACATTTTCACACACACCTCTAGCAGTCACACCTAACAGTAGAGGTGTTAGGTTCCGCTTCATTTTCTTCTCTGAAGTTGCATCCTTTTCAAGTCTCCATGTTCCCACTAGTGAGCAAGGCAGAAGAAAGGAGAGTAGACGCAATGTGTGTTTCCCCAAAACACACAGACATAGTGAACGATAAACAAAACACACGGCACTACTGAATAAAAAAGCAGTCTGATTTATTGATGGTTCTAAAGTGCATTTCTAATTTGTTTAGTTTCTGGATGTGACTCTTCAAAGACCCCCTTATTTGACGCATCTGAGTGAACAGTGTTTATTCCCTATTCAGCTCAGTTTCTGAACAGTCTCGTCTCTGGCAGCCAGACAGCAGTGCAGTTTGCTCATTAGTGCCTTTTATCAAGAGAAAAGCCAACAGTGCAGATGACATTATTACAAGACATGAGCAAACTGTAAAAGAGGGGTTTTTCAAATTTCGTTTCACAGCACTGACGACAAAATATACAAGGAATTCCCAAACTTTTATCAATTGATGGATTGATTGACTGATTGTCATGGAGATGGTTCAGTTGTTAGCTTGTGATGGATCCTTGATCTCTATCAGGTTGTCCACTGCCTCCTTGTGCTTGTTAAATCATCTTAACTCTTCTGTTCACACCGAATTCGAAGCAAATTTGTTAAACGGGTTACTCACGCAAGTTTGGTCACAGAATCATTTGTGTTACGTGAGTAAATGCACATGATCACAACCCACCTTCAGTCAGGTTTACTGGCTGTAGTGACCACAATTGCTGCGTTGTTGCTGTTGTGGAAATGCAGAAAAAGCCAGATCCATTGTGTTTGCGTCCACAAGACCACATAGAGAAGCACACAGTTCATGCAAATCTTTGGCTCAAGTTCAAATATCTCAAGTGGGTGAAGAAAATTACGCAAATTTCAGGGGAACTTAATGATTGACAGCCTTTGAACTGACTCATGATTGGCAGAGAGCGTGTAGCGCCAGGACACTATAATACAACTACAGACTCTGTCTTCAAATGATGGCAGCACCCATATGTTGGATATTTTGGCTTCATTTTTGTACAAAGGGAGGACGTGGAGACGGGTAATCCGTCTTTATAAACAGTCTATGGACTGTAACCCTGCAACAGGTTCAACAAAACTAGCAGGAGAGTGTGGGAGATTTCAGGCAAGCAGACATATTTTGAGAAGTATGAGTGTGGGTGAACCATGAAAGGGGATTTAAGGTAATAAAACATTTTCCTGGTAATTCAATGAAGCAATGATCCTGTTCTTCTGTTTGCTTCTCATCTTGACTTCTTTTGGTGTCAATGTCTTTGCAGAAGTTCCCTTTGATTTGTTTCCAGAATGTAAATTGCTTTCCATCTTCAATCTTTCGGAGCAAATTGCTCTTTCTAAAATAAGACTATGCCATGAACTAAAACTAACTTGCATCATTTGGACCAATGCTATTGTACTGCTGTGTGTATATGTACAGTGTCTATTGAGCATTGCTCAGGTGGTTTCTTTGACTGAACACAATATGCTCTTCTGTGAATATCAACAAAGAACAGGACACATAATGAAAATGATACAGCCTTGGCTCTGTTTCCCATGCGCAGAATCAATGTGCCAATAGTCTCGACACTTTTGTTCTCAGCAGCAATTACTAATGAGGATAAGTGTTGCACTTACCTCTGTGCAACGTTATGCTCCAGATATTTTACAGCATCTCGGGTGTTTGTGACCACAACACACATCAGTCATTTTCTAAAATTGGCATTGAACATAAGAGACTGATTTTGAGAACTCCAGTGGTTCAGAGACAAACTGACCACCTGGAATAATGAGTATTTCACAGGTTAGCCAGCAACACAGATGCAAGAAGAAGAGAAGCTACAGGCTGTTTGGTATTCCTGCTGTGAAATGTAGAATTAAAGTAAATACGATCAAATAAAATTCAAAGACAACTGTTGCTTTCCTCTAGTAAACTCTGCTCACTGAACAGTAGAGATATATGGTCAAAGACGTGTGTGTGTGTTTTTCTACATCGCTGACAACATCAATCTGTCAGTTTCCTGGTTTTTACTCTGATGCTATTAAATTCACGGAGCTACACAGGCAGGACAATGAAGTGTGACAGTGCTCAATAAATGTTTACTGTGCAGCAGGTCACATTGAGCTGTGAACAGGCTGCTGCTGTATCCTTCATCACCGAACAGGGAACTATGGCTGACCTCACATGGCCTGCACCAAATACATCACTAGAGACCACTCAGATTACACAGAGAATGCATGAGCCACTGTGTGTGTGCATGTGTGTACGCAACTGCAGAAGGTTGACTGGGTCTTTGATGCTGTCTTTCAAAACAGCGTGATAAAAGCTGAAACTGGATGGTGTGGTGTGTTGAGGGCGGTGAGAAAAACATGTATGTGTGTGTGTGTCTCTTGTGGCCAGCTTATAGAATACATCAGTCAATGCTTGCTTTGTACACAGTTTATTCTCCAGAGCAGTGCCTGTACCTTAACAAATAAAATATGGCCTTTGTGTACTCATCAGAAATGACAATCGCATCATGACCAACTGTCCCCTGCCAAAATATCTGCCATCTGGTCACCCAACTTAAAAATAAGCTTTTTGTTCTGGAGCTTTGATCGGCAGGACCAAGATACCGCAGCTCCAACTCTGTGATCACTACTAGTACTTCTACTACTACCACTACTTTGACTACTACGACAACACACCGGATTGTTTGTTTTTAACAACAGGAGTTAGTGGAGACGCATCATCCATCTTTATATATAGTCCATGGAGTAAACTCACTTATGCACTCAAAATATCAACCATGAGTATGGAACTACACAAATTAAGGCACAGTATGGATTCTTTGTCTGGCCATGGCATCTACAGCCACCCTCAGACGACCTTCAGGATATCTGTACGGCAGCAGATTCTCTGCTGCAGTGACGGTCTTGAATTAATCCACATGGCTGCACCTCTGGGAAAAACACAAAGGGAGTGAGAGAAAGGGGAAAGGTAGATGAGGGAGAGGAACAGGTGTAGAGAAAAACAATGGAGAGATTACACAGATAAAGAAAGACTATGGAACGGGGAGATGTAGAGTTCACTATATGTTGAAATACAATAAATGGCCCCATAGTCTGTTTAACAGTTTAGGAAATGAGAAGCTAGATACCCCTCGTCTGCATCAAGTACAGAACTAAGAAGCTAGAGCTAGCAAGCTGATTAGTGTAGCTTAGCATAACAACTGCAGACATGGTAAACAGTTACTGGCTTTGTCCAAAGGTTTAAAAAAAAAAGAAACTAGCAGCACCTGAAGCTCATTAAGAAACCCATTGCATCTTTGCCCAGTCTTTATGCTACGTTAAGCTAATTGCCCTTGTTCTAGCCTACTCTTTAGTGTACAGATATAAATGTCTACTCATCTTGTGCTCCCCAGAGAGCAAATAAGCATATTCCCATAATCCAAATGTTGAACCATTATTAGGTCTCTGGGGTGGGCAGAAGTATATTTGTCTCCTTTATCCCATTTGATTATTTTTTTTAAGACTGTGTTTCAGCTATGCAAGTGTCTGCATGTGGGGTTACTGTTATCCGTTATCCAAAACCAAATGTTTGTTATGTTCATGAATATCTGTCAAGGTCAAAAACCATATTCCATGCAGCTCCACTGCACTTCAAACTCTCTATGCATTGGAACGACATCAAGTGAGACAGATGAAATAGTCATAACCATTCAGCCCATAGCCTCAAGCTGGCTTTTCAGCTTATTACTGGCCAACAATCCAGCAGCCAGTCACTCTGGTGCTTGTGACCAGTTGTCTGACAGAAGACTGTGGGGTCTGTGAGACAAGCCATCGCTCAACTTATAATGAAATGAGGGATGACAGAGATATTCAGGAAATGGAAGTGTGAGGCATTAATATTAAACTCTTGGCAGGTATATGTTCCCCCAAGCCTGTTAGAGCTTATTGGTTAATGTATCTTGCTACAGAGACTTACTGTGTCCTATGTCATATACTTCTGAGGTGAATTCAAGTCTTTTTCCCAACGTGGGTCCTGTTTTGTCTTATTTAGTAGTTTTGGCCTTCATTTCTGTCAGTAGTATCTTTCTCACCGAGTTAATTGCTTATGCCAAAAAGAAGTCTAATGGTATGAAACATAATCACTCAGGCAATTAAACAGGTTTTAAACATCAACATCAGAAAAAGTTATTTAGAAGAGAAAATGAAGGTAAGCTGTAAAGTTATTATCCCAGCTGTGCAATAAACACCTGCCATAATTTCAGACTTAGTTACATTTTTACACATCATATTTACAAAATATTGTGCATACTATACAAGGAAATGTCCCATTGGCTTGAGTAAAATTGGGTATTTCTCTGGTTTTTAACATTGTGGGAAACATTTTGGATCATTTAAGTACATCTCAACAAAATATATAACAACATTTTTCGACATTTTAATGAATAATTGTTACATATTCTCTTTAAAATGTCGTTTAAAAGATCTGGTTTAACTATTTACAACCTGTCTGATGGTATGACTGCTCATGTTTCTTCCCCCATAGGACTTGTAAATCATGTTATGCTTTATATCTAATTGTCTTTTTTGCACGACCAAACCTCTACACTCACAATGTGCACTTTTATCCAAAAGCCACAATATGGGTGTTCAAACTAAAACCTAGAACCTGGAATGAATCCATTGCCCATTTTCCTTAAACTGTTGACAAAAAAAGAAAAATGCAGTGTTATTTTTTGAAGTTCTACTTTAATCGGAAATATAACTAAAATGTTAAATTACGGCGCTGCAGATGGCTGGAAAGATGTAGAAATCTCCGATTTATTTAGCAGCTGCAGTCAGAACGACAGTAAACCACGACAATACTCTAACGTGTAACTGCACTCTGTAGAATAATATGACTTGTGTCATGCTTTGTTGGTAGAAGTACATGCAGGAGTAGGACCCAAAAGCAGATAGAAAGGCTGGCTGACATAGTGAAGTTAATCAAAGAAAAAAAAAGGCTTACAAGTAGACAGATTGAGTTCAGGCAAAAAACTAAGAAACAAAGCTCAGGAAGACCGAAGTCAGGTGACGAAAACACAGAGAAAAAAACTCAGGTACATACTCTGAAAAACAGAACGATGGAATGACACAAACATATATATTCCAAGGTTGATGGTGGAATGAGGTGCAGGTGGGATGAGACCATGGAAAGTCGGAACAGGTGTGAAAGTGGGCGGGAAGACAGGATAATAGGAAGGTCAGGGGAGAAGAAGAAAAAGGGGGCGGACCTAAAATCAGACCAAAACATCAAGGCAGATATGGTTTGTGGGATTTAATTGAACTGGCTGGTAGCAGGCAAGCGAACAAAAAAGTCAAAGCTACAGGAAAAACAACAACAGAACAAACCATCAAAATGGAAACACAAGGAAAATCCAGACCAAAAATACAAGGAAATCGATGAAGGAAAGTGTGGAGCACAGAGACCATATGCACAAAGGGAGGCAAAGATAACAGAACTCAGGTGTGACACATTAAAACAGGTACAAGACAATCACAGGAGCGGGGAAACCAAACAAAGACCGGAAGTTAAGAGACACAAGGAAATTAGTTTCAAAGTAAAACAGGAAATGATGAACTCAACTTGCAAACATGCATCCTAAAAACAAAATGAATCAAAAGTCCTTTACAAAAAGTCTAGACAAGAAAGATTTACAAAGGTAAACCAAAGATGACTCAAAAGGTCCAAATGCAAATCAAATGTATTTCAGCAGCACAGGGGGACATTATCACATTGTGACTCCTGCTAACTAGTGGTGACAACATACCGGTTTTAGCTTTTCACCATTTCCAGACCTAACCACACCCAGCGCCCAGTTTGAAGAGTTCAGAGTTCAAAAACCTGTCCCAACAATCTCACAGGCAGATTATTGTGATCAGGTGTTGGAGATCCTCAATTCTGGGTTGAATACTGCTTTTTTCCCTTTGATTATGATTATCAGATTATGATCTGGCAAAGAGACACATATTTTGATGAGAGTGACGCTAACATGGGAATAGGAATTTCTTTCTGTTGTCACTGCCATTTGTTTCAGCAGGATGACTCAAGAACTACTGAACTGATTTCCATAATATTATAGGACATGACCCAAACACAAACCTATTACGTTTTGCAGCAGATCCAGGATAAAAAAAGTTTCACTTTCTTTATCATGGCGAGATAGGGCTTTAGCCTCGGCAAACGTTTACACTCCCTAAGTCAAGGAGGTCATGTTTTCGTGTTCAATTACACAAGTTATTCTTGGAGCATTTTTTGCAGTTATCTGTTTCACCACCCTCCGGATATAACTGGGGCTGACTCGCTCTTTAATACGACCAGGAGTGATGCATATATGTGGCTACATGTGAATAAACCTGATATGATACCCCCACCTGTAGTCTTTTATCCACATCATAACTATCAAACCAGTAAACCCTCTTATATTTGAAGGCTATTGGCCCTTTGAAGTTGTCGCCTTGAGCTGATATTACACTATTACTGGTGTATTTCCCTACAAGGCAAAACAAAGGTCTCTGCCTTGAGCTAATGAGGTCCCACCAGAGTCAGTGTGATCAAGACATAAGACATTAAGACATAAAGCAGCTGCATAACAATGTTCACAGAGAAGGAATAAGCTCCCCTCTCTGCCTTTACTTTCTACTTCCTCTCTCTTTAGCTCTCCCTCTTCCTCTTCGTCTCCTCATTTCCTTGTGGCCTCCTTTCGTATCTTCTTCTTTCTGTTGGCTCTTAATCAGCAAGCCCTGTTTAGCTCCTCTTGTCACTGTTACACTCTGTCTTTGTCAGGGGATCCATTTGATGTAGTTAGGCGCAATGAGAATCCTCCACATCTGGGTCAATTTTCGGTGTGTTTTTTCATGAACCTATTTCTGGAGCTTCCCGACAGCCCCGAGGAGGGCAAGTACACGTTCGGACTCACTAACTGCATAGACGCACCGATTAATCAGCCAACCAATCCAACCATCCTCCTATCAAGGAAAATGAAACCAGATGAGGGGAGTCTCACACACACGTGCCCGAAGATGACACCCTTATTTTGCTCTTTTACCACGCAGGCGAGGAAAGCGGCGAAAGGCATCATGGTTATGATCCTCCAGGAGCAGAATAATCTGCTGAGGAGGGAGAAGCAGACAATTTGGATGTGTAGATAATTAAATCCTGGCCTGTGAGAGGACTAATGATGAGATTTTCTCAAAGCTGCCCCGACTTTATCGTTTTCATCTGAGCCATGAAAACAGCACTGACTGCGAATCATGCTGGCACTTTTTATTCATCACTCAGCAGTTCACGCCCTGAGAAGAACTCTTCTGAGACCATGGCAGAGTCTGGATATAACCTGGTATGAACCTGATGCTCTGTAGACAAGCTCGAACCACCCCACTTACATCAGACTCCAGGTCTAATTAGGGGAGCATTTGTCTTAGAGGTGCATTTGACAGGTTCCTTATAGGGATGATGAAAAATTTAGAGCTGGTTTGGATCATCTGCATATCGTTGGTATTCAGGAGCAGGAAAACCAGGCAGCTGCATCTTAAAGACCTACGCAATGATTGGGCCCTTTTCTTCTTTGTTAGAGAAATGAGAGTTTGCTTCCTCGTTTGTTCCACAGACAAATGAGATGCAAAGGGCTCGATCCTCTGCAAAAGGTTTTTCTCTAATGAGAAGTTATTTGCAGTTTTTTCTTGTTTTTTTTTTTGCTTTAAAGACATGTTCAAGGTTTTCCTGTACACGCAAAGCAGCTTGTAAATTTTTAATGAACGCTTTATGGATTATGTCACTCAAGAATAGATATAACACAAATATTGTCTTTAAACAAAGCTTATAAGTAGATAGAATCGAACGATGCCTCTGCTACACACTGACATTTCTTTTGAGAGAGAGATCCAAGGCTGCTCTGATAGAATGCTCAGACTTTTTTGTGGCTCAGTAGAGGATTAGGTTTCTTTTCCCTTTATTTCTGCCACAGGGAATGCCCTGTTGTGATTCCCTCACAACGTTTTCAGATTGAGCTCAGCTTGCCATTGTGTTGGTGTGGGCTATCTTTATCTGGTTCCTCACGCTATTGATCTGTAGCTTTTGAAAGGTTAGAGGGATAGCGCAGTGGTAATCTGGAACTGGCTGATCGATGTTGTGGAAATGTCTTCTGTGTCTCCCGTTTTTCCAGTAATTAGAGTACACACACAAGTCTTGGACCAACAGATCATTTTCAGGAATTAATCAAAACATTTAAATCCATCGGGGTACACAAACCAACCTTGTGGTGGTGCTAAAGGGAACGTCCGAGGATCATCAAAGACGATAGGATTCATCTTCACAGGACCACAAGGAGGTAATGTTTTCATCTGCGTTTGTTTGTTAACAGGATTAAGCGAAGATTAATGGATGGGATGGGAATTTTACTTTCACTTTCTTTAATATTGCGAGAGTGGACATTTGTTTTGATTTCTCACAGAATGATTCATGGTTCTTCAAGGCTTGACTAGAAGACTGATATTATGCGTCAGAAATTTGGTGCAGATCCAGATTTAGTTCATTTAAATGTAGTTTCATTCAGAGACTGTTGGGCCTTAGCAGAGGTATCCCATTCTAGTTGAAAATGTCACTGCAACCCACACAATAGTTAAGATCTTTCAGTGTGGACCAAACCAGTTGCCTGACCGACCACGTAGCTATAATATCTCCGCTTTAGTTAAGTTGGCATTTAATGTTGCCTCGTTTCTAGTTTTCTTTTAAAACTCATAATGTGTCTTGTTTCAGGTCACCTCACTTCCAGATGCTCCTGTGTTTCCTCCTCTCTTGGTATTTAGTCGGAGTTTCTCTTTAGTTTTTTCAGTTCATCTTGAACCTTTGAGTTCCCCGGTGGAGTATAGTTCCTACATGTATGACCTCTGATCCTCCTGGTGATTTTTGCCATACAACCTCTGCTATCTCTTGGACAGATTTTTGTGTAGTGAACTTTGGTATAAAGACCTTGATTCTGAGCTTGATCCTGTCTCAAATTCCTTTCCCAGTTAGCACATGGATGTGGTCAAATAGCAAATGTGGGCCTTTTTAGGAAAACATGCAGTGCTCTAGGTGTTATCTAGATGTGAACCTAAAGTGGCCCAATCAAAATTAAAAGCCGGAACAAAAATATACAAATGCTATCAATCTTTAACTCATAATACCAGCGAGGTCTGTGCCATAAAAATCAAATTGCATGACTGATGAAGCTAATAAATGAGAAAACACAGACACATTAACAGAGAGAAATGAAGTTAATTTACCCTAAACCTGCAACATCTGGTTTTTGATCAAATAAATGAATAAGACTCTTAATTGGTCGACAACATCCAAATATTACAAACCAATCTTTACGCCGCTCCATCTGTCAGGCTCAAATGTTGAATACATAACATCACCTTGTGATTGACCTTTGAATTGATGTTCAAGTTAAACGCTAATGGGTTATGAAGCAATATCATGCATTATTTGCTAATTGCTTTACTATTGATCAGTCGTAGGCAATGGAGGGAGGTAAAAAAAAACAGATAGTGGGGTCAGACCACAAATGCATGGGTGATACGTTGCCTTGTGTGGGTCAGTTAATAGCAGTGAATCTCGCTTGTCTCTTAATGGGACATCATTATTTACGATTATCTTACAAGACTCACAGGCCGTGCTGACAGAGGTGTCTTTAATGCAGTCTAGCAAAGTGATTTGTTGCTCTGCTGAGGCTTCATCCAGTCACTGTAGCACCACCGCAACAGTAAATGGCTATTAAAATTGAGTCATCTCACTTTTTAGTAGAGTGTTGACACTGAGGGGAGAACGTGTCTATTAGAATTAGCTCAGGAATAAGAGCATAGGAAGAATTAGCCATGACAGTCAACTAATGCATGAATTCATTAACTTCAAAGAAGCTAATGCACAGGAAATATGAAATTATTACAACCTCATTATGTTCCATCAGGCCTTCATGTGTGTTTGAACTTGAACTGCAGGGCCTAACTTTGAGTCCTTCTTGCTTCAAAATGAGAGCAGAGTTGTTTTGTTTACGTATAGAAGGTCAAAAACAATTGTTTATATAAGCTCTCATTTTATCAGCAAATCTGTAAGTTTTCAGTGTCTCTGACACAGTTTGAATGCTTTACAATTTCACCTCCTAAAGTGTTGCACACAAAATGCTAATGTGGTAAAAAAAAAGCATCTTATTGTCATTCCTAATTTGGCCAATTGATAATAATTCCTCACCCTGGCATGACTTGTGGCTAGTATTCAATAGTGGTGTGCAGCGGTTCATCACAGTAGAAAGTCACAAGACTATGAACTATGACTATTGGTAGGAACTTCACCACATCATCGTACTGCAAACTACATCCATATGCCCTCTAGGCACATTGATGAGGTTGAGTGAAAACTCATTTGGAGCTTTTTCAGCTCTGAAAACCAGCAACGACTGTGTGTGGGATGTTGAGGTACTTTGGCAACACCACAAATCTTGTTAAACATTTGAAATGCAATCACAATGCATAATATGATGAGGTGAGTTTTATTGTGTGGCTGTAATTTGAAATGGCCTTATTCTCCCTTCCCATATTTTTTTTTAACAAATTAAAAAGGGATAGTTCACCTACTTCTTCAAATGCAAAAAAAACGGGGGGAAAATACAACCTTAAAAGCAAAAAAACAGACACTTGGATGACACCACAAAAGAAGTATGGAGGAATTTTATGTATTTTTTGTTTGAAGAATTGGTCACCATTTACTTTGTATTGAATGTGTTTTGTGGACTTAAACACGTCACCCACTCATCCATAGCATAGTGGTGAGTAGATAATGAGTGAATTTTTATTTTTGGGTAAACTATCCCTCTTAAGCTTTTGCTCAAAGCATCAGTGTTGTATTGGTATCTGTAAAACCACCCTTTACTTGGTATCTAGTCGGGAAGAAAGCCAGTTATACCGCACATCACTAGTTTCACCTGACTGTATAAATGATCAATTGAAAAAGTTGTGTTTTCTATAGTGTGTAGAAACAGAAATGCTGGCCACAAACTGTCAGGCCAACACGAGGGTGAGACAGAGGAAGGTTTGAATTTTCATGACACGGATCGCCTTCCCGAAACAACCTTCACAGAGGGTGAGGCTACACTGTCACACTAATTACTGCCCAGACGCCGTCAATTGAGATTCATTATGTTCTTCTGCAGAGAAGAGGAGCGGGTGTGAGTGAGAGGGGCTAGACGCGAGATAAGCAGAGGGTGCCGAGGTGGTTGTGGCATGGGTAATGAGAAGCCTCACAGCTCAGTGTCTGTATCACTGAGGAGAAGCAAATCAAAAGGGCCGACAAAAGTCCAACGGTTACGGCTGAGGTGTGCTCTGTGTAACAAAGGGATTAGCCTCAACATCAACCAATGACTCTATTAGCATGGAAAACTGTGATTGTGGGTGATGTAACTTCATTAGACAAGGCTTGTCTAATTCTATCCTCTTATGTTCACATGTGCGCTTATTCTATTAAAATGAAAGGAGAATTAATTTGGAGCGATGGGGCGGGGAGCGAGAGAATGCTGAGAAGGGGTGAGGAAAGGAGCAGTTGGAGGAAAACGAGAAGAGGACAGGATGAAAACGAGACACAATGTCGGGGACAAATGACGAAAAAAAAAAAGGTCAAATGGATGTAGAGAGGAGTCGGAGGAGGAGAAGATGAGTGATGGGTGGGTTGTTAAGATTTGTTCCACCTGCCCTTGATCGATCCGTTCCACTGGGCGGTTGTCTGTGTGCAAACAGGCATGTTTAACCACTGTGGGGCCTCCTCACTGCCGACTCTGCAAGGCCCTTAAGAGCTGGAAATGTCCAATCAGTGCTGCTGGGTGCCTCGGCGCTCACACACATGCAGCCTCCAATACACAGGAGTTGCTTTGAACCACTTGCTGGTTACACCGTGCTGTGTTCTCCCAAGGCTTCTTTAAACGCACGTTGTGGAAGAATAGCTTGAAACGACCTTAAACCTATTACACACGTGGGGTTATTCATGTTCACCTTGTCATGTGTGTTAATTTACTCCGAGCCTTTGAAACTTGAAGGACTCTCGAGGCCCAGATAGCAATTTCAAAGGATCAACACAGAAAATTACTATTATTGAACTTGGATCGTAATACTGTATATTTTAATTATATGATGCCATCATATTTAACATACACATATTATAACATAATGATAATTCAAACATAATTAACAAAACACATGTGGTGTAGTGCTATTTGTTGTAGCTCGTCATGTGACCACTGTTGCTATGGTGGCAAGTTTAAACCAACTTCATACATATAGTCAGCCAAACCTATAGCTAAGCATGAGACGATACCAAGGACATAGCGAGTTGTAATTATGTAACAGGTGAATAACACAAATAGTTTGTGTTTTGATGTCATGACTTTATGTTTTTGTCAACAATCCAGTCTGAGGAACACCGGCAGTGCTGGCAGAGATCAAGCTCACACCCTGTATAAAGAAGTCATGACTGCTCCCCTAAAGTGAAGCCAAAGCGTCTCGTTCGCCACCTGGTGGCTGGCTGCAGAATATTATGAATCCTGCCTCCTCCATTTTAAACTGATGTTTGGTTTTAATTAGTTACTTGATGCTATTAAACATCGTGATTGACAGCTGAGCGAGACTCAGGATTGGTCGAGTGTGTGTGTGTGTAGCGGCGCAACCTTTTCACTGTGGCTTCAAATCCCCATCGCCACTGCACAGACTCTGGCTCCAACTGCAAGCTGGCGGCGTTCGTAACCAGGATATTTTGACTTCATTTCTGGATAGTGGGAGGAAGTGGAAAAAGCATTGTCTATCTTTTATGTACAGTCAAGCTCATTTTATAGAATACACCACGAAAATGCAGCTAAGCCAACTTTCATTACCAGCTGACCAAGTTCAAAAGGCTTTATAATGTTTCCTTGCAAAATTATCAAATGAATAAAATTTTGCTAGGTACTGCAGAATTTTTTTTATCCACAGTTCTGCGAAAAAGGCTTCCATCAGCTACCTGCAACTTTTCAGGTGGAATCACTTCTAGGATTTGATGTCAGACCAAACAGTCGAGCAAGAAGGCATTTATGGAAGACATTTCAACCGTTTCTTTTCTCTCCTCTAGTATTAAGTTTTTGAGTTATGATTCAATATTCCCTAAAATGTTGTTTTCCATTACAGCCATCTTGTGTGCCGTAAAACCCAGTTTGACTTTCATGTATTGTAATTGACCTTACACTAGGTCCCAGTTGGTTAGAAGTGTTTGGATGGTGGCTTTTTACTTTCTTGCAAGCTATTGTAAACACATTACTAGAGATTTTGCACAGCAGCCAGCTCTGCAGAAAATGCAGTTTCACTGTCTTAGAGAAGCAAATGTATAAATGAGCCCTGTAAGTTCTGTTAGTGTATGAATGTGAATATGTTCAAGATAAAATGTAGGCAATTAACACTCAATTTGTGACATGGATTGTTTTTAGACTGTTTATATACTGTAAATGGGAGTAGCTTTGGCACACACCTCACACTGTGGTTGACACATTGCTTCAAGCATATTAACAGCTTTTTCATGTCTGCGGTGGCTTTTTGCAGCATTAAAACACACCAAAAACACTCTATTTCAAGAACTAATTACAGCCAACTCATTTATCACCCGCATAAACAAGCAGATATTTCAGATGGGAGATTTTTCATAATTACAATAAAGTAATGTGGGTGAAACTGGCTGATCGTTTTTTTTTCAGACGCCTTTGAACATTTTTAGAGATCGGGACACACATTAGGCCAATAACAGAGCTGTGTGTGTGTGTGTTTTTGCACGCGCTGCTAGGTGGTCGTGATGGGGTTGATCGTTGCCGGTGTGGAGTTCAGACTTGGCTTTATCGAATGAGTGTTTTTTCTGCACACACATCTCGAGAATACAAGGGGAGTAAATGCAGCAAAACAACTGATGCACAAGGTCTGCCCTTTTCTGAAAATAAGCATATTCATTCGTTCAGATCCACATGGAACATTTGGTTCCCTGCGGCCAGTAACACATTCCTCATGCAATGTTTATGTGTGGAAACAAACCTACATAGGGTACGTACAGGATTTACAGCCTATTGAGGTTTTACTGTCAACACGTTTTGTCCGATCAGCTCTTTTCAGACCAATAAGAATAAAGGAAGCCACAATCACACACACACTCATCTTCTGAGCCTGGGATTTATGTTGATCATGCTCCTTTGCTTATGTCACGCAACAGCATCTCTTGACTTTAAAACCCACTGTAGATTTATGGATAACAGCCCGTCTTATCCTTCCGACCCCTCCAACATGTAGTCCTCCAGCAGGAGAGGGTGGAGTCGGGGAGGGAGGCAAAAACGAAATTGGGGGTAGGGGGTTGCAGAGAATACAGCTGGGTCATTGATTTGTCCACAGCGCTCTCTGAATCGATCAGAGAACTGCTATAATAACCTTTATAAAGCACACTCCTGGCAAGGGAGAGTGTGGAAAAACACCTGCCTGAGTCTGTCAATCTGCACCTAAATTATATTGTAACAGCTATGAAGAGATGCAGTCTTTGTGTTATTGGTTTCATTTTTAGTAGTAAGGTGGCACAGATCTCGTCTGTGTGTAGGTGAGGTATCTTTCTGTGGAAAAGAAACAAAACTATGACATGAGAGCGTATACCTCTGGCCAATGCCATATCTCGCCATGTCAAAGCAGAGTTTTCCAATAGTTATGTAGACTGTGACCGGCCGCCATATTCTAATTTGTCCTGCCACAGTTTCATAATAAAACAAAAATGTTTTACACCTCAAAATTAAATAATAGATCTCTAACTTAGGGTTTTGCTCCGTTGCTACATTGTAAAGCTGTGTGCAGCTCTATTTGCTATGTGCTTGCACTATCGTCCATAAAGTTGTTAGGGTCCATGCAGACAGTTGTCATAGCTTCAACTGCAGTTGTGTGCGTACCCGCAAGTGGCATGCAATGCAGATCTCTTTTTAATCCACGTACCTGTCACTCAGAATCTGTTGTGCAACGTTTATGCACGTGCATCCCAGCTACCACCATAGATGGAATGAATTCTGTGGAAAATGCTGCAGAGAAAGTGAAACAAAATCCCTGGATCCCCCAACTTATTCGGATCTGCAATAAAATTTTGTAGGCTCTGTCCAGACCTGTACGACATCCTTCCAAGTATTGTTGTAATCCGTCCAGTAGTTTGTGTAATCCTGCGAACTAACTGACAAAGTAAAAAGATACATACCTTGGCAGAGGTGATTAACAAAACCTCTACGACAACAGTTCACATTCAGGGAAATTGTTTAACAACAAGATTAATAAAATAACGATGGTATTACATTAAAACAAGGTTATTGTGCAGGGCCTGATTTATGGGTCCATTATGAAAAGCTATGTTTCACATCCATCGTCGTTGCTTTGATATGCATGAACTGTTGCTCGCCTTGTTGTGCGCTTTCATTCTGGGCCCGCTGTTCTAGTGTGTAGCTTGTCAGGATGTTTATAGATGGTGTTAAAACATAAGAGGGAGCAAGAGAAACACAGAGAGGGGGGTGGGACATGATGAGAGAAATGTAAAACACTAAAGATGATGCTGGAGGAACAAATAGGATTTGAACCAAACACAGATGAATCAAAGCGCATCAGAACGTTACAAAAGCAAAAGACCGATGTAATCAAAAATTCGGTGGCCTGATATCGTGCAGATCACTGTTAACCTCAAAACAAAGAACTGGGAGACACTCCATACTATTGTGAATTATCAAACAACGCACTCATTTAATCTGCCTCGTAATCGTACTGCAGTTGATTTGACAAGAAAAGTAAAATGAAACGAAAACAAAAGGTGGAAAAAAGGAATCGCAGTGAGGGAACAGAGTCTGAAGCCCTGCCATCAATTCGTCAAGTTCTTGGGGAGAGTCCAGATGCACCATTATTTTTCTATTTAGGGGAAACTAATGGTCAACTGCTTATTTACTAATGGACCCTGGCAGCTGGCAAGCAGAAAGGAAGGTGGGGAACACTTTTTCATTTGTTTCAGTGCTTTTCAGCTGGCCAACCATCGCTGTTTGGCAGGTCTCAACTTCCACTAGAAGAGAAAATAACCCAGGATGCTTCACACACTTTTTTTTGGACCCCAACAGGGAAGCTTCTCCAGAAGTGTCTGTGCTGTAAATATCACACTGTGGAGAAGGCAACGTGAATATTGCGAGGCTCGTTATAGTGATCAAAGCTCAAATGAGATGCACGGCACATGTGAAATAAGAAAAGAGGGAGAGGATTCAGGCAGCAAATTGCATTACGAGCAATAAATTCCTCTTTGCAGCGCTCTCTCTCTGCCGCTCATGCAGTGTCAAAGCGGCCAATTTTTCTGATGAAACCAGTTTGCCATGTGATTATTTGTAAAACGCGATTTGATGCTGCTGAGAAAATTTGGTTTGTGAGCGCAGGCCTACTCACTCGCCCGGCATGTGCATGAGCTTGTGTACATGTGAGCAGTTTACATCAGTAGCTAGGAGGATGATCTGAGAGAAATTGATAACAAATTGTAGCTCTTTGTGTGTGTGTGTGGGGGGTGGGGGGTTGTGGCTAACAGCAGCAGCACACCACTTACCTCCGTCTCTTGGTGTGTTCATAAATCCTGTGGCTCCTTGAAAAGTACATTGAATTTGAATGTTCCCAATGACAGTGACGAGTAATAGAAGGTGAAGTGGGGTCGATAAATTGAGTCGCTCCATGTGCCTCGGTGTTGATGACCAGTGCAAGTTACTCGAAAATCTATAATCAATTGTTCATTACACAGTAAAAAGTAATTACATCACTAATTACTCAGGAGCTAAATGAATGGAGTTCAGTATTCTTACTTTCTTTTTTATAACAATTGTTATGCAGCCTCTGCTTTACATAACTTCAAATGGCTCTCACCCACACATGTTGAATCTTATATAATCAATGCATGCAGGCTAGAATTGGAAGTTCTCTACACCCTCCAACTTCAAGAATAATGAGGAAGCATGAAAAGGGAGATGCATACCTGTGTGTGCATTGTATAAAGGCTACTATATACACCACAATATTTGCGGCTGCATGTGTGAACGCATATGTCCGAGTGAGAGCTTCTGGACTTTCTGCAAAATTCTCTGGCCAGTCGCCTGGTAGATTGTCCGAACTAGCCGACGCGAGAAAACAGCAGGAGATCCTTCACCATGATCAAGAAAAACCTAAAGGAAAACAAATATTTCAAGTGGTGCCATACACGTAAAAGACACAGGCGAAGATGTCAAGATATTTTTTTGCTGATGAGGGCTGATGCCTGTGCCGATGTACTATAAACAAACGCATGTGATCTCCACAGCTGAATTAATAAATGATGTCCTGACTCTGACCACCTCTCACTTGAATGCTCCAGAGAATCTCCTGCACTGTGTCCGTAGAATGTCAGAACCCATTCTCCAGAGGTCCAATCTGAAAACGGCTTTTCAGGTATAAACAGCCATATACACATTGTTTCAGGAAACCCTGACGACCCACTACTTTACCAGGGCTAAAAGGACCTACATGTTAAACATTACGACTCAAGGAAATGACCCACAGATGTTAAATACCTAATTTAAAATCTTGCTAATTCCGCAAGTCTTTCTATGTCCAGTGGGTTCAATACCCACAATGAACGAGTGGTTTTAGACATCACTGTCCTCTGTGGACAGGTTGTCACTAAACACTTACTTACTTAAGTTACTGGTGTAGAGTTGAAACATGGGTGTTGTCTACTCCATAAGTGCAGAGTATTCATCAGTACTTGGGTCTCATGTAATAATATAGTAATAACTGAGTACACATGAATCAGGACATGGCCAGTGTGATCTTATCACAAGCTTGTCTCCTGTTTCTTTAATTTACAGACTGGAAACTAAAGTATGTCTTTCTTTTGCTTCACTGTTGTGGATAAAAGAGATTCTTCTGTCTGATGAATTTTGAATGAAGATTAAGCAAAGTCTGTTTCTTTATTATACATGTAGACTGTTCTCAACTTCAGTGATACAAAATATGCTTTAAAAAATACAAAGGCTGTGTGCTGTGTCCTCTAAACACGCGTAGTCTCGTTGGCCAGCAGATGCTCTTTTAGTATAGCAGGATCTACCGAGGTGTAATGAATATTGACAGATTGGCACCTCAAGATGAAGGTGACATCTAACAGTCCTTGCTTGATTTGCTTTGGCCTCCGAAGCTCATCCATCTTCTTTATCACCCAGAGTTTTTCTATTCATGCATTTTTTTATTCACGCATGTTTATTTAAAATGTATGTTAAGATTTAGCTGTGATACCATGTGTACCATAGATATTTTAAGAAACACGTTAGATAATATTCTTGCAGAGTTATAGGGAAAGATTTATACAAAACGTGAGAAATTTGTTTGCACATATCTTGGGAATGGATTTAAGTTTTGGGGCCTTATTCACCAACCGTTAAGAAGAAATTTCTTTAACCATTTTTTCCTTATCTGGGATTTGTTCTTATGTAAGAACATAATCTACGCACACTGAAGAGCACTCTTACACGCACTGGACTACTGACATGCTTGTGTAAAATACTCTTGTGTTCATCATCTTAACTCTACAGTTGGATAGAAACATTTAAATAAACATAATATTATTTTTAATACATGGAAATGTTGATTGGTATTCACATATTCAATGTGCCACATGTCCCATGGTTTTACCGCTACAACTTCTAGTTAAAATGTTCCATCAAAGTGAAGCCTATTAATTCTGAAAACTGTTTATCTCTCTGCTGAGATGAGAGATGGCTCACGAGATGCAACCGCACCACACAGTGGGCACTGTTCCCAGGTCTGTGGATACTGTGTGCACCGTGCCTGACCTGAAACCAAATATTATTTAAAACATTTTGACTGAACATTTTATCTTTTATCTTCTCAGCGAGAAAAGCATGAAGTAAAGAAATTCCCCAGATTTTTTTTAAGCCACTTTGTTATCAAAGTAGCAAGCTGTAATAGATTTAATACAACTTTATAAAGTCAGTATAGCGAGCATGTTGGCATCTAACAGGCACAGCATCATTGACATCCATTTAGAATTGTGTTTTGTCCACATGATGAACACAAACCCAATATTCACTCTCCTTTTAGCTCTATATTTGGTCTCCACCAACTCCTGTGTGATATGTGTTTGTTTTTTTAGCTGCTACCTGCTTCACTCTGATCACCAGCTAGTTGATACCTTGTTTTCTCTCCTCTAGTGCTGGGCAGGTAGCATGAAGTAGGTGTATCAGCATTTGATGAACATTGAAAGCACTGAGATTTAACTATAACAATAAATTGTGGGCAGTTAAACCGAAACAATGATCTGGAAGAACACGGAATGATCCATCGTGCTTAGGTGATAATTATAGTGTATATATAGGGTTGTTGTTACATGACTCCTTTCAGAAGTTGTTTTGCTGTTAATTTATAAAAATTGTGCAGCCAAAGGTTAATTATCTTTTCATTTGTATATATTCAGGATCACAACAATGAGAGACAGAGAAACAAAAAATACCACTTATTGGTAATTGTAATGTCTGCAGTCAGGGCCAGGGATCAAACCCAGATTGCTGTCATTGTCAGGCAACAGTGAAAAGAGGAATATGTGGGGAATATAAATTCGAGTGATATTTGTGTAGAATTTCTCCTTCAACACGTCGCAGCCACTGTTAGCTATTAATCCAGCAGCTTTCCTCAGAGCTTTACGCCTCCCTATTCATCCCCACTCGCTCTTTATGTTTCAGCGTTCTCACTGTCCTCCTCCCACCCTCCTCCTCTTCTCATTCCTGGCTCTCTATCCCCCAAAAAAAAAAATCAGTACTTTTATTCCCCTCCAGTGTCATTACTGCACCCCACCCCACTCCAGGGACTGTATATTAAACCTCGCCTCACGATCGATCTCAGATAAACACATTATGTTCCATCTCGAGCGCAAAATGCAATTCTGATCCCACCATAATGACACGGTACACAGGGACGAAGCAAAAATAACCACAGCTAACAAACAAACCACACTCCAATTCAAAACAAAAGGTTTATCCATGCAGGTCACAGCTGTTACTGGTGAGCGTTTTGCTTGTATAAGACCAGAACACTGAAATAGTGATGTTTACATTGACGCCGGTCCGAGTTTCACATATTTTCCTTCTTTTTTCCCTCTCCGCAGCCAATGTGATGTGATGTAGAAGGTGCTTCATGTTAATTACCAAGCATGAGGCTTTAAAGGTTGGCCAAGTAGTGGGAGACCTCCATCCTCAAAGCCAGCTGGAACTTTGGAGTCAGATCAAACGCTCACTGGTTGCAGACGGTGGAAACATGGCCCTAGCTTGGCAGCAGAAAGGCATTCCAATACATATAAATGCGCATGTTTGTGTCTGACAGCTCAGTGAATAACGCAGGATGATCTTTGAGATATTAAATGTGCTTGAATCGGAGAAAGAGCGGTTCGGCATGGAATGTGAGATGTGTGTGTGTATTTGTGTACAAGCGGTGCTATATACCCACACCGTGTCTGTGTGTTTACAGGTGTGTGTACATGTTGTTTTGGTGTGTTTGAGCTTCAGGGCTGCCAGAAACTGTTTGATGTTAAATCAAGGTTGTTGGCTTCACTGTTGGTCATGAGGATGACGGTCTCTGTATCCCCAGACCCCTTTTAATCAAGTATATCAATTTGTATTTATAGGCTGTGTCTCACATTGCAGGGACAATATCAGAAGATTAGCCTTTGGCCTGCGTTACAATGAGCATTTTGTTAAGTTATATTTTAGTGAAGGTTTGACAAATAATGAAATACTTTTGGCTCATCAGCATCACATTATCATAAGTATCAAGACTTTGATTTTGGATGCAGAAGAAGTCAAACACAGGTTCTTCTTTCTACTTATTTGCTAAAAAAATATATATTTTTCTTGAGATATTGTGTCTTTTCTGCATTAAATTACGACCATGACTTTTTCCAGATTTTTCGTCTCATAATGATACAACTTGATTCCCACTTTCCAACACGGCCCTGATACTCAGTCATAAGCCTTATTTTATATGTGTATAGTCTGAGTGAATGGAGCAATACACATTATGTTTCCTCCTGTACCTTTCAGGAGGCCAGCAGCATGGCCCTAGCTTGAATTGTCTCCGTGCTGTCATAATAGAGCAATATAGTGTAATCTATAGATTGTTGTGAGAGGAGCTTAATGATTGACCTTGATCCTTGCGTGGTGGTCCCACCAGGCACCAGTTTAATGGCTTAGCCCCCATCACAGCTGCTGCATCCCAGACGCAGACTGTATCCATATTCACTCGATGGCCATATTTGCCTGGTCGAACAGACAGGGAATAAATCATGCATGACAAACGGCAGATTTTTCTGAAGACTTTTGGAATGAAATCCAAAGTCGTCAGGAGCCCATCACGATCAATACCTCCTGTCCTTGCTGGAGGAGCAAAAGCAGAGACAGAAGAAGACATGTGGGGTGTTTGTGACAGAGGGGCCAGATTTAGAAAGACACACAGGCAGTGGAAATTGAGATGGGTTTAGACAGAAACAAGACTTCTGGAAACTTGCGAATCTCACTTTTTCCCTCTTTGGTGAGTGTGTGGATGTGTTCATGATGTATCCATAATCTGCTCACACCCTGGGATTTTATGGATCGATAATACAATAGAGGATCGCAGTAAACACACAGAATGAGTGTGATGCACATAACAATGATGTTATCACAACACCGGGGGTTCGACAACAGGTTTTATTTTAAGACCGTCGTTCTGTTTGAAGAGAATACACCCAGAACGCACAGAAGAAATCAAACGTGTACTGGAGTCAAACGCCGTCAGATTACGGAGCGGATCCACGGGATAATGCAGGCGCTTGTTTATTTTTGTTCACCAAAAACAAACAACAATTACTTCCCATCTTGCAACAGCCTGATCACATTTTAACTGTAGTTTAGTCTCACATATTCAGCAGGGAGGCGCGGTAGACAGGAGTTATCACTGTCCCAGTTTGATTCCCAGTTTGGCCAGGGCCTTTTTGGATACACTGGAGGCAGGTTCCAGGATGTACCCCCGCTTCTCTCCCAATGTCAGTAGGGATTGTCTCCAGCTCCCTCCATGACCCTCAAAGGATAAATGGTATAGATGACTAATTGCTGGATATTAATCCACTGCACAAAATTGCCCTCAACAAGTGCAATATTTGGAAAACTACAATGTGTAGCTATTTTAGGAAATGATTTAGTGTTTTTAACAAACTATATAATTAGATGAAGGGATATATAACTTTTGCTGGGCCACAGCATCAGTGGCCTCTGCCCCCACAAATGGTAATTACAGATCCAAACAAAAAAAAAATATACAAGTGCATATCAAATAAGTGTTTTTCCCCAATGATGGTTTCTGTAATTTTAGGTTGTTCTTATCACACTGATACATGTTAAACAGTACTTATGCTATTTAACAGGGTGAGATGTCATGAATGACAACTGCTATTTAATTCAATTCAATTCAGTATTATTTGTTTGTCTAAATTCACAACACACATTATCTCATGTTTGAAAAATCTGGCTTTAAAAAGGTACGTTAGGTCAGTTTAAGGTTTAGGTCAGGACTAGAGAATGGTGTCACCTGTCATGGGGCCTGTGGATTTATGACGGTCCAGCCTAATACCCACTCTGGGGCCCAGTGATTGGTCACAACATCATTTAACATGAATACCAGGCCTCAATGGGAATGTCTGTACTTTGTGCTGTAATTTATGGTCTGTTTTATGAATTCAGTGGGACCATTTTGAGGCTAGGCACCACAGAAATACAGCCGATGAACTGGTATATATTTATTTTGTGATGGAACACAACTATTTGCTCACATGCTGTGCTTGAATACAATTGTGACCTACTTAATCTTAATTAGTGAACTCAAAAGTACAAGACATACAAAACACAATGTAGTGTTGTGGATTAGAATATTCATAAAGAAGTTAAAATTATCTCTGTGTTACAGCATTTGTATGCTGCTTATACACTGACGCAATCGTACCAATAATTCAGGAACAAGAAAGTAACCCACTGACAGGGGCTTTTTCTGCTGCTATATTTTTGATATGGTTTAATCACTACTTACTTACTTCAGTAATAGATCCGAATACTTGATCCACCATAGCTAACTCATAATTGCTATGGCTGGACTCACACACGCTGCATGTGGCTTGTTTACCACCAGCTGCTTCAAAGCAGCCACAAGGTGACCCCGCGTAGACAGCTCTTTGCTTCCTATTACTGTCTTCAGGGACTTCATGGTAGTAATGCCACAGAGCAGGCTTAATGTAAAGTCTGGAGCCGGAGAAAAGAAAGATGGTGTTCCCTCACAATTTCCAGCTGCTCTTATTTGCTGCGGAATGAACCAAGGCCAGGGAGGAGGGAGGAGGCAATTTAAGCACCTGTGGTGGATTGAAGACCTCTTGTTTCTCCTCCATCATCCTCTCCCTCTCGCGTTTCTGCTCTTTCTCTCTAAATTCCATTTCCCCTGCACTGCTTACTCCTGTCTCCCTCTCCTGCAACGACCCCCTCATCTCATGAGATGAAATTATTTGCACCCTCATATACGGCAAAGCGTAAGTATATAGAAAGTCAGTCCCAGTGTGGGGGAAAAATGCCCGACAGTTTTTCTGCTCTTGTCCACGGGGAGGGAGAGAATATGAAATGTTTGAGATAACATCCGCAGCCCTTTTGCTGACTGGATTTAATCTTGGGCTGCAAAAAGTTAGCTTTCTGCTCCACTATCCGTGTGTCGCACTGAAGAAAAAGAATGTGGGAGAAGCTGCGAGAGGCTTAAGCAACTGACACAGGCGGCAGCAGAGTGCTAACACTTTGAGGGCGATATTGAGAACGTGGGAGTATGAAAGCTCGATTAAAGACAACTTGGGTATTAGAGGAGGAACCGACGGAGGAAGACAGAGCAAAAAATAATTAGGCCAAGTCTCTTTTTACATTTCCTCCTCCTCTGTGCTCTCGCTCGCATGTGCTTGAGTGTTTGCAGTATGCATTTGCGTGCGTGACTTTGCATGTGTGCATCCTTGTTTGTGTGTTAATGGGCCCGTATGCACATGCATGCCTAAGTGAGCCTGCACATGATTGATGATGAGCGCAACGTGTATTTGCAGAGGAACATCTTTTAAATTTAATATTCCAGAAGATAAATGTGATATTCTCTTCTGCGGTGCACACAACCTTTCAATGGAGCAACACTGAAATATAGATTAAGGGTTTAAAAAGAATATAAAGACACATTAGGCTTCATGGTTCAGTCACAAAACAAAATACAGATTATATTGCATGCTCGGGGAAATAAGAGTTTAATTGCATTTCATAAGCATGTGCTATACTTTACTCCATTTTTTTTTATACATGCATAATTCTCAATCAGTCCAGAAGTCACAGAAATAAATGATTAGGTCTATGAGTAATCTGCCAGACTGGTCCCATCTGTGCTTCCATGGGTGACACGACATTAGTGTGTGCATGTATGTGTGTGTGTGTGTGTATTTGTGCAACAGGGAGAGAAAGAAGGCGCATAAGAAATGGGGGGGAAAGCAAGGAGGAACATACTGCAAGCTTGAGTATATTTTTACAGGCAGATAGTCTGGATGCTGCTGGGCGTAAGACGTGTCATTAAAAGTTTCACAGGCACACTGGATAGCTGTCAGAGCCCATGCCAATTAGTGCCACTTTAGGTGTCAGTCTGGTAGGCAGCAGAGACGAAAGGCGAAGGAGGCTGAGAGGAGCACCAGGAGAACCCTGCTGACTGAGCCTTCCTGCTCGGCTGAGCGTCCTATGAAGCATCGGCTCGGCTCACCAAAAGCTTTCGTTTCATCCATGTGGCAAATAACATTTTTCAGTCATGTGATGTCAAGGCTAAACATCGTTCGGTTTATTGAAAGTGGGCAAAGGGCAGTTACAGCAACATGCGAGAGTCATGCAAGATAGACAGATAAGTGCTTTTCTTTGGACCTGTTGGCACTTATTAGCTTTGACACACTATCTTTGCACATTTAAAGTGCCCTGTGGAGAGCTTGAGCTCTTGTTGCGCTGTAGAGCAATGATTTGATGGGGCCACAGCCTTTATTTTGCTCCACCGCTGTTTGCACAAGAGCACACATGCACATCACAGCCATGGGAGTGCTGTAAAACCCATTTCTAGAGTGAGCTGTTGGTGTTAATGTGCTGTAAAAGGTAGCAATGCACCAATAAAAGAGAGCAAGAGTAAACAATGCAGGGTTTTAAAATATTCAGCGAAAGGCTTTGGGAATGGTGAGAGACAAATGTAATCAACAGTGTCTTGTTTTACAATGAAAAAGCCTCATGGTGCCTTTTTTTTAAGCTCGTCTTGATCTGTTAAAAATACAGATGAGAGTCACAAACAGGATTATAACGGCATTAAAAAGATAGGGTAATAACTCACTCTTACGCTGTGCTTTTATATTGAGTTACCAGTGTGTACTTGGCAAACCATCCAAAAACCAATGCACCAGCCTTTTATCACAGACACTACAAAACTAGAATGGCACTTGGAGCGCATGCCTCCGCCAAGACCCAACAGTCCCTTAAATCTAATCAGGCCGCACCAAATTGCACACACTCCCTAAGAGAAGAACACCAAATTGGTGGTGGGGGGTGGGGGGACTGCATCTCAAAGATTCCTGGATCCGCTTCTTTGTCTGGATCATTGCCAAAATTGAATGGGTTCTTTTTTGGTTAATGCCCAACAATTCCACCCAGTTTAATGGAAATCCGCTCAGTAGTTAATGCATAATCCTGTTGACAACCAACAGTCTTAATACCTAAACAATCTCTTTGATCCCTGTAGTTCACCAGGAAAGTATGACCAGTCAGTAAAATCATCACCTCCCACTGTTGTAAATCATTTTGTATTAATCTAAGTAGCTTACCCAGTTGGCAACCCGATGTGATGTCGCCCATTGGTTTGAAATATCATTTTGAAACCTTGAGTGTGGCATTTTGACCAGTGCCATCTTTAAAAAAAACAGAAGTATTTGAGGAGCAGAACTCAGTGACACTGCACGCCCATCTACACCTGTAACCTGCACCCATTGGAGGGTACTAGCTGTCAATCAGACATGCACAAGTTTGTTCCATACTTTATCGTCCATTTTAGACTAAATAGGGACGTATAAAATAGTGAGCATCATGCAGTATAAAGGGGGACTTTAACCAACTAGCAATTAATATCATAAAACTCCCTACGAAAGGTGTTGACGTTATGAGTCAAGTTAGAAATAGGATAATTTTGTCAAAGACTTCTATAAAAACTCAAGACTATTTTATAATTCATGGAGTCACTTGCTGTTGGTTGAAGTGAATACAGGTTTCAGGCACTTCTGCATTGGCTTCACTTTCCAGACCTGGAGTCTACGTCCATTTCTACGAACTTTGCAGTTTCTGCACTTTAAAAGATAATTTTTTCCTGAAGTGCTACATAACTAATTACATTCTGTAAAAGTAAAGTGAATTTCCCACTTTGGGGACACTGCATAGAGTTAAAGCACTCTTTGTGTACAGCACCCACCGCTGGGAAATCCAGAGTCAAGCCACAGTATCGACACAGCATCGTCTTTATCCTGTGTAGAAACCCTACTGAGCTATGACATCCATTATGCATATCCTCACCTATACATACACAGGGTCATGGAGGTGGAGGATGTGGAATGTATCTAACAATGCCAGAGGCAAAAGAGAAGGCATCAACATGCTCCCTGGACTGTTTGCTAATCTTCGTTACAAGATTTGTTTTAGCGAACGGCAAAAAGTGTCTCACAGAAAACACTGAAGTGAAAGTGTATAGGTGTTCAAGATGTGTGCAAATAGTAAAATCTATTCATTGTATTTGTGCGTGCCCATTTTCAGCAACAGAAAGCAGCATTACAAATGGCAATATCAGTCACTCCGTCAGTCCACCACTCTAAGACTGAAATATTTCAGAAACTATCTACTGGCTGCCTTTCAATAGTTTTCTTTTTTTTTTCTTCTTGGAATTAGGGTTTGAAAAAGTGGGGTTCGTCTTATTTTTACAGACTAGACTATTGTGTTCACAACATCAGATATTGCATAACACAGGCCAGACCTGATATTAACATCCGTCCTGAGAGACCTGATCATAAGTGGTGAGCGCTATGTTTGTCTGACACCTGGTAATAAAAGAGTCCTGAACGTGTCTCCTGTCACCGCTTGTGCTCGGATCTGACTTCCCTGCTCTTTACAGTGTTCACCCAGCTCAAGATGCAGTCTGCAGGCGTCACTCTACCGCGACTGGACTGGCTCGCCGAATGTTGGAGAAGATTTCTCGTGAAGAATACACAGAGGCTGAATCGCAGTTCAAAAAGGGTCTGTTTATTTCAACATCTGCATCAGTATTTATGTCCCTCGATCTGAGTCTTGTTGCCAGTGCTGACGTGTGACGTGCATGTTCTCCTGGAAGTCTCTACCTTAAGTGTATGTGAAGTGCGTGCTCTATCGTCCTCGCATTGTGTGTGTGTGTGTGTGTGTGCTTCCTGGAAGTCCTCACTTGGAATCTGTGTGCGTAGGCATGTTCTTTTGGCTGGAGAAGGATACAAGTGGGAATTGGTTTTCACCATACTGCCGCCAAGTTTGGTCAAAACAAGTTATACAACATTGTTCACTCGGAGGTCGAGTTGACCCAAATGTCTGCAAGTGATCAAGTATATTATTTGTGTTTGGAAATAACAAATTATGGTTCGAATACCAGGTCTGAGCATCATAAGAGTCTTGCAGAGACTGATACATTATGGGTTGTTTGTAGCCTTAATGTTGTCGACTAGCAGGCGTTAAGTCATTTTATAGTCTTTTGGAGTCAGTAAGCCCTAAATGTTCCATGAAGGGTGAAAATCTGTCCAACAGTCGAGAGTTACAGCTGTCACAGAGGAGCTAAAAAACAATGCTCAAAATGCTGACTGTCAAAAACCGCCTTAAAAATGCCAACTGTCAGAGGAGATGATTTAGACTGTATCCAAGCTGACAGGAGAGTTTGAGTGTGTGACTGACAGGAAACACACACAAATATGGGTTTTACATATTAAATTGGGTTTGGTAAGGAGGGGGAATCTTGTTTACACATTACCGTTTATAGTCAACATCATTCAAAGCATGTATTTTCATCATTTTCATCACCCTCAGTTCATTATACAGTTATTAAATTTTTCTGTGGAATTCTAGTTGGACTGACCAACAGAGTGTTTTTTTTCCTACAAATTATTTAATTATCTTCAAAGTAGGACTCAGCTTGCACAGATCTTTCATGTCTCTCCACAGGCTACATGCTCTGATGACCTCCTGCTCATGACCCTGGTCGTGGGTTCCACATCTCTAACAGGGGGCCCAACACACTGATAATCATTAACAAGGCACAATCTCTTCTTTTTGCTGAGTGTGAAGTGGTGAGACAGTGTCTTTAACATAAAATCCTATTTTGCATTCAGCTGTGCTTACAGCAATAATATCAGCTGCAGGCGTAGACTGAAACATTAATTCAGGCCATCCCAAGCCACCCTCACACACACACTGCTAATTCTTTAGGCTAAATTTGATGTATTATGATCATTTACATTTGGTCACCATGTTCATCTGGGAGGAAAGTTATCCAGATTAAAAAAATACAAACTGTGACCAGCAACAATGAAAGAATTTGAATATTTTGGCAATTACAGGAGCAGGTAGGGGCTGCATGTGTTCCATATAAACATGAAACCCAATTTCAAGGTTATGATTACATTATGATGAAATTAATAAAACATTAGGTGAAAGGCTGTAGTTCTCTTTATTTCTCCCTGTCTCTTGATCTAAATAATGCTTCTCACCTCTCATCAACACTGAATGACTATTGTTATTAATGGACATTTTCCAAAGCAAACTCAGTCTCGAGAGACAGGGCGGGCAGTCGCACACTGTGGCAACACACATGCCTGCAAGCTGCAGCAGGTCAGTGAGGTAGCTGTCGTACACAGATGAAGTAGGAATCACTCAGGCCCAATTTTACCCCCATGTATAAACATATTTTATATAATACTTGTTCAAACCCCATCCATGGTGATGACTTATTCTACCTGAATGAGATTGTTTCTTAATTTTAAAAAGCCTTTTTTCTCAAAATCAAATTTAGACTACGGTGGATTGACCTAGTCAGGCCAATATGCTGCCTGCTGAGCAGTCAATCAGCCTCACATATACTCTCTGTTCAGTGCTAATTAGCAAATGTTAGTGTTCGAACACGCTAAACTTTAGATGGAGAAAATTGTAAAACACCATACCTGCTAAATAGCGGCATGTTAGGACTCAAGTGTATTCGCATGCTGACATTAGCATTTAGCTTAAAGCACTTCTGCGCATTCCGACATGGCTGCAGGCTCAGAAATACAGATATTTCAAAGTAATTACTGATTGACAGTTGTAACAATAGGCTATTTTTTTCTTTGGTAAATGTAACTTTGACAGTTGACAAGAAAATGTGACCAAGGATTTGAAAAGACCTCCTGTCGTTCTACATAGTAAAGTGAAAAGAAAAAGGCGGTCGTTTTTTTTCTGTACTTTTCACCGGGCACAGCAGTTGTTTTTCTGTTTGATTCAACTCATTCTCAAAAAAGAAAAGAAAAATCCGAAAACTGATTAGTATCCACAGTATTAATAATTTGGATGCAGTTTCAGCGAAAAACAAATTAAGTGAAACTCACAAAGAACCTGTGTCAACATATGCCATCACGCAGCAGAATCAATTACCAATACAGTTTTCTCCCAGAGGAGTGATGGAGAAAAGGTAAGAAAAACCACGACACCACTGAAATCAATTGGTTTTTGTCCCAATTATGCCGAGCCTTCAGAAGGTGCAGAGGATTTGCCCACAGGCTGTGTTAAGTTAATTTGTACCACACTGTTTGAGATATGATAAGAGACAAACTGAAGCAGAGAGTGGTCTCATTAATTAAACTGTCTTCCAGGAGTCACCCTCCCTCAGAAAGGTTTATTTCTTTAATATGCTAAGTATATTGAATTTAAAAAAACAGGATGACTTTCCAGTCTCTATCTCCTAAACTTTTTTAATGTGGTTTCATCTCTGTTAGGGTTCATCTATGTTCCTTTAGGAAAAAGTTGGATTTTTGATTAGCCAGAGACATGTTAAAACAGCCACTGGGTGAATTTAGCCATGCTGGAGCCGTGGGTTGTGTTGATTTTTCTACTAAACCAAAATATCTTAACTACATGGACAAGCATATCTACAAAAATCCATGATCTGCAGACGATGAACCCCAACGATTTTAGTGATTTTTTTGTTTACCTTTGGCGCCACCATGAGACTCACACACAACAAATTTTCCTAAATGCTATGAAATAGATGGGATAGGTGGACAGGAGGTGAAGGGATCCCTTCCCCTAGCACCACCAGTGGGTCCAAGAACTCAACTAGATGGATTGGCACAAAACAATTGTTCACACCATAAACTTGATATAAAGATGGATAACGTGTCTCTACTTCCTCCTATCCAGAAATTAAGCCAGATACGAATTCTGCCATCTTGTGCAGATGAGCACCGATGATCATTTGGAGCCAGCGTCCGCACAGGAATGAGCAAGGGATGGAGCCGGGTATCGAGGACCTGCTGATGAAATGTAATTATACTGCCAGTCGATCCATTGCGAGCGAGTCTCAGCTGTTAATGATGACTTTTTAGCCAATTTATAGCACGAAATTACTCATTAACTAATCAGAACATGAACGCTGTAACATGCACCAATGTGATGTGAACCAACTAAAATGACAAACCATCTTTGAGAGATTTAATTGACATGTATTGGACTTTATTTAGGTCCATATCCCATCTACTAACATGGAGTTTGAAGTAGGGTTTATCCCGTACACTGTAGCCAGCCACCAGGGGGTGATTGAGACATTTTGGCCTCACATTTATGGAACTGTCATGTCATCCATCTTTATTTAGAGTCAATAGTGCAAACATTCACATATGATGAATTCTGACTATGCTTGTTTTGTGTAGAACATTTCAACAACTCTTGGATAGACTGTCAAGATATAGACACATGTCCCCCTCAGGAGCGGTTTGCTGGAACCAATACCGACATTGGGCGAGAGGAGTGGTACACACCGAACATGTCAACATACAGAGACAAACAACCATTCACGCTCCCTAAGGAAGTATGAATTGTAACAACTTTAATCCCTTTCACTTTTAATATTTACACTGTAGGCATGTTAGCATGCTGACATTAGCATTTGACTCAAAACCACCATTAATCAACAGTGCAGTCTCACTGCTACTAGCATCGCTGTGGGAACTATTAGTACTAGTCTAGTTCCTGTAGCCTTTTGTAAATTTGTTGTTATAAAAAAGTTTGACTTTACATTACATGAGCAAAAGTCATCTCCCTCCCTGTTTTTGTTGTCACCTGAAACCTGTAACAACAGCAGCAGTATAGAAAACTAAAGCATGTGAGCAGACACTGTATTGATTTCAAATATTGATAGATGTGAGGACCTGCAGTTAATGGAACATCTTGTACAGTTCATTTGAGTGTGTAGGATTTCTGTGGTCTGTACATATTGTGCATCAATGCAGGAGCTAAACCTGTGAGGCTGATCCATATCTGGATGTGCAAATAACAGCCTTGTGATGAATAATAAATGTCCCTATCTAGGTACCATCATTAGATGGGGTTTTTTCCTCACTTTTAATAAAGCAATTACTTTATGTCAGCAAAGTCAGTATACAAATAAAACTTTCATGGTTTGCTCGGCAAACGTCCTATTTAATTTGCAGTGGGAGACTCAGAGGAGGGAGTGAGAAAAAGAGCATGGGGAAGTGGGAACGGGAGTATTTTTCATGCCCTGTCAGAGAAACAGCTGCCCTGCTTAATCTAAATTTGTCATGTGCTTATGATTATTGGATTAAGGTGGTGCATTTCTTTATAGAATGTTGATTAGTTTTGTACTTGAGCCATTTGGCTGCTGAATCAGCTCCTAGACACTAGTTAAAGTGACGATTCGATTCCTAACTTTTAGGCACAATTAACACAAATGCTGAGTTTCTCTGACCTTTCAAATTTCAGTACATGACATCAATGTCATGATAACGATAAATTGTATCTTGCTCAATAGCACTGAATTGAATGCAGAGTCATCATGGTGTGTACACTGACTGTGTCGATGTCACTGTTGTGTGCAAAGGTCACAGTGACAACCCGGGACCACCATTTAAAAGCTGAATAAATTATACATAACAGTTTATTACCATAAACGTTCGGTTCCTGACAGTGATTATCTATCAAGGCTGCTTAAAATGGAATGACGTTTTGTTAGTCATTTGTCAATGGGGGAATTACAACATCCCTAATCTGACCAGAGTGACCTCTTTTATCTATCCTAATAACTCTGATGACAGTGCATGGTCATGTGATTTGTGTATCTGTGAATGCTCTCAGATAAAGTTAGCTGTTTATAGGGAAATGGGGCAAAAACTTTCATTAGGATTTGTGTGGGAAAAATATATTATATAGAATATATATTATACTATATATTTATATAACTAAATGCTTTCAAATGGAACGGATTTCACGTGCATTGTAAATCAGTGAGATATGTCGCACCTCATTTTGGAAAGGGTTAGGGTTAAACAAGTAGTGTAAGCGTAATAAGGTGTTGCTTCATATTGATATTCAATCATGAGGGTGATATTGATCCTCTCATTTAACTGTGGTCAAATTTGAGCAGCTCATGCTATTTAGCATATATGAACTATTTACGCAGGACGGTAAAAGCAAATAAGGGAAAATTCCAACAGTTAGACAAACATCTAAAAGGATAATATTAATATCTTAAAAGATCAATAGAAATCATTAAGTAAAAATCTTAACACTAGGTTTACACACTGGAAGATATCAGTAGAAGCTGGCAGACGTAAAACTGGTTCAAAAGAAAGTGAGTATAAGAAAAGACATTTGAAACCTAGCTAGGATCTTGAGATTGCAGCGCTGCAGAGACATGTCAACACTACAGAGACGTATAAACCAATTAGTCCATAGTGTTGCTGAGGCAGTTTGCTGAGGGCTATGGCAGCATAGGGGACCACTCACCTGCTGAAGTAAGCTTTGTTACAGATCAGCGATATCTCCTGCTGGAGGGGAGGATGATAAAACTGGATGAAGAGGCATTTAGGGCTTTGTGTTTGTATTGTTAGTTTTTTTATAAGAATTTTGAGTGGAAAAATCAAGCGGCACAAATTCATGTTCATCCTTGTTCTTTGGGATTGAAAAAGCAGATTTCCTTTTGAGTATTTTACAGAATAGCAGAGTGTAATACGCGCTGTTTGTATGCACAGATAAACAAAATCGACAAAATGTCCCTTTGCCAGTTTCATCCCAGTGGGTAACTGTTTGCACAGCAACATTTAATGCAGGCCAGAGACAGCAGCTGTCATTGAAATTTGCATTTGTCATTGGCAGTATTCTGAGGGTGACCATGTTTTTAAAGTCCCAAATGGGACCCTTTTTTTCTAATGTCTAAACCCAACTACAGCCTATAAAAATAATAGTAAACGTGATGTGTAATATAATATAACATGGCCTATTTTATTAAATGTCAGATACCTTTAAACACAAGGTGTTTGTCAGTTTGCACCAACGCAGTCTGTAGAAACAACTACCTAGGCTATAACATAACTTGTTTAACCGTCTTATAGGTTCTGTCATATCCACATTTCCACCATGCACGACTGAATATTTACTCTTGCAGCGTATGCAGAACGCAGCATCTTCGTTGCTGGATAGTTTGCTAAGAAATTAGTCAGGGTCCTGGAGTCCTCTGGAAAACTTCAGCAGTGACGGCTAACTGCTAGCATAGCCCCGCCGTGCTGTCATGTCGCGCTGCACGCTCAAAGGCTAGCTACCTCCTCGACAACCACACATTGATTGACACAGATGCAGACAAATAAGTGTTGAATACATAAACATGGTTCCTTGTTTTAAAAAATTTGTTTAGGTAACTAAAAGTGGGTCAGAACATGATAAAGGTATGCAATGAAAAAAGTTTAATATTGTAACTGTTATTTTGATTGCGATGGAAACAGGGACATATTGGAGTTTTTACAGATATTTTCTCGGGACACTCTCCTTGGACAAACTGGGACGCCTGGTCACTGTACGCTGCTGCAATTCAATCACATAACCTTCTTCTTTTGAGTCAATAATACTAACTTTGAATCACTATGCAAAATGATATCATCCCTTTAGTTTATTAATAGTTTTTTTAAATTGGATTGCTGATTTGGCCGGGATGGAGCGAGACATGTTCTGAGACAAAGCTTGCGTCATCTATTGTCTATTTTAATGAAATTAAAGTATTAAATTCACTGCGACAGAATGACATGTGCACCGGGGGGAGGGATTACGCTGATCCCCCACCAACAAGAAAATGTAACGATCACAGATAAAAGGAAAATCACACACACACTACACATTATTGGCTTATTGGTTACAACTATAATGGACCTACAATTCACCTGAAGCTAGATTTACTGTACTCAGAGAGAAGCGCCCTGTCAAAAGAAGCCATTTTGCTGCTGCCTGCTGGGCGTCTTAGCACTTTCAGCTCATCCTCCCCCCAGACACAGTAGCCTTAATAACCTCTTAGATGCTATGTAACAGCTCCTCCCAGGAGAAATGGCTGCCTGTGTGTGTGTGTGTGTGTGTGTGTGTGTGTGTGTGTGTGTGTGTGTGGAGAGGAGACAAGAGAATGTGTTGAGACCTAAAGTGGCACGTATCAGTACAGCAGAACTCTTTTTTTTCCCACAGAGAATATTCAACTTATCTGCAGAATACATTTATATACAGAATCCATCCGTCTGTCTGTCCATTTATATACCACACTCATGGTTTTATCACTGGTCAAAAAACTCACTGACCCATACTTAAATCTTCTGTCTGCGATGAGAATGGCTACATTGTCATTCATTCCCTGGTCACATGAATCTGCCGTAGACATGAGTTTCAATTGGCTCCAGCTCCGATGGGCAGTGATGGAAACATGACTTAGCCTTCTTTATTTTGGCAGTCTAGACAGGGGCGGATGTAGGATTTTTTTCAAATCGGGGTCAAAAGGTGCCACAATTTACACAGAGGGGCCAATATAATTTTACTTTCATGCACAATTCCTAATTCAGTAAGATACACATTTAGGTCATGCCTTGTTTCCTGTTAGCACGATAGCTTTGGGCACACATCATTGTGTTTTCAAGCACATTGTGTAAAAGATTAGAAAACAAATTCCTTAAGAAATTCTAATATATATTGTGACTTTTTTTAAGGCTACCGACAGGACAGGGGCACTTCAGCAGGCATATCCATAGCAGAGTTGGATATAGCCTTAATGAGTTATTGTAAACTATTCCTATATTCTAAGGCCATCATCTATCATCGTGACACAAGATGCCACATAATACACATCGGCATCACTTCTGACTTCGAAGAGAGCAGCTTCACACCCTCTGCATCCTCTCAATAATGGACCTGAGCCCCTTAAGTGATCACTAATGGAAGCTCTTATGGGAGGAGGCACTCATTCATATTCCACTTTTCATCCTGCTATACCACCACCATTGCAAATGGGTCAAAGAAAATGCCATTGCACACAAGCTTTTGACTCTCCAGGGAATTGCCATGGCCTGAGGGGATGAGGCTTCTGGTAATCCAGATTATATTGGTATTTTTTTTTTCTTCCCCCCAATTCCTAATCTGTATTAATCCAAAACAAGTAGTGTGTGGTGTAAAAAAAACAACATGCCAGGACATATGTGATAGTGTCGACAAATATAGTTTAAGCACCATGTTGAGACAGACTGAGAAAATCTGAATAAATTGACATTTGGAAAATATGTTTCAATCGAACGTCGCATTCATTCATAGTCGCTCTGCCAACTTGAGTCCATTCATCCTGGTGACTCAAACAGCACTACAATTTGTGTATTATGCAAATGCTTTCCTCACAACCTCCACTGTAATTTCAGAAATTAATTGGCACTGTAAGGCTGTAGTTATTAGGAGCTCATCGAGAATTACGACACACTGAAATGAGGGATTGGTGGTGGGGGGGAAACGAGAAAGCCCCGCTAATTAGCCACTTGCAAACAAGCATACTGATAATCCCACCATCGTTTCACCCAGTGTCGTGACTTGTTTGCTACATGAACGAGCGAGCAGAACATGGCTCCAACCTAATGCTTTATAACAGAGAAAAACCACAGCGGCTGCTGGGCCAACATGAACACTGTCACCAATGTCACTGGAATACAAAGCGTCAGGAAGAGAGACAGTAAGTACATCAAATATTGATGCACTCTACAACAACATCTGCTGAGCGCTATTTATGAAATATTCAGGGATACACAAAGCAAAAGGGAGATACATGGTGGTTTGTCATGGTCCGGGTGCTCCACATTCTTATAGTGTATGTGCCGAGCTGCGGAACAGAGTATGAACACAGAGCTGCTGCTGGAGTCAGAGGATAAAGAGGGGGCCTGTGGTGGGATGTAACAAAGTACTGTACTTCATGTATCTGTACTTAAAGGTTCAGTGTGTAGAACATGCATGTTACAGCTGAATACCCCTCACCTCACCCTCCCCTTCTAAACATGAAAGAGAACCTGAGGTAGTCTTCAGTTGTCATAAAAACTTAAAAGGTGTTTAGTTTGTCCTGTCTGGGCTACTGTGAAAATCATGGCGGGCCTCTGTAGAGAGGACCCGCTCCCTACGTAAATATAAAGTATTTAAATATAAAGGGCCCATTCTAGGGTAAAGAAAACAACAATTTGTACAATTTAGATGCATTGCATTGACAATTTTACCTCCACTACGTATCTGTCCTTTATTCTCCACTACACTTTTACAATGCATTCTGTTACATGTTCACATCATTTTTTATATTTTGAAAAAGTAATCAGTAACGATGGGGGAATTGGTCCACTGATTCAATCAGAGCGAGCAGGTAGGCTAACAGCACAGTTACAGGGTAACTTACCTCAAATTACTTTCGCTTGGACAAAAGCTACCATCATGACCACAGTGCTCCTCAGTTAGCACCACATAGTAGCATTTAGCTTAGCTTCTTAGCTTGAGCTCGCCAGGTTGCCTATTTTTGGATTAGTCTGGAACTAGGAGGAGTCAGGCACTGGCAAGATGGCGAAGGCTGAACCGCCCACTTTGGGCTCAGAAACCTATGGGTGACCTTGCAGAGGCGATGTCCATCTTTATAAACAGTCTATGGTAACAAGCCTGCCTCCTTCAACAAGAGCGGCAGCATCACTGGTAAAGAAATACCTGGAATAGATCCAGAGGAGGCGACTGCCAAAATTCAGCCATGATGATGTAGAGGAGGGTAGCATTATGGAATAGGCTACAGCAAGTACTTTTCCTTTTGAGACTCTAAGTACAGTATATTTAAAAACAAATACTTACTTTTATTTAAGTAGAAAAGTAGATATGGTACTTTCAGCTTTTACTTAAAAGGTTTGAGTTCTTTCTCCACCACCATGGGGAGAAAATAGATCATCATCGAATGACACAATAGCACCGGGTGTAGAGGTATAGAGCTGCAGAAACATTTGCAGGAATCGCAGAGGCATTTTAGGCCAAAGGTGTTGGCATTTCATCTGTGCTTTTATGTGGGCTCGGTTAATGACAGTGCCATAACAGTAAAACCAGTCCGCTGAAAGACCAAAAAATGTACGAAAAAAAATGTCTGTGGTAAAGCCTGCCAGCCCCCTCGTGGTAAATAGTGGAGAATGGTGCTCTGCAAAGTGTAGTAAAAGAAAAAAAAAAGAATCATGGGTAAGTGTATCGTGATTTTCCAGTAAAATGTTTTCTCTCCCATCCGAGCACTCCCACTAATAACTCATCTCTCTATCCATCCATCCATCCATCCATCTTCATGCCTGCATTTCCTCCCCAGCCCCCTCATTCGGTCTCTCTGCATATCTCCTCCGAGTGAGTTCTGGGACCTGCTAATTCAAAGACCAAGCGGCACCTCATATCTGCAATCAGTCGGGTTTAACCAAACTCCCTTAGCCTGTCGACACATCCCAAGTTCAAAGAAGACAAAAGGAAGAGTGGCTGTGGGAAGAGTCGGCGCCCACCCCTCCCCTACGACTCCCATGAATCTTTTAATCATGACACTGACAGAAACTGTTTTTTTTTTCCTCTTCCTTTTCTTCCCCCACCCACCCCTTCTATTTCCCTTGATATGCCAGTATTTTCTGTTCTCCTTCTCTTTCTTCTCTTGTATTTAACAACTCCCCCCCGCTGTCTCTGCTTCCCCTCTCCTCATGGCCGTCTTCCGAATGGCCGATCCTTCTTCTTCTCTCTCTCCGTTTGACAGTGCCCCCTCTCCCTTCCCCCCGATCGTTGTCTGCCTACTGTAGAGCCTTAATGAGTACACTGGCAAGGGCTGTAAATTATTCAATAACTGGGAGAAGAATCTGATTCTTTCCCCCTCCCCCTTGTTATTCTCAAAATAGACTTTCTTACGGTGGGAGTGAATCATTCACAGCTATTACAAGCTGAGACGCTTGTTGTTCCATGCTGATGGAAGCGACGAGCGCCAGATTTGACATCATATTGAGGACAATTTTGGGAAAGCTACTTTGCCGTCGTTGACATTGATATGGAATAATAACATATTGTGACTGTAAAATGTGTTTTGGCATTAGATGGTCCCAGAAACTAAATATTAAATCACTCTTGATACATGGTGAGAAAAATTACACCCCCCCCTCCAAACATGTTTTATAACCAGTGGAAAATGTATCGTACAGTGACATATAAAAATTATTTTATTTTATTGAAAGCCGACCAAAAAACACGTTTATCCAACAGGTAGGACTGAATCAAAAGTACTTTGCATCTTGGGAAATTTAGGATTAGAGGGTTTTTGGAGATGGGAACATCACTAAATAATACATATTTTCAAAAAAGTGGTTCTTAATAGAGCACTATACCCAAAACTAAATCCCTGCAGAGAAATGTGTGTTTCAGCACACAGATGCATGTAGATAATATTGTTGATGACAGTCAAGTAGCTCAATATGTGATTCTGCAACTCAACCCAATAACACTAGAGGAAATAACTCCATCACAGAACATAATTAAGCTGATCATTTATGTTTTAAAATATGTTTTTATTCTTATCATATTCAACTGTAAGGTTCATTTTGTGATTGTGGAAAATCTTTTTCTGGAGCTTGTAGTCACAGCTGTATTTCTCTTTATACATAATTATTTACAGGATCATTTGTAAGCTTTTTTTATATAAGCTGGACTAGCTTGTTTATTTATTGCTTGAAATCGATACCATCTTCTGAACTCAACGGGAAGTCGGCGTAATGCGGCAAAAGTGGGAGATACCTGATCCCTTGTTTAAAAAATCCCAGCTGCTGCAAAAAGTTGTGAAGAGCTTTGTGGTCTGAGGAAGAAACAGGCAACACATTGTAAACATGTAAATTGCTTTCCCAGGCCCTGATTAACAGGTACTTCGAAAATGTCATAAAAGGAGTTTGAATATAAATGGAATCAAATAACATCATACAGCAAAAAAACAAATTAAATTCATTTATGCTTTACTGCAACTCTCCACCTCATTAAATCATTTTTACAACAATTTCATAGGAAAAAATTAACGATCTGAGCCAAAGAGTTAAACTTGAAAGAAATAAAATTTGGTGAGATGCAAGTTAATACAAGTTATTGTAAAACAACGGAACCAATTATACTGTGAGTCATCGTTGTTTACTATAGTCAACATTTACATTGGTCAGACCCCTGGATGAGGTCGTCCACTACTCAATGACTCACTTTACAACAAGAAACACAGATTTCAGTCCTGGCTGAGTTAGCAACACTCATGGTTACCATGGTAACATGAAGAGAAGTGTAATACTACAAACACTCACTGAGTCGCTGCTTTGTCAGAAATACAGAGAGACAGAAATATCAGTTTCCAGTGAAGCTATATAAGCACATTTGCTTTAGTAAAGAAAGGAAGGAGACGTTTTCCTTTTCCCCATCATGTCAAGAGAAGCTGTGATTCTCTGCACTTTGGCACAAGTGGTTTTCCGGGCAGGGCACAGTAACATGTGTTGATACCTTGTCGTGGATTTTGGAAGATCAGACCGTTTTAATTTAACTGGTCACTCTACACTACGCTACACTCTCAATTTCTCATTTAAAACTGATCCACTAAACTGCTGAAAATGACACTTTACTGTTCTGTAGAAATATCTTTAATCTTTGTGATAACATATCTTGTTTCCTGTTACTGTGTGTGGGGACGTGTGACGACTCATGAACAAATTATCACCTAACTTGCAGGGAATATTAATTGGGAGATAATAAACAGATTAGCTGATTAGTCAAAGTCAAGGTCAACAAAAATACTGTCTGAAAAACACATTTACCAATATGTTCTCTGTATATTGATACTGACTAAGAAATGGCTTTTTCCATCAGAGGCCATGAAACTGAACACATAATAAAAGACAATCCTGTCAGAAGGGTTGAGGTGTGCAGGTGGACCCAAAAATGCAGTTGCCAAGTTTGAAAGCAATAAGTGTCCTTTAATAAAAGATACTAACAGAAAACAAAGTCCAAAAACAGAAAAAACACTGGAAACATGGAGAAGACACAAGAACCATCGACATGTGAAAGGCAAACAAAGACGGACTGACAAGGACCAAGAAGCACAGAGACGTGTATACACAGGGGAGGCAGGGATAATTGAACACAGGTGAACGACATGAGGAACATGTGCAGATGATCACAGGGGCGGGAGACAGGACAAAAACAGGAAGTTAAGTTGGAGACACAAGAGGAGTAAAACTTCCAAATAAAACAGGAAACACAGAATTAACACGAATCCAAACACAAGGAAAACACAGGTAAAAGTCAATAAACAAAAACCAAACACAAGCAAAATGTGTTTATGAACAGAACCGAAATACTCTTCATCAAAGAGTTCCAGAGCCGAGAGTCATGACCAATCCAATGCAATGCAACAATCAAATCTGTGCAGCACATATTGCGACTGCATATTACATATATCTGCTTCATTATGTCCATACAAAGTATTGTCATCTTATGCTTATTCTAATTCTAATTACTTTGTAACGTTAAGAAGTAAATTATAACTTTTATTTTTGTTATTACTATATTCACGTTATTGTAACTAATCTGTTTTTATTGCTTCTTCTTTATTATTTTTTTTGTTGCAAACAGAGTCCCTGATGACGAACAATCTGAATAAGCTGTATATTCTGTTTATAATCTTATTGGCTGGAAAGGTTACGGCATTACTACACTGTCATTTTATGTTTGTTTGTGTCACAAATAACCATCTTGAATATTGATTGTAAAATGGTGAGTAACGTTATGAAAAAGTCACAAGAAATGTAGAAATGACAACTATAGTTCTGCCTATAGACACTAAAGACATGAACTGAGCTTAAAAAGATCAAAACAAATATTTATGATCAAATGGTAGGAATGACGTCATCATCAGGTCACTATAAATTCATAAAATGACAGTGTAGTAATGCAGTAGCTTTTCCAGCCAATAAGATTAGAAACACAATATGCAGCTTATTCAGATCGTTCGTCATCATAAGGAATAAATAACGTCATGATGATGTCATCGTGAAATAGCATTGGTATAATATAAAAGAGTGAGCATTACTTTGTTTGGGTTTATACAACGCACATGCAGCGTATGCATTGTCCGTCCAATGCTTTTCATTGTTATGTGTAGTGTAACGGGGAAAAAATGAAAAAACTGGGGGACGATTCCAGTTCTATGAAACAAATCATTCCAGATGCAACAGTTCACCAGGGGAAATGACATTTGTATGGGCTCAGCATTATTGTCATTGTACATACACACCTCCCCCATAACCACACAGTCCATCATCTGAGGTGTCACGAGAGGATCAAGAGATGATGAAACAGCCTCATGTGCTGTTTAAGACACCATAGCTTTTTTTTTTTGATCACATCCCCAACCCCCCACCTCCTCTTCCTCTCCTGCTGCTTCTCTTCATGTCTCGGTTGAAGTAGGGAAGAAATGTGCCTCCCTGAAAATGAAACCGAACAAACAAATGAGATTGGGGTGTGTTGACCTTACTTCGTAATCCCCCCTATGAATTTTGACTTCAGATGCAGGCGGGATGTCGACGCTCTCTGTCCACACAGCAGAATATTCGGTCTCCCAGAGCGTGTTTAGTTTCAGGAGAGGAAAGAAAGAAAATTCATAATTCATGACTCTGGGATTAAATGTATGACCTGATTAATTAGTGGATATAATGAGAGCTCAGAGGGGAAGAGATTGAATCAGAGAACGAGTGGGATGGAGCCGGTATATGATCACAAAGAAGATGGATGATCCCTGCATGTGCACAGGGTGAAAGTGTTGAATTTCTGCACTTTTCCCCCTCAGTTTTTCCGAGTTGTGGATTAACAGAAATCATCACACGCACATAAAATGGGATAATCTCACTGCAGCAGCACCAGAGGTATCCTTTTTGTGATTCCATGCATTTTACTTCTTTATCAAAGCCTGGTGCCCACATTGCCCCGACTGCGACCCATCCACTGACAGTTTTGTCAGAGATTCGGTTGCGTTATGCTGATAGTGGCTAATTTAACCTCAAGTCGTGACCTGGAAGCACAGATGAGGAGCAGGCTACAGAAGTAGATGGGTGGATTACAGGACTACGATTTAACCCTGATTCAGTCCCCGGAGAATTGGAGGAGTAATCTGGTGTAACCTTGGTCGATATCGATGTTCGGCCCAGATTATCAGGCTGTGTGAGGAGTGACTAAACCATTCTTAAGCCTCCTGAACTGCCAGCAGAATCATTGAGGCTGCCCTGTGTTGGATATTTAGAATTAAAGCCGGGATGTTTATGTCAGTACTTTCCGAGCGTAGCCAACAAGAGAAACGAGTCAGTCTTTTGAAATGGCGACCGCGAAACAAGCTACGAGTGCGGTGGACAGCTGAGTTGGAGGAAAGGCCTCCAGACACATTAAACTGACAATTAAAATGTCACCTCAAGTTCTAGCTGAAGAACTGCTTTGACCAAGTCTCCCCAACCATTTTCTCATCCAGACGTGTTTCCTCTGCTTTCACTCATTGCAAAGCATTATTACCAACAGAGCAAGTTGAGGCACCACACCAGTGTCTTCCACTCAAGATCATGTCAGAGAGGTGACGGAGCTATAATACTAATAGCATGTGTGTTACGTGTGTGATATGCCATTATTTTCAAATCTTGTTATGAGTGCATGGATTTTACAACTCCTGTTCTCTGAGCCCAGCTTTAGGGACAGATTATTTTTTTCATTTTCCAATTTTTTGTCATTTACTTAAACTGACCCTGCCTCAATCGTGACATCAGTTGAGGCAGTTTATCAGTTTTAACAGAGTTCCCTCTGGAGCCACGAAAGCCTTTATATAAGGTTACAGCCTGCGTCAGACCGGAAAAACCCAAACCTCGAATAGATTTGAAGAGTGATAATATCCCACCAGCTGAATGGATGTTCAATCTTGAAATCTAATCATGAAAAAAATTGGGCTGAATTAACTCTCAGTGAAGATTCTTTCAGTTTTCTGAATTCTGCTGTCTTGGTTGTTGGTCATTAAGTTCAGAAATTTTCCTCAAGCATCGTTATGATTCAGTGCAATCAATCAGTGCCCATATTGCCGCCAAGGCCCAACCATCCCCTTAAATTTAACCGAGCTGCACCAAATTTCACACACTCATAAATATCATTCCCCTAAATTTATGCCTGATCTGTTCCATCAAGATCCATAAATTATTCTCAAAAACAAGAATGTTGCAAAAGCCCAATCTCGCAATGATAAAGTAAACGGAAAAAACATTTGTGGATCTGTCTGTAATCCTGCTAAATAACAAATAAACCAACGAATACAGATGAAAACATAACCTCCTTGGTGAAGGTAAATACTAGTTGTATCAGCAATGTGTGCAATTTTTCTGTAAATTGCCTGGGATGCTAAACCAGTAGCGTAAAGGTTAGTCAATCAGTTATAGGTCTGGGACCGGAATAGGTTTACATGGACAGCAATATTCCGAATATTCACCTCAGCCTTAATAAGACATTAGTGTTTACACTTGAACTCAGGACGTGTTGTCAAGCAGTTAGTAAATGCTGTATGTTGTGTAATAGAATGTTATAATGTGATTATATGCACGTATGCACAATGGTAGAACATTCCACGTCTTAATTTGATTATTGCAAATTCTGAGTATGTCTTATTCAGACGATAATTTCTAATCTGGTAAATATCGAACTATTGGTGTTCATGTAAACATCTTGTATTTTGTTGTATTTTAGTTGAAATAACATGCTAAAGGCCTGGATCTTTCTCTGCTAATAAAGTAAATAAAATATCGGGACATCTTTATCGAAACTTGTTCCACATGTTCAGGGTCTTGAAGCTCAGGAAACAGGGAAGGAATGGAATCAGCTCAAGGTTCCTCTAACTTGTTATGGATTCACAGCCTATTTGGTTTGTGCGTGGCTGCGACAACACACTATAATGAGCCTCACTGTCTTCACTGCAACAAATGTGACATTTATTACTCACCCACCTTTGATTGATATCCTTGTAAAATAAAGTGCATCCCCGGGTCTAATCTGCCCCAAGCCGGAGTCTCCCAGATGAGACAATCAGCCAGGTCCAGGTCTCCGTCTCTCTGTGTAAAGACACGTATTTCTGAACACAAAATACGACCTTGGTCCGTCATCGCTCCGTTTTTTTTCAGCTGCCTTGTGTACTGTATATATCACTGTGCAGTTTTGGTTCCTGACTCAGAAATCCATACCCTGATGCTGCAGCTGACAACGATATTACCCCACCGAGAGTCCAGGACTAATGAGGCTTGATTTCTCTCATATTGCGGATTTGCCATTACCTGTTATAGAACCTCTGCAAAGTGGGGCAGAGATTGTTAGAAACCGAAAATGGAACTTGCGATTACATCCATCCCGCTGCTCTGTTTCAACATTTGCATAATTTGCCCGAGAATCGTGTGAGAAATCGCATAATAAACGGGCAATTTAGATTATCCACGGCTTTTTGTTAGGATTTTGCATGGCGGAACAGAGCTGCTGTCTATTAATGGGAAGACGAAATGAAGATTCCAGGATTGGTGATAAAAGAGGACGGAATGAAAGGAAGAAATGAAGCAGGGAGAGGAAATTACGATTATTCTGCTTTGCATCAGTCCGATTATAGAAAAAAAAAAAAGTCATTTGTGCTCATTCTGCTTTGTTAGCCTTCATGAGATGCAAGAATAATACATGTATCTGCATTTTCTACCCAGTTTGCTCTCTTTGTGCAGGTGGATTGCATGTGGCCTACATCATCTTGACTTGTGGAGGAAACATGATTCCATTAAATGCAGCAGCGGGTGTGAAGCACCTTTTCTTTTTTACAGAATTCTTTATTCCTTTTGGTTTAATGTCTGATCTAGATGAGGCCATGAAAAGGTGCTGCCAATTTCCTACCCGGGGTCGTCAGAGGTGTCGGTGCTGCCTTCGAGCGATAGTTGCACAGTAACTTGCTTCTTTCTTCGAGATTAGACCCAGCAGAGGGAAAACCAAAAGGGCAACGCAGATCTCTGATTACAGGTTCTGGGATGAAAATACAGAGCTTTTAAACACCAATACCGAATAACACCAACGACAATGGTGCACATGAAAAGCCATCGTTCTTCCACAGAGTAGATTTGTGCATTATAGCATCCACGGAAAGTGGGAACTAATGAAAAAGCAGCCACACGTCGGTTATGGTGCATTACAGTGCAGCTCATTTTCTGTGCGAGTCCTCCGAGGGCTGTTTTCACACATCACTTTGCAGCTCTCCACATGCACTAATATGCTTCTCTGCCTCTCCAGTGTTGCTGTGGAGCTGAGTTGGTGGTTGATGCTGCAGGATCATACAGGGCTGCCAGGCACATTGTTAACATGCACCCAATAGTATAATCCCCCCAAAAAACTGTAAATGTTTCCTTTGAAGAAACAGCACACACAATGTAAAAAAAAACAACTCTGTTTTCATCTATGAAATGACCTCTCTGCAATTCTATGAAAAATGTACTCACATATAAATACATTCGGACAAGCTCTTTACACCACACTGATGTGTTACATTTTGGTGCAGATCTGGATCAGGGGACACATCCAGAAATTTAGTTTAACTTTCTTTAACATTGCGAGATTTCTCAGAGGATATATCCTGGATCTTGATGAAAACAACTCTGATGCATCAAGGGGACTGATATATGTGCAATTCAAATAAAAATCTGGATCTAGTGAATTTAAATGTGGTTTCATAAGGAGACTGTTGGGCGTCAGTGGGGGTGTGCGCTCTACTGAGTGCTATTCTCGTTTCTATGTATAACTTTAACTATAACTGTTTTTTATTTCAGTATTGTTAATTTCCTACTAAGGCTAGATGCTATTTTTTAGGTTTCTAGTAGTAGTAGTAAGTAGCAAGTAAGGTCACCTTTGTATTTAGGATTTTATACCTGTTGTATAGTGCCATACGGACATGTGTGTTGTGTTCTCAGTTAATGTTAACAGATAATAATGACTAATTCTACCTAACATGACTAATTTAAAATTGGATTTATGTCAACATTATCATTACACTTATCAATGTTACTCTTAACCCCAACCTGTAAATAGAGTTCATGTCAACATCCAAGTGTTGGTAAATTAGCAGTTAATAACACAGAAGTGTAAATTAAAGTCCAGATTAGGAGGCCTCATGATAACCAAAGGTTATGGACATGTTATATTATTGATGATCAAGTTTCTAAGCCAACTCATTCTTTACCAACTCTGTGGAGTTAATTCTTTCCCATCACTACCAATCGTCCTTAAGAGACTGTAGAGGCTAAAGGAAAAGGAAGGCATCAACTGTTTGAATAACAATCAGGAGATACTTAGAGAAACAAAGGAGGGTAATGAATTCTGATTAATTGTTAACAGAAGAATAGACTTTGGTGCTTAGACCCCAGCGAGAACACTGGACGTATTTCCTCTGAATGAGGTGTTTTGAATCAAAATAGACTTCCCCCCCGGGGTGTCGACCCTGGTGGCAGTGATGGGGGAATGGAGCATTAAGTTGGGACGACTCATGGAGGGCTACCGATTGGATGAGTCAGGTTGTGATTGGATAAAAAAGAGAATGAGCTGGTGGACTTAAGACTTAGCTTAGCCTATATGTCTTTATAAGTCCTTTAGTGACTCTAGGAATTGTGACTGTTGCTCATCGGGAGCAAAGGAGGAAACATGACGTTGTTATCGAGCTGCAGAGGTAGCAGGAGGCGTAGATGAACTTTGCTTTGCAAGGTAAACATTTGCTACTGCTAACCATGGTTGTTCCCTGACCGTGATTATTATTCTACCCACGATAACGAAAGTCCGCTGAGCTGTGTTTTTCTGTGGTTTGACCTGAGCCAACCTTAACCACAGGTCAGAAGAAGGTTTTGCTTTTGCAGGTGGGATTTGTAACAGTTTTGGTCAGGCCCTGGAAATGCTTGAATGTGCCGTTCTAAAGGACAGTGCATGATGTGGATGTGGGAACAAATCGTTTAGTTTTGGTTGTGTTAAGGAAGAGACTGGGGGGTGCAGGAACCTACATCTAACATGGCTTTTTACTGTAATTCACAAAAGGTATTTGTAATCACTTTCACCTTCCCCTGCGTGTTTGCTAGAGTAGTAACACAGTTGGGGGCACTGATTGCTTCACTTCAGTAACTTTACCTGAAGAATCTCAGGACAGAGGGGTTTCAACCTTGACTTTGAAAATGAGAAACAAAATCATTTATCCCTTGTGCTAACCAGCTAATTAAAAGCAGCCCACCGCCCTGTTGCCTTCCCTCCTGTCCTAATACAGAGAGGTCGGCCGCAGTGGCAGCTCTCGGTCCAGGGAGCGGTGGGGGGTGTCCCTTAACTTGCCTTAATTAAAGAAGGATAAAAGTGCACACAGAGAGAGAGAGAGAACAGGAGGTTGAAATGAAGGATATACAATATCCTTATTTTAAGGTGAATGGTACAGAAGCCAAGACGTCGCACAAAAGCGCATAAACAGAAAACAGGAATGCAAAATTGACAACACAACTCACCAAGAACGCACCTGTTCCGTAACACCTCAAATAGACGTGCATCAAATTCTGAGCGCTGACTCTTCTGACCAGCTTTTCATAAACAACGGCTCACTTGACCGCAGTAATTAACTCGACTCGTTTCGTTGTCACCATCCGTTATCTCACACTTCCATTATGGTTGTTTTTCCGTTGTGTGGCTTTTGCAGTTGTGTTGTCACTTTTGCATTTGTGTTGTGGCATTTTATTTTGTCCTGTTGGTTTTGCAGTTGTGTTGTTTGCATTTGTGCTGTTTTGCATTTGACTTGTTGACTTGTTGCTTTTGCATTCATGTTTTCCGTCAATGCGTTTGTTTAAGACATCTCGGCCACGTCAGAATGCAAAAAGAAATTGTCTCTTGGCATTTCTTAAATTGATGGCCCATCGGGATGTCGTGTGTGTATAGCTGGTGACGTGTGCTTTGTTTCAGTCCACCGAGAACATAAGCAATCAGATGGTGAGGGAGCTGTAAATCCTCCCCTCATAATCTCAAGCCAAGAACCACCAGCTGAAATCATTTCAGACCAATGGGACATTTGGGATTAACTACACACAAAGGACTGTATTTCTTCGCTCGTCTTCCTGCCACATTCGGTTTGTTTTGTGCCAGGCCTGGCTTGGCCGGATGCCAGATCAGTCTGCACAGGCCGACAGACACAGCTCACCGAGTTCAGCCCAGTGAGTTTTGGGGCAAGACGAGTCCTCCCTGGTGCTTTCTGGGAGTTCTGCCTGACAAAAGAGACGTCACAGAGGGTAACGCTCATATCTCCTCAGAGGCAATAAAGATGCTCCTTTACAGTTGGCCACATTTGCAGTGAAATCACACGTTTGGATTTTCTGATACTAACTACATTTTTATATTCATTTACAGTTTCAACAAATCATCCACCTGTGTGCATCATTTGATCCTGAGCTTTTCTTCCGAAGTGCTGTTGATTAAAAACTTGCAGAGCTGATAAGAGTTGCGTTTAATATACAGGGCAGCTTTTAATGAAATAACTATTTCCCTTCCATTTGGTAGATTTAATTGTTACCTCCACTGGGCAACTAAGAAATTACTATTAACAGTGTCTATTTAGGAAATTAGTTTAAGCCAGAGATACAGCCTTGTCTCTCGTGGAGAGTACCTGCCATTAAACCATCTTAAATTCAGGAATTGACCCAAAAGCAGGGTTCACACAGGAGGTTAAAGATCAAATCAAACGCATTACAAATCAAACATTCACCAGGAAGCCAGTGGTTATATGCAATAAAGAAGAAAACCAGAATGGAAAGAATAGACCAAAGGGCAAAGAGAAGGAAGCATTAACAAGGAAGTATTGGAAAGCTTGCCTCAATGGTCGTATAAATATAATCTGGCAACTGTATGTATCACAGACTCAAATATAGCAGTGAGTCTGCCCATTTTATGTTGAACAAAATGAATTAAAAAAACTTAAGTGAATTTCGCACTGTCGCCTCACTGCAAAAATATTCCTGTTTTAAATTCAGGTTGGGTCGAGGTCTTTCTGTATGGAGGTTGCTTGTTCTCCCCTTGTCTGCTTGGCTTTTCCCTGGGCACTCCAGCTTCCTCCCACAGTCCAAAGACTGGGGTCACATTAATTGGAGACCAAAGGTGTGAATGTGAGAGTGGATGGTTGTTCTACGCGATATGCCTGCAACCTTTGCAGGGTGTACCCCTCCTCTCGTCCCATGTCAGCTGGGATTGGCTCCGTTTCTAATGGACGTTATCAATGGTCGTGCACTAAAATGGCTCTGGATGCAGTTGGACAGACAAACAACCAATATAATATGTGATGTAGCGCAGAGCAACAGAAAACTGGTCCGCACCCAACCTGCAGCGGTTTATTATTTTAGAAAAATTATACTGTTCAGGTCCAGTCGTAATAGCGGTTTGAACAGACCTCTCCACAGTAGTTTCACCAGGGGGCGATCAAGGTGATTTGGCTTCAATTCTTATCATCCATCTTTATATTCAGTCTATGTTGGAAACTTGTCTGAGCTGCAGGGGAGCAAGACCCATCTGCAAGAGCGAATGCATGAGCTCCATTCAGGCACAAGGAATTCTGTGGCAGAAAGAGCTCACAACAAACTAAGAAAACACACTCAAGTGGACTAAACAAAATAAAGAAAACATTGTTATCGATTTGACAACACACGTGCTGCAACTACAGCCACAAAAAAAAAACATACGTCAACACTGCCAATACTCAACATAATCGAGTACAAAAATGTCCTGCAAGAAGTTGGCTACATATGAACAATGGTCAAATTATTTTTGGGAATCTAACAAATAATCTGTCTTCTTTTCAGTCCAAATGTAGTTTATCATTATTATGTGGCACATATTGCATCTGTGGTTGTTGTAGGTTATTCAAAATATTAAAGAAGCTGCATCTGAATAGGATTTTTCCAGCAGCACAATAAAAGGGCTGTTGTTTTACATGTTTTTTCATTTAACAGCCTCACATGACAGATCTGTTGTGCTGCTGTTTTCCACCTTAACTCTCCCTCTGCTATTAACAAGCCTAAAACATATATTTTTCCTTAATGTAATTCGAATGTATACATATTTGTACACCACAAATAAGTTAAAGCCTCTTCTATACAACGCTGTATGACTTGATGAGCATTCACAAAATCCTCTTTCCACTCTTTCCTGTAGCTGGCAAAGAGAGCTCTCCTCCAGCCCGGGCGCTAATGAGGGCTTTGCTTGCCCTCCCACATTTTGCACATCTTTCAATTTGGGAGGCTGATCATTCCACCTGGTTTGATATCTCTGGCCAACTCTAATTTTCTGTCTCTTATTTGTATGCAAGTGCACCTTTCCTAAGTGGTTCTCTGCTTTTTTAGCTTCTCTTAAACGAACACAGCCCTAATGGCTCCTTGCGGAGATAACGTGTGCAACATAATAAGAATGAAAGTAAAATCTTCCACAACACAACTGAATACGAAGATGCTGCATCTCCCTTATTCTACCATGGAGGGACGAGTGTTTACTGATACGTCCGACAAAAGTAAAACAATCACCAGCATCTTTAAGCTTTAATCAAAACAGCACTAACCTAATTGATTAAAAGATGCAGAGGAAATGTAATCAATGTAAGTAAAATACTTGTTAGTCAACAACTTCTCATTAATAACACTTTATATCGGTAGTCATGTTTTGGTCTAAACAGAATGATGATTGAATGGTACAGTATATACAGCCATACTTCCAGAGGGATTAGATTTACTCTGCATTCCAGCACCACAAGAAAGAATATTGAAATTTATTGCATAAATGACATATGAGGCTTTATTTTCCGGAGCATCAGGCTTTGCAGTCTTTTCAGATGCCAGAAAATTATGGATTGTACATGTTCTGTGTCCTCTATGTTCCAAACAACATTTGAACCATGATACGATATATGGTGAATCATATGATGACAGTCAGATTCATGCAGAGGAGTGTTTCCAAGATTTACGATACCAAACCACATCATTCCAATTTTCAAATAATTATTTTATTACGTATTACGCATTAAAGACATTATAAACAATATGCAAACTGTACTTACAATGCAATACAACTTTATTAATCCTAAAGGCAATTTGGTTTAGTGCAACTAAAATACAACAAAGGCAAGATACATACATGCACTGACAAACCATAAAAAAATACATTAAATAGAATATTTCTTCCTCATGACCATTTATTTTGCCAACTGAAGTGCAGCTGTCTCCTGCAGCTCAGAGCTAGCTAGCTGATCAAGCTAAAGTTAGCTCTGTGAAATTGTTGAAAACACTATTTAGCTTAATGTTCCCATGGTTACACCTCCTAAATGTCTTCATAATTTGTTTGAGTTAAAATAAATCATCTATGTTGTTTTAGTCCATAGTGGCACATCACAACACATGATGTCTTTTACAAACTAACTTGACGAACTTGTCCATATGTGCCAGATATGCCAGATTAGGTGTTTTCCCCGGCATTTATCGTTTTATAAAGACTTCGAACACAGAGGAAATGAAAGGGATTGGTGACATGGGATGGTTTTGGGAGGCTAATGGCAAGTCAAGAAAGCAATTCTGGATGAAATGCAGTGGGCTAAATGAAGTGTCAAGCCAAGCCGGAAAGGAGTTATAGACCTGCTCAGATCAGCTACTCAGTATACAGTAGCTGCATATAAGTCTGGTCAGAACGGGGCTGATGCAAATGTAAAATGCTAATTTGCTGAGTCGCTGAAGGTTGGTAATAACACTATTATCGCTTAATTTCTGAAGCTGTAAAAAGCTGTTAAAGGAAGAAATGGGGAATGACTAAAAAGATACCTCAAGTCAGACCTTTGTAACTTCTGAGTTTTCCTAAAGCAGATGTCCTTTAGATTATGTAATTGCAGTGCTTTTATAATACTTCCAGACCGCTCTAATAAGCCATTCAGTTATTATAAATCATGAAGGCAGATGTCCTTTAAAAGGGCAATGGGTCACCTTATTACCTGCCTGGGAATTGTACTACTGAATCAGAATGAGGGATACCATGAATAGCCTGTCAAAGAGGCCACTGAGGAGCATTGGGAGTGGTGGTGGGGGTCAGAACAGGGCATTACGTTGTAGATAGAGAAAAGGACGGACAGGCAGTGAGCGAAATATGAGACAGTGGCCGTGTGGTGGTAATTTGTGTGGGAAAATTGGGAAAGGAAGGGTTGGAGAACAGGTGAAGGAGACGGTGAAAAAGTGAGAGACAGTGCGTGGGACGAGGAGGAAGAGAGGGAGCGAGCCATCCTGGAGTAAACGATTGGAGCTGTGCTCCCCTGTTGTATGCACCAGATGGTGTTCATTGATTATTCATTGCATGCGATGAATGTCACTGTCACCGCACACGGCTCTGCTCCATTCTGCTCTCTGCCTCAGTGCACCTGGGGGCAGAGATGGGGGTGGGGAGAGTTGTATATGGCTGCATTAGGCAGCGTGTCGCCGTCATGGGGTTGGGTTTTCAAACGGCATCGCGGTGTCTGTAAACGCAACACACATACGTGCATGTGGACGTCCCAATTTATGCATGTGCATTTGTGCAGATGTATGTACAGGGATCAGCGGGATTTGGTCTGGAATTTGATATTGGTTTAGGATTAGGCGGTCAATGCTGATTGGTGTTCGGGCATCAGTATTTGTGAGTATTAACCTGCGCCGCTCTGTATATCTAATTTCAGGTTGATGTTTATCATGTATCATAATGTTAGAATAAGGATTGATGCTGGAGGCTTCTCCGAGGCTTATGCCCGGAGTTTATAGAGGTTTGTAGTTGACACCCGTCACCAAACACAGACGCAAAATGATACGCAGCCATGGACGTTTAAAGAGTTCAATCACCAACACTCCGTCGACTCTCTCTCATAGATCTCAGACGAGCTCTCTCTCTCTCTCTCTGATGAAATCCACAATTGCTCTGTCACTCCCAATTTGCATTCTTGATAACTGGGGCCGAGGAGGACGAAATGTGGTGCGGAGTCGGCCGCAGGTAAAAGTAACAAGATTACAATTCTCCTAGAGATTTTGAAAGAACGGCTTGGAGATGCGAGCGATGGAAACCTTTTCCAGTGCAGGTCAAAAACTGTGCATGTGATTGAGGTGGAGAGGTTGAGCCCATAATTATGTGTTGATGGTGCAAAGGGGGCAAATTGCCTTGGGCTATTGATCCGGTTACATCTAATGCTGTTACCACTGCTTCTGTCGAGGCTGGAGGTGTCAGGTGAAACGGAGTAATCGGGCCGCGCTGACAGGACTGCTGCAGAAACAGCAGCGGAGTAAAATGGATGGACGCAGCGCTGAATTAGTTTCCAAATTGAAGAGATTTGATGATTGCTAGGCAAGCTATGTGAGCAGGCCCTCGCGGTATTGAAGCAATTGTGATATTGACATATTTTGGTTGCCAGACAGTCACAAATCAGGGAAGAAACCGAAAAACTGCACTGCTGTAAAGAGTCTTTCCACAGGTGAAGAATCTGCGTGGCTCTGTTTGGAGATGCCTCATCAGAGGCAGGTGGTGATTTAAAAAAGTCTCCGAGATGGGCTCTGAAACAAGTGGGCGAGGAAGATTGTTCTTTGCACGTTTTGCCTTCAATCTCTAACATCATTCTGATTTGGACCCTTGGTTTCATTCCAGGTGAACAGCCGATACTGAATAATTCAGTGTTCTGTCGCAGATCATCTGGAAGCGTGGATTAGAAGATGCCTGTACTGAATCAGAACTCATGACTCAACACTCACTGGTTACTCCACTGGATCATACCTCACCAAAGATTAATGTGAAGTCTCGGATCTTAAATGTGAGTCACTGCTTTCAGGTTTTAAGACACTTCATCTATTTATACAAGATATTGATGCACAAAAAAAGAAGAGGAACCAGAATCAACATGAGAAAAATAGCGACTGTTTTAGCGGAGAATTGTTGGACTTGAAAAATCTATTTGTTAGACTTTTAACGAAATCTAACATTAAAGCTAGGGTTGGTAATCTTGGGAAAGCTGGTAAAGCAGGCTACACTTTGAAAAATGCAACCGATTCATCCAACCCCCTCCCATTGACCCTCTCGTCAAAGCCACGCCCCCAAAACACATGAACGCACACTGACTGACAGCTGGTAGAGACCAACTTTCCCCTGACTCGCTCGCAGACTTCTGGCTCTCATCTCTGCTTCAGCGGTGTATGTCTCTCAGTGAGAGCACAGGCAGGTTCAACTCTGTTTATTGACTGCTCTCTGGATGAGAAGAGGATTTCAAAAAGGAAGATGAAAGGTGTTTCAGACATAATTGACCATTCATCCATTTAACCAGAATCAATCTGCACCATTTTCCACACACTGTAAATATCAGTCTCCGAAACGTGTGTGATTATTTTCATCAAGATCCAAGAATTATTCCCTCGGTAATCTGCACCCTGATCTGGACCCAGCCTTAGATGCAATGGGTTCTTCCTTAGGTCATTGCACCCCTCACAATCTTTTATGGAAATCGGTTGAGTAGTTTTTATCCTGCTCACTAACAAACAAACAAATACTGATGAAAACACATCTTCCTTGGTGGAGGTAACGAGTATTAGGTGCAAACAAGACTCCACTTTTCCCCACGTGGAGACCATATATTATTGAAAATCGTAACTGGCGTTCAGGCTGGAGCTTGTTGCTCTTTGCTTCCCTGTGATGATTGGCCAGTGTCCCCAATGAGAATACTGGCACAACTCAAACATGGACACGAGTGTGAAATCTCCTGTGTGCACAGATGGCACGCATTTTGTCACCACAGCTTGTTAGTAATACATAACCACACACATATACACATGCATGTGTGAGCACGCACACACACACACATACATAAAGCTTGACTCTTGGCAAAAAAGCCCCCACATTGTCCGGGGTAAAATGTTGTTTGCAACACAACTGTCATCACTAGATGTGGCCACTTGAGTGTGAAACAAGTGGGCTATATGCTTGGTGGAGCACAGTTTTCTGGTTAGTTACACATCAGAGAACGTGAGGATAAGACAGCATTACTTATATACACAAATTGTGCACCAATAAATAGATAATACACACACGCACACACAGGTTTGCACCGCTATCCTTATGAGGACCTTACATTGACTTCCATTCATAATGGACAGCCTAACCAAAACCTTATCCCGAACCTTAACCATGACCAATACATGTCTAACCCTAATCCCAACCTAACCACAATTCACATCTTACCCTTAACCTTAACCAGGACCTCAGAAATGAAGCGATGCCTCATTCCTACAGAGGTAACAAAATAAAAATAAAAGAGTATATACACACACACACTGCCTAAAGCCTTTTACAGAGGTATACAAATGGTGGGAAATATCAACAGCTCATTAATCCTCAGTGAGCCCACAGGCAGTCGGGGGTTTAAAAGGTTCAAAGCGGACTTGTTTCAAGGTCTGGAAGAATTAGATCCAAAAACGCAGCCCATCGGGTAATAGTTTCTGTTCATGTATTGAGCGAGTGTAACTTTAACAGGTCAGACCCACTCTTTTGCTGGTGCTTTAAGGAGGAAACAGTCATCTCTGCCTCCTGAAGGAAAATACATTCATATGCGGCTAATTTGCAGTAAGCAAGTAAGTTTTGTAAATGACATATTGCCGCATAGATTATATTTTTATTGACACAATTCGAAAATGTTCATACCAAGCTTATCTGTAAAATGTTCCCTGTTTTTTTATTGAACTTATTTCCCTCGAAACAGCTCCTGACAGCTACAACATGATTAACATTTTTATGGATATGTAACTCACAGCTCTGGGCTGTGGAAGGGATAGATTGAGATCATGGTTAAAGCTGCTATAATGAATATGTTTTTTCTAATATGTGAAAGGGGTTGCATGCAATAATATATTATGACCTTCTCTGCGGTTCCCCTTGGCTGTACAGTGTTTTAGCATATTTCAGCTGATTGTCTGCTAATTTGTGGGTTTGGTTCGGGCTCATCTCTCTCACACCAGGTGTCTTTTCGGCAACAAAGCTCGAAAACCCAACTGTTCGCTCCCTGCTGCGAAAAGTGCCAGTACCAAACTACAGACAAAGTTCGTGACTGGCTTTCAATGACGCATTTTTGCATCTTTAGAGGCAGACATTTCCCTCAGGAGTTGGTGGTAGTGATGTTCAAGAACGATGTGATTCTTTTAAATGGCTCTTTGTTCAGAATAAAGGGAACGGAGTTGTGGGCTACTTGAGTAGATACTTTTATAATTGTGCCAAAATGTTTCTGCCCCAAAGCCACGCCGCTCTCTTTAATGAAAACAGTGAGGACACAGGATTTACGTTGCTGAGAAGAGGAAGGAGGAGGCATCACCTTGTATAATGTTAACAATGCAGATAACTGACATTAGGTCTAGCAATACAAGTGATTTATTGCTTTTTAACCTAGTCCAAACATGTTAAAAGAAATTGGTTTGATTCTGATTCAAATCTTACCCTTAAGCGTTGACAAAAGGAATAGAGTCTGGCTCCTTTAAAAAGACCAAAAAAGTCCTCTTATCAAGCTCGCCTACTGACCTTTTAAAAAGATAAGAACATGGTAAAACTTGTTCACACACTGTTTCCTCTGTGCCATGTAGTTTAGTTTTGAAAAAAGCAACATTGACTAAGAGCCGAAGGTGGGACATGTTGACCTTTTTTAATATTTAACCTAAACTATGACCTTTCAAGTCACTGATCTGGGTATTGTTAACATTAATAACCACCCCTTCCTCCTCCGTAGAACTTTTCTGCACTATATGTATGCCACACTTCCTGGACTGAAAAAGACAACATGTTGCCGGTGAATGAATCCAAGTAGCATATTTGTTATTAGTAAAATGAGTCAATGTATTTAGCAGCTAACAGTGTAATCTTATAATGTATGGAGATCTAGTTCAGCTTCAGTGTGGATGTGGTAAACACATATGTGCAAATGTACATGTGCCCCTTTTGCGAGAACAGCGCATTAAACAAAAAATGCTAATTGAGGAGCATTTTGTTACAGAACAGGTGTCTGAATCGCTGACAAGGACACATTTGTAAACCCAACCAGTGCACTGAGAATGGCACAGGGGACATCTGAGCACTTTGCCTTTTTATTGCACCATAATTAAAATGAATTGTCTTTATCGCTGTTGTTTTTCTCTCTCTTTCCTATTCTTAATAGTCATATTGATTTATTATTGACTGTTATTCCCGTCCACACTGGGGTTGTAATAGTTTAAGCTCAGAGATAGCTCCCAGCTACGGTGACAACGTAAGATCGAAGTTTTATTTCTGTATTTGTTGCCTTGCCAGTGTGATGAATATGAATTGAACACTTTGTGCAGTCAGGAAAAAACGAGTACGTTTGAGGAAATATCAGTGTGCGTCACCTTTCATTAAATATAAAAGGTTTTCAAGGTAATTGCTTGAGTGCAGGGTAGATCCTAGGCCGTGGAAATGTTATTACTGCTTCGGTTCTCCTGACAGTTGGAGATTAATCAGACTTTTATATCTTAAATGAAACTTTAACTACATAGGGAATTGCAGAATTCCGGAATTAAAAGCTTCAACTGAACTGACCATGCATGCAAAAAAATTAAAAAATAACCCAAAACATCTGTGTGCATGTGTGTGCTTATGCAGAGTCAGTAAGAAGCAACCAATCTAGTAAAGCGCATACTGATCAGTACTTTTGATGTTTCAGAGGTGCTGATTTCATTATATGGACATTTAAATGGTAAATCGTCTGTATTTATATAACACTTTTCTAGTCTTGATGACCAATCAAAGTGCTTTACAGTACAGTTTGACATTCACTCATTCACTATTAGCAGCACTTTTTTTTCTATGAGGGGCAATTCAGGGTTCAGCACTTTGCCTAAGAACACTTCGGCTGGCAGATAGGGAAGGCTGGGATCGAAGTGCCAAACTTCTGGTTGGAGGACGACCGCTCAACCCCTCAGCCACAGCCATTTGTGGGAGCATCAGTTCAGTGAAAGACAGATTTAGCAAGAAAGGCTTTGTATTTTAACAGAGCTCTCTGAGCTGCAACAAAGATTACACTGATATTAAACTAATCCAAAAATAATGAGCCCATATGAACATTGGATCTTAGTCGATAATATATTAAATAACACAATAGCAGGAGGTTGTGGTGATAAACATATCTGCAGAGTAATACTAGAAAGTTTCATGAGTATATTCACTAGTGTAGTGGCCTTTCTGAACTTGCCTGTCTGGAATGGGTTTTTTTCTTGACCTGTGGAGATGCTGGTTGCAGCTTTCTTTCTCTCCTGAAACAGTAAAAGTGGCCTGCAGAAGTGGAGCTGCAGCAAGTAAAGACCACAGAACCCTAAAGCTGCACCACCGCTGCCGCACAGAGAGCTGTTTACCCCTTTTCAACTGTGTCCGTCCGCAGAACCCCAAACTGGAGAGTCAGTTGTCTCGGCTGTTATCAAAAACGTGCCCAATGCACTTCCTTGGACCCTTAACAATACACATGCCAAGTGTGAAGCTGAGGACAGTTCCTCTCGCTCAACAGTTCTGCATTCCACATATAGACAGAATGAGAGGTTTCTGGAATTAGATAGATAGATAGTCAGTCTACGCCTTTATACAGCTATATATCATTTATAGCCGTAAATAGCTGTTCAAACAGGGCGTGCACCTGTATAACCTGTATTAACAGGTGTACAACATGTGATCTGCTTGATGTAATGTTGTCAATTTAGGATCTTTTTAATTGCACATCATTTTTAAGATGTAACCCTTGCCACGTTGCATTATTTTACATAAATCTTCAGAAGCGGCTGCACAAACGAGTCATATTAGGTTGAATAACAATTAGCAGTTTGTGTCAGCAGCAGTCACAGACTGACAGCTCAGGGTTACCTGCTGCAATTCAACCCTCCGAGGCACAAAAGCCACTGCAGGACTATGCAACATTATTTCTCTTGTTTGCACGTACGCAGTAGCTTTCTGTCGCTGATAAGTGGTTTTGTCCTTGGGGGGATGATGCACCTTACAGCTGGCCGAAGCAAGGTCAAACCTCTTACTGTGTGTGTGTGTGTCCTTTTTTTTTACTCCCAGAAGTGCTGCTGCAGTAGCTGTGGCATTTAGAGGGCAAGGTATTCGCAAGATAATTAGCCTACTGCAACCATCTAAGTCCGGGGGTAAACAAAACACTGGCACTATGAAAAGAGGGGAGCCCTTGTGAGAAATGATGAAATGAAATGCAACTGTCAGATTCACAAGCGAATGTGTGCGTTTTGATGTCGAGGGACGGGGGGACTGGGACTAGAGGGAGAGCTGTGAAGTCTCTTGATGCACCAATCAGTGCGTAAAGATGCAAATATATTCCGCTGCTGACTGACAGCTCGTTGTGTCATACGCTGTGAGGCCTTCCACCGAGCATGTTGTGCTGTCTGTCTCTCTCTCTGTTTTTTGTTTTTTTTTTCCTTTCTTCTGTCTGTCAGTCTCCCAAATCCAAACTCTTTCTGGGGAGCAAAAGCAGCTTGTGTTGGCCAAGCACTCGGAGTGAGAATAGAAGCAATCATTTATTCATCGATTGAAACATCAGAGGACTAAGAGGCAGCGAGGGAGCGGGGGCAACAAAGAGCGGGAAAGATAGACTGGCTGAAGGATGAGGGAGAAAACCAAGGGTGGTGGTGGGGGTAAGTGATCAAAGGAGGAGAGAGAAATCTTGTAGAGCATGTTATAAAGTTACTTTAGTATAACCTATAACTTTACATCATTAGAAGTGTCCAGACTTTGAAAAGACTGAGTTACTGTGTCTATTCCTCTTTGCTGAGGAGCAAATGTTTCGTACTGGTCCACTGTATATCGTTTGCAACAGCTTCATGTTCACGCTGAGATTGTGAAAGATTAATTTCCTGAAAAACGACTTGAGAGGACCCTTTCAACTTTGGCACAGATGCTCTGTTAGACTCTCTGATAAACTAATTTGATTTTGGTGGTCAAAGATCAAGGTCAAGTTGGCCTCACAAAATATGGTTTTGGCCTCTTTAACATGATATCTCAAGTCTGCCTATATGAATTTCAAGTTTTGACCAATTGTCACTTGGACTCCACTTGCAGTAGTCAAAGGTCATGATGACGTCATACGAGTCTCAGTCTATTACTATTCAGTAATAGACTGAGACGGCTCTGGTTTGCCTCGGCATTTGTTTAAAGATGAGAAGATAAGTATCTGCAGGTGTTTCATCCCGACGACTAAACCAAAGACGAGAGTGATCTCAATGAATGCAGCACAAAAGTCAGAATAAGAGCATTAATTCTGATGTAACAGTTCATGACTGTTCATATGCAGATCACCAAGTGCGCTGCCACATGGCAACTTTTTTCCTAAAGCTTTTTAAAGGCAACAATCCGTGTGTCAGATTTCTCTGTTTTATTGACACGAATCATTAACTATCTTATCTCAGATACAACACATGTCCAGCAAAGCGCAAAAAGAGTGGAAAGCTTTTGTCCTCAGCGAGGGTATACATTTAAACAGCATTATCCTTCAGTAGCAGTGGGGTGGGGGCGGGGGGGGGCACATGACATTGGACAGGATTATCCTCATACAATAAAAAAATTAAATAAAAAACCTCTTCCTACTACAGGCGCATGTTGTGAATTGAAGATAGGACGACCAGGTTCCCTGGATACAATGCTTATTATTACATTCTGTTTTTTCTTTTTTTTTTCTTCCTCTTCTTCTTCTTCGGAGAGATGCGAGTTGTGTTGATTCCTCCCACGCAGTCCAGATAAACAAATACAGAGAGGCAAAGCTCGATGCTAACATTTACAGTGATACGAGAAGGGTTGATCGCAAAGAAATAGAAAAACAGGAACTAAGTTTAAAGCCCAGAACCAATCCCAAAGGTATTGTACCCTGTTCTCCCCGCTCTCCCACCCCACAATTCTTTCTCCTTTTTTTTTTAATAGTATCACACAACAAAAGACATTCAGTAGAGCATACCGGAGTGATAGAAAACACTCATGCAAAGAAAGCCTTTTTCACACACAGTCACTAACACAGGAAAATCATCTTAAAGAACAGCGCTGTCAACAGTCAGTGCCTTCAGGTCTTTTACTGGATGTTGTTATTGTGGTTTCTCTCTTCTTTTTTAATTTGCTACTGTACTCGATTAAAAAACGATATGACAGACTGCGCCCGTTAGGCTATGGAGTCTCCTGACTAGAACCACCTTTCTGTCTCGCCCGTGCACGGGACCCTGGGGATCCTACAGTTTTATTACCAACAGTCTCTGTCTCCGGACCCCCAGCTCAGCCCACAAGTTCAGCCTGGAGGACTTCTGCAGAAAGACCCGGAGCCACGGGAGCGCACCTCGGTTGATGTTCCGTTATATAAAAAAAAAGGCGTGATGTTAATTCTTTTTTTTTTTTGGCATCTGTTCTTATTCTCTTACGTCTGATATATAGTCTACTTTTACAATCATGTTCTATGTGGCAAACAATTAAAGAGTTTCATTCCAAAATAAAACACCTCTAACAAAATGATGGCAGCTAGCTATTAAAATAAAGTCTACTATGGGTAACTTTAGTTTTTTTGTCTTTTATTTACAGTTTTGTCATCTATGACTTTGTGATATTAACTCATAAAGCTTTTTTTTTAATATAATCACATTTCGGAATGAAACCCTTCAATTTGAGTTTTTTTTTCAGTGTCATGTATATGCACATTCAATCCAGGTTGCATTCACTGTTGATTCAGTCTCTCAGTAAACGTTATTTAATTATAAATAGAATGGTCTCGCCATTGAGTCCTTTTCTATTGCAGATATATTTTTGTATATAGGGAGATCTCTACTCAGACAATATGTATTGACGGTTGTAATCCTTTTTTCCGTGGTTACAGTTCCTCCGAGCGGATGACGTGGAACAGCGTGACGTTGTAAAGGACCTGGTGGCCATTGTTCCAAGCATAGAGGGCACGGTCACGTGGGTTGTAGTCCAGCATGGAGATATGCGAGTACTTATTCTGGAAGGCAATGTCAATGTACTCGTAGGTAGAGGAGTTGGTGGAGTACGCATAATAGACCTTGGTGCCTCCTGAGTAGCCGTTGGTGACGTAGAGCGTGCCACAGATCATAAAAGACTCACCGGCACTCCTTTTCGGGTGGTTGGTGGTCCAGCTCTTGATGATCTGCAGCGTGCTGGGGTTTAGCTTGCTGAGGACGATGTTGCCGGCATTCTGGTTGGTGGCGTAGACGGCCCACAGCCCTCCCTCGTCCACCATGAGGTCAATGTCAGAGTGTCCGCCCCAGGCGTAGTGATACGCGTTATTGAAACCGGCATAGTCGAGCTGCCGGGACTTGCTGATGGAGGAGGTGCGGAAGTCGAACTTGATGATGACGTGGCTCTGGAACTTGTTGAAGTAGATGGAGCCGTTGTACACCACCTGACCTGTGCCTGACCACGGATGGGGCAGCCGGTGGGAGGTGAAGTTGTCCGACGTCATGAAATCCTGCATGGACTTGTACTCCCGCACAAAGCGGTTGTTGTGGTAGCCATCCATGTACCAGACCTAGACAATATGACAAGGGAAAGGAAATTAGCACAGAACCCTATAATCTTCATTCATCAGTTGTATAAAGATCACACGGAGAATAAATCAAATCACACAACAAACAAGCATTCCAATTAAGTTAGTGCTGAGATTTTCCTCGAAGAGCAGACGAAGCTGGGACCCAGCAGCTCCTGAACACAGTCAGGATGATAGACGCAGGGTGGCACGAGCCGGGCCCCGCAGGGATAACGCCCATCATTTCAGATAAAAGCCTGTCTCTGTTGCTTCGACCCAGCTTCCTGTTGGCCCCTGGTGCTGGTGGGCAGAGATGCTCTCATCCCGGAGCCGCTTGAGGCTGAAACACTTCCTGTGTCTCAGCGGGACTGAGAAACCTGAAGCCCCCATCCCCCCCCACCACACACCTTTGATTGACTTACAAAATAAATCACATCAAGGAAGCGGGTCTCGACGGGCCCAGAGAAAAAAAGAGCCAAGGTAAGGAAACCGAGAGATGAAACGAAGTGGAGCGGGCCTGTCTGCTCCCGTCAATTACACTCATTCTTTCTCTGCTGTTCTTTGATAACGCAGCACATCTTTTCATGTGTTCTGTTCGAAATGTATTAGTTTCTACAAAAAAAGTTGACTATTGTATGCTAAATATAACCTTAGCCAATTTTTCAAATATATATGCATTAAGAAGCCTGTGTTGTCGTGACATTTATCCTTCCAGACGCAAACTGCAAATTTGCACAGCTTCTGCACCGCATGCTGCTGCTTCTGAAGTTTCCGTCCTCTCTCCTCCCGTGCGACATCGTCCCTTATTAATGAGTCTCATAAAGGTGGTGCACCAACAGCATGTACACGCTTAGCAGCCAAATAAACCTTCTCTTTATTTCCGGCTGCCGATCTTCCTCGTCCGCAGGGCAGCTTCCTGTTAAAACCATATAGATTTATGCCCCCCAGCATTTCGGTTTTAATGTGTCTCAGTAATCAAAGCCGAGCCACTTATCGAGCCAACGGCAGCTGAGCTCCACAAAGAGAAAATCAGATGCAATCAGCTGATAAAAGGCCAGCAACCAATTAACAAAGACTGATTTTACAGGGATAATTGACCTTGGTCGTAGGAAAAAGTCAGCATCAACTCTAAAGTTTGGGTGATCTATAATTGTGTATGTAGTCTACATGCTGTCACAAACATTTTAGAAAATTCTAAAGATTAAAAATAACCTTTGCAACACCATCATAGCTGCAAATATTTGAGACACGTACATAAAAATAATGAGTTCTGAGCTAAAACATTACATTAACTGCTTTTTTGTGGACCAGCAGAGGATATGGAGGATTATTTATATATTTCCACAGTTTTTAATACCTTCTACCTAACACCCTGAGGTGCAATCATTTATCTGTATGTGATGCCTGTTTTAGTTTAGGAATATCTCTATACTAGAATTCCTCTTTTCTCCTAGTGATTTCCCTTTTTGATCTTTGCTATGTTATGTGTGAATGAACTGTCTAACCTGCTGAAAATAAGCTTGTTGTACTCTGCAATGACAATAAAGGTTATCGACCTCAGCTTTCTATTCCAGAGTTGCTGTATCCACTCAGTTTTAGTGTTTCTATTTTGAATTCTAACATTTCCTAGTGATCACAACATTGCTATATCCACCACTGCTGCTGGAAAACACACATCACGTGCTGTGTGTAGGGCACCAAGTGCTTGAGTGGGCATGATAACTTTCGAATAACCGTCGATCATATAAACATAATGATGAAGTATTTAAGTTCAGGGTAGAGCACAACTACAATAGGAACCATTGAAACCATTAAAGGCAATACAAGATAAACATAATTGCTTGAATTAAAATTTAAAAAATCAATAGTGTGGTTTCTGTGTGCACTTAAGGCATCTTAGGCAAGTTGAAACCTCGAGATGAAAGTTGTGCATTGCTTGCAGGTTCGTATATATATATATATAATAAAATACTTGAGGGAAACATTATGTTAGACAATGTTGATGTAACCAAGCTAAAGATCTTAGAACTAACAGAACAACCCAATAAAGTCCTGGTCACCGGCGTGATGCTGTGTCTGTGAACCTGTCAATTGTCTAGATACAGTCACTGCATATATGTCTGTATGATTTATGGCTGGAGAGTGGCAAAGTTCATGATGTGGAACCGCAGAATAACCTTACTCATCCGAAAACTGAACTTTCAGCTATCTGAACTTTTTATTGGCTGGTACCAGTTATTTCCTGGAGCCTTGACTTCACCATGAGGTTGCGGGTAACATCTCATCCGAGCAAACCAAGTAGCTTCCTTGTATTTCTCATCTATTTCTCCTTAGGTGTGTTTCCCAAAATGAGGGTTGCTATAGATCAACAGGGTTTGGTATTGTTTGAAATTTCCCAGAGCTCAATTATAATCCTGGTTGCAATGGAAAAGCCATACAACACCTATAGGAAAATGAGCAGGTTCTCTGAAAAATAACCAAACCTGCAATATGTAATGTTATCTCTTAACTGCCTCACATGAACTTTGCCTGAAAAAATTAAACTAAGAAAAACACAAAAGTAAATAAATCTGAGACTCACAAATATCAGAATAAAACATTGTCAGCTTCTGGTACCAATAGAAATGAATTCAAACTCACACGAGGAGTTGCCACCCACACTGTGTGATGACTGTGTGCAGCAGTACGTACCCGAGTGTCTCCTTCAGGTGCCAGAGGGTCAGTCATCCAGGATCCGAACCTGGATCCAGACGTCTTGATGGTGATGGGATCACTGATGCCCGTAAGTTTGCCGCATGCTGCAGAGAAAGAAGTGAAATGGGAACATCCAGTGCGACACCCATTTTCGTAGGGTCTTACTTTCATTTGACTTTAAATCAAAATGTGTTTGCCTGAGGGAGCTGATGTCCATGTTGTTGCTCCGCGTCTGCCTCTCTCTCTCTCTCTCTCTTTGCATGTATTGTACATCAGTTGCTTATTATTCCTTTCACACATGCTCGTGTCTGTTTCACTCTCGGTGTGAGAAAGAGGGAATAGGAAAGCGGGGAGCCTCTGTGTTTTCTACTTTTGTGTGCTGCTTGTAAGCTGCTTTCGTGTTAATTAGTGTTGACTGAGGTGTTAATGTGAATTTGACAAAACTAACGCCGGGCGCCGAGTCCCTCATGACTGAGAGCTGGTCGGACTAATGTACCCCGTCTAATGAGCGCAGGCAGAGACGAGAGGCACTATTTTACCAAACAAGAAGACCTCTCCTCACGGCCGCAGCACATCCACAGGCTGTTTTTCAGCCGGACAAAGGTCAATTAGATGATTTCAATGAGTTAATTTTTTCCCAATGAATGTAATGAATCGTTCTGATATGCTAATTTAAGGAGTGACACTGTGACGATGGCTCATTTTAGGAATTTCATTAGCGTCTTTTTCTGTGAAGCGCTGCATTCATTAACCGCTCACTGCTGCACTCCCCTCTCCTCTTCCTTTATAGCCACGATCATCGCTCTTCATCGCTGCAAAATGTCATTTTACTTTAGAATCATAAACCCAGAATTGCCTTTTGTTTCCCTCTGCGGGTCTCATTCAATTATCTGCCTTCATCTTCATTTCCTGAAATGTCTTTCACAATGAAACTTGTGCTTTTTTGATTGTTTTTTTTTTTTTGCCTATATGCCTGAGCGTGTGTGCGCCTCGGTGTGCAGCATATGTCGTGCCTGTAAGCGCGTGTGGGCATCGCACCTCGGCGGCGGGTGAGAGACAAACGCATGCCCACATGAGCAGCATCTACTATTTCTAGTAGGGGGGTTAAGTCCCTTACATAACCCTTAGTGGGATTAGAGAGTGCAGTAATACACTGCCCATTGATTTATTTATTTCTTTTCTCTATAATCATGCCTCTATCTTTAGATGACAGCTACTACAGCGGGCGGCCGGGGGAGCCTGCTGATGGATCCACAGTCTGGAGATGCACAGAGTCTAATCCCCCTCTGGCCTGAATTTGCCTGGTCCGACGCAGAGGGCAGAGCAAATGGAAAACCTAATGGGAACTGGAGCTGATAGAATTTAGCCATCAGCTTTAGATTTAGCTATAGAATAAATGCTCAACTGCTGAGGATGATGAATAGCTGTTTTTAAAGGATAATTTGGATTTATTGAAACGTCTTTCTGTTAGAGTTCTGGCTGTAACACACTGTGTTCGCCAAAGTTAGATTTCGGGAAAATAAACGTGAGCCATGAGACAAATATTATCTAACCCATTTTATACTGGTGGTGTCACATAATCCTTTCTACCATTCAGGACTCTGTAGTGACAGTTGGTGGGTTGTTTGTTCACTGATGATCAAATCTGATTAAAAAACACCCACATAACTGAGTCTAGAACATTTTCATGAATAGATAAACACTTTAAAATGTTTTTAAACTCACAATTGCCTTAATTAGTTATGACATTATACTGTATATAAAGATGGACGACATGTCCCCAAGAGTGAAGCCATACCATCTCGATCACTTCCTTATATAGAGTACATGGTTGTGACTTTTTAATGTAATAGAGATTTGAAAGCAAGTTTTCAGGGGCGTCATACCTACTCATCTCCTACTCTATTTCTGTCCCTGTATCACTTACTATTTACTTAAATGACCTTTTAACCTTTATTATTATACCTGTAACGTTATGGTCTGCAGAGGAAGTAGAAGGTGAGAAGAAGTGGTATCAGCGGGAGGCAGAGAGCTTTGTGTGCAGCTCTGACCTCCTGGTTCCATGCATCAGTATTTTGCTGTGAAGGGCCCTGGATTTGCCTAAAGCTGTCTGTGGCTGCTCGTTGCCCGGGCATGAGTCAGAGTGATTTATTTATTTGATTATTGCCCAGCAAGCTGGCATGTCCCCTTGATCGATGGCCATTGTGTCCCAGCAGCCGCCGGGCTGTTTGTCTCTCCGGCAGAAAACAGCTTGAAGGACAGCTCTGCAGGGACCCTAGTTACTCTCTTTCACTTTGCCCGCTCGCCTTCACTTTATCACTCTCTCTCCTCCCTCCCCTTGTACCACCCTCTATCACTTTCTCCACTCGCTCGATGTATTATTTAGTGTAAAAATTTCCCCTGCCCTCTGGATTTCCCCCAATTTTTTTGCTGTTGTTGTTCCGCCGATGGTAATGCGGCGGGTGACCTTCGCGAGTTTAATCTCAATAACGGCAGTGTACCCGAGTGTCTGTGGTCACTATGCATGAGTGCCTCTGCAGTCCTGTGGAGATGAAAGGGAGAGGTCCCTCTCTGTTCTGCCCGAGCTCGTCCCTCACTGGGTGACCTCGCCTTTATCTCGTCTGATCTCGCACACACACGCCGCACTTCCCCGCTCTGCTATCTCGGCCAGTCTGACCACAGTTGTGCAGAGTGGCATTGAACTGCGGCTGAAAACACTGACAGGTCTCCTGCAGGTATCGTGCACGACTGAAGTAATAACAAGCGGAGCTGAGATTAGGTGTCTGCTTTTTTTTTTTAACTCCTGTGTATTCAATTTAAATACAATCACTGCCACTCGACTGGTGCTCCCAAAAAGAACAGTATGCAAAAAGCTCCTTCCCAATTTCTTGCTGTCATCGCACGCTGTGAGTAATTTGAAACAGGGACACAACATACCCGCGATGTGCGGCTTGTAAGTGTCAGCAATATATCTTAGTCACTGTCGTGTGGGTGTGCATCTATTAGCACTGTGGGCTGTGACAGAGGTGTGAAGGCACTGAGACAGGGGCTAAAAGCAAAGATAGGACTGCGATGGGAACTTGCAAGTCTAGGACGCTCTCTTCTTCTGAGTTTGTGTGTGGAAATGCGTTAAATGCTTAAAGCTGGGGTTGGTATTCCTGGAAAAAGTATACATCCCGACCCCTCCCATTGGCCCTGTTGTCAAAGCTACGCCCCCTAAAACACATAAACGACCACTGCCTGACTGCAAGAAGACGACATTTCCGCGACTGGCTCTCGTCTCTGCTTCAGTGGCTTGTGTCTCTCTGGCTTGTGAAGACTCTGGTCATGCGCGGTGAGAGCACAGGTAGGGTTTGCGCAACCAGGCCGTTCGGTTAGTGACAGACAGGTACGCCAGCCAATCGTTTCATTCGGTCTGATTGGTCGTGTTTATTACAGGCCTGCAAGGGGCCACAGATACCTGCGTTTTTTCCTTTTCTTTTCAGCTGACTTTAATTATTGATGCTAGCAATACGTGAAGAGGATTTCCACAAATATAAGACTTTCAAAAACAATTTACCGACCCTTCCTTTAAGGCCTAATCATGTATTTTAATATCCCACTAATAGCATCACAGGAGGCGAGTGTTAAATGTAGATTCATGCCGCGCAAATACAAAATGAACAAGCGGGCATTGCAGAACTCCCACTAATAATATAATTCATTATCGATTCCTCTTGCAATTCATGACACATTCAACAACTTGTTAAAAAATTGTTAATTCAAATCTAACATTTCCAGAGCCCGAGGCAGGCTTTTCAAATAGCTTATTTTGTCTGATCAATAGTGCACAAGGTTTTTAATTTGCAATGATGCAAAACAGAAACAGAGAAAGGCAGCGATTTGTCACATCTGAGGTGCTAGAACCCAGAATGACTGTTCGGCTGTTTGATGGATAAATGGCTCAGAACAATTTAAGCCATTATGAAAATTGGTGCTGACTGGTTTTCTGTCAAATGACCAGTGGTTTCAGCCCAAGTTTCTTTTTGATTTGCAGGAAGAATGTACAGTTAATAAGGAAGTTAACAGGGCGTAACTCCAATTCTATGAGTGCATGCATGGATTTCATTATGTGTTTTCCTTGACAGTGTAAGAGGAAACAAACAGCAAAGGCCCACAGTGTGCAACCACATATGAAACAGTGTAAATAATCAGCATTAGCCTGTGTATTATGTATTTCAGTGTTGGATCATTACAGACGCACATAATGTTTGTGTCATGTGAGTTTGCCTGAGGCTCTCTTCTCTGGCCAGTCACAACATACTGCGTGTCAGTGGGAGTGTTGTCGTGCATGCATGTATGTGTCTGAAGCATGGTGTGTGCCAACAGCTTTCTTTGCCTACCTAATTTTTGCATGCATGCTCGGAGTCTCTCCTCAAGATTTGACACTCTGTTGTGGAGCTCCTCGTAGTCATAGGCCCCCATCTCCTCCTGAAGTTCGTTTAGAACTGACGTCAGATTCTGGACCTCCTCCTTAAACTGCAATACCAATTTGGCATCGGCCTTGTACTCCTCCAACACTGGTATCAACGGTCTAAGCTCCTCCATTTTCGCTTTTATGGCCTGAAAGGATTAGAATAAGCTCGGTTGAGTGTCATGCCCAACATAAAAGAGTCCTGCTGTCCGTAAAAGAAAAGGAAAAAAAAAAAAACACCTGTCTGACCTGACTACTCTGACTCTACCCTGCCTCTCCACTGACATGAAGACCCCCTGTTTGTGTCCATGTTCGGTGTTTGTGTGTGTGGGATAGAAAGAGAAAGAAAAACTGTGTTTTGTCTGTGCAAGTGTGTGTCTGAGCAAACAAACCCGGAGAATACTCTCCACCCGCCTGGAGGACGAGCAGAGCGGAGCGGCTCCGTCCCGGCAGTGACCAGCCGTTTTTAAAAAGCAAGCCCTCGGTACACCGACAACAATTGGGAAAGCTCTTTATTGGTCATCATCGTTTAAAATGCAACATCGTATTAAGGGTTACATGCTTTTACATGTCACACACAACAAAGTGTCTCGAATTTTTACGTCTATAGTTTTACGCAGAGATTTGTTGAGTAACCAAATATGCATAGACAAAAGCCAAAGAAAATAAAATGCATAACAGCAATTGATAATAATAATAATAATAATAATTGTAATAATAATAATAATAAATGTCTTTACTTTTGAAAAAAGCTTTTAGATGGAAAACTTTAACAGCAGTAACATGCAGGAAGAGATCAGTGGTGGGTTGATTTGGGAGAGGGGTGGGGTTTCTTAGTCTTAATGGTGCTAAATTAACTGTTTGATGCCCAAATGCTCTCAGTACTGTGGCCCAGCTCAGGGGGAATCTGGAATTGACCTGCCTCTTCTTCCCTGTGGCTCTCTTTACTTGTCTTAAAGTTAGCCCTGCAAGCAAGAAAACGACACAACTGTTGACAGGGACTTGAGCTTGCTAACCTATCTAACACACAAACAAACGCACACACACTTCGTATATGGCAGAATACAGAATACTTCACACATGCACTGGAGGTGGGTGCAAGAGGTTTTTGAGCATGCACATGATGGTGGGATCACACAAATGTATTGGTGCAGATATAAATGATACAAACATTGAAGATGCATTTGATTGAGTGTTAAAAGTAAGAATATAGGTACAAATAAATAATGCATTTGTGTAAGTGGCTGCAAACAGGGCTGGGTATCAAGTTGTCCAAACTATTCTTGTAGCAGAGTCACAAAATCTTTAAATTTCATCATTTTATCAACCTTGTTTGAAAAAATAGTCACTGATTATCTCATCAAAAATTATCTGAGATTTCGAGAATAATATTACAAGAAAGAAAGTCGTAAATCTATGAGAATAAAGTGTGTAAAGTGTGTTTTTACTTGGGGAATATCAGATCAGTCACACATTTCTAAAAATGAGGAATGAGGAGCATCTCGTTAGTTTTACTTTGGTATAAATTTCAACAACAAAAAAAATTGTTGCATCTTTTTGCTCATCAGCACCACATTATAATAAGTACCAGGACTGTGTTGGAAACTGATGGCAGATTACAGACTTGGAGGAAACTGAGTCTTGTGGAGGAGAAAATGTTCGGTAGTGGCCAGCTGAAACCTGAATGCTATTCAAAGAGGTTTCGTAGTGTCTCAACAAACAATGAGATTAGTAGGAAGGAGTGGAACTCACATAAGCATGAGTTTGAAAAAGGTTCCTTATTCTCATAACATGACTTTCTTTCTCGTAAAGGTACGACGTTCTTCTTAATGGCGACTATATTCTCGTAACCTTATGATATTCTCAAAATCTCAGAATTTGTGTGTGTTGTGTGATAGCCAAAGAAGGTTATCTGCATTTTACTTCTAGGTATCTGAGACAACAATCTGTATCTTAATGAACAATAAAAGATACAGATTAGTTATCTGCAGCCCTACTTACATGCTAAAGGACATTAAAAAGGAGGTAAAAGTTAAATTTCACTCAATACCCTGGCCTGCTTGCATAGGATTTGTTTCAATTGAACAGTAAACCCTCCAAGAAAAATTCCTTGTTATACTAACATGCATGTGTTTCCCATGTGCAGAGATTTGAGTGCCACTGTACAACCAGTATGTGGTGAAACATGAACATATAAATGTGTTTTATTAAATCTTATTTGACAGTTCATTAAGGATTCTATCACATGTTTTTTAAATGAGTCAGTGAGGAATTATAATGTGAACTCTTGCAGTTGAGTTTATACATCCAATCATTTACTGTCTTTAATTATGTATTCATTATGGGTTTCTTGATGTGTGGTATGGAGCTTTAGATAAATCTGTACAATCTCTACATTGGGAACACATGAGCACAAAATGGATAAGACTGCGTGTGACGGGCGACAGAGCAGCTGTGGATGACTTGAACTGAATGGCGGTTGGGTCGATGGCTGGACATATGGCTACGTACCTTATATTGCTTGGCGATGTTCTGCTTGTGGTTCTCCTCCACCTGCCTGAACTTGGTCTCCAGACCTCGGAGCTGGACCTCCATCTTCTCCACGTACTGCAGGTCCCTCTGGGTCCGCTGGTCCAGCACTTGGATGGACTGGGTCATGTTCTGGACCTGGGGTTCCATATGGACACATCAGTCAGATGTATTTCAATAAATCATGACGCACAAGGAGAAATAAGCAATGGATGTAAAGAAAATTCAACTCCCAATGTGTTATTTTGTCTCGACATTCTCTTCTTGGAGATTCCCAAACTCTGACATCAGGTCAATTAGACAGCAGCCTCCGACACATGGTGCCAATGTAGAGGGCAACACTGTTAAGACATTTGCTTTCTCCAAAACTCCATGATCTTGGCTCATCAGCCATTTATTCAAAAGAAATCTGTTCATGTCTGAGCTGGTCCACATTGTGTTGGGACATTCTCACCTTTTAATGGGAAGCATTTTGTCATAAATATGCTCAAAATGTTCCTCCTGTATAAATGAGGTGGTGTTAGCTTTCAGTCCCTGGGTGTTGAGCTGGGTTGCATCATTAGAAGTGTTGCTCTGGATAAGTGCAGCACAATAGAAACTCAGAGTGTCGGTGTATAGCTGCCTCCCATGACGCCTGTTGGGTTTCCAGGGAGCTCATTAGAGCTTTATTTCTATTCTTGTCCAACGGGCAGAGGTGATTGGGGGACCACAAACATGGCTTAACCTAAATGTGTGTCTCTGTCTTTGCGTGTCGAGAAGACAAAAAGGAGTAAAGGTGGTGTCTGTGTGCTTTGTATGACTTTGATGGGCGGGGTCATGCGTTTGCTGAAAGGTTAAGCTGCGTTTTACCTTCTCTAACAGCTGCCTCAGTTGTTTGGTGCGGGCATCCCGTGAGCACATGGACTGCTGGGGCGCCACCACCGTGCAGACACACCTCCCCTCGCTATCCTGGGCTGAACTGTACACCTGCCACGATTCCTCTGGGTTTGCTGGCAACACCTGAGGACGAAGGAGCGGAGAAAGGGAGAAACACGGGCGGATGAACAGAGGAGCTGGAGGACAGTGGAACAAAGCATAGAATGAAAGAAAAAAGACAAGGTTGGCACCTTCCTGTGTTTGTCCGTGACACTTTTAAGCCCAAGGTGTTTTGAGTGTGTTGGGCCAGTTTATTGCTAAAGCTGTATTGTGATATATTTATCACCATCTGGACGCCACAAACCACCAGGCTCCACCCGTTCTGCACCAGCCTACTGTATATTTTAAAGCCACACAAAGGGAAGATGCAGCCAATCAAGACGGCTGAAGCTACTCCATTATTCAGTGGGGTTTGTGTGTGTGTGCGTGTGAAAGCTCAGAGCGTGAAGTGTTTGACTTGAGTTTTTTTTCCTCCCCTCGAGACACAACTCCAGTTACTGATTAGATAAGACTTATGTGTAGGTGACTTTGACAAAGATCCTCCCTGCATCAGCAATAACAGTATTGTATAGACCAGACCTGCAGATTGATTCAATTAGCGAGAAGGACTTGACTTCACAGAATCCAAAAAAAGGAGCAATCACAGTGTCTGTTAGTCAGCGGCACAGATTCCTTCCAGAGGATGTGCTGACGAGATGAAGAAAATCACTGTCAGGGATCTGTCTCTGAAATACCTGGTCGGTGCTGTCACACAGACAGTGATCAAATAAAACCCCTCAAAACCTACTGATGTAAGAAAGAAAACTTGAATTTTCTCTAAAGAAAATCCTGGAATAAACCTAATTCGTCCAGGATAGATCACTTTTCTGAATCCTCTCCTTTTACTTCTCTATTTAAGGACTTGCCCTCAGCATCCATTGTTCCAGATTCCACTGCTCTAACCTCTTGACAGACAGAGCGCTCCTAAAATTATCCTGGCACAGACCTAGCTCCACATAATCTGATGCAAAAGAAAATCCTGACAACGCTACCTCAGCTTTGATCTTCTCTCATTCACCAGTGAAGAAAAGGAAGGAACGAGGACTCCCTGCTGTTCCGTGGGGTTAAAAATAACCCTGCTTTGAAATTTGTTACGTCAACCCCCCCAATATCCTACAACTTGATATTATTCATATCAATGCCAGGAAAGAAAATTAAGCAACAGATAAGTTTCCACTTAGTGCAGGGTAGCGACAGGGACTGTGGCAGCTGGAGCAACATCAGAAAGCAGGAGTGAGATTTCTATGATGCGTCTCCAAGTCGCTTTTACTTTTACGCATCACGCTGACAGGATTTCTCCTCTGAAGTGTGAATCAAACGCACTCAAAATCGCTCTTAGGCTGCCTATACTTGAACTGCAGCTTATTAGGTTGCAACAGTCGACATTCATTCAGGAAATAATGTGTCAAGAAGAGCCAAATCCGCAGGAAATAATGCGTAATTTGCGCACTTACTCCTGTGCTCCGGTCAGGATATCCACCCTGCGCCGCCGTGAGCTTGGTGGTGTTGAGCCCCACCAGAGAGGGGAGGGTCTGCGACATCCAGTTGGTGATCATCGCCATGGTGCTGAGCACGACGCCGATCTTCAGCAAAGGCACCGACATCTTTGCGCGCTGCTTCCCTTAGACTTTTTATTTGTAATTTTTTTTAAGCCTTCTTCATTCTACAGACTCCAGCGAGGAACCGGGGAGGCGGCGGGTCATGTTGCCCAGAGCGGCTGGCTGTTTCACCCGGGACTCCGGCTCGGCTGGTCTTTTTTTGGACATCTCCCAACGAAGCCCTGGCGGCGAACGAGTCGGACGCGCGGTGGATACGACCGAAACTGGGAAGGTCGGGACGGAGAAGGAGCTGCGGCGGCGGCACCGGATCCAGCGCAGTGGAGGATGGAAGAAAGAAGATAAAACCAAAGCTGGATGCGTCCTCCGGATAGCTCCTCTGCCTGCTTTGTCCCACACACGCACACTGCTGCCTCTCCTCCTCACCGTTACTATTTCGTTCACGCCCGACGGCCCGCCTCCTGCCTTGGTGCGCGCTGTGATTAAGTGCCACCGACTACACGCACGGGCTCCTCCAAATGGGTGAGAGCAGGAAGGAGGAGGTACTACGGATCTATGTATATCTCCAGACGCAATGATGTCAGCCAGGTTGGGGTCCGGTCATGGAAATATGACGAATTGCGCCCGTAGGTGCGCGCCACGACACTGGCCGTGCCCGGAGGAAATGACAATGACACTGACGCTGAGGAATTATTTCTCCCAGACAGTGACATTTATATCTCCTTTGCCCCCCCAGAAGATGAGGGGGCTCTCTGTGTGCACCTGCACGGTGGAACTGCCCCCACTTATTTCAACCAAAGATTAAATAAATGTGAAAATGAACCCAAAACACTTGCGCAAAATATGTCGCGTCGCAGTGGCGCACGGTGCGGTGTCAGGGCGCAGAAATGATTCCATGTTTTATTGATGGAGCAGAGTCCTGGGGACCATCAGCTCCAAACGAGGATGGAGCTTTTCATTCGTGGGACTCTGGCGCCATCGTGTAGCCACAAATGGCATTGCAGAAACCAGAGGGGGAGGGAGGGTTTATAATGGCAGGAGGAGGAGTAGGAGGAGGAGATTTATTTTAAATACCCAATTAAAAAAAGTACTCGTTAATGTTGATTAACTTTTCAGAGGCGTATATATTTTAAATGTCTATGCAGGGAATTTACAGCCACTTCCACTCAAAACATTCCAGTGGCATTAGGTTCAGATGATTTGGTGCATATTTAGAATTAGAACAAGTAGTTTATTTTGACAGGACAAATGGAAATGACAATTAATTCTGTGCAATCCAAAGACTAAAGTACAATCCTGTCACACTGTTTATATTCTGTTTGCACAATTTCTATTCGATTTTTTACATTTCCTTGTGTTCATATTGCATGTTAAATTATTTATTACTTTTACTGATATCTGTTTTTTTGACTTTCCCTCAATTTTCTTCTGCAACAGAGCCAATTTCCCAGATGTGTGACTAATACAAAGTTATGTTATCTCTTTTATCTTGTCAAATAAGGTCTGTACTGCGGTATTTTTTAACTACTGACTCCAGACCAGTGGTGGAAACAATAGAATCAACCTAAATTACAGTATTAACCAGATCTGCATGATCGCCTTTTAAAACCGAAAGTAAAAACTGAACTTTTCTCCGCTTCCATTCACTGAGCATCACCTGAAACTGTATTGAGCCACTTTGAAAACCTGTGGTTCACACTCCTGGATATATAGAGATATATAGACCTTATAAATTGTAGTATATAAGACCTTAATCTTGTAAAACTAATAAAGTCTGGATTTATCTTAGCTTATCTGACCAGAGCCCAAGTTCTCCATGAACAGGCCTGTGGACAAACATTCCAACCCAGGGGCTAAAATTGCACCACTGCATGATACATGAGCTCCCCAGAATAGTGAGAGTGGCTCTTGCATCCACAGTTATTTCTGTCAGCACCATAATGGATTTTTCTTGTAAACTCAAAAGATGGAGGCAAAGTTCGAGCTCTCTGCACCTCCCTCGCTCTTGTCTCTGCCACTTCTTCATGACCTTTGAGGTGCAGAGCTCACTGTGTTGACGCCTCGCACAGATTAGAGTGAGGCATCAGTGGGGTCAGCTCGCTGCTGTGCACTGCTCGGCACAGCGCTCTCTAATGACACAGATACGACTCAAGTCTTCCATGAGCCCCGCAGCGGCAGACCCCCCCGTTCAGTTTTAACGATGGTGATGGAAATCATCTGAGGTTTTGGGTCCCTGCCTCTCATATCAAGTGCTCGGGGTTTTTACAACGGCAGCATCAGGAGGGACGCCACAGGTGCAGCGATAAAAGAGGATTAATCCATGACTCATCCAGTTATCAGCCTGCCACCTACTGGATTTATCAAGAGTGATTTATACAGAGATTATACATTAAAAGGTTTTTATTAGAACTGTACTCCACTGGCGGAAGGATTGAAGAAGTGGGGATTTATCATTAGACACATTTATATTCGGATATTAACCAGATTAAGTGAACAGTCTGAATTAATGTAATCACCTTTTTCTGATTACCTTCATCTCAATAAGGTCATACTCAGTATAAGCAACAATTTAGACATGTTGATTATTCTGACCTTAATCACTACGCATTGGAGATTTCACAGCATTCTGCGCCATCGACAGTTACCAAGTAGTAGAATGTAACATTGATGTGAGTCAGACTGTGGTCTGTGGCACGTACACCTGATTATGAATATAATATTCTATTAGCAACTCATGTAAACACCATAATCAAGATAATGTCTTATTCAAAGCAATGTAAACAGTCTGTCTACGAGATTTCAAGTTTTCAGACTACAGCGACACCTGCGCAATGATCAGTGATGCTGTGTGTAAATAAGATTGTCAGATCTGTTGATTTTTACCTCCACCTTTATTTTTTCACCGTCTGTTTGTTGGTTAGTTAACAGGAATACGGAAAAACTAGATTATTAGCACAATAACTTTGTGGAAAGATGAATGTATATGTAGTTATGGGTCAGGGGAGAATCTGTGAAGTGGATTCAGACATTTCATTCACTTTCCTTCGCATTGTGAGATTATCTGCGACATTTTCCAGTATTACGCTTGATGAAAGAAATCAGACATGTTTAGGGGACTGATATTTATTAGTGTGTGAAATTTGGTGCATATTCATGATCTTGTGGATTTAATTGGGGTTTCACAAGAGGATTGTTGGTCCTTGGTTGAGGTATACGCTGTCTTAGTGGGATTCTAGTTGGTTTATGTGTTAGCAGGATCACACAGAAACTACTGAACTGATTTCAACCAGACTTGGTGGAGGGAAGAACTGATTATTTTGGTGCGCATGCCGATTAAGGAGTAGATCCAGGACCTTTCAACAATCCTGTGTAGGATTGTTCGGCCTTGGGAGGGGAGGCAAACGCTCGCCTTTGTGCCATTCTCGTAGGCCAATAAGAACGTTGCCTGAGGTGTTGTGCTGCATAGGGGTTGCATTGATGTTATTTTCACTTTGCAATAAGAGGCGCAAATTACGGTTTAACTGGTGCAGATGTGGAGGGATAAGCAGGCACATATTATAAGAGGAGCCAGTGTAATACAAATGAGCAGTTACCATCTAACGAATTGCAACATTAAGGCTTCACAGACGTAGCGTTTCTGGCTGTTATGCTGTTTTGCATTATGGAGAACAGGTGTCTGTGTGCACACACTGTGATAACCAAACAGAAACGCTCAGTATACAATGTGGTAAGAGCTCAGTGAAAAATCACTTTTCCAGCCTGCAAGTGCACAACAAAATGCACTGTGTCTCCACCTACTCCACTTCTGCTCTCCCTCTCTCCCTCCTGCTCCATCGCTCAACCAGCCATACTGAATAATAAATAGCTTCAACCCCAGCTGCCACTCACACCATGCACATTGCAATTCAGCTCAACTCCATCTCAGGTTCTAACATAAAACCAGATTGATTCCTTTTTTACCCCCCCTCGTCTTATACATTAAAAATCCTTATCCGTTTCAAATCGCTCCCTTGCTGAACCCCTTGGTATACATGCTTGCGTAACAAAGACACGTTGGCAAAGTTGTCTTGTGTAAATTAGGAGGCTGGGCACATTTCTTTTGTGTAAAAATCCACATATACTGACTTGTGCGTGCATGCAAATTTAAAGCTGTACCCTAAGCAGATGTTGTGCAGGATCCCTGTGCAAGGTTGGTGTTTGCAGGATTTGTTATGATATGTAGGTTGCATGGTGTCAAAGGGGCGGCTGTATAGCGGCGCCATCTGTTTGGCGAGGTGTCGGTGAGATGCTTTCGGATGCGGGCCTGCAGCCACGGGGGGAGCCGCTAGGTGAGGAACAGATGCCACTCTGGCTGCTTACTATTCTCTCTCTCTCTCTGTGTGTGAACGCCAGGCAAATCCCACAAGAAGCGTGGACAGAGGTGAGCGAATGTGGGCAGAATCGAAGAGGAGAGACCGAGCTACTAATCAGGCGTCTCCCTCCTCCCTCAGCCCAGATGTTGGAGGGAGAGAGCCGCAGCTGCCCGACAGCGTCTGAAAGCAAGCCTTCAGTGGCATGGTGCTTAATGTGGTCATTAGGAGGATGTTATTGTTCAGCGTAAAAAGGTTGGAGCTATTCTGCCTGGGTGGCTCTTTATTTCCCTTCCTGATGAGTAATCTGGCAATAAATGGCTCTCTACAGTTCTGTGTCCAGATAACACCTCTCACTTTTCTTTTTTTTTTTATTCAAGCAGCGGCGGGATGTGCAGAGGCCTGGTCTTCCCACAGTGAAATGGATTGTGGGATTGTGTAGCAGGGGCGGTATAAATAGAGCCTGTCAGCGTTGTCCTGTGTTTCTGTTCGGGAAGGGAGCAGACAGGCGAGCTGTGGACTAATATCGACTTACCTTCAAGCAGACGACACACACTCGGAGGCCATCAGAGGAAGACTTTACACTGTGACACGGGCCCTGACCTGCACTGTGCAGGACCCCGGAACCCAAAATGTAGCACCTTCTCTTCCCAATATCCCCCGACTGATGGCTCCCATCAATCAGTGCAAATAGCCCCATTGTGCCATTGTGTCAGCATTTTTTTTTTTGCTGTGCACATCCAGTTCACATTATAGGCCGCTGCAGTCAGTGTCATCGTTGTGAGGGGGGGGGGTGTAAAATAACACCGGCAATAACCGCGTGTAAGGTTACAGCTTTGATCACTTTACAAATCAAATTCCACCACAAGCGTCAAAGCCAAGCTGTTGCGCCATGAATAAAAAATGCCAGCTCGGCCCCCGCGCGCTGACATCCCTCATAAATTTTCGGGAAATCAATGGCTTGGCATATTTCTGTCAAGGCAATATTACATCAATATTGTTCTAACACGCTTTGGTTATCAGGGCCGGGCAGGGTTTTGCTGCTGCAACCTACTTCCACCAACACAAATTTATTGAGTGTGTCACTTGGAGTAGAGAGTATATCACGGCCACGCTGGGGGAAACAGGGAATACTTTATTGATAGTACCTCAGAGGCCCATTTGATTTTTTTGATTTTATTTAGTTTTAGCCTCCAATTACCAACAGCAATTGGATTCACGCAAGCGCGAAGCCTGTGAAATATGACTGTTCTTGCAAAAGGTAATTAAAACATCAGATGCTGCAACCCACTGGTAGCAGGGGCCTTGGGATAAATAAACCCTTCCTCTACATCCTCTCCTGTTTTGTGAGGATCCATGAAGCCAAAAAAAGTTTAATGCAGCGGTAACTATTACAGCAAATGGTCCCAATAAAGGAGGCGTTTTATCAGCCCAATGAATGTGTTTACAACTGAGCTGTGCTGCTTTTCACATTGCTGCACTAAATGTTCTCCAAGTCAGACTGTGGTCACTGGGCATGCTCTGCACAGCATCACCCCTCAGTCAGACACTGCGTTTGGGTCGTGGAGAGCAGCGCAGCCCCATCATCTGCACCAACACTGGCCTCTGCAGACACAGTGCACGAGAATGACCTGCTCCTCGGTGATCGGAGTGACACTGATTGACTCATTGTGCGAGATCTCCACCAATGTGACAGCCGTGGAGAGCCCTGGGTTGAGGAGGAGGGAGGAGGGATCATCTGGATCTCTCCTCGCCCGTCAAGCACAATGCATCCCCGCCATGTAATCCCACCCGTTAATCCGGTTAAGCGTGGTGGAGGGCTAATTCACCGGGGCTCTTTTATACCGAGGTAAACTGGTCACATCTCTAAACGGATCTGGAGCCAATTAACTGCGGATTGGAAGGGTGGAAAATGGCGTTTGACAGATAGAATGAGTAATACGAATAGTGATAATAACAGTGAGACCTACTTGGGTGAGTTCTGTGCCCATGAAGATGAGGAGGATGAGAGTCAGGAGCTTGCTCGAAGGCTGCATCTCTTGCCTCCGGTGTGTGTGGACCACGCAGCGGTCTCACATGCAGATCGAGTCCCCCCTTCGCGTCCCCCCGCTCGGCGCAGCGGTCCCTCGTCCTCCCCGGCTCTCTCTCTCTCTCTCTGTCTCTGTGGGTTTGCGCTGGAAGTCTCTTCTTCTTCTTCTTTCTTTATTTATCAGACGGCGATTATTTTATCCCTGCAGCAGAGAGCGACAGATCTGCTTCACGGAATCGTCTCGGAGCACATTCATTGCACATCGGGAGCCCGTCCTTCGGTGCTGCCTCTCCCCTCCTCCTCTTCCACCACCACCTCCTCCTCCTCCTCCTCCTCCTCTGTGCCGTCTCCTCCGATGCCGCGCTCGGTGATGCTGCTCTGTCGCTGCGACCGGACCGTGGATGTGGGCATGAACATGGGGCTCTCCGGTGCTCAGGTCACGGCGGGACACGGTGGGGTACGCGGCGGGGAAACCTGCACTCTGGATGCCGCGCTGAAGTTGAAGCTCCCCGCCTGAAGCTGCCGGAGAAGCTGTGGATGGGAAAAGACACGAGTGACGGAGCTGGTGGTGCTGAAACGGAAGTTACATAGCGGGGAGAGGGAGATTTAAACTGGCGAGGACACAGGAGAGCAGCTGTCCAACCCATTGTCTGTCTTTATAATATAGGGAAAACAACGCTGTTACCCACTCAACAAATAATCTTTATTCATAGAAACAAATCAGTCAATCTTTTCTTGGCAGAATAAAAAAGTATAAAAAATATAAAGGGCCCTTTCTAGGGTTAAGAAAACAACAATTTGTACAATTTGTAGAAGAAACACTACTAGGATTATTTTATATTCAGTTTCTGCCAATTGATCCATTTCAGCTAAATCTTACACACTCAACCTTTAATGTAAACATGCCAGACTCCCATTCTAGTCTTTAACTTATATATGTTTCTGAGCAGCAGTCGGCGCAGTGGCTTGTCAGTTAGTGTATGATGGCAATTCATATTAAAAATAACAGAAACTGAATCTGAAAAAGCTTGGGATTCACAATTAATAAACAGAGGCAGAAATGTACATTAAACATTAGAGTGAATTGAGAAAACATTCAGGATTATTTGTATTGCTTTATTTAACATTGGAAAATCTAGATGTGTTTCATTGATTTCTCTGAGAATAAGTCATGGATGGAGAAATTCGGCATTTTTATTTGAATGCTATTTAGTGCAGATCCAAATAAGAACTTTAATAACTCATATACATGATATAGTCCACTATATAGTGAGATACCCTACATAGGGGACTATGTTTCCCACAATGCATCGTGAAAGGTAGTGTACAACCGATGGTCACTAACCGAGCAACATACCATCATGCATTTCTCTGGAGGCGAAAAGACAAAAGAGGACAGAGGGCAGCAGGAACAGCCCGGTCTATTGTACACATGTTATTACAAGCAGAGCATCACAGCACAAGCTGCAGCAAACAAGTTAGTTTCTACTTTTAAAAATGGTCATTCATCATATTTTTAACTTAAAGTATTCAGACAAAGTGTAAAATAAACATCTAAAATGTACTCTCACATTTTCCACCGGCCAACGTTATTGTTGTATCACCGTTGCAGAGAGAATTAGCGGTACATAATTTTTTCTTCTCTCTTTTCAGATGAGCTCACAAGTCCTCTACACAGACGTCACGATAGTAAAGTAGGAGTTAGTGAGTGAGAGGGAGATTTCAGACACAGCTCATTAGTTTCATATCCTGACAGTAGGGTTGGTTACCTGCCCCGGCTTCATTAGTTTCATCTTTGTCTTGTTCCTTCGTCTACTTTGGGCTTTTTCACACCTGAAAGTCTGGACCAAGGTCCAACCCAAGGTTCATGGCACCCCCCCTCCTCCACATACAAATCGCCTACTTAACGTAAACCTCCAGTTTGATAAAAACCCCAACATTTTTATGTTCATGTTAATGCTGTAGGCTTATAGGATTTAAGAAGATCCATACATGTAATTCTTCTTAATTTGATTGCCTTATTAGACCACCTCCTCTGTAGACAGAGTTTGATTGACAGCTCCCTGACCCTCCTTTTGACTTTGTTTCACCTGCGAGGGCGGGACAAATTACATCTTTCGCCTTCTTCTTGGACTTCAGCGACCTCAGCTAATTCATGTTGTAGCTCAACTTCAACATGAGCGGAGACCTCATCAGGCAGATGAAGCGAGGACACCTGAAGGGTTGTGCAGGTCCTATATCTTTCAGTTGTGGGGTTATAGGGAAATTATTGCATATCAATTCTTGGAAGAACTGCTACATGTGTGTGTTAGTGCAGTGCATTATGCCTAGAGCGATGTAAGACACTTTGGTACTTTAGCGCTCAACAATAGGATCTTAATTGGGTGATGAGTCGGTTCAGAAGCTGCTCTGCTTCCACCTGCCTTTGCCTGTCTGAACCACATTATGCACTAATAGCTGAGCGGCCTGCAGATAGAGTCTCCGCTGAAATGAATTCTGTTTTGGAGGCCAAAAGATGCATAAATGCATAAACCTCTGTAATGGAACCAGGGCAACTTTGTATCTGTCTTCTCCGATGCGGACTCTCATTTGTCTGTTGGCATATTCCGACTGTTTGTTCCTGCAACCTCAGAAGCAATGCAACGTCAGGTCGAGAGGAAGTTCAAGTGAGAAGCCTCATCAGATTCACATTTGAACAGCAGGATGATGATTTCCAAGATAATGAGTTAAAGTGCACAAGACACCTGCTCCCTGCAGCCTCCATTATGCTTTCCATCGTCTTCACAAGCTGAATGTGCGCGGGTCGGGTAGACGGCACGTACACACACACACACACACACATAAGAATGCATGTGTTTTAGTGCGCCATTTGCAGTGTTAGTAACAGAGTTTCGGCACTTTCAATGAGGATTTGATTACAGGGCAGGGGAACGAGAGATGCGAGTACTGAAAGTGGAATGCTGCAGACATAAAAGAGGAACATTTGTTTGTCCGCAGGAGCCCTTCCCTGCGTGGTGGTACACAGCCCACACACTGGACAGCAGGAGACACATCTCACGGGCTCTTTGGCCGGTATTAAAGTTTGTCTTTAAAGCACGAAGCCGCAGCGGATACCAGTAAGCACAGCAGACCATTAAATCCTGCCCAATGAAATGTTTCTTATCAAGCAGCAAAGGCACCTGATGTGACAAACAAACACGCTGCTCCGGTCGGATGATTTCCTTGGCATATTTTGACTTTGAGATTTTTGCAAAAACACAGGAACACGTCTCTTTTAACATTCTAGTCGACTCACGCTTGATGTGGTGGACAAGTTATGAACGGGTAAACTATCACAGATTCTGAATGTCAACACAGGAAAGGGGAGATGATGGAGCACCACTGTGCTTTGGACGACTTTGATGAAAAAGATGCTCAAACGGAGCAGAGCTGCATGAGCGGGGCTGCTGATTGGATGCGGCGGTTTGTATGTGGAGATTTCTCCACAAAATATGACTTCCTGCCCCCTGAGCTCAAAATGCAAATCACTGCGTTGTCTTGTTTGTATGCAGATGGGTGTAACGTCCTCATCGCAGGTGCATTGGAGGACAAGTCTGGGTAAATACACGCGATGCGTTAACGCCCCGAGTTGCACTGACGCTGTGAGATGATTGAGACTCATCGTATACGTGCCCTTCTCTCACTGTTTTTGCTTCTTGACGTTCCGTTGTCGCAGAATTAAGCAGAAAAGTCAGGATTTGGTACGGTTATTCTGCCGAAAAAATTAATTAACCTTCCAGAATGTTTCCTCATTTGACAAAGGGCCCAGCTCTCTCTCATCAGTTCAGTTGTTTTCCTTTCACATTCAGGGTATGTGAGTTGATTGTCTCTGTGTGTGTGTGTGTGTGTGTGTGTGTGTGTGTGTGTGTGTGTGTGTGTGTGTGTGTGATGTGAGAGAGAGACAAAGAGTGAGAGAAGGAGAGAGGGAGAGAAACCAAGTAAAAGAGCTGCAGTTTAAATTTAGGTCCTAATAGAATTTGTGTCTTTCCTCTCAGGCACGGAGCCATTACTCCCCCCTTTCATCACTTTCTCTCCCCGCTCACTCTGTGCAGACTCGATGCTACAGATAGCTGCTAAAGATACGTTTCACACCTCTGTTATTTCTCAGTCACTCTCCATTCATGTAGTGTGCCGCATGCAGACATGTGGCCTGAATGGGTCCAGGACCTTAATCGGTTCAGCGCTCACAGGAAGATCTTCTTAAAAGTATAATGTAATATCCGTCATGTGTGTTGATCTGCAGTCAGTATTAATGCATTGGATAATCACCCACTCAGCATTCAGCCTTCAGACCTAGGGAGGAGAAAGGAGAAAGTGCCCCGGTATTGTACAGAGAATGAGAGAGAAATGAAGGGTGAAGGAAGGAGAAGTGGAAATGGGAAAAAAGGCAAGAGGGTGTAAGAGAAATGAAGCAAGAGAATAAACATAAAACTGTTTTGCCTACGTACTCATCCCACAAATGTCTGTGGAACACCTATCTTGCAAACCGTTCATGTAATCGTCTTCATACTTGGCATGTTTACTGTACACTGCCCAAGATGCACTGCTGAGTTTGGTGGGATTTGGACACGCAATACAATTCAATATAATAAAAAATTTCATAAACAGGCGTGGGGGGTGGTGCAGTGTTCTTTCAGCCTACGGACAGAGTTGAACATGTCTTCTTCTAAGTCCTTGGATAAACTTCAGCAACTGCGTCAAATCGCTGCAAGACCAGTTTGATAATTTGAATGTTTTTATTTCACCATATCGGACTGAGCCAATCTCCGTCATCGGATCAACATTCACAGAATCACATCCTCTTTAGCAATTTGTCTACAAAGTAAAAGCCAGCTTTTATTTTGAAAGGTTGGGAACTTGGGTTTGAAGATTGTGTCGATTGCTCAACAGACATTGGAAATAGCCGACATGCAAAATATGAAAGTAACAAGACTTCAGTAAATCATTCACACTCATCTTATGAGAAACCTTGACTGACTGGGTTGATTCATGTTTTTAAAAAAAGGCCTCTGACGCTCAGTGCCAGTAACCAGATGTTAAACGTGATTCGAGAACCTTAGTGACGCAAACAGCTACAGCTTGATCTACCATGAAATATTAGATCCAATGATTGCTCTGCATGATTATACCAGCTGAGGGATATTACGCCGTGTTTACTGCATCAGGTGCACCTAGTGAGGCAAATGTGTTTCCCTCATGGTGTTCCCATATACAGCAGGATGGTAATGTCTCTGCACACGCCGCTGGAGCAATTCAAGAGCAGTTTCATCAATGATGAGACCAAGTCAAATGCATTATATGGCCTCTCCAATCACAGCATCCAAAAATCATTACAGCTTTATGGGAAGTACAGAATCACGGAGTATGAATGGGGCTGTTAACATTTAACCTCCCTGAACAAACCTTGTGCATGATAGAGTCGGATGGATGGACTGGTAGTAGACTTGTATAGAGAACTGAGATAAATTCTGCAAATGACCATTTGCCAAAGCCCTCCCATGAACACAGACTGTCCAGTAATAGCTCAGAAAGAGGTTAGGTACAGTACGTGCATCAATTGCAGCCCCTGAATTCAGACACAGCTATCGACTGCAGAAGACATGACAGCTACCAAAATTATCATTTTAGGTTGTTCTTATTACATTGATGTATGTTTAAGTTTCCCTTTCCAGCAAGTTTGGTAATAACTGGTCATAACTGACTGTTGAGACTGACTCACGGTTTCAAGCTATAACGACTCAATCCCCTGATTACTACTGCTCAGACACTGGCTCCAAGTGACGGCACAAGATGGCAGCTTTTTTATCTGGGATATTTTGTCTTCATTTATGGATAGCGGGAGGAAGTGAAGATGCATTGTCCATCTTTATATACAGTCTATATTTGGACACAGTCTACGACAGATAACAATTAGTAAAATACAATAAAATATGTGAACAACAGTTGTCTCTTCAACTGGTTTGAAACAAAAAAAAACTGCTTTTGTCTTCCTCTGTGTGAATTCTGGGATCCACTGTTCAAAAAATGAATAGGATTTTCAAGGGGAAACTCACATTTAGGATTGCAAACTGCGTATGTGCTGTGAAAGTAAAGAGGGGCCGAGGCGTCAGGGAAGGTCAATTTTCTACAGGTATTTAGGAAGATGATGGAGTCATTTATGTGAGCTGATTGTTCTGCAGGTGGTGTAGGTGCCCCTGAGCGTTGCTGAACTGACAGTTTGCTACGGTAAACACAACGACCTCCATGCCCCAGGGTAGTGAAGTCTGCAGGCCAGCCCTCAGGCCCTGCCTTTGATTCACTGACTAAGCACTGGTTTAACTAATGCAGACATTTACTGCAACAGAACGAAAGAAAGAAAGTCCTAAATTGACAAATATAATGCATACCCTGCATACACCTTCTGCCATAACCACAGCCATTCCAAAAAGAGCCAGACACATTCATCATACAACACACTTTCTGTGGATGTTTTTATTTGGCACTTCCAGTCTGGTGCTCACACAGGCAAACATCTTTACAGCCTAAGCTCTATAGCTTTAGATGGTCTCAATGTGATTGTGTTTTGGTCTGTTTGTTTTCCATCAGTTAGCTGCTTCAAATCTCTATTAAAACCCACGGGTTGTGTATTTATCCCTACATCTCTTAATTATCCGTTCCATTTATTTCTTTATTTACCACATCCACTGTCTCTGCTGAGATATTATCATCCTCAGTCTGACAGCACAGTCTCTCCCCCTGTTTCTCTGCCTCTAAATGGGCTGCAGTGCTGTTAGTGTGTGTTGTTGCTGGGGGGCTTATGTTAGCCAGTGACTGCTACAGTCCTGATTTATGCTCGAGTGTGTGTGCATGCATGTGTGTGGCGTGGCACTGTTCTCGTCCCCGGGGGGGAAACCTCTCTGCCTTAGAGACCCATGCATCATAATGCATCAGCTATATACAAAATTGATGACCAGAGGTTATGTGGGTCAGGCCAGAATGATGCAGCAGACATACACGGAGGGACTTTGACAGACAATAGAAGACAGGGAGAGGCTACACAGACTGAGGCCATCATGGATAAACAGAAGGCCAAAGAAACACTCCAGCAGGAGACGGATTGCCCGACGAGCGAAACAAGACAGTGGAGAGACGAGGAGAAGGAAAGGGAGAGCTGAACGTCATCCTTGATGTTAGTATTTCTGTCATACGGTACCATCCTTTGTTTGCTCATCCCACATAGCCTCTCTGTGTGGTTCTTGTTTTCATGTCAGAGCTAATTACAGGAGGATGCCGCCAGTTGCCAGATCAGTGGTTAGAGGACGGAGCTGCGTCTCAGCAATGTGCTTTCCACCCTACTGGGTTGCCAGATTTGTAAAAGTCTTAATTATGCCACCGAAGCTCGCAGCAACGCCTCACCTTCTGCACGTCCTCAAATTATAGCGTCGCCAGGCTGCAGACATCTTCACTGTGATTACTTGTAAGATCAGCACGGTGTATTTTAGCATTTCAATGTGGCTATGTGGAATACAGCTGTGTCTTGTCTCCCTTCACTTTAATAGCTGCAAATGTCATTACGAGTTATGTAGTGATTAAAGCTGCCATAATAAAATATTTGTAGTTTTAATGTGGAACAGATTACTTCACATTTGTGAAAGGTGTCTCTTCCTCCTCGGCAGTTCCTCATGAGGCCTTTTAGCATTAGTGTTTACTTCATTAGTTAGGTTTTACAATGAAGTAAAAGACAGCACCTTTAGTCGCCAGTGTCAACACCCGTAATCCTCTATGCACTGTGCATACATTTTCTCATCTGAAAATAAAACTGTGACAAAATGAAAACAAGTAAAGCTTGATTTATTAAGCACAATTGATTCCAGGTGAACGCACAATGTGCTGAACAAAGCATGAGCTACCATGGAAGTTGTAACCACGAAACTATTTGGAAAGTGTGAAGATACATATTAAACACTGTGGAGGTGGGGGGGGCTGGGAGAGCACCTTCACCACACAGGATCAATCCTGTGCAGGTGAGAGCTGTCAGCCGATTGATCCTCAGGTTTAAAAGACAGCGTCTGAGCTGCGTCAGCGGGAGACTCAGATGGACTCGGAGACTCAGAGACTCAGATGGACGGACACTGAGGAGAGGCACTCACACGAGAGACTGAGCTAAAAAGCTGAAGAAGTTTAAGTTAGTTTCTTTGTTTGTTCACGTGTGTGTGGTCTTTAAATAAAAGATGCTAAAAACCTGAATGGTTTGTCTCTGGCTGCTGTGGTGAGAGCCCCGTGGCATGGTCAACTGCCACAGACTAAACATAACACACTGATTAAAAAGTGGGAATAATGAAATAATAATAAGATACATAAAACCAATAAAAGGATGCATTTTTCCTACAGACTCCACTGTATCTCGCAACCAAAGTTTCTAAAGTGTTTCTTTGCTCTCACCATTATGAAGCACCTAGCTTTTTGATTGTTCATTTTAGTATTACATATTGTCATTAGCCTATCTTTGTCATAAAAGGGAGTCAGCTTTTCTGACTTTTACAGAAAGAAAATATTTGCCTTGTTCATTGTCCTGTGCCTTGAATGCTTTTATTGTGCGTTACCACTAGTTGAAGTTCTACAGGCGCCCCAGAGCTAAGCTACAATAGAAAGGTGGAAAAACAAGCATCTAAATGGAATCAAACTCTCCTGCTCGTTCGCTTGCTTGCCGAGTAGTCATACGAGCGCACGCTGAGGCTATAACCTTGAATGTGGGCTATTCTTGTGTGCACTATGAAATGTAATCCTGGCATCGCCCCGGCTTTAGGTTCTTGCTCGCTGCTCTCATGTTACTACCAGCCTGTCCAGAGCACGTAGACTGCGGAGTGCAGGGAAAGCGGATGGAGCACGAGGCTCTGCCCAGTGGAGATTGACAGAAGAGGTTTAATTCAACATCATGTCGACTGAAAGACCAAGGGCTGATTGGCAAGGAGCTACACAAAGCCATCAAGGAGCTCTTTGAAGACGCTAAGACACTTTTGGCTCTGGCTAAGAAGACATTGGAAGCCGGGGGGGGGATTCAGGAAGACTTTTTTGTTCACAGCTCAGCCACCTGCAGATGTTCTGGGATAAGGGGCGAACCATCCCATTGACCCGGTAGCTAACAAAGCAGGCACCGGTGGAGGTGCGGCAGGCCAAGAGCCGAGCAGCATTTACCACCTACCTGTGTTAAAACCAACAGCAGGCTTCCTGACCAGGACTAAGCTGCAGACAGTCAACATTAGGTACCTGCTGGTGAACATTTTGTGTCCAGAAACACAACCCTAAATTCATGTTTCTGTGTATTTGTTGTATATTTAGCCAAGCAGCTAATAAAAAGGTCAGTGCTGTGTTTACAGCTTGTATTATCTGTCCATAAGTGGCCAAAAGAAAAACAAATCTATACAGTTTTAAGCGAGGTAACTCGTTAACTGTGAATCAATTCATGACAGTTATTATATTTCCGCAGCAGAATTAAAAACATGTTTCTCTTCCCTGGAATTTCCATCAGTAGCTGACACAAGATTTGGTTGATCTCTCCCAGCAAATTATAGCTATCTCACTCGTTACTGTCTGGAAATTAGATTTGGGAGCCCGACACTGTGTAACCATTTCATACATAAATTGTTCAATTATACATCACGAGAAAAATTGTTTGAACAACGCACACACGAGAAAATGAATGCAGAGATGAGTAGACAAGAAAAGTGACTTAGTATTCAAAGTTGGTAGTGGGAAACTTTGCCAAAGCTACTGCCAGTGATTTATAGGAGAGGGGGTGAACATGTGCGATTTATTCTTCAGCCCACTCCATTTTTTTTTAATGGCGATTTGAATGCAACTCGGGATTCCTACACACGTTATACACTTGACGTTCGGTTAAGCACCATTTCAAAGACCATCAAAAGGGAGCACTCGGATTATAGTGATGTATTTGCGAGCCTGAGACATCGCAGCGTGAATGTTACAACTTCAAAGTGGCACTGCAAGTTCTGCTGGCTTTAACACTGGGGAGCCACAGGAACCAAATGAAGAAAAGAAAACCTCTGTGTGGGAGAAGAGACAGCATGGAACGTCCACAGTGTGGTATGAGGATAATCTTTCGAAAAATCCCCAAAAAGGTCTCCCTTTTATCTACATATCTTTGTTTCAATGTTTGGTGGCTTTTATTTTGACAATGCCCGTTATACCTGCAGGGGGTGGTTTTAAGATCGTGCACGTCCCAATGCTCCTCTGAAGATTATACTGTGCCAAAGAGATGCTGATGGCTCTATTATGAATCCCAAGGGTGTTTGTGCTGTTATAATAGATTGCAGTGTATTAAAAGGTGCCCCTAATATTTTTTGTCCACAGCTCTCGACAGTGCATCTTTAATCACATTCAGACGCTGTGCAGAAACCTCCCTCTTTTCATATCTGTCTCCCCTTGTTCTGTCTCTGTGTGTGTGACACAGTTTCCATCTTTTTTTTTCTGTGCTGTATCTGGAGGGTGCCCAGGCAGGGGGAATTCATCATCATAATACACCGTGTATAAGCACTTGTTAAAAACCTCACACTGCATTTTTTTGATATTCATTATGGTTGTAATATTTCTGCTTTGAGGGCCCAAGGCAACGTCTTGCAGCCGGTCGAAGACAGTCATTGAAAAGCATGAAAATCAAGCAGTATCTGGTGGAGCTGTCAGACATGAAAAGAGGTGGCTGTTTAGGAGAGCTGTATCCAACATGTGTGCACAAACACACAGCATCTCCTAGTGTATGTTTTTTTTATTTTTTATACGATGTGTGAAGCATTACAACTAAATCTACATACACTAAAATAACTCCAATATAGAACAGCCCCGGTTCCTTCAGGCTAAAATTTCCACATTAATTTACTCGTTTAACGTTTCAGAACAACCAGCTACACAACAGGGGTGTCAAACTCAATCACAGAGAGGGCCAAAATAAAAACTGGGACTACGTCGAGGGGCCAAACAAGGTCAACATTTATTAAACAGAATATTGGATAAAGTGCAAAAAGAAAACATTTAGGTAGGCTGCATCCTTCTTTTTGTACATGTGCCACTGCCCGATGTGTGGCATCTTTTCATGGCTGCCAGTTCATTAATGTTTGTACTTGCGGGAAAGGCGAAATGCATTATGGGACCTAGAGCCAGCAGAATGTAGCTACAAAAATGCAGAGGAATGTATGTACTTACTGTGAGACAAGTAATCTCATTGTAAACAACCATTTTCTATATCTTTAGCTTCACGCACACTTGTTAAAAATGTTTAAGTCCATGTTGACCAAAATTGCACCGCTTAAACATTGTGCATTTTAATACTTTGCCATATACATGTTCACACATCTCACAAGCCAATGTACCCAGCCAGCAGCTTTGCATACCTAAATGTAATTTCCTTTGATTTGTTTATCGCCTTTGTGCCGTACAGAAATGGAAACGCACCTACATGCATTTGAAATGAAATAAGTTTCCCCGGCTCCACGGATGATAATGACACTGTTGGCATTGTTGATGCACCCAAGGCAACGAAGTGCTCAGAGTTTGTGTTTGAGTGCCATTATAAAAGCAAGTAAATGTCACCCTGAGAAACAACTTCCAAACAACTACTCGACTAAATATAAATGCATTTAAGCATAATCATGAATCACTTGTCAAGATATGCAACATTAACATTTCGATCATTGGCAGTGAACTTATTTTCTACAGCGGAGTGTTAGGGCCACTTAATGGGATAAGAAATTGAGCTTTTGAGAATGATAACATAATTTTAGGCTACGTGTCAAGAGGGGGAATATTAGAGGATACGGCCGCAATAAAATGAGAAATGTGGAGCATCTTTTTAAGTTATGCTTTAAGACAAGTTTCACAAATGACAAATACTGATTCTTCAGCACCACATTATCATGAGTGTAAGTTCTAAGGGAAATGGCCTATTTTACGGAGGAGTAGAAATCAGTGGTCAAACTGAGGCGCACTGTTGTCACGTGTGATATTCAAATGGGGTTTCATAGTTTCAAGAAACAAGATGGGTTTTTTTTATTCTCGTAAATTATGTATTTTTTCTCATTAAACTACGACTTTATTCTCATTGTGATTTTGTTACATTTATTCTTGTGACAATCTGACTTTATTCTCGTAATATTACATCGTCAAAATCGCAAGAATGTTTCTTGTTCAATATGGCCCAAATACTCTATTGTAACAGTCATATACATTATGTAATTAATGATCCATTACACTGTATGATACCATAGATTAACTATTTACTGCATGCAAGTACAATATTTGAGTATGAATATATTGGTGCTGAATCTAGCACACAATTATTTTTTAAATGTGAGATGGTAGAAGTCCCCAGTGAAATGGTGGGAGGTGACATTATGAATTCAAATTTGTATGTAAATAAACTGTGGTTTGCTGGTTCTTACAATAAATCCCTTTCAAGGCTGACTCAGTACGTCACCACAATTACAATTCCTTTTTTTGCCAATGATGTAACTGTATTCCTGACATAAAAACACATCAGCTTGTTGCCTCATCGGTCTGCAGCCCTGACCTGTCAATACACTGCTCTAGTAATCATGAAATTGTCAACATACAGTTTCGATTTCACAGGAGCAGTGGAGCCGCTTCTCTCCGCTAGTGAACGTCTCATTTGGGTTGTATGTGGACTGAGTGAAGACCTTTTGAGAGAAATGGAGCACCACAGATTAAGGTTGATCATGTGTCTGAGGACTCATGATCAGTGTGAGGGGAGAATCAATAGGAATCTTCTAATGTTGGACAGGAGGGGTGAGAAGAGGAATCGATGGCCACACTAGAGGCAGGTGCATGATCCAATTACACCTGAGGAGCAGCGGGCATCTGTCTTGCTAGTGGGCACAGGTGTGTCACACCCCATCACACTGTGACAGAGATGAACCCCCCCCCCCCCATTCCTGTAGACTGCCACACACACACATACAGATATTGAAATCATATCCAGCAATGGAAGGAGTAATGGAGAATTACAACACTAGGTCATAAGACATTTGTCATTTTTGTGCAGCTCCCCCAGTCTCTTACAAGGATACAACACCGGGTAATATGGGATTATTACTGGTTCAAGAAAACTTGACCATATAACTCCGACTGTAGCCTCGCTGCATTGGCTTCCTGTATGTTTTCACATTAAAGCTACGAAACCAAGCTCCTGTGTTTATCAAGAATTTACTAACTCCCTATGAGCCTACACGCCATTTTAGATAGTCTGATAGTTCCCAGAGCCAATATGTGAGTCATGCGTTTGCAGTGCAAGCCCTGAAACACAGCGGAGATCAGAAATGCTACATCTGTTATCGCTGTTAAATCCTACTTAAAACTTTAAACCCTGGGTTAATTTGAACCAATACTGTATTTTTTATTTCTTACATTTTAATTTGTTCAATTTTATTGTTTCATCCTCTTTTAAATCACATTGTAACTTTGTTAGGAAAAGTGCTCTACAAACCAAAGCAAAAACATTTCAGCAGATATACTCTGAAATAGTTGAGTTAAAATTATTCTATTAAGTATGAGTAAAATCCACATATCCTTAAAGATCTGTGTTCCAACGAGACAATATGTTTTTGCAGGGAGAAGTTGCAAATCTCTAACCAAACATCATATCTGTGCTTCCTGAGTGCGATTTGTGTTGACATATCCATATAATGTAAGAGCTGATGTGCAGCTCTCACTTCTACTGGACACAGAGTAAATGAACCCTCCTTTACATTTTTCAAAAAAAATACTCCTTAATCTCTTTTGCTTGCAATTGTGCATTTGATGTGCATGAGAACAAAGTGGTGCAGAAATGATTTGGATTTGCACAGTTGCGATGTGCACACAGACCAACCCTTCCTGAATGCCCAGAGCATGCAATATTAAACCGCGCCAACACTCCTCTGAATGAATCTGACACCATATGCTGAGACTCTTCAGCTCCTTCAAACCGGCAGGGGAGGTAAATTGTCAGCGCGATGATGAGGGGGCCTGAGCACTGTCGACTGCTCATTTTGAGATAAAAATTTCCGATGTAATTTGAACAAGCATCTGCAGGCTTCTACAGAATCCTCCTTCCGTGTTTGATTTAGTGGCAGGGGAATAAGAAACGATATTGTGTTTGTAAATGTATTCGAGCCTGAGAGGAGAGCAGCGATTCCTTCCGAACATGTCCTCCCCATCTACTAGAGGCGCCGCTATGAATGAGAAATTTGCATTGAACATCATTAGCAGCCTTTAAGAATCTTTAGACAGTGAGTGTTGCCCATTTTTTTAGTGTATATAGTGTATTTCCAAACTCGGGGGCAAGAGAAGATGAAACAACTTCTCAAACCATCAAGATGGCTTTTCTTCTGATGTCTAATTTCATAAAAACAGTAAATACTAATTGTGTTAATCCATTGCATGCAACTGACCCTTTGCTCCACCCCACTCCCTTCAGCTCCCGCTGCTGGATTGCTTTTCTCACAGCAGTACACAATGAGAGATTTACCACTCAAACATTGATATTAATGTTTGAAATAATGGTTTCAGACAGATATAGATAAGCTGGCTGCTCATTACCGGGAACCATCCATCTCCCGCTCAGTCATTTATAAAAAGAAATACTGGAAATGGGTATTAATATCCTTTTGATTGCTACATATCTCAATGTGTCCTAAAAGGCTGAGGCTAAAGCTACATCTTCCAGGGAAAAAAAAATCGGCAGCCTTATATGCGTAAAATGTATGGAAATGTAGCAGTATCATGTTCCTGTAAGGTTAAGTCAGTTAGCCTGTGTCAACTTATTTCGTAGTTCGTACAGAACATAACGGTGCTTGTATTGTTACGATAGCAACATATACTTGGAGAAGCAACACAGGGGTTACATTTATACATCAATATCCAGTAGTATGTTGCACTTTTATGAACGAAGCTTCTTTGAGACTGTACTGATTAGTTTGGCAAATGTGACGCTACATCGGCTAATATATGGCAAGGGTTGCAGGATTGTAACTTGTGATGGAAATCTGAAAATACAAGAGGCTGGAACCCCAAATTTGTCTGTATTTTAATAGGGGATTTCTGCAGAAAGGATCAACACAGAGTTACAGGGATCTCAGAGTGAAGATGGAGAACAGTCAAATGCAAGGATCTTATATAGGAGAACTAAGGCTGTTTGTCTGAGCCAGTTCAGACTGGTTCTGTAGGCGCAGTTTGAGACAGGAATTAAGACACAGGAAACTGATTTGCATACGTTTCCTTTGAAGATAAAGCAGACAGAAATTAAGTCCTTAGTCAATAAGTAATGGAAAGGTCATACAGGTTTCAGGTCATAAAAGTCTGACAGGTATGCAAAAAGTTACTTTTCAACTACAAAATAGTTTCCACCACACTTGTTTACAAAGTAAAAGGTACATAAAGACTGAGGTAGACTTTGGCAAGAAGTACCCACTCACCAAGTTTTAAACAAGTTTACTGCTTCAGAAAGCTAAATGTGCAATCTGCAGGTTAATCAATTATACTTCAAATTCGGGGTAATTTGTGGAAATTCAGTCACCACGGTACTGTTTTGTTCTGAAGGATAAGAATGCCGTTTCAAATCAGATTCCCACATCTGACATTTTCTCCATGGCAACCGAGGCTGAGACTCACGGGAGAATGTAGTATTGAGACCTGCCCACCATCATGCCAAAATAATGGACAATGCCTTCTCACAAGCTTAAATAGTTAGAACTGGTGTCTATAACAAATGTGGTGTTACATTATGCGCAGGTTGGCTTACATTGGAGAGATAAGATGAGCAGATACAGAGAGATAATGATGTCACTCACGATTATTCCACTATTGTTTCTCAACTCCGAACTATTCATTTTAATAACCTTTACCAGCTGGAACAAGTACGCCCCAAACTCTGTTTAAACATCTTCAGTAATTTGTATGTTACAATTAGCTCCTAATTATTTGACATAGCCTTTTCCTTGTTTTACTATTCTCTGGGATCATGAAGTCGGCCATGGTAGACATTGTTTCGTTGCCAGAAACATGCACTCCATTTTTGGAGCCTGTTACCATGACACTGGTTGGGAGAGACCTCATTTAATTTGGTCGTTACCAGAATAAATGTCTGACTGGAGCCAAAAGTGCCACTTTGTGCTTCACTCATCTCACAACACGAGAGTGCTGCTACATTAACACACCGTTTGATCATCCATTGCAAATTTGCAAAATGCAAATGAGAAAATCACACATCCCTCCGAGCTCTTGAGACACTGACACCGCGCAACACTTCATGATGTCAAGAAATCCAAAGCTTGACAGGCCTGATGCGCTCAGCTATGAGTGGACAATCGCTGTTGGAGGGAGGGGTTTAGCAAAAGGTCAGTTATGTGCATATGCAGACAAAGGTTTCACTGCTAATATGCATCTTACAAACACAGACTGCAGGCATCATAACAGTGAACAGCACAGATCTGTTCTTTTTCTGATTTGGACCCCTGCCATACAAGGCCATACATTACTTTCTCTGTCACACACGCGGATATAAAGACTTGTACAAGACATCACCATTTTTCATAACCCAGACAACGGGGTTACTCGTGATGAGGAGAGAGAGAAGATGAGGCTTTGCCTGGAGTGGGAATGGACTGGATCCTCTCTGCCTCAAGGGAGATTGAGATTACCCGCTTTGCTCTGCCGCAGATGATGCAATTTTCAGCCAAGTAATCTGGGTTGCTACGTCTTCCCCTGCAGGAGGATACGCCGCCTTCATTAGGCTTCACCCTCTGCTAATCTTAGCCTGCTAATATAGGTACATTACCCCAAGAGTTCATTACCCCACACAGATACTGGCTTTGCTGTCCTTCACTCATCATGGTTGTGTATTATTAAACTCCTAACCCCCCCGTTGGTTAGGTTGTAATGTTGTGTATCAGCAGAGGCTTTGACATCAGCACCCTCCGGGCCTGTCTGGCCTCCAAAGTGACTCCAACAGCAAAAAATTTAATATGAAAGAAATGGTGAGTTGTTTTAGTCTTTGAGGGGGTGGGTGTGGTGACAGCCAGGATATGGGAAAAAGACTAACAGTGATGATATATTAACAACAGAAATACCAATTCAGGTTTATTGGATGCAACCTCTTTGCCTGCAACTTTAGTCTCCGACATCTTTTGATCTCTTTTTTACATAAGTTGTAAAAGTAGCTGGGAGTACTTTCACTGCAAAGCATGCAGAGCCAATTAGAGATGACACTTTTCAGAGATTTCTAAAACCTACATCTCTTGACTCGGGGTGTTGGTCACAGTGTTTGACGAGGATTTGACCTGGAGTAAATGAGCTGCACTTTGTCCCACGGAAAGCGAGGACATGTATTCAGACAGAGAGAGGGTTGCTGAAGCAACGTCTCAAAAAGCCTTTACTAGGCCGTCTCCCACCCCCAGTTTATTCTCTGGGCTCAGCAAAGTATCCGCACAACATCAGCAGCTTGGGCAAGTTAACTTCTGAAACTCGCAGAGAAGCTGCTTTTGAAATGTACCTGCCACGCTAGCGATGCTTTTCCAGGTCACGTTAAAGCACGTTATTGTAACTCAGCTGTTTTTGTGGTTATTCTGAATCTGTCCCCTCAGAGGTAAAAGTCCACTAATAAGGCTAATTAGTTTGTTTTTAAAATACAGAACAAGATCTCAGTTGCGTTTCTCCCTGCAGTTTTTATCTCTTCTTTTACCTCTTGTAACCTTGTATGTGTGCCGACTTATTAAACCATCATCAACGTGTTGACCGCCTGAGAAATACATTTTTAAAAAAAAAACACCTAGCTCAGCTTATACTTGTCTGTACTAACACAAGGGGAAGAAAAGACAACAATGATGTTCGACCACATAAAGAGAGGAGGAGAAGCGGTGGAAAATCACAGCGAGCGCTGGATTATAGAGTGAGAAAAAATTGCTGGTCTGTGTTAAGAAAAAAAAAAACTTCAGATAGGGAAAGTAAACAAAGTCAGAGGGAAGTGGAGAATATGGAGTGTGAGAGGAGAGATGGGAGTTTTATATTCAGCAGAGCAATAAATGTTCAGTGAGAGAAAAAACAAGAGCCAGAAGAAAATGGGAGGAGGGACTGCGCAAAGATAATAGGGAGGAGAGGTGAGTGACAGGCGGTGTCAACGGCAGCATCTTTCTAACTTCTCCCCCTCTTTCTCGAAAATGTGACAGATACACACACGGAGCAGCTATTCTTGTAAGGACACTGCATTGACTTCATTGCGGACAGCCTTTATACCTATATAGTTGCATATTTGAATTTATCACCTGGGCTGCTCTAGACACTTAAGATGTCCCCTTTTTCCAAACCCTAATCCCCCCTTGGATTATGAATTCTCTTTTTGCATATCAGGAAGATCCAGCCAGTAAGCTGCTTTGAGCAGGGTTGGGGATTCTCAACCCAAAAGGCCAGACTAAGGCAAGTCAGAGTTTATTACTGTCACTAACCTACTCATCTTTAAGCCATAGTATAAACTTATATAATTATATAATTCCAATCTTTTTCACATGCTCCTCTTGACACTAAAGGTGTCCCCTGTCCCAAACCTAACCCACTCACGACAGTCTAACCAAAACCTAATCCCCTAAACCACAACTCTGCAATATTATCAAAATTTTATACAACAATAAAATCATCACCTACAAACAAAAACAACCTATTTGGCCCCGATCACCCCCTAGACAATTCTACTTACTCCCAAAAATCCATAAAGAACCCCAAACATGGACCTCCCGTTTAAAGATTATCAGCCACTTTTACAATAAACCAGACCACATCAAAAAACCCTTTATTCCAAAATCCAACTGGGAACCCACCACAGCTCAATCGGACATTAACACCATAAACCTGCTGCAAAAAAACAGACAGGCCCTGCGTAACTACCGGCCCCCAGGGGATGTTGCAGACAACCTCTCGGGGCCTGAACGCAGGGCCTTAAAACAACTCACCCAAAATCCAAACATCATCATTAAACCAGCAGACAAAAGGATCCAAAATAATCATCATGGACAGACAGCAATATTTACTGGAAGCAAATAGACAACTCTCAAACACAAACCATTATAAACCCATTCACACAGATATGCAAGCCCAAACACAACCACTACTCCGCAACATCATTGAAACCCTATATAACAACAAAACTATCTCCCACAAACAAAAAACATACCTATTTGGCCTCCAGTTGGGGAACTGAGATGAGCCACTCAACTGCTCCTTGACAAACCTAAGACAAGGCTAGTGTTGTGCAATAGTAAGCAGACTTGATGTTGTTAATGATCATAAAATAGGATTATTAATTAAAAACGATAGTTATCAATTAAAAATAATGAAATTATTAATGAAAAACAATAAAATTATCAATTCTGAATCAAATTTGTAATTATAATTTATAAAAGACGGGGCACCACCCTGGTATCAGGGACCAACAATCAATCTGTAAAGATCAGTCTCAGTTTGGAAAAGTTCAATTAGTAATCTCAATATTTACTATTAATGATTATATAATGAACAGTGAAGGTTTTAAGTTCGAGCACTGACTATCACAATCCAGCTGTATTCACATGCACAAATAATCACAAAATACCGGTACTTTAATTACACTTGAATTTAAGATAACATCAATGTCAATCAATGACTACTATCCTAACAAGAATCCACTATATCAAAGATAACAACACAAGATATTAAGATTTATAACACACATGCAATACCTATGGTATGTATATCTGTGTGGGGGTGTGTGTATATGTGAGAGAGATGGGGGAGTAAAGATGGCTTACGAAGTCACGCGGGTGACGTCATATGGCCAAATTCACGATGGCGGTGGAACCGCGTGGTTTGAACAAAAGGGAGGTCGAGAAGGTCAAAGCGCCCACACTATCTAGGTCCCAGAATGTGTGTGAATTCACGGTGACTTTACCACTCGGTACCCAAGCGGACGAACTAAGGTCCGTCCAGCTGTGTACCGATCTTTTAATAGGTAAAAATCTCCGCTATTGGTCTGACGATAACAGTGCGGCGATGTTGCCGGAAACGCAGATTCGTCACGACGCGCTGGCACTGGAACAATGTGGACACGGCGGTCCTACACAAATATACGCTAATTATTAAACTAGTGTCTGCCCAGACATAAGCCTCTTACTTGTAGCTGTTCCACGGTTCGTTCATGCGCGAGCGGCGTGTTCCGGGAAGACAAGTGGATTGTGTTCGCGGCCTCGAGAGCAGCGATCAGCTGATTCGCACGGTGGCAGCGGGGATCGAGCTGTGGCCGGAAAAGGAGAGAATTTGTCTCGTTCTCCTTGGCGAAGTTTCTTCGTCCTTCTGCAGGGATAAGCAGCTGAGGAGCAGCTGTGGTTATGGATCTGGGAAAAGTCTGTGAACTCGGCCTGCGAGTGAAAGACTTTTTGCCGTGGTCTTTAAAAATAAAAATCAAGTAAAAAGAGTTTACAAAAAAAGGGGGGAAAGTAAACTTAAGGTAAAAATAAAAATACAAACGTCTGGATGATTGCTCCCTTTGAGCGGCTGGATTGTCTAGAGTAACCAGGAGAGGTTCTCGTCTTATCTTCAGCGCACGGGAAAAAAACCAATGAGTTGCCGGGGTGCTCCTCTATTTATTACCTGAGAGGTGTCCGGCCTCCCTCCAGGGGGGGCCGTTGGCTCTCAGCCAATGGAAGGCCAGAGTTTAAACTCCAGCGGCGGTTAACAACCATGGGGGTCCACAAAGGAATTTTGGGTGTGTTCCGACCACATGGCAGAAGACTCTAGCTCAGGCTTCTAAGGTCCCATGCAGGCCTCTCCATTGTCCTTTGTCTGGCTTCGAGCCCAACATCCCTCCTTTGGTCTGGAGAGTGGGGCATTGGCCACAGTCTCCAGAGCAAACTCTAGGGTCGAGAGTCCAGTTATAATCCAGGAAAGGTAATCCCTGAGTGAGGTTGGAGCAGTTAATGTTAGTTCATTTGACATGAGGCACAATCTGGGCAGAGAGAGGCATAAATGTCTGGGCAAACAGAGGAAAAATCTGGGCAGAGAAACTATATAACATTTCTAAACATGGCACACAATTTCACACAATGCTATCGGCAGTAATTGTCAACATACCCATGAATTGATGCGAAACGTGAAATGAAGGAAAAGGGAAAGAGGAACAGAAGGAACATTTGAGGTTAGTGAGTTGTGTCTTGGGAAAAAGTAGAAACTGTCGCAGCCATTCTTGGTGGAACGAAAAAGAGTGAATCCAATTTTGCCTGGAGTTTCTGAATGTATTTGTACATCAGATAAGCCACAACTGTCGTGATGATCCAACCACTAAAGAGCAACCATGCTAATGGGATTTTCTACATACGTTGGTGACCGACTAAGGTATTTACCAAATTTGGTGGTAAATCCAGTTGGTTTGACACTGAACTTTACCTCCTGTCCCCTCAGCTATGAGCTGTTGTTGGATGGTTGTATCAATCGTGAGATTGTGACCCCTAAAGGCGTCCATGATCTCAATCTCCGCATCGTCTCTGTCGGAGTTGAGATGATGGAGGACAATGTCACCAATATGTATAGTGGCTCCTTGGGGAACCACTAAGAACATCGTCTGGTTGATCAGGCATAGTTTAGTGGATGTATCATGACGGTCATAGGCCATTATGGCTTCAGTGGCGGGTGTATTAACCAACCATTTGTTACCGGCTCGCTCAACTCAAGTTTGTGTTTCCTCATTTCTGGTGGACATGCTGCCTTAGCACTTTTGTTCTGGGGCGTCGGTTCGCAGACCACAGAGGTAATTTATAACATCCCTGATGAAAGGGGTGCTGGGACAAATCCAATGGATGTCCTTTTGTCTTTGTGCATAAACTTAAATTTGGGATGAGATAGAGCGAGGGGTTTTCATCATGGTAGGCGAGTAGAGGTGGTGTTTTAAGGTGAACATGTGTGTTATCCTGCCAAAACCCAACATTTAGAACGGACTTTAGGCGGTACACATTCTGTTGTTCAATAATCGGTAAATTTATGATGAATCCTATTTCTAGGTTCTGCGGATCTACCGATATTGGAATTGCACTGCCAAGACTGAATGCCAAGTGTACCTGGGAGGGCTGCACAACCGTAGTGGTAGTGGACTTCAAGATTCTCTCAACGAGGTCTAAGGAAACAAATAGGTGGGGATCCTACCGGCGCTCACGCTGTTAACAGTGGAGCTAACTTCTCTCATGAGGTCCTGCATTAGGTCTTTCACTACCTGAACATACGTTATATCATCCCTCACAATTACTGACAGAGTGTCTAAGGCATGCAAGGTATTGTTTAGGAGAGCGCAGTGGAGGTTTACAGCAAGTACCGTACCCTGGAGTGTTTTACCCAGGTCCTGTAACTGCTCTTGTTGGAGGCTAAGTCTTTGTTGGATTTCTGGCATTTCCTCGTCTAGTTCACTCATGTGTCTCTGGAGTGCACTGAGACTGATTGAATTGGCTACTGATAGGCCAATAGAGAAAAGGGACCCGATAGCTGATGCTGCAGCGACTAGGGCCCCAAGGAACCTTTTTGGTCTCTTTTGGTTACTGAGGTCATTTGGATTCCACTTAACCTCCCCTCAGTCAACTGTGGGGGGGTACGGATGTGCTTTCGGTACAAATCCCAGGGGTCGAGTCGTGTGTAGAGTCCGCAACGGGTGAGGAGTCCAGGTGTGTTCTGAAGAACAATGCCAGTTGGTGGGCCTTGTTCAATCACCTGAACAGGTGGAACCATTTGTGGACTGAGGAACATGCCGAGGATCCAAAGGAGTATCATCCTGAAACAAACAAACCTTAGTTACTATGGAGCGTGGAATGAAGGTGAGTACTAGTGCATGCTGGTGAGTTGATGCATGCAGCTATTGATGGTGTGAGGGGTTCTAATGGTCTCCCTGTTGGAGTTGAGATTTCTCCCCCCCTTTTAGGTGCGGAGGCGAGAGGGAGATGTTCTGGTTGCGCCTGGTCCTCCCCAATCGACAAGGTAAACTTTGGGAGTGGGGAAGGAGGGCGCCTGCTCTAGTCTAGCCGATGGGGGGCCAGTGTCTGGCTTCTGCGGGGAGCAGACAGGGACCTCAAGGTTCCTTATCGCTTCAGCCACACATCTCCATCCCAGGATGCATTCCATGTTTTGGATTTCTGTCACCATATCTATACTCCTGGTATTGATGGGGGTTCTGTTCGGGTCGATCCCTACTTCTCTGTTGAGAAGTATTTGGATACCAAGGCCTCTGATTGTGGGGCTGGTTTGAGCCCTTGGATTGTGTTCGCGGCCTCGAGAGCAGCGATCAGCTGATTCGCACGGTGGCAGCGGGGATCGAGCTGTGGCCGGAAAAGGAGAGAATTTGTCTCGTTCTCCTTGGCGAAGTTTCTTCGTCCTTCTGCAGGGATAAGCAGCTGAGGAACAGCTGGGAAAAGTCTGAACTCAGCCTGCGAGTGAAAGACTTTTTGCCGTGGTCTTTAAAAATAAAAATCAAGTAAAAAGAGTTTACAAAAAAAAGGGGGAAAAGTAAACTTAAGGTAAAAATAAAAATACAAACGTCTGGATGATTGCTCCCTTTGAGCGGCTGGATCGTCTAGAGTAACCAGGAGAGGTTCTCGTCTCATCTTCAGCGCACGGGAAAAAAGCAATGAGTTGTCAGGGTGCTCCTCTATTTATTACCTGAGAGGTGTCCGGCCTCCCCCCAGGGGGGGCCGTGGGGGTCTGTTGGCTCTCAGCCAATGGAAGGCCAGAGTTTAAACTCCAGCGTCGGTTAACAACCGTGGGGGTCCACAAAGGAATTTTGGGTGTGTTCCGACCACATGGCAGAAGACTCTAGCTCAGGCTTCTAAGGTCCCATGCAGGCCTCTCCATAGTCCTTTGTCTGGCTTCGATCCCAACACTAGTAACCAGAGGTGATTGTGCTTTTGTTGTACCATTACACCTGTAAAGCACTTTGTTCAACCAAGTTGTTTTAAATGTGCTATATAGATAAAATTGACATTGACCAAACAGATCACCTGACCCATGCCACCACCAACCACCTTCCCAGACTCCCTGCACTGAACCCAACTCCACCAGAAAAACCCTGGAAGTTGAGGCCCAGATCCACCAGACAGCAGATAGACACCACAATAGCGCCGACCTTCAATCCATCTCCCTCACCACCTGTTGGAGAGGGGCCTATCATTCATCCCATGACCAGCCAAATACAACTGAGATCTTCACCAATACCATAGATGCCTCAAGACTACTAGTAGGGTTGAGCCTAATACTCCGATGAAACGAGTATCCGGTACGGATAATGTACTTTTAGGGAGCACGAGTACCATCCGAGTAAAATGTGACAATATCCGTATTCGTGATGAATGAAAATCCTCATTGGATAGCTGTGTCCACATCATTCTTTGATAGGCCAGCCCCACAGAGCTTTTCACCTACACAGCCTAAAAAAAAAAAGTTTACTGCTACTGCGCCACACATTACAATCATGTCATTGTCACAGCCACTCTGTCCACAGGAATACTAAGGTCTAACATCGTTATCCATGATCATATATTCTCAGCGTCCATTGGCCTAGTCAGAGTGCACCCAGCCCGGCCAGACGCATAAGGAGCGAGCGCTCCTCTCCACTAGCTGAGTGTGAACCAGTGCTGCATGTCTTCCCCCTTTCACAGCTTACTCTCTCTCTGTCCTCTCAAAATCAAATAATAAAAAAAGAAAAGAATAAAAAAGTCGAGTACAAAAGCTTGTTGAGTAGGTTGAGTATGAAAACCTGCATTTTGAAAAACTTGTTCCCCTTTTTGAGCCGACAGAGGTGCTTTACGTGGTATACTGTTGGGTGTCTGTGGCTGCATTGTCATCAAATGATCCACCTTTTGTTCCAGCTGCTGCAACCTGGGAACAAACTGCTCATAGGAGGTCGGACGAAGGAAGCCCACTCACAGGAAGGGGGATTCATGGACCCGTGCAGAGGGGTGGAAAAGAGTTGGAGTCATAGACTAGTGACCAGAAGAGGACTTTTGGGACCCAGGTACAGGGGTGGAGACGATTCTAGTGGGAGGATGATAATTGGAGGCTGAATCATAGGTCGTTGAAATCCCCAGGTAGAAGGCATCCTCCTCCTCATCATAGGCAGAACATCATCCTCTATAGTTAAGTGTTAAATATTTGCAAAATTGCAAACTAAACCCCTGTGGTTCCAAATTTCAGTGTATATAACATTATTACACAAAAGCCACAAAAAAATATGTGTATAGTTGGATAGAAAATGCAATAGGATATGATGTAAACTTTCCTATCAGTGCCCTTGTTAACAGGGAATCACAAGTAATATTAACACAACTTAAAAGTACCAAGCTCATTAGTGGACCCCATGTCCAATGTTGATGTTTTGCTTTAAGTTTCTGTAGCTAGCGAAACACATTCCGAACACTTTGTCCGTCTTTGGATAATTAAAAATAACACCAAATTAAGGCTCTGTATCATCAGCAAAATATCATAAATTACCCACCCTATTATTATCTACTTACTATCTTGCCAACCAGGTAATGGAGAGCACCTGTGATAGCTGATTTAAAAAGGGGTTCAAGAAGTACAAGTGTTAACAATGTTAAGAGTGGAAAAGGGAGTACATTCAAACAATAAAAAACTTACGAGGTTTTAAATCAGGGCGAGCAGCAATGCTTTGCCTGCGTTATGACAATCTCTTCTTCATGCTTACTTGCTGGTTGACATGCTTTGCCATCTGTTTTGATAATTCAACAGCTTCCTCCTCCTGACATGCATCTTTGACTTTATTTCCAACAGGTTCACTTTTATCGCTTCCTTACCTTTACTTTATCAATAGCTTAGCAAAAAACATATCCCTCTGCTGGGAAGCCCGGCTGCAAATTCCAGACTGACTGACGCAGGAACATTCGATGACGAATTAGCTTAAAAATGTATGTATTATTTAGCTAGCAAACTAGTCTCATATTGTATAGTATTAATTAACAGATTGAAATAAAATCGACTTCTATATGCATGTGCAACACAAAAACACTGATAAACATGCCATTGGGATGTTACACACTGAAATACGGCAAAAACAAAGTTTCGACATGTTTTTATGAGAAAAATCGATATTACAGACCTAATTCTTACTCACCATGTGTTCAATGCTGCTGCTTCACTGTGCGCTGCATTGTTAATTCTCAGTATTGAGCCCCGTTTGCCCAGCTCCCACTAAAGTTGGGGTTGGTCTCCCACCGGTCTTGAACCACCGCTCCTATGGGGGGGAACGGTGGCTCAGGCTCTTTGCCATCTAGCCACTCACCCAAACAAACACTACAGTACCACCACCTCTCAGATCATTAGGCCTGTGCACCAAGTCACAAAAGATGAAGCCCAAACCTTTTTTTAAAAATTTCTTTTTTCAGCTTCCTGCAGTGATTCCAAAAGTATGAACAATCCAAACAAAACAAACCATGGTTCTGTTTGATCCAGGCAACTTCTTTTGGTCGGACAAAATTTTGCTCCATTGGTTTGAACTGTACATGGTTCGAGGCACCTCTCACACCTGTTTTGGTTTCGACAAAAGAGAAAGTGCAAATCAAACAAGATGGTTGCAGAAGCGCCCTAAGATTCACAAGAACTCAGATGAAATGAATGTAGGAGCAGCAGTAGGTGAGTAGAATCTAAATCACTTAGATTGATTATCTAGTAGAATCTATTTTGAAGGTTTGAATACTGAGATGAAACCAATGTCTGCCTGGAAGGAATGAAATAAGTCTTCTGGTGTACTGCAAATGGTCGACAGTGTAAAGAGTGTGATGTGTAATTAATGTCTTTAAACATACAAATCTGTCGGTATGGCACTTTTTAATTGACTAGTTCAAACAATAAACAAACCCAATCGGTGTCTGGCACAGAGTCTTAATTTTTCTATTACATTTTGTTGTTTTTTCTTGATCTAAATCAGCATCGCTAATTAGAAGGGGGATTAGATGGTGGGGATAATGTGTTATCATCAGCTTCTGTCTCTGCCCGTGTTTTTATTAGCTCGGCTCATCATCTCGGAACATGGAACGGTGGGGAGACGGATATAAGTATTGATGGATTAACAATTCCCCGGAGAAAGTGGAGCGCTTACACAAGGTACAGCTGATACCAGGGCACAAATATGGGCATGATGTCAAAGCCATTACAATCCTGAAACTACAGTTACCAGCTCTGGACGCCATCAGCACAGAAAGTCAGACAGCTCAGAGGCCCGTGACGTTTGGTTGTAGGAGGATTTGGAACATGGTGGGCTAAGCTGTGATGGACGCTGAATTGAAAATCTCTTTCACATCGTCAGATCAGGACAGAATGAACGTCCCGTGGACAGGAACTGTGACTCATTGCCGGTACCGTGACAGCTGTTTTGGCAAGGTCTGATGATCCAACGTCTCATTCGCTGATGTCTCGTGGAGAGACTTTAATCCTTGTGAAACATTGAGTTTCTTGGACACACGCCTAAGCGAACACTGAGACGTGTGTGTATGTGTGTGTGGTGTTCTGATCCTCCCTCTTCCTCTGTCCTCTTGCATATTTGTGCCATCATGCTACAATTCTGCCATCTGTCCTAGTCGAGAATCAGGTGCTGAATGCTCTGTGACTTGGCTTGCAGCTAATTCCGTGTTCCCAAGCTTCGTTCTCTCTCTGAGGCCAGTTTATGCCTAAATGCACCCAATTGAAATGACAAGTACACTGGCGCTGAGCTGTACCCGTCCAATTTGCATCTTGGAACTCAGGAATGTGTCAGAATGACTACAAACATACTTTTTTTAAGAAATAGGTTTTTTTTTCCATCAAGGAATGAGAATACAAATAAAAGGAATGAACGCAAAGTGATGCTCAGTTTGGACTCAAACAGCATACCACAATTATCTCAGTATTGGGATGTTATTGAGCCTGGACGCCCGAGCATCCTGATGCCAAATGATTTTTATGTCGTTGCCCATCATGTGCTGGACACTTACAGTGTTATGGCAGCACAACATCATCAATTATGCATCGACTCGGAGAACCAAGTAGGCCACAACACAAACGCTGTTTCTGTGTCAAAGCAAATACAGATTCCCCTTTTATTCAAAGCAGAAATGTCGACCACTCGGCAATCATCAGCCGTCAGCGTTTGGTTCACCCGCTGCTGCCACTCTCGCAGGGAATCAACGAAATGAAAAAAAATAGAAAGGTCACGCAGACAAATGCTGCGACAACCGAGACACTGACAATGTGAAGAGTGCCTTGCCTTTTTAAAAGGCTCATCTTCAGTGCAGATTCATTGCTGTGGCAGTGGATCACGCCCACACAATACGCTGCTCAGTTAGCGACTGCCACCTACATACGAGAGCCTGTTAGAGTGTTGGGCTCCTGCAGCCGGTTGTCATGTTACGCAGCAGCTCAGCTGTGTTCATTGCTCGCAGTAATGAGATATACTCCACCTCTCTCCACAGAAGCATCGTAATAAATGACATCACACGGCCTCTTCTCATTCCCTCCAGAACCAATTTCCTTCCCATGTAACCCCAGGGTATCTGGCTGCTGTGCAACTAATTCCCACAGTCCTGTGCAAATCATTTCGACCCCTTCGTCTTCCCATTGACTTTGGCATTAATGCGTGGATGCCAGCCCATTGCATCAGGCACTGTGGACATTGTTGTGGGGAAATAGCAAACTAGAGAAAGGAGGACAGATAGTGGATCTATGACATAATTAAATGACTGAGAAAAAAGTGGCTGAATGATTTTTCCTTTATACACACACACACACACACACACACACACACACACACACACACACACACACACACACACACACACACACACACACACACACACACACACACACACACACACACACACACACACACACACACACACACACACACACACACACACACACACACACACACACACACAAATATCTGCTTGCAGATGTACCATTGTTTGGCTTTGAGGGTTACTATCCAAAATGTCAACGAATAAGCGGATTAGGTTGATGGATGGATTTAAAAAATAGGCTTATTTGCTTTCTTGCTCCTGAGAGTTCGATGAGGATGGACAGACATGCAAGTGGTATCAATTGATATGATGCTACAACCAATAAATGGTATAACTTAACCTATGAAAAATATACAATTTCATTTAATTTGTTGCTGTATTGTTAGTGTATTTATCTGTAATAATTTTTACATCAAAAATCCAATCTTTTTAATCTTGTATTATTTGAGTCATCCTGCATTTAATAGTTTTTTGTTCAATGGCAATACTTTCTCAAATTTCTAACTCCATGATTAGAAATTCTGCCCATTACCAATCGGCTCACATGGACCTATGCTGTTCAATTCATTGCTTCAGATCTCAGGCATATTGGCGAAAGTGGTGGAGAGAGCTATAGCCTACTAACTCCAATCATCATCCACGACTAATCCGGTTATATTTTTGACACAGATATGCAGAAGCAAATAGAACTCTGACATCTGTGTTTTAAGACCGGAAACAGGGCGAGGCAGCTTTACCTGACCCAGTCCAAAAGGTAAACAAATCCACTTATCAGTTGTTGTACGTTATCCTATATATTATATATACACAGTATAACGTCATTATTAATCGCCTTAAGTTTTTTTAATTTCATCCCATCAACAGTTGGGCCACAGCAAAGTCTGTAGCTACCAGCTACTGCAGGAAACGTGGGCCCCATGATATGTCCCCAAGTTGTCCTGCAAACTAGGCCACAGCATAATCAGCATTCACAGTGAACAACCAGCTTTGTTTAGTTTTTTTGGTACCGAGAGGTCATGCGTCACGTTTCACTTCTAGAAACTTCCTAAACTCCATAAAATACACCTGCAACAGTGTAGCTCAGTACATTTTCTCTGCTTCATATTGCATTGCTGTTAAAAGTCTGTCGACTCATGTTTGTGAAGTGGCTTCTGAAATATCACGCCGAGTTCTCAGCTGTCAGAGCGGTTTCTGCATGATGCTCGAGATGCCAACAGCACACCTGTGCTTGCATTCAGCAGCATCTACATGTCTGACAGGCATAGCTGCACCCTCCTCAAAAAAAAGAGAAGTGCCTGAACTGAACAGTTAGTGACAACAACAAATGGTGAGGAGTTTGGAGAGGCAGAAGGGAGCGTGGGGATTTTAATGACAGCCTGCTACTTCATGACAAACGAGTGGCTGACTGGATTCCTAATTTAACGTTTAGAGCGTTAATTAGTTAAGGAAAAGCATATGCTCATGAGATTTATCCCCCTTTTTTATCTCAAGAAGTTACACTTGAAAATAGAGGGAGGGGATGATTTGTGTGTTTGCGACATAGGGCAAAAAACTAACAAAAAAAAGGAAAAGGAACGAGAAGAAATCTATCTTCTTGATTTATCATTTATGGAATAAATTCATTCGCCACAACAGGAAACTGGGGACATGGATGTATATGTAAGCAAGAGAGTCTGAGAGAGAAGAAGAAACAGAGGTTAATCAGTAAAGTAGGATCAAGAAGATTAAACGACTAAGTTAGATTTATTAAAAGAGCAGGAGAACGAGCTGAACGTGAAATGAAAATGGAACAAAAACCCATTTAATGTGAAGATTCCAAGTCTGCCTGTACTGAGCTGCTTTTAGGTTATTTTCTTCTAAACTCAGAAGAGTGACATTCAAATCAGCTGGGATCTGACACCAAAAGTAAAAAATAGATCGCTAAATGTCAAATGTGCATTTCCATTATGATTAATGCATACACCAGAGAAATGCTACTGCTTGTTGCAGGTCCGCCTTACCTGCGTACACATGTCATAGACTCCTACAGTCTTACACATTGCTTCCAAAAATACATTAAACATCTTGTCACAACATACTGTCGCATTGATGAATACAATAAATCATGTTCAACAACAGCTGTTTACTATGCGTTTTGCATATGTTGTGAGACGGTAGATTTGTCTTATTCTCATTGATGACTTAATGTACTCGATGTGACACCACACCTTGACACCTCTACCCTGCACGGTGGCTCAGTGTAAATACATTAGCTGCTTGTGTGAGTCTATTAAGCCCCCATTGTTCCTTCTGTGTGTCTGTTTGTGCTGTAATGCTACCAGGCCCCAAATTTGCTAAACTGCAATTAGGCTAGACATGTAGGCGGGAAATTCTATCATGAAAGTCTTGAAATAGGGACCCTCTTCAAAATCAGGGCCTCGGCGCTCATGATTTTGCATCGATAGCCATCAACAGTTGTGTCTGTATCCTCAGCGGGAAGTCAAGTGTGTAACGCTCAGTGGGTGTCGGACTCAGCGAGGGTTGTTTGTCACCTTTTCTGATCTGCATGGACAGAATCTCAAAGCGCAGGAGGGGGTAGGAGAATGGCTTTTTGCAGAAGACGTGGTCCTTCTGGCTTCGGTGACTTGTGACCCTCCGGAGCGCTGGGACAGTTTGTGAAGTATACAAAACAAGAGACAGAGGACATGCTACTGTGTTCGAACACTGAACTGCTCCCTCCGGGTCAGAGTTGCTGCCCCGAGTGAAGAATATTTCAGGATCTGTAAGCAAGAAGTGATGCTGGTGCTGTATCAGACAGTGGTGGCGAAGTGGGGATTGTCAGTGTATTTCCAACCCTCGTCTGTGATCATGAGCTTTGGTTAGTGACCAAAAGAATAGTATTATAGATGCAAATGGACAAAATTAGTCTCCCTCATAGAAACCTCTGATCATCTTTAGAAACAGGTCAAGACTCAAGAGGAATTGGAAGCACTGCTCTTTGGCACAGAAAGGAGTCACTTTAGGTGGTTGAGACAAACAATGGGAATGGCTCCTGGAAGCTCTTAGTTCTTGTGGGTATGTCTAAATAGGAGACGAGGTCTGCGGCAGCTTTCACACCTAACTTATAGTTTGGTCCAGACCGAATTAAACTAGGTTTGAAAGGTGCCTTGGACCATCGTCTAGACCGGCACATCTTAGGTGTTCTGTCTGAATCAAACTAAACGATGGTTCATATCATTTGCAGAGTGAAAGATTTTTGGAATTGTCAGACTTTTGGACCAATTGCAGGAAGTTGACACAGCATTAAACAATAGAAGAAGCGGAAGATGCTAGGAGGATTACTTGTAGTCTTCACCTCCAAAGTTTTGTCTGAATGACAAACACATTCATTTTGCTGGTTATACATGTAATACCATAACCATTACAGAGGCAACAAAATTAACAGAGGGAGCAGGTTTGTTCATTTTCTCAATTGAAATGAAAATGCATGTAGTAATTAGCAAGCATGCTCTATTTATGTTATTTAAACCTTTGAATGAAAGCTCCTTCTCTAGGATTTGTTGAAAGCCTTTCAGGGGAAACAGGAAATCAGAGCGGTAGAGGTAAAGTGGAGTGTCATGGATTGACGGTAACTAACAGTGTAAGAATACCTGAGGGTGGATTATTCCTGAAAAACTTAATGCTTCCTGATGTCTGCCTGAGCGCCATTAAAGATGTATCACCCAAGTTTATTTGATCCAGCGGCGTTTTGATGATGAAACATCTTTGTTCTTCCAACGCGGTGCGCTCCGCACTTCCTAATCCAGCTGTCATTTTGGGTAACTGTTAATGACACCTGGCGCCGACAAAAGCAACGTGAAGTCGACTCTCAAACGGAATCAGTTTGATTGAATCAAGGGTGACGAGTCGTGCTGCTCAGGAACAACAGGTAGAGATGCTTTCCAGACTTCGTTTGAGAGGTTGTTTTTTTTTTGAGAAAAATGTAGGGCTTATTCTGCCATTTTTAACCTGGTACGAAATGTCCTGAGTTTAATAGATTCACTCTTGTGAGACTGGCAGGTACTCAAGGTCAGAGGGAAACAGATTGAACAATGACAGTAGAGGAACAGAAGATGGTACAGTTATTTCTTCTTCTCCTGGACTTTGTGAAAAAGCTGGGTTTTTGTTTGCAAGGATATAGGTATGTGTATTCAGTGTGTGCGCGAGTAAAGAGCCGGCGGTCTGTGCTGCTGCTGCTGGTAACAGGGGAGACGAGTGGTGACAGCAGTTAACAGTGTCAACGTTTCGCCATTAGATGAATTATTCTCCCCATCAGTCAGTCTGGCTCGAGTCGGCGGATAGCAATAGCTTGATGAAACGAGCAGTGGAACAGCCAACCTAGTCTCACCGAATCCTCTGTGATGTTGTTCCAATTCACAGAGCACAACTGCAAAGACTGCATGTTAAGATGAACTTCTTTATTTAGTAACTGCACAGTTGTTTTGCTTGTATAAAGATGTTTAATAATCCTTCATTAAAATGTCTCTGCTATAACTTCCGGGGCTATCAACGTGAGATTATGGAAAAACACGCTGCTAGCCAGTTTTTCCCTTCAACTTTTTGTATTGGTCACTCATAATGGATCACGATTTATAATTGCCTTTTGCTGTGTAACATGAATACAACTTTCATACATCGTCTCATGTCATGATTTGCGCCCGAGTTGTCATAAATTTTCAGTGGCAATGTTGGTGAAGACAGAAACTCCCATGATTCCATGCAGCTTCACAACCTCAAACTTTTATCATTGTTGGGACTGAGAGACTGAGTAGTACGTTTAAGTGATCCAGCAATGAGCCAGTCACACCAGCATTTCACATTCCAATGCTTGTTTTATTAGATTCTGAATGGGACGATAATTTACAAAATCATAATTTCGTGGTGGAGACTTAAAAATAACAAATTGATAACAAATGCCTCAAGATGTTTGAGGTCGTGAATAAAGTGAGAAGTACAGTCATTTCTCAGACTATTGTAAAATGTCACTTTTTGGAAACAGTGGAGTGGCCCTCTGCTGGTCATTCAGGAGAATGCGGGATTCAGACACTTCCACATTGGCTTCACTTAGTCCATTTGTGTATACAGTCTATGCTGGAAACCCCCTCTCTGAACCAGCCATCTTGTGAAGACATGCAGATAAATTTAGCTGAGCTATTTTTCTGTTGAGACCATCCCTTGATGGCATTAAAAGGAGACATAAAACCAGGGTCCTGGATGTAATTAACCTAGATGATGTACGTTATTAAAGGTTACCGATTATGCTCATGGATAGCCTGATATGACAGGTCGAAATGTCTCCCATAAATCTAATTTACTGTCCACTTCAAGTCTATGGAAATTAGTCTTTGATATACAGTTGAAAAAAAGCACACTCAGATATAGAAAAAAATGGCATTCCAGCTACAGGTACTTGTCCGATTCAATAGAGATAATTTAATATACGTTCATTTATTTAGTCCAAGTTTACTTCCACAGGATCTAATGCCTGATCTAATTAACCACCTATTCCCTTTCTTTCTAATTATCCTGTTTTACAAGCATCATCATTATCCCAACTATGTAACCACATACATAGAGGCGAATGGCATTTGAAGACTTTTTCGATGATTAAAAAGAGTAACTGTGACATTAACACACAGAACAAAATTGGACTATTATGCACTTTTTATGTAACCCAATGGAACAACACTTTTTGCAAGTGTAATAGCAAAGCTTATAATGATCAACCTTTGTTGAAGAGGTGGCCAAATCAACGCGCCAGCTTGTGGCATTACTGTATTGACCGCATCATTATACACAGGGTTTGCAGTGTTTTTTATTTTTGTAGCAAGAAAAAAACAACATGTTAAACTACTGCGAGCAATGTAACCTCATTATTCTGTAACTGTTTTTAATAGGACTGCTTGGAGATTTATTTTGCTCTGCAGATGCCTGCGGGCCAAACATGCTTCACCAGTTTGATTCTCCTTGGCATCACTGTCTCCACTCAATGTTTAATCAGAGGAAGCTTTTTGACCTGCCGGAAAGGTGTTGAATGTTGAAATGACAGTGATGAATTACCTCCATGTGCTGTGACCTCAGGTGGTACATTCACACTTGCATAATTTAATCTTCTCTTTTTTTAAAGATATCTTTGTATTTTTCAGGATGCAGTAAGGGGGGGGGGGTTGATTCAGGTGACTAATGCAAAATCAAGATTGGGCACATTGGTTTCCAGAATCTCACAAAATGTTAAAGTTAGAAAAGGTGGAAGTTGTCACACTTAATTTCAGGAATCAAAGTCAAGAATTTTGTTCTGATTTGGTGATTTCAAACAGCGAGACTCAGACGCCCTATGACAGACACCTGCATTTTTGACAATCCCTGCATTGCAGAGACAGGATTACAAATCATTTAAACCACCAGTTGTATGATACAGCCTGAAACATCAGAGGCTCTGAATGCGGTCAAGGCAAGTGCAAGGTGACAGCCATTTACTGTTTTAGTGGCCATTAGTGTCAGTGTCTGCAGAAAGCTGCAGAGACAGAGCCTTGGGATTTCTCTTCGGATTTTGATATGCAGAACATCAAAACATGCATGTAAAGCCAGTATTAGAACCTGTAAACACATGCTGGGGTGTGCACGTCTCTATGCTAATTCATGCATGCCTTTTAGCGGCTGCATTTGCAAATGACCAGAGCCTGGAGTGGATCTTGTCGTTTAGGGAAATGATTTAACTGCGAATAAAAGCGCAGGAGAGGGATGTGAGATTGTGTTGTCGATAGCTTTTGCCAGCGTCATGAAATATTCAGTTGAGTGCACGTACACTGAAATGATTTTAACACCTGATTCACTTTAATGTCTTGCACACAATGCGGATGGAGAGCTGAGAGACGTGGTCCCCACCCCGACCCGGGAAAACAGAAGAAACGTTGAGTGAATAAAACGGACCTATTCCTAATAATATCTTTCCCCACATTGTTGGAAACTGCTAATAAATGCTTGTAATATGATTTGACATTTATCTATGCAGTATTTATATGAGCAAATTCCGGACACTTGTATGTACTTAACGTCTTGTAATAAATGGATTCTTAGTGAGGCTCCGTTCTTTAACGAATAAAATGTCCTCTTAAACCAAGAATTTTAAATATATTGCACATTATTCTGGACAATTATGAGCACATAAAAGAAATAATGACACCCCCCCCCCCAAAAAAAAGCTTTGTTCATACAGTGTCTTCAACCTTTTGGCTGAATCCTTGAGCTACTAATGCGACTGCAGGGCTTGGTGCGCACTTGCATGTTAAACAACTGAACAATGTTGGCACTGTGCAGGTCTTCCTTTCATTCAGTCCAATAACAAGTCCCCCATTTCTTATTTTTTTTCCATTTTTGTCTCCAAATGTCAAACCACAAAAGACTCCCATCTCCCGCCACCAAACCTTTTTTTCTCTCCCTCTCCCCTGAAATACAATCTTCAATAACATTATAAATCTGCCAAAATACCTTTAATAGGATTTATACCAGCATGTCTTCTGAATCCTGCCCCGAAAAAAGATTTGTTGGTGTCAGGTCCTTATTTTGCCAGGTGGCACAGCTTCCTTATGATTTTACTTTTATTTGATGAAGCCAACTTATAACATTCTAAAAAAAACTATTTTTCCAGTCACCTGCATCTGCCAAAGGTTGAACAGTTTTGTCTACTTTACATGATCATTTTATAATTTGTTTCTGTCTTGGCTTTTCTTGTTGGTTTAAAGTGGGCGGGGCTCAGTTGGTACAAATCAATGTCCCATCTCGACATTTGAATAAATATTTCGGTAAAAAGTTCCTTGCTTAGATTGCCAGCACTGTCAAGTAATTACTTCAAGAACATTTCCCCAAAATTTCACTATATCATTTATATAATAACTTTTATTTTAAAATACTGTGGATTAGTAAGGAAGTTTTCAGGAGCTTCAAATCTGAGGAAAAACCTGCTGCAATCCTGTCTCCAAGTAATGAAATTCATATACAGCATTCTTGTGAACACGATGTCTCAAGAATACCTTGAAGGAATTTATGAAAATGTGGTACAAATGTTGAGTTGGACTCAAGGATGAACTGATTGAATCTTGACGTTCAAAAGTCACTGTGACCTTGCAAACATGTTTTTGGTGTTGTGAACACAACATTTCAGGTAAATCTTAAAATAATTTCTTAATTTGGTACAAACATTCACTTGGACTCAAAAAGGAATAGTTTAGATTTTTGTGCCTGGAGGTCAAAGGTCAAGGTCACTTCAGCCTTAAACATGGGATTGGCCTCTTGATGTTTCAAGTCTGCCTATAGGATTTGTTTTTCACATGTTGACAAGTTGGGACTTGGACTCAGATGAACTGATTTCAGTGGTCAAGGTGAAGGTCAGGTTGGATTCATGTTATCGTAATAACATATAGCAATATGTCAGGACATTTGTCTAATATGGTCATGTCAATATTTTTTTCGATTTACATCAAATAGAAAACCCAATATAGACAATTATTCTCCATAACAAGTATGCTATGTTCTTGTAAATTACTATAAAAGCATGATTTGTAATTTCAGGGTGGACCTACTTATGCGGTTTAAGTATCGCTAAAAAAAATTAAGTCAAGATTTTAATTATACGTTAATTGCCGCAACTTGTCCTACAAATGGCATCAGGGCAGAATGTGTTTAAGGCTGCAGAAATATTCAAAAGTGATAGTAATTTACCATGCCCTTGTGTCTCTCTTGACTAACATCAAGGGGGGGGAAAGCGGCTCCCTCACTGTGTCTAGGAATAATAATTAATGCTGTTAATGTGGGACCGTCCTTGGCTGCTGTTTGGGTCCTGTACCACACGGGTCTCTTTGACCCTGTCTCTCTACAGGGGAGCACAAAGTGTGGAGGAGAGCCCTGCAGCTTCAAACCCGACACGCCGGCAACCTGAAAATAGAACACAGCTACTGTATGAGTGAAGAGGGGAAAAAAGAGTGGGACCATATGCTCTTCCTTCTGGCTGCGAAACAAGATGATCTAATTAAATCAAGTGCTAAGTTTTACATGAGTGGGACAAAGCTTCTCCTGCTGAGAGAAGGTTCAAAGTCAGATTGTTAGCGATTCCTTTATGGCACAGAATACCACACATCACTTCCATGCCAAGAGTTATTTAGTTAACTAATTAAACTTCTTTTCCACCTACTCTGACACATCGGTATAGACAATGTGCTATTTGTGTGAATGTGGCTGAATGTTATCTCCTTAATTTCATGCTTTCAACAATTCTTTTTTTAATTCTTGAGACATCTGAGCTTTTCTAACCCATGAGGATCTCGCATCTTCTGAGGAAGTGAAGTTAATAACATCCCAGGTGTTTGCGTCCCTCGTGACGATAGAGGAACAAAGCCGATTCACAGGACGACTAAACCAACCCGTTCTCCGTGTGCTAATAATATCCACTGACACTTATTTGAATATTCTCCTAAATATGAACCAAACTCATGTGTTGTTTACCTGCATTTCTGCAGGGAAAACATCACTGGCTGCGTGTGGGGCATTTACACATCAAACATCTCCTTCCTCATCACATGCGCTCTTTCACTTCTCCTGCGATCCTCTCCCATCTGCTCTTATCTCAGGTTTCACCCCATCTCTAATCCCTTTTCTACAGTAGTTGCTCAGGTGCCCAAAGACAAATTCATCGTTATCTTATAATCAGAATCAGATTGCAGCTTAAATTTCATTACATCTGGTACACATGCTCCCAGGCTTAAGATTTAATGAATGCAAGGCTGCAGAGAACATACTACCAGCAACTACAACAATAACATTGTGGAGACTGTGGCATGTTTGAAAGGCGCACACACACACACACACACACACACGCCATCCCTTTGCAGATTAGATCTGTCAGAGCTTGCACGTGCACACACGGCGTTTGAGTGACACCTAAGCCACTCTCCTTGCTGCACCGTTAAGATTCTAAAGTAAAATGTAATTGTTTTTCTGTGCTTGAAGGTTTCTGTCCTCGGCACCTCACACCAAACGTTGGTTCCCGTCATGTCAGCGTGACCCTGAGGTCCGATCATACAGAACTACAGAAAACACCTGCGTCTGATCAGAGCCTGTTCTTTTTCTACAACTGCAGCCTTTTAGCTTTAAAGCATCAAAACTCTGGAAAAACCACAAAACAATATAATTTGAGTGGTTTAAAAGCACATTAACCATATATTGACTTTATGACTCCAGGCCCATTGTTGCCATTAACCAAACTGAGGTTATTGTCATTATTTTAGAGATTTTGGTAAAAATTAGGAAGAGCTTTTACTATCTATAATTAAGAAATGTTACCCTGACATCCAGTTGCAATATCTCAACAGATATGAAATGGATTATTAAACATAATACAGATGTCCATTGTGCCCAAAGATTAAATCCAAATTACGTTATTGATCCCCCTGGGTTTTTTTTCCTGTAGCAACACCATAAGGTCATTTTTCCCCTTGAGATGTCATTCAGGTCAATATCAATTAAGATTGGCAGACTAGTTGGAAAGTCCAAACACCTCTTCTTTGTCTTGCCTTTTTCTCCTCAACATAACTGAGCTCAAGTTAAGATCAATATGTGATTTAGACCTTTTTCTCACACTTAGCTCCTCTTGCCTCAGCTTGATCCTTATTGAAGATCTTAAAATGCTCCCGTTAGTTTCTCCCTCTGTTAATGTTGATGTATTTCAAATTAAGATTGAGATAAAGTTAAGATCCTAAAGAAAACTTGACTGGTTTACACATGAGCCTAAACAATATCAGAAACATTTCTCAGTGATCAAATTCAAGACTAGGGAAAACTGAGAAGCCAATGACGGCAGTAGAAGAACCTGGTCAGGTTAATATCTCTGATTAAGTCTCCTGCTCTTACGAGACATAGAAAAGACAAATATTCGTTTTACCAGTTTTAAAAATTAACAAATACATCGGGAAATAAAATGTACAGACAATATTTCAAAGGCAACAGTTAAGGGAATAAATAAAGAAGTACATGTCAAATTATAAAACTATTGGTGTTTATTGGAGAAGTTGACTTATATTAAATTGTATTTTAATGATTGTAACCCAGGTTAAATCCTTCACAGCCACAATGAACCCTTGTAGTCGCTCTGTTGATCATATTGTAGATATGTGGTTATTTTCTGTCAAACCACATCTTTGTGAATTGCCTGACATTTCAGTTTAAAAAAAAAGAAAAAAAGGAGGGTTTAAAAACAGATGATTTGCTCCACTGGATGAACCATGAAGCTCACTGTGCCTCATGTACATTCATGATGCTCCGATGCTGGAGTAGATTCAGCAGATCTCTACTCAGCTTTACATTTTCATTATCATCTAGTTGATCCTTTAAAGCCGGAGAGCCTCCTGCTGTGAGCTGGTTGGTGGAGTCATTCATCAAACTGCAGACTGACGTTAAAGGACACTGAACATGGCTTTAGGCTGAGATGTTTTTACTGTTTTCATTCAGTCTTTGCTCATAATAAAGGTTTTAAAAGAAATTGGAGCTCTGCAGCCAGTTTCATTAACGCAGTCTAAAGAACACAGATTTGCTGGATCAACACACACTGCACTGGTAGACTGATCAGGGAGCATCAAACAGACAGCAAGGGAGGAACAGGCTTTATATAGGTGATCCCATTCATCACTCAGGTGGCTGCAATCTGCAAGATGAGGCTCAATCTACTTTCAGAATGGACCAATCAGAGCAGAGCTGCACCACACGGTCAGATACTACCATATAGAGGAAAAAGCATGCCCCGGTAGAAAATATAGCTATAGAAAAACACATTAAAATACACAGTGCAAAAACAAATTCAGTGTAATACATCAAAAATAATGTATGTCAGATATGAGGTAGGAATTGACTGGAAATTATAATATGTTGCTTGCTCAAATAGGTTTGATTTAATTCAATCAACTTGAAAAACCTATTGTAAAAATAACTTCTTAAAGATGTTAAGACTAAAGGAAGAAAGGGAGAAAGTCAAAATTGACATTGAAATATTTACATCGAATATTTGTATGTTGTAATATTAGTAGTAAATTGTTGTTTCTGTGCATTTCAGAGTGTAAAGGTAACCAAGTAAAACTCCCTGATGAACAGAAGAACCTGGGCTGAGAGGGAAAGAAAAAGACTAAAGCACATCACTAGTTCCACATTAAGATATATACGGTAAAAACACTAAAACTTATATTAACAATAAACACAAAATCTGTGTTTTTACTCCTATCACCTGAAGGCATCCATATTTAGATCTTCAACCTTTTTTGTAAGCGGTAACATTTGGAACAAATAAAATTAAGAGATCTTATCCTTCCTTTTTATTTGGATTTGAATATTAATCTCTCCACAAGTAATTGCCTCATGCATTCATTTTCTGATAACAGTATAAATTCTCACATATTGCAACTCTGTGCTTTATTTGATTAAGCACCATGTTTTCTACCCTACTTCTACAAATTTTTTCTCTATGGCAACTTAAATGATCATTTCTTTTTGGATGATAAATGTGAGGTTTGCCTTTTTGATGTATTAGATTAAATGTGTTTTGGAATTCTATATTCTTTATTGTATTTTTCCACTTTTTATCTTTTCTATAGAGGCATGCTTTTTAAACTACGAGGAGTGTCTGAGAGTGCTTCCACAGCTCGGCTCTGATTGGTGGAGTGGACTGACTCTCCATCATGCAGATCCCAATCACCTGGGTGATGAATTTCCCTGTCCACATAAAGCTTGTTCCTCTCTGCGACTCCTGTTTGACAGCGTCTGCAGAGCAGCTTTGTTAGACTGAGAAGTTGAGGTGTTGAATTGAATTCGCTGCAAAGTTTATCGGTGCAGTTTGTCAGACGTTTTTGCCGCGAGCGCAGACAATGTCCTCGCATCATTTGGTTCACCTAACTAATAGCTGACAGAAGGAGGTGGTTGAACTCAACTTTGTTCATTGTCTACCTCCTAATTCCACACGTCTGTCTGTCTGTGTCTACTTAACACTTACCATGTCTCTTGTAAATTACCTGAGAAAGTTTAGTATCCAGTTTTGTGTGATTTGGACATGCAATATGTTCAAAATTAACAAAATGTAAATAAACAGCCCACCATGGTCTCCGTCATGGCAACAACATTCACAGAATCACTTCCTGTTAAGTAATTTGTCTTCAAACTAAAAGCACACATTTTTTCATTGCTGCAATGTTTTATACTGGGCTAAATTACAGAGCTTCTTAATTTTGAAGTTGTGAACTTGGGTCCGAAGATTGTGTCAATTGCTTAACAGACCTCTGAAAAAGCCGACATGCAATGTATGAAAACATAACAGCAGTTCAGTAAATCATTCAAAATGATATATAAACCACACGCATGAAGAGTAACAAAGAAAATTCTGTTTAATGTTATGAAAAACACAAACTATATTTGCATTGCAGATAAACTTAAACTAACTTCACTCTGCACCACAGACTGTTTTATAAAAAGCTCTGAACACAATGTCCAGAACATAAACAAAAAGTGACAGTCTATTCTAGAACTGTTAGAGGAGGACTCACTAATGACCAGGATTAATTCTGAAGTAGCTCTGGAGCATTAACACAGGACAAGAGAACAGCCCAATCCATACAGGCAGGTTTAGAACAAGCACTGCACTAGTTTATCACATTATCAGATTTAGACGGTAGGTTTTCTCTTCTTGATCTAAATTAAGATGAAGCCAGAGACGACGGTTTCCAATGTTGTATTTGTTAGCGTGTCGAAATGGAAAATGTATGAAAAGCGTGTTTTGTAAAATTAATTTTTTGATTAACTCTCAAATGAAAACTTTGTTATGAGGCTTAATACAACAACGTAGAAACGTAACATTGATATTTGAGAGATGCAGCCACATGTAATGCTTGGGTGGTCGCCTCTAATCGCATTAGAAACCCAATATCTTCAATTATAGCCACTCCTCAATCTCAAAGGTTATTAGAGAGGAAAAGCCTGGTGTTAATATTTCTGTATGACAGTCCCTGTGTTGTAACACTATCTCGTTTTCTCTCCTGTTTGATTCATATGCAAGTAGGTCAGTGGCGGCAGCGCCGGGCTATGAATGGGCTCTGTTAGCTGCAGATCCACAGGCTCGGAGCAATTACACATTAACATGGAAGACGCTCTGTCCCAGACTTCCTTTTATTTTAAGCTTGACCCTTCAGTTCTCCCCTCACCAGCCCAGACCACACAGCAGCAGCAGTCTGTAACATTTAATAATTAGACTTTGGTGTATTAGGGTAAGGGAGGTGGGAATCCTCTTGAAAATGTCTTGTTGAGCAGATCAATCAACCTTCACGGATAATCTGAGAATGGACCTCATCCTCAACTCGCACTAAAGGTCAATCAAGAGTTACATCCTCAGTAAGCACTAAATATTCATCCTGCAAGTTTTGAACATTACAAGCAATCACAGCAATATGGCAGGTGGACGTGGGCCACTTCAGGCAACGATGCGGCACTCCTGGCTTCTTGTGCCTCGAACAAAATGGATGTGAGCCTAAAGTGGACCAGTTGTAAAATAGCAAATGTGTTCCAAATATTCCAAAGCAAATGTTGGCCGTTTTTGGTAAACATGCGTTACAGTAACAGACATGTCAATGAATCCATGGAAGACGTGTATTCCAGCTTCCTCCTCAATTTTAGCTGCTACTTTAGTATAACCAAGCTTCCCTTTTTGTAGCCTTCTCCAGATCTGTTCCTCGGTTTTTGTTCTGAAATGAAAGACCTGGTATAGAATCACGTCCACTTTCACAATTTCAGTGAAGTAGAAGCATCGCAACAGAAACTGGAAGCTTCTGAGCGATGGATTTCAAGTCTCATAGCACAGGATTTGAGTACATATGTCAGAGTTTGTTTCCCATCTTTGCTTACATGTTTGGGTAATGAGTGTAGCTTGAGGGGAAATGTATTTGCTTGACTGTAACATAAAATGCATGAAAGTGCAATTTCCTGAATGGCGTGTGGGTTAGTTCCCAACCTTCTTTGCTAATGACCCCTCAAAAAGAAGCGGTGTCTCGTCAAGGCCACTTGATGCAGTATCAGATTACTTAGTTGTTTGCAGTTCCCCCAAATGTTTTCCTCTCTGTTTGTCAGCTGCTGTAAATCAAAAGGAAAAATGTGATATAAGATGACTGAAGCACTCTAATATGTTCAATATGTAGCAGCAGGCAGTAGCTGACTAACTACAAAGTACTTTTGCCACAATATCGAACCTTTACGTTTTTAAATATATATATTTTGAATCTACAGAAACAAAGGGTTTGGAATCCAGTGAGCAGGTCCTCAATTAGTAATAACACCTTGTAGATATGTGGGTTGACGAAACACATTTTCATGTTGAATTCAAATATTTTTACACTACAGGTTTACAATCCAATTCAATAATTCATAATAAAGCATTTTGAGATGAAATAAAGACATTTTAACCCCTACAGGCTATAATTGTGTTGGATGACTGTCACTTATTGGGGTATTTTTACTCTTTGGTATCTTTTTACTTAAAGGAACTGAACTGATCTAAATGTTTTGGGTTCTCCTTCAGCTGCTCTGTCTTACCTGGCTCACTTCAGTGTGTCTACAACACCTTTCCTCCATTACAAACTAGTGGTGTGTAATTGTGCGTGTCCCACAGTGCCCTCCTTATTCATCCCAAATCTGACTGCATCCCGACTCCTCTTCTGAAATGTTTCACCAGCTCACTACACTCCGCTGCTGTTGTAATCCTTTGATTAGCTTTTTCACTCTGGTTTCTACTTTACTCGCCCAGGATGCATTCTGACTGTGCCTTCAACTAAACCCATTCTGTGAACATTGCATTAAATATTGATCATCATATCATGCGAAACAACTTTTTTTCTCCCTCGAATTGCTGCGCTAGGCTTAATGTGTACTGTGCAACATTTACCACTAATGAGACACTTGACATTCTGCAAGCCATCTTCTCCACCGCCGATTTGATCAAATCTTTAAATTTTGCAGATTATTGAAACGAGTGCAAGAGTGGGATTAAAGCGGTCTCCGATTTATTTCTTTATAATCATCGCTGAGGAAAGCTTGCATGCAATACAGTGAATAATACATATTTAATGTGATGCAGGCAGTGTAGAAATGTGAGCTTAGAGTGAGAGGAAGTACTGACATTAGCCAGCCATTAAAAAAGTCTCTAGCCAGGAGGATTCTCTGTTGGATATATCAGGAGCGATATCTGACCATGATGCATTCTGGGAACTTCTTTCTTGGGGCGAGTCTTTGGAGCTAGGATTGTTTGACATTACTGACACAGTGTATAGCAGTTAATAGTATATTCTTACCTGTTGTGCAGCTAAACACACGTCCAATTATTCATTTAGAATTTAAACACCATTGACAACACAAACACACACTGTCACGCACACACACACAAACAATCCAGATGCTGCAAACATGAAAATATCCGTCTGTTTATATTGACGTACTCTGAAAGGCTCCATTTTAAAAAAAGGAGCTATTACCAGCATGTGTAGAATTCATCACCTTTAGTCAGTAGCTTTTGTTTTTCTGGTGTGCACGTAAAGAGGGGGCCTCTTACACTTACACTATGGTATCATTTAACATTTATTTTTTTATTTTAAATAGTACAATAAATATACTACAAACGAACATTGGCTTTGGTAGAGTTACAAGTTCATCATTTCCTCTCCACTTCACAATAGTGGACATGACCTTTTATTTTTAAATTTTTTTTATCTTTCATTCATGAAAAAAACGGACGTATCCCGATGAATAAAAACCTGGACTACAGATCATGTCCCCCTACAGAATCATAACAAGAGAAAAAACTTTACAATTTCATGCATACAGATAGGTTTTAATGCTTCAAAAGACATACAAGAGTGGATGGCCACAGTAAACTTGAATTTATTGACATAAAAACCAATATATCTTCTATCCTCTTATCCTCACACAGGTTTTGACAAGACTGTGAAAAACGAACGTGACAAAGACGGACAAAAAACGGAAAATCTACAAAACAAAAACAATGGCAGCATTTCTGCTGGTTCTGGAAATTTACAAGAAATTGTTTGTCTTCTGCGTTGAGAGCAGAGTGTTTTAAAAATTTGGGCGTACTGCATGACGATGAAAAGATAAAGCCAGAGATCTACAAGCATATTGAGTTGTCTTGACAGAAAAATGGTTCAAGTCACATATTTGAAGATTTAAAAACAAAGAGGAAACAAATCTATGTATTAAGGGCTGTAAAAAATTCTGTGGTAGATACTTAGTGGTCATAAGCAAAGAGAGTGCATAGTTTGAACAAAGAGCATAATTACAATTAGGGCAAAAATAAAAGACCAACAAGACATTTTCTGACGCTGCAGGAGCAAACTGCTTAATCTGGCTGATTTCATTACCTGCCTCTACTTTGGATAAATCAAGAAAAACATTCCCATACAAAACAAAGGAAATAAGGAAAATTCAAGCCTGTTAAAGCTAAATATGTGATAACCTTTGGTGGAAGGGTTGAGTTTCATACACCAAACCAGACATTGGATCATAACCCTTTTTGCACGCCCATCGCAACATTTCCCACTCGTCAACTCCGTCCGTTTGATGAGGCACAGATGATCCGACAGCAGCGAGAGGCAAAAGCCAGCAGCAAAGCCAACAGCACCATCTTGGTTTCCTTTTTTCTCATCCCAACATTTGGTACAAGACATATTTTTCATATGTGTGCGGTCCGCCGAAGCAACATAACGCCGCCATGCTGCACTGATCTGCAAGCAGGGGAAAGAGCATGCAAACACCACTGCTGGACACTAAACATAGAAAAATGGATGCAGCTCAGATCCACCTGCGTCCACTGTGGTGTTTAAGAGTCAAGGGGCTGCTGGTGACAGAATATTATTGCCACAAATTTCCTTTCATTCAAACAAACAAAACCTAGAAAAATACATAGCACCACAGATGAGAGGAAATATAGCACCAGGGTTCTTTGATTGTTATTTCCATTCAAATGTGACATCATCTCCCATTGCATAGCCAGATGAGTATTTCAGGAAAAGGAAAATAGAAGCAGTTTATTAAATTAATGATAATTGCCACCAAGGTAGGTGGTTTGTTCCGAGGGCACAAAAGGAGGAATGTATTTTTCTTTTCATTAGTTCTGCAAATCAACTGTCACATAATATCACAGAGCTTGTTTTCGTCTCTTTTTTTTATTTCCATTGTGTTCTTAAATTACAACAAGATGTGCTCCACAACCTCAACAAGACAGGACTTCCCAATTAGTTTTTTTCCTAGTTTTTTTTTTCAATTTACAAGTCGAATTTCCTCACTTTCAATATCTCTGCAATTGTCGGTGTTATCCCTGTATCCATCATCTCCTCCTCCTCCTACCTCTACAATTAATAAAGTCACATGCACGTTTTGAAGCCAGAAGCAATAAACATTATCAGGAAAAAAATATACAGAATGTACTTACAAACATAAAAATTATTTATATATATATTTATATATATATATATATCTATATAGAGGATCCATTCCAAAAGAATGGAGGGGACAATTATGCACAAGCAAGAGCTCCTAGTAGTGAAAGAGCAAAAACAACCCAACAAAAAGTGGAAGAAGCCAGGGAGATGAAGGAAGACGAGATCAGAACCAAAGATGAGGGGGGAAAAAAAGCCAAATCAGATGGAGTCCATGGCAAAAAAACTGCACTCGTCTGGAATGCTGCAGCTCTCAGGGTCGCGTCCGTTGTTTGGGACCAGGACGTCTAAATCAAGTGATGGGTTAGGTGTGTGTCTGCGTGAGTGTGTGGCGTAGGAGGCAGGATCTGACATCCAGTTTCAAAACTTGCATGTGATGGAGAAGGCCCACTGAGGTTGTTTCGTTTTTCCTCTATTCCTAAAAGAATTTCACTGCATCCTCAACTTGATTTCATTTTTACTCTGGTTGCTTTATGGAAAAAAAAAAGTAGACTTTTTTTTCTTTTTTTTTTTTACAAATAGAATTGTCCTTTTTCTTTTTCAAATGTTTTTTTTCTGAGAAAACAAAATATGCTTTTCTTTTTCTCCATTTGCTCAGTAAACAGTCTTAGCCCATGAAACAGACGGGGCCCACTTCGAATCCGAACTTCTGCGTGGAGCCGCCAAAGTCGTTGAACATGAGGTCCACAAACGGCACCTGCTCCACCTTTGGCGTGTTGATCTCGAGTACGGTCTTTTCGTAGCCCTTTTTCAACTGCGAAAAAGAAACACCGGAGAGGAGAGTTGGTGCATTGAAGCTAAACATCACGTTCTTTTGTAGAAGACAGAGCGGCTACAAATACAACCAACATCAGTTTCTGACAGTGTTCATCAAATAGCTCATTCACACTTAAATTAGCCAGTACATACCTGCTAAAGAGGAGATTAACTCCTTTAACATTGACAATAGAGGAGTTTGCCTCTCTTCAGTCATGTTCAGCGCTACAAACGCAAACACAACTGAGGCTCTCTCTCACCTCGTTGTCTTACCACATTAGCGCGTTCACCTTGGTGTCATGTTTCCAGAAACCGGAGCAGATACAAACTTGTGTCTAATGCAGTGTAATTTGACCCCGGAGTGAATACCAATTGAATCCATTCTCTTTGCAGACAATAGCCAGATGTTACTATCGCCAACCACCCAGAGACACTCCCACAAACATCTCCTTGACTTACCGCACAGCCATCGACCACGGCGCGGATGTAGGGGTTGTTATCGTACGACATCTCTTCATCGTTGGAGCCGAGGAAACGAACGGCCTTGTCGTAGTTTCCTTGATCCTGGTCGTGCCAGGCCACCGACTGGTAGCAGTTGTACGTAATGTTCTGTCTGGCTGCTGCGCTCAGCAACCGCAGGAAGGTCATCTGGACCACGCCGATGGGGTTGCCCTCGGCGTCCACGTAGGAGAGCTGCGATTTAAAATAAAGGGATGTAGACTGAAAACCAGGGGCAGGCAGCGGTGTAAAGAATGAGTGAGTAAAAAGAGAGGAAGGATTGTCCTGAAGATACAATAGATTTAGTGAACACACTGTCAAGTCTATACTGTGCAGTGCTGCTGTCTCCTGGGAGTCGTTCTGAATTAATTTATGGCTTGTAATCTCTGTTCCTGTTTCACTGCTGCATTGGGATTTCTCTGTTTCTTATTTACAATGGTGTGGGAATCCAGGTGTCATCTGAGGATACACACAATTTATTTACACTACCCTGCTCTGTTGCAGCACAGGCAAACAGAACTTAACAGTGTGTGTGGCACGTAACACAACACATTAACCTGATTATTAAAGGACAACAGTGGTGATATTATATTTTTTTGTCGACATATTCCATGAAAAGACCAGAACCTTCCATGCTAGAGTTTGTCTGCCCGTCTGATTTAACTATCCTATTAATTTCAGCCCATTCATTCCTAATTCAAAGCATTGTAAATATTTAAAGCCAGGTCACAAATATAAAGTTACCTCTGCCAAGGACGTTATCTTTTCACCCCCGGTCTGTTTGTCTCTCAGTTGGTTTGTTTTTGAGCAAGGGATTTTCACGAAACTTGGTTGAAGGATAAATTATGGATCAGAGGAGAACCCATGATATTTTGGTGCAGTTTAGGGGATTGATCTGATTATTTTTTTCACTTCCTTTAGCATGCGATAGAGAGGGCATCTTTCAACTTTTAGTTTTCCCAGAGAACAATTCATGAATCTTGATGAAAAATATCAGGCACATTTAGAGGACTGATATTTATGAGCGTGCGAACTTTGGTGCAGCTTGATTGAATTTAAGGGAACTGTTGGGACTTGGCAGAGGTGAGGCTCAGTATTTCCCTAAAACAAACTGTACAGTATAGTTTGCTGCATACTTTACTAAAAAGGTGCATTCAGTTTTTTTTCTTTTTCAGCGGGGGTTTAATACAAATTAATTGCACCATTGAACATTTTCAACGCCAGACTGGTTAAGCCAAGATGCTCTCAAAATTAACTACAAAGCCCACATTCATCATCATGAAGGAAGATGTCAGCCTGTGGAACAGCGGCTCGCTGAAGCATTTTTAACAGTTTTTGCACATGGATTCCACAGGATACAGATACTATGTATTCATACTGTTGAATTGTTGTTGTTCATTTCATGTTGTTTTTGTATTTTCATGGAGATTTGTGGACAATATTGAATATTAGACTCACACTTAAGTAGCATTTATGTTTTTCTCTCCAGGGAAAGATGAGCATGGACCAATTATATCGAGCGATGACATTAGATAGAGTGATGAAGAGTATTTCCAAGGATAATGCCTGTAAACTGCACTGATGTGGAAAAAACCTGCCCAAATAAAGACCTATTATGTGATTGTCTAAATGTGTGAGAAGTGTTTAAACCATGAAAATGTAATTATCTGAATAGGAAATGCATTGCAGTAATATGATAATTACATGGTAATTAATTTATAATTAACCTAGGACTTCTCTTTTTTTCATTTTGTTATATCCATTTAAATGATTTCAGGCTCTTTGTAATCCTGACTGATGAAGACACAAGATTCGGAACAGGTCACAGTCGGGTTTAATGTCCGTTAAGTGACTATCAGCATATACCAACCATCAGGAATCCATTAGATCCACACGGTCGCTTTGTCTCTCAGACAAGCGGGACTTACTGATAGTAGAGCGCATGCAGCGTCCATGCCATGCAGCCAGAGCAGCAGACCTGTCTGAGTGCGTGTTCTTTCTCGACTTGTACTTGTGCACACACACACTCACCTTAGCACACATGCATATACAAACCCGGAGTACCAACACTCAAACTTTATATTTACGAAATCAAGCCTAATTACTCACCTGATATAAACAGTTTATTCTGTTTTTTATGTTTGAGTGTTGACACTGTGGCTCAGGTTAAAAGAAAAGTGTTCTGTAGTGTCTGCAGAGTCCCCATGCATTTCCTGATTCACCCCCACCAGTCGTCATCCCCCACAGTCTGTGAATGTAGCCCGACATCACCAGAGAAAACATTACCTCTTTACCATCACAGCCGCAAGTCAACAGTGGCTGAGTACCCAGAAGCCCCTGGGGTGGTGACTGAGTGCCTGACCTGTGCCTGACTCGGAGCTACTCTGCCAGATCTAAGTAGTGTTTAAAGGAAGATGGGGGGGAATGTGAGCGCAGCTGAATGGCTGCTTATGTTTCACCCCCCTATGGAGGATAGATGACTGAGGCTGGACCCTGTTGATCTACAGCTTAGAACATTTGAATGTGTAAGAAAGAAGTGTAAATTGATGTATTCCTATTCAGAACAAAACACCTATGGATACTTCTATTTCCTGGATCATGAGAGTATTGAGGCACACAGTCACCCTTGGGAGATGCTCTCTTAATGCAGCAGAGGTGTGGCAGAGTGGAGTATCCAGCCAGGAGTCTCTTCAGTAAGTACTTCTGTTTATTAACCCATTAAGACCAGATGCAACATATGCTTATACATACCTTGAGTCCAGGTGCGACGTTTGAATGCTTCTCCTGTTTAGCACTGGATGAGATGTGTGCTTCTCATCCGCAATGTAATGACTAATTGTAATTTGCTAAAATGCATTATGGGAAATGTCGATTGTTTGTAAGCATGTTGTTCCTGCTTAAAAAATGTGTAGCGTTTAAGACAATGGCTGATGATCTAAGTGATGAGTGAGTGTCATAGATGAAATAAATGATAAAAAGGTGATGTTCCTGCTAAATAATTAACCGAGTCTCAGTTATTTGGCGCCTGAAGCCTTAATGGGTTAACCTCCATTACTTGTCAAACATGTTGCATCAGCATATTCAAATCCTGCCTGCATGGTCCACAAACCTCTTCTCCATTTTCCTCGTGAGAGTATCAGCTTTGTTGCTGGACTGAGCGTGAGAGCAGCTTGTGCCGAATCATGCACCACAAACGCATAACCCACAAGCAAGGTGCCAGTGCATATACATACTTCTTAGAGCAGAACCAGAAACATGCAGGACCTCGGCCACGCAGAGTCCGGGCCTCAGCCAGGACTCTGGGACCGCAGGCGAGGGGAAACTTACCAGGGAACCTCTCTTGTAGTGACTATACCATGTGCCTGGCGAGTCTTTGGGCCATTTTGCCATTTTGCTCTGCAAAATATAAGAGGTGTTTAGGAAAGGGAAAGTCAGGAGTCTGGCTTACCAGTTTACCACGTTTGAATTCACTGAACCAGGACCCGGGATTCTCCTTTACCCAGGATGTGAGCCTAGCCTGGGGTATGGATCAAATGAGAGGTGGAGCCGGGGGAAGGAAAAAACAGCAGCGTTAAAGAAAAGAAACATCTGACAGAAACACATCCACAGTTTTTCTCTCCTTCTCCCCTCTTCCTCCTCCCGTTTGTCCTCTGAGGAATCCTGCAGACCTGAAACGGTATTGGTGAGATCAACCACAACAGACCAGGACAGGCGATTTTAATAAGCCATTATGCCATTTTGTACAGTATGAACTGAAGCTGGCAGCAAATTGCTGCTGAAAAATTCATGAATACACAGTGATTAATTAAGAAATGATCGCCTGCAACAAGCTCTTACGTCTCGGCCTCTCTCCCCGCTGTGTGGTGTTTGTGCTGTGCAGCCATGGCGTAACTTTGTTATGCCATTAAAAGCTGTGAGTTGGCCAACAGGGCACAGCTCTAATGGTCTCAGGCATGACAATGATGAATTCTCCATAATTAGATAGCAGGGTTTGATATGAGAGTGTCGTCAATAGCTTAATGCATTAATGAATGAATGATGGGAATGTGAGCACTCAGCGTTGGGAGACTGCATACATTAGACCCATGCTGCCTTGAAGGTGACCTTTTAGTTGTTTTCACCGGAGTGGACGGAGCACAGGAGGGAATGTATCCTTGCAGTGACTTTCTCTTTCTCTAAAATCCATGAAAGCACGCCAGGCTTTCTTGTTGCATCCCCACTGCTACGTTTTCGTTTAAAAAAAACGCATCAACTCTGCTTTGGATAAGTCTAGCGTCTACACCACTCCACAGTTTTAGAGAATTTTGGATTTAGTTTGAAAACTTAAGCGGAGCGTTTTAGTCTGAACGGAAGAAGAGGAACTGAGATGTTTGGAAACAATGATGTACAGTACCTGAGTATTATCAGTCACGATGTAGCCTTCACTGATTCATCGGGCTCTCATCACATGACCCCCCCACCCCCTCAACATGGATAATCAATTGCAAGTGTTGCTGACCGTGTTGTCTTAGCTAACAGCTGTTGTACAGATACAACTGCTAACGTGCATAGGAGACGAGCTATTATTGGAGCAATCTGAGACAATTACCTTGTCCAGCTGTACACGCATGCCTTCATGTTAACACCGACACATGCATGCCCAGTGTATGCGAGTGGTCACAGGGACAGGGATTAAAACTGATACAGAATGAAAATGCGGTTTTCAAACAGATCGTGTGCTCTTATAATTACTGTGCCAATCTAAACGTGTGTTAGTGTGTTCAGCCTCAGTGCAAAGACAAGGCAGCTCACAGGCTTTTTTTTTTTATGATGAGAGCAGCCCATCACCAGCACGCTATAAAAAGTCTTGCTTCATTATTCTGAGCTTAAGCAAACTCTTGCTCCTCTGAGGCTTGGTGAGTGCGATCATTAAAATGGCTGTAGCACTGTGCTATAACCCAACTCCCCCCTCCCCTCTCGACTTGTCAAAGACAGTGTTCCAAGTGTTTCACCACTGCTGCTACTCTCCTCTCCACGCTCCATGCATAATGAAGCAAAAATCTCCTCCGATGTGCCTGTCAGCTGCCAAATGCTTTCTCAGGTGATGACATTCTATCTAAAAATGGCACCAAAGTATGGATGAATTCAGATGATTGTGTGAGTGTGTTTTGAAAGATTGTCTCCCCGCAGTTAGCGACTGTCAGAACCAAACTGAGATTTACTATGTTCGTAAAATAAGTCACTGTCCTCATGGGAAATCCAGGGAGTCGTGGTGACTCATCTTCCGTGGCTTCCTTCATGACAACACAAGGTAATCTCATGGAGGCTAATTATACGAGTACATGTGGAGGTACAACAGAGTTCCAAATATCGCTGTCTGGAGATGCACGGGTTATTTATTCTTGCATGCAAGTTATTTATTCTTGTGTTCAAGTTAGTCCCAGGTATGAAAAAATACATTCTGCAATATTCAGCAATTTTCCACTCATTGATCTTATATTAACACTTCTGCCATTAGGGCAGGAAGATCCTTTCATGGTATTATTGGGGCATTCATTATGCTTACAGGTGGAATTCACATTTATAGGAACTCACCATGCGAACAAATACATTTTTAAGAAATTTGGGATAAGAATACAAACATGTTTTTGTATGATGCCCAATGTATGACGATTTGGTGAGAATTAAAATGAATTGAATTAGAATTAAGTTCATTTATTGTCATCAAATCCCAAACAGGATGCTGAAAGTGTTCAGTGTGAGTGTGTTTTTGCGCAGACAGACGTACCCCTTCAGACTTCTTGTCAGGGTAGATGCAGCTCTCTCCACCTGCTGTGAAGTTGCAGTAAACCTTGAAGGAGTCCCGAGAGCAGCCCTGGTTTGGATCAATCCAGTACTCGCCTGAAGAGGAGAGAGAGAGGGAGAAAACAGAGGGCATGCAGTTGAAGAGCTGCACGTATCCTGTTATCCTCCAGGTCAAGATCATGTCTGACACTGTCATGCATGACTATATCTACACAATTGTGTGTTGCGTCATTTTTGGAAAATAAAAGGGAAAGTTATCAAAATGGCCTTTAAAAATAGTCTAAAGTATATATATATATTTTTTTAAATCCATCCAAAAGTGAGTCCTGCTGCTGAGGTGGAAATTGAAATACTTTTATTATCTAGTCCATATGTACACAAGTGTCGAGCAGCTATGATGGATTAGCGGTTGAAATGTCCAAACTGCAGAATGATTCCCGGGCTGCATCTGATTATTTTCATTATAGATAAATCTGGCAATTATTATCTCCAATATTCGGTCTGTTAAAGGTCAGAAAAAGATATTCTAAAGCCCCTGGGGATCAGACAACAGATACTCATTTAGATGGAATGTGATACGAACCATCTGGGAAATCAGCGTGGCAGAGCTGCAGATCCTTGCAGGTGCGAGCGGGGTTGGCCTGTGTGCCAAGCGGGTGCTTCATCTGCTCGATCTCCAGTTTCAGGGAGTTGAGCGAGCCAAAGATCTCCTCCATGCCGTCGTCGTAGTCCTTGTAGTTGGCGTCCACAGCGGCGTCGTCCATCATCTGGCTGGCGTCGATGTTCCTGCGCATTCGGCCCTTCATGGGAGCATGCATGGGGAGCGGGTGGATGACATCGCCAGGAGGACCCTGATGAGGAGAGATGAAATGAAAAATACAAATGAGGTATGGATGGTAATTAGGATTAATGTCCATAATACCAAGAGATAATGACTTGCATTTTACGATAACAATAATAATGACCAGAGGACGATGCATTGACTTACAGGAGGGCCAGGATGTCCAGGTGTACCAGTCTCTCCTTTTGGTCCAGTTTGACCCTGAAGAGGACGAAGACATACTCTATCTTTAACATCGAATAGTTTTAGAGAGTCATGAAATGCTCTTCATCGTTCCTGATGGATTTAATCTTTAATTAAAAACACTTACCGATGACCCTTTAGCTCCTTTGGGGCCAGGAGGACCCTAAAGAATAAAGTTCACAGAGTAATCAATGTCAGCTTCAACATCACATGCTACTGAGTTGGACACAATCATATATAATGGATTTAGTCTTACAGGTAATCCAGGAGGACCCAGGGGACCGAGGGGACCTGATGGACCACTAATACCCTAAAGTAGAAACGAGAGTGAGACAACAGAGAAAACGCCGTTTGTTTCTGATGCAACAGTATTGATTAGCATGAGGGATAATCACACCGGATACCACATTTTGCCTTTTGCTTAACTAAAGACCACAAACATAAAGACTATCCATAACTTCCATTGGGCAGATTGTTGGCACCAATGGCGCTAAGCTTCTGCGGCACATGCAGTTTTTGTATAAAGATGTGAGACTTTTTTTTCCATGTTTAGTTTTGTTTTCTTACGTTGTCTCCTTTGGGACCATGTGTTCCTGGAGGACCAGGAAGACCCCTGTCACCCTTCTCTCCCTGTTCACCTGGGGGTCCGATAAGACCAATAAGACCCGGATGTCCCTGTGGGCAGAGGGAAAAGTCAGTTAGTCAAAAATGCACTATCACAAACATTAGCCCTATCCTATATCTATCTGGCACACCCTCTAATCATTAGGGTAATGATCTGATGGCTGGAGGCAAACAACATATCTAATCAATATCTAGATAAATAGGTTCATTAGTCTTTGCTGAAGTATTTACTGTAGCTTTATGCTGCACATGAAAGCATTCGGAGCTGTGGAGCAGGTGCTGGAGGGGCTCACCTTTTCTCCTTTGACACCTGAGTCTCCTTTCAAACCTGGCAAACCAGGAGGGCCCTGTGAGAGGGGGAACAGATGAATACAGTTTCTGATCAGGTATATATAAGTGTATGAAAATACTTGAGTCCGAAGGCCAGGGGTCACTTCAACTCACCATAGGCCCAGGAGGCCCATCTGGGCCTGAAGGACCAGGCAGACCTTGCTCTCCCTGCACAGAAAAACAATACATTTTAAGTTTAAATATATATCACATATCCTATGTTCTGCTGTTTATCATAAACTGTTTATGTAGCCTTGTTTTACATGCATTTACATTTAACAACATTATACAACTTCAGCATGACTGTGATGAATTGGTGTGAAGGCACAAAGCGTTTTACTCACCACTGGGCCGGGGATACCCCTGAGACCTTCAGAACCAGGCTTGCCAGGTGATCCTTGAGGACCAACAGGGCCTGTCTTTCCTTGGGGACCTTCCAAACCAGACTCTCCCTTTCACACAGAAACACAGATACAAATAAACATTTGTTTCTTGCTCATTTCTTGTTGTGTTTTTTGACACTGTTGGTATGAAGTGTCTTTTGCATTATTTGTTGGATGTGTTACCTTGAATCCTTTCTCTCCTTGTCTTCCCTCAGGTCCTGTTGCTCCATGGGGGCCCTGTTTTAAAAACACACATAGATGACAAAGATTAAAATAGAAGAATACATAAACAGAACATTTTGACACAGAACACAACACTTTTGCAGCGATGGGAGGAGAGTGCAAAGGCTGGTACTCACTCGTTTTCCTGGTGGTCCAGAGGGACCAGACTCTCCAGTGGGTCCAGGTGAACCCTAGTTTAAAATTTCAGAGGGTGAAGATTAAATCAAAATGAAACAACTTGCAATTTAACAGAAAATTTCCATAGTGCTGTAAAAAAGTGACACTCACAGGCTGACCAGCCTCTCCATCATCTCCCTTGTCACCAGATGGACCATCCAACCCCTGTATAGGAAATAAACAGATCCTCAGTCAAGCTGCATTATATAAAAAAAACCCCCGTAAGGAATAGAGTTTGCACACTTCACAAGTTATGCCATACGTACAGCAGGACCAGGCTCTCCAGGAGGGCCGGGGTCTCCAGGGAAACCACTTGGACCCTGAAAACCAATAAAAGCTGCATTAATTTCTTTTCTCTGAGATTTAGAGACACTTTAGAGACACCATATAAAATAAACTTTCATGAGATGATTACAGAATAAAACGTACTGGGCTGCCTTTAGGACCATCATCTCCGGGGGGACCCTTGGGGCCAGGAGGTCCACCTGCACCAGCCGGACCACCCTCTCCCTTTTCTCCTCGTTCTCCTCTTGAACCCTGGAATAAAAAGCAGTTAGCAGAAATTTCAGTTCAGAGAGACTGGTAAAAATTGGGAAAAAAGTGGGAAATTGAAAACTTTTCTTAAGTGGTGAAATACTTTGTATTTTTCAGTCTTTGTTGGATCTTTTGAAAAAATGGAGAAAAGAAAATGAGCTAACTCACTGGTGGGCCAACTTCTCCCTGAAGACCTGGTTCTCCTGTTTCGCCGGAATCGCCCTGGTAAGAGAGAGAGAGAGAGAGAGAGGGGATATTAGAGGGTAAGACAGAGATGTACGTTATCAGATCGGTGATTTGTTGATGCGATGCGGTTCTAAAAATCCCATCATTTATAGTTGCTCGCACTGTCCAGGTGCCCTTGTCACCCAAATGGGCACGGAAAGAGATGACACAAGACATTTCAATCCATCAAGTGCAGGTACATTGGACGACTGGCGTAAAGAGGGTGCTGACCTCACTGTTCTCCTGGGCCCTGCACATATATCTTGTCCCCTTGCTCCTGCCTTATTGGATAGTTGCCCTGTTGACTCACCTATACGCCGGGCGCTGTCGTTACTCACTGTCACATGAGCGTACCCTCCCGCCCTCTGGGCTCGAGTGCAGATGCAACACCTGTTTCAGGTTTTAAAATGATGCATTTAGAAGAGATGGCACGAGTTGATACTGCAACTTTGCAATGAGGAGCTGCACAGTGATGTGTTATGATAAGCATATCCAGATTCTCTGTAGCGTGAACAACAGGTCTGTGTTTGGACATCAACCGATGCTCCTAAATTAGCGTCAGGCTGTTTTCCAGAATCAATCCTGCTGCTGCTGTCAAGAAATCCACTGTAAGCAGCTGTCTGTATATAAAAACGTGACTGATCCTTGTTTTTTAGGAGCGCACGCTGACTTTATGCAAATGTTGCATCTAATAAGCTTTGTTCAGGCCTTGGCTAAGTCCGTACGAACAACAAGCTGCTCATGTCCACCACGGGGCGACCGCTCGAATCTGCTGACAACGGGGAGAACCGCGAGCGTGAGAGACAGCTGCTAATCACCGTTATATGAGGGATGCGTTTTCGAGAAAAAGCCCGAGCTTGGTCGCCTGCCAGGTCCCTTGGCCAGCTAATAAAATGCCAGATCAGCTGAGGCACAATTAGCCGGGAAAGCCATGTGTTTGTTTGCATGGGAGAAGGACAAGCAATCCTCGGGGATATTATAAAGGAGCAAAAGGTGATTCTATAGACTCGAAGCCGGAGGAAAAAAAGTAAATCCCACCATCACTTTGGACAGAAAGTGAGCTGAAGGTGCACAGCGTTGCAGTCTGGCAGCGGCAAAAGCTGCCAAAGCAGGCCTTTTCATAATGAAAGAGCCGCAACAAATAAGAGCGGGAGTTGATTTTTATGAGAGCTGCCGTTAATAATGGATTTATCATCTTGGACTTTCAAGCATGGTGCCGCTGAGTATTTATTCATCCTGCCTCCACTCAGCAACAGTGCTGTTGGGGGGGTGGCAGCCTGTCCGTTAGATTTTCTGTATGTCCGTCAATCGGCGGCGGAGGGGGGGGGGAATGATCATGTCCCATTTAAAAGGGTATCGTATAAATAGGCATGTGAAATATTAATGGCTGCAAAAGCCTGGTAAAGAGGTATCATTGACAGCCTGCACCACAGAGCACTCAGACAAACTGCTGGCGCACTGAATCTGCCTCTTTCAAAGTGTTATGAAAAACAGTGAGCTGGATAAAAACTGTATCACACCTGATGCATGCGCAGGGTACAATGAAAAACATGTTAGCTGCCATTGTGGTCTGGGATTGGCGATATCGAGCCCACTTGGGGACCTTTTTGTTGTGTAGGCGAATTTGCATACACTAAAAACTAAAATTAAAATACAGAGACAATGAACTCAATTTCTCTGAAGTGTTCCAGAGGTGCCATGATGGAAACGAGGCTTGTATCAGGATGAATAAATTATCAGTTGAATGAATATTAGCAGGTGGAGTGGATTTCCACAATGGCCGCACAGCAGCTCCTTTCATACATGTTAAAAACCACAGGCAGTTTCAGAACACAAAGGCTCCTCCGAGGGAAAACTATTATGTGGAAAGAGCAGGGCCCCAAAACACAAGGCAGCACAAAAATGATCATACAGCAGAGAAAATATGGTGTTCACATGGGCAGAGATCATACCAGGAGACTATAAAATGTTGAAAAATAGGAATAACACGCACATCAAATATGGGGTACTGATCACAAAACGTTTTGAGAAAGAGAGCTATACCAAATCCAATACTATTGGTTGGTAATAGTATTTATGACAGCCATTTAGCCTGAACCTTTAATGGTATTCCAACAATTGATGTGACTTGAATACTATATGTGAGTCTTTATTTTGTATTTTGTACTATTTGTCTATGTACATTTTATGATATCTACCATGATATATTTTGTGGTGCTGATACATCACGTGATTTGCCCAAAAATGCATTGTAAGCTTTTACGATGGCATCACCAGCATCACCAGCAGATGATCAAACATCACCAGCAAACAAATCCTTTAAGGCGAGTTTGAAGATCTTTTTTCAAACTTTTCAGGAGACAATAAAATCCCAATCTCTGTGTGTAAGTATGTAAATAGATTGTTTTTGCTAGACAAAGATATCAATGTTTGGCTATGGAATTAAAGTATGAAAAGTGTTTCTGTCTCCCTAAATAAGTGATCGTTCATTTAGTTGTCAATAAGATACAATTTCTATCAAATACAGAAACAAAAACATGGCTGAGAGGAATTAAATGTGACTTTAGAAATGTCTGTGTTTACACTTGTACCTGCTAAAGAGATGGAAGGTGCATTCCTTATGTGCTTATAGAAAGACTGTAGCTGCACGTCTGCACATCTGTGCAAGCCAGTTACCAAACAGGTGAGATTTACCTTTTCTCCAACAGCGCCAGGGTTTCCAATACCGCCCGGAGGTCCCTGTGGGCCGTCAGCTCCTGGGGGCCCTGAGGGGCCTCTGGGACCAGGGGGGCCAGGTGGACCCTATAGAGAAGAGACGAAACAGTTTAATTTCAAAATGCATTTCACCTACATACTGCTTGTGATCAAATATTTAGAATACTTCTTATAATAATCATTTCTCCAGTAAGCTCTTACCAATTGTCCAACGTCTCCAGTTTCACCTTTCTCACCAGGAGGTCCAGGCAAACCCTGAGGGAGTGTGCAAATAATTGTATTATTAGCCTCTGTGTCTTTCTTAATGACATTTGACCACAGTTTGTATTTTCCATTATTGTCTGCACCTGCAGCCCGACTGGGCCTGGAGGTCCGGGGAATCCTCTTGATCCTTCGTCTCCCTTCTGGCCGAACAGACCCTGCTGACCTCTGGGACCAGGCTCACCATCTGCACCCTGCGCAACACCACAGATAAAGGGGTCACATACGGGAGAGGCATGCAAACGCTGGTGGGCCAACGGATGTAATAAATCAGGCATTGAATGATGTAACTTACTGCAGGACCGGGAGCTCCGACAGGACCTTGAGGGCCAGTGGGACCGGGTGGGCCCTGCAGAGGAGATGGAAAAAAATCAAAATCCACAATCAACAGTTTTAAAATGTATGCATTCACCAGAAAATTGGATGAGCTTGAGATAAACAGCCACTTACATGTTCTCCTTTGTCACCCTTGCCTCCTTTCTGGCCTGACTCTCCGAGCTCTCCCTGAGGAATGAAAGCATCACAGTGTAAAGATGAACATCTCAATTACAAATAATACAAGTGAGAGGAAGATAGAATATGATTCAGGTTAAATCATCACAAAAGATATGTCAAAGCACTTTAAAACTCCACTACAAGTTTACCCTGCCTCTGAAAGGACACTTTCTTACATCACTCTCTTTCTGTCCGTGATAAATTTAGCTCACATCTAAAGAGGGTTTATCGTGATGGTTGAGTCACTGGTACTAGCAGCCAAAAACAGAATAGATAATCAGTCCTATCTCAACCTATTCCCAGAACCTTGCACAGTGCTTTCAACACCTCCACATGATGTGGGTGTTTGACGGAATTATGCTAATAACTAGCAAAGCCAAAGGCGTTTACTTTTGGGTTTAAGTCAGACAATGCTATTTGTGAGGCAGCGTTGGTCTTAAATAAAGCCCTTGGAGTTGTTCCCTTCCTGTGGACAGAACTTTTTAATGAGAAAGTGTCTGAATATGTGTAAATATTAGCTCTTTAGATCCTTTTTTGTTTGCATAGCAAATACCCTCTGTATTCTCTGTATCCGTCTGCACCACGGGGACTATCGTGAGGCCAGTTAAGAACTGAAGCATTCTTTAGAGGATAAGAGATTATCCTCCGAGTATCTCCGTGGCTGATCTTCTTGCAAATGTTTTTCGAGGGGGATGAGGAGTTATTCTCGCTACTGAATACGGGTCACTTTCACACAAGCTGCCACTGCCATCAAAGTCCTCCCCTCTCCTCTGCCTGTTTATACAGAAGGGTACAGAGCGGCAACGAGGCAGGATTGCATTTGAAGATCTGCTAATTGATGCAAACTCTGTCAGGCCAATTCCCCTCAGAGCATTTAAGGCCACGGGGAAAGAGACAAGAGAATTTCTGGCTTGGATCTCTGCTGTTAAGTTTAGAGTCTTTGTTAAGTGGTAAGTGTGTATGAATTGTATATTTGTGTGTCTGTGTGAAAAGCTGAAAGCTTCAATGCAGCTTTAGTGATTTGTGTTAAACTTTACCTTGTCTCCATCCTCTCCAGGTGGTCCAGGAGGTCCTCCAGGTCCTGGCAGACCCACAGGTCCCTGAATACCGTCTCTTCCAGCTGGTCCTTGAGGTCCTTTTTCTCCCTATAATAGGTTGTTTTGTTATAGTCCAACACCATGTTATAAGTCATCCTTAAGTTGCCTTTCTCCGTATGTCATAGTAATCTCTGGGATGTTCTTACCGGTCCACCTTTCTCTCCAGAAGGACCTGGAGGTCCCTGGGGGCCTGGACGTCCAGGAAGGCCTGTGGGTCCAGCTGGGCCAGAAGGACCACGTTCACCAGGAGAACCCTACAGCACAGACGCACAACAATATTATCAGTTATCAGACATAAGACCATTAAAGACAAAATCACAATATCCTATTTTAGACAAACTGCAAATTGGTATATTTTTGTATGGACAAGTGAGGTTGAAAGCAGAGATTCAGTCAATTGTACTCACAGCGGGGCCAGGTGGGCCGTGAGGACCCTCATTCCCTTTCAGGCCATGAGCCCCCTGCAGAACAAAAAAAATGAAGGCTTCAGAAAACAAACACATCTGTTGGGGAAGCACACATCCTGCCTTACACTGGACTCCCCGTCTTCAAACAGGCTCAGCGTGAGATGAAAAACCTCCTATAGTCCCCAAAGTGGAGGCTGAGAGAACACGGGAACAACAGTTATTTACCAAAAACGCTGCAACCATCCGTCACCTTACAAAGGAAACGTGTGAATCCCATCATTTCCGCAACCGAAAGTTAAATGAGAAGCTGCTCCTGCCAACAACTAAGTGTGGATTGCATAACAACTAGTACATGACTTTGTCAAGTTGGAATAAAAAAAATAAATAAATAAACAGCCTGGAGCAAAATGTTCCTCCGCTGAAGCCCACTCAGGGATCTGATATATCATGTCTGATTCTTGAGGTTCACCAGTCTTACAGGGATTTAATAACAGAACTATTATGCAATAACCAAGCTGTGGAAGACGTTGAACCTGTGTTGAGCTATTGTACTTAAGTGGAGTTAGAGGGCAATACTAACCACTGGGCCTGGAAGACCTCTCTCTCCGGGGAAACCTCGTGGCCCAGGAGGACCATCCTTACCCGCTGGGCCAGCAGGGCCAGGATCACCCTGTGTGATGGATGAAAACATTAGTTCTATAAATGCATGTTCCAAAATGTTGGACATTGAGGTTGCATTGATGGGAAATTAATATTGTAAGTGCTAATACAGGTATGCATTATACTGATGGGGTGCCAAATTGCTGCCTATAACACAAGATAATAATCAAAGCTTCAGGCTTCACCTTGGCTCCTTCTTTCCCTGCAGATCCAGGAAGACCCTGCTCACCAGGTGGGCCTGGGGGCCCAGGGTGGCCGCGATCTCCCATTGGTCCAGTCTCACCTGTTGGTCCCTACAATTGGAGGAAAAAATAAATACAAATAAAATCATTAACGCTACATCATAAAGCCCCATTGTAGAGGAGGTGCGAGGAAGAGAAACTACAGCGAGAGGACGGCAGGAGGAAGATAATTTAAATACAAAAAGGATGCTTCAATTTCTCCAGCCATTAGAAACCATGGCGTGGAGAAGCTGAGCATTTGCTGTGTGGGAGGACTACTAGTCATTAAGGCCACATAGCACTCCATTATCATCAATGGCATTAGCAGGGTGACTGGGAGGGAAAGTCAGTTAAACGTTCATGCATAATGGATGAAGAGCCTGATGCAAATATGCACGTGTATAAACTACACTTACAGTTCACAGCTCGTGAAATGTAGGTATGAGGATGGATGTTGTTGTGGTCGGACAAACAAAATGCAAAGAATGTGCAATGGTAAATTTAATAGTGCAAATTTCAATGCAAGTACCTCCACATGAATAGAGATTTGTATTGGCAGAGGAAGCTGTGGAACCAAATCTATACAAAAAGTTCAAGTGAAACTGTCAAGGATCATGTAAACATGATGGACAGTGATGGACAGACTCACCTGAGGTCCAACCACACCTGGAGGACCAGGAGGGCCAGTTTTGCCTTGGAATCCCTGTTCATTACGGGAGGAGAAAAAACAGGATTGTCAACAACAGCGGATTTTGTGCGAAACATAAAGAGCTGAGTAATCACACCAGTTCACTCACAGTCTCTCCTCTCTGTCCGGGATGTCCAGGCAGTCCGTCTTTCCCTGCAGGTCCCTGAAACATACCCAGACCCATGAATACACAGTACAAAGAGGATGGGTTTATGGAGGAGCAGGTACAGTGTTTGAGTTTGGACTTACAGGAGGACCCTTTGGTCCGGGGAAACCTGTTGGTCCCTGAGGCCCTGGCAGACCCTGCAACAAACCACAAATGAAAGCTGATCAATGATCATTCATCTTTTAATCGAAAGCAACACATGGTTGAAACGACTCTTGATGACTATGATTATTTGATGGTACGTACCCTCTCACCGGGAGGTCCTGATGGGCCATCATTTCCTGAGGTACCCTGAAGTTACAAAAAGATGAATTAAACTGGTGCATTTATGGACTAATGGTTGAGTGTGTTAACGAGCATGTGAAATATCTTTTACGCACCTTTGGTCCAGCTTTTCCCGTTGGTCCTCTTGGCCCTCTCTCTCCTCGAGGCCCCTTGATTCCAAAAATACAACACAATTAAAATCCTAGAAAAGCTCCTTGTATTTTATTTGTGATCTGAAAATGACTCTTTTAACATGGACATCAATATTCTGAAAATCAACCTCATTCTGAATAAGATAATATATTAATTATGAGGTTTACATGAGTTGCTAATTCTACTTATATGCCTGACTTCAAGCAGCTGGTAACTCCTGTAGGAGGTAGAGAGTGTCGTCCACTAACCAAAAGGTCGGCGGTTCGATCCTCAACTTATCACCTATATTCCAAAGTGTGCTGACAGTGTATGAATGGTGTGATGGAAAATGTGCTGTGTGACTGTGACTTGTTCTGTAAAGTGCTTTAAGTGGTTAATCAGACTGGAAAATATAAATACAGATCATTTACCATAATGCGACTAAGGTCAGAATACTCCACATATTTTAAGTGGATTATTCTTTATTCAGAGGATGAAATTATTAAGATTATCAGAAAAAGACTATTGTCTTAATCAGGTAAATATCAGAATATTAGTGTCCATGTACACATAGTCATTGTTAAGCTTCAGCATCTCCCCCCGGTTGAACCTCCACTTTGACTCAGGTGCCAAGCTTTGCCATCTGTATACAGGCACGAGTCTGCTGAGTAAGACTAACCGTTGGTCCTCTCTGTCCGCGTGGGCCAGCCTTCCCTGCTGTTCCCTGTGGACACAATGAACATGCACGATGATCAAAGCAGTGGCATCACGAAGAGGTGGAATCCTCTACAAGAGCAAATCTATTGCCAACACACATTTACAAGCAGATTTTAACGGGCAACCTCTGACATTAGCTGTTGCAATATGATCAGTATTTGTCCTCACTTATATTACATCCATTAGTAGGACAGTTTGATAAACATTAATGCACAATGTAATGGCTCTACAGAGATCTTGCAATCCCAGTGGCTGCATACAACTTTAATGAGAGAAACAATTAGATCTTTTGTGCGTTTTTTGAAGTTTCAAACAAGTGCCGTGAAACTTATTTTAATAGCACTGTTTTCCTTTCTTTGTCTGGCAGCTTGGTTTCATAAACCTCACAAATGTTTTTGTGAAGATTAAAAGCTTTGCGTGCCCTGCTGCATCCGTGGTGACAATCCATTACTCTTGCCACCGAGCTAATGGCCCATCCCTTAAACAAAGAAAATGAAACATTGCTCGGCTACCTCAAAGTGATAAACAATGCTTTTGGTGGTATGAAATGAGTTGTGTAAGTGATAATGAAGAAGGAACGCAATCGTCTTTCAGCTCTTGGTTTGAAAAAAAAAAAAAATCTTTATTTTAGATCCTATGCGACTTCCTCTAGGTTGATAAATCTGGAGCTGGGACAGGAGTTTGTCTCCACCGCTGCGCCTGTATTGATCCAGCCCTTGTAGGAATGAGAAGAATAATAAGAAGTCTATCTGACATACCCGAGTTCCTTTCTCTCCATTGGCGCCAGGGAAGCCTTGGAAACCCTGAGATCCCTGTGTGCGAGAAAGACAGCGATTAATCATCTGAGAGACAAACTGTAAATATTATATCCCTTGTTTATTCACTGACACATCCCCCGCTTATTAAATGCAAAAGGGGGACTGCATGCTCTCTGAATAAAGCAATGTTTTATTCTTGTATCAGGAGCTGAGTGCTGACACCAAAAGGCATTTTTTAAATCCCCGGCTCTTTGATCAGGGAGCTTCAAGCTTGTCCAGCAGTCAGACGACGGCTCAGCCTCAAAAACCCTCACAAATTCAGGAAGAGCAGCATTCACATGCACATGTACAGTGTGTATTTTTCAATTTGTTTTAAATGCACACAGAAATGTGTGTGTGTGTAGTTGGAATTCAGGGAAATTGTGTCCCTAATATATAACTTCGCCACAAGGGGGTCTCAATCAAAACTATTTAAAAAAAGTCCTAGTTTGATGATGTCATGAAGCAGATACATGGGAGTTTTTGGTTTCACCACCATCTCCTTGGGCTGAGTGTTCCTCCTGTGCGTTTGCACTTTACTAGGAGAGATTCAGCAACAGAACCCACAAGCAAACTGCCATAAAAATTTGCAATCCATTCTGATTGGCCAATATAAAGAGTGGAAGGGAAAAATAACTGGCTAACAGTGAGTTTCTCCTTCGTAATGAGACGTTTGCAGGGGAAGTTATCGCAGACATGAAACAATCAAAAGGTGACAAAAATGAAACGTCCTGATACCTTGAATAAAATTGGGGATTATTCTGAGTTTGAATATTAGTTTGGATAATTTTAATATACATGTCAAACTATATAACATGGGCTGGGTCGTTTTCAGACATTTTAATGAAGAATTGTTTCATATCATATTGATAGTATCATTTAGCGATAGCTTACCTTTGGTCCTTGTCTTCCTGGATATCCTGGCAACCCAGGAACTCCAAGTTTACCCTGTAAATGAGAAATGTGTTATTAGATTTCATCGAAAGGCTACACCAGCTGCTGACAGCTGCACTTCCAGAAGGTTAGGAAAAATTCTAAAAAACATACAACTCAATGGTAAAAATTGACGCCCATGGTGAGGGTCAAACTCCAAAGGTGCTGGATCCTACAGTTCCCATAATGCAAGTCAATAAGTTAATCTCCTCAGCCAAATTCTTTCAAACTGCACAACTCTAGTGAGTAACACAAATCCAGATTAACCTTAACACCAAAAAGCTCATTCCAGATCCATGGAGTTTACTGGCTGAGCAGTTTTTTGGTTTAATGCCTGTATCATGTAATTCAATACGATGTGATGCTTTTGATACATAAAATATATTAAACACTTACTAATAATGTGGCATTGTATATGAACTGTTATTTTTACAGGGTATTGGTAATGAAAAAATAATCAGATGTTTTATACAATGTTGCTCCTCCTGAGCATGTAAACCATTAGAATATTGGTTTTATTCCAGTAGTAAAAACTACATATATTGTGCAAAAGAGGCTGGAAAACAAAACCGCATTTACAAACTGTTTTCAAGACAATATTTACCTTTAGTGAAAGACAATAAGAGGGAGTGTTATCTAGAAGAATAAATGTTTTTCATTCCTTTACCCCAAAAAAAACGGTTTTCAATTTCACAATAGACAATGATGAGAACTGAATCCATTTTCTGCTCCCAGTTGGTTTCTGCACAGCAGCAGAGAAAAATCAGTTGCCAGACTGATCGGTAAAACAATTTTCCTTGTTAAGCCCCGCTGAGCCATCATCCTCGATCAAACAAGCCTGATGATACAAAATAACTACCAGGGATTTTATTCTATTTTATCAGCCCGAGTAGAATTTAGTCAGAGTACTCGTGGGATATCCCGTCTTTATAGTTACAGGAGCCAAACTCTCAAAAGGAGCTTACCTTCTCTCCAGTAGTTCCAAGAGGACCAGCATCTCCCGGGAGACCTGAGCGACCCTTCGGCCCCTCTGGACCATCTTCTCCTCTGGATCCTGCTGGTCCAAGCTCTCCCTGGAAAACACGAAGAGCACAAGCAACAAATATCACATGCCTTGTTCTTAAACACAACTATTATGTACTGTTATCTTTAGGTCTGAACACATATATTTGTAACTGAATAGCTTGTATGGACATTGTCATTGTCCTTTAAGCCAAGTGGAATTTCAATTTTTACAACCAAGTTTTGATTAAAAGGAAGCATTTTTTTTTACTTCCCATTAAATACATTTTTCTTTCATTAAAACATTCATTATTTCCACTAATGTTTGATGTTTGCATGTCAGGAGAGAGGGTCTTCAATATGTTTCTACACCCATTACAGCCACTGAAAGTAACAAAGTAGTAGAATAGCCTGAAATACAGTATTGCATATTAGCGAGACAGGTGATAAGAATGTCTATTGTATTTTGCAGATGCTAATGCACAGCCTGGTGCACCCATACACTGTGAATGAAGGTGGATAATATGACAGCTCCACAAAAGTGAAGCCAAAGTGTTAAGATCGCCACCTGGTGGCTTAGTGTAGTTGTAGGTCAAACTCCACCTCCTCTATGTTAGTGAATGGGACATGGGCCGAGCTAAAAGATCACACATCAGATACATTTATGTTAAAGTGTTAATTTGTCTGATAAGTTTGCTGTTAATTTGTTAATTGATGCTATAAAAATGGTGTGAATTGTCTTGATTGACAGCTGAGACTAACACACGATTGGCCGAGTGCGTGTTTCAGCGGGACCTTGCTACAGTGGCTCCATTCCCCGATCACTACTGCACCACTACTTCTGGCTTCCATAATACATTACTGCGCAGGATGGCTGCGATCCTATCTGGGATATTTTGACCTAATTTCAGGATATTGGGAGGAAGTGGAGACACATCATACATCTTCCTTTTCAGTCGCGTGGTGAATTGATCAAAACATTGCTTTACAGCAACATCTGTGGTGAGAAACTAAAGATCTGAACAACCTACTCTATGTTTTCAGTCAATGGGGGGGGCATTTTCTGCAGCATGGAACTGCTACATTTATTTCGGGTTAATATATGGGGCTATAGTCCTATCCTCACGTGGCAGGAAATAACTCACACTGTATTAAATCATTCCTTTACAACCACACAATCTTATTCATATTCATTTGGGTCACATGGGGAGTTGGGTAACAGGATTTCTTGATTAGCGAGCAGGTCTGTCCTCTCTGGGCAATTCAGGTCACCCCCTTTTTTAAAACGGTTGAGTGTGATGTTGCTTATGGAGTCAAGTCGGGCTATTTTCCCTCGCTGCCTGCCCCTCAAAGCAGTTAGCAATCCTATTATGGCTGCTCTCTGTAAGTGTGCTCCCCTTCGAGCAGGACACACGCTAAATGATAGAGTACAAACTCGCGCTGACAACCAGTCTCTGCAGCGGAGACCCAGTGGTGTATGAAAGGTATCTAGTTAAAGGGCTGGTGCACAGCTACACATGCACCCGAGTGCGCGCGCAAACACCCACACTCAAGTGCACTGCGCACATGAAACGGCGTCAAGCAAACTGTACTTGACTCGCACCGGCAAGCTCATCAAAGACAACACCTTAAATTGAGCACTTGCATGCACGCACACACACTTTCCATAGGCACGCTGACAACTTAGTCATTGAGATTCTAGTCCATGTGCGTCTCCTCCAGAACAGAGGGCCTCCTCAAATCTTTGCTTTCATCTGGATCTGCTGCATCGCCAGAGGAAAACAGGCTGGAGCCCCATGTCCCTCTCTTAGGCTTGAAGGGGTTTAAATGGCATTGATTTCTCCTTGCTCTATAGACAGCCTGGTCAGGGTTTGGGTGTTTGATGTCTGAAGTAGGGGCCTGGTTCAAGTTATGTTTCTCACTGTGGAAAAAGGTGGTACGACTTGACAGTGTAAACCTCTAATGCAGTTTACAGAAGGGAGCTGGTTGATGGGTGAACCTGTCAAACTTGTGCTTAAAGTTGCTGTATTTTGGACGGACTGGGAAATGGCACGGGGGGAATAGGAAAGAGTTGAGAACTGCTCGCGTAAACACAATCGCAGGGGCACACACTAAAAGAGGCCATTGGGAACAACTTGTGTTTGCTTATTACCCACAATTCCATTGCGGTGAGAGGCATGGGCCCAAAGGGGGCTAACATGTAAAGTAAAACCTAGCCCCAAAAACTAACCACAATGCAGAAGTTAGAGTTATCCAATTAGCTTGATATATTTGATGATGCTTCTGACAGAAGTGATTGACACATGAACAAAGACAACTTACCCTGTCGCCCTTGATACCCATATCTCCCTTGAAGCCCGGGAAGCCGTCTTCTCCCTAGGAAGAGAGTAAAGAGAGATGAGGATGTAACGAAGAAATAATTTGATAATACAGATGTTGGAACCGTTTGTGGTTTGTATTCATGCGCAGACACACACTCAAAGGCAAGTACACACACACACACACACACACAGATATATGGAGTCTTGGCAAGATCCCCTGTTGCCATAGAAACTCTTGATTGCTTTTTTTCCCTTCTGTGAGCCAGCGAAACTCGGATGCGTTTTACAGGATTTCATTGACATTATCATTGGTATGAAAAACTACCACCACTCATCATCATCATCTCCTTATTGTCTCTCTTAATGTTATTTACAATTCATACAAATAGTTTAATGTATCGTAAGTCAACAGGCGGTGCACTCTTACCTTTTCACCCTTGTGTCCCTTAAGGCCGCGTACACCATCAGCTCCCTGTGATGCAAGACCAGACAGACGTTACAGGCCAGTACAGTGCAAAAGAGACTAAGTTGGGGGGGGGGGTGCATTTCACAGTACTAAGTGCAACTGTGACATGAAGATACTCACACCAGTGTGATGGATACAGTTGTTTTTTTTTCCAAAATAAAATCAGGAAAGGTATCTGATGCAACAAACTGTCACTGCTTTCCCCCCCCTATCAAACGAGTGAGCTATGGAGGATAAACCCTGAGGGATGCATTTAGATGTGTTTGGTCTCCTTATTGTCGCTCTCTTAACATCTTCATAGACGGTGAAGATACTTAAGATGCTTTCAGACATGCTGCATGTGAGAACGCAAAAGTAATATGCTGCTTTCAGACATGTATTTTCTGCAAATTTCTGCAAAAGTGTAAACGCATATATCCGAGTGAGAGGCTCCGGATTACTTGCTGACTTTCTCTGCATAGCCCCTGGTATAAAGTCTGTATGAAGTCAGGAGAATTCGATGTTAGAACAAAGCAGGGGATGCCCTGCTGGACTCAATGCGAGCTGACACTCTGTGTCTTAAAAAAGTCATGTGATCTCCACAGCGGAATTAATACGTCTGAGAATAGAGCAATGAAATGTGTGAAAACATGTACAGTGGACAGAGAGTCCAGATCTAATTCTGTGGACATTCTCCTGGAATTCATGAAAACAGCTTTAGTTGCAAATCAAGCCACTTGTGGGATCCCCTCTATGTGGAAGCTTTTAATGATCGGATCAGTCACACCCTTCTACAAGGAATTACTGTATTTGATGGGATTTCTTTTGTCGTGGTTTCATCAGCTTCTAATGACACCAAAAAAAGAGAAGAGCTGTTTGCCCTGAGCTGTTATCAGTCTGTGTCTAATGGGCGCTAAATGATGTAAGATCTGAGAAGTTGATGCTCCTGTCTTAATCTTTGCATCACTGAGATACTTCTTAAGTCTTTTTAACAAAGAAAGAGGCTATTTAACAATTAATACAGCTCCTCTTTGAAGGGAGTGTAATTTAGCTGGAAACTGTGGCTTTTAACTTGTTACACAACTTTTCACAAAATCATGGTCGGTTGGACAAACCTTGGAATAATAATAAGCTTCTTTTTTTTTCAGAGGACCTTCAATGAAAGTGGTAAACAATTAGCCTCTAACAGTTGGTAATTGCAAAAGCACAAGGACAGGACAATATTACACGTGAATTTCTTACTAGATGATGATGAACTCACCTTCACGCCTCGGGGCCCAGGATAACCAATGGGTCCTTGAGGTCCTGCAGGGCCCTGGGGTGAAAGATATTTGGTGAGAGCTTGTAACACACACAAATACATCACACAAGTACACCCACAATGGGAGTGTTACTGTACATTACTGCAAATTGTGTGAACTCAGACAATGCTCCAAAAGTAAGACGTTGAAGTTACCATGTGTCCTTTGTCTCCATTAGGCCCCTCCTTTCCAGGGTGACCCTATGAATTATTAAGAGAAATATTATTGCATCTCATTTCAGGATAATTACCACCATAAATACTACAACACCCACTATAACCCGAGGATTAGGTTGTTAAACTACTGGAGGACATATCAAACCGCAAAATTGGAGGCGGAACCTTTTACAGTTCAATCTCATTTGAGATTTTCATCCTTTAATGCACAGTGTTGTTGAGGCGCCAGCGGATATTACTGGACTCTAAAAGCCAAGACTGCTGCTCTGAGATTTGTATAAAACAAAAGGGACAAGACACAAAAAACGCATCTAATACACACATGGATGTCTGAAAAAAAAAAAACTGTTGGAAGGAAATTGATTTCACTCTCATGAGACAAAGGAGCTGTGCAAAGCCTCTGATGGGTTTTAAGTGATGTGTGAGAGAGGGAGGAGGAGGAAAGAGACACGAGAGAGGACAGGGATGAGGAGCAGGGAGAGAGCATTGAGAGTGAGAGAGAGAACATTGCAGTCGATTGCAGATGTATCCTCTCTTTCGCTTTCCTGTCGTCTACTAAATCCCCCATTTTCAAACCATCTCCCTGTGTCTTTTTCTTTCAGGACAGTTATTTATATTTCACAGCCTCTCTTATCTCCTGTCCCTTTAGGGGCAACCTTGTGGCTTCCGAGACACAGCTGCCATCAGTGCACGTGTCTTTCTTCTGTGCAGAGATGGGAAGGAGCGTGTTTGCATGTATGTGTCTGTGTGGGCGGGTTGCTCCACTGTTACACATCTGTTGTGGCATACATATGGTTCAGTCTAATAAACATCTCGCTGAGCATGTTCAGCGGTTTTCAAACATTAAGATTGTATGTAGTGCTTCAGAAATGTTGTTTTACCAGAGTTATGCCGATTCTTAATTGATTTTTAAAAGACAGAGAGGGAGAAAAAGAGCAGCTGCTCCACTTGTATACATTTCTTTTGGATCTGTGTTGTATAAACTCACCGGTGGACCATCAGCTCCTGGCATTCCTGGCAAGCCTGGCTTTCCAGTAGGACCCTGGACAGAAGACGACAAGTTGTTTTGTTGTTAGGTTGCAAATAAGACATCACAAAGTAAGACAAGACAAGACAAGGAGATGAAGGGTCATAAAAGTCAGACTTTTATGACCCTTCATCTCCTTGTCTCGAGTCCACAGCCATACTGGCAGCGCACAATGTTGCTTGGAGCTACACACTAAGATCATCTTGCTTGTACGCTCCAGGAAACAATGCTAACATTCAATATTTAGCGTGCTAATGTTTCCGACGTGGTAATTAACATAAATGTGTAACTGAGGCCGATGGCGACAAGTTTTGCTATTAATTAAAGCGAAGGGGTCACATGGGTATGTGGGTAAAGAAAGCGTTCTTTGTAATTATCGTTTGTATAACTTCAGCCACGGTTTCGGTAAAACATGACAATGTAGACTAGCAACATTTAGAAATGCTTCTGTCTTTGTATCAAAGGTTTATTGATGTATTGTCTGTGTTTTGATGGTACCTGGGCAACAGATTCCTAATTTGTACCAGTGTTTTCAAATCACTCTTTCCCTCACTCTATTATATTACATCAAATACCACAGCTTTCTCATGTTTCATCTACAACCAGGAGAAACAACACCTGCATTATTCATTCTCAGATTCCAGCTGTTCAATAATAAACTGAATACCCGCTGGCAAATGTCCTTTAGCAGAAATTGGATTAAAATTGATCGGGATTAAAATCTCTGTACTGTCTACAATGCTTCTCTCTGCGTTGGGGAAGGGGACGTGTTTGTTTAATATTGTGACAAGCATTTGGAATCTGAGGGAATTTTTCTCTTTTGGGAACTGCTGATTTCCTCTCTCTGATCTTGTAAGGTTTCAATCTCACTATCTAAATTGCCTTAGGAAAATGTGTGCTGTGATTTGGCGCGACACAAGCAGGTAAGTAAATTGATATTCAACTGAATAAGACGGAAGCTTTTAATTCATGCAGATGAATGAGTGTCTCTTGCCATTTAATAGCTGTGGGATCCGTATTATTCACATTTTATTAATCCATCAGTTTTTTAGTCTCTGTGGATTAGCAGGAACTACATATTTCACATTAGTTACAGTCAATAATCATGTCATATCTTACCTTCTCTCCTGGGGGCCCGATGGCTCCCTGGGGCCCTCCAAGTCCCTGTAGAGAGGATACAAAAGGCTCAGGACATTGTATTTGATGGATGAGATAAATAAATGGAATGTCAGACAGACCGTTTATCACTGACCTGGGCACCTGGGTTTCCTTGCTGTCCAGGAGGTCCTGGCTCTCCTTGAGGTCCCTGAAAAAGACATGAGGCTAATTTTAGAAATCTCATTATAAATACATAGATTGATTACTGTATTTACACGAGTAAAACGTCTGAGGGTTATCTGTTGCTTCAAATGGTCGATGAAAAGTTAGGTGTTGCTCTGAAGAGAAATAAATTAAAACTGTCCAACTACGCATCACTGGATTATTATACTCCTGTTCCTAAATAGGCCACAACTTTTTAGCAAATAACACAATAGCTTGCTCTGACTCGTAGCAGAAGATGCACACACACTAACGCCTAGTACACAATCTCACACCTTCCCTAATGAAAGAAACTGCTGAACCACAAACACCTCCCCTGTGAGAAAACTGGCTATCAATTACGCTGTTCCAGACAACAGACAAGCTGCTCCAGCCAGGTATTTTCTCATTACGGCCAGACGCTACCAGAAATTGACCCGGAGAAATCCAACTGGCAGTGGTGGACTGCTTAAATGGATCTAAATACAGCCGCTCTGTTCTTCATTAACCGTTAAGTATCCTCTGATTGTAACACTGTGTGTGTGTGTGTGTGTGTGTGTCTGTGTGGTTTAGAGAGGACACACAAGGCTGTTTTGCAGATTTGAGGGTGAAATAAACAAATGTTTAAAACAGATGTATTTTGGGGATTCTGTGATGGCTGTGTGGGTAGTTTTTTGTGGGGTTTTATTTTGAAAATGAATGGTCTACTGTATAATTAAAGTGTAACTTCTTCCTTCAGTTTAGGATTAAGTGTCTCTGCCTGGAAATTCAAAAAATGCCTTGAGAACGCACTGCTGGGAGGGTGTTGACTTTTTCAAATATATATACAAATGAAAGGACGGTTGACTCCATGTAAAAATTGGCCAAGACGATATGGATATGAACCACCAGGTGGCGTTATGAGCCAAGTTCAACCAATTAACGTAGATTTCTTTATATATTTGATAATAAATGTGATATTACAACCAGTGTTAATGTATTTCATCAGACAAGAGTCATATAATTTAGTTTACAGCTAAGAAACACATACAAGTGGAGAGTATCTCTTCAATTGACAACTTCATCAATTACAGCTTTACTTACAATGTTTCCTTTGGGTCCAGAGTGACCATCCATTCCAGTGACACCCTGCAGCAGATGAGATGAACACAACATTCAGCAGATGCATATCAAACCATACTGAACCAATGTGAGGTCTCTACATCCTGCAATGGCAAATTAGACAGAGTCGCTGTATTGATGCACACTGTCCATGTTAAATTAAATCTGTTGAAACAATAAAAACAATTGTTTTGGACATTTGTCTGAAGTACTGACGTTAAACTCAATAACGTACGCTTTTTGTCTACACTGTCTGCTACATATTGAGTTTTGTATCTTCCTGTGGGTGCTGTTCGCTGCATCTTTTGCTCCCACTGCCTATGAGATCATAAAAAATAGATTCCGCTCTCTGAAACAGTAAATCTGTGGTGGGTATGAAAAGGTGAGAGGAGGACATGGGGACTCACAGGGGGTCCGGAAGGTCCCTGAGGTCCCTTTGGTCCGAGCAAACCACGGGGCCCCTAGGAAAGAAAAGGAAATGACACTGAGAATGATATCACACCTGTGAAAGAAATGATGAATTATTGAACATGTTCGGCTAAATCAAGTTTCAAAATTATACTCCAGGAAGCAACGCGACTCCCCAAATGTCCTTGAGGATATTCTGCAGAGTAATTTATTTTTTTTGAGGGGAAAGCTTAAAGCCCCTTTCTTTTCCCCCCTCTACTACACATGCATTCCCCACAGCTAGGCCTATCAAACAATGCTTTGAATTTCTGGGCTTTGGCTCGCAGCTACAGTTACCTAACAAGACGTGTAGTCCTGGCAAGAGTAAATTCAAACCAATGTAGCACACCCTGGTGGACAAAATCAATTATAACAGGGGGATATAAAAGGCTATCTGATGGTTTCTCCTTCCCTGTCTTTCTGCCGCTCCGTTGGGAACAGCCTGCCTGAAAGAGTGGGAACCTATTATAACAAGCCTGATGTGGGCTGCGTCCATTTCACCACCTCCGATGAATCTTTTGCACAGATGAAACCTGATCAGCATGTACCTCTAAGCAGTATACTGCAAAAAAATATCTGTGAATATGAACAGCGTCTGCAGTCTGCGAATGATAGATGTTTGCATCAGACCATGATCGTTCCCCAACATGCCAACATCCGCGGCTCTATCGCGAAAACCCCTCAGTATGAGGCTGAACGGTAATACATGTGATCACTCACTGGTTCACCAGGAAGCCCCCTGGGTCCGATCTCTCCATCATCTCCCTGGGAAAGAGGGAGAGAGAGCGGGTCAGAATGTGGAACAGACAGTGAAGAATAATAGGAGGAGAAAGTGAGGATGTGTGTGTGTGTGTGTGTGTGTTACAGGAAGCGAGAGATAATGAGAAGGCACAAAGAAAAAGCAGGGGAAGAGGGGATCAGGTTGCATCAGCTGATCTTGGTAATGAGGGCGGAGAAGGAGATTAGACACAGATAAAGGTGTGCAGAGATAAAAAAATTATATGTATCAAAGAGGGTATTGAGGGAGAAAGGGGAGATGAGCTGGAGGAATAGATATTTAGAAGTTGACAAAAAAGAAGCATTTGGTCTGACAGAGAAGTTCAGCTCACTAACAGTTAGTGGATGATGTACATCAGACACAAGCATATACACGCCTTTAGATCTTTAGTTCTATCAGCCGACTTAGGTTAATACAACAATAAATCAAAAATGTGTGTTTTTTCTCTGTTACCCTCTCTCCATCCTCGCCATGAGCTCCAGGAGGTCCCGACGGGCCAGATTCACCCTATAGAACAAACAAACATTCACATTTAAACGTGTCACATCAAACCCACACATTTGCCACCACACTGATATAAAAAAAAAATAAAATCTGCTTACTCTGTGTCCTTTTTCACCAGGAAGTCCAGCCAGACCATCGAACCCTCTGTCTCCCTGAAGAGCAGGAAGAAAACTGTGTTAGAACTTCCTGTCCAGGCGTCAAAAAACTTGTAGAAAGTAGACAGTAGAAAGTCAAAAGTGTTAAGGGAGTGACTATGATGGACAAGGTACCTTGGTTCCAGGCTGTCCAGGCATGCCTCTGGCACCATCGGCTCCAGAGCGACCCTATTCAAAAATACAAAACAAAAGTTTCACAATATGTGGCCTATTCGTATTAAGGAATATACTATAATGGCTAGAATACACCTGACTTTTAAAGCACTCCAAAAGCGAGTGTCAGGTAGTATGTATTGCATTCTATGCTGCTGACGACTCTTACCCTTCTGCCAGGCTTTCCATTGGGTCCAAGGGATCCAATGGGCCCACGAGGTCCCTGTAAGAAACACACAGAAGCATTTCTTTATTTTTCTGCATTTAATATCTCTAAAACCATATTGGAAATGAACAAAAGAGTTGCTCCACTTTAAATAGTTGTTATTTTACTATAATAGGTATATAATATATTCATTGGTTTCAGAAGGGGGTTGTTTAGCTTTGGATATTTCAGTTTTTTAAGAAATAGACTTATTATAACATAATAACGTTAGTATCTTGTACCTGGGGTCCTCCCTCTCCAGACTCTCCCTTCAGTCCTGATACACCTGGCGGACCCTGAGAGGAAAAAGATTCAAGATATAGGTTTGCAACTTGGCCTCAGACTCCACATGTCCAATGCATTTGTCTGTGCTGCGGACTATAATAGGTGCTGATTAAATCTTTGACAAAGGAATTTGTATTGATTTGTTTTTGCGGTGAGAGGATTTGAAATACATACCAGAGGGCCACCTCTGCCAGTCAGACCCATTGGACCTGTAGGGCCACGCATCGCCAACTGATGACAGGAGGGAAAAGATGAACAGGATTAAAACAAAGTCAGGAACATGCATAAGATGATAAAAGCTGTTCTTAGCAGATTTATAATTGAATATATCAAGTATTTATCCATTTGTGTGTGCTGTACGTGTATTAGCGTCCTTACACATGTTTTATAATCGAAAATGATTGAAAAGTGCTATAAAAAGACAGTTTGAAATAATGCAAAAAAGTAAATGATAAATATCTTTTTTTAAATTATATTTATCAGCACATTGTACGGCAAAGATCATCAAAACAATAAGGAAAAGTAAGACAAGTTTTTCAACAAGATAATCAAATTTGGAGAATAATATTGAGTGCTGCAGTGTGTTTATGTGTGAACTGTTACCCTGGCCTGCTGCATGATCGCTTGCATCTGGGATTCCTGTGCTGATACAGCAGGTCCCTTCTGTCCGGAGTCACCTCCAGAGCTGAATCTGAACTGTGGAGGGAATCAAAGCGTGTCAAGACTTCATTCCAGTGAGAATCATGCCAGCACATCAGACACAAAAATAAAAACCAGTGCAACATTTGGAGTTACTAAAATACTGGAAAATCCTGCAGCAAATTAAATATTGAACTTTGAATATTTAACATCTATTTCCAACAATAACGTCAGTAATTCCCATCTCAAACTATGCAACAGATGTTGAACTGAGCATCGGCCTCCAGATGCCAGAGCAGCAGCATCAAAGGCCGCCTCTGCAGCCATGAACTTCACATTCTACTGGCATCTGGTGGTGATGAGCAGGCACTGCACCACAGGAGAATATCCAGGGCTGGGTGGTGTGAAAATGTTCAGAGACCAGGCGTCTCGGGTTGGGTTACAGAGCTCAGTCCTCGGGAGGCTGACTGCTGGTTGGTTTACAGATGTACAGCAGCACGCCAGAGGAATACTGTGAATTTCACAATCAGTGAAGCATTGTTACCAAGAATCAAATACACGACTGTTGATTCAGAACATCAGGGCTGAGTCGACTGCAGCTCCCCCACCACAAAGCAAACTCATCCAGAGCACAAACTTTTCATACTATATCCCACAGATACTTCTCCGATAGAAATGTCTTATAAGTTTAGGTCTCGGCTATTTGCTTTCAGATCAAATCTACAGTATTTGACTAGTTCTTGTTATTATTCCTAAATCTTTTTCTCTATATGATTGTTTCTGTCTCACTCATTCTTTACGTCATTTCATTAAAAATGTTCCTCTGCAACATCAAACTTTGAACAGAATGTTCTTCCACAGCAAGCTGTTAACTGGAAAAGCAGAGAAAGAGAAAAAAAACCTCTAGTGGGAATTACATTATGTTTTTTCCACATAGCACAGAGGATGCATCGCTGCTGTATAAATCGTGAATTTAACAGTGGAAAAACGCATTGGTAAGATTTGCCAATTAATCCTGTTAATCCTCCGAGATACAAAGTTTCTTTGGTGAAACAACAATGCATGTTTCTCATTAGGCCTGGAGCTCAAGGAATCGGGTTTCAAGTCGTGACTCCCTGCCAGTGGACGCACCAGGAACAACTGGAGTTCCTGTCCAGACAGAGCTCGCCACATGGCTCGGGCCAGACAGCTCCGTGCAGCCCTGAAATCACAGCTTCACATCTGCACAACTAATCAGGTCCGACAGCGACGGTGTCAAGTCTTCCAAGAAAGGAAAGAGCAAGAAGGCAGACGGCATAGGAAGTAGTTAGGACGTCTGTGTAAGTGCTGCGGTGGACTGCGCTGCTTTGCTTCCTGTCTAAAGCTCGACAACTTCCTGGAAGCCACCTGATAGCTTCAATTTTGGCTGAGGAATGTGGAAAACAGACAGTCCTGTAATATGTAGATTTGCATACATGGAGTCAGAACACACTATAGGTCACTTATTAAACACGCCACAAGGGGCCGCTAGAGCACATATTTACATTACACAATATTTTCACAGCCATGGACATCCATCAATAATGATTTCAAAGGAAGCCTCCCTTCATTCCAGGAGACTGTGTATACCACAGTCAAGAGTTATTGATAAAACAGAGAAACATGCATCATACAAGGCTTTGAACACGGCCAACAAGGATATGAAACCACCAGGAAAAATGTTTCAGTTTTTTGAGTGTAATAACAGAGTGGGAATCCTGTTTTGCTAATTTAAACCAATTTTTAACAACTGTAATTCACTTACAGGCAGCATCAAGACAGTGCCAGGGGGTCCAGGCAGACCATCAGCACCAGGGAGACCGGAACGACCCGTAGGACCCTAAGACGGGGAACAGCACACACAGAGATTGATGGGGAGAAAGAAATGACAATGAATTCTGTATTTTAATAACTCTGCAAATCTGTGAGACATTAGAGTTCAAACTCACCCTCTCTCCAACATCTCCAGGACCGCCTGGTGCGCCAGAAGAACCCGGGGGTCCTGGCAGACCCTATTTCCAAGCAAAAGATCTCATTTGACTCCCATACATACATAAGTGAACAGTCATATTCGCTCCGCTAAAGTTTCTCGACTTTATCTTGCAAAGTGGTCACACATGGGGGATAGGAATGCATGAGGCAATGTGGGGCAGCCTGTCGAGTTGTAAATCCTTTTGTGAGGCGCTCTTTTATTTGTTTACAACACGATGCCTGAGTGGCTCGCCTCTGTGGGACTCCATCTGCAGGGTGTCAAGAGCAACTGTGTCTGGAAAAAAAAAAAATCTTCCTAGATAAATAATTAAGTTCCTCCAACATCTGCGGAAAGTCCATATCTCTTCAGGGGAAACTGCTTTGGCCACTCCCTTTGCATGAGAAATCAGGCTGCCAGAGATTCTTTCAGAGGAAGGCTTTAAACTTGAAATTGCAAATTCAAATGTGTAAACTGTCTAAAACAATAGCGGATATAAATTGTTATCAGCTTTTATTTTATGGACACAGATCACAAAGAAAATGCCAGTGATTGAAAGGCACAGAGGGGAAAAGGAGGATTTGATAAAACAGAGGAAATGGAGAGGGAGAGGCTGAGGGTGACATAATTTGTGACAGATTGACTTACTGTTGGCCCTTCAGGCCCAGGCGGACCCTCCACCAACATACCCTGAAACAGAAAAACACAAAAAAAATCATCAGAAACCATAAAATTCCCTGAAACTTTCTCATGTCCTCAACATCGCCCTTGTCCATTAACACAGCTTCGGTTAAAGCCGTTAAATGTCCATGAATACGTGTTCCAACACAGCTGCCTGGCAACTTTCTACCTCTGTGTCTTTGCAGACTTAATAGACATTCCTGCCTGTCATTTCAGTTTCATGCTCGCAATTAATCCACGGAGAACAGGAGAGTGACTGCAGAGACGCCGAGGTGAAGACGCCCTCAGGAGCTCGCCCGCATAAACTACTGATTGGATGACTTCGAAACTTGGTGAAATGATGTGATTATGGGTCAGGGAAAAACCCACAAAATTTGGGTGCAGATTCAGATCAGGAGTTGGAACCAGGATTTCTTTTTTTTCCTTTGACTTATTTTAACATTGCAAAATAGGGCGTTTTCCCTATTCCCAATCATTTTCATTGATTTCTAAGAGTATTTCATGGATCTTGATTTTAAGAAATCAGTTTAGGGGACTGACTTGAATGTGTGCAACTTGGTGCAGATCTAGATCTAGTGATTTTTAATGTTAATTTAAAAAAATCACTTTTCATCCCTGCAAGATGTGGCGTTTTCCCTAAATCCCTATCGTTTCTTTGATATGTCAGAATAATTCATAGATCTAGCCGATTCAAATTAAGTGAATTTAAATGTGTTTCATAAGGGGACTGTTGGGCTTTGGCAGAGGTATGCACTCTATGTGACATTCTAGTTTTAATACTGTAATTAATTTGTGTAGGCATGTGCCTGTTATGTGAAATACATTCACTGTAGTGTTCCTCTACCATATGCACGGTCCCTGCAGTGAAAAACAGCAGGCCATCTCGGCTCGGCGTGGACTTGCAGGCACATTGTCGCAGCTCTGCGGCTGCAGAGATATTGCTTTGTTTGTGCTTGTGGTAACATTTGGCTTCCTGCTTTGTTATGGAGGACCGAAACCCGCACATTATCCAAACTCATGTCAATTATGTGATCTCAGCTTTTGTTTCTGCCTTTTTTTTCAGTCAACCCCCAAGCTCTACTGCACCCGTGAGCGATTTCATCATCAAACTTACCCCATCTGATCTTTTTGACACTCCCTGGGTTATGCCTATATTTTGCCTGCAGTCTGTGCTGGGAAAATGGGCTAAACCTCAAGGGAGGCAGAAAAAGAGACGAGAGCCTGGGTGGTGATGTGAACTCAAAGTTGTTGGAGTCCTCAAACACACTCACACGCATAAGCAAGCGGTCATCGAGGATATGGCCGTCCGTCCTGCTCTCACGTATAAACACAAAGACACTTACTCACTGAGGCTTGTATACTCAGTGGAGCTCGGTGACAGTTGTTTGAAGTGAAACAGCTGTAGCTGTGTATATACTGTAGCTGTGCATGTAAATGTAAATTCCTCCTGCGCCTGATGCACAAAAGAGGAGTCCTCATGTTCACAATGTCACCTGTATGTGAGAATGAGGGTTGGATGTTTTCCACCTGTTTGTATTTAGACAAAGCCTAAGAGAGGAAGGGAAAAAAGCTTTTGTTCTGCTTGGACTTCTTCTGTTTACACACTACCCACTCTGTGTTTGAGATTATTGACAATCCTTGGAAGGCCATTCTTGAGATGTTTATGCTGGAGTCCCGATGACCAGGCCTTGCCCATGGACACTATGGGAAAGTTCTTGTATGAGTGTTTTGGGCCTCGGGATTCAGAAGTGAGAGGTGGGTTGTGTTTAGATGTGGATCACACATATGTATTTGTAGATATAAACATGCGCCCATATGCAGCCTACATCTGCTGCTCAACTGTGTTGTTCAAACAGCGATCTACTCACAGGCTCAATAACAGCAGGCTCTCCCTTCTGTCCCTTCTCGCCACGAGCTCCGTCGACCTGCACACCAAACACACAGACACACACACATGATCAGCGCCCTTCCTCTTCGTCACCATCATCATGCAATCCTCCTCATCTTGAAGATCTTGTTCTCCCATGAAATTTTCACCTGTCCGTAATACTCATCGGTCTCAGCAGGCAGCTTGCGCCCTTTCTCGTAATCCAGGTCGCCATAGGCGTCATTGGTGTCATAGTTGTCTAAATCATAGTCGGGGATGTGCTCCTCCGTGAACTCATCTTGGTCGGTGTAGTCTCCGTCACCCTCCACGCCAAGGTTTTTTCCGGTGGCGATGGACCCCCCAGCTCCAGTGCCCGCGCTGGCTGATCCGCCTCCAGCAGCAGAAGATCCTCCAGCAGAGCCACCTCCAACATTGATGGTGGAGCTGCTGCTGCTGCTGCCGCCGCCGCCGCCGCCGCCGCCGCCGCCGCCACCACTGACGAGGACTGTGCTGCTGCTTCCGCCTCCTCCACCACCGGTATTTCCAGTGCTGCTGCTGCTGCTGCTTCCGCCGCCACCACCGATGTGCACTGTACTGCTGCTGCTGCTGCCACCTCCACCAGTGGTGTAATGGTCGTCCACATTATAATCTCCCTCGCCATAGTTATCGTACGACGATTCCACCTATAAAAACAGATATATTTTAGAGACAAAATATAACAGGATAAAAATGAAGATGATAATATAAATGGATAAAAGCATACACAACACAAACAATTCAAAAATGGTTGCAGTTAATATTTTGATTGACTTAATAAGAAATTATATGCAAGCATTTATTCCTTTACAGTGAGATTTTCAAATACACATTGGCATTGCTTCCATAATGAAGGGCTCCACTTAAATATCTCAAACATTAACATATGTGCAGGTAGACCTTGCATTCAGGATACACTAAAGTAAGTATTATTTTAAATGTGTTTTTGAACACATAAATACATCTATTAACCTAACAGGTCACAACATCCAGAAGCTAGTGTCATTAAAGTCAACGTACTAATGTCTCATTGGCGATGATGGTCGTAGCACCTCCAGATCCCCTGGTGCTCACGCTCCTTTCAATTGTGTCGCCTGTGCCCAAGTCGATCTTTCCCCCTGCGCCCAGATCCACCTCACCCCCGGTGTCGATGCTGGTGAGGGTAACGTGTCGGGTCTTGTCACCGTCCGGTGCCGCCGTGGACTCGTCGTAGTAGGTCCCGTAGTTACCATAGTCGCCATAGCCGTCATAAGGGCTGGTCTCCTCTCCGTAGGCGTCCCCTCCCCCGGCAGCAGTGCCGGAGGAGCTGGACGATGAGCTGGAGGACGAGCCGGCAGAGGAGCCAGCGGATGAGCCAGCGGATGAGCCAGCGGATGAGCCAGCCAGGACTTTGTGGTCGATGCCACCACCAGTGCCGCCACTCAGAACCTCCTCCACTGTGGTCACCACTGTGTCTCCATCTGCTTCTGTCACCTGTGGGCCATAGATGATATTCTTGTCAGCCACTTTTGGTGCATTTTAAATAGAAAAATCCATCTGGGTCAAAACGTGCATCAGGAGACTACCTTGACTTCTTTTGTGATCTCTGTATCGCCGGTTGATTCGTAAGGCTTGCCATCCACGTCCTCATAGTAAGGGTATTCATAATAGTAGGCGTCCTCTGGTTTCTAAAGGAGAAAAATATTACACTGGGGTTGAGACAAAGAGACTGAGGGAGAAAGAATCAGTATCAATTATTAAAAACATGATTTCTTAAATATGATCCACTGCTTTGCTGCTGCCGGCTGGCTGATGCATGTGCACCAGGCAGGCCATCGATCAGTAGCACACAGGAATGCCTTACACATGCTGAAACCTCATGCTCTATCTCCCTGTTGCAACATGTTACGACTGAATGACAAATTACTTTTCCACAGCAATTTTTTTCTAAACGAATATGTCACCCATCTTTAGAAAAGAAAGAAAAAACAGGTCAAGTTTTTGTGTAGCTTGCAGGCATATTGACAGGCCCCAGCACAAAAGGAAAAACGAGAAGAGGAAGAGCTTCCTGTCCATCTTGTAACACTTCTCTGACACGCCTTTAATTAGCATGCGCACAGTGTGCTGGTATTTAATGTGGAAAACAGCGTGGTGCAGGCTTCGGCAGGCACTGTCATCATTCCTGAACATTATTAAGTGAATGCAAAGCCTGGGAGCACCGTTCTTTCCACTCAGTTCTTTCCTCTGGCAGAGATCTGAGCATTAGAGACAATTATAGATTAAGGGAAATGAACTTCCTTGAGCAGGGTCAGTCATGAGAGCACATGCGTCTCTTTTATCTTGACTCTACAATGTACTGTATTTTGCTATATGCAAATATCCACCAAAACTACATCTAGTAATAGAGCGTAACAGTGACCGCCCACTTTTATAACTGCTCTGGTACCTTCACATAAATGTCCCATTAATTTTCTCTATTGCCGTTTCAGAAAGAGGTTCACGTCTAAAACTAGACCCAGGCTGACCAGCTACACGATGAATTGAACATGACCATTAAACATTTTCCGTTAGGGTTAGGGTTCAGATTAAGCTTGACAGCAGAGGTAGATGTCTGTGTACAGTGAAGGAACTACGCATCCCATAAGCCGTTGGAAATCATCCTTTACTTCTTGAAATTGAACATTGTTGTTTATATAGTGTTGTAATATATTGTAGTTTGTATCTTCAATGTTTGCATATAGAGTTTCATATAGTGTAATAACCTTGTGTAGTGACACTGAACAATCCGATTGTAGCCAATCTTTCGCGACTGTCGGTAGTCATGCAGACTTGTGGCTTCTACAGGAGAATATAACTTTGTTTCACAATCTCATAGTGTGTGCTAATTCTACCTAGGATGGTTAAAACATTATGGTTAATAATAAACATCTCAATTCAGAAAATGAATGGGATTTTTACTTCTGGAACCACACTGTTGATCTCTATGGCCTGTATTGTGTTTACAAAGCTGAACTGTAAGTTTTGAGCTTATAGAAGTTAAACTAAAGCTGAGAAAGTTGATTTTACTCACCGAATCATCTGTGTTGGGGTCCTGGGCCTGAGGCTGATCGGGCATTGGCACTTCGCAGTCAGGGCTGTAGTGCTCACAGTAGTCATAGGCAGCACGATGGTCTGCTACAATCATCAGCTGCTGGATGTCTCCCTGGAAATCACAACAGAACAGGAAGTCAAGAGACTTGCCGGGCGCAGTTACAAGTCATGCATGTAAATAAACAAGCAAACAGTCATTAGTGAGAGACATGGCGGTCTCACAGTGGAGGAGGGGGGTGAGGAAAAAAGAAAGAAAGGAAATAAAGAGGGAGAACATCTGCCTGCAGCATTATCGCATCCAAAACAGGCCTGAAACTAGGTCGAGGCAGGGGGAATCTCAGGGTGACTGCATGATGAAGAACTTTGTCCGAGGTCCAGGAGTGAGACAAGCAGAACATGGAACAACTGACTTCATGTAGCTAACTCAAACAATAAAACACACACACACTCCGAGTAGATCTTTAACAAGATGAATGAGTTTAAACAAAATGCATAAGCCCAGCCTGAGATCTGAATGGGACATGAGTGATTCCACCCTCAAGCTGATTGTGTGAGATGAATGGATAAACTTAGCTCGAGTGACAAGGAGAACATGAGCAGACCTGCAGATACAGATATCTGACCTGAGACTGTGTGTGTGTGTGTGTGTGTGTGTGCGTGTGCGTGCGCACACTGAGTGGAGGTGCAGGGGGGGAGGAAGAACAGTAGCAGAGGTGAGAGGTTTAAAGAAAGAGACGGAAAAGAGGAGGTCGACAGAAAAAGAACAACTGAGAAAAAGAGCAAAGGGCTCCGAAGGATCCCCGGGCAACATGGGGAGCTGGGTGTGTGTGTGTGTTTGCCACATGTTTTCTTAACAGAACGCTCATGGCACCAAAAATGCTGTAATGTATCTTTCCAAACATGTACTGATCACACTTCCAAAATGCAGTGATGTTGTTCCACATCGATCAAACACAGGGTCGAAATGAATATACATTCAGGGGGGTGTGGTGGTAGGAGAATCATGAAGCGGCTTAACTCTGGGAACAGCCCGTCGCAGAGCATGCAGTGTTTTTTATTATGTGCAATTGCCAAAAGTCTGAAATCGCTCAACATGTCTTTCCAGCTGAAATTCTCCACAGATGACTCTCGTATTTTTTGACACACAGAAATTGATTGCATTTGTGGTCTAACCAGTGACAGTTCACTAAAGAGCAACCAATCCCGGCGCTTCGGTAGGAGGTACCACACAGAACATTGTGTCTGGCATCCTTAAAAAAAAGAGAGAAAAAAACATTGCAGAACACTTCACAAGATGATGTTTCCTGCTCCGTCCTTGGCTTATGTTATCAGTGGGGTTTTATGGTGAACGCAAGAAAACAAATCCCACTACTTCCTCCAAGACCGAAGGACTGGATTGGCCATTACCCAACTCCCCCAGCTAGGAACTCCTGAGCTCCCAGGAAACATTCAAATGGCTACCTTTCAGCCATTTGTCCAAAAATCGCAATGCGTGAGGAGGCTAGAGACTTGGTATCATTTTCAACAGTCTGTCCTCCTCATGCTGGCCAGACCGTGTGTCACAGCTGCACCGAAAGGGGATGATGGGAGTGCACTGTTTGAAATGAGGTCACATTGAATTAGGAGTAGGCCCAGCGTACAACAAAACAGCCCTGCCGTCTGGAGCACTGCGACTGTTTCCCTATTCACATGCCATTCTTCTGCCTTAATTTTTCCCCTATGCTCTCTTTTTTTTTCTTTTTTTTTTCTTCATCTCCCACAGCGGCCGGGGGAATGTCAGCGTGGATCCTGACCACAAGCAGTTTGATCCTAATTTCACCAAGATGAGATAATTAATCATACACCTAAGAATTAATGAGAACATCCCAGCAACACTGGGAGCAGTGTGGAAGAACGTGTTTAATGATGTGTGACATGAGAAGAGAAGGAAAGAGGCATGTGGATGCCTGAAAAAGAGTTGCGTTATATGGGTCATATTGACGCTGGAAAAGCTGATGGCTTTGGCTGAAGGTATATGAGAAGGGGAAAAAGGATGAGAAAATGCTGGATAGAGAATGTACTGAAGTGTTTTGCTCTGTTAAAAGTTCTCGACTAGAAAAAGAACTGAACACTGCACAAAACCAACTTCAGACGGATACAAAACTAGATTGCACTTAGATTTAATGGGTCAAAATCAATGCAGCAGACTCAGAGTTATCCACAGTTTTTCGATTAGCGTGGGTTAATCTCCAAGAACATGGGCTCCTAAATCTCCCTTAATGTCATTTATTAGCGACTCTTCATTAGAGCTTCCCTGCGAGTTTAAAGCTAATGCTATCAACCTCCACACACAGACTTTCTGTTGTTGAAATGTATGGTCTATTCACAGGCTGTGTGGTCCTCACCGCAACTAGTAAAATCAATGGTGCACCCTTATTTTTCAGCAAAAGGTTTCTACAGATAATTAAAAATATTATTCACCTACTAATTCCACAAACGTCTCTGTCTGTAGATGGAACGCAACAATTAAGTAAATAATTTGAACTTATATAAGCAACACATGACAACACCATATTTAGTTAAAATGTATGGGAACATTGACAGTAAAATCTTCATTGCAGATAAACCAGGTTGGATGAACCCTCACTCCACTCTGCACCATTGACTGTTTATTAAAAAGCTCTTCACACAACGTCCAACACACAAACAATAAAAAGTGACAGTATATTGTAGAAATGTTTGAGGAGGACTCACTAAGGATGAGGAATAATTCTGAAGTAGCTCCGAAACATTAACACAGGACAAGAGAGTAGCCCATTCCAAACAGGCTGGTTTCAAAAAGGTATTGGTAGTATTGGTAAAGCCATATAATTAATTGGATGTGCACACTAATTATGTTTTTTGATGCTGTTTGAATATAGACAATGATGGGAAATCATGCAATCTACAGTGTATGCAAAGATGCAAAAGTTTTCCCTGATTGTTTCATTTCTATCCATCTTCACACATATGATATAAAAAGGCACAGGCTACAGTGCATTTGTTCCCATGAAAGCTGCTACACCTTCACAGTGAAACTATTGTCGAAGTCTTGATCCACCCCGACAAGCGCTAAAGCCGCTTCTGATTTCCTCCCGTCGAGCCAGAGCTGCTCCTTTCACCGCACGGAACTAGACGGACTGTGGCGCCAAAATGTTATATAAGCTGCTGTTTTACAGATGTAGGGAAACAGTAAATATTCCTATGCGGTACCCAACTGCATACTAATGCAAATGTATTAAATGGTTATTAAGTATTTAGTCTTCTGGCACTCTGGTCAACACGGTACAGATTATTCTTCACCTCAGAATTCACAGATGGAAGCTGGTGTGCAAAACAAAATACACTAGCCTTAACATGCAGCACCATACACAGGCATAAGCAAACCCAGACCCAATCACAGCAAACGCAAAAGAAAAGAAAAAACCCTGGAATTATAGAATCACATCCAAACCCAAGAGGGGAGCCATAAAAGACAAGCAATCAGCTCTCCTCTTTGAGAAGGGACAGTGACATTTTTCACTCCGCAATGTCATGTGGCACATCAGAGTGGTGCTTAAGGCAGAATTTTCAGACAATAACAGGGCTGCGGCTGTCAGCATCTCCCTGGACGCTGCTGAAATACGATTCAGCTCCTGGCCAGTGCTCTCCTCTTGTCGCGCTCTGGCTGAAATGCCATTCGCCTGTGGCTGCGAGCGATGGAAGACCTCACTCCACATCACATTCGTGTGAAAGACACGATATGTGATTGCAGGGTTGCAACTTGTAACAAGATTACGGAAGCAGAACAACTGGATTCTGATCAATAATAATCTATTGTTTAAATATTACACAGAACCTCGCCCTGTTTCGCCCCCCCCCCACATATCAATCCCTGCTGGATGTTCTGGTTGTGTCCAAATGGTGGCAGGAGAGTGCTCCAGTGAGCACAGAAACAAACATCTGTCTCCAACTGAACCTGACCCACAATCACGAAGAGTGGACTGAGCTCATCGTTCCCTCTTGTGAATTAAAAGATATGATGCATGAGCAGCAAATATTGGTGCCTTTTCAAAGATCATCACAACATGATCGGCCTTGAATGTTGCTGAAACGACATGAACCACACGCGCACACACACATGCACACACACACACTCTTCGTCTTCCTCTCTTTTTTCATACACGCACATATTTCAAGCATGAAGTAAAAGGAGACCAACAAAGGCCTTTTTATTAGACTAAGCTCTGGAGGTGATGTCAAAGTTGCACTTTCCTGGCTCGGAGCAGCATGAGATAAAACAAACCAGGGACAGCTCACACAGGTTCTGTTTACCTTCTTCGCCTCACACAATAAAAAAAGACGGCGGCTTAAAGAAGGAAAATTTAAGTCTTGAGTTTGTCATCATTTCACCAGGTGTCAGCAGAGGGAAAATGGGTGCGGGAGGGTCCCACAGGGCAGGATAAGACTCTGGGAGGTCCAAGATCTGGCTGCGTTTTTAAGGTGAAATACTTTTCACAGCATATTTACACAGTCACCCATGAGCTCTGAGTCAGGTCTCGGTCCCACTGCCAGCCCACACTGGCAACACTCGCAGTCCCAGTGCCTGGGCGCTCTCCAGCCTGACCACAGAAACACACACTGCAGAGGTCAGCCCACTGCACAGGGGCCATAAATCAGCACCAACACACACAAAACTGCATCCACAAAATAGATGCACATCATCGACATAGCTGTTTGAGTACAAACAAGCAACACACACATATGCCAACAAGGGAATTGCACTTCCAACAAATATATAATTACCTTTACCAGACATCAAGTACATTTTCACCCACATGCACTTTCCCCTCTAGACTGTGCAACCCCAACGCTCAGAGCAGCTGCCAAGAGCAACAGGCCCGTCTGCCACCCCACTTATCCACTACACAGCACCTTAACCATCCCCTCACCTCTTTGATGCTATCCCTGTGTTTGGACCCCCGTCTAGGTCTCCTCCCCCCTTGCCCTCCCCCCACCGTGCTCCCATCTGTGTAAGATTTTAATCCCACACCACCAAAGGCCACGGGCGGCCATATTCCCATTTCCCGTCCTCCTTGGGGTGGTGGAAACCGGAGCGGCTCACCTCACCTAGCAGACGTAGTCTCATGAGTGTTTGGCTTGGCCGTTCGCTGAAGTGCTGAGGGTACACTTTCAGGGCTTGCTGACGCGGTAAAGGAGGAACGGAGGGAATAAAGGTGGCGAAAGACAAACATCTGACATGAATTAGGGAAATTCTCTTAATTATCCATGGTGGAAACTCCATCTTCCCTGAGGCTACTGGAGTCGATTTCATTGCCTGAAATGTATAGAGTGTGCTTTGAGAGTGAAGCATGACGTTTGCCTTGGACAAGATAATACAATAAATGTATTATGGCCAAATCCTCGTAGGTAAGCCACTTGGATCTGTAATAACCCATTATCAATAACGGACATTTCTTTAAAAAGGTATGCGCCCAGAAACATTTGGATCACCGTATATTTCCCAGATGGGACACATTGTAGTTCGCATATGGGGTCTGCATGCCTCTTAAATTAATGTCAGATGCATCGCTTCCCCCATGACCGGATTTTATCTGTGTGAAAAATCAAGTCTGACTGAAAATCATACAAACACTGCAGGGAAACTATGGCACTCAGTGGTGCTCCGCCAAGGCAAAACAGCTCCCTAAATATACCTGATAAATTATTCCCTGGGAAAGCATGTTATAATAACACCACATCTTGATCCTGGATCCATCCCCCACCACACCAAAACTTTATGTATTCTTTCCTCTGCCATAACACATCCTTCCGCCAAGTTTCGTGGAAATTCGTTGAGCTGTTTTTGTGAAATCTTGCCAACAAATGGCAGACAAAAGGTAAAAAAATCATAACCTTCATTTGCAGTATGATTTCCAACCATTTCTAGTGGGTTTTCAGTGATGTTTCATGAAGCCAAGGAACTATTTGTGCTCACAATGTAAATGTGGCTTTAGTGGTGCCTCCTCAGGTCTATTTCCATATTTATTTGGAACTGTCAAGTTGAGAGCAAAGAGTCAGGTACTCTTGAAAAAAGTTGAACTGAACTTAAGTTACTGAATATATCTTATAACAATAAAACAGAGGTCCAGTCAAGGCCTGGCAACATTAGCCAAACTGTTTCTACCTCTGCCTCAGAGACTTCAGCCAAAATGAGCTTAAATTGAATTTGAAAAATCTTCTGTCCAAATGGAACAAGGTGGTGTCAGGTTTCTCTGCAGTTTATCCCCCTTGACAACTGTCAAGTCCTAAATCAGGAATAACTACTGAGGTAAATCTGTCTTTACCTTAAATGACTGAAACATGTTAAATTTAAATAATGGGAGGCAGGAAAAACAAGAGGAAAACAGGATGTGTTAAACTCATCATGAAATCACAACATCACTGTTTTTAACAAGTATCAAGCTCACGTGTTGCGTGATTTTACTACTTTTTCCTGGCTGTGGATGCAGCATGGGAGCCCCACATCATCCCTGCCCCATTAAATGCCTCAGTCCCAACTCTTACTCGTATCACACTGCCTATACTCCCCCACTCATGCCATCTCTAATCCTTTATTTCTCTACATCTAACCTCATTCGTCCTCCTGCTATTTTATATCCCCACCCACTAACCCTGACACACGGACACCCTCATCCCCCCGTGTTGCTGCAGGCCCGGGACGGCCTATCAGCGGCTACCAAGGAAACCTCTGGATGATGTCACGTGGCATGTGTGCTGTTCCAAGTCTGACATCAGTGGGAAAAGATCTCCTCATAATTTCCAGAGTATGGCCCAAAGGTTTCAGCTTACACAACCACAACCTCTTGTTTTCTCGACACCAGGACTTTTTTCTGATCCTCCAGCTCACTAATATACAAAATGTATGTGTTTTTTGTAACACAAACTGCGCTATAAAATCACACGTATCAAAACTGGATGACTTTCGAGATCCAGACACTGCTGTGTTCGCATGGCTCCACTTCGGCTGCTCAGGTTCACTCCAGGAGGTTCCCCTCCCACATTACCTCTGAGTGAGGCCAAGTGGTTCGTCTGTCCCTGTTTGTGTTCTCTCAGACCAACTCCAGCCATTTGTTTCACTGAGCAGCACTTTAAACTGAGGGATGGGCATTAAATTCTCTGTGAGTTTTTCTTGGCACACTCTCCGGGAAAACAGACAAATCGGGGGGGGACACGTTCTGCAGATGGACAATGTCAAAGAGGCACCAACTATCTGAACAACACAAAAATATACCCACATGCTCTACACATCCATGAAGTGTAACAGCACTGCTTAAGGTCTGAGGACTGATTTGAATAGATTTTAGGGGCATTAGACATTATAATGGAGTAATTGTGATCTCATTGCAACATATAAGCAGTGATTACCAGGTAAAATACCCGTCTTCTCCCATAATAACTGCTCTGACTACGTTTATGATCTTTACTGGCATGAGCCACACTACTCTTTTGCAAACCGCTGAGAAAAAAAAAATAACATTATGGTAGTTAGAGGGCAAATGCTCTCTCTGTGACCACAAAAACCATGTCAGAAACCAAACCACAAACCCCCCTCAGCAAGTATACGTCTCTCCTGACTGCGGTATGGAAAGAAAAGACCCGGGCGAGTAAAGAGATTCACAGGCAGACAGAACTTTACATTTACTCCAATTCTTAGATGTAAAGTCACATCATTTTATCTCTGCTTTTGACTATTAATGTTTTGTCCTCTTTACATAAAATCCTCTCCTCTGAGAAGTTTTGAGATATCAAATAAGCGCCATCACGAACAGCTCTCTCAAATTTGATAATTCCAAACTGATTCTTTTTTTCTCTCTTGTCTTATTATTTCCTCTTTTGCATTCCGAGACTGAGTGGAAACTGCAGGCTCTCAAGTCAACTGAACTAATCGGCCTGCTGGTGAAATCAAACGTGTTTTCTTTAGTGTGTGTGTGCATGTGTGTGTGTTTTCATGCTCACCACCTCCTGGTGGTAACTGACTCTGGCAAAAGTCAACATGGGATCCGACTAAACTACAGAGGGGAGAAGGGAGTGAGGGGAGGAGAGAGTGAGAAGAGTGCAGGCTGAGCATAATTTGGAAACTATGTGGCATATTTTCCATTTTGTGCACGCACTGGAGCCTGTCCTGTCTCCCAACTGGCAGACGCACAGCAGGAGGGCTTTAAACATCTCTCACAAAATATCCGTCTGTTCCCACAGTAACCATTGGACTGTTACCGCGGCTCCGATAGCTCGGTATGATTTAAAGTGTTCCTGTGTCGCCTTAACCTTAAGATCAGTTTTCTCTGGGCAACAATAAAATTAGAGCAAATAGTAGAGCTGTGCTGGATAAAAGCAGTCACCTCCATAGATGTAGATTAAATAGTAGCTATAGCACACACATAAAAAACATTAGGATTTATGTCTAACGCCTCCTTTTTCCACATCGCTCTGTGTCCATATGCAAGTCATTCGTATGCATTCCTATGGCAACCTCTGTGATCTCATCTGTTGTAAAGCTCCTCCCATCTGGTATTTTTCAGTCTGGGACCTTTTTTTTCACGTTGGATTTCGGACAAACCATGTGCACTTTGTCCCACACAAAATTAGCATAAAACTAACTGACAGTGAAACTGTGTAACTGTATAATTAAACAGGTTCAATCAGTTTAACAAATTGTGAATTTCAATAATGTTATTTTGCTACAAGATAAATAAATTTGAAGGTTACATAATAACAAAATAAGCCTTCCATTCTCGCAATGCACTAGGGGGCAAAGTCCATATATGATACAGAATAATTGATACGAAGCAAAACTGTGTGGAAACGAGAAGTTATCAAATGGTTAAAGGCAACATTTTCACAAAAAATGTAAACATAATCTGTATAACCTTAAAAAATTCCCCTCTTTTCTTCACTCCAGAACCACATCTGACACTTGGGAAAGATTTATGCACACAAAGTATCGTACATACTGAGATATGGCATTTTTTCAATGTAGAAATCTGGATTTAGTTGCAAGTCTGTCATTAATGGTTATGGATGAGGGAAAGTTTTAGTCTTAGTCTATCATCATTTATTCATGTCCCCTATAGCTTGGCAGAGCGACTTTAGGGATTGTACATGGGATGATGTCATGTTTCTTTCTTTTTGTCTGTTCTCGTTGAGCAGCAGTGAGGTCAGAGGTCAGCTGGCTCAGCATCAGTCACATCAGTCAGCCTCTGTTACTAATTATTATTGAGGGCCTCAGCCTCACAGACTAATCCCCCTTTAAACAAACACAACTCCGATGGGACAAAGACAACACTATTCCTTGTGCCTTGTGCCGCTCTGTGCATTTTTGTACGTGTGTGCATGTGTGTGTGATGTTAAAGAGCGACAAATATACACACAAAAGCTCGCTATAGGCAGTATCCAAACAAACTCTGATTCTTCACACTAGGTAAAAGCAAACTGTATTTTATATTATGATGCAGATCAGGTGAAGGCTTCCTGTTCTGTCTGGTCAGGTTATGATTAATCTTTCATCTCCTGCCACAAAGCTTTTATACACATAAAAAGTGGAGAAAGGAAGAGGAAACCCCCTCAGTTGAACAATCAAAACCTGCCATCGCTTCCTAAAAAGCTCTGTAAACACAAATGTTGCCCATGCCCATTTAGATGAGGAGACACCACAAACAATAAAAGAAATATAACAGTTTGAGTAATATTTTTTAGTTGCTTAGTAGCCACAATAAGGCAAAACTTTTCAAACCGTAACAACAGATGCAAAGTTGAACTGCAAATGCAGCACAGATGGAAAGGGAATAGAATTGCAGGACATTAAGTTCTTTTGTGGAAAGTGTGGAATATCTGGCACTTTAAATTAAATTTGATTTGCAATCTTGTGTGGGTGTGTACGAGTGGGTAGATGTTGGGGGCTCCAAAAGCTAAATCCACACTTCTATGGAGGATGTGGGCGCCACCATAATCCGTATTCTGTCCTCCATGACACACAGAACGGGGATTGGTGACGACCATCTTTTGCACCACTGCCATGTGTGTGTACTGTACTTTAAAGATGAATCACATTTACTTTTATGTTGTTTTCTTTAGGACTTTCAATCAAAGTCAAATTGGTCTGAGAGAGACTGTGTTGACTTGTTTAGAACGGCCTTGTAAATAGTATGTGACGGGAAATACCAAAATGCATCAGTTATGAAACCTATAAATCTGTTCACTCATCCCACTTTGGCACCAGCAATTTACCATGGAACCAAATGGACAAAGATGATTGGAAAACTAGTGTGAACCTGGCAGAAATCACTCTAATCAAGCATACAAATAGTTCTTCAAGCAACAGAAACAGCACAGTCCTTCTGATGGTAAATAAATTTATAATTGGAAGAAAGGCCCGTCTGTCACTGCCACAGCGCCCCCTGGACGCCTGGAACTGCACCATGTAACTCTGGTGTACAGTGCTGGAACATGACGACCTGCTTTTAGGCATACATTGCACACTAGCAACCAGAGCCAGAGCTAGCACTTAGCAATAAGAGGCAACTCGCCATTCTCAGTGTGGACATCATGGCAGAGCCTCCGAAGAAACCAAAGTTGATGTTGTCGGAGGAATTGAAGAGGAGGATAGGTGAAGGTGACAAATTAAGAAACTAAACAAGAGTTAATATTTCATTTGTTGGCGAGAGATAAAAGAGGCCAAAGGACCCAGGACAGAAGCCGACCTGCCGTTGTGGATATTGTGCGATAGCTTTAGCTTGTTTGCTATGTTTTGTGCTGTTATGCTAGCTTGACTCAAAACAGCGTAAGTGAAGTTGTCGACTCGCTATTAACATCAAGCAAACCCATTTCCATCAAGGTTTCGAAAGTTGGCCAAACAATCAGATGTAATTTGATACACATCATGGTCAGACATTGATAACTGTGTCGGCAGCTTTCTTGCTGCTTCAGCATGTTAGCTTGTATGCTACTGTTCTACTCTGAGTTGAGTGAAGAACAAAAACCTTGACATGGCCCTTTTCTGATGTGTGGAGCTGAGACCGCAACTTGTATTTACGACAATGAATTATGCGTTCCACCTTTAATAGCCTGGTGATTAAATGCACCATACCAATACCAACATGTAGATAAAGAGCAAAATGCCTACCTCGAAGACTTCTTCATCAAGTATTCTAGTTCCAAACACTATAATTCCTTTGGTATCGATGATGGGGTTGGGGCTACGGAGCAGCTTCTGGGTGGTCTTCTTTTTACAGTCCAGAATGAGGGTGATGGTCTGCTTGTGCACACTGATGGCCACTCGATGCCACCTAGAAAGGGAGGAGGAGTTAATTCACACGCTTACTGGGTTACTTGCTGCCCACATACACACCGCCAACAGGCTGAAGGCCCCTTTTGTGTCTGGCTTCAAATCTAAATATATCCCATTTAGTTTTTGAGAGTAAAAGAATCTTAGAACTCTTTTTGTTGACATGGATGGGTTCTGCACTAGATACACGTTTGAGGATACTGCAATCTACATCATGTGTAATATCTAATAGAGAGAATAAATATCAATTGCAACAGGTACACCTGCTTCAGGTGATGCATTATGGGGTTTAGTGCAAACACACTAAACTATCCAGAGACACAACACATCAGTTCATTAAAGCCCGACACATCCACCTGGACTCTGATTACAGGGGGAAGATGCAAAAGAAAAAAAACAGGCCGACACGCCTTCATGCGCGTTCATCGACTGGTGAACCTACTTTCCATCAGCTAGATTGACTCCTCTGAAGAGGGGGTAGTCCTCGGGGCTGGGTTTCCCTGTGTGGTCCTCGTACAGGAACACGGGGGATCGTCCCACTTCCAGTCCGAGCTGCTGGATGCCCTGCTCGTTGTACACAGACAGCAGGAAGGACTGGCTGCCCTTCCTGGGCTTCACCGTGGCCAAGATGGAAAAGTCCTCTGGGAACACATCACCTGGCAGGATGGATGGTGGGTTGGACAGAGACAGATGTTTTGGAGACATATTAGTAGTTGTTCATCATCATAAAAGGAATCAAATACTTCTAGGCCTAGACTATTTGGTAGGGATGTTGTAATCGAGTATTTTTTTAAGGAGACAGTGTGCTCTTCAGCGTCAAGAGCGACTATAAAAGTTATTATTGTTACTTCTAATCGAAAGATCTGCTAAATAAACAAAGATAATTTAGATTGGAATAACTGATGGCTTTGAGCTCCGAAAGGAAACTATTTGTTAAGTGCGGAGACTGTAACATGAGAGGATTAATCTGAAATGGATAAAGGCCCGAAGAGAGGAAAAAATAAAAAAAAGTTTGAAGCAGAAATGCAAAGTGGGAGCAATTCCAGCATAATGCAGGATGAGAAGCATAATGACAAAAGCATGTGATCCAGAGAGACTTTGTTGAAGTATCCTTCAAACCCCTCCCCTCAGATGATCGATCTAACAGACACTGAAACGCTCCAGCAGAGGAAAAAAGGAAATATGATTTAAACTTTTTTTACAGGAGAAAGAATTAAAGACATGAGTGGAAATGGAAATCATAATTTGGTATTTAAACCCATAAAAGGGTACAGGCACAGACATGAAAAAGACATGTTTTTCCTCCATTTGCTTGGTGGAGCCTCAACTACTTCCTCCATTTTGCTGAAGTGTTCGGAACATCTGCCAGACAGACTCTTCCTGGGGCATTCAGGACCCCAGAAAGAGTATGGGACTTTGCGACCAGGTCAGACTTCACTTGAGGCAAATGCTGGTTTCTAATCTTTTAGAAAGAGGCGATCTTGACTATATCAAAACCACTACTGTTAGGAGTTAGCGGCTATCTGGATTATGTTTAACATAAGCAAATGAAACGACTGGGACTCCAGCAGCAGCTCCTTGCTGTTCAGAGTGCACGGAGCAGATTTCCAGACGACCGGAAAAGAGAGGCAGGGTTTGTGGTTGCAGTGGTTTTCTAGCACCTCGTGCAGCCATTAAACCCCCTTTTTACTCTGCTGTGGGGTGGAAAATGCGAAATTGGAGCAACTAGGTGGCCAATCAGAAAATGTAGAGGACGACTCAGAGGGAATGCGGTGAGGAAAGCTGAGGTTGGGAAGAGATAGTGGAAAAGGAAAAAGGGGAAAGAAAAAGAAGAGAAAAAATATCTTGCCACTATTATCCATTTACTTATTCTCTTTTCTTGGTCAGCATCAGGCATTTGCCTTCCTGTCCTATCTTCCTGCCTTTTCCATCATCCCTTCATTATTGCCAGGCACCAAATCACATCATGCGGAGAGCACATGCCTTGGCGGCGTGCTCCCTCAGGAATTTAGCTTGGCATCATATGAAAAACATTGTCTCTAATTGACAGATGCTTCGACAGCGGGACGGTGAAAGAGAGAGAAGAGAAAAGCCTTCAGAAACATGGAGGAGTTTGAATATGCAGAATATGAAACGTGTTACTGTCTGATGCAAAAAGAGAAAGGTGGGGAGTATCAGAAGAGAAACCATGAGTGAGCGTTTGTCTCTACATCCGGTTGCACATGAGTCACATTCTGTCGCAGAGGCATTGACTCAGCGCTGGCTCAGGACGGGCTGTTTGTGTGCAGGTCAAGGGTCAGCTGAGGGGCAAAAGGGACTCCACGGCACAGAGGGAGAAAGTGGGGGAGCAAAGCAATGAGAATGTACTTTCTATATATTATTATTGAACTTAATTTATTTTAATTTTACAATTTTTTTCTTTATTAAAACAGAGAATGGCTTTTTCCAAATTTAAAGTAGTGGTTTTAGAATCAAAATCAAACTTTCTCTAAATTTTGATGCAGCATTTACACAGCAAGGTTTATCATATGTGGATTCATGCTAAATGCACTATTTATCCCCTGTGCCATCGAGGACTGAGATGCCCCTGAATAATTTTAAAAAAAAACCTTCCTCCTCACTCTCTCCTCTGGACCGTGTAACAGAGTGGAAGGTTGGGGATGGGGGGGTCATTCAGAAAAGCTCGGGTTTCTCTGGAATGTGTCTCTCACACTGCTACTTAGGCCACCAGATGAGAGATAACTCATTCCTCATTTGGTGTGTGTGTGTGTGTGGGAATGGAGAGGCTGGTCGTTTATACTGGCATCAGACTAAAAAGGTCTGGGGATGTCAGAGACTCAAAAACAAGTCCAAACATCTCAAATGAGGCAACATCCATCATTTTCCCTCAGATTAATTACCCTAAACTAAAACTGCTTTGTATCGCCATAAAATATTGATCTAGTATGATATACAGATATAGAAGTTAAAGGAGATCTAGAGCGTCTCCTGCCTCCCCCTCTCAATTTTTTCACCGCTGGCATTTGACATTTACACCTCATTTACTCTTTCATCAACCAAACATATGGCTGAGAACACACAGACAGTCAGGGAGGGAGTGAAGGGCAGTATCTTCTCTCTCTGCGTGCGTGCATGCAGGTAAATGAGGTAGAAAGTCTTGTGTCCTATAGTAATTGGTCTTTCAGTCATCGCCGTGTCCAAATCCCTCCTTATGTTTAAGACAAGCAACATTCCAGTGGGATTGCGCGTTGCTGCAGAGATGTGTACCTGACTGTTGCAAAAACGTTGACAAACCCGGACAGAGCGGAAGATGGATGGTGTATTGCATACAGGTGAGCGTAATAGGACTCAGGATAGAAATGATTTAAATTAAAGCCCCGAATCACATCACATAAGATCAGATAAGATACGCTCCAATAAGATAGGATGCGATAGGATTAGATCTGAAGAGAGAGAGTTACACCTCTTACATCTTATACTGATGTCACTAATGGTGGCTTTAATCTGTATACATGCAGATCAGTGGATAGAGCTGCTTGTATTTACTTTATAGAGACATGAAGATAAACTACTCTTATTATTATCTATTCCCATAATTATTTCAATCAGCTAAAATAACCATAATAATTACCTAATGACTGGTTATTGGATATCAGAACAATCATGTTTCCCTACTACTGTCATATCATGATGCATATTCTGCATCCACAGTCTCTCGAATGACGAGTACTAAACCAAAATTTCAGGACTCACTGTTCATGTGGCATGGAAATATTTCCTATCATAATAAATAACATCAATATTATTACCCAAGGTTTTATGAAGTTAACCGACTGAGTCATTTGTGAGCCATGTCCAGATTGCTTCTACAGCTCTTGAGCTCAGCTTGGCCGTTTGAATTTCACCGCATGCTGCAAGCAGAAGCCCCTAATCACATGGCCAGTGCCATCGAGCCACAGCGGCCGTGATTACAAGTACACATGCCAAGTGACAGCTATAACCTCAATCAGGGAAAGACGCTGCATCAATCTTTCCTTGCTGTTTGGGCTGATGCAGGCTGTCGTCACCAGAGACAGCGGGGGAGGAAATCTCTTCTGGACTTCACATTGTCTGAGCTACAGCAGGGTTTCTCAGCAAGTTAAATTTGAGACGTTTTAAGAGCTTTTTTCAGAGCATAACAAATTAAATGCACCACATGTCAAGTGTGACTTATATGAAGGAATCTGAGTCCCGGAATTACTTATATCTTCCTATAATAAGATAAAGATAAGGTGAAGTAGCTTCGTGGAGAATAACTACACACAGAGACGCTAGGTATCAATAGACTTTGGTTCCACGTTGGTCTTGTTACAGCGTGCCAATATCTGTATCGTCGAGAAAAACCTACAACACAAGGAGACATTATAAACTACGCATGCCAGCGAAATAAAAAACTAATTTTAAAACACAGTGGAAGTGTTTAATGAACGTTCACATAATTTAGACCTACCTAAATGTATTTAAGACCTAGCCCATAATGTTTTAGCGTATTTAACACTTTTTAGAATTGAAGATTATTAATTTTGATACTTTTTAAGATACTGCAGAGACCCCCCCCGTACAGATTTGTGTCTATTTGTATATATGCGCTCTTACATGCCATTTCTTTTGACTTATCTGTATTAAGAGACAATAATTAGAGGAGGATTGACTATTAAGCCATGGGAAGTGTGTGGTATAAAAATTAAAGCCTGATATGTCTCCGTTTCCCTGTTTCTTCAGTTTTCATTCACATAATATAGGTAAGAAAGGACTCCTCTGTTCTCAGTGCCTCTGTAGTTTCACATGAATCATCCCTTCCACATGTTTGCCTAATGATTGCATGTCTGTACTCGCTCGTTTTCCAACACATCATCACAGACTGTGGTTACGGGGTCATGGGCCAGTGTGTTCTCAATCGGAGCTTCTGCAGGTTTATATATTTTTTTATGACTGACGTTAGTCATAACAGAATGAGTTTACACGCCTTTGTTTTTCTCATATAATATATATTTTCCCTCAGGGGAAAGGGTGCTGGGTTGATAATTGAGAGAGAACTGTACCTCCCAGGCTTTGGGCCAGAGTCAAAATTCAGTAGCAAACTTAATTTAAGGGGGGAAAAAAGAGATGGATAAAATGATCTCACACGTTTCGCTGCCTTCTGGAATATATTCGCTGTACATTTTCTTAATGGTGAGGTGAGAGAGGGGACCACATTCACAGACACTTACACTGGCTTTTAAGGCCTTGGAGCTCCAGGCAGCAACTTATTCTGTTTGCACCTAAAGAGTATGTGGTGCCTGTTATGAACTCCTCCAAAGTTGGTTTGTTTTATGAAGACTGTTATTTTGGATGATCCGAAGTAGCATGTGCGTAATTATAGAACGTGTATCTAAACAGAGGTCTCCGCTGACATAGAGCTTCAAAGTGGAGCAGTATTTGTTTGATTGGAGAGCATGATAGGGCACGCAGGCCGCAGCAGCCCTGTGGCTCAGCTTTAAGCCCCAAAAAAGGACTATGATATGGATCAAAGGTCCGCTAAGGCCAGTGCAACGTCTGAGAGGGCCACGAATGGGGCCATCATCCAAACTAAGCTTTGTGGAGACTTGGCTCACAGGAAGGGTTATCATTTCTCCCTCTAGACCACGTCGCTCTTTTCTTTTTTTGTGACTTTTTGTATCTTTAAGCTGCGGAGAAACCAATCTATCTATATTTTAGAAAGTGGTTGTCACAGAAATATGGTATTGAGTTTCTGTACTGGAGCAAGAAAAAAAAAAAGTGTACCGAGAAAGGAGCTCAGCATGTCTCACCAGACAGTTTAGATGATATACAGAGAGAGAGAAAAGTACACTGTGAGGCAGCAGCCGTCTAGAAGCAATGACAGAGGGGAAAATTACTGCGCTTGAGGGAAAATAACGTGAAGGAGGGAGAAAGGCAAGCAGAGGGATGAGACAGAGGAAAGAACGGAGCAGCAGCCTGAAGCCACGTCAGCACAATAGAACAAGGGCGAAAGTGGAACCCCAGACTTCCCGCCCCTCTACCACCCCTATTTTCACTGTTTTTTCCACTGTCTGGCTCCTCCTCCAGAATCAAATATTACAGAGCTGGAATGTTTAGCTGTGTGAGGAGTCAGCATGCATTATCTTTATTGTTTTGACATTTTATTGTGTGAGACTAAGGACTGACTAATTTTCCAGATGTGCTGCTCATCTCTGACTTCTTTACAGGGCTAAAAGATTTAGACATACTGTATATGTTTGTGGGGAATGAACAGGGAGGTGAAACACTTGCAGGGGTCCCCTGCCTAAAATCCCATAAACTAAAGATATAGTTGACATAAATAATCAATTTATACGAGCCAATAAATCGTCCAGCTGGGGGGATAAGGGGGGGGTAGGAACAGACTAGGTGAGAGCATGTCATCAAGCTGACCAGATGGAAAGATTGTGTAGCAGAGACAACTAGTAAGATACGTTAAAGATCTTGGAAAAGCCACAACATTTACAGTCCCTCAAGTGCAGTATGGAAAAGTAAAATTGGATTAAAATGGCTTTGAGGATCCTTTGATGTTATTAAAAAGAGAGACAAAAAGAGACCGTGGTATGTGTGCCGAGTCACGTACTCACCTGGATACAGCTGTATGGTTGGGGCGCTGAGCTGGGCATCTTTGGATACTCTGTAAGCCACATCGGGTCCTTGTGTTGACCTCCTATGTGAGCAGAAACCCGTTGTTTTTGTAACACCCTCGGGTGAACTGTGAAAATCTAAAATCTTCAAGAGGTCTGCTGGTTCCGCTACAGGAATAAAAAAAAGAGACACAAAGAAAAGTAAAGGTTAAGATCATTAAAGCACAAATTACCAACATTTTGACAAAATGCATATTGGATAAGCTTTCATTATGAACACTGTTTGCCTTCGTCTGTCTTTTGCTGACTCAGAAGCACTAGACTTTGCTATTTTGGTTAACAGAGGATTTTCTTTTTTGTTATCCATTTAGACACTAAACAGAGTTGTGCCCATTTATAGATCACCATGATCATGGGTTGCAGCTGCAGCAAAACCCATCCTTCCCTCCATTCCTCGGCTACGCTGACTCTACGGCTGCCTCCGTTTGGCCACAACCGTGCAATTAACACACTTTTAGGCCGGTCGTCCCGGCTGTCACCAGGCCACCACAGGAGCACACTGGTTCAGAACAATGTAACACAGGGTTTGACCCTGGACCGCACAATCGCACGCCAAAACCACCCAGCACAAACAGCTGTTCCTGCAGCCAGATGCACACATAACAAGCTGCACAATGACACACATTAGCATCCAGAAAAGGACACCGGGTCACATCTTTAGGGACAAGTCGCATAAGGAAAAGGAGGGGCGTCAGGATGCTTTAGAGGAGGGCAAATACTAAAGTCCAGGAGAACTAAACAGAAGACAACAAAGGGATTTTATGGCACAGGAGTTTAGGGCGCTTTTTTTGTGCAGGCAGGCATCCCATCAGCCAAGTATAAAAGCTTGCACACACACACTCAGGTACAGCAGTGCTAGTGTCAGGCTACAAAGACCACACAAAAAGTTCAGAAAAAAACTTTCAATAGCTCCATCCATCGGGCAGTGAAAGGGTTGCTGGGAAAAGCGGAAAGGCAAGTGGGCTGCTCAAAAAAAAGAGTTTGTACATTGTGCGCTGCCCTGCAGCCACCTCCAGCTGGATGTCATTACACTGACTCACATGCAGATCAGGTCAATTAAAAAAAAAATTCTACATTCTTAGACAGAGGTCTCAGTTTAAGAACACTTTGGCTGCAAATGTTCCTCTACAGCTGTGCAGCAATTGTGGAAACAAAGCTTCCTACGTTTTGCATTGATTATCTTATCAAAAGGGTAAGCTTAGCTTAAACTAAAGAAAGCTTGCTGAGAGCATTGAAATCCAAGAGATGCTTGAAGGTAATCAAGTTCTTTTATTGAAAAAACCTAAATAGAAATCAGACTTTATGTATCTTGATGCCATCAAAAAAAAAAATAAGAATAGCAATCATTTGAGTGCATACCTCTGCTAAGACCTAACAAAAAAAAAAACACCCAATCTCACAATGTTAAAGAAAGTAAAAAAACTTGATTGAAGTTGATCCGCCCTCTGATCCAGATCTGTGCCAAACTTTAATGGGTTCATACTTGACCCATATCACATTCTTCCCCCATGTTTCGTGTAGATCTCTTCTGTTGTTCAATCTTGGCTATAAACAAACCAACCAACAAAAACAATGGACAGGGGTATGGTCCATACCGTTTTTACCATCCACGCAGACAGTCAGACTTCAAAGCTTTAGCTCCTTATGTTTCATTCAAAGCAGTTCTCCTGTCTTTTGCTCTTTCACTCTGTTGTGTGTGAGCGTGTCCTCTGCGTTTTCCACAGTGCATGTGCACAAAGGTCAAACAGTTTATACCTGTCTCATAAATATTACCATCGCAGTCTGGAACAAGAGTGCGAAGACATTTCTTTCAGCAGACAAGAATTGATTTAGTCATATAAATGTGCTGAGTGGTGCTTTCCTATCTCATCTCAATCTTTCTGCCTTTTTCCTCCTTCATGCAGGAAGTCTACACAAACGTGGCACTCTGCAGACATGGCTTCAGGGGCGTATTAATCAGAGTACAGTAATCCAAGCACCACACCCAGCTGTTTAAAAAAAGCCATCTAGTCCATCCTTTAAGCATGTCAAACAGATAACTGTATTAATATTCCTGGATGTGCATACCACAGGCTGACAGAGCCTCTAAAGCAAGTGAAGGGTGTAAACAAAGAGAAAGCTTTGTCTGTCATCAGGTCATAATGAAGAGACAGGCAGAAACTCAACCACGGGCCAGAAAATGTCTATCATTCACCATGATGACAGAGGTCCACTTAATGAGCTCCTCAATTAGGTAGAATGGAGGCAGTTTTTTTTTTTTTTCATTTTGTTGTGCTATACAGATGGTCTGGATGTAGAGACTGTAGGAAGTTGAATTAGGTGTAACATTTTAGTTTGATTTTGCACCTGAGCTTGACAGTATTGTGTAATTGGAGCCAGGAGAAGTATTCTCTTTAAGTATGGTCCCCCTATACTGATCAGGGGGTGTAGCTGCAGCAAGAGAGAAGCCAGTGTTCTGGCACAAGTCATGTGCATGCCGATATAAACAGGAACCAGATTTTCTACTGTCCTGTTGGCAACAAACGAGAAAGAGAAATGACTAAAACTAAGACCGGCATTTTCTTTGCTTGGACCAACAACGAGGTGGAACTCGTAACTGTAACTTACAATAAATGTTAGCAGCTGGTAGTCGAGGCTTGACTGATGAGAGCCAATTAGGAAGTGAATGTGAGTGACAGCATCATAATTTCAAAAAGTCCATCCAGACTCAAATTCAAGTCTCCGGGTTCCAAAACTCTGCAGCACGCCAGACACCACAGGAAATGGGATGCTTTCACATGATTCACCGAAGCTTGTTGGGCATGGGTTCAGCATATTGTGAGGTTATTGGACTCTCTTGTTGTAATGTTGTTTTGTACTGTCACTCACTCCAGTAAGGAGCTATGGGTAACCATGGTGATGGCAGCAACATAAGGGATTAAAACTAATGTGGTTTTGCCAGTTGTCTGTGGAAAAATTTGTTAATAAACGCCCACAGAGGCCAAAACAAGAAAGCTGCTGTTCGTTAAAGGTCAGTAAAATACCGTTAACATTTTTTAACATTGGGAAATGTAGTTTTGCCATGAATCAAAGTCGGTGTTCTGCATTGTTATTGTTTGCAAATGGGAGCTAATCTTAAAAAATGAGAAAATGGACCCTCTTTATTTGCAGAGTTCGTCTCTTAGCAACTGAGGCCTTAATGCCTACATTGAACATCGGAAAAGTTGAATAAAATGTTTGTTATTCACACTCAGCAGCTTGGAGCATGAAGATACAGTAATTGAAGCACAGGGAGTCCTGTTTCAGGGGAAAGACGAGATCGTGTTGAAATGATTATCCAACATCAATTAGACGTAATGATTCTGAAATGAAGGGTTTGAAAGATTCAAGATAAAAGACATGACAAGCACCCAGGGAAGCGAGATGAAGCTATGTCTGTTTAATTACAGCGTCTAAAATTTTTGCGCTGAAAATGTTATATTTATTCATCAAACCGGCAACAAAAGATAAACTGCTTGTAGAGACCGTTTTAACAGCCTACAATTAACTTTTTGGGAGTTTATTGTAGGCAGTTAGGCGCCTGAACGCCTCGGTTGTTTCTACCAAGCTGTTTATAATTTGTTCTAGTAGGATGAGGCTGTCTCAGAGATGTGATGGAACTCGTCTGCACCTACTCTTCTATAACAGGCTATGACAACTTGCATTTTAATTAAGTAAAATCTTTCTAAACGCTGCACTGTTGCTGACTAGACCCTGCTAGTGCCTTGCAGCAATAAGTGACATTCAGAGAGAGAGAGAGAGAGAGAGAGCATTTTAATTTAATACTGTTTTTAACAAGTAATCAAGGCAACTATTAATCGTTGCCCTTTTCTCAGACAACCACAGTCAACCTCTTCTGCTGCAGTGATTCCCTCTAACCTGCCAACAGCCAGCTGCACATCATCCCTTGGGAGACCGATCAATTTTGTCACTGACAGTTACGCAGAGATCCAAACAAGGACTGGACTGGTTAATGCCGCGACTGTTTAACTGTCTAAATGACGGAGCTTGAAGTGGTCGGATTAAAACCGAGCTGCAACATTCACGTTCGCTTTTATGACGAGTGAGTCTGTGATTCTCAGACTGTTACAAACCATCGAGCCGTTGCATCCCTTTTCCACCGCCTCTTAATTCATCACAACACACACACTCACTCCAGGACCTTATAAGGACCCACAACCGCACATGGTGCCTGACACTCTGGTGATGACACGAACAAATACTCACCTCAAATCGTACTTCTTGTAATAACGCTAAATATTATATCCCTCCATGTTAGACAACTTCGCAATCATTCAGCAACATGGCAACGCATTAGCCGTAGCAATCACTTCATTGTCTTCACACCAGAATGTCTAAACACACACAAACAAACAGGGACTACTGGTAAACAGTTATCAGTTGTTTCCAACAAGCTGCAGCCCGTTTTATTAGTTTATAGATGACAACAACACACAAACAGTGATTAATGATTCAAAGCAGTTCCTCTGGGCTACAGCCGCCGACACTCTGGCAGTTCATCATAACAATACGGATGTCGCGATTACAATAACAACATCATCATAACAGCAACACAAGGAGGGAAGAAAGAGGGGGAAGTCTCTCACGACCCCTGCTGAGGAGAGTTGCTTTTGCTAATCCACACTGACACCAGCTAATCCCATGAAGATCAGCAGCTTTTTGAGAAAGGAAGCAATTGACATGAGGATGCCCCCTCATTCCACACCTGTTAACCACTCTTCCCCTCCGTCGGTCAGTCAGTTCTATTATCAAACTGTTCTCTTCTCTCATTTCCTTTTTTTCTCATGTGTAATCTGTTGAGTTCAAGGACCTATAAGCAACTACAGGGCCTCTTCTTTAGCGAGAGATGAGCTGGGTGGAGAGGGCCAGTTAGCAGGGGGAAGGTGAAGAGATAGCATGATACAGTATCCAGACACCAACTACAAAACAATCAATCAATCTTGGAGCCCATTGGCTATCGTCTGACTACAAATTATAGCCTCTGTGGGCAACTGACCATATATTTGGGCTTTTAGTGTAGACAGCTGATATTCAGGCCAAGACTCTGTCTTCTGTTCAGCACACACAATTTACAGTCCGACTAGCTTCTTTTATCGCACAAGCCAAACGTTTCTCCACACAAAAACCAAACAGGGTTACTTTTTGTAGGTGTCTTAGGTCCAGACAACATTTTGGATAATCTCAGCTATATGCATATGAATGCGGATAAATTTAAAAAACGGATAGCCGATGAATTTCCATCAATGTGTTCCACCTCTTTTGCTCTCTACACACACTGCTGACCTGCGGGCAACCAAAACCTGCTCAAACGTGATTTAGCAACTGAACCATTTTCTCCTTTAATAAAGGAAATCGGACACTTTAGAAAGTTACAAACACAAGCATCAACGTTATTTCTCTCCCTCTTCGATGTATTCCCACACACCTTCATTCATGGCCCTCTGTCACCGGCACTCGACCTTCCAGCGGAAGCCGTCCTGACCACATCCTAAGCCACAGGTGCGGGTCTATGTCCCACCTTGTTAAGCTGAGATGTTTACCCACTTAACACGGCAGTTCCCTCGAGAGGCCAACACCTCTGGCACATGATGCTAAAAATACTTTCCCCTGCGACCACAGCCCTTCACATCCTCGATGGCAGGTTCTCCACACATACATAGAAGCTGTTTACATGACACGGCCTTGTGTACATATGCACACCGCCGGTCAGCCCCGCCTCCTCTGCTGCGTAAACTGCTCTCATGCAATGGAACATGATACAAAAAAGTTATACTGTAATTACAGAGCATCCTTTCACCTCTAGATCCCTTCAAAATACATTTATGTATAAATAAAACCCCTTCATTTAATCTCATTTAATCCATATATTAACAGAACAACAGACAGGGGCACTATTCTACATTTCACCAATGCTTCCGTCATTCACAAACCCTCTACTATCCTCAGAAATTCATTTACAACACAATTACAAATGTGCAAGCAATAAAATTCGTGAATGGAAATTTGAAAATGGGGGATCGGGTCTGGTTGAAAAACTTAACACACAGGATTCACTCATCCTGTCCTAGTTGATGTACACTTGTCTTCCTCAAACTGTACAAACCATTGACTCTAGTTAAAGATGGATGACATGACCGCTCGCCAAAAGTGAAGCCAAAATGTCTTGATCACCACCTGGTGGCTGGCTGCGCGACAGGTCATAAACCCTGCCTCCCCTCAAACTAAAAAGTCAAAGATTGTTTGTCATTGTACAGTAGGTAGCTCTTAACACACTGAGGTATTTTCAAGTGCTAGTTTTTCCTGTAAGATTGGTTTTAATCATTTTTTGTTTGGTTATTTTGATTTCATAAAAACAGGGTGAAACCTGATTGGTCGAGAGCGTGCATCTCCCTACTTAGCAGACTTGTGTTCAACGTTTCCAAACTCTTTATTATAAAAACTCTTAGATGCATAACGTATATCTATTTCTACTCCCCTTGTTAGGGTTTTACTAAAGTCATGTATGCAGTGGAAACTCTAAGTGTAATGTTAAAATTAGCGAGTAAAGTGCTGTATCTTTGAAGTGATGTGCTAAAAGAGGAGCACTTAACTTTGATTAAAGCCTTTTATGGGTTTGTTTGTCAGACATGGGTCTGGATGAGGTTACAGCACCGTAAAGGCTAATGAATTCATAAAACATGCAGTAAAAGTGTGAATTACTTTTTTTTTAAAAAGCGTGATGAAACATACTATATTACAGCAGTTACAGAGAAAAGTGGGCATGATGTGATTTTACAAGTATCTTCCCCTCCCTACCTCACTACATTTTCTTTCTACCTTTTTGCACCCTTTCTCTGAACAGTAGCTCAAGTGCCAGATTCATAATCCTACTTTCGGCTCAGTGCCAAGACTGTGGTGGATCCCATTCCCCTAACCCATCCATCTACCCTTGATTTCCACAAATGCACATACACGCACACACACCCTGTCTGTAACAACGCTTACTGACTCCAAACGGCACCATTTCATTTGACAGGAGGAGGGGTGCAGGACCAGTGAATTAGGACTTTATCATGGGGGGCGGGGATTAACATTCTTCCCTCTTCCACTGCCCCCTATCCTCCTCCTCTGGCCCTTCCTGAAGTGAGGCCTGACTCTCCAGGCACATGCTTGACCTGGTGCTGAGGACAAGGAGTAATTAGCAGCCATAAGGAGGACCCTGCCCCTCTTGGAAACCACGCACAGCTGAAAACAAGAATGTCCAATGAAAGACTTCCCCCTCCTAGAGCGCATCACCGACAGAGAGGGTGTAAGGTTTTTTTTCTTTCCACCTGATTCTGTTATAAAAAGTTAACTGAAGGCAACTGTTGTGAAGCCGGAGTCTCACTGTGAATACAGCGGGTTATCATTAAAGCCCTGACTTTAATTACTTAAAGCGAGACTATGTAAGTTTCTGAAGAGGATGAATGAGTTCAACATTCTTCTTCTTCTTCTTCCAATTAAAAGTTGAATTCATAAGCAACTAAAGCACTCTGTTATATTGAAGTCACAGTGTAACTGAGCATTCTCTATATGCACTACTGTTACGCTTACTCTAAAGCATTTACCCTTATACGATATTAGCCTATCATGTTCCATAGCCACAGTTCAGCAAAAGTTACAAAAGTTTGTTTTACAGTGTAAACCATCAGGAGGGAGGATTGTTTAGCTGAGGTGACGACCACTTTGTAAATACGTGACATTTATAATCTGAAATAGTGCCTTTCTCCCTTTAGGGTAAATGTTTCCTCTCATAAAAGTGTTTCAGCTTCTATCAAATCTGTGGAAAGGGTCTTTGTTTCAGGTGTGGTGGAGTTAAAACAGAATTCTGGCAAAAATACAAAAGCATCAAGGTTTAGAGTCCAGGATTATTACAGCAGAAAACCTCTCAAAACACACTCATCAAAACTGACCTTGAGTTGTTGCGTCTGGGTTTCATGTGACCAGACCTGGGAATCATACCACAGGTATTAAGCTTGCTAGATTTAACACATTATATACACTGCATGGAGATCGCTGGTCACGTAACACATGAGTAACCCAACGCAGGCGCGACCCAGACGTCTGTTGGCAAGATGGCAAGCAATCACACACACCTGAGCACCGCAGCCTAATTAAATCTACTGACTGCTTAACAACTGCCAGGGAGATTTCCTGGCAATCTCCACATCCTCTGCACGCTCTGCAATAACACTGCACCAACATGGACGACGTGCTGTGCTCACACATACACACAGTTCTGAGGACATGAGCCCGGCAAAAAGTCGTACTTGAGTGGCTGTAAGTGAGTTATACTTTAGTAAACATCTGTAAAACCCTGCCAAGGTTGGGTAATTTGACCGGAAATCAATCTTGAGTAGAGTAAATGCAATCAGATCTTCCTGAGAATATGGTTTAATGAGAGGAGATGGTGTGAAGTGAGATTAAAAGGAATTTAAGCATACTAACTCCTTTAAAAAAAAAAAAAGTAAATAGAAATTGTACAATCAAAAACCCACTCACTCTTTCTTAGCAACAATGACACCAACTTTAAACTTTAGATATTACCAACTGACATTGATGAGTCGGTTCATTACTACTTATGGCCATAGTGGGTGCAGTTCAACAAAGGTCACAGAGTATCTCTGAACATGATAAGCTATTAGCATTAGCAGTAATCACATTGTCAGCAGCTTTGATTTGATTCAAGAAGAAGTAAGAACTATGAATGCCTGCAGGTATCTCTGATTAAATAACGAGTTTTAGGTAACGGCTCTGAGCAACATGAGCCAAACAAAGTCTGTGAATGACCTCACGTGCCAGTATCAATTAAGTTTCATTTAATCGGCTGACTTTGATCTAGACTTTACATGACACTGACCCAGTGACCTCCACTGAGAGCGGCACGTGAACGCCGCAGTGGGGGAGGAAGAGGCAGCACAGGAAGAAATACAAACAGGGAAATGTTTTTGTTTATGCACTTAATGCCTTCATTTCCCTGTTGACGACCAGCTCATGATGATGAGATAGATTAGCCTTAACGTCCAATCACAAAATGACAGGAAACGGCAAGAAATGGCAGTCAGTCAGACCGAGACTCATGCAGACAAAATGCACCCAGCATGATCTGCAGATACAGTCTTGCATATTCACACAGATGTACTGTCTCCGTCTCTCACACACAGACACAAGATGACAGGCCCTCAGATGTGAAAGATGATCCAGAGAACAGAGAGTTATTCTGACCACAGCTACTCTTCTGTGAGCTTCAGCCGAGGTCTTATTGCTTTAACAGAGGGAATACCAGATGGTTTACTTCACTGTCTCCACGCTGCAGCTCACAGCACTTTGGATAAATCGCAGTCTGCCGTCCACCAGACGAAGATGGAAAAACCGAGTCAAGATTCCACGGTGCACCTCTGAATGCACATTTGATACCAAATGCTCCCTTTTTTAGGAACGTGTTATCACCATTATCTCTGTCTTTCATCTCGCCTTCCACCCTCTGTGGCCTTGTCTTTTTTTTGCACCAGCTTCATTCTAAAACCTCCTTTTGCTTTATACCCCTCTGCCTATTTTATCTTTTCCTGCAATGAGGCCTCTCCCTCATTCTGTCTCTCCCACAGCAGATATAGTTTTGATGGCTGCCTGCTGAGAAATTTATGATAAAAGATGGCCCTGCAGCACTGAAATTACAAAACCATTTCCTCTCAACCCCACTCCCAGATAACCATTATTCCAGCACCAATACACTGACAAAAAAAATATCATTAAACTGAATCTTATGAATATAAAATCCTGCACAGTAGTGAATCTTTCCTCTTGTTAAAGGCTTTCCAGCACTGATACACCCAGGCCTATCAAACCTACGTATTACATTTTCCAACTCTTCACTGAGGTGTTGTGCCTCATAGCTAATGATGGCAATAGATCCAAATACTGCATGTTGTTTTCTGACAAAGAAAGTTTCATCATCATTAGTGACCTGTCAACATGTGCAAAGAAATGCTTTAATTAATCCCACATAAAAGTGTAACGTCCAAAAACGGATTCACAAGCTTATCTTTTTCGAAGTTATGCTTTTAGAGTTGTGTGAATTGAATACTGACATCTTCCGACTCAAAGATGCAAGTCAAGCATCAAAAGCGACACCATTTCAAGATGCATATAGATAGCTATGCTAACAGTGTCTAAAGGGAAGAGAAACCAACCAGAAAGGATGGAGAATGTTAAAGTAATGGCACAGCTTCAGTAAAGAGTAGCAATGGGAATTTATAAGATTTAAAATATCTGCTTATGCTTATTAGTTCCTGACAAATTTCTCATATGGAAAAAAGCAGTCCAACACAAGTTTTAAACAGTCTGAACACAGAGTGGCAAAAGGTATGCATGTGATCAGGCGAGGATGAAACGAGCTAAGTCTACCTGCGTGAAATATTATTCCAACAGTGTCCATAAAATACATGGTATTACTGGAATTCAAGCCGATGCTGTGTGGAAATTAGTTTCAGCAAATTTACCAACAAAAAGACCTTCTTACAGACGTTATCACTGTCATCAATGTTTCTTCCTCTCTGCATTGATTCATTTGTGTTTTGAGTTTGACTGCAACTGTCAGAAAAACTTGCTGACATCAATAAAAGATGTTGATGAGCTCAGTGTGCACACCTGAGGGTTGAAACCAACCCTAACCCAAACCATAGGAGAGATTGATGAAAACCTGAAATGGAAAAACCATAAGGAAGGTAATGTTCTTGTGATAACATACACTGTAAATGTAGCCTGGGGGTAGGAAAAGCTTACCATCTCCTGTAGTGCCAAATAATCTGCCTGAGCTGCAGTGACAGCCAAGTCAACCATCAATTCATCTCCTCCTGACACTTTAACTAGTGTCAAACTTGAGCAACATCAACCCTGTGGGTGAACAGAAATGATTTTGACTGACGGTAGTCTACTTTACCTGAGACAAAATCGAAATAAGCCACTGACTCCATGTCCCAGGTTAGAATGGAGAAAAAAACTATTAACTTTGTTTTGCAAATTATGTTACAGGAGAAATCCTAATAACTTCCAAGACTGCAGTCTTTCCCAAACTTGACTAAGTACTGTCTGCAAACATAACCATTACAACGTTTTATTATTATTTAATTGCTACATTATTAAATTGCAAAAGTCACAATTAAAAATAGTACACATGACTTCAATAAAGTTTTGACCAGAAACCATTGTATTTCCCTTTTAGAAGAAAAAAGTGCTTACACTCAGGATTTCTGCTGCCCAGGCTGTGGCTAAGCTCGGGCTGGGGAAGGGGGAATGGGGTTGGAAAGGATGAGTCATACATTGCTTTCCATGCTCAATGATTATAATACCCCATTACAGAGAAAAGCACTGTTTCCCAGCTCAAGTGAATAGTCGGCTTGTGAGCCAGGACCAGACTTAACGTTTAACTCAAGCCATGCGCTTCATACAAAGCATACTGTTAAAAAATCAACTTCAGGGGTGGAAGTTGCATCATGAGGTAACACTTTCAACTTTTTACATCACCGATGTGTCCGTGTTGACATTTCAAACGGGACTGCCTCCATTTTGTTCCTTTTTGTAAGGATAAAGAGCAACTCAGCCCTTTCTGTCTGAAGCTGAAATGATTCATCTCTGTCTGAGTGTCTCCAGCAGATAAAAGATTTGTGCAAGAAACACCTTTTAGATAAAACTATCTGCAGCTGGCTTCAATTCCACTGTGTCTTCAGCACAGAGGACCATTGAGCAGTGCAAAACAATTATTTCACCCTTAATGAGTCTGGAAAGGGATAGATGATATCCTGGCCAGGACATGGCAAATAATGCACTATTCGTTGCGAACAAAGAATCTTCTCAACTCCAACACGGGGTCAAAACCTTGTCCTGCATATTTTGTACAATCTCCAATGCTGTTATCAGGCATTAGAGGCTTATTTACAGAGTCCTTTCCACAAAGTCTGCATTTGCAGGGTGAAGTGGCACATGCGATTGCAGGGTCACTGCTTCTCTCCACAGTCCAGCTGGCTCAGATTCCTTCCTCAGAGCCACGGCGATATAGGCACACACAAGACGCTCCTTCTTTTTTCTCAACGCCACTTATCTGACTGAGCTGGACCTGACCTCGGGATCGCCACTTAAAGGTGATTAAGAAACCACCCACAGAAATACCGTCGGACTGAAAGATGATTACCAATAGAAATGGTAGTATTGGCTCTGAAAGCAATGGTAACGCAAAGGTACGACTGTGTCTGCCTCTCACTATAGGAGCTCTACAGCATCATTCAGGGCTAACTGGCTGTTAGCATTGTGTTAAAGAAGAAAAGAAAAAGTTGGCACATGGAAAGTTCTGCGAGGTCTGTAGGAATTCAATCACATCTTTAAGCTTTTTAAATTGGCCACATGAAGAACTTAACACATGGTGGCAAAAAAGGCTGACTTGGCTGAGCCCTATAAATTCCTTAAGAAAGAGTGTTGTCCAGATATAAAGAGACTGTAAATATAGAAACAGCTGTGGACCAGGTGTATCCGACCTTTAACCTTGTCATAAAGTCAACTCACTTCAACAGAAAGAACCTTTTAATGACCCTGAAAGTGTGTGTGTGTGCAAACCTGGCTGAATCGCAAAAGGTACTAACTCAGCTATAAGGCTGCAGATGTTATTTGATTAGGAATTTTTCACTAGAACCAGCCCAGAACGGTGTATTTTCTTTTAAAAAATGCAACGTTTTTTTTTTCTTTCATGGTCCCCTGTTTCACCAAGAATGGGAAGAAAACATCTGGAAGACATTTCTCTGGCTTTTTAGAGGGCTTAGCAGACAGCACAATGGAACTCATCGAATCCAGATGTGAAGGCGATCGGTGAAACAGCGAGGCTTTCTTCTGTTTATCCCATTAAAACGTACATGAGGATAAAACAACTATCGGCTCCTAAAGTTTGGAATAATTTTTTTAATTTCTTTTGCGTACCTTTTTTAACGCCGTCTTCTGTTACCATCAGTGACTTTGGCCAAAATCCATCCTTGTTTTCATTTGCACATGGTATTCAAAGAATGTTTTCTCAGTATTTTTGATGACTAAAGTACTCTATACAAGTAGGTTCTGGTCCTGTGTGAATATTTGTCATGGACGAAGACCATCCAAAAAAGTTTTGGTTAATTAATGATAACAAACCACAGCAAAAAAAGAATGAAAACAGACGTTCCAAGACTCGTGAAAAGAGTCCATTGATCTGAAGGAAGTTAAGAGAAAATCAACTCAGCAGAAACCTGAAGGAAACCTTTTGGAGAAGAAGCCAGATTTGGTCCACTGCAGAAATGCTGATCGTAAATCTACTCAACTACTGAGGTCCCACACTGGGAGGCCAGGGCATTATATTACACTTAAATGGAGGAAAGTGTCTACTAGCTGGAGGTTTGGTGGCCAAAACCCCTTTTATTAACTAAATCAAGCTAATTCTGAATCTTAGTATATAGTTAAAAACTCTCCATTTCAATGGGACTGTTTAAGAGCAAAGAAGAGGTTTTATACAAAGCACAATAAAACATTGACAGAAACTCATTATCTTTCTCTGTGACCTCCATCAGTCAAAGGAGGATTTACTGACACAAGGAGCTGCAGCAAGAATTCGTATCTTCAGGCACTGAAACTGTAAACCTGACAGCAGTGGCAATCCCAACGTCCTGACCTTCACCTTTGAACTCTGACCCCTCTTCTCATTCTTAACCTCCATGTCTTATGAGCCTTCTGGTATTACCACTGTTCACATATGTTTAAAATGAGGTTTCCTCATTAATGCCAGAGTCAGATGACCTCCCTGAAAAGTCTATGGACTCTGACTTCCCTCACTCTCTCTAATAAAGCTAGACTGTCTGGATCCTCTCTGACCTCAGGTTGCTGTGAACTCTAAACTACCTGGTAGTGTGCAAAAAATATACTTTGAGAATATGCTTTAGTGTTAGAGGCACATTTTAATATTTCTCTTGAGTTTATCGGTGGCAAAAATACTATCATAGAGTATTACATTCTTCTCCATTAGAGCTTTGCAGGCGAGCAGGCCAGGCTTCATTTCCCTGCAGACCAGTCAGTGATTCTGAGGATCAGTACAACATTAAAACTGCACTCATCTATGTTTTATATTAACAAATGGCTGCTTGATGTGAAATGAGTGACTCATAGTAACAAAGCCACAGCAGATGTTCACCACACTCAGCTCTACAGAGCATTTTAGCATTTAGCAGTTGTGGTTCCCTGTTGCAGTTCTGGTCCTGGTCTCGGTTCTTGTATAAAGCAGTCGCTTGGTGTACAGTGTACAGGCAAAGTTAGCAACTAGCGTGTGTTAGCACGGTGAAACATTTAGCAAACTACAGACCTTGAGACTTTTGTCTATAGAGTTGGTGGAGACCAAAGCCGAGCTAAAAGGAGAGTGAATATTTATCTTACATTCAATAGGTTGAAAGAAGCACGAATCCAAATGACCAATAAGGTTTCTCCATTTCTGCTGTAAATACAAGGTTATTGTGCTGAGTTATGTGTTGTGTTTTCAGCTCCTTTTACTGCCCTGGGTGGTGAAAAATATATCAACTAAAACAATTCTATTGGCTAAAACAAACTAATCTTACTAAATTTGATTGAGGCATTTCTTACACTTGGAGCTAGCAAATCTGGTTATTTTGACAATTTTGGATTGTATCCATAATGGAACTAATAATTGGACCCAATACACAAAGTATATAGTAAATGAAGAATGTTATTTGAGTTGCCAAATCTCTCATTTTGTAATGCGCAAAATATTTAATTCAATCACAATACTTTGTTCAATGCTTATAAATCTTACCATTTTAAATTGGCATGCAGATATACTGTATGGTTGACAAATCCATATAACCAATAGTGGTGCTTATGGGCTGGCTGAATGTACAGATGCATGTACAGCATATCCAGGTCCTCTTCCACAATGATGGGGAAGACACGTGCAAATCTTGCATACAATTTTTAATTCAAGCCAACACCATGATATTTAAAGCTTTGCTCATTTACATTCAATCGAATTAGTTTGCATAGAACTTGTCATGTAGTTGGCACGTTGCTCACGCTCATTCATCAAGTGTTTCTCATTCAGCACGTGTCAAGTTTCAGGAAGTGTACCAGCCCCCTGGAAAATCACTTACAAGACTCTGGCTGCTCTGTGTCAGTTTTAAGAGCTGATTAACTCTAGCCTGGAGCATCACAATCATTTCCATGCTCTGTAATGTCCCAACTAAATTCCTCTCCAACTTCCCCCTGTCATCAAAAATGACCCAGATCTTGAACCAACTGTTAGCCTATATGCTGACCAAGTTTCTGTTCAGCTTACAACCAGTGTTTACAGGCAACGTGGGAACAAGCGGCACGAATTCCCTCATATACATTTAACAGCACCAACAATGTGAGCCAGTAAAACCATTTCAGCTCCATCTGTTTTTCATAATAATTATTTCAATGTCTCTGTCTTCAGGCGGCAGCATTACACGCTCCACACAGACACTTTCAAACTGTCCTGCACAGACAGAAGAAGCCACCTGTTCACCTCAAAGTCCTGTGTCAGAGACTCACAGCGGACCACCAACCATGCCAGGCGGTCTTAAGGTGCTAATAATAAATGCAGGCCAGACCCCAGCCCCACTGTCACAGCACGGCATGGCCCCTGAGCACCTATGGGACACAACAGTCCCACACGAGTACATAATGTGTTTTTTTTCTTCCATCAATCCTGTCTTCGGACTGGGTTTGAACTCTTTTGAAGTTACAAATTCCAAACTTTTACATATGTGTCACTGAGAAGCATGTGGAGTTTCTATAGAATACATTTGTGAAATATGCGGTTGTTGCCGTCTTAGCATAAAGGGCCCACTGCTTTAGAGGCTGTGTCCTGATCCTGGTGTCTGAGTCCTTAAAGGCAGCTCCACCCTGCCACTTCAGACAAGCTCCAGCCCCGCCCTCTTATGCTCATCCCTCTCATCAGTTAAAAGAAGAAAAAAAAAAACTGAAAAAGAAAAAAGATTGAAAAAAACTGCTTCAGCTGCACCAGAGCCAAATTACAGTTACAGCACAGTGACAAGTCTGCAGAGTGCAAAAGTAAAATGGATTTCATCTTAAAGTGACATCTGGAAAACACATTTTATTTGTCTGGCTGGAGCATAAGGTTTATTATTTAACTTTTCTTATGCTTGTGAACTTTGCCACAGCAAGTTGATATTGTTCTATTCAGGCGCAGATCTTGTCTATTTTTGATACTTTTGCAAATGCACACCTCCCTGCAGAGTTGCTCCATATGATCACAGACAGAAGAAGCCAATTCAATCCTATAAGAAAGCGCTTTCCCCCAGTAACTTGCAGTCTTTTCACACTAACACTACAGCCCCCTAGGTTTTGTGCAGACCACGTTGAATACATTAAAAAAAGGCACAAAGATGATTTAGGAGGAGAGGGGGGGTCCACTGTGACCCAAAAGACGGAGAAGACAAACTTTTACGCACAGCGCAGCGCGTCTCCAGAACAATCTGCATCCACAAACCCTCCCCAGCTGCGTCTTACCTGAACTTGCTTGCGATGTGACAAAAAGCAGAACCACCGCTAAAGTGATCTGGACGTCCCTTAACCTCCGTTTAACTTTCCATCTTATATGGGTATCCATGACCGCCAGAGACGTCCACGGCAAGTGGATTCACTGTTTCTCAACTTTCAACTACTTTGACGCGCAACAACTTCTTGGACAACTTCAAAAAAAAAAAAGTCCGAAAAAGTCCCAGAGAAAGAGAGAGAAAGGGGGAGGGGGGGTGTATCGTTATTTCTCAAGCAGCCATAAGGGGTTTGTGAGTGTGGGGTTCCTCCAGCTGGCTGACGGATGGTTGACACCGTCTTCTCCCGCACTGCTCCTCTCCTCTCTGCTCCTCTCGACTGTCCTGCACCGCTGCTCCCTGCGATCACAAGTGCTGCCCCCTCCCTCAGTCGTCACATAGAGCACCCCCCCGCTTCAAATCCAACGGGGCAACACACACACACACACAAAAAAAAAAAAGTCTTCTCCCCCGGGCTGTCAGTCACACCGCGGACAGGAGGCCTGGACAAATCAGAGGAGGCCCTACACGAGAGGACGCCCTGTTATTGGCCGGGGGAGGGAGGAGAAGTTGAGAGAAAGTTTCACGCCTCCAGCTTCACTGCTTCTCAATGGTTTTACATGGAGTCTGTTTCACCAGAGGAGGATCAGAGCGGGAAAGTCCTGAAGAAATGTAGTTAGGTGATAACCGAGATAACACTGCTTCTCAAAGCTGGAGGGGCCTGCCCATCGTTATATATAAATATAATGTGATAGGCTATAATGTATATGAACCAGCATCATGTTGAACACTGTTTAACATATCTATAGGCCTGTACTTAAAATGTATTTATTTAAAATGTGGAATAGCTACTTGTTTTTTCATGAACTCATTTTAATAATTACCTTCTCTTTTATTTAATCATAAGCAAGTGTCCCCATTGTGGGACTTCTAAAGGATTATCTTATCATATCTTAAGTGCTGGTAGCTGGCGCTGAGCCCCTGGATCCACAAAGGCCTTCAAAAGCTCCATAAATTCTCTTAATTTTTAGTTTTTTGTTGTTAGTGCTCGATTAATTTACAAGTTGCTCTGAGAATTTGCGCCACCCGTCCATTATCCCTAACACTTATCCTTTGAGGGGGACGTGGGACCCTGGAGCCAACCCCAGCTGACAATGGGCGAGAGGACACCTTGGACAACTCTCCAGTGCATCACAGGGTCGACATACATTCACACCTATGGACAATATAGAGTCTCCAATAAATCTACCCCCAAACCGCTTGTCTTTGGACTGTGGGGGGAATCGCCCGGAGAAAACCCAAACAGACACACACGGGTAGAACATGTAACCTCCACACAGAACGACCCTGGCTAAGCTTGGGTGTGAACATACCCTTTTGCTGTGTGGCAACAATGCTTACCACCACCCAGAATTTCCACCACTGTATAAAATATCACCAAATGCTGCTGCCACCAATGGACTGCATCTATAACCTGGTGGCCATGATATTGTACTCAATATTTGTATTTAATCTATCAAATATACTGTAGATGGGGTTAAATGCCATAGTGATTAAAAAGCGTGGTGATTTTGTGCTGCATTGATCAAATTGACTAGACTTAACACCAACAGCATTTGTTTTTAGCTTTGCCAACTCATCATCATTTAATTCTACATGGAAAAGTTGATCATTTAAGATATGAAACAGAAAAATTACAATGACAATTTATTGTTTAATACTTCTTCATTATACCATTAGAATATACTAAACAAACATTCAAAATGATATATGGTCGTGTATTCATGTACTGTTACCATACCTTTGGCCATAGCTTATAAAGGGGATTTGTGTCACCTCAATATATATTGTCCTTAGTATCAGGCTGTGGTGCATATTCCCAAATAATTTGTGATACCCTGCAAATGAGCTGACATACAAAAGCCTATGATTAGAAAAAATATTGTGATTCCAGCAGACGGTGGTTTCTTCGTCCCTGGGCAAAATGTTACTAAGCTGAGCATGAAATGTAATTCTTAAGTTATTAACTTGAGATGTTTTGCTCAGATTCCATGGACAAATAAAGTCTGCACAAACTAGTATGTGGACCGTGAGTATTTTAAGAAAAGGAATCATGAATATAAGAACAGTCTTTTTTAAGCAATCAGGTGTTTGTTAAATCAACCAACTGATCAATGAAACATACATACACTCATTTTAGGGTAAGGGTTTGCTGGAGTTCAAAAATCTGTAATTGTCGTCTTTATTTTCATTACATACATAAACAAAAAGAAAACTTTGTTCAATCCACAGTGAGCTTCAGACACTAGCCTTCGCTGCCGTCGTCTCAAGAAAAGACAAAAATGGCAGCTGTCTTTTATAATGTGTCATATGGCTGCTCTGGTGGGGGGGTGCAGACTTCCATTAACTGCCCAGTAAAAGTCAGTTTTAAACACAGTAAACAAACGCCACAGTGGTTGTGGACACATCTGACTGTGTGAGAGACGAGTTTGAACGTGGACGCCCGGTGGTTACTGTAAACTTGGACCGTCTTGAATATACACGACAGGCGGTGACCTTTGCTGTTACAGAGTGAGCTATTGTCGAGAGGCGCTGCGTCAATTTCCTGGTGGTTAGTTGGCAAAAATTGTTAAAAAGTCGGTTCAACGTGCAAGAAGAAGACCACCTGTGACACCACATGGTCCATATCTGTATTCATACTTCAACAGACCCTTATGTAACACTCAGACGGGGGCGTCGCTCTATGATGGGCATTAACCAAAAAGAAAAGCACAGCAGAATCCCACCTCTTTGGTGCATTCAGTGTACAGGCTGTATTTACATGTGCTGTATGTCCATGTTTAAGCATATTAACCAGTACTCAGCCCGGCAGTTACACCCCAGCTAACCCTCATCTCCATATGTGTACACTTTAAAGGTGTTACAATTTTATTATGCCAAATAAGTAGCTTCTCCTCAGAGGGTAAGAAGATATTTACATCAAGAGTAAACTCACCACTCTAAACTGACCACTTAGCCATATAATGGTTACGTGGTCAGATATATGGGTCAAATTATGGCCTGAGCCCTGTGTTTAGTGTGGCTTTATACCTACACCGCACTAATCTCACAACAACTCCTGCACGAGGCCTCGCTCCCTCAAAGTGTCGGCTAACCAACAACATGGTGGTGTATCTGAAGCTGGCAGCTCTGTAACATAAGAGGACTTTTCGGGCAGAATAATCTTTGACTGAAGACGCCCCAGTGAGACAAGGAGCTACAGACCGAGAAGGGTTTCTGTCTCAGTGCTCCTTCTTCAGGCCCTTTTTCTGCATCCACTTTCATCAAGTGTCAGGCTGGATATGACCAGATTTTTGGGTAATATTACCAAAACAACAATGCAAAAATACTCCATTACGAGTAAAAGATATCAGAGTAACAGCAAATTAAGGTTAGAAAACACTGGTTTGATTGGTAAAAAACTTATCATAATTTATAGGAATACACAATGTTTTCTTTCTTCTTTTGCTTTTCATAGATCTACACAATCAGTAAAACCAGTTGCACAACACAATCACATTTAAAATAGAAAATCAGTGATGTGATCCGTTTGTCACAAAGGAACTGATGCTTTAATGAACAGCTCTTTTTTAGATTTAAAATACTTACCCTCAGCTCCAGGCTCAAAAGAATGGGGCTCAGTTTGTTGCCCACAGCTAACTGACTAGCAACATTTTACTTCCTGTTTACATCCCCCCAAAGCACTAAAAATATGGGAGTTGTAGTTTTTAACATCAGAGCACAATTAGGCCTACAATCCTTCTCTTAAAACTTTTTATGTCAACTTGAAATTAATATATTTATACTTATTATTTCTTTGTATTTTTACAAAAAAAAATGCTATATAGGTTAATGTGTTGCTTTTAATCTGACATTGTGGGTTTAAGAGGGATTTATTTTGTGGGCAAGCCAGAGGAGAAAACACAGACAGGAGCTTGCATCAGCACGTCTTCTTCCTCTTTAGCTTCCTTGTAAACAAAAGCATTTCGTTTGTCAGGATCTTGTAAACTTTGTACAAGCTGAATTATACATATTTAAACCTTTTCAGTCATTTCCCAAACACCCAATAATTTCTCACAGTTCCTACGTCAAAACATCGCTCAACTGTGTTGTGATGGAGTAAAGTCTCATTTCTCTCAAATGATAGCTTCGTAGTGTGCCAGAAATAGGAAATTCAAAAACATGAAACCAAAAGACCAGATAAATTGTGGATCCTGGCTCTGAGGAGCAGCTCCTGGCAGCTCTAAACACAGATTATACATTTACACAACAAAGGATGTTTTACTGTAGATCATGAATCTGGGAGTATAACTAAAGGAGTGTGTGTTGGAAATACACTTTCATTGTGTGTGCGTGTGTGTACTTATGCACGTGCACATTTGCATGCCTCGTTCTCCGTTTTGTGTGCTGGCACAGACGCAAGTCCTGCGATAAAAAAGAGGCAAGAGGCGAGGGGGAAACCCAGCAGATTACTGTCTTTTCCAAAAAAAAAGAAAAAGTCAGAATGAGTCAGACACCAGTTTTACGCTCTGAAATCACAATCAAAGGGTTTTTAATTTAGACGGTATAAATTTTCCAGTGTCTTCAGGTCAAATTGCTGATGTTTTTCCAAGTGAGGCATCACCGCTCTGCAGAACAAGCGGTTGTAAAAACGTGAACATTTTTTAAGTAGGAGTGTTTGTTATCTTGATGAAAGCAGTAGAACCATTGACAGAACATGAACCCAGTGGCATCATTAAAGCCTGTTTGGCACGACGCACGATGGCATGACACTATATTTTCCATTTCAGGATGTGCAACGCAATCCTGTGCCAGTGTTTTTTGGTTCATGGCAAAACTAACAAAGCACAGTGGAGGGAAATCTGCAGCATTAGGAGAGTGGAGTGTTAAGTCTGGAGAGGATGACATTCTCTTGAGTCCACGTATACTTGGGGTGATGACTAAACGGTGCCTGTTCATCAGAGAAGAAAAACACTCGGGTGGTTAATGAGTCAGTCTCACCTGTCTGCTCACGCTCCCAGCTGCAGCTTTTCTCTGCTTTGACATTTTATGCTGGAAAAGATTTGCAAGCACATATTTCCTCCTGTATAGATAATCAAAGCCAAAAAATACTTGTGCCAGACATGAATCAATCAATTGGCATTAATGAAAGCTAACAGGGTGAGACAATGATGCAGGCATGGCCTTGTGTGAACTGCATATATGTGCAGAGGAGTGTGAAATAGGAGCAGAAAGCATTAGCATCAGTACGGTTGAATGTAACTATATTTCATGTATCTGTATGTATACTTTCAAGTACTTTTCACTTTTACTCCACTACATATATCTACAAAAACCTCTATTTTCTGCTACATTACATTTTTATAATACAATGCATTACATGTTCACATTGTTGTTTTTTTTATATTCTTTTAAAGTGATCAATAATCAGACAGGAATTGTTCCATTGATCCAATCAGCATCGGAAGGTAGCGTTAGACCACGCCTCCCTGCCATAATGATGGAGCAGACTGTTGGGTTAGGGAAAAGATTGCAATAGCTTGTTCATGAAGTAAAAATCCCATTCATCCAGCCGCAATATTTTAACCATCCAAGGTAGATCTACCACAAGCAACAAGATTGAATTAAATGAATGAAATTATGTTAAATGCTCCTGTAGAGGCCACGTTTCTGTATTTAACCTACGTTTGAAGAAAAACACGTTTTATTTGCAGGGAAGCACTACACTACCCACAATCCTCAGCTGTAATAGAGACATCTGTTATTGGTGGAGCTGGCCTTTAACATGGAAATGTTTATTACATGAAAATCATGTCAGCTACAATCAGACCATTCAGCATTACATTACAACATGCTGCATTTTTTTTTAAAGGGGTGAAAATCACTTTAACAAGCTTAAATTCAAGTACAAGCGCCGAATCATTCGTAATGGTTTATGGGATGTGTAGTTCCTTCACACTTATCCATCACACACATAATTATATACACAGTCTCATACCTTTGCATTTTTTTTCTTTTTGCTCTGAAGCAAATGTGTTATGGTCACACTTCATCTCGTAGCTGGTTGGCCTGGTTCCAGGCTTAAATCTCTTTTTACAAGGACTTTCTAAAACGTCAGTGGAGAAAACGAATTGTAAATTGACTTCCAGAGCCATTACAGTGGGCGGTCATTGTCAGGGTCTATAGGCTCCACTCTGCAAGTAAATTTACTTTTAATACTTTAAGTATTATTAAAAGCAAGTACTTTAAGCCAAGTAGAAAAGTCAGTCAGTTACTTTTACTCTACTTGGGTACAATTTTGTCCCGGAGCTGCCTCGGAACACCCACGCTCAGGACCGAGAACACTCAGAGACACTCACGGACAGAGACACTGGGCTGCATTATATCGTTAATATAATCAGGAATATAGATTTTTATTTGAAAACCCACAATGTGTTTTGAGACATGTAGCATCTACTTACAATACAGTATATCCAGTCATGTCAGGATGTAGATTCAAGTGACAGCCATCATTTCTTTCTTTATGTTGCCCTTTGTCCATATTCTGCCCCAACTTATGCCCAATGTCCCCTATGATTTGCTACTGGCCCCCGTGACCCCTCTGAAAGGATAAGCAGTATAGTTGATGGATGGACAAAGGTTATAATCAGGTGACTTCCTACTTTGTTGTGCTCTATTAGATTTTGCAAGGTTTATATAGCATTGAGATTAATAAACTAATAATGTCTAATTACATTGATAAAGCCTTGAGCTCTGACACGTGGTGTGCGTGACGACTGATGAACGAAAGAGGTGGATTTGCCAAAACATTCCAGATGATGAGTTTAAACATATTTTCATCTCAGGGGTGAGCAGAACATTTGAATTAATTAGGCTTCACGCTTGATTTGATGTGTGTGTTAATTGGTGTTTGGGGTTCTACTATTAAGAAATGTATTACATAATGATTAAATTATCCTTTCAACAAAACAAGTATGAAGAGGACAATCTAACCGGCAAAGGTTTCCCCAAACATCAGTATAAACCATCCACTGTGGGACATTTGGAAGAGAAAAGGTTTGTTTCTTTCAGTAAACTGCTGTTTCAGATGATTTCTTTACAGATTTAGACGTAACGCTCACTTAAGTTAAATTTCTCGACCTAAGCCGTGGGAGCAAAAGTGCCAAAGTTGTCGCCTGTCGTCTAAAGAATAAACTAACCATGTCTCCTTCCCCACCCCAGCTCAGCTCCACCCTGTCGGCTGTTTGTAGTGGTGGCTGTAATTATGGAAGGCACTTCTTACCCACGTGTTTTAACAAGACCCACTGGTTATGTTCCTCTCTCACTGAAGGTGGCTCGTCAGGTGATCTGAGCTCTGCAAACGAGATTCTGGTCTATGTTCATGTAGAGAAGTTTTTTAGAGGTTTGAGCCGGAGTTGATTTTATTAAAGGCACAATACTGTTATATCGATCGACAAACAAAATAAAATAAAAACTGTATTCTTGTAAAACCGGAGCAGTGGTTTACTTTTTAAGCTTGAATTGATTAAGTTTAAATGGGTCCCGGAAAACCTCCTATATTAGGACCCACAGATTGAAAGAGATGCGTCATATGTAATTGTTTCGAGTCTCTTTCTTGCTATTTTCAGTCTATGTGTGGTCATGTTGGATCTCTTTCTAGTTACTTTGCGGACATTTGTGTGTCTTTGTGGTTGTGTTTTTTCTTTATGGTCTTTTTTTTTTTCTATGGAACTTTTTTGTCTCTCTGTTGACCTTTTATGTCTTTGTGTCAGTTCTAGTCTTGTCATTTCTTCATGACCATTTTTTTGTGTGTCTTGTAGTTATTTGTTGTCTCTTTCTTGGTATTTTAAGTCAAGGTGTTGTCATGTTGCATCTCTGTCTACATTTTGATTCTCTTTGTGGTCATTTTGTGTCGTTGTAGTGGTTTTGTGTCCCGTTGTCATCATTCCGTATCTCTTCATGGTCATATTTAGAGTCTTTGTAGTTGTGTGGTATCTTACTGTTGACATTTTTATCACTTTTTTCATTTTGTTTCTCTTAATTGTCATTGATTCCTTTTGTGATTGTTTTACGTCTCTCTATAGTTGTTTTCGCTTTACATTGGTATTGTTTTACATCAGTTTGTGGTCATTTAGTTTTTTTAAACAAAGCTTTATGGCTTTTAAAAAAGAAATGTTATTGTAAGTGTATCATTTTGTGTTTTGTAGGTATTTTGTGTCTCTTTGTGGCAGTTTTGTGTTCTTTCCTGGTCATTTAGCATCTCACTTTGTCTCTTGTATGTAGTTTGAATATCTATGGTTGTTTAACTTCTCTTTTTTTTTTGTTTTCTATCTGTTTCCGTTCGTTTAGTGTCTTTTAACTGAGCTGTATGACTTTCAGATGAGAAATATTAACAGTTACTTCATACACAGGGTCTGGCTGAGGGGCTCAGTGAGGCTGTTAGGGAATCCATCCATGCATGGGTTTGAGAACTAGTCCTTTAGTAAGTTGCCAAGCCTTTTTTTCTCCGGAGGATGCTCAAATCCACACATTCTTCAAATGTTTGCAGAAACTAAGCTGAGTATCTTCAACATGGCAACGTTTAAAGATGATGTAAAAGTGTTTGAAATTCATATTAGTAATTGATCTTTAGTTTGACTCAGGGCTCAAAGCTGTCTTTGAAACTGAAAATACGCTTAAAAATAAAAAAATATGGCATATTTCTGTCAGCCAAAGACAACCCAGCAGAATCAGAAAAATGTGGACCAGTTTATGTTTCAGCGTTTCACATTTGATCGCACTCAAAGTGGGCGAGGCCTGGCAGCTCACCTGAAGCCTTTCCAAACATCTGTGAAGTTACACCAGAGCCCTAAACTGCAGTGAAACACATCAAATCAAAGTAACGATTGACTTCTTTTCAGAATAATACAAGTTGTCTTCTGTAGTTTATTTTTGTTGTTGGCTCCAAAACTTAGGTTAACTGAAGACCAACCAAATATAGCATTTGCTGTCTTTGTCTTTTTTAAATGCTGCTGTATTATTTAGCTTGTTGCCTCTGATGTTTTGTGTTGTTTTTTTTTGTTCTCTCTGTGAAGCACTTTGTAATGGCTGTCGTTTAAATATGCTAGACAAATAGTTATTGTGATTATGAGTTTACAAGACTGATTAAGGAATTAACTGATTAGTAGCATCAATGTTCTTTCTCTTCCATAATGAAAATAATATGTTTAACATATATAATTAATAATAATATTAATAATATTTTTTTAAAAATTGATTTGGATCCAAAGCTGGCACGAATTTTGTCAGCTTCTTCAAAACTCTGTGGCAATTAAATTACTGCAAAAAGCATTCACATCTGTTGATGAATTTGTGTTTTATGCAATAGCAATTTCTTTTAATGTGTAATTGCATCATAGGCTCACACACGCTGGCAGAAGAATAGAAAATGAACTTATAACCTGTGCTTGGGCCCCTCTGCACTGGCTCCTTTTAAATGCATGTGTTGAAGACAAAGTGCTGCTTGTAACTTGTGAAGTGTTACATAACAAGGCATCCTCAATATGCTGTTTCATGAGTTAATTTGCTCCCTTCAATCCTTCCACATTCTCTCTGCTTGAGGGATGCATTCAAACGAGACAGCGCCGGGTCAGGGTCGTCTTTTATGAGGCCGGCTGCCTCTCGAAACTAGCCACCGGCCATTGTGCAGGGAGCCCACACTGTTTGATGATCTGCACCCTGTGGCAGTAGAACTACACAGTCAGTCGAGCTTGGTTCTTAAATTAAAAAGGAAAACATGGCAACATATTCTGAATGAGACGTATTTAGATTTTTGCTGACATTGTAGACTTTCCTCCCTTTTGAACCACCCAAAATGTGTCCTGTGCTCAGTGCCATGGCTCCAACCATCTTGTCCTGGTTACGTCCGCACACAGTCTGCATCAAACAAGTGGCAGGCAGTGCTGTGGCTGCAGAGTTGGCTGCTTGTTCCAGCAAGTTAAGTTAAAAACTAACAAAGCCGTTTTCAGACATGAACTCCAGAAAATGTCAGCACAAGCGAGTCTGGACTTTCTCTGCAGTTTACTTTTCACATAGGAACAACACAGCAAGAGATTCTCTGCTCAGATGCGTTAACAACAACACAGAAATCTTCAGAGCACTCAGGTGAAGGGTAGTGCAGCATATAGGAGGCATAACGTAACGTATACATTCCACTGCCGGGTTCATGTGTTTTTATATGCAGCACATCAACACAGGCGTTGGTCCTTATCACCAAAAGCTCTCGTTATCTTTCCAAGTTGACATATTTGTCGATGTCTTTGATGGCACATCTTTTTGATCTTGAGATATTAGTATAATTTTTGGGGGGCGGGTTTGCGTCCTGTGTTAGAAACACCATCAGAAGCTTCCGATGCTGTATTCTCGCATTGGCTCATTCGGGCAATATCCAGTGAAACTCTGCCCCTGCCTACTACTGTCCCTCTGGGTAACTTCAGGAGATTAACTAGAGGTCAATGCAGGTCTGAAAGCAGCCCCAATTACTTAACATAAATAAGTTAATTTTGCAGTGTTTATTGCATATTTCCTTTTTTCGTGGCAATTATATATTTTGGACCTTTTTTGTTTGTGTATGAAGGCAAACATACCACACTGCAGTGGCCCTATTAGCATATTATTACATAAAGTTGGCACATTATACTTCACAAGACAACTGAAGTGCGACGGGATTGTGTATTTTACCTCTGCTCTCTGGTTCCTCTCCAAAATAAAGTTTGCAAAGAATCACTATGTTGTCTGTGGTTTGGATAGGACCCGCCTCCTGTCATGTCGAGCCTACAAACCAGCCAAACTGAAATGCTTTTGTCAGCTGCTGTCTGTAAAATTAAATGGGGAAAAAAAACACAATTACACAGATTTGCATCTTAGAATTGTAAGCTTGGTCTTGATGCTACTATAATTAAGGAGTGTTTGCTTTATTTCTAAATAGTTTGTAAGACAAGTGAAGGGAGTGTGGAAATAACAAGTATCAGTGCAGGAATTAAGCTGAATGTGAGGTTTCTCCTGTTTGCATGCAGACACACAGATTGCTGATTATGAACGAAGGTGTACAAAGGCACCTATGGGCAAAGATAAACTCCCCAAAAGTACACCCCCTTCTTTTGGTATTTGTTGTAGATTTTGATGATGATACGAGCGCACAAGACACGGAGAGTTTCCATTGGCCCATAGTTGGAACTGAGCTCATATAAATATTATCATGAGAACATAATACTTGGGCGCATGTGAAAGTCTTCAGCAGCTGCTCGCAAGAGAGGAAGACATCAGACAAGTCCATAAAAGCAACGGTTACACACAGACTCGAACGCGCAGTCTCGCACTCTCCTAACAAACACAAACACACACATCTACACTCCACTTACACACTTGACACGTTGTCATGAACTCACCAGCTGCCACTTATCAATTGAGTGCAAATCCCCCGCTGGCAGGGATCCCGCTGCCTGGATGTTTGCGCTCAGGAGGAAAACCCCTCCCTCGACTCTGCAGTGGAGCCCATGCTGAGCAACGTAGCAGGGCATTAAACTTATGATGAGGTTTTACAGACTGAAATGAATTGGAAGAAATGTTACCTCATCACTGAAGTCTTCATTTTTTGTGACTTAACTCAACACAATACTGTATGCTACGTACACTGCTTTCAAAATCTTAGACCCCCTTGTCACCATACAGGTTGTCTTACATACCACAAATTATACATACTTTTTATTTAGCATGTTCATTTTGTACATCGTAACATTTTTGTATTGATTTCCATCTATTTCCCTGTATTATTCACATTATTGTGATATATATATATATCTATATATATATATAGATATATACTGTATATAGTGAGGATAATGTCCATTTTATGTTTGTTATATTTCAAGATGATATAACATATGACTCTTAAGTCGTTTTTGTGAAATGTCCTTTATATCTGCTGACTTGTAGTTTAGTCTTCATGTCTGTGGAGTTTGAGAGAGAAGAAAAAGTCCTTTGTTTTTAGAGTCATGTTTTATGTAAGTTGTTATGTCCTTGGCTGAAAAGTGTTGTTGCACCACTGCTTTGGTACATTTGGTGTTTTATAAGCCCATGTGGGATGGATACTATTATTATTATATGTGCAAGACACAAATTTGAACAATGACCAATAAAAAAAAAAAAAACTGTTCCAATTACTTGGAGGATGTCAAGGTTACTTTTGCATCACTTGGACGGCCCCGATGACTCTGTCAGCAGCTGAGGAACAGCTTGGATTCCTCTGTGCCCCTGAACTGAGTGTACACTCGGATCTGCAGTCCACCAGTCGAGAACACTACCCTGGACTCACATGTGGCATGCAGCCCCTGTTCTTGGCTCACACAGGTCCTGCTGTTCTCTGTCCCGCACACTTTTTTTGTAGTCTTTAGAGAACCGATGTCATAAATTAAACATCACACACAGGCTGTAATAATTAGGAGCCAGCAGGATATGCTAATCAAATAGTCCATGATAGAAGTAACGTTTTTACAGTGTTGATAGAGCAGAGGCCAGCTGGAGTCTGGGTGGGTGTCACTGTGTTCAGCACAAAATGCCCAAGTTACATCTCTTAAGTGGTGGGACTGAAGTGTTAGTGATGTCACCTGGAAGTAGGAAGGGGAAATCCTGAAATCTGGATCAAATCTTTTTTCTCTCTCATTTTCTGTTGGTTTGTTGTAGCTTTGATGATCTTTGATGTTCTGAGAGATAATCTTCCCCAGTGACCTGCCAGATGATCGAGCAAACTCAGTGAGAATCCCTTATCACAGCAGAATTAGAAGAAAAAACTGAAGTAAAAGCAGGTTAAAGGGGACATTGTATGCCCATTTTACCACAAGTTGATATGGTTCCTTGGGGTCTTAATGACATGTCTGTAACATACTTTGGTCAAAATACCACAAGGATTATTTAAAACAGCACCCTTTTTACCCTGTATAAAACAGCCCTCCACAGAGTGACCTGTTTTGAGTGCCTGTTCCTTTAAATGCTAGTGAGCCAGCTCCCCCCTCCCCCTCTCCCCCCATGATTTTAAACGATATAAATTACATATTTTATATGATATAAATGATCAAATATGCATCCCATACTTTGTATTCCCCTTCTGTTGTCACGTCCCGTGTGAACAGCCAGGCGGCTGCGCGCTTGAGAACAGCGCTGCGCTGCCTCGCAGCGGCGCTTCCGCGTCCGGTGTAAACCCGGCGTAATGAGTGGGGGGGCTCTGTTTGTGCCAGTGTCACAGTAGTGCTGAACACTGCGGAAGTCTTCCACACTGCTGGCTGTGTGGCGTTGACACAAATTCCAGCTCACGCATGGGAGAGCGAGCGGTCGCGCCCGAGCAGCTGCTGCAGCCTCCCAGTCCCAATGATCCAGACAAATGCCACATGTGAGTGAATCACGGGCTGACCAGCGGAGAAATGCTCGCCTCGTGTGAACAGCCAGGCGGCTGCGCGCTTGGGAACGGCGCTGCGCGCTCGCAGCCTCGCTGCCTCCGGTGTAAACCCGGCGTAACGAGTGTGGGGGGGCAGGGGGGATGAGGTGGGGGGTGGGCCAAGGCCATGTAGGGAGACTTCCAGTGCCTTGTTACGACACAAAACCCAGGAAGCTCATTCGAGTCACTCAAGCATGACGTTTCTGACTTAGAGGAACCATAACAAAACGCGCGAGTGTTTTTTTTCCAGAGTTTTGGGGTTGGTAGACATGCCAGATACCCACATTAACGTGTCGAAGCACTAACAAAGTGGAATTTGCATGCTATGTCCCCTTTAACTCTTAAAATATCTGTGGGGCTATTTGTTGGATTGTCATGAAATCTTACAGACATTCAAAGCACGATAAGATTTGCTAAAACAATAATGACTTGACTAATTATGGCTTTGTGTCTCGAAGGAAGACCACAGGAGATAGTTGAAATGGATCCTTGTCAAGGTTTTCTCCTTTTGATCAGACCATGAGACGTGTAGCTTTAACACCAATCATAACTAAGATCATAACTTTATGCAAATTAGTCAAATAAAAACCACACAAAGTGCATAATGGGAGATGCTGATGAGATAAACACAACCTTTTCACAATTTTCTTTTCTTTTTTGTAATGAATCTAGGGAATGTAACTTCGAATGCTTAAAATTGACCTTCAACCGCCTAATAATCCTTATTCATGCCAAAGAATACAAATAAGTATTTTCACAGTGCATGGTCACCAGAGGATGAATCTGTCTGATAATGGTAATCGCATGTTTCAATCTAGCACCACCAGCAGATTGACATTTTTTAGTCTTTACTGAACTGCCTTGGCAGTTATTGATTGGTTTTCCCTAGAATCTGGTGTAGATATTCATGGTTTCCAGAGGCTGAATCCTAATGTGATCACCTAACTTTTCCTTTAGTGCCAGGAGCAGGTTTAAATTCTTAACAATCTGTAATGTATCTCAACATCTGTTAGATGGATTGGGATAAGTTTGGTACAGACGATTATTGTTCCATGAGGATGTATTTAGTTGATCTTTGCTGTTCTCAACTTGACAAATAGTTGACATTTTTGGGCTTTGAGCAAAATTTCTCCAGAACTATTGGGTGGATTGCAGAGAAATGACACAATAAGGATGAATCACAACCTCTTTGGTAATACCTTAGCATTTCATGTAGAACAAAACTTTGTTCTATGACCTAATAACCGTAAACTAATGACATTCCCGTTAGCCTTGCCTGTACTTTGTCTTCATACTTTGTATTGATTTCTAAGTGGCAAATGCTAGCATGCTAACATTACAAACTAAGATAGAAAACGTCGAACATTATACCTGCTTCACATCAAAATATACAGCAGTGCTTTGTGCTAAATGCTAAGTGCAGCCTCACAGAGACACATTCATGACTGTAGATGCTTGGTCTTGTTTATAATTCCAACCCTCTCTTAGAGTTCAACCTTTTACTCACAGCTTCATTAGACGTCAATGTATCAAGCCTTGAAAGATATTCAGGAAATGCTCTAAACACAGATGTGCTGACTCAAGCAGCCTGTGGTCATCCTTTTTCCCTTAAGTGGTCTTGATGTCATTCGTTCAGTTACTTCTCTGACTAAGACGGCAAAATCTCGTGGTTTGAATGCAGACCCTGAATATACAATTCAAATGCCACAGAACATTTCTGTCTCGTCTTTCTCACCAGAAGAAAGCCCCTGCCTATAAAACTGATTCTAGTATGTATGAATTTTACCTTCTACCATAAGATATGACTTTAGCAACAAAGTTTTACCAAAAGTATAAAGTGCATGGAGATCAAGGACAGATGGACCCTTGCCTCTCTCTCAACCAATCCCATCCCAGATCTGCCCGGCAGATGTTCACATTCACACCACACGAAAAAGTCCCCACCCATATGTAATACGGATATGTCCGCTGCAGTTAAGGGGCCTTTCTGAATTCCAGGAGCACCCGTCTCAGATATTCTAACTATTTCCCTGTGGTGTTTTAGGCCTAAGGGACAAATCCCTCTCACTTCAGTCCTCAAGCAGACAGGAGGAGTGAGGTGAGAGGGTGAAAATCCCATGTTTATTGTATGCACGGATCAACGTATTAAATAGAGCATTAATAGCCAGATGGAGCTGCATGGAGGCAGGAGGACATGAACTACTCAGAATTGATTTCAATGCACCAGTCATCGCCCTCCCCCTGCCTCACTTCAAGGTGTCACATAGGAAGAGTAAGGATTTCTTGGGATAACACGTTTAGACAAGCGTCCTTGTTCCTCTGAATTGTAGCATAATGTCTGGGAAGGGGAATTGCAGCATGGTGCAGATTTTTATGTGTGAATTTGATGTTCTGGTATATTTTTAAATCAACATTTTTATCAACATTAAGTGTAGAGGAAAAGAACATAAGGGCACAATTTGTCCATTCATCACACGCCTGTTTCAGCAATGCCACTCCTTGGATGTCTGTCATTTAATGGCTGCTACTTGCCACTTCTCTCCATAAAATCATAAACGCTGGAGGAGTTACTATGTAATGGTCTGCAGTTGAAATCCAGATGTTTGCTGGTGAGCGCAAAGTTGGAAAAAGAGAATGGGAGGAGGACCTTTTTCAGAAGAGGGAGGGAAGAGCGGAGAGAGGAGGTCCGTCATTCGGGGGGTTGTTAGGGGATAGTTTTTCTGAAAATGGACGATGCTCAGTGGTAAAGCACATATGGTTTAAAAGTGTTTTTACGTCTTTGTTCAAACACAGATGAGCACAAACGATGTTGAAAATATGCAGACAGCCACAAGTCATGCCGGTCTGGAGAGCGAGTGGCACCGTGGGGGCAAAGCATACGTCAGTGCTGATGGAGGAGTCATGTGGCTGATGACAAATACACGTGTCCACCCCACAAAACTCAGAATGAACAAAAACTATCCCTGAAGGTTTTCCTAATACAATTAGGACAATAGAATGACTCAGAATGGAGTAGCGTACTCCATAAACAAGACATAGACTGTAGATGTTGAAATAGTAATGGCATAAAGGAGTCAACACTATCCTGAAGAGTGTCTGTGGTGTTCAGTTCTGCCTGCTGAGTCCAACCTTGATTCATTCCAGCGCTCCCATTCAGACCAGGTCCCTCAGGAATGGAACCACTGGTGTGGGCGGGAGAGAGGAGGAGGTGGAGCTCCAGGGAGGAGGGAACGAAGAGGTGGTACTTTCCCACTACTCACTGGGAACTACTCATCCTCTCTTTGTACATTATATTCCCTTTTCCATTGCTCTCTCTTTCTAACACCCTTCATACTGTCTTGTTCTAATGGGCTTTAACTTTCACTATTTAGCCAAAACTAGCAATGGGGCTGAAGGGGTAGTCATGTTTGTCTGTCAGTCCATTGCTTCGATGTGGACTGAATTACCAACTTTTGGATAGATTTCCATGAAAGTTTGTACTGATATTTATGGTCCCCAGATGATGAATTCTATGACTTAACCTTTCAGTAATACTACCAGCGCATCAAAGTTTTTAATTAGCCTGTGAAATATCTCAAGTATTTTGTAAATTAATTATATATCTGGTAAAGGCATTCATGTTCTCCAGAGGAAAAATTATTAACCACAGTATGGTGATCCTCTGACATTTCATGTTGCATCACTATGAAGTTGAAATTATGGGGTTTGGATTAAATATCTCAACTGGATGAGCTGCCAATGAAATTCTTTGCTGGTATTTATGGATAGCCTCAGAATGGGAACCATGAATTCCATTATGTGTTCATTGGTTAATCGAAAGAACCTGCAAGACTAATGACCTTCACATTACCCTCAGTGGTAATTAGCACGTTAACATGATACCACCCTAATTAAAATAGAGAGCATGGTAAACGTTGAACCAGCTTAATATTAACATGTTAGCATTCTGTAATTAGCATTTAGCTCAAAGCCTCACAGAGGCACTAATATAGCTATAGACATAGATGCAGATTCTGTGGGTCTTCTGGGATCAAGCACCCACAGTGAATGCCAAGTACAAAGGTGTGCCAGCATACAGTTATTGAAATATTAATTTGATATCAAACTCCATGGATGGTTTTAAATTGGACCAACTAACGGTCGAAGCGTCAATGTCTGATCCAAACCCTAAACACCAGAGTGTCGCTCTGGACGATAGAATCTACTACCATAAAGAAACCAAATCTAATTTGAATATTTAGTATTTGTTACGACCTATGGATCAGGGTTGGGGTTAGGGGATATGGTTAGGGATGATGTAGGCCATGTTTTTTCTGTAAGGTTTATTTCAACCATGGGGGTTGGGTATTTAACTTTTAAGAGTATCCACTGGCAGTCACTTCAATCGGCGCCATAGATGCTTGTTTCATGACCAATTCAAGTGTGCGAGCTTCAAGAAAGTATATAAATATAATTCAGATCAGTCACTGAGGTCAGGAAGCAGTGACACAGTCTGAAAGATGACAAAGATGGAAAATAAATAAACTTAAGTGAGGCGGAGAGATGCCAAAATGAACTGAGGGGGGACTGGATGGTGTGATGGGACAATCGTGTCTAGACTGTTCCTGGTCTGCCTGAGCTCTGTTCTTTGAAGTGTGTGTCAGTGATGCGTGCTGCACTCTCAGGGCACATGTGCGGGGCTCGGATGAGGCTTACTACAGATCCTCAGGTCTTTTTTAGACCATCATCTCAGGGTTTATAGTCTCTGAGCCCATCGAACTGAGGTCCCTCGTCTTTTCCTCCATCCATTCAAATCCCTTCCAACGTATTTCTTTTCCCTTCGTATCCCCTCCGCCCCTTCTCCCTCCCTCACGCCATTTTCCATCCTCGTTGCAGCACTGGCCCCCACTACATTCCAAGCAGATGTTGGATGTGTGCACGTACACACTGTATCTTTGTGAAAGACAGAAATAGATTGTACTTTTGATCAGATGCAAAGATAAGGCTTATCTCTCTTGACACCGCTAACTCTGACATTGCTACAAAAGAGTTGGAAAATAACTTCAGCACAGGACTGTAGTTGGAGAAATGAAAGGGGTCTTTAACAATCTCGTTTTTTAAGTGGTGGAAACATTTCCGCAAGTCACACAAAAAGCATTGCCCTGTTTAATGGGGGGTTTATAGAGAGAGTGAGGTAGCACTTTCCAGAATCTTCAGAAAATTACAAGCAGGGTGGGTGGACGGTAGAAGGAAGGGAGGGGAACATGAGGGATTGTCTTCTCAAGCGGGAGCTGCTGGCAGTTTCTGGGTGTACGGTAAAATGGTGTGTGTGTGATGTTCAGATGACTTAACATTTTCTGCGGGCAGTTTTGTTGTAGTTTGGCGTCTGCGCCTCTCAGCATTTAGTCCCACAACTGAGGGGTTTTGATGTGATGTCAGAACACAGTTTTGGAGAATGGATAAAGGAGTTAATATACTGTACCCTGTGGAACACTGATGAGTCACAGATGACTCAGAAGTATAAAACATGTGTAGTTGCAGATAATAAAAAAGGGATGGCACTGATTTAATTAAAGACAACCAGGAGTGGTTATAAATATAGTTGAATATTCAGTTTTATCATGTTTTTAGAGACATGGAGACAGACAGAGATCATCCTATCTGGCATAAATCAGTGCCTCAAATGCTTCCTGGCACACCTCAGTGGAATTAGCTGGTAACCGAATGAGCTTCATTACATTGACAGCATGGCATGAAGGGAGGGAGTCACTGAGTCTAACATGCCCGTCTTTTTGCTGAGAAATGTATCCCTGCCACCACCTCCAGTTTGGCTCAGCTCAGCCTAAGAACATCCCTTTTTATCAACATGTCAAAGACTATATGCAGTAGACTGGGCACACTGAAACATCTAAAGCATGTCTCTTCAAAAGGAGGGAGATGAGCTGTCATTCCATGTTTAAATCATCTGTATCAAAAATCGCAATCCATGATTAATGAAGGCCAACATTTCAGTACAAATGCAGGAAGTATAATCCCCTTAACTGTGTGGGAAGAGGAAGAAAGTAGATTAAAGGTTTGGAGGTTTAGATGTTGGATGCCAAGTTAAAAGTCAGACTTTCATCCAGTAGAGTGGAGTTCACAGACCTGCAATTAACTGAAAGTTTTCCCGAAAGTCTCAAGTTTGTATTTGTCTAACCCAAGACCTTAAAGCAGCTATAATCAATATTTTTTATGATAACAACAATCAAACTGTGTGACTTGTAAAAACAATGTGAAAAGGTTTGCTCATAGTGTTAAACCTGCAGAGAATTATGATGCCAAGCTCCCGTTGACTTGAGGCTTGAGCCAGAGCTGAAGCTCTCTATAAACCACTGGCCCACAGCTTTACTGTTTTGGTTCAGTCTCACCCATTGTCACAGCGCCATTTTCAGTCCCAGGCAGCAGTTTTGTTGTTGTTAGCCTCCACTGCCAGATATTTCCCTCAAGAGTTGGTATAGAAGCCATAGATTAAAGACGGACGACTTGATGGTTTCCTTGAAGTGCAGCCAAAGCACTTGATCGAAATCATGTGCTTTGCAGGCGAGGTGCTAAGGAGTAGGGAAATATGTTCTTGTTCTTTTGAAAGAAAGCAGTGTTAAAGAAAGTTGTCCACACCAGGGTCTCCTTATTATCAGGAGTAACCACATTATTGTTTCGGGAAAGTTCAAGGATACATATGGGCTAAAAAAAGATATGTGTTAAGGTCCTTTTTATATTATTTGTCTTGTCGTTTCACCTTCTTTATTTTCCAATTTAAGACCTGTGTGCTTGTGGGACTGGCCCACATTATTATCTGCCCCCTGGATGATAAATCTGTTGTAAATTAACCTTTTTCCATCCAGACATTAACCACCGATTAGCTATGTCCTTACACAATACAGTAAAGCTCTGCACCTGACACCCCCCCAAGAGTAAACCTCTGTTCGTAATTATCCTGGCATATAAAGTCTAATCTTTCGGGAGTTAACAGGATAAAGGACATGAAGCGTGCAACGCTCACCTTCTTCACAGCTTTACAGATCTCATCATCATCAAATGTCAGCTTATGGGCTGGGTGACAAGATGTCTTTTGTGGCACTTCAGTGAGATCGTAAAAGCACTGTAATGATCCTGCTTTGCAATATTTGGAAAAAAAGTTTCCACATTCCTATGTGGTACAGTGACACTTCTCACAACAACTGACCCACAAATAAACTCTGGTGACACAATATTGAACTCAGTCTGAACCCACTCAACTGTGCTTCTCACCACATTATCTAAACACAAGCAGGTAGCCATCACAATACACACAGCCACAAAATCTAAAGTGTGCTAATAAGACTGTGAGCCGCTGTGACTGCCAGAAACCTGCAGCACACACTGGCACTGATTCCCTGACCATCTGGACCTCTGCTGGAGGAATGCAGCCCCATTCTTGCACAGGATATGGCATCAGTTGGCTTTTTCTTGACGGGATCACTAACTTCTGTGTCAATTGTCACTTTGAAAAGGTATTCAATCACCCTGAAATAGCCACCAACATTGATTCTAGCTTATGTGAAAGCAAAGGCGGTGCAAAGTAGAATCTGTTGCTAAGGCAGATGGGGACAGCAGGAAATGGAGCAAACCTAGCTGAAAATCAATAGAGGCATCAGGAAGATGGCATCAAGAGCACCAAGGAATTACAAAGCAATAGCCAATTGGCTAATTCCTTTTTTCCTGCTCCAACCTTTTTATTCACACAACCATATGTTTGGCACCACCACCTTGTGACTCCTCACTTTTCAGACTCTTTTTTTATCAGACTGGAAGGTTTTCTCGACATAAATCTGACTCTTGAATCAATATATCAAAGTAAGATCAAAATACTCCCGACGCTTTGCTGTAGCCAGAAGGGATGGGTGGTTCCCTCTGAAGTAGTTTGCATTATTTTTAGTTTGTAAGAGTAGAGTGGGAATGCATATCAGAAAGCCAACGGCAATATGGCAAATTGAGGGCTCTCATGTTTTCATGTTCTTGCGATGGTGGTTGTATCCACCTGCCTCTACTGCCTCAGCATTTCACTAAGGCCATTTGCAAGGATGTTATAGGTAGTCACTTTACGCAGTGGTGTCTGGTATCGCTAAAGTGCAAATAGAAGTGGAAGGCTCAAAGGTGCACAAAAATATGGCAGATAGCTTGTCAAAATGGGAGAAGTAGTTTCTATCCACATCGTCCATGAGGGTGACAGTCCTTGATCAAAGGTAAAGAAGTAGTAAGTGGAGCTTTGATCATTGTGGAGACACTTCCCATGATCATGGTTGAAGTTGTCCAATACATCACACTACCCACAACCACCATGAGTGCAAGCATCGGCTGGTACAAGTCCAAGAAGAAGGCTTTCACCAATTTCTATAGTTTCTGCATTGCTTTTTGAGAAAACAAAAACACTGCTCTAGAATCGTTTTCTTGCTGAGGTAGACAAGAGGATCAAACCTGCTCTCATACCTGTACGCTAAACGTGAAGCAACAGTTGGCAGCTGGTTAGCTTGGCTTTGCACAAAGACTGGAAGCTGTGGGAAACAGCTTGTCTGGCAGTGTCTAAAGGTAAAAACAAATTCGCAGCCAGCAACTGACATATACTGTATGTATGAGAGAGCCACTGATCCCATTTAACTCTCGACAAGAAAGCAAATGGCCTAAAGCTGGAGCCACATGTATGCGTTTGAAGCTTCATTTGTTGTTATGACCATCTAGCCGGCGCTAAGCGTTGCACGCCTACCATCAAGCTTAATGCAACACATACGCATGAGTCCATCTTAAGTGTTTTTTCCAAAACAACAAACTGTTCCTTTAAATCCACGCATCATCTTGTGACTTAAGCATTTGCCTCTACAAGCTTCACGTTTTTGTTTGAAGTATATATAAAGTGTCAAATAGAACACATTCGTGCGAAGGCCTGTAATGATTCTAAACAGCGAACATGCATTGTGGAAAGCGACTGTGCCTCACTGTGTGTACGCAGTGGTCTTTTTGGCTCGAAGAGCTCGCGGTCAGTCTGCACACTCTGCCTCACCACCACTTAAATCATGATCACATCCGTGCTGATGGCAGTTTTTCAGACTGTGGACTTTATGTACTTACAGGACTGGTCAGCCATGTAAACCTAGTGTGAACATGGTGGTACATGGAATCAAAATGGAGTCAAAAGGGAATTACATTTTTTATTTGAAACAACAGCTTCCACTGCCTCCACTGAGCCTAAATCCAGCCTCACACACTTGTGGTTAAGATGATGCAATTTTACTGCCTATATCTTACATGCTACATTAATAGCATGCAGTAGAGACATTATGTCAGGAGTGGTTGCTTACACCTTATTTTGGGTCTAACCTTCTGACGCCTTCAGCCCATCTGTCCTTTGAAGACAGAGAGATCCGACTACAGCCATAACAACCCTGGGAACAATCCTAGATCAGACAAGCCCTTTATTGAATGATAAGACTCCACCTGTGCTGCTTGTCTGATGGAGGAGAAAGACAGATGAAGAGAAAAAGAGGAGTTGGCTCAGATTTGTTTAAGATGGTCTGTCTATACACTATATACAAAGTACTAGTTAATATAAAGCCTGTTGACATGGGACACCCTTAACCCCTGTTTTACTGTCGACCAGTAACTTTGCCTACTTTTTTTCAAACACACACACACACACACAAACGCCCAGTATGTTTATTACCCAGGAATTTCAAAATTTCAGATGTAAATAGAAAAGTTCTTTGTGCTTATACAATTAAATAAATATGTATTCTTGCACAACATGCCTATAGTGTGGTGGTATAAAATCCCAAGATCTGGAATTCCTCCATTTCTCTCCCCCTTGTCTTGTGACACTTTTGTTTCACTCTTCCGTATACATCCAGTCCCACACACAGTGTGTTTGACAGGCTCATCAACCACAAGTGCATGCAATTATTTCCTCTCCTTTGCCTCTGGAATATTCAGCCCTTGTAGCGGATGTGAAGGATTCCTCATTTTAAAGATCAGCTGCCGCTAATGATTTAACATATACAAACCCAAAGTTTGAGATAAGATAAGTTGCTTGCAGTGAGGAACCTGCAGACTCTACAGTTCCCCCCAGATCTACAATCCATTTTAGCATCTTTCAGCAAATTGTTTTGGTTTTACAAACTTTTTCAGACATGGCGTAAAGATGTCTTCAGTCGGAAAAAAAACTCCAATTGTATTCTACCTGAGTAGCACCAAAATACAAACGGTAGAAGTCAGCAGCTTGCTGGTGAGGATGGTGAAGCATTCAGCAGCTACAGAGTCTGGTATTTCCCCCTTTTAGAGACCAAGGTCAGAGCTAAAAGTAGAATATTGGACTTAAATTCATGACATGGCCAGTCCTGATTCCAATTGAATGCTTTTGTATGCTCCATGTCTGTTCCATTGTGTACTGTTGAACCTTTATGTGTTGGCTGGATCACCATCCAGGCACAGTGGGGAAATATGGCAAGTTTGGAACAAGAAACACTAAATACAATGTACAAACTGAACATAATGTTTGTGTAATAATCCAAATGTAACTTTTATAATTTGTATTTTGAAAAAAGCGATCCGTTCTTCCACGTGTCTCCAATTTAGCTTACTGTAACTTAAAGACCCACTCCAGCAGCCCCTAAAACGCTGTTCCTCATATTTATACATTCAAAAGTAAGTATAAGTTTGTCATTAAAAATGTCCCCTCGTGGCCTAAAAATGGCTGAAATGTAACTCAACACCTTCCCTCCTCATTAAGTGACAGGGATATATGAATATGCCACTATGGCCCCGCCCTGCTCCCCATCTCCCCACCCTCAGAGCTCACCTGCAGTAGAGGAGCCTTTTTTTTTATATTGAGCTCCACCCATAGGTTGACAGGATTGGTTCCCTTAGTTTTGTGACATCACAAAACATCACTGTCTCAATCCATTTTTCAGACGTGGATTTGTTTACTGCAATGTTAAGATGGAAATAATACTTACTTGTTATAAAATATAAAAAGCACAAAGGAGACTTGATACAATGTTTAAAAACTTGATTTTCCCTGGAGGGGGACTTTAATATAAGTAAACTTATGGAAACTATCTTGACTTGGCTCTTGACTATAAGTTGTGTAGTGACAAAGGAATGAAGTGCTGGGGACCAAACAGGGGCTTTATGATTACAGTATGTGTTTTACCACTGCGGCACCAGGATGCCCCCTCAACACATCTGTTCAACCACTGCATAAGGTCATAGATGATCTCATCGAATGACATCACAGCAGCACTTTTGTGAGCCCCTTGTCTTTCCGTTACCTCAACATACTTTGCCAAACGGGCTGTAACACGGCTGTAAAAAAACACCAGTATCATGGGACTGACATGCGGATGACACATACTAAAAAGGCTTCCATGCAATGACATCACCACGCTGTCCTCACCCCAGGACCACACTGTTGATGTACAGTGTAATGATGGGTAAATTGTTCTCACACGGATTTGACGACATCCCAGAGGCATTTGAAATGACCACTTAAGCCACATTTCACATGTTGACAAAACAGAAATATACCTTTTTAAGTGTGTATGAGTTTTTTGGGGTCCAGACAGGTGGGGCCGTCTGAGAGAGAGAGAGAGAGAGAGCAGGAGGTAACGGCACTGATGTGTAATGTTATTCTGTCACTGTTAAGAAAAAAGCAGTGAGGGGAGAGGGGGTGGGACGGGGCCAGGCTCCAGAGCCATGACTGGAAAACTTCAGGCGAGCAGATACACATGCAGACGAAGGTGGAGCTCATTGTTGGAGAGGCAGCTTTGTCGATATTACTCCACCCCCTTCCCTCTCTCTCCCTGCACCCTCCCAATGCACACACAGATACGGTTTTCCTATATTTTCTCCACAGCCTATCATGTAATAGTAGAAACATATGCGCAGTGGTGCGCTGACATGTGCGCAGGCCCTGGGTCCACAGGGAGGGAGAGGGATACATGGTGCACTGCAGAAATACAATTAATTCTTCTCCTCCTTCCCCTTTTCTTCTTCCTGTTTCCCCCCTTAAGTTCCTCTCTGCTGTGATGTTCTTTTCACTTATGACTTTGTGCACAATATCTCCCACTTTTCCCTCCCCACTTTTAGCTTGTTCCATATGTTACCAAACATGTAGATCTTCATTTTGCCTCTTGTCTCATCCTTTTTGTTTGTCTTCCTTTTGCTATGAAGCAGCCTTCCTTCATTTCCTTTGCTCTCCTCTCTCCATTTCTCTTTTCCTCCCTGACAGTCTCAGCTTTTGCCCTATGTGTTTTAAAACAAGTCGCAAAAAGGCTGAAAGATGTTTTTTGAGGAGAACAAAAGTCATTGACAGCTGCACATTCGCCTTGGCTCCTTCTTTTGAGAAAATTCCATCCCACCCTTCTGCATCACTCGCTGCTCCGCCTGCCTCACGTTCTCACAGCTCCCACGTTTTCTCTTTCCGACAATTTTTTTCCCTCCTGCCTCATTTCATTTCTCCTTCTCTTCCCTCCCTTCTTTTCTCCCCTACTGTATGACCTCTTTCTTCCAGATCCCTCCGCACCACGTCTCTCACCTCTCTCTTTTCTAATATCTCTACCCATTCTTGTCATTCTGTATCCTATCCCGAAAGACCGTTTGATTCCATTTCTGAAAATAAATCAGGATAGAATGTGTGTGACTGTAATTTCTCTTTTAAAGACAGAGAGGAAACAGGTATCAACAATAATGACGGACGGACTGACGATAGATGTTCAATCAATTGGAGTTAAGCCTGTTGCAGCTACTTCTGACGTAGCTCGATGGCAGCTTCCTCTCTTTAAAGCCTGTCTCATTACTGTATACTTTTTGGCTGCATGGGTGTTTACTAAAAAGAGGGAGGACAACTCTGGTCTCTGGGACAAGAAACATTCGTTCCAGGGGGGAATGTAAACAAGCAGCATTTTATAAGAGTGTGTCATCATTTTTCAAGACTTCCTCTTATATAAGTTAAATGTGATGGCAACAAATAAGTTATTACCACATGACTGCCATTCTTATGATTAATTTTCTTCATAATGCATCAGACTGTGATTTCTAAACATCCTCGGAGAAGAGTAAGAGGAAGAAGATGTAGAAGCTCTTTGATATCAGAAATACCTGTTTTACTTTCAGCAGCTGAAGGGGCATGTCCGTGTGTGTCGAGCCCCGACAGGAGAACTGAACCGACTTGCACTTCAGCGTATATAAGCATGCATGAGTAGACAGTGTGTTGTAGGCAGCACAGAGGTTCTGAAGAGAGAACGGCATGTTCTCATATACTACTGTCTAGTTGGCAGCATGTGGCCTCTATGGTGAATGTATAGTTTTGGTCCTATGTTGTATTGAGCATGTAATTATCATACTCTGCTCAGACTGGACCATTTTTTCCTGAGGAATCTGCAGCCAATACACACAAACAATGTTGGCTATGTACATGTCATTCTTTTTATTTTTATAACCATGTGGTATTAACTGGTTCCATGAGCTAACATTAGATAACCAGCCTGCAAAATTAAATTTAGCGAAAGTCTCCTTGCACATGCCTCTTACATCACATGCACTGTTTCCGCCAACTCTAGTCTCCACCAGCTCATTCTCTCCTTTCATCCAATCACAACCTGACAAGCTCGTCTTGAGCCAATCACCTGTAAGCTGTCAAAGTTTAAAATGCTCTCTCTCCCTCCTATCCAGTTTTGCCAGATGTACAATAATTTTGCTCTTTCTACAATGTACGATCAATAATACCAACATTTACATCATGTACGATAACTCCATCTTTTAGTCACATTGTTGGAAGTTATAATAATCAGTATAGTAAAATAGGCTATTGATGCTATGTCTGTGAATATGGATCATGTTTGTTTTTTACACATCTCTTCTTACATGACGTCTTTCCAGCTAATACTCGTGCATCTAAACATTTGCTTTGTGTTCTATAAAAGTATTAGTTGTTTATAAGTTATATATTTATTTATTGTTTATGCTTTGTCATCGTTTTCTTTGATATACGACTCGTCCGATAACTATTCCAAAGATACGATAATTTTCAGCCTCTATGCTACGACACCTACATTTCTCATCTGGCAACGCTGCTCTGTCATTCAGCTGACAATTCAATACTGTGATTACTGAGTGAACTAAGCTCCACCCCTGCATCACCTCAACTCTGGACGTCAGGTCAGAAGCCTTCATGAGACTTCCCAACTTTGTGCTTGATTCCCTCATCATAACCTTGAGGCTTCTGGGGGAAGTCTCCTTTGATCCAAAGCCCATAATTCATAGCACTGCCTCCATGGTGTTGTACTTCCTGCTGGGGTCTAAGTGCCAAAGTCTACTCCTCCACAATAAATCTTATTTCATTCTAATTAACTTGTTATCATGGTTTATATTCAAGTCTCTCCTGATTAAACTGATGTTAGCAGTGCACATTCCATGGTGGGTGTTTGCAAAGTGGCTTGATCAGTAAGCAAAGGTGGAAGACAAGACATTAGTGCATGTGTGAGTGTTAAATAAGAAGGAGACTTTGGTAGGAAAGCCCCTGAAAAGGTATTTTCCCAATCAGCTCCTTACTTTCATCAATGGAGTCTTAAGGATCCTTTATGCTGCCATTACATCAATTTCAAATAATGTAACTATCCCTGCCCACATACTTGTGTGTTCCATACACCTCGCTGCTCGGCCCTCGGAATGACGTCACACCGGAATAACCCAAGTTGATACCGTTACAGTTGCACAGGAACAATGAATACGTAAGCCAGCTAGCCACTGTTAGCAAAAACTGTTCATAATAACGCATTACGAAGCATTTCAAAGTCGGGGGTGGTGAGATTCCTCCGACCTTCCAAGTCGAAATTCCAGCTTGAGGGGGCGTTCCAGTTGCAACTTCCGAGGTTTAATGGAACGTGGCATTAGGCGCCCTTTACGTTGGCATGTTTGTTAAGATTTACATCCACTATAGGGTGGTGCAACAACAAACATGTCGATGGTGGGGGATGTGATGTAATGTTACTTTTCAGACAGAGGCAAAAACAGCCTCGTATTGTACTAACTTGCAAAGTCTCTCTCTGACATTGTTGAAATTACTTCATTGGGCGCTATGTCATCTTGCTTGAAGTATTGGCTACACTGCCCCCTGCAAGATTTCTGTCTGTACTGCTCCATTTCATCTGTTTCGTGTACCTGTAAGCTTTCAGAAGACGTGCACTAGTTCAGACGAAACTCCTTTTTTTCCAAATACGTATAAAAAATTTGGCATAAATGGCCCTTTATGTAACTGCACATTTTTCTGTTTAAGGAAAGATTTCTGTAGTGAGGATTTAGCTGCACTTTAATCAAAATGTGATGACAGCTGGTGGGTTGTTAGCTTATGTTACCAGGACTTTTAGACAAAGCCACTCCCATGCAGTCCTAATCAATCACTACTAAAGTTTTTAAGTTTCAAATTCTTAATCAATAAAAACAAAGGAGGTTTTTCCCCAAACAATCTTTGCTTTGGTTGTTTTGCATTTAGTCATAAGTCTTTAATGTCATAGACAAACAAGTAGTAACCCTAACCCTCCAACGTTTATGATTAAAAGAACAACCACCCTCCATCTACTGTATTTAGGATCTGTTTTTAAATTTAGCACATGACGGGGGAATGCCGCACCCGTGTGAAGTTAAGGCTTCATTACTACAACTACTTTTAACTTCTGGAATCAAACCAGGCTCTAAATCACGCTTATCTTTATCACTGCTCTGAAGCTGAGGTCACGGTGCAGGACGGATGTGGCCACGACGCTGCCTGTTTTGTTTTGAGCCACAGCTTTTGGTAGGTGACACTCAATTTAGGTGTCAGGTGATATGAAATTAAATTTGATTTATGGCAACACTGGGGCCTGCCGAGAAGTTTTTTCTTCACGTGGGTCCGACCACATCTTTAACAAAAAACAAATCATGTGAAAGTCTCTTATCTCTTGCTGCAAATACCGTGAGAGAATGGATTTTTTTAGAATGCGTCCATAGACTTTCTCTTTCTTCTTCTCTTGTTGACCTGAAGTGAGTGTTTGGATTCCTGAGCTCTATCTGGTCCTGCCCCGGCAAAGCCTGAGGTCAAGGCACAGTGCTGCAGGTCTGCAAGGGTCAGCATTTCACATTAGCTTCTCCTTTGTCATCCCCACCTTCCCTCACTCCCTGCACCACCACCCCACTGCCATAATCCCATAGTGTAGTATTCATGAGGTATCTCAGCTAAAAGTGTCAGACAGAGCACCCAAAGCCCAAACAAATAACCGTGTTATGCAAATGTACCCTTGTATTTTCCCAACTGCTGACAAAAGTACATATTACTTTCCATTTTAAAGCTTCTGTTAACCAAGGTTTTCTCAGGAAACACATCCTGTATTCAGTGGCAAACTCTCTCGGGGGGGTTCACTTTCTCTGCAATAAAGTTTCTTCCATCATTCAGCAAGGTGGTTCTTTTTTATCGGCCTCCAAAAATCGAGTTATGGCGACATTGCAATAAAATAAATCCGTCAACCGGAGGCTGCATCACACGGCCATGGTTGAAAATTGCTTTCGCTTTAATCACTTGAAATCCTGTCAAACATTGAAAATGCCTTTTGTTCCTAATTCACCCCACTTACAAGCCCTGACGTAAGGTGATAGGCATCTTGTGGCTACATATTTGCGTTATGTGATGTGGGCTGTTGCAGGCATGTTTCGCCCTTACTCTGAAGTTCACCCAAGCTCCGGGACAAGGTCTTTAGCACCACTTAATGAGCCTCGACTTCAGCTGCCTTTTATGCAACAAGCTGTAAAGCCAACCAATACATCATTAATGGCTTTTCTCATGGAATCCATTGGTTTAGAATCTATTTATTATTGAACAAGAAAAAAGGAAGTTTCCACGTCCGCAATAATAAAACTACATCAAGGAGATCCTGTCAAACAACATTTTGATACCGATGGTTTCAAGCTCTTTTGTTTGGTATTTCCTTTTCTTCCCCCTCTTTTGTTGGCAGATGACACAATGTTCTTTTCCTGGCATCATATAAATCTGGCTAAACATGCTTGTTCTCTCTAGAGTAAACTTCTCTGTATTTACTGACATTCATTCAGTCAGGATTATCCAGTCGTAATTAAATAGTTTATTGCAACAAATGGAGTGATAGTTAGGCTAGGCGCTGATGGCTCTGCTTGATGCTCCCTCGATTAGTCAAGCAGCATGCTAAGCTAAACAGCGAGTGCAATCGTAGACTGTAAATAAAGATGGATGACGCATATCCAGAAATTAAGCCAAAATATCCCAGATACAAATGCTGCCATCTTGCATCTATGACGTAATTTGGAACCAGAGTCTCTGCAGCAGCAATCCAGTGATGTAGCCGCGGTATCTAGGTCCCTGCAATACACGCATTCAACCAATCGTGAGTCAGTCTCTTCACCCTGTTTCTATATCATTAAATAACTAATCAAAACCAAACTTACCAGAAACATGAACATATGTCAATGTGATAAGAACTTTGCAATGATAGAATGAGAGAAATCTGTTGACGTGTACTTTGAATTTTTATGTCCCAGTCACTAACATGGAGGAGGTTTATAACCTATACTGCAACCAGCCACCAGGGGGAAATGAACACACTTTGGCTTCACTTTTAGGGGCAGCAATGTCGTCCATCTTTATATACAGTCAATGAGCGCAATGCAGAAACCTCTGTATACAACATTGAGCCTAAAGCAAGGCAGTGGGCACCATATGAAACTGAACTAGAAAGGCGAAGGCTGTGGTTTTGGAGGCAAAGCTTTGATATGTGTGAGGCAGCATCAGTGCAGCAGGAATCTGTGAGGATGGAGTCACGTTTGAATGGCCCACCTTGATGTGAGTGTAAATGATTAATCTGTGACCTATGAGATTACAATCAGCTTGCTAGATTACAAATGTGCATCAGGTTGTACGAAAGTATCGCAAAGTTAAATTATATACTGATAGAATGATCCAAACAGACACTGCATGTCTGTCTAGATAGATAGATAGATACTTTATTAATCCCCAGGGAAATTTAGTCATCCAGTAGCACACAAAACAGTCACACACAAGAGCATTAGAATAATAAAAAGTCTAGAATAAATTCACATAATCTGCAGTGAGGTGAAAGTCTAGCTACCAGAACTACTACATAGTGCTCACTGTAAAGAAGTATGTGCTAATGGAGGTATTGACAATACAGATATTTTAAATATAAGATGATTAGCCTGAGTAATGACTTCAAATGTAAATTAAAATGTAAACACAAATAAATGAAATGATACGAAAGATGTGCATTAGACTGACATAGACTGTAAATTATGGTCGAGCAGATGTTAAGGGTATTGAAGAAAAAGTGAAAACGGTGCAAGAATAAAATACATAAAAGGTATAAGGATCAAATAAAGATAAACATAGCCAGTAATTGTGACAGTCTGGCAGCCTAGTAACAGAGGTCAAAAGTGTCTCTGTGCAAAAATATAAATATGTGGTGAGACACCTTTGTTCATTGATGCACTGAGGTCCAGATGCTGGGGGGGAGAAGTTGAAACTTCTTGGCTCATCTTTTTCCTAAATACAAACATGACGTCTTCTGTCAACGCATTGCAGATTCTAAAAGTACCATTATAGGTGCAAGTGAACATTACAAGTGAAATTGTAATGCTAACACTGTATCTCTATATCTATCTTGTGACGTTCGTGGCCAAACATGAAGTAACTGCAGCCGAGGTAGCTTCCAGAATTGTAAAATCCCCTCTCGGGATATGTATTAGGCATAGAAACTTTTTCACAGAGAGAAATACTACAAAATGGGACCAGCACTTTTGATTTGTTCCCACTGCAGGGACGTGTCTTTTTGAATGGAGACAATTCTGCTTTGTGTGACTACAGAGAAACATTGATTGATCGGTGGAAATATGAAGATCCTTGGCAGCACAAAGTAGCCATCATTTGAGGGTCAGCGGGAGTTTGTCATAAAAAGAAAGATCTCATGAAAGCAGCAAACATAATACAAATAGAAGTGGGGATGTCTGGGGGTCAAGCACAAGATGGATTATAAGAGAGCGGGGCAGAGGGTCCCGCAGGAGGACAGGAAGCTGGTTGTGGATTGCAGAGCTGAGAGGATCAGGGGGCTGAAAGGCCTCGTTTCCACAGTCTGCTAAAGACATTAGAGCCCTCTCCCCTCAGCTAACAGTGCCTCCAGCACAGCTCGTGCATAATCTCAGTCATACCAACTCAGATTAAACTCTCTCACTAACGACACATTGGTACATTTTTGCCAGAAACAAAATTCCTAGATATATGTTGGATTTAATGAATCATGCAGATAAGGAACATTTAGTTTAGACTGTAATTAAAAATCCCAGTGGGCTTTTTGGAGAGTGCTGACGTGGATGCTTTGCCTGGACAGGGATGCTTTGCAGTTGAGTCATCCCAAGCAGGGAGGGCCGTACCCTGGTCAGGCTCGGCCCCTCTGACCCTTCCCTGGCTCTCCCCCGGGTGCCCTCCCTGCTTCTGATTTACACTGTCCAAAGTGATTCCTCGCTGATACACTGGATATCCCCCCTCCTGGGAGGTCGTCCCAAATCATGACAACAAGTCAATCCCCCCGCCCCGGTAAGAAGTTGGCAACGTGAAACTTGAGAGGGTCTCCTGTCCTGGAGGTGGAGGACGACCATTGGCTCCTGCTGGAAACAGCAGACAGGCAAACAGGTGTGGGTCTGTTCCCCATAAATTGGCTCTAACAGGGCGAGGGACCCCCAGTGGAGGCCTGACACCTACACATGTGTGTGTGTGTAACTGAAGGCACTCACACGACACAGGCTGGCTGGGTGGGCCTGTTTACTGAAACAACAGGAAACATCATGGCTGTCACCATTTCAGCATTCTGATTATTTGTTTCTGTGTCTTCAGTTCACCGTCTGTCTTCTCTATTTGCTTTAACCTCACACAGAACTTACCTAAATTGCAAATAACATTATTTCACACGTGCACATGTTTCAGTTTTATCTACTGACGCTTTGAGCTATCTGCTGCTGAGATTCCTGCCTGTCCCTCTACAAAAAGGTCAATGGAATTTGGAAAATTCATCCTGCTCAAATCTTTGACGAGCCACATTTAAAAAAAAAAAATCGACGTGCCTTTCCAGAAACGGTGTTCCCCCGTCTGCTGGAGCTGAGCTCTCAAAGCCTCAGTGCTCCTTTAAAGCACTGGCAGGCGCATATTTGTCCATCTCCAAGAGGCCCCTTCTCCAAGCAGAAAGTTTCCTCCAGCCTGCTTCATTTTTCAGTTTGACTTTGCAATAAATCCCCATATATCATTATATATCACTTAGGCCTGAATAATGCACATTTTGCAGCTGCAGAGCGGTTGCTCGTACTGAGGAGCAGATCCCGATTCCTCACTCCAGGAATCAGGCTCTGTTGTGTACATAGTGGGCGCTTTTTAGATAAGGTTCAATTTGTGATGCATCTTCATTTTCAAAGATATGTATTTGGAATGAAATCTAAAAAAAATGTTCATGTGATTTGATAATAACAAAAACATGGTTGAAAAATTCTTTTGTCCAAATGAATAATGTGACATTGAGGTAGTTGTTTTCTTGCCAAAAGCTTTTTTCCATCATCTTTTATTTAGACTTAAAGCTAAGCTAAGCTAACAGATAGGAGAAGTGAATAGTTTCTTAAAATCTACTCTTTTAAAGTGTTACCAAATTCTTCCTCCTCTGTTGTTTTTTTTGCCACCCAATACCTTTTCCATTCCGTTTTCACTCCCCTCCTCCTCATCCTCTTTATTCCTCCTCCTCCTCTCTCCCTTCCTCCTCCTCCTCTCCATGTGTAAAGGTCTGGTGAGGGGGTTTGGGACGGTGGGAAAGCTGCTTGTAGGAAGTTTTTCTCCCCCCCTCCTATGTTAACGTGTTCACCGGCTGGACAGCACATTCTTTCCACCTCTGTCGGCCTCACGGGTCAAGCAGAACCATACCTCCTCTCCTCTGTCCCCCCCTCTCTCTCCTTCTCTCCTGGTTAATACACTGATCGGACGCTGCTAAGCTGCCGTGGGAGTGGGAGCCTCAGATGTGAGGGTTGGGGAGGGGGCGACATTTTCGTTTGAATCACACTTTCCAGCGGTTTCCCCCTCCTGTGTTTTTCAGGTGCCTTCAGCAAAAGAGTTTTTTTTTTAAAAAAGAGGAAAAGGTTTTAAATATAAACACATGTGGCACAGCAGTAACGTGAATGTTTCCATTCCAGACACTTGATTTATGTCTGCCAGCTATAACACAAGACACAGCATCAAGAGGAGGAGGGGGAGTGGAAGAGATAGATATGGTCAGAATGGAAAGACTGAGGGATGGATGAGGAGATGGGGAATGCTCTTTCGGTTGCAATAAATGCAGACGTCTGGAAAAACATGTGTTTTTTTTCTTTCTCTCAAACACCGTCACACACAGTCCGTTTTATGACGTGAGCCTCAGAGAAAATGTGGACAATGGGGTCTGGACTTTCTCTGGAGTTTGCCTTTCACATATGAACAATGGAGCAGGAGATTCTCCGCTCAGACATAACAACATAGAGATCTTTGAGCGTTCAGGTGAGGGGTGGCTCAGCATGTGGAGGCAGGACATCACATGTCTTTGTTTACAACACATTGACACTGGCGTTGACCTGTATCCCCAAATCCCTCTTCCTCATCCTCATCTCATCAGCCCAACCCTTCTTCATCTGTCTTCTACGAGTATGGTTACGCTCTTTTAGCCTGAAATATTTTGTTTTTTTAGTTTTATTCAGTTTTGCGCCTGTTCTCACTTGGGCTCCTTTGGACATTACCCGGAGCTTTTACAAGGGGCCTAGTAGGAGAAACTTAGGAGCATCTCACTCGGACAGTTGCGTTTTCACATACAGCCTACACCTCTGGAGAATGTTAGGAGATTATCCAGCGTTCCAGGCCTGCAAGTCTGAAAGCAGCTATTTTAACAAATGAGCTCACAAATCCTCTTACAGCTGAGCAATAATTAAGGTCTGGAGAGTGTTAAGCATCTCTGTTGCTAACATCTTTAAACATCTGAAGAGTCTGCTCGGCTGCTTTGTTTACTTTATTAGGAGTACGCTATCTCCCCGTCTGTCGTGTCAGCGCACACACAACTGTAGGAACGACAGAATTAAAGCCATCATGAGACGGCGAATAGAGACGCTCTGTGCCACAGGAGTGACTCATAGTGTGCTTATGGAGACATTTCCCTCATTGTGGGTTTAAACACTCCATCACCCTCCCAGTAATCACCAGTATGAACAGACACTGACTAATGCTCAAGAGAGGCGATCCAAAAGCTGCTGCGTGCAAGGGTTAGGGAACCATAAACTCCGTGAAACAGTGGGGGGGGGAAATAAAAACACCTCTTGTTCTGCTGTCCATTCGAGATTTTACTGAAATGGTTCTGATTAAGTTTTTGGCCTGGACAAGTGGGTCATGAATCCGTGATGTGGCAACACAGAAACTAAGCCGTGACACCACATTTGAGTAATTGATACATCAACATGAAGAAGCTGATCATCCCCAAAGGCGGTCAATGAAATTCACACACACCTCAGTGAAGAACAAGAGGATGTGAGTCGACATATAGTGGGTTTAACCAGACTTTGAGGAGTCCGGAGGAAGAGGTGTGTGTGTGTGTGTGTGTGTGTGTGTGTGTGTGTGTGTGTGTGTGTGTGTGTGTGTGTGTGTGTGGGGTGTTTAGACTTATTTAGCGTGGTTCGGATTCCCTGACTGATATCTGCGGAAACTGAAATCTCTCTTTACACAACCTCAGACATGTAGTAAAGTGGGAAAGGGGGGTGAGCTCATTTGTTTTTGCCTGAGGTCCCAGACTGCAAGAGGTCAGGGATTTGTGCTGTCAAGTGAAATGGGGAAGGCTGAGGGTAACGTCAGGATGGAGTGAATAACATGCATTTACCAATCAGCATGTAATGAGAAAGCACTGAAATCCTTCCTCTGGCTTTTATCTCCGTCAAAAGAAAGTGAGTATACTTTTATATCTTTATAATCTACCCTCAGGCGTAAACCCACTCATACAAACACATACTTCATCATTTTGCTGTACACACACACACACACACAAACACACACACACAAGTTGAATGACACACATCTAACTACCGACCGAAGCTGTTTAAAGTTACACAAGCGACCTGGGATTGGAGGACAACGAGGAAAGTAAAACGGTAGTTCTCCTTGAAGAGTAGTTATATTGTGCTTTTGTTTATTTTCAAAAGAAATGAAATCCAACAGAAAAGACTCAACAAAAGTGGCGCTTGAAAAAGGCCCAAAACATTGGCTCGGATGTCTCGGAGCTGAGAGGTAGCACAGATTTGCGGGAAAGTGTAGGAAAGAAAAACAAAAAGTCACGGAAACATCGGAGAAGGGTTATTTTCTAAAGCTTTGGCTGTCGACAGGACTCCTCCACATGTTTGTTGATTGATAATTGTTGCCATATTTGAATGCTCCAGCTAGAACTTAAACCATCGCCTATCCTACCATATACTGCAAACTACTTTTTAGCTCAGCAAAAATAAGATTAAACAAATTATAACATGTTCATTAGTGAGCAGAGGTGCTAGTAGACCGATTTTACTACTGTTGGACAGACTTTATGCTAAGCTAAGCTAACGAGCAACTTGCTGTAGCTTCACACTTAAGGTACAGACCTGAAAGTGGTATGGACCCTCTCATTTTACTATCCAGCAGAAAGTGAATAAGTGGATATTCGTTAAGTCTGAAGTCAGATTTTGGTTTTCCAAGACATCAGCTTTGCCTCTATTCTGATGACACTGAATTCTACTGTACATACCCATTAAAACCATAAATGTTTTTCTCTGGAGTCAGATTTTGGTTGTCTTCTAATTAGATTGTCAAAGATTCAAAGAGTGGCCTTTCGATATTTTTATATTTCTATGCCTCCTCTTGCCAGAATGCATTAAAGATAAGACATCAGTTTCACTTGTATGCTGATGACGCTGAAATCTACAGTACATACCCATTAACACAATTGAAGTGAATTTATCTGCAGACAATGTGAAATATCTTTTGACTTCTGACTTAACAAAAAATGAATTCAGGCAGTTTCAATATCCAAGTTCCTCTCCCTCTTTTCCTGTGATGGCATCAATTGGCCCAGACAGCAGATTAATTCCTGGTACATCAACAATCCCTGTTATTGAAATCCTGAATACTGCTGCTTTCTGTTGTTCTATATATCCTAAGTCCAAATCAGCTCCTGATGTTAGACATGTAATAAAAAACCACAGGGCTCTGAGCACCAGGACGGAAAACCAATGGTCAAGAGAGTGGACACAGTGGCTCCAGTTTGTGGTCACTGACTGTTGATACTGACTTTTCTGTGGGACATTGTCTTGGACAGTGAGACTCAGCCTTTTAGAGTGTAGAGTCAACCAAAAACTTTTGCTTCTTGAAGACAGCAGCTGAATAAGATGGATTAGCTCATTAACAGGAAAGTTTAATTGTGCCTTTAGGGAAAAAAAGCAATTATTTCAGGGAGAGTCAGTCAAACCCAGAGCTCGCTTTTAGCTTTTTACCACCAATGTCGGCTCCTGTCTCGGCCACAATGTACTTGGATGTACTATTAGCTCATTTATAATGAAATAAAGTGCACGTCCAACCAATGTGGTCCGTGGAGCATGTTCCTTCAAAATCCAGACAGGAGTTATAGATAAGGTAGTAATTGCGTTATGAGATCTGTCAATTGATTACATCATTGACAAGTCTAAAACTCAAAATTACATAAAGACAACCACTGTTTATTGCCAATTGTTGCAATTTGTTAAAAACTGAGTCGCCCATTTCTTTGGGTAAAATTTTGAAGCGACATAATCACTCTCGGCTTTACTCTGGCTCCCCCTACAGGTGGGATGCGTAATGCACTGTTATAAATATGAGTAGCAGTCTGAGCCTCCTTGTGTACACAGCTGTACAGAAATTTGTTGACAAGCAGATGGAGAGAATACTGGCAACGTCAGAAACCAAAGAACCATGTCGACTGACAAGGTTTTTTGGTCGGAGAGTAAACGTTTTCACCTTAACTGCACTCATCTCAGTGGAACGGTAGCATACAAGCTAACAAGCAAAACCAGCGAGCAAGTAGCCGATGCAGTTATCGGTTGTATCATATCACATTGAATTGTTTGGCTAACTTGCTAAACCTCTATAGGCGACAACTCAACCCAATGTCAAGCAAGCAGAACAGCACAAGACAAAGCAAACGAAAAAGAAAAAGTTTCTAGTAGCATAGAAAAAGATCCTACAATGTCCAATGCTCATGTGTTAAAAACATCCTCATTCTTGATTTAGAGGTTCTGTTATTTGTCCAAACAGCGGTAATGGACCTTCACTCATAGAGTTCCCTCTGCCAAAGCTGATTGCGTCACCTTGCGAGTCTTAGCAGACCGCTCTCCCGTGGCACTGAACTTGGGCATGACTCAACAGTCAACACCAGACGCTCTCTGCCCATTTCCTCCCTCCGTCAATAACAGAAATGCAGTTTTTACAACTTTGATCAACCCCATACGAATGGAGGAGTGGAAAAAGGTGAAAGGCAAGGTGCGGATCGTGTTGTTTGATTGAAAACAGCTTGTTGGTCTTCATTACTGTGATGTTCTGAGGACAAGGGAAGGTACGGCTGAGTCAGGACTGCAGCTGAGAATTTATTTTGTTCCACCGTCTTTCCTAATACTCTCAGATGATTTATAAACTCACAGCTGTGTGTATAAATCCACCGCCATTAGAAAATATTCATTTTGCCCAGACAGAACATGTCTGGGAAATTACTTGTTTCAGCGTTTGAAAAAGGACAAGTACAAAAACCAATTTGCTGGGCATTAATAATGCAAGGTGTCGCTGTCAGTGCCGGTAAATTGCCATCAACTACCTGTAGCACTAAGTAAAAGCTCAAGCAGTGTTACATGAAGGATCTTGCCTAGCATGACACAACAGTGTAAAGCCTCAGCTGAAGCCAAGCTCTGATGCAACATCAGTTTAACAGCCAACGGCACAGACTGAAGAAGAGTAATAATTCAACAAGAATAAAATCCAATAACATGGAAAATATGAGACAGTCTCAGAATCTCAAGCAAACGATAAACAAAATAACGGCACAAGCTTGAGAGCCAAATCGAACAACATTTTTCATCATGCTCAAAATGCCCAGAGCAAATTAATCATTAGCTGGCAATGGCTGATTATTTAATTGTAGCATGAAAGCCAGGTTTTATTTATTTAAACTCATAAGTTGTTGCGACTTTGTGTTAACTCATGCCAGTAATGGTTTCCTTGGGGAATCCTCCAACATAGGAAAGGAATTTATCACCTTGTGTGAGTCAGACCCTTTTCCACTCTTCCAGACTGGAGGAAGGATAACCCTGTGGGGGTGGAGGCCTTGTTCCGACTGTTGGACGGGGGGTTGGGGGCGAGGAGTCATACAATCAAGTGTGGTGGATGATGTTCATGGAAAGAAAGATGTAGTACAACGCTCCACGTGAACATCGTAGACGAGTTAGTCATGATGTTCGGTTAAAGCAGTGGTACCCCAAACAAGACAGGAGGGAGGTGGAGAAAGGAGAAGCGGAGGAGGAGGAAGAGGAGAAAGAGGGAGTGATAGACTAGTCATGTGGCGGAGTAGTGTCTGTTTCTGTGGTGGTAACACATCCTCACTCTGCAGAGTTCAGGATCAGGGTTCTGACTGGAGAGCACCGCTGTGGTCCGCTGTGCTCCGCAGGCCCCGCTGGAGACGACAACGGGAACAGGCTCCCGTGGCTGGATCAGTGGGTCACACTAGCACTGCTCCAAATGAGAGTTCACCATGTTAGTGAACTCACAGCACACGTGGGCTCTGGAGATGACTTTTTATCCAACATGCTCTCCCTCCCTCCCTCCTTTTTGTTTCTCCGTCCATTTCACGTTTTCTTGTGAAACACATTTGGACACCCTCCTACAACTTGTTCCTTTTCCCCCCTTTCTCACATCAACTGAGCTTTTTGTCTTTTCCTCCTTACTGTAAATTCTCTCCCTTCCTGTCGTGTCATGAAAACACAGCATAAAGCCAGACAACAGGGTGAAGAAATGAGAAAAGTCCTGTTTTTGACTATTAACTTGCAAGTTTGGAGTCTGTACGGTTGATTTTCTTCAAGGGAGGGTCAAAGTTGATCATGAAAAACTAAATGAGGCTCAAATTTTGTTTGTCGGGAACTTGTTGCAGAGCTGTAACAAACATCTGGCTCACAGCTTTCCCCCTCATCCCTCCAACCACTAACCTCTCCATCTTCTCTTTCTCGCATTTCCTTTTTTTCCCTCAACATTTCACATCTCTGCAGCTCTGTATAAAAGTGGAGTGGAAGTTAAGATATTGCTGAACCGTGCACATGTGCTGTACTTTGGGCTACTCCCCTTTTTATTTGCCTTCATCCGAACGGATGTGCTAGATCCATTAAATGCACTCATCAAAAGACGACACGACGACAGCACGAATTGGGAAGTCGGATAAGTATTAGTTTAATATCTCTCTTATAGCCGTTTTGAAAAAGTCATGAAAAGGTTCCAGTTCTCACGATTTGACTCAACTGATCTCACATCCCAGGACTGGAACTAAGAACCTGGAGAATAAAACGCTGCTCCCTCTAGTGGTGAGAATGAGAAACAAAATCATGACACCGCCAAAACCTTAATTGTTTCTCACCCTATCACACAACTTCCAGAAGCAAAACATGTAAACAGATAACAGGCAAAATGCAAATAATGAAATAAATTTAAAACAGAGGCATAAATATGTCGGTGTCACTCTTTGGTTTGTAGCAACATGTTACTTGAGTGCAAATCTTAAAAAAACTGATTCAGATTGGAACTACATTTTTATTTTAAAACCCCTTGAGGTATTTCCTCGAAGAGAAAAACTCTGTGCTTGTCTTTGCATAGGTTGTGATAGCTGATTTATTAGTGCTCTGGACGAAAAGGTGTTTACGCTATTTGGTTATACATCTCAACGTTGTCTATGTTTCTAAGATAAACAGTTGTATTTCCTCTTCTTTCTTTTGCTCTTCCCCCATTTCTTTCCTTCATATTGCTGATGTGTCACCAGCCCCCCTATTCCTCTGCTGCTCCCCCTTCTGACACACACACACACACACACACACACACACACACACACTCGCTCTAGCGTTTCCAGATGTGTGCAGGGATGATGTCATGGCAGACTGCAGGCACTGGACTCTGATCCCCTCTCTTTTTCTCCAGAAAACACTCAATGCAGACAAGAGAGCAGGAGTCAAAGCGTTGACGATAAGTTCCCAGACGACACTGTGTATTCGACGCTTAAAGCAAAGCTATCTCCCTCTGATTAGTGGTGTGGGAAGGTTTTTATGAGTCACAGCCTGTTTGTCATTGAACTCCCACCACAGTTTATCCACCAAATGACCCCACAGCCTGTGGAAAATTGGATCCGCATTTCTATTTCTTTCTTTCTACATATGTCGCTGCCCTGAATTACCAATCGTTCTCGAACATCCCAAAACATGTGACCATCAGTGCGCTGCAGATGTGGCTTTGTGCAAAAGGGTTAACTACCAATGAGACAGAGAGGAGGAGGAGATGGTGAGTGTTGTGGTGGTTGCTAGACGACTGCACTGTAAATAAGTTGCAAGAGAGAAAGAACGGCCATGTAAACTCTGGTCTGCAGCGTGAGACCTGTCTGCGATCTCTGCTGAGATCGTGAAAAAGTGTGTGTGTGTGTGTGTGTGGGGGGGTGACCAGTGAAGGATGACATGAGTTTCCCCTAACCCAGTTACACGCCCCACCTGGACTGGAATTTGCGCCTCACACATAAGCTTGGAGACAGAGACTCAACTACCATCCTGTTTCATGTAAAGAAAACTAAAATACTTCAAATAATGTTTGTCGACTAAAGCAGGACAACAGAACCAAATACAAGTCATATAGTGAAATCCGAACCTTTGGTTGGTGTTGAAATAAGATTTAACCAAAGTTCATTTCCATATTACATCTCAAAGCTTATCAATTCACCAATGTGTCTTTTCTATTTTCTATGACTGACTCTTGAAAGGCGCGTTTATAAATGCAAGCTATTATTATTATTATATTTTATTTTTAATTTGATTGTATTTTTGTCTATTTTGATGTTTTTTCTGTATTTTTCTCATGTCCCAGCTCAGTTGAAATCTGATGGGACAAACAACTGTGTATATTTCAAGTTCCACACTACATTCTCAACAGAATAGGAATATGTAGTATGTTTATAATGAAAATGTGACTAAATAAAAGTATACTCAAAGTCATAGGATGCCTAATCTTTAAATCAATATGTTGGGTATAGTTCTCAGTCTTTCAGCTCATTGTTTTGTTTTTACTTTCCTCTTCTCCTGTATTTTTGTTCACAACATCCACTTAGACTTTATATAAAGATGGACGACATGTCTCCACTTCCTCCCACTATCTTAAAATGAAGTCAAATTACTCCAGATGTGAATGCCGCCATCTTGCGCATATGGAGCCAGAGTCTGCTTAGTAATGATTGGGGGAGTGGAGCCACGTAGCGAGGTCTAGACGATAAACGCGCTTAATCAATTGTGAGTCAGTTTCACCATGTACTTTTACTTTTGAATTTGGTCCATGTTCCATCGGCTAACATGGAGGAGGCAGGATTTATGACCTATACTGCAGTCCGCCACCAGGGGGCAAAAGAGATGCTTTGGCCTCACTTTTGGGGTGCTATCATGTCACTCATCTTTACATAGTGTACTGTCTATGGTTCACCATCACACTCCCCACTGTTGTTTACCAATGTGGCAGCAGGCAGCTGTTTTCAGTAAAAATCCCCCAAAACAGCTGTATGCTGCAGACAACGTACCTGATGGAGCATTTAGCAAATAAAGAGCTAAAAAGAGAAATATAAAATCAGTATTAGACTTCCACAGCTGAGAGAAACAAGACTCAGAATGAATACTCGTTCTCTCCATGTCAGCTGAATGTGGAAGTAAGCGACTAACAAACTCACTATGTACCAACTTAAAAATGCAGATGGCGTGTTTTTGTTGCTCCCAATGCGGCCACAAAATCAGTTAATGCAGGTTTAAGTGGGTGTCTGAAAAGAAAAAAAAAAGCTAAGAAATGGAGGAGCTGCTCACAGCTGCAAAACATTACAAACAAATAGAGGACCGTGGTGAGACCGCTCCAGAACACCTCCGCAAACAAAACACAGTTATATCTGTGGGAAAAAAGATACAACCCATATCGTATCATTCGAACAAAAATGAGTATCCATCCATTATCGATGACCCTTTGAGGGTATCTCAGAGCCATCATACACCTCTTTTACACTAAAATCAGCAGGTATATGCAGGTTTTTAAACACCTCTAGACACAAATACCAGCCATGAACGTGTCGGAAACTGAGAAGCTCTCTCACTGCGCTGTCTTGCCATTATCACATCTTGCAAGAGACAAAGAAAAAAGAAAACAATTGCTGTTCTATGTTGTTACCATGATTTAAAAAAACAACAACTACACAAATGTTCATTGCTATTTACGCTTGGAAGTTCAATGACCATCAACTTCTGAAAAATAAAGAAGAGGAACAAATTAGCGGGTTAACCCAGGTGTCATTGTTCCGTCCCTGCCAATCGGAGACAGTCATTTCAAGCATGCGTGTCCCACTAGATATAATTGTCGCAAATTGCTTGTGTCCAATGCATATAAGCAGTTTTATCATTTTTAATCACAGAATTTAACTGCACAACAGCTGTTAGCAAATACAACAGGGTCAGCAACGCTTGTAATTGATTATCCATGCTGTGTTCAACATTAGTAGCCAAGGCTCATGACAGTTGTTTTTTTGGGAAGGGGGTCATTTGATAGGAGCCTTCAGCGGTTGTGAGTGTCTATGTCATCGTTTCCAAACATCTCTGTTTCTGCCCGTCCAGGCAACAATGCAGCCCCGAAGTTTTCAAGCTAAAACGGGACCAGCAGTGTTTTAGAACTGTTCTGTTTAAGCAGCTCTAAAACTCTGGTGTAGTGCGGACTTCAGGTGTATCCATAGCAGAGATGATGTGTTTTCAGACTAAAATGTAGTAGTATGGATGTATAGCCACTGTGAGAACGTCCAAACTTCACACAGAACAACCCTGGGTGAACCAGGATCCAAACTGCAAACCAACTTGCTGTGCAGCAACAGCTCCAGCCCACGGCTCCAATGTGCCGCCCTAAAAAAGGTGTTAATTCTTACACAGTACAGATAGATAGTCAATACAAGTTGCATTGCGACAATAGAACAAATACGCCTTTCAGGGTGGACATTTGGTGAAACTAATACTATTACAATGGCAACAATCCATCTCCACATTATGCATGATGACTCAGTGCTATGACTTACTGGGACACCTAATGGAACAGAGGGATCATGAATGTCATTAGTTCCACCAGAGCTTCTCCCACCACGAGTCAAACTCTGGCACATGACTCCTTTCTCTTCTATCCCAAAGTGTTTAAAACAGCTTTGAGTGGATCAATTTAGCAGCTAATCGCCGACTTTAATCAGATTACCTCAGTCCAGCCATGAAGATCACATCCCCGAGCCCACCCACATACAGTACAACACAGTCCTGGTGTGTGTGTCTGTAACTCTACGTTTTTCTATAAAAAGATCTTGTGAGGACACGAAACTCAAAGCGAAACGATCCAGCCGACCCACAGACAATTGCTCTTGATTCTCTGTGTTGTGAATAAAAATAAAACCAAATCTTGGCTTTATTCCCCTTAAATCCAAATCCCCTCATTGTTTTCCCCTGCTGGACGGTTTCACTACAAAGGCAGGGTCACGGATCTCCCAGCTCAGGCTAATCTGCCCTGATCTGTGTGGCACCTTTAGGTGCTCTGTTATTCTCAGCGTCAGCTCACAATCAAATGATGTTTTGGTAGTCCTTAGATTTAAGACGTAATCTCTGACTCGGGCTGACACCCGGCTGCTTTATCGTGTAGGAGACGAGAAATAGGGGAGAGTCACACATCTGGCTTTAGTTTCCTGTGATAGTGAAAAGTGAATTCAAACACCAGCTAAAATCTGCATTTTGAACTTCAAACCTCATGGAGACAGACGGAGGAGATCGCTTTTACATTTAGTGACTGCGTCGAACCTCAGGGGGAACTTTCCCCATGATTCCTCTGAGCAAACACAATCACAGAGAGCTCCACGTCGTGTCAGTGACAGATTATTCAGACGCCATTTGAAATCTTTTCAAACATTCCAAAGTAGCCAGTCTCGCTCCTTTTAATAACACTTTCATGTATTTTTAGACGGAAGAAAAAGCCATTAGTAAAATAAGAACCCAGACATTTTGGTACGACAGTTTCTCCACAGGAGCCAAAGTCAATAGTTCACTTACTTTTCCAGAGGCCTGAGACCTGATGGAATCACTTTTTTTTGTTCTCCTCTATAAGCTATTTCAATCACGCACATTTGTCTTACTCCCATTGGATTCTTCTGTTCAATAATAATGTTGATATTTCCACTTGGATCACATTCAGCACACAGAGTAAATATATAGCAGCATTCACAAATGTTACACGTCTGTGCTGGGAGTGTGTTCGTGTGGAATGTGTCGGAATAATCAGGGAAATCAGTTTCTGATTAGGAAGATTCACGCGAAAGTCTTTCTTTCTTTATGATTAACATTCGGTAGATTTTTAAATATCTGATCCTTTTTCTTTGCTTTTCGTTATCAAGCAACTTTTGTACAGAAGTGTCGGGAGTTGTTTAAATGCTCTAAACACATAAACGCCACACATTTTGTTCACAGCGTCAGTGTTTGTTACCACATTCAGGCTTCAAAGCACATGAACACATCGTAGGCGGAACAACGACTTCACAACTCAGGAAATGGGACCTTGTGAGGAAGAGGGGAATGCACAGGGATTTTTACAGTCGGGTTAACGTTTTTGTAGCTTCTCCTAGTAGTCTTTAGTAAAATACAGAACATTATGCTTTTAGGTTGTTTAAAATCTTTTTACAGACGCAGAAACAGTACATAAAATAAGAAATAGCTCTTATCTAGTCTCAATGACCAGTCAAAACAAATTACAGGACACTTTGGCATGCAGAATGGGGAGGACTGGGATTGACCTGCTGACCTTGTGGTTAGACTACAACTCAGTTAGAGTCACAGCTGCCCCAGAAAGCAAATGGATGGTAACTGTTTGGATTTCCCACCTGCTTCTCCTGTGTGTGTGTGTGTGTGTGTGTGTGTGTGTGTGTGTGTGTGTGTGTGTGTGTGTGTGTGTGTGTGTGTGTGTGTGTGTGTGTGTGTGTGTGTGTGTGTGTGTGTGTAGGGCTGACTGGGCGGGGCTTCCCTCCAACTCACCTGAGCCACATTCAGAAATCAACCTCCTACAGTATAAAAGCCCCGGCTCATTCATCAAGGCTCCACCACATTGTCAGTAACACTCTGTGGTCAACACATGCTGCAGCCACGTCACTGATGAAACACTTTGTTTAGCTAGACTCTCTTGCTAAAACCTGCCTTGTTTATATGTGCACAGTATCACACCCTTACTCTGGAAAATACCGCCACGCTCCTCCCTCTGTCTGGATTTCTGCTTCTCCTGCATTTGTAATCAGTTTGGATTCTGAAAAGTGGATCCCTGCGACCTTTGTCTGTTTCTGAACCCAGAGATTGTAGTTGTATTTGCCTGTTCATATTGTACACTTGTTACCAGTTGTGTTTATTGGATACTTTAAAACCTCTAGTCCTTCCTAAACTAACACCTTCACAGTTAGACGTGTATACATGAAAAACAACAATCTGAATAAGACACTGTCATGTAAACAGTATTTTCTGAATAACCTGAACGGAATAAGCAATAATTGAATTTAGACATGTGGAGTTGTCACACCATTTTGGGACATACGTCAGTTACCAACTACAGGACGTTATGTTGACATGAGTCACAATCAGACTATACCCTGTAGCATGGAAAACAAGAATATTAATGCAATATTCAATTTGCAACTTATGTAAACATCAGAGTAATGTCATTTTCAAAATAAGGCCATATTGTCGTCCATGTAAACACAGGAGTGATTTGTTCCATCTTTCCTTGTCCATGAACTCTACAGACAAACTAGAGTTGAAACAGGGTATTTTGGAGAGATTTAAATTAAATTATTTACTATAAGCAATGTTGGAGCAATGTTTAAGTGTGTGTTCCATTTTGTTGACAATTTAATGGTTTCCTGCTTTTACATTGGTTGGTGGAGGTAACATAGCAAGAGAGGAAGAAGAGGTCTGCCAGCTAATAATCACAGACGTAAACAAAATTGGTTCCAAAATATGTACAAAATCTCCTGTTGCAAATCCTTTATGAGCATCGAACTCTATTCAACATTTCTGCGGGGTCCTCTAGTGAATGTAAACATTACCTTATGTGATGGCAAGAAAAATCTTCAGGGTGCCTCTTTAAACATTTCCTTCCCACGAACAAAGCCAATGAGATGCTTTTGTTTTTTTTAATGGGTCGGCACCACCATGTTGAATCCCAGTTAAAAGGGCAAATAAGGATAAAGCTTTACGCTCTTGATTTAAATTTTTAAAAAAAAAGCAATGTTGGCTCACAGTTGTCAAACTAATCCGGTGTCCTGCTGAACGTTCATGAATTAGCATTTAAATTGCGAGTTTTGCCACTTTGTCTCAAACTCTGTTTATTGCGGAATATGTCGTTTTGATCTGCTGAAGCCACCAGACATAAGAGAAGAGAAGAGAAGAGAAGAGAAGAGAAGAGAAGAGAAGAGAAGAGAAGAGAAGAGAAGAGAAGAGAAGAGAAGAGAAGAGAAGAGGAGAGGAAAGAAGAGAAGACAGAAGGGAACCAGACACGGGGCTGCTGTTGCCAGGTGAAGGCGGAAGACAAGGAGGATTGTTTGTTGTCCCCCTCGGATTAAATAGTTCTTAAGGCAGAGACGGGAGAGAAATGTGTTCATGTTTCCTGAGCTGTGGCGTAATATCGCAATGCTATTAAATCTTGACTAGAATTTGACATTTCTGACACAGAGGAAAGCTGAGCCAGAAACTCGTACTTGCACTGGATGATATTTTTCTGGGTCAGTGAAGAAGACAAAATGCGTAATCCTGGAGATGCTTTCCAGATGGAAGGGAGAAAAAAAAGTGCTTGTTTTGGATTTTAGCTTTTTTTTTTTTTATGTGATTGTCAGAGAGGAAATGCTGGATGAAAACTGCAACCTGCGTCAAGAGTGAAGAGGTTTTTCATTTATGTGTTGGTGTCTCAAATAAAGGATCAGGGTCATTTAGCTGCCATATTGTATGTAAAGTGTCTGTCATTGACATTTCTACATAAAATCATGTGTCATCTGCATAAGAATGGAGAAGAACATCTATATTGATAATTATGACAAAAGGATGCTGAGTGAGAGGTCAGACAAATAAATCAACCAATAACAAGGGTCAATCTATAGCCTTTTTCAGACATGACCTCTGGAGGATGTGTGGAGAGTTGGGTCTGGAGTTTACCTTTCCCACAACGCAGCAGGAGATTGTCCACTCTTGTTCACAACAACACAGAAATCTCTGCAGCGTTCAGGTGATGGTTGGTGCAGCAGCAGGACGTACCGTATTAGTTCCGCTGCGAAGATCATCACATCACTTGCAATCTGCATGTCCATCTCTCACAAGCACCTAAAGCCAAACTGTTTTGCCAATATACCCATTTTTTTTATTGAATCTGCATACTTGTCAATATTTATGCCCGTTACATCTTTTCTTTTCCCTCTGTTATTATGCAAAAATTGGAAGGATTTGTCAATATGTTGTTTAAACACTCTAAATACATAAATACAACACATTTTGTTAATGGCGGCCATGTTTTTTTCCACATTGAGTTCATAGCACATAAACATACACTGAAGTCCGAAGAACGACTTCCCAACTTTGGAAATAAGATCATACAGAATGTACAGTGAGTTGAATATGGCTCCAAAAGCAAACAACATTGGAGTTTACAGTCTGTGAGTTTACAGTATGTTTGCCTTTGAGTAAGAGTTATTATGGTCACACAAATACTGCATCTATATTAGGTTTGATGACATTAGGCACCATAACACACACAGTGACATGGATGGGTATTTTGGGTCCAGGCCTGCTCACTTTTAATAGGGCACCCTGGACGAGCCTCCATCTTCTAATGTGTTCCATAACTGCCAGGTCGCCCTACAAATATCAGTCTGTGGTCTATGGAGGGTTTTAGCGAAATGTTTTTCTTGTCAACAAACTGCATCATCCACCGTTTCAGAGAGTTGTGTTAGCAAGTAGCTTGCGAACATAGTGGAGCAAGAAGAATAATGTTGTAGGAGTAGAAGAGTGTTGCCAATTTGGTGAATGGTGGAATAGAGGAGGAGGAGCCAAAGGTATGACCAAAGCCAACTTTGACTCTCCACAGACGGAGAGGAGAAAAACAGTACTGATCGCTCATTTAAATGTGTGTACTGGTTTTAGGCAGATTTTCATTAGTCGAGCTTGGGGAGTCCTTTCTGTGATGAATTGTCAGTTTAGATGTGAGACCAGCCCGAGGTAAGAGTCACCTCGTGATTTAACTGGAAGAAATGAGATCTGCTGTCCTACAGGCGCCCTGGGACTTCACTGGTGACAAGACCTGTTAATTAAAGGCCATTTCTCAGTTGTACACAGAGACTTCGTTAAAAGCTGGACCGGCATCCAGGTTTAATGCAGTGTACTGTCTCTTAACAATCCTTGGTCATTCATTAAAAGCTTTTTAAAAGCTCATTTTGACTAATTTGTAATCTAATTCTCATAGGACTCCTGAATATTGGAATATAGGCTTGTTAACTTCCTATTAACCTAATCTATTAACTAGAATGTATGCCTCCGCTGGCCAATGCAGTTGCCTTCTACATCTATCTATGAGTCTAAGTGAACATTTGTGCCAAATTTCAACAGATTATCTTAAGAAGTCCTAAAGATAATTTGTTTACGAGGCGTTTACAGTAACTTTGACCCTTTTGATCTTTCCAAATTCCAATCAGGTCATCCTTGAGTCCAAGTGAACGTTTGTGCAAGATGTAAAAAAGTGTTCCTGATAAATCAACATTCACAAAGGATGAGGTCACATTTGACCACCAAAATGTAATCCCTTCATCTTTGAGGCCAAGTCCTGTTTGTGACTAGAAATGTGTTTTGTAAGGTCACAGTGACTTTGACCTCTGTTCTGAAGTTGCTGAAGCACTTTGGCCCAAGAAGAATTTCCCCATGGGGAAAATAAAGAATATTTGTCCGGATTTGACCACCAAATTCTAATGAAGCTTAAGCGTAAATTCAGTCAGGAAGACTTAACCTGCATGCTGATCAGCTGATTGTGGGTGTTCCTAAATGTCCAATCAGGTCTGCCGCGGTCTCTTTCAGCCAATCATTCAGCACCTGTCAAACTTTAAAAATCTCTTCTCCTCTCTTCCGCAGTCAGCCGTCTTTCAGTGACGCGCATAACCCCTCCTCCACCCCAATCTCCTCCAGTCTCCAGCAGAATATCATCACCTCTTCCGGATCCCGACCTCAATTGATCGTATGCATAATCCCACATTGTGGTGGCAGCGATCATGGACCTTGATGATGGATCCCAATAGTATCAGTGGATCATGACAAGGGATCACGGCAGCACCCGATCATGGTGGCAGCTGATCGCGGACTAAAAAATCAACAAGACTGCCTGACAATATACCTATTACTCGTGGCATCCATTGCACTTCTGTCCGTCCTGGAAGAGGGATCCCTCGCATGCGGCTCTTCCTGAGGTTTCTACGTTTTTCCTGTCAAAAAGGTTTTGTAGTTTTTCCTTACTCTTGTTGAGGGTTAAGGGCAGAGGATGTCACAATTAGGCGAAGTCCAATAGGACAATTCTCACGAATATGGGCCATCCAAAACAATCGATTGACTGATGAACCACCACCAGTGTCTAGACCCCGGGGGGTATTCCTGTTCGATGCTCTGCTCCACCCCCTTCTAATCCTGATGACATCTCACAGGGGTCTAAAATGCCAAAGACTGTAAACATTCACTTTGCTTCTGTGCATTTGTCAAATAAACATCCTTAAATTATGAATCAAGTCTCTCCTGATTGAAATTAGATCATCTTAAAGTCTAACTGAACATTTGTGCCAAATTTAATGCAATTCCCTAAAGTTGTTCTTGAAATATTGTGTTCACAAGAACAGGACAGACAGAAAAAAGTATCTACACGATTTAGAAGCAGAATACATGGGTGAACTGAAGTAGTCCAAAGCAATTAAGAAAAAAAAAAACTGTGGTCCATGTGACGTAAAGTAAACTGTCATGGAGGAACGGATGATGGTTTGTTTACAAGCCTCATCCATTAGGGTTCTGCCTGTCTTCATGTATCCATGTCCTTGGTTTTGATGGTTTGGGGGAGGATCCGTGGGTTCATTGCTTTGCTCCATGTGAGCGCAGTCGGACCATCTCTGGTTTGCGAGATGAGTTTTCTGCGGTCCGGCTGCTCGGAGTCAGAGGTGGTCGAACGGTCTGGACGTTTGCCGCAGCTGCAGTCACACCGGGCAGAAAAAGGCTTTTATGAAATTGTCCAAAGATTACAAAGAGCGGCCGGGGCAACAGACGTTCCTTTGTCCTGCGGTGAAGGCATTCCTTACACTCATACGCTGTGGCATTCACTGTGAATAGGTCTGTTTCCAAATTACATTTTCCTTAGCTGCGCGTGCTCGTGTGTGTGTGTGTGTGTGTGTGTGTGTGTGTGTGTGTGTGTGTGTGTATGATTTATTGTGGGATCTAAAAACAGGATGATGACACTGAGCTCCAAATGAACCATCCCTCCGGTAAAAATGTCACACTGCAATCTGTCCATGTGGCTCGGAGCCACTGTTGAAACCAAATTACAACTCAAGGTGGAGAGGTCAGTGGAGGAATTTCATTGTTGGCCGGTGTTGTTTTACTTTTTTTTTAACAAGTGTTGGGGGTTGTCTTTTTAAAGGGTGACGGCTTGCTCGCTCGCTGTTGCCTGCGTTCTCACAGGAACTCCCGAGCACATGTTTCCAAAACCACACGAAGAGAGGACTTAAACACTCATTGAGCCACAAGTGGAAATATGGAGATCATCAGGTTACTGCTTTTTTCTGAAAACCTACAGCATGTGGGCATATTTTGGATCCCTGCGTCAGAGGCTTTGTCTCCTTTGGTTTCCTTCCATTAATGTGATGTTTACCATATCGTCCAAAGAACAAGCTTCTGTTCCCAGAGTGCATTCAGACCATTTAGAGAAACCTACCTACTAATATCACAAACGTCTGACTGTATGTAGAACCTATACCATATGTCATGAACCTTTCATGTAATTGGCTTCTCACTTGGCCTGTGTATTCTTAATGGCCCGGGGAAGTGCGGTGTCAATGTTGGTGTAATTTGGACACGCGATACATTCAAAATTAATAAAATGTTAATAAAAGCCGACCAGCACTCCGTAGCAGTCAGCGGGCGAGGCGGGCTTTATCATTTTGATCATCTAATTATTTTTATTTCACCAACTCTCAGGCGTCTTGGGTGCTGATCTCCATCATGACGCCAAAATTCAAAGAATCACTTCTCTTTAGCGTGTTGTAACTGAAATGCTTTATATCGAGATTAATTCCAAAGCTTTTATTCTGGAAAGTTGTGAAGTTGCGTCTCCAGATTGTTTAACAATTCAGTAAATCATTCAAAGTTAGATATAAACCACACACGTGAACGGTAATAAAGCAAATTCAGTTTTCATTTGACAGTGACAGTGACTATAAAATCCTCATTGCAGATAAACCCGGTAGGATAATGAGGATTTTTTTTCTAACTTCACTCTGCAACATAGACTGTTTATAAAAAGCTCAGCACACAAAGAATAAAAAGTGACAGTTTGTTGTAGAACCGTTTGAGGACTGTCTCACTACAAGGATCAATTCTGAAGTAGCTCCCGAGCATCAACACAGGACAAGAGAACAGGCAGATTTAGAATGGCCACTTCACTTGATTGGAGAAATACATAAAATTACATATGAGCATGAATGCAGCAGCGCTCGGTTTGCCACTCTGGTTGGGAGCTGAAATTTTCCCCCACTCAGCGGCAGCATATTTTCCACTACTGCACCAGAGAATAAATAGGTTCCATCATCATCATTTTTTTTTTTGCTGATGCCTGGGGAGACGGACAAAAGGCAAGGAAAGGAAAGTGAGAGTGCACTCGGAGCGGAGGGAGATTTTCTGTGATTGTTTTATGGTCTCTGACCCGCAGTTGCATGCCTTTGTCTGTAATTAGCAGCAGCTAATTAAAGAGCAGAGCTGTGTGGCTGTAGCATGCAGCCAGGGCTCGCTGTGGGGAAAGTGAAGTATCTGCCGACACGCCCCCGGGCCCAGTGTAAACTTATAGCACACATCAGTGGTGCTTTAACCTCCTGCTGTTTCAGCTCCGAGAAAATTATGACTGCTGGAGTCGGTAGGTGCCCTGAATCAACACAAGAGCTCTGTCAAAGCAACTCGGGGCTCATTTTCTCCTTTCTGCACCAGAGTTCTTCGTCTTTTATGCTTTTTTAAAAATATAGATGAGAGATGGAGCAGAGGTTTTAAAGCGTTTTTTCTCAAAGGACCCCCCTACAAGACGGAAAATATTCCGGGAACCTCCTCATTTATGTCACTTGGAATAATTTGACATTTTTATACTTCTCCTTATGTGAAAATACGAGATATTAGACATGTATGAAAAATATTTTCACCGTGTCAACACAGAAAACCCACATATCAGGATCATTTTAATGGATGAGTCTGGAATCTCTTCACGGACGCTCCCTGGCAGACGGCAGAGTAACTAGTCTACTTTGTTGCCCTTCTTGCTAAATAGTAATATAGTGCAGCATATTTCAGAAAAACTGGAGCCACAGCTCAAGTATATTATCACAGCTCAGCCCGCTGACAGAATATCTGATCCAAATGCAAGAACCAGCTTCTCTCTGACCTCTTTTTTTTTTTAGCACATTCTTCCTTTTCCTTGCTTTCCTTCTTTGTTTCACGGGCAAACCGTCTGTGGTTTCTGCTTCTCTGTGTGCCATTGTGTCTAAAATGAAAGTGCGGCCTATTAATGGCTTGTCTGTCTGTAACTGTGACATGGAGCTTAGCAGGCGTCCAGGGGGTGGACGAGTCACTGTGTCTCTTGTTAACCGGTGGTTTCTGTCTTTTCCTTTTTCCACATACGTTCTAGATTGGACATATTTTGGCCTTTGAGAAATGTCTTCGGGCTGCAGCCGGCCAGCAGCTGAGTGCTGTTCAGCATTGAAAGATGTTTACTCATTCCAGGCTTGATTTTGACGTTGCCATTACAAAGACTGTGAATAATAATGTTGCTCATTGTGCACACCTGCACCGTGTCCATGCTGGAACTTCTTCAGAAAACAGAGGGAAAGAGGTCCATGAGGCCCTCAGGCTCTTCTGGCTAACTTTTACAGTTTGAGTACATTTGTACAGTATCTGTCGATTTTATTCGTACTTTTAGTGAAGTAAGACGTTCAAGTACTTCCTCTACTAGTGTGTACTCACAGGAAGTTAAGATATAAATGGCTACACTCACAAAGAAAGGTTTAAAAGTGTTTAAAAATAAATTACAAGTCTCTTAATCCACAACAACAAAGCAAGTTGCGCAGCTGCTTAAACACGCACACACACGTACAGGGCACGAGGTGAGGGCCTGGATGTGTTTGGCAGCAGCACCCAAATTAATGACGGGACGGACTGGGCTGATCTCCAGAGGTGTGCTTTCCTCATCAGGCCGCAGGAACACAGCAGTAATGGAACAGGCTGAAAGCAGCAGGTAGAACACACTGTGACCACAGGCCAAAAAACCCCATTACAAAACCTTTCAAACAGGCCACAGAATTTATTGATTCAGGGAAAAAACATGGCCACAGTAGCAGACAGTGTTTACTCCATTCTCTGCGGAAGATGATTTAACCATGAGAGTAAAAGCTGATGCAAATTTGACCTTTTGATAACATTTGAAAATATTTATAAATTGTCTTTTTTCAAAGCAGTGAAAATTGAATCATGATCATTTTATGGACTTCTTGAATTTGCTGCTGGTTCACCTGAGATCTTTTTACTTTGGCTTTGTCAAGAGTCTTAAATCGTATCATTAGGCCCCAGGAAAGTGGTGTTAAAGTCACAGTTGAATCTCTTTTGGATTTTGTGGATTTCAGAGTGAAGGGAATCTGTAACTTTAGGCCACGTCATGTGGCAATAATGTCGTTCCCATCTGCACGGAGGAAGGCAGAGGACTCGTGCAAGCCAACATATCAGCTGTTCACAGTTACTATTTATTTAATCGTGGAGCAGAAAACAGTTCAATAAAATGTTACATCTCAAGAGCAGGGTCAAATCTATGGAAATGCATTTCTGCCATTGAAAGGAAAAAAAGATGAATGCTAAATCAAAATGATGAGATCGTAAGTCATTATTTTTAAATACTAACTCGTTATTTTGATAAATTTAATCTTTATAATACATTTTAACAAAGTGGTAGAAATGAGCTTCCCTATAATCACAAGTCAAAATGATGCAGTTTTTTAACAAAATAAAACTGAGACATTGAGCAAAATGATGGACGGATTTGTAGAAACTGTGCAGAGATGTATGAACAAACAAGAGTAACACTAACTCAATTTTAATCCGATGACATTACAATTCATTCTAAGAACAAAAATATCTGCACCTAATTACACATCACACTCCATCCAACAGCTGTAGAGAAGGTTTGAATCCAGGTTCTTTGTGTGTGGAGTTTGCATGTTCTCCACGTGTCTGGGTGGGTCTTCTCTGGCTTCCTCCCACAATCCAAAGACATGCAGATCGGGGTTAGGTTAAAGAGAGACTTTAAATTGACCCTATAGGTTTAAACGCAAGTGTGAATGTTTGTCTATGCGTGTGACGTACTGTGACGTACCTGACCAGGGTGTACCCCCACCTTTCACCCAGTCAGCTGGGATCCAGTTTTACCCTAAAGGATTTGCAATATAGATATTTTATGGATAAAAACATTCGGATAGATCATCTGGGACCATGAAGGTGAATACATTTTGCACTCATCTGTCCAGTCGTTGTTGGGACAGATTAGTGTGGTGGAAACGATCAGACATTACCATCCCTAACATGGCAGCATGGCTAAAAAGAGAACTGCTCTTATCTTTTTTTAACATGGAGATGGAACATCAGTCAGAACCATCAGGCTCCTGTCACACTCACTGCAGGTGAACTGAGTTCAGTGTCTTCCTCCTTCACACTGTCAGCAAGTTGTTCAGACATATGAACCTCCATGTTCACATGACCTGATGCCTGCCCTCTGCCCTCCAGCACCCAGAGAATCATACAATAACCCTGAGCTGCTGTTAGTCACAGGAGCTAATGAGACTAAATTAATGAGAAGCTTTTACAGAAGAAGGCTTATAAGTGTACGACGAACTAAAGTCATTTGAATGTGCTGCCATGGCAGAGGATTAGTTTGGTTTACGAAACAAACCTTGAACATGAGAATAGTTAACCCCATGAACATTTCTGTATCCAGGTAAAGATCTCATTGAGTTTAAAATCTCTCACAAGACAGATGTGGCCAAGATGTGTGAAGTCTGCGGAGCTACAGAGATGACAAGTTAGCAGCAATCAAACAACGTACAGAGTGTAGATTTCCACAGGCTTTAATAAAACACAAAGCACGTGGGCCTACAGACAGAAGGAGGATTTGTCTAAGGCTGCTTTGATTCAGTCTCTCCAGTGAGGGTGAAAGCAGTGGCCTCTCATAGAAGGGGGTTGTTGCTTCGGGATGAAACGTTCACATAGGAATACAAAGTCAGTTGTACCTTGTGATGCTGTGGTTTCATCTTATTTTGCCAGTTTGAATCTAGTTTACATGCTTGTTGCAGTTGTCGTCTTATTTTTTAATTCTCTATCCCTCTGACGGAATACCACTTGTCTCTTTTGGCATTTCAGACCTGATTTACATTAATGTCTGCATTTTGCCTCTGCTTTATTTGAACAGGTGATATTTCAGTTATTCCAGGCTAACTCTCGTGAATTATATAAATTGATGGGTTGTCCCTGTCAACCCATTACAAAGTTCAGACTCATGTTTGAAAGGGAGGGTTAGGGTAGTGAGCAGAGGCCAATCAGGCTGTTTAAAGTGTGTTTGTTTGAAGGGACTGATCACAGCTGCAGCTCTGTGGAGCAAAGATAGTTTCTGTTATTCAACAACCACCTGTGAAAGTTTTATCATGTTCAAAAAGCACTCAACAGAAAAAGAAAAGAAGAACAGAGGGTTCTGTTGGAAACTCCTTTTCACCAAATTACCAGATTTAGATGGAACATGCCTACCCCCTAGTGGCCAAAGGAAGAAACATCCAAAAAGAAGTTTCTGACTGATGATGCTTTCAGAATAAAATCCAATTTCATGACTCACTAATGCACCCTCTTAGATTTGTGTTAAACAGAAAAAGCCCATTTGTCCCATGTGTCACAGCCCGGCTCAAAGATTGTGACAAGGAGGGAGATGACACGAGTGGACTGTTGCTCTTTCAGATGTTTATTAACAAAATAAATTATAATCAACAACACAACGTGTGTCCAAGAACAAAAACCGAAAAGGATGCTGCAGTCAGGAGTCAGGGAGAGCCAACCTCGTCCCGCCAAGAGCGCAAGACCCAGAGATGAACGTGGCAAGGCCTTTTTAAAAGGGCACAGCACACCTGGCCGAGGTGTGCACTGATTAACACTGACGTCACCTCCACCTACAGCTCAGGGGAAAAGAGAACAGGGACACCTAGTGTCCAGGCGAGGGTGGAAGGCGTCGCCACCCCCATAAGAGAGGGGTTCCCACGGGAATCCCGACATACATACACATAACATACCAATGTTTTGTTTTTTTGGTAATACCAACAATTTTACCAACAATACCATCAGGGTATATCATTTCTCAAATAGCTTCAATTAATATTACAAACTAATTTCCCTAACAATTTGACTCTATTTTGTAGTTTACAATACTCACCTCTATAGTCCACTCACTCTGCTCCCTGCCACCCAGCAACTCCCGACGTCTGGAGAAGCACTTTTAAGCGAGGCAGAGGAGACAAATAGTTGACTGAGAAGACAACTGTAAAATACTCAAGAGCAAGGCGCTCGAGACAATGCATCCGCCACAATGTTCTCAGAGCCCTTGATGTGACGAATATCCAAACAGTAGGACTGCAGAAAAAGGAACCAACGCATCAATCTGCGATTAGGGCAAGGCAAGGAATGAAGAAAAGTAATGGGATTGTGGTCAGTGTATATCAAAATGGGAACGCTAGAATCAACATAAACTTCAAAGTGTTGTAACGCCCAGATCAGAGCAAGACTTTCTTTTTCAATAACAGAATAATTGATTTGGTATGAATTGAACTTTCTGGAGAAAAAACTCACAGGGCGCTCAACCCCATCACTGTCACCCTGAAACAACACAGCACCTGCACCTACGTCACTCGCATCCACCTGCAAGGCAAAAGGACGGTTCATGCAGGGTGCCATGAGAACAGGGGGTGAGCACAGAACAGTTCTTACATTATCAAAGGCTTGTTGGCAGGAACCTGACCAGATATATTTGGCTCTAGCCTTCAACAGATCTGTTAAAGGAGCAACAACAGAAGAGAAGTTCCTGCAAAAACTTCGGTAGTATCCCACCAAGCCCAAAAAACGCATGAGCTCCTTCTTGGTGGTCGGCACTGGATAGTTTTTAATTGCAAATACCTTTGCCTGAATAGGCCGCACTTGCCCTTGCCCTACCACTTTACCCAGATAGGTAACAGTGGCCTTGGCAAACTCACACTTTGCCAAGTTGACAGTTAGGTTGGCGTCACGCAAGCGGTCAAATAGCCTTTTAATTCAGACATGATCTTCCCAGGTATCACTATAAATCACCACATCATCAAGATACACAGCACACCCCTCCAGCCCAGACACTACCATGTTCATAAGGCGCTGGAAAGTTGCCGGTGCATTCCTCAATCCAAAACTCATCACGGAATAGGAAAACAGTCCAAATGGGGTAATAAAAGCAGAGATCTCTCTCCCTCTCTGGGACAGCGGTACTTGCCAATATCCTCTGAGCAGATCAAATTTGCTAACAAAATTAGCTGAACCAACCTGATCTACACAGTCTTCCATGCGTGGCAGTGGATAAGCATCAGGTTTTGTTATACCATTTACTTTACGGTAGTCAGTACAGAACCGAGGACTTTTATCTGATTTATCCACAAGCAAGCACGGAGACGCCCAGCTGGAAGCTGACGGTTCAGCAATGCGATTGTCTAGCATGTACTCTATTTCTTTCTCCATTACCTTACGTTTTTCCTGAGATATCCTGTAAAACCTCTGGCGGACTGGTTGTGCATCACCTACATCAATGTCATGCTCCAACAAGTGTGTACAAGTTGGAACATCATTAAACAAACATATATAGTTGTTGAGCAAAACAGACAACTCAGCAGACCGTTCACCGGACAAATGGCCAAATACTGAACCCAAATCACGTAGTGACTCTGAATTTTTCAACCGACCACGCAGCCGGCTTTCATCGGGTGGAACCACTCCATCTTCCTCCTGTACAGACATCTCAGCAGCAGGTGAGCGTCTACCAACAGTGTCTGTCATTAGCACAGGTTTCACAGTGTGTTGCGGCACACTCTCACAAAATGGCGACTCACGAGTATAATAAGGCTTTAAGAGATTTACATGGCAGAGCTGAGTTGACTTTCTACGTTTTGGCGTAGACAGCAGGTAATTCTGCTCAGACAACTTGCGCAAAACTGTAAAAGGGCCGTGGAATTTGGCTTGAAACGGTGAACACACTAGTGGCAACAAAGCCAGAACCTGGTCACCTGGACTGAAGTTGCGAGTCTTGGCCTTACGGTCATAAATATTTTTCATTTTCCTCTGAGCAGATGCTAAATTGTTTCAGGGTGACAGTGATGGGGTTGAGCGCCCTGTGAGTTTTTTCTCCAGAAAGTTCAATTCATACCAAATCAAATATTCTGTTATTGAAAAAGAAAGTCTTGCTCTGATCTGGGCGTTACAACACTTTGAAGTTTATGTTGATTCTAGCGTTCCCACTTTTCTTCATTCCTTGCCTTGCCCTAATCGCAGATTGATGCGTTGGTTCCTTTTTCAGATATCTACAGATATTAATGTTTTAATTTGCCAGTGTTTAGTCTTGTCTTTTACATGTGTAGATGATTTGTCAATGATCTTTTGTTTGCTCTCCAGCTTGCTTTGAACTGCCACCTTGGGCGACAAATTAAGCATTTAGAAAATTAAGAAGCAAGAGCTTGTTGATAAAATTATCAATCAAGCAAATTCTCAAATGTGAAGATTTCCTGATTTCCTCTTTACGTATATTTTTTATTCTAAATGATTTGTCTTTGAGTTTAGGATCATTGGTCAGTCTCAAAATAAATTTAGAGACATCATCTTGAGCTGTCAAAACAAAAATGTTACTTTATTGACTAAATAAATAAATATATTGATACAAATAAATGACATGACCAAGATTCTGACCACAGAAATAATATAATTTGCAGTTTTGTTATGACACGAGGACGTGGTTCTATTGTGGCGAGCATAACATCCACTTAATTAAGTATTATGATTAAAAGTCATAAATCATAACCGGCATTACTGCTGTAAACATATGTAGTGCGATCTCATAAACAGAGTAGTTATATTGGATAATTAGAGCTGTTGTTATTGATGATCGACACTGTGGGCGTTTGCATGTGGCTCATGATTGAGTCCGACTCCCCAGAGGAAGAAGAAAAGCCCCAACTCATTTACTTTCCAGGCATATTTAATTGGCACAGTAAACACAATACAAAGTATTCAGTGCTCCAAAACACAAGCATGGGCTACCAAATGGAACACAAACGAAAAAGTGCAAAACACACCATTTGGTAGACCTCACAAAGGAAAAAGAAGTCTTACTTTGCAAAGCAGAAGTCATGGCAAGACTCTCCAATAGTTAAAATAGATGTTTGTCCTTTTTAAACTTTATTTATATATTCATATATACTCTCTCTAATTCCATCGCGCCATTTCCTCTGTACAGGCGGTTATTCAGGGGAGTCAACTGAAAGGTTTGTGGTGGTCTTGTCGTAGAGCACAGGCAGACATTATAAAACTATTGCTGCCGTTGAAGTGGTGGTCTTTACCTCGTCAGGTTTATATTGTCATGTTTCACTCAGAAAAATAATACGACACAAGTGTTTGATATCTTGACGTTTTTGAGACGGTGGCGAAAAAAGCGAACATGGTATTTTTTATTTTTAAGCTTCAGCAGGGCTTTGATCTTTCCTTCCATCAAGAGTCCAAACTGTCTGTGTCCATCACTCATCGTTGTTGGGAAGTGTTCATAATATTCTGCATCAGATGAATATTCAGCAAATGGCTTCATCCAAAGAAAAAAAAAAAGACAAGCAACGCAACTGTTACGTTATATTTGCAGTTAAAAGGGATTTTAGTCCCGTTCAGGCAGAGAGAAAAAAGAAAGCTACAACAATAATTTCCAGCTTAAAATAAAACCAGGAAAGCAGAATCTCAACTTAAGATCAATAAAATTATAAAACAGAAATCTTAAAAATCACATACATTATGTGCCGTTGAGCAGGAAGGTGGGTTGGAGGGGTGGGCATAATTCCTCGTGATTATATAAAAAAAAAAAGTCTTGAAATTTGCCCCCGAGACTTTTGAGATAAATCACATCTTGATCCTTTCGCCACATCACAGGAAACATCTGCATCATTCTCTCTCGCAGTGGGCGAACGTAAAACGGGTGAAAAGCCCCGAAACAGGTGATTTCTGTCACACTTCAGTCACAAGTTCACAGGAAGATGAATCACAGTATATTTTCATATACAGTAGAATAGGCAGTAGGCGGGCCATCCTAAAAACACATCAGGTGTAAATCATAACTTCTTCTTTTTCTTTTTTGGGTTGACTGCTGCTTGGACCAAGCACAAGGTGATCAACTGTAAACTAACAACTTGTGTTAGACACTCTGATCGAAAACATACAATACTAACATTTTTTACATACATACTGGACTGTCAAACAAATGCACGAGACTTTCATGAACTATCTATGCATAAGATCATTCAGAAAAAGAATTCAGGTCCTTGTTGCAGTTTTGAGATTTAACTGTGGAGGAGGTGATCACTCACTCGCTGTTAAAAAACAAACAAACAGGGGAAACATGCTTTCTGAACCAACAACAGAAAAGACATTTTAAAAAACCACAGGCACCGAACCCAAACAGTAGCATCCAGGTTATTGAAACAGTACGACCAGGCAATGAGGGTTAACTGAACAGAAAGGCTGGAGGGAGGGGGCGCATAAGCTTGACCAAACACGCCCAGTACCAACTCCTCCGGGCCACCAGCAGAGGGGGGCGAGGAGGACGACAGGGCAAGCATGCAGCACACCACAACGCCCCTGAGCTGTTGCAAATAAAAAAAAAAGAGGGTGAGGGGCAGGGGAGGAATGGGGCTGAAAGCAGCCAAGGGTAAGCCTGAGCCGCCTGAGGAGGGAGGAGGGGCCGTGGAAGTGATTAGGGTGGTGTGGTCAGAGAGAAGAACAAGCACCAGTGACAAGACAGGAAGACCGGTGGATGATGAGAGTGATGGTGAATGACCACATCATCCATCACTTCTTTTTTCCTCCAGCTGGTCCTGGGAATGTGGGAGTGGAGTAAACTGGACATTTACGACACACAACACCTTAAAAGGGAATTTTAACCATTGTACTTACAAAAACGTTGTAGAAATGATCACCTCTGCCGGCAGCCGTAACTCAATGACAGTGGCTTAAATGTAATCTTATGGGGCAACTGCGACAGTCCACAAAGTGTCCCGTTAAAGTTAGAGCTGGAGGATATGGACGAAAATCTCCTACAAACTGAAGCACAAATGAAGAGAGGGACAAAGAGCTGCTGCACAGTTCAGAGTGGGACTTCTCGTTGAGCGACATGTGAAATGTTACCAGACTCCAGATTTTATTGGTGAAAAAAAGCACTTTTAGTTGCTGTCGCAGTTGCCCCATAAGATTACATTGTAGCCACTGCTGTCACAGCTGCTGGTGGAGGCAACGTTTTTGTAAGTGCCATATATATATATATATATATGGGGCCTAGGTTGAAAAATACTGGAACTGGAATTCCGTTAAAAATAACATACAAGCATCCAGGTCACTCAAACAAACCAGAAGCACATGACACAGAAACCGATGATCAGCACCTTCACTTCCTGTTCTTTCAGGTGGGTGAAACCTGCAAATGTGGAGTTTAGTTACTTTAGTGGGAAGGAAGCAGGGGGAAGTGAATGAGGTTTTTACAGCCTCTTATGAAGGTGGACGATCCTTGGATGATTCTTTATGAAGTCAATGAGTGAGTGAGTGAGGAGTTCATGACCCACACACACACACACTACTGGATGAGGGGTGTCATGGGTTCTCCCGCTGGTTTTTTGTCCGCAGGCTCCTGGTGGTCTCCATCTTCTCTCTGACCACACCCTCTGCCATGTGTGTAACGGGGGAAAGGTAAGGAAAAAGAGGGGTGACGCTCAGTCTGAGGAAGCCAAAAGCCAAATTTCATGACTGCGCGTGGTGCAAGCGGAGTTAGTTACATTAAGAAGCGAAGCTTTGCTGAAAGCAACACAAAGAAGATGTGTACTGTGGTCTGTGACTTCTGAATGGGTGTTATTAAGAAGGTAAAAGGTTATGAGCTCTAAAATTTAGATGAAATTCTCTTATCCTTGCTTCACATTGCAGAGTTTAGCAGAGGAAGCGCAACAGTGCTGATAAAGTTAATTTTTTGGAAATTGAGATGTGATATTATGGGTCGTCTCTTTAGACTCGGGTCGTCTTTCACTTTGAGCGTGTGAGGAACGTGGTGGTATCTCCGAGGCGTGCTTGCCCTGCCATTCCTCAGCCAGCCCCACACTTTTAGGAATCTGCAATTAAAAAAAAAAAAGAAATACAAACAGACAAAAAAAAAATGACAAAAAGAAAAGTTAGATAGCTTTTAAAAACGGATGAGTCAAAGACAGCAACCCAATAATTCTGACATGGGAAGGAGGAAGAAAGATGACAGTGCAAACAACTTTTAAACTGATAATAATTAATGTGTCAAAGACCTCATTTAACCCAAAGAGGTTTAACTAAGAGCCTTTCAGCTTGTTCCACTTAAGTTTTCATCTGGCTCCAACGCATGTTAGAGTGCAGCCTCTTGACTCGGTCACAACATGCTGAGAACGATGAAACCATGAGGAAAACTCCCACCAACACTGCCACATGCACCACAGGCTGTGAGAAATGTTGTATTTATGTCACTGATGTAAAATTACACCCTGAACCTCATACTGTGCCAGTAACGAGTTGAAAAGGCTGAAGTGTGACAGGACGTTAAACGAAGGCTTGTGCATTGAGTGATGAACGAGATGATTTCTGAGTGTAAAGGACAGATTGTCTCGGTGGCCCTGTTCAGCCCTGGTATTAACATCCCTCCTGAGAGATCCCATTACAAGTGGTCAGCGCTAAGTTAGTCTCTTCACATCAGGTATTACAATGCGTCCTGAATGTGTCTTCTGTGACCACTTGTGATCGTTTCTCACTTCCACCCTCTACATGCAAATTAACACGGACATCATATGTATACATAGATCATAGATCAAATAATGGATGGGTACTGAGAAGAATACGTTTGATTCATTGTAAAACTCTGGCGGTTCAAAGGACTGAGTAGGTGGTCCTTGCGTACACACAGCTAAAAGAATGTTTCCCCAGATGTAGTCTGAGTGATCGGATCTCCGGACGCATTGAGGTGCGTTCAGGCCTGAACTTAGCGCTGACCACCACAGGATACAACGGCTTTACATAGGGAGGGGGGGGGGTTAATAAAAACCTGCCTGCACAATCTCCCCCCAATAGCCATAGTGTCATGAAAAACATTTGTTATAAATCATGATAAAGTGGTTTTCTTGACTCAATTTTGATTTGCAGCAAATGTATTTTAGCTACTTGGCTACATGCTAGTTGGTATTAACTGGCAAGTATGACATATAAATAGTGATTATTTATTCATTGATAAGAAATAATAATAATTTAGGAATTATCAAGTATTTGACAATGTCATTCCACTTCAACTTTCCAAATGATCAACCCAAAGTTACGCCCTCGACAGGACGGACGTTAATACCAGGTCTGAACGTGACCAGTAGGAGTGAAGTGAAACGACAGAGGCTACACACACACACCATGCTTTTCTAGTGAGGTGCCGCTCAGAGACACATGCAAGAAAACCACAAAGCTTTAAAAGTCACGACCAGCTCAGTATCTCAGCCCAGTCTCACCACAGAGCTTAGTGCAGCTAATGCTCAGTCCTTTAATTCCTTTTACCACTGGCCTGTAAAAACGGACCAGAACAGCCTAACGCCCTCATTATCAAAACGTGGATTCCAATAGCAAGAAAAAAAAACTTAAGGGGATAATTAGTTACTAATTAAATCATTGATTTCATAAAATAAACCCGCAGCAGCAGAGAATACTTGCTTTATCAACTTCTTAATGTCGTTACAGCACTATGATCAATCTACAGCATGCAACACTTGAAGGGGGCTTTTTTCTCTTTTTTTCCTCTTTAGCCTACAAAAATATGTTTTCATATGTTACAGCAGATTTAAATTACATTTGTACGATTGCACATGGAGCATGCGTTTTCCTTTACAGTCCAACAAAGTGACCGAGACGCGGTAACTCTGATCTGTGATGCCACTGCAGCGTCACTACAGATGGTGCACACGCTCACTCAGTTTAGGCTCAAACACAAGCTCAAATATTTGTCACAAGTCGTGGATCCGACTCTCGATTAAAAGCAGAACATGGTGATCAGACATTTTACATCTTAACAAGAAAAGAAAAAAATCAAGTATAGTTTTTTATAATGTACACAGGACTTGTCCCATAATGCTGAGCTCAACATCATTAAGGTTACTAAGTTTTGTTCAGAGCTCAGTGACACTCGCTCGCACAATCTGCCACAACTGGCCCAACTGTCATGAGGCACAATGGACAAATGTGATTGGTCCTTCCCTCTGGGACAGAGTGTGTGGGTGTGAGGGGAGGGAGGGTATTCTCTTACGTGAGCTACCAGTGGCCATCTTTAAACTTGCTGACTCACAGGAACATTACCACATTGACTTGCTGAGTTAAATGTATGTCATAGCACCTTTGGCATTTGTTTCCAAAAAGACCTCGACGTAGGACGAGGGGACGTATCCCTCCTCGTCCTCGTTCCTGCGCACTCGCGTCCACCCGTCTCCTTTGTCTTCCTCTATGACGTACAACAGCTCGCCCTCGGTCACGGCGATGGTGCCCTCGTTGTGACCTGCAAACATGGACGAAGAAAGAATAGAAAAGAGGCGTAAGAGGATATGAACTACCTTTAACTAACTTCACTTAGATTAGACTTGTATTTGTAAGTCACACGACAAAACGGGCCATGATGCTGCTTAGAAAATGGCATCAGCCGACAGAGTAACTCTGCTAACTTGCACATAAAACACAGTAGTTGGGAGCTGAATGAGGCTTAACGTCAACCTGCAACACTCTTCTGTGCAGTTGTTTTTCTTCTTCACTTAATATTTCCATGTGTATTATTTAAAGGTACAGCAGCAGCCAGAGACTGTCTGCAGGTGGAAGCCTCCTCAATCAATTTCCAAACAAAATTGGTAATAAGCATTTGTAGATGATTTTATCTATTAGTAACTACAGGAGTTTATTCTAATATTGGCATTGCACCTATTCCTGCTGGGCCTCTTCTCTTATTTAGTGCTGATTTGTAGGTTTTCCTTTGCTTCTAATGATGATGACCTACATCATCCTCTGTAACAGTGTTTATCACTGTACTATAATGTGCTTAACTTGATACAAACTGTCCAAAAAATAGGAAATTATTTCACAATCTTCATTGAGAAGATAAACATATTCGAGCACTAAAAGTGTGCTTCCCTGTTGTCCATGGTTAGAGCTTGATGACATTTAATAAGTTATCGCAAAATAACTATGACCCCTCTCTCTCTGATTTACACCCAGCACTATATTTGTCAACCTTTGAGAATTCGAATGTGAAAATGAGTAACACAGAAACGATTATGTATCCACTCTCCTTCTTCACATATTTCTTCAGGGAGGTCACACCCCTACTCTTAGTCATTCGAAAGAAATCAAATCACATTCCTCCATCTGTAGAAGTCAGGGCCCAGTTCAGTCTGTTTCCTAAAACAACAGAGTTGCGTTCATCCCTGCAAAACGTTTATTTGACCTGATGTAACAGTCTCTGCTTTTGTTGTCTAGAAAAGCTGCTTCTAACAACTTCAACTGATGCAAACACCAGGCAACAGTATTTGAAGAGAACTTAAAAATCCATTTTCTTTAAAGCTATAAACAATTAAATTAAAGACCTATGTCAAGTATTGCCAGATATGAAGGGATATGGAATATTGGAGTCCGAGAATTACTTTCACTTCCTCATAATTGAAGATGAGGTGAAGTAGCCTAGTAGAGAATAATCCACAAAGCACCAAGTTATCTCTCAAACTACAGAGACAGTCGGTAACTATAGTGTTTCCCACAGCCAAACAGGGTGGACTCAGATAGATTCTGACCAGGGTGTTATCAGTTCCATGTTGCTCTTTTTTGTATTTTCATTACGGCGTGCTAATATCTGTATCATTGAGAAGTGCAACGGATGTAGCATTAAACTTTAAACTACCTACACATATCTAGGATGCAATATCTTGACATATTTCAGACTTTTTATGGCCTGAAATTCTGTTGATTAATTTTTTTTATTTTTTATGACCTCATGGAAATCCTGTGACTGAGCAACAGCTCTGACACACCCACTAAACGAGAGAAAACGTACCCAGAAGCTGTTGTACACTATTTCAAGCAAAATGTTGAATTGTTCAATTTGCAAACTGTAGTAAAATGGTGCAAAAAGTAGAACTAGAATGACGTCACCAGCAGTCGACCAATAGAGAGTACGTGTGTGGCAACAAACCAACAAGCTTCATGTGTTTTGGGGGTTTATGTGTTATAATTTAAATATTAGAGTTACCTTCAAAGGGGTACAAGGCTTTACAGGTGCCGATGGTGGGCAAGGTCTCCTCGTCGTCAAACTCATCGTCAAACTCCGGCGTGCTGGTGGTGGGGACGGGGTGGGTGCTGACTTTGACCTGAGTCTCTGAATTCTGCTCCTCCGTGTAGCTGCCGTCCGGGCTGCTCAAGGGCCAACACACACAGTAAATAAACTGTGAAAACATACATAGTTTTCTTTCGAACAAATAAGAGGTGCAACACCCCCGGGGCGCATGGGACCGGTGTGATTTTGTTTGTCATGAGTATACCATACCTCTCTCTGTCCTGCGCACAGTTGTTGCTCACTGTCGTGTTGTTCTGCGTCTCGAAGATCCCACTTCTCCGGTGTGTGTCGCTCTTGGATGGCATCCTCTCCTCCACCTCTGCTAACCAGCCCTGAAACACACGCGAGGATTATGTGTGTGTGTTGGCTGCAGCTGAGCTGTTTTTTTTCCTGCATGACATCTTTAAAATCATACCAAGCGTAATGGTATTCTGTTTATCCATGGATCAGATTTATATTTTGGCAACAGAATTCAGAGGGAGAACACATCTCTCTCTCTGGCACTCCACCTCGTTTGCCATTTATTTACAGGGTTAAACCAGGCCAATGTTTCTTCGCCTCCTCGTGGGCCATGCAGTCGGTCCGCTCCTCCAGCTGCATCACATCTTCTCCTAATATGGACGAGCAGCAGTCTTCTTTGGAACTTCACCAGCTGGGTGTGTGTGTGTGCATGCGTGTGTGTTAAGAACTCCATTATTTACTGTCTCAGATAAACTAAACACGATAACTTTGCCAACACTAACATTCACACAGAAACGAGAGCTGCGACTGGCACCAATTGGACTAACCTCGAACTTCTGCAATTCAAACTGGAGCTTCTCGATGTTCTGGCCTATTTCTGATAGTCGGGGGTCCACACTGGCGGGGTCTCCCATCTGAGGGTTCTTCACGTACACGTCTTTCATCTTAGTAAGAGCGTCCCTGCGAGAGCAAATTACTACACTCAGTATTTTAAGCACAACTATTACTTGTCATATATGGAGGGGAAATGGTGTGAAACTTTAGGAGGATACCTCTGGTCCATCTCTTTCTGAATGTCTTTATTTAACTCATCAATCTTTCCCTGGAGCTTCTTCCTTCTCTGCTCTGGCGGTAGGTGGCTGAAGTCTTCTGGTCCAGAACCCTAAGAGAGGGGGGGAAGAGGGAGGAAGGAGAACCAAAAAAGGAGAAAAGGAAACTGTAAGATAAAGAAAAAAGAGCTTTTATGACCCATGATTTGTTGTGTTGCTGTTTTGACAGGGATCTTTACTAAATAAGGTGCAGTATCTCCCTTTGCCTTAAACCCTGTGAACCAAGATGAATGGATAAATGGATGACAGCTCCACAAATGGAGCTCATGTTATGGTCTGAGCACGTAATTCAACCTGAAGGAGATACTGCAGCCACTCTCTACCACACACTCACTGAGAGCCGGGATGTTTGTCTGCATATAGACGCGAGGCCTTTCACCTATTCAGCCGCCACACCTAAACTATGAATGCATCGCAAATGGAATATGACATTAAATGCATCTTATGCTCATAAAGACTTTTAGTGTGAGCTGGCTAATGCATCTGAAGCTGTCTGACAGAACTGTGTGTTCTGAAACCGGAGGCTGGGTGGGTGGGAGGTTTTTTTTTTTGGCTTCCTAATGGGTCATATCTCCTGATGAGGAGGTTTCCGGGCTGTAACACTTAACTGGTGAGTCACGCTGCACAAAACTCCAGGACAGATTGCTATGCAACTTGGTGGAAGGATGCGGGAATGGATCAGGGAACAACCCATTACAGTTTGGTGCTCATCAGGGAGCAAATCCAGGATTTTCCAAACTTTCTTTAACATTACGTTTTCCGCATCTTCTTTGATTTCTAAGAAAATAAATCCTTGATGAAAAATATCAGGCATGTTTAGGGTATTGATATCTTTGAGTGTGTTCAATTTGGTGCAGATCCAAATAAGAATCTGGATCTATTGAGTCTCAACGTGGTTTTATAAGGGGACTGTTTCTCTTATGAGAGAAAAGAGGTTGAGGACTAAGTCGTTGGTTTGACAGATGCACTTCTGGTAAACTTCCCCACCTCAGATTAACACCATCCAACAGCAACTTCCATGATAGTTTTTATGGGAAACATCCATAACTGACTCTCATGTAGTTGATAACAGAGCCCAAAATGTTGTTAGTAAGCCTTGACGAGGACATGTGACTGGCTGAGAGTTGAGGGGGCGGGGACTGGGGACAACTCTTTACTGTCACAAGGACAGAAAAGTTGGATGTTTGAATTTAAAATGTCTATAGGTAAATATATATACGTAAATAGGATTAACTCTAACCATGATATTATTAGAATAAAACACTTTTTCATGCTATGTGAACTGTTCACCTTCATTGGTTCCAATTCCTTATTGATTCATCTAAGTATGTTTATAGATTTTCTTTATAATAAAACCCAATGAGACTCCAGCCTCTTTCAATTTTTTTGGTGTGTAATAAAATAGAAGTGTGTGCTGTGTGGACTGAATAGATCAAGGCCTGCGATTGGATCTCGTTGAGATGGGTCACAGCGGCACCACAGGTTACAACTGCTGGAGCTACGGACTTCAAGGTCAGGATTCACTGCACATGAGCCAGGTCAAAGGTCACAGCAGCTAGGTTACCACGACGATCTTACCCTTTCTCCCTGCATCAGCATGCAACACTTACCGGGCATGCAACATAACAGACATCTGTCAATCATCATGCAGGGACATGCTCCGTTCTCATTCTCAAGTTACACTACAGACGTCACGTGTTAGTGTTTGCATTCTTTGTTTCCCAGGACAAACAACAAAGGTTAATCTCAACTCTACATGATCAAAGCTAAAACTATTAACAGGCGTGATATGTCTGTTATTTGTAGTATGATTCATTTAGGATGGATAATTCACAAATGTATTGTTTTGTATGGAAACATTCACACTGAATACAAGGATACTGAAACTACACAAATACTAAAAAGGCCTGATTTTCGGTTCATTTTGGGGAATGCCCTTTTCCACGTTCTTGCTGAGATCCGCTCTTGTGTATGGAAAGCTAGATCCAGCGGGCAGTTAGCTTAGCTTAGCATAAACACTGGAAGCTGGGTAATAAACAGTGAATTGTTTCTTTAACCAGGACCAGAGACTTGTTGTAGCGCTGCCTGAATCTTTAATAAGAACTTTTATACCATATAGTGGACTAATTGTATCCCACAATGCATTGTGGGATACAATTAGTGACCATCAAATGTACATAGAGTACAACTGATGGTCAAAATATACCATCATGCATTGGGTTGGAGGGGAGTGCAGATATCATACAGTACAGAGAGTGCTGTATGATGTGAAAACAAACTAGTGCCATGTGGGAAAATGTTGATGTTTGTGCAGCAATGATGACGTACTTCCGTGCGATGAGAAAATGACTTAGCTACGTCTGAATTCTCCGATGCTGTCACGTATAGTCCTCTACGTGAAACCTACGAGAACCTTACACTTGACACATGAGTTTGATGTTTGTACCAATTAATCAAGCAAGACATGATATGTTGATTAATGGGCTTTTGAGGTGATGGGAGCGGAATTGTATTACCTACAGAAAGCATAATCCCGGAAAACAGGTTGACATTGACTCTAAGACAACTGTTTCCTTGATGTGGCTTCATATTTATTGCACAAACATGAGAGTGTAAGGAATCTTGAAACGCATTTCCCAAGATGTCACATAGTTAAATATTTAAAGTGTACTGGTCTGAAAATATCATAAAATATAATCAAGCTTGGATGGGTTTTACAGAACAGCATTCTACTGAATGAAACTTGGCATGCAGTGTAAGGACAAAAGTGAGCGACCACTACGTCAGATCAGATTAGTATTTGTTACACAAACACAATTTGTCGAGACAGTGGGGACTACCAGACCAGGCTACAAGACGGACAGATAGAACATAGAGTAAATCTGATCACCTCAATGAGATTCCGGACGTGGGAATTGAGTGTGATCTGCACCACAGAGACCACAGACACAGTTTTGGGGAAAGACATGACGAGAACACGACCACAACATAAAAAAACAAACAACAAAACAATGACATGTAAAATGAGACAACGACATGAGTCGGGGGTCCATCGTTGAGTCACAGCAAAAAAAAAAAAAATGTAATACCATTATCTCAAATCCAAAAAGAGCAAAACAAAAAACAATAAGGGCGTTATTAACAATGTGTTACTGGGAGGACGTGACATGCGTGCTGTGGTCATGCCGCTAAGGTCGTGTGGTTATACGGTCATGCTTACCAGCTTGAGAGAAAGCTTCATGTGTGGGGGCAGAGGAGATAGAAATGGCGAGGAGCGAGGAGCGAGGAGAGAGAAAGAGACAACAGACAAAAGTCAACATCAGGAGAAACTCACGAGCATTTCTTTCATATTCCTTTAAACAAAAAAAAAGAAAACAGGTATTTTATGATGATGCTTTGCCAAACTTCACCATTTAACAAAAAAGAGGGTACGGCAACTTTAAATCTAGAGCCCCCGCTCTTTTCTGATGAGGTGAAGTTTAACTTTTCTAACATGATGGATTAATGAAAAAATGAGAAATAAGTTGGTAAGAAAGGACCAACCTAAAGCACAAGCATGTAGTAAAGTATGAAAGGAAGGACAGATGAAAATAAACGTGGAGGAAGAAGTAGAAGGATATTGACTGCGAAAGGGATGGATATGTGTATCCTTTACTTCTTGATCCCGCCATGCTGCCATTACTATGTAAGTGACAGCAGATGGCGCCAAAAGCATGTGACACCAAAGCAGATCCATTTGTTGACATGGAGGCAGGTATACTGTGCACAGACAAGCTGGAGAGACGCTTCTTGTTATGACTGTAAATCATATCCAGGTTTAAAATACTCTTCAGATGAAAGCAGCTGAATGACTGTGGAAAACGAGTGAGAGCAATCATGAACTAAAAGACGAATGATAGGAACTAAAGAAATGATGGTGTTTAATTTTGATCGTCATGGTTGAGAGATTCCAGAGAGGACGCAGGTTATGTTTTGAACACATAGAACACAGAGAGGAGAGCAGGTTAACGACCACTGGCTGCTAGAGCTGCAGCAGATGACTTGTAATCCTGTTAGAGGCTCACAAGCTGGTGCACTGAGGAGCTCCACTCGCTTTAGTCCACTAATCAAATCATCCACCTGGAGGGGCCCGTTCTCACTACGACGCCTTGTGATCCTCCAACTCGCCTCCCTACTGATATAACAAGTCTCACATTGCCTGAATACTGTCTGACCCTGGCTTTAAGAGAAATTCTGACTTTCTTGTTAAAGTAAATTTTGGCCATAAAAGAAAGATGAATGAAAGAAAAAGGTAGAAATGATTTCTTCCTCTTTTCATTTCCTCCTACTCATAAACCCAAGAATCAATATAAATGAATGAATATGGAATCAAAATTGAGTAGTTTTACATTTTGCATTGTATTTGAGCATTTAATATGATGTTAGACCACTTTTAATAACTTGTTTTACTGCATTTGTCAGGTCTGGAAATATAAAGGGTCATGTTGCCTTAAATCTCTTGCACGATGATCTCTAATGTCCACCATCTACCAGCAGCAAAATTTATTTCAGGATCAAGTTTGGTATTCCTTTATACGTCCATTATCTATTCAGCCGATCGTTTAGGAGCAGCAAAAGAGGCTGAACCAATCCCAGCTGACATTGGGAGAGAACACGATACACTCGAGACAGGTTGCCAGAGTGGTTCCCTTTAATTTAGTCCAAATATTGAATCTGTATTTATGTATTCTAAACCTATTGATTGTTTCAGGATATCTCAAGACATTTGCAATTAAAAACAAATTATTTGTTTTATCAAAATTTTAAATCATAAATGCAGAATACAATGCTACTTATGTGTGTATTTTTGAAGGAATGAAGATCGAGGCAGATGCTGCGGAAATCCTTGTCTCTGATTGGCTATTCCTGCTCTAAACAATGATAAATGCTGCAGATTCCTGAGCATAATAAGCGTTTTATTATTCACCCTCGGTAAATAGCTACATGTGATTCTTGTGAATATATTGATATAATGTACATGAACTATTCCCGACCACCCAGACACACATGGATATACAGGTATACCAAAGTACTTACAGACAGATAACACTGCTGCTGTATGGCACATCAGCACAAAGAAAGCCCTGGAGGGGTGAATTCTGGGTACTGTAGGCTGAGCCCACGTCCAAAGTGTGACCAACACTTGGGGATGAGTGCTGGGTGGGATCCTCACACCCACAACCCCCCCACACACACATCTACAGGTGCTTGTGACACTTTGAGAATTGACCCCCCCCCCTCATTGATGCTCCGTGGGGAAGCCCTGAAACAGCTGCGGGACACGGCGAGTGACAAGAAACCTCAAGCTGATAACATGTGATGCGGGATGAAGTCATCATCTTCTGCAGTCATACGTCCTGGTTCTACACGCGTCAGCACCATGTGATCAATAACGAGCCAGGCACAGACACTAGCTTCCATTGTGAGGGAAACTAAATCCTCATTAATTGTGACAAACAATCTGGTCACAGAGACTGAGTGTGTCACACAACAAATTGTTATTAATGAGGCTGCTGTCTGTGTTGTACATGGCTTTTACTGATCACACACTCAGTCATTCATACTTCCTTCCGACCATGCACCTGCACACACACATACACGCTGCTGGTACTCACTGACGTCCACCAGACACACACTTACAACATATTGCCTGGCTTCGAAAGCATACGTGGGCCGGCCCAGAGTCCTCTTCATTAGCTCTTTGTGACAAATGAGCGAGCGCGGGGATTGCTGCTGTGGTGGTCGTCAGAGAGAACATATACAGTAGCTTTGTCAATGAGAGCTCATAAAACAGCACTGACGTCTTAAAGCTCTTATACTGTACTCTTATGCGTTTATATCGGAAATTTGACTCCCAGACACACACATACACGCGCACATATACAGTGACTGTGAATGGATTACACAGCTAATATGCAACACTAACAGGATCTCCTGCAGAGGTAGACATCCTTCCACTGTGCAGAGAGCTGCAACACCACACCGCCAATGGTAAAACTATTCTAATCCCTGATGTGATGCTATGTTCTCCTTCTTAACAGCGGGACGGAAACGTTCTTTATTTGGCTGCAGCTTTAACCACAGAATAAAACTGAAAGTATGTTTTATATCTTGCTCTTGTTTCTGGAAATCGTTCTAGGGTTTGTTCAGGGTTCACTAAGTTAGGTTTAAGCCTTTTTAGGATCAGTCTAAAGCAACTTAAGTACAACAATACATGTTTCATGATTATACTGTCTAAGTATGACTGCATGATAGAGCACCGGGAGCATACATATGATATTGCTGAGAAATATCAATTTGTACTTTACAGCAGTATATAACTAATTCCTAAACAAAGACAAAAGACACTGTAGTACTGGTGTTAGAGTATTATCACTAGTTATCTTGATTTGACCAGATGGAGGTGGAGAACTGCTCTTACATCAGCAGTTGTTAAGAGCCATTAATCCAAACTGTCTGTGTCAGTGAGGTAGTGGAGCTCGTGTCCTTACAGGACCTCTTGTCATTTTACTGGATTATGACTCCACCTTCTGTTGCCTTGTATGCACCTATAAATTTATATGGCAAATTTATAAAAATGTACTCTAAATCAAACAACATCTATATACATGAAAAACATAAACAGGAAACTGTGAGACATGAAGAGGAGAAGAAATTATTTAAATATTTTGTTATGAGATATGGATGCAAGAATTAATTTAAAAAGGAGAACTAGATTTTCTGCTATGACAGTTTCTGACCTCTTATGGCCTTAAAAACATCATTCAACTTTATATTTGTGCATAAAATGTTACACTAAGGTCAAACTAGTCTTTTAAACCTATGTTAGTTGAATACAATGCATGTGATTTAACTTTGAACATTTTTTATCGCTCTTCAAGTTGTTGCAGCATTTCCGCTGTGAGAAACAGGCACTTCCTGCTATATTTGTCTGGCGCCAGAAAAAAATACCCACTTCCCTTTTTTCTGCTGACCTTCAATCGTTTCCTCTACAATATGCTCACAAACTGCACTGCAGCGCTGCATTGTTCTTTTGGCCTTTTTCAGACGTCATGTTAGCACCCATTCACACTGATGTATTTACTTTGGGCACCTGCTACCCTTTCAAAATAAAGCATAAACAAAAAAAAATCTATTTGTGGGGCCTGGAAAGAACACATGAGATGCCACCCGTTCCTGAGTTCAGGGAGAGTTGGAGGGTGGGGTGCAGAACAGGAAGGCGCGCTATGACCTAACCCCTGCCTAGCAACCCTGTCTGTACACACACTGACAGGACTCTAGAAGAGGAACGGGTGACGTCACCCACCAACACCCTCGGCTGGTGCTGACACAGCCACTCTCCAGGAAGCCTTCTTAAATGACATGGCCTTCTCACTTTGCACTGAAGTGTCAGCCTGCTGCCAAACCCACAACGCCTGACTTGCTTTCTCCTGTGATATTAAATCCTCTTTTTTTTCTCAATTCATATGCAAAATATAACAAAACAAAAAGTGCCTCCAGCACAGACTGCAGAGAAGTGCGAGGGGAGCGACTGCTGCCTCCATGCTACTGCTCAGGGGTTTTGCTCATTTCTGTCAAGAAGGAGGAAAGTGGGGAGGGAGGGACTGTCATTGTGAGCACGGTTAATATGAAAGATGAAGGGACAAGATGGAGAGACTGCTAGTGAGTCAGACATACGATGGATTCACAGTTAAGCGCTACATAAGCATGCGAAGCACAAAGCCTGAGCACTGTATGAGTGAAGGTAGGTGAGGGGCCTGTTCATTAGTTATATATATATATATATATATATATATATATATATATATATATATATATATATATATATATATATATATATATATATATATATATATATATATATATATATATATATATATATATATATATTCAGTAATAATAGCATTGATTTTGACAACAAAATGTGAACATTTAAAGCAGTTGTGGCTCAATATGGTCCCACTGCTGACCTATAGAGGCACTCAGCTACTGGTTACAGAGGTAATATATTACTTCACTCATACAGAGTAGCAGGTACACAGCTCTGAGCTCATACAGGTGTATGGACATGCATGCACAAAAGCTTGGCGGACACACACACACACACACTTACCCCTCGCCTCAGGCTCCGGAGGCAGTGCATTTTGGGTTTGGAGGCCATGAAGTCGTTGAGGCGGTGGGAGAGGGGCTCCTTGTGCTGCTTGGGAGACTGGGGGTCGTTGGGAACAGTAGAGGGTGAGGGCGGGGATGAGGCTGGGGGGGCAGGTGGGGGCTGGTGGGGGGACGTTAACAGGGACATAAGCTACCAGTAAGATAAAGGAGCCGAGACGGACAGGAGGAGGAGAAGGAGGAAAAAACATAAAAGAAGAAGAAGAAAGGGGGCGAGAAACCAACAAAAAAGACAAAGGAGGAAAAGGAGGAGGGAACAGAAAACGAAATAAATAAGCCTCCGACAAATATTAAAAAATAATCACACAACAGAAAACCCAAACAGAACATAAAAGACAATTGAAGGGCCATCGGACCTAGTGTATCAGTAGTTATGTTGTGGAGAAAAAAATGTCAAACACATAAAACATAAAAAAAACAGTTAAAAAGAAGAAAAACAACCAGAGTGAGTAGGCAGCGTAAATTGTGTTAAAGCAGGCGACTGCGACGAAGCAAACAGCAAAGAGCTCCAGTCAAAGCACATGCAGGCTTCTGCTTTAGAAATCCCTTTCCTTTTTTACCCCTCCTTTGTAGCATGCCAGTTAGGACGAGAATTCAGCACATCCCCTAGGATGCCAGCCGCTGAATTTGAGGTCCTCATCAGAGACCACTAATTGCTTATCGCTGTCCTAAAACTTGTGACTGCATAATTCATGGACCAGTTTAGGAGTTAAGAATATGAAGCAGTGGCGAGTTCGAGGATACCACACTGTGCGCATGCATGGGCAAGAGATTTAGTCCCCAGAGACCCTGGTTCTTTAAGGACAGTCATGGTGCTTCTATACTGAAATATCAGTGTTCTCTTCTACTTGCATGCAGGTGTGTGACTGCATAGCAACGATACCTCTGTGTATGACTGTGCCGCCAAACACTTTCTACAGAAAAGTAATCCTGAGTATGTTGGTTACCCATGTGTCTACCATAGACTGTATATAAAGATGGACGACAAGTCTCCACTTCATTATTCAACTGAAATGAACAAAATAAATTAAACTACATGAGTGTGATAATAACTACTTAAAATGAAAGAAACCATCTTTGAGAACATTTATTTGACATGTACCTTGGCTTGTTAATTTGGCCCAATTCCCATTCGCTATCACGGATGAGGTTTATGACCTATACTGCAGCCAGCCACCAGGTGGTGATCAAGATGCTTTGGCTTAATTTTTTCCAGAGCTGTCATGTCGTCCATCTTTAAATACAATCTATGGTTTCTACAGATAAGATTAAAAACATATGATACGTAGACTATATGTATTTTATGTTTGAGAGTTCAAGCACATGTTTTTACACCATTTTCTGTCAAGTCAGTGAGCTGGGGCTTCTCATGTAGAACTACACCCCCTTGATTTCATCCTTCCTCTTCCACAAACACACACACGCCCAGTTACTCACTCATGCTCTGATCTAATTCAGTGCCAACAGTGCCACCAGCCCGTGAGGCAGTCAGAGATCAGTTTATGCTGTACAGAAGCAGGAAAGTGAAGGAGGCGACTCGAGGCCCGATCACCAGTCAGTGGAAAGACGGTTAAGAGAGACTGCTAGATCAGGTTAATATCTGCCAGATGAGTCCATCCACAAGTTGAAGGTGGAAATGCATTAGTGTGTGTTACAGGAGGGAGGCTCCAAAATCGGTGAGGGTGATTGCCAGGGAGGAGAAAATAGGGGGTGGCAAATAATAACAACAAAAATGGCAATACTAACAAAGAACTGGCGGAAGTGTTCTTCAGCTTAACAGAAGTCAAAGAATAATAATCAAAATGCAACAGATACTCCACTGATTATATATTTTATAGCCACTATATCACGAGACAAAACCAACATAAAGTAACCATCGACCATTTAAAATCTCCCCAAAGTGCAACGTGTCCTCCAAATGTGCAGAAAAGTAATTCACTGCGACCAGTGAGGCGTTGCCATACGTTTGAGTGTGGAAGTGACTCTTCGTTGAGTGTGCATTCACGTGTTACCTTGTTCTTGTTCTTAATGAAAGGCCACAGTTTGCCCTTGCTCTTGCCAGCAGGCCTCTCCTTGGCCTCTTTGGTGTTGGACAGGCTGGTCTCGGACGCCGTCCTCTTCATGGCCTGGCTGTAGTCCTCGAACTCCACTTCTCCAGGGGGCTCGAATCCAGACTTGTAGGACTCCACCACCTGCTGAGAGTCCTGGTGGGGAACAGGGGGGTCACAGCAATCAGTGCCAAGATTATGTTTTCATCTTCTTGTCTGTTAATTAGTAGGATTACGCAAAAACTACTGGACGGAATTCCACAAAACTCTCTAGAAGGATGAAGTAAAGGGTCAGAAAAGAGTCCATTCAATTTTGGTGTGGATTTGGATCACGGGGCAGAGCCAACACTATTTCTTCTCTTTGTTTAACATTGTGAGATTTTTTAACTCTTAGTTGATTTCTCAGAGAATAATTCACAGATCTTCATGTCAAGAAAACTGGCAAGTGTACAATATTGTGCAATTAGTGAACTGATGGGCCTTGGCGGAGGTATTTGCTCTACTGACAGCCCTTAAAAACTATTAAAAATACTATCTTTTGAAAACTTCCTTTTAAATATAAGCTGTTTAAACTCCGGGATTTCTGTTTGTTCAGAAAATTGTCCTGTTTATCAGCAGGTCTGGAGATAAGTTGCAACACAAAAGCGGGACTCAGTGATTCCTGTTGTCAAGTAGTTTCTGACTGAAAACAGTTGTGTGAGTGTACCATGAAAGGAGAGCGGCTGCCATGATTTTGTTAGTGGGCCACAGAAGAAAGAGGAAAAGACTAAATCTGTCAGGCATGGGACTTATGACAAAACGCTGAGGTCGGGGACACGACCACGCTCTTCAGACACAGGAAGAAGCACATTAATCAAGTGCAGCGTGCATCGACCTATCTGTGCTGATAAAGGCAGAGGGTCTGGTTAGAGTTATAGGATCAGAGGTCTAAAGATGTGCTGATGTATACATGAGAGACAGAGAGAGGAAGAGAGATACAGAGAAGACAGGAACATGCGATGTGTTATTCCCCGCTGTTGTTTACTGCAGCAGACAGTCACAGGCTGGAGTCATCTCCCTGGAGCCGGGCCATGCACACACACATAGTATGTGATCCCCGGAGCTAATCTTGTTTTTTGTCATATGGCAGGCGGCCAACATGTGACATCTCAATATATCATGTTCATTTTTTCCATTTTTCTCTTCATCATTGGAGAATCTGGCTTTTTTTTCTCAGTATCCAAATAATAAATAAGCCATGAGACAGACATAAAGCCAATAACAGTATATTTCTTTTGAAGCAGTTTTACATTGAAAATAAAAGGACTCTTAGGAGCTTAAAATAACGCATTTCCATTAACTCCAGTTACTTTTCCCTCAGGTTCTGGGACTATCATAAATAAGCTACGCAATTTTTTTATATAACCAACCGCTCATAGTAATGAATTTGACACAGATGTTTCCTCAGTAGAATTTATTCGGGAGGAGGCGGAGCGAGATTTGACGGAGCCACCTCGCAATTCTATGTTCTCTCTCTATTCTCTTTTTCCGACAATGATTCATTGATTCCATCTGAGTGGCCAAATATATGCAGAGTGTGAATGCATGGCACATGAAAAAACATTTATCGCAGTTCAAGCCGTCTTTTGGGATACGTATATGGCGCGTGTTGATATCGCGATGGCGATACCTTTTTCGATATATCGTGCAGCCCTAGTTCAGATCCATGTTTAACAGTTACAGTTTACAGTGATAAGTGTGTAAAAAAGTTGCATTTGTCGTCCGTTTCAATGACAATAGATGGACTTTTAATCTAGATCCTAGATAGATTCAACTAGATTCAGCTTTGTCATTGCACAGAGCACAAGTACTGAGACAACGAAATGCAGTTTAGCATCTAACCAGAAGTGCAAAAAAGCAGTAAAAGTGGAATATGTAAATAAATAAGATATGTACAGTAAGAAATAGATATGGAATATGAACAGTATTGATACAAGACTAGCAGCAATAGAGGTAGGTAGTGTAGATATGATAAGTGTGTATATATATAAATATATAAAGTGCAAGTGCAATCTGAACTCATGAATAGATTAAGTCAGCCATCCTGCTATTTCAATCAACAAGAGATGAAGAGCAGGAAACCTTTATGTAAGAGGACCTTTATGTAGAAACTTTCTAAGAGGATGGATTATATGCATCATGGTCAGGCACAAGGGAGAAGGCTGCTAACATTACATTAGGTAAAACACAAAGTACATTTTTGACACCTTATCAGTTAATGCTAAAGCTGATATGAAATCAGTGCCAATCGGATCTGTGTCTTGTCAAAAACTAAAAAACTGAAAATCAGTTTTCTTCAGATTTTCAGCATCGTGTGAAAGTTGCTGTTGTGATCTCATTGAGCTCATTGACAGGAAGTACCTCTGAAACTAAAGGTGAAATCCTGAGATTCAGTACTGTACTTCATTTCCACTTCACAAGACTAAGATTATAAAAATAATGATATCAAAATATATTTTTCAATATTCTGTTTGCCCCTAGCACAGGTCTAGAGTCAATTTCCCATAATGCATCTCAGTGGCATCTTTCATTAGAGAGTGCATCAGCTCCATAAATACATCATTGATGTAAACAGACAAATCTTTCTCCAGACCCACAAGATATCATGCAAATGTTTTCACCGTCTAAGTAGTAAGAAAGACAAACTGAACTTCCTTTGTAAAATCAGTGGAATGTCCCTTTTATAGGGGAACTATGGTGTGCGTTTTTCGGAAACTTAAAACAATCACTGAGAGTAGTTCAGGGGGGAAATACAGTGTGTGCTCGCTGCTCATTGGAGCAGGAAGAGGAGGTCAACACATAGATTCAATCATTTTGTTTGGCTATACTCTGAGCTAAAACGCTGCCCTCCCACACCACTTTGTTGTTCACAGGTGGGTTGTTTGTATTTTCAAAAAGCCCCCCAGGAGACACAACCCACCTGCACACTTGTTGCTTGAGTGAAGCCTAATCGGCAGCGTGTGGGCTGTGACAGACAGCCTAGCTGAGTGAGTAATATGGCCCATATGGTGGTGTGTGTGTGCGCGTGTGCATATATCTCACTCAGTGTACTCACAGTCTTGGGCTCGATGGAATCCGCTGATTTCGTCATGCCGTCTAAACATTTCCCCACGATGGGCAGCACTTGGCGGTCCACGTCTGCAAACGTCTTCATGCACACTCCTAGCCGCTCGATTCTTTTCTCCTCCATGTCTTGAAGTTTCTACATTCAAATCGGAACAATTATTATCTATACGTAAACACAAGCTTTACTAGAGAAAGAGTAAAGTTTGAGTGGGCACGGCTTGCTTTGGAAATTATACACTGAGCTTCAAATGAAACTGTGCAAGAGCTGTAGCATATGGTAAATCTTTTATGCATTTTTTATCTTTTCATTCTTTATTGATTGACTCTTAAAAATATCACGAGGACATGATCATGAATATATATATGCAAAGCCTAGTTTTTATATCCTAAACACAAGCTCACAAGCTGTCAAAATGAACAATGCACAAAATAGCTGCACTCTTTAATGCTTTTGGTTTGTTATCCTCAGTGTTTCACCACATGTTGGGAATTTATTTTTAGTTGTTAGACCTGAGGGGAGTGGGGGTGGTGGCCAGCAAAAACGGCACTGAATTCCCAAGCCAACTAATGATTGCACACGAATGCACCTTTCTGGCCAACTTTTTAATCAGTCTGCACGTCCGGCGTGTTGAAAGACAAAAATCCCCCAAAAATACTTGGGTGGAGGCAAAGCTATTTGGGTGGGCAGGCTAAATAACTTGGTTACCCCAAAAAAATGTACGTTTGTTTCACGAGTTTTAAGTGCAAGCATCTGCAATAACAAATCAACTGAAGCATGTTATATGTTGTGGTGCTGTTGTATTTACCTGGAATATGTTGGGGATAATTGTGTAGTAATGGTCATTCTGCTCCTGGTTGAACTTTTGCAGATAGGAGGAGTAATCGCTCTTACTGTCAGCAGCCATCTGGTGTCTCATCTGAGCTTGCTGTCGTGCCTGAAGAAATTAAAGAAAACAAACATGCACATCAAACACACACTCTCCTCATTACACCTCAGTGTTCCCTGATTAACACAGACATATGGGTTATACACACACACACACACACACACACACACACACACACACACACACACACACACACACACACACACACACACACACACACACACACACACACACACACACACACTCAGCCAGAGCACAACGACCCACATGGGTTGACACATTTGTGCATATGAGTGTTCATGCATGCACATATAAAACATAGAGGTCGTGGACGCACGGTCACAGCTGCACATCGACGTCCGACAGCAGCAACAGCCTTTGGCATTAGACTATATGTAGGCCAGGACAAACATATAAAAAGGTAGCCTGCAATGGCTGCAGAAAAAGGAGGGATTTGGATTTCCATTGCCCGCCCAGTCTAGCCTTTCTTTACCATTGATAATGTTGATTATTTTAAGCTAGTTCCGTCTTAAGAAGGGTAGCGGGCAGTCAGAAACGCAGCGGGAGCAGCCTATTCCAGATCCATGGCTAACAGATGGAGATGAGATTATCTCAGCTAGACAGCATGTGTCTGTGTATGTGCATTGTGTGTATGTGTGTGATTGTGCAGCTAAGTACTCATATCTGTTTCCTCTTTCCATTGGATCTAAGGCCTTTCCACACATAAATCTTGGTTTCATTGGTCTATCTGTAACAAAGAGTCACCTTATGAACCTGTGATTGCAATCAACATTCAGTCGGTTGAATGCAGATGGAAAAATAACTGGAGCCACATAACTGTGCGGGACAGTAGACGGAACATGACCCTGATCTGCCCCAGTCCTGAAGGGGAATCATTTAAAGGACTTCATCCTAACTCTAACACTCACACACATATGGGTTCGTTATAGATGATATAGTAGAAGAAAAGGAGGACGTCAGACACAAAGGTGCATTATATCCGGCACATGAAGGATGACAGATAATACCTTAGTGGAAAATGATAGTCACAGTTTGCAAAAAAATAGGAATCCAGGGGAGAGCTAAAAAGCACATGTGAAAGTACAGCTGTTTTAAATCTATGTGAGCATGCAACAATGGAAATGTGCTTTACTGGTGTAGATGCATGCAAAGTGAATGTGTTGTGTTGAGAAATTATGAGATTAAAGAAACGTTGCTATGGTAACCTGGCGGATGACGAACCCACAAAACAAGCCGCATCACATCCTGTTGTCATTTGTTACTGCTATGCTGTTACACACACACCAACTAACAATCCACCTATCTATCTAACAATCCACCTATCTATCTAACAATCTACCTATCTATCTAACAATCTACCTATCTATCTAACAATCTACCTATCTATCTAACAATCTACCTATCTATCTAACAATCCACCTATCTCTCTAACAATCTACCTACCAAACTACCCATTTACCACTCTATCTACCTACCTACCAATCTAACTACCTATCTACCTTTATATCGATCTTTTTATATATATATATATATATATATATATATAAATACCTCTCTACCAACCTACCTACCTGTGTACCTACGAATCTACCTATCTACCTACCAACTTATCAGTCTACCTACCTATCTACCTACCTATGTGCCAATCTATCAATCTCCCCACCTACCTACCAACATACCAACCAATCTAGGAACAAAACTGAGAATGGAACACACAGAGAAAATCAGAATGAAAGTTGGTTTGAAATTTGACGGCTTACACAACATCTGTCATCGTTTTCGCTCATTTCATTTTCCACCACACATATAAACCTCAGGGTGACACAGTGTTCAGCAGAAGACAAAGAGGCAAGCCACTGATCACGGGCAGACAGGACAGGGCTGTGTTAACAGTGATATCTGGTTGAGGCTGTATTGTAGAGACAGTGTGCGATCCCACAGATATAAAAGACTCTCTGTCCGCTTGACCTACCTTGAGTGAACTTCGCTTCAAGGCATAGCACAAAATAACACACACACACATAAAGAAAAAAAAGTTTGTTAGCCGTTTACAGCTAAACAAGAAGTTGCCATAGATGCACTTCCTAGACCACCAGGCCTATCATGAGTCAGAAGGGGAAGCTGGTATCACAGTACACAAACGCAGTAGCAGCAAAAAACACTGGTTACAAAACACTCTGTTACGCTTCTAGAAATGCATTACAATGTTATTTCTTAATTGCTATATGACGGGATCGTCACAGTTGGGAAGTTTGTGAGTGTGTGTGTGTGTGAGGGCCAGGGGTTCCTCAGAAAACTGGAGCAGGCTGTTGTGGATATCTGGTCAGTGACTCCAAACCCCAAATTATAGGATTTAGTTTGCCAGAAGAGAAGAGGGAACAGTTAGAGGTTTGCTCCAGCTGAGCAGAAAACCACAATACCTCAGCTCGACAAACAGCAGCTCTTCTGCATTAGTGGGAGACATCACATTACACAATGTTAAACTCCTGGAACTTAGCTTGTCAGAACATATCTTTATTGGCCGTTTCTTGCTAATTGTAAGCGACAAGTAAATTTGTTGAGGAAGTAGAATAATATAATTACTTTATTTGTAGCTTATTAAATTCTATTGGGGCCTTTAGCTGCACAATACCACACACAAATATGCCAAATATTCATGTTTCTGCTCTTTCTTTCTTCTCCCATCATGCATCTGTCCTTCCCGTTCCAGACCTACTTATACCCAGAGGCTTAAACTATGACCAAAGGTAGTCAAAAAAGTTGTTACATTTCATCCTATCTGGGGATAGATACCCAGGAATATGACTACGCAAAGTAAAAACACACTGAGACATAGTTCTGTCCTGCGGCTTAGTTTTATGACCAAATTTACTTATTACATCAAAATAAAGTGGGCACTTGACCATTAACGCTGCTTTAATCTGAACATGATGTTCCAATGATGGCTCACTGAAGATGTACAGAAAACACAAACACGACAAACTCACACACTTTTTCATCCATCTGCACATTCACACACTTTTTCAAGATTCCAGTTATAAAATTAAAGTTGATAGAATTGATGCTACAGATAAAACAATGGAAATTGTACACAAATTGGGTACCTGTCAGAAAAACACACGTAAGAGAATACTTTTTTTTTAATGTGTTGTACCCTAATCCAATCTTTCTCCACAGTGACTGATATGAGGGAATTCAGTCATTTCTATTATAAGCTCTTCATTTTTGAACAACGGAAATGTGAGTAGGCGAAAAAGTGAGCTGAGGTCAGTCGAAACACCCACACAGAGAGGAATAACAAATGAGAGAGCTAATATTTGACATTTTATCACCTCTATCATTTGTAGCAGCAAATTTTTTTTTTTTAAAAGTGAGGCTTATCTGAAAGGGAGAAATTGAGCATCACATTTACTATCATCACTATGCTGGTCAAACCTTAAGAAGAAATTGCGGTGCATTTTACTGTCACTGCCTCTAATTATGGCTCATAACTTATCACCTCCGCTTTAGAGATTTGGAAACTTCTCAAGAAAAGAAACACTTAGTTTTCACTTCAGCACATGAAATGGTTTATCTCTGTGTCTGTTCTTTTCAACTATACTTCTCTACAATGAAGGAATGCAAAACTATTTTAAACCAGTGGTCAGATTGGCAACTACAATGAGGGTAAGACCTGGGTGAACATGCCACAATATTCCTTTAAATAACAAAGAAAGAAATAAAAAACTAAAATCTGGACGTTTAAAAGGGATTATGTGGTTTTTTAATTTGATCTTTCTTGGATTTGACAGTTTACCATTAATGATCTATTCTGTTGGCCGCCATGTTTTAATTTGTTCCACCACAGTTTCATAATGAGCCAAAAATATTTACACTTATAAAAATATAAAAGATCTCTTAGTTAGTGTTTTGCTCTGGTTCATTACTTGTAGAGCTGGCTGCAGCGATATTTGCCTTTGCTTGGTCTCACCCTCTCGCACTCTTGCGCCCATAAAGTTTTTAACTTACACGCCGATAGTCAGACCTCATAGTTTCAGCTGCAGCTGTGTACGTACCCACGAGTGGCATTAAGTTCAGCTCTCTCACATGCCAGAATTCCTTTTTAACTCTAAAGTCTGTATTCCTGTCATTTGGGCTCTGCTGTATGTGACATTGAACTGCATGTGTGTGCATGTGCACAAACGCTACAGACTGAATCAATTCTATGGAAAACACTGGCTGTTTTTCATCCTTAACCCAAAACTGAAAACTTAACAGACACTGTCAGCAGAAATGCAATTAATGCACATTTTGCCGTTAAAAGTACGAGTAATACAATGGGCAGTTTGCAATGTGTTGGTTGATAACAGTATGTGTGCTATGTGAGTGTATGTGTACAGGTGACAGCGATTGAATGTATGTACATAAGCAGATACTGTATATGTCCAAGACAAATTCCCATCAGGAAAATAAAGTCTTATCTGATCTTATATTACGGAGTTGTTTACATAATCACTTTACACAAACAGTGATAGTGAGTAATGAGTAAATGAAAAGCGAAAAAAATGCAGATTTGTTTCTCTTCCTCTACCAGAATTCTGTGTAATGTATGAGTCTTTCATGCTTCAATAAATGGAACAACTGTAATCAGAAACAACACAGCTCTTGTTGTGCCGGGTCTTTCCAGTTGAGTTCAGTGTTAGCCTGAGCCCACTGTAGCTCTCTGGCTCAGCGCAGAAAGACTCTTTATTCCAACCTGTATTTGCATAATAATCGGGTCTGAACTGTGTCGACTCTGAGCTGCAGCTCTGCTCCAACAGCTGATGAAGCAGCAGGAGCACGCGCTGCTGACCCATGATGCCTTGCGGGCGTGGGAGCTGTGTGGGTTAAGGGCTGAGGCTTTAAGGGCTCATTTAATTGGTTATGACAACAGGAAATGACATCAGCTACGGGCCCTAGGGGCTCTGGTGTACAAGTCCTAAGAGTTGGATGTTTGCTACATGTGTTGATTTATCATAGAAGACGTATCATCACAAAATCACCCAAGTACAAGTTTAAATGTGTCCCTGAGAAAGAGAGAGAGAGGAAAGCCAGCTCTGTATATGTATAATACATATCCACATAAACACACAACCACACACAAGCACTGCCATGGACACACAGTCTCTTCCTGTCTGTTGCTAAGCAGAGTGTTTTGGTGGCTGCACTACAGTGATAATGAGGACCCGGTGCCACGATCAGCTTTGTTTTAGCAGCAGATCACTGCGCCACTGAGACAATGCCAGCTTTTACACACAGGGCCTTTACACATGGTCACTCAGTCTTTACTGTCTTTTCAAGCTCAGTGGAATCAGGGGGGAAAGGGGGCAATAAATGCAAAAGAAAAACAATGAATGGGTCGGTGAGGGTGCTCTTTGGGAGAGTGAAGAAGGCCAGGCAATCAAAAGGGGAAGCTGTGTTTTAAGCATGGAGGAGATGGGACAAGCTTGTGTGATTGGTGTCTGCTGCACGAGATGACACATACCTTTTCCACGTCAGCCTTAGTCACGTTAATGTCAGCATCCATCCTCTCAAAGTATTGCTGTGCTCTGTCTGCCTCTTTGCAGTCTCTCTCAAACCGTCTTTTACACTGACGGGAAAAAAAGGAAAACCAAAATTAATATGATCATAGATATTGAATGAGTAGCTTGACCTTTTTAAATAAGCATATTAATAGACGTCATAACATGTACACATACGTCATATACATTTCAGGCCCAGCATTGTGTGTGACTGAGATTAGTTTATGTCACTGAGACAGCCTTTGGGTCTGTCAGAGTCTGCAGCCTGCAGATTAAACAAATGCTCATAGTGGTCATTTGTGTGCAGAAAAACAAGCATTCATCCAACCCTCTTTCGACCCCTCGAACTGAACAATCAGTGTTTGTTGGGCCAGCGTGCACTCTGAACCATGCCTATCGGCCTCGCACACACACACAATGGGATCATTGAACTCGCAGAGAAGTTGCAGGACAAGGCGGGTTATGCATCTCTCTCACACTCTCTCTCTCTCCAACCAAAGGGGCCAGGCAGAGATAAGAGGTGGTGGTGGTGGTTCTGTGCAATCTCACTTTTAGCTCTTAAACTAAAATAAATAACATAGACACTCCTGGACCTGCTCTTATCTAGTTTTAGTGGTAGAGCAGTAGTAAACAATGATGTTTAACATTCTAACAAAGTTTGGTCTACAACTGATTTAATAAAACTGACACAACTGATATTAAGGGACACTGAGTCATCTTCTGCATACATTCTTAGCATTATCAGTGTGTCATCCAGGCAGCAGATGACACAGATACATTATGTCATAACACATTACCTAATAGTCATTATAATCTTATTCAAATTGTATTATTTCATCTGTAGTGCCTGTTAGTCATATAAAAGTCTACTATGTCTCAGTTTCAAGCAAAAGAAATGAATCACTGAGTTTGAGGACAGATCATGAGGTCCCTCAGGGCTCTGTACACAGCCCTCTGTTTTGTTTTGTTTTTTCTTTTACAGACAGTTCTTCAGAAGTGTACTACATTCACTTGAGAAAAAAACATTTTTCTGAATTAGCGACATAGATCAAAATCTTTGTACTTTCCGTCTGAACAATCCCAAAGTCCTGAGGTGCCTGTGTAAAGCCAACAAATGATTAACAATGCCATCCACATTTCTTAATGGCACATGTATCTCTGAATGTCTCAAACCCAAACCAAAATAAAACTAGTTCAAACTACACAGGCAGGATATTTGATTCATCTCTCCTAAACTTGACTAAATTAGACATCACGTGAGGTAAGTTATCTGATTCATTCAGAAAACAAGCTGAATCTTTTTCTCATGATGACTTTACTCAGAATTCAGAGATAACATTCTGAGTAACTAAAAAAAACAGCAGATGCTTTTTTTCTCTCAAGTGAATGCAATATGCTTTCATACAGTCCTCCCTCAATTTAAGAGGATAATATATTTTATAGAGACAAGACTCCTCCCTTGCTTTCTATTGTAGCATGTGCTTTTGTATTACATGCTGCTGATGTTCATGACTGATTGTAAGGCTGTTGATAACTGCATGAAAAAAGGGCCTCGAGCGAGTAAGGTCATTGGACCATCTCTGCACAGTTGCATATACTGTGTTTTTATACTTATATTCTGCAGTGGTGGGCCTTGATGTATTTGATGTATAATTTGACTAATGAATAGCAAATGAAAGCATATATATAAAATGTTTTTTCAATACATGGTATACTACATTTTATGTCAGGAATGAGTTTGTGTTCCCATTCATGGTTTTAAGTGATTCAAGTGTTAACACTATACATGAAGTTGCACTTTATGACTTTATTGATACAGTAAACTGCAGACAGATGTCACTAAGTTAGTTTCGAGTTTTGACTTGATGTGTTTCCGGAGCAACTTGTAACCATGGTGATACTGTGTACTACACATAAACACACTCACCGATTCCAGCTGTTTCCATGAGCTCTCAACGTGCTGCTGTGCCTTACGCCCATCGTGGAAGTGCTGTAAGAAGAGATGGAGAAAATAGAAATATTATCACACTCTTCACAAGCTTCAGGGATTTGAAAGCAGGTGAACTTGACCTTCACCTAGTCAGGATAATAAAATAAAAGCACTGGGAATGCAGGCCTCAACCATACCATTAAACACCATGCATATTACTCCCACTGTGACAGGGAAGTATTAATGTGAACTGAGAAAGTAGGGCAAATTCAAATAGATACTATACTGTGACTACATTACAAATTATGATGGCATAAACCACAGGATTAACGCCCAGAGATTTGTTCAAGCTCCAGCAGATGGCTATAAGTCTATTTGATTAAAGAGCAACCACATTTTATCCCAACAGTTCAACGCAGGTGCAGAAACACTGTGTGTCTAACAGTAACACACATTTTAGCACCATTAATAAAAACCTACTGAATGAGGAAGCTGAGTGGAAACTCCACTCAGCTTCTTTAAAAAAGTTAAAAATACTGGAGATCAAGTAACAATGATGAGCAAGGGACCAGTTAGACACACAGAAGAGATGCTGTTTTATGTAGCTATAACATCTCATCTCCTGTAAAAGAGCATGAAGCCAATGGCTTGGGTTGCTGCAAACATTCAAGATACACAGGGATTTCATAAAATCAGTACATGTAACCATGAAATCTATGCAATTCCTTACAAGGAATATTTAAACCGAGAAAGGGTTTGTATATTTAGTTTGTAATGTCCCTGAGGGGGAATTTGGCAAACACATCACAGTCAAAAATGGTTAATACAAAAAATACATGCACATAATGGCTTCAGTCCAAAGAGCAGTCATATTTCTATAGATGGCAGTTTGGGAGTTCCCCCCAACTTTTTCTCTGAAAGGCCACTATGAGGTGGCATTTGTGGTTTTGAATGAAATGTCTCATCAACTGTTGGTGATCCCCTGACTTTTCCTCCAGAGCAATCATTCGATCAAAATTTGAATTGTCTAATAAATGCATCTATACGCATTATCTATATAATGCACTGTATCCATATAGTGTTTTTCCATTCTTATCAACTACTACAGGAGCCTCTGGTGTACTTTGTTTTTATGTAAATGGTAAGCATGGTCAACATTATTCTTACTTAACATCAGGATGTTAGCACTGCCATTGTGATCATGTTGGCATCATTAAGAACATACTTGTTCTGACTGCTGATAGATTCATGTTTTGGCAAATGTCTGCCTCTCAACAAACATTGGATTTAAGCTATGGGTCCCTATATGTATGGCAATAGGGGCAGAAAATATTCAGGACAAGACAGTGAAAACTGTTTGATGAGAAAGTAGGAAAGTAGAAAAAGAAACTGAGAAATGAACTAGGTGACTGGACACGAAACAAGAAGCTTACAGTAAACACAACACCATGAAAAACAGACAGACAGGCCACAGTGGATTCTGGAATATGCAAAATGTGTCATATCGGACACAGCTAGGTGGCAGTTGTTGACCAAAAAAGACATACACACACAGGCCTGTGTTTTTGTAACAGGCCTCACTTGGCTTATCTCCCTCCAGGAGAGCAGAGGACTTGGCCCAGAGGCAGAGCACATCACTCTACAGTCCCTCTGTGTGGCTCACAGCCAGATCGCCTGGACGTTCAAACACAGACTAATTCTAACCCTTTGTAGGTTTAAATCAATTTGTGATTACTTGTACTGAATGCAAAATAATGTCTTTGTTACCTGTGGTCGAGTTAATCTGATAAAAAAGTCTAAAAAGAATCAGATTCAAAAGAAAATGACATAGAGACCTGAATATCAATGAATGTTCCCTTGGTTACGCAGTCTGCGGAAGCAAGGGCCTGTGGCTGAGCTGAATATCGATGAACAACGGCCCCGAGCCCTTATAAAGAACCATTATAAAGAACAGAAAGCTGTATTTTGGACCGCACAAGGAAGTCCTCAGTATTCTGCCGAAAAACGCATACACAGAGATGTGAAATTAAAACTAATTCAGGAGGCCTAAAGTGAAATGTTACCTGAACAATGCTGGACATAAGAGGAGTTGGTGAGAACATGGCATAGTTTACCTCAGGCATGTTGCACTTCTCATTTCCCAAAGTTTCGAGGGAAGCTGATAGAAAATAAGGAAGTGCTCCAGTGTTTCAGAGGAAGTACTTAAGCTCAGACAGAAAACAGGGACATTGTGGCGCAGGTGATGGTTGTGCTGTCAAACCAATGTATGATCAAGTACTTCATTTTTTTGAAGACCCAGACCTTCAAATTCCTGTTAGATAGGGACAATCTTTTCAATGACTAAATCTAAAAATGTAGTAATGATGATAAGATGCAGGGAAGATGCCATAAAGCCTTCTCACCACACACTCACCAGACTGGGTGACTTCATTGTTACTGTGAAGCATTCTTCTGACCAAATATTTGTCTCCATAACAACATTTCTGAGCAATATCCAGCATCTCGGGCTGTCTGCATCAACAAACCTTCAATCACTATGAAGATAAACAAACTACGTGGACACTCAACCCAAACACGTCCGTCAGGTTCAGATCTGTCGTATAGGATGAAGATCTACTGACCACATCAGTGTTTGCTCTGACCAAACCAAAACAAGCAGGGCTCATTCACTCTCAGGGATGCAGGTAAATGCATGCTGTCATTTCGGCTGATGTTCTGCAGCACTGACCTCCCTAAATATTTAAATTCACTTGGCTCAGCACAAGAGAGAGAAACGACACACCCCGTCTTTCTTCCACTCATCCTTCTCAGTAACAGCGTGTGACTGCTGGAACTGCCAGGGACATCTGGGCCACTTCAACAGGTCGGTGACCTGACGCTGCCACTCTCCCTCTCACACCCCGATGGCATTGAAAAGACAGGGTGAGGGAAAATAAATCCAAGAGCCAGAAGAGGTATTATCAATATAGTAACTGTAATAAAAGTAAATAAAACACATTATATCAGAGAGAGCAGATTTTATATTTACTTAATAACATGAAGCAGGCCTGCTCTCTGTGTTATGACTACATCGTCATAGACAAAGGAATTTTTCAAGCTCACCCCTGTAGTTATAACCAATGCACAACAACCCTTGAAACAGAACAAAGGCATGCAAGAATGAAAACATAGGTGTAGTATTATTTGAAGTAATGAAATACAGGGACTTTATAGAGTCAGATGTCACTAAATAATTTTTGGTGTTCTTTCTTATCTCTTTCAAGAGCTCAGATTTTGTAATGCTTTCCCTCAAAACTCTGCGCTCGCACTCAAATAGGGGAATTTTGGCAGACTTGTTAGCTTGTGAGCTTTACTTCTTTAAGAATTCCATAAGAGAGTACATGAACAGAGTGAAAGCAGGACCAAATCTGAACATGAAATCAATAAGTCCTGCTCTTAAACTGAAAGACCCCGCTAAAGATAGGAAATAAACCACTTTTCCGAGTGGTGTGTCGTTCAGTGTCTTCTGCAGAGTCTATCTGCTCTCTACCTTATTTGCCTTCCTATTTTCCAGAGTCGTCCTTGTACCAGACTGAGCTGAAGTGGGACAGACTTGCTCTGGAGTGTGACGTAAACCCTAAGGGATTCACAAGCTGTTCATTCCAAAAATATGCAACACACTTTGGGCAAAACAGAGACGTGAGGTGAGAGAAAAAAACAAGAGAGGAACAAACACTTTTACACTTTACTTGTGGGAGAACTCCAACTCCAACTGACTTAGTTTGTAGGAATGTGCACCTGAAGTCCTGTGCAGATGTCAACTCACATAATCATTAGGTACTAGAAATGGCCACGAGTCAAACTAGATCTTGAGACAATGAAAACTCATGAAAGCTCCACTGAGATTTTTCTCCTCATGTTTAGACGATTACGTGATGTTTCTTTATTCATACTTTACTAAAGTTGTTTCAGTGACTATGTGAGGATCCAGTGATCAGTTCTCCCTCTCAGCTTCCTATTTGTCTTTCCACTCAACAGAAAGAAGAAGGCATATGAGGCCACCCCGGGGAGACACGTTGTTCTAACAGAGTGCTTGCATCGCTCTTCTCTGCCTCTCAGGAGACAAATGAGGACAGCATCCTCTGCCAAACCCACCCAGTGAAAAAAAGTAGTTTTACAGGGTGTTATGGGGCTTAGCTGACTTTACCCTAAATGCTTTGCTTTATTTTCTCAGCCAGGGTGGCAGAATGAGAGTTGGGCTGGTTCAGGCTGGTTGCACATGTCACATTACAGCAGGATAACAAAGATAGAAGTTCCCTCCCAGCAAGAAAAGATATCATCATGTGCTACTGTGGCTGAGAACGGATACACACAGAACTAACGCTCGAGTGGACTCTTCCATTAACACATGTTGATACACACAGTTAATATTATGTATTGACTTTCATAAATGTTACAAGCATTACATGTGTTACATCTTGGGAGGTGGTGCAGAGTGTTTAAAGCAACACTACGTCGTTTTTAGGATAGCAGCTTCAAAATCATTCTGACATTACATAAACTGATAATAGGGAGGACGGCATATCTGTCATTACCACAGCGCGCCCTGGACGCCTGGAACTGCACCATGTAACTCTGGGGTACCGTGCTGGAACATAACGACCTGCTTTACGGCATACGTCACACACCAACAACCAGAGCCAGAGCTAGTTATAAGAGACAACTAGCTTGCAATTCTCAGTGTGGACGTCATGGCAGAGCCACCGAAGACAAATACGAGAAAAAGAGAAAGTGGCCAAGTAAGAAACTGACCAAGAGTGAATATCTGAGCATATTTCACTTGTTGGTGAGAGCTAAAAGTGTTGTTGTTATAAGTAGTAAATCACAGCTTTTGCTTTGTTTGCTTTATCTCGTGCTGTTCTGCTTGCCTGACATTGTTGACTCACTAGTTTATCATCAGAGGCCAGGTGAACCCATTCCAATAGAGGTTTTAGCCGAACGATTCAATGTGATTTGATACACATCATGCTCGGACATTGATAACTGTGTCGGCTCCTTGCTTGCTGTGTAAGATTGTATGCTACCGTACTGATCTGGGCTGAATGCAGTGAATGTTTACAACCAAATCCGAAAAGGTTTGTGAGCATGAAAGTGTGAATGCCCATGTGTGCATGTGGGGGGGCTCGGACTGCAAACACCCGATTATAGCAGAAGGCAAATCTTACATTTTATCGCTTTAACGGTGTTGATCTGTCCTCGTGCACAGCAGCATACTGACCGAACACCTTATTGTGACTCCTCAGCACAATCACAGTCCAGTGAGACTTAGGCTCTTCATCCCATATTAACCTTGCCTGCTCTTAATGCTTACCTATTATAATATTAAGTACAGCATAAACATGCAATGCACGGCATATGAGAAAGTAAGTTTTTGATGTTATCATGAATCTGTTTTTCTATACTAAAATATATTTGCGTAACACATTAAATCAAGTATAGTCTCTCTTATAAAACAACCGTCCACTTCAGTAAAAACAAGTATATTTGACCTGAAATAAAATCCTTTAAGACAACATTCTTGGCTTCACCTCCTCTGCCACCCCAAGCTGAGCTCAGCGAGAGGTTCACTCGGGGGAAACAGCACAGGGAGGTGGGGAGAGTTACAAAACCCCACCAGGGAAACTAATGAGGTATTATTATTTTGTTCTCCGTCTGGATTTGTAGAGTGGGCCGTACCTGTCCAGTAAGCGCACTGTAAACCCAGGAGACCCTGGTCCTCTTCTAATCCCACTGTCTGGGTTTTGCCCGCATAGCTGTGTCTGACAGACACAAATCAAAAAGCTACAACAGAAAAACACATTGAGTGGTGCCTACAAATTTATGTAAATGAAACCAGAGAAAATGATGAAAGGAAGCTTGGGGAAGTCATGAGGCTTGACTGGTTTATGATAACCTTTCAGCATTTCTAAAGCATTGTTATTATAGACTGATATGCAATGAAATAAAATAAATAAAAAGATGAAGCAGGAGATCTGGTGAAGAATGGCACCAAAAGTGTACAATTTGTACTGTTCTGAACCCTAAATGTTTTTGTAGAAAATATATATTCACATATAAAGACCTGTTTTGATGAAAGCCTTTTTCTTTGTAACTAGGGTTTGCTGTTCTTCTCTGAAGCCTTCACCAAGGTGGAGCCTGACCGACCGATATGAGCCTTCCACAGACATTTCAGTATCAGCGTTTACTGTATGTTTGCAGATATACATGTGCTAATATGAAAAGTTTATAAAAATTAATTTTCTTAATTCAAGTTCTATATTTTTGGTTGTATATGTATTTCTTTTTTTATAGTTATTTGTAATAAGCTTTATGGTTAAATTGTAAAATATCAAGCATCAATTGCATTTCTTTGTCATAAGGGCTTGATAATGACATCTTAGGAATCATTGCCAATGATTTTTATTAAAAAATATTTGCTGATACATTGGTGTCTGAAATATGTATACCCACTAATATCAATATTGGCATCATCCCCCAAAAATCCTTATTGGTCCGGCTCTGAAGAGGATTGTTGTTCATCATTCATGAGCTTATTGTGGCCGCGGGTGATTTTATGGGGGGGAAAAAAACTAGAAAAAATAAAAGCTGAATTTACCCAACAAGGACACTATTCTGAATATGTCTGAGAAACCATTTGCCCAATGCAATAAAATGAAAGAATCCTCTGTTCGCACAATATACTGTAAGTTATGGGATCATGCTTTGAAGGGAACCCCCCCCCCCCCTGCACTGTCTAACTGAAGAAACACTGTTGTGTGCTTCTTTAGTTAAGACACATGACAAGCTATTCACCATATCTAAAAGATGCACAGAGCACTGAGAAAACAAGGGCCACTAAGTTTGTGAAGGAGACACTGTGAGGACATAAAGAGAAGGACAGAGGGGAGAAAGAGAAACTGTGATATGGATACATGGAACAGAGGAAAAGAAGAGGAAATGACCAGAGAAATGAAGAGGAAGAGGGGTGTCAGTGTGACATCCTGCAGCCGCGGGGCAGCAGGGGTCTGTCCAGTGACCCTCTGTGACAAGAGCCAAATCTGGACAGTAGACAGAGACTGCTGTTATCCAAAGGCTGAACCAAGCCAAGCTAAACTAAAGGCAAAAGAACATAACAGGCCTTGACTAATGGATGATTCCCCTTCAGAAGTGTTGGAAAGTCCCCTTTTCTCTGTGTTTGGTGCAACCAAAGCTGAACCTAAAATTTAAAACTGATCACTTATAATGTGACCAAGGGTTTCCTGTGTTTACGGAGTGCAACACTGATGCGTCAACAGCTGTGCACATGAACATAAACTCGTATTTGAAAAAACGTTTTTGTAAAAGGTCACTTTGCTGTGTGCCCTCTGGTTTTGGTTTTCCACTCCAGTTCCCTCAGCTGGACTTCTGTGACACAAGAGTCCATGACAGATTTTTCAGAGAGTACTTTTTTCCAGCTGAGTGGCCCTCTCTCATTTTGTGAGCACCACACTGTTATCTATGAACCGTGGACCGTGCAGGTCCATCTCTCTTCCAAATCACTTTCTAATGGCGAGGAGGAAAGTGACTTCAACATTTAAGAATAGCATGTGGTGAGACAATATTTTTACAAGCGGGCTTTTAAAAAGAGAAATAGGGCCGTAATGAGAGAGACGATGACTTTGTTCCATAAAAAGGATTCACTCAGTCACGTTCTCTACTTCTGGCGAGCCTTTGGGTGAATCTATATTTACTCAGCAGTGACCTCAGTTGAGAGAGAATAGAGGGATTAGAGGGAATGGGTTACTTAATTTCTTCAACACCACTGTGTCTGTTTTATTTTACCCTATTCTGCTGTCTAAACTTAATATGGTAGTAGAGATATTATAAACAAAGATGTCTTACCGCTTTTCTCTCAGACTTGAGCTCCTGCAGGTAACGTGACAGCTCGGTGATGATTTGAGATGTTAAGTTCTCCGATATGACTTCGTGTTGACCTGCATAGTCATTTAACTCATTAAGTGTTGTCAGGAAGGCTCGACAGAAGGTGAACCTGGTGAGACACAGGAGAGCATGTTAGAAGAAATGGTAAATGGTCTGTATTTACAGAGTTCTTTTCTGGTCTTGATGACCACTCAAAGCTTACACGATGCATCTATGTGCACAACTTGTCTGACATAGTGCAACTTTGCTCAGAAATGGTAAGTCTATCATAGATCAATCATCTGCTGCTAAATTCTATCCTGTTCTGTATTTGTCTTGTTACTTTTTACTTTTCTCTACTGTTTTGTCCTCACAGACATGTAAAGCGTCCTTGGGTCCTGTTAAAGGCGCTATACAAATATAAGCCATTATTAATCATACACTGCTGGCAGAGTCGTCAGAGGCGATTTGGTGTTCAGTGTCTTGTCTGAACCACTCTACCTCCTGAGATATGACTGTAAAGTTGCCAATATATTAACTGAGAAATAGTTAAGAATTGGTTTGGAACAGATTTGTGATCTTAAAGAAACATGCTTGAAAAACTTGCTTTCTGGAGAGAAATTAGTTTGTCAATACAACTCTCATATGTCTGCTAAATACACAGCTATACCGACTAATTACCAAGTTATGTCTCATTTAACTAATCCATACAAAATCTGAGGTGTAAAAAACTTCCTTAGTTGAAGAGTGTAACAACACTAGATTACCAATGGAGCAAACTGCCCAGGGGGCTCTACTCCTGATTATTTAGGTCTATATATTAAATTTAGTTGCAAATTTGTTATAATTTGTTTTGTGTTTGTTCAAATTACTTTAATTTATTTCTCAGGCAATTACACATAGAAAACATTGGGCAATGTAGTAGTATCCAATCACAGAACTGAATAGCTGAAAGCAGTGACTTTTTTGATTATCAATAAATCTGGAATTTCTTTTGTTTAATAATCACTTATGCTGTGTATGTGTATATAAAATCAGCACCTTTCAGGCACTTTTTGGGTGATTGTAGTTTATATATAACAGACAGATATGCGAGTATCTGTTTTTCATGTTGTGTGGTATCCTGTGACTCACTTGCTCTCCTCCTCTTCTCGTGAGTTCTTCTTGGGTTGATACTTCTTTGATAAATTCCTGTGAGGACAAAGAGTTCAGCATTGTCAGACATTTCTTTCTGTCGATCGCTCCTAAGAGCCCAGTCTGCAGATGGGAAATGCACCATTCCCATTATATTTCCCTGACACGGCCCTTAAGAAACTGCCAAAGGATCATCCAGAACACCATTCAATCCGGCAGAGTGCTTTCTGCTCCTGCTACTACATTGCCATCCTCTCTTAGGGTCATAAATCATCGCCCCCAGGAGTATTCATGCAAACCCAGTCACCAGAAACAAGTATGCTTTTCTCATGCAGCCATTGCCCTTGTTTTGACTCCGGCTGTGTGTCAGTGGCATGAGATGAATGCGGCTTGAGGAGGAGGAGAAGGAAAAGCGACATGTATGGTGTCACTATGCTGGCTGGAGGTGAAGCGGTGATGCTTTCAATGTCCTGTTCTCCACTTGGTTGTGTTGTTTGTCAGGCTACAATTGATCATGTCACATTTGTTTGATCATGACAGTGTATGTCAGCAGAACATAATAATAAGCACTCTGCTCAGACTGATTTGGGTGCACATTGTGTACTTGATCCTTCAGGATCCTTTGAGTAATTAAAGAGCACTGTTGTCAATTTGAAATGAAAAGTACAAACAAAAAACGACAGACACAAACAAGACAAACCACTGATTTTAAGTCTGTCCAGAGCTTATAAGAAATTAATGTTTAGACAAACTCTAATAAAAGTCGTGAAATTTTGTAAAAAATCGTAAAGCAACACTGGGTAGTTATTATATCTTAAAACAGCTTAAAAATAATTTTAACAGAACACAAACTCATAACAGGAAGAATGAATATGTCACACACCAACAAGCAGAGCCAGAGCTAGCAGCTAATAGCTAGCTATTAGTAGTACAACTAGATTGCCATTCTTAGTGTGGATATTATGGCAGAGCCACGGAAGAAACTGAAGAGGACGGTGTCCAGAGGAAAAGAGAACCTGACAGAGTAAGAAGCTAAACAAGACTGAAAATTGGAGCATATTTCACTCATTGGCCAGAGCTTAAAGAGAGTATCTTCTGCTGTTCTACTTGCTTGACGTTGGGCTGTCGACACGTTAGTTTATCATCAGAAGCCTGGTAAACCCATTTCGAAAAAGGGATCTGGCGATGGTGGGAGCTAGTTGCCCTTGTTGTGAGATTATAGCACTTTACTCACTGACGGAATGTAAATGTCTCAGCATGTACAACTTGTCAGAGAGCCATGCTTAATTGCTGCTGAAATAAATAATGCATATCTTTAAAAAAAAAAGCAGAAAAAAAGACGTGTAATGTGTGTCTGCCCTCCTCCATCCAGCTCTCTCTGCCCACACCCCCCCATACCTCTCCTCCTCCTCCTCCTCCCTGGTGGTGTTTGCACTGTTGCTAGGCAGATCTATCTGTCTATCTCTCTCGTTGTCCTTCTGAGCCCATCTCTAATTATAGCCCTGGTTCCCACTCACTCATTCATTCACTCGCAGTCAGATGTCAACTGTCAGATTGTATAAGGCTGCTGACCGTAACTATGGATTTATGGGATTTTCAAATTACAGTGGCAGTTTGCACTTGACTGGGATTAAGTGTATCTTGGTGCATGTGTGTCATGAGGTTATGTCTGTGCCAATGTGTGTGTGTCTCTTTCTGGTAAATGATTCAGTATGAATCTTACTTAAAACCTACTGGAAGAAAATGTCCATACATATTTAGATCATATAACCCCAGACTTGTTTTTTCTTCATCCTCACCGTGTCTTTTGTTAGCAGGGCCTTATTCTAACTGTGTTATGGATTATTCCAGACTGGAATTTGGGGGAGGAGGCGGAGGAGGAGGAAGAGGAGGAGGAGGAGGCATTAGTACATTGCCCTGCAATGACTAGACTGAAGCATTGTGCATGTTTACACCGATGCAAGAGAAGAGGATTATCTATGGATTAGGGCAGTGTGGAGTTGCTGTGGTGATAGAAAGGATAGATGCCATAAAATTGGCAAAGAATGTGGACTATTTCTTAATGTTAAAAACTTTCTTTGCAATTGTGTGAATAATAAAAAGCATCAAATGTGCCCGAGGGAGAAGCTAGAACCACAACATGTTTGGCTTCTGTTCTTGAAAAATTACCTAAAGCGCTAATCATTTATCAAAACAGCAGCTGATTACTATTCTGTAAATCAACTAACTTAGTTAAATAACTAAAATGTATACATTTTGCCAGTGAGCATCAGGGCCAGTAGCTTATAGCTATATTCAGACTGATACATTTGGTTTTAAAACAGTGTTTTATGATCTCCATCCATACCAGTGTTTTAGCTCTGCATCAGTAATAATCCGAATCCATACTAACAAGCATGAAAATGTATATCACGTGACCACTCGCATACACAGGCAGGTGCAAACAGGAAGCAGATTGTCTACTCTGCAGTTACTTGCTTAGTTACAGGAAATGGGCGGTTCAATTTCTTGGACCAACGATGAGTTGGAACAGTAGGTGTTAACAACGTTTTGCCTTCACCACTGATAGTTGTGTCATGACTGATGAGAACAAATCAGGAAGCAAATGCGGGGAACTGCTTTACAGTTTCCATACATCTCCTTTTTGCCCATCCAGACTAGAATACAGCCGCAGAGTTTTCAGATTAAAGACTTTTAGGCGCTTGAAAAACTCCGGAGTAGAGTGGATGGTAGGGGTAAATGTACCAGTACACAGAATGCACCCCTCAGTAAAAAATATCGATTACTCATACATTTTTTTATGTTAGGATATTGATCGTGAAAAGTTCTATTGTCACTTAAATAGAAGAAAGAGACATCAAAATCTCCCCAACTACACAGATGAGAGAACAGACGACTACATCAAAAGCGCCAATTCCATTAGTTTATTGGAACATGAATCGATTAAAGGGGATAATTAGTTGGCCAAGTTGCACAACAACAAAGACTTATAGTGTGCTAGAAACACAGGAAAACCTTCTGACTCACGATATCCTGCCTGCACGTCCTAATTTCCTTATTTTAGCCTCTTCTGACAAGTGTACAAATGTCGACATTCTGGAAGGGCTTTGTGTGTGTGTCTGCTAGATAACAGACCCAGTTTGACAGCCGGCCCTGTGTGTAATCACAGCAACTGAAAACATCCGCACCATCTGTGGGGCCTGAAGTTCAATAAAAGCCAACCTTCCATGGCAAGATGAGTCCATCTCTGTCCTTTTGTCAGACATACTGTCGACAGATGCTGACCAATTACATCATGAGTTGTCTACATGTGTTCAAGTGCAAGTGTAAATCTGCGAGGATGTTTTTTATTTGTCCAAACAACGAATTAGTCGGCTTTAAAGGAAAGTATTTAGGATTTCATTATCAAAAATGTCCAGATGTGAACAAATCCAAGCAAATAGAAAAACAAAAAAGAAACAAAATTAAAGGATAAATGAAATGGACAATATGTAACTTATTAATCATGAAGCAGCGTGGGATCTCTGGAGCTTTTAATAAATTGTTCTTGGGTCCTCTGTGCATTTGCACTTTAATGGGAGAGCTTCAGCAACAGAACGCACCTCAAACGGCAATGAATAATCGGGATCCAGTTTAAGGAAAACAGCTGACCTTTTAAAAATTTGTTTGTCAAACGTTGTTTGCCCCGGAAGTTGACTGAGACGTGCAAAGTCAAGGGAAAAGTGGATATGATGCAATTATAAGGCAACTAAAGTGAAACGTTCCAATACCTTGAATAAAATTGGCAATTTCTCTAGGCTTGAACATTGTTGGAAATATTTTGGATGATGCAAGTTTCTGTCCATGTTTTCAGACATTTTAATGAAGAATTGTTACGTATAATATCTTTAAGGAATATCCACAAATATAAAACAGCATCTGTAAGAACGTACGTATATTTCTCTCAGATATGTGACTGTCATTAATTGTAAAAAGTTAATGGGTGCAGGGTTATGAGGGTAATGCTTGCATGTAAACATAGTCAGCTAGTCCTCTTATCTCAAGCTGACTTAATTCTCAAAAAGCGGACTTGTGGGGTCTGTAGAGGATCAGTTACAGTGGGAATGCTTGATTGGTATTGGCTAGTCACTATGAAATGGGGGGGTTGGGGGGTCAATACTTAGAGCATTAGCCATATTGTAGTGGCCTCTTTAAAGATAAGGATTGTGGATTTGTGGGTATCTCCCGCTGTGTCGGGATGCAGGAGGCCTGAAGGGATGGATCCTCGCTCACATCACTTCCCATAAAAAACAGAGTGTGTGTGTGTGTGCGTGGAGTGAGCTGAAGGGGGCGGGGCCGACACTTGTGGTTGGATAGGGGAAAAAAGAAATCTGGGTCAAACCTGGGGTTGAAAATGCTGATACCTTCTAGTCTCCATGGTAACACAAGCTCCACCCCATCCCCCCACAAGCTGACTTCCTCTTGTCTGAGGCAGAATCCAGCGACAACAACAGACAGCACGCACACACAAGAGAGGTAGACGGAGAGATTCTTATAAAACCAAAAGAGAGAAGGAGGGAAGAGGAAGCAGACATCCTCCTCTGCTTGTTAATCATCCTCTACACTTGCGAAAATCAATTCTGTTTCACTGCAGAGCAACAACAGTGATACTTATTTGAATAATATTATAAGTCTTAAGACACAACGCTCCATATGGGAATTCCCGTTTCAGTTTCCTCCTCCAGAGGGAGGTCAGAGGTCACGGTCAGCTACATAATGAGCTGCCGAGGATCCTGTCTCTTGTTTCAAGGACACTTCAGTAGGTCAGATTCTGCCGTAGAGAGGGGGGGGTTCTTAACTAAGCCATCTGGATGTGAAATAGTCGATATAACTACACTGCGACGCAAACCCAAAATATCAGGCATCAGCTTGAGCACTTACCTAATTTGTTTTGCATAGTTGGTTTCGATCTCTGATCTCTCCTTGACAAATTTGGTGTACTTCTCCACAAATTCGATCCCCCACTGTGTGTGCTTCTCCAAGTTGTCAAACTGATCCTGTAGCAAAGAAGAAGACGATGTAATGATTAAATCATTCAAGTACAAGGGAGGTGGCATTAATCATCATTTACATTTAGGAAAGACCATATCAAAAGATTGAATCAACTTGATGAGGATGTTGCATTGCATTGTATGACCTATTGCAAGTAGTTAATTCCAATACACATCAAATACGATTAATCGTGGTAATTGAGTATTTGAGATTCTTAATAATTGAGTCTGAAAGTTAAACTCCAGCTTTGTGCCTCATTTGTTGTAGAAATATTGTTCGTCGGACTCCTCTCAACCAAACTAGTCAGGCATGTACACATATGTCAGTCAGTGGGTTTATTCTCAGTCACAGAACAGACGAAAGCATCTGGCCCACTCTCTTGGCTGCAGTTCAGATATTTAACACCTTCAACTGTTGCGAGTCTGTCCCATGAATGACCCTGTCCACTGGAGATGTGATGACTATAAAAAAACGTTTGTGACAACGGAGTTTCCTAATCTGTTGTGAGGTCTGCCAAAGAAGACCTGAAATTGAATGACCCATTTTTTCATTTTTCATTTATATATTTTCATCGGTCCAAGAGAGCACCACCATCCACAAAAGATGTGTTCTTCTATTGGGAGAAGTGTCTACAGACATTGCATATCCTCTACAGAGAAGGTCCTAGAAGAAGGCATTCTCTGGTATTACATTAGAAGATGCACAAACAAAATGGGTATTTTGGAATATCCCCCTGCTCCATCGATCAGCACAAGTAGAATCTAATTCTGTGGGAGACACTGAAGGGCCTAAAGACAGACACTAAGAGTCTACACTTCTGATAACCAAATACAGCTGTTCAGGCTGAACTCATTATTCACGATCTGCTCATGACATGTGAGGAAAAAATGCACAACTAGTTGGCTGAGGTCATGTTTTGAATTTCATCAGTTCAGAAAAAAAGACAGCGTTTCACCTGGAATATCTATTACCACACAAGCACACACAGAGCTGAGATTTACTGACAATCATATGGTTACTTTTAACACTCTTCTTACGACAGTGTAGGTATAATTTATAGAGATGAACCAAAAAACAGAACGACCTTGGTGTGGCTCCAACAGTCCCCCATCCTTTCTTCTACCATGTCTGTATTCTTCCTGAGCTAATAGTTCTTCTAGCACGACACTCGAAGCTGGTTTCGACTGATTCTCTGAGCAAACCATGAAATGTTCTCTGTCACATCTGCAATTGCTTTCGTACGCAGGAAGTGGTTGTGGCAAAGAAAAGTGTGAGATAGCCTTCACAGTACTGCAGCACTTAATGTGTAACTATGTCTTTTTCAGGGGTGGGTTAAAATAAGAGCAGACAAAAAAGTCATAAAATAAACTGTTGCATTGTCGACATATGAAGCGTAAGATCTCTTGAACATCTTTTGAAACTGTATTCACAACTTCCAAATGAAGCACTCAAGGAAACAATAGGGAGTGCTTTGAGTGGGGAGGGGGGTCCCAGTCTGCATTGTTAGTCAGTTTCAATGAGCAATCACTCATCAACAAGCCACTCAACAGTAGAATGACGAGATAAAAGCAAACAATTAAGACATTTTACTGAAATACACAGGCACCTCCTTCACCTCTTTGTTGTTGCTTTTCTGTTTCTCTGCCATCGAACATCAATTTCTTGTTTTTGCTCGCTTCTTCAACAAGCACCTCTTCCCCTTTAATTCTCAGGAGCATGCTCAGACCCCATGTGCCAATTAAAGTCATCAAACAGCATTTGCTTCATAATCACCAGAGGAAAATGCACAATAACGTCACTGCAGCCACATCATGCACATGAAATCCTCCCCTGACACACACACACACGCTCCTCCGCGCACATAACTCAGATTACCCTTTTTTGCAGGGGCACCATCTTATCCAGTGTGTGGGATGTGGACCCTGTTGGAATCTCCAAATCTAGTAAAAGTCCATCCAACTCGTCTTCTTCCACAACAAAGGCATCCACATTTCCCAGGTATCCAAATTGGAGCAAGTGTGGTTTAGTGAGAGTGGGTTGGGAACAATGTCCGCTGACCCCTCTCCCACTAGCTAACAAAGAAACTGTACAGAGTATTTTCCCAAATGTCTGGAAGAAGGAAGAGGAGAGCAAGGGAGGAACCGATGCAGCACAGCTTCACTCTCACACACACACCACTCTGAATCTGAGGCCGCGGCTGCCCACAGCATTCAGGCTTAATGCTCCATCAGGCGTAAGGTGGAATAAGTGGGATGGGAGAGGAGGACAGTAAGGGAGAGAGCAGAAAAACAGAGAGGGGGGCTTGAAAGGACAGAAGAGGCGGGATTACATGGGAGGGGATTAGATTTGGAGGGGGGGAGGTAGCCTACGCTGCAGGGGCCTCATGAACTCTGTTGCTGCCTCTGTTGTATTTCAAATGTGATAAACAAAGTATATATATATATTTATGAAATAAGACAACACCATTGAGGTTATGATCTGCAACTTGATGAGTCACAGAGCTCAAGAATCTTTGCTAATGTCAGATGGGACAAAGGGAAATGGAAAATCCATCACACAGATATGTTCCCCAGCAACAAGAGAGCGAGCAGATTAATAAATGATGAATCAGAGGGAGGGATATATCAGAGAAGACAAAACTGTGTCAGACACAGAAAAGTCGTCTCGTCTGAGCCACTCCAGCTTGTAAAGGACCTTTCCCCAGACAGTTTATACATTTTGAGAGCAGATCAATCTATAACAAATCTATAAGTAAATGGTTGGAATTCAAGACAGAGAGGACAAAAGCTACAAACTTCAGAAATGAAGAAATTGGCCAACTGACAGATTGGTAGGCAGCAATATTGATATTTGTTTTCACCCCAAAAATAAGTACACAGATTACCATGAAACTTGGTGTAAGATGGGACGTGGGCCAATGAAGGAAGTATTTTGGTAGCGCAACAGGATCAGGGGAGCATCCAGGATTTTTTTTTTTACATTGCGAGATATGGCGTTTTACTGAAAATAATAAATTGCAGCCCTGTAAAACACAAATGCTAGTCTGAAATTCTGAGAGTGATGATGAGAGATTCAAATATATAGAAATAAAAAAATAAAAAATGAATTCTATTTAAATGTTATGATGCAGATTTTCAACATTTCTAAATGTGCCATGATCTTGATAACTATAAGCACAGAGAGCTATATGGATAAAAAATATTTTCCATTGATTTAATGTCTCTTGGCAGGATGCCAAGGACAGATGTGACTATTCTCTTTTATAAAAATATCGATTTAAAAAAGTGTGAAAATGAATCCCTTTTCCAATTTCTCATGTTAACATGTGTGCACTGCATGCAAATGATATGGTGCCTGGCTAAAGAGTAGTTACTCAAAAAGTCAAACCTCCACATGAATTTTTTGTGAGCCCCCTCCTTATGGGCCTGTTACCAAAGACTAATAATTCCTGCTCCTGCTCTTACTTCCACTCTGTCATCTGGGGCCTCCTGACACCTGACCTTGTTTCTGCAGGAGGGAATAAGCGGGGGATCCCATCAGGGGACGGACCAACCCCACTCTGCTTGTTATTTCAGGACACAATCCCACTCACTGTGATGCGTGTACTATTGTGGTAGAACATGAAGGAAAATAAATACAACTACTTAGCCAAATATTTGTTACGATCCAGGAAATGGGAAGCAGGCTCAAACTGAGAACAAAGGAGACACCTAACAGTTAGTGAACATGACTATAGGTTGCTCATGTGCTGTTAAAAAGAAACACAAATACACGTTTGTTTAGGGATCAGCCTCCTGACCTCCAACCCTTCCCAACTGCTGATGGGGATTATGGTGCAGGTTTAATGTATTGGACTGCCGGTTAATCTGAACTAATGCACATTATTTAGCTACCATTTCAGATCACAGACATAGTATAGGGCCGATTGACCTCTATCCCTACAACAGGGGGTTTCTCTTTTCTCTCTGTTTAACACTGATGGAATAGAACAAGACAGAGATGAGACTGGAGCAGACGGACATGGTCTCATAGGATTTCCATGTCTTGGTCATCTTTGCCCCACAACAGCTACAGTTAATAATCAATGAATGGTCATTATATTTATTTTGATTTATTTAAAATGGTCTGTGTGCATTAATTAACATGCGCACTGAAGTCCAACATGTGAATCTGCCATATCTAGCAATGCAGGCTAGTTTTCATCTGCAGTCTCTGGTAAAAAACATACAATAAAATATTGACGCCTGCATAAAAAGGAGAACACAAAGAGAAGAACAACAAATAATTAAGTGTGTAATACAATGAATGGTGGTTTTCCTGCACCTAAATAACAGACCTGCTGCTGCTATTCAATTCATCGGATTCCTGATGGTGACCAAATACTGAGATCAAGAAATACTGTCAGCAAGTAAGCTGATAAGTACAACAACTAAATATATAATCAATAGCATAAAGTATAAAAACTGTTTGATGTTTAATTTGGGGGATTTCCATTATATCAAATGTATGTTCTGCATAGTCCAGCATTCAGTGTGTCTACATTCACTAGTTACCTCTTTACAAAGTATATGTACCGGTAGAGACAGAGTATGCCATTCCCACCTTGATTTAGATTTCTTACCAAAGCATGAGGGAATCAAATGATCTATCTTCAGGAATACACCTTTAATATTTATATCACAGCTGGGAGGCTGGATATCAGTCTGATTTAAGAGTTAGTACAACTGTACAGCCTAATTCTAATAGATTGTTCCTGGCTGTTATAAATGTATATTACTACACACACTATCCTATGTTGACCAATGTAAATTCAGTTCTTGTTTTATATAGTAAGTCTTCAGACTATTATCAAGATATTCTTTCTTATATAAAATTGTATTAAATACTTAACTTTCCATTCATTTATAGCTAATCTAATATGATGGGGACAATAAAATACACAAGTATTGTAACATTCTGTGTAATTTTCACTCTCAGATATATAGTGATGCTTGACCACAAATCCAGTACATATCTGAGTTCCACAGTAAAGCTTTTTTTTGGCTGTCTTTTCTCTTTTCTACCACAGAAGGCAGCAGAGAGTATTAACAGTCCTTCACCATTAGCAGGAATTGGGGTTAGGACATAAATCACAAGATAAAATCATATTTTCAAGACATACAAGAAAAGATAATGACTTTACTTGATTAAGAAAAGAACATGTTTTTTCCATTGTTTGGTACGTTGCCAACCATTATGTAATTCTAGTCCAATCAACTTTTAATTGGTGCTGTATTAGTGGAAAGAGGATTTTATAGATGGGTGAATAGTGTGCCTGACTGAACAAGAGTACAGGCATGACATAGTTACTACTTGAACACCAACATATAATTGACATGGCATTTACATGCCCATGTAAATGTTACTGAGATCAATATACAGTAACTGTTGACCTACAAGCATTAAAATCATTTAAAAATTTGAATTATCTGATGTGCAAAATGTTATTGAAAGAAAAAAGTTGGTTTTCGCAACTATGATTCACACTTTAAACTTAGCTTCAAGCTTTCAGATTGTATCAGTGGTGACTATGAGATCTAGCTCTTGACAGGAAACCCGTTGAGATGAAGAAAAGTATATGTCACGCCAGAGTAGGGGTTAATCCACAGAGGCTGAGGGGACAGATGTTCTGCTAGGGGGAGGACAATGGAGCGAAAGGGCCTATAGATGCTTTTGTCTTTTTCTTCCTTAATGTGTTGAGCAAGGAGCAAGGACAGTTGGCAAGTTTTGGAGGGGGTGTGCTTGTGCTGAAAAAGATCTGAACCCTGGCTAACAGCTCAGAAAAAGAACTCAAATCCCTCCTACTGAGCTTGACTTCTTTTCAGTGGATTGAGCCCCCACATAGAACATGTACTTAACCGTTTGAGACAGAGGAAGAGTGTAAGCACTGATTGCCTCATATCCAAACCCACATAAATCAGATCTTTTCTCTTTAGTCTGAGAGAAATGGTTTTAGTATAGGTTTTATATACTATACTAGAACTGTAAAAGCATCTTGGATGAGAAGGGCAACGTCTGAAAGAAACACAAGCAAGTCCTGTTGCCTGTATGCTTGTACAACTCCTGAAGAAACCATGACCTGGATAACTGAGAATCTTCACAGATATTTTTACTCTGTGTGTAGGAATCTGGTTTGCTGACAATCCCAAAACTGCAGTTGGAATGAGAGAGGTGACAACAAAACCACACTCATCCAAAACTGTTCATTACACTGTGAAGGTGCTGCCAATTCAGATACTAATAAATAGCCCAATTTTTCCAGGAGAAACTAGTTCTCCCTTGACGGATAAAGCAAAGAGGTGGAAAAGGCCTAATGCTCTGTGTTCAGTAAAGCAGAACCACTGAAATCTACTGTCGACCTTGAGTTGGTCAATGTGTCGCTTCACTGTATCTTGCAACAGTGGGTGTTAAGCAGCAAGAACAAATATTTGGGGGAGATGCCAAGCCCTCTCTCGGACACACAACAGGCTTTGTCAGAGAAAGACGGGGCGGAACAACGACGCCATAGCCCAGTGTAACCCATGTGTCAGAGAAGAGTCACAGCAAAAGAGACAGTGGGCACAAACCCATGTGCACACACATAAACAAAGACTGACAATGATGATGTGCTTGAATAGCTGCCTACAGCTTGTTCAATTCAGGTTATTAAAGGTTAACTATGACTTATTTGTACCCTCACCCTATATACCTTTATGCAAGTGTGATTTAAGTCAAGCGTAAAGAAGATATAAGGTCAGCCAATTTTAGCCGACAAATATTTACAGACACTATTAAGGGTCAGTCACCAATTGACTGATGTTAGGTGATGTGCTCTGAAAGAACTAAACATGCGCATGTCCACTTGCAGGCAAATGCCACATGCACATGTACAGACTCACAAACTTTCTCCAAAATATGAACAGCTGTTTGAGGCGGTGGGTGACCTTAGGTGTAAGAGCTCTTGTTTGCATGCCATGTAGATATTTATAGAAACAACGTCTCTGCCTGTCTGAAATCTAAGAATGCGTGTTGGTATAGGCACACACGCGTATCGCTCTCATGTGTCCTTAAAATGTTTTCTTGCCTGGGCCTGCTAGTACACGGTCCCAGTTGGTATTTAACTCCCTGTACCTCTGTCCGTGTCAGGCAAGAGTTGTGAGCAGTGACCACGTGCGAGTCATCACTTCACTTTATCAAACCTTCTTATGGCGGTTAAGCGACAGGAAACTGCCTCCTCTCGGTTGTGAGTCACTGTGACTGGAAGTGTGCTCAACACTTTCATTCACATCAAAGAGACTTTTACTTCAGCATTTCTTTAGGCTCTGCACCTTGTGCGTAAATGAATGGGCAAGCGTGTAACAAGTTCTTGATTTTACAAATCGGAAACTCACTGCTCGTCATGATGTTCCATTGTACCCCTACATGCTACAGACATTGAGTCACTGGCAAACAGCCTTTGTTGCTCTTGCTTGACTTATGATACTGTCTGTTTAAATGGAAAGAATAACGTGTCTGCTCACTTACAGCACTGGTCATTTTCATCTGCAGTAGCACCTGCAGATACTCTTCGTAAGGGCTCAGCTGGTTCTCTTCATTTTGCTCTTCTTTTTCTGATTTCACAGAACGAACGCTGTCCAGGAAAACAAAAAACTCGCTTTTTCTGCGCAACATGGTCATGTTTTTCAAGGTTGCAAAAATGGAGTCCAGAATGTAGTTAATCCATCTCAGTGGGATATCACACAGGGGAATAAGTCTTGGTCAAAAGTAATGCAAAAACTGGATCTCAACACATCATATAGCCTCATAATTCCTAATCTAAGATCATTTTCATCATTCGTAGCACACAGACTCCAGGCAGAACCCAAGGTGTAATGAGAGGGAACAACAGAAATATTTGAACCAGCACAGAACCTGATTAGATGACGCTGTTATTAATCTGATTACTACACCTCCCTTGTAACTGCCTTCACCGCCCAATAGGCTGTTAGGTGGATTAATCGTGCTCGGCCAGCAAGCACACATTAGCCATTGTTCCTGTTGAGCTGCCTGCTTTTGTTCATTTTGGAGGATAAAGCTCTTTAATTCTTATATAACATTTTCCCTGAAATCAAGGAAATCTTTGCGCAATATGAGAGAACTGCAGTGACACTTTATAAACTTAACTGCTACATTATAGTAAGTGATTGGCTTCAAGTGAAATCCATCCCTGGTTATTTTTTTAATGAGTTGGAGGCAATCCAGATTTGCCTGTGATAGGCCAGTCCTGAGCCCATCAGACTGATAATATTAAATGGATAGGGCAGGTAAAGCTTATGGGAACTGGTGGATAAGTATTGGTACAATGGCACTGGCTGACATGGCGAGAGTATTGCTGCTTTCAGACATGCACCGAAACCAGACATTTTCCTGAAATTTTCTGAAGGGGCTGTATGTGAGAAAACAAATGTCTTGAGTCAATTGCTTTGGACATTTACCACTACGTTTCCTGCCAGTCCCCTAGTAACATGTCCAGAAACTGTCCAAACCTGACTCAAACAAGAATATAATTAGAAAATTTCTGTCTGAACCTAGCATGATGCAACGCTGCTTTCATCATTTGTGAAAGCCAAGCTCCAGAGTTTATTGCATCCAGTAAGGAAACACTGATGCATGGAATTTGTTGTGGGTCAAAATTTGAATTAAGTGTTATTGTAAATGACACCCCTGCTCAGCTGCCCTCTGAACGTATAGTTGCTATACATGGTTCAGTTGAATCTCTTGCCAAGAAACTCAGGCTAGGTGCTACTATGTTATGTCCCACATACACAATTTCTGCTGAAGAACATAATAAGTACCTGCTCCTTTGCCGTTGGTCAAACTGATGCCTTTATAATTAATATACATTTATTAAATTGAATTACAGCTTTAATGGATCTTGACGAATTTGGGGGAAATAAACATTCAAACAGGACTAGCTTATAATTAAGTGTATTTGCAAACATGATATGAGTAAATGAGAGACCAGATTAAACATAGCTGTGTTTTACACATACACCGACCCGAGCTATGTGTCTTGCTCACAGTTTCGCTTCATAAATAGATCTGTCTGATGCTTTTTCTGTCAGTGGCATCTCTTGGTGTAACGGCTCTTTACTCACAACAGCTACAGCTTAATGACTTAGCTTCAAATAACAAGAGTCAAATCACTTGCCTGAAGATGAAGTCATACAGTACATACTGCAATAGGACTCATGTACTATGTGGCCAATGTGCCAACCATGTATTGCATTTCTGTTTAGCTGTGTCCCAATTCAGGGGCTGCCTCCCTTAAGAAGTCGCTGTCTCCACAGCCCATGAAGGAGAGGGCCTTCGAGACCATGAAGGCTGAACGGAAATTTCACGGTCTTGTGTACGGAGGATTCACGTGATCCACGTCACCTTCTTGTTCTGCCCTTACAGCAACAGAGCTGCAGCCGGACATGACAAGGCAGTGTCAATGTTCCTTGGTGTTTCCAACTGCCAAACTTGACACTTACATTTAATGTTTCAGCATCAAACGTCTTGTGGCATACTGCCGCCGGAATCAGTTAGTCATTCAGCTTCCGAAGAAGACTGACCCTTGTTTTTATTTAATGCTGTGTTTGCCTAAATAATTTAGCTCATTTAGTTTATATACTGTAGAACGGTGTCATTAGACAAGATTGAAGTCATGCAGGGACGGCTAGAATAACCTTGGATTGTACTTTGTTGGAATAGTTAACACATATTAATATTTCCAGTAGCTGCTGTGGTTGATAGCATGAGTGATGGTAAGAACCATTGGGCAAATCTACAGTAAAGTGAACACTGTCTCACTCTTCCTCAGATTTACTCCAGAATAATGAACTCTAAATTAAATAGTTTTGTAGAATAAGAAAACATGGTTAATTCCTGGGAGTTAGGCTCGAGAGATTAAGATATTATATCGGATCTCCACCTCTTACACCAAACAGAGTTTGCTGTTTGAGTTCATCAGCTGCTTTTATTCTACTGAATGAAAAGCAAACACTTTAACCAAAAAGGACCTGGGAGGCCACAGCTCTATTCTCCATTTAAAACAACTACAGGTTTTATGCTGATGCTAGAATCTTTACAATCCTATTTTCAAGGGAAGGAGGCCTCCGAGGACTTGAGATACGTATAAATTCACTGTTTCACTCTGACATGCCTCATCTTAGGATATGAGTAAAGATGGAGCTACTTAAATGTCAAAAAGAAGGTTAGTCAACTCAAAGAGACTCAAATCACTCATTGTGTTTAATACACTTGTATGGCCCCCAGTGATTTCTAAGCTAACATACAGTATATTGAGAAGGGGTGTAACAACTGTAAAAAAAAGAGTTGGTCTACTGCAGTTCTGTCATCCTATATCGCAATAAATGTGTATCCATGAACATCTGTCTCAGAGAGCCTGGGGAGTGCAAGTGAGTCAGCATGATGTAAACAGAGTATGAGGGGGTTGGAGTAAATGCTTGACCACTCTTTGGCAATTCATATTTTCAAGCAGTGGAAAAAATGATATAAAATGTGGTAAAAGCATGGCTTCATGAGCCAGTTTTTACGCTGGCTTTGACTCATTTCACATCAAGCAGCCGTAAAGTTCAGACTGAAAATCTTAACACGGACCATGTCTATTGACCACATCTGGTACATTTGTAGGAAGCAAAACAAATGACCATTACTGTGACAAAGGCAGCAAACCCAAGTGTTTCTTGGCCTAAGAAACTTTCTCTCACTTCATGATCACAAAAGATGACAGATGGAGAACTGAAATAACAGAGGCAGTAAAATTTACGCTAGTATCTTTAGCACTTTGGCACACACAGTTGCAGACTGTGCTGTCATAATAATTTGCTCTCAAGAGGTAACGTCTGCACAAATAAAAGAAAAGAAAAATTCGGATTTCATTCAGGCAAAACACACCTTTTTCTTATTTCCTTTAAATTTCGGGAAAGTTTCCTGCTCATTTGTTACTTAATTCATGTAGAGTTGAGAATGTTTGAAAAACAGTTACTATAATATTTCTTGTATATATTCAAACCACATGTGAGTACAATGCCATTTATTTTTCTTGACTAAATAAACTCAAATGCTACTAAAACACATTTCATTAGTATGTGTTTTTTTCAGATTTCTTTGCATTGGTTTTTCTGTAGTTCAATATCATAAACTGTATAAAGATGGATGATGCATCTCCACTTCCTTCCAGAGTCTGGATGGAGCCGCATTATTGAGGTCCAGTGATACACGCGCTTGACCATCAGTCTCAACTGCTAGTCATGACATTTGACTCCATTTTTAGAGCATCAACTAACTAAAACCAAACTTATTGGAAAAATAAACATTCGAACAACACAGGGAAACCATCTTTGAGATGTAAAATGTAGTCTGCTGGATGTCCAATCCACTAACATAGAGGAGGCTGGGTTAATTACCTATACAGCCAGTCACCAAACCGCAACCGAGACGCTTTGGCTTAAGCCGTCTAGCCATCATGTCATCCATCTGTATATACAGTCTGTGTTTAATACTTTTGTCACGCTACTCACATGCTATCACTGCCATTACAACTTTATAATAAGCTACACTGTGTTGCCTACAATGAGCAGATGTTTCAAAGGACACACTGAATAAAAAAATGCAGCATCCTCCACTTTGAATATCGACTTAACAGCCAACAAAGCAGTAGCATCTCTATGCTAGTGTTACTCCATTACTCTGTTAGGGGAAACAAACGACACTAACAGGATGTAGTACAATACAATAGTAATTAGGAGAACGTGGAAGTGTGTAAGGCTTTAGGTGACAGAATGCCGGTGGTCATGTGACTGAGGCCCATCAAAGCTATAATTTCTACTGTCGCAGCAGTGATTAAAGTCTGATAATACAAACAGATAAAAGGCCATGACTAAAAATTAGAGGCTTCAGTAGTCTGGCGGGAAGGAATGAGTCACCGTTTCACAGGGAGGATGACGATATAGCTGACCTCACCTATTCAGTTTGGAGGAAGTAGAGGGACTACACTTGGACAGAATATCTTTATTAATCGTGGAATAAAACATAGAACAATAGACATATATGCCAGTCACAAATCCAAGAGCGCAAGGAGATCTCTTTAAATATCTTGTTTTCTTTACGACCAACACTGAAAAAAAACAAAGAAATCCAAGTCACTACAATGTTAAGACACTAAAAAGCTGGAAGCTCTCCCACTCGAGAAGCTGTAACTATCAAATTATGGGCGTTTTTGCTTTAAGGAAATTATTTAATGACTAATTTGATGATCAAACCAGTTGCCAATTTACAAAACAAAAATGCTTCTTCATGGCAATTCATCTGCATATCAATTACACCTGTCATTGTGACCCTTCTCTGCTTGAATACCCCATCACCCACCCCCTTTTTCGGTCTCCTTTATCTCTTCTCTTTACTCTCCAGGGTGCAGTCTGGAGCCTTCAGATCTAATGTGCATTCATTCATCTCCGTTTTACCGTCACACTGGAGCTCAAAGAATAGAGGGGAGGAGAAAATGAGCTTGGGGTAGTTTCACTGAGTCAGCAGGTGGGTGGAGGTGAGGGGGTGAGGGGGTACAGGTCTGTCGAAGACTGCCAAATGTTGCAGTCTCTCACCCCCTCCTGAGTCCTACACACTGACAGAAGGAAACAAACTAGCTCGGGTTTCAGCTCTGGAAGTGGCCTGAATGTCAAGTGAGCAGCAAGAGATGAGGTTGAGAGGGGGGGGGGAATCTCAGTCTAACACCAGGTTTTATTTAAATGCTCAGAATAAAACTCTACACCAGGAGATCTGCCCTGACGCCTCACTGCCGTGCATGCATGGCTAAAAATCCATGCAAACAAGATAGACCACGAGGTTGTGACTGACGTTTTCTGTCTGTGGCCCCTCTGGCAAAGTACTTAATGACAAGAACAAAAACGAGTGACATTTAAAAGGCTTCTGTGGACAATACCACTTTCCCTTTACAATTACATCAGGGTCGATGGGCAACAGATTGACATGTGCATACAATTCAAAAGACGAGAGAATTTGTCCCTGGTGGGAAGACAGATATTCATGCCTCAGCTGATGCTGAATAAACAAAGTAACGCACCATCTAACCGTCAAAGTAGGTCCAGGAAGGGACCACCCATGCGCCAATTCTGATGACCCCTCTGCTGGTTTAACTCACCTTAAGCAGCTGCTCTTTGAGAAGGGTTTCAGGCTTGTCCATGTTGCCTCATTAATAATTTGTGTAGCGTAAATTCACCTTTACATCCTACAGCTGAGGAGAGTTAGGGAACTCCTGTTTGACACTGGGTGTGAAACAAAGTTTACATCCTGTTCCCAAATCATACACAAGAGAAGTGAAACTTTCAAGGTGTGTCATAGGTGTAGTAGACACATTGTTTGACACAAAGCAAGATTTAACGTAGATTTTCAATCTGATCTGCTATGTGTGTGTGTGTGTGTCAATGTGGCACAAGCACCTGTCTGTTTGATTTCCTCTCACGATACAAGTTTGGCCTGGTTAGTAGCACCTAGAGCTGCTGCTTACAGTGCCAGTTCTAGCACTGACATTCAAGCCCCTAAAGGAAATACTTCTGAGGTGTTGCGGTCTCCCTTTCTTCAGGCTTCCTTCGAAACATTTGAGCCTGATTTAGAATGGTTAACTTCAGTGTGTAATGCCTCTATAGTCAATTACAATATACTCATTTCAAAGTTTTCCCCTTTTTTTTTTTACTTCTGTTCCGCAGAGAAACAGTCATACGTTTCACCACATTCAACTTCCTTCTTCCTGGTAGCGTTTGTGCATAAAAGACTGGACGGAATTTGGGGTCCTTTCTGTGCATGCTAGTGTTATTGGTACTGCTTGCTCAAAAAGATAAGTGGCATTTCCTAAGAATATGACCAAAACTCTGCTGTTACAATGTAATGACACCACCTCTGTTGGTGCCATGTTGGTAATGATGGGACAGTGATGATCATAATTTTCATGCAAACATCCCCAGAGTCTCTCTTTACGAAAACAGTGAAGACTGTTATCAGTGCCGTGATGTTGCACCAAAGGCATTTGACTTTTTGGAGTCCATCAACTGAGTGTGGCGCTTTACGCATGGTGACTCACGAAGCCTAAACAATAAAGGTCCACCACACTCATTTCTGTTTATGCCTTTGTTTATGTGAATGTGAGCGCTCTTTTCCAGTCATTTCCCAATCCCATATTCATCCACTCAAATGGGCTATTCTTGATCAATGTAATTTGATTCAGTTAAGCTCAGACTCAACATCAATAAAATTTCAATTCCATTCTATTATACAGTTATGGGGAAGAATATCGCTGCGTTTGTGAAACATCTGCTCATCTGTGACTTCACTCACTTCCCTTTTCAATCCTCAAATGTGAGGATTTGCTGTTTATTTGTGTTTTACAGAATAAACTATTAACTACATTTTCTGTGTTCTGGACTGTTAATTGAAAAAAACATGCATTTGAGACATTGACTTATATTTCTTTCATAAACTGTTTAATCAAGAAATTAACCTGCAGATTAAATTTTAATAAAAATATTTTTTTGTTGTAGCCCTAGTAATATTAACTTGTAGCCTTAATCACAACCCACAACATCCTGCTCTTGCACTGCATGTAAGTGAGGGTGCTGCTACAGTGCTGATAAGATTTAATGTTTAGGACAACAAAAAATAAACAGTGTGCCCTCTGCAGTAGCAACAGCCACCTGTAGAGTTACAGCTCAGCAGCACTGTAAAGGGAACTAAGATTAAAGCAACAAGTGTCTGGATTCCATTCAACCCGCAAAAGGAAAAAAAGCCAGCATCTGGTTGTAATACATTATTCTCTGCACAAGCTCGGGCTCTGTTTTAAAAAAAAAACTTGCACACAACGTTTTCCAGACTCAAGGTACACATGAAAGCCTGTAAAGTACCTCAAGGCTATGTTCGCTTTGCATGACTACCTGGGCTGCAGCGTTTCTCGGTCAAGCATTGCAGCAGTAAAGTAAAACTACACTGGCAACACTGGGAAAATGCAAAGAATGTGGGGCACTGGTGGTTTTGTCTGTGAACTCTGGACCAGGTAAATTACCGGAGAATTAAGGGAAGTGCCTCCCCCATCCCTCACTCAATTGTCTCCCCTTTGCTGCTTGGTAGAGGGGAAACAACTCTAACTTAAGACAGCAGTTTTATCAAAGAAATACAAGTGCTCTACACTGAAAGAATTGTGATCAGGTGCTGTGCAGGATCATTGATGTTCAATCATCCCTATAGGGATATCCATTAAACTGAACAAACCATGTAAAAAAATGTTGCTTGCTGTATAAAGGGGGCAAAATGAGTTGAAGTAAATAAAATGTGTCCCCTCCCTCAGGTTCAAATGGAAACTCCATGGAGTAACTCATGCACACAAGTACACACATACTACTATTCAGTCACTCTGAAGTGAATCCTGCAACAACAAGCCAGTGCCTCTGTTCACCTCTGTTTCTCAGAACACAGACAGGAGAATGATTTCCCAGCGGATCATTTCCACAACAAAATAACAACATGGAACACTGAAACAAAACCCTGACAGCAGGAATTCCAACCCACCCCAACTGCTCATTATCAAGTCGTAAAAATAGTTTGACACACTCCTGTAATCTTCACCGTTACCATGCTGCAGTTTATAGTTTGTGAAGGTATGGGGGAAATGACCATTGATACAGCAGGCCGGTTTGATAAGAGCTAATACAAAGATCGGATAAATTAAGCTTTTCCGAAGTCAATGTAAGTTGGGTTTGGAAAAAAAAAAAAGTGACATCATAGCACAGGAATGAATTGCAGTAAGGTCATTCGGCTCCTGCTTTGTCTTCTAGTGTTGCTCACAAACAGTGGTATGCTCTGGTTGCTTGATGAATAAAATCAGACATTAATGAGGTGGTGACCCGGATTTGTGACATTTATAGAAGATTCATTCAAGCAATTATTAATTTGGCTTTCAATCTTTAATTAAAGTATTTACCATGGAGATTTGATTGATAGTTAGTAGCAGTTGGGAGTATCAGTGACATTATTATTTGTATTTGTCTGAAGTTCAGTAAATTATTCAACTTAAGTCTTGAGTCAGTTAGTCTAATTTGCTGTCATGGGGAACTGAACATATGAAATATAATATTTAGTTTGCTGTCATTCTTCAATGACTTCTGATATTCTACAATGTTAATGTTGGACAATTGATAATGTGTAACATGCTGCTATATATTTTTATTTTATTTTGAATATGTATAAACATTACCAAATTACCATGAAAATATTGATAAATGTGATCATTTTGGTCACTATACTCGTGATACTCATGTTCACACCATGAAATATCCAATTGCTCTTATGGTAATGGTTATAAGGTTGTACTGAACTTCAGATGTAATAAAATATATTCATTAACCAGTTAACTTTCCACCACTGATTTGTAATCAAACAACAATGTGGTGCAGGTAAACAGGAGAACTCAACGTTAGGGCTGGGAAATATGGAAACACGTGTTATCAAGATAAACAAATTTCAGTCGATAACGATAATTATCGAGATAAACTTCCAATTATCCTTTGATGACACGCTAAAGCTACACAGCATAAAATATTTTCCTAATCTGAGGTAGAATATCTTCTCACCTTCTTGTTTAGGTCGTAATCAATGTATTGATATGTATTGAACTCGTTATAACTCTATTGATCACATGACATTAGTTATTGTATCATCTCTTAGCCCTACTCATCGCCCACCTCCTCTGATGGCAGTGAGGACACAACCTGTGAGATGCGCCAGCTTGTTACACGTCTACCAGACGCTTACAGACGACAAGTGTCACCACAACATGAACACACACAATCTCAGCTGCACGGTGTGAGGGGGTGTGTGTTTGTGTGCGGAGCGTGGTTTAAAATGGATGTGGAGCTAGCTGCGTGTGTTTCTGGACGCCCCTTCTTGCTAACAACACCATGTTACACAAATATTTAGTGGTGGATTTCAACACACACACACACACACACACTAGAAAACACACACACACGCTCTGGCTATCACCGCTACAAATTAGCCCCCTGTCGGCTAACATGCCCGCGGGCTGAACATCCACAGAGCGGCGCAGAGCGAACCGTCGTTTTAGCGGCGAATGAAAATCAAAAATGGAGCCGCTGCGCCCCCACACGCCCGTTAGCTCCATCCATGTCCGCATACACGTACGGCTCTAGTGCAGGACTCACCCATAGCTCTGACCCCCAGCTCATGGTTTCAGTGCGGTGTCCTCGGAATAATCCACAGCTCGTGTACGAGGTGTTTTCAGTTCCCACGCACGCACAGGCGCGCACGCAGACCTAATTTGTGCCTCTGCGGTGTCAGTCAGCGGGAGAGAAGAAGCCCAAACCCCGCTGCTTCTTCTTCTTCAGCTTCTTCAGCTTCTTCAGCTCACAGCTAATTTAGTTTCTTCAGAGTCTCATCCTGTCTGATACAAGATGGCCAAGAGCTGCGGCATAATCTCCACACGGGGGGAGTCTCTATATGCTGCTCTGCTCGGCGCGGGCACCCGCCTCAAACCCAGTGACAGCTGCTAGTGCGCGCGCACAGGCTGGAAAAGGAGAGGTTGTTGGTGATGATGGTGGTGGTGGTGATGGTGGTGGTGGTGATGGTGGGTCCCTGCAGGGTTGTGCTGTTAAGTCTTCACTAATGCTCTCTCTCTATCTCTCAGTGTGGCAGCAGGAGCTCCGGGCAGGTGGGTGGGTCTCAAAGGTCACACCCATGGCAGATGTTTCATTGAGCAGCCCCCAGAGGGTCCACATACAAACAACTACTTTCTCTTTTTGCCCTCATCTCTCTCTCTAATAATGATAATAACAATAACAATAATTATAACTTAAACAATTGGTTGGAATACAGAAGGAAGTACATAAATCGTAAAGGTAATAAATGACCAAAATAGCCTGGCACCTTCCCAAAAAAGTACATTTTAGTTGATATTTAAAAGAACACACGTCTCAGACTTATTTATTATTTTAACAGTCAGAATTTTAATTCATTCCAGAGCCCTGGGTGCCTGGTGGCAAACCCTCTCTCTACACGTATTTGAGAACATTTCACTGAAACGTTTCCTCTCTCTCTCTGTGTCTCTGTAATCGTGCATGCAGCAGCACCCTAGATTCACTTTGCACTTGCCCACACACACACACACACAACAGCCACAAGCCGCCACTAACATCATACAGGATGTTGCGTTGGAAGGTGCAGAGTTTAGAAATCTTGCCGCTGCAAGAATCTGAAGAGATCTGTTCCGTCTATGCCTCAGCTAAGATGGTGATGAAACAGTTTCTTTCAGCTTATTGGCTATACCTCTTTATTTAAAAGTAAATATGGGCAACCCATCATTTCCGTAATTATTCAGTGCACTTCTATTTTAAAAAGTCTAAAAGAGTCTTTGCCTTCTTATATCGCTCCATCTTGTCCCTGTTGATAAATCTCTCCTGACAGGACAAGGACATCTAATTAAATTCCATTGCAAGGAGTTCCTGTATCTTCAAACAGCTCTTAGTTATTACCTCAGCCAAGGAGCTTGTGTTTTTACCCATGTCTTGTTTGTTTGATGGTTTATTTATTAGCAGGATTAGGCACAAACTACTGAACTGATTTCCACAAAAGCCTGGGCTTGGCAAAAACCCATTACATTTTTTGATCTGGATTAAGGTGCAGATCCAGCATTTTATTTTCAGTTCTTTAACTATATTTTATGGTAAATAAAGTCTTGGTTATACACTCGCTGATTTAAAAAACTATTTCTGTTAAATATAAATACTAGACAATCATGTGGTCTTGGCTGAGGTATGCACTCTCCTGAGTGCCCTTCTCTTAGATTCCTTTGTAGATTCCTCAGATGCTGCAAATATTCGGAGAGCTGCAGATATATTATTTATACAAAAAGAAGACATTTTGGCCTCTCACAGTGGGAATATCACATGTTTATGTAAATAAGTCAATGCTACAGCGTCTGATGTCATGGCTCAAACAGCATTGAGTCTTTGGTAATGTTATTGGTGACACCAGCTGATGTCTGCTGTGAAAAAAGGCCTTTAAAGTCAGTTACCTCCATGTACTGTGTTTATATTCCTCAACACGTGATCTAGACATGATACATACACCTCAGTTGCAATCATCATGGCCACCATCTTTACTGTGGTGGGTTATGGTCAGTTATCTGGCCAGTATTACTACAACAACACCACCATCTAGTGGTTAGATGTGTACAAAACAGAAAAACACCACAGGGAGCATTACGTGCAAGAGAAAGAATTGCAGAAATAAAGGCTTTTTGATGAATAAACACAGAACACAACTAAATAATAAACAACGACACAACTTCAGTTGAATATTACACAAATTTAAAGCAAAGTAAGTTGATCTTTTGAAATCACTCAGTGAAATTACTCACTACCTGAAACAGCTCACCTCATCAGGACCTGAAATATAAAAACCTGAGAGGAAGTGCTCCTTCCCCTCTAGTGGCCTGTTGACAGTTGGAAGATGTGCAGCTGCTTCATGGTTTTTGCTTCCAAAACTGTACAGCATTAGATATGATGTACTAAAAACATGCCTTCAATAATCATTAACATGTTTTGGCACATTTCAGCTAATTTACAAGAAATCATGTTAACTTCATATTCCTGCTTACCACTTCCCAAAGGGAACTATATACTCCTTTTATACCTATATTGTTTGAGGAAGCCACTTGTTTCCATGCAGTAAAAATGCAAAATGTATTTGCTACAAGACTTCACTTGGCATAGACTGTTAGCAAGTAATAACTTTTGGGTTACATAGCCCTTTTTCATGGAAAACATTTTAACACGCGATGATAGGAAAGAAAACATGCGTAAATAATAAAATGAATGTTGGCTGGATTCCATTTAGCTGCTAATGTATATGCATGTGCAACCAAAGAAGTCATAAGTGTGGGTGGCAATAATGTTGATTATCAGCCTAATCAAGACATTTTTATATGTACAGTATATGTTGCAGCTGTATTTGCATTTATAATTGGAGATTTAGATTTAAGTGAAAACTTAAAAATACATATATTTTATATATCTTTTAACTGTTGATTACTTAAACTATAGGCACATTACAGCCCACAAGTATTACTGAAATAAAACGGCATTTGACTAAATGGATTTTTCTGCTGTCTTAGCATCAGTCAAGGTTGGGAGTCATTGGTAGTAGACCAACTTGTTTTTTCTACATTTCTTGGTTTGTGCTGTCATATAGAAACATCAGGTCATTTGATATAAAAAATGTTCTACCAACAGGGGGTGCTCAAGGATCGTCCGCACTGTCAACGTCAGACACAGGGTGTGGAAACACAAAACCACAAACTACTGAAATTGAGTATTTTGAGATGTTGAGAAATAAGAGTAAACAGCTCCTCTGAGAGCAGGAAGACCAGTGACTTGTGTCACATGAGATACTTTCATCATATCAACAGCTTTTACCGCCTCCTTCCAATGTTTGACATCATCAGTCGTGGCTCTTCCTCTGATTCAACACAGCCTAAGTAAAGGTTTCTGATAGCATGAATATTTGTGAATCCTCATGTGATGTTCATGTTGAACAGATTTATGGCTCACACACATGTCCTATCACAACAAGCCATGTTCATGAATAACCTGTTTCTCTTAATCACTTCTCACAAGGTTGAGGACAGTTGAGGTGGTTCGGGCATCTAATGAGGATGCCTCTTGTACACCTTCTGCTGGAGGTTTACAGGCAACGTCCAACCAGGAAGAGACCCAGTGGTGGGCAGAGAACTTGCTGGAGGGAGAGGATCTGGCCTGGGGACACCTCAGACCCTACTAGGCCGGCTTGGTGATGAGAACCTGGATGTGACACCCAACCACAACAGCTGGATCTTTCCCCTATCAGAGGTTTCTTTCCACATTGAGAATGCCAGCTTCCCAGCAAGCAGTGCACCCTCAGTTTCACCCGGCTTTCCTCTTGGGGATTCAGAACTTTTAGTTGAATCAGTCTTCGAATGTGAAGCTGGGCCTTTTTAACTGCCTTAGCTCAGGTATAGCTTATTCCTAAAAGGCCTCTCAAGAAAATATTTTATCTGCAGAGGAAAATTGAAAACTGAGACGAGCATTTATCTCTGCATCCCCGCTTGATTCCCCTGTAGAACACCTTCCACACTGTCAGGAAGAGATGAATCAGCACTTACTTCACAGTGTTGTCAGGAAACGTAATTGGTTTAACGGAGCACCAGCTGACACGGACAGGGATTTAGTTTTATAAGGTAAACTGCACATTTACACCTCATTAATGGACACCCAGAGGTATATCTGATAATGACTGCGGAGAGGTGAAGTCTGACTGCAGAAATGCTGGTGTGATAAATATCAATGGTAGCATAAATGTAGCGTTAACAGTTCAATCTGATATATCTCCTTAATTTATTCAGGATACTTCGTAACCATTTAATTCCTCCAGCGAGTTTTCAGCTTTTGCGGGTTAGTGGTTTAGTGCTAAAGTGCAAGCAGAAGTGAAAGGTGTTACAGCAGATTCCATTTATGGTGAGCAAAAAAGGAAATGGCAACTTGAGTCATATTTTGGTCTAATCTTTCAACAAGCTCGTTTTTGTTGCTACATCAGGTGAATGTATCGCTATGATCCTCTAAAATGCATGAAAGTGCGTTAGATGCACTGATGCACTACAATAATAATATCATTTTATTTGAATAGCGCTTTTATTTCTGTCTGTAGAGATTCTCATTGCTCTATGACACTTTACATAGGATTTTTGTAAAATAAAAGAGAAATCTGATAAAACCAAATAAGCATATATATAAAATACACATTACAATCACTCATTGAAAAAGATACATGTCATAAATCTTTCCACAAAAATCATAACTTTCATCTCCAACAATACACAAACACACAGATGACATAAGCACTACCATGCTCGTTGATATATTATAGTATAAGTGTATTAGTGTATCAAGTTTCCTTCTTGTTACATCTCCATAGCATCTGGTTTCAGTTTGTGTGTGTGTGTGTTTTTTTGTGGTCTGGGCATTACTCATGTTTCCTTATGGAAAAAGAGCAAGTCCCCATAATGTAAATCATTACATTTTAAGGTGAAAACAGGTTCTAAGGTTAAGTTATGGTTAGGCTTGTAGGTTAGAGCAAGTTTCCAGGAAATCAAAGCAAGTCAATGATATGTCCTCTGAAGACACAACTGTGTGTGTGTGTGTGTGTGTGTGTGTGTGTGTGTGTGTGTGTGTGTGTGTGTGTGTGTGTGTGTGTGTGTGTGTGTGTGTGTGTGTGTGTGTGTGTGTGTGTGTGTGTGTGTTGCACCCAATCTCCACAGCCAAACCTCCTACTTATACTCAGCTCCACCACCTCCAGTCTTCCGGATCATGTTCTCTGCGACCAGTTAGTGTTACCCTCCAGCCTTGTGTTTTCTCTGGCTAATTCTGAAGCTATTCCTGCTATTAATTCAGTTTTTCCTTGTTGCCGGCCCCAAACCCCTGGCTCTCATGCCATTACACAGATTCCCTGCCCACAACTATTTTCCAACAAAAACCTAATTAACTTATTCCCAGTCCATGTTCCCAGCTCGATACTGTGCTTGGGTTCATTAGTTTACAGCCCACATTACTTCTGTGGATTATGAATCCAAACAACAGATTTTTCAGGCTAGATAGTACATATTGTATTTCATAAAGAGGGGGTTCCCAAAAAGTTCAACCCATGACCCCCAAAATAACCGTGCCCGAAACTTGGGACGCCAATAATCTATAAATATATTGATTTGAGCAACTTCACAAAGTGTTTCATGTGGTGCTGTAAATTTACCTGCTGTAACTGATGCTGTTGCTAATCTGTCATCATCATAATCATGGAGATAAAGAGAATGATTGCTGGTGATTATTTGCATGGTTTTATTTTACAGTTAATTAAAATATTTTTAGCTTTTGTAACAATACTGGCAAAAATAAGACCTTTCAAAGAGTTTTTAAATTGATTTCTGGACATTATCTTTTGACCCTTCTTAAGTGTCTCCCCAAGGGAACCACCGACATAAAACACAAGTGTCTCCAGTTTATGCTTTGCTTAGACAGGCAGCTTTGTCATGGATGTTTGGTGGAGATACAATAGTTGTATAAGTCCATTAAAGATTTGGTGCATACTTTGTCAGTTATGGGCCCACAAAGCAAGCACCCCAGGGCCAGCCATCAACATTAAGACAGTGACTGATCCCTCCATTCAGAAATACAGTCCACACACATGCACATGGCAATTGGTGCTAAATGGGCTAACTTCAAAGTTTTCATAAGAAATAAGGCTTTTAACTAAACTTTTACTGTTCAAAAAAAGTTCCTGCATAAATGAGGTTTTATGGATCTTATTTCAGTCGTGATCACTTTAGTCAAATTCAATTTGATTTCAATTATTACAACAAGTTGTATTTGGTAGTATGACTCTGTTCTGGGATCTCCCTCTATACTTCCATGAGCCTTCATGAAAAGTAAGGCATGGAGAGCAGCAGCTAGAAGACCCTGGCACAGAGGAAGGCAACAATGAAAACTGACGTTACATGACGTTGATCATGTCAGATTCTGTAAGATAAGGAGGTGTTTGGGTGGAGGTGGGTTGTGAACTGGCTTTGCAGTGGAAGAAGGAAGAGCAGACAGCTAACGCAGCTTAAATAGAGTGTTGCAATATGAGCTTTGCCAAATGAATGTATAGGAGGGGATCAGCTGAGCAGTCAGCTGATGTGAGCGGGGACAGACATCTGCTGCTGTCTGCTAACTCACTGAATTGGGGCTGAGCTTTAACTTCGTGACCTGCCTGATCAAACACTATATGCTCAATTTGAGCAACTCACTTTATGTATATGTGTTTGACTTTCATTCACATAATCCGATATTAGACAGTTGACATCAAAGTGAGTATTTTTCTTGTAGTAGACAAATATGGGTGCTGTGTATGAAAGTTCGGGTGTTCCAGTGTGAACAACCACTAAGTTAATGACGCACAAAGTGTTACTCCACAACCATAGTGTTTCTTCATCATCCGTATATCACCAACTATTGATTAACAAATCAAAAATGTAGTTGGGTGTAAATTTGAGGCTTTTCTCAGAACTTTGTGCACATATCTTGGAAGCAGCCTCTCTTACAGTAAATGTTGATCGTCTCTGTTTTGTAAAAAACATTCAAACTTGATCATGACTCCATTCAAGCACAATTATACACAAAACCACCAATATATTAAACAAACGTATTCACATTGCCACTACATACAGTTTACATGACCAACACTGTCAGACATGTCAACTCTATACTGGCACAGACACAAACTGTAATGTCAGTTTGATCAATCACTTAATCAATCCTCAATATCTGTCACACAGGTCCACATGTGCCGGTATGGCAGTATGTTGGTCTGACAGGATAACACAAAAATCATAGGAAACCATGAAACTTGGAGATAGGATGTGGTATGGATTAGGGAAGAACTCTTTAAATTTTGTTGCAGATCAAGATCAGAGGGTGGATGTTATGCCCTCAGGCTGGCGCTGTTATGTATGAGCTTCTAAAACAAATCATTACTCTAATTCCTTCTGCTATCAGGTTACTAAATGCTTGAAGTTGTTGATTTGCTCGCTGGTCACTGGCATGTTTATGTCTGATTGTGGCTACTAATTCATTCATTATTTATTTACATGAATGGGTATGACTGTGTAGCGATTTACCCTTCTGGGATTAAAAAGTTGCCTGAATCAAACTAAAACAGTTTTGATCCGTTGACTGATTTTTAAAGGGCAATCTTTAAAACCTGTTTGTTTAGTCTCCATCACGCTCTTGCTTCTGATTATTTCACAAAGAGGTGCACATCAGCTGTGCCTGTTCTCAGTAGACTGGTTTCAGCCAATGATCAGGGTAACTACACATATTACAACAGGATTAACGACCCATTCATCCTAATCTTCCAAATCATGTCAAGTAGAGCTCCTCCACATGGGCTGAAACAACATAGTCAAGACTACCGGACAGAGTGAGATTACAGCCAAGGATTGGATTATCACTGCTAATCCATTTAGACATAAGTAATCGGCCGCCAATCTGGTCTGGACAGCCCTTTTGGAGAGAGTGAAGCCACATGGGGTGAATAAAGCAAAGGGACATTTGGATGTTGGGTCAAACATCAAGTATCCTGGAAAAGGAGGAATTGCCAGTTAAAGCAAACAGGTAAAACTAGTTCGATCTATTCCAACAACCAGATTGCATTGATAGTGGGTAGTTGTGTTGACGTCAGAACGGTCCAGTAACCGGAAATGGAAGGGGGAAAAAATACAACTGATGACGTGTAGACTCCTCCTCGTGATGCCGTTTAGCAACAGATGAGCTTCACGTTCATTTCTGGGCAGCTGCGGACGAGCCTCGGTACAGCTGCTGCTGCCGTGCCCGTAAAGGAGTGCTGTTTGACGGTGTAATGTTCGCCCGGGTCCCGGCGCTTCCCTCGCCTCTCGCACCGTAGCCCTACCGGCGTGCTAACGGCTTCTCCACCCCCCCCCCTCCCGTCCAGAGCCCCCTCGTGTGTTCCCGCTGTCAGTGGCGAGTTGGTCGGTGCAGCGGCGGCTCGCTATGGACGCGCTGTGGGTGATTCCGCTGCTGCTGGTGCCGCTGCTGATGTGGACCAGCAGCACGTTTGTTTTCTATTTCAAAAAGTGCTTCTATGTGGCCTGGATGATGGTCCTGGCGCTGGTCGCCATCCCTCTGTGCATACTGAAGAGCGGCGGCAGAGACGTAGAGAACATGAGGTGAGATTTTTTTTGGGGGGGGGTTTTGCGTAATGAATGCCACACGTCCAGCTGCTAGCCCCAGCGTTAGCCGGTTAGCCGGCGAGCTTACTGGCTAGCCGCGGGTTGATTTTAAACATTCAAATATATATATATATATATAAGATATTAGCTAGAAATAACAGCGTTTTCGTTGCAGAGCTTGTAAATGATGGTACATCACTTCTCCCACAAGGAGCCTGTAGTTTAAATACATGTCTCGCACTGTAGAGGGAAACCAAACAAGTCAAGTACTTGATGCTTTTAAATCACACACATGCTAACATTAGCCCCCCTGACTCCCCGGCTTTAGCAACGTGTTAGCTGAAAACAACACAGCTAGCATTGTCGTGTTTACCCTCATTGAAACCAGCTCAGCTCGGACTAGTCCCAACATGGGTTCCTGACAGTGCTTCCCTTAAATAACGCTAAATAACTACCAAGAATGCCTGGTGGTGTTAGCTGAGTTACATGAGCACATCTGCCCACTGAATGCCACCACGTCCCATCACTCTCACAGGCGCTGCATGTGGTGAAACTGGACACCATGCTAGCTAAATCAGTTTAACAGTGTAGCAAGGTTGTCACCTCGAAATTGAATTGGCAAACAATCAGACCAACATCCCTCCAGTAAATCAGACCTTGATGGAGCCTGTGATTGTTCAGTTTTGTTTATTCAAAGTGTCTGAATGACACTGTCTTTTTGGTGGTGTTGGGTAATATTTACATGTCTCTCAGCCTTCAGTTACTTGTATGTGAGGGGCAGATTAATAGAAACTTCTGATTTTATACAATCCAGTCTAATGCAGCACCACTTACAACTACCTCTCTCCAATGGTCGATAAGATACTGTAGATCGGTGGTTCTCAAACTTTTTCTTGCATGCCCCCCTTCAGAAGTGGCAAAAATTTCAAACCCCTTGAAACAATCTGGTTTTTCATTAACAATAATAGGGGAAGCAACTGATTAAAAAAGGATACCAATTGAGTTGTATGTAGGTAAATGTCAACATGGCAGCATTTATTTGCTTATTTTTCTTCTGTAAATCACATGACTGTAACTTGGTGTTTTTTCCCTGGTCATCCATGCCCCCCAGTTTGAGAACATCTGCTGTAGATGCAGATTTGAGCTCCATATGAAAGACCCCTCAGCCTTACTACAGGTGTAAATAGATTATTTCATACTTGACACACACTGACCTAGTCAACCGATATCTGTCCTGTTAGGAATGTAGTACGCCTTGAGGGTTAGTGCCCACTTTGTTGTGGGGGGTGGGGATTTGTTGTTTTGGTTAAGCCTAGATGGCAAGGATGAATTGCTGAACACAGATGACTGCATTCCAGTAATTACCTTGAATAGATGGATGCCAGATGGCAAGTTCCCCTGGGTTACTTGGGATAGTTATGAGGTCTATCCTCAGTGCAATCTCACTTGGCATTGGATCTGCTGACAAAAGGCCTGTCAGCTACAACAGTAGCCCGTGCTGCTCTTGGAATAACTGTTTCGCAGTCCTGTTACACGTGGTTGCGGTGTCATGTTGCCCCAGTGTACCGTTCTGACAGCTCAAAGGTTAGCGAGACCTGTTGACTTTGACAAAGTTACTGAACCGGGGTCAAACCTTTTGCACAAGGAGTGATCGATTTTGGTTCTTCTTCACAGTAGCCAGCTCTGGCAAAAAGAAGCGTAATTAAGTACAGTGGAGTCTGTCGCAGGCGTTGGCTATTAAACAGGTCCGTAAAACACTTGTATTCTGGGATGGAATAGTTGCTTCTCGGCTGACTTGGAAGACTTGAATGAGAACAAGTAACAAGCGTTTTACATGTACAGTTGGAAAAAAGGCATCCAAAGAACTCAGGTGTCAGTTGTGGTTGCATTTCCCTGAACACTCTTGTTGGCAAATACAGTGACACACAATCAGTCAGTAATGTGAACAAATACTTGAGGCCAGGGCTCCAATGGTATTTATCAGTCAGGATCTCATGACAACAGATAAAGGACAGACACATAGTTCTCTCACTCACAATTGTTTGAGCTCAGATTCCATACTGTGTAATGACTTCTAACACGAGTGGGAGACGGTCAGTGTTGCTGTCTGTTTGACTAAGTAGTGGTGTTGTCACTCAGTCTGTTGTACTGACCTTTTTAAAACCCACACTGTAAAAACTACCCATCTTCTCCCCATTGAATCTATCCTCTGCAGTGTCATTCTGATCCTGTGGCCATCCCCATGTCCTGAACAGCCCTCGGAACATTTAACACTTGATTTAGATTCACTGCTGGTGTCTTTGTTTGCTGGTGTAATATTTTTTGCATAATAGGTCAGACTCACCTTTTTTATCTGTGAGCAGCCAGGTTGCACGAGACCTGTCCTGGTATCTGATCAATCTAACTGTCATCATGCTCTGCAGGCTCCAAAGGAACTTATTTAGAGGCTGATAATGGAATGAACTAGAAGGAAGTCCAGTGGATTGGTCATGACAATAATCCAACCGAGGCCATTTAATTCCCCTTGAACACTGGATGAGTCATTGCATAACCAGTGGCTTTTGCACTTGACTGAGTGAGTTATCACTGTACGTCTGTGTTGAAAGATAAGCCAAAGACTATATTCTGGTTTAACGGTTAAGTTATATTACCATAGGGAGACAATCAAACATATATATATGTGCAAGCTTTGCTTAAAGTGAGTTGATTGGTGATAAACACAAGGGTTCAGACCTTGAAAATATTGTGATAATCTGTCAGATTTACTTCCTGAGAATAGAAAGCATTGTAAATCTATACTGTAAATCATCATTAATTGCCATATTTAAGAAAAAATAATCTTGTAAGTTAGCAAGGTCATCACATATGAATTTATTTCATATGATGTATTGTTAGGACATTATTCAAAGGGAACTGGCTATTTAATATGCTTCCTCTTAAAACATACTTTATTTAAACTTTAATTCTGGTGTGCAAGTGGTGAGATTTATGCTCAATCTCCAAAAGAACCTTTTCATGTTTGGTTTTCCAAGCTTTCCAAATTAAATTTATTGGTACCCCAAACAATTCTTGCCACCAAATAAACAAACAGTCAGACTAGTTTTAGAGAAAAACTGAATCAGCTTTACTATGTCTTCTGAACCACTTGTTGGACTGAATCTCTAAGGCCCCCTTTCCACTGGTCGAATAGCCCACTTCCATCTGCCTTTTGTCCGCATTGGGAATGGATACAATCGGATTCACTTCTGGATCAAATGAATCTGCAGGAGACACAGGTTTTTATCTGCTCCAGCTTCGATTGGCAGCAATGGAAACATAAAACCTAAAGTGCTTATTTCTTCTTCCTTTTCTGTATTTTGCCCGCCTAGATGCTGAAGCTGCACCCTTTGCGTTATGACACGTTTTAACTTCCGCCAATTTAAGAATCATTCAGTTGGTGTTAAGTTTGAAAGAGGGAGTGAGGTAAAAGAGATAAAAGTGAAACCACCATAACTATCACTGGTCTCCATGGTGCTTTCTTCTGTTGTGTTCCCACTTCAGAAGTGTTGGTTTCCAGGGCATTCATCACGTTGAACATTAAATATCTCCACTGGCAATGGGAATATAGCTTGTTTACCCACGGACGTATACCTGCTAATTTTGGTGTAAAGCGGTATAAGAGGTGATGGCTCTTAGTAGTTGTCTGTACGTCTTCAGTTATTGACTAAAAACATTATCAGCACTGGCATCAGGATGAAAAGTCTATTGATATGTACTTTAGTGTTTTTTCCAATCCTGTAATTAGTGTGAGCAAAACAACACAGAATTACCACAACCTCACTCATTTGGTTCCCTTCATCCGGAACAGGATATTGGAAATATGTGATTCTTATTAATGAGTAGCAGCATGCATTCCACATTGAAGTTGGAAATGTAAAGCATTTCTCACAGTAGCATTTAAAGCTGCTTTCATACATGGACTGAACTCCGCAGTAGGTGCATGTGTGAAGGCAAATTCCCGAGTGAGACGCTTTGCCGTCTCTATGGATATTCTCCGCCTGGCCTCCTAGTATAAAGTCCATAGAAATCCACACAGTGGGGCTGTCCTGCTGGATTCACTGCGAGCGACTAAAGGAAAGCTAATATCTCCCGCTGAAAAAGCAGTGACGTAGAAGACACACACAGAGATGTCAAAAGAGTTTGTGGTGATAAGAGCCGACACCGATGTCTGTGTGTTGCACGTGATCTGTATAGTGGTGTTAATACGTCACTTCCTGTCTCTGCCTACTGCACCCGGCTGCTTCACCTCTCGCCTGAATAATGTGGAGGATGTGTTGCTGTTGTGAACGCGTCTGTGCAGAGAACCTCCCGCTGTGTTGTGCATGTGTGAAAGGCAAACTCTGAAATTCTCCAGATCATGTCTGAAAATGGCTTTAGATAGCAAACTTATAAGAAAATTACCACATGAAAAACTTAAAAGGAGTTGGTAGAAGGCTTTTTTTTTTTTTAAACTAGGGCATATCAGGACAACAACACAAGCAGGAACAGGTTTGAGAGGGGATATGATTCACTGATGAGGAAGGTACATGGGTTATTTTTTGAGCAGATGATTTCTCTCGGAGTGAATCTAAGGGAAGGCCATTCAAGTTGCTGGTGTAGGAGTCCGTTGTGGGAGAACGGCTAGTTTGTTATACAAAGTTTGTGGTTCATATTTGCATGGGAAAATTCTTGCCATTCCAGCTTGGACAACGAATTTCAATATCGGTGCTTTTATTTATTTTCTCTGTGTGATCTTGTTTTATTCTTTATTTATTATTTAATATCCTCAGTTTTATGCATTCTTTGTAAAAAATACACTTTAAAGAAAACCTTTGTTTCAGCATCACTACATTTCAGTTAATCTTTAATTTTTCTAATCTTCAACTTACATATGTGATCTGTACATTTTGAATTTAGATGTAAAATCTGCATTCAGCTGATACCTGAGAACATTCAGGATGTGAGTTAGTTGCAAATTGAAAACAAATAGAATGAATCAATGATTTGCACAGACGCTTTGTTTCTTTAGCCTAATTCAAATGTTCCATAATTTAATGGATAGATCTACAGACTCATTAATCTTTGCTCAAAGCACTGTGTGGGACCACAGTTTGGATGTAGTTATTTTTTTGTTGCTACCATTTTACTGCCTTTGGCTCCAAGAGGAAAAAGAGTGAAACCACAATCAACAGATGATCAGATAATGGCTTGTAATGGAGACACAAGTCGTTCATTATAGTGTTGAATTGGTCTGGACATAAAATGCCAGAGTTCTCATCTCAGTCTTTCCAGCACCAGAGTTTACTGTAAGCAGCTGTACTCTGTGTGACCGAGGTGGGACAGTGCACTAGTGGGAAAACAAGGCAGACCTTTGAAAGTGTTGCAGGGGCTGAGGAGAAAATGCCATAGAGCTGAGGTGCCGGTATTTAAGGCTGCATCCACAAATGTATGTTTAAGTTTTTAAAATGCATTACTGTTGGTAAGTTTAGACCTGACGTCCACACCACTGGAGATGTTTAGAAAATCTGGGGTTGCGTTGTAGAATAGACAGGCAAAACTATGAGGCTTTGAGATTATGACAGTCCCCTGCATTCGCTTTCTGACAGATTCTTATCAGTCACGACTCAACTACCAAAGGAGAGGACAGAACTTTATGAAGACTTACATTTCCATTTCTTTGTCAGCCCCAGAAGAGAAATAACTTGTCTTACTTTTCAACAATGTTATTTATCATTCTTAGTGTTTTCTTTGAGTAAGCAACCGACTGCAGAGTAATCCATCTGCTTTCTGTTTACACTGTCATGCATATGCCCAGTGTAAATGAAGGGTCACATCATATTCTTTTTCAGGTGTGTTAGTATGGACAGGGATTATTACTGATATTGAGCTAAAATGTTTGTGTGGAGGGCGAATGTTAAGATTTTCAAATGAACACATTCATTTGGATATAGCCGTAAAGGGACCGGATCAAGTCCCACAGTGATTGGTGGGTGAGAAACACTTTTAAAAAAACATGTATCGAGTTTGGTGATTACCATCTCAATGAAAGCTTTCCAAGTCAGGCCAGAGTTCACTTCTGATATGTCTTAGCAGAGTTCAGATGTTATCTCTGCCTCTACAAAGGTTTTACAAGTCCAAAAAGATGAACCCTGACCAGAAGGGGTATAAACAGGAAACAATGCCACTGATAATGTTGACGTTTTGTTTTTGGAACCTTGACAAAGTAACTTGATATCAACAACAGCTGTAGTCTGTGAACTCCAGAAGGTTTTGCAATAAAACTGGTAAAGAGTTGAACATTGAGCAGCTGAATACCCATTTGTTTTTCTCAAGAGCTGGTGAGGACAAAGCGGAGAGTGAATATTCTGACTAACTCCTCCTGTCGACTAGGCAGCTGTTTCCCATAGCAAGAACATACGTTGGCGTTGTGGTGGTGGTAAATTTGTCGGCCTGATTGAAAGTTTGTATTCACCCTAGTGGCCACAAATCAATCAAATCAACTGTAAAGTCTTTTTTTTTTTAAGCCCCAATCTGGGCTAAATATTGTGATCATGACCCTCAACCCTATTTGACACTGGTATATAATATGAGGCATAACTTTCCTCTATTTGTTTCTTTTCAGTGTCTTTATAAAACAGGCAGATGTTAGAACAGTGTTTTTCAAAGTTATTGGAGCGTTGTACTTACTACAGGCAATTATCTAACTAACCAACCAAGAAACAAACAAAGCTGATGTTTGTTGTATTGCACGTTGTTAAGCTACCAGATGTTTTTTATGTTGAGACAATAATGACTGGCACAAGGTCAAATTTAAAGTATCTGGCATTTGTAGAATGAAAGATAGTACCTTATTCATAGAGGAATATTAAAAGCCTGTTAAACTCTTTACCTTTCCAGTGAGGGTTTTGGTTAATAACACGTAGCCTACTGCACTCACATGACTGTGAACAGTAACCTATACAAATTCAGGGTGGTAATTAACCTTTCCCTCCCTACAGGATTATCCGCATCCTGGTTCGTCACGTGAAGTATTTCCTGGGTCTGCGGTTTGAAGTGAGCGGTTGGGAGCATCTGCAGACAGAGGGACCCTATGTCATCATCTCCAACCATCAGAGTTCCCTGGATGTATTGGGTGGGTCCCGTACTACACAGAAATTAAACAAATGGAATGAAACTAACTTTTACGCAACAGTGTCAACTTTAATTTTAGCATATAAACATCCACTCTGATATGAGAGAAATATCATGGCATATTCTGAAACTGAAAAAAGGGCTTTCGAAAGCTTTAAATTTAATAAATGTTTTGTGTTATGGAAACCCAGTTTTGAAGCCTTGCATCATGTTTTAAAAGGCTGACCTTGTTTTTAAATCTCTGCAAATATTGCTTTATATCTGAGTTTTCCTTCAAAACCACAGCTCTCTTTTTACAAATATATTACAAATTCAAATTTGTCACTGTTTTCCCAGTGCATTAGTTTGATTTCCAGGTTTGAAACCTTATAAATGGTGATCTGAAAACTGGTGCACATACATTAGAGATGTTGTGAAACGTTTTGAAAGATTTGCCTACACATAAATATGTTCCACAGCACACATGTGGCGAGTCTCCTCTCCATGGCCAATAAAACATACAAGCTGCTACTGTTCAATGAAACTAACAAGGATGGTTTACAAACTGCTCCCTGCTTCATGGAAACCTGGTGAAGTGAATATTTCACAGTAGCATTAAGAGGCGTATAAATGTGTGCATGAATAGATGTAAACAACTTGTACTGTAAAGTGGTCAATAAGACTTAAAAAAGTGCTATATGAATACAGTGCATTTAACATTTACAGTTTTCATATCAAGGAAAGCAAGTGGAGGGAGAATATGCTCCTATAAGAATGACTTGTCTATGTTTTGGATGTTACAAAGTGGAAGGATTTAGATTTTTAACCCATTTTCAGTTTGGTCAGTGCTGACATCCTGTCTCTGGCTTGTCTGAGCATGAAGCAGAGAATGTCAGCACTCCCTTTTCAGACAGTTGGACAAGTGACCGTGGCCACCACTGAAAAATGACCAACGAGACAAAGCCGCAGTTCCATTCAAATGGAAAGACATTTGGACATCATACGCATGCCCGTCTACCTACCAATCAAAGTCAAGTATGGGTAGATGCAGCCCATGTAAGTGATGACGACAGGACGTACTGAAGTAAAATTAAATTACAATGAGAATCCCAAACTTACTTGATCAAATGTAAACAATGCATCAAAGACATGAACCTTGTTTCTGACCTTCAAAGGCAAAAACGCTGTTAATACCTTTCCTGATTCAGTGGGGGCAGGTCCGCACCGAACCTTTACCATTTACTTTAACTAAATGTGAAGACCAATCAGGTTAATCACATCCAAACGTTAAACTTTTCTGAAGAAATGGAGAATAACACGCAGCAGAGTAACAAGCACCCACAGAAATGATTTTAACATCTTATTTGTTGGTTCTGATTTGGCACAGAACACATTGATCAATATGTACAGCGCTTAAATAATGAATGCATCTCTGGCCAGTTCTACATTTACTGGATACCATTTAACATCAGTGTAGATTGAATAAGATCAAGTTGTAGCAAGGTTTTGACTCCTGTTTCATCCTGTGTTCATCTTTGATTTTGCATGTGTGGGCATGTCTTTCAGTATTGTGTCATTCCTCTCACTGGTAAAGCTCATTGTTGAGGACCGTAAATTAGCGGAGGTATGTTATCTCTTCATCAGCGCCTGAGCGAGAGCACTTGCACACGAGAGAGTGTTTTCAGAGCTGGTGAGTGACGAGGCCAGGCTCCAGGCCAGGGTGCTGACAGCAGGGGGAGAGAGGCATCTAATTAGTGCTAAAGAAACTCGGCAGGAGTCTGATTCGGCGTCCAAGTTACCATGCCAACAGCTACGCCCAGACATTAATAGCTGCACATAGTAAAGCTGATGTGATGAGACTGTTCGGAACTAAAATCCTCACATCACCTTTATAGTTAAGGCTAGGTTTTAAGCACTTTTTCTGATAGGATTTATACTTTAAAGTAACTTCTAGTATAAATGCAGTGAATGCAGCTTAACATAAATATATCCTCCATTTGTGAAGGTCATTTTTTTTAAGGTGGTGATTCAGGTGTTCTGCATAATTGATATAATAAGGTTAAATTATAAAGATTTAAAAAAAAGAGAATAAACATCAAGTGATGATGATCTGGTCCTTTTACTTTATAAAAGACAAATTACCTCCATACTGCTAAGGGAGGAGAACTTGGTCAGTTCACCGGTTGGTTCAGGAGCTTTAATTTATCACAGCTGCTTCAGGATGGATTTCAGGATGTTTGCAGTTTGAAGAACTGCTGGAACCAAGATTAAGTTTTTTCTCGAGTATTTAATCTGACAATTAGTTTGCCTCTTTTTAAAGTCTTTACTGTGCACACTTGGTTCATTCATTTTCTTAGACAGGTGTTGTGATCCTATTGCTTCAAGTCGGCTCCATCACATCCATTTCAAAACAGAAGCAATGGCTTACGACAAAATAATCAAAAAATGTACTTTATCAGACTGGATAGAGGAGGAAGTCATTCTTCTACTACTGCCTCGTCATGTGACGTCAACATATTCTGATTGGTTAGATGTGCCCATGTCGGAAGCATAACCTCTGAAAATCAACTTATGTCCTAAAAATAAAAATGTGAAAGTTTTCATTGACTGGATACAGCTAATTAATTACACAAAAACATGTCTAGTGTGAAAAGGCCTTTACACAACATGAAATAATTGGCAGAAATGCTAATGGTCTATACTGTCACATGTAGAGCACATGTAGTCCTTCATTAGTCACAGATGTTAAAACTGTTAAGGGAACAATCCGGTAAGGAACTGAGTTCAAGCAACAATGAGTTTCACCATTTCTCTGTTTCTGTTGTTTTAGCCCTGTTCCGACCTGGTATTAAGATAAGATAAATTTGCAGTATTACAGCAGCAAGAGTCAAAAAGACATCAGCAAGTTATAAGTAACATGTGATTCTTAAGTGTAAGGAATATAAAAGAATATGTAGAAATACAGACAAATATGAATGTGATTAAACTAGTATATACAGTGTACAGACAGGAAGAAATATATGCAGTGTCAGGATGTTTACAGTGAAAGGATTGCACATGAACCGTTGATATTGCACAGACAAATGAATATTGCACAGTTGAGACTTAAAGTATTAAAGTTCAGTCCATAGTGGCGGTGCATGTAGTTCTACTGGGAGCAGAGCTGGTTGTACAGTCTCACTGCTGCAGGAAGGAACGACCTGTGATGCCTCTCCTTCAGACACTGAGGGTGAATCAGTCTGTCGCTGAAGGAACTGCCCAGTGCTCGAATGGTGGCCTGCAGGGGGTGGGACTGGTTGTCCATCAGAGAAGACAGCTTCAACGTCATCCTCCTGTCCCACCACCTGCACTGGGTCAAGGGGGTATCCCCGGACCGAGCTGGCCCTCCTAATCAGTCTGTCCAGTCTCTTCCTGTCAGCAGTTGAAATGCTGCTGCCCCAGCAAACTACTCCGAAGAAGATGGACACATTAATAATTGTTTTGAAAGATCCAATGTCGACTTGTGATCAGATCTCTTAAGACAGATGGTAATAACAGGTCTGAACAGGGCGTAAACAGAGATACAGAGAAATGGTCAAACTCAGTGCTGCGTGGTGTTTTGAAGTCACAGTTCTTGGCAGGATTTTTCCTTGACAGTAGTTTTATTTCGCGTGACTAATGACGGATAACATGTGATCTACATGTGCTGTTAGTGACCATAATCATTTCTGCTTATAATGTCATTTCAAGTAAGGACTAAAATCTCCTTTTTGAAAACTTGACAAAGGACATGTGTCTTCTGTATGAATGTCACGGATGCTACAAAAATCAAAAAGTAGAGCGGCCTTAAATTGTTACAGACCATTTCAATTAACACAATAAAACCTCTGAGTTTTAAAGGGAGGGCTTGAAATACTTTTTCTTTCAGTGGAAAATACTTGAAAAATGAAGCAGTTATTGTGTAAGTAAGACTAGATGGAGATAGGGTAGGGGTTACTCATGATTGGCCAACATTGTGCATGAAAATGTTTCCCAAACTAATACTGTCAACAACATTACAGATTTGTTTCAGTCTTTAATTGTAATGGCTTGTTTGCTTTTGAAATTTCATCAAAAGCTAGAATGACATTTTATTTCTCTACCTGGTTAGAAGATAAACCAGCTGTAGTATGTAGAAGATCATATTTCTCTAATCCACTTTATATCTTTAGAGTTTTATGGAACTTTTAGTTACAGTTTTCATGAACTTACACTAAAATATATTTGTAAATTTAAAGTTATGATTTACCCTACAGAGCAAAGAGGTGCATGAAATTAATTGTATTAATGAGATTATAAATTATCTTTATCTCTTCGTCTTCCTGTTCCTGCTATTTTAATGCAGAATGTATTTAATTCATAGAAACAACCGTATTGATTTTGTTAATATTCTTATGTCAAATAACATGTATAAAATCACATTTACCTCATCTCTGACACTGTTTACAAATAAAGTGTTACAACATCCAGTAGCTCTGCCTGTCTTACGTCTTTAAAAGTTAAGATGACTGACCTTATTTTCCTTTGTTCCTCAGGCCTGATGGAGATTTTACCAGACCGTTGCACCATGATCGCTAAGAAGGAGTTGGTCTACGCCGGCACAGTGGGCCTCATCTGCTGGCTGGGCGGCATCGTCTTCATCAACCGCAAGAAGACGAGCGATGCCAAGAGTGTCATGGCTGACGCTGCCAAAACCATGTTGGACGACCAGGTAACCTGCCTGTTTTCAAAACCAGATACAGATCTATCAGTAATGATGCATGAAGCTCCATTTAAATCAGAATGGTTCACGGTTTGAATTTCAATTATTCTTTCTATAATATAAAAGTATGTAATGCATTTTCATTTGATAGATTTTTTTTTTTGGGCTGGTTCAGTGATCTACATACAGTATATAAGACCAGACATGCACATCCTTTATGTCCAAGATTTAGAACAACTCATTGTCAGTACTGTGTTAAATTGAGGGAAGCACAGCAGAAATAAATAAATTTTAAATTCAGACTCGAAGCTTATTTGAAAATCCAGAATACTTGAATTTAGTTTCCTCTGGCCTCATTTATCTTGAAGAGTAAATTTGATTTGTTTGTGTCGTATAACATAAAATTTAATTTTAATCATTAATATTTTCTTTTGTTTTACATTGTAAACTACGTTAACCATGATTTTAGATTTCATTTCTACATTTTTGGGGGGTGATATCTTATCTCTTTTGGGGTTTTAATAATACATTTTATTGTTAAGGCACTTTTCTAAACACAGTGCTTATTCAATCTAACCAGCACAACTCAACTTTTATACCTTTTAAATATGATGTCTTTTTTTGCAGATAGATAAAGGAATAAAATATAATAATAAGTTAAATCTATGTTCTTGTTGCCCTCACAGATTCGTCTGTGGGTGTTCCCGGAAGGAACGCGAAATCAGACAGGCGACCTGCTGCCATTTAAAAAAGGTGCTTTCCACCTGGCAGTGCAGGCACAAGTAAGTACTTTTCCTCTTATCACTTTCTTTTTTGGGTTTCCTTATCCTGAGTAGAGTGATTTTAAGCTGTCCTACATGCCAAGATACATGTGAGTGAAGTTTTCATCCTCTTCATATAGCCCTGATGATACTGTGGCTTGTTTTAGTCTTCTGGAAACTTCTGTCTCCTGAAAGACTGAGAGGTCATGTTGTCAGCATTGTGCTGCTTCTAGACACATGGGGGAGCTAGCAACCTTATGTGGCACAAGCAAGGCAACAGTGTGATTTCACCATGTTTAATACAAAACTGATGGTAGTCAAAGATGAGTGCACTCCACTGACTGCACACTTATTAGCAATGGAATTAACAACGGAATGAGTTGAAATGGTCAGAATAGTTTTATTAGTTTAGACCTTTTTCAAAAAGGATCAGCGCTTTGGTTCTGTCAGTTGTGTTTCTGTTCTCTCTGAAATGGTTGTTCATTCTACACAATGTAACTTACTCCCTAACTCCCAACAAGCAGATTATTAGAGGTAGATTGGTAATTGTCAGCTCAGCGGAAGGTTTCAGTTCTTCAGCTGACGTTTCATACTGCACACTCGGGGTCAGACAAGTGGGATGAATTCAAAAAACTGTTGAATCTGATCTGGCTACAAACTGCAACTTGTTTATCCCCCAGCAAAAGTGTTTATGACCGTGTGTGTGTGTGTTTCAAGTTGTGAGGCCATTATTTTGTGACTTGCTGATAAATATCACTTGTGGGCTGCTCCTCATTACCAAACACATTAAGGTCCAATTTTATCCCTGGTATAAACATCTGTCTCTGGTGATCCGATCACAAGTTCAGGTGTGAACGCACGCAAGACACATTGAGGAAACAGTTTAGAACCGATTACTCCACATTCAGAGGTGGTCTGGGACAATGGGTCCACATTCTTTTTGATTTGTGAACGTAAATGCATCCTGGGCCATATTGAAGCTCTGCCTGCTGACGTCTTAGGACCCACTGCAGTTTCACAATGAGCCAAACATATGTTGACATTTCTCTGTAGCCGGTTTCACACATTTACTCTTGAACTTGGATTTCATTTCATTTTGTACTTTCATTTTTAGTTGCCAAAGGTCAATCTCATGGCCTCATGAAGTAAGTGTATATGTTTTTCCTGAACATGATATCTTAAGATCAGCTTGAGGGAATGTCTTCAAATTTGGTACAAACATTCATTTGCACTTAAAGATGAACAGCTTAAACTTCAGTGTCTTAGGGTCAAAGGTCAAGGTCACAGTGAGGAATTTCATTCCATCTGGTACATTCCATTGATCTTGGTACTTGATTTGGATGTGTTTTGTGTGTTGGAGTTAGGTGGCAGAATAACTTAATTTGAGGTCTGCAGTAAACGGCCTGTGTTTTGGGCTTTTCCCTGTTGGCTTTGCTTCACACTTCACTTCTATGTGAATGTTGATGGTTGCGATCTTAGCATTCTCCTCTGCTGAGTTACTGTGCAGCCTTTTCCATTTGTACCCAGCCGGCCTGATTGAGTGGAAGCAGGACAGCCCCCAGGGGGAGCCACATTTGGCTCAGCCTGTCCCGTGGAAGGGCCACTGGGGCCTCGGGAGAGCAACTCGGCCTCTATTAGCAGTGTTGAAGGAGATGGTGTGTGTGTGTGTGTGTGTGTGTGTGTGTGTGTGTGTGTGTGTGTGTGTGTGTGTGTGTGTGTGTGTGTGTGTGTGTGTGTGTGTGTGTGTGTGTGTGTGTGTGTGTGTGTGTGTGTGTGTGTGTGTGTGTGAATATGTTGGTTCAGTGAAGCATTTCTTCTTGTTTTTTTTCTCATATTTTGAGTAGCTAAGGAAAAAACAACAATCAAATCCACTCTGAATCAGGAAAATAAGATGTGATAATGCAGTACATATTTTTGGATTAGAGATGATATTATACATTTTGGTGTTAGAGGTGATCGTACATATTTGAATAGTTTGTTAGTTTTCTCTTCCTTTTTGTCTTCCAGGCGCCCATCATACCCATCGTTTTCTCCTCCTACAACAGCTTCTACCTACGGAAAGAAAAGCAGTTCAAATCAGGTAAACTTTTTTTATTTGCCAGTCTGATGTGTCCCACCTCCCATAGTGGATGACTTGCATGCAAACAGTCACTTGATGTTCTGCGAGACGTCTGACAGGAAAGTTTTGTGCCTCCACAGGGACCATCAGATTGAAGATCCTTCCAAAGATCGACACAAAAGGGATGACGTCTGATGACGTGGCGTCCCTCTCCGACAAATCCTTCAACGTGATGCGCTCGGTCTTCCTGGACACCTCCAACTCTGTTCCCCAGAGCAACGGGCCCTCGAGGCACTGAACACTTACCATACTCCTGCCTCTCCTCCTCCCGTGTCCCTGTCTGAGACCCATTCCTCCCCCCTCCAGACCTCCCTGCTCTCCCCCACCCCCAGGTTGTCCCATTACCTGGCCAGGAAACAACAAGACACAGGTCACTTGTCATGAAATGTCTTGTCTCGTAGATGCCTGGTCCAGTCCGCATCTGGCCTGGCCATACAGCACAGTCAGTCCCGACCCTCACTGTGTCTGCAGCAGCACGCCGTGAGCGGAGTGACGGACGGACGAGCCGAACAGTATGGATGTGTGTCGTTCTTCATGCATGCCTTTTGGATGGCTCTCTCCACCCTCTACCTTGCTTTATTCTCTTGCTTCGGACGCCAGGTCTTGTTTGACCGCCATTTTATTTTCTTTGTCTTTTTTTTTTTTCTCCGTCTTTTGGCTTTCTGTCGAGCAGATGAGCTTTGCATTCTCTCTATTTCTGCTCATAAACGTCAGTGGCTATTTATGTGTTCTGCTCATGCTGCATTTGTTTTAGTTACCTTTGAATGCTCACACACACATTCAACATACCCGTATCTCCTTCCTTCCTTTACTTTTAGTGTCTTCTCCCCCTTTCTGCATTCCAGTTTCTTGCCTAAAGAATAAAGGAAGCGGGGTCTCTCCGAGCGTTGGATTGCGTGGAGGTGAGAGGTCGACAACGGTTCACCATGGACTCCTTTTAGTTCTGTCGCTATAAATTAAACTCCGCATCCATGTTGGCTCTTCAACTCTTAAGACCAATAGCTCCATGACATACCTAATGATGTCAGCAAGCGAGGAATTCAAGGTTACGAGATCCAGTGCAAAAACAATAGCACCCATCTGTACTGGATTAATGGACTGATCCGTTTTCAGTGTTGTGCGTTGTTGATGTACCATTGTGCTTTCTTTCAGTTTGTCTCCAAAAGATTAGAAATGCCCTGCGTGCAGCACCGAGCTCCAAAGTGTCTTCTGGCTGAATTTTTTTTGTTTTGTTTTTCTATTTATTTTCATGTCGGCTAATCATATTTTTTTTTTTTGTTGGTTGTTTTTCTTTCAAAGAAGTGATCACATGTTTTTTGCTCCTCGCAGGGAACTCACAAGTGAACCTATTTAAGAAGTGTCAAAAAAAGGTGATTTTCATAAAGTGCAATGTCCAACGGTTTCAACATTACTGTTCCAAAGTGCAAGCCACCTGCTGTGCCATGACAAAGTGGTTTCTGGGAGGTTTCCGATGTAAAGACCCTTCTACCGACTGACCTTCTGAATCAGTCGTGTGTTGACTGATGACCCTTTACCAAGAATATATTTACCTTTTTACCAATGATATGATGTGGTTCTTGCTGTAAGTAAAGAGTATATGGAGTTATTTAGATCTCAAGAATCCTTTTAACTTGGTCTGAACTTGAAGATTCACTAATTACTAACACCCCGACATCTCAGACGAGTTTAATTACATCAAATGTATTTTGTGAAATGTTTTTTTACTAATTAATATGGGAGTTGTTTTGGTTGTGATCTTCTGATTTAGTAATTACCTAACCTTATAGAAAATATCAGATTATTTAAAAAAGAAAAAAAAGTTGTTGAAATTTTGGCCTTAAGTTTGATTGGTGGTTGTTGTTGCACTTTGGATTGTTCTGCTTGTTTGCTTATAATTGTTTTAAATTGTTTGTACTAATGACGTCTATCCTCATAGAAGTTTTTTTTTGTTTACATCCAGGTCTTAAATTTCACATTTCTCACTGCCTTTACAATGTTAGTGAAATCCCTTATTTTGCCCATCAAACACCCTCAGAGAATGTATTTCAGCATTCATGATATTTATGTACGTATTCATTTTTTTTAAAGTGGGGCGCTGTCTTCCGTACAGTTGGCGATAAATCGAGGAAATGTTTTTATTTGAGCATTAATTGTTAAATCTGGACTGACGTGGTGATGTGCACACGGATCATCTTGTGAATGGGTTTAATCAATACTCTGGTTTTAAGCCTGTACACTGCTGTTCATCACTAGTTTTACTGATGCCTGCTGAGCTCCCATTTGGACAGAGCTTTGTTTATGTTCAAGGCTGGTATAGAATATACACCCAACAATAATAATTGTTATAACAAATCATTTTTTTCCCCCTTAGTTTGAATATATTTATTGACTTTTTCTTATCTGTAATAGCAGATTTGACCTTCGCAACAAGTGGTTTGAATGTCTAAAAAGTACCAAATTGGTTTCTTCCAAAAAATATGAATTGTACCATATACATTTTGCTTATGGAGTGTTTTATCCATTAATTTTATTGTTCTTTTGTAATTCAAACATGTGATTTGTGAGCTTTGTGTCATGGGCTTGAACCAAACCGGCTCTGCAATAACCCTGCAATTTTTATTTCATTTTTTTTCCCGTTTACAAACTAATATGTAAGATATTGGGAGGGAAAAAGATTCAAAGTATTCTGAACCTTAATAAAGCACTTTTCATGCTGAGTTTGGGTTGAAAAACAAAAAGATGACTTAAAGTTTTTTATCTCTGATTTTCACCAAAGCTATTAAAGTGTAATTGGCGGTAGCTTTAGATGGATATGAGAAACTGAGCTGACATGCTGCAGAGCCGTGAGTGTGTGTGTGTATGTGTGGTCCCTTACTGTATATGTGTGTAAATACACACACGGTATAGATGCTCATTATATTATCGGGTTAACATTGATGATGTAGTGTTCTTGATTTTCAGCTCTTCTGGGTAGACGTGAATGCCTTGCAAAAGAATAAATAAAGATTTTCTTTCTTTTCTTAAGTTGTTTGGCTCTCTGCTCTGGTTTATATTCAAATCAGTGACAGGTACAATCTAACTAAGCACAATTTCCATTTATGTTACCTGAGCATTTAGTTTTTTTTGCTACTTCATAGTTCTGAAGACGGGGGCGGCTGTGGCTCAGGGGTTAGAACAGGTTGTCCTCTGAACAGAAGGTCGGTGGTACAATCTCAATCTTCCCCAGTCTGCATGCCGAAGTGTCCTTAGACAAACACCGAACCCCAAATTGACCTTAATAGGAAAAGAAAGTGCTGCCCATAGATGCACTGTGTGAAAGGGTGAATGGCAAAAAAACTACTAAAAACATTTTACATCCTTCAAACTTTGCAAATGTTTCCATCCTACTAATTTACTTTTCTATTAAGTTCTACATGTCTGCCAATGCCTGTTTCACAAGAAGTCAGTTTTATGGATTTACTAGAACAATGTGACATTTTTCTTTAAAAATATTCGAAGCATCGTCTATTGTGTTTCTCTATTTTAAATTGATTTGTACACCGCCAGATTATTTTTTACTCATTAATGCACCACACACAAAGGTTATGCAAAAACTACTGATCGACTTCATGAATATTTGTGGAGGGGTGGGACATGACCCGGAGAATAACCCATTCGATTTCGGTGCGGCTCTGAATCAAGTTGCGGAGCATTTTTTTTTAGCCACTTTCTTTTACATTGTGAGATTTTCAACATTTTAATCTGATTCCTTAGAATAATTCATGGATCTTGATGAAAAAAAAATCTGGCATGTTTAGGAGTCTGATATTGATCTGGTTTCATTAGGGGGCTGTTGGGCCTTGGCTGAGCTATGCAGTCTACTGAGTGACGTTCTAGTTCCACAAGGACACTTAGGCACAGGAAATGGGGGAGACTGGGATCGAACTGCCAACTTATGGTTTGTGGGCGACCCGCTATACCTCCTGAGCTGAGTGCAGTGTTGATATTTTTATCTAAGTGAAGAATCTGAAGTCTTCATCCACCTCTGTTTAGAGAATATATAGAGTCGAGTTCAGTGTTAGACCTGCAGTGTTGTGTTAGCTGCATCGAGAGTTTGTCTAATCTTATATCAGCAGCGTCGACATGATCACATACCTGCAAACATTATTCAGTGATCCACACACATGTTTCGATTAAGACTTTTTTTATTACAAAATGTTACAAAACTAGGTACAAATGTCTAACTGAACATAATCATAATTTAAATAGATAAATACAGATGTCCACATCTGCCCCGGGCCTCCGACAGAGGACACAGCTGCACCGATGCAAAACAAACAAAGAGACAAAGTGGCCACTTTCACCTTTGACCCCTCAGGCAGGTTTGATTTAGAAGTTACAGGGATGATGTAAGGGGGAGAAACTGACCCAGACACAGATACAGTTACCAAATCACACATTTGACAGTGATTCAATGAGAAAAGTAAAATGAAGCTGTTGGGAATAATGAAAATCACAGATCGTTTGCGTCACAGTGTTAACACACACAGACCAAGGCTGTGTGTCGGCTTTCTGCCATCCCCTCTCTCTCTCTCTCTCACACACACAAACACACACTGGATGCTGTGGTGCTTCCATGGGTCGTGGGGGGAGATGTCTGAGAATGATGATGTTCTGTGGTTAATTCTCCTGGCAAGAACCTGCAGGGGGAGAAGGGGGAGAAAAGGTAAACACAATGAATTCTGCTCAGTTTTTTTGAATGAAATACATACCTATTCAATCAAACTTTATTTCAGGATCACAAAGGGTTTATAGCATTTAAAAGAAAAACAAGACATACAAGATAAAGCCACTATCATTTATCATTTCATTTAAAAAAAGGCAGCTCATATGTAGGACTCCAGTGTTTGCTGAGCCTGGATGAGTCGCGGGTGCATCTCTTTCTGAGCTAAAGCGTCGACGATGCTGCTCCCTGACTCATCCGAGCGACACATGAAATGTCTACATCCGATGTCCCGGAGGTGCCTCACGCGAAGCAACGCCAGAGAACACGAACAGTGGCCTGGCACAACGCCATCTGGGAACCTGAGGCACAAACCACGAGCCTGTGCATGCAAGTTCTCCACAGATGAGGTGCACCCGCCAACGTGCAAAAGGCAATAATTCATATTTATCTCTAAGAGAAGAACATGATACACTTGCTAAACAACATGTTAGCCTGATAATGACACTGTGGATAAATGTCTCATTCAAATCATCAGTGAGAAAATGACCATGGTGTTTTATTTCCTTGAACCATGGAAAAGACTAAATTCCTCTCCTCTCTGCTTCTGACTGTCAAGACATTTCTGTTTGTGGGATGAAATGTCTCATATTTTTTTGCTGAGCTGTGAGCACAGCTCCAGTAATTACTGCAGCCAAACAATGTACAGACTATAAATGGTCTAAAGATGATTGATAACAGATTTTCCAACTCGATGGTCTGTGTTACGTCTATTCACACGGTTGCAACAAATTATTGCAACAAGATATTTTAAAGACCATAATGAATTAAATTTAGGACCAATTCAATATACGACAGACTTGAAGGATTATCAGAGTCCCAGAGTTATTTAAACTTCCCCTATAATTAGAATAGAATAGAAAGGCTTTATTGTCATCGTGATACAACGGAATGTATAGAGCCACTCCACTTGGTGCATAAGGAACACATTCATAAAAAGAAAAAGACACAAGATATAACATGGTAAAATCAAGTGCCAATGATCCTCACATCATAAAGTGCATAGATTGCACATGGTTATTGCACAGTCCATAATATTGCACAGTTTACCATAGTTACTAAGGTCAGGGTTGTAGTACACAGCTTTTATTTTGTGTGGTGATCATTTGAAAATATGGTGAAATAGCCGAATGGAGAATAACATTCGAAACACCATGTTTTCCTGCAAACCCGGTGGTCCTCCGCTGTTCTTCTAGCGCCACCATGAGGTTGATAATTGTATTATTTTGTGAATGTCTCAACATCTACTGGATGAAAAAGCCATGAAACTTTGTGCAGACTCCTCAGGGTGAATCATTGTCTTTTCTTCTGGTGACCTAAACAGGTCGAACTTCTCCAGTATTTTGGTTTATGACCAAAAAGCATATAAAAGAAGCTTTAATGTTTTTCTAAGGTTCAAATTAAGGAGCAAATGTTTGATTTCACTAATAGTTTGATCCACTTTGATTGAACCATTTGACATATCATTGCCAAAATAAAGTTATTACAGTGCAGGCACAATATTTTATCATGTTATTGGATATTTATTAATCTGAGCTTTACAACATTTGATTTAATTCAATTATAGACAGCTGAAGAATTTGACTTTTTACTGACTGATCTTTTTTAAGTTGGAAGGACACAAAGTTTCAATGGCGTTCAACTAAATATCGGACTTTCCCTCCTCTCACTTCTACGATTTCATCTGTGCACCATCGAATGTCAGCCTGCGGTCACTCACATGTGCCAAGGCGCTCCTCCAGGAAGCCAATCTGCTCGCTGAGGGAGTCGATGCGGTCTAATTGCTGGAAGGAGTGGGACAGCAAGGTAGTCTTCTCGGACACACCCTCGTCCAGCGATAGTGGGAAGAAGCTCGTGATGGGGGCCAGGACCAACTGCAACTTCTGCACGGAGTGAGGAAGAGGAGGAGAGGAAGAAACAACTAATGAAAAATCTAAAGTAGCTCAAAAAATACTCATTTACCCTTTGTGCTTCTTGCACTGAACACAGACGGGATTTCAATGAAAGCCATAAACATTTTTAAAAGGCTGTTCTGGCATTTCAAAGAATCTTTGGTTTGAAACAAGAATTTTACATCAGACCATCAAAAAAGGATCAGAGGTGTTCATGGGGAGCACGACTGGGGGGAATCTGTGTGTGTGTGTGTGTGTGTGTGTGTGTGTGTGTGTGTGTGTGTGTGAACCTGTTCATGTATTAATACCTTTTCCAGGAGCTCCACTCTTTCCCTCAGGCTCTGTACCTCCTCCGTCACGTTCTCCACCTGGCTGAAACTTCCACCTGTGCAGACCATACAAATACAGACACATACATCAAGGTTTGAATCTTAGAAGTTCCCTTTGGAAATCCTGTGTTCAGCAATCCCTCTTCTCTCTTGATTCATGGTCACTGCAACGTTTCAAAACTACAAACCAGGAAAAAGGCCGCAAGAGCTGCAGGGAAGTCAGAGAGGAATTCAGGGCACAGAGCGGATATGGGAACGGGCCGCAAAACACAAGCCCGAAGAGAGGGGTAACTCGAAATAGACGAGGACTCATCCGTTCTTTCGGTTGCAGGGAAGCAGACCGAGCGTGGCTCAATCTCTCCCAGATGTGGCCCATTAATGAGACAAGAAGGAGTTGAGAAACAGGGTGAGGAGGAAAAAGAAAGGAGAAAGAGGAGGAGGGGTTGTCTGGAAATGACCCCCAGCAGACAGAGGTTGACGGAGCTGGAATGAGAACACAAGTGCTGGCCAAGAGCAGGGTGAAAAAGAGGGAGACGTGGAGGTGAAAAAGAGGAAGATGGAGAGACAGAAATGTTGTCCAACACTCCTACTCCAGCAGCAGCTCGGGGCAGTGTCAGAGCGTCGGGTCTGCTTTTAAACCTGTGTTTACATTTCTTACATCTCTTCAAACATCTGTGAACAGATAAAAGTGATGCAGCCTCGAGCGAAACATCTCCAATTACAGGCTTTGCATTTTTTACAGAGAGCTGAGCGGTGAAACTCCCACAGATAGCTATCCATCACTTTCAACAAGTAGAAAAATCTGTCATATTCTTCACCCCCTTCTTTCTGTGTGCTTTTTCTGATGACTCAGCAATACTGATCATGTTGAGTCATGGGGGGGAGCCGTTTCATTATAGATGAGGAGTTTTATTTTGTGTGATTTTATCCTTACGCTGATAAATATGAGGGAGTTTGGAGCCAAGCCTGAGAAATTTGGCGCTCTGGCACTATTATAGAGATATATTTCTTTCTGTTTTTGACATTACACAAGTCAGCCTTGCCTTCAGATTTACAGTCACTCACAATAAAAAAAACATCCCTCAGAGGTTAAAAAGAAGTCTTCTTTATTTCATGCTGCGTAAATTCCCAAAAGAGCAACAACGCTGACTGAGAACAGGGATTAAAAAAAGAAGAATGACCTGGGGTCCACGTAGCCGTGGAGGAGGAGGGGGTTGTGTTGTTGCTAAGACACACGGTCGGAGACAACATTGCAACATTTTATGGCGTGTGTGGGATGAAAATATGTCTGTATTAGCATGGGAGCTCTATTAGAGTCAGATGTTTGCTTTACTGAGTCCGACTGGTCCCCGTCTCTCGCCGCGTGGGGGCCCCGAGACCACGAGCCATCTGTCTGGAGTCTGCACCAGTCGCAGTGCATTATTACTCACGGTACGAGTTGAGAGTGGCATAGCGCGTACCAAAAGTAATAATGGACCGCGAAGCTGGCTGTGTTCCTCTCTTCTGCTGCTGCTGCAAGACACAAACTGTGTGAGCGCACGCCAAGGCCGCAACACGTCAGATCATTTACCCGTGTCGGTGTGGCCACCCACTGTTGCCTGGGTGGGAGAGGAAGGCGTTGCAGGAGGAGGAGGCGGAGGAGGAAGGCTTTGACAAGAGCGGCCGTCTCCGTCGAGCCTGAAGCCGTCCCTGCACGTGCACCGATAGCTGCCAGCTGTGTTCACGCACTCCTGGTCGCACGGCCTCCGCTCGCTGCACTCGTCCACATCTGATAGACAGGGAAAGATGGGGAAATAGGTTTGTGTATGGGAATATGCACACGGAACTTGTGTGCTCGTGCAAGTAAATGTGTGTTTACCTGACTGGCACTGGTGCCCTGTCCAGCCCAGCGGACAGGCGCACTGGTTGGGTCTTAAGCAAGTTCCTCCGTTCACGCAGGTTTGTCCACACACGGCTGTAAGACACATTTGAAGGGAAGTGTGGGAAAGTTGTGGTTTCACTGGGAGTATGTGGTTGACTGTCTCTCAGCTGGATGAACATTATGGGAACTGGGAAATGGCTAATTTGCGAATAGAAATAGCCAAACCACAACCTAAAATTAAATCTGTTTTCATTGTTACCTTGAGATAAAGCTAGGCTAGCAGTTTCTCTCTTGTTCCAGTCTTTATGTTAAGGTACAAGTGAATTTCCCAAAATGGATCAGCATTGTGTTACCTTGGTTGCAGTTGTGAGAGTGAAGCCTCCTCCAACCCGGGCAACACTCTGGGTAGAGATGGGAAGGTGACGTCAGCCTGCTCACCTGCCGGTACGCCACCGAGTACACAGTCCTGCGGAGACAAAACACAGACACCAGCAGACATTAGGGGGTTTCTGGGTAATCACGCCATCAGCGCCTCCATGTGTGAGGTGGAACCCCTCCAGTTTCCCCCCCCGCTCTGTCAGGCTGCCAGGGCGCTGATGAAAGAACGGGACTTCGGTGGAATCCAGAAACCACTGAGTGTTTCAGAGATGAAATGTTAATGGAGGGAGGGAGTGAGGGGGGTCAGGAGGAGAGATGCAAAGTCAGTAGTCAAATTTGAGATTTGCTGCAGTCTGCTGAGACTCTGGTATGTTTGGTTTGCGAAAGGAGATGCAGGGTGATAAACTGAGGCAAGAGGTTAAAAATCAAAAGTCAGAGTGACCGTTTCATCAAAGCGATGGGATTAGAGTAAGTGTCTGAGACCTGGCCACACAGTGTGCACAAGAATTCAGAAGTGAAAGTGAACTTTGGTTTGTGAGGGAAGAGTTTAAAAAAAAAAGAAGGATTAAAATGGAGGGAATGTGGAGGGGGAGCTAGAAAGCATCAGAGCTGGAGAGAGATTGAGAGTGTGTAAGTATGGAGGGAGACACAGTCCAAAATAAACAGAGCGGCGGTCTCTGCAGGCCGGCCCTTCATTTCCCGTAGTTACACAAAGTACCCGATATTTAGATTCCTCCCAAATATGTGCCATCATGACCCAGTTCTGAGCGAAACACATGTTAGTGTGTGTGTGTGGTCCAGGTTTTACTCATGTTGTGGGGACCTGAATCTGTTTACCACATTATGTGGACGTGTCTTCCTTATGGGGACAACAAGCAAATCATTACATTTTAAATCTAATGACATTTTTAAAAGTTAGGTTAAGTTAGGTTCTGGTTTAGTTAAGGTTATGTTCAGGTTCAGGTAAAGGTTAAGTTTGGTTATGGTAATGATAGGCAAAGAGTAACCATGTTACCAATGTAATGTCCGCTGAACTGTAGAACAATCATATTCTTCAGTTCATATCCCATCTATCCTGTGCCTTTTTGACTGTGGACTTATGTCTACTGATATGTTTACACCAGGGATCACAGGGAAACAGCATTTCAATCCTGTCTATGTCCTGTACATAAAGGAAAATTGACTTAAGACTTTTTCCAGCATAAACACTGGTTACAAATCGGTAAGATATGAATTGTGGTTAGGTTAAGGTTAGGTTTGAATTGGTTAAGGTTAAAGATAAGGTTTTGGTTGGACTGTACACAATTAAAGGAAGTCAACGCAAAGTCCTAATAAGGATAGCTGAGCAGACCTGTGTGCGTGTGCGTGTGCGTGTGTGTTTGTGTGTGTGAGGAAGTCAAGATCCATTTATGGCTGCTTTCCCTTCCTAAACATGTAGAGCAATGTTTACCTCTTCATCAAATAAACATCTTATCACGGTTTCATCAGAACACAGTTTCGACACAGTTTTGACCGCAGTCCTCATGTGCACTGAACGCCTGAACGTGCGGTTCAGCCAACATTATCTGTGTGTGTCCAACTCTGCTTGTTGAGCAGCGAGTTTGATGTGTTTGATGTGTTTGTTGTGCTGCTGCATGGGGAGAGAAGCTCGTCTTACTTGTAAGTGCTGCAGAGGCGATGCCCCTGACACACGGTGATGTAGGGCTTGTGCACCGGTTCAATGTAGGACTCCGTCGCCATGACAACAGTGTGACGGAGGTCTCGACCACACACCCTCCTCCTGCAGAAAATAACGGGAGACGTGAGAATCAAATATTAAAAAGTGACCTGGAGCTCAGAGTTTGGGCTGCAAATAGCATCTGGGTTGAGACGAGAAGTTTCGTCAGGGATGGTTGGATCCTAAATTGTTCCTGTAGGATTCAGAAAGCTTGAGAAAGTCCAGATTAAAGTGTCAAGGTTTTTTTTCTCTCTCTACATGTTGGATTTTAGCCTAATTGCTCCTGACTAACCCATGTAATCACTCGTGAATGTGTCAGAGTTAAGAGCTGATCTTTGACCTCTTTGGCTCCACTTGACCTTTCGGTTTATTTTGAAAATGACAGCGTGAGCCTGCGGACTCTCCCTGAAGCCGCCGGAGCTGTGGTCCCGAGAGACAGCGCACTCTTCAATATCTAAATGTCATTTGACCTATTTGTATACATTCCCGGCAGGAGAGAATGTTGAGTGGAGTGAAGACGTTGCTGAAACAAGCAGAACGAGTCTGACCGACAACACAGGAAGAGGAGTGAGTGAGCGAGCCTTTACCCGTGGTGAGCGAAGAACTGTGGAGTGCCCATCACATGGAGGATGAAGAGGGAGGAGGAGAGAAGCAGCGTTTGGTACATCGTCTTCCTCTTTCCCACGTTCCCCCTCGCTCCGGCTCTCACACTCGTCTCAGGGCCAGTTGGAGGGAAGAGGAGAGGAGGAGGATGATGAAGGAGAGGGAGGAGGAGGGAGGGGTTGCTGGATAGAAGTTAACGTCTCTTAACGTTTTCCTCCAGGAGGATTACAACTCCAGCTACCTGTAAACGAGAGGAGGCGAGAGATTAGGACAGATTTGGCACATCAGGGGTCTGAGCTGAGAAGTGAGGTGAACAAGTGGACAGCTCCTAAAAAGTTCCCACAGAAACATAAATGGAAAGTTCATTCCTCTGCAGCCACAGTACAAAACTGCTTTTCTTTTGAAGAGCAGTGAAGGGATGGACGGTGACAGTCAGCTGTGTCATGTCTGTGAGACCAGCAACCACTCTCAAAAGCATGAGTGCACATTAAATCAGAGTTTGTAACCCGCCACTCGTCTATAGGAGCTCTGTGATTTACGACTATAGCAGGTGAGGTAAGAGGGTGAGAAGCCGCAGACTTGTTTCTCTTCAACCCTGAATATGAAAGAGGCGGAAGTCTTCACGTCCCACTGTGAAATGAAAAATGTGCTCACATTAGTTGGATGAATTTGAGCTGTGCAGTAGGACACCATGGTATAACATAGAGCTGCTGCAGTGGTTTTTCAGTTTTTACTGATCACTTTAAAAGAAAGAGCAGAAGTGTTGGCCCCATATGAACCGAAGCTTGCAGCCTCAGATCTTTTATTTATCAATTGTGTCATCACTTTGTAACCGCTCAATTTAAAGCTGCTATAAAACTAAAGTTATTATTAAGTTATTATTTTTATTATACCCTAAAGTGGGACTTTTCCTTGAATTAAAATGCCAACCAACAATTGAATTACATCACTATTTTTATTAGCATTTCCTGCTTTGGTCATATTTAGTTTAGTTTTTACAATTAAATTATAATCTTTTAAGGTTTGCCATCATTTGTGCAATTTCTGAAATTCTAACCTTTTTCAAAATTTTTATTTTCATCATAGATTCAGTGTCTTTCCCTCGTGAGCCATTTTAAAGTCTATAAACCTGAGTGTGTGTTTGGGGAGGCGTGATCTTACGTGTTTAGTTGCACTACATCCTCAAGTCTGAAACCGTTTTATGAGCAGCAGTAAAGATCGGTTTTCTGAGCTAATCTCAGGAGAGGACCACAGCTCAGCTATGTGAGGTTAATGTTGACACCACACACAATGCAACACTGGACTCCAGGAGAAGATAACATGTTGCTGGGGACACTTGTTGGGATGCAACCACTCAGTTAGAGTAAGTCAGTAAAAGATGTAGAACTTCGGTTTTAGTGGCTGAACCTGTGTCAGTCGTGAGTTCTTGTGGACATAAGGAGGCTGAACTCTCGCTGACCTGCACAGACCCAGAGACGAAAAGACAAAAGACAGGGACAAAAGACAGAGAACCCTCCGGATGCCTTCACACCAAATTAGATTGTTACATACTGTACAGGATTAAAAGAAGTGCTGAGCAGGCTGTTTGTGAGGAGGGAGAGTGAGTGTAACACTCAGCTTATTGGACTTTCTCCGATATTGTCCTAACAGAACCCCCAGGGAAACCTCCATCGTTGGCATTAAAGCCAGCCGGTGTGATGGCAGGTTGACTCCTCTGAGGTGATGCTGAGCCTCAGTGGACGAGTCTACATGTCTCTCTGATCCCATTCTAAAGACTGTGTTCATTCACAAATTACTGCAGCGAGGGTGGGAGGGGGCTTTGAAGACAAAGTGTGTGTGTGTGTGTGTGTGTGTGTGTGTGTGTGTGTGTGTGTGTGTGTGTGTGTGTGTGTGTGTGTGTGTGTGTGTGTGTGTGTGTGTGTGTGTGTGTGTGTGTGTGTGTGTGTGTGTGTGTGTGCGCGCGCGCTTGAGTGCACATGTGTTACAATTGGCAGTGTCACAAGATGCTGCAGGGCGAAACGTTTTCCCCAGTGAAGTTTATACTATATGGGTGTGGTGTATAAAAATACCTCGGCTGTGTGATTGGATTAAGGCAGTTTTATTATGATGATGTAATGTGAAGCTGTTCAAACATTAAAAACTCATGTGACTCTTCACAAATCACTGAACTAATGGTGCTCAGCTTAATAAATTAGGGGATACAAATAGTTTAAAATTGTTTTTGGAATAGTTTTACAAAATTAACTCAGACCTGAAGTTTTTTAATGATTTCTCAAATGTACTTTTACCAAAGGGCTTTTATTTGATTGCTTTTAGCTGTACTTATGTTTCTTTTATTCTTTACTCGAGCAGTGATGTTTAAGTGATAGTTTTATCTGCTGTCTATGAGTTTAAATTTTCATTACGTATTTTTTTTAAATGTTGTGTTATATCATTTTTAAACTTTGATTTTAAATGACATTGTATTAATTGGCTTCTTGCCTTTGATGTTAGTAGTAGTAGTATTCTTATTGTTACTATGTGAAATATTATTTTCAATAGATCTCTTTATGTTTAGCAAAAGATAAACTAAACTGAATAGAAATTAATGCTTGTGATCTAAAAGGAAAACTGATCAGTGAGTGTTTTTGTTTGTGTCCTACTGACACATAAGGAGCAAGTTCAGCAGACACATGTACTCATCATAGTCGCCACGAGAGGGCGCTGTTTTACAGCCCTGCACATAGCCTACCAGGAGACTTTCAGAGCAACACGCTTCACTCAGAGCTCCGTCTCACGCACGCACACGCACGCAAAGTTACATGCACACTCGAATTCGACTAAAGATATACACGCAAAAGTAAATACTAACAAACAAACAACCAATCCTTCACTGACCATGAAGAGATGCTGCAGGACACGCGCGCACATGCCAACGCGGGGCAATAATATCCGCGGGTGCGCATGCATGGAGACATGAATGAACACAAACCGTGCACGTGAACGATCAGCTTCACCTACAGTGAATCCAGCCCGAACCCAGAGGTCGAGTGCAGGAGGCGGAGAGAGGGTCCCGGTTTAATCCGCTGCAGGAGTGTGAGGGTCCGGTGATGAAGAGTCCGCTGCTCCTCAGGTTTGTCCTGCGGCTCACACTCACACAGCGTGGGGGGTGATGGAAGCACCTCCTCCTGATACTACTTCTACTTCTACTACTATTACTATTACTATTACTACTACTACTACTACTATACTACTGCTGCTCCAGCTGAGGGTCCCAGCTCACACTGCCTGTACTGAGGACCCCCCTGTGACGTCAGCACCTCACTTCTTTATTTATAGCCTGCGGAGACGTTTCCAGCACAGAGTTTATGGGCTGATTGTTGAGTACGGAGTCACTGCAGAGGGGGGTTTACGCACGAAGCTGAGATAAGATGGGACTGAGCGATAAAACAATATCAACAATCTGGAGAGGAAGTAGCCTATAAGTGATCAACCTCAGATTTGTATGTCAAGCTTTTAAAACCACAACCTTCACTCAGGAGAAAAAAATCAATCTTCAAACTTAAAAGACATAATAATGTGACATGAAAGATATCGACTGACGTGAATTTGTTTGTCTTGGTATAATTGTTGGCCACATCATCCAGCCCTAATTTAAGGTGTGTGTGTGTGTGTGTGTGTGTGTGTGTGTGTGTGTGTGTGTGTGTGTGTGTGTGTGTGTGTGTGTGTGTGTGTGTGTGTGTTCATCCCCCACAAGAGGGAAATCCCGGTGCATTTAGAAAATATAACAAAAGAGAGAAATAAAGTAAAATATTTTCTTTGACATGTGTCTGTGTTGCACTGATACAGACTGATCATCTGTAATTATGGGATTCCTTCCTAACATGCTTCCAATCTAATAAGTGAGTATCTTTCAAAGTTACCGTACTTTTTTTTTAATTCTCTTTTTGTTGCTTGGAAAGTGAATTTTAAGAAACATATCTTTTAGAATAAAACACTTCCTGGTTGTCAATTTCTTATTTTGATTTACCGCCATTAATAGCTTTTAATGGTGTTTCTTTTTTTTTTATGGTCATTGCTGATGTGCCAATCATTCTCCGCTGAAATTATGCTTAAGGTCAATCAGTTCAATTAGTATTTGACAGGCTGGAATTAATGAATAAATGTAATACTAAGCCAAGAGGAAGAAGTTAGGCCTGTATTTATGTCATACTTTACTTAACTAGTGCAAAGTACTAATACTACATCGCCGTTAGTCCCATTAGTAAATGATTACAGCTCACAGACCCTGCATTAAATGTCAATTCTCACATTTGTAGAGAAATTAGTGACGATCTGTTGTGGCACAGCAGTATATTTTACAGTAGCCCACATGGTGCAGAAATATGCACATAATGATTCTTCCACTGTTACACATGAGTCTAAATCGACAACATTATATACAACAGTGTTGCACTGTAGGTGCGACCCTACATTACAGTATCTGACCTGTGTGGACAGGTTGATATGTTTAGCTTGTTAGTTTTGTTAAGCTGAACATGTGTTTGTTTCCTAATCATGCATAAACAGTAAACAGTGTTTGATCAAAATAATTGATCGAGAGCCAAAATAAAACATTCCAACCTCTTGAAAATTGTATAAAGGAAAATAAGCTTTAAAACCCATTTGTACATCACATACAAACCTGGAGATGAACGTGGTCTTTGAAAAGCGTGAAAAAAATAAAGAGTAAATTAGAGAATAATCTTACCCTCGTAGAATGGGGTCATCGGGTGCGTGGGCAGGCTGAGCGGCGGCCCTGGGCTCGAGCCGCCGGAGCGGTGCATTAGAGGCTTCTTCCATGGTGCCAATGTCTTTTAAAGCTCTTCTCGGTGGCTTCATGTGGAAAAAGGAGCTCTCGGGCTGATTCGAGGTGCTGCCGGTGACTGGACTGGTGGCAAATGAAATGTCTTTGGGCGTTTTTCACTTGCTTTTTATGCAGGGCTTCCTGTGGAACGCAGGAATTGGACGGACAATCCCAAAGCGGACTTCCTGTGAGTGTTCGCCACTGATAAAACCCCACTCCTGCACAAACACTCTCCATCCTGCTCAAACCGCCTCGCAAATCTGATTTTTTGAAGCATGTCTCTGCCTCCCCCCAACAACAACCACCACCACCATTGTGGTGCAGTCAGACATCTTGAAGGGGGCAGCGAGAGGCTCCTCTAACATCAGGGTCTTCTGCTGCCTTCACAGTCCAGAGAGGACACACAGGAATCAACTGTTTATTTCTATTAACTGAGCTTGATAGAACCCCACTCGCTGTAGTCTCACATACTGACGCTAATGGCACAGCGGCTGCACATATAGGCTCATGTTTACAGCGTTTAAGGTCACTGTGAGATCAAATCTGTCAAATTGCAGCTTGTTAAAGCCAAACACGTTGATAAGGAGTGTGTTTCGTTTCCCTCCTCCTCCCGCTGTGAGCTTCTGTTGCTTCTGTTGCTCAGAGACAGAAATTCCGTCACTCATCCACACTCAGATTGCAAAAGATATATATGTGCTGGTCTGGATAATGGCCCATGTATGTTGTTCATTGTTTGCTCAGAGTAACTCTTCACACTCATGATAAGGCATTTTCCATGGAGAGTGAATTCATTTAAAAATCAAAAACATTCACAAATTCACTCAAATTATTCACCTCCACCAAGGATGTTGTGTTTTCACTCCTGTCTGTTTGTTTGTTGTTTGGTTTGTTTACACATACGCATAAAACTACAGGACGGATTCCCACAAGATTTAGCTGAAGGATGGGTTTCAACATTCTCAATGTTTTTCCAGGTTATATCATGAATCTTGATGAAAACATCAGGCATATTGAAGGGACTGGTATCTATGAGGGTGTGGAATGTGGTGCAGCTTGGTTGGATTTAAGGGAACTGTTAGGTCTTGGTAGAGGTATGCGTTCTGTCCAAGATTTATTTTTCACTTTCTTTAAAGTTGTGAGATGTTTTTGAACATTTTGGTTGATTTCTCAGAGAATAAAAACAGGCATGTTTACAGGACTGATATATATGACTGTGTTTTTCTTGCAGATGCAAATAAAAATGTTAAAGTGAAATCAAAGGTGGTTTCATAAGGAGACTCTTGGGCCGTGGTGAAAGTGTGTGTGTGTGCTTTGAGTGTCATTCTAGTTAAGGGTTGTGGAGCTTGTCCTGATGGTTTCAGACCCTCCAGGTTCAGATCAGGTACCTAATGTAGAAAAGCTTTCAGCAGTGGTAGCTGCTATGTACCGAATCAGACAGGCTGCTCCTCCTCTGCCTTGAAGCTGAGCTTGACTAAGATTAGTCTGACAACCAGGACTCATTTGTCATTCTAAGTACGTGCAGAACAGGCGCTCACACTCACACAGTTCAAATGTGCATGCAAGCGTGCACGCATACTCACGGAAGGCTTTTTTGTGTGCATGTGTGTGGTAACTGGTTATGGTTCAGTGGCTGGGATTCAGAGGGCATGAACCAGAACACGGGCGGCTCCTCTACTTAAAAGACCTGTATTTTTTTTAAGGTTTACGTCTGTGTCTATTGTTAGAGTATCTAATGTTTGGGATTTTTTTTAAGTGTTCATATAAGTGCTCATAGTTACCAACAGTCTGACCCTTCCTGCATTCCAGGAGCTATTTGTATGAGCTACTACGTGCTGAAGAACCATGGGAACGCTTCAATTCAGGGATGCAGGTGAATAGAAGGCTGAACGCTCGGGGGCCGCATTAAAATATAGGATGCAAAATCAGTGTTTGCCTGTTTGTGAATGCATTGGTGTGTGTGTTCCTCTTTTTAAGGAACTCTTTTCATTCTTTGAAATCAAGACTTGGCTGACACAAGCAAAGTTTCGCAGTCGTTGTTCCAGATTTGTCCCAGAGAAGATGTGGGAGGAAAAAAAACAAAAAAAACTGAAGCATAGCAGCGCTTCCTCTTCAAGGGGAAACGGGAAAAGGCTGGGGGAGTGAGATTGCGGAGCCTGCACCCTTGGAACAATAAAAATCTCACTTGGACAGGAAAAGGATCTGCGTCAGAGAGGGCCTGACAGACTTTGCTAAAGGGCAGTAGCAGTGACCCTGGATGGGGCACGAACAAGAGGGCAGCTGCGCACAACAATAACGCAAAAAAAGCTTTAAAAAAAAGACATTTTAATACAGATAATAAGATTACAACTCAGTGTTGCATCGACAGAGAGCAAGGGAGGTGTCTGTGTGACTGCACAGAAGGGAGGTTCAACAGGGAACAATAAACAGTTTAATGACGAGAGGATTAACAGATGCAGCAATCATGGAAATGTGGTAGACAAAATAATAGATATAAAATATTATTGTGTTTCATGTGCTTCCTATTTTATCTTGATTTTATCTTGTGTGCATCTTAATGTTTTTGCTGGTGTCACAGTTAGTTTGTTTTTGTTGCTATATTTAATTTTGGTTTGCACGTGTGTGTCCATGTGAGCACGGACATGTCTGTTTTCCTCTGAACAGACTTTTTAAAGTCACCCCCTGTGTTCAAATGGGCAGAGATCTGGTGACTATGGAAACGATTGAAGAGAGAAGGCACATGCGTCTGTTCACATGTTTTCCTTCATTTTTATTTTATTTAAATTGATCAGAATGGTGAGTTAGTTTTATTTGAATTGCCCGGAACAATGACAACATTAAAAATATGCAATTGAAACATAACATAGAGAGTACATGCAAGAACATAAATTGAAGATTCAATTTATCCGTTTTTTTGTTTTTAATTAAATACATGGACACCAATAGTAGACATTAGACATTATTTTTAACATTATGTTTACTTGAGTTGCTAATAGATTATTCCATTCATGTTGCCGTTTACAATTTACAGCGATTAGTCTGATTATGAAATTGGTCCTAACATTCACAAGTGAGGCTAAAGACCTCCCACTCTCTCAGTAGGATTCTAGAATCTAGCTTCGAAATGCCAACTGTTGAAAGCAAACTTTTGATTGTACCAATGTATTTAAGATAAATAACGTGTCTTTCCTAAATCATGTTGACAGAGTGTCGTTGCTGTGAGTCTTGTACTTTGTTTGCTGAAAATGGAAAGCACAACAGCTGGAGTAGAATGAAGAAAGTACAGCTTTTAGAGATGTGCTACTTCAATAGGGATATAACATGTATTACTGTCTAGAGAAGTGAGGCCAGAGTTAACACTGGGTGATTGTGGTTTACTGTAAAATAGGCAGACACGTGTATGACAACATGGAAAATCACTAAAGTTGTGCAGCAACATTCCAACCTCTCCTCACATTTTTAAACTTCAAGCTGAGTTTGTCGATCAAGTGTTGGATTTATTTGTTTCCAAATAAATGTTGCAAAAAAAACCGACCATTATGTCAGATTTGATCAACTTTGCTGATTCACAAATGACCAGGGAACAAGACTGGAGGTGGAGAATGCGTCTCTGCTGCGTAGGATTTCCATGCTGAGCAGCCAAACAGGATATCCTGTTGTCCAAGGCCTGCCACCATCCCATCACTCCCCTGTCACCCTCAGCATGACACAAAGCCGAGGCATGCACTCGTCCACAGCCCTCCTGGAAATGCAAAGACTTCCTGTGCTCGGCTCCGACGTCCACTGGCAGTTTTAAAATACATCATTCAAAAACTGCAGTCGAGTTCTGAGAGACCCGACCAGACCGAATACATCCTCGACTAATTTTGTCTCGTGTGGGCATTTTCTTCACAAATCCATGCGGTAATGGCCTTTTTAATGGCCTCTACTTCACACAGCATTTCCGTCCTCCCGCTGCCAGCTCTCCTTGTCAGTCTGTCATCAACAGTGCGGAGAGATTAGGGAGTTAAACACATTCCACCAAACTCTGTGTCCCAGGAACACGTGAGTCTGATTTACCGTTGTAATTAAAATCTCCCACTCTGAGGCTACAGTTTGAAATAGTGGCCATGTCAACTGTGGCCCTGGGTCTCCCAAGATTTGTTCTTCGAGGCTGCAAGAGTGTCGAGTGTGGACGCTCTCAAAGTGCTGCCACAATAATCCTCAAATATTTCCTCCTGCCTGTTCCAGAATAATCAAATGTTCCTTTTCCTACCCTTTTTTTTTTTTAGCAAGGAGCAGTGTTACAAGAAGAAATGTAATATTTCTTGGCTGTTAAATGTGTCTTCATGTTGCCAACTGTAATGACGGCTTGTCAGCAGCAGTATTAACCATTCTACACTTTTTTTTCTGTGTGTGTTGTTTCCAAGAGGGTTATCCTTAGATTTCCTCTGAGGATTATTATCCAACTTTTGCAGGAGTAGACTAAACAGGGAAATGATACCGGCGTGAGAACATTAATAATTTCAAGAATGGTTAAGGAGACACGAAGCATGTATGTTTTCACAAATAACAACTGTTAACATCTAATCAAATGTGTTTGAAATAAATGTGCTGTGCGCATAAATATTTGTATAAAGGTTCAATCTGCTGGTTACACTGGAGTAAATGTTGAGGGGATCACTGAAGTCATGAGGATACATCATCTTGGAACCATGAATGGTGAGGCCACATGTTGTGTTTGACGTCATTTGTTACCTCTGCCATGGAGGTTATGTTTTCATTGCTGCTGCATGGTTAGTCAGCAGGATTATTCAAAGACTCAAAAACCACTGAACCGATTTCCGTGAAATTTTGGAGTGGATACAGATAAACGAGCAGATCCAGGAAGTTTTATTTCACTTACTTTAACATGGCGTGATAGGGCGTTAGCTTTGGTGGAGGTATGCCCCCTCTGTGCTCCCTTCTAGTATTGCAGATGTGGAGCTTATTTCACTGGATAATAATAAACATTATTATATTTAATGTGTTAATATGCTAAAATAATCTGGTTAGAATTTAATTATAGTTTTGCAGGTATTTGGTCAAAAACTTAATTATATAACTATAAAGTTAACACAACATTGGAGACATGAAATGTCAGGGGATCACCACTGTGATTGCATTTCATCTTCAGAGGAGCATGAAGTTTTGCACCAAGTTTTATGGCAATTTATCCAATAGTTGTTCAGATATTTCACTAAAACTAAATATGCAAATCTCGTGGTGCTACAGGAACTATCAGAGAATAATGGAAGTCAGCATCCTCTGGCAGGCGCATTTCAAGGGACTTGGGGGCCAATGCAAAAGGGACCTTGGGGCCCCACATGACTTGGGTCCTCTCAGCTCAAGGCTCAAATCAACTGTCTGTTATTTCTACACTGTTGCAATGCCCCTGTCCTCGAAGACCATGGCAATCCAGTAGTTTCTGAGATATTTCAGTCTGGACCAAAGCTGTGGACCGACGCACAAACATTTTTCTTGCCAGCATAGTGTACTGTTGTTTCTCCAAGCTGATTGTAATTGTTCAGTGCTGTAGGTTAGAAAAGGGGCTGTGTCATGTTAATGTTCCTATAAAGAGACCAGAACCTCTGAGAAATATACAGTAAATTAAAAAGGCGATCAAATCTCCATTGGAACCAAATGGAAACGGTTCTGTCAGTGAGGACATCTGCAAAGCACTTGTGATCTGTCGGCTTATTGTTTGTAGAAATCAGGTCAACACAGAGGAATCATTCATTTTTAATTGTTCTTTACTTAACATCCTGCAATCCCATTTTAATTTGCCCTCCTTTTTTTACCACAGATTCATCCCCTCGCTTCTCTTCAACATTATGATAAATTGACAAATAGGCTTGTTATGGTAAATGTGCTTTAAGAACACAGCTCAACACAAGTGATTATCTTCCTGTGACTGAGCCCAGTTGATTTCATAGATTGTTGATGCGTGCCACGAATATAATGTCCTCTTTCCTGAATGGAGGGGTACTACATCAAAGCAGGCTGAGTGACATCAGGGAGGAGCAGAGAGCAGGAAGGTTTCTGTTCAGCCATCTGTCTCAGAGCTGTCCTCAGGGAGAGAGAGGGGGTACTGGTCCATTAAGACCAAGACCACCCAACACATGGACTGCTTCCTCCTAAGCACTATCACTGTTAACAAGCTCGTTTTACTCAAGGTTTGCTTTAGTTACAAAATAATCTTGTCTACGGTTACAAGTAACTATTATTTTCATTTACATTCCCCTCTTCTAACACATCACTATATTCACTATGCTAATTGCTAACTTTGTCTGTTGGTCACTTCAGGGGCCGGCTCACAGGCAAGAAGCCATGTGATCAATTGTTAATACAGAAATATTAATTGCAGCTGTTTAAAACAACAAATCAACTATCAAAACTATGGTTTGGTTAATAGATTAGTTACCTAACCTGATCATTGCAGTACTAATCTCAATAATGATGTATAACTCCTGCTTAATCCTCAGGAACAGTACTCATTTGTGTACATTCATTACTTCAGCAAACACACTAAACAGATATCTGCTCACTGTCTGCAGGAAGTGAATAACAACCATTCACTTAAAATGACAACCTCCCAGTATATTGACCTTCCTTATGGCGCCCGGGGGTTTAATCGATTGGACGTACGAGGCCCCCGGCCCAGGGGCCCAAGAGGTCAGGGGGCCCCTGGGTCAGAGCCTCTGTGACTGTTAAGTCATAGGGCTCAGTTAAAACACTCTAAATGACCACAAAGAGATGAAAAATGACCTTAAAGAGACACAAAACAACCACAAAGAGATGCAATTTGCACAAACACACACAAAACAACAACAAAGGGGTAAGAACTACCCAAAAGAGACAGAAAATGACCATATAGAGGTTGTGATGTTTAAAGTTGTCTTGTGTCAATTTAGTTTGCATTTCACATATGAGGTTGTGTGGATCAGACCCAACAACAGGAAAATATCTGTCACATTCAGGTAAGGGCTGGAATCTTTGTAGAGCGTCCAGGAGGCAGGACATGAAATATAAATTCCACTGTGGAAATCACATGTTTTTGTTTACAGCACATCTACACGGGCCCTTAATCACCAAAAACTCAAAAAAAACGTGTCTTCTTAATTGGTGTCTTGTGTGTATTGCACCTCTGTGATATTTGTATTCTCTCAGTTTTTGGGTCCGTCAAGTGTAATGAGAAATTTAATCAATTTAAATTATTCATAGGATTTTGCCACTCAGGAAAATGAAACTGCCTGATTTCATTTCCACAATTTCTGGTACTATTTATTGCATCAAGCGCAACTTTTACAACCAAAATGTAAACTCTGATTGCACAACATAATGGATATTTATATATTTTGAGGTTTAATTTAGAAAAAGAAGACATTCTTCCCTTGCTCTGCTTCTACACTGTGTGTCCTCACCAGGCTGCAGCTCTGTCTCTGTTTCCCCTCACATGTTCATGTCGTGGCAGAGAAGTCGGAACATTTAATGCAACATGCAGGATTGTAGGTTTAGAGTGAAGTGGTGCCAGAGGAGGAGCAGCATGACTCCTTGCTCTCATGAGATGTTTATGAGAATCCAGCTATGTGTGTACGACCCCCACCCTGCTCTTTTGCTCAGGTTATAACTTGATTCTCATTGATGTGGGGATTGAGATTTTTTCTTTTCCCTAAGTTTGGAGCAATGCAGCTCTATAATGCAGTAGAGTACTGTTTGAATAGTTGCATGTAGGGAAGCCATGCGTGGACCACAGAGAGGGAATACCAGCCCAAAGCCGTCACTTTCTCCTAACGTTGTAATGATGGGTTCATTAAAAAGGTATCTAGCTCGCTAACTGAGCACAGATGGCAAAGAAGCAGTTATGGTATATCAGAGCGACTCTGGAGGCGATTTATGTCCGACCCCCAGGAACACCGAGCAACCGTCTCAGCATTACAGCTACTTGATCCTCTGTCTGTCTCCAGTTGTACACGAGATCCAAAGCTCCACCGTCCTTGACATCCATTTAGTATAAATGTGATTATATGCGGAGCAAATCGGTGCAAATCTAAAGTGACAGTCGGTTCAGCATTTCTATGAATGTGCCTGCTGAACTGAGGGGGACACACACACGGGGCACTGGGTCCCGTACCTCCTCAGATTGGAAACAATCAGAAAAATATACCCACAGGTTTTGCATTGCTTCCTTAACGTTGTCAATCATTTGAATATGAGACCATGAAAATAGAAATAATGGCCTTGTAAACTTCGATGGGTCCGGAACGCACGAGGAGCAAAATGCTTCAGTAAACTAGGCTGACAAATGGGCCTCTCTCCTTACAGCTACTGCACGCTGCTGCACACAGGCTTTATGAGGCAAGGGGCTCTCATAACTATGTCAAAGACATTAGCAACGGGGGCCCTAACATGCCCACAAAGTGAGAGTGGCAGTACCCCGTCAACAGCAGTGATGGCACAGATGGAGAAAAGGTAAGAACGGCATGGTGTTAAGAAATAAATGTGAACAAAGGAGGGTGGTAAAACACAGGAAGGGAGGCCGAGCTCCCGTTCAAGATAAACAAGCCATCAGCAAAACAATTGTTAGGTTGTATCTAACAATGATCCAAATGGGTTCCTTCCTTATAAAGAGAAACACTTACTACATTTAACCAGGCCAGACTAAAAGCATCCACATGTTGAGGTGTGTTTATTTACCAGTGCGCCATTTTGTCTGCTAAAGGCGCCGTTTGACATTTCAGGAAATGCTCCTTGTTGCTTTTTTGGGTGGATGCCACTCTCAATTTAGCTGCCTTTAGCAGAACAGTACTAAAATGTTAACCTAGCCTCAGAGTAACAAACAACAGTTTATTTATTTTTATTTGTAAAGGGACCATGGTCACTATTAAACATAAATGTTGCCATTTGATGCAGAGTTAGCTTAAAGCTAGTTTACATCCCTTGGCTCGTCACAAGCAAAACATAACATAGTCATGAAGCATAAGTATCACAAAGCAGCAAAGTGAAAGACACTGTTGACAGACTTTCTCACGTATTGTAGCTGACAGTTAATTCAATTAACAATAACCTATATATAAATATATCAGTGTACATATCACTAAAAACATCATCCTACCTGTAAAAAAGATTAAATCTTACAACACGAAAAAAAAATCCCACACACGCTGGTCATGCTACATCGCTCATAGTATATCTACATGTCTCAGCTCAAGTCTGCTCACTGTAGAAGTGTCAAGATGAAAATATATGTGGGATATGTAGTTGAAAAACAAGAAAGAACAATAAAATTGTGTTTATTTTAAGACGTGTCTCAACTCTGGCATTTCTTGTCAAATACTTGGCGGCTTTACATCTTCAGGGGTCTAAAAATCATCCAGATTAAACAATTAGAAAGAGGAAAATTTATTGACTGGACTGTTTAAGACTTACAGATTTACAACCGCATAAAACTTACAAATACACCACATTGTATTAACGGGCAACAGGGCCAAAGATAGGGAATTCCTTTTTCTCACATTTGTGAGAGGTTGTCAAACTAGAACTAAATCCTTCTGCTGCTGACTGCAGTTTCCTAGAGAGTCATTACAGAGGGGCTGAGGTCTTTTTTTTTTTTATCAGAAGAATGGTGGATTTCCGTACGTCTGTGAGCAGAGAACCGGGCACGGAGACGTCCCCAAGAGAGACGTACCCACTTACTAATAAAAGCCTGTCGACATACACGACTGACATCCTGTCTGCAACAATGCAACACAATGGAAGTGTCAGGTGTTCGGAGCTGTGGGAAGATACAGTGCTTGTTGAGCAAAATTAATTTTCGTTTGATGGGAAAAAGTTGAGCAAATATGTGTAACGGGCATAGTAAGTCTGCGAGTACACATGTACATACACAAATACACATACATGTACATATACACACAGGCTTCCTTGTAGGGATCAGTGTTTGTCAGTGTCCTGGGACAGCAGGACTTTGGTGTGTCTGCGGACCACAGCCTGAGACACACACACAAGGACAGGCCTGCCACAGGATGTGATGAGGGCGTGGTGCTCGAGTTCGCTCATTCTCCCACAGACCCTGGGACACACACAACACACACAGTTGTAAGGAAACCACGTTTGATTGGGTTAATTGACACTGACTGGGGAAATGTTTCATAAACGCCACAGACACAGAGTAACACATGCACTCTTGTTAAGACTAATTCATTCAAAAACACAACAACAAATTACTCGCGTCCAGCGTCCTCTCCCACCTCGACGCTCCCCTACGCAGAGGTTAATGAACTTGTTTTGAATTCCTTCACCTCTTGCAGGAACTACATTCCAAGCCTTGAAAATAGCGGCTGAAACAAAGAGAGGAAGTGATGTGAGAGCGCTTCCTCTCGACTCCCCTCTGAATTTATCTCAATCCTGCAGACCCGCTCGCCCCGCACTCGCCTGCCGCTCGGCCGCACCCAGGCAAACGCCATGAAACGCTGTGCTCCGACCTTTCTCCTTCACGCACATCAGAGCGGTTAACCCCGCCGTTTAACATCGAGCAAGGCAACAACTTCCACTCGTCCCCTTCTTCTTTGATCCCCCATCATCCGAGCCTTCCCTTATTCTTTTAGCCTCAGCCAGCCTGGTTGTGATTATCCGCCCGTTCGGCCTGAACTTAAGTTTTTCCACAACCCCTTGACGTAAATGTAGATGTATTGGTGGTAAGAAGTGGAGGATACATCTGTAACATGTGTCCGGGTGTATTTGGCGCTTGATTCAATGCAAACCTGCTGTGACCTGCGACCCCTGATTCATATGGCATTCTGCCGAGGGGATCGTGGTGGGCAAAGTCTGTACGCAAAATGTCTGAAGGAGGATGTCTCACAAAGGATTCGCTGTACTTTCCCCTCAACTGTTTATTTTGTCACGATTCATTAGAATGTGACAAATATTCGTCATGCAAACTACATTTTTTGGCGTAAAATATGCAAAGGTATGCTGTTCCCTTAAGGGAAAATCACACTGTTTCCCCAATCCCCAGCCAGTGTGCAGGTAAAGTTGGTTGACTGTTTGAAATATTTACTCAAGAATGAATTAAAATATTGTTCTCTGTGTTGCTTATATAAGTGCACAGCTCTTATCTACAGCTCAAAAGGGTAGAAATCATTAAGTCAAACTGTTTAATGTGAATATAATGGTTCTGTGAGGCAACATTAGAAGGGGGGGATTGGGGAGTGGGAGACAGGAAGTGTCGTTTAGTAACTGGCTCAATCTCCAGAAGCAGATCTTCCGGTCAACGGGTGCTTCCCTACGTTAACGCTACAATAATACATGAGTCACAACGCAAGCTGATAGAGGGGGAGATGAACAGGAGGGAAGGGCGGTCTGAGACAGGGGATAATATTCGTACATTGTGCAACAGGAGTGGAATTAGATATATAGTGTGGTGTATGAGGGTGGTCTGTTTGGGCAGTAACATAGCCTGGTGGTCTGTAGCTCTTCTAATAACAGTGAAAAGGTGTAAAAAGGGGCTGTTTTCTGCATGAGTAAATTTTGCACATTTGATTGTGAGTGTAATGTGTAGAGTAAAGGCTTCATAGAAAGTTTAAAAAAAACCCACTGTCAATATTTCACTGCAGGAGGAGCACGGACACGCTGCTCAAACCTGCTGTCACTGTATTTTCGAATCTACCTTCAATTCCAAAAAACGTGTGTCTGACTGTGGAAAGCGTTTTTTCACAAATTGTTCAACTAATCGACATCACACCTAAACACTTTGTGTGTGTGTCCTTAGTGGTCCAGGGAGGTGCAGTGTCGAATTGGGTGAGATTTGGACATGTGGTACGTTAAAAAATAATAACATTTGAATAAACAGTTGACCAGAGCATAAAATCTTCATTGCAGATAAATAAGGTAGGATGAAAACAAAGTTTTCTAACTTCACTCGACCATAGATGTTTGTAAAAAGCTCTGCACACAACGTCCAGCACACAAACAATAAAATGTGACAGTATATTGTAGAACTGTTTGAGGAGGACTCACTAATGACGAGGATTAAATCTGAAGTAGCTCCGGAGCATTAACACAGGACAAGAGAACAGAATATTCCAAACAGGCTGGTTTAGAACGGGCACTGCACTAGTATAACTAAATATTGGGTCAGGATTGAGTTGCATTCAAGGACACCAAACAAGCCTGATGACTGGGTTTGCTGCTCCGCGGATGCAGACCTTCATGTTTCTGTCCCTCCACCTCTTCATCATTCTCTCGGGTCTCTGTCACTGGCACCATCTGCACCGATTCCCAGAATGTAATGTATACACTGAAAAACACATCTCCCAAGAAGCAAAACCTCTCGGTGAAAAACATAATGAAGTGCTGACATCTCATATAGAGGGAAAACCCCACGCTTCAATCATGCCTGCACATGAGCACACACACGCTAATACATGTATGAGTTCAAGTTTCCCCTCTAAGAAACTACACTGTATGAATACATGCTGCGCTCTCTGCACTGGTGGTGAGATTTAAAGGCCAAGGCGATGACCCCCGGTGTGACTACCACCTACTGCCTCCACGCCCCAGAGCAGTGCAGTGAGGGTCCCCCCCCTTTTTTAACAAGTCTCCGCAGGCTCATCCGTCTTCCCAGAGAGCCTGTCAGTCTGTGCTCAGCGATTTATCAGGCTGAAAAATGAAGCACGTCTCACAGGAAAAGGCGTCATCGGAGACTACTGGACACAAAGGGGCCTAACGTCGTGCTGAGTGTCGCCGTCACAGAGCAGCCGCTCAGCTCACGACTCGGCATCCTCTGACCAAAACTACAACTTTGTACTAATGCGTAAACAAATCACTTCTGTTGCCTTACATCCCAGCCAGTGCCAGATTTATTTTGTACATACATAAACATGGTAATGGCTCTAACAATAATCATATGGTCGGGAGATTACTTGTCTCCGAGGGAGGAAATGTATTAATAGTAGGCTACTGTCTGGATCATGATCACTGCATGTTTTAGGACATGTTCCATCATTTTTAGACTGCACGCAACTCATAGATATGATGTCAGAGTGAACAGTGGACATACAAGAACCAGGCCCTGACACCCAAGAACCCCCAAGTGATAATGTCTGGATTAGATTATAAGCAACAGAAAGGTTTTGGGTGAGGTTGGGGGGGGGTGTTACAGTGCTGTGGGTGAATAAAGATAACTATAGACAGTTTAGAATGTGCTGAAGCTGCAAATGTATAAACAGTGGAAATTGTGATCTAGTAATTTAAAATCACTACATCTGGATTTTTATTTGATTCTCATAAATATCCGTTCTCCTGAATATTTCCTGAATATTTTCATCAAGATCCTTAAATTATTCTCAGAGAAATCAACAAGAATGTTGGAAAAACACAAAAATCTATTTTTTTAAACGTCAAAATGTAATCGGTCTTTCCTGGGGTCATGCCCCACCCCTTCCATTTCATGGAAATTGGTTGGGCAGTTTGTGCGTAATCCTGCAAACTAACACAAAAAAAAACACAAACCTCTTTGGCGGAAGTAAATAAAAAATATAAATGAATTTTTGGTGTAGTCTGTATCTGTTTGGACAAAACAGTGTGTGAGTGTGTGTGTCTGTGTGTGGCAGTTAATCAGTGCAGTGAGATTTAACAGGAGCACAAACATCCAGTCACACACTTGTACAGATGGTGTGTGTGGCCATTGATCACCAACTTCACGAGCAGCTCTTATCAGTGTCCTGCTCCATTGGCTGTCTGCACTTTCACAGACCAATCAAAGCTTGTGACTCATTCTCTCTACTCGTTATCTCTGTTTGTGTGTGTGCCTGTGTTTTGTGTGTGTAATCCACGAAGGGGTGGGGGTGGGGGGGTCAAAGAGTAAAGGAGGGGCAGTGAATGAAAAGGATTCCCAGCGTTATGAAGGTTACCGTTGGCTTCAGCGACCTCACGCTGTCCATCTCCGTCAAGAAACTTCAGGCTGTTAACTCTTATCTCTCAGCTGAGCCTGTGGTACCATCCATTCAATCCCTCAGTGTCACTTCACAGCCTTTAGAGGGAAAGTGATTTTTGTGTGTGTGTGTGTGTGTGTGTGTGTGTGTGTGTGTGTGTGTGTGTGTGTGTGTGTGTGTGTGTGTGTGTGTGTGTGTGTGTGTGTGTGTGTGTGTGTGTGTGTGTGTGTGTGTGTGTGTGTGTGTGTGAGAAGCCTACTTATCTTTTTTTCGAGACTGTTACTCCACTTGAACGGGTGGTATGAAAATCCTCTTTGCTTTCAGGACATATTAATGGATTATTACTGACATAAACAGAGTTAACAACCTTCTGATAGGAGTATTATTTATAGTTAGCAGTAATTATACTTTTTTTTCATGTTTTCATGGTCTTTTTAAGCTTTTTTAATTTGGAGAATGTTCCAATATTTGACCACTTACCCTCTGGAAAAGTCCAGCAGGACATTTGGAACCAAATCCATTTATAAACTTCTTATTATTAACATGCTTCACCAAACTTTATAACTGGATTCTTTCTAGGAAGCTATTACCTAAACATTTTATTTCACAAATATTTTATTGCTCCCTCTACATTTTAAGTTGTCCACACAAACCAGCAGCTTGTTAACTTCTATAAGTTTGATAAATAATTGTCTGGTGAAGTTTCTAGCAAACACAGAGTAACAGCAGCACCATTAGTCTTTTTGCCGTTCAGTTTGAGGTATAATCGTGTACAGTGGGGTTTTTTCTCAGAAGAGCTGCCTGCTACACTGAAACACAAGAAACACAATGGTGAGAGGGAATGGAAACAGTATAATTGTCGGTGGAAAACCAAAACAATGAGATGAAAGGTGTTAAAAAAGCTCCATAGAGCTAAGGGAGACTGCAGTGTCGGCTGATAATTCTTTGATACGTTTACCGAAAACCTTCTACATTATGCATAGCCATCCATTGTTTAAAAACGCTTCCTGAAATAGCTTTAAGTAAGGGACCTGAATATTTCTCCCACCACTGCTCAAACAAAGAGAAACGTCTCTTCTACCACAGGTTCGTCAAACTCTGGTCAGAAGCTGGTGAAGAACAGTCAGCGGAGCAGGTGGGTGTAAAACTAGCCCTGTGCTTGTTTGTCTCCCACCCCCCACCTGCTGTTTTTATTCCTCCTTTTATTTATTTTGGATTTCCTCATTTCATCCCTCACTCGTCTGCCCGCGGCAGGTTGTTCTCAGGACCCGCTCACAGCGGGGAGCCACAGATGGTCGATAGATAATCCGAAAGTTTCACTTCTGTTTCGGATCCAGTCGTTGCTTTGGTTCACTTGTAAAGTGGACACATTTACAGCTTAGTGACTCATGACAGTATAACCAAGGAGACCGAACTGTGTGTTTTAACATTCAATTTTGTATCCACGATTTAACAAGAGAGTCGAGCCTCAGCTCAAGTCGCTCTGATTTCACCTGTTTGGAGAGTATCTGACCCCAGTTCACCGTGTGTTTATTTAGCTTTTAAACCAGAAGGACACTGGCTCACATACACACACAAGCAAACATGAGTGAAGGGCCAGTAACCTTGAAGGTCATCACAGGTGTGTTTGTATCTGTGAAAACTTTTTTTTGTCTCAGCTGTCTCGGTGGTCTTTGTTTGGTTCGTAAAGTTTAGTGACTCGCGAATCACTGAAAGAAGTGAAACACAAGTAACTATAAAAGCTAGCTTTAATCGGGGTATATGTATTTATGCTTGTCATACTTTTCCTTATGATTTTTTCTTTGTGGTTACAGCCCAGTGATTTCAAGTCAGATGTGTCATGTTTTTAGGCGTTTAAAAATAATAAGAAACACCACTGTTCAACTTCAGTGCTTTTGTAAATGTACCATACTGATGAGCTCACACCAACGTTAGGCTCAATTTGGAGTTTGAATCCTCAACCTGCGAATGACAGAGTGATTCATTTTCACTCAGAAAAGCAGAGGGGAACTCGGAGAGCACATACAGTACCTCCACACAGACTGATTCGCCACTATATTGCACATCCTTGTATTGAGATCAGAAACCCTCGAAGCTGGTAGATTTAAAACAAATCCTGAGGAGGACAGGTTGTGTGATTTGTGTGAATTAAGGTTGAGAACAAACCACATTTTCATCTGTGTTGTCCTTAATATGATGAGTTAAGACTATATATATATATATATATATTACGTGAAATGTTCAAAATCCAGAAATGCAGTCTGGTGCAATGATGACAGAATGGAATGGGTTTTTAATTTCAATGCTTATAAGTTTGCCTCCTTGGTATCTATGGTTTATTTGTTTAGTTGTGTTGTTGATGCTGCTACTCTGGTTTCTTTATTTCTTTTTTGGTTTGATTTTCTAAATAATGGTGTCTTGTAAGCCTATTTTAGGAGGGGCAGATAATGTGGATAAGGTAAGGTAAGGTATTTACTGTGTTACAGCAGCAAAAAAGGAATAGTGAAATATACACTCAGTAAAGGTAATAAATAAGTAAAAAATACAATATAAAGACAAGGAACTATAACAAAAATGTAAATATATATCTTACAATTTCACGTGTAAACATGTTTGATATAAATCTCTTATTGTCATAAAGATCTCTGGATTATTTCTTGAGAAATTTCCAAAAATGTAAAAAAGAAACACCATGCAATGATGAATAAAGCTAAAAAGAAGTTCAAATCGCTCCAAAAGTTAATGAGTCCTTCCTCAGCCCATTCCTCACTCTTCCACCAATTTTCAATAAAATCGGTTCAGTAGTTTTTATTTGCGTTATCCTGCTAAAAGACAAACAGCTATGAAAACATAACCTCCTTGGCGACTGTAAAAGAAAGTTATTGGACCATAATGTCTCCTAAATGAATGAAACCCCTTTGCGTCCTTCTTTATATTTCTCTTTCATCCCCATGTCTACCTCTCATTGATTCTCTCTTGTCTCATTACCAAGCATGTATCACCCCGTGACATGTGGCTGAGTATATGTTTCAATACGGGACGATAACGTTTTCTGGCTCTGCTCCACGCAGCTTGAACCTTATAGCGTGTCAGTCCTGTTGGTCCGTCTCTCAGCTCCCTGCAGGTTCCTTGGCTCAACTTTATGCTCCAGTGGAGTTGAATGGGTCAATCTGACAGGTCCACAGTGGATATTGTGTTGGTTTTCAGATGTAGGGTTAATGTTCCAAAAGGACTGTAAAGATTTGGATTATTACATTTTTATAAACTGAGAAGACATAAACCAGACTTTGTTTCTACAGGAGCAGTTTGGGGCTTATTTCTGCCTAATTTTCTATATTTCACATACCTCTATAACTGCCTCAACATCACTGAACCATGCTTAATGGTTTAAATTGTCTACAATAAGTAAACACAAAATGTTGCAAACAGGGTGCATGTTCTCTACCCCAGCAAACTGATGAGTTTAAAGATACAAACGTAGTGACTGATCCCTTCGTTTCCTCATAAATCAACCCACACAACAGATGCTGCTATAGACATCTAACATAAAACAGAGAGAGAGATCATGTTACTCAGCTCCGAGCATCACATTATGTTAGGATTGATTTAAAGATTTTATTGATTACGTTTGAGAGTTTTTCATGGCTGGGCTCCAGAGTTCCTTTCCTCTCATCAACAACCCAAGTGCAGCCTGAAGTTCTCAGACAGGAACCTGCAGACTGTTTGGGTTTAAGATCAGCGGGGGCCCGTACTTTTGTGGTCAGGGATCTACGGCTCTGGAATGACCTGTATGAAGAGGGGAGGCCAAATCATTTTTGTGCTTTAAGTTACTTCTGAAAAGTCATTTTCAATGATGAACCTACATGTAATTTGTCATTTATGATTCATATCACATTACCTTCATGTTTATTTTCTATGGGCTTTAATGTACGTAGCCCAGCAGTTTTCAGACATGAACTCCAGAGAATGTCCGTGGAATTGAGTCTGGACTTTCTCCGGAGTTTGACTTTCTAACATGAACATACATGTTCAAAACAACACATACATTTCTGGATTGCTCAGGTGAGGGGTGGTGCAGACAGAGGCAGGATGTAACGTATTCATTCAGCTGCGGAGATCACGAAATCGGCGTTGGCCCGTATCACCAAAAACTCTCTTGACATCTTCGTCTATGTCTTCTACGTGTATGGCACCGCTCTTGTATTCTTTTAGATTTTTGCTTACGTTACATGTTAGAAACCTCATCAACACCCCCACTCACTCATGGGGCATCCTGCGGAGGAGGACCTGCTGTGTTCTCACATCAAGATTTTACTGGGGGGTTACTGAGGGTGTTTCTGTGAGAACCAGAATCGGTTCTGCCCGCTCTGCATCGCCCTCTTCTTCAGTCTGGGAGGTCTGCTGCCAGGAACGTTCACCACCTGAGAGGAAGACTGAGGTGGATGTTGGATATAAAAGCACTTCCTGCTCAGGGTCTGAATATAGTCAAGATGGAGTACAGAGGGGATGTTTACATAGTGGTCTACAGGGGCTCCTGACACAATAGGAACAGCCTCGGAGCATGTTTGTTGGATGACGAGAGGCATTGTGCTGTTAAACTTTTTTCTATCTCTAACTCTGTCTCAAAGTAGAGCTCCAATTAGCCCTTTGTTGCTCCAAGTTGTCCCGTTGCATGCTGGGAGACCTACGTTCCTCTTTTGGACATTCAGCTTTCTGCAGGGGCCGCGGGAAAACACTCGGAGGACGAGCGTTGCCTCGGTCGTTATATCACAAAAAATAGTGCAACAGGTTATCATCTCTCTTCACTTTCAGCTTGTCAATTATTTGTCAGCCAGCAGAAAACACAACTCACTCCTGCACTGAGCACCCAATAGTCTACGCTCATGCATTTGGATTAGCTGTTTGTGAATTACTCTCCAGCGCAGACCTGACAGCATTTGTTCCAGGTTATCTGTGTGAACTGGACTCTTCCTTCCTCTCTGAGGCATGTCTTGGCCCGTTTGATGGACTCATCATTTTTCTGGACCAAAGTCAATAAAGGTTTCTCTGCTATCCACAAATCTGAGGACAGAAAAACACACACACACACACACACACAATTCTCTTAGTGACAAAGGATTTCCCCCCTGTTCTGGGTGATTGGTGCTTGATTTCAGATGGGTTAATGTGGTGAGCAAGGCAACACCCATCTGTGACACTTCTTTGACAGGTAATATACCATAAACTACTCTATTCAGTCCCCCTGACCTCCTATTGTCTTCATTCATTAACTCTTTTGGCCACTTGGGGGCATTGCAGCATTCTGTAAGAACATGTAATCACCCTGTAAAAAGTTGTAGGGTCTGAATCAGATTACAACTTTGATTATAGATTTAATCAAGCTATAACATCAGTAGGAGGATATAAGTTTCAGTGCTATTGTAAATATGAATTATTCCATATCTTGTCTGTGTTTCAGTTGTAAATTCATGTATATACAGGACACAAAAGTTGTACTAACTTAAGGCCTTTGGGTCCAGGGCTTGCAGGTAATGTTTATGTGCCTGTTTTTTCTCATTTTATTCCCATTGTGGTTACAATACAATGGTTTAAATTCATATTTTTTATGTCTTTAGGGTATTTTTTTAAATAATAAACCACCCCTCAGCTTCAGTTCTTTTGCAAATTAACTGGATCAATTAGCTCAGACCAACTTGAGGCTCAATTCTTCTTAAACGTGGGAAAAGGAGGGGGGATTTGGTTTTTTTCCACAAATACATCACAAAATGTACTTTATTGATAATATTTGTTCTTCTTTTATTAATTCTACAGGTATTGAGGCACCTCTAGCTTGTAGAGGGAGCTGTGGCCCACATGTTCTGTAACATACAAGTCTCAAGTCAAGTCAAGTCAAGAGTGTGTGCTGCTTTTTCTGCTTTTTATCCTACGGCGCCACCATCAGGAGGATCTCACTAAAGACAGAGCAGCTGAAGTTCCTCCGTTCACAGCCTCAACTGTGCTCCTCTCCATGGACATGTCAACTACAAATACATTAAAGTAAGTGCTGTACTTTATTCACTGCTCCAGTTAATAGTATAAAAGAAGGAATTTTTTAGTACAAAAATGTAATGGTGTGGTAAGAGATGAGATTTAATTCATCTATATCTCACATCTGAGAAAATAGTGCAGACAAATCATATCTAATATGAAAATGTGTTTAGATAAGCAACATGCAACAACTGTCATACAGATCATAATGGACATGATGTCTCTGATTAGCTGTCACTGTGTCAATGCTGGATGGAGAACCTTTGTTGTCTTCATCTTAGCTCTGTAGAGGATGAAGGTCTCAATTGATGGTCTGAGGATCCTCTTTGGTCTCTAAAAATTGTATTCACAAGCAAAACCGCTTTTAGAAAAAAATATATTTTACTATGTAAAAGGCTGGATACACAGGAAAATATACCCTGCTGGATTCGAATGCCCCTGAAAAACAGATAGAAAATGACACTGTTGATGAAAGTAACTACCCTGTCTGTTTTACCTGGCTTGTTACCAGAATTAATAGAGAGACATGAAAACTATCCTTTCTTGCAGGAAATGTCTCCCTGTTAACTGTGTGTGTCACCGTGATAAGAAGAGAGAATCTGGGGAAATATATATACATATTTATCGAGGAGACGATGTATAATTGTTACTTTTATTATTATCTATGAATTGTACAGTAATTGTATATGATTGTACATATTCTTTAAAAGTGTTTTAAAGTTTGATTAAATAACTTGTGTTGGGGTTATTATTTCCCCTTCTGCACTATAGTGTGTGTGGAATTTGACTTTCACGTCAAACAAGAAGCCTGCCTGCCTGCCTGCCTGCCTGCCTGCCTGCCTGCCTGCCTGCCTGCCTGTCTGTCTGCCTGTCTGCCTGTCTGCCTGCCTGCCTGCCTGCCTGTCTGTCTGTCTGTCTGTCTGTCTGTCTGTCTGTCTGTCTGTCTGTCTGTCTGTCTGTCTGTCCTGATACTATACTACTATGAAATTTGTAGTGGACTGTCTCTTTAAATGACTCTGACCAACCAATCACCACTCTTCTCTCTAAACCTATCACAAAGCCGCAGCTCTGAGTTTAACCAATCAGAGGCAGGACAGGGGCGGGTCCTCGCCCACCTCGGTGGGTAAGGCGTAAAGCCGGTGAGTTTGAGTAGTTGGCTAAGTTAGCATATTGCTAACTCCGCCATGGAAGATGCCCCCAGACTAAGCTCCACAGTGTCTCCCGAGGAGAATGGACCAGGGACCTGCGACAGCTCCTGGACGGAAGACGGACTGGTCGATGCTTTCAGAGACCTGGCCACCCTTCCGGTCGAGGTCGAGGAGAGAAGACCGACGTGTTTACGGTGCCGGTGAGCTGAATTAAAGCGAAGCTAATGCTATGTAGCTAGCCTAACGGTCGGTTGTGCAGATTGCCCCACCACGTCCCTCTCAAATAAGTGGCATGCTTTGATGAGGGAACAGGTTCATGTCGTTACAGAGCATCTGCACATCAGCTGAAACAGAGAGAGGGGGCTATAGGCTGGGAAGTAACGGGGATATCACAGCTTCACGTCTTCAACTTTCCTCCCATGTAGTCGCCCTCAGAAGGTGTGTCTCTGCCCCTTTCTGCCAACACAACCCCTGGAGGTCTCCACATGCCTGTACGTAGTGCAGCATCCCGCAGAGGTGAGTCCATACAGGTCAAAAGGGATCTGCCTGCTTTATGCTTCATGCTTCATGCTTTTATTACATTACATAGCATTTAGCTGACGCTTGTATCCAAAGCGACTTACAATAAGTGCATCCAACCATGAGGCTGCAAACCCAGAGCATAAAGAATCATGGAAGTACATTAACTTCAAAATACCAGTGGTGGAGGAAGATTGCAGGCCCTTTATTCAAGTTAAAGTAGCATCACCACAATGTAATGACACCACCGAAGTCCCAGGTTTACTGCAGATCATTTCCACCAAAGTTGACTCAACACAAATGTTACAAAATTGCATTTAAAGTGCAATACGAATGTTGTCTTAATCATCAATACAAGTGACAGTATTTCTCTCTATTTATTGATTGTGGAGAATACACAATAGCAACATTGAAATTTGATTTCAATATCAACAAGAATGACCCTCAGTAGAGAACATACCACCACTAAGGCCCAACAGTCCAATTGCACACACTCATGGTTATCAGTCCCTTAAATGTGCCTCATCTTTTTCATCAAGATCCATGAATCCATGTAAATACATGTAAATGTTTTAACAATTAAACACTAAACAGACATCCTAGCTGATGACAATCATTATCATGTCTTTATTTTACATTTGTGGCTCTAATTAATTAATTGTCAAACCATGTGTCTTTCAGGAGAGCAGAGTTCTTCGCACAGTGCCTCTACTTGCTGCTTGTTTGCCTCCAGGAAAATGCAATGTCATAGTAGGAAGGCGATTCAGTGAGGAAAAGTAAGGAGTTTTTTTTTATATTCTAATATAACACACGGATATCCTGATGTCACAACACTGTTTTTCTCTTAATCTCATTTCCCCTCAGGCACCCAGACCTTGCCGCATTGTGTCGGGACAGCAGGACGCTGATCTTGTACCCAGGCCCTAGTTCTCAAAACCTGGAGGAGTTAGTGAAATACCAGGAAGTAGGAGCTGTAAAACATAACATCATCATCATAGACGGCACCTGGAACCAGGCTAAAAGCATGTTCCTCAAGAACAGCCTGTTCCACCTGCCCAAACAGGTTTGAATCAATGTCTCATTGTGGGGTGAAGAAAATTGAAAATTTGTCAAGTTAGTGTTTGAAAGTCTTTCTCCTCTGTTGTGTCCCATTTGTGTTTTATTTATCAGCGTAAATCACAAAATCTTAGTGGTTATAGAGAAGGGCCTTTTTCCAATAGCCCCTTTTATACCGGGATCCTACTATTGCTGTTAAGAAGAGTCACCAAAAAGGCCAGTATATTGCTGCCCCTTTGTGTGATATATTTCTTTGATAGCATGCTAGCTTTCCAGAAACAGAGACACGCTTTGCTGTGGTATTTAAAGACGTTTTATTCAATATAAATCTGAAGATCATGCTGCTGTCTCTTCATCAGCTTATCTCTTAACTTCTAGACATTAATCAATAAGAGCCATTGCCAACAGCGTGAGAATACCACACTACTACTGGTGACCTCTGCTTTGGTTTACCAGGTGCAGCTCAACAGGACTTTGTGCAGTCAGTACGTGATCCGCACACAACCCTCTAACATCTGTCTGTCCACGCTGGAATGTGCTGCTGTCGCTCTGTCTATCCTGGAGCAGAATGACGCCATCCAAGAGGTGATGTGGTGAAATAATTATGAATTATTGTCTGAAAATATAGATTTGACACACTTTTTGTCCCACAGATTGCACAGTGAATATGAAATTACTTACAGAGTCAGTTTAGTTGCTCTTTAATATATTTCCAGGGGGTGTAATGTTAAGGAAAGGGGGGGGACTCTCTTCGGTTTGACTGCTGGCCTCGGGACCCTTATAGCAGGTCATAGCCTTCTGTGTCTCCTCCACTGTTGTCAAATAAAGACAGTGAATTTGTAATGTGGGATAAGATAGTCAAAAACCCATTTCAATAAAATACATTTCAGTGCAACATCACAATCTACATTCACACTACTACATTTCATGTGAAAACGCATCAACTCTGCTACAGTTACACCCGGTGTTCACACACATTTTTTTTAGAGCCACTAATGCAGGGAAGTTTTAGAGCCACTAATACAGGGAAGTTTGGAAATGCTACTGCTCCCGTTTTAGTCTGAAAACTCCAGGACTGCATTTAAGTAAGGAAGGGCAAAAACTGCGATGTTTGGAAACAATGACGTAAAGACTCACAACTGCTGATTGGGTCTTCTCAGTCATGACCTAACCTTCGCTGATTCATCAGGCTCCTATCACATGGTCCTCTTCCAGAAAGAAACAGGCATTAGTCTCGACTACCACTGTAGAACGCCAAATGGATAATCAATTACAGGTGTTGCTGACCCTATTGTATATGATTTTACAATAATTCAACTGCTTACACTTCATCAGTAGATTATTTTGATACAGGCAGATTCTGGGGTTATAACACCAGTGTTAAGCTTTTAATATCATATCAAAAGTAACTGAATGGAAAATAAATTTGAATAATTGTATTTCGTATTAACTTCTCCCTTTTTCAAATTGTATGTCCAGGTTCTTTTGAGGCCCCTCAAAGCCCTGTGCTCCTTCCAGCTGGATCACGGTGCTCAGGTTCATCACAGCAAGGAGCATCTACTGAAGAACGGCATGTACGACAAACCTATGCCCAAGAACAAACGCAAGATTAAGAGAATGGAGAAACTCGTCACCGATCACAACATCTGCCCCAGATGAAAGTGGGACTGAGCAGAGAAAAGAGCCTCGACTCATCTCTGTATATACTGCACAGGACTGTATCACCCACGTGCAGCAGCGTCAGGGTACAGGCATGGTGACCTCGGGACTTATGGGAAATAAAAAATAAAAAATTAGTTGGAAGCAGGTCAATGTAAGTTATGTATTTGTCATTAATTTGAAATTAATTGATGACAAAGCTGTTGTTGAATTGTCATAGAGTGACAATTAGTCAGGTTTCTGGACTTTCATTGTTTTTTAAAAAGTTTACATGATTCCTTCTTGTGTTTTATAAACATTTTGGTAGTTGTGTTCTGCAGGTGCTCAAATCTGGAAGGGCTGATTTCATTCAGATAAACTACCAAAGACACAGTGAGGAGAAAAAAGTGAAATAAATGTGGAAATATTAAATTGGATGTAAGATCTCCACATTTGGCTGAGAGAACTGTTAAATAAACAGTAATAGGGAACTTGCAGGTCTTAAAGTAAAAGCATTGAATTCAATTTCAATTGTAAAAAGTTTGATTAGTTTTATCCTAAAAAATATTGTTATATACTGCTGGGAAGTACAGAACTGTGATATAATAAATAAATCAAAGCCATATTGTCCTGACTGGTTTTTGATTACACTGTTGTACTTATTTAATTGCACTCTGGTTTTAAATAGGTCTTCACATTTCTCCACATTTAGGAGCAGATGATTCCCACCGCACCACTCAACAAAGTTTGCCATCAGTCTCTAATACAGCCCACGACCAGAGTTATCAAGTGTTCTTCTGTAGGTGGCGTGCTTATTATAGAAATCTGAGGAGTGCAGAGTGAACAGAAGTGGAAACATGAAAGTGCCCTGTGGCGCTTTCTGTGTTATAATCACCAGCTTAGACAGGGCTGTCCACAGCCAAACGAGCTGGGGCCTATCTGACAGATAGTCAGGAGACTGTAGTATTTTTTGGTAGTTGCTATGTGTCTGTTTCCTTAAAATTTTGCAGATGATGACCTCTGACCTCTTGGTGCTGTGAGCCTGTACCTAATGGTACTATTCAGTAACCCATCCAAAGCTATAATAATGCATCATAAATTAATTTTTGATTAGTATTAATCAGAATCTGCGAAGTAACTGCTAACTAAAGTTTGCAAATAAATGCAATGTACCAAACTTTACATTTAGATATACAAATAATACTTAATGTGTACTGTGCTTGATTTGCCACTGGTCAGTATTTAGAGGTTGCCCTCACAGAATCTGAATTCATTTCTGGTGTATCATTATAGGTTTAGATAAAATAAGACCATGAGACTGTTACAAGTTTTGATAGAAATAAGGCCTGTGCCTGTTAGGCTTATTCAGTAATCCATCCAAAGTCTTATTTTATCTATCAGTAATACAAATTACCAAACCTAAGTGAGACAAATGTAAACTAAAACCAAAACCAAGCATATTGTTCATAAGCAAATGTGTGTTTCTGTGGAGACTGTGTAAATAGTCAATAATAGTTCATTATTATATTAGAAAACACTAAATTTAAGTGAATAGAATCTGTGGAGTGTCTGCTATTTCAAATTAGAAAGTAAATTCAGTGTAAATGTGTATTTTTTTGAATGTACAAATCCATTCAGGCATTAACAAAGTACAAGTACTTGTAATGTAATGTTTACTTGAGATATCTCTGGTCTGTATTTTGTAATGTGGCCAGAAGTTGCCTTCGACGAACTACTGCGCATGCGCGTTTCATGCAGGCCCGGTCCGTCCGCCATCTTTGTCGGCTCCCCCCATTGTTCACTGTGGAGACAACAGCGGCGCTAAATCAGTTCCACTGCGCATTAAACTCACCGGACGGTGTCACAGGCCGCTGCCCGCGACAGTCGTGGATTTACACTCAGGGTTGCGACTTGTTCTCGGCCAGCAAGTGTGACAGAATGGACGATGACCAGCCCAAAACCCTGTAAGTGTGCGTGTGTCTGCGGTACCGCCAGCTAGCTAGCTACCAAGCTAACCACTTGTATTCGTCACGTAACAGGCAGCGGTGGCTCGTCTCCTCACAACGAACTCAATTCTCTAAACGCTGTTTTTCTCGTGCACGGGCACATTGCACCTGCACGTGCTTTAAAATTAACACATTATTGAATTAAACCACAGTGTATTGATCTCGCCACTGCACAATTACCACCCAAGCAGGTTTGCATGCTAACAAGCTAGCGAATTCCAGAAAAATCCAAATCTCTAAAACCCGTCTGTTCACACTGCTGCATCAAGAAAACCGAATCAAAGATGAATTGCTATTTATAATTGGTGTTTGGTGTGTTTTGCCTTTGATACATTTCGCTAATTTACGCATTTGATTAATTCGGCAGAGACTGACGATGGACAGATCATTAAACTACCATCTTTTTCAATGGAGTTTGGTGTATCAGCCTCTGCGTTACTTTGTCTGTATAAATGTTGTCGCCGAGGCCTAGGAATCTATTTGTATGGGTCATTCTCTTACAAGCTACGTGGCTAAATGTCAACAAAGGCTAATGCAGATGTTATTGTTTTGGTTTGTTATTATTAACCGCCTTAACAGTAAGCTAAGTCTTTTTAAAGCCAGCAGTGAGGTAAAGCAAGGTCAGTAGCTGTGTATTTCAATAATACTTGTCCTCGGCTGCTCACTATATTGGGTTGAAGAGATGGTTATTGAATTCAGAACCACTTCCTGCAAACAGCCTTGAGACATTTGCATTTACGTGTGGATTAAAAATAGACTCATAATGGCTGTATTTGTTACATATTGCTCAGTGATCGTAGGTGTTTTATTGTTTGTTTGCGGGAATGAGATGTTGGCATTTACACATACACGTTTCTCTCATTGTAGGGGTGAAGCTATCAAATATTGTTGATATAATTGTTCAACCTCAATTAAAACTGGAAAATGTCAGAAAATAGCTAATGGTCATTTGCCAAATGAACCCTTAGATCAAAGTGATATTAAACTGTCTTGTTTTCAATAGTCGAGCATCTACCGAGTATGATACCGAAAAAACACCAATCCTCACATTTGGAAAACTAGAAACATCAAATTTGATACGTTTGAGCTAAAAATAATCAACACTATAACATAAAAGTAAACTATTTGTTTAACAACATAAAGGATTCATTTTCTGATTTGTTTCAAACGTACTGAACCAATTTACACCACTTAGGGGAGGGATGGGGAATTGGCCAGGGAATAACCCATTACATTTTGATGGAGATCTAGTTAAAGGGGTAGAGGCAGTCATTTGGCTTTCATCACTTTTCTTAACACTGCAAGCAGTTCCCCACAAAATTCCCCAGGAAAATGATTTATGAATGTTGATGCTGAAAATTATTTTGAATAATATTTATGAGTTTGTACAATTTGGTGCAGATGATTAGACTTCTTCCCATTATTTTTTTTTTAAATTCAGTGTTACAGACATGTAGGATTGTTTGGCATTGCATTTGGAGTTTAGTCTGTTCTCTTTTGACAAAACTGTTTTGGTCCATTTTAGTAATACTCAAGGACAGTGGCAGCAGTAAGTGAAATTATAGGGAGACAATAGAAGAGGAGCCGTTTGTGTAAATATGGGTTGCAAAAATGCCTTTTTTATAGTTCTAGGGCTGCAGCTTGTGGCTTCATCCACACTAGTACATTTTAGTGTAAAAACAGGTAACTTCTGCCTCGTGTACGCCTTGGCATCCACACTGCTCCAGAGTTTCATAACCCCTAAAACAGAGAATTGAAACACTGCTGGTGCCCTTTAAGTATGAAAATTATGTGGTTGCGTTCATCCTTAACGGGAGGAAATGGAGACATTTGATTAACGTGCATGACCCATGTACATTTATGGTTGTGTGATGTGTTCCAGGTGTGTTTAGTATGGACAAGAATTGTTTCGATATGGAGGTAATCTTCCCATCTTGACAGAGATGGGTTTTGAAACGCTGCTATAAAACTAAAACATTAGCGTAGAGTTAGCCGTTGGTCATTATTGTTTAATCTGCAAACAATTTTATTGAGTAATCATCTAATCATTTTGTCTATTGAATGCGGCACAAAAAAGGTTTTCCCATTTTCCCAGAATCCTTGTGGACCTCATCTTTGTTGACCTCATGTATTGTGTTGTATATGTTATGAAAACCAGCAAATACTCAAATTATAGAGGCTGCAGCCATTTAAGTTTACTGTCACGATGTGACAAAAAAACATTAATAACTCTTATTTGAGACACTATATATAAGTTAGGTATTTTTGGATTGTGATATTGTTAATGGAGTATAAGAGCTAAATACTTCTTCCATCACTAATATTAGTAACAGAACTTGTTCACAGAGTCTAAATTCACATGGATTTTCAAACAGCGACTTGCTAAGCAATTACTGTTGTGTGTTTCTGTCCTGTTTGTTTATATTTCTGTTTAGGTATGTGGGGAATCTGTCCCGGGACGTGACAGAGGCCCTCATCTTGGAGTTGTTTGGCCAAATTGGACCTTGCAAGAGCTGTAAAATGATAGTAGATGTGAGTTCAGTTGTCATCTTTTTCTAACATTAGAAAATACTCTTAACAACATTGTTGCTTCTAAGAAATCAGTGATAAGTGCCTGACTTCCTTTCCTTACAATCTGCCTTTGCTGCTTCTATTTTTCATCCTGTTGATCCACAACTGTTGCTTTTTGATATTAGGTGGTTGACTGATAAGTGTATATTAGCCTATATTAATTTCTAACACTTAACATAAACTAAGATTTTGTTTGATGCTTTAGTTATTGAGTGGGGTGCTGGGACCATCCAAATCTATTTTCACTGTCATTAAGTGTTTTTCTGCTGAGCTAATAATCCCTCTAATATGACCAGTTCCAGCCAGCTTTACTTCCCACCATTTTAATGCCAAATGAGGTCATTATGTTTCCTAAGAAATGCACAGAAGCCACACTGACTTACTTTGTGTTTCCTGTACACTCCAGACGGCAGGTCATGATCCGTACTGCTTTGTGGAGTTCTATGAGCATAGACATGCCACTGCCACAATTGCAGCCATGAATGGTCGGAAAATACTGGGTAAGGTAAGCTATCATATCTCCTGGGTGAGTCCACGGGGGCAAGGCTTGGTGGGCAGGGTTGAAATGAAGCAACTGGAAAAGCTTGTATCTTATTAAACCTTATCTCACTCATGTTATTTCCCTCTTCCACTTCACTTAATTTGTTTTATTCCCATGAGCACAATATTTGCCTGTGCACTCTCTGAAATGACTGGGGTGGGAACACGACTGATCTCTGCCATGTTAATGCTGTAAAGAGTCCAGAAAACATAATAACTAAACTTACAACAATGTGAGATTTTCGGGTTTCATTTTCATGGTACAAAAACATTCGGTTGACTAATCAGCAACTTGTTGTCCTAAACTTAAAAGCTATTTCGTTGACCACGGTAATTAATTATTAACTTGTTTTAATGTATTCTCTCACATTAGTCGGCGCAGGAGACCCCAATATATCTAAGTTTAGTCATGGTGCATCTTGTTTCAACAAATGCTTAACATTAATAAGCTTTAAAGGTTAATTTTCAAATTACATAACTGGTTTAACTCATTAACTGATAAAAATCATAGTGTAATTTACATTGTGCCTTAACACAGATGTAAAAGCATTTTAAGTTCTATCTGGAATTTTTTTAATCGTCACTTCATGCTCCATGCTGTCTGTTTTAATGAGGTTTTTCCTTGAGTGCGTTTCCAATCTGTGTATGAATTAATTATTCGTGGCCCTGCTGTGTAATCATTCTACATGTTAGATTCTCTGATCTACTTTACTTGATGCTCTTCTCTACATCTTTACTGCTGTGTGTTCTTTTTGCAAAGTTATTTCCACATAGAATCCACATAAGAGCAACTTCAAGAAAAATACATTCAGTTGAAAATATTCTATCCTCAACAGGTATTGAAGGACCATTTGAGGAGTATAACAAGTTCGTAAAAATCACTTGTTTGTAAGTCCCTTGTTATTTGGACCTTACTTCCTTCAGTTTTGCTCCAAATTTGTTCTAGACTGAGAGTGCAATGTTCCTGATTATGAAGGTGAAATCTTTAAATCCCTTTGATATTCTCCACTGTATTTGATTGTTTTATTAATTAATGCAAAGGTATGTAAAATTAGATAATGATCAATTTTTAGTGGTGGTTTTAAGAACCCAAGTGTGGCTTACAGAGACCAGACCACCTTATTTAATAAAAAGTTCTCAATCACAAAATATGACCTAAGTAAAAGTGGTGTGACAAAACCTCTAATCACAGAAAAGAAAGCACCTTCCTCTCCTCTGCAAGCTATTTTATGCCTCACCGTTTTCCTCTTCCCCGTTCTCCACATCTGTCTCTTACAGGAGGTCAAGGTCAACTGGGCCACAACGCCAACCAGTCAAAAGAAAGACACAAGCAGTAAGTAACACATCTAAATATTAAGAAACAAGATCACAATGTTGCATTGCTTCTTACCTGTCAGTTGGCTAATTTTCTTATTATTAAATTAACGCAATAAACCCATATTGGTATGAATGACCACATTAAGTACAATTTGAATCTTTCTTTTAGGTCACTTCCATGTCTTTGTTGGGGATCTTAGTCCTGAAATTACCACAGATGACATAAAAGCAGCTTTTGCTCCTTTTGGGAAAATATCGTAAGTGTATTCTCATAATTATTAGTCTGTACAATTCTGTTTTCTGTCCTCTGAACTGTGGCTGTGGCTGTCAGCCCCAAAACTATTGGTTTCTAACACAAAAATGTTAAAACACAGGTCACAAAAAATAGTTATATTTTTTCATTCATTCACGTAATTTTGATTGGACTTCTCGTGATATATATTAAGATCAGATCCATTATTGTAAACTCCTGAAGACCTCAAACATGTCACCCAGTGCAACAGTAGTTTACTTATGTTTTAACAGTAGAGCTCTATGGCACAGAGGAATAAAATGTATCAGGATTTGAATACACTGAATGTTTATTCGTAAAAAAAATTCGTCCTTGAATTTGGTATTTTTTGTTGGGTTTGTTTTGAGACTGATCTCTGCATTTAGTTTACTACAATCTGTAGTATATAACAGCAAATGCTAATGTAGTTTATTTTTACATTTAAACCTTAAGTCATTGTCATTTCGACCCAATTCCCCACCATAGATAAAACTTAAAATCACCCCAGCTAAATAACAAAAGATATGGTATAACATTATTGAGGTACTTGGTTAATATCACAACTTAATCACTCTATTAAATGTATTTCTTGACTAACAGAGTGTTTATATTTGTCAACAGGGATTGTCGAGTGGTGAAAGACATGGCCACAGGTAAATCTAAAGGCTATGGCTTTGTGTCCTTCTTCAACAAATGGGTAAGTGTGTCAGTAGTGCCTGTGTGTTAGAGGACTGAGAAAACATTGGCAGGTTCTGTTTATTGACTTAGTCGGAGCCAGGGTTCACAGTAAAATGTTTTGCATTTGGTGTCTGTGACCCAGGAGTTTGTTCTGTGTGTTTCCTCCTCTGTACAATCAGGATGCAGAGAATGCCATACAGCAGATGGGAGGGCAGTGGTTGGGAGGCAGGCAGATCAGGACCAACTGGGCCACGAGGAAGCCTGCTCCTAAAACTCCAAATGAAAGTAAGTCAGCAGTAATTAGATTGATTGATGCACAGTGGGCACGCACACACTTAAGGAATGTACTCTTGAGAGGTAGATCCAGCAGCAGATCTGTTTCATCTACTTAGACGGAAGTATCTCAACTACTATCAGATATTCATGTGCCCCCCAAGATATGCTTTTATAACTTTAGCGATTCCCTGGTTTCACTCACTGCCATAATAGGGAATATGGATGATTATGGACACTATTCTTTTACAATACACGGCAAAGAGGAAACGGTAGTTTGTAACAAAGCTGGGAAAAAATTAATACATTTTTGTGGTAGCCCTGCTCTTAAAATATAAATAAAAAGATCTTTACCAAATCTTTTTGATTTCTTATTTTGAAGTTGGAAGTAGTAATCTGAGGTTTAGATTTTTACTTGAAAACCAAGGTCACACTTAGTTATATCCTGTTTGTATAAAACTATAAGATGTTGATCCTTTCGTTGACTTAGTAAAATGGTATATAACGGCGATTTTGTTGTACATACTAAATGTCATATGTATATAATTAATCAACAAAGAAAATTCTGCTCAGTTGTGTTGCCTTGTTGTAGCAGGAAGTGTGCAGGTGTAACTAATACAATAGTATACAATAAAACATGCAACAAAAGCATCACACATCCATGAACCAATTAGCGAAACAACATACAATAGCACTTAAAACTCACACAGTCATCAGACACAATTACACAGCAGCTGACAAGGAAACATGCATCACAGGTGGAACATGCATCTTTAGCCTTTACTGTATCAGCGTGGCCCTGCTCTGACCTTCTGAAGCAGAACATCCAGTGAATCGATGGCTTTCATCACTGCCATAGTTTGTAGACATGCATTTTACAATTAATGTTATCGAGAAAAGTAATGAATTGTAATAGGCTCATCAGATAAGGGTTCAATATGATAAGTGAGCAATGCAAGTGCTGTTCTGTGGCATCACACTTATCCCCTGTGGTGAAGCCTTTTCTTTACCTTGATGGATATCAAGTTATTATCAGTTAAATAGTTAAATGTTATAGTAGTTTGTGGTGATGAATGAAACATCAAATAGTGAAACTGTTTTGAGTTTTATTATATCAATGTTTACAAGAACGCAAATAAAATGTCTGTAAAATGACCAATCAGTTCAGATTGTCAGTCAGGCACGAAAAGGAATAAAAATAAGATATAAATATCAATAATCTCATGCACTCTATCATGCACTCATGCACTCCAGGCCTTAATATTCCTACTGGTTTATGTTGATTATATTTTACATACTATGGCCAGTTTTACTTTGAAACCGGTATCAATTCACAATGAATGTGTTGTAAAAGGTCTTATTCACACGTAAGATAAAATCTAAGCTGATCTCTCTTTTTAGCAACCAGTACCAAGCAGCTGTCCTTTGATGAGGTGGTGAGCCAGTCCAGCCCCAGCAACTGCACCGTCTACTGTGGAGGAGTCACAACAGGCCTCACAGGTGAGTCACAGCTTGTTTGTCCATGAGATCAAGCTGCAGGTTAAGAAACAAATGAAATAATAACCTCTTTTTCTTTTGTTCATAGAGCAAATTATGAGACAGACCTTCTCACCCTTCGGCCAAATAATGGAAATCCGTGTTTTCCCAGACAAAGGCTACTCATTTGTTAGGTGAGATCACTTTCTGATTGATCTGCTTACATGATACTATAAATATATTACCCTAATATCTCGATGGAATGACTTGATATGAAGCAATCTGATTTTAATGCTCTCCTCTGCGTGCAGGTTCAACTCCCATGAAGCAGCAGCTCATGCCATTGTCTCGGTCAATGGCACGTCCATAGAGGGCTATGTTGTTAAGTGTTACTGGGGCAAAGAAACAACAGACATGGTTAGCCCCATTCAGCAGGTACATATGCCACAGGTATGAACAAGGATCGTCCCCAACATCTTTTAATCATCACCCTGAAATTCTTACATTCAATTAACCTCCTGCTGGTGAACTGCTGTAGTTACTGTGAGATCCTGACATGGCTGCTGTGTGAAGCTGCTGTCATTTGATACTCCGCCACCTAAAATATCATTCTCTATGTCAGCAGAACACGGTGAGCTTCGCGGCGCAGCCCTACAGCCAGTGGGGTCAGTGGTACAGTAACACGCAGCAGATTGGTCAATATGTGCCCAATGGATGGCAGGTGCCAAGCTACGGAGTTTATGGACAGACCTGGGATCAGCAGGGCTACAAGTGAGTACCAGAGGGGAGCCTGGAGCAGAGGAAGTGCACATGCAAAGATTGTCTTTTGCAAATATTGGTGTTCTGCATGCAAGCACATCTATTTTTATTTTGCTTTTTTCAAATCAGCTTATCTCATAGCTACCAGTCCGTACCTCCTGTCTGCATGCACATTACTGACTGACTGACTCACTGCTCTGCCTCGAGTCTTCCAGCACTGTTAATTTGGCTACCTGATTAGTTTTAATCATAAATAATCAATACGAAAATGGGGGATACGGCTATCGTTGGAACTCACATTGTCTACAAGACTCTGGATCACAAGGCAGCAAGCTGTGTCGTGTCGACTGTGCAGCGATCTGACAATGTCGTGTTTTTTTTTTTTTTTTAAACTTGGCTCTACTTGACTTTATTTGTCTAACTGTTTTGTTTCTCTCTGCTCTTACAGTCATTTACATGCTGGTGCCGGATGGACAGGAGTGGGCGCCGTGAGCAACGGCAGCATGGTAGAGCCTGGACAGGGAGTCAACGGAACGATGCTAACCAACCAGGCCGGCATGAGCGCTGCTGGCTACCACACCCACTGATCACAGTAGTCCCCTCTCTAAGCCTCTGAGGTCACAAAGGATGATACTCTGCTGGGGAAGAAGTGCATTAGATGTGCTCTCTCTGTTACCACAAGAAATTATTCTCCGTTAGGCAGGCTGGTGCGCCATTTTATCAGCCTTACAGCTCATAACCTCACCCACTGCCCAAATCTGCAAGTGTAATCAAATCTCTCCACTCCAGAACACACACAGCTAATGCTAATGCACTGTGCATTCCTGGGCCCATTTTATGATTTGGTGCATTTTTCTAATGACTGCAGATAAGCGGCCAAATGAAAATGATAAATTATAAAGATAATTCTGTCACAGTTTAGTTTAAAAATAGTCTTTAGTCGAACAGCAGGTTTTGTTTGTTTCAGCCCCTCAGAGCCAAAGAGCAAGGGCAGATTTTATACCAGTGTTTAACAATCATACAGGGAGGAGAGTCGAGAAACTTTGCCACAGAAAATACTCAAATAGTCCATTATAATGCAATGCAGCCACAAGATGAGTGTCGACTAAGGGGTGTTTGTTGTTATTTTTTGCTCGATTGGAACATTTCGCTCCCACCGTTCTGTCTGGTCTGTCCACCCGTTACTGACGTGAAACATGAGTCCAAGCAAGTTCTCAGGGTGTTGTTAAGTCATTCTGTGAAATGTAGGGAATCACTGAGTAGAAATAGGCCGGTTGAGGGAAAGCGGATACCACCAAAACAAAAAAAGACGAGTCACATTTTCAGCGCTCCTTCACTTCATCTCCCTGAATGGACTGAACAGACTGAGCGTCCGGTCTGAGGATACGAAACGTGTGTGTGCTTACGTGTGTGTGTGCATGAACTGATGCTTTTACACACAAGACAACGTCCAGTTCATCTCTCCCCTGAGACAAAAAAGGACTACGCCTCCTTTTTTTGCTCCAGATATATTCGAAAAATGTGTCATTTTCTTCCCCTTTTTCTTTTGAGCAACTTTAAAAACGATGACATTGTATAAAGAGCTTTTGCCTTTTTTTGTTGTTTCATTTCAGGACTGTCTTATAAAGAAACGTTGCAGTGACACCATGTGACATGTGAAACCTTTATGTTTGTTTATAAAACACAAAGTGGCTGTCAACTGTCAACCTTATTTTTTAAAATTAGATTTTCAATATCTCAAATAAAACCAATTGCAGGGACTACTGCCACTCTTACCTTACTTTAGGCAGACAACTATTGCACAAATACTTAAGGTTATCTTTTCGCAAAATTTGAAATACTAGGGTTTTTTTTATGTTTTTGCATTCCACCTTCTTTTGTAATTTCATTTGGAAGTCTGTTTTTATGTAAATAACCAAACAGTCTGTTCAATTGTACTGAATCTGTATAAAGACAACATGTTAATAAAGGAAGCGTGCTTGCTTCTGGTTGGGGAAGTGGATTCCAGAAACAGCTGTTTGACACTAGCGCCCCTGTCCAGTGCCGGTCCGTGTACAGGACAGACAGTGCAACATTTGATTCTTCCATAAGCTTGGAGGACAAGCTGCATTGCTATGCAATGCGAACAGCCTTTAGACTGACGAGTGATGCATAACTTAAGTTATTCTATTTTAAACCTAAATAACGATTGTTTTTGTAGATTAAGAAACGACCTCACGAGGATCAGATTGTTTTTCACTGAGGCCACCGTTAATTTTAATATAGTAGGAACATCCATTGTGTTGCCTTATCAGTGAGTTACTTTTAATTTAACCAAAAATCTCCAGAGAGAAGACGGGTGCCCGAGAATGTTTTCAACCTATGTTTGACGAGGGACGTTCTGTTGATGCTTCAGTCCCATGGTTTGTGTTTTTGCTTTGTCCCATTAAAAATGCTGATGCTTCAAACAGCTCACATTCACACTGTTTGCATCTGATGTTTACAACCAGGCTGTTGACACATAACTTGTGGAGGGAGAGACGTCTCCACGTGTTATCATACTCCACGTGTTTTTCACTCTTAGCCATCTTACACCTTGCTTTGTAAGATCAAACATTCTGTTTAAATCCCAAATTTGAATCATAATATTTGGTAATTTTGTTAAAAAATGACAAAATTATACATTTTGATTAAATGCAAGCCTGTAGACACCACTGAGGACACTATGGTCATGTGCTAATAATTTGATGGTTATGTGAAACATTCAACTAAATATTTTATATTTCTCATATGTAAATTTGATTCCAGGTAGATTACATTTAAATGAAGGATTCAGTTTTGTCCCGGAGGTTTAAGTGGGATTGAAATAGCCTTTTGACGTTGATATAATTGGGAAATTAAACTTAAATTGCTTTATCTTATAGGTCTGTTATTTTGTAGCACGTGTCCTGGATAAAACTAATCTGCCAATTGTAGCTCTGGGTTTAGATGGACTTAATTGAGATGCAGCTCTTTTAAATATAAAGACTAAAGTATAGGGGTTTAATTTGTAATTTGACATAAGGCCTCTTAATCTTTCTTTGCATCGTTTCAATGAGAGTGCAGTAAAGAGCTTGCATGGATCCGAAATGGTATTTACATTTGAGACATGAGGGTAAAGAGGAGGCCAACAGGTGAAGCTACTGAGGCTCAGCAGAAAGAAGATATCTATCAGTGATATCAAAGATGCAAAACTGAGAAAACACTTGTGGTCTAGAGTGTAGACCACATAGACTGTATACAAACATGATCGACACTGCAGCTCCCCCAAAACAGAAGCCAAGGCATCATCTGCAGCATAGGTCATAAACCCTGCCTGCTCCATGTTAGTGGGTGGGACATGGACAAAACTAAAATGTCAAAGTGATGTGAGGTGTAAGTTTGGTTTTGATTAGTTATTCGATGCTGTAAAAACAGGGTGAAATGCCATGATTGACAGCTGAAACTGACCCGCGATTGGTCGAGCACATGGGAACAGGGGACCTCGCTGCCCTGGCTGAATTGCCCAGTCGCAACTGCACAGACTCTGGCTCCTGATGCACAAGATGGCAGCGTTCGTATCTGGGATGATTTGGCTTCATTTCTGGTAAGTGAGAGGAAGTAGAGGCACGTCGTCCATCTTTTGTGGCCCAGTCCAACCCTGTAAAACATATAATCTCACTTATAGTAGATTTTTTAAATGCTCATCCACATAATCAAGTCTAAATTTATAATATAACATGTTAATTGTATCTACATTTTTAGCATCTTCTCTCATCTTTAATAACTAATTTATTTTAAGCTGAAAACTTCTTTTCTTTCACCCATGTTTCAACTTCCTGCAAAACTCAGCCATCGGTGCACGTGAACTACAGCTCCCATGATTCACCGCTCCCACAGAGTCAACTCCCCCTCCCCCGCCCTTCTCGCATGCCCTCTTCCTCACGTGACCTGCTCCGGCCAATAGGGAGTGTCGTTACAGGCGCAATGCGGCTGTCGGGATGTAAGGAGCAATGGCGACGGTCGAGGCGGATTTGGAGTCAGAGTGAAGCTGGTTTGACCAAACAGAGCTGGAGACAGGTACTTTGAGCATTTCACTTGCACGCACACACGTGTCACACAGGTGGCGAGTCCACAGCGAGCAGCTGCGTGCAAACAGCCATGTGGGTTCAACCCTGAACTTAATAAGGCTGAGTGCATTTAATTAAAGTTTATTCATGTGATTATGCATCTAAAAACATATAGTTTTAACTTTAATTTTATATGTTGTTCCTGCAGGGAAATGGGTTTTGTGCAGTGTGCAGGGATGACAATGATAACTAATCTATAACCGATGACGGTGGGAGAAAGTCATTTAATATAGATTTCTGCTCGTGCAGTTTTAAATGAATATTTTCTTATTATAACAGTTGATTTTTAAAATTTCAGAGTAACATATTCTTACTGTTACTCTGCAATATTTCTACTATACGCTCCTATACTTGATACTTTTAAATTTAAGGTGAAACGTGCAAAACACATTAACACGATCACAAAATATTTTCAATTATTACAGATTAATACACAGTCAGTGCTGCAGCTTGTTTCCGTTATTGGCAGATTATTGACTCAATTAATTGATCATTTGCTTCTGCTGTAAAATGTCATGAAATTGTGAGAAGGGCCTGTTGAATCTTTCTATATCATCAGATGCGTTGTTTTGTCTGAGCAGCAAAATCCAACGATTTCAACTCATATTTGAATAATATGATAATAACATGAAACCAGTACACGATTTGGCATTGTTGCTTCAAAAAGTTTTAAAACAATTAATTACAATTCACAGTAATTATTATATTTTAATTTTTTAATGATCTCATGGTATCAGCTCTATATACAGCAGCTAGGTCAATTTACTCCATCCTGAACCAGCTGGCATGTGAATGCATTACTACTAATGATCCAATAATGTAACATGATCAAGCTGCATGATAAGTAGTATCTTTATTTTCTTCTTGGCTTTTTCGTAGGTTTTTTGCAAAACAAATGCAAAATTACCACAGATATATATATATTTGTCCTTCGTGATTATTGTCTTTTATGCTTTTGTTTGTATTGTATGTTTTGTTTTGGTCTGTGTGATGAAAGTTAAATATAATAAAAATAGAAAATAAAAAAATTAGCACAGAGACATGAAAAACATTTGCAAACACGCGAAATGTCCAGAAAGACACAAAACAACTGCAAAAAGAAACAAATTGACCAAAGCTTGTTGAAAAGCTGAGATACAAACCATCAAAAAAAGACACAAAACAACTCAACTGTTTTCACTTATTGTGTCTGTCAGTTGGAGGGTTGGGGTCCATGGGAAGAACAGATCTATTAAATACAGATGGAAAAAAGTCATAAGAGCATTTCACACCTTTTAAAAAATGAATAAAAGTGTTTGAACTGAGGAACAATATTGACATACGGTATATTTAAAGTTTACAGGGCTGTCATCTTCTAAAATCAATGATTGTCTCTTTGTATTTTTGTACATTCTGTCTTGGATAAAACTCTTAGCAGCACAATATCAAAACATTGACATCAGACTCATGATCAAAGACTTCTACTCATGACTTCTACCACCATCATTTGAGCTATGTGGTTAAAAATCCTCTCTTTGTTTCCTTTTCCCTCTTTGACAAGGTTCACATCCCGTCACCTCCAGCTAAACTCTCAGTAGCAGAATGGAGACTGAAGTGACAGTGTCCTCCTCAGCCAGCGTCGTCTCGTCCTCCGCTCCGCAGACGTTGACCACACAGGCCAACCTGGCAGCGAAACAGCGAGACGGCAGGAAAAGCACATCCACGACTCCATCCTTCCTCTCCAACCTGGGGAGGGCCACCCTGCGCGGCATCCGCAAGTGTCCTCAGTGTGGCGTCTACAACGGCACCCGAGGGCTCAGCTGCAAGAACAAGGCCTGCGGGGTATCGCTCCGAAATGCCTCAGCGGGAGGTAGAACCAGGAAGAAATGTGCGGTGGAGGTGGTGAAGGTGATAATAGACAGCGAGGAGAGAGTTGGGAAGGAGCGTGACGGAGGAGGAGTCCTGGGCGGCAGCTCAGGCGGAGGAGTCCAGGTGTTTTCAGTGTGTCACAGAGGAAGAGGAGCCACAGCTACACAGCTGGGCTTCGTTGAGCTTGTCCCTACCGACACTGCCATAGCAACTGGTGACGGCGCCACTTTGCTGACCCGCATCAACCTGGGCCGCTGCTTTCTGCCCTCTTGCAGACAAGGTCAAAGGTCAAATCAGGGCGAGGCAGAATCAGGGGCGGCCAATTCCAAGCAGTCTTCCGACAGCCTCTGCATCCACATCAAACAAGCCATAGAGTGTCAGAGCCGCGCGACGCCGCTGACCTTAAAGAGCTCCGTGCTGGAGGGTTTGCAGGCCTCCATCCAGGCCAGGGAGGAGCTGTGGAGGCTGGCCACCGAGTCCCCGGGCCCGCTGGTGCAGCGCGTTTCAAAAGACACGCTGGTGGTGAAGTGCCACACGGATTCCCATCATCCTCTTGGCCTCCTGCATCTCACCGTGGGTGCCGCCGGACTGTCCGAGGTTTCCAAGAATGAGAGAAAGGGCAGAGAGATTCAGCAGCACAGTTTTTTTCACTGTGCCTGCCAGGTCAGAGCAGCGCAGCAGCAGCAGCAGCAGCAGCAGAAGGAACAAACCTGTTGTTGATGGAGCAGGTGGAGCCTCCAGCTTTCACTCTCCTCCCAGCTCGGCCTCACCACAACCCTGCCTTCACTTCTACGCCTGTGTGTGCGCCTTTGCGAGCGATGAGAAACTGGCTGCGGAGTTCGCTCCTTTCATCGGCTACACGCCCAGTGGTACGCTAACTGTACGGTAACCTATTTGAAAGGAATAGTTGAACAATCGTCAAACACCTCCTTTAACTTATTCTGTTTTTGCTTGTGTTTCTCTCGTTGTTTTTCCTCTCAGCTGTGCAGCAAAGTTCTCCCAGTGGTTCAGCAGGTCGCAGTGAGAAGCCCCTGCAGCATCAGGCCGAAGCAGCCAACTCTCATCACAAAGCAAAGAAAGTTCGCCTGGAGGAATCTCTCTCTGGTGATTTCATCTTAATGCCCCCTGAAAGACTTATTACAGAGCATCAACCACTCAGAAATGCAGGAGGAGTCTGCAGCGCATGTTTGTCTGAATCTTCATTGTCCTTCCTTCTGTTTCTGTTTCTGTCTGATCCTTCCCAACTTGCCCTTCTTCTCATTTCCTGCCTCTGTGCGCCCCCCTCAGCGCCCCCTGCCTCTGGCGTGGGGAGAGAGGGAGCGTCAGCCTCCAGCCTGAGGAGAGCTGGTCAGAGGAGAACCCCCCAGTGGGCTGGTGGGCTGAAGGTTTCAGGTGCTGCCTCCCCCTACTGAGCCCACGCCCTCTATCGCCTTCTCACCTTCCTGCTGCCTAAATCTGACTCTTACATCGTCTCAGACATCTGCTTTTATCTTTATCATTCCTCTGTCTATTCTTGCAGCACTAATCCTCATCCACTTCTGAAAAGAACTCTAATTCATGACTGACACAACCAAAGTATCTGCAGATCTTCTTCCAGAAAAAAGGCCTTAAAACTTCTTAAATATATTTCTAGCCTTCTATAGGCAAGGAGATTATGTTTGTCTGTTAGTCAGCAGGATACCGCAAAATGGATTACCAAAACACTTGGTGGAGGGATGTGGTTTGAGTCAGCAATGCTAAAGAAAAGAAGAAAAAAATCCTAGATCTGCACCAAACTTTAATGGGTTCTTCTTTAGATCGTACTTCACCCATCCACAAAATGTCATGGAAATGGTTCAGGATTATTTAAAGATTAAATAATTTAATATTCAAGGTTAATATTGGGATGTATTAACAAAAAAGTTATATCAGTTTAAATAATCTGTAATTTCTCCATGTTAACCATTGATATGCTTCATACTTTAGCTTCCATGACCGTAAAAACATCTTCAGGCCTTTAAATCAATCTTTGAGTAATTTTAGACAAAATATATTGATGGTAGAAAGAAAGACAATAATGAATGTGAGCTTGTTGTGCTGTTTGATCATCTGATCTGTGTGTTTATGCCTCAGGGGGTACGCAGGTTGTGGACGAGCGCACAGTGACGTTGGGTTTCCATCAGTGGCTGGCCAGTGTCACAGAGAGGATCCACCAGACGATGCACTACCAGTTCGATGGTAAAGCTAAAGAAGATTGATATCCTGCATATAGGAACCAGTTAGATTATGAAGCTCATCAGCTCTAATAACTTTGTGCTCAGCAAAGCAAATGAGAAGTTGTTAAGTAAACACAACCTGGGGCTTTGTTTGAAACCCATCTGACTGGTGTTTCCACGCTACTGTGTGTTCATAGAGCTCAGCACTGGATTTGAGTACAGTGTTACTGTAACCAATAGAAAAAAACAGTCAGACAAACAAAAGCAAGTTCTGATAAACTGATTGCATTAGAATGGTAAAACTTTCTAACAAGTTCTATTTTATATGGAGATAATTGTCTTTATTATGACTATAAACCAGCAGGGACCCATTTGAAAGGAAACTATCTACATTAACTAACTTTAAATGATCATTAACAGAAGGTTTGTCCAGACATGAGAAATATCAATCTTCTCATGTATCCCTCAACAGGAATCAAAGCGTATTTCACATTTCACAATGTTTGGAAATCCCAAAGCAAAACTGATTTCTCATTATCTGGCAACCCATGGGTTTGTGGTATTTATCACCATGAAGCATTATTCATTAGTTATGTATTGTTAATACAGATATTTACTACAACATTCAAACCCTTATATTTTACAGAGCAGGAGGTTCAAGCTCATCACTCAAAGCTGTTAGTCTCTGCAGGAAGACGACCTGGGATTGTTTGTATACAGTGAAATGTTGTTTTTGTCGTTTATCCTTCAGGGAAACCACAACCTCTGGTGTACCACATTCCTCAGGAGTTCTTCAACGCGTTGCAGAATCGTCTGTCGCTCGGATCAAAGAAGAGGAGGCTGCCAAACTTCACAACAGGTGGGAAAACTTACAGTAAAGTATTACACGTGCATTGATGCATCAGTATCAACAATCTAATAATGTCATATATAATACTATGTCAGTCACAGCGGACATTTCGCTACTCTCTCTCTCATGCATGATTTAGCATTGTTGTATTGGTGTGTAAAGCAACACAATTTAGTTGTTTTTAACCTCACAATAACAGCTTTCAAATCATTTCAGTGGTACACAAACCTATAACGCTGAGAATGGCGTTTCTTCCTTTGCCACAGTGCTCTCCTGACGCCTGGAATAGCTCTTTGTAACTCTACCGCACCAACCAGAACATGAGCTGTGAGCTGGAGTAAGCAGTTAGCTATAAGAAAAAGCTAGCTCAGTATTCTCAGTATGTACAAATGTACAGTACAAATTTTTATGGATGTTTTAATGGGCTGGTGATTTGTCCCGGTGCTGCTAATAGTCACTGAAGTTAGTTTTCAAATGTTCAAATTTGCATTATTATGAAGCATGTGGGATACATATAGTATATAATGTGTATGTATATATAGTAGCTTATATAAAAGTACATGTGTGTGCTGCTGTGTATGAAGCGAGACTCAAACCAAGACTTGTATTTACAGCACTGATAGAAACGTGATTTATGTCTCCCACCTGTAGGGGGACCCAGAGTTTACACAAGAGCATATCTAACATTGTGTTGCTTTAAGAGCAGGATCTGAATTCTTATTCCACCACTGGATAAGCAAACCACAAAAGTGTAAATAAATATGGACTCTCTTCTTTGTGTCTTTTTTGTGTGGACGTCAGCCTTTGTGAGAAACGATGGACTTCCTCTCGGCTCCTTCTCCAAGTACACCTGGCACATCACCAACCTCATGCAGGTCAAACGCCTCTTCGACACTCCAGAGGTAAACTCCTCATTGTTCTTATGCCAGGGTGTAATTTCCACTGAGGACGAGGGGACATGTCCCCCTCACTTTTCATCCTGTGTCCTGTGCTTTTATAGTTAGAATTTCTGAGTCAGACTGAAAACGCTGCTGCTGCCAAAATCTAGATGAGAGAAGATGAGTCGATTTAAAAATATCATTCATCTACTTTGCCTTCAAATAAGACTCCAGCATAATATGTAAAACACTTTTTAAGCCCTGGGTGCAGATGAATTGTATTATTTGTTACTTTGTTAATGAATTAAAATTATTATGCTCCTGTTATCTCATCTGAATGAGTTGCTGTATTTGTGCTTGTAAAACATTTTGGAAAAACAACTCCACACTTAGAGACTGTTTCAGGTAAAACAACAGAGTGGAGTAAAACTGTGATTTCAGTGACTTTGCCACTCTTACCTCTTCTCTCTCTCTCCACCTCACTGTCTGCCCTCCAGCTGCCTCTGGAGGTCTATCAGAGTTTTGTGAAAAACATAGATGGCTCTTATTCCCGTTTTCGCTGTCCTGAGCCTCTTCCCGAGCCAGAACTACCAGAGGGTTACAGGACAGATCGGCCACAGGCCATACGACCCATGGAGCTCCGCACCTTCCTCAAAGTCGGTGAGTGACCGTATCCAGCTGTGATATCGACGGCTGTAGAGCTGCACACATTCACACTGTGGTGTCTCTGCCAGGACCCGGCATGGCAGCCGATCAGAAGGAGGCCAGTCCCTTTGTGGTCGAGTGGATCCCGGACGTTCTCCCTCGCTGTCAGATGGGAGAGCTCAGAATCAGCTTTGAGTTCGGCCACCAGAAGAGCGGTCAGCCGGAGAGCCACTGTGAGAAAATAAGCACGCCGGAGAAAGGGGCGCGCAACAAGTTTGAGTCCACCCAATTGAAACACTCGAAGGCTGTGGACGTCCTTCAGTTGGTCGTCTAGAGGTCCTTCAGTCTCCTCCTTATTACACTGTGTTAACGTCTCCTGATTTTAACTGCAACGTGTCTGATATAGATGAAATATAGAAATATGTCTGACTCATATATCCATGTTATATTATGCAATATGTGGATAATCAATCGCAGCCCCCATCATGTAATATAATATTGTTTAACAGTATTAGTTTGTTGTGGAGTCCTCATGTTAATGCCTTTTCCTTAATGCTGAATATGCACAAAGTAAATAAACTATATATTTAAAAGTTATTTTTTATATATGTCAAAGACAGATCATACGACCAGTTGAGAACATTTTAGAATCATGTATTTAAAACTAAAGGAAATAGACTGGATAACGTTTCCTAACAGTGTGAAAACCTACGTGTACTTTCAAAGATTTTTTTTTTTTTTTTGTCCTGTTTGTTTTCTATGTAAAGATTAAGAAAATAAATCACATTCAATGGACAAAAATGTGTGTTGAGTATTTCCATTTAAATGCAACTGCACTACATCTCCCGGCTTTACAGATAAACATTCAATATATAAACAAATATAATATTCTTATAAAAAATGTTCTTTGGTGAATCATACTTTTTTCGTCAAGGACACATTTTCCCTCTAAACTTCCAAGATGATTTCATAATAACTGTGTAATGCCTGAAGAACTACTCGATATTTGACAAATGGAGTAACAAAACCACGTTTTAACAGATTTCTTTTTAGAGAAGCAGGGTGCTGCAGTGGTTTAGTTGTTCTGTGTGGAGTTGTCTTCAGGTTCTCCAGCTTCCTCCCACAACCAAAAGACATGCTGATTGGGGTTAGATTAACTGGAGGCTCTAAATTAACCATAGGTGTGAATGTGAGCGTAAATCATTGTCTCAGTATGTCAGACCTGCGATACTCCGGTGACCTGTCCAATGTCAGCTGGGATTGGCTACAGCTCCCCTGCTGCCCTCAAAGGATAAAGTAGTATAGATGATGGATGGATGGAAACCAAACTATTTATATTTAGAGAAGATATGATTTTTAAAAAAGAGAATCCTTTATTCGTCTTGTTACAGCATCAAAGAGGACAGTCAAAAATAGACATTAGTATGATAAAGTAAACATGCAATATAATAAATGCAAGAAAATGTGAAAATTATAATGGAATAGAACTAATATAAGTGTAAACAGATTATACAGTTGTGAGAATATATTCAGTGAAATGCATTGCACAGACATATGAATATTGCACATATTATTAGAGTGAAGAGATTTTTAATGATGATGCCAGTTGATTTCTGTCCTTTACAAAAATAAAAATAAAAACTTGTGTCAGGAATCTGTATAAAGTTTTGACTGAGTAGGTTTTGTGTTGGTGTCGTGCAGGAACATGAATTGTCCTTCAATATCGAAGATCCCAACTCATCAAATAAAATCCCACTAAAATTCCATAGATGGACATTTATTTCTGTTTTCTGTATCTTCAGTGTTTTTCCCCCACCTGTACATTTTCACTATTCTTTCTTATAGTGTGTGGATGTACTGAATGTGACCAGCAGGGGGAGGCATCAGCCTGTCTTCACAAACAGGGGACTGGCCTGAAAAAGGCTTCTCATGCAAACAGATGGAGAAAGTGGAATAACTGCGAGTAATATTGAAACTATCATTGTTGTGTGTCTCTGTTTGTGTGTTACTAACAAATATCAGGTGTCAGACTTCCTCCCGTCTGAGCTTCACTAAGCTAAAACCACACACATGCTGTGAGGACATATCACAGGAAGCATCACACGTTCTTCCAAAATGTGTCCAAATGTTCATGAATTAATTAAGATTACGAGTTAATACCGACAAATCACGTGCACGGCTCAGAATAGCAACTTTGCACATCGAGTATCTACATCAGGGGTGTAGGCGTCTGAGAACAGCGCCAGCCCTCGGCCCTCGTTCCTCCCTCACAGGCCCCCAGGACATCAGCGTGAGCACAGCCTCTGCCTGCACACAGGGGCCCCGGCTGCCAGACAGCTCTGAGCCACGCATTTAGCTGTTTACATGCTCTGTCAGTCACAGAGACGGGAGATGCATCAATCCTCTCCTGGTAGAAACAGAGAGCACATTTTGACGGGGAGACTTCCTCCATCACTTGAAAGATGTATTAAAGACTGAGGCAGTGAAGGCCGGAGAGGGGAGGAGGGAGAAAAAGAGAGAGGGAGAAAAAAGAGAGAGGGAGAAACTCTCATGTTGATTTCAAGGACTAACAACCTGTTCACTCTAGAAAGTGATGCAAAGACATTTTGTTCTTTTTCTTCTAATTCTTTTGAGTTTGAGGTCTTTTTTATTTATTTACAAGAGTTTAGCTGAAAAGTTATTTCTCACTGACTGAACGCTGAAAAAACTTCAACTGGTAACACGCAAGTTGATTTATTACGTTTTTGCAAATCAAAGTTGTCAATTGCGTGAATATAAGTTGTTTAATTTAATTTAAACAAACTTTATTAATTTGTGTGCTACTAATTGAAGTATTTTTTCAAGTTGACCCAACACTTTTCATATTTCAAAGTATAATTTTAGAGTTTATTTTTTCTAAATTAAGTGTAAATGCCATAAAATTGTAAATTATTGTATTAGGGAATCAATAAATCTTTCAATCTACATTTCTTTCCATGTCATATTTTTTTATAATAACTTTGTTAATTGAGGAACAAAATATGTAAGAAAATAAATACAAATAATAACTATACACTTCTTTCCAAAGTTAAATTTCTAGAAATTTAGTGATGTGAATATATGGATGAATATTTTTTTATTCTTAAATTTTTTTTATATAATTAATAAATATAAATAAAATTATATATAATATATATAAATAAAAATAATTAAACACACAAAGAAATAAACAGGATATTGTATGGTGGCAATCAAATAACATTGGGAAAAAAAGCAAAAATGTCAACCTCATGGTGGTGCTACTGGAAAAGTCAGGGATCCCTAAGTTAGGATTCATCCTCTGGTGACCATGCATACTGTATCTCTACAAACTTTCCTGGCAAATCCACCTGATATTTTTAGAGAAATTTCAGTCATGACTTAAGTGTTTGACGGCCTGACGGCCAACGTCGCAATCCGTGGAGCGATGCCGCAAGCACGGCAGGAATATATAGACAGCAAGAAACTAATTTTAGGTTTGGGCCGTTCTCACAACCACATGTCAAGTGGAATAAAACGAAGTTCATGGCCGAGGCAGCTCCGTCTTTCTCTGTTATTATGTGATCGAGTGAGTGGAAGCAGCCAAGACACGACTGCACGTCTGTCAACACCAGGCGACAGACGTGCACTGAGCCAACAGCTTCCCTCCAGCTCTGTCATTCCACATGATCCACACAGAGAACTCACCAGTCAACATTTATAAACTCGGCTGCACCATGTTGTGACTAACTGCACCTCTCGCTGTCCAGGTCGAGCTCCCCACTGATATTCAGAAGTTGAGAGGGAGTTAGATCATTTGGAAACAACCCACACCACATGTTTTATTTCACATATTACTGTACTGTACACATTCACTCTCCCTGCAGCACCAACTCCCATTCATCAGAACTGGTGGGTGGTCATTAATCTACTCCACACACACACACACACACACACACACACACACACACACACACACACACACACACACACACACACACACACACACACAGCTTTCATCGTCCTCTAATGTCATAATGGTTTTAGGATAATGCACATTACAATAAATACTGTGAGTGATATTTATTCCTGTAAACAGAAGTTATTAGATTTTGCACAATAAGTAGTTACCTTACTTGTCTTAACTATAATCAGTGGTGGAGGAAGTACATAAGTAAAAGTACAAATAAATAGATAAAAAGAAAAAGTAAAAGTAGCATATTTAAGTGAAGGTTTGCCGATATGTGTAGTGAAGTAAAAGCATCTGAAAATAAATCGACTTTAGTAAAGTACAGATCCAAAACGTACCGAGGTACAGTAACAGTGTAAATGTATTTAGTTACATACCATCAATATTTCATATTTACAAAGGATCAAATAACTGTATGAAAAATTGGAGCTGCAGTTTTATAAAACTCATATTTTGGTTTTTCAGCTCCTAACTGGTTCCACTCTCACCGCTATTATAGTTTTGGTTCAGGCACAGCAGACTTGATTGATTGTCGGTGATAGTAGTAGTTGGTGATCATTATAATCCATTAAATAAACAGTATAAAAACTATTAAATTTGATGCAATGTCAACTTACTCCAAAAAATGATTTGTTATCACACTTTAGTCATGATTCCAGACTTCAGATTTCTTCAGAACCCTTTTCCCTTGTGTTTTTTCCTCTCTCTCACTTCACTTCCTGTCTTTGTTTGCCTTCCCGCCTTTGCTGATTACTCCGCCATTGTTGTTTTTAACTGTGTTTTGTTAATTTGTGTATTTCGTGTTTCCTCTACACAGCATCTCGTCGGTGTCAGTGACTCTGTAGCTGCTTTCAAACATGCACTGAACTGGATAAGAACCGTACATGTGGAAATCGTGGCATCGTACGAAACAAGGGTCAGATTAACACTAAGCTGGAGGCACTGAAAAAACAGTACCACCAGGTCGTGAGCCACTATTGCCAGAGAGGAAATTCTATTCACTTAACTAATCCTGTGGTTTTGGTTGGGAGCCTTGAGGCGGCTTCAACATCGAGCTCAGAGACTCTGACCCCGAGCTGCACTGAGAAGGCATCCCTGCCTCAGAATGTAACACAGAGTAGTGACCGCGAGGACCAGACAGAAGATGGCTCTACGCACACCTCGGTTTCAAGTACAGGTGAGTTTGACATTTATTGCTCCTATTTATCAATTTACAGGTCCAGCATTTTCCAAATGTTTGACACAACTACCTAACCTGTACCAAACCTTGTAAATGATTGTAAATTCTGTTTACTGCGTCATTTGATTGGAGCCTGACAAATCAGCGAAGGCTACATCGTGACCGAAAAGACCCAATCCGCAGGCGGTTATGAGCGTCTACATCATTGTTTCCAAATATCTCCATTTCCGCCCTTCCTGACAAAAACGCAGCTAAAACGGGGTCAGCAGCATTTCCAAACTTCTCTGTTTTAGCGGCTTTAAAACTCCGGGGTAGTGTGGACACCAGGTGTATCCGAAGCAGAATTTTAGTAATGCTATGTGCTACAGTAACAGTCATAGTCATTTGGATTCATCTTCTGAGGTTCATACCATCCCTGGGGCTAAAAACGTTGAAGGGTATTGAATTTGGATTGGACGCCGGAGCACATTAAGATAAAGATGAATATCAGGTAAACAAAATTACCATATGTCAGTATGTCTTCCATGAAACGTATCTGTGTTTCAAATGAAATGTGTTCTCATGCAAAACCAATCCCTTATCCAGGATTTCCATATTCAAATAAACTGGATGAGGACAACCATGAATTGGTTCTGCAAATGGAATAGTCATTGTTTTCCCCCATGTGATTTACTCAAATACAAATACTATAATACAAAGTTTAATAAACTTTATTAATTTAATAAACATCTTTTAGTTTTAAAGAGATCTGAAACAAACTAGCTCAGACCAACAAGTTCCTATTCATTCTTGTGATTCACTGTGGTGGTTTGTTGTTGCAGCGTCCTTGGACTGAGAGTTACTGTAAATGTCTTCGTCCATCAACTGTGTAATAAACAGGTCAGAAAGGGGACAGCAATCTGCACGCAAGTCCTGTGCTTTATGTCTTTCTGTCTGAGCAAAAGCTCAAACATTAAAAAGGGGAAAAACCTCGAGGAAACACAAATCATCGCTTTACGGAGGTCAGCATTTTCTGGGCCAAATGCACACGGCAAAACACATTAACTGAGTCAGCCTGGCAGACTCACACACATTAGATATGCCTGCTCAGTGCACCTGCACGCAACAAGCACACACGCTAATCTGATGTGATGCCCTTCGGTGTAAGACAAGGGGGAAATAGAGCTGCCAACAAGGAATCTACCTGCCAACTGGAGGAGGTAGAGGCAGACTGACAGGACTTGTCAACACATTCTTGATGACTGACGACAATCCGTGACATGCAGCCTCGATACAAACACGCCTCTCAGTCTGCCCCAACAGGGAGTCGTTACCTCGTTGCCAGGCTGAGGCAGGACCAGACGCAGGCCGGGATCGGGAGGAGTCGAGGTCAGAGTCACATCCGAGGCGAGGAGCCAAGATAGACCACTTACCCAATGACCTCTGAGCTCTGCCTGTCAATCCCGGAGTAGGTCGAGCGAATCCATCGTCCGTCCCTTGACAACCCTCATCTCAATTCACCCTCTGTTTCTCACGATTGCTGTTGAATGCACAACGGCCCATGAAGACCCATATTAGGAGAGTTAAATCAGCCCTGAATGAATTTGTGGAATTAGTCCATTTTTGCCTTGTGTCTGTGTCCTGTGCGTCACACCCTCAAACACTTAAAGTTGTTCAGAGAATATCTATATCTAATTATGCATGAGTTCAATAGTCAAAATAATAAATTACTTTGGTCAGAGTTGACTACGAGTGCAGTGTCCAGAGATTTATTCCACCCTGGTCTGTTTTCTATACCGATTATCCTTTCGAGGTTCAGAAGTGGGAGCTGGAGCCAATCCCGGCTGACATTGGACGAGAGACGGGAAACCCAGGGCCAACCTACAGAAAGAGTCTTCGCAGTAGGATGGTGCAGGGCCAAAAAGGAAGGCAGGGTTGGATGTCCGACTCCACACCACACACCGACTTTATTGTGTGCTCAATAAATTATTCTGATTGTGAAATTGAGCTGATTGTATTGTTATCCCTGTGAGAATCGGAGGATGTTAGTGGTGGAGCTCCTCAAATACGACCGAGAGCTCTGTTCTAAACTCAGCTGTGGTTTTTCCTTCCTGCTCACAAGCTCATGAAAATACTGTGAAAGCCACAGAAACAATCATAATGCGATATGTCTGTTGCAAATGGGTGGCTGCTGAGTTATGAACCTTATAAACAGTGTTTGTATAGGCCTGGTTTTGTACTCAACAGTACATAACGAGTTGAGTCCGCCACAAGTCTAACCAGCCACAGACGGAACGTTACGCTGACGTACATGAAACGTGTGATTTAAACGTCCACTCTGGCTTCCACCGAAGAGATGAAAACATTAGATGTGTGCGGAGCGATGAGGAGTTTCCTGCAGTTTGAGGTTTTTTTACGGGTCCTTATTTTAATTACAATGTCCTGTTGAGTCTTTTTCTCCTGCATGGGTTTCACGGTGGAGAACTGACACCACCGTTTACCTTGATGCGTGCAGGAATACAGTAGTGGAAATGAGACGGCCACTGATTTGCATTTTCTTTTGATGGTATTCTGGAAATTTGGTTATAATTTGCACCGCATGTGACTGGAAAGTCGACGGGTGACTAAGAAGGGATTCAGACTGGAGCAGAGTTGCATTGAATAATATAAGGAGGTTTTTATAGGCTGGGGTTGTGTCGTCTAAGGTAATGGTGAGACCATAGGGTGAGACAATAAAATAAAATAAAAACCTGGAAGTTAAGCTGGAGTGACAGATTATTGCATTTGAAAGCTTGTCAGATGGAGAAACTGTGCACAACCGTTTGTAATACATCGAGGTAAACAGAAGGAATAGAGTGTAACAGTGACTTTTAGAACGGCTCCTGTTGTAAAAGGAAAATAAAGGAAAGGGTAGAAGACTGTACATTATTATTTTAAGAGTGAAGGAACTACACATCCCATAAACCATTGCGAATCACACCTTTCCAACGAATTCCAGTGGTTCTTCTTGAATTTAACCCTATTGTTAATATGGTGTTGTCATATATAGTATTTTGTGTCTTGTATGAATGTATATAGAGTTCCATAGTGTATAAGATAGTAACTTAGTGTAGTCGACATGAGCAGTTTGGGTAAACATTCCACGGTAACAGCTAGCTCCCCCAATTAGAGATATCGCTATTAAGCCTGAGGATTGTGGGAAGTGTAGTTTTTCTCCTTGACATGGCATATAACACTTTTTTTTCTTGATATCATACGGAGTTGTGGCCTCTTCAAGACGATCTAACGTTGTTTCACAGTCTAATAGCTTGTGGTAAGTCTGCCTTGGATAGTTAAAATGTTATGACTGATAATCAAAATTTGTATTTAGTAAATGAATGGGATTTTTATACAAGGGTCATTATAAAGCAGTTCACCATGTGGATGTGTGCTTGCACGTGTGTCACTGGCCAACACAGTGTCTGGATGAAGTTAAATAGTTTTGCAGCTAAAATTGAGCCTGGTTGAACTTTTTTGCTGAACACGTTTTTTGGCCAGAGGCCCGTGCATCACCAGATATATAAAATGAGAGGGATGCATTTTTTTTACAGTTGGCCTGAACGCAGCCAAGTAGTGTTTGACCAGAACTCACAGAAACAATTTGAATCAGCAAAGAGATTTGTAAATTCCACTTTTGCAGCTGAGATCCATCAGTGTTTGGATGAATCTGAATTTGTGCAACTGATATTCACACTTGCTGTGCAATTTAGTTTGGCTCAGTCACCATTTTTTATCATTTCAACACAGCTCTTTCCTCTTTTTAGCTCATGTGCAAACTTTCTCTCTTCCTCCCTTCCCTTCCCTCTGCTCTGACTGCTCTCTGATTGTTGGGCTGAGCAAAGTTATCATCAGATCCATCAGTGCAGAGTCACTGCCTGAGGAAACACGGGCCAATTATGGCCATAAATAATAATGGGAGCATGCATCTGGCATGATGACTGATGGGCCTCTCTCACAGCTCATTTACATGGCTTTTGTGTGGCCATCAGCAGCTTCGCTCTAATGTAATGTGCAGCAAACGAGCCTCTCTGAGAATATTGTACGATTCAAGAGTGGAACCAGGACGCCGCTTACAGCCAAAACACACGGACTGGAAACGAATATGGCGTGAGAGTGAGGAAAAAGATGTATTTATTGTCCCTCTGCACGTTGCCATACTTCCTGTGTGTGTTAATGTGCAGGCTCGGGGCTTGTCTGTGCACGCATGTCAGACAAAGAGAAGTCCACGTCCATCCATCAGCATCAATTACCGCGACATGGAGGGAGATTGATTGTGTCTGTGCGGTCAGGTAACAAACCAACCACCTCCCACACTTGAACACACACAGTACAGATACTTTACATGTGCCTGCCAGACACCTGTCCTCTTATCAGGCCTCCCCGCTGCCTATCATGTCATTTTGTGAGTAGCTACGTGAGAAATGATAAGAGTTACTTCAAAACAGAGATTTGCGGTCAGTTTTTAATATCTCGGGATATGTGTCAGGGGCTTTCAGAGAATCCTTAATCTGTCCTTTGGGTCGGTGGCAGCCTCGTGCCAGAGAACAAAAGGCTGCAGCATGATGACGTGTGTCCCGCGAGCTGATAAGCCTGGTTGTTAATGGTGTTAGGCTAGATTTCATTACCCCCTCCAGACTGCTCTCATTAAATAAACATCCCCCTGTCACATCCCTCACCCTATGAGCAGAGGAATAACCCAGGCAGAAGGGGTGAGGGGAGGGGAGGGACGAGGGAGACAGACAATAAAGTGGAATGTTAATGAAAAACTTGTCAGTCAAAGTCAAAGCTGCTGCAGCGGAATTACAGTGGGCGTTCATGGCTCGCTGTGCTGACTGAGTTGCTTTTCAGCCGTGCTGGTCCAGAATAAAACATCTGCTGGATGGACGAAATACTTCCATGGTTCCCAGAAGATGAATCCCACTGACTTTTATGATTCACTGATCCACCAGCAGCTTGATACTTTGGCTTAACGTCAAATGTCTTGAGCATTTACAATAGGTCTTGACGACTTTTGGATAAATCTTCTTCCATTGTCAATGTCAATTTGTTCAGACATGGATCCCAGAGGATGAATCCTAATGATGATGGTGATCTTAAATTTTTTTTTATCAGCAACACTAGCACGTCAAAGTTTTCACTCACTATAAAACATGTCAACATTGAACCGAATGGATATCGGCATAAAACTGTTAATTCTTTCAAGAAAGGAGGATGAATCTTAAAGGCTAGACTGAGGAAATCCCCTGTATTTTCGGGGTAGCATATTGTGAACAGCGTAGTGGTAGTGGGTAGTGGTTAATACTGTCTCCTCACAGCAAGAAGTTCCTGGGTTCAAACTCTAGATCCCATAGTCCAAAAATATGCAGGTTCATTGGCGACATATCTCAGAGCCCATTGGCTGTCGCCTGGGGCCACTGGGGCCAACGTCCAATATTTTGGGGCTTCTGGTGTGGACAGTGGAAATCTGCACCAAGACTTCCGTTTGTCGTACACGGTTTGATGTCCAACTAGTGATACCTTTTTAGCTGTATTAGGTCCAGACAACATTTTGGCCAATCTCTTTAACAGCTTCCTGCATATGAATGTAGTTAAATTAAAAAAGCCAATAGTCGATGCATCTCGATCAATGTGTTCCTCCTCTTTTTTACCTGTGGGCAACCAAAGCCTGCTCGAACATGATTGCTCAATCTAGAATGTGAATACTGAGAAAAACAAACACTTACAGAAGAGAAGATGCAACATTGACGTAATCTGTAGAAAAATGATCTATTGTAAATGTGACATGTCAGTTTGTTTCATGTCTGAATTAGAAGAACGTTATAATCTTTTCATCACTGACACAGATTTGTTTCCATTTGTGGCTATTTTTCATCTCCGTTCATTGCGTTTTGCATTTTGTTTTTATGTTGTTGTTTTTTTCAGCTCCTTTAAAACCATCCGCAACCCCCACATGTTGATCCGAAGGAGCTCAGTTTTAATTTATCACCCGTTGAGCCGCGGTGCCGATAAACGCAGGTGTTACTGTATCATCCATTCATTTACGATGCCCTCATCTCCAAGATTTTTATTGTGCGCTATCACTCCCTGACCCTTACTCAGTTCCCCATTTTCCACTCCATCACCTCCTCAGTCAGCCTCTTCTCTGGGTCTGCTCTCCATCTCCTCCTCCTTCTTCCATCATGTTATTTATACATTTCTTGTTGTCTTTGTGGCCGACCTTTCCTCATCCTCTCTCAGACCTCACCTGACCTTGCACGGACTCTCCTCCCTCCTCATCTCCTCCACAGCTCCTCTCCTACGCCCTGCTCTGACTAATCTATGCCATAATCCTCTCTTCATCTATCAGGGTGCTCTCATTGTTTTGACGTCTAGTTAATTCTTGGCTCATGATTTATCAAATTCTTATTACCGCTCGCTGAAAGCCTCATTCATTGTCCTGATGTATGGTAATGATAGTCCCAGTGTGGCTGCCTGAATCCCAACAAACCCACTCATTTTTTCTTACTTCTTCTTTTTTTCCTCCCTCCTCCCCCCTTTCTCTTCCTTACTGCCTTTCCTGTGCAAACTGTTTTCTTTTTATTCCGTCCCTGTAGCGGTCTTGTCTCATCTCCCAGTAATGCACACACAGGGATTGGTATCTTTTCACACACGCACATGGATAAATAAAACTCTCCTCTTGGAAAATGCCTTTACTGTACCGTATAATAAAATGTTCAAACCCTTTTTAACAGCTGTGTTTACTACAAGACAAGTTGTCTGTGAATTTAGGTAAATTACAGCTTCTTTTCTGCTTGTGTTCATTAGCTGTTGACAAGCAATTATCATTTAGGAAGAAAGACGCCACAGATTTATTCTTCAGATGTTAGGAAATGTCTTTTTGTTGGTCAAGATCAGCGTATTTAAACATCTTTGTTTTATTCAGAGACTCATCAGAAGTATCTTAAATGGCAGGAGTGTTTTTTTTTACATTTTTATCACATATTATTACATTTAGTTCTGTAGACCTTATACCTAAATACAGAACTTTAAAAATATCCCATTACAAGAGAAAGAACTGCATTTTATTGAATAGAAAACAGGTACCATCATGCATATACAGATTGAGAGTGATATCTGATAAGCTTACCATGATGACTTTGTAGTACACGCCCCTGGACCACTTAGGCAGCTTTTGAATGCTTTTGATTTTGCTTTTATATATCACATTAAAAATGTGTTTGGTGTCTTTACTTTCAGCACAACATTGCATATATGACTAGACAATTATTTCCTCTTTCACTTTTTTACATAGTGTATCAACATATTGGACCTAAAAACAAGACACGTAACGTGATTAAACAATGTTGGCGTGATTGCAGACTTCAGAAGGTTAAATACAATGATTGAAGTAATGTTCTATAGCCTACAATTAGTTTTTGTTAATTAATATACTTTAACTAACTACAAAAGAAAAAAAAGTTCTGCATAATGGTCCCCTTCAGAATGAATGTAAATTATTGGATTGTAGTGCATTTGTTCATGTTAAAGGTAAATTTGGTGTATACCTATCCTGTTGGGTAGCTTATTAATTTGACCACATAATCAAGGTTATTTATTTTACCATAATAAAACATCATCATGTGTTTATTGATCATATTTAGTTTTATTAATCTGATCTGGAATGTAAAGTTATCAGATAAATGTTGTGGAGTAAAAAGTGCAACAATTAGGTAGAAAATTAAGAAATTAAAAAGTAAAGCACAGGAATTTGGTAGATCTTGAGTGCAGCACTTTAAGTTAATGTAATTTCCGCCACTGTTAATATATATCTTTCCCAACGTGCAGGGGGTCACAAAACGAAAGTAAAGGGTAGTGAGATGATTGTATCTCTGCTGTTGTTATAGTATGGACCTCAATTGAATCAGATTTTTGATCAAATTGCGTCTCTCTGGAGAAATTGGATGTTAATCACAGCAGCTGCCGGCTTCATGCTGCCAACCTGCTCCGCTCCGTTCTCAGCCAACCACAGACCCAGTGGCACTGTGCCTGGTACATCTCCTCACACATTTTTTAGGCTGGAGTTTAGGTATAGGCCACCTCGTGATATAACTCAAACCAGGACATGAGTGGTGGTGGGAGTATTCAGGTTCGCAGACGCAAACGCAGCAATACAGCAAATGTAAAATTGCCACATTACAGTACAAAATCAATTCTCAAAAATAAAATAGTTTTGCCTGTGACTGTCGACCTTGTGCTGGTCAGAGGAATGTGTAAAAATGTGTGATTTGCTGCAGGCAAGCATACACGTCAACAAAATAAACATAAATTAACATTGACTTGGGTTTAAATTATCAGTTCCTGTAGTCATTAAAAGTGTATTCTGTCCTTCCTTTACTTTAGTAAAAGTGGCAATATCACAATTAAATTGTTCCACAATTAAAAGTCCTGGAGTCCCAGTCTTTATTATGTAATAAGAATTAGTAGCATAGTATAGTTAACAAATGAATATTAATGTATAGGCATTTGTATATTATATATAAACCAATATGACATATAAAGTATTATCTCATGATTGGATCAATATGATTGATTATTATTTATCTGACTACATGAAAAAAGAAAACCTTACTGTTAATGGATATTTTCATTCCAATAGATATTTTTTGTCTGACTATGATTTGGTAGATAATCCTGCTTTAAGTTTGGAAACTACATTTCCCATGATGTTTCAGGGGAAGTAATCAGGAAGCACAAACTGAAGCCAGAGGCTCCTGTTAGTAGCTGGAGGCTTCGATGCCGTATTTAATAACATTTAGGCAAACTGACACAATTCAAAGCATGCCGAATTAAATATCAGCAGTTCCTTTTTGCTTGATACCCATGGATGTACGGATTAATCTCGCTGAAGAACTTTTATACCCAAGCAAAGTTAAAAATGAGATAAATCTCGGACAAGTTCTGGAGTTGAAAGGATCGTCTTCTTCGTCTGGACTTTGTTGACTTTCTCTCGGGATGGACATCGGAGATAATGATGTCAACAGAAAGAGTAAGTCACACTGAATCTAAAAATGTGTGTTTCACATGTGTGTGTCAAAGTTTGAGTGAGTTATTGTGGCTCAAAGAAGGAGTGTTGACACAAAGTGGCAGCTGGATGCTAATGCATTCAAAGTAGCCGACATTTAATGATTTTCACCTTAGAAGCAGTACTCATTATTTAAGACAGTTATGATCACATGTTAAGTATGTCAAATCTTAATTTGAAAAGCAGTGAGGACCTTTATCTAAGATGAATGTAGTGAAATAAGGGAAATAACTCAAATCCCACTGAAATGTTAGCGTAAAATAGGCAATAAAGTATCATATAAATAGCTTTTTAAGAGCATTGATCATCATTAGCTTTAAATGATGATTCCACACATGTTGTATTTATCTGATTTCACCTTCAAGTGGCCTTTTGAGCCATCAACAAAGTGGTACATTGGCATTTTATGTGTCTGACCATGCAGGTTCATCAACATTGACCTTTCTTCTTTGCCATTCAGCTTGAACTGTTGCAGTCGCTCATAATGCTGTATTTCTTATATTGGGGATAGCATGCTGTTTAGATTAATATGGAGCTGTAAAAGAACAAGAACAAATTTTTCCTGCATTTTTTTTATTAAAGGAGATTTGACCAAAGTCACAGAGTCCCGTAAAAGTTAAAACTTGAATTAATTAGGATCCAAGACAGATGAATTTCTATTCCATGTTTTTTCATGTGACCAAATCAACATGCCAAAAAAGCATACATACTAGGGACAGGTCAGGCAATGATGCAGCACTTCTGGCCTTCTGGCCCGGATGAAATGAATGTGAGCCTAAAGTGGCCCACTTGTAAAAAAGCTAATGTGGCCCAAATGTCCCAAAACAAATGTAGACCTTTTTTTTTGGCCAACAAATGCGATGCTGTAGGCAAGATGTAATCTGGATGGTGACCTAAATTGGCCCACGTGGTAAATGGACAATTTGGCCCAAATAGCACAAAGCGAATTCAGGCCACTTTTGGCAAGATCTGGCAAACAGGAGTGGACCGCCCAAGTGTCATCACTCCACACAGTATGTGGGCCTGATGACAGTGTGGCAGTTTGGGCCAAATCTGGGCCAAAACTATTTAGCTATGTGGAAAACTTCCTGCAAGTACAATATTTTAATTAAATGTACCTAGTACTTCTGCAGACATTACTTACAATGCTTAAAAGTAAAGTAAAACGATACTGGATATGCTATTGACAGTTTATATTTAAACTATGTTGCATAATAAATCCCTGATCAGTGGATTAATGAATTGTTTCCCTCTGGAAAAATCTATCTCAGCATTTCTCCCACTTTTTGTCATTCTCCTCCTTTTCTTTTTCTCTTTTTCTATTTCTCCTCCACCCCTCCTTCGTCATCCTCCATGAAGGACAGACACCAGGGTAGAGAGGAGGTCAAGCATTAGCACAACTATCTAATCACTACCTCTCCTCCCTTTCTCCTCCTCCTCCCTTGACAAGTCATCTGTCAACAGCCTGGCGGCCCTGGCCTCTCTCCATTAGAGCACCAGGAGTATTTCTCAGTCCTATGCGCACGTGCACTTTTCCGTGCACCTCCTTACCCAGACAGCCTCCCTATACAGAGGGAGGTGGTGGTGGAGGGTGGGAGGGGGGAGGTGTTGCCATCTCCATGCATCATTTGTCTCACGGCTGCCCTCTCTTTAATGAGCTTGTCTGGCTTCAGCTCCTTCTTTTTCATTCTCCCCCTTTTTTCCCTTCTCACCTCTCATCCCTTGTTCAGCTGACTACTTCAATCTTTTAACATGTACATCCACTATTTTTTCACTCTGCACTTGTCCCACTGTCAGACACCACTGACTTCTCTCTCTATTTAGGTAATGATATAAGCGGCGTGCTTTATAGTGGGTGGAAATCGCTAAAGTCACCCCTGTGAGCTGTGCAGGGGGAAGTATTCAGATACTTCATTTAAGTAAAAGTACCAATACCTCAGGTTCAGTATACTGCTATTAAAAGCAGCTGTTTCCAGCTCTCCTGGAAACCAGACTGAATTATGTGATATGCAGTGTCATACATTTCGTTTGGTTGAAAGTCCGTCCAATTGCATCCGGAGGCATTTTGGTCCCATTCACAGAAGCCAGATTATTCTGGTGATGTCACGCTAGTTTGCAGCCTAATTCCACCTGCTGATACGTATCATGTTTCTCTTTATGCAACGTAATGCAAGATTTGATCTTGGGTAAACTCTAGCTCCCCCTACAGGTGGGATGTGTAACTCACTGTCGTAAATACGAGTTGCAGCCTGGGCCTCCCCGTGCACAAAGCTGCACACACATGCATTTGTCGACAAGCTGCCGGAGAAACAACCGGCCACCTCGACTGACAACGTAGAGATTTTACACCAATATTACAGACTTGTTCTGCTAACTTGCCAGGTAAACCTCTATCGATGGGTTTACCGCTTCCACAGCCCAACACAGCAAAGGAGACATGACCATAGGAATCTTCCTATTTTTCATCGTAGTTTTGGACACATTGATGCCCAAGAAGGACGAACTTGCACGAGTCGGTGAATTCAACCACTACAGGGTCACTATCAGGGTCATCACTGCTGAGGACAGACAGTCAGTGAACTTAATAATATGACACCCAACATGTTGGCTGTAGTGTAAAGGACAAATAATATCTTTTGTTTGTAAAATCTTAATTTGTAAAGTAACTAGTTACTAAAGCTGTCAAATAATTGTAGTGAAGCGAAAAAGTACAATTTCGCTCTAAAATGCAGTGGAGTAGAAGTATTGAATAACAGAAAAGTACCTCATATTTGTACTTGAGTAGATGTACTTCCACCCCTGCCTGTGGGTATTAGTCTTGGAGAGTCGGGAGCATTGCTGCTGGGCCAGTAAATATCTGTCGGCAGTAAAACATGCTTAAGTAATAATGGTAGATGAGTAGTTGCCACGGTGCTGGAGCAGCTAATCTGTCTTAAGAAGACCAGATGAATGAGCTGTGCACCAGTTCATCAGTTTGTGTGTGTGTGTGTGTGTGTGTGTGTGTGTGTGTGTGTGTGTGTGTGTGTGTGTGTGTGTGTGTGTGTGTGTGTGTGTGTGTGTGTGTGTGTGTGTGTGTGTGTGTGTGTGTGTGTGTGGAGGGAGGAGCCGTGAGTGACTCTATTAAGAGATATATGTGGTGCCACTTCTCATTGAGCAGCCAGGAGTCACCTTACTTGTCCCACAAAAGGTGATGCACGAGCCCCAGGATCCCAAACATAATACTCATCAGCCTGTATGGCTGTGCACGTAGGCGTGTCGGTGGTGGTGTGTGCACGTGTTTAGTTTTCACCGCTCTGTGCTGGTACTAACGTTTGTTGCTTTGCATGTTTATCTCCGAGGCCGTAGCTTCAGAGACACTGAGTTTTTTTTCACCCCTTGTATCAGTTTATCTTAAAATAGAGGAACATGTAAATACAGTACTTCAGCTGAGCTAAATGTCATTTACTTAAAATTCTCAAATAGATGGACGCTCCTTTGTTCACCTGAGGCCATATTTTCTAAAATCCTCTCTTCCCAGTTTTCACAAACTCTAAACCTCCTCCTGTTGTCTTGATAAAATAAAGTCTAAAGTCCATTTTCACAGCACAGTGCAGCAGGAGCAGGGCTGAGTATTGGCTCAACATTGATGCATTATCATCTATTAAAGGTATCATATGGAGTTTTGTTTGCCTGTCATGTTGGCAACATAACACACCTTTCTGCCAATGTAAACAATTTCACCATTTTACAGTTGGTGATAATGCCGCAAATAGCGATGCAAGCAAGAAAGTTTTTGTCATTGTCATTGTTTGTGCAAATATTTTATTCTGAAATATTTCATGTCTTTTATTTATTTATAGTTTATTAAGTACAGACAATTTGTTTTTGAGACACAAATCCTTGATTGATGGTTGATTTACACATCACAAATCTGTAATGTGTAAATGTAAAAAAAAAGCACATTTCTTAAATGTTTCATAAGGAAGCAAATGCATTCAACGCATTTGTATACAGGATACACACAATGTGTTCTTTGTGAACAAACATATCTTCAGTTTACAAGAAAATGCCCCAGGAAACCTTCAAGGTGACATGATGCCACATGTTTCTGGTTCAATATTCACTCTCTTTTAGCTCAGATTTGGTCTCCACCCCCTCCACAGAGAAATCTCTGGCTCTATAGCTGCACGTTGTTCACCATTCAGTCTGACATTGGATGTTTGCCTTTTTATTCTAGTCATTTGTTCCATTGTTAGTATATAAAGATTGAGCATAGCAGGTTTGACCACACTGCGTGATGCACAAAGCTGCCTAGATGTGGACTTTAGGATTTAAAAAACTGGTGAGGACACTGTCATCACATATCATCTGAAGCTCTTTGATAGCTGCTGTTTGCACTCTGCTGTTTGCAGCTGTGCAAAGACAGAGTCAACACAGAGAACAATGGCATCTCCACAAAGTCAAACCCTCCACACAACTGGTCAGTTCATGTACTGCCGCTGAATAGCATGGAATGATGTTGACAATATTTCTAGATAGCAGGACTCGACAGTGCAGTGCTTTAGTGTTGGAGAGGCAGTCACACTGAACTCAAAGCTGTGCTGTGCACTGCTTGTTGTATTTATGCTTTGCTGTCATTTCAGTCTAGAATGAGTTCCAAACAGTGATTTATGAAACATCTGAGCATCCTGAAGGCTGGAAATCACAGTCATGATGGATGATGTCCTGTGGAAACAGAAACATAAAGACCTGCAGAGCAGGATGCCTGATTCTGTCTGTGCAGAGGAGCGAGACTTCAGGGGAACATTTATCCTTAGACACTATTTAAAATGCTTTTTTTAAAGCCTGATGGTGATGCAGCTTGTTGTCCCGGAGCCATTTAGATATGTATTGCTGAATGTTTTTGTCTTCACTATTACCACATCAAGCGTACATCAAGTGATGTCACACTGAGATAGTTTCTCAGCTCCTATATACGTCTCCATTCCCTGGACTCAAAGAACAGGAGCTTGTTTTTCGACTCACATTTGAGACCATCATTCAGTGGAAGATGCATTTACTATTTCTTTCACTGTGTGTAGTCTCCATACACCATTAGATTATAAGGTAATGGAGCTGCAAATCCTGTGTCTTATTTTTATACAGTTATGCATGAAGAAATATCACTTTTTGTTTGAGATGTTTCAATAACATTTTTCCCTTCCCGATACCGATTCTGATACCTGGAGTTTGTATATCAGCAGATAGCGAATACCAATCCAATACTGCATTAAAAAGATATCAACTTATAAAACACATCTTCAGAGCTGTGATTCACTAACCCAGTGGTTCTTCAAATGTTTTATGAGATTTCTAGTGTTGTCATTGTCAACACTTTGTGCCACCCCTCGAAACCGAAGTCTTACATATGCAACACGTCGCAGTTTGTGGGACTTTCCAGTGTGAAGTGTTACCAAATTACTGACATTACAGCTGCAAACATTTGTAAACATACCTGAAGCTCAAGCCTATCCGACAGAACAGGACTGGGAGTGCCTGGTGCATTCTGGGTGTTGAATTGTTTCTACCTTTTGGGCAAAAGGAAATACATCAGTCATTGTTCTTAGTTTTTCACCTTTACCTCTGTCCCATTAGTGAATTATCCCTTTAAGTTGCACAATATGCACTTTAGTTTTAATGCATTTCAGCTCAGTGTGATCTGTTCAGTGACACCGTGCAATGCAATGTGATACAGCTTATCGTGACCATGTATTGTGATATCGTATCGTGATTATACAGACGAATACAATCCAGATACTTAAGGTGGTCTTTATATGTACACATTAGCAGAAGATGTGTGTTTTAAAAAATAGTGGTGTCTTTTATTTTCATATGCGTCAGGCCTGATGTGTGACATTGCATTTTTGTTATGATCAGTGGTAATAAAGATCCCCGTATGAGTGTATTTATCAGAGTGTGGGTCTCTCTGCTGCCCCTGCCTGGTCTCCACTGGCTGCTTCCTCTAAATGACCCGGCCTCCTCCTCCACCTCCACCCCTCAGTCCAGCTGCTGGACCATTCCTCAGTGTTATTATTGGATTTCAGAGAGCCAAGGGGGTGTATATCACCCCCTCATTCACACTCATTCTTTCATTCATCTTTTTCCTTTTTAATAACTCCCTCTCTGCTCTTTGGCCATTAATAAAGATGAACTCAGTCTGCTGTCGCCTCGTGGCCTCATCTCCCTCTCAGTCGTCTCCTTTCTCTTTGCATTTTATTGACCCTCTTGCTTAAATCTCACCCCGTCTCACTAACCCTCCTCCTTCCATTTTCCTCCCCCTTAACCCCCACCCATGCCACCGTTCACCCTCATCCTCCCCTGTGTCTGTAAAAAACCCTCTTGTCTTCCCTCCATCCCTCCCTTCCCCTCTCCTTTTCTTTTCTCCTTCACTTTCTCTCCATCTGACACAGCAGTCCATCATTCCGCCGGGCTCTGGACGCCAGCCTCCTTCCCGACGCTCTCATTCATCAGGACTTTGAAAAGCAGAAATCACTCTCTCCTCTCCTCCGCTGGCCGCTGCCACTTATTGCGCTATCCATCACACCTGGCGGATGATCAATACGAGCCCTTCCCCTCTGCCTCTCCCCTCACCCCCTGCTCTTTTCTCTCGCCGCATCTCCCCTTACCTCCACCTCCTCCCACTTTACTCTGCACTGTATTTCTTACATGTCAGCACGTCCTTTCTGCCCAGTTTCATGTGAGAAAATGGAACTTGTCAGCCCTTTACAAACCTGACACATTGGAACCAGACCAGAATGGCATGTGCAGTGGTGGAAAGTAACAAAGTACATTTACTTGAGGGCAGTACAATACTTTCTTTACTTACTTGTACTTCAGTATTTCCTGTTTATATTACTTTTATACTTGTATTCCACTTCATTTCAGAGAAAAACTAGGGAGTAAAACTTTATTTCACAGGTTTGCTATTTCCTTTCCATAATTTCTTTGAAAGTTTCCTGCACTGAAGTATTTTGACACTAAATATTTTCCAGATTAATTTCCATGATATTTGCTCCATTTAACCCCCTGTGAATATTTGTGGCCGTTTTTTTAGACACATTTAATATTTTACGTGTGTAGCTCACCTGCTGCACATCGTCTGTAATTAGAAATAAATGGAAACATACCAATGGATTACTTTCTATTTCACTCCCAAATTATATGTTTATTTCCTGGAGGCTTAGCAGGAGATTTTTTGGAAATAAACTGGAATTTATGAACCTGTAAAAAAAGAACAGGAGTAGCTACTATTTTTCAGATAAACACATTGGATTACATTTTATAATGAAATGTATTGTTAAAGTTTAAAACTGTGGCTCCCTGGGACTTGGAGCCACCACCAAAGAGCTTATGTTTTCATCAGAATTTGTTTGTTTGTCTGTAGTTTGTAGGATTACACAGAAACTCCTGGATGCATGACTATGAAACGTTGTGGAAGGATCTGGTATGAGTCAGCAGATAACCTATTAAAGTTGGTGCTGATTTAGATCAGGGGGCAGATCCAGGACTTTAAGGTCTTTAACATTGCAAGACTTGTAATATTGTCCTTGATTTATCAGAGAATAATTCATGGATCATGGAAAAGGGACTGATATTTATGAGTTTGTGTAATCTTGTTCAGAATGTATTGAATTTAAAGCTGGTTTCATAAGAGTGCTGTTGGGCCTTGCTGGAGGTAAACGTTCTCTGTCCGTCTAGTTTGAGAATAATTTGGAATTAATGGATCGGTAAAAAACCAGCTGCAGTTGCTGCTTACTTTTCAGATTTTAGAAAAACATATGGGATAACATTATAAAATAAAACATACTGTTAAAGTTTAAAGCTGTGGCTCCTGGTTATTGTGGCCTGTTGTTATAAGTTGCTGGGGTTGTTGTGATATTTCTGGACTAATGTGTAGGACAGAGCACCAGAGCCACACTACTGCAATGGCTAAAAAGTCCTATTCTGTAAATATGAGGGAAATAAATGAAGCCAGAAGAGCTATTTTCTAACTGCAGGGACTAACTTGTGTGAATTAATGTTGTTATTCTGGCGATCACTTTTCAGGTAGGACCCTGCAGTTAATGGGGGCAGGCAATAAGAGTGGTTAACAGTGGCTGTAATTCTGCTGAGAGCAGCTTTGCTTTGTAAAACTGATTTGTTCAGGACAGAGGAGTCGTTAAGCACGGAGGCCGAGCCTCCCACATCCTAATGCCTCTCTAATCTCCTTTGGTATCGCTAATTCTTTTTGGTCTATACCGCCATTAAACTTTTTCACAGGTTGTTGGCAATGAATTAAATTACTCTGGATGTATTGAACAAACTAACCATAAATTGGCCTTTTGCTGCCCACACTGGTGCAGGTGGAGCGCTGAATACACTGGGTAACTGGATTCAGCTGCACAGCAAATATAAAGGGAACAGAAAATGCAAACCAATAAAAAATACAGATACAGACTCTTGCATTCTTCCCCTCAGTTTGTGCCCCTCATTTATTACAATTACATTCAAACCACAGAGCTGCTTTAAGCATCTGTTTCACTGCAAAATAAATAACTTTAAAAACCTAATTTAAAATCTCATTCCAGTAACACTTTACATCCCGCTATTTAGCATTAATGATCAGTAAATAAATAGTTTATAACACACTATAATGCTGTAAGCAGATTATTAATGCATTTGTCAACAACTGCATCTCCTCCGGTGGTCATCTGTGAATGCATGCTACTGTAGAAACAGATAATGAATGATAACAAGGTTGAATACAGTTGTAACTAGAGGTTCTCTGAGAGTGCATACCCCCCCGAGACCTCCACTATCTCGCCACGTAAGAGAAAGTAAAAAATGAATCCGTTATGCGCCCGTTTATCCAGATCGGCTCCAAAATATAATGGATTCTTCCTTGGGTCATGACCAAAATTTCATGGAAATTGGTTAAATTATTTTTGCATTGTCCCGTTTGTTTATACATTTTGGTTCATGTACAAATTGAGCAGAGAAGTAATTTCTGGTTACCACCTTTGTTTGGATTATGAAATATAGGTTTCAATTTGGAAAACGGTCTTCATGACATATGTCCGTCCTGTTTTATTATTTCATTTCGGAAATGCGGAAATACCTCAAAAAATTACTGGGAACTCATGTTCCAGAGAAACAAATGCTTAGCTTTACGAAACAAACGAAATGCTAGTACATGAGGCACAAACCGCTACCACTGACACACAACCTCATTGCTCTGGTTTCGGCTGTGCACACTGACACAGCAGCAGCGATGTGCCGTGGGACTCAACATAAAATCAGGCTGGCGAACCTGCCAACAGCTCAATTATCTGTCATTAGCAGGCAGCGCAGCACAGGCACAGGGGTAATTTGACAAGCTAAACTGATCCTCTTTCATACTGGATTGCTTCACTGGACATGAGCAAATATATTCTCAGGCTAATACATATAAATAGAAGAGGTGTGTTTGAACAGCTGAGAGGCAGTGAAGGGCCAGGACGAGTGGGTAGCAGACAGAAATAAGGGGATTCGTTCGATCTAAGTCAGGACATCTTGATGCATTGTGACAGGCAGGCTGGAGGTTGACAAAGTTTTGTGAATGGCATCAAACCAGATGATACGATCTCAGTGTACGTACTGAAGTGACCAGGGGTTAATCTCTCCTGAACCCCGTTTCTCTCAAAACTGCTTGTTCACCCTGATTGTAATAATCCTGAGCTCACAGTCGGCTTCAGCCATCTTATCTCTATGGTCCTTCCCTTTGGAAAACCGGCAGGTGCTGACAGCAGGGTCCGGTCTAAACCCTCTCTCTCTACCCTCATGTCTCTGCTCCATCAATACACTTTTTTTATTCACAGAGATTCTTGTTGTTATCATGTTATTTGGAACAGTGCCCGTTCTAAACCTTCCTGTTTGGCGTGGGCTGTTGGCTTGACCTGTGGTAATGCTGGTTGCAGCTTTCTTTCGGAAACTGCAACCAGCATTACCGAAAGAAAAGTGACCTGCAGTATTTGAGCCCCAGCAAGTAAACCAGCTGCAGGACACAGTCCACAGAACCCTGAGGCTGCACCACCACTGCTGCACAAAGAGCTGCTCACCTGTTTATTCAAAGTTCAGTGAAGCTTGACTCAGAAAAACAACACAACAAAAGAATGGAAGGAAAGACAGAATGGATATAAAGAGATACAACAGAGGGAGAGAGATGCATTAGCTGCCTCCTCTCCGCCCTCCAACCGGCTTGTCTATCAGCTGTCAGGACGCTGAGTGAGGACGGACACTTCCGTGTGACACATGGGGGGACAGATGTCGGGGAAAATAAGTGACAGAGAAACAGGAAGTGACACAGAGGGTGAGAGCTCTCTCCTCACCTAAACATCCGTGTGAACTCTCTTGTTTGAGAGTGAGCGGGTTAGACACTAAAAGACTCTCAGTGAAGAATGCGCTCTAGCTACGTGCCGCTGCAGTAGCTCACCTTTTGATTTACTGCGCGCCATACAGGACATTACTCATCGGGTAATGCTTTAATCATCAGTAATAAGCCATAAATAATGTCAACATTTAGAGGTTGTTTCCCTTCAGCTACAGTATATCCTCCTGCAGCTTTATTGTCTTATAATCCTGCTCCTCAATTCATCAACCAGACTGTTCCGGTGGACCAGATCATACACTTACCTTTCAATGTGTTGATGCTTAATAGGTTAGCTAGTAATGTTTTTTTTAATTTTTACTCTCTGGCCCTCAGAGGTCGGGGCTGTTAAGACATCTTGCTATCAATGGGGAAAGTTCTCTTTACCCCCCAATCTCAATGATTCAGCTTGATAGAATGTATTTATCATTTTAAATACCAATGTGTATCTCATCTTCTCCTGTCAACCATTCACACTCATATTCACACCTCGACTCAATTTAGAGTCTTCAATTAACCTAACCCCAATCTGCGTGTTGTGGGAGGAAGCCGGAGTACCTGGGGAAAACCCATGCGAAAGTACAGAGAGAACATGAAACTCCACACAGAAAGGCGCTGGCTGAGCTGGGAATTCCAACCGAGAAGCTTCTTGCTGTGAGGTGACAGTCACTGCAAGAAGCACACTGTGCCGCCCTAGTCTAAGTCTGACCATAATTAATTGATTTAACAATAATTAGACCATTAGTCCAGTTAAAAACCTGTTATAAAAAGTCATATTCATTAGCACTAAACTGGGTGACTGTGGCTCAAGGGCGGGAGCGGGCATCCTCTAACCAGGACGGTTCAATCCCAGTCTTCCCTATGCCTAAATGCTGTAAAGCGCTTTGAGTGGTCATCAAGACTAAGTGCTATAGGTCTATTAATACAGATATACTGTACATAACACTCCTCAAGTATAAAAGAGAATGGAGCATATATAAACTATATCCACTGACAGTGAGTGATTGATTCATTCCTTTGTTAATGAGCCCTGCTCATCTTTCCTTTCCCTCCTGGTCCCCCCTGATCCTGATACTGTGTGACATACATTATCAGGAGCGATGCAGTGCTGAGGCGAGCCTGTTGATCCTCACACAGTCTTAACACAACCCAGGAACATTCCTCCCGTTGTCCTGTCACTGCAAAGTATGAACACTTATTTACTGTATATGCCTGGGAAAAACCTGGATTTCTCTCTGTCTCCATGTTGACCAATATCAGGGTTTTTCCACTTTCTTTCCCCCTCTGAGAACATGTGGCATCAATCGCTTTTTTTTTTTTGGCTAGACTCTCCCACTTTAATCCTTCTTCTTGTGAGACAGAGCGAAAGAGGGGAGAAAGAAAGATGGGAGTGTCAGCGAGGAAGCACACAGCAGCTGAAGGTCATTAATCACTGTCATGACGGAGAGAAACGGAAGATGAAAGACATGCGAGATGGAGCGCAGCAGAGATGGCAGGAATCCCTCTGCAGAGATGAGATGAATCAGCCCATTCAGCGGCCTGAGTTTTGTTGCTGATATGAGGCTGCGACATCACATCCTGAAGGGCTCTGAGTCAGTAAAGCAGCGACGTACTGGTCAAAAGAGTGGAGAAGGGAATGTGCCACGCTCTGACCACTAAACAAATATGGATTGTGCATTGAATTACTGCCAGTCTAGCAGCTCCCAAGGGCCCCAAATATCTCATGAAGTCAACAAAGTTATGGGTCAATAAAATGTTCAAAGGAAAGTCCGCTCTTCAAACCCAGTGTTGACATGTACAAGCCACAGATCAGAGGTTAAAGAGCAAGTTAGGGGCCGGATTATACCATAAAAGTCCTCTGTGTGGAAGTGGTTCTTGTGACTTGTTGTCCACCATGTCAGACATGTAAAGTATTGGTAATAGTTTATAAGTAACGTAGGGTAACAGGAAGCTGCAGCAGTACATTGTAACTTGGTTTTACTTCCATATCCATAAAACTCACAATTGATTTCTTCAAATGTTGTGTTTTTAGTTTTTTTAAACTTTCTAGTTGTGATCTGTGTTATAAGAGACACGTGTCTGAACGGACCACGACCCCTCAACTCACTCATGGACTTGTCTCTTTTGCTGAGCTGTGATGTTGAGCCAGCAAATGTCTCAGGCCTTACGAAAAATAGTTTTGATTAAGGGCCATTCAAAACATCAATGTTGAAAAAAAATACTGTTTCTATTTAAACATATGAAGTGAATCACACATCATATTGTTGAGAAAGAAGAATATTGTTGATATTATTGCTGTTGGGCCAGTTTTGGCCTGTGAGCCGCCAGTTGCTGACCACTGGTTGTAGCTGAACAGAAGTGATCTTATCCCTTTACATCTTCTCCCACCGAGCATCCAAGGGCACGTACGTCACACACGTGAAAGTTTATGTTGTGACGAATACTGACCGACGGCAGCCAAGTAGTTATAGTTTTACTTTGGCTCTCTATTATGATCTTTTATAGTGTTTTATAGCAGTTTGTGTGTGTAGGACGTCATTACCAGTGTAAATCTTACAGATCTGAGGGGCAGCACATGGACAGGGCCATTGGTAAATGTATTTATAAGCTGCTTTTCTAGTCTTGATGAGCACTCAAGGCACTTTACAGTACAGTTTTGCCATTCACCCATTCATAGACACATTAATACAGTACATCAATTTGCAGCACTTTCTCTGTCACACTGCCAACACAACCGTCAGAGGCAATTTGGGGTTCAAGGACACTTGGAGGAGGAGCCGTGGATTGAACCTCTGACCTTCTGGTTAGTGGTTGACCAGCTCTACCTGAGCCACAGCTGTACCTCCGCCTCTGCACAGCCGACCAAACGCAGCATGAAGTGGCTGTGGATGTGGGATTGTACAGGTAGAGGTGATCATGAGCATTGATCTAAACAAAACATTACTGCATAAAGTGAATTCCATTGGGTTGATGCAGGTTCTACCATCATGAAACCAGAAAATGTCAAACACAAGTTTTATATTTTGGATTCTGTCACAAAACATGTGATTTACAGAGCAGCTATGAATGCTATAACGAGGGAGAAATGAAATTTATTTTCAGTTGGATTTGAAATTATACAAAACAAGAGGGGGGAAAGGAACAGCAGAAGAATGAGCGTGATAGTAACTCCTTTCTCTTGCCCACACTTCATACCACGACTCAGGCCTGCTGTGCTGCGGCCGACACCCCAATATGAACCAGATTCTTGAAATCACGATACTGTATTATTCTGGCCGTCCTGCAAATCTATAACATCCCTTCACTTCAAAAGCGGAACGTGCGTTTCGCATGTTCTGTATATATTTTTCTTGCCTCAGGCTGAGACATTGAGGTGGAGAGGGGAGAAAAAAAAGTTAAGAGTATGATGAATGTGTTCTGGCCACAGGAGTGTGGGTGGTCTGTATCTGTCAGCGCTGCTATTACAGCAGACAGCAAAGTTGCAGGCCAATAAGCCGCACTATCATCACCGTCATCAGCAGCAGATCCCCTTACAACAGCTCTCAGCTGTCCACATCACAACCTAGCACAAACATGTACTTACCCACAGAGCTCTGCTCTCCAGTGTCTTGTATTAAAAAACATTTGGCTGTGTCACTGTATGTTCTTAAAGGGACAGTTTCCCCAAGTGACAATTTCCACTTCCATCTGGTGGTAATCAGACATTATTGTACTTTTCATTCTTTGGCGACGCTTTAAGATATGTGGGTCTGATGTTTTCGCTGGCCAAAACAGCTAAAGTGATGACGTTTTTGAGAAATTACAGCAAAAAATGTATTTCCCCCCCTAAAAACATTTCCAGACTTATGAAAACTGTTCTTGCTTGTGGCCCAATGTTCTCAGTAGTCTTGGTTATCAACAGACCTCCTAGAGTAGCAGTTACTACTAGAACTTCTGTAGGAATTGCTGAATAAAGTTGTCCAACGATACAAAAAAATGTTGTTACTGAATCTGAATGAGCTTTCTGCGTCAATTACTGTACGTGTGAATGCGTTTAATACCTGCGCCAATGAGGTTGTGTTTTCATTGCCATTTCCTTGTTTGTCTGTGAGCAGAATTACGCACGAACAATTTAACCGATCCTCTTGAAACTTGGTGGAAGGATGGGACATGGGCCAAGAACAACCAAGAATTTTAGTTTGGATCCGCACAAAGGTGTTTATCACTTTCTTTAACATTGCGATATAAGGCTTTTATTTATTTATTTAATTTTATTATTTTTATTTATGAGGACATTTGCGCCTTGGCGGGGGCCTTTTAGATTCTTGCGTGATTCTGCTGGTAATCTCTAAAACTGATTCTGAATGTGAATGTGCTGAATCTGTAAGCAAGGGACAAGATTTTTGGTGCCTTGGATTTCTGTTTCTAGTTTAACCAATCACGTATATGAGCAAGCTATGGAGGGCAACATGGACTATGGGCAACCTTGCACTGTTTACCTGCGGGCAACAAATAAACAGTCCATGTGGAAAGCAAAAGAGGCGGAACGCATTGACCGAAATGCATCGGCTATCAGCCTTTTAATTTATTAGCATTCATGTGTAGATGGCTGTTGATAACATTAGCTAAAATGTCATCTGGAAATAAAACAGTTTTTCGCTGTTTGTTTGAAACTAGTTGGACTGTAAACTGGGCCAGATATCCGCCGTCTACAACAATAGCCCCAAAATATATGCTGTTGCTAATTTGTCATCAGCGGTAGCCAATGGGCTCCGAGATTTTTCTGCTCATCTATTCATGATTTGTTAAGCTGTTTTAAAATGTGATGACTGGACATTAGCTCAGGGGGTTTTGTTCCAAATCTGAAAAATGCTTTAAACTGCAGAGAGACTCCCTGTTTATCTCACAATCATGTGACTGTAACTGACATGTGAGTTGCAGATACTGTGTTTATGAGCAGTATGTCATGGAGGCAGAATGAGTATGAAGCCATATTGTATGTCAACAGCTCTTTAACTATTTTCCACTGACGGGGCATGGCATTAGTTAGCTTTGTGGCTTTCTAAGATAGCAACAGATTCACTTTAAAGCTGCTGTCCGTGCTACACTGACGTTGAAGAAGCAACTGGGTCATGTTTTGTTTACTCAATGGAACTGTTTTTCACAAATAAATGTAAACTCAAGCAAAACCAGGTCAGGTTTACACAAAGGTTTATTTAAGTTATAAAAAAAGACATGAGACCATGGAGACCCAACCTCACAGGGAGCGGTGTGCTGCCAACAGTGGCGCAGCAGCTCTCGCTCTCCATTACTTTCTTGTTTTGGTGACTTATCGAGCTTGGTAAACGCCAATAACCATTTATCCATTTATCCACAGTCAGTCGATGAGAACAGAATACCTTTAAACACAGGCTCACAAAACCACAACAATCTGCATAAGTACGAGGCCACGTTTGTTTTTATGGAGAAAAAAACAACAACTGCTGAGAAAGTACTGGCTGGAAAATTCACAACAAGAGAAACAGAGGTGATAATCCTCGTATTCTCTCACAGCATCTTCCCCCTGTGTTTCCTCTTGTTTACCCGTGTTTTCATGGAACTGTGACGCTCGTTCGCTGGAATTTTTATATGAGATTTACTGGAGCAATACGAGCCCGAGCGTTATAATTACTGAGCTAAACAGGAGAGGGCCTCTATTAAAACAGTGTGACGTTAGTCGGTAGCTCTGATTCATGACTGCAAAAACAGGAGACACACACACACACACAAGCACACACACACTTATAGAGGGCAAACGCAGGCAACATTTTGTTATCTGCGAGATTGGGCAGGAGAATAATGAGGTCACCTATGAGCCAGCTCCACTGTATTCCATTAATGAGGTTGCTGTCTGCCACTGTGGCCAGCTACAAGGACACACACGCAGTAGATCACCTCGCGTTATCTGTCCTCTGTCACTTGGCCTGGCAAGCGTACAGAGCCAAAGAGAGCGTGCAGCAGAGCAGCACACCTCGTGGACTGTACCACTGCTTTATTTCTCTGCGCGGCTCATGTTCGACCCTCTGACGACGCAGCGTTGATTTATGACTCCTGCAGACTGACACAGCCAGCAGACAACCCGCGTGTGTGTGTGTTTGGTGCTCACGTGATTGATTATCCCGTGTCTGTGGCATTTTTGAAATGTAATCTCTCTGAACAGCATGAAAGGTGTGAGACCCCAGAGAAAACAACCCTCCCACCCGCCCGCCACCCCCGCATGTATCCTTGCCTGTATTGTATTAGCATACCTTTTCTCAAGCTCGCTAGGAAATTGAATTCCCTCTCTTCCTGTAAAACTCTCGGCGGGATTAAACCGTCACCGTGTGATTTACTGTAACCTTGCTATAAACAGCAGCATCCCTCTGCGCTGCGCTGATTGATGTGCCAGCAACTGTTTTGTGTTGCCACATTGTCACGCTATCACGCAGTACGTTTCATTTTGCTTACACGGCTGTGAAAACAGCACTGGATGAAATGGAGGGTGTTGGGCTGAAGAGCCGAGAGAGTATAATTAAAGTTTTCAAGATTGAAGTGAGTGGAATGATCTCCCGATTAGATTATGTATTGATTAATTTTGACATATAGGGTTGGATTTTTTTATGGTTCAGTTACATCAGATAAATTCCAATGATGCGTTGAACACTTCTTAGAATTAATAGATGAAACTTTCAACAATAGTTGAAAAAAATGAGCAACACAAGTGGTTCCAAGTAAACATTTATAGACAAAATTGCAAATACATTTTATATGACCCATGGGATAATATAGTACATTGTAATATAACACAGTAGTGTGGAATAGAAAATACTTAAAACTTCAATGTTCTAATATCGTGATGATGATATTGTTGGAAAAAGAGTATAGCAAAACAAAGCTATATAGAGTATAGCAAAACAATACAATATATACTAGAGTATGAAATAGTATAAAGGCCTAGTGTCTCTTTTAAAGGACACCAATTGTTTTCTTAACCCCTCCCGTGGATGATGATTGTCCATTCAGAGCTTACCAACCCTAACTAGGCACAACCATAAAGATGGAGGACGCGTCTCTTCTTCATTGCATTTTACAAAAATGAAGCCAAAATATTCCAAGATATGAGTGCCGCCATCTTGCTCTTTTAACATAATTTTGAGCCAGGGTCTGTGCAGTAGTGATCAGGGGATAGAGCTGCGGTATCAAGGTCTAGCAGATACATGCACTTCTCTCTCTGCTGTCAATCATGACGTTTAACCACATTTTCATAGCATCCAGATAAAACTGTAAAAATGAACATTTGAACAAACATCAGTGTGATAAGAACTACCATCTTTGAGAAAACATTATTTGACATGTACTTTGACTTTTTCGTTTGGTCCACATCCCATCCCGTAATATGGAGGAGGCCGGGTTCATGACCTTCACTGCAGCCAGCCACCAGGGGGTGATCAAGATGATTAGGCTTCACTTTTTGGGAGCTCTCATGTCGTCCATCTTTATACAGTCATCTTTTATACAGTCACAACAGAATTAATCAAGCTTTATACTCTCAATCAGCACTTTAATAGAAACACCTGCACACATGCTTGTTCATGTATTTACCCAATCAGCCAATCATGTGTTAGCATTGCAATGTATAAAATCCCTCCTTTTAATTAACCTTTATTTAATCAGGGAGGCTCATTGAGAATCTTTTGAGAGACATGAGAACAGGAGACAATCACAATCACCAAATAAATACAACACAACAAAGAATTAACAAATAAAAGCAACACCACAAAAACTTAATTAAAACAATTACAAGAATCATGAAAAACGCCAGATAACAAAGATTTAAAATCCTCCTGAGAGTTGTCTTGGCACATTATGGGCCTCATGATACCAGTCGGTTATTTGAATGCCACAACCTGTCTGAGTACTTTTGCTGACCACGTTTCCTTCACCTTGTGGAATCAATGACACGAAGCACTAAGGCACTAAACTTTTACCCTCCCTTACCTATCGTACTTTTTATAGTTGTGTGTATAGTTTACCAGCATTTCAGGTACACTGTCTTTTGTAGCCAATATTGAAGTGTACTTATGTTATATTGGCGTTGGTGGTAAGTTTGGTTAATGTTGCTGCTTAGGGCATAGGTGGTCTTCACGTTTCTAACACACGTACCTTCGGAGTCACGGGTGAACAGATGCAGGGATTTTCAATCAAAGTTTTTCAACCATGTGAGAGCGTCTCTGTTTTGCTAAATTAATTAGAATTTCACAATATCATTTAAAGGTTATTCTTGCAGTGCACCCGGGCTGTTCGTAGATGTGTTTTAAATATGTTTAAATAAAGTACTGACATTTTTTCTTTAATAGCTGTTTTGTTGTGGGTTCTTTTTTTTTTTTTTAGACACCATCAAACCGGTGTTGCAAATTCCCCGTGTTTCCAGATCTCCGTTTGGTGAGTACAGTGTAATCATTACCTAGCTACCAAAACAAGACTAACATCGTAATAAATTGAAATGACCCTTTAAAGCTTCCGCACTGACGCAATCCGCACAGCGACGACTCTGGCACCGCGCCTCGTTTTTCTTCTTGCATTTATGTGTGTGTCTGCCTCTGTGTAGCTGATGATAAATGAGCGCAGCAGCTCCTGAGAGAGCTCACAGAGGAAAGAATAATGGGTATTTAAGCACACTTGTAAATTACCAACACATTTGTCTTAGGCTGTCCCCTCAGGGATGTATGACAGCGCAGCACACAAAGTATATAAAGCTTGCATACATCTGTTCCACATAGTCTTATTGGATCTGCTGACATCACTTAAATGCGAACTGTCACGCCATGTGCCATAATTCATACTTTGACAAAGCGCATAAAGCAGTCGTTGCTGTCTTTGCACCTGCATGTGTGTATATGATAGAGCCTGTCTCAGCAGGTGTGTGCCGGGTCATGCAGAGTGCACAGGCGATGTTTATCTCTAAGTACCGCAGAAAGGCATGCTGGACCGCCTGGTGGGAAAATGGGATTACAGCTATCTGTTCCTCTGCGGCATGCTGGGTGCCGAGCATGTGATTTTGCGGTTACATGCCTCCATCAGCGGCACACATGCTGTCTGCCACTTTGTTATGCAAAGTTGTTTGACCCAGCAAAACAGCCGCACAGAAGAAATGATGATGATTCTCGTTTCATTTTTTATTTATTTATTGAGAGTGAGATTTATGATTATTAAATACAGATTGAAATGTAAAGCGGAAAACAAGGGCTCAGTTCTGCACTTGATGACTTTGCTTTGACTTTTTGTCAGATTGTATCCTGCAGCAAAAGTTTTTGAATTTCCAGGAGGTGGTGGAGACCAAAAACAGACCTAGATGTGAAAAAAGGCAATTTAAAGGTCTGGCATGTGTTCACAGCTGCCCCATGTGTAAATAATCTGTTTCATGAAACAAGTTTTGGGCCTAACCTAGAGGTACCTCTACATGAATGTGCACATTTTCAAGATATAACTCCAATATTAGTCGATATTGATAATTATCACAATAAATGCCACTTTATTTTCCATTTTTAGTTAAAAATAAAGAGCGAAGGTTGTGGTTTTAAACACATGATGACGAAATGTCTGGCATTCTCATTTAGTTTTTTCAAATATTGAGTCAGAGTGAGATTTGCTATTATTAAGAACAGATTGAAATATAAAACAAAAAACAACGTCTTGGTTCTACACTTGATGACTTTGCTTTGACTTTTCATCGGACTGCATCCTGCAGCAAAAAGCGCCAAGTTGTTTTGAGTTTCCTGCCAAAGTCGGGATCATAACACAGCTTTGTGTTCCTCCAGCCGCTTCCAGCAAACAGCCAGAGAGCTCCAATTCATCATCCTCATTCATAAACAGTCATTAATGTTTATGACAGGTGTCGTGACATGTTTATGACAGCATTATGTCTGCTTTACGAGACCACTGTCAAGTCAGGTTTTACGACCGTGGCACTCGGAGGCAGCGAGGGGACTGCTGGCGGCGCGCCCAAGAGGCTCTGGGATGTTTAATCAGTTACTTGAACACATTCACAAATAAAAAGAGAGAACAGCGTTTGGCAGGGAAGTCGGTCTGTTTGACAGGGGTAGCCATCAAACCTTCTCATTAAACTCTCTGGATCCCGGCTCCCCCTGTTCTTCAGGGCTTTTATTGGAAAATCACTATTCTCAATTTGCTAGTTGTTGTAAAAGTTGTGTTCCAGGTAGTGGTTGTGAGTTCGGGGGGTTAAGCAACGCCGCAAAATCCCCCACCCTCGAGCTTTATGGCCTGCTGTAAAGCTGTTGGCAGGCTGACAGTGGCAGTATCTTTTTATCCGGCTGCTAATTTAAGGAAGGAGATTAAGGTTGTGAATTACATTTATGGCCCTGTTTGTGTGTGTGCGTGTGTTTGCTGATAGTGAGGTGCTCCCTCTCCATATTTTATCAATGTTTTTGTTTTACGCTTTGCTGCTCCTTTCTAATGACACTTCATCTGAGGTTAAATAGCCACACATAATTGACTTCGTTCAAATGTATTTTTGTATATATTTTACATTTTGTCACATCGTGTTAATGGACGATATTTATATAGAGCTTTTCTCGTCTTATTGAAAACTCCAACACTACAAGTTACATTCACCCATTCACACACACATTCATACATGGATACTATGTGCTGCGGGTTTCTTTCACACAGTCACATTCACACTCTGATGGAATGGCCGTCCATGTGTTGCCCAAGGACACTCCAGTGTGAACGACCGACCTTCAGGTTACTTCCTGACCCTCAGGGCCAGAATTCAGGTTCAGGGCCCAAATTCATCAGTACCATTCTCAAGTAAAACCATGCTTACACTTAAGTTTTATTTCATAACTCATAGTTAATAAATCATATACAAACTAATAGTAGTCAGTTAGTCATTAATATAAAGGTTTTTGTCTGTCAGGTTGTGAAAAAAACAACCTTTGACCATGGATTACCAACAGCGTTACTACCAAAGGGAGAGAATAAACTCCAGGAAATGTGTTCTTATTAATTGCTTTCAATTGATCGATTCACTATTAGAATTAATGATGTCCTATAAACCCTTTATGCAGAGGATTTTTGTGTAATTGCTAATTTCTATATGGCAGAATGTGGGAGTTCATACGGGCTTAAAACTATCCATTCTGTTTTCCGGCCCAAAAGTCCACACAGACCCAACTGAACCTGATACAGCTGAATTTAGGCCCTGAACCTTACCCAGAGGCTATATTTGAGTTATTTCTTCTTCAAATGCTAAGTAGTATGGTTGCTTTGGAAACATTTTCTTGCTGATAAAAAATAACAACAGCAATAGGCCAACACAGGATGTGACCCCACAACCCAACAGCACCAAACATAAAGTTATACAGGTTTAGTGAGAGCTTTATAATGAGCTTCAGCTCATTGTTCCTCTGTCCGACTTCAACTTTAGTTTTTTTTTGTTAATCCTCTGCTGTCATTCACTACCTTCTCAGCACCAAACAACAAGACAAGACACAGTTAAACATGGTAAACCTAGTGAAGCAACAAAAAGGCAGATATCTCCCTCGGGAGGTGGTGGAGACCAAAAATGAGCAGGATGTATAAATAGGCAACTTTAATGTGATGATCTGTCAGATTTGTGTTCACATCATGTGTCAGCATGTTTCCAAAAAGTCAGTTTTGGGCCCAACCTAGTGGTGTAACTACGTTAATCAGCTGATCATTTTCAAGATGAATTGATTCATCCTTTGAGAGAGAAAATGTTATAAAATAGAAACATTTGTTTAGGAAGACCTACGGTATGCTGTGAATAATCCTGACACAGCAATGTAGCACTCCATCCAACCGAATCATACTGTAGTAGTTTTGTTTACCACTTTTACATCTTATGGCAGAAAGATTAATCGGTAGACTGACTCACCTCTTTATTTTTTACTGCAGAGCTCCCTGTAGCCACTATAAACAGTCAGAGAATATGGTAAAGAATATCTCTCTTTAAATAGAAAATCTTTGAGGTGAGTTAGTAGCTGTGTGTCGCTGGAGCTTGGACACTCACCGCCCTCCGCTGCGCCCCGGCAAGCACTTTACAAACAAACGTAAGCAGTTTTATTGATAGGGTAATCCTAGACTGATTAATGACCCAATAATCAGCCGTAACCTGCAATAAATCAGCCTCTGATCAATATAGCCTGTGCTCTGCAGCCGTGGCCAGATCATTACCATGTCACTGTATATCCACCATTAGCACAGGAAGGCAGAGCGCTAAAGGGAGGGAGAGAAGAAAAAGAGTTTCCTTTCTAATGTGTCGGAGATGGGATTGATAGAGAGGTCATTTTTTAATTTCATTTGTCTGCCCGCCCGCCTTCCTCCCTCCCTCTTCTCTCAGTCTGATTAATGACCGAACAGCACAGGCAGTGATAAAGATGGAGAGGGGTGAGCAGGATGTTAAATTATGATAATGACAGTGCAATTAATGACATTGGGAGACATTATTCTTCAGCCTTTTGGCATATCACAGCTGCTAGTGGTAGAATCGATGTACAGTGTGCTGATGCAGTTAAAGGTGCTCTCTTATAGTTGTGGCAACCTACCTCAGGTATTCTGTGTCAATATCTAAGAATTGGAGATGAAATACAAGACTTTTTGAGAGTGCTTGGCTGCCGTCATGTCAAAACTGTCCTCCCAAGAAAAACGACAGCATCAGATGTTTCAGCCAACCTTGAAGTGACAAAGAACTCAGGCATTGGAATTATCCAGACCTCTGCACTGTTCGACTTACTGCAACACACTTCATTCTGTTTTAGAATTAATTTTAAATGGATACAATTTACATTTTCCCATTAATCTTCTCTCTGAAACAAATTCTGAAATCTCTCATTTGCTGAAGGATTCACACCCACAGTTCAGAACTTGTAGAAGCCCATTTGGCAGCAGTTGTAAACATTAGTTTTCTCAGGTAGTTTTTCTCAAACTTTGTTGGATTGGTTGGGATGCATCTATGATTTGCAATCTTCAGATCCCTCCACAGATGATCTATAGGGTTTGATGTGTGGGCTTGGCTGGGCCAATCCAACATTGTCTTGTCCGAATGCGTTGGGTCAGTGTTGTGCTGAAAGGAGAAAATTGTGATTATCTCTCAATATTTGGTGACATGTTCATACTTTCCTCAAAACTGACTATTTTACCATTAGAAGAACCCTCATAGCATAATTCTTCCACCACCGTGCTCTACAGTAGGGATGATATTAGTCAGGTGTTGAATAGTGCCTATTTTTCACGCACTTTCTGCCCAAAGGGTTCAGTTTTTGTAACTCACACTGAAGAATCTTTGTCTAAATGCTCTCAGAGTCCTTTAAATGCCATTTGGCAAATTCCAAGTTGGCTGTCATACGCCTTTTACTCAAAGTGGCCTCTGTCTCGCCACTCTGCCATAAAGGCCTGATTGATGGAGCGCTGCTGAGATGGTCAACCTTCAAAGATTTCCACATGGAAATAGAAGGAAGGTCATCTCACCACCCACTTCACCATAATGGCTTTTGTCGCCATCATTAAAAGTGACCGGACAACTTCTTCATATTGTTTAATACTATCTGGGACATTTCCAAGCAGACATAAAAGTGGACTTGCTGACAACATATTAGCTGTGTCTCAATTCAGGGGCATTTGATGACTTATTGTGTGACAGCTGCACAACTAAGCTGTCCCATTTCTAAGGCTCAACAAATGTGTCCCTCCATTCCCAAGCAACGAAGCATCCAACGTGTCGATCCGCGGGGAGCCTACCTTTCCCAGGACTCTTTGCACACCGGTGACAAGCTAACGATCTAGCTATCTGGATGGCTGTGCTGCAGTAAGTGCAGCCGCTGAAAGTAGTGGCAAAAGGTGGCAATAAAAAATAGGAAATCCTCTGTAGACCAAACCGACTCGTTTAGTTGTGCCTTTGTGGACTGCATAGATCGCGTCGAAGGATGTGGCCCTGAATTGACAAACAGCTGATAACTGACTAGTGAGTATATGTAAAAAAGTTTTGCAGCATGTTGCAAAAGTGAACCTATGCATGTTAGTGTTAATATATACATCATGCCTTTTGCAATGTTGGGCTCCTTTTTCGCTCATTTCCCTTCATCTCTTGCTTTACCCCTATTTTTTTTGTATTGTTTGGTGCTTTTCCTTTTTTAAATGTTTCCATAATAGCTGAACATGCTTCAACCCTCTGCCAGTTCTCAGGCTGCTCTGTTTACTTACCCAAACTTAATCATCACATCATTAAGCCATTCCTTTTTCAGTAAATATTGTTTTACCTTTGTTCCTCGTTTCCCCTGAAATGTAATTATGCTGATTAAGATGTGAGCCCAGCTTCGCTCCCTCACAGACTCTGTTTTAGGGGGAAAAGGGAGAAAATCCAGGGGTAATCAAAACCAGTTCTTGGACAAATTAAGTAAGTAATTGACAAAACTGCTCTCTCAGCTGAATTGGCTGAAACTCGATCTGCAGCCTCTTATTTTTTAGTACTGGGACTGTGCAGCTAACTGAACATAAATCACTCCATCAGACTGTTTATTTATAAAACCTCAACAACCATAACATAATAAAACCAACCGTGTGTGTGTGTGTGTGTGTGTGTGTGTGCCTATAAACCTTTCACGGATTCCTTGGAGCACAATCTCTGCTGATATGTTCTGCACCTGCTGTACAATCCAAACCTCCATCCAACGGTATCTTGTTTCTTCATAAATTACATCAGCAGTTTACTCAGTAATTCTAAATCCAAAATGTCTTCAGAATATCTAGCAATCTCTTGTGGTTGAAACAAACAATTCCATCATAGTCAAGCTGGAACTGCAATCCCTAATGTGAACACATACACGTCTCAGTGGAAGTGCATGGATTTGGTTGTTATGTTCATCTAGTCCCATAGGATTAAGCCCCACAAATCTCAATATCATTGGGGCCTTTTCACACAAGACTTCGACACATTCAATCAAATGCAAGTTTGACCTATAGACTGTATTAAGATGAATGACATGACATTTCCCCAAAAGTGTATCTAAATCATCACGAACGCCCCCTGGTGGCTGGCTGCACTATAGATCATAAGCCCTTCCTCCTCCATGGTAGTTGATGGGACGTGGACCAAACACGCCCAAATACTTTTACTGTAAGTCATAAAGGAACTCGTACGTTTTAAACGACGGAAAACATAGAAATATAACCCATAAAACATAGAAATATATTAAATAAACACTCAGGTGACATTTGTTCTCAGCTATGTCAGATTAAAGCAAAATCAACATCCATCCACTGAAACATCAGGCGGGGCAAGGAAAGGAGATACAGCATGGACACAGAGTCGCCGAAAGGGATGGATCGCATTCAAATGAAGTGTACCTGGAATCAGATTAGAGGTCAGGATCTGGTCAAAGCACATCCCAGAGCCACAGAGGAGATGAGGAGATCAGTGCAGTAGCGGAGGGGTGGGGTCACGGAACAAGGGAAATAAGGATCAAATCAACTAAGTGAGCACAGGGAGAGGATCGTCCCGGGTAAAAGGAAGTGAGGATGACAAGGTGCATGCAGAGGAAGAGCATGTGGGGAGATAAGATAAAGAGAAGTGGGGGACAGAGAAGAAGAAAGGTAATTTGAGAGAGAGAGCCAGTAGGAGAGGTTGAGGCAGGGCTGACAGTGGGCCATTCATCCTCCATGCTAGAAGAGACAAACTGCTGGCAGAGGAAGACAGGCCCCATAAATCACTTGGCAGCGCGCACACACTCACACACACACACACACATGCGCGGTCACAAAGACAAAAACACAACCATGGCCACACACGTGCAGGAATCCACATGTGAACAGAAAACACACATCTCCTACAGCTTATTTCAACACGGTCTGTCTTTTTGCTTCATTCCAGTCACCTGCGGGTGTTTTTTTCTTTCTTTGATACAATGCTGGAAAGTAACTATGTTATTTTACACCAGCACTCTTCTTAATTACAATTCTGTTGTACTACTACTTAATATTTCAGTGGACAGCATTGGACGTTTTACTCCAGGACAGTCATTTGGCCGCAATAGTCTGAATGTTTTCAAATAAAATTAACAATTGATCAAAAAATACAATATATTGTTTAAGATTTATTTAACTAGAATGGCACTCAGGCTCAACAGTCCCCTTATCAAACAACATTTAAATCTGTTAGAGCTGGATTTTTATTGGGATCTGCACCAAATTGCACACACTCATAAATATCACTCCCCTGAATTTGCCAGATTTTTTTCATCGAGATCCATGTTCTCTGGGAAATCTGTGAAAATGTCCAAAAACACCCTATCTCGCGATGTTAAAAAAAGAGATACACATTCATGCCAAGCTGGAAATAATTACTCGCATCAACTAATTATTGTCAATTATTAACTTGGTGATATTGATAAGTTTATGAGCATAATATTTCTCACTGAGGTTCAGATGATTAGTGTTTAGTCAGTTAGTTTAGCTTAGAAACTGCAAACAGGGGAAACAGCTAGACAGTCTGGCACATATTTATTTCACTTTGGACAGAGGGAGGTTAGCAGCTCTGCTGTTTTAACCCTTCATGCAAAGGTTTGAATTTAGACACTTAAACACAATTAGCAATGAACTAGTCTACATTTGCCTAAGCAGAGTTTTTAGGGGCTTTTAATGGTAGTTAAGTATTTAAATAAAAGATTTTTCATTCTAACACCACAGTTTGAAAGGACTGTGTGGTGAAGGAAAAACAAAGTGCAAATATTCCCTTAACCTTTTAAATTTTCCACTCATGGACCAGTAAGTGCGAGCGGCTGTGTTGCTCTTCCCGTCTGTCTCTCTGCGGCCAAGGCCGGCTGTTTTGTGACTGATCGACTGTCTCTCTGTGGGTTCTGTCAGTCACAAACCTCCCACTTTCCTCCCCTGCCCAGAGCGGGTGAGGAGTGCCAGTTCCTCTTCGCCTAGCCCTGACCCCTCCGCTGACATGCGTGGCGTGTTTTGACAGTGCGCCACACGCTGACCACGCTGACCGGCCAGGTCGGGGGGGGGGGGGGGAGGATTTCACTGGAGGATGTTCTCTTTCATTGTTATTTCAGTGATTATCAAGGTCGGGCCTTTCTGAAACAATTAATTAAAAGGGCTGAGGATATGATTCACTCAACAGTTTCTTCTCTGGCAAAAAAACCCACTGCCCTGTCTCGCCTTTAAGAGCTTCTAATCCCCTCTAAATTTGTTGCAGTACCAATAGAGAGAGTTTGTGCTGGTTCAGACTTTTTAATCCTGCCAAGAATAAAATTGTTGGAGAAGTACTGAATCCTGTGAAACATGGGGAAATATGTCCAGACTGAAAAAGCTGCACATGAGCTACGGTATGTCTGGCAATCAAAGCATCAACAAAACAATCTGAAACACATTGGTATTCTCAGTACTCTTCCTACCACTCCATCCATCTCTGTATGTTTCAATTCATTTTTGACATTTAGTAAATTTAGTTAAGTTCGGTTGGCATTTATCCATTTGTTTTAAATTAATTTAATTGTTTATTTTAAATCATACTGACCATAATCCACTGGGTATACTTTGTGATTTCTAACACTTGAAAATAATTATATAATCTTCAGCATACTCTATCAACAAAAATCTAAATATTAACAGAAATTATTACAACCATTCTGGAGAGATTTTTTTTTAATAAATAAATAATTTCTTTCCAACAATTAACCTTACTGTAAAATTGATATTTAAAACCAATCGAACACCACTAATATGACTATGTGAACATAAATCAGGGTGAGAAGGTCTACCTAAAATGACAGAAACCATCTTTGCATTTTAATTTGAACCACGTCCAATATGCTAACATGGAGGTTTTATGATTTATACTACAGCCAGCCACCAGGGGGAACATTCAGCTGTTTTAAAGCAGAACAGTGGCTTATTGGGAGGGGTGGGATATGTGTAACCTGACATATCATCTTCTAGGTTCATATAGTGAACTTGTTGGCAAACTGTTGTAGACACCCAGGAGATACAGACCGACATTAGGATTCATTTGGTTTTATGTGTCATGGCAACTGATCAATATAACTCCAATATTCACTGTCTTTTTATTCTATTTTTGGTCTAAACAAAAAATCAAAAAAATAACAAATGCTAACTTGATGAGAAAGACTTGATAGAAAGTGAACCATAAAAGTAGAGTTGTAGGTTGTTGAATCAAAACAATACACTAACAAGCTGAAATATATAAAAAATAATTATAATTCTGGACAGTTGAGGCACAGCTGGTGATGATTGTCTGTGGGTTTGTTGCTACAAGCAACCTCTTCATAAATAGTCCAGTAATCCACTGTTCATATAAAAATATTGTTTTTAGCAGCTTAAAGTAAAACACAACACTATAACACTTCATTATTCTTCAACTGCAGAAAATAATATTTGTGTGAGACCCTACATCAATATAACCTTTATTGTTCATTTGGTGCGAACCTAAAGAAATGACTGTGGTTTGTGTCCTCGTGTGTTACTTTACGTTATAAACCTCTTACATGTGTTTTGCTTGCGTGTCTGTGAGTGTGTACCGTACACACACCCTGACAAGCCTATGTGAGTAGTGCCATTATGTGTAATGAATGCAGACAGCGCTGCGACAGCTGGTGTTTTAATGGTGTAAAATGCGATAGAGGCTGTATGTGCACAGTATGGAGGCTCTCACTCAGTGTGTTTAGGGTGAAAACAGGGTATAAATCATTAGTGCGACCCAGGTCACACTGTATGTAACCTAAAGACAGCAGCTCTGTAGACAGCAGCGAGGAGATCGGATGTGACTCGCATTAGCAATGCTGCAAACAGTGGAGGACTTTGTACTGTATGTGTTTGTACAAGTGTGTCTCATATGTAAAGTGATGGTAATAACAGAGGTGAGAGAAGTTAGAAAAGCTGTAAAACTAAGATATATTTCCCTGTAATTAAAAATAAAAAACAGCATCCCAAGAGACTTAAGAAAACAAACAACATAATAGAACAAAACATATAAATCTCATTGGAACCGAGGGATCTTAAGATAGAAGCTCATAAATCCTGTAGGATGTGATTTATCTCTGCTTTTCAACTACATGAGCATGAGGAGTATTTTTACATGTACCATTTTGTATCCAGTGCATACAAAAGTTTTCAAATGAGGACAAATTAAATAATTTCAAACCAGATATCAGGTTACTATCACCTTCAGCTATTTGTTTTTCCCTTTCATCCCCCTTTTTTTCCCTTTTTCCTCGGTCTGTCTTTAATACGGTTCAATAATTCACTTCTTGACCTCTCCTCCATCGCCCGTGTGGACCAGTGGACCAGTGGGGTCGGGTCAGGAACCGTGGGCAAACACAAGGTCAAATCTCATTAGTGTCGAGTTTTCCAACATGGCCTCACTTAAGCTCCTTCTCTCCTTCGACTTTGTCTAGATAACCTGAGATTTAAAGAAGAAATTGAGTTGAGCTAGTAACTATGATCTGCCCTAATTTCCAGTTGTATTTATTTTCCACAAGTGAAATATGGTTTTCAGTTTTTATTCTACCAAAGATTTTTTTTTCATCAAACAAAAATGATCTGCTAATTAATCACTAGTGAAAACAATTGTTAGTTGCGGCCTTACTCCACATTCAAACATCAGTGGTTTGAAATCTGTGACGTATACAAAGAAAGACTGCAGGGAGTGTTTGATGTGGACACTAATCATGGTTTGTATTGTTATAGTCTGGACCACCTATTTATGACAGAGAAAACAAGTTTTGGTTTTCACTGTGTATTGTCTGTCAACCTCTCACACATGGAGATCATTACACGGTCCCCACCGTAAAGCTCCTGTTGAGCGATGGCATAAAAAACTCAACCAAATAACATCACAGGAGTTAGTGACAGATGAGAAATTGTGTCTTGAATTGTTTGTGTAATTAGGGTCTTGCAAAAAGACATTCCCACTTATATTCACAACACCCCCTGTCCCGTGACGAATGGAGGTTAACAAACCACTGCCACCCTTCTCCTCTGCTTCCACTTGTTTGTCCGATCCAGTTTACCAAAGTATTTTCGTGGTTGACTTTTATTTTTGCTGACTGGACTCTGCAATATTTCTATACATTAGATCCCAAGAGATAAGGATTTTTGAGAGGCCGATGCTAAAACTGACATTAGGGAGTAAGAAAATGTCTGACACTGACAAACCAGTAAATATATACGACAAGAAATGTAATCAAGGCTTCAAATTCTTTAGTTTAACCATAAACTATTAAATACCGAGACCCAATTGTAAATTATAAAAAAAAAATACACAAATACAGCCAAATTTATAGAAGTTGACTTTAGAAAATAAACTGAAACTATATTTTTTTGTAAAATGTAAACATAGATGCTCATATTCTCATATATCGGTTGGGCTCTATATGCAGGAGGCTTGGTAGAACATGTCAAACTACAAATTGCAGTACATTTTCTAAAAGTTACACAACTTGTTGGTCTTGTCTGATCTTTTTATTTGATTAACCCTCTGGTGCACAAGTTATTACTTAAAAATGCTTAAAAGGTTTTGATGTGTTTTATTATTACTTAGAATTAACAGCAGTTAAGGGATAAATATGCTATAATGGAAAGAATTGCATATAATTTTAGCATTAAAGATTAAACAGACAAACATTCATTGCACTTTGTTGCTGTATATTCTTTTTAAAGGCAGTTAAACAAACAAACAAAACAACCAGCTCTTTAGATGTCAAGCGTCGCTCTCACTCCATCTACATACACAACTCGTCATCTAGACAAATCAAATCAATCAATTCAATGTGCAACAAACGGCCCTTGAGTGATTGGTTGTTTGTTGTCAAACGCCGCCTCTGGTGAGTGCAGTTGAATTAAGCTTTAGCTTCATTAGTTTCCCAACACTTTGCCAACCAATGGCAGGCAGCAAAGACTTGGTGAGTTTTTGCCAGTGCAGTTGCAGCCAATTACTGGATTCAAAAGCAGGGGCATTAATCAAACCTTTAGTGCGGTGGCAGACATCAGATTGCAGAAAGCTGCAAAACAAATATGTCACTGTCAGTGAGGCCATACAGCAGGCATTTAGGGGATTGCATTAAGTCGATGGCTCAGCTGAATAGCAAGCTAAGCTAATGTGGAACAGAGGCCTCTGGAAACTATTTGCTTGACGGTGGGAGGCAGAGGGGAAGAGAGTGGAGTATAGTGGAGCTGCCTTCATTGTCCCATCCCTCATTTCCTATCTCTTTCTAATTCTTTTCTGTCTATTTTTCCACCTTTTGTCTTTTTTATTTAAGCCGACAGGCTGAACTGGAGGGCGTGGGACGGCCAGTGAGGGAGTAAGGATGAGAGAACAGCGGCAGAAAGGAGGAGACAGATGAAATGAGATAAATACGAGCAGCTGGTTGATCTGCGATGAAAGAAACAATAATGGAGAATGGTTGGTGGGGGAGACTAAACAAAGAGTGGAGCAGTGGTAGGTAAAAAAAACAATGGTATGGACTCCCCTGTAGTGAATTACTGTATGTTTCAGGGGAGATAGACGAAGTGGTCTTTGTTATCTATGAGTACTTGTTATCTCATCCTTAGATTGTACAGTGTTCTTTTTTTAATGATACCATTATAAATCATCGTGGAACATGTGAATATTGTTACCCACTAAAATACTGGGTCAAAATGGATCTGATTTGGGTCAATGAAGCACCAACACAATACTGGGTTACTTAGGGTAAAGGGTACCTATGGGTAGAAAATCCACTTTACAATGGGTTGTTTTAACTCAATATAATGCTGTGTACACATCAAACACAAAGCACATTTTCGTGTTGCGTTACTTGTTTGGCCACAGTATCATTTGTATAGTATATATAATCAATATACTCAGTATAATCGATAAATGACAATTGCTGCATTGTACCTATTGTGGAATAAACTATGAATAACCATGTCTTAATTTGGGTCAATAACCCAGCAGTAATATAGGAATAATATAACCCCGACACTAGGTCAAAACAACTTGGTTGAAGGTCAATTGAACCCAGTATTACATAAAAGTGCCACTGAAACATTAACAATCCATCAGATCCTCCTCCTGGCTGCATCATGCTTTCCAAAAAGAGTTTAGCTATGTCTTCGCTGTCACAACATAATTAATCTTACAAATGAGGAAACACTTATAGACTGTCTCTGTAGGTGTGGGAGCTTGAGAAGAATGTTGAATGTTTCAATGCGGTTAAATGATATGACAAGCATTTTGTTTTAAGCCTTTTCAAAGTCACTGCTCCAGAAATAGTGCCAACACATCAGCACCTGTAAAACCACAGCTTGTTATTTTCGATTGTTGGTTTTTGTCTAGATCAAACAGATGATAAACAGCATGTTAAATGTTGATCTAAACAGAGGCTTTTGGGAATATCCTCCCCATTTTCAGTCCTTATGCTAATCTAAGCTAACCAGCTGCTGGCAGTAACTATTTACAGTATAGACATGATCATGTTTTTTTTGAGTATGGAGTTGTACTCTCAGAAACCTGTAGCTTGACTTTGATGTTAAAAACCAGAGAACTTCCGCTTTATGGTTTTGAATTTTCAAAAAAGCGTCCAGATATATAAGAGCTAATATCCAAATCATTTTATACCAACACCTGAAAGTCTGAACAAGAGATTAATGTTATCGTCCCATTGATTGTTAACCTTTGATCCCGATAGTTTTGGTTTTTGTTATTTAAGTCCTTTTGTCATCCACTACATGAGCTGCGTCTTGACACTGATTGGTTTGTAGATGGGTGTCTGTCTGATGTCAGCATCGGTTAGTTTGGCGGTTAGTAATTTTTCAGTCTGAAAGGAGAAAATAAATGAAAGCTATTACCACCAGCGTCACCAACTTCAGGTGCAGTAACCGACATGAGTTTGAATGCCCCAAAGATCGTCCTGGTAAATCAAACATTATATCATCAGAGGCGAAGGCTGCAGGTATTCCTGTGAGCCACTTCCTCTTCTTTGTCTTCTTTTGTTTTTTATGTTGTCTCACTGTCCTGCATTTGGTCCAAAAGTCCGAACTATCCAAAAGAGACCACCTATTTAGGTCAGACTGAATTCCATGAAAAAGGATGCACCTTTCACACCTGTTATTTTGGTTCTGACTTCGAAATGACTACGAGAATTTGCTCTCACATTCTGTAATTTGGCTCGATTGAAAGCATTGCATTAACAAAATGAGCGTTGTGCTTTCACTTTGACGACAAATTGCCAAACAGGAAGTGCTTCAATGAATGTTGTTGCCACCAGCACCCGTGGCACCTGTGAATGTCTGTGTCAGTCTGATATAGTTAAATAAAAAGAATAATTATCGCTGGTGGGCCAGTTTTGGCTCGCAGGCTGCTAACAACACACATCAAGTGATGCTGATGGTTCTCGAGATATGTATTCCACATACAGACAGACAGAAGTTTGAGGAATAACCTCAGATCAGTACACTATTCAGAGTGGTAGGGGGCAGCGTATTTAAGAGGGTATTTGGAGATGGATGTTTGGATCGGTAACTGGATGTCAGACTAACAAAGCATTTTAACCTGCCCGCTGGATACGTGTAGGGCTCATTGAACTCATCAGTGATGAAATGTAACTATAAGTCCTCAATGAAGCCTGCATAAGCGATATCACCTTGATGACATACAGTAGAAGCATGGGATGAGTCAAAGCGGGAGTTTATGGATCAATAGCTGTCACAGCTCGGGAGTCTGATGATCTGTAAAGCTCTCTGCTTAAATAGATTATGACTGCACTGTGGGTGTCGGGCCGCTGTGGTTATACAGCGTGTGTGCGTGTGTGAGAGAGAGTGCACGGAAAAGAATAAATTACAGGGTAATGATATTAAAAGCACAAAGTCGTTAAGATGCCAAGTTAAGACACAATAAATCCACTCATGGCTTCTACAGCCTGTCCCCACACAGGGTAATTAAATTAGATTTATAAGCCATATTACATCAGTGCTGGATACTTCATCCACCCTCAGCTCCTGCACCGTCCCTCCATTTTGCCCCGCTTTATTAGACGTCCTGACAGCCAGTGAAAAATATGGGGGAATGTTTCGGGTCTCGGGCTGCGAGAGCTCTGCACTGAGCACTCTGTCTTTGGGGGTGTCAGTCGGCTCCACTGATAATATATTAAGCGCTTCACTTTTCTGCAGAGCCCGGTTGTAGCAGGGCTGCCTGTGACACAGTCAAATAGCTATATCATCATCATCCACAGTCACTGCGACTACTGCCAACACCTCCTCCCAGACACCTACATGCTCCGTCATTTAAGGGGGATAGTTTGGCAGATTTTTGAGTGCAAAGAGACAGTAGGTAAATTGTTGACTGTGCACCTCGTTGTTTACGCTCGGTGCAAACATTCGTGGTCAATGCAAGTTGTTGTGTCATCTCTGTGAAGCGATGTGGAAACCGAGGGTGTGGAGGTCAGGAGGGACGTTTATGTGAGAGACCAGAGTAGAGTGTGAATACTCAACCCGAGCCCGACAGGTTCCAATGGGTTCGGGCCAGGTTCGGAAAAATAACTTGAAATGATATTCAGGCTCGGGTCAGGTTCAGTCACATTGGCAGGTCTATCTACTTGATTTTTTACATCTCACGTTCCTTTTATCAGGGAACACATCGAACTACGACACAAAAACACAGAATGCCCGTCGGGTTCAGCTAGTTTTCCCTCCGGCTCATTCAGGTTTGGTAAGAACTCTACATGCTGCCACAACCTGTTATTCCCATTTTATTATATTTTGTTTGTGGTTTTCACTGCTTTAAAAAAAATGTAATTTAAAGATTCAACAGCAAGATTCAACATGTTTCATTCTGAAAACAGAATCCCTGATAAGCAGAATACACTGTAAACCGTTTTCTGCTAGGTTCTAAGCCCGTTCACTTCCAGAAAATGGGAAATGGTCTGTATTTATATTGCACTCTTTGGGGTTCGGCATCCTGCCCAATCACCTCAGCATGTGGACTGGGGGAGACTGGGATTGAAGCGCTGACCTTCTGGTTAGTGTAACCCCCCTCCTATCTCCTCAGCCACAGCCACCCCACATTCAAGTGTATTGTGGTGGATGAGCTGGGTACCCGTGTTGGGTTGAGTTGCCGCTTCTTTGCGTCTTAAGGAGCCAGTTGAGGTGGTTCAGGCATCTCACCAGGATGCCCCCTATAAGCACCTTCCACTAGAGGTATTCTGGACACATAGGAGGCCCTGGGGGTAGACCCAGAACACGCTGGAAAGAATATACTGCTTATCTCATCTGGCTTAGGAGAGCCTTGGGGTCCCCCAGGAGGAAATGGAAAACGTTTCTGGGGAGATTAATGTTTGGACTTTATTGCTTAACCGGCTGCCACTGAGACCTGACTGCAGATAAGAGATGGATAGATGGATTGATGGATGGAGGATGGATGGCGGATGGATGGATGGATGGATGGATGGAGTCTGGTATCTCAAGACCAAAAATAGAAAAAAATATATATATCAGCATGTCTAGATACCACTAAAAGGCTCGTGAGAAAATTGTAATTTAGTTGAATCCACAAATTCAAGTCAGGGTGAAGGAAGCAAAATCATAAAAAAATCCCAAACATGTAATAAGATAAAGGGATGAACGTTCCAGTCAGTGGATGAATGTGGGCAAAAAATAGCAAAAACATGATTATTATGGATGGAGGAGTGTGTGTGGGAGGACATTGCCAGCATCACAGTGATTTGTTAAAGACAATAGCAGGTATAATAGGAAGTGTAAGATTATATATAATTGCAGATCTGACAGTTTGGGTAGAATACTGATCTGATGTTGGAATTATACAAGAGAAACATTCTACACAGGAGGAAAACACGCAGGTTTACAGGAGGGAGGCTGAAGTGGAGCAGTGAGGAGGATAACAGGGACCGAGTTCAGCCTGATGTGGTTGATTTTAATGAGCTGTGGCACTTTTATTATCATTATTAATTAGCAGTTTTCAACCGGCTGGCTGTGATCAATAAGGTGGAGTGAAGCAAATTTCAATGGCCCATTGGAATCAATCAGAAAGCGTTTTTATCTACATAACTGCCACTGAGCTGCGCTCGTTAGTTCTAACATTAGGAGATGAGAGATTTGCAGCATTTTTAATTGTGCCGACATAATTGAGCAGCCATTTTTCTTCTTCTTCTGCTCAATTCTAATCTCTGCTATTTTTCACTTCCTCCAATTTCCTTTGACAGGCACATATGTGACGTGCATGCCTGCAACACACCACACATGCACACGGATACACTCACAATCCTAATCCTTCTCACCTCTTAATCAGACAACCATTAAAATGGGATTAGAGACTATCTGCTGAAATTCCACATTTCCAAACGGGAGATGTTTGTCTTTGTGTCCTGGTTTATGAGGTGAGATTTTCCTCTTTGGAAGCGACACAATCCCATACACTCGCCATGATGAGAGCATGTACATCACATGAGACAACAGTGGTTCCCTCTGAAGTATGAGTCTAAATCTGGAGATTGTAATGTACTGTAAAACATAACATACTAAAACAACACACAATCATTGTTTCTTGTTGAAGTCTAATGTTTCTTACAGTCAAATTGAAAATGGAATTATGCAATTTTTTTATTTCTAACTCAGTATTTGTTACCTTTACCAAGGAGGTTATGATTTGTTTGTCTGTTAGTTTGCAGGATTACGGAAAAACTACAGAACAGGTTCCCACGAAACTTGGAGGAAGGGTGTGGTATAGGTCAGCAAAGAACCCATTCAATTTTGGTGATGATCTGGACCAGTGGGGCGATCCAGGATTTTTGCGAGAGAGCATTTTCAACATTATCAAAGATTTTTCCGAGAAGAATTCATGGACTGATATTTATGAGTGTGCGCAATTTGGTGCCGATCCAAATAAAAATCCCAATCTAGTGAAGGTAAATGGGGTTTCATAAGGGGACTGTTGGGCATTGGTGGGGGGATGCGCTTACTGAGTGCCATTCTATATACTATACAATGATATTACAACTGTTAAATAAATATTAATTTTTTTTCGAGTATTCAAAAAGTTTGACACATTGTTTTACGCAGAAAAAAAGTTCAACTCTCTGGATGGCTGTCTGTGGGATGGCAATTTCAGTGTTGCATTAAAATAATCATTAGCATCACAATTAGAAGCCAAGATTTGTTTTTTATTTTAATGTAAAAACTTACAACGCTCCAATCCAGAGTTTGGAAAAATCCACTGTATTTGTGATCTGACTGTTATTAGTCCATCATTCTCCTTCCATTTGAAACAATGACTTCAGGGCTTTGTTAATGATAATACATTAAGTGCTGCACACATTGTAAGAAATAAAGCAATATCTTTTTCCCATGATTTACACAGTTCAGTTAAATTCACACCCCCTGGTATTGCAGATTTTTTTTTAACCTCCCTTCACATATTTATTTCTTAGCAAAAATGAATAGTGTTCTTCTCAGTGCTGCACCTCTGTCTCCTGTCTCATCTCCTCTCACGCTGCAGTCAGTGGCGGAGGGCTACTTAGCACACAACAGTTAATACCTGTCTAATTTATTAGCCTCCTGCCCCAGCTCTGAAGGGCCATTAGCAACACACACTGACACTGCACACCGGCCTGTGTCGTAATTTATTGTCTTATTACAGTGCTGCAGCGGCATCAATTAATTATCCATTAAAGCGCCGCTGTCCCAGGATTTATGGAGGGGACTGTGGGGGCTGTGGGAGATACAGTGGGAGAGGAATGAGGGAGCGAGTGGGTAGATGAGGAGGAGGAGGAGGAGGAGGAGGAGGAGGAGGTGGAGGTGTGGTAGTATACAGGAGAGGATGAGGGATGGATTGTTGTTTTGGGGCTGCACTTTGGTTTGAAAGCTGGGATAAAAATAATGTTCGCTGGAAAATAAAAGCAAGGGCGACAAATCAAATGTTGTTCTCTTGTACCCAAATGGTGTTGAAAGCTTTTCAGAAATCTGGGCGTTTACATGATTAGAATTATTGCTTAAGCTAAATAAATATGTTCTCACATATTAATAAACAGCTGTTATATACATGCTGTGGGCAGTTAAGTAGACTAGTGTTAAACAGTACCCATTAGAACATTGTATTTGCATGTGTAAATGTATAGCAATGTATTCAGCACAAAGAGATCATACAATTGCAGTGAGTAAAATACTACAGTCTAATATACTCTAAGTAATACTCCAACATTCAAAAATGTTGTCTCATAAATGTACACGTGTACTTAAATCTTCACAAAGCAATATTATATAGGGACACTGGACAAAATGATCATGTTCAATGTGAACTCGCTCATTGTTTTGGTTTTCTTCCCTGCAACTTTGCTGGTCTATTTCATGCCCACCATTCTCTGTGTGTTGTGACAGCAGGAGTATGGCTCCCAAAAAAGCCACTGCTGTGCACACCTGCTCAGCACCAAACAGTCGGCAGACACAGTTAAAAAGTAGCTGGTGAACACAGTGGAACATTTAGCAGCTAAAGACCCAGAGATTTCCCTCAGGAGTTGGTAGAGACCAAACCTAGAGTAAGAAGAGAGTGAATACTGGACAAAACATGATTCCAAATGAAACCTAACATCATCCTATATCTTCAGGAATATTTTCTAAGATGTTTTTGCATAACAACGTCATATAGTATAACAATGTTGAATTTGCTGCTTGAATACTGTCCAAAGGATCCCATGTAAAACTACTCATGATGCCAAAAAATCCCCTTTTCTATTTCTGTCAGTGGTTCCACACATTTTTAGACTTGTGGCCCTTTAAAACAAACAAATGTCTTCTTGTTACCCACGGTAGTCGGCTGCATGAATCTACCACATGGAACTATTTCCGCGAAAACATATTTTTTCTTCATTTATTATAAATATAATGGATATGGAGAAACTATTAGTTGTGACAGTCATGAAACACATGGAACTATTTCAGCGAAAACCTTTTTTTTTTCATTTATCATAAATATAATGGAAATGGAGAAAGTATTAGTTGTGACAGTCATGAAACACACTCTCATATGCAAGTTCATGAGAAAAAAAGAGAACATTATGTAGTTAGTGAGTAAGAGTTTCTTAGAAAAATCTACACTGACTTTAAGCTGCCATAAATCATAAAGCTGCTACCGAGTATTTGTTTAAGTGATATTTATGCTGCATACTAGTTAAATTGCAGATTGATCTACAGTTTTCAGCTTCATTAGAAATCCCTTAGTTTTGTTTCTGAAACTGACGATGACTTCCATGAAATTAGCTGGAAAATGTAGGACTCGTAAAATATAATTTTACTGCAAAATTGTATTATTTCATGTACATCTGGACACAACAATCTACAACTGTCTCATAATTTAGGCGCTCATCATACTGTAGGTTTTATATGTAGAATTTTGATCTATATAATTACTACTACTTATAGTCCAACATTGAGAATAAAATGGAAATACTTAATTAATTATCATGTCTTTTTCTGTGTGAAATCCATGTTTATATAGAAATAATATATTGTACATCCTTTATCCTCAGCACAACAAAATAGAAAGACTCCTGTCAAGAAAACCTACATATATGATATATACTGATGGCAAACAATTTTAGCCCTCTAACCCAGTATCCTCCACCAAAACACAATTTGTACAGAAAACAAAGTGTTTTCCCGCGCTGACAGGCAGAATGGATTACTTCCATTATAGACTACAAGGAACACATTCTGTTGAAATGAAAGGGTTGTAAATTATTGCAGAAGGTGCTGCTGCTAACAAGTCTGGTGATCTGGGGCTAATGGGGCTCGCATTCACTAACTGCATCCTGGCAATGTGACACATCGAACGCACCCATGATGATACTCAGCTGGTATCACTTTCTGAAAAAGACCATTTATGAAGCATTTCTGAGCTCTAATTTATGGTTTTATGAAAGGTTTATTAGTCATTTATTAATGCTTTATATAAGTTGAAAGGCATTATTAGGAGAAAATATTTGGTTGTCCTAATATCATTAGAAGGACCTCTCTGTTTCACTGTTTGACCACTTCCAAATTTAAATAATCAAACAGGCAAATTAAAATTGTAATGGTGTTCCCCAGGGTTCAGTCCTTGGTCCCCTTCTCTTTATCCTGCTCATAATACCTCTTGATTAGATCCCGTGTGGCCATGGCCTCCTTTTAACCTCTACACTGAAGACACCGCACACCAAAGCTCTGCACTTCATTTAAGACCCATAGCTTTCCACCTACCAAATAAATGTTAAGAAGTGAATAGATAAAAAAAAGGACTTTTGCCTCCCTCTCACATCATCATCGTCTGCCCCCGATCCAAACACTTATAATGAACTTATTATAGTCATATAATCATCACATTCAGATCATTGCAACAGGATCCAATCTAATGCCACCTGCAGTTTGATATTTTTTCTGTTTTATAGTGACACATCTTAACAACCATTTGATGCATCGCTATAAAACCAATCAAATTCCTGCAGAACTAATGACATTCCCATCTGCCTCAGCTGAAGTTTGGGTTTTGTGCTAATTGTCAGATGCAGCATCATAATACTTGATTACACGATTGCACTGTCTTGTAAAGCATTTTTCACTACATTGAAATGCAATCTATAAAACTTGCTTACAATAGTATTATTTGTATGTAAAAAAACAAAACATGTACATACCTAAAAACTGAGTTTGCACAATATGCATAAGGGCACATTAGCCGTTGAGAGGTGTTTACAGTTTGGAATTGTCCTTTGTCTTCCTCTGTTTTAACTAAACCAACCCTGACACCAACAAACCCATCATCAGTGTTTCCACGACAACAGCTTTATCATGGTCAGAGTTCACTTTCATACAAATGTGATTCCGGTGCCATTGTAATCTCTTTTCATCAGCTCAGAGAAACTGTCGTGAGCACAGTCACAATAGATTCACACGTCCTTGGAAGGAAGAATATATCCAAACATTAAAAAAATGTGATTTTCCTTCACACCTCAGTTGTGCTGTCATCCCCTGGGTGACGCAGACAGGAAGTGGGAATGACGTCTTCCTGCCCGGGCCGGCTTTGATGGTGGCCTATGAGGGACGATGTCATGGCAGTTCAACGTTCCTGAGCTTTCAACGGGCTCTTTGTAATGTGTTATTTACAGCTTCCCCCCCTGCTGTTTCATCTGTGATTTAGTGTTTCCCGGTCAGATGGCTATCGGCTGCCTTACATGTCCGCTCTGTTCCTGCAGGACAGTACATGGAAAAAAAGAGTGACACAGGAGCGCTTCAGGCCACGAACAGGACTCTGCATATCATCTACTTTGTGTATAATGAAAGGAAAATAACCCATATATACATGTACATAATCATCAGTAGTGGAAGTACTATTTCAGTATAGTTACAGAAGTGTTTACTTAAAGTTTCAATAGTAGAAGTATTCGTTCTGTAGAAAAATTGTCCCTCCAACTTATGCATCATTGCCTAAACAGTATTATATTGCTGTAGCTGTTTGAGTTGGATCTAGTTTTAATTATTATATAAAATACAGATGTCTAATCCAGGGGTCTCAACCTGGGGGTTGGGTCCCTCCAAAGGGCCAATTAATTTGGAAAGTTGTTAGATGAGGAAAAACAGATTGATTTAATTTTATTTATTTATTTATTATTTGTTTTTATTTGGACTTTTCTCTGATCTTTGCTTTTCAGTCAAGTATTGGATAATTTAACCTACCCATTGCTACCAGCTCATGGACACCTGAGGTGGTCTTAGTCACAAAGGTTTCGATCCACTCTTTAAACCTTTAACAATGTGTAAAATAGTGTAATAGAAGTATATAGTTGCAGGACATGGAGATACTCAGTGCCGTAAAATTGTATTTAAGAACAGAACTCTTACTTTCCATCACTGGTTTTTATTATTTTCACCTTACCCTCATTTCACTGCCTCCTGTCACCGCACCCTCTCCCCCTTTTAAAACACACATGTTCCCTTTAATACTCAGCACTTTTCCTGCCTTAACCTCTGACCCTGTCCTTTTCCTAACCTTCATCCTTACCCAGAGCTAACCTCATCGTAAATTCTCCATACCTATAAATCCTCATCCAGCTTTAAAGTAAAGGTCGAGGTGACTTTAAGTTCTCTTCATTATTTGTCAACTATAATCTCAATTACATTGTATTTAAACTATTTTGTACTATAATATGAATCAAGCTCAAAACCGTAATATGTGATGCCCTGCGTGCGTCCATGTGATTACAGTGATTGTTTTAGGTTAGAGAAAGGTTGTGGCTATGTGAGACTGACCTCCTGATAAAAAACCAACGCACAGGTTATCTGTGTTATTACAACCTATAGTTATGTTTTATAGTTAGGAAACCTCTAGTGGTCGTAGTAGGTTTGACGGGAGGAAAGGAAGAAGTGGCATGGCATTGAGTTAGCGAATAGGGAGTTGGTTGTGTTGGGTTGATGAATCAACAAAAAATGTCATTTAACCATGACTATTAAACAACAAATTAACCTTACCTTATTGATATTCTTATGTAAATATACTTAAGATACTATATATTGGGTGTTGTGTTCATACCTCACTGTTCATACCTCAGTTGTATCTTTTTTTGTCATCTTTTAAATATAAAGAAAAAATCTAAATGGTGTGTTACATCTTTTTATTTTCAAAACTACTCAACATACTCCTTTTCAGCTGTTATCTTTACAATTAACGTTATTTAAAACAACCTCTGCATACAGTCCGGAAGCATCTTACTTTTACTTAATACATAAATATTGCATTTTTTCTGTTTATAATTCTCGTAGTTATTTTTAAACTTGAAATGTTTTTTTTAGCCTATTTTTTTTTTTTAATGAATCTCTACTTTGAATCAATCTATGAGCTGTGGTGGTGAATTAGATAAATAAGAGCAGAGAAGCACATCACAGCTCAAATTGTTGTTGTGTTTAGTATAAATACCAAATTGTCAAATAAACATTTAAAATGTATTGTGGGGTTCTCCCACCGGCCCACGTTGTTGTTGTTAATGTTTTTGTTGTCGTTGTTGTCGTTGTACGCCATAGACCTGCGATAATTACGTTACTGGAGCAGAGAAAATGTGTGAAGTATTGTCCAAAAGTGTATTTTCTTCTGTAGTGAGCTCACTATAGTCGTCTACTTAGAAGTCCCTTTATAGTGAGTAGAGTTAGTGAGTGAGTGGGTGATTTCGGACACAGCCAAAGTGTATTTTTCACCGCAGACATTTTGACGTGTCAGAGCAGGAGAATCACAGGAGTGAATAATGAAGTGAGTTAGTGATTCTGACCCCAACAGAACAGATTCACTGTTAATGTGATCAGTCACACCTGCGCTGTTCCTACGGCGACAAGTCAAAATGTCCGCTGTGAAACGGACCTGTGCTCCCCGTCCCTGTTCTTCTCTCACACTTTGTCCTCGTGGTTGTGGCCTCAGCTCCTTCCTCTGAGTGAAATACTGTCGGGATCAGCAGCAGATGGTGAGACCGCAGTACATATATATTTGTTTTACTGTGTAAACATTCAACAGCTCCTCAAGCTGATCAGTCCAGTGGAAATCCCACATTTAAGAATACCTGAGTGTTATATTTGTTAATATAACCGAGTCAAGTTATGTTGTAGTTAAATATTTATATATGCATGCATTAAAGCCATGTCAGATTAACCGTTCAACACCAGCCGTCATGTTCATATGAAAAATTAACACAATTAATTATACAAAAAAATTTAGATTTTTTACTTCCCTACACTTTAACTGTCTTTGTTTGAATTGGTTGGTCAAGTTTGCATTTGTAGTCCTACTGGACATCAACCATATCCATGACCTGTTAACTAACTATAACAATATCCATTACTCTCAAGTGACCAGTTAAATTCAGCCTCTTTATCCTGTTATTTAATTACTTTATAATTTACTTTATAAATGGATTATTACTAACTATGGATGGATTACTTTCAGTAGCTAGCTAACCTTTACCTACTTCAACTATTCATCCTATTCAACCATGGATATTCAACTATATCTACCATAACTAATAATAACTAGCAAAAGGCAAATAGTTACACGACTAACCTAATATCGCCTTTTTTTACCATTATCCAGTACTTTTTCAGCTGATTTTCCATTAATATATAACTTTTAGTTATGTTTTTTCACCATTGATCCATAATTCTTCATGTATTTTAGCAACTTTTTTCACACTCTTAAGTGCAACATTTAACACACACCTATACACACATACATAAAAACACACTTCAATGCGTGTGTGATGTGTGCGCGCACATGTTACAGTGTGCTTTTGTGTGACAAAGTCCAGGGCCAGCCTTGTCCTCTCATCACGGCTGTGTCTGTTTTTAATCTGGGCCAGTGATTTATGAAGGAGCTCGGTCTGTGTATATCTCCTCACTTCCTTTCATTTCTCAAATGGTTTGTGCGCTGCAGCATGATAGATTTATCTCCACACAGCCCCGGCATGACTAATTAACTCTGAAATATCAGGGCCAGATGTGGAACTGAAAGATGGACCCCAGAGTGCTTTCTCTCCCTCTCCGTCTTGCTCTTTCGTTTTTCTAACTGTTGCTTGTGATTTTTCTTGTTCTTCTCTTTGTCCCTTCTCAGCATTCAGCTATAATTCTGCTGGTAATATGACAGGGTGTTTAAGGTGGATGTTAATGTTTCACTGACTGAAAAAGCAAATCACCGCGGTTGGTAGATTTAGACTTGGGAGGCAGATAAATAAATGTATTTGCCTAAAAGGAACAGTCATGTTTATTTCTACAAACACAGACTTGTGGTTGTAGCTTTACAGTTAAATGAACCTGACAACCACACAAATGATGACATTGGTGTAAAATAAATCCCCTTGAATATGATACTTCACTTTAACCGAGTGTTCAGTAGTCAAAGAGTGCAATTGAATGCAGAGTTTAATCCAAACTGTCCCTGCAAACACCATGCTCTATCTAACTTTTTTTTATAATTTGTATGCCTGATAATCCTCCTGAATTTCTGTTTCATTTCACTTTATTTAAAAAGATATTGAAAAAGTATGTTAGTTTAACAGTTGATGTTTGTCGACAGCTGCATCGATCATTTTTGTGGACATTTTACTGTCATTATTTTTAGCTGGATGTCCTGGTGACAATGTTGGTTTCATAGACTATATTGAAACAAACATAGATTTTGCAAAGGCAATGCGAATGTGCCTGACACCTGTATTTTCTCCAAAGACCAACAGAGGGCGACACCATTGATTGTCAAAAGAAGTTAGTTTATATAAAAGTCTATGAGAAAAAGATTTGACTTATAATGTCATTATGATAGTCTTCTCCAGTAAACCATGATGTTCAGTTAGTACAATCAATTAGAGTCAAATAGACATTAGGGCACAGATATCGTGTGATTGACATCTTGTACTGTCCAATAGGTGCAGGTCACATGTGTGTCGTTGGGTGCGCAGTGTCACCAAGCTCTCAGTCAGGCTCCACCCCCCACTCCTCCAAATATGGTTACTTCTGGTTTCAATAAACCAAAATGGCGCTGGACAAAGTGCCAAACTCAAGTCTTCAAAACGGCAGCTCTCAACCAATGGGGGATGTCACAGGGGGTTTCCACTTGGTTGGTTTTCTAGACACAAACGTCTCAGCAGCTATTGGATAGATGGCCTCAACGTCGGTTTCAACTTTGATGATTCCCTGACTTTTCATCCAGCACCATCAGGTCAAACTAGTAAATAGTCCAGTGCTTTGGTTTGTGACCAAATACCAGTAAAACTGGTATGCTGTCTGTTGACACGCTAAACTAAGATGACCTGCTACACATTAGTAAATTCCCAAAATCAAGTTTCTAAATTGTTTTTACCAGCACTACAGTTGTTGAAATACTTCAGCCTGGACCAAAAGAGTGTGATTTCCCTTAAAAAGTCTTATTTTGTAACATTAGTCTAGTCTTTTTTTAAATCCTCCATTTTTCTTACTTATCAGTCAAGCTGTCTGGTCTCCTGCCAGAATAACTGATAACTGACGTTTGTCTCCTCTCCTGCCTTTCCCTGTGCTCCTCACATTTTCAACCCCCCCCCCTTTTTTTTTAAATGGGTTGGTATGAAATGAGTCAGGTGAGGAGAGAGAGAGAGAGAGAAAGGGATAAACCCTCTTCCGGGCAGATCCACCTTAAGAATGCCAGAAGGCCCCTCTGACACGCCGACAGCTTGCCATGAGTGACTTGTGATCTGTACAAATTTCAGGACTAATAAATCTACCTGTCAGAGGAAGGAGACTTGAAAGGGCCGCTGCCCTGCGGCACAGCTTAAATGCAACTGCTGTAGCTGATGAAATTCTGTAGGCTGGAGAATTACAGCTGTCAAGAAAAAACGCCTACATCAGATCTGACAGCTCGCCGGGCTCCTTTTCCAACCTCCTCTCTGTCTCGCACAGCCACTCGCCTTTCCTCCCTCCCTTTGTACATTCTTGTTCTTCACTCGTCCTCTCTCTGTTGCAAAACATAAAATGTGTGTGACATGAACTCCTCAAAACTGGCATGAGAAATATTATCTCTTCAGCGCGCAGCAGGAAATATTCTCTAAAGTTCCTTGTTTGTTCTCTCTCACAGCAGAACACAGTCTGAAAGGAGACGAGCTAAATCATATCGCACGCAGCTGTTTTGCTTTTCCATTACGGAGCGGCTCTATTTTCTTATTGCTTTGAAGTTCGCCTGGACTGTGGCCAGTAAGAGACATTTTTACTGCTGCTCCATGACAGCTATAAACATCAGCTCACCCATTCCATCATCTGAACAGAGAAGCATAAACCAGCTGAGCGTGTTGCTGTATTTATAGGTAAACGAGTGGAAAAGCCATTGCTCTCTCTAATCTGTCATAAAGGGGATTTATGGGTGTGTGATGTGAGGACCTTGTTGAAACTGTGTATTAACTCATCTCATGCAGACAGGCTCCATGAGGCATGCAGCTACATGCAGCCAGACTCCACATCAATGGACGCAGGATTCAATATAGAAATTGCACAAACAGCAAAAACTTATTTTGTGTTTCCATTTAGAGAAATATAATTACCGACCATGTGACCCTGTTGTCTCTATGTTGCTAAACGGGACAAAGAGTGAACAGCAAACCCACGTGGCTCTGTGAGTCTGTGCTTTTTATAACATGCTAACATGTTGTATTTAGTACACATCATTTTTAGGTTACCATGTTAGCATCCAAACGAAGGCCCGCTGGGGGTGTTTATGTGATGTGATTTCTGCCCAGTCTTCTTAGTGTCAAAGCAAAGTAATGAAGCGCGGGTAAACAGCGAGCGTAACTATGACTCTCTTAAGGTAGCCAAATGCCTCGTCATCTAATTAATGATACGCATGAATGGATGAAGGAGAGTCTACTGTCCCTAGCCCACAGCCAAGGGATCGGGGGTTGGCAGACTCAGCGGGGAAGAAGGAACTTTTGGGGGGCGGCTGTGGCTCAGGGGGCGAGCGGACGTCATCCACTAACTAGCAGGTCGGTGGTTTGATCTCTGGCTCCTACAGTCTGCATTCCAAAGTATCCTTGGGCAAGATACTGAACCCCAAATTGTCCCTGATGGCTGTACTGGCATTGTATTAATGTTGTGAGATAGAAAAAGTGCTGAGTATAGAAGCGTTGTACTGGAAAGCGCTTTGAGTGGTTGATAAGACTTGTGTGGACAAAATGTTAAGCCAATCCATCCAGGAAGTACATAGATATTGATATTTCATTTCCCAAGTGGTGGACCAACCCAATGGACCGACATGCCATTCATAGAGCAACATTACCAGCAGGGCAAAGAGTGATTCATAACGGGTCTTAAAGAGGTAATAATCATGTCAAGGGGCAAATAAAAGAGCCGTGCTTCTCTGTTACCCCTCTTTAACCCCTCTGTCACCTCGCTTCACTGCCCACCACAGTGACCTTTGCCCCTGGTTGTACTCCCAGCATGCCCCAGAGTTTGAGGTCCAGGCTTGGGTTTAGACTAACAGACCGAGTCAAAGGGCACCTTTTCTTTACTCATGTCTTGAAGTGTGTGTGTGTGTGTGTGTGTGTGTGTGTGTTCGGAGAGTGTTGTTTTTTACCCTTTCAACGCCCCAAACACCCTGCTGAGAGCAAACAAAAATCAAAACTCACCATCCACCTGGATCTCATTTTCTGCTGTGTGCATAAGAGTGTGTGTAAGTGTGTGTGGACATGTGCTCTCTTCAGTACTGTACACACTTTGCATGTGTGCTTGTGAGTAACGATGTTTGCCTGTGTTTGCATGGTGACTGAATGTGCTTGTTTGGGTCTCTGTGTTGTAAATGTTCCTACAAACTGGCTTTAGATAGAAGACGTTGTAGTTATTCGTGTCTGGATGTTCCTCTCATATTTATCATCATCATTACCAGTGAACATAGGGCTGTTTTTTTAAGTCAAGTTCTAATCAATTGAACTGGTTCTAATTGATTTGAAAATAACTTACATTATATAATGCTTCTATTTTTAAGAAAGAAATGTCAGTTTTTAGATTTCACTTTTTACTTTATCAGGACTCGCTTACATATTGTTAAGACGACTTCAATAGAAGGTTTTGTGGAAAGTTTGAACAATAATAGCAGAAATAACAAATTCCTGTCATGTGAACCCAAGTACACTTCACAAACAAATAGGTCAATACAAAATTATGAACTAAAAAAGCTTTGTGGCCAAATTACATTTTCTATTTACAGGGAAGGAATTGATTATATGAATATATTTGTCAAGATGCATATATATTATTACTCAACATGTACTACAATAGCCACTTGACTATTATTATGTTTTAATATTCATATTTAGGCACTCACTGCACTTGTCGTTAGGGAAAGATCATGGTCTGGTGAAATACATAAAAAGTATCTTCAGACACAACCTGGTTATTTATATTTAACCAAAACCTCAATCTGACCCTAACCTTCAGCAAAGTGTGTTTTTCTGCCTCAATCACAGATGGGATTGTGCATCATCCACCACTTATCGTAGCAGTTGACATCTGTTTATTTTACTGTGACATTTTGTTATTCTGTCGTGACAGGGCCTTTCATGCCAAAACATTAGAGTACAATTCCTCTGTATTTCAATATATGCTGAAAGCAGTATTTTCAAAGCTGTGAAAAATAATAAACTAAGAAAGTCGGCCTCGGTACAAATCGGCTTTCAGATTTTGTCACTTTGTCAAATTTGCATTTAAAATCATGTTTTGTACTTATTCAAAGACAAATGTTTTGACTCTGTGTGCATTTGTGCGTCAGCCCCTCCGCTGCAAATAACTGAAGAGTGACGCCATCCTGCTGTTTCGAAATTCTCTGTTAAAAATTGTGTGGATGCTGGTGTCTTCATGTCCCTCTCAGGTAATTTATGGTTTTCCACCCTGCAGGCTCTCAGCCAGCGGTACCCATGAACTTTACAGGAATTCAGCACACAGAACACACACACACGGAGGGTAACGGGGGCGGAACAGTGCGTAAACGGGAAATGGAAATGGTGAGATCTTGGGATTGCCGACTCCTACAGAAACCTATTTTGTCTCTATTTCCTCACTAACCACAAGTAATTCCAGAGTTACAAGTGCAAAACTGAGGCCACCAATGTGCTCTGAACGTCGGAGGCCCACATTGAAACCATGTGTTTCCACCCTATATACACTGTGACCTTAGGAAGTCTCCAAAATCCCCAGCACAAGCTTCAAGCGCCTGCCACCAAGCACAGAGTCACCGGCTCGCTCAATGCCTCGCTTCAAACCAGATTTTCTACTTCCCGTGCCAAGCTGCTGCCATATCCCATTTCTCATCAGACCTTGATGGACCAAATGTGGGAATCCATTATCACACCCATACTGTTTGTGGCTTCACTCCGTTCTCTTTCCGGCCTCATCCGCTGTCATGGATCCACCGCCTCCGGGGCCCCCCGCTCCCTGTCTGGTCTGTGCTGCTCCAGGCCTGGGTCATCCTCTGTTTTAGTTCTGTTCACCCTTGTCAAAAGACATTCTCTCGGTGTCAGGACGCAGTATAAGAGACAGTAGGTTCAATGTAATGGGCTGGGATCTAAATAAAAGAAGTTTTGTTGCGTAGCCACACTTGATTTTTCAAGGCTTTGAATGGATGTGCTTGTGCTACAGCTACTTGACCTCCTTGTGCCCAAGTCTCTGAACAATCACTCCTGTGTTTTGTAAATCGTCAAACTCTCAGATGCTTCTTTTGCTCTAATTAAAGAGTAAATGTCGGCCATATACAGTAAATCTAAGCGCTGCTGAACTCTCTCGCACGCACGGCATCTGTTTGTCTCAGTGAACTCTTCACCCCAGCTGCCACCAGGAAGGCTGTCATGCTAAATTATACCTAAGTCGCTTTGCGGCCCCTCCCTTCGATTGACAGGCAGGCGGTGAGATCAGAGAGATACAGATTAACTTGCTGCTCATGTCTGGAAATTTGTCCTTCCACACTTTGAAATTAGATTGCAGCTATTTACACCAGAAGAGTAGAAATCCCCTATTTGTCTTCTTGCTTTAGTTTAAGGGCAGTTTGAAAGAAACAACATATGTTGCTGCGTCTGAATCTCTCGTCTGAAAAAATATTAATAAGATAGGGAAATGTTGTTAAAGGCCCCCGAAGTGAAAAATGTACTTTCCCAATTTTAATTTTAATCCTGTCCCTGTGTTGAATGTTCATTCATCACTTATAATTTTCCACAAATACGAAGAAAAATATATCTTGGTATTTTTTTCCTCCTGTATAATGCTTTCAACTGTTTTTGACTCCTCCTGTCCTCAGGGGCATTTAATCATTTTGTTTCCAATGATTATGCTTTGTGGAATTTTTAACTCCCTCCCTGTGAATATAATTTCTACCTTTGATCCATCGGTTAAATCCGTTGGCATGGACAAAAGTAGTGAGACGTCCTCGACAACAGAGAGCCGGCTGTTATTACAATTTGAGCTGTGAGTTGCTGTCAACTCTGCCACCGGAGCGTGACACACAGTCAGTTTACTGTAATCAGTTATCCATGAAAATTCCCTCCATCGCTAACATCCAGTCACAAGTCACAAAACGTTGACATTTAACAGATCTATAACATTTGGACTGAAAACTATCTCCGCCAAGTTTTTTGGTTTGTTTTCGCCCTTTGTCCGTTTGTTTGTCAGCGGGATTACACAAAATCTTCAAAATGGATTTCTACAAAACTGGATGGGATATGGGCCAAGAAAGAACCTAGACATTTTTTTCACCTTATTAAACATTTTTGGATATTTTCACAGATTTCCCAGCGAATAATTCATGGATCTTGATGAAAAAAAGTCATATTTAGGGAACTGATATCTATTAGTGTGTACAACTTGGTGCAGTGAGATCTATTGGGCCTTGGTGGTATTGTCTGGTATTGTGCCATTCTATTTTAATTTGTTCTTTATATCTGTCGAGAGTGATTTAAGAGTTTTGTGGTTATGATTTAGTTTAGGGAAAGATCCTGATCTTGGTTTGCCACTGAAAAAGTCAACAGTCTTGAACTATGACTCATGATGAGTTTACTTTTTAAAGACATAACCAAAACCACAATCAGGACTGTTTGACCTCTGAAATCAACCTGTCTGTGCTTGTTAGGTCTCTTAGGTGAAGTCATGGAGCTTAGAGAATACAACCGCTTTGTGCTTGCTGTGCTTTTAATGCCCAACTTGTTTATTGTCAGAACATATTTTTAGCAGCTGAAAGGAAGAACGTAGACCATGGAGTTTTGACTGAATCACGGGCCAACTGTGTGCCTGGACTCTATAGCTTGAGGGCAATTTCAAGAAATAGATAGAGTCGCATCAATAGCCTTTGTTATGCAAACATAATCCCACACGCTACTTAAGATGCCGACCATCTACTCTTACTACCTCCTCCTTTTTGCTTGGAAAAAACGTAACAAGAAAAAACGAATGAGCATCATATAAACATAATGATTAATATGAAACGGGTGGTGTTAGATCACTGTCACTTGTGTTGTAGTTTAGGCTAAGCAATTCTTCATTAAAACGTCTAAAAACCACTAGACCTATGTTATATATTTTGTTGATTTTTGTATTGTCATGATCCAAACTATTTCCAACATTGTTCAAATTCAGTAACAGAACGTTTCATTTTGGGCACCTCTTAATTGAGTCATGTCTGCTTTATCCATCTTTGCTGTAACTTCCGTGGCAAACGATGTATGAGGAAGGAAAAACACGCTACTAGCCAGTTAGCATGTTGGCCAGTTGGTAGTTTTTTCCTTCCACTGTTTGTATTGGTCACTCATTATGGGTCATGATTATATCTATTGCCGTTTACTGCGTTACGTGAATAAAACTTATATTATCTCAATCCTTAACATGGATTTGCACCTGAGTCGCGTCACGTAGATTTTCATCAGCAATGGTGGTGGAGGCAACAACTCCCATGATCCCACGCTGCTTCACAAGGTCATCAAACTAGGTATTTTGTTATTGTTTTGATTGGGAGATCACCAGTTGCCGGAGTTACATATTGGACGTCTAAAACACTTTTGATTGCAGCTCACGAAGGTTGATTTTCAGACTGCAGCTGAAAATGTCCCTGAAAAGAACTGCGTCATGTGACTGGTTAAAACAAAGATGCTTTCTTCGGTTTAAGGCGCCAGAAATCTGCTTCCTAGTGTTTCCAGTGCTGGAAATGTGTTCTAATGCAATTTTGTTACCAAGCTAAAAGTTATCCCCTTACATTACCACACAGACTTTTCACATTTGTCCGCCCTTGACAGGTATTGTCGAATTTTCCTGTTGGTTTTGGTTGTCAGAACATGACCAATAGATGCATTAGTGTGGACACGTTGAAAGATAAAGCTCCCACATCTGCTTCATTTGCACTAAGCCAGCACCTGCTGACTGGCTGTGAGGTCTCTTGGGTTTCGTCCCACCTTTGACCGTCTCAAAGAAGCGTATTAAACTGTGTTAACTGCTCCTTTTGTCAGAGCGTCCCGTGCAGTAGCGAGTGATTTACGGCCAACACGCAGCTTTTACAAACTGTAATTTATTGCGATCCGACCTGAGAAGCATAAACTGATTAAAGTAGAGCAGCACAAAAGCTCTATTGCTTTAATCTAGATTGATGCGTCGTTAGAGTTTGATACAGACGCAGCCCAAAATGCGGAGGCCAGCTGAATCTGTTATTCACCAACTGTTGAGTTTGATCACTGCTAACCCCTCCGCACATGTGGTTTTGTTTTCTCATTGGTGAAAATACTGGTCACAAAAAACTGAAGATGGACAATATGATGTGAAAAACCCTAAACACATGACCATTCTCCATTTTTATTGTTTGTGTCAGACACATCTAACCAACGATGGAGTAAAACATGTTTTTTGTGTTAGGTTTTTATCGTGGATTCTACCTACTCTAAGCTCCAGTGCTGACAAATCTCTTATAGTCTGACTTTAAACATTGGTACGCCTCTCCATTCATGCGTCTCTCTCTGGGATGTTGCAGATTATTAAGCCCTATGAGGCAAACTGGGATTTGTGAATATGGGCTATACAAATAAGATTTGATGAATCAAACTTTTTATCTATCTTGTTAGTTTTAAGGAACAAAAATGAAAACTTGCAGGTAACATTAGCTTGTTATTTATAGCTGACGTCGACCGCTGCTTCCTCTCGTTAAAATAACAGATGGTAGATTAAATCAGTTGTGGATAATTAATGTTAATGTGTGTAAGATGTGTGCAGTGAAACTTTAGTCGGCTGGTTAATGTGCTCCCCTGTGACGCTGGCTGGACACTTCACTCTGTAAAGCATACTTCATGTTCCATTATTCAAATCAAGTTAGTGAAATTTAATGCTGTTATTTATATCTGTAATGAACATTTCATATCTGATTTTCAGATTTCGAAAATTGTATATGATCAGAGTCACACCCCAACTCTGACTGTAGCTAATAGTCCACTGGGTATCATCAGCACGAGGTGGAATCAGCGTTGACGCCAATACAGTAGGTTGCTGTCCGCCACCAGTCCGAATGAAGAAGAAGGAGAAGCTATCAAATATCAAGTTAGTAAGATACACAGTAGAAGGCGGTAATGCACCTTTAGGGTTGGTTGCCACTCGCCAATAAACCGAACTAAGAAGAAGAGGGACAAAATATGTAGAATTTATATGTATAGAGCGTTGAATCCAATACAGTAGGTTGTGTTTAGCTGCTTTGTTAGAGATGGACACACACTTTGTGAATGATAAAAGTATAACCATTGAAAAAACACTAGAGCTGATTGTAAAATGATGTTGATAGGTGTATATGATGACGTCAGATGTTCCAAGTTGTGATGGCATTCGCGTGAATTTTCCCAATCGAGAAATAATTCTTCTGATTATAATCATGAACACCACGTGAACAGCATGATCATGTGTTTTATCAGTACAGCAGGATTCTTCAGTTCATCGTCAGTGTGTGCTTGTGTTGGCTCACTCCTCTCTTGACATTTTTCCTCCTCCCCCGTCACCGCTTTTCTTTCTGCAAAGGTGTGAGGTCTTAACTCATCATGTGAAGCCTTCCCTGAGTTAAGAGATAGGCCACAGTCCTTAAATTGCCCCCACACCCCCACCCCCAGGCCACGTTTGAGCGAGGATTCCGTTTCAGGGTGTGACAGCCGAGGATCATCCGGCTCAAATCAGTCAAACAATCGCAGTTCAGCAAACCTCAGACAGACGAGGTGGCCCAGACACGCCGCAGAGAGAGGCTGACACAATGCCATCCAGGACGGTCCCTGTCGGAGTTATCCGTCTTTATATTGGAGCAGATGAGAAGACTCTGAATTAATTACACTCCGGGGATCTATAAAACGGCGGGTAGCTTAATGCCTCTCACGTCACGGCGGTGCTGACAGAGACATGTTCCTCCTTGTTGTCCTCACCACGGAGCTCCTCTTCAAAGGTTATCAAACCAAAAATTCCAAGTCAGGAATCAGAGAGACGGGGAGGATGAAATAGATTTGAAGAGCTTTGATGAGAGAAACTCGCAATGAAATAAGCTTTCAGAGCACAAAAGGCTTCTCCACTTCTGTTCTTTTTTCTTTCTGTCACTCTCCGAGATTTGTCAGACACACACACACTCTCTCTCTCTGCTGCCAGTGTCACACCAAACTGGTGTTGCAGCAGATTTTGATGTACAACGCTGCATGCTTGTCTCTTTCTGTTCTGCCGTCTTCACCCCTGCTCTTCGAACATCCGCCATTAGCGTGTGTGTGCGCGAGACGGTGGACCGGCTCCAGCAGCCGAAACCCCCGCCAGCCTCTCAATATCAAGAGATGTGAGGAGTGATGAAAGGAGAAGGAAAATAAGTAAGATGTCATCTTTAATGTCAAACACCAAATGTGAGCTTTCATTATTTTCAAGCAGCTCGTCTGGCTCCTCAGCAGAGCTGTAACATTAGCCGCGTTGCTCGGAGCGACACCCTGTCAGGTGCAGTTTGGAGACACGGTATCCTGTAACCCCTCGACAGGGTGAGTGTGAGCCAGACAGAAAACAGTGAGGAAAAAGAGGGACAGACAGGAATGGTGAGAAAGACAAGTTGAAAGAAGAGACGCGACTGATGGTGACATTCTGGAGCTGCTGTTGTCTCATGTGACCGGCCGCTGCTGCCAAGGAGGCCAGATTTGAAATGTTTGAAAGTTGTTCCATTGATGCTTTCACAACAACACAACCGGTGACTGGGTTTGACCTTATCCTCTGAAATAGCACAAAACACTGTATTTAAACATTTTGAAATCAGCTGAAGCCATTTTTTTGCCTCTAAAATGGTGCTCCATGGAAACTTTTTTACTATATAACACTAAAAAATAAAAGAATAAAAACACTAAATGTTTGACATAAAATTGAGCAAACTAGACATTCTCGTGGAATGCGATACGGTGAAAGTTCATTTAAAGCTTTGATTCTAAGCTACTAAGCCTGCCATATTTCCTCGGGCTTTGATTTTTGTAAAAGCACATTTGCATACAGTGGTTATTACCTCACCCAGGGAGATCATGTTTTCACCCGTATCTTGTTTTCGGCAGGGTTATTTCAAAAACTTTTTAACTGATTTGCGCCAAACTTTGTTGAGGAATGAGAAATGGATCAGGGAAGAATCCTTTCCATTTGTTGTACAAAGAACTCTCCTTGTACATATTCTGTGTGTATTATCGTCAGTTTCTCATAAATTGACTTGATGTAAAAACAAAAATCGGACATATGTATGGCAACGAGTTTGAGCAGTTTGGGACAAATCCAGCTAATAATCCTGATCTGGTGGAAGAAAATGCTGAATCCACGATTGGCCTTGGCAGACGTACGAGTCCCGGTCTACTTTTTAACTCTTTGTTTTATTGCGTTTTTTACTGACCATATAAATAATGAAAACTTTCTTACAGGTCTTAAAAGCGGAAGCAAAATCTCACAAAGCCTTCTGTGAGACTCATTTTACAAAAAAAAGAGAACAGTAATGTTGAATTGAAACAGAAAGAACAGTACATAGAGCCAATCAAACCAATAAAATATAGCTCCAAAAAAATGTAATATAACATCAAAAACAGAAAACCTAACTTGCCAAATAGAAAATAGAACACTCTCCAGTCGCATACAATTAATACAGCTCAGATATTTCTCCATTTTTGCAGAAAATAATTGCTTATTTTATGTTTTGCAGCATTTATTTTTTAAATTTTTGTAGTTTCTTTTTTATATCTTTTGTGCATTTTACCTTTATTGACAGGACAGTGCAAGCTTGAACATGACATGCAGCAGAGGGCAGGGTCGGAATCGAACCATGTGGCCGCTGCAGGAGGATTCAAACCTCTGTATGCTGCTCTGTTTTTCTGTGATGTGATGATGATAGCTCCAAATTCCTGCCAAAATCCTGAGGTGCCTCTGATAAGCCGACTAACTGCTAACAATGCCAATGTCTCAAACCCAGACCTAAATAACACTGGATCAAACTACACTGTGGGGACAAATTTGCATGAGCGCTCTCAAAGTCGGAGAAATGATTTTTCTATTGTATCAAGACTAAGTCTTCACTCTGACAACCAAAGTTCAAACTGAACAATCAGATTTTGACTAAGTTTATCTCATTAATTCAGAAAAACGGCAGAAATTATTTCTTAAATGGTTGCAATAGGCTCCCGTAGTAGCAAGATTTGAAAAAAGTAATGTTTTCAGGAAGTCTTCCAACCTTTCCCTGACAAATCCCTGATGAAATCACTCATTTCTTTGGCTGACTTTGTCCCTGACAACCTGATTCCATATCGTCTAACTTCCTCTTTTTCACTTCCCTCCCTCCCTTTTCCCTCTTTCTCAGTTGAGGTATCACCCCTCTGTTCTGTGCTGGAGTCAGAAATACGGCTTCCTCTCCCTCTCTCTTTGTTTTCTGTCCATTTTGCTGCCTGTCCACAAACATGTCTGCTGTCTGCCTGCCTGGCAGCCAGCAGGTTTGAGGCCTATATTTAATCACCACATGGCTTAACTCCCTCCGTCAGTGACGGCTCATTTGACGTGGCGGCCCTGGGCTCTCTCCTCCCGACTCTGTGCCAAATACAATAACTCCTCTCTTTCGTTACCCTGCTGTATTTTATAATTTTGCTATTTTTCAATGTCAGGGCCGGGCCTTTTGAAGAGTTTTTATTGAATTTCCTGCTGGACCCTGCTGCCGGGGCCATTCCTTCTCTGAGGAACCGTCCCCTGCTTTGCATTTGCTCTTTTTCTCCTTCCTGCTTCAAGACGGTTCAAAAAAGAAAAAGAAAATTGGGGCATCGTTTCATCGAATATTGAAGACAGTATTTCATTGTTACCACAATGAATGTAATAAGCTAAAGACCCAGCATGCAGAAAATCCCCTGCATATTTACTATTAAAGGTTCTTGTTACTCGTCTATCTCCTCTGGGTAATATTATCTAACCCTGCTCAGTTACATGTGTTCACAATTCTTAAGCGTTATAAATCTTCTGCCGAGCTGTCTCGAGTTGTCTTGAAAGTATTAAAATGCCTGTTGTTTGACCAAATGGAAAGAGAGTAGATTCAAACAATACTTCACTCTTCCTGTCTCGGGGTTCACAGAAGTTAATGCGTTTGGCAGTAGCAGATGCCGCTCTCTCCTCTGAGTTGTGTGAAAGAATGTCACCCAAGTCTAATCAAATTACAGCTGTTATAGCGCACGTCAAACCTTCACTTTGAATTTCAGCCCCTCGCCGCTGATGGTCCGTGCACTTTCCTGCTCCCTTTTTGTTGTGATAAACCAGAGATAAGATCTCAATGAGAGCACATACAGGGGAGAGTGTGTGTGTGTCTTTGATAACGTGGCTGTGGATCATTCGGCCAAAATCGGTGTGTGGAAAGAAAGGGTTTGTCTGCATGTGTGTGTGTGTGTGTATGTGTGTGTGTGCCTGTGCGTCAGCTCTTGTGACCTCTTAATATCGCATCACATGTCTGATCTTATTCTTGTCTGCCATCTGAACTCCTGTCATGTGCTCCTTTTGCTAATCTGTCACACTTAATCCGAGCGGAAAGAAAATCTTGAGAGGAGAGCCTCCGCTGCCCCGGGAACGCTTGGGGTTGGGGGAAAAAAAGCGAACGCAGAAACAAAGGAGGAAGAAGGAGAAGAAAATCACAACGGCGTAGCATTTCAGGGGCATGAATGGCATCAATGATTCGCAGAGGGGGATAAACGGGGTGAGAGAAAAGAGGAAGAAAGACGAGAGAACAATGCACCCGTTGTTCTTTAATCTGAAGTAAATCATCTGTCTCTCTCTCTGTCAGGTGTTGAGATTTCGCTCTCATCACACAATGCTTCAAGGGTTTGCCCGGGACAGTGCTGTCCTAATGATTTAGTCAGCACTCTCCCTCCGTCTCATCTTCCTTTTCAAGGTCTGCTCTGGTTAAAGTTATGAGATCTGAAGCTCAGGATCTCTCTCTGTGTTCACTTAGTCAGTGCTCACATGTTAAATTGATCATTAATGGTCGTTTCAGTGATGGAGGAAGTATTCAAGGCCTAAATTAATCTAATTTAAATTACACTTTATAGAGGAAATCTCCAAAGTACTGATTTAAGAGGAAAAAACACTGTTGCTGAGTTTAAGGACAGATTATAAAATACCTGGGCTCCTGAGCACAGAAAGGTAATAGTGACCCCCCCCACCCCACCCCTCTAACATGGGACCCCCAGACAGGCGGAGTCACAAAACTCTCTTTGTCTCTTTATGGTCCGTTTTCATCTTTCTGTGGTTGTTCTGTCTCTCTTTATGGTCACTTGTGTTTAAAATTAAATGAATGATTCTGAGCAAATGTTAATTATAACTTACCAACTACCCATTACTAACCGAAGATTTTCCTTTACCTGTGCAGAGTTTTGTGTGATGTGATACAAAGTAGTTCATGACGTTGCACATGTATCCATACATTAGTTATACTGCTCAAGGCTCATTTATTCTCAATTTTAGCTACAAATACAGAAACGTACAAAGCCATCTGTCCGTACTCTGCATTCATTTCCTTCGTATATGTATTTGTCTTCTGAAAGCTTGCAGATACGGACAAAATGGACAGAACAGCAGTACCACATGTAAGAAATTTCAACAATTGCAGAACTTTTTGAGGAGGGACTTTGCATTTTGTTGTTAAGAAACTTTAGGCATCTGTATAATGTCACTTCTCCAAAGGGACAAACAGCTGCTTTGCCTCTTTCTTAAGAAAAAACACTGTCGACTTGTTTGTTGTTGTCAGAAACGCTAACTATGCCAACGTAAAGGCAGCATGTAAGTATGTGGCCAGTGATGGCTTTATCGTTTCAAACAGACATATCTCTTTACATATGTAAAGGCAACATAAATGAGCCTTTATCCTTTGAGGGTCAGAGGGGGCAATCAGAGCTCACATTGGGTGACAGGTGGGGTACACCCTGGACAGGTTGCCAGCATATCGCAGGTGGACAAATAGATGCAAAACGACTTACGACACATTCACACCAATGGGTAATTTAGAGTCGCCAATTGACCAAAGCTGGGGTAACTGGAGGAAAACAGGAACAGGCAAACACATAAAGTTCTCTGGCCGAACCAGGGTTCAAAGCCAGAACGTCTGCCCTGTGAAGCGACAATGCAAACCACTGCACCAATCATGCCATGAATTTGTAATCATGTAAATATGATGTCTAATTTTTGCACACATTTATCGTATTATGACTTGTATTTTTATTGGAAAAACACTTATTATTGATTTCAGATATCACCCAGCCTCACAGCTTTCATCTGCAGCTTTCAGCAGATTATGATTAAGAGGAAGGCCTGTTCTGTGTGTAAGATCCTAATCTTCAAAGCAAGTACACCACTTACTTAAAGGTTGTGGAGTGAAAAGTGGATTATTTACATCTGAAATGTAGTGAAGTGGATGTATAAAGTGACATAATGTGGAAATCCTCAAGTAAAGCACCTCGATCCTCAACATTTCCTGTGGAGAAAAACATGCATGACCATGCTTTCAACAGTCAGTCGACATTATTTCTTAACTTCCAGATTTCTCACTGGTTTAGATTTGTGTCCTTGAGTGATCATGAGAGTGCCAAGAGTCAAACGTGTTCAGATTTAAGTCGTTTCAGACATCAGGTCCATAACGCAGACCATGAGCTCGCTTTGTGTTCGTCTGCCAGATGGGACAGCTGCTCAGGGTGCAGCTGAGCCTCACTGCACTTCTCTCTTCGGGTGAAAAGTTCATTTCCAAAGTGCCATAAATCAAATGTGGACAAGGAGCATACCTGAAGTTCATTACCCTGTATTTCTAAAAACATACACACCCGAGGTGTTTTATCAACTCTGAAACACAAACTTTTTAGCTTCGTAAGATCAGATTTGTTTGATCAGTATTTGTGCAAGTGATTCTCTTTCTAAACCTAAAAAGCAGAGCACCGGTGTCGTCATCTGTTATGTTATGTGAAGGCAGAATTTGTTGAATCTTTGCAGACAGTTAGTTGGAATCAGAATTCATGAGCTCAGAAACCTTTCTTTGCTCTTGCAGTCCATTTCACTTTCCATGTAAATCCAGATGACTCGGGTTATGATGACCATAAACTTGAAAAGTAGCCAGGAGTCATATCCTGAGGGTAGGACTTCTATTGCTGTGTGCACATCGTGTATTCTGTTTACAACAGGTTGCCAAATGAACAGCTAAAAGACATTTGTAATGTTGACCAAAGTCTGTTTTTAGAATAAGTTTAAATAAATATTTATTTGGCTCATTTGCTTTCTCGTTGCGCTTTTGATTGATACCACTCTCATGTTTGCACCAATGACTGTATGTAAAGATGGAAGAAATTACAGCTCACCAAAAGTAAAGCCAAATCATATTGATTGCTGCAGTATAGGTCATAAACTCCTTCTGCTCCATGTTAGCATACGGGACATGGACCAAACTAAGAGTATATTTTAGATATCTAAGATTTCTGTCATATTGGTTCTTATAACACTGTGGTGTTTGTCCAATTGCTAATTATTCAAGTTCGTTTGGATTTAATTAGTTATTTGATGCTATAAAAACAAGGTTAAACATCATGATTGACAGCTGAGACTGAGTCGACTTGATCAATTCAGCGTGACCACAATACCACGGCTCCACACCACGATCACTTCTGAACAGGCTCCAAATTCTGTCAAAGTTGCAAGATGGCAGCACCTGTATGTGTGATACGAAAGGAAGTGGAGACACGATGTACATCTTTCATCGTCCATTTAGCTAGCTTTGCATATAGGCTAGAAACAGGGTGGAAACAGCTAACCTGGATCTAAATGTAACACTATACTAGGACCTCTTTTGAGGTTATCATTGGCAGATTTGGCAGATAAGTTTTGAAGTTGCTATAGCTTCATATATAAATAGCTCAAAGGAGAGATGAGAGTGTCATCGATCTCATTTATCTCTACCTAAAGCAAATATTCCTAAAACTATTTAATAAATGTAGAGTTTGTGTAAGTGTATTTACATCTGCATTTTAGCATATACAATATTCAGCAAAGAACTGAAACGGCAAAACGTCATGTCAATGTAGATGCAGCTTTGACCTTAACAATATAATGTCATTCAAGTTTACCAGGAGATGAAAACACTGCACGGCTGTCTCTTTCATAAACACATTCTGTGTTATTGCTTTCAAAGCCCAATTAAATGTTTCATGAGAGGAGTTGAAGTTATGGACTTTTGCCAAACTGAGAACACATGGCTTCATGCTGAGCTGCTTTGTGTTTGACCTGAGTTATTGGCACCAGCAGTTTGCTTTCACATGTCAAGTTAACCCGACAGCGCCGCTGACAGAACAGGACTGACTTCTGCCCGAAGCACTTCTCCTTTGTGTCCTCCTCTTCCTTCTCCTTGTCACACACATCTGAGGGCACTTCACAAATTGGCCATTTTCAAATCACCTTCACTGCATCTTTTGAAATACTTTCACTCCTGACAATTTTCTCTCGCTTGGCAATGAAAATGCCCCTAATTTTAATATCTTGTTACCAAATCATGGCGGGTTTATGAGTGGAGGTCAGTTCGGTCAGACTGCAATCAAACCCTTCTCTGCAGCACTTAATGTCGTCAGCGTTTTGTCACTGAGGACTGTTATTGCTCTGCACTGCACTTTGTGTAATTGTTGTGCAGCCCAGTCAATCATGTAATATCCATCACTTCAACTGAGGAATGGTCAGGTTGTGTCTTTTCTCTTACACACATAATCCTATATGTATAGATTTGATTATTGATTGATACACAGCTGTTTGTTTGCAACTGTTGCAAGTTGCATTGAATGGGGAGCTTAGATTTGATAAACTCGATTACTAAATGTCAATGGTATTAAGTAAATCAAAAATGCATATCTGAATCTCCGCTTAATAATATGTATTTTCTACTTTTAAAAAGAACCCGTCTTTCACTTCTTCTGCCAAGGAGGTTATGTTGTCACCTGTGTCTGTTTGTTTATCTGGTTTCACTAATACGCAAAAACTACCAAACCAAATTTCCACTAAAATTGGCGGGGAGAAGAGGTCTGGACCTGGGTTACCTTCTTTAAGTCGAATTTTGACAAATTAGTGTATTTTTTTTACTGTCATTATTTAGGCTATCATGCTTATCTTTTTCTTATGTATTTTTACTATTACAAGCAGACAATAACATGTAAGATTGTTGGACCTTGGTGGGGGGATGTGTTCTCTTTCTAGTCTTTGTCTGGTTGATCCTGGTTAATTTTGCAACATGGCATTGGCCTATAAAAAACGTGAAAACCCACATTCCTGCTTGAATCATTTCTGATGTAAAATGTATCATTATACTGTTTACCTTGTGGCTGGTAACAACATAATCACTGTGCAGTGTCTGATAAGCCTCCAAGCTTATTGTGTTTTATACAAACTGGAACCACTACACCATCATTCTGTCACCACTTCCTGTGGCAACCAGCCCATACCAGTGCTGCCTCCACATGTTTTTTTAACCATGGTGCTGTTGGTAGTCTGAATGATCATGTTGGCACGCTCACCGCATGTGTGGTGTCATTACCAAATGTGACTCTGGGCCTATAAACAGTATGGCTCCTACATTTGGATATAGGTTCTAGTCTCTTTTCCGTGAATGATGGGGGTTGGCTGGTTGATGGGATGTGGTTGCATTTCCTCAAAAAAATGATCAAACAACTTCCAAAGTTTAATAATGATAGCAAGACTATAAGTACATTTTTCTGTTTGATTACATTGGTGATTGCTCAGCGTGATTGCTTTCACACCTACCTTTAGTTTATTCCAGACCTTCTGACTTCTCAGTTAAGTCTGAACCAAAACAACAGACCAGAAGAGGGGATTTCGGTCTGGAACGAACTGATCCATGACTTTCGGACCAATTGCAGGAAGTTGAGACAACATTAATTAATAGAAGAAGAAAAGGAAGCTGTTCGCATGATTGCTTGTAGTCTTCACCTCCGACAATATAATGTTTGAACGCTGTTCATGTTGCTGGTACTGATATCATTGTGAGATTACAGTGGTAATGACATTAATGAAGTGAACCGGTTTCTTTCATTTTCTCCATTTCAATGGAAAGACTACTAGTACAAGCCATCATAAGACGCACGCCCATCTTCAAACCAATCAGTGTCAAGTACAGGTAGACTCAGCCCACTTAGGTGATGATGACAAGACAACATACAAAGTCTTTAATGTCCCTAAATTACAATGTGAAACCAAAACTAACCTAATCAATTGTGAACAATGTAACAAAAACATGAGCCTTGGTTCAGTCCATGGTCTGGACTTTCAGGTGTGACAGCACACTTAGAAGAGAAGCTCTGAAAGTGTGTTTTTAAACCGTGTCAAGTTTCCTCTCACATGAGCTTCACTTTGCCAATTATTGGTTTGACTGGTCCTTATTCCTCTGTAGCAAGAAGAAAAATACATAGAGAAACTGGCTGACTAATACAGGTGTGCCTCAAAGCGTGTGTTGCTTGTTCAGGACTGTACAGCGTGCGTGTGTTCATCTCTCCCAGTCTCCTGTGTGGGTGTTGATACGTTGGCCTCCCGTCGCTGTCGAACACTTCACAGAACTCCATCAAAGAGAAGACAGAAGAACAGAAGAGCAGAGAGGGAGGACCACGAGGGAGAGGCATCAAAGGGCGATTCTCTCCACTGTTTCCACATGCTGCAACATCCCAGTGGTAACAGCTGACAAGCCCCTCTATAAACAGCCCGCTCAGATCCTGCCAGCAGGATGCACCCATTCAAACGCATTTCTCTCCCCGGGCCTTGTTTATTGAAGTGATGCTTGGACCGCAGGCCAGCATGAAGGGGCCAAAGAGGTGGGCAGAGTCAAAACAGAGACACAAAGTGAAGGAAAGATTAGGACGAAACAGATTTCTCATCTGACATGGTGTTTCTTGAAAGCAGCTATAATTTTATAATAACTATCAAATGACAATGTAAAAATAAATTCCATCCACATGTTGTGAGGCACATTTTCAATTTGTGAAAAAGACAAGTTCGAAAAGTGTGACAAAGCAAAATAGGGAGAGACTCCAGGAATAAATCATGACGTTCATGGAGAATGTGATTATTTGTCTGTCGAGGAATGACAAAATAAAACACAGTCTGTGTGGAGCGACAACGAGACACAGAGGTTTGTATAGGAATCTGTTGACACCAAACGTTTATCTCTACAAACTAACTCCTAATATTCATGAATACACAGATTAGCCTATAGATAATTCTCACATAAACATACAGCTCCTCTCAGGGCTCTATAGGGATTTTCTTTTTTAAATACGGATTTGGTTCACTCTGACGGCTCTTATCGGTTTGTGATCGGCCATAGCGGGCAGCCGATTTCTGAGAAAAGGATCTAAAACCTCACTGTAGGTCCCTGCTCAGCACCAAACAGCAGACAGACACAGCTATGTTGGGAACATAGTGTTCAGCAGCTAAAGAGATATATTTCCCTCAGGAAATGGTTGATGCCAAGAGAGAATGAATGTTGAACTAAGATCCAGCAGATGGACACAAATACAACCTCTGATAAATTATAATGTCGTTAGTTTGTTGACAAGGACACCAGATAAATGGCGTGTTTCCACTGCCAAGGTTCCAAAATAATCACACTGATGATTTTTGTTTGTAACATTCAGGATTTGTACAGGTTTTTTTTCTTCCTAATCCATCTCCAAAGTTTTGTCACCGTTTTAACAATCCAGCAAACACGTGGACAACTTCGGGTTCGACTTTTTCATACATCGCTGCTCTTTGATTCAGTGCAAGCAATGCCGCTGAAAGGCCCGCGAGGATTTCAGGTAAATATTTTGTTGTCAGACGACCAATTGATCTCCAGCCAGGCAGAAAATGTTTTCTTGTCAAAGAGACCGAGGAGAGTGGAGATGTCGTTTCCAGATGTCTCGGTGGATGAGCGTGAACGGGGAGAAAGCCTGTGCTTTGTTTGACTCCGGTGGGTGAAAGGTGTGACGCAACGTCCACGTCCGATCCTCTTCACATCAAAAGGCAAAGACGTGCTTTCCAGTTTTGAGCAACACCTCTGCTTGGCGAGGCAACAGGTTTTTCTCTCCACTGTCATTTCTTAACATCCCCCTCTTCTCCGTGTGTATGCCTCTTTTGTCTGGGCCTGCTTCATGTCTTTCTTTTGCCTCGGGATGGGGGGGGGGGTTGAATACGAGAAAGGGCAGAAGTCAGCTCAACAACAAACAAACGGGCATGCTCCTACAAATTCCACTTCTTATTACAACTTCCACTTTCCCTCAAAGGATCCATAATAAAGCCTTTCACAGGTCCAGCTCTTCCGACTCTACTGTGTGTGTGTGTGTGTGTGTGTGTGTGTGTGTGTGTGTGTGTGTGTGTGTGTGTGTGTGTGTCGTCCTGTCACACTTCAAAGATCAAAACGGGCAGACATGACAGAATGAGACTGAGGTGCATTCCTCTCAGGTGATGACAGCAATAATCCACAGGCAGTCTGGATGCAGCCAAGCATGGATGACAAGGTTGGAGTGACACACTGACACACACCGGCACACGTTACCTGAAACCCTCCCATTCGCTTCAGGCCCTGCAATGGAAAAAAAATGTGGGTCATGGGTGAAGACTACAAAGTGTGTTTTGCCGCTGTCACACCAGCACCCACACGCACACACACAAACACACACGTACAAATCTCTGCGTCTTTGGCTCTAATCCTCCCTGTCAGACTTTGTGACAATGTGATCGACAGATAGGGGAGGGGGATGTAGCGTTCAATGTTAAGTGGCAGCGTGACAGCAAAATGACAGTCCTTAGGCAACACACACACAGACACGCACACATAAAGAGCAGTGGCAAAACAATAATCACACAATCCCTTCAATGCTCCTTATCCTTTATTGGTAGCATCACACTGGTGTAGTCTGAATCACAGAAAGGGAAGGGAAAAAAACGAAATAAACACACCATTAATTTATTGTGTTTTCCTAATGATTTTATTTCCAGAGAAAATAATGAAGGTTATAACTCAAAAGTAAATTTCTCCCATAAAAAACAAAGATATGAAGTTGAGCGAATAAAGATAAATAAAGTCATAGTCAATCAAGATAATGAAAAGTATGTGAGTACGTCAGGCTTTAGACACTAATTTAAAATGATGAGTCAAAATATTTAGATCATGAGCCAAACTTATGACAAAGTGTCTCATAATTTCCACTTAGTAAGTCAAACCTTCACTTGGTGTAATAAGTTTGAGTTGGTGTCTCATTATCCTGACATCGTACCTCATCTGTTTAAATGTGCAATAACCTTGGCCACCAGGGGTCTCTCAATAAAAACAATGAAAAAAAGACGTTGTAAAGCAGTGTGGGATCATGGGAGTTGTCTTCACCATCATTGTCGATGAAAATATACTCAATCCGAATCAGGAAACGTATTTGAGTTTTGTTCATGTTAGGCAGGAAACAGCATTGAATAATCGAGATCCATTATGAGTGACCAATACAAACAGTGGAAGGAATAAACAGCTGCCTGGCTAACTGGCTAGCAGCGTGTTTGTTCTTCATTATATGTCGTTTGCCGCAGAAACTACAGCAGAGGCGGGCAGAGCCACGAGTAAAGGAAATATGACGCAATTAAAAATGAAACGTTACCTTGAATTAAATAAGTGATTTCTCTGGGTTTAACATTGTTGGAAACATTTTGGATCCTGTTAAGACACAAGAAAATGTAGTAATATAGTTTAGTTAATGCGATATGAAATTATGTGAAAATACGGGACTATCATGCAAAACAAGATTGCTAGCATGCTAAAGCTAGCATCTGTTTTAAGGTTGTTGTGAAAAAAGTGACCATAATACATTGAAATGCTATTAAACTAAGATATTACAATTATTATCTTAATTTTTTTAATCCTTATTAATGGAGAAAATACTACATTTGTGGGTCTCTCTCTCGGCTTGCAGGTGATTTGCAAGGCATTCTGGGTACCCCTAGGTTTGAAGTGAGGGTCTGAAAAATCTCCGTTTATGGAAATTAATATATACGTTTTCAGGCATTGTTAGTATGCATGGGGATGAAAACTGAAACAGAGCCAAAACGCACATGAGGACAGAGATGGTTTTAGTTTGAAAATTCTGTTTTGTATAAGTAACCGTATAATTAGTTTTTTTTCTTCTCATCTGTTTTTTTCTGTGTAGCAGAAACCAACTCCCATACAAACCTCAAATCTTCAAAACAAACAACTTCAAACAACAGCGATTTATTTTGAAGATCACTGTTCTCCTCAACCGACATGCGACTTATTTCCTGGAACCTGTAAATCGACTGGGAACGCAAACACCTTTAACGATTCCAGTTCTGGGAGCCGCTGCTCCCTAATACCTTGACGTACACTCTACACACGGGCTGATGTGCCAGAGGTAACACCCTCGTTTGTCACTCTGTCAGAAAAATGGCGGCGGCACTGGTGCTGGTGGGGATATAAAAGAAGGCTAGATCCCTGGATGGAGCCGCCTGGAACAAACGCTGCCTCTGTTTGAGGGAAGAACACAGGAACGGCTTTGATTTATCAACAGCTAATACGTTTGACAGAATTTAAATTCACAAGATCAGAGGTCAAAACAAGGATACACGGTCGGTAGTTACAGTTTGTGAGGTCAATAGTGAAATAAAGAGGAATGTAAGTGTCCTACTTGCCTTCAATGGGCCTTTTGTCTCTTTCTTTTCTCAGTTATGCATAAAGTGGAAGGGGCATCGTGTATTTCTACTTTATGTTGACTGCTTAATGCTTCTGTGAATCGTCAATAATGAGATTATTGTCTGGACAGAGAAAAAAAAAAAATCAAGAGAGGAACAATTTGAATAGTCAAATAGGAGACACGCACACACACACACAGCACAACCCTCTCTTGTTGTATCTCGCCTCCCCCCTCCGGTCATCGCTTCTCCTCCTGCCAAATCATTCCCACCGAATCCGTTTTGATACGACATCACAGCTCCCCGCAAAGTGAAGATAATCCTTGACATTTTTATCATTCAACCCCCTTTTATTTAGTCTGCGCTCTGCTCTGCCTGTCTTGTTTGCTGATAAAATCTGCCAGCCGATGCAAGCCCCGGCGGATCACACATCAAAAAGGTCCGTTTCCCCCCGGAGGGTGACGGAGTGTCAAAATAATATTCCTCTCTGTGCTCTGGGTGGCAGCCTAATTTAAAAACTTCATTTGATGATTGGAGCCATTTACATGTTGTTGTAAGCTGACTGTAATGACTGGATCGCCTCCTATTCTCATTCACGACATGACAAAATAATTATAATTTTTTTAAAACACACACAATTAGAAATAATACAAATCTGACAGCCATGTGGATGAATATAAGAGCAGATCAAAAACATGTTGGAGATTTTGGCCAGGTTGTGGTGATTAAGTAACTGCAGAAAATCTATGTAGAGTTTATTCTTTTTATATTCAATTAAGAATCAAAAATTGGAAAATATAAAAAGTGACTTCCATTATATTATCAAGTGACATTATCGAAACTGTGTTCGGCCTGTGGCCTGTCTTTCAAAATTATTAGATTTATCATATCAGATTAATAAACAACTTAATAACAAGTAATCTTTTCATTTTCCGGTTTGGGGTTCTCAATTGAATATGGGAAGAACAAATAATACGAACAAAGACAAAAAGAAGGATAAAATTAAGATAATATTTTTTAAACATTTGACAAGAGTTTGTTATAAACAACATGAATCCTCTTTAAAATAAATAAGATGAATCAATATGAATATACATATTGTAATATCACAAGTATTTTGGTTAAATCTGGAAATTGGAAGCACATTTAGTTTTCCACTGGTTTTTCCATTGACCTCACTGCTCTTCATTTTACCATTCGTGATGTGACCATCTTGGTCTTCGTCATTGTAAAATGAGCTAAAACAATGACAGTTATGGGAGAAAGCAGCTCTCTGATTGGCTGGACAGGTCAAAACTTTTTGTCCATAACTTTTCTTTTTTCTCTCTGTCTTCCTGGCAGATATGAACTTATGTAAGTAACAGATGAGATGTATTATAAAGTGGAAATGGTTGGAGCCTTTGATGAAACATTCCTGTCTTTTCACAGCACTGTGCAAATTGCACCATGTTGAACACATGTCAGTGAATGAAGGACTGTGAACTCTGTGACTTATGACACTACTGACATCCTCGGAAATTGACACAACAACACCTCTTTTCGGCTGAATTGTCGATATTTATATATGTTGACCTTGTCTACACTACTGCAGAACTTTTTTTTTAAGAGATAATTTCCTCTCCTTTTTACAAAATATCTCCATCCAGACCAGAACATCAAAACGACTACAAACGAGCATGCCGGACCCGAAGATGGCGATAAAGTCTACATTCGATCCGTCAACACCAGAGAGGAACATTGTGAGCATGCTCAGTGAGCTAATTCTCCTGTCAACCGGTAACTTGTCACCTTTGCTGTAGTTGATTGTAATCGCAAAGTAAGCAGTGATGTTATTGTTTCGAAAACAAATTTTTAAAAATCTGCAGGTTGGAAGGTGTTTGTAAAGATCTTCCTTTTAGTGACTTAAAATGCCGGTTTTGTGTCGATGAGCGGCTCAAACACATAGGAAATAATGTGCTAAATATCCGCATTGGGGCGTGGTCACACAAACGTGAATATATCAGGGGGCAACCTTCACCTCCAGTTCTCTTCCAAGCCGTGCAATCGAGGAGGCGGATAAGTCATTTGCTTCCTTTGGCGTGGCAAATCGCAGCGTGGCTTCGCGTGGAGTTCAATGTTGGTGAACCTGCAATATTCGCTTCACATTTGTGTATGTGTGAACGTGTGGACAGGGCGTGAAACAGACTGTGACAAAACTTTACCGTACAGTGAAAGAAAACAAAAAGATGGAGAGTAAGAGGAAGGCAGAAAAATATAAAAAAAAGCATATGTGACCAAAGATCCTCTCCGAGCTTCAGTTCTGACATTCTAATTTAATGATTCATCTCATCTGTCCATGTTAATACAAAACAGTCTCTTTATTTGAGAAAGTCTCATAGTCTTTTACTGTTGGGCCAACGTTCGGGTCTTTCCTGCAATAAGGCACCAATTTTTCCCAACTGCATCAGTGGAATGAACAGCCCCGTCCAGGCCATGGTTTTGATTTTAACAGCACTGAGCACAAACACTATAAATTCACAGACACAAGAGAGTTTTTTTAATAGGCTCTCAACTTTGCAAAGACAATAACTCTCTCAGTTTTACTTTCTCTCCGTCTGAAATGCCTCCACTGTTTGCTGAGGTAGCTGGCAGCACTCAGTACTCGCTCTGACAAGGTGCTTTGAAATACCAATCACCGAGTTTATACAACAGGGAGGGCTCGTAAATGTGTCGAGTGGGGAAATATACAGCGCCCATACTTCATTTTTTTTTTCAGGTAAGGAAGTAGAGTTATGGCCTCGGCCGTGTGTACACCTTACAGTTGATATAATATACGCTCAGTCTTTTTCTGAAACCCATTTATCATGAGCGCGGTGGAGGAAAGTGCTTTTAGTTGTGTTATCCGTGTGACGATCCCCCGTAACCTCTCGCCAACACCACACACATGTATACACACACACACACACACACACACACACACACACACACACACACACACACACACATATGTGCAAGGATACATGAGACACTGAAAACTCATGCAGGCTGGATGTGGCCAAGCTGTGAGTAATTTACAGCACCATTTGGCAGGAAGTGAATAGAAAACTTGCACCTTTACCCACAAAATAACGTGAGAGTGAGAGTGAAAGTCTTTTTTACCAGATGTGTCAGACTTCTTATTTCAACCCTGCGACCATTTACCTTTCCTGCAGAAGTGACAACTGTAGCTAGAAAGCTAATTGACGAAAGCCTGCTGGACCTTGTTAAGAGTCTTAAATATGCACTTTATTTTACATACAGGATATAAAGCCGAAAGACTCAGAATGTCTTCGACACGACGTTGGTGTCGCATTTGGATGCTCGCTATAGGAAAAACATAATCCAATTCAGAGGTTAGATTTAAGCTGTTGTGTTAGTCGTTTCAAATTATGTTTCGCTGTTATGACAGGAAAGGCCTTGAGGTTGACAACCAAACAGTTTGCCAAGCGTAACACTCTGCAAGGTTTGTGTAGGGTTCACCTATTTAAATTGAAGACTTTTGACTCAGGACCTTTTTAATTTTATATGGAATAAAAATCAATAGCCCATGTTTTTTACAAGTCACACATAATTAATCCTTGAATATAGAATTAATTAAATGAACACAACCTAAGCTCAATTTGTAGTTATTTACCATAGACTTAATATTAAGATGGACGACATGACGGCTCCCCAAAGGTGAGGCCAAAGCGTCACTATAGGCCCCTGCTGGCTGACTGCAGTATAGGTCATGAACCCTGCCCCCTCCATTCAGTGAATGGGACTTGGGCCAAACTAAAAGGTCAAAACTGTCAAATTTAAATGATTTCTGTCATATAAATTGTTCTTATCACAAACATGTATGTGAATGATTAGTCGATCATGTGTATGGTCGGGACCTTGCTTCCGCTGCTCCATCCACCAATCACGACGCCGGCTTCAAATGTGCAAGATGGCAGTGTTTTGGTATCCGGGATATTTTGGCTTCATTTCTGGATAGCAGGAGGAAGTGGAGACGTGTCGTTCAATCCTTACATACAGTCTATGTTACATACTAAATAACACTTTAAAGGTTGTCAGGTTGGTAACTTTTTATCTTATTTGTTGAAATCGTCCCGACAGCCATCAATCAATAAAGTAATCACGGAAAGTTTGGCTTTTAGCAGTGTAGCCTGCTCTTGCTACCTTTCCCAGGATTTCCTAATCTTTTTACAAGTTGTTATTGCCAATGTGCTGAGTGATACTCTGAGGAAAAAAATGCCTGATCAACATCCTATACGAATATGAGCAGCGGAGATGGTGGGGGTGAAGCAGCAGGAGGTGAACGTTGAAAAAAAAAAAAAAAAGTAATCCATACTGATATCCGGCGTAATCTGTATTTATGATTCTGCGGAAAAACTTTGGCTTTATTTCACCCTCTAAAGTTCGTCATACATTTGGAGCTGGAGGGGAAACTGTCCTACTTCAGCAGAAATCTGAGGACAGCGCGGAGAATATTTCACGGCGTGTCAGAGCGCTCCGCACATGGTGAATAATGTTCGACATGACACTGTAATGCTTGTTCAGGTGAAAAACGGTTCCCTCCACAACTTTCTGGGGCAGCGGTAATAATATTCCATGCGAGGGAGGGGATGCATGTGTGAAATATGGCACTACTTCACATTCATGAATTCATCCTGGGGAGATAAATTAGACCCCAGACAATCTAACAGTCTAACTTCCTAAATAGAGCACTCCGTCATCACAAACTAAAAGGAGGTATGGTGGGTGATCAGCAGAATAATTCATGATTCTTTACATTTTGGTGTGGCTTACACATGTTCTCCAGAATTATCCGTGGAACACACCAGTAAATAATCACTATGTACAACAGGAAGACAAAACACTGCTTTAATTTGAAATAATTCCTCATCCTCTCAGCTCTGTGATGTACTGCAATGCAGCCAAACTAGTAACACGAACTGCGTCCTTTATCTTGATCTCCGCCGTCAAATATCACGTGTAACATCAATTAGATTAGGGTGAGGATCATTTGTTTGAAGTTGCATAGCTGATGGGCGCTGATTCACTCGCAGAATAATGGCCTTTTAATTGAGATCTTCCCTCCTTTGTAACATCAAAACCTGACAAGTGCTTTGACAGCAGCTCTTTCTCTCCCCTGCCTCGGTGACTGACAGGCACAGTGCGGTCGCCGCCGTCGCTCTCAGCTTCCTACAGCTGTCACACAACCTGAAACCAGACACCTTTGCCTGCGTGACAAAATTAATGTCCAGCAGAAGTTTGAAATCAAAGCGTTTCTCCCTTTTGAGAAAATGCAGAGTAACTGCAGGGCAGCTTGATTTAAATTCAGGGATGCTGTGCGACATCCATGCTCCCGGGTTTGATTTATTCGTGAAGGCAGAAATACAAATAAAGAAAGCAATCTCATTTACCACCTTCCACTGTTGCCATAGTCTGTTAAACCACAAGTCAAGTGTTATGACAGACTTTGTCTGCTGTGCTGGCATATCTGGAGGGAGAGCAGAGGAGGCGTGTGGTGCGCGCTGAGCGATGACAGATGTGGGACGAACGCTGAAATGCATCTCCACTCTGGAATGGTGTGTTTTGGGCTGGAATGGTTGCAGCTGACCAGTGATTATGCGGCCGTATGCACGCAGGAACACAGCCTATGTTTGGTGTAGTTCACATTTGGGTTTCTAAATGGTGCACGGACCCAGTCCTGACATTTATGAATGAGGGTTGTGCTGAGGGTTAAGTAAATAAAGCCATCAAAATGAGGTGCAGGCGAGGAAGCAAAGAGTTTGCCTTCGTCGCTTTCTCTTGGAATCTTTTCATCCCTCTGTTGCTTGATCTGTTTAAATAACTCATTGGGTTTTCTATCAGAGTAACTTATTGAACAGGGTGAATTAATGCGTGACATAGATCCTGGTTCAGCGCTCTGTTAGAGCTAACTGCTCTCCTTTGATTTTATAGACAGGTTCAGGATCAATGGGAATCCAGTATGAGAGCAATTGACTTCTGTGTCGCCCTCTTTCTCATTATTAACACAGGGAATCTGTAAGAATTACAAAATGGCCCAGAGAGGACGTGTTTAATGTGAGCAGACTTTTTGTTTTATGTTGTAACTATTTCTTTATGAGACATTTTAGTTTTACAAAAAAATATATTTTTGGTAGATCAAACATGTGGTATTGTGTTTCCACAATGTTATCATGATACAAATATTAAGAAGTTATTTCTACCTAAAGATCTTAATGATGCTGAATTGGTACCATAAGTCTGTTCTTATTAATTCTCATTTTTAAATCTTAATAGAAAGCTAGAAAATGTACTCAGTAGAGCACAGACATGTGCTATAGGGGATGTATTCAATCATTTGGGTACATCTACTATAGCGCACTACTGTAGTGTGCAGGCTAATAATTCTGAGCTTTATCAGTGACAGACCAACAGCTTTGTTTATTATTTTCATGCGCAATAAAATTGTAGTATGTGATTTCTTTGATTGTTCAAATTATATCTTCAACTAGAGGGCCGCTCTGAAAGGCTAATTCCCTATCTCACAACATCAGATCAGTGTTTCACATTACTTATTGAGACTGTGGCGACCTGCCATATTCTAAATAGTCTCATTTCTACACTTCTCATAATAACATGGGAGATGTGGTGTTAATTTGGTAACTAGGTGTTTTGCTCCGCTGCTGCAGTATATAGCTGTGTGCAGCGCTATTGTCCATTAAGTTTTTACAGTCCACGCAGTCAGACCTCATAGTTTAAGCTGCAGTTGTGGTCGTACCAGCATGTGGTATCAATGCAGTTCTCTGTCTCTCAAGCAAGAACTTCACTCTCAAGTCTTTGTACGTGTCACTCAGAATCTGTTGCACGTGAAAGCGACCAGCATGCGTGTGCATCTGTACCCCCGCTACCACCATAGATTGAATTCACTCTGTGGGGAACACTTCAAAGATTTGCCCATTTATTTTGATCCGCTCCAAGATTTAATAAACATAACCTCCTTGTCGGAGGTGTATTGAGCTGTACTGGATGCATTTATAATAACTGAATAAAAATGTACCTGATGGTGAAGAAAGTTTGCTTGTCACAATATAAATCACACTTGCACAATACTGTACTATACTGTATATACCTGTACTATACTATACTATAATGTATTTGACTTCATGGTGTAGTTATCAACAGGTTGCCATGTTTGGGGACAAGCTGGTTCCAAACAACCTTGTGGGGTCTATAGACTCGCCCTTGTTGACGCTTATGTAAGCGCAATAATTCCTTATTTAACTTCTTGCATCTGCTCTGTTGACAAGCACAGTTTTCAGTCATTGTTCTGTCACCATGAAAGTTAAGAAACAGTTTGCACGCTCACTTTGCCTGAAGGGAGACAGAGTCACACACACTGCCCAGCTGTCACTAATCATTGCAGGAAATACGGCTATTAAAAGAATCATTCTTGAAGTACTGCTAAAACTAATTACACTAATAAAATGGGGTAAAGGATTATTTTGTTGACAGGATATTGCGATACCTCTCTAGTTTCAGTATAAATCACCAGCACACAGTATTCTTAAAACTTCTTGATTCCTAGTTTTAAGGTTTTTCTAAGCTGCCCTTCCTGTTGTTCCTTCTGCTTGTGAAAATGCCAATGTAGTTCCTCTAATCGTTACCACCAGAATTTTCAATTTCTGCTTTTAGGGGTTTATTGTTTTCCTACATGCTGGTTCGCTTTGACCAAGGACTCAATAAACTCATCTTTATATTTGTGTATTGTGTAAAAAAGACATTTGTTGTTTATAAAAAGCTGTTAACTTTTAGGGTTGTACATTTGCACTTTTACTTCCTCTGTTCAGCAACGTAGAGATAATTAAACGTTCAGTTCCCTGAATGATAAACTGCAATATCACATCAGCAGTCAAAGATAAAATGAATTTCCCCAAATTCAAGCTAATGTCATTGGTATTTCAATTAATCTATTACCAGACACACATTCCATAATATAGAAACCATATTGCGTTGCCTATTAACATTGACCTTTAGCCTCAAAACCAGAGCCATAAATGTGCTCTGCAGTGAACTTTGAACTTCAGCATCTTCCAAAATATCAGCAGACTTCCTGCTACAATGTTTTTATTTACTTGAATCCTAAATCTTTCATAACCTCTCCGATATCATTTGACCAAGACGGACGTTGGCTTCAGATAAATCTTTGGCATAAGTTCTGACAAATGTGTTCAGGTCTGTTTCAAAGAGGAAGGGGTCAATGGTAAATGATTGCTCAGCTACTGCACGAAGTGAAGGCCGCAGGGAGCAATGGAAAGGTTTGTTTAACCCCTCCAGGGTTGTGCAGTCACAATCAGTTTACCTGCAACATTCAAGGAAAAGGGCCACTAGATCTCTAAAATACCCCTAAGAGTGAAAACAAATTTTACCACCATAGAAAGAATAAGAACCAATGTCAGTGTGTATATATTTAATGGATGTTGTGTAATAAATTTGCAGGTGAATCAAAAAGGGCTTTGTCTTAGAATATGATCCAACTGACCAGCATGACACCTGATGATAACGTGGCAGATTTTTTGTGGTTTTGGAAACAATAGATCTTTGATTTCAGACAGTGGTAGACAAATATTGGTTTGTCATTTCTTACATTCATACTTACAACTATTGACTTTGTTTGGCCGAAATGACAATTTGTCACATGTGGATCTCATCAGTTGTGTCTAACTTGAGTTATTAACAGTGTCTCTAGCTCTCTTGTTCTCAAATGAAAGCCCTCTAATCTATTTAGCCTCTTTGAAAGTGAAAGTATCTTTTACTGGATATGTCAGGCTTCTTATTTCCAGCTAGTAGCTGTAACTTATTTTCATTTAAAATATTTCATATAAGCTGCTCTTGCTGGCACATAGCTAATTAACATACAAAGAATATACATTCTCTCTTATGGATACATGATAGTGAGCTTTTTAGATGCTTGGAATAAATAATTAAATTTGTATGTTGTATTTGTTTCCTGTTGGCAAGAAACAGATATGAAAGTAAAAAGCTCATTAAGCTTGGTAGAAATGGTAGGTTACTATTACAAAGGTTATGTTAGTGGGCTATGCTATGTTATGATATAGTCTATGGAGCAGACAAACATATTCCTTAAGATACTTTTCCTCTTGTATTTTAGTTTGAAAAATAATTTAAAATTCGTATTCTTTAAATACGGGTTATTGGTCTTACTCCAGTCCATGCACGCAGCCTCAACTAAATACAAATAATCCTAAATCCATGTGATTTGAGAATATAATAAACTTTTCTTCTCCACAATATGAGGAGGGTAGGAATAACGTTTTACTAAAATATAAAGCTGAAATAAAACTATTACATGCAAAGCAGTTAAAGCAAGAAAATTGTGTGTGTGTGTGTGTGTGTGTGTGTGTGTGTGTGTGTGTGTGTGTGTGTGTGTGTGTGTGTGTGTGTGTGTGTGTGTGTGTGTGTGTGTGTGTGTTTTGGGTACACAGTAGCCAGCAGGCAGCTCTGAGTTTTTGGAATCAGATCCTTCACAAAAAGCCAAATCTGGAGGGGTGTGAAAAAACATCTTTGATGTCAGCTGAAATTTCACTGAACAGCAAAGTACAATCTGATTGCAGGCTGGCATCCTCTGGCAGCCTGATTTCTCTGGATCGTTCCACCCACAGGACATGCAAAATGCATCTGTGCTACTGAGAGAGTGTATATTTTTTTGTGAGTCCACGCTCTTGTCTGTGCGTGAACAAAAGAGCGAACATGATTCAAAGGGAAAGTTTATTAGATGGGTTGGCAGACTTAAATATTATTGATTCTATACATTAAGCGAGTTCTATGCATTAACTGACACGCTGTGAAACAGACTAGTTGATGTTTAAGATTAGAAATTCCAGGGATCAATTTCATATTGTATTATGTATTTGATTCTTTGCGTGGTTTTATTAGATGACTGCTTGTGTTTCACTGTAAGCAGCTGTAAAAGTGTGTCTTTATAGCCTTTCCAAAACCAGAAATACAAGAACAATATTCTTAGAAATCGATAAATGTTGCGTTTGTGTGTTTTCAGTTGTTAACATTAGCATGTCTGGCTAACTAGCTCCCACCACCACAGTGCCATAAACTTCATAGCAAACTGCATATGCAGCACAGACTCCGTTCAGATCCGGTATAACTAGAACCGTCACAGATATCAAGTTCGAATTAATTTGACATGACATGGAATTCATTCGAATAGAATACCCCCATACGCACATGCACGCAATCAGTTTACGTTGAATGTTACGTTGCTCCGCTGGTCTGCTAACAGGTGAGCCCACAGATTTGCATGGTACAGAGATGACAAACAGTCTTTGTCCGTTACTTTGCCATATATATGGCATAAAAAGGGACAGCCCTGGTATTAATGTTCGTCCTGAGTGATCCAGTCACTCGTGGTCAGAGCTAAGTACAGTGTACTTTGCACCCAAAGTCGTCCTCTATGCATCTCTAGATGCGACCCCTCAGAACACATGCGGAGGTAATCTAGAATGCAAGTGGCCACATTCTTTCCCCTGTGTGAACGCAAATGTGTCCTGGGCCACGTGAAGGACCCCTTACTCAGCTGACATCTTCTGACCGCCTACAGTTTCAGTATGAATTGTCTGTTTTGGAATAAAAGACCAAATGCTATAGTGAAGACACAACATATGTACTGATGATATACTGTCTTGCTTTCAGACCAGGTTTAGTCCATCTCTCACATCTTCCATAGTTTTTCTTTGTGTCGCTGCTTTGATTGTGTTTTGAAGAAGAAAAAGGGAACAAGAAGAAACCAGCTTCATATTAAGCAACAGCAGGAAACAATAATCACTCACACAAACTGTGTCACTGCTTGTTAATGACCAACTTCGAGGCAGGACATGCAGTTAAATAGAGGATCCTTTTGTTTATGGTTGCCTCAGTTTTACTCTGTGTTTGACCTTGTTTGGCTTCTCTGTCTCTCTGCTTTACTGAAGCAACACAACCGACACTCACCATGCGTCACTTTGGACAGAAGTTACATATCATGCACCAGGATGTGATGGGGTTATGATTACAGTCATTACAATATGTTTCAATACAACTTTTGAATGAGAGGAGGAACCTTCATAAACTAAAATGATATTTTATCATACTTGTAGCATATAGATAATGTGTTCAAGTTTTTCTGTTGTGAATAAATAACACACGTGTTTTTAAAGTAGTTAATGCAGCGTCTATATATATATCTGTTTCTGTATTATAGTAGCCAGTGCACTGGATAAGTCAGACCACTGCTCCTGGTCTCTCTGTTTTCCTCCCAGCCACACAGGGCTGTCTCCTGTACAGCAGTGCAGACTGTGACCTTGTTTCCTGATGAGATGGCGCTCCCACTCTCAGCTTCTTATCACAAATGGGACATTGATGGATGGCTATGAGTAGCTGTTCTGCTGTTTGGGGCACGAGGTCAAGGCGACAGTTACTTCAACCAAATCTTGTTGTTTTACTTAAGTACTGATTTCATATCTTTAAGAAGGCCTATAACGATTGTAGAAAAGATCATTTTAAAAATAAACAGCATGTTTTGCAGAAACTGTGTTTTTACATAGGTGTTCATTCCTCATCCTTTCTTTCTATTTACATGCGAACCATTGCTTTTGAAGATTAAAGATGCCTCTGGAAGACGTGTACAAATCATCAGCTAATTCACATTATGCAGCCTTTTTGCCCACAGGTAATGAGGGATTAGGGATGATTTCGCACCCTCGATTGAGGCTACAAAGGATTCGCAGAATCAAAGCCCCTCAGACTCTGACTATTTTGGGCTGCTGCTAATAGTTCTTGTCAGCCATAATTTTTAAGTACTTTAACCAATTCATTGTATAATTAGGTTAGCAAAATTAGCTCATTGCAAAGTCAGTCAGCAGGCGGTAATGCAATAAAGTTATTAACATTCCAGATTTATAGAACCATTAATATAGAGCTGATGTGTCTTTATCACATTTTTTCTTCACTGGTAAAAATGGCATTAATTAATAAAAGAAAATAGGCTTGAGTGTGACATGTTCTGTGTATTATCGTTCTCAGTGCAGTAAAAGCCCAAAAACGAATGATCTGCCACTATACATGTCAAATTAAAAGCATTTGAAATTCATAAGTAAGAGATTAAAGAAAATTGTTAATAAGTAGATACTACATGTCTTAATTTAATAATAAAACAACATTCATAAAAGCCTTAAATCTGAACGACAGCTGCTTGTGAATAGTTTTTTCGCCTTTTGACAAGTTCCTAAATTGTCACAGTGAAGATATTTTTCTTCACAACGCAGTGTGGGACACCTTTACAAACAGGTTAGTGAACTTGAGAAGGTTTTTGAATGTAGCATTGAGGAAATATGTGACTTGTCCTGTTTGTTCGTCTGTCGAATACCTTTCTTTCTTTTCGGCTTTGTCCTGTCACTTTCAGTGTAAAGCAGGAAACAACACCCTGCTTTGTATGTGCATGCAATGTGGAAGCAGATTAATGTGAAATAATGTAGGTCGTACAATTTGACATATATAACTACAATATCTGCTCCGCTTTAACCAAATCTTCTGCTGCTTAACTCCACGCACCATGTAGCTGCACATTACACATACTGAATATGGTTTGTTCATTTGATTAACACTAATATGTTGCTAATTCTTATCTGGAGATCCCTGCCCTGTTTAAACGGTAAATTAACACCAAACACAAGCTGTGACATCAATTAAAGAGTTTCTGGAAACGCTACAGAGACTCTGATTCATTGGACACTGCAATGACCTTAAGAAACTCCTTTCAAAAGTAGTGTTTGTTTAAAGAACTCCAAGACTATTCTTACTCAGTATTTTGATATTTTTAGTCACACTAGTGGCATGACCTCAGGGATGGAGATGTCGGTCAGTATACCGGTTTGGTCCAGACCAAAATATCTCAGCAACTGCTGGATAGTTGGCAGTGAAGCTTTTTTCCTTAATCATACCTTACGTTTTGGAACTACAACTCCCATAATTTGGGTGCGTCAAGGGCACAGACGGGAAGTTTACTGTCACATAGAATCTAAGATTTTGTATATCATGCATGTGCGTTCATATTTTGCTGAGTTATGACTCAGGGGACGACAAATTTTCATGCACGCCTGAGAATTTGAAAATCTCTGAGCTATGAATTACAAGCAGCTGGACTAGTAAACACTTTTTAGTGTTTGCCCTGCATCTGCTTGTTGACAACGGAGTGAAGGATGACTTGTGTGACCCGATGACTGATTCTCTCTGCTGACTCACTTTGGTTTCTGCATCGTTACCCTCACAAAAGAGCACGTTTTTTAGTTTTAATAAGGCTCACATCCCAGTCCTCTCACATAATCCCTCTCTGTGAAGTTGTCAGTGGACTGTTGGTTTCTGAGAGTTCCTGCTCATGTCTTAGATCTATGTTTCATGTGATGAAAATGATATAATCCTATAAAAGTGGAGTTTTTCACATATTCATGATTGGGTGGTTTCATTTAGACCACGTTTTAGGTGCACTGCGGGGTCATACGTGAAATATTTTATTTTCAACATCATAAAACTGAACTCTGAGATTGAACCTCATGATTTGTAGTCCACAGATTATTTCCTTTGTAGCTTCTTTGTTACTAAACCCCCAAACTCCTGTAAGGTCGTACTTTTCCTTAGTCATTGTTTACAACATTCTGTGATGTTAAGGTGAGTCCATAGACGCTGAAGAGCCACACTATGCTTCTCATGTGCCTCTGTGTCACAGCCTCACTCGCTAGTTTCTGCCTCCATTTATGTTTATTAGCAGGGTTTACTGATAGGTCAATAGAGCAGCAGAGGGTCAAGATGAGAATGACCTCTGCACGACCAAAAGTGGCAGACTACTGACAGACCCTGTTTGGCCTTAAACAGGCATGAGAGCAAGTAATTACCAGACACAATTTAAAGGAAATATCTAATGTTTGGCATTGGTCATTGAAATATATTTTAAACTCGCCTTTTAATAATGTATTTACCCCAACATATAAGATATGAATCTTCCTTACATTGTTTATTAGCTGCTTTGATATAGTATTGGTACATGTACAGTATATAAGTGATCCTGGCCTTTGTATTGTTTGGTATTGACTGTTTATTGGATCAACCTCAAAATGGTGTGTCAGTGTCAAAGGCCGTATATAAAGATGGATCACGCATCTCCACTTATACAGAAATTATATCTCAGATACAAAAGGTTCTGCTTGGTGACCCTTTCAATTTTGGTGTGGATCCAGATCAGGCTGCGGATCCAGGAATCTTTTTCACTGTCTTACACACTGAAGTTATTTTTCAACAGTTTCTTTGATTTGTCCGAGTATAATTCATAGATCTTGAAGAAAAAAATCTGGCATTTTTAGTCGAGTGATGTCTGTGAGTTTGTGCAATTTCGTGTGGACCCAAATAAAAAGATCTAGTGAATTCAAATGTGTTTGGTTAGGGGACTGTTGGGCCTTGGCAGAGATACACACGCTACTGAATGCCAGTCTAGTTACCAGCTTGTTTTGCTGTCCCCACACGGCCCCAAAAAAGAAAAAAAAAAAACATTCAACCCAGGTTTAGTAAGCAGGCTACATCTTAATAAAATACAAAGTTCCACATGTAAAAGAAAAGTCCTTTTCTGATGAACACGTTTAGAAAAATGTATCATCAGCAGAAAGCAGCGCGTGGGTTATGAGTTGTCATATCAGGTTATAGTATATATATGAAAGGGGTGGGTGTGAGGAGAGCGTGGCTCCGCCTTTTACGCACGTCCTCCCCGCCCATGTGATTATGGATGCGGCCACCCAGCGGACACACTGCGCCTGTTCCTCTGCGGAGTCAGTGAGCTGCTGAGGTCCGGACCGGAGACACGCACTGGGACGTTTGCGCACAAGTCTCAGGACTCTCTGTGAAGTGCTGCCGTTTTAAGTGTCTCTTCAGAAAGGACACAGTGTCCGCTTGTTTTACACGCTGCAGTTCACAAGGTGGATTTTGCCTTTTCCTCTTCATTCTTATTTTGATTTGAAGACAATTAATTGGAGTAGGATCCGTGTGGGAGATGAAGACGCAACGGGACTGAGAGGCTTCTCCGTCCTCCGGGACATTTAAGGACGTCCAGCTTTGTTTTGTTTCCTCTCTGGGACATGTCTGGTGTCTGCGTGGATTACAACAACAACAACAGCAACATTTGAACTCTGTTTATCTTGGACGAACAAGTAGTAGCCTGACGCACGGTCCCCGAAAGAAAAGCGCAGCGCCCTCTCCCCAATGAAATATCTCCCTCCTGGATCAGCTCGTGTCAGTAATCGGATCGTGCTCAGTGAGACCCCCGACAGAAGAGACCCTCGTCCCGGTGCAGTGGTCTCCTTGTTGACCCCTCTGGACCCACTCCGTCAGTCGAAGCGGCTTCCGATCCGAGTCCTCAACATGTTGACTGCGCACACTGGACACTTGCTGCACCCGGAATATTTACAGCCCCTGACGTCCGCACCAGTCAGCATCGAGGTATTTACTGTCTCTCACACCGTGTTGCTACTTTTATCTTTTCCACCTTTGCACCACAGTGCTCCTGAGCTCAGAGATGTGGTGAAAATACACAGAGACAGGTCTTAAAGTCCTGACATCAGTTATGGAAACAGAGGAACAGAAATTTTAATTCCCCAGCAGTAGAGAAATGTCCTGTGTATAAATAGCCTTAAATTAATGACTAACCATTTATGTATTTGATTCCACATTCAATGGTGACCTGAATGGTTAAGTAATTAAATAATCATCTGTTTGGCAAAGCAACAAACAAACTCTTACCATGACTCTTGTGTCATTATCGTAAAAAAGTTATATAAATACTGGTCCTTATAATTATATTAACAATCATAATAACCCAACTCGTAGATCTTAATTATACTTTCTAATTAGCCCTGAAAGTCTATGCATGATCACTTGACTGAAAATGAATAAGCGACTTAGATAATTTGCCTAAATTCGAGGATTTGCTGTTGTTCTATATCATCTATGATGAATAAAAGTAAAAGTATGGTTGCAGCTACAACGTTTATTTTCATGATCACTCATCTACATATGTCGTATCTTGATTGAAAATGTATTTTGTGAAATGTCAAACAAATTGTTGATGTTGTTGTTGGTGGGGTTTTTTAAACCAGAAAACCCATAAACACTCAATTAAAATTGATAAATGACAAGAATGAACACCAAATCCTTTTATTTGAGTAGCTATGATTCGGGAATAATTGTTATTTTTCATATTGTTTGTGCTTAAAAAAGGATTGACTCAATTAATATAGTTGTAAATTATTTAATTGTTGATCGACTAAGCGATTAATTGGCTAATTGTTTCAGCTCTAAGAAGTCATTTGGGGAAATTTTTTGGGCATGTCTTTTAAAAAAAACTATATTCAGAGATTTTACTGTCTTAAATTCTTAATTGGGATAATAATTATTGGATTAATCAATATGGAAAACCATAGTTGCAGACCTTAAGTTTGCAGACCTACATATGACCACAGAGGACTTCTGTTATTTGGTTTGTGGGTTGTTGTGTTTTTTTTGCATGAAAGACCAAATGTCTCTGGACAGAATAAAGTAAAAGAAATTTAACAGCTAATCACATCTATTTTTGTTGTAGCTGGATGCCAAGAAGAGCCCATTGGCCCTGCTGGCGCAGACCTGTTCTCAGATCGGTAAATCAGACCCTCCATCTTCCTCAAAGCTGGGCTCCTCCGGCAGCCAGGGGGACAAGGAGCCCAGCAGCCGCTCGTCCATCTCCATCCTGAAGCTCAGGGAGCGCCGCCCCTCTGTGGAGGACAAATCCAGCTTCAAGCCCTACAACAAAGGAAGCGGGGACTGTCGCAGGGACGGAGTCACCAGCAGCAGCGATAAAGTTGGGTTCAGAGTGCCCAGCAATAATGCTACCACTAATGGAAATTCAACCAGTGGCCTGCAGTCCTACCCTCCCCACTCTGCCTCACCAGGTTCGAGAGCCAGCAGCGGCTCCCCGTCAGGACAAGCTCAGCAACAGCAGCCGCCTCAGAAACAGAGCCAGTCCCCTGGTGGACAGCCCACGTCACACTGTCAGACGCCCAATAGCGAAGCTGCACATGAGCGGGGCAGTCCCTCCAGCACGAGCAGCAGCAATAATAATCCTCCCAAAAAAGACGCTGATGTAAACAAGGCCGGCTCAGAGAGTCCACACCATGCGAACTCCAGCCACGTTCGAGCCAGCACAAACTGCAGTAATGGCAGCTCTGATGGTTCCAACCATGACGGAGGTAAAGCAGAGTCTGCCCAGTCTAACCTCAGCTCTGGACATATTACACCCATTTCCCCTTACAAGACAAGCCAACCACTCTTCCCCCTGCCCTCATCAAACATGGGCTACCATGGATCTGTAGTTGGGGCGTACGCAGGCTACCCGTCTCAGTTTGTTCCTGGGCTGGACCCAACAAAGTCGGGCCTCAGTGTTGGGAGCATGGGCCTCCCAGGAAAGCACCCGAGCTCCAGCCCTCTCACAGGTTCCTCCCCTCCTTCCCTCATGCAGGGTTTATGCAGGGACCCCTACTGTCTAAGCTACCCAAGTATGTCCCATCTCGGCGGAAGCAACTGCAACTCCTGCATCCACGACCCTTCCTCCAGCCTCAAATCAGGCTTCCCGTTGGTGTATCCCTCCCACCCGCTCCACTCCCTCCACCAAAGCTCCCTGTCATCCAGCGCGTCCGCCGCCCTCTCCCATCCACTCTACACGTACGGCTTCATGCTCCCCAACGACCCCCTGCCTCACGCCTGTAACTGGGTCTCAGCTGGGGGGCCATGCGACAAACGCTTCCCCACTTCAGATGAGCTCCTGGCTCATCTCCGCACACACACAGCACTCTCTGTAGGAATGGACAGTAAGCTGCTCTCTGTTTCCTCCTCTGGACCTGCCTCTTGCCACCTTCACCTCCCCCAGCAGAGCAGTCCGGGCTCCATGCACAGCTCCCTATCGCTCAGGGCTCCTCCGAGTCTGGGTTTAGCTCGCTATCACCCCTACAGTAAGGTCCACCTGCCCCCTGGTCCCCCCTCCATCTCCCTGCACTCTCTGCCCAACACAGGCCCGTACTACCCACATTACGCTCTCTACAGTCAAAGACTTGGATCCGCATCTGCACTGGGATACCAGTGATACTCCATCTGCTCAAACATTTTGAGGAATAGTTTGACGATTTGGAAAATGTGCTTATTCGCTTTCTGGTGGAGAGTTGGATGAGAATATAGCTTCTGCAAAAAATAAGGCTACAATCAGCAACCAGTTAGCTTAGCTTAGCACAGACACTGGAAACAGGGGGAAACTGCTAGCCTGCCTTTGTGCAAATGTAGCAAAATCCACCTCTGAGTTCCTCTAAAGCTTAGTATTTAATGTTTTAAGTTTCAATTTTTTTGCATGTAAAAAACAAGTGTATGCATGTAAAAACTACAGTTTGCAGTTTTACCAGGGACCAGTTTTCAGACGACAAGATGGGCTCACACATAGCCCCTCGTAAAATGGCTGCAACTCAATTTTTGTCATTAATGATTAATCTGCAGATTATGTTCTTCATTAATCGACTACTCACTTAGTCTATAAGAGGAAATTTAAAGGAAAAATCAACTACAACAACTAATCTGTAAATCAACTAATTGTTGCTTCTCTAGAGTTAATTTGTTCCCGACTGTAGTGAGCTTTTACCTGCAGACAGAACCTTTGCGCTAAGCTCACCTGCTGTTGCCTGTAGCTTTATATTTAATGTCCAGACTTGACTGTGGTTTCAGTCTGCTCATCTGATCCTCTGCCACAGAACCAATGAGTGTATTTACCAAGATGTCAAAGTATAACTTAGTCAGTACTTTAATGCGGCAAGTTGCTGCTTCTTGTGACTTCAGACTGGATTTAAGTGGAACTAGGATGAAAGACCAAGTCCTGGATTTTGACTTGAGAGCATCTTCACATTTTCTTTACACATTATATCTGAGGTTTGGTATGTCTAATCAGGGCTCTACCCCTAAGGAACAGAGGACACACGTGGCTGTTGCATGTCTGCACATTGCTCGGATACCTTTGCAACAGACTTGACCGCCCCACAGGTGACTCCTTCTGCACCTTGGGCTCGGCAAATTGATGGTTGGACGCTGTGTAATAGCTCCTGGATGTTCAGGGCTCTTGCTGCAAATGACGATGATTAAGAGCAGAAAAATGTCATGCGGCAGGGGGTGGCAATTAGCTGATGTTAGTCTGGCAGCAGTCACCGTCCACCCTGCAAGAGATGCATGTAAGCTCAACACAGCAGACACACGTGACTGTTTATCCAGCCCCACGGTTTCCGATGATTTTCTTTTTGGTTTTTCTCGTGTTTTGTTCCTCCTGAGAAGTTGTATTTATTTAATACCGGGAATCTAGCTTTCATGTTTACCATATAAATCTATTCTCATCTTACAGTCCTCTGAGCAAACATGTGGGAGGCCAGATGACGGGTGTTGAATATATCGTGTCTTAACGCTCCAGAATGAATGTTGAAATCACATCTCTCTCTCTCTCTCTCTCTCTCTCTCTCTCTCTCTCTCTCTCTCTCTCTCTCTCTCTCTCTGTCTCTGTCTCTGTCTCTCTCTCTGTCTCTTTCTCTTTCTCTTTCTCTTTCTCCCTGCAATCCTGAGCTGTTTTCTTTTCTTTATTTTCAAAGCAAATAAAAAAAAAATGAGATGTGATATTTTTTGTAAAAAAAGAAATGGGGCACCCTGTGGTGGCATCCAGTGAAAGCGGAGGTCATATTTTGTTAAATAAATCACACTGAATATGAATTTTCTCTTGTCTTCATTTCTGAGTTTGTCAGTTTTTCACCAGACGGAGGAGTTGGAATCTACAGCAAACATCTGTTGCTTGTCACATATTCAGGGCAGAGGAGCCCACTACTGGCTGTGGTGACACACTGAACTTATACTTTATACATAAAATCATGATGGGAGATGTAGTCATCATCAAGTGGACCAATATCACTAAGTCATTATAATGTATTTATCATTATATTTTAGAACCTATACATTTTCTATAAGATATAAATATGTAGGTGTATATTTATAGGCAAAAAGTTGTGATTTAATATATGTCTGTGTGTGTGTGTGTGTGTATGTGTGTGTGTGTGTTTGTTTTGCAAAGCAAACCAACAAATGAGACAAAAAACAAACATAAATCAGAAATAAAATTAAATAGAAAATGTAAATAAACAAAAACAATGAACAAATAAATGGTATAATACACAGTACGGTATATGATTCACGCTAATAGAGTTGCATTATGACACACTATTTTGTAAATGTTTTTGCTCATAGTTTCATCATCATTTTAAGTGTATTTGTTTTCTCTTTCTCTTTCAATCTAATAATACAGTTCTCAATATGAATTCAATCTTTGTCTATAGGATGTGTGGTTCCTCTTCACCTGTATCTGCTGTATTTAGATCAGATAAATATTTCTTCAGAAAGCTTAGCTCACTACAAAATGTCTTTGAATCTGTCTGAGCTCTTTAACCAGCTCTGGCAGTCAACGTCACTCTACCTTTCGGGGGGGGTAAAGTGTTGAAATAGTGAAAGGAAGACGTAAACGTTTGTCAGTAAACATGTCAGGGAGGTTTTAGCAGTGAGTGGATCTGTACAGCTCTACTCTATTTTTACGGTGAAAGAATCACATGATTGATGACTCGGGGTGTGCTTTACTTCCGCTAATTTTTCACCGTGTCGACAATGAGATTGTAAGCAGACCAGAGGGCTACGGCCCACATTCCTGTGTTCTGCAGTGAAAGCAGCGTCACCTTAAAGTAACAGCATCCTAATGTAATGGATTTAGTGTTATTAAAGAAAAAAACCAATGCAAAGGCAGAATGGAAAAGTCTAATCGAATGTGCGTTAGTGTGCATAATAATTGACATAGTCAGTATACATATTTAAAGAAAGGTAAAGCAAGTTCTGCAAAGAGCATAAATAGAAAAATGAAAATATTCCACAGTGAGTATTACCCCTAAAATAAGGCACAGCAATACGAACCAGCACACTGAGGCAGCCATCCACAGCATCAGGTAAACACACAGTAGGATCATGATAAGCATCAGAGCCAAAGTGCTGCTTCCCCTGTGTGTTCAAGACGAAGCCCTCCTGACAAGTCGCTCGAGTTACCATGGCTACCGCATGATTGGCAGCGGTAATATGCCATTTCCCCGCAACATGACACTACGACACCCTTGGCGAAGTATAGATGACCCACGCTGGTCACTCAGAACTCTGACAAGGGACCCACCGGGGTCAAAACAGCCCGTCCCCGCTGTAACAAGAGAAAGTGCTCCTGTTTCATCGCTCCGAGATGCTGTTGTGGGGTGGCCAATTTCGGCAGGAGGGCACCAGATCCTCTAGGCCCACTCTGGAGGTTTCATGTTGCCAATATGTCCCAGAAACACACACACACACACACACTTAGTTTATTAAGTAGAGGAAATGTGTTTGATGCTTTCCATTCATTCCCGATCAGTTGTTCTGTTTCAGTGTGCTTTTGCTTTTCATGTATTTCAGCTGTGTTCCCTGTGGCAAGGGTTTGAAGTACAGTGTTGAATTTGGATGACAAAATTAAAACTTTAAGTTTAATTAAAGGTTCAGTGTTTGGGATGTAGTGGCATCTAGTGGTGAAGTTGGATATTGCACTCAACTCTATACCTATGGCCCCAGTGACTCCCTCCGAGTGTGTAGAAGGAACCTACGTAGTGGCCTTCAGGTAACATGAAATCATGAAAGATCCTTTCGAGAGCCAGTGTTTGGTTTGTCCATTCTGGGCTCCCGTAGAAACACAGTGGTGCAATATGGGAAACGATAGTGTAGATTCCTAGCTTATGAAAACAAAATCATGGATTTGTGTTTTCTTTCTTAAATTTAGTGAAAGACACCAACATGCCAAGGGACTGTTAAAGAAAATTAGCGTTTTAGTTAAAACTTTCAAATGATGTTAGATAATAGTGTGTTGTAAGTGCTGATTGCTGATAAGTGAATTGAAGTGAACTGTACAAATATTATAAGTGAAAAGAAAAAAGGAAGAAGGTATTTTTTGGTTCAGATTATGGAAGTCAATACATGTTTTTAATGGTAGGGAGCAGTGGAGACTTTTTAAAAAAGTAATTCAATTTTTGTTTTGTTTGTCTTGATTTTACCATCTCTAATTTCACTTATAGCTCGTCATCTGGTATATTATCTATACCATTTAAATATTAATGTTGAAATGGGACTGCATCATTTTAAATACATTTAAATTTCTGTAGTTGTAGTAGAAAATTAGTATAGACATGTATGGTCCCCAGAGGTGAGGATAGGAACACGACTGATGCTGATGGCGCTGACTTCTCTTGTATCATTTGTGAGGTTGACATTTTTGGTTGGGCTAAAATATTTCAAGAACCTCTAAACACTTTGCTATGAAATTTGCTACAAACAATCTTGCTGATGCAGGACTCGCACATCTGATTTGGACACTTTGACCAGAATGCTGTTCATTCACTTTGAATGGGATGACTTCATGATTAAATGCATTGTTGTTCTGTTGCATCACGTTGCTCAGAGCTCAATTTTTTCTCGTGGCAGGAGAGTCACCAGCCAATTAAAACATGTTTAAACCAATTGAATCGGGTTAATGCGAAAGAGGCGTCACAGCCAGCTGGTGACCCTGGTGTGTGCTCATCTGGCTGTGGTGGCATGTTAACATGAAACCTGGCTATGTTGTGTGCCCCCAGCATGAAACTGTTGTTGTCGTTATGACGATCACACCAGCACGCCCAGTGTTTAGGCGTTAACGCAACACATTGGAATGAGTCAGGCTCCACTGTGGAACCTCTGGTGATATTTCATTCAGGTCAAAGTTTTCATTAGTCCAGTTCTTTGGTTTATTATTTTGTTTTTTTTATATCTGTAAAACTAATGACATTCCCATTCAACTTGACTGCACTTTGTGTTTAGAGCTTATTAGCATATGTTCAACTAAGATGGTTGAAATGGTGACTTTTGTTCCTGTCCTTCCCCTCACCTGAATACTTTTTCGACAGTCCCTAAGTCATTCTTATAGCTGCTATCTGTTATTTCTTTCTTTTTAGTACTTAATTATATCCTTCATTTGTTTCTGGTCTCTTCCCCCACAACCCTCTGGAGTTAAGCTGACTCATCATTCATGATTTATCCAACAAAACTTTCCCACCTTCCTTTGTGTTACTGTCTGAGGCCAAAAGAGCAGTAGTTAAGGGGTTGGAGGTTACTCATCCACTCTTCCCACCCACATTCTCTTCAAGTCAACCAGGGGATTCATCCTTCACATTACAACTCGTGGTTACCACAGCCCCCTTTTTATATAGCACTCTAAATTACAGCCAGAGTGTGGCGGACATATTTCACTGTAATATATAAAAAGGCTGTGGGTATTGGTCTTGGAGGTGAGGGCTGACTGCCTGGTTGGTCTGAGTGAGTCCTGGATGCGGCTTGACAGCTCCGGTGATTAATGGTGACAGACTGCGGGGCCGCTCCTTCATTACATGACAAGTCTTTAATCTCTCTATCAGCGTAAACCAGCTCAAAGAGGCCGGATAAATAAGAGGGTGGAATCAAGTGAGGTTTGAGGGAAAAGACAACCAAGGATCTTATTTTCCAGTGGCCACTTTGCGCTGTGGAGAAGTTTAGTGTTTTTGGACTCGTTCCTTTTGTCCTCAGAGGCAGTAAAATTGTTTCTTGCATTAAAACCATTAAGCGAAGTCACAAATTATGAACATCTGCCCGGCTCTCTCTGAATTGTCTGTGAGTTACAGATCGTGGACCGCTTCCCAGAAATGGACTCCTCTGCTTTCGTTTTGTCTCCCCTCCAACTTTATCACTTCATCCATCATCCCACTATAAGGGCTTTTCAAGTGGTCCAAAAATAAAGAGGACACAGATGTCAGCCATGCTATACTGATGTTTCTAAACCGCCATAAACCCATCACTTACATCCACCCACAGGCCGAGGGGAGAAATGTTGAAAATGCACTTTTTCTCGCTTGCAGAAAAAACACTCCACAAAACCACTGTCAAACTGAGCTGATCCACTACAGCGCACATATCTTAAATTACACACAAAGCAATAGATTAACCTGCACTTGAGCAGGTATTTCTGTTTCTAAAAAGGGAACTTGGGAGATCTATCCCACGTCTCTTTCCTCGTGTCTGTTGGAAAAGAAATGTCGACAGGGGGAGTTTAGCGGTGTACAAAAGGGCAAACGCAATTATGGTTTTGCTGCTAATATGCATGGCCCCAGCTGGTTTTGATCTGGCAGCGATCTCAGGCTCTTCTAGCTCAGTTGTCAACTCTCATGCATCACAGGCCCGATGCTTAGCGGAAAAACGTGCTTTGGCAGCAACCTAGCAGAGGCCTGGAGGCCAGCGGGCGCTGGTGGGTTAGCCACATGCAGGGGGGTGACACCATCCTCTCCCTTTTCCGCATCTGGATCCTCATGGTCACATTTTCTCATTGGTCGTGGTTTTTCACCCTCTTCATGAATGTAACCGGCTGTAATTGGCCGGCGTGACCCTGAGCAGACGCCACGCCACAGACTTGGGAGGTCAGAAAAGGGCTCCAAAATACGCACACAGGGATGGCAACAGAACGAGAGAGGGAGAGAGAGGGAGAGAGAGGGAGCATGCAGCAGAATGAGATGCTTGCATGGAAATAAGCAGACGTGATTACTCAAATACAGTCATTAAGGAGGAAATGTTGTTTTTCAAGCTGTCAGGATGATTAATGACGGAGAGCAAATCCACTCAAATTCTGTTGTTTAGTCTAACCACCAGACCTGATCTCTGCCACTAACTCAGATCAGACAGGATGTGTTTGTTCAACAGTGTGTGTGTGTGTGTGTGTGTGCGCGTGTGTGTGTGTGTGTGTGTGTATGTGTGTGTTGTGTTGAATCAGTAAAGAAAAAAATGTTGAAAGCTTTAAAAAGGTTATGGGGGAAAGATGGAGAATGTGTTATAGAACAAGAAAAGAACAGCATGAGTATTTCAGCATGAAATGTTTTATTTTAGTCGCGATATTAAACATTTGTAGCTATAAAGTGTACATAGATAAGACCCTTTACAAAACTACTACTAAAACAAACTTTATGGAGCTAACGTTAGCTTAAAGTCAGCTACATGTTTACAGCTGATAACATCAGATGGTTCAATCTATGGACCGTCTTCTTGAAGCAAGAATCCTGCTGTTCTCTATTTCTGTCTTCTATACTTCTTGAACTCTGAAACCAAGGAGCCAAAACAAACTATGGGGCACCCATGCTGGTGATCTAACAGCCACCCTAGATGCGGAGGCTCGAGCGCTCCTGTATCGGCTACAGGCTCCGTTCTGACCCAGTCAATTGCTGCTGTCTTCCCTGCTTTCCGTCCCCATTTCACACTATCTATACAGACAGAATGCCCCAAAAAATCAACAAATCTTCTAAGAGTCAACATGAAAACAAGGAGACTTCCTGCAGCAGCTGCAGGTTTGGTTCCGGCACTGATCTTTGCTCTGTGTCTTCACCGCTTTCTCTTTGCACTCATTATCCTACCAATAAATTTCAACAAAATCTCAAAAGAAAAAAATGTAAGTCTGCCCCATTCTCACTGTGCCAGAATGAAAAGGTTTAACAACAGTACCTAAGATATGGCTGAGTGAGTCACTTTCAAAACTAATATATTTATCTGCCCCATGTTCGGCTAATGATGAAAACTGTTTCCTGTAATTTGAAAGATGTCAGTTTCTTATGAAAGGAATTCTCAGATATGTTTCTTTCATGTGCACCACATTCGCTGTGAACACATTTTCTGCGGCAGTAGTCACCTGTTCTACAGTGTAAGTGTCAACACGTTTCTAGAAAATTAGCTGTCTTTGTGAGTTTTCCAGCCCACACGTTGCCAAAGTCCTCAGAAACTCCAGATGTTCCCCAAATCACGCTGGAAGGCCGATAAGGAATCCGCTTTCAACAGATGTCTTGTGCCTGGACGCGTGATTTAGTAGCTGTGAATGATGAAACAGTGTTTCAGTGTCTCGCAGCCCCACTGGCTTTCATCATTATGTGCAAGCAGCTGCGGGTCTGGGTGATGTGATGTCAGCGGCTGGGAACGAAGAGCGAGATGGCACATCAGCTCTTCTCATTTTTGTGTCTTTGGGTATTTGGACGTGGAGGGCAGCGTCTCTGTTTGCTGAAGCGTGACACACAAATACGGGAATGTGGAGATGAAGCACAAATGAGGTCGAGTTTCAACGATTATTTTCAGCGTAAAAATTCATTCATCTCCTTTAAAAGTAGTTTGACAAAATAATCCTCACTCAATGTCCACTTACTAGCTTTTTCCAGACCTGGGATCATGGGAAAAAGCTGGAAAATTGACCTAGAGTTTAAATTGTTTTGTAAAACTATTTTCATTCATCAAAATACCAGAATTTCCCCAAATTTTCATTTAATTTACTTTTTTTCATATATTAACAGTTACAAAATAATGAAAACTGCACGTCAAGTTCCCAGAGACTTAAATTTGAGTATACATACAAACGTATTACATTTACAGAGAGAAAGGCACCACATCATCACTTGTGCAAAGCTGGGACCTATTTAAATTTGTAGAACAAAGGACTATTAAAAATATTTAATTATTGATTATTCATTTCCTGACTCTGGGTCCAAATATGCGAAATGGCAGAGCTAGTATCCAGGATATTTTTGACTTTATTTTTGGATAGTGTGGGAAAGTGGAGACGTGTTGTTCATCTTTATATCCATGGTTTTACCCTATGATGTTTTACCCTGATGATGATGACGACAGTAACGATGATGACGACAATGATGATGACGATGAAGACAATTACGACGATGATGATGACGACAACAGTGCTGATGATGAAGGTGATGACGACAACAGTGATGATGATGATGGTGATGACGACAACAGTGATGATGATGATGATGATGATGATGATGATGATGATGATGATGATGATGATGATGATTTTGGCTCTAGATGAAAAATCAGGGGATTGCCCAATTTACTACAATCCACCCAAAGAGAAACATGAATGTCAAATGTCAACCTCATGGTGGCAGTATAGTGCGAAAGTCAGGGAATCTCCATTAATATATATCATGTGGGAACCATGAATGTCTATAAAAACCTTCATGAGAATCCCCTCAGTCCTGTCGCTGATTAGATAGTTTGGTCTGAAAACAAGCAATGACAACCGCCTGACACCGCAAGCCCTGCAGCCATGTTGAAAACGAGGCCCGAAATTGCGTTGTGGGTCAAATGAAAAGTAAAAAGCGGTGAATGCAGTGTTCCAGTGATAAGAGGAGTCAGGATGAAGGGTGTTGCATTCGGTCAGGATAGTAGGAGGAGGAGGAGGAGGACAGCACAGATGACTGACACAAACAGTGAGGGAGTTGGATAGATGAGAGCCACAGGCGTCAGGAGCGGGGGGGACGCAGGGTCAACACATCGCCATGTGCATTGAGTGTGGTCCGGCAGCTGTATGCATGGGGGAGCCTTGGCCTCCTGCTCTGCATGTCAGGGGCCATGATTAATGACCTGCAGGCCTGACTCTGCAGCACCACCACCACCCCCCTCCTACAGTGAAGTCAGTGCAGCCACTACTCGTTTAACTAATGGACAAAGCCACGGACAGACAGACGTGCACGGGAGACGACGGCTCGCACACACGAACGCAGGCAGACGCCAAATTAAAGCCGTTTCCCTCGAACAAAATCACACATTTTCCTTTTCCCAGGTAATTACAGGGCGGGAGCGAGGATTTCTTGGATTACTGTGTGTGTGCACGGCTGTGTGCGTCTGTGCAGTGTCGAGGCCGAGGAGGTGCCCCGTGCCTCTGTACTGGTTCCCAGCTTGTCAGGCAGCTGTCGAGGAGTGATTTATGACCACCAGACTCCAACCTGTCTTCACTGCCAGTTCAGTATTGTTACAACTGACAGCTAATGAGGCCAGACATGCTTTCAAGCAGAGCACTTAACAGGACTTCAATCTTCCCCCGTCACAAATACCATTTTTGCACTCGCTCGCTTGCTCTCTCTCCCTCTCTCAAACACACACACACACACACACACACACACACACACACACACACACACACACACACACACACACATACCCCCCCTCTCTCACCCAGCTTCTCCCCCGGCCTCCCCCCCTTTTTTCTCTATGCCTTCCTTGTTCTCTGTCTTTCTGTGGTGGAATATCTGACAGGCACTGAAAGGGCTTCTGCCTACAGACGGAGATGTTTCTCAGAAGGCAAAGGCAGCAGAAAGAGTCCCACTCTTTCACACACACAAACACACACACACACACACACGTTTACTGGCAGTGGGCATCCGCTAATGCTTGATGTAATCTAATCATCAACTCTTTGTACCAGGTTTCAAGGAGCAGCTACAGAATAATGCTTATTTAGATTCTTGCTGAGTTAGAAGAGATGATTGATGTCATTCTTATGTCTGTGTGCAAAATATGAAGCGAGAAGATTAGCTTAGCTTAGCATAACTACGGAAAACACAAGGAAGAAGTTAGCCTGGCACCTCAAAATGAATGCAACGTTTTACTCCACCGCAGGAGTAACTGCACTAGTATTTATTTGACAACTATAGTTTCTTTACAAGTTAAACATTTTAATCGAATGGTTTTGTTTCCAGATAATTTCCTGGATAATTTTCCTGGAGAGAACGATATAATGTAGTTGTAATTACAGGTGGTAATGGTTGTTACACTCCCAGCTATTTCAAAATGTTAAGCTAGCACAACATGTGTAGTAGGTGAGCAATAAAATGTGAAACATATCTACAAACAAACAATATACATGCAATTCAGTCATTAATAATAATAATAATAATAAAGTTTCCAATTCCAAAAATAAATTAGTAATGTATTAATTTCTGTCATGGAAATCCATATGAATGTCAATGATAAATTCCAAGTACAATTTTATGAACTAGCCCACACGCATTACCCACTTAATTCAATTTCCTGATAATTTCCTAGAATGGCTTTTCTGTAATTAGTTATTATAATTTCCTTGAAAGAACTTCTTTCAAGTAATTTTTCACTGGAACGTTATTTAACATTACAATTTTTCTGCTATTATGTTCAGCTTAGATGGATAAATGTCAAGTGTTCCAAATGAATAGTGTGTCAATTATTATCTGTTTAATTAGTAACAAATATGGTTCTTACCAGGAAATGTTTTTAAAGTGGTGATGAAGGAAAATGTTATCAGTTATCAATGTTCTCATGAAACTTGAGATTTATCAGATGTTGAACTATTTCTGCCCAGTAGTTTAAAGGCTGTTAATTTAAACTTGCTTTTTGCTATGTATCACTATCAAACAGAGGTCACAGTTCGACATTTGTATCGGAGAAAGTCATGTAACTACATATTTTAGTTGGTGAATGACGGAACAATGAAAATACGTTTTATATATTACAGCAAATCAACCCTGATCACATTTATTTGAAGACGTGAACCAGTAAACAGACATGATCTCCGTGTCTCCCCGCTCTCCTTCTCTATGAATAATCCAGTATCAGTGTAAAATCCCTCACAGAGCTTCCCCATCTTTAACCCCTCGCTCCCTGTCGGCCATGATTAATGACAGGCTAACTAGTTGCTGGCTCACAGTCGCTGGCTGTGCCTTTGTCTCCAGGACACTTAATGAACTCTGACAAGTCTTCTGCAAACCTCTGGACTAATGTTTTCATTAACTGAGTCGACAGCGCCTCCTGGGGGTTGGAGAACAGAAGTGGAGACAGCAACAGATCCTGCTGGAAGGCCAATGAGGTTGTTTGTCATGTGATGTTTCCAGGCAGATAACTCCAGTCAAACTTCCCTTCATGTTCAACATCTTCTGAAGTTATTATAGAAAAATATGTATAATACAGATGTTAAACCGTTAACCAGCAGATGATCCAAACAATGTCTAAACCCATATAACTTTGTTTTAAAGGCTATTGATTGAAAGTCTCCACAGTGGATGAATTTTGCTGAGTTGTGTTTGATTAGATGATCGACACATCTTGAAAATTTACAGTGGTGCTGCCATTAAAAAAAAACATGCCTTAAAGAGTGTTGGAAATAAAGAAAGGAAGGGGGAAAACTGTTGTAAAATACTGAATGCTTGACGTTTTGAAATAATATAAATACCAATGTGTGATACATTGCTTCAAGTAGCCCCAAAAAATCCCAGGACTAAATTCAGATGTGAACAGGGAATTTATTTTAGGTACTTAACTATTTCAATTGACATTATATTCTTCTTTATTCTACATTTCCTGTTACTTTCAAATGTTACTTTCTCTAATACTTGAATTATACTATATTTGTATTCCACCACAGTTAGAAGTTACTTTTTAAGATTTAACTTTAAGTACTATATTATTATTATTATTTTTAATTTAAAAGATCTAAATTTACCACTTCAACCAGCTGTAGCATTAAAATGCTTCTTATCCATCTATACAGCAGTAATATCAATCATTTTCATTATATAGTATAATATAAAACTTGACTAGGGCCATTCTGCTGCATAATCAGTATTTTTACTCACATGCTGCCAGTGATGCAGGAAGTAAAAATGTAAGTAAAAGTCATACATTAAAAATATTATCAGTAAAATTACTTTTAGGTATTCAAGTATCACACTTGTTTTGTAGAAGATTTGCCCCTAAAAATCGTAAAGTGAAATGTAACTAGTTCCTATACGTGGTACAAAACATTAATACAATACAATATTTCTAACTGGGCTGTAGTAAGGTAAAGGTGTAGTGTAGCAGAGAGAACACAGTACTTCAGTAAATGTACTAAGTTACTTTCCACTACTGCTCCTTGCTGACTATACTTTGTGTTTTGACAGTGTGATACTGTCTGCTTCTTCCATCGTTTCCAGGGTCACCTGAGGGTAAAATCCAGACTGTATATAAATCTCACCTGAAATGTACTCACAATAAATCCTTTACACTCTGCTGCCCCCTGCTGGGCGTCTCTCTAAAATGCCCTCTGCTGTAATAGAAATAGTAACAAAGTTGTTCATGATTCCAGGGTCCATGAGTTTTAAAGAAGTAGACCAGCAGCTTTAGTGCTAAACTGAGTGAACCTGACACCGGCTCATTTCTGCTTTCTACGGTGGAGAGGTTTTTACGCACATATTTTACGCACAATCCAACCTTGTAATAGCTGTGTGTGTTTTGGATATTACGTTTCCCCTCTTGACCTGTTCTATAACCGGGAATTACTTTCATCACTGAACACTTTGCAGCATGATTGAAGCTCCAGCAGAGGTCGGCTCCTTCCCTCTTCTTCTTCCTGATGTTGTTCCCTGGTGCGCCCTCCCCCTTTTCCCGGCTCCTCCTCTGTCTCCCTCGGGCTCGTCGACGAGCGATTCCCAAACTTTCCGTGTTCCAGCTTCCTGGAGCTCTTGTGTTCTTTCCTTCTGTGGAGCAGGGTGGCCCAGTGGTGACCGATGCTGGAACCCGTGCAATATAAATGAAGTGTGCAACAGATGGTAGAGATGACCGAGCCGGCGGACAGACCTCTGACCCCGTTATCCACTCCCGAGCAACTCCTCAACAGGGACTCCCGGGGGAATCGGTGAGTGTGGGTGAGATGGAGAGGAAGGGCCTGGCCTGCTGTCCCGCCACAGAGGAGGCCACACAGGCCTAATGCATTGTGGTTGTTGGCATGGATCTTATTTTAAGGGCCGTGCTGATAGATTAATGGATGAATGTGATGTGTACGTGGCACTGGATAGAACCAGACAGGCTTTATTTGCATTTAGAGAAATCCAGGCAAAACCTTTCCCATGAAGTTTTAGTAATGCACGCTACTCTGCTTTGGCTGTTGCATGGAGAGCTGTGTGGGGTTTCGTTTCACTCCACTCCTGCAAAAATTGGATGTGTCACAACAAGTTGGACAATGTGTGTGTGTGAGTGTGTTTTCAAGGTGAGTCATTGCAGGAGGAGAAGAGAAGAGAACAGTGTTTGTGTTGAAATGTGTCCAGGGCTGAGGTGGAGAATGGAGGAGAGAGGTGGAGAGGAAGGTTACCTACAGACCTCCAGCTGTGTGTGGACGCAGAGTCAGACCCCTCAGAGAGCAAGAGGAAACCAGCCAGCCTGAGGTGCAGCAGGTTATATTGTCCTCTGTGGAATATCATATAATATACTGCTAACACTTGACTCAACAACGCTGTTGAGGAGCAGTGAAGTTCTGACACAGTATAATGTTGTGGTCAGATGGTATAATGGCTTTTCTAAGTGTTTATCAATGTGCAATATTAGTCAGCAATCACAATTTCTCCTAAATATCTGTGTTCTACTATATTCTCATTCATTCTGCTTAAACACCAGCCTTGACTCTTTATGAGGCTTATCAGTGTAGGGCAATACTACTGCTGCTGCTGCTGCTACTTCTAATACTACTACTACTAATACTACTAATACTACTTATAATGATAATAATGTGCCTGTCAAGACACTGGAGGATCCTTACAGATACAACAACAATCTGAAAACAGCAAAATGTCAGGACATCATCAAAACAATATGCAATAAACACAATACATAGACTAATCTGCTTGGTAAATACATTATATTTTTTTATCTGTGTTATAAACAATTATTAAAAGTTCCCTGCTCATAAATGTGAAATAGCAGGGTGGAAGTCAAGTGTTACCAGTTAATCTGATAAACCCAGTATAACCAAAAGGACCTGTTGATAAATCTTTTGGTCTATTGACAGAAAATTTATATAATATAGATCTTTTAAGGTAAAAAGTCTGAAATATTTTCATTCCAGCTTCTCCAATGTGAGCATTTCCTGCTTTTCTCTGTTTTATAATAATATAATATTATATAAATTAAAATGTCTTCTTTGATATTGGATTAATTAGGATATTGGTCTATTAATTAGGATTTTGAATTGTTGGATAGACAAAAAACTATGTAGTCACTGTGACTTCACCAAACATTGAATCAATCTGTTGAGAAATCAGCAGATTAGTTGTTAGGTGCACGCCTTATGTAAAAACTAAATATTTGTATGTGCAAAGAGAAACTGGATTCACTGCAGATTATTGAATGTAACTTCTAATTAAACCTCAACTCTCTGAAGTATTACTTGAGTTGCTTAGACATAAAAACACATTGCATCATTCAGTTCAATTCAAAAACTTAATTCATACAAAGGGAAACAAGCGAGTTTGCAGACAAAAGTGAACACATGACATTCAATTTAGACACACATCAAAAACAATCTAAAATACCAATGTGACAGAGAGAGAAAGAGTTGAAGTAAATGTTTGGAATCTAATGGAATCCTTGCACATATTATTACACGTCTGTACACACAGGGTAAAGTGACCATTCCATCAGACTTCCTCTGATTTGTTTTACAATCAGGTGACTTCAAGCAAATTCCTCAAGGCATCGGCTCATAGAGAAAATCATGTGTTACTGTGAGGTCACTGAGAATCTCATGTTTTCACTGCTGAGGACTCATTCAGGATTAGCTGTGTGTGCGGGTTTTGTGTTTTGTCAATAGTTCACACACACGCACACACACACACACACACACACACACACACACACACACACACACACACACACACCCTTTGCAAACTGCTCTTATCTCTTTGATAGCAGATAGATCAAAAAGTGCAATTTAAACATTATTATACCATCAAATAACCCAAACTAAATAAATATCTACAGATGTTGGTCTTAGGATCCTCTCAGAATGACATCAGGTGTAGTTTTTCACCTTCTAACTGCAGCACAACTCTATAATCCCTCATAACTACTTGATACCTGCATGACTGAAGAGCTGTCTACAGATTCTGCTGTTGCTGTGTAAGCGGCTCTTGTATAACCACAGGTGACTCGTGCAGAGTCACATGAAGGACGTGTGATTGTAGAGTCTGTGTGGATCAGTAGAAGCAAGTGTTCGTGTGTTATCCTGAGCTGTGACTCCTCTGAAGCCGTTGCTGTTAGAGTTGCTGCTGCATGTCGTCCTCAGCTGTTTCTATGCTATACTTAACCCCAAACACTGACCTTTTATTTGCCAGAGTGAAACCTGTGGAGCAGCTTTCACCAATGCTGAGCACGAGCGACTTGGAAACCAAGTTTGAAAGGAAGAAATCGCCGCCCATTCAGGTAGGGACATGAATTTTCACCAAACATTGATGGATTTTTACACATTTTTGCAAAAATCGTACAAATAAAATGTCTTTATTTTCAGTTATCGAAGACAAATACCCACTATCACAAATTATTCAAGGACGTCAGCAAAGATGAGTTGCTCAAACAAAGTAGGTGTGAGATGAAACATTTACCTTGATGTGAAAAGCACAGAAATCTGATTAGATTCGGTCAGATTGCTAATCTTAACGTGAGGTTGTGCGTGTGTCGACAGGTTACACGTGTGCCTTGCAGAAAGACATGTTATATCAGGGCAAAATGTTTGTCTCTGATAACTGGATCTGCTTCCACTCCAAAGTCTTTGGCAGAGACACCAAGGTACGAATTAGAAAAGTCATTTGTCTCCAGCACCAGCTCATGTTGCATGTGGCTGAATTCTCTCACTGTGACAATTACCTGAGATTAAAAATCCTATTTTCTCCAGATCTCAATCCCAGCGATGTCTGTGACATTCATCAAAAAAACCAAAACCGCATTATTAGTGCCAAACGCCCTTGTGATTGAAACTACAAGTGACCAGGTAAGAGGACTGTGGAGACTATCAGTTTCAATCCCATTTGACATAAACAGGAAAGTGATTGTAAACTTCTGTTTTCCCAGCATGTGTTTGTGTCCTTCCTGTCTCGAAACACCACCTACAAACTGCTCAAATCCATCTGCATTCATCCCGAGGTAAGTGACATCTAATATAAAACACTCCTTCATCGTAATGGGACTCAGTATCTTCTCATTAGAGCTTGGATGAAAGTAAACATGGCGACTGAATCGGAGAAGCCTTCAACAGCGAAATGAGACAACTCTGTGCTCGTCTCAGAAATTAGATGAGATTAACTCAAAATACTGAAAGAACAAAGTTGTAACATAATGATGATAACATTGCAAAAATAAAGTTATAATATTACGGGAATAAAGTTGTAATATCACAAGAATGACGTTGTAATATTATGAGCTTTAAGTCCTAATATTGCGAGAATGAAGTCATAATATTACAAGTATAAAGTTGTATAAGTACGATGATAAAGTTGTATTACTACGAGTATAAAGTCGTATTATTACAAATATAAAGTTATAACATTAAGAGAATGTATTAATATCACGAGAATACAAACGTAATATTATCAAAATAAAGTTGTAATATTACCAGAATAAATTATGACTTTTTCTCGTATTATTTCAGCTTCATTCTCAAAATCTCAGAATTCTTTTTATCATCAGTGTGTCTCCAATACTCCGTCATACTCTATCTCAAGCAAATGAAAACCATAAAAAAAAAATACACAGTGAAAATGAACATAATAAATCCATTGAGTGCTGCTATAAAAGGGTGAGATCTGATTGTATTGTAAATCAAGACCTTCACCAGGGCTATTCAGCTTCAATAGCAAGTGGGCCATAAAGAAAAATCACTATGGGTTTATGGGCCACACAGAATAACTAGTGACTGGCACTTTAATCTGGTATCAGGTAACATGAGGTGTTTTCTGACAGGTCCATACCCACACATTCTTATGGGCCATAGAAATATTCAAAAGAAATATTCAAAAGGTTTAAAAGGTCCTTCACATCTACAGCAGGACTCTAGTGCCCAACTGTGCACTAACAGCAAAGGTAGCAAGTCAGTGATCAGCACAGTCAAATATTTACTCAGGATTTATTGGAGAGAAAAAGAAACAGCTAAGAGACGAGTGAATATTGCACGTACATTCCCCCTACAGCTATTTCCTAGTAGCTAATAATTTGTCAGTGGTGTGTTTACGGCTTCTTTATTACTTAACCTTGTTATTAAAAAAGAACACATTTTTATTTTCTTCATGAATAGCAAAACAACAAATGTTCAATATATTGATTTTGCACTTAAATCAGTCTTTAAACCTTAAAGAAATAATGTGACATTTATTGTGATAATTATTGGTAACAACTGATGTGATTATTTTATTCTTGATATCATTTTGGGCCATATCACCAAGTTGTATATTCTGCACACTGAAATGTGTTCCCTGTGGCTGCAGGTGGAAAAGACTTGTAACAGCCCCGTCCCGTCTTCCTGTGAAAACAGCTTCAGAGTCAGCAGCTCGTCGTCTCTTCCGCTGGTCAGTCAGGGGTCTGTCCGTCCATTTTACTGGAATGTTTTCACTGGACATATTCATTGTACATGAGAAGATTGTTTTTAAAGTTTCCATTGTGATATAAGATCTATAGAAATGCCCTGCTCTCGTGTTATACAATAGCCTCTCAGTATGTGGCGTCCATTTTACTGTATGGTTTTTCCTGCAGGACTTTTCCAGAGACTTCTCTGACCTGGATGGGGTGGTGCAGCAGCGACGACAGGAGATGATGGAGAGCAGCAGCTCCGGTTCTCAAACTCCAGATTATGACAAAATAACTGGTGTGTGTGCTTCATTCTCAGCCCTCTGTGTAAACGCACCACCTTTACAAAGCTGCTATTTACTTAACCATAATCTACTATGCACATTTCGTTTTTCTGCTCTATGAATGTGCTCAGGGTGTCCGCTGTCGCTGTGGCTTCAGCCAAAGTGAAATTTGAGCCACGGAGGCTTCGCTTTTTGTTATTGTGAAGACAGTTGACACGGAAAACAGCGACGACCCCATTGAATAATAAATTAAATCCTCCGCTTATTGTTTCTGCCGTTCATGATAAGTAGCCAGCCTTTTCCTTCTCACACAGGGAACATGTTGATGTTTCAGGATGTTTGGGACTGTTAATATTTACTCTGGCTCGAGGTAGGCGGCTGCAGTCATGAGTTCCCCTCTGTTTACTTGAGCAGATTTCAGCGGCCTCCCAGGCTCATTTCTGAGTGCGGTGAAGAGCGGAGAGGTTTCAGTCCACGCAGACATTCACCTTCAGACCCCAGGCCAAAAACACAGACCTCCACTCAACAACGGTACTTTAACAACTGGATGTGTCTGAGTCAAAGGAAGCTTTGTTTCTGCCTCTGTAGTCATGAGTTTTACTTTTCACCAGAAGGAATTCAGTATCAACAGAAATATCGAGAATAATGAATATATGAATCATTCACTTTTTATGTATGTTTAAAGAAGTGCTTTGACTTTATGGTAAATAATATTTATTAGCTTTTTTAGCTTAGCTTAGCATCAGGACTGTGGTGGTAAAAAGCCTGTTGATTGGCCACTTTGCACGTAATTGGCCAAATTGCATATAGATGTATTGAGATCAGATACATGTACCATGTAAACAGAAATGTTCTGCTGACTATTTACATTAAATAGGCAAAATATCCATTTGAAATATTCAAATATTTTTTACCGTACAGTAACTGAAAATATCCCCATAAAAATACATATTTGTATTCACTAAATCCAGATCATTATCTAAATCTGCACCACTACATATGCCAGATTTTTTTTTTTAAGATGTAAAAAAATTTCCCCTTTTCACAATGATGTAAAAGTGAAAAAAGTCCTGGATATGCCCCCTTACTCAAATCCTCTCAAAAGGTTCACATGTCCCACCCTTCCAAGTTTCAAGAAAATCAGGTCAGAAGTTTTTTAGTAATCCTGCTAACACTCAAACAGCAGGGGGTGATATGTTTTGAGACAGAGAAAGTTCCCAAAATGTGCACTTTTCTTTATTGTTGCACCCAATAAAATTGTTTCTAAAATGTAAAATGCAGTTTTAGTATATCTACTAAATCTATTTTCCTCTGTTTTTTCTTTTCGATTTATAGGGTCAGCCAAGCCAACCCAACGAGTAGTCACGCTCAATGACAAATCCTCTCAGCCCAAGTCGTTACAGGCCATCCTCCTAATCTATTTGGTGTTGTGAGTGGCCTTTCATTATGTGGAATATGAGAAGCCCGGTTTGTCTGACAGGACAATTGTTAGACTTCCATTTCCATAACTTGGGGGCGTGTCAGCGGTTGTTCTGTGAGAAATGTCAGAGTTTGAATGTTCATCTCTTTCTCTCTGTGTTTGTGTGTGTGAGCAGAGTTACTGTTCTCGTCTTGTCCTCCTGTTACATGGCTTTCAAGATTGTGGCTCTCGAGCATCGTTTGAACTCCTTGGTTTCCATTGGGGAACACATCAGAAACGAGTAAGAGCTTGACCCACCGAAGATTTCAGTGTAGAGCGTTGTTCTCCAGACATCAGATTATATCACGTTCCCAAATGCACTCACACTGCTTCATTTCATCTGGTTAGTGCAACCCCACACATTGTTTGGTCTGTGATTTAGTGCAAATCTATTCGCAGAAATGCAGTGAGCCACAGGTCCCAGGATCAAGTGAATGCTGAGGTCTATGGAGAACTGTCCACCAACCTGTTCAAGCTAGAAAAGGTTTGTCCGATTTGCACTCGAACATCTTTGATATTTTATGATCAGAAAATCCTTAATTGTATTTGTAGATTTCCATAAATGTGATTGGACCATTGAGTCAAAGTAGGTGTGATCTCTGACTAAAAAGTCAATGACTGACGAACAAAGCGTTGATCGCTATCAAACATGGCTATTCACAGAAATGTGATTTGGCAAACTCTCAATCAGATAAGATAAGATAAGCTAATCAGCTGCTGGTGGTAGCTTCATATTTAGCATACAGATAAGAGTGTGGCATCCACCTTCTCATCTAACTCAGCAAGAAAGTTGTATTTATGGACGTCTCCATAGTATTTAAGAGTAATTTAATATGGTGTTAATATAAATGTATATTTTTTTCATCCTAGATTCAAAGAAACCTGCGGAAGCTACTTGAAGAGACTTGAAGAAGACTGTTGTCTGTTGGTCTGCACAGAGGCTTTATCTTTTATTAGACGTGATGGGCAAACTCATAGACTGTATATTAAGATGAACGTGTTTCCACTTCCTCTCTCTATCCAAAGTATCTCAGATACAAAATCTGCCATCTTGCGCATTTGGAGCAAGAGTCTGAAGGTTAGTGATCAGGGAATGGAGCCGTGGTAACGAGGTCCCGCTGATACACGCGCTCAACCAATCACAAGTCAGCCTCAGCTTCACCACATTTAAAAGCATCAAATAACTTAACTAAAACCAAACATGTGAAAAGAACTACCTTCTTTGACTTTTAAGATTGACCCATATCACATCCACTAACATGGAGGAGGCAGGGTTTATGATCTATACTGCAGTCAGCCATCAGGTGGCGATCTACCTGCTTTGGCTTCACTATTGGGGAGCAGTCATGTCATCCATCTTCATACACAGCAACCACAGGCTGACCTCTGTAGATCAGATTAGGCAGTAGATCTGATGCCAAAGCCCGGACAGCTCATTCAGAAAGTTTTCTCAAACTGGTGTGAACGTCATCTTAAATTGTGCAATATCTTTCCCTTTCCACTCAGGACTATTTTATGCTAGAGGTGAAAAGCGTGTTAGTGTGTGCCAGTGTTAGTGAAGTGACATTTTGAAGCCTATGTGTAGCACTTATGTGAGCGCTTTGATTTTACATTTCACAAGAGTAGGATTTAGTTTTTAAGAGGGTATCTGGGTGTAAAGGTCGTATATGACTGGTTTTACAAACATTTCAGAAAAGGTCAACTTGTGCTGTTTTAATGTTCTTTAGTTTTAACCTTGTTGCCAATAAATTATATTTATGTTATTTGATGAGTGTTTGTTTATCTTTTAATAACATTCATGGCCATTAGTGTATTTTACATTTACATTGTGTGGTATTTGGAACCTGAAATTCACTGTCACTGTAAAAGGTTTAAATATTTTATGCAAATAGAGCAGATTTTCAGATTGTAAATATGGATTTTTTTACTCAAACTATTAACACTGATTGTTAATGGCCAGCTCTGTATTCATTACAAAATACAGGTTTATTCGTTTACATGATTGCCGTCAATCACTCCCGTAGCGAAGAGGCTCAACTCTGGAGGTGTGAGAACCGTTTGTTTTACATGTAGATCCCAGATAGTGCCTTGCTACATCACATGACAAATACACAGAGCTGAAATAAATAGCTCTTATACACCGCTTTTTAATACAAAGAAGGGCCCTGTTAGTTTTCAAAGCCAACTTTATTGTCAATTCTGCCATATGTACAGGACATAGACATTACATTACATTACATTACAAAAAACTAAAAAAGGTGAAATTACAACAAAAAAGGACAACTTAGTTAACATCAATTAACATTTACAATGGAGGAATGAAGGATTATGACCCATTCTTTAATGGGTGAAATGTTATTAATAACAATAATAATTATAATACAAGATGCACTTCTGCCAAATTGTGGAGAAAGAAATTATCTGATCATGATCCAGAACATAAAAGTTAATCACGGTCACTCTCTCACGTGATGTAACTCGTGAGTTCAGCAGCAGAAATAATTCAGAAGGCTGCACTAACACTTTGTCATCATGCGGCAGGACATTGACTCGGACACACTGCACAACACAATCAATCAATCAATCAAATGTTATTTGTATAGCCTGTAATGGCAGATTTTGCATTTGTGTAATGTTTAATAGAAGAACAGATATGTATTTAGAAGAAGTAGATAACAAATGTGTTTTCTGTGACTTAACTACGGAAGTTGCAGAAGGAAGTGTTTATGGCCCCCACATGTGTGTCTTAGCAAATGCTTCACTGCAGGGGTGTTACTTAGTGTGTCTGATAGAGATGGGTGAGGGGAACTCTGCATTGTATACAGGACTGGGGTCTTTTGATGTTGTAAATGAAGATAGAGGATCTCTGAGACAGATTGTCTCACACCAGAGGTCACACCAGGGGTCTGGGACGGAGATCTGAGACAGGAACTCTGCCCAACCTGGTCAGACATCAAGAGGCTGAAGAATACCTTTTGGCTCCTCGCAGGGAGGGGCTTCTGATTGTATAAGTGAAGTGATTCTCCTATGCTCTGTGCTCATTCTATACACGTTACACTAGGTGGCTGTGTGGGGTGAGCCCACCTGCAGGTGTTAGAATTGAACTTTCCGAGAGACAATGTTATGTGTGTATTATTATACAATAGAGTATCATTATTAAACAGAAACTGCCACCACAAGCCCAATTCACAAATCCCAATTTGTCTCATAGGGCTTAAGAAGGTGCGACATCATCTGTCATTAACCATCAACAGCAGTAAGGAAAACCAGCCCGAAAAAAAACAGGGGGGAAATTGTCTGATATAGATGAAGGGAGCAACACTGACGATTGAAATAGAGAAGTTATCCACGATCCAGCATCACAATCTCTGAGGAGAGGAGCCACCAGAGACAAACAAGAGTTAGAATGACACTCACTATTGGGTACATACCTTTGCCAAGGAGATATGCACCCAATTTAAATTTAATCAAGCCACACCAAATTCCATACACCAATAGATACCAGTAAAAGTGTGCTTGGTTTCTTTCAGAAAGATAATTGCATTAATTAATGAGAAATTGACAAATATTTTGCAAATGTTATTTCTTGCAATGGAAAACAAGAAAAAAAGACCTGTATCTACCCCATAATTTCATCCACCTAAAAGGGGTTCTTAAGTGGTAAAGTAGTTTTTACGTAATCCTCAAATAGATGCACAAGCAACCTCCCAACTAGAAGAGGCTGCAGCAAAGTGAGAGAAAAGCTTCACTAATGAAAAATCAAACAGTTTGTTGAAATCAGTGGATCACAGCCTTGAAGTATTTACTGCAAGTTATTTTAATTCAATACTTTGCAGAAAATTAGATTAAATTAATTAAATTATTTCAGTAAATACTTTTTTTCTTAATTAGATATTTTGATGACTATATTTGATTTACATTTGAAATAATAATGTTATGAATAATAACTAAATATTATATAATGTTATTAATGCTATTTAATTATATGTTTAAAAGTCTTTAAAACTCACTAACTGAATGCACCTGTTCTCTCCCCACTGGGAAGAGACAAATCTAATATAATAATAATAAATAACAACACAGTGGAATGTTAGTCAGCTTTCCCTTGAATGCCAGCGAGCACGGTGTGTCGCAGCTCGCTCTTCCTAGCTCTACTGGAGGTGCTAGCGAGGGGCTACTAGCGCTATCTGAAGATGACACACTCGGGCTCGGAGACCGCAGGACATTAAACGCTGTACAGCCTTTCAGATCCATTGTGTGGAGACATAGCACAGAAGCATTTATAATTAAAGCCCTCAAAAAGCCAATTCATTTGCCTGAAAAATAATTATAATAACAAGATAAATGAAAAAAAAAAAAAATATTAAACTTCAAAGAAATAATGAAAAAGAAAAAATAAATAAATATATATATATATATATATATATATATATATTATTATTATAATAATAATAATTGTTTAGATGACACTCATCTCAATTTGAAGTTGATCTGATGAAAGCCCTGGGACAAGTTCGTCAAAGTAAAAATGTGAAAAATGGCCAAAATGGCCACTAAATGCAAAATGGCGGGCTTCCTGTTGCTTTTTTCAAAGTGCACCTCTAGACTTTTTTGTTTGTCTGGTCATGATACACCTGTGTATCGATTTTTGTGAAGATCGGTCAATGTGAACGCGTTCCAGGGGGCGGGGGGCGCTGTTGAGCCATTTTGCCACGCCCATTTAAAATTACTCCATAATACGTAAATTTTCACCACTTTCTAATTTTCTGCAAACTTTGGTAACTATTTGAGCATGTTAAAGCCCTCAAAAAGCCAATTCATTTGCCTGAAAAAAATAAAAAAAAATAATCCTTACAATTTCAATAGGGCCTCCCACTGTCTCCTACTGTTCGGTGCTCGGGTCCTAATTAATAGTCGAATCCTTATTATTATCTCTCTACTAACACTATATGTGCAGTATTACTTCCATATCACTTACTGCTATCATCATGGTCATTACAACCTTCTATAGCCCACAATACTATGCTTTAGCATAAGTTTACTGTTTTAAGTAACTTATTTTTATTTCATTTTTACATAGTGATGTTAAAGTAACCTGGGATCTGATCTGACATATGAACTCATCAGCACCTCTCATATAACACAGTGTACTACAGTGTGTAAACATGCAAACAGAAGCAGGAGCATTAAAAACAAAGTGTGTATTTGTGAACCTGTAAACCGAAGCTTCATTGTGCTCTCACAAACAAAGCCCCCGCCCACTCCTCAATTTTGAACCAATGAGATCCACGCCTCCACAGCTCGTCTGCCTATCAACCGGCGCTCAGCCCCCCTGCATGACGTAACACCCAGTCTGAAAGTGCAATGGCGATATTGGACAATAACAGCCGTCGCTTTCGGGGACCACATCTCTATTATGTGGCTGAGGCTGGAGCAAACACCGTCAGCGGGCTGCAGACGCGCGTGTAACATCCCGCACGGTGCGCGAGCGGCAACGTGCCACCGGGAGACGTGATTCCACGGCCCGTGCACGCGATGACGGCTTAGACCCAAACCGCTGGTAAGTGTGAACTCCCGGTGATGGAGATGGAAACTGCTTCTGCAGACGCTTCCCCAGCAAATGGTCCCCGGCAGGCTGGAGGTTTGGAAGGGGCGTGGCGGCGCTGGGTACCACTTCTGACTCCAGGATGCTGATAGCTTAGCAACAAGGAAGAAGGAGCAGGAGGCTGGAGACAATGGATGTGCGGGTTGTCAGCAGCGTTACTGGGTAGGCTTGGATGTGTATTGTTGGACTAGAGAGCGAGGCAGCCGGTGATCATCACCATCATCATCAGTTTGTGCCAAGTCAACCACAGGGAGCCATGAATGTGGGAATGTAAACAAAGGGTGTGGGCCTGTCAGCTGGCCTGTGAAGAACCAGGATCACAGCAGGAGGAGGTTTTACACCCATGGTACAGTCATGTCTGATGGGTGACAGCGTGTTTAAAAGGCTGGACGCTGCTGTCAGAGGCACCAACTGCTGCCTGGAGGACCCCAACTATTATATTCTATATATTATTTACATCCACTTTAACCTTCACTAGTTCCAGCATCTGAATGACTGCTTTTCTGTGACAGTAAACTGAACATCGTAAGCTTTTGGATTCAGTATCCTTGGGTTTTGACTCTATGATCAATTTAATCAAGAGAATAATCTGCCGATATGATCGATGGTGAAAGCAATCGTTAGTTGTGGCCCCACCGAGGTGTAAAAGCCGCCACATGCTCCATGACAAATGTTGGTGAGTAAACTAACTTGTAGTGCTGACATATATTCAGCTGATCATACTCTACTTATAGCAAATATTTACACACGTTCAATATGAAACTTTATTATTTATATATATGATGTAATGTCATTAATGGCCTGGGCGTTTATTGTTTGACTGGAGAGCGAGGCAGCCGGTGATCGGGGCGGTGATTAAAAGGTTGGACGCTGCTGTCAGAGGCACCAACAGCTGCCTGGAGGACCCCAACTATTATATTATATAGTTCACTAGTTCCAGCCTCTACATTACTGCTTTTCTGTGACAGTAAACTCAGCAACATTAGCTTCTGGGCTGTTGATCGGATAAAAACAAGCAATTGGGTGCACATAACTTGACTTTAAAAAAAAAAGTTGTTTTCCTCAATGTTATGACATTTTATAGACCGAACGATAAACTGTTTGATCGAGAAAATGATCTGCTGGTATAATTGATTAAAGCAATCATTAGTTCCTGCAGAAGTTTAAACGCTATCTCATGTTTCATAACAAAGAGCAAAGTACTTGTTCACATAAATGACAACAAAAATAAGAAACATGATACATATGGACACTTGTTATTGCATCACATAATATATATTGATTATCATTCCCTTTAACATTTATGGTTAGGCATGGTATTGTTTGAATAGACTTAGGGGCTAACAGGTTTATTTGACTCTATTTCTGTCTACAGACTTTGATCAATGAGACATTTGCATCACTGAAATAGAAAATCTGCTGAGTCAGGCCCTCAGTTCTCCATCCTGTAGACTCGTCTTGTGAAGGGACCATGTCTCAAAATAGAGTTAAACCTTTTCATTCATAGTTGTAGTAGTTTGTTGTACAACAGTATTCACTTCTACTCCACCACATTCATTTGATTGCTTTAGTTACTAGTTACTGTACAGATTCATATTATTCATAAAAAAATATAGTGGACAGATCAAATATGATGTGTTACTACAGAAAAGTTGTACTGTGGTATAAAAAGTACTTAAATATTGATCCACTTGTACACATGAATGCATCAATTACTAAAATTCAATTATATTTTAAAAAAAATTCCTCAGAAATAGGTGAGTACTTTTACTTGTTCTCCTTAAAGTACATTTTAATGCTAATACTTTTATTGAAATTTAAATACACAACTTAAATTTGTGTTTCTACACCTCGGTATTGCCACTGTACCTGAGTAAAAGTTCTGAAAACATTTGCCACCACTGGAAACACTTTATAAAAGGAACCTTATTACATATTTTAACATTTGTACACAGACATGTGGCAAATCAAAGGAAAAACCTGAATAAATGAGTAGAGAAACCTAATGGATACGTACATTACATGGCACAGTCACGCTGTTAATTCATCCAATTATGCTCTGTGGCATTTTCCCCAAAAGTAACTACATAAGACCTATTTTCCCCTCAGGACATAGGTATCCTGTTAGTTTTTGTATTGATGTTGAAACTGTATTGCTGACTCTTAAGGCTTTACACAACTATGCCACTATGTACATCATGAATTTACTAGCTATGACCCTGGGTGCAATCTCAGATCAGCTAAAAGTCGTCTTCTTTCGTGAAGCACTTAGTGACTTTGATAAATAGCCTTTGTAACATTGTAAGAGGTGTGATACAAACAAATCTTGTGCATTAGTGTATGGACAAAACACGAAGAGCTGCTCCTCCTAAGGTGAAGAAGACTGTCAGTGCAGCACATGATCAGACTTTGGAAAGATGTGTGGAAAACAGGGATTTGGTCAGATGAGCTGTGATGATGCTGTTGGGCCATTGTGCTGACATGGTTTGAGTTCACTTGTCCTGCTTAGTTTCAAAATGGTTTGAATCTTATTGCCTACACTGCCCATTTCAACCCAATAAAAAAATTAATGTAATTAATTGGGTGTGGGCTTTACACACATTGCATCCAATCGTATACAATGTTTGTTTGTCCATTTTCCTTACAGAATTACTGCCAAATTGCTTAGAACTGGAATTCTTGAAACTTACAACTAAATACAATTTCGTAACTTTTTTCAGGAACGTTTTCAATTAGCTGAAAAATACAGAATCCGTGAAAAACAGCATTAGCAAAATATTCACTACAGCTAATTTCTTACCCAGCACTTCTCTAACTGCTGTATCAAAATTAAATAATGTCTTTAAAGTGTCCTGTACCCTTGACATTGTTTCCCAGGTGCGACGTGTGAACAGACACCATGGCCGCACAGGAACCGTCCCCTCCTTCGTCCATGGAGAGCAACAAGCCCGGCTTCCCCAAGAAGATCCTGGGCAACAAGCTGGAGGACAAGCACCTGTGCAACTGCTGCCACAACATACTGCGACGACCGTTTCAGGCCCAGTGTGGACACCGTTTCTGCTCCTACTGCTTCAACAGGACAGTCAGGTGAGGAGCTGCCCAAGTGTAATGTCGACAAGAGATTTGAGAGAGAGGACTAAACAACTGAAAGCTACTCGAGCTGTCGAGTTGAGATTGACCTGAGACTGAAGGGTCATCTTGTTAGACCCTTCCCTCTACATTCAAAATAATAACTGGTACATTAGCATTTTCAATTTTTTACCACATGAAAAACATCTAAATTATTTTACTCTAAATTTAGCACCTGAAGAATTAACTAGAAAAAAAGAACTAGAAAAATATGTATGAATAAGGTTCATTGCTACTTCTGAGTAAAATGTTGCCCTCAGAAATGTCATTAAAGTGATATAAGGTGTTACTGCTATTTGTTAAACTGCTATTGTACTGATTTGATTCAAAAATGTATTTCCCTCTGACATCTGGAGGGAAAGAAGTATAAACTTGAAGAACTTACTTCAGTACAGCACTGGAGTAAATGTACTTAGTTCCTTTCCACCATTTGTTACCTGATGTTTTTAATTTGTTGTATATCAGTACATGTTGTTGTTTTATTGCAGTAATGGACCCCAGAAGTGCAGTGCCTGCATTAAAGAGGATATTTTTGAGGACCCTACGTCCATTTTGAAACAAGGATGTGTGAGTATAAACATATTTTTATCCATCACAGTAAAGTATCATCTTTACTAATTAGATTCATAATAATTGTGCCTTGAATGCTCCAGTAGTATTTTAATCAAAAAACAAATTTATAAGATCAAATCTTTTTTATTTATTGTCAATAAGATGTGAGAAAGTTTGTGGTCAGAGCTTCCAGAGCTCTGCAGATGTTCTGTTTTAATCAAACAAGAATCTTAAACCCAATTCTTCAGTTTATTATCACATTAAGAAAAGCATGATATCCTCAAAACTGAAAAACTGGAGTTGGAGAAGCTTGTAAATGTACTTGCATCATTGTTTAATTTGAATTAACTAATCATTTCAGCTCTATTGTCAATATGCATTCAAATTATGATTTTTAAATATGTTTTAAAAACAAAGTTGAATTATTCTTTACTGTAAATCAAGGGGAAAAAGTCAAATTAAAAAAAAAACGTGAAAAACAAAATGAGACAAAACAAATCAACAAATTGACCAATTAAAAATGCATTTAGGTATTAACAGTTTATATATATTTTTGGACGGAAAATTTGTTACATAAGCCTTTTAATTTATCACGTGGAGCGTTTCTCAGACCTGCTGTGGTTTTTCAGCTGCTCACTGACGTTATGTTCCTCTACTGCTGCTCTAAGACGACAATTTCCTGTCAGGAAACTCAGACACTAATAAAGAAGCACATGCGCGGACAAACAAAGAGGCTTTCATTTCGATGCAGACTCAGACACAGCTATTTCTATATATAATCATTTCAGATGTTTGTCACTTCAGTCCCACTGGTGACGAGACCTTTGTCAGGTTGAAATCTATGAATGATGCAGAGCCTGATTTCATCATGGTCTCACTGTAGCTTTTCATCATACATAACCCCTGGTAGAAAAAAATATGAAGTACCAGTATAATCATGTAAAAATACTCTATTACACGTGAAAGCCCTGCATTCAAAATCTCTTGATTAGAGCCAGAATTATTATCAACAAAATGTACAGGAAGTGACTGAAGTAGGTGGTAGTCCTGGTTTTTTTAAAACATCTGCTGTAACTAATGTAATAATAATAATAATAATAATAACTTGAATTTATATAAAGCCTTTCAAGAGACCCAAGGACACTTTACATGTGTCAGTAGGGACAGAAAGAGAAAAGAGGCCTGAGTGAACAAAAATGCATGTGATGTAATCTGATCGTTATGCATCAGTGTTTGAGCAGCATGTTACTGTTGTAGGTGCTCAAGGTGAAGCTAGTTTTATAGACTTCAATGTTCAAAGGTTCAAAGTGTTTTTCATACATACAGGAATTCTTTCTTTGCCTTCCACTATGAATACCGTGTTTGTGAAGGATCTGTGTGTTGAGGTAGTCAAGGGTTGTGTCAGGGCCAGTGAGTATTTGAGTATTTGTATAGTTTTGCATAGTGCTCCTCCTTTCAACCTTTCAAATGGTCACAAGATCAATCTGAAGTGGCTGTGAGAAAAGAAAAGAAAGTTCTGGAACAGGACTTTGCATTCTTTTTTTCCCTAATATTTGCTTTTGAAATTGATTTATTTACCTCTCTGGTTATCAAACCATGAATGAAATGTCAGTAAATGTTGTGGAATAAAAAGTAAAATATTTCCCTCTGATATATAAAGTACGCGTAACTTAAAACTGTAATAATATAAAGTACTTCAGTAACAATAGTAAAGTATAATTCATCAATGTACCTCTCTTTGAGCCCCTAATGTCCAAACAGTTCCAGGTACTAAGAGGCCACAGGAACTAAACCAGGAAACTGAACTAGGTGTTTGTGTTTCCAGCACATCATAGGAGCAGGAACATTTTTATTTTGCCTCTTTACATCTGTTCACCTTCAACTACAGTTATTATCTTATTAACATTGTGCAAAGTGGAAGAAAAGTGTTTGTAACAGTGGATGAGAATGAACTGCTCTGTGCTGCTTCATAGCTACGATCTCGTCTCACACTCCTGCAGCCATAGTTCTGATGTTGAAGTCTGGTTTATCAGATAAATAATAATAATTCATACAAAAGCTCATGAAGGACAAATGTTGGTGCTCACGATTCTTGCTTTTTTCAATTCACTCCTAAACTCACTATTAAACTTCTGAAGTAAAGAAAAATAATCAAATACAATTTCAATCCACACATTTCCTCAACATAAATAATCAATATGATGGAAACGGGGATGGAAATGGAAACATTGCACAGACACAGTATGACACCTGTTTGTTTTCTCTTGCTTTTTCAGGCTTTTCCTGACAACGCTGTTCGAAGGGAAGTTGAGAACCTATCAGCTGTTTGTATCAATGAAAGTTGCACTTGGAAAGGCAGCATAAAAGAGTATGAGGTGAGACGACCTTAGACGGAATTTCATGACTTTCTTATGCCTGAACATTTTACTTTGATAGGGAGGTGATCCTTTGTTACCTCGGCCAGGGATGTTTTTGTTTTCTCCGTCTCTTAGTAGCAGGATTACCACAACACTTGGTGGAAGGATGTCTTATGGGTCAGGAAAGAACCAATACAAAGTTTGTGCAGATCAGAATAAATGGGCAGATCCAGGAGTTTTGTTTCACTTTCTCCCATGCAACAGATTCAGAGTGACAGGTACACAGACTCAGGAGAGAACTGCATTGCATGCGACTTATACGCACACAACTGCAGCTGAAACTAGGAGGTCTGACTGTGGACAGACCCTCACTATGAAACTTTGGCAGGACGATTTAGAATATGAGGCGCTGCAACAGTCTAGATTATTAATGGGAAACACTGCTCCGACATGACGAGATGGGACATAAGGGGAGGCATATGCTTTCAGTGTCCCTCTAGTTTTAACTGTTTCTAGATGGATACAAATGTGCTGTTTTTCCTGTTGCCTCTGAGCTAAATGTTGAGCTTATGGGCTTCACCTTGCTGTGATGGTATGTGGATGTTCTGCAGACAGTATAGTCAGAAGTGGCCAAACTGTAAAGTCTGCCACAACAGCTCATCCTCAGCTCTCCTTCCTTCAGCTGAACCACGAGGGGAAGTGTGAGTTCATGATCATCCCCTGCCCGTCCTGCAAAGAACGAATCCGCTTCAACGAACAGGAGCGCCATAACGAGCGAGAGTGCCCGGAGAGGACGCTCAACTGCAAATACTGCAAGGAGCCATTTCACTTCAAAAACATCAAGGTTAGAAATTATTTATTTGGATTTAAGAAGCTCGTGTCATGTCTTAGTACATCACAGCAGCTCCTCTTTTTTTTTTCTTTTTCCAGGCACATGATGAGATCTGTCCCAAGTACCCGATGATCTGTGAAGGCTGCGCCAAGAAGAAAATACCCAGAGAGAAGGTGAGTCAACTCTGTTAAGCTCATGTAGACAAGAGAGAAACATTTCGTTGCAAAAAAGGGTCAGAGTCTCATGTAGCTGCAGCACTTATCTCCAGTTTCAAGATGACACTCAGTCACAGAGACACAAGTGAAAAATACAGACTGAAAAACCTAGAAGGTTTTATAAATATCTTCTTCCTGCTGTTCTGGATAAATTTCCATAGTTCTTTAAGACTTTGCTAAAAATATTTAGTGCATTAAAATGTGTGTTTTCTCCACTGCACAATAAAAAATAATAACCATGTTTTCCACTTATGATTCTGCTTTCCATCCAGGTATCAGATTTATTTTATTTTCACATGCAGTTTAAAACCGTATAAAACAAGATAGAAATAGAAATTAAACAGATTAATGAGGGACCTGCTTATATATAATTATATTAACTCAAGAATAAAAAGATAAATGAAAAGAAAGCGTTCATTACATCAGCACATAATAAACATAATAAATCAAGTAACAAAACAAAAGCATTAGTAATAATCAGGAACTAATCAGACATAAATTAAATTTGAATCATGACTCAAAATTGCAGCAGACACAATATGTTTTCATTCAGATAGTTTGAAAAGTCTTTTAGGAAAATGGAAATATCTTTTAAAAAAGTTGTTTATTGACCTGCTGGGTTGTTGAAATGTTACTAGTTATATGTTTTCTATAGAATCTGATGCTTTGCCGTCTTTTTCACTAATGTCCTTTTGTTTGTTTTTGTGTTTTTTCCCAGTATGTGGACCATATTAAGTTCTGCAGCAAATTCAGAACTCCGTGTCGATTTCATGTTGTGGGATGTGACATTTCTGTAAGTAACTGCATTATTCAATATAATATAATATCAATAATATTTTTATATATATCTTTACACATGCGTTCATTTTAAGGATTGTATGAAAATTATAAATTTTGGTAAGAGGGGGTTAGAAAGTTTTTTAAAAAAAAATTATTTGAGGGATAAGCAATTGTATCACATTATTTTTTGATTTTCAACACTGCTCTTTGGAAGATGTGTGGAAGAAACATCTCCAACATGCAGGGCGGCAACTGATCATTAGTTTGATCATATGATATAATGATGATAATAATATAAAGGCATTTAAACTACTGTATTTACTGTATATGAGACCAGAAAGCAGGTAAGACACAATGATGTGTGATGGATTTATTCTCAGAGAATAAAATAAAGTGCAGTGAGATTCAAGAGGCTTTAAAGATAGAGGTAGAGGCCTGTATATACACATTATAAGTGCAGACATAATTATGGCTGTGTCTTCTGTCTGTTGACTTGCCAAAGTCAAGCAGGATTTGTTTCGGTACAACACTTTTGACCTCCAGTTTGTCACCTCCTTTGTGAAGGTGGAGAAGGAGAAGATTCACGAACATGAGCGCACCTACGCCTACGAGCACCTCAATCTGTTGTTGCACTACATCATGGGCATGAAAGTGAGCATGGAGGGCCTGCAGCCCCAGGGACTGGAAGTAGCCGGACACAAACTGCTGGAGCTCCAACAGTCCCTCAGGGAGCTCGAGGCCAGAGTCTCCCAGCTCAGCACCACCTCCTCTGGGCCTCCCGTGCAGGGAGCCGCCGCCGCCTCCTCCTCATCCTCCAGCTCCGGTCCCCCCGGTCCACCTGCTTCAGCTCCTCTCCCCCCACTTCCCACTCTAGCTCCCACCCTCTCTGTGTCCACCTCTTTCACACCATTGCCCAGCTCGGTGGGAGCAGCGCTGGAGCTCCAGCTCCACAGTGAGAAGACCAAGGTGGCCGAGCTGGGGCGCAGGTGCACGGAGCTGGAGGTCAAATCAGGAACGTTTGAAAATGTGGTGTGTGTGCTGAACAGGGAGGTGGAGAGGTTTGCCACCACCATGGAGGCCAGCAACCGTCAGCATAAACTGGACCAGGATAAGATCGAGGCTCTCAGTAATAAGGTAGGACTGAGGGGAGACAGAACCAAGACTGCCCTGGTCACACTCTCAAACACACATGACATTATACATATACCTTTATCTATAAATGGACCACAGATTCTTGTTCTCCAAGAAGAATGAAACTATTAACTGTCTCCTTTTATGTAGCAGATATTAGATGGATTGATTGGAAAACTTGTTCAAGCAGAGTGGGTGGTTCTATTCCAGGTGCGACAGCTGGAGAGGACAGTGGGGCTGAAGGACCTGACAGTTGCTGAGATGGAGGGCCGGCTCAGAGAAATGTCTGCCACCACCTTCGACGGCGTCTTTGTCTGGAGGATCTCAGATTTTGCCAAAAAGAGACAGGATGCGATTGCCGGTCGAGCCCCTGCCATGTTCTCACCAGGTATCATGGGTCATTATTGTAGATCCATGCATCCATCATCTATACTGCTTAACCTTTGAGTGTCATGGAAGGGGTTGGGGCAGACAAGCGGACATTGGGCGAGAGGAAGGGTAAAACCTGGACTGGTGCAGGGCTGATATAAACACTCGGCTGATTGGTCAGGCTGCTATCACATGACCCTCTTCCATTGTTGTAGAATTCAACCAATTACAAGTGTTTCAGACTCTGTTGTCTTTGCTAAAAGCTGTTGTGCAGTTAAATTCTGCATTTTACATTGACACAACTGCTTACATGCACATGCCCAGTGTATGTGAGTGGTCTTGTAATATGCATTCCCAGGCGTGTTAGTATGGACGGGTATTAAAACCGATATAGAGATCGTTTCAACAGAAAACGTAGTGGATGTCGCCAAAGTCTCCAATTTACCTAAGCTGCATAAACATTTCTACAGAAAGGTCCTGGTCAGCCAGCAGTTTCAAACCCTGAACTCTTTCTGAAAGGCGACAGTGATAACCACTACACATGACATGCTTCCCATTATTGTAGGAGAGGTCTACATAGATGCAAATTTGTGGATCCCATTGGAAACAGACATGAAGAAATGTTACCTGAGACTGACCAGTATAAATTCGCTCGATCCAAAATTGACCCCGTGATAGTCAGAAATCCTGTTTTGCAGAATTTGAGGAGTAATACATTTTCCCTGCACCTGAAAGTTCACACTGACACAGTAAGGATGAGCAGATCCACTCAGCTTAGAACTGAAACACAGAGTCGAGACCTGACCCCATCCAACCTGATTACACTCAATATTCATGGATCCAGTCCCACTTGGGTGGCAGGTCAGGCTCTGTTGCTGAAAGCCAAGTCAACCTGTTTAGATATGAGTTACAGGAGCCTGATGACTGAAGCTGAATTCTCCTTCCCACTATTTCCCTTTCAGCCTTCTACACCAACAAGTATGGCTATAAGATGTGTCTGCGGATCTATCTGAATGGAGATGGGACGGGGCGTGGCAGCCACTTGTCCTTGTTCTTTGTGGTGATGAGGGGGCTGAGTGACGCTCTGCTCAAATGGCCCTTCAACCAGAAGGTAAAATACACAAAGGCAACAAGGGGTACCTACGAAATTGTTGTTGTTTTTATTCACGAAAGGCTCTTCTACGGTTTGCTTTCCAGACAAGTTTCAAAACAGTTTCAGTACTTAATCATCCACACTTCTATCCGCTGATGATCAATTTTAACATTAGGTCACCCGGCTGCAGGATGGGTACGACCCGGCCCGTTGTTGCATGTCTTCTCCTCTCTCTCGCCCCCTGAAATGCTTAACTGTCCTATCAATAAAGGCTTGATGACTTCATCTGACACTAGACCAGGTTTAACTTTTTTGCTGAGCTATCTTAAATGGTTTTACCAGGGACCCCTGATTCGCCCCCTCTGCTCTATTCAAATGAATGACTGGCTTTTTTTTTCACACAGAGCCCAAATTGGATTGAGCTTAGTGACTATGCCCCAAATCTTTCAATAGTGCATAACACAATTTGATGAATGCAAACATAATCTCTCTATTTCTTCCTTGTTTCCAGGTGACATTGATGCTGCTGGACCAGAGCAACAGGGAGCACATCATCGACGCCTTTCGACCTGATGTCACGTCCTCCTCCTTCCAGAGACCCGTGAGCGAGATGAACATCGCCAGCGGCTGTCCGCTCTTCTGCCCGCTCTCCAAGCTCGATGCCAAGAACTCATACATCCGCGACGACACCATTTTCATCAAGGCGATCGTGGACCTCACTGGCCTCTAGATGGGTGATTCCACAGGGTGGGACAGTTTGGCAACCAGGCAGCTCTTAGACCATTACAGCTTCATTTTGGCTCAATCGTGGTCCTTCTAGGGCTCCTCCGTTCAGGCATCTTACTGTTCCCCTGCAGCTTTAGGGAGACAAACATGCTTGCAACTGTACGCTGGGTGTGGCGGCAGTTTGCTCAGTCCAGGCAGCGCTGGCATCGTCATCGTGGCCTCAATGCGCGAACCACCGTCATTGCTGTACATTTGGGGTGCAATACTTTTTTTTTTCCCTTTTGACTTCACAGCACCAGTCCCACGGTGATAAAGTGTCATTTCTATTCTGCACATATACGTTTTCAGTTAAAGGACACAGACGTAAGCACCAGTGCAGCGTGGTCGGCGCAGTGTCGAGTCGAAACAAATTGTTGACGGAGTGAAAAGAGCGGTACAGCCTCTTTTTTCATCTCCTGCGTGTGAAGAGTTGGGACATGAAGACTGTTAGAGGAGGATTGTAGATTACAGGTCGTGTAAGTGATGATTCTGATGTCGCTGTAGAACGCTGGCAGTAGCCTTGTACTAGATTTAGAGCGTGGCTTGATGCAGTTTTAGCTTTTTCTTGCAGACTGTGGATATTGTGAGCTTCTCAATTCCAGTGTGGAGTGAATTTGCATAGACAAACGTGGAGTTATGTTATGAATAAGATTACAGGCGTTTATTTTTGCCTCTTTTTTTGCGCAAAGTGCATGCTGCTGGCGTTTTAAGTATAAATTTGCTCCTTAATACGACTGAGCTTTATGAGGGTTCCTCGTTTGTTGTGAAACTTGTTAGTGAATTAGCCATCCGTGATGGTGGACATTGCCTGCATGTCTTTGGAAACAGGCTATTTACATGTAAAGTCAGTGTCGCGTACGTGTTCCTAATAGGGGTTGGTGGTTCTGATCGGTGGTTTGGTACATCTGTGGAAGATACAGTGAAGTTACCAAGGAGTCAGCGCAGCTTGCCAGTCAAGCCTGAGGCGTTAAACTCCAACAAACACACATAGATGGAGTTTTCCCCCTGGGATATGCTCATTAGCTCACATCTCAACACATAGTACTGTGCCCCACCACAGACTGAGGTCAACACAGATTCCACGAAATGAAGGAAATGTCCGTTCCTTGTTTTCTGTCCTTACGGTATATGTGTATTTCTGCTGCTCTGAGATCTAATATATATGTTGGCACAAATAAACATGAGGTAAATGTGTGCGGAGGGTGAGAGGCTGAAACAAGAAGTTGTGATGCGTTGTTGTAGGTGATGGGCCATTGTTGACTTTATTTATTGCAGATTGATGTTCAAGTGCAGCCCCGGATTAATCTCGAAACTTCAGTGTTTTAATGTGCTCTCACTTTATTTCCCATACGGCACCGCAAATCAAACACAAAGATCGACAGTGACATATATCGAGATGTTTCTGCAATTATTCTACGTGTCCACCAGGGATTGCTGTTCTACTTACTTAGCATGCATGCTGAGGTTTTAAGGTTTCACGCTGGCCTGTTTGAAAACCAGTCTCGACCTGTATTGGAACCTCTCTGTGCATGGGAGGCTTCAATTCATATTCACTATGGAGTTACACGCCGGTTTCCTACGCGTGTGAAAGCATTTATTTGTATTTGTTTGGATGAGAAGACGTAATCATAGAATAGTTATTATGTTATATCTGGCGCTGCGTCTGTTTCAACAGATGCCTCTGCCTATATTCATAGCAATTTATAAATATGTATCTTTCATATCATACTGTTGAAATAATCTATATATCAAAGTTAATATACACGAGATGTTATAATAAACATAGTATTACTGAATACCTTATTAATTCTATATCTATATACCACCTTTTTGTTTGTCAAGATGGTTTGAACAGGCCAGGACAACCCCTTTGTGCAGTGAAGACTAGAGTGCAATATATGATTATGTCTTAGTTAGGTTTCGACGACACCTTGGATTTAAGGGTTTACAGAGGTCATGCTCAATGTATTTGTCGCCGTTTGTTTACATGAGTCATTATGGCGCTGCTGAAGAACTGCAACCAATTTTGAACTTTCCAAGGAAAAATGGAGCTTTCCTTGTCATCAAGAATACATCAACCTGATATCACTAACATGGGAACCTCTAGTCTGTAGTTCCTCGTGAAGCGAACCCGCGATTTTTACCCGAGACCGTTTTAACGTTGAGGAATTCTGGCTATAACCAGTGAGTGAGTTTCTATCTCTTACTCCAAAAACCTGTCAGTGACGACTGAGCATGTGATAAGTAGAATTACATGAACTTTTTAAACCTCCCGTGTTCTTGTTAATGTGCCAAAATCAGATATTACCTCTGTATACTAACAATGTGGTATTGCAAGTTGTATTTTATGTTCTATGCTAAAAAATATGGTGCCAAATATACAGGATTTATATTTAAGTTTGTGTGTGTGTGTGTGTGTGTGTGTGTGTGTGTGTGTGTGTGTGTGTGTGTGTGTGTGTGTGTGTGTGTGTGTGCACGTGTGCCACTTTTACTAATGATGCATGGGTCACTACTTCGGTGCGCACCAGAGAATTAATACTGTCCCATGAAGCTGTCCTCAGATGACAGACCCTGCTGAGGTTTCTGAATGTAAGCTTTAATTCATTTAAAAAAAAAAAACACAACAGCAGTTCTGTAATGTGATGCAGTTGACTTGAATCAACTTTATTTGTGCACTTTGTATCGGTTGTTTGTCCAAACAGGGTATTTTGTTGAGTGATTTATGTACCTTGAAATCAGAGCCATATATATTCTGATGTTGATAATTGATGTATTATGCTATAAAGGACATGCAGTATGTAATAAAGTTTGTTAGTTTCAGCCTGGCGATTATTTGATTTGATTGATTATAGAAAAATTCTGATCTTAAGTAGAAGTGCAGAGTTAAATTTAAATACACACTAAAATCACTGTTTGGGTTAATATAACACAGATGTATGTAGTACAGGATAATGCTTATTATAATCCCATGGGTTGTTTAAACCCAGTGTTGGTATTATCTTTTCATATTAGTGATGTATTATTTATACAAAATAAAATAAAATAATTTGGCCAGAGTTTCAGATACATCATGGTAAAGTTTTAACATTAAAATTGTCACAAAATGTATTGATAGTTGTACAAAACAATGTAGATGATATACAAAAACTGCAAAGAATATACACGTCATTAACAATTACAGTAAAGAGAACTATATTTTAATCAGGGTAAATAATGCATCACAAATAAAAAAAACAAAACGGCTGACATTGGTTTAAAAATATTGATATTGATAATATAGCATTTACTTATTGTTTATGGTTTTATATGATCTATTGGTCCACTCAGACCCCGCTAAAGGGTCACACAATAAAAATTAATTATTATTATTTACAAAAGTGTATATAGGCTTCATTTTCTCAACTCTTGTCTAATCTTTGCTGTTTTATGAAGTATGGAATAATTATTCCTGTTTGGGCCACATAACATCACTTAAATGAAAGTACAGACATTGTAAATATGACATTGCGCCCCAGCACTGTGGGGCCACTGACTCCTCGAACCTGATCACAAACCAAACATGTTGTTACACCTTGATTTCATCTTTAATGGCACTCAGCAGAGTTCATACCTCAGAGGCCAAATAATCATGATTTTCCAGGTCAAAAATATAAAAGAAAAAAAAGGAGGGGTCTGATAGTCAAAATTATTTATACATCATAAAACATAGTTAAAGAAAGTGAAAAGAAGAATCCTTAATCTGCCCCTCAATCTGCATCCACACCAAACTCTAAAAGGCTCTTCTCCAGCTCCATTCCTCCACCAAGTGTTGGAAATCTGTGAATTAGTTTTTGCATAATCCTTTTTAAAAACCAACACCTGTGAAAACATAACCTCCTTAACCTCCATAACCTATTGTACTTCATAATCGTATTTATTTTTTGTGGAAAATATTAATTCATCAGAAAAGATACTAATTAGCAAGTTTATAAACATATATCATATAATCTATTTTTTAAATTTTATTTAGAAGTATAAAAAAGCCTCAGTAATCCTTCAAAGTTGCATAGGAGTAAAGTATTTAAGTGAATGTATTTAGTTACTTTCCAGCACTGCTCACTAGAGGGAACTATAGATCCATTAAAAAACAGACAAAACCCTTGGGAGGCTGTTCTGGTAGTTACCCAGTACCCAAAAATAAAACATTAAATTACATTACATGTCATTTAGCTGACGCTTGTATCCAAAGCGACTTACAATTAAAACCTGATTGAAATAGACTTTATTATACCTTTCCTGGCAGTGTAATTTACAGACTATTTCCAATTTCTAGTTCAATCAAATACAGGCCTTTCATTACTGGAAGTGGACACACTGGCCAGTTGGACCCACCAGACAACACTGTGCATTGTACACAGCTGAGAGCTGATGTCCGGATGCACATTTAGAGGATGACACTCATTTGTTTCCTTAATAGATGGACAACGACAGAACCTCTGTGGTTCACACAGGACGTGTTGTACAAAACATGTACAGAGCTTCTTTTTTTCGGAAATGAGAGCAATTTCATTTCTCTTTTATATTTTTAGATGTGAAGTATCTGCCCTCGTGTTGCAGATGTCATGTTAACCTCAGAGTGCTACTACAGGCCTGGTTGGTGGAGGAAGTGCTGTGATGAAGCTGTACAGGATGTGGTCGGGTGAATCGATTGGGACAGTGACGCAAGTTGCTTTTTTCACGATCCCCATCTGTTAACACTGATGTTGTTTTTTTTTCATCTTTGTGCAGCCCTGTGCAACCCAATGTTTTTTTTATTTGCAACATAAATAAAACTCAACACACTGCACTACTAATAATAGTTACAGTAAACAAAAATGACAAGAAAACCACAATATGGTGACTTTAGATAGGTTTAAAGAAAAACACCAGTCTGTGGAAAGTAACATTACTCAATTATTGTAGGCAGGTCAGATATTGAGCAATTTTGATTGATGTGATATATGTAAGGTGTCTCGAGAGGCACCCATGAATAAAATACATTATTATTATTATCTACACTTTTAAGGTACTTGTACTTTTTTGGTGGTACGTTAATTATGTACTGCATCACATTTACCACTTTTTGACTCTAGTACATTTAGTCCTATTAGAAGAACTGTAGTTAGGCCCTGTCTTTGTGTTTAAGTAACTGTTTTTTAGTATTTTTTACTAAATACAGTGTTAGTTGGTGCGGTGCTACACTCTCACTTAATGTAAATCAAACGCACTCTTCTCAATGACGCAGTTTAAATGGTCCTTGCGTCTCACCTGGACAGTGGCTAACGGCTAAGCTAACGGCTCAGCTAACCTGGCTACCTACAGTGAAACACGCTTTAAAGAGGAAATAACCGTGTTTGTGTTTTGTCGTTAGCACCGTTAGCAACTCCCTAAACAGACACTTAAAACGTGGGCGCCGGTTTCCTGCCGGGTGGAGATGGAGACCAACGCCGCACACCAGCTAAGCTAAGTATCTGCTACTTGTGCTAACAGGCTATGGCTAATGTCTTGGGGCTGTACGGTCAGATTTGAACAGTGAACAAAAGCAGAAACATTGTGAGCTAACTTGAGGCTGCTGGTTGTTTGCTGGTCCTGCAGAAGTTGACACTGGTCTGGTGGATTCTGAGGGTTTTTTAAAGGCTGAAAGTGCTGCTGCATATTTGTATAACTTCTGTGAATCAGCTGTTTTCTGTATCTGACTTGAATCTTCTATATCACTGTACCTGAACATGATTGACAGCCTGCTCCCTGTTCACACTGGTATTTGTGCGTCTGGATCTGTGCAGTGGTTTATGGGGGGGGAGGCAGTGAAACCTGCTGTAACAACAAGGCCTGTCTTGTAATTGGACTTGTGTAACAGGGGACCTGTCACTGGCAGCTGGAGAAAACAGCTGTCTGATGTTTGACAGACTCAGTCCCAGGTGTGGGTCACAGAAGGAAAATGTAAGAGTGTTGCTGAAGTGTGTTGTCTAAGTGTGACTGGAACGTTTCTCCATCCAAATGTGGGCGTTAAGTTTGTTTCACACTGGCTGTGAATGACCTAGGTCTATACTCCTGCTTTTCTTGACACAAGTTCCTCTGTTTCCTGCTTCACAGGAAGTCCACTTATCTTAAGTCACTCAAACATTATTTTCATGATCTTAGAAAGCAGAAAGACAGGGGGAATCTTCTTCTTATTTTGAAAGCAGTGGGGGACCTTTACCATGAAACTGTGTGGAAGTGTTAACCCAGACATTTACAGTGTTTATTTGTCAAACTACACATATTCTCCACTATTTGCAGAGAGAGAGAAACAGTTTCACGACACATCAGTATTGTTATCAGTGTAGTTAACAGCCTCATTTCCACACAGAGGTGTATATGTGTGGAGATGTTGAATTTGTGGAAACATGATGGATACTACTGTTATTGGGGGGAGAATATGTTGATGGATGCTATTAAGCACTCTAAAGAAGAGGGCATTTGTGTGCTCCCTGGTTTTAGGGTCTTTATCTTTTCACTATTCAACACCAATATAAATGTATATCAAGTAGAGCTTTGACTGCTTTACGTGGCCTTTGATGCCACATTGTCCTCCATTTCCAATAGACGTCAGGGAAAAATGCATTTAGTAATTTAGCTTACAAAAGGTACAAATATTATATTTTCATGAGATTGTATCAGTAAACAGACAGAGAACAGATGAGACACACATCACAATGAACAAAACAAACAAGAATGATGGACCAGTAACTTGTACATAAGCCAGACATTGAGAACAGCATATTCTGAACACCGCTCCACTTTTGGATTGCTCTCTTTAAGTCTGACATCAAGCTCTAATGCCAGCGGCATCCCTCAGACTAAACAACTAGAGTAATGAATGTGTTGTTTGGTTTCATGGAACATACTGCAGCTTTGACCCAATGTGGGATTACATTATGTCTAAGCATGATTCAGCCTGCAGAGGTTTTTATTAAACCAATCAATTGGAATTCAGTCTATGTGACTGTCTATCTATCCCTATCTGAAATACATTGATGATTTGGTCAATTCCAATAAACTTTAATAATATTATTATTAAATATCAGACAGAATGCAAGTTTGCAAGGCACATAATAATGTCCTGTGTGTTGTCAATTGTGAATTGTGTTGACGCTGTCAAAAGGAGAGTTCTTGTCACTTGGGACAGACAATAAAGTGTATCTATCTCTCCATATATCCATTCATCTATCCATCCATCCATAATGCACATAATTCAATTTCTTACTTTTAAAACTAGAATGGCACTCAGTAGAGAGGCCCAACAGTCTCCTCATGAAAACCCATTTAAAAGGACTAGATCCAGATACAAATTTGGATCTAGTTGATGATGAACAGCATTTAGGATTTGGGTCTCAATTCATTTTCCTGTGCCTGCTTTACATTCGCTTTGTCTTCCCAGAGATTGAGGTCAGCAGTGTGGGAAGCACGAATTACTCTACTCATAGTCATGTATACAGTAGCAGCAGTTGATGTCTGATGACCTCACTACTCTAGAGACTCTGCACAATGTAACTTTAACAAGAGGTGAAGCTGGGACACTCATTTCCCTGTTATGTGGTTGTGTAAAGCATCGAGCCTGCAGCATTAGTGAATTTAAAATAGAGTGGTCTGAAGGATGTCACAGTCTCTGGTCTGTTAGGTGAAGAATGTGATGTGATGTGTTAGGTGTCATCAGTGGCTTAGCAGAGACAGGCCTGCATGTTTTTGGCGGAGGCAGTGACGTAGATAGGAAGGGCAACGTCAGGTAGTTGGTCATCCCACCACTTTAGCCCTGACGGAAATATTTCAAGAGATCTTGGACAACTATTCATGGTCCCCAGATGATGAATTGTAGTGACTTTGTTGATCACTGGAATTTTCCTTTAGTTACCAGCAGAGCAAACGTCTTATCATGTGGAATATGTTGATTATCTACTAGATGAAGTGGTAATAATGTTGTACAGACTGGGGTACAGAGACCGCAACAAAATTAATCAGCAATTTTTTATATTATCAAAATATTTTAAATTTCAACCTTCTGAAATGCGATAATTCACTGGTTATTTGTCATATCTGTAAACTGATTTTTTTGTGTTTTTTGGACAGTTTGTTTAATAAAACAGCAATCTAAAACAAATTTTCAGATTAATTGATACTAAAAATAATTATTATTTGCAGCTCTAGTATACATTCATGTTCCCCTCAGGATGAATTATCTTTGCTGATGCAATGACTTTCAATTTAGCATCATCATTAGGTTGATTGATTATATCAAATGCCCTTTGTGATCCATGCCATTAGCTGATATTCCTATCATCCTTAGCTGTGTTAAAATAAATACTAAGACACAAAGCTGTGGACAGAGGTCTGGCTATGAGAGCCGATGTAAATTGTAATTTTTTGTTCTACTTGATGAGATTAAAAATAATTGCATATTTGACACTAGATTTAGTTTTAAATTTGAATTGGACTAAAAGTTTTTTTAATAGTTTCTGTGCTTCAGGACTTATCCTGTTAATTTCTTTTTTAATCATGTTTCTCCTCAACACCTGAACATGCGTTTTTTCATTTATTAAATCTGTAAAATTGTACAGCTGATCCTACTTATCTTTCCCTAATAATCAGAGTCAAACTTTCAAATGATCTGACCTTATTTGCCATGTACAGTATTTTTATTTGATTCAGCGACAGCATTCCCATATGGAACAAATGTGTCCCAGTGGTGGTAAACTTCCACATGTTTTCTTAACAGACACATGTGGGAAACGAGGCAGTCACAGGAAATACTTAACACAAGTGGCGCTAGCAAATACCGTAAACATGGGTGTTTGGACATAGTCGGGTACGATACCTGCTTAACATCCTCATGTTAGCACTGTCACCTTGGACTTGTTGTTGGCATTAGTACTTAACTCAAAGTATCTCTGTGTAGTACAGCCTCACAGATCCGTTGGCATGACAGTACTGTAGAATCTCAGTCTTCATTTCTTTACTAGTGGCAAACATTCATGAACTTTAGAAAAAGACTCTGTTCCTGTTAACAGAATTCAGTATCCTTTGTCATCGAAACATTTACTTGTGCTGTCATGGGTGACGTATGCTGCCTTTGTCTCACTGAAATGACAAAAAAAATGTTTTCATGACAGTGATTGTCATGGCACGTTTGGTCTCCATTGTTTGTTGGCAATTATTCAGAGGGGATTAGAAAGAACACCTGCAGAGCCTCTGTTTATTTAGTCTTCATACTTCTGAAAGTCTGATTCCAAGAAATCGACTTTAAAGCATGAGGCAGTTTGAGGTTGCCAGGAACCACGGCAGTCAACAACTGAAATTGGATTCTATTAGGTTCTTGTAAAGCCCACTGGATATTAATGTGTCTATAGCCGTTTTAAGACAATCTGGAGAATTGGCTACGCAGTTTGCCTTTCACACATGCACAACACAGTGGGAGGTTCTCTGCACAGATGCGTTCACAACAGCTTTAGAAGCGTCATCAACCTCCCCAATCGCTGTCTGTGAACATAGTGGGGGGGTCAAATATCGATTTCTCTTGGATTTCTACGGACTTTATGGGGGCAAAGCGTCTCACGCGGACATTTGCGTTCACCCAATTCTGAGAAAATACGGAGGAACTGCAGAGTTCAGTGCATGTCTGAAAGCAGTTTAAGGGAAATCCATCAGCTGCAAAATGATAGAAAATACATTATTTCACACAGATACGAAGTCTGTTAAAAGGTCTAATGAGTTCAGGCTGTAAACGATGTGTGGACTGTGGCCACATGGTGATTCTGTGGATTTTACAGGAGCCACAGTTTCCATTGCCGTTTCCTGGATGCCATTTTACTGCTTGAGATTAAGCCAAATGAGCTGTGCCTAGAGTTTATTAGCATGATTAAGACCATCAAAATGCCTCAGCTGTTCAATTTTGTCTGTCTAATAGTAATATTTAAATGATACAGATACATAGATAGATCCTGACTATTGTAAGTGACTTTGATAGAGCCTAAAATCATTCGCATAATAATTAGAAAATCTGAGCTTTTAATTTCATTCTTACTTACTGTACTGAATACAGTTTCTACTGAAGAGATTACGGTACCAAACCTGCTACTGTGCATCATTGAGTAGTCTCTAATTAAGGCAACTGACACTCACTTCCTCCTACCACTGTTTCCTCTCACTGTAGGACATCATCAGACTGTCCTATAAATCACATGACTCAGTGTTTTTGATGTTGTGTGTTTGTGTTATTATCAGCACAGCAAAAAGCTTCTAAGAGACTCCAGTCAAAGAATGGTTTACGTATTCTTTGTGCTGTATTGTGCCGTGTTCTTGTTTGCTTCCATGTCCCACATGGGCTCACTAAATGCTTGTCAGCTATGAAATTAGGTCACTCCCCAGGGTCTTGTCAATACATAATTAAAAAGACAGGATACAGATAAACGTCTCTTGCACACTCTGCTTGCACCAAGCAAACCATCAGTGGTGGATGTATCAGGTCATATGTTAAAGACATTTAATTAGTCTTTGGAAAATGTAAATAAGTGTAATTTGAGCGTTGATAAGAAACATTTTTCCATAATATTCACGTTAATTAAATAACAATTAATCATCAAATCTGCAGTAAAGGAGTGAATAATGAAGGGCTCTGCTGATGTCAGTGGTGCCACTGTAACTGAAACGTTTACATGACCAATGTTACTCCCCTGCAGCTGATTTATCCTCCACCTGGAAGCCAGTGAGCTCATTCAATAAATAGTTTCTGTCTCTCTAAAATATAACTCAAAATGTATGTCTCCTCTTTGGTAAGCCTGCCATACAATATTTGAGACAATATATTAGAATTTGTTTCACATTGCATCACATAATGAATTGTATCTTAAGCTGAGTGTCATTTAATCCTTCACATAGAGCAGTATTGATTTTTTCCCCACCAATGTAGAATTGTGATGAAACAGAAAAAAATGAGATCATACCACAAAAATATAATTTAGGAAGGCAAATAGCACCTTTGAACAACAAGGCCAACAAATTATGAAAATGGAAAGCAAGATTTGTTTCATTGATGACAGATATAGTTAAATAGCTATTTGCTGGATTTCCTCTGGCAGGGCGGTATGGGGGTGTAGTGGTTAGCAAAGAGAGAAGGTTCTAGGTTCGAATCTGAAGGCCAGACCAGAGCATTTCTGTATGTGGGCATGTTCTCCTTAGCTGTGTCCCAATTTAGGGGCTACATCCATCGACGGCTGCATTCGTAGACTGATTGTGTCACGGTGGACTGTCCCAATTCGAAGGCTCCTCCAAATGCGGTTGACAAATGTGTCCTTCCAACCCAGCGCAACGAAGGCTCACTGGGTGGATCCTTCCCGGTTCAACATATCCCATGATTTATTGCGCTTCAGGGACAGACTGTTTTTCAAAGAGTTAATGATGGCAAAAATGACGGAGTATTTTTAAATGTAAGTACTCAACCGAATAGCTAAAGGTACACATGTAAAAAAAACATGTTCAACATTTGAATTAACCGAAGAAGGCCAATAGGTAGACCAGACCTGCTCATTTAGGTTTGGCTGACGTGGTGTATGCAGCCGTTGGAGGATGCAGCTGACGTCAGCTGCGTATATACCAGGTCCTTCGCAGGATGCGACCGCAGAATTGAGACACAGCTCTTGTGTCTTTCTGGGTCTTCCCCTGGGTGCTCTGGCTTCCTGCCAAAGTTCCAACGCATGCTACTTAAGTTGATTTGAGATTCTAAATCACCTAATATGAATGGTTATTTGTCTCTATATGTTACGGATCTGTCCAGGGTGCACTCCATCTTTCACCCAATGTCAGCTGGGATTGGCTCCAGCCCCCCCGCAACCCTCAAAGGATAAGTGGTATAGATGATGTATGGTTTGTGACAAGAAACTAGCTTCTTACCTCTGTTGCTGCAATGTGCTGTCTTGATAATCAGACTTGTTTTTCATTCAGTTCATTAATTGAACATTGCCAATGTGTTTGTTGTAGCCCAGCCAATATACATTGACACTGAGAGCACCTAATTATATTAGTATTAACAATCTTATGTTCCTTTCCTAGATTTACCTACACTTTTTAATATTGTGAACAAGATACATTAACATACCGTGATTGACATTTTGAGGTTAAATATCAACAGTGCTCTCTTCGTGACAATGTACTATAGCAGTGTAAGAGGAAGCAGGCTGTGTAATAGTAGATGCAACAAGAAAAGCGCAAATAAAAAACAAAATATGAAAAAGGGCAAACACCCACAAACTATAACAAGTTAAAGCTATATAAAATATTTTACATTACAGTGCAATAATGAAGTATATAGATGAAAACGAGACAAAGAAGTCACTGAAGGACATTTTTTGGATCAAAATGTCTTAAGTTTTTGTAAGTTAAATTGATTGATTGAAAATTATTTTTTACTATACCATTAAAAAGGATAGTATAACTATAACTAGGATAATGGAAAACATTGATAACTAAAGGAGTGACGTATAGAGTATAATCTGTAGGGTGACATCACAATATTGATATCCAAATAAATGTTTAGCTTAACATAACATGAATTCAGTTTTATTGTTGTTTCCAAAATAGCAGTGTTCCACTAAATTAAATAAAGGGTCATGTTCCAGAACCGCAGTGTTTTTATTAGTGTTCTTGGATCAAGTAGCTTTGTCGAACAACTTCCTGAGATCTTCTAGGGCCACCGGGGACCTTGTGCTATTTGGAAAGACTCCTGGAGAAAAGAGAATATTTATAGTTTGAGCTTTCATATCCACTACACTACTAATGACATTGCCTGCTACAGGACATGTAGACAGAGACAGATACAGGTAGCTAGATAAATGTCTACAGGGGCCACGAACGTTTTGTTTAAGTTGCAGTAGGCACACAATAAAAATGGTACCTGCATGTGGTTTAATTTCTTATATATTGTTATAAGCTTTTACAGTGTTTTAAACAAATAACAAAAATGTGTTACATATACTCACCCAGTGTATTTTCATGGATGAAGTGGGAGAATATTCTGATAATTTGATTTGATTCAGAATCATTTCTCAGTTAAAAATAATTCATTTTAAAGAAAGGGGGGGTTACTATGTTTTGGCTTTCAATCCAGCTCTGCTGCTTTTTGTTGTGCCAACACAAAGTTCCTATTTGAAACCCATTACAGAATTGCCTACTAAAGAAGCCAACATGTAGAACAGCACCATTGAAGAACAAGTTTTGTTAACTTGAAAGGATAAACTCCAATCGGAGGGACATTTCACAATTTCCCAATCGAAATGTTGTTTGAATTAATAGCTTATGAATTACAATTTATAAACCGTTCCAGGGTTTATTAGGGTTCTTTCATCCTGAAATGAAGAGAAGCTCAAAAACATAGTGTCATGGTGTCATTTATATCTGTGATGTCCCATGATCACCCCAAATTGGTGTATCAGCTTCATGTGATGATGTCATCTCACAACTCCCTGATTTATTAGATTGCTTTCATCACCAAGCTGATGTTGGTTTTGGTTTTCTTTTTTTAATAACCTTTAAAGGTTTTTGATTTTTCTGACCAAGTTTATTGTCTTTGAAAGTAAAAGTCTAACGACATCTAACATTATAAATTACAGTTGTTAAATTTGTGCCAAAATACACATCTGCAATCCAACACCAATGAATCCTGAATGTGAGACATCTTAAACTCTGCTACTGCTGGCGTCCGGCCATGATGGATAACTTATGTGAACAGTTCAGTGGGCTCTGCACCATGTATTCTTAATGTATTCACATCCAGAGCAGGCAGCACTGTTATTGTTACCCTCAAAGTTTACTGAGTGGCCCAAAATGCAGAGTCAGGACTCTTGTCAGCCACTTTTGAAAATATTTGAATTTATGCTCACTTTACTCCGTCAGAAGTTTCCCTGGAAACCAATAATAAACACAGTCCAGAAAATGAAAACATTGAACTGTCGGGATTTTAGATTTATTTAAATCATTGAGAATATTAAAAAAACTGTCTTGATCACTTTAAAAACAAGTGAAAACTAGCTTGCCACAGTTGCCAGATTTAGTTTGTGAACCTGAATTTAACAGCATAATGTAAAAACCTCAAGTACAAATTTTACATTCACAGCCTGCAGTTACTCCCAAGGTCTGGACTAAACTGGTGACAACATCATTCAAATAACAAAACACAACCTGTTTAGGCTTTTCCATGATTTTATTCTCACGGGGGAAAAGCCTGAAGCACTTGGCAGCAGTGTTGTGTGCGGGCCTGTTTTCTTGTTGAGCTCACTTGGCTCTAGTTACATAATAACTACCATTATAATGCTAATGGTGCTACATGAACTATGCTCTTGCACTGATGCATAATATAGCTTATTGTAACTTGGGATACACTCCCAGGGCTGGTTCCTGGTCAGCAAAAGACCCACATTAGTTCAGCTCAACGACAAACAAACCATTTATTTCTCCTTTATTTATATTTTGTTAGCAATTCACCAATTTTGAAAACTTAGAGGTAAATGTTCTGATTCATAGCTGGCGATAACTGTTGCTTTACTAGTTGATGTAACCATAGTGGATTAAATCAGATAGCAGATAGTTAATGTTGTGAAGCCGATTCGAGGAATGGTTTTGATGAGATATGCCTTCCACAGACATTTTCATTTTGTTTGTTTTGTCCAGTTTGCCGTCCAAAATCCAAAAATATTTAAATTACCATAGTCTGAACTGAGAAAAAAGCTAATGCTCACATTTGAGAAGCTAGAACCAGTTTGGATTTTTATTTTACATAATTTTCACATGAATGTATTTAATATATTGATAAAAATGTTCAGCAACTGATTTCTTGTAGATTGACCAGAATGAATGAGTTCAATAATTAATGTAGTAGTAATATCCTTGCTTCCTTAATATCACTAATTTCAAAAACAGGAATCATACATACTCGTTGCATAAATGCTTAGCAGTTGTCGTTCTCTATGCTTGGTGGTGGCGCGATGGTCATAACCACCAGCAATTAATCCATTTCCTGCTTAGGATACACAACATAGCTGGCTGTTGTGCTAACATTCCATGTTAGCTGCCAATGCAATGCTAAAGGGAAGTATACAGAAAATATAATCCACAACCAGATGAACAGATACCAGGTTCACCAGCTGCTGCTGCCTCCTCTCTCCACACATCTTTGATGTCCGGCACGACCTGTATTTACGTTAAGGTGATTTGATTTGCTAACAGCTGCACTTAAGTATTTGTTAAAACACGATTTGATTGGCTGGTGCCTGCACTGTTGCTTGAAAAGTTGAGCTTTGCCGGAACAACAATGTAGTTTGGCAAGGCACAATGACACTCCATTTAAAGTGACTGAGAAGTGTTTCTGTTGAAGCCATAATAGCAGACTGAGCTGTTTGACCAGTTTTGGCCTCTGCTGCAGTGATAGAATCATTCTGAAGCATTATGGGCATTATACTGCAAATCTCATGACTAATGCATGGAAATAAGGTTGAAAATTGTCCAAGTATTTCTAATGGGAATGTGAAGTCAACTGAAGACACTCTGAGGAAACATTTAACATCCTCAGATTTCACAAGAGAGGAAAACTGGTGAAACAGTCCTGATTTACTCATCACCTCCCAGTCTCAAGAAACACCCTGAGGTAGAATAACATCCAACATTTACAGTGAAAGAGGGAAAGTCTTATTTTGGTCCTGGAAATTACATAAGTGTTAGTACTGGCTAGCAAGTTCTGAGGACTTTCCAACACTTTTTGTTTTTCAGCAACAACATAAATCAGGGGCCAAATGATTAGTTTCCCAAGGATCCCTTCAGGGAAGCCTCTGAAGGAAACACATCAAAGATGCCAGTAAAGTATCCATGTCAGCTTTACTGCTGACCTCTAAACAACCTGAATCCAAAAAATGTTTCGACGGATTTAACACAGGACCTTATAATGCCTTTTTCTTCTTCTTGTGAGAGTGTGATTTCCTTTTTCTTCTATATCTTCTATAAAAAATAGGAAAATAAACATACATACATAATGCCTCTTAAGCCAGGAGTTGTAGACGTTTAATCAGAATTAAAGCTACATTAGGTTCGAGTGAAGAAGATTGACTTACTGAATGGAGCATTATATGTGGCACTTGCCAGACCAAGGACAAACTAAAAGACATAGATGCATTTAAAATGTTTCCACAAAATATTTTCAACTTATGTTTCATATTCTGTGTATCGCTTTAACCATAACAACCGGTGGCTCACACAAGAAAATATTATTCAAATGAGATGGTTTTCACGAAAAAGAAAACCCTAACCCAATTTTGCAGGAGTGATACACCATTACAGCAATTTTTTAGAAGAATCTTGTTATCATGAGAAGATTTCTCCTTTTATTTAGAAACCTTGAGTCCTAAATGTGCTTACATGCAAGATTTTGTAAAAATGGCTTAAACAGGCTATATTGTATTGGCAAACGCAGATTCACTCAAATCTATTTCACATGTTCCAGTAGAGGAAATAAAATACCTACTATTTTTAAGGGAATTAAGAGTAGCTCTGAAGTATGATGGGACTTAGGTTATCATGTGTTTATTTGAAAACAAGAAAATGGCCATCTTTATGTGTCCCAGTAAAGTCATAGAGACAATAGATTATACAGGACATCTAATAAAAGGAGATGATTGGTAGTAAAACTTCCTTTGGCAGTGTTGTGGAGTGTTCAGACCACTGTACCCAGACAAGCACGCCAGCTCTAATCTGTCTCAGTCTGGAGGCAATGACCTCTTTTGTTCAGTTGATGGCTTATTACCAGTATTGATTTTGGCTCCTTTATTTTGCAGACTTCCTGCAGGGAGGCAGATGACCCGTGCACATATCAACCACTGTTCGACACTGAGAACACCAACAAACATTACCAATTTGTTCCGCTCAACAAAAATGTATCGTTTACTTGTATATTTTTTTCTTTAAAAAAAATCACACCGCGGTGGATAAAACCTCTCCTGCTGTGATACTAGATCGTGGTTGAAGCTCTCAGACTCTCAGTTTTTCCGACTCGCTGATGGAAGCTTCTACTACAGGACTATCATCTGCTTCAGTTGGATCTGAGCTGAAGTGTAATACCGTAAGTGCTAAATGATGTCTGATTTGTCTTACTCTGGTGTTTCAGTTAAATAGACAAACTTCTTGTTATTTGACATTATGCTTGGTCTTAGACAGCAGGCTCATTGAAATAGAGCTGAAAAAAGTACTTGGTGTATTTACAAACTAGTAGATGTATGTATGTCCCTGTCTTTTAACCTTTCAACTGTATTTTTGTGGTATTTTAATGAAGTATTGATTGCACACCCCAGTTGGTCTTTGGTTGGTTGCTCTTTTCTGGATCTACTGTGATACAGTGATACTGTAAATGCATAGCGATAGCATTTTAGAGTGCTACTTTCTTTTATTCTTGTGGATTTTATATATATTAGCCCTGTAGAAGCAATATTTATCTTTCACATACCATTTACATTTTTAAAACATGTCATGACCAAATTCTGGTTTTCAACATCAAATATAATGATTTAAAAATATAAGTAGGATTAAGGAAAGAGGAAGAGAATGTTTTACAGCGCTTGATGTCTTGTAAACAACATGGACAAAGTAGCTCACAGCTGTAATGCCACTTTGGGTTTTGTTTAAGGGTTGCTGAAAACAGCAGCTGGCTGATTTTTCAGCACATCTGTTTTAGACCGACGACATCCAGCGTTCAAGCTCCCTGCATCACTGAGCTTTCCCCCTATCAGTCTGTTTGTGATGTTTGTGTTTTCCTCACCATGGTTTTAGAGACCGGAGTCACATTCTCCTGGAGACAAATGGGAGTTTGGGCAAACAAAAAACGGATGCCAAATGCAACCCTTAAAGTGTGTCAGAGGTCAAACTGTTGAGGTAAAATCTCTGTATCCTCAGGGGACCGGCATCACAGTTGTACAGTTGCATGAATCACTCGTGCAATACAATACACTATTCTACCTATATATGTATGTCTTACTGTAGGACAGTGAGTGTGATTGCTTTTGTAGAAAATAACTTGTTAAACGTAGGTTTTTGAAAGTGTAATGGTAGTATTATTAAATATTATTTTCATCATTGACTAATGTTCTGACAATTTGCTCGATTAGCAGTTGGGTCCAATAAAATGTCAGAAAAGTTGGATTGAACATTTCGACTAAAGTCCAAGGTCACATCTTCATTTTTCTGACCAACACTTCAAAACAAAGATAGATATTAAATGTACAATGTTAGAAAACAGAGAAAATCTTTGAGAGCCTGAAATCATTCATTTGTGTAACTGAAATATAAATTATTTACGATTTAGAATAATTGGTCATTTTTTTCTTTCTATTGAATGAATGACTTATCAGGTATTCAATGCAGCTCTAATGATGGAAGTGTTTTGCATAACTAAGTTGATTTTAGGTCTCTAACAAAGTATTGACTGACGAGCAGCATGGCTCTTGGTAGAACCTGGACCATCACTTTGTTCCAGACTCAACAATTACGAAATGGATTACCATGATGTTGTGTCCAGACATTCATATTCAACCGAGGATGAATCATAATTTCCTTGGTTCTCCCCTGACTCAATTACTCCAATGCCACCGTGTCGTTCTAGGGGAAATGTCACAAGAACTATTGCATGGCATATGAATTTTGCTACAGACATTCATGTGCCCATCAGGATGAATGGAATCACTTTGTCGATTCTTAAAAATTTCATATAGAACCATCAGAGGGTCAAAATATTTTTGACTTTGGTTTATGGCCAAATTTATTCAAAACTAATGATATTCCCATGTTTCTGTCTTTTAAATGCAATAGGTTTACCATTAAAGTCTGCCTGAAGTTTAAATTGACTGTGAAATGAATTGCGTGGTGTGGTAAGTGTGTTGGCCATGTATTCTATGAGTAACATTTACAGAAATGTTGTACCTCCCACAGTCGCCCACATCTTAGGGCAGCGGTTCAGTTGTCATGGTCACAGCAGATCGTCTGGTTGGTCTGGTTTGGGGTTTTGATGGAGGCGGGGGTAATGAGTAGCTCTTCCCCACGTAAACCATCAGAAATATCCCTCATTGACCTGATGTACATGGAAAGAACAGCTGGTGCACCATTTGTAGAGTTTTGGTTTGATTGGGTGAAACATGAGTGAAGCAGACCGGAGAAGAGTATGCCAATAGATGTACCAGACAAAACACTGCGCATGTTGGATGTCTTGGTTGTGGTTAAACGCCACATCTCATGACTCTGAGAGTTTTGTGGAGGATTAGGATTTCTTTCATCTCGTGCTGAAAGTTCAGTTTCAGTGAAGTTTATCTGAAGGTGATCTCTTCAACTACTTTCTTCCTCACAAACGTTTGTGGTACTGATCTTCTCTACTGGCCCTCACCACTATCTGACTTCATATTTGGAAGCACGTCACTCACGTTCTGCAGAAAGACTGGGTGGATTGTTGCTTCCCAGTCCATTGAATGTTCACTTGCACCAAGTTGTGGATGTGATTTGTTCTACGGTTGCAGAAGGTCAGTCCTACTGCTGTTTATGTGAGAGAAAGAGAGGGACAGTGCACACAGTGCTACAATAAACAGTGCACAATACTTAGATTGACTTTATTTATACATGTATATTCCTGGTAAACATTTTTGTCATCTATCTTTTATGTGATGGGGGCTAAAGTCTTGAAAGGGAGATGACTGCAGTCACCTCTAAGTAGTTTGATGACAAATCAAAATTGTATCAATTAACATACTTGAAGAAAGGAAAACTTGTTCTTGTTCTTACATTTTTAAATGACAGTGCTCTCATATTAGCTTCTTTTTAAGTTTTGATTACTTTCCATAGTAATTAATCCTATTAATGGACACTTGGCACAGTAATGTTTAACTTAACATCGACATGTTTATCCAGTAGTTTGACCAGATTTTCCAATAGCCTGAAAAGCATGACATCACTGCTCATTTTCCTGGCTGTGTGCAGTATCTGTTGTGTTTAGATCACAAAGCAGCTGCTCCATTTTAAACTCATCTTCATCTTAGCTCATACTTATCTCTAACAGTGATGACAGTCTGCTGGAAATGACAGATCTGTCTCAGTTTTATATTAACATAATACAAGAGAAAGATATTTTCTGCAAAAATGGTAAAAACAATAACAAAAATACAAGTTGTCTTTTGTCCTGCTTCCTGATTTAGGATTATTCACATGGGTAAAAATATGGTGAATGAATTCTAAACAGACTGTCTTTGGATTATGCTTTTTATTAATCCATTTTAGCCATATTATATTTTTTCTACAATGGTGACTGAGCAGTACTGAGGTGAAAAAATAACACATGGAACCAGTGTATATCTCTCTAGACAGTTGTATGAGTTGTTCCAGGAAATACCATCTGTTGATTGACAGTGCGTTTTCTTTTTCTCTTGTAAATGGCATGACCTCATCTGGTAAATATTTGGTTGCACCTCATGTTTGTGTGTTCATGTGTTAATGTTTCCTACAATGTTTTATACAATTATTATCAAGTTGTCAAGCATTGACCATGCTATAGTCTCCTCCTGTGGCAGCTTTGACTTCTTCAGACTGCAGCTTCTGTTGTCTTGTTGTAATGGTGTAACGGTTCCAATGTGAATGAGAAGAGATGAAGCTCTCATCTCTGCGTACGCTCACTCCGAGTTAAGCATATGAAAAACAGCCATCATCAATGGTGATCTGACACTGTGGCAACAGGTATAGAGAGTTCAGAGTTTATATTTTATATGTGTGGTAAGACACATTTATCGATCAAAAAACAGCAGCAGCACTGAAAGACTGTTGGAAGTTGGAGAAAAGAGTCAATTAGTCATTATCACTATCACATTTTATCCAGTGCATTCCACAGTATTTAGAGTTTTATTTCCTCGATGAATGATCAAGTTCTGCAATCCCACTTTTTGCTAGATTACATTTTTTAATATTTATATATTATGCTGTACACTGATGGGTACACTAAGTGCTGCTGGAAGATTGTAACCTTGGGGAATTTACAGTGGAAAAGGTGTCTGTAAATTTGAACCTTAGATTTACGAATATGCTGTCAACATTTAATAATCCTACTTACAACTGCAGTTCAGAAATTGTCGTTACATTTTAAGACTTTTTGCAGCCCATGAATACCTCTCTTCTAAAAACCCTAGTCCAGTTTTTAAATGTAAAAAACTTTCTTTTTACTAATGGTATCGTAAAGGCACACCACAATCAACCTCACTCAGCAATGTAACAAGATACATTATGATATAACTGTGATAGGACTGTTTCATGAGTGTGGTCAATCACATCATTAGAAATTATTATTTATAGATCAATGTCATGTGTCTAAAGCTTCACACAGATTTATTTTTATGTACAGTGAGAGATTAATGTAGTGCAAATGTTTCAGAGCTGGGAACTGATAGACAGCCAGACAGTTGTCTCAATGTCCTGCAGGCAGTGTTTTAAAGACAATGTGTAGATTTATTTCTGAGTTGATGATGTAGTGAAATATTTGAATGTAGAAGATTGCTATCTCTTGATCAGAACAAGCAATGTTAGCAAAGGTTTTGGACAATAAACTCATGTCCAATAGGGATTCTAAACATCTCCCAATGCAAACTTCAGCAAAATAGTGCTCTCCCATATGTGCTTTGATATTGACTGTGCGAACGAGGAAATGAACCCTAACCCTAACAAAACATGGATGGAGCCAGCCTGATGATGTTGTGGAGCCTATGCAGAGGGCTCCACCAAAACGAGACCGGGTTATTCAGCAAAAAAGTTGAAATGCACTTGTCTTTTGCTACAACTCAACATTGTCAAGCAAGAGACAAAAATGGCCCATAAAATACAAGGAAACCGTCATTTCTGGTAGATTATTTTCTACTGTCAAGAAAGCATCTCTAATGTTTAGTTCAGTCCTCACCACTTCCCTTGGTTTAGCAATGGAAAGAATCTAGGACTGACTCCTGTGCCAGTGGATGAATGTGTGATGTGGTGATGGTGGTCCATATGTTGTATTAAGGATATCTCTTTCCTCCAGATGAACAACAACTGCAAAATGTCATCTCCATGTCAATATTTGCCACGTTTTGTGTACAGGTTTTGTTTACGTTGTTAATTACACAGAGGAACCAAATTTCATTTTCCGTATCTGACAGAATATCTAATTTATGCATCCCCAACCTGCTTTTATAGAACTCTTAATGTGGCCTGGGAGCTAGTATGAAACATATACTGTCTCTCTATGTATTTATTTTAGCGGGCTATATTTGATATGTTTTATGCTCTCCGTGCTGCAGAGCCAGTGTTGAAAGGTATTGATAACTGCCTGGTTCATCTGCACATAAAAACTAAAGAAAAAAAAACAAATGTACATTTTTAAGTCCCCAGATGCAACTGCAGAACCTTGGGGTGCTTTTTCTTTTTAAACCTAGCCAAACAGACTGTCAGCAACAGACTGGAGAAAATGATTTAGCCCTCTCTGATCCCAGACCAGTGGTGCAGTTGTCACGTGTTAGTGCTGCCTTATTTCACTCCACCATGCCATGTATTTACTGTTCAAACAAAGCATTTTAACAAAATATGTGTTTGATTTTGTCTGTGCGAGCACATTTTTGCCACAAGTTTTGGAGCCATAACATCAATTAAGTTTTAGAAATTGGCCTTAGATAAGAAATGTGTTATCATTAAACATTTGTTTACAGATTTACCACAGAGATTTAATTGACTATTCTTATGTATGCAAAACTAGGACCTCACAATGAAAGACGTCACGGGAATGAGAACGATCATTTCGTGCTCCCACACATTTTCCATGTGTTGTCATCCAAGTGTGGAGGCAGCAAAGTTCCTGCATCTGCATGCATTAAAAAACTCAGTAACTGCTAACTAAGGCCAGACTGAGTAGCCTCTGTGAAGGCCAGCCATCTCCCACAGTGGGAGAAATGTCAGCTGGATGGAATGAGGCAGGCCTGGAAAACGAGACCCTGCTGCAAACACAACACAGCTCTGCAGAGAGCACCGGTTATAACTTATCTGAGACTGTATTCAGCTGGATGCCATGACTTCTGAAGGATAAGCTCAGCACAAAATGACATGTTTTAAAACCACAACATTAAGCTGCCAACATTGCTTAGGTCACATGTCAAAAAGGTAAGGAGAAACTACATTGATGAATATTAAAATGACCCTCAAGCTGTTTTTTAAAAGTTCAAAGCTCCATTGTTCATAGAAATATGCTAAGCAGAACAGAGATTTACCAGGACTGAAGCTGGCGTGAATGTCATCGATACCCGAGAGACAGTTACTGTCCAACACAGTCAACACTAACTGGGGCCTTGGCATAATTGTTAAGCATGATATCTTAGTTGACACATTTGCAGCTTTACTTTGGGAGATTTTTGGGACTTTGCTGATTTATTTTGCGGCAGTGTGTAATGCATGCTCTTAATGCTTAAGAAGATTTGTTTGGGGGAAAATACTGTTTTCTCTGTGTCCTTGAATTGGAAAGCTTCAGTGCTACTGTGATAATAGCACTGCATACTATTTGGAATAGTTGTGCTTGTCAGAAAAAATACATCAAAGACAAGTCATGAAAACTTTGCACTTTGTGACAATTTCTAGTAAAGAAAATTATAAGGTTATTTATAATCAAGCAATCACAGCCAATGCAGCAGTAATGGGTTTATTATAAAATTCTAGCTGAGACGGATGATATCTACGCACTGAATCATCTGCTGTGCTTTCATGAAACTGTGGTTAATAGGCTCCGAACACCTTTACAACACTGAGTTCACTGAAATGGCAACAGTGACAAAAGACCCTCATAACGCAGTCAATGGCTGCTTTTTATTCCTTTGTCTGTTATAATTGATGATCGTAATTTCTCTCTCCTTCTCAACAAGACCATTAACTCAACAAATGAAATGATCAAAAGGAGAAAATGAAGTAGTAAGATTATTTTGGAAATTATAATGTGTTGACTGGAACACTAGGCTAAGATTACTTTAGTTTTAATGATGGGGCACTATTTTAAGAATACCAAGGTCTTCAAATAATGACTATTGAGTTTTCGGAATAATTTCGCCCATTACATTTTTTTGGGGGCTCTCGGGATGACGGTCGTTCCACCAAGTGTTGGAGCATCATAATCTCCAGAGAATGAAGCCTACCAACTTAAGTGATCCTCAGAACTTTTGCCAACATTAAAGCAACTCAAAGTTTCCATTTGTACAGTAAAAACCTTCATCTGTGAGATGGATTGATAAAAGATTTTATAGAGACATTTTGGCTGTCCGAGGACATATAATGAAGTTTTTATCCAACATCAATAAGCAAAGGTTTTAAGTTTTTATAGACTTTTCTTCATCATCAAATTAATGACTTTTTCATCAGTCTTAGCTGCACTTTGTGTTTAGTGCTAATTGACAAATGGTAGGTGATAAACATTATACCTGTTAAACTTGAGTGGTAGTATAAGGACATATTCACACCTTGAAGTCTGGACCAAGGTCCAAACCAAGGTTAATGTCTTTGCTATGATATCTACATTTAATACAGTGAGTTTTTGTTTTACATTGTAACTTGGGGAGTGCAGTAAAAATGTTTGTTTGACATCCATATTTCCTGCTGTCGGCACCATGGAATGCGTTTACCTATACATGACATTGATTCATTTGTAGACAGACGTACATCAAATGTTGTAGTTTGGGGGATAGTCTGTCCTTTTGAAAGTCGAAAATGAAGGAATTGGTTAATTAGAAGAATTTTGTTGCCACTGTAATTTCATTATGCTATCACTACCAGCGTCACCAACTTCAGGCGAAGTACTCTACATGAGTTTGTTATTCAATCATTATATCATCTAAACATTTTTGTCTTCTTGTATTGTTTAATGCTGTTTTTAAACTGCAAACAAACCAACCCATGGTCAGAGTAAAAATGTTGGTCCTTCTGCCTAGACCTTGGTCCAAAGCACCTTTCACAATTGTTGTTTTGATTTGGACTGAAACGTCTGAAAGTCTGGACCAAACATGGTAGGTGTGAAAGCGCCTAAACATTGTTACTTTTTACCAAAATACAGCCTTACAGAGTTGCTAGCATGGCTGTAGACTCCTACTCTCATTCCAGTGATAGTGATACTTAAACAAAATCATTTCAGGTAACTTTAAAAAGGTGTGAAGAGTCAAGGTACAGTTAAGTCACAGTCAAGGTACAGTTAAGTCACAGTCAAGGTGCAGTCAAGTCAAACCCACTAAACTGAGCCAAACTCCAAACACATTAAATCTGTTTACGTGCTGTATATAAGATAAAAGCAATGTAATTCTTCTAATAACAACACTATTACCTACAGTAATGATTGACTCATCACTGATCCTATTAAGGATACCAGGCTTTGTTGTTGATTAACCTCTAACTCAACACAGCAAAAACAGCTGTTGACAGAGGGTCACATTCAGTCCAAGTCGCTTACCAGTGTCCCTCTAATCCTTAAACTAATGCCTGGACATGCGAATCCTCTAATCTGCAACCAGCACAAGCTTATTAGAGCAACCCCTTTGAGACAACAAAGCAAGTGGGAACTCCGTGCACAGATTGCAGTCTGCGGTTGTGGTTGAAGGCGCCCTCAGTAGTGACTGCAGTCAGAAGCTCTTGGCAGCAGATGTCCCTGCAAGCCTCAGGAGTGACCTGAGAGAGATTTGTGATGCCTTCAGAGCCATATTAGTTCATGTTTGTGTGAGCTGTGACAGCTCTGGTCTGCTCAGTGTCTGCTGGCCTGTAGCTGACGCAGGTTTAGACCGATGAGGATGTATTACTACATTTGAGGATGCAGAGCTCTCTGTCTTTGGGGTTTTGGTCTATGTCACTCATCTCACAAGTGTTGAGCTTTTTAATGCGGTATGATGTTTAACAATATTTTGAGGTTTCATGAAACACAGCTCTAAAATTGCTCACCTCACACTGCCAATATTTTGTCATTTGATGTATGTAGAGATGTCGTGCACTTGTAGCTTGCTCTCATTATTTGACCAGCTGGGATCTTGAAACCAAGCGCTGGCAGATGTAGTTTGTCATGTTATTGTAAAAGTTGTAGTGGGTCATTAAAAGTAATGAGGTCATCTGAGAAGTAGCTTCTTTGTGTTTATGAGTTACTGACAGTGTGTTGATAATAAATCTAGTGAGCCCACTGGAAAAAACGCAAAATCCTAAAGTCTAGAGAAACACATTTGGCGCAATGTTATCTTGGACTATGACCTAATTATTTTTGTGGTTTTTGGTTGTTTTTTTGTTTGTTTGTCCTGGAATTAGTCTTGTCTTGAATTTAACCACAATTAAGGATAGCTCCTCCAAAAAATTGTAAATTGGTATTATTCTAAATCTAATTCTTTCTTTATATCCTTGTATTTTGTCCCATTCAGTATTAGTGTTTATATGCAGATTTGTTTGCATGCTTTTGAGCCCAGACATTGAGGTTGGCAAAGTGTACAGATTTTTTGAGTTACTTACTTGAGTTCTTATTTGCAAAGATCAATGTAATGTTTCAGTTAGCTGCTTCTCATTTTCAGCTGACAGGGACATTTGCTCTGGGACTTGGCACCCTAGTTAAATACGAGCAAGCACACATATCGATGGCATTTCTAACACAGGATGGATGCAAAACAAAGATAATACAAATATCCGATAAGGATGAAAAACAGGTGACATGTATGTGATGATGTTGACAACGAGAGTCAAAAGCTTTAAGTGAAAAGGGCAAATGCCAGTGTTGACGTGCTGCAAACAAAAAAGCTGGAATATGGACGTCATTTCCTGCTTCCTGCATGCTCTGCTCAGATGCTACTCCTCACCTGAATGTTGAAATCTCTTGAGTTCTTTATGTGAAAGGCAAACTTGGCTTAACTTGACTCTGTAAAGGACTCATTGAGACCAAGGCTGTGCATTGAAGGTACAACTTTTGATGAGTCAGTATCATGGCAAAATAGAACAAAAAACTCAGAGCAACTCCAAGAAATGTTGATTGAAAGGCACAAGTGCAGCGATGTTTATAAGGAAATTTCTAAGTCACTGAACATCCCTTTTCAGTGCAATGGAATCTGTCATTAAGGAATAGCACAGCTGTAAATATAAATCTAAACTGTGCATGGAGACGAGTGAGGCAGGCCACCAAGAACTTTCAAGTTGGGTTTAAATTTTTTTTATCAACACTGTATTAAGATATGCATTTCTATTGATGCATTTCAGAATAAAGCTCCTGCATCAAAAAAAAGTCCAGAAATAACGGCACAAAACATTTACACAGCAACTTTGTTTTTAGTCATACTGCTCCCTGTTGTTTCCTCCTCAGTTTTGTAGTCTTTAACTAGAAAAGATCAAACAGAACATTCAGTATACCTCCTAAATTACAGCCACTTGAAGGTTGAATCGTACATCCAAAATGTACACCCTACATAAATAAACACTATGTAAGTTTCATCAACATCAGTAACAGAAGTCTTCTTTGGCAGGGTGGTCAGATTTATCTCTGCCCGTCTTATTTCAATCATTTTAATTTAGTTTTTGACATGTTCTATGTAAAAATCCAGTGTTTTGAAACATCCATATTTTATTTCTACGTCATGCTAATGCATTTAGCCCATACATACTTGGGATTACGAGACATCCCTCATTTATAAACACATACATCTTCTTTCGGTATTCTTGCGAACATTTTAAGTTACCTCAAAGATTATCAAGTTATTATTTGATATATTTGATTTATTGAAAATTAAACTCCACTGTCCAAACTCTGCCCAAGACTGAATAGCAAACTAACTGTCACATGACCCTTAAAAACATTCATATCTACATTTGAACCAGTGAACTTTATCTTAAAATTAAAAGAACTATTGATCACAATTGTATTTTCTTTGTTGCTGTGTATTTAGGATGTTCTTAAATCCTATACTTAAATTTTCTCTTAAATCCTAACTTCACATTAATCTCTGCTATGTTGAAGCTATAGCTGAGTTCTTCTTCTAGCCCCTGTTTTAGACTCATATTTTATGGCCATATGTTGAATCAAAGTTCAGAATAAGGAATTGGATCCTTTTAAAGTTGTGGAATATAAGTGTCAGTAACGCCTACTTTAATCTCCAACACAAGAACACCTGTGTTGCTTTAACAGTCATTGGTTTTGGTCTTGTCTGAGTCTCCTCACAGAGACATCTGCTCAGCAGATTTACTCGTGAGTGTGTTTGACCATTAGAGTTGGCTTGAGTTTCTAGCAGCATTGTTTTCGGGGTAGTGTTTGGACTGTTTGAGGGTCTGTCCACCACTTTGGTCTAGACTAAGGGTGCTTTCACACCTACTTTCTTTGGTCTGGACCTTCTCAGTTCCCAGATTAGTTCAAACCAAAATAACAGGTATGAAAGGTGCCTCGGACCACGGTCCAGACCAACGGACCAAGATTTAGTCCGACCAAGGTGGTTTCAGTCTGGATCAAACTGAACCATTATTTGGAGTGTTTGCTGTGTGAGAACACTCTTTAGTTCAGACTTTCAGACCAATTGCAGAAAGTTGAGACAGCATTTAACAACAGAAAAAATCTACTGCTCAACAGTAGATCAGGTGAACAAGCTCAGAGTTTTGCTTTAAAACTCCATCATTGCTGTGGTGATCTAAAACCCCAAATTACATTAGTTTGTGATACTGCCCCCCCATGATCTTCTGCTAAATTGCTTCACACAGACGTGTGTAATCCTTGTTAGGAAGCAAACATCATTACTCACGTGTCTTATTTCATCTTTCTCTTTATTTTCCTATTGTAATAAACTGACATTTGTTTAAAGTGTCAGTAGCAATATCCTGCGAATGTTCAGTGGTTTGTGTCTGAACCACATGGGCTGTATTGCAGTGTGCAGTGCGTGTGAAACACATGTGGAGCTTTAAATTGAAAGGGGCCATGGTGTGACCTATTTACTTCGCTCCACACACATTTTCTCATTCTTCAGAGACCCTCCCTCAGACCAGATCCCTGGGGTCTCCTGAAGCTCAGCAGAAGACTTGATTTGATGAAGGTTGGCAGATTTTATGATTTTATCATCCTGCCTTAAGAAGACCGTTAACACATTGTTGAACTCTTTTTTAGAAATGCACATGCTTCCTGTTTTGGATTACCAGCACAGACACTTGGTGTCTTTGTATTTCTGTGGCTTTGTTTGCCACCCAGCAATGAAAAGTGACAAATCCACTTAGTTCTAAACGCTAGATTAGATTTATTGTTTCGTTCCATTATTTTGATTCTTTGATTCTTCTCTTGTTTTTCCCCTGAGTCACCTTGAAAAACTGTTATTTACAATATCCCATTTTTTTCTGATAGCATAGACCAAATTATTAATTTATCCATAGTAAATAAAGTGATGATAATCAAAGAATCCATCAACTATCGCCTTAATTTCCATTATTGCGAACAACTGAGATTATAACAACAACAGCAGTTGACACAAATCAGCTTGTAGTTTGACCATCGAATTATATATCATTCACTGTCCTTTTTTCACCTCCTTCCTCTGTTTATGTAACATTTTATTTTCAGAGTGCAGGCCTTTATTAGTCTCGCTACAAGCATGGCTCGATGGCAACGTCTGTCTGTTGGTCCACCGCTTCAGTCCAAACTGAAATTACTCAACAACCAGAATGGCCTTCAGTATGTGAGGGAAATCTTTCAAGATGAATGAGTGAAGTTTTTTCTGGAGATGGATGACGTACGAAGAATGAGTTTTTATTCTCTATACCTGATGCAGTACAGGGTTTAACAAGTTGTTATGTTGCCATCAGGCCTAAAATAAGTCAATGTATACTAAATGAAAGATAATCTTTTTAATAATTCCAGAAACTGTTCATCTTATCACTTTGATACTTGGCATGTGTATTTTTAAGGGCTCAATAAAGTTTGGACATGTGATACATTCAATACTATTACATTTTAACTGCAATGATAAATGACTCTCCACTAGTAGAAATGCATAAGAAATGCAAAAATGTAAAGAATGTGTGTGGATGTGGATCTTCCCTTAATCTGCATCTGGGCCAACATTTTCCAGGCTACAGGGTTTGGTGGAAATCAAGTTTTGCATAAGCCCGCTAACAAAAAAAACTAACAAACAAAACGTATGGGTTTGAGTTAAATGTCTTAAAAACAATTGGAAGGATTGTAAAGACATTTAGAACAAGCATGTTTGTCCCCATCAGAAGAACTCAAGAATCCCATCAGCCTTCTCTGTGTTTTTTAAGTCATGCTTCTATCATTGTTTCTGTGCACAGTGTTCAAAGGAAACCTCAGACAGTCTTCAAGTTGTGTGACATTGCCAAGTTTAAATGCACCGTTGCTGAAGTAGCTGGTACAGAGTTTTAATGTTGTTGTTGGAATCCATGAACTGAGTTGCTCAGACAGGACCTCACATTATGAACATTGTAACTTGCCTCCAATAGAAATGCATGTCTTGAATCAACCCATTCAGTTTTTATATTTCCGTATTCACAACAAACAAACAAAAACAACAACATGTACTGCTTCGTTTTATCCCACACAGGCTCACTTTAAAGATTTAAGCTGATGCTTGCCTTATCCTCATTTAATCATTAAGATTAAACCGTGTGGAGTCTTGAGTCCGTATGGTGGCATTTTGCCTGTGTCACCAGCTGAGCTTCAAGTAGTCTCACAGTTTTACATTCAGGTTCAACTTATCACATATTCCCTCACAGCAGCTTGCTTTTTATTTTAATCTGTTTCCTGCTCTTCACATCTGTTAAATGTATACAAATGTAACAGTGTTTGCAAGAAAACAACTGTTTGAGCAGGGAAACATTTCCTCTCTGTTACATTTCCTCTTTTACTTTATATTTGTATTAACGTTTTACCAGTTGGATATTTACTTACTAGTCAATTGGAGAATCTGAAATGCATTTCTTCCTTCAGTTCAGTTAAGATTGCTTAAAATATGAAATGATCCATCCATCACTATGACATAGCTGGAGGAGGATTCACACTGTGATTCTTTATGAGCTGAGGGATTAGTGTGAAATATGAAAATAAGGACTTTAGAAGATTGAGGGGGGATTTCCTGATAAATGACATGAAATCTGAGAAAATGAGCACAGTTCAGGATTATTTTTCCAGCCTTATTTATGCAGACTAGAATCATAAATCATTATCTTAAAGTTAATACGGTTGAAGGGAAACGTCTGTCTGCTGTCTGCTGTCTACAGTCTGAATTCACTTTCCTCTCATTCCCCATCTTTCCCCTCTAATTTTCCGGCTCGACCACAAGCACCGCGTGCTCTTTCATGGCTCCCACTCACACTGGCATCTTATTTAAAGGCAGCAGCCGAGCGCCGCATCCATTAGTTGCAGTAGAGGGAGGGAAGAAGGGACTGTGGAGGGAGGGAGAATGACGGCTATTTAAGGGATGGAGTTAAAAAGCAATGGGGGTCAGACCTAAACACTCACACTTTAAAAGACATTCACTCCCACTCTCTCGCTCTCCCTCTCTGTCAGTGAAGGAGCAGAAGCCCAGTTCGAGCTGTGAGAGCTGAGGGGAGGATAAGCAGCTGGCTGAAAGACGACTGACAGAGCTGCCACCTTGCTGGAGAACGGCGAGACAGAGCAGTGACACAACAGGGCACTGTATTGTTTTCATGGCTTCACTAAAGGTGTGAAGACTCAAAGGACCACTCAAAGAAAAAAGTAGATTGCTCTTGTACAGGTAAGAAAACCTTTTTATAGATTTCAGTGACATAACTTTCCTTGAATTGCATGCAGCAAAAGTCATTTTTCTTGACTTTTTAAATTTGTTTGCTCGTACTTTTGAAGTTAAATTCTCTTTAAATTGAATTAGAATTATTCACTTCAAAATAAAAACATTTATAGTCACATACATCATTTGCTGATACTGTTGTCGTAGATTTTTGTCTGGCACATAATACTAAAATACCAGATTTTGTACTGGCATCGATTATAGCTTATTAGAAGTACATTCCTGGTGCATAGTGCAACTTCTTCCTCAGTTAGACACACACAGCAGCCATTGGCACGATCAGAGGTGATAACAGCTTTGATAACCGTAGTAGAAGGCACGCTCCAAAATCCTTCTCACTGATTAAGTCAAGGTTGTAGACCAGTTCCCAAAAACCCCACAAAAACTCTGCATCTGAGTAAGTTGTTTAGTATCCCTGAGTCTGCTGAGGTTTTGCAGCTTGATGATTCATCACATTACCTTGAGAAGTGCAGTTAACTTTTCATTGTGTACAATTTTTCCATTATTGAGACGAAACGTTGGGAAGGGTGGGTGATGCGACAGGATTTGTGAGCGTGGGCAAGGAGGAAAAAATACCTCATCCGCTCAGCCCATTAGCGCTGCTTAATTGAAATCAAAGTCTCGTGGTTTACAGGGTTTAAACGTCTGTTATATCCTTTGTGTGGTGGTGTTGAGTCAACATTTCCAGTCCACACTCAGCAAAAATGAATATTTCAGCTGAAGAAGATTATAATCACTCACTTCTTCTCATGTACAGACTCATCCCAGTCCCCACAACTCCTATCTAAAATTCACATCATGACACATCTGCAGATATGGGGGCCAGGATGTTTTGCATCTTGTCTGCCGTGTGTCCTGGGAAGTGTCTGTGCAGCAGAGTGTGAAAAGTGTCTCGCTGAACAAACCCCTGTGAGAGGGACAGCTGGTTTATTTGCTGGAGATCCCCCAGGGCTTTTCCTACACTGTTTCCCTCTGTGTGACCTCTACACAAAGAGCCAGGGGTTGATCGTAATTCAGCTTCACACGCCTCTGCATTTTATGTAAAATATGTTTTTTTTTTCACTGTCCCAAATTCCAGGGAGAAACAGAGTGTTGTGGCCTTGAAGTGGTGACAGTGAGGGTTAGCGAGGGCATTGTAGAGGGTTATTTGTCCGATAATGTCTGTTATTATCTTAAGCCAGAAGTTATGAAGTGAAGTCCTAATTTTACAGGACAGAGTACTTCACTAGAAATGTGTTTATATTATGTAACTGCAGGTTAGAACTGTGTCAGCCTGTGGGACCTGCAACCTTGTAAACTCTCTAGATTCAGGTGTGTTGGTTGTGAGGGGAATGAGCACTGACAGCTGTCTCTAGCTAATTAAAATCTGCTCCTATTTTCTTGACCATTAACCATCACCCTGATTTACTGTGTTCAATTTTGCATACTAATTTAAACCAAAAAACGAAAGCTGTTATTTTTAGTATTTTTTTGTAGAGTCCAAAACCCAAAAACCAATAAATGTATGTGATCATGCATTGCACAAAAAACCGGCAAACCCTCAAATTTTTTAAGCTGAAACCAAAATAATTCAATCATTACTGCTCTAAGAAAATCACTTTCTCACACAATTGATCTTAAACTGTAGAGAGACCCCATACTTGCAATCTAAATTGAATTCAGCATCCTGTTCAGACTCACCTGGGGACACAATAAAGCACAAGTATATTATTCCCATAGGATCGGTTGAGGATATCTGATTTGCAGCAGAGGGGAAATTTGCAATCTGTTAACGAGGTGTTGCAATTTCTGTTATTGTTTTATCAGCTGAAGTAACGACTCTAATTATTATTTTTCTGAGGCGATTTCCAGCTGTTCCAGATGCTATGACAATCAGACTTGTGCCATTCCTGGAAAATATAAAAGTTTAAATATCACAGATGAACAAATATAGCAGATGTACCTAATTTATGTTCACCGCTGACCAGAGTCCGGACAAGCTGCTCTTGGCCACAAATACTTCCCATCAGAAGCGTGTCCAGACATGTTGTCTGGGTATTGTTGTCATGAATGTGGACTTTTTGAATCCGAGTAGAATCCTGACTTGGTTTTGTCACCAGAATTAGACCTTCACCTGGATGATGGCACACATGGAGATGATCAAATTAACCCTTAAATAACGCCGCATGCAGTTGTGCTTCCAGTTTTATTAGAAGTAGCTGTTGTCTGGACACAGGACACAGAATCTCGATGCTTTTTTTTTTTTTTGACTAAACAAAACAGATGTCGTCAGTCCGGGGCCAACATTCCCAGTTTCTATTTTCCACGCGGAAAACTTCACTTCCCACTGCCAGGAGGGGGAAGAGCACTGAAGACACAGCAACTCTGGATTATAGTTTAGTGAACAGGTTATATTTATTTAAATTTTCTCTCCAGATTTTCTTACCACGTCCCAATAGCCGAAAGAAATGTCCTCAGTCAACCCATAGGTCAGCTTTCAACGATGGATTTTTGGCTTTTTTGGGCTATAAAACCACCTTTGTCTAAACAGAATATCTGCAGCTTTAGGAGATCCTTGAAGCTTTGAATACAGTTTTATCAGAAATACTGCTTAGAAGATACTAAAAGTTGGACATTTTATGGCTTGAATATTTTTGATTCTTGCATTCTTGCACGGTAACATTACAAATTACTTATTTTACTTATTTTAATCTGGTGTGAGCTGTCTGGAGACATCATACATCTACAAACTACAGTAAATGAAACTGCTGCACGAGGTTGTTAATTCATAATCTGATAAACTGTTGCTACTGTAGCTAAGAAGCTTATGGATTATGTTAGCATTTATACATTTTTATCATAAATTTAAATGACAAAAATGTTGTATGCTATCACTTTTTATTTAGTCCATCCATCCACCTGGGTCCATGTATTCTTTGATCCTTTACTGTCATATGAAGGTGTGGACTATAAGCTATATAAAAAGTTACATGAAGATTAAATAAATTAATGATCTTAATACATTATAATAATGAATAAAAGAAAATTGAATCAGTTTTCTGTCAACACATGGATCAGTTCACATATGATTAAATATGTCTTGAAATAAAAAAGATTTATAAATTTCATTTCACAGCACCTTTCTAGACAAGGACAGCCTACAAATATCATAAATGATTAAAGTAAAACAAAGCATTAAAATCAGATTAGGAAACAAACACTCATCAATACAACACGTTTAATAATTGTTTACGTAGCTTGGAAGAAATCAATTGAAATTCTAAATAATAGATTTTTAATAAATGTAGGCTTTGTCGTCTCCACTAATTTTCCATCACTCTTTGACATCTTATTTTTACATTTAATTTGGTTAGCATCGCTAAATAATATTCAGGCTTATTTACAATAAATATATAAACGTTAATTAAGGCACTTTTGAAGTGACCAAGAGCATCTTTACTCTAAACATATGTAGTTAGAGGGAAACTGAGGATTTGAAAGGACTCATTCTTTACCTCCAACCCTGTAAATTATTAGTCTTTTGTGTCTTGTAAAGTTTACTAGAGGCAGATCAGAAACACGTTACGAGACCTAGTTTTCAGATTTGAAACACCAGCTCTGACCTGCCTTTTCCTTGGCACTCACCAGATGTCCGACTGTGAAACTCGAGCTCAGTTTTATATCTGTGCCTTAATAGATTACTTGAAGGAGTGTATAAATACTGCTATAGGCACATGAAGAGAGAGAGGTCATCCGGTCAGACGTGAGGTCAAAGGTCAGGACAATAAAGAGAGACGATTGATGAGGAGTCTTTGTACCTATATCTTGACTTCAACAGTTTAAAGGCACTGCGGTGAAAGTAATGAAAACTATTTTTTGTATTGGTAAAAGAAATACATGATTCTGCCTATTAAGGAAACATCCAGTCATCGGGATCTCTGATCTGCATAAAAACAAAAAGAAAAGAATGATGGTATCAGGATTGAATTTAAAGTTCAATGTATTCTTAGTGCTCTAAGAATCCAGTAGCAACAAATTGCACACACTGATAGATATCAGTTCCCTACATATGCCTGTGAAATCTTGCAATGTTTAAGAAAATGGAAAAAAAAACATCCTGGCTCTGCCGCTTTGTCCAGATCCATGCCAAAGTTGTATGAGATTGTTCTTGGCCCATGTCCCATCCTTCCACCAACATTTGTGATAATCCATTCAGTAGTTTTTTTCATAATCCTGCTGACAACGCACAGGGGTGACAACATAACCTCCTTGGCAGAGAAAAAAACACACACACACACAAGTAAAGTGAAGCAGTGATTGTAGATGGTTTGTGTGGATTTAAGTAATTTTTTTAATTGTTTGAAATATGTCTAAGTTAATTTTGCCAGAGGGAAGATTGATGACATCTGTCACAAATAGGGTCAACGTCAAAATGTCGTCTATACAGCCAAACCATATAGTTAAAGGTTAGTAGTAAATCTTGCATGGTATTGACCTCTGCTCATCAGAGGTGGAGGAAAACTGGCTGACTTTTGAGGCAAGGTTTTGTTTCTTTCTTCATGCAACAATCCTCGTTTTGTAAGGTTGAAAATATTCAGGAACTTGTTGAGGGAGGGGGCATGACCTGTTTTGATTTTGTACCTCTTGAGGATTATGTCCTCTAATAAATAAACTTGTCAAGGGGGGAAAAAATCTATAAAAAAGATGGAATGCAGTCATGGTTACACTGAGATGCCTAAAACACTAAGCTGAATCTTTTGAGCATCTTTGTTACCTGACTGCTGAGTATCACCGTTGTCTATGTAATAAATCGTTTCCAGGCGATTTCGTGAGAACTCTTGAGTGCACCACATGCCTTTTCATTTCTACTGTATAACTGCATGAGCGATTCCTTCTTGGAAGTCATTTCTCACTGGTTTGTGTGTGCGAGCACTGTCAGCAACTCTCGTGCAAAAGAATTGGCACCAAATCCGTAAATCTATCACTAACAGAGATGCAACCCCTTTACAGAAGTGTAGTTTTCTGCCTCCCAGACATAGCAGCTGACAAAAGGGTGAACAAAAGGGCAAACATCCTTTCAGGTGGATAGACAGGTAGATGGATAGAAAGATAAGATAGATACAGACAGAGAAGCTAGAGATAGATATATATTTTTATTCTTTTTTTGCATCTGTAGCGTGTTACAAAAATCCACACACTGATGGGCAGGAAAGGTTTTGCAAATTGTCAGGAGCAACTCACTCTGACACTTGCGTTCTCACATACAGCTCCTCTGGATAACTTCAGGATATTATCTTGAGTTCAGTGCATATCTACCTTGCAGCTTTGCTTTTTTGGTGAGTCTGTATTGATAACGGTATCATTGCTTTTGGAAACTGTGAAAGTGACCTGCAGTTATTAAGCCGCAGTCACAGCTGCAAAAAGAGCTGTTTACCTGTTTATTCAAGATTCAGTGAAGCTCGATCTGAACTAGAGAATCAGTTGCCATTGTCGTGAACACACCCGGTGTCACGAACGCAACATCACTTTTGTTGATCAGTCCCAGCCGCCGCTGCTACACTGCGCTGGTCGTCTGTTTATTCAAAGTTTATTAATATTGAATGTATAATTTTGCACAAAATTGCACAAATGTTGACACTGCAGTTCCTTGAGCCCTCAAAAAAAAACACATACAAAGTGTGAAGGTGATAAGAGGAACAGTTCTCGAGAAATACAAGGCACAAAAAGACAGAGATTAACTAAACACCATATACCATAACGATAATAAATCAAGCTGTTTCCAGTAGTTAACAGGAAGCCGGTTCTCTCCTGTGCTCACCCAGATCTTTTGGAAACTCAGCAATGAAGGAGGCTTTCCCACGCTGAGGATGAAGCTAGTCATTATTTCAAGTTTGTCTCCCACAAATTATAGTGTTCCTCCTGTCCAGCTGATGAAGTCATCTGAGCAATTCGTGGGCGAATAGGAGTGGTGTCTACAGGATTATTCTTCTCAGGTTTTCACATTATTTTACCCCATTATATGTATAAATACAGCAGTGTTAATACACTGTAACATGAAAAACAGCTGATGTGCAGCAGTACTGTGAAAGAAGTTGATGTGCCAACACAAGTGTGGATACTTTCGTATTAAATCCTTTCTTAATACATGTTCTCTGTCTCCCTAATTTATTACTTTTCTCTACAAGTAATACATTGAATTTGTCGTGGCAATGAATCAGGGCTGGGTACGGCTGTTTCTTGCATTTTGCTCTGTACTGTTTTTATTTATTGTATCTCCAACACAGACTAAAGAGCAGCTGGATTCAATGTTACGCTTTAGTATCTTCAGCTCTGTTGTGTGGTGATGTAGAGTCTTGCAGTATTCTGTTGTTAGTGAAGTTTGGAGGTTGGCTACTTTTGCCATGTTGGAAGGACATGTGTTTGTGATTAGCTTGTATCATAAACGGGGGGTGCCGCATTTTCAGACTGCATTCTCTTGGAAGTCCTGGAAGACCAATCAGGATGTGACGTAAGTGAGAATGTTGGATAGTTTTGGAAACACTGACACATCCGTAATCCAGCTTCAGATAGGTTGGGGGGTGAGAATGTGCATGCATAATATATCAGTGAATTGTGAACACTTCAACCAAAGTTTTCCTTTGTCAACTTTGAATAGTTTCACAAGACTTTCATAAGTTTCTTGACAACCAATCTTATCCTGTTAATCATTTTGAACCTCCAAATGTAAATGACACAATCTTAATCATGAAATACATTATGGATCAAATCTGTCTGAGCTGTGTGCATTCATTTATTCATTCAGCTCCTCCTGACTCTTCCCTCTCTTTCTCTCCTTCCTGATTGACAATGACACATTACATCCAATGCAATGTGTCATTGTCAATCAGGAATTTAGGGATGCATCCAATTTAAAGCCAAAATAATCCCAAATAGCTGATTTTGCATCCTTCTTTGCATCAGACTCTCCACACACACACATACATCTGCAGTAATGTTGCTGGGCTGACAGTGGTCAGTTGTCAAATTTTAGTATACCGATTGTCTTGCTTGTCTTTTTTTAATGTTGAATATTAAGCATTAAAAATTACATTACATTGAAGTTGCATTTGTCTGTTTGTCTATCTGTTTTCCAGGACCTTCACCATTAACCTGGATCAGCCTTTAGTCTGAGGTTAAAGCTGATATTTATTTTTGTATATTCACATCCTCACACCTACCATGGGTAGAAGAAGCATCCTGGGCTGCTTCCTCCTGACCGTTCTGCTCAGCTTATCAACCGCTGGGCTGGTTAAGAAAATCATACGTCATCGAAGACAGACTTTGCTAGCTCCTAAAGAACATAACATCACCCTCCCCAGCGCAGACCATCCTGTGGTTTTCAACCATGTCTATAACATCAATGTTCCTGCCAGTTCTCTGTGCTCAGTGGACCTGGACGCCCCGGAGAGCACACAGCTTCTTCCCAAGGATTCGCCAGCTTCGTCAGGGCATCACATCACTGAGCACACTGTCGACGGGGAGAACCAGATCGTGTTCACCCACCGCATCAATATACCTCGGAAGGCCTGCGGCTGCGCTGACGACCTGCCCGGCCTGAAAGAGCTCATGAGCCGCCTGGAGATGCTTGAGGGAGAAGTTTCAGTTTTGAGGGATCAGTGCAACAGCGACAGGCCCTGCTGCAGTGCACAGGTCGCAGGTGGGTGTGATTTGTCTGTCAGTCATATTTGTATATTACAGCAATGACAATAAAATAATCCATTATTTCTATGAATTTGCATTGAAAAGTGCTCCATTAAGAATACACATGAGTCTCCTTCAGTATAAAGCACATCTGTTCCATCCATTTGTCCAACAGTTCTTTGAAATCCAATGAGGGGGTGTATATTTCTCCTTCATACAGTAGAGGACAACAACTGCTGTAATATCAATGAAAGTAATAAGTCTTCTTTTGTAACTGCCAAAAATAAGCCTCAGACCACATCTAAATGATGCATTCTTGAATGAGTAGTTTGACGTTTTGGGACACAATCGTATTCACTCTCTTGCTGAGAGTGGGAAGACAGAGTAATGGCACTCAAACAAGAAATAATACCACTCATAACCTCCCATAAATCTGTAACTTTCTGCTATAAAACTTGGATATTTGCACAGATTAAACCATCTGTTTCCAGTCTTGATGCTAAACTAAGATAACTATCTGCTTGGTTCGTGTTTAGTGTATAGACTTATAACATGATAGCATATAAGTGTATTACCCAAAATTCTCAAGCTGATTGTATTTTAAGAATAAGAGACTTGATTGTATCAAAAATATTCCTTTACTTTCTTTATCATAGGTGAAGTAGGAACAAAACCTTACTGCAACGGCCATGGAAACTACAGCGCTGACACTTGTGGCTGTGTATGTGAGCATGGCTGGAAGGGACCCAACTGCACTGAGGCCGAGTGTCCCGGTAACTGCCAGGACCGGGGCCGCTGCGTGGACGGAAAGTGTGAGTGCTTCAAGGGCTTCTCTGGAGAGGACTGCACGCTCGAACTCTGCCCTGTGGACTGTGGAGCTTATGGCCTGTGTGTGGAAGGCATTTGCGTTTGCTCAGATGGTTTCTTCGGTGACGACTGCTCTCAGACCAAGTGCCTCAACAACTGCAGAGGCCGCGGCCGCTGTGATAAGGGAGACTGCATGTGTGACGAACCTTGGACTGGCCTTGACTGCTCTGAGCTCATGTGTCCCAAAGACTGCTACGACCACGGGCGCTGTGTGAACGGTACCTGCTACTGTGATGAGGGCTACACCGGGGAGGACTGTGGAGAACGCAATTGTCCTAACAACTGCCAAGGTAACGGTTTCTGTGTTGATGGTCGATGTGTCTGCACTGCCGGCTACAGCGGAGAGGACTGCTCTAAACTCACCTGCCTCAACGACTGTAACGACAGAGGGACGTGCTTCAACGGGATGTGTATCTGCGACGTAGGCTACCAAGGAGAAGACTGCAGCCAGTTAGCATGTCTGAACAACTGTAACAACAGAGGCCAGTGCATAAATGGACAGTGTTCATGCGATGTTGGTTTCCAGGGAGATGATTGCTCTGAGCTCTCCTGTCCCAGAGACTGCCTGCACAGAGGGCGCTGCGTTAACGGCCAGTGTGTGTGCGAAGAAGGCTTCGCCGGCGAGGACTGCAGCATCATGACCTGCCCCTCAAACTGCTACGGCCGCGGCGAGTGCATCAAAGGACGCTGCGCCTGTCATGCAGGCTTCACTGGCGAGGACTGCGGTGCACTGAGCTGCCCTAACAACTGCCAGAACCGTGGCCGCTGCATCGATGGGCAGTGCGTTTGTGACGAAGGCTTCACTGGAGAAGACTGCAGTCAGAAAGCTTGTCCCAACGACTGCCTGGCCAGAGGATACTGCGTCGACGGCAAGTGCACGTGTCAGGAGGGGTACTCTGGAAATGACTGCTCTGTGCTCGCCTGTCCAGATAACTGCAACAACAGAGGGCGCTGCATCAACGGGAAGTGCACATGTGAGGGTGGATATGAAGGAGAGAGCTGTACAGAGCTCAGCTGCCTCAACAACTGCCAGGACAAAGGCCGCTGTGTGAACGGTCAGTGCGTCTGTGATGAGGGATTCATCGGAGAGGACTGCTTTGAAGGTAACAAGCTCCGTTCAGTTTGGTCCAAATATACAGAAGAAAAGGTTTTTGCCAGTTTTCCATGTGTCAACTAGATGTAGTATATAAGCATATCCAGAATGATGTAATTTCCTTCTAGTGTCAAACTTCACTCACCACTCATCCTGAGAAACTATTTCAGTGAATTTAAAATAAGGTTCTAAGTGTGTGTGTTGTTGCTGTCTGCACTTTGTTCGCACTTTTTTGGCAGTTCCTCACACCACAGCCAGATGTGGCTCTGCAGTTTACATTAGCGTTCAGTGGTGGACATTTAGTGATTGGGGTTATAAGAAAACGTCAGCAATTTCTTTTCAATTTTCCAGTGTCTCCTCCAAAGGACCTTATTGTCGGCAAGGTCACCGCTAACACAGTGGACCTGACCTGGACCAATGACATGTTGGTGACAGAATACCTTGTGACGTATGTACCCACCAGTCCCGGGGGTCTTCTCCAGGAGAACAAAGTGTCTGGGGACAAAACTTCCTCCACTGTCAAAGAGCTTGAACCTGGCATTGAGTATCTGATCAGTGTCTATGCTGTCCTGAGCAACAAGAGGAGTGTCCCTGTCAGCGCCAGGGTGGCCACAGGTACCTCACAGTCATACACTCTGCTGGTTTACTGAGAATCACTATGGAAAAAGATGAATAACTGTTTTGATTATTCTTGTTTCCATCCCTCCAGCTCTCCCACAGCCAGAGGGTTTAAAATTCAAATCAGTGAGAGAGACCTCAGTAGAAGTAATGTGGGACCAGCTGGACATCCCCTTTGATGGCTGGGAGATCTATTTCCGCAACACGGTCAGTCTGCACATCACATTTGAAGGCTTGCCGAGAATTTTATGAACTGACACGGAAAAAGGGCGAAGTGACAGCCTCTGCCAGCTTATTGGAACTGTCAGCAAAACATGGATTTATTTCACTGCTAACCATTAAAATTATTTTGACATATGGAAAACTTCAGTGAGGGCAAGTCTGGACGTCTTACAATTGCGGGTAAATCCTTTTTGCTTTGAATACAAGCCAGTAACTTTAAAAATAAATTAAAGTGCTTGCTGATAAGAGGTCTTCCTAAAGTGTAGAGGCTCTGCAGAGTTTTTACCAATTTTAAAATGTGTGTTACTTTCCTCCATACATAGACATGTTCAAAGGAAGAATCCAAAAACATATCTTAACTACTTAGTATATTATTTGTTTATACTTTTCAGCAGTAACTTGATTCGTTTCACGAGAACCTCTTTTAAAAATTGTCAGGCATTGGAGGAATCTAAATGCCAGGTCTTTGTAGAGAAATTAAAACTACCACAGTCAGTACATGTCTTACCTGATTTCCTGTGTGGATGTTTTACATTAGTTTATGCATCATGTGTCTCTGCAGAAAGAAGAAAATGGAAAAGTGGTGAGCACCCTTCCATCCTCTCAAAACCAGTTTCTCCAGTCAGGCTTGGGACCAGGACAAGAGTATGAAGTCTCCATCACCATCATCAAGAATAACACGAAAGGACCCCAAACATCCAAAACAGTCACTACCAGTGAGTTTTCTCAGCACACTGATTATTTTAAGTCAGTTGGTAAATCATAGATGCTCAAAAACCTATCCTGTGTATTCAGCAAATGTTCCTGCTTTGTCTGGCAGCAGTTTGATTGGGTAGAAATAATCTCCACATCACTTGTGCTCGGACTAAAAAAATACTATAATGTCACAGAGTGAAATTCCATTGTGAAAAGTAAAAACAGGAAATCCCTGCTGGCTCTCTGTGGTTCCATCAACCGATTTTAGGTAAAGTGTAATAACTCAAGCAAATTGAATTTCAGTCAAGCACGACCATGTCATAGTTTTCTCTCTAAATCTTCCTCTTAGCTCTCGTCCTCTGCTAGCTGAAGCTTTTATTGCAGTATTACTCCATACGTTAAAATATTTTCAGTTGCTAATGCAGTCAGTACGACACGCCAGGCCAAACAATCATCTTTGTGCATGGAAAAGTGATTAAGTTTACAAGTCTGTGTCGATGGACTCCCTGAGTTTTGCACCATTTCATTTCTGATGTCATGTATTTGTATAAGCTGAAACTTGACACAGCTCCCAGAAATGAATGATAGACCTAAGGCTATATCTTGTATCCCCAGAGGTCCTTTCAGGAAAGCCCCAAAACATAAAATGATGTCTCCTCCACACGTAAACACAGGAGATTTGTCCGATAGTAAACACAAAGGCACAGTGAAAGGAAACCACATTATATTTTATGATAGTTTTTCCTGTGTTGATCCAAGCACAGGCTTTCGTCTTATGAGAGAGCCAAGGTGAGTTTTACTTAAGCTGTTTTGTGTACTTGAACTTATTCTCTCTGTCATACAGACAGAATCTTGGACTTGCACCTATTTAGACTTAGACATGTGTTAGCCAGTTGACTTATTATTTTAAAAGCTTTCACTTTGCAACTATTCCTACAGATCAGTCTTTTGATAAGCTGTGCACTTCAGGCTTCTCTTTGTGCACAGTGAAAGCTTTACACATGGTCCAGTTCATAGCAGCATTTTGGTCTCAGCTTGAAAATCTCAAATCTGCATTGTTTGCCGACAGTGTGACTCTATTTGAATTCAGTCATACGGGTTTATGTTCCTTAAAATCTAGACGGTTCTCTTTTGTGATTCCCAAATGGTGGACCATGCTCCTTCAGGGGGTGTCCCCTCTTTGGCTTCAAGAACCTCTTGATGACCAAGAGCACTTACTTCAACCTCTGCTACTGTACTACAGCTTTAGTGTTCTCCCTCAGTTTTTAGTCACTTTGGATAAAATAATCTGTCAAATGAGTAAATGTAAGTTTACTTTTCTTCTTAAGAAGCTTTAAGGAATAGTGCATATATTTTGGGAAATGTGCTTGTTTCACTCTCATATGTATGGTAATTAAATATGAAGCCAGCCGCTGATTTCATTAATTTAGCATATAGAAACATACTCATGTTACTCTATTACTCCATCAAAAGTTTAGAAACCATGAATCTTTACATCTCAAACTTTACTGTGTTTAATGTGCAGTGCTTTCAGTTACCTTGATAACAGGTAACAGAAAGTTGAAGCTCTAATTGCTCCAATATTTCTGATGAATCCCAACTATAAAGACCGTCAGACACAGGGAGCACACTCATACCTCATCCTTTTAATGCTGCATATGGTTTTGTCTGCAACTTTAAAAATTGATTTGTGTCAACCATGTTCACGGTTGTGTGTCATTTTTATTGCATGCCAGACATTCACTGTCAGTAATGTTATTACCATGTATTGGATCGTAAAGGACATAATTTCTCCTGCATATTTTCTCTCACTCAGTGTACCACTCAAATATTCTTCACTTTTAACACCTGCCACCCTCACATGACCTCCCTCCCCAGAGATTGACGGCCCTCGGCAGGTGGAGGTGAAGGATGTCACGGACTCCTCGGCACTGGTGAGCTGGTCTCAGCCAGTTGTTCCTATGGACAGAGTCACCATGTTTTACAGGCCCACCTCCGACCCCTTAGACGAAAGCAGTGCAGAGATTTTCCCCCCAGACAAGCAATACAGCATCGATGGTCTGAGACCAGACACTGAGTACACAGTGATGCTCTCCTCCAGGAGTGGAAACATCAGCAGTGACCCTGTCACCACCAATTTCACTACAGGTAGGTTTGTCATAGCAGAAATATTTCCATTTGATTTACTTTAAAGCTGCATATGTAAAAAATATATTTCTTATTTAAAGAATGGTGCACATGACACACACCATGGAAAGTTGATTGTAGTAAATAGTAAATATTGAAGGTTAAATAAATAAGGCTGGGGATATTCTGTATATTTCTTTTTCTCAGCAAATGTACAAAACCAGCAATGAATGTATCCTACTAACTGTAGTCTTATATATCTTATTCCTTTGTGCCACAGATATGATATCCAGAAATCATTCAAAACATACCAGTGAGCAACACTGAATTCTCTCCCACCTACACTGTTCTACTGCTGTTATAAAAACACTATGTCAAGTTGTTTAGGGAAAATACTGAGATTTTTTAAGATATGAATATAGATAATAAAAAAAAAACACAGAGTTAAATATTCTTCAAAACCAGATTTATTTTTCAATTCTATGTCAATATTCGAAAAATATTTAAAAAAAAACTTCAGTGATACCACACAACATGCTAATGAGTTATTTTACTTTATTAATATTTATTTGAAGATGATTTGGGATGCCCGTATATGTTTTTCATACAGAAAAACGTTGTGGCTCAATGTCTAATAGTAACCGAAATAATACATTTGTTGTCTGTGCAAATATTAAAATACTATTTGATTGTTATATTTGTATCTTAGCCCTGGATGCCCCAAGGAACCTGCGGGCCGTGTCTCAGACGAACAGCAGCATCACTCTGGAGTGGACTAACAGTCGGGCTGATGTCGGCAGCTATAGGGTGAAGTACACCCCGATCTCTGGAGCAACTCACGGTGAGGACGTGTTCCTGCGAGGACCAGGAGACACCACAAAAGCTACAATCACTGGTAAGGGTCAAATAGATGAACATTAACTTCATTAAGTATGCCCACGCAAAACCGCAAAACTTAAATCTCTCATGCCAAAGGGTAACTTTTCTTGTGTCTCTCTGTTCGGCAGGGCTGAATCCAGGGGCGGAGTATGGAATCGGTGTTACTGCCATGAAGATAGAGAGAGAGAGCCTCCCGGCGACTACAAATGCAGAAACTGGTGAGAGACACTTCCGGTCAGCTGCCAAAACACTCGTAGCCTACGCGTAGACGTGTACCCTATGCAGAGCCCTACACCATAACCTGACGTGCACCTCCACCAAACATGTAACTACATTTCGAGGTGACGCAGACCTCAAGAGCTGTGATTGGTCCGCTTGGTAGCGTTGCATCTCCGGCAGACTCGCCGCCATTTTTTCTCGTTCTTCTTTAAGAAACAGTAATTGCGTCTATCAGCCCCAACTCCAACATGATCTGCTTAGTAACACTCGCCATTGTTCTGAAGTAAACAGAGACGCTAGAGAATTTGTAAATAAGCGGACCAGAAACAAGAAGACACTCAACACCAGCATAGAAACTCTACTGCCACTAGCGCTTCGGCAGTGTCATTTCAGGGCATCTCACACACCTACACACAACTATGAATGCTCGGCCCTGTGCATAGGCTATGTGTGCACCTACGGCAAAGCTTCGACGCAGAAGCCTTTTAGTGATCAAACAAAATAGAGTGAAAAGTAATTTATGAGTTGTGTTGAGTATGCAACACAAGCAGACTTCACAAGCAGTTAAACATTTCTTTATTCGCTTCATATTATTTTTGTCACTTCTGTCAGACATCGATCCTCCAGGAGATTTTGAAGAAGTTGAGTCCACAGAGACCTCCCTCACTTTGAGGTGGGAGAAACCTAGAGCCAAGTTCGGTCGCTACAGGCTGGTATACGTCTCCAGAGATGGCCAGGTCGAGGAGGTGGAGATCCCGGCCACTGCAACGAGCCATGTCGTGACCAGCCTGACTCCTGGAATGGGCTATACTCTCACGTTGACTGCAGAGAGGGGACACAAGAGAAGCACGCCTGTCATCCTGTCTACATCCACAGGTGGGAAGAGAATGATTTGTGACGCAATTGGATCTTTGAATCAATGACAACACATGCTTTTATGTCCCTCTCAATTTCAAGGTTTTTGATTCATTTAAAAGGGATGGTTCCCTTTTAGCTGGTAAGTTCAGGAGTGTGGGGATCAATAATTGTGATAAAAGTGTTTCACAAGAAAAATTGATGTCATCCAGCATAATTTCACTCATTGATTTAAAAACCTCAGTGTTTAATCCAACGTGTATCAGAGTTCATAACATTATTGGGAATGCACACTGCTGCTGCTTCACATCAAAAGACTTCAATTGGTGTTACAGAATGACTTTTATTGTGAAGCAGCCATAGAAATGTGTTGTTTGTCACTGAGGTTCATGCTCACCATGATCATTCATTCAGAATGCTTCCACAAGGCAAGACAATAATATTTGTAATTTTTTCATCACTGGATTATTTTTTATTTTTGCAAGGGCGTTACGGAAGAAGAGGGAACAGCCACAGGGAGCTGTTCGATGAACAACTACTCTGCAAATCAGTCACCATTGTTACATGTTACATTTAACCTCCCTTGGTTTTACCTCCAGTAATCTCAGTAGTGCTTTTAAATCAATCAGGATTGAAATCTTAAGGATTCAATCTTTAAAAACTGGGTTTTGGAATCAATATTAAAGAGATCTAATGCCTGGAAATAAATCTTCAGCCAATTGATACAAAGAAATGAGATGCACCTCTACCTAATCGATGCTGTCTTGATTTGTGCTTTTTTGTTTTTCTTTTAGCCTCTTTCACATTTTATTTAGCCGACTCAGACGACGCTGAGCTAACAACTCCTACAGGCTCGGAGGACAATGTGATTAGCTTTGTGAATTTAGAGCCCTCTGAGTCCCAGTTCTCTGGGATGGAGCCTGAGGATGAGCTCGGAACGCTGACTGTTTCAGGCATCACGTCTGATGGATTTGACCTCTCATGGAGACTAAAGGCTCACAGCCTTTATGATAGCTTTGCAGTAGAATATAAAGACCCTCAGCGATTATGGGATGTGAAAGAGGTCCATCTTCCTGGAAATGCCACTGGCTCTAAATTTGAAGGCCTGGCGGCATCGACAGAGTATCAGATAAAACTTTATGGAATAACCAGTAGCCAGAGATCTGCGCTACTTGAAGCTGTCGCAGTCACAGGTATAAGCTTCTCTTTGACTGAATATTGACACTTTTGTCACCGTCTCTTTTCAGTGGAAATTTTGCTGGCCTGACATTAACATCCGTACTGAGTGATCCGATCACAAGTGCCAAGTTCAGGTCTGAATTCCCGAACGAAATGAATACCCAAATGTTTCCTGAGTGCATCCTGAAATCTCATCATTCAGACCATGTTCGCAGGTGGTCTTGGATGTATGTCACCACATTTTTTTCGCTGTGTGAACTTGAATGCATCCTGGGCCACTTCCTACTTAACTAATGTCCTCTGACCCACTACAGTTTCATAATAAATCAGACTCATTTTTGAGATCCGATCACAGGAGACGCATTCAGGACGCATATTAATGTCAGGTGTGAACAAACCAACCTGAATTCTGACCGCTTGGGATTTTATCTCTCAGGACGGATGTAAATACCAGGTCTGACAGATAAACTCAGATAGCTTCTGAGATCAGAGTAGTGACGTGATTTGCATGCTGGCTAACCATCATCAGTAAACCTATAGCCTGATGCAGTATGATGACAAAACCCTACAGAAGTGATTTAATTTACATAAAAACTCATTCAACCTCATCTATATCATCCAAGGCTTCAGAACTGCTGCAAAATGTTGCTTGAACAAATTCAACCACAGGAAGAAATCTACAGTCTTCATTGTTGCATTCAGATACATTGGGTTACAGTGCACTGGCTGCACTCATTACTTCCTGCATTTGAACTTGTAAATGCAACCATTTCTGTCTCTGAAAGCCACCATCTCCATCCACCTCATTCTTTGAGTTCTGTCCCGTTTGCAAAATGAAATGATTCTCTACCAGTCAGAGAAAATTAAACCACACGTCACTCGCATGCCAAACAAGTGACGGTTTGACAGTCTCTCTTTAGGTCAGCAGGAACAAAATGGCTGTGCATGGCTTTTTCATGAAGACTACTGTGTACCTCCACTGTGGTGGGCTACTCAGAACCTTCAAAGAATTAACAGCACCGGCTCAGGTGCTGTTAATGCCTTAGCTGTTGCTTTATAATATAAACTGGGATCCTGGAAAAAACGTGATAATAATCAATTTTTGAGACAAGAAGAAATGATGAAATCTCATGTCGACATGGACGGAATTATATTTATTGTGCAAAAATAATGTTTTGATGTTAATCCAGTTTTTCATTGCAGGTTGCTTCTTGTTCTCTTCTCAGCAGAGCCAGTAACACATTTAATACCTTAACTTCCTTTTTTCACTGTAGCACCCGAGCCTACCTCCCCAGATGTACTTATGCTGAGTATTAAAGATGCCACAACAACCTCACAGTCTTCTCTGGATAATGACACAATTCAAACCCCAGATCCCCTCCAACCCGTAAACACTGAGGCTCCTTCCACCTCTGATACTGTTGTGAGGAGCTCAGGGGCTGAAAGCTCAAACCTGGATGTACTTGGGGACCTCAAAATCACAAATGTTACCTCCACTAGTGTAAGCTTGGCTGGGTCGGCGCCCGACGAGGCGTTCGACAGCTTTATGGTGGAGCTCAGTTCTCCATCAGGGGTGACACAAGCTCATGTGACCACATTACCGGGAAATGTGAGGAAGGCTGAAATAGAGGGTTTGACCCCCTCGACACATTATGATGTTACATTACAAGGGCTGGTGGATGGGAATCAATCTTTGCCTCTCAAAGTTGTCGCTACTACAGGTACATGAAGCAGATACTTCATACATTCATCAGAACCCATCAACATCATCTCATGAATTCTTTTTTGTGCTCTAAATATTTTAGAGCATGAGAAAGTTTTTTCCACAGATGAATGTATTTTATTTGTACTTTTATTTTAAAGTACAAATCATCTGATATTTTGTGTTGCTTAAACCTCTGACTAGACTGTACAATGGTGTGTCAGGGCCAAAAACTGAGAGAGAGATTTTTAAATTGCATTCATAATATTGACAATAATTATAATATTTCAAGAGTCATAATGGTATAAAACAAGAAAATAAGTTGTTATATTGCAAGAAAATGAATAATATTTTATAAGAAAGTTATATTTTAAACCTTTAGTTATATTATTTTGAGATTAAAGCTTTAATTTTACAAAACCAAAGTCATACATTTCAAGATTCCTGATTCAACTCAAGATAAGTCCTCATGCTAAATTTTTTTTAATTGTATATCACGATCAAAGTTGATGATTTTTATTATTATTATTGTCAAAAGTAATCTTATTTCAAGAATATAGTTTTAATAGGGTAGGTCTCAAGTTATAAATTAAAGAATCAGGTTATGATTTTTGACATTTTATATATACTTAATATATTATATTTTAAAAAATAAACTAATTTTAATTATAAGACTTTATTCTCATAAATGTCCAACTTAATCTTGAAATATTCCAACTTTTTCCACACAATTTTATTCATCCTGTTACATTTTGATTTCAAAGTGTGGCCCTGATAATCTGTTGTACCTTATGATAAATAATGCACCTTATGTGACAGTGATGTTTATAATCCATCTTGCCATTCAGTTGACCCACTCTGATCTTTTTATCTCCCAGAGGAGCTGAAGCCCATGGTGTTGAACCTCACCATCTCTGACATTACATGGGACAGCTTCACTGCGTCCTGGAGCCCCACAGTTGGGGACTTTGACAGCTTTGTCATTGAGGTAACAAACTTGGGGAATTTCGCAGAGAGCCAGAACCTCTCACTGTCTGGAGACGCTTTCAGCCTGGGCATCTCCGGGCTGAATCCCAACACCAGCTACATGGTTGGCCTGTACGGGATGTATCAGGGCTCCTTCCTTGAGCCTGTGTACAGTGAAGCCACTACAGGTACCTGCAACTTCAAGTGTTGCAGAGTTTTATCCTCTTTAACTCTTTAACTTTCTTTCTTTCCTTCGATTTTTAACAACTTTCAGTTAGAATCTGTGAAGCAAACACAGCCACATACAAGACCCACCCTGTTGGGTCGACATTTCGCTGCATGAATCAAGAGCAACATAATAACCTAATTCCTGTTACTGTTCAACACAGTGAACTGAACTGCTTCATCCTAACCAACATGCCATGAAACATTCTTTACCCTCCAGCCACTGTTTCTGTCTCGCTGAGAGAGGGCAGGGTGATTGGCGCCCGTGCCTCATCACCGAGCCAAGCAAACGCCCCTCAAATGTTCACCCTTTACCCCCGGACTGCTGCCTCCATCCCAGTTACCAAAGTGCATGAAGCCCCCATTCCCCCTCCCCCACCCTCTATCATCCCCTGCATCGTGGTCCGGTTTGATGCTGATGTGCTGCAATGATTGCAAAGGCAAAGCAATAACTTCCACCCTCCACTGCCTGTCACCCAGTGACAGCGTGACCATCTCATCCCGTCCCATCAACCCTCATTCAGTGTGTAATTGATTAACCTTGAAGGATCATTTGCCCGTGAATGTGTTCAGTAAGTGCTCACAGTATGTGTGAGTTTCAGTGGCTTTTGAGCTCTGTTAGTTTGTGTGAATGACACTGACATAGTTTAGTTTAGTCGATTCTGATAAAGTTGATTTTCATAGAACTTAAAAGTAAATATCCTAATTTCCTTTTGAACTACTAGGTGGCAAATGATTAAAACCTCTTTTCCATATCAAGGTAAAATGCTAATATTTCATCTGCAGTTAACACTAACGCCATTTTGATTTACATCTGATTGATGCCTAAATTGTCTTCTGCACGCTTGCATGTTACTGACTATATAGTTGTTGCATGTAAAGAGATGTTTTAGTTTATCTTCCTCTGGGGCAGTCCTACTCTGCTGGGAACTGCTCTTCTGCCACATTATTGATTCTGTACTCGGATCAAATCTTGCTCCATATGCATGAAAAAGATTTTTAGTCCTATTTCATTTCTTCCTTAACCACATTTTCACATTTAAATCAACACTTGCAGGCCAATATTCTGCAGCTATTTACCATGATGGCTTTTTCTGTCTTTCTTCTTGGAGTTTGATTTTAGTCCATCTTATCATTATCAGTGTTATGAAAGAAAATAGGTTTAAAGGGTTTAAAATTCAAGCTGTTAGGACTTTCAATATGCATTTAATGCAAAAACCTTTGCATGTATTTAATAGGGATTGCAAGTTGGTGGTGGTGAGTTTACTGTAACATTATAAATATTTTCATTTGATGAATCAAACCAACAAGCCACCAGCCACACATTTTCTTTATATTTCCGTTTGACGTGTGTGTTCTGCAGAGGGGTTTTGATGAAAATCTAATAATGCTTTCTTTCTTTAGTGAATCAGCCGGTGCTTGGCACACTATATATCTCAAACTTAACGTCAGAGAGCTTTTCTATCCTGTGGAACGCCACTGAAGGAGAGTTTGATGGTTTTATCCTGGAGATAATTGATTCTGATTGGCTGATGGAGCCAAAGGAATATAACATATCCCGCAATGATAAGTCACACAATGTCAGAGGGCTCAGGCCCAGCACTGATTACATAGCCTACCTCTATGGGACGTACAAGGGATCCCGAACCAGTGCTGTCAGTATTGTTGCATCAACAGGTATTTTGATTTTTTTTTTCGTCTTAAATTCTGGCCTGTATGCAAACACTGGACTTTAAAAAGATACAAATACATGCTTTCTATTGCAAAAAATAAATCTATACTATATTTTCTCTCCCCTGTAGCTGAAGAGCCTGATTTGTCCAGGCTAGTTGTTTCTAACATTACCTCAGACAGATTGTTTCTGTCGTGGCGGACAAGAGAGAAGCCTTTTGATAACTTTATAGTAGAAGTCAGAGAGTCTGCTTCGCCCTCTCAGGCAATGGGGCGCGCTCTGCCAGGAGACGTGCACTCCACAGTCATGGCCGGGCTCAAAGCAAGCACAAGCTACAACATAAAGCTGTACGCTAGCACTGGTGGCCAGAACACACATCCTCTATTTGCTGTAGCTTCAACAGGTATTGCATCACATGTGCTTCTTGACACTGCATGTACCAAACACATTGTTGCTTTGTAGTTATCAGCACAACTTCACTGAAAAGCCGTGTTCTGTTTTTCATTTAGAGGATCTCCCACAGTTGGGGCCCATAGCTGCTTCATCTGTGAGTCCACATAATCTCAGCTTGTCCTGGAGCACTGTGTCAGGCCATTTTGATGGCTTTGTTATCCGGGTCAGTGACTCCGAGCAGCAGTCTGATCCACTGGAGTTCAGACTGCCTGGTGAAATCCGTAACATTACAGTCTCGAACCTGATGGATGCCACAGGCTATGACATTGAACTGTATGGTATTTCTCACGGGCGCCACACTCCCTCTGTGTTAACCCACGCCGTCACAGGTACTATATATTTTACTCATATTTTCAACTCCCATCACTCGTAGGTTTAAATGCATTAAGATCAAACTTGACTTGCATCATAAGCAACTATTATTTATGATAAAAAAAGTTATGATTTGAATGAAACCATTTAATTTATTAACTCCAAAGAGTTCAGGCATGGATAAACACAGACAATATAGCTTTAAAAACCTTTGGGTGAGAAAGGAGACGTATCAATCTTTCCACTGTCTGCGGCAGAAATATAAATCGCTACGATGCATTTCAAATTTGCCCTTAATTTGTTGTAGCCTTTAAATTCAGGAGATATTCTATTTTTAATAGATGACTATTTTTGTCCCTATAAAGTATAAAACCTCAAAAGAAGAAAAGACTGATTTTCTTTTGCAACCATTGCACACATTACGCTCCTAATGGAATCTTATTCCCTTTCCCAAATCTGTTCCCGCTCACAAAACAATGAAACCCGCTCCCCTCCAGCTTCTTTGCCTAAAGTGGAAAACTTGACCATTTCCAACATAACCCCCTACGGCTTCCGTGTGTCGTGGGAGGTGAAGCAGCAGCTGCAGCAGGAGGATTCACCCCCCTCTAGTGGGGGCTTCAGCCACTTTCACATAGTGGTGACAGACTCCGGGTGGCTGCTGGAGCCTCAGGAGTTCACTGTGCCTGGAAACCAGAGTCACCTGGACATCTGGGGCCTCATCACCGGCATAGGATATGAGCTCAGGCTGACGGGGGTGTCAGAGTCAGGGCTTCTCTCTCGGCCTCTGAATACAGTGGCTGTGACAGGTACCACCCAGTTCACTGCAAGGCCCCTCGTCTTACTAAAAAGTGCAACTACTCTGTGTGTATTGATGGAAAATCATTTAACTTTATGATCTGAATATGAAGTTTCACCATCACAACTTGGCTGCTCTATAAATTGTATAATTCTGTGGTATTAATGCACTTTTAATGATGATTTAACTTTGTAAAGGTTTAAATAAGATCTCTTAAAATGAATTTGGCTTGATTATTGATACATTTCGATTAATGCAACCTTTCGATGGTGAGGCTTCAGATCACCTACCTAACTGTAACACAGATTTACAACTCATCTCTTTTCTGATCTATCAATTCCTTTGGTTGGGGGCATTTTCTTTGTATGCAGTTTGGTCCCCGGGAGAAAGAGATGTGGAGCTCCCATTTTTTTCCCCATTTATTCTTATTCCCAAAATATGAGCAAGCATATTTGTTTGTTTTCATATTTTAAATGGTGTTTTCCTCCAGATTTTTGTTTGGTTATATACAGCATAAAACAAAATGATCAGAAAGTAGGAAAACACTGATACATCAACAGACAATCTGAGCATGAAATGTCTGTTGATTTAGCTTCTAATCTCATTTGTTTCATTGTCTTTGAATGCACTGAATGCACCTCGGCCTTGAGGACGCATGGCGACCTCGTCTCAACCAGAATTAGCTGAAATTCTTCCAACACGTCAGTTAGAGCCTTTTATAGAATGTGAATCTGTTAACTGACATTAATCAACGTCTAATAAAAAGCATATTGTCTTTCTTTTACACTAACGGATGCCAGAGCATGGCAGATGGGAGGTGGTGGACAAAAACGTCTGCCACCTGGAAACCTTTCTTGTCTTTCTGCTGACCTCTTCCAAACTGAGCCAATGTCTTTGGCCGTCTCTCACAAGTTGATGATTATTTCTGGGAAAACCCCAAAACCAACACAACGTTCTGTTTCCTTGTCTAACCAGAGGCTGAGCCGGAGGTGGAGCATCTCTTTGTCTCTGACATCACTGCTGACAGCTTCCGTCTGTCGTGGGCGGCAGATGAAGACATGTTTGACAGATTTGGGATTAAAATAAGAGACAGCAAAAGGCTATCCCATCCTAAGGAGTACAGTGTCCGCGGTGACGAGCGAACCAAGGTTTTAAATGGACTCTTGAGTGGCACTGAGTATGAAATCGAGCTTTATGGTGTCACATTGGACCAACGCTCCCAACCTATTATTGGGGTTGCTCAGACAGGTATATGAAAAACACTGCAGATTGTTTAGTTCTGTACTAACTTGTAAACTTTCTGTGGTTTGGCTTTGCAGAGAACTGAACCCACAGTGCCACTAATCAGATTTCTTCCTCTGCTTTAGGCTCCATGTTTACTGGAAACATTGTCCTAAGTTTATTGTTGTTCTCTTGAGCCAAAGCTGCTTTTTTTCTTTTGGAAATATTTTATTCACTTGAATTCTCCTTTTCCTGTTTTCCTATCTGCATCTGTCTATTCAGGCCTGAGCACACCACTGGGACTTCATTTCTCTGAAGTGACGGATTCTTCTGCCGTAGTTCACTGGTCCATGTCTCCCTCTCCTATTGATAACTACCGCATCGCCTATGTGCCCTTTGAAGGAGGTAAGCTGTCGATCAAGGTTTTTGCATTTCTTCTTACAGATAAAAAGTTCTCAATGACTAGGAACTACAGTGCCGCTCACTTATGGAAAGTGCAGTAAATATGCACCCTCTGAAAATGCATAATAATTATAAAACTTTATTTCTATTGCACTTATCCAAGGTTACAAATTGCTTTACAATATAAATAATGGAAATAAAACGACATAAGAAAACAAGATGAAACAAAAATAAAGATGATATAGAAGAAAATATTGAAATTAAACAACTTCCATTAAAACCAGTTATAAATAGGCCATTAAAATACTTTTCTATAAAAATATGTAAGGCAAGGAGCCTCAAGGTCCTGATGGTAAAAGCCTATAGTCACCGTTACCTGCCTTTACTTAGAAACTACTAGCAAGTGTTGGTTGGGAGATGTTAGATCACGGCTTGGAGCATAGTGAGTTAGTTGATCAGTTATATAACTGGGGGCCAGACAGGCTGAGGTTTAAAGGTTATTAAAATAATTTGAAAATGAACTCTAGATTTAGTTAGCAGCCCATGAGGGGAGGCGAGGATTGGAGAGATATGGGCCCGATCATCAATTAATCAAATTTAATTTTTATAGCCCATATTCACAAATCACAGTTTGGGCAAATCATAGGGCTTAACAAGGTGCAACATCCTCTGTCCTTAACAAGAGTATGGATGCTTGGTGTTGGGTGTGAATACGTTTTTCTAGCTGATTTGAGCACTTCATTTTGATATGTGATGTTTTAAATGCAGGGCCTCTCTAATCCACAGGAAGCCCGATGACAGTGACTGTGGACGGCAGTGTGTTTGAGGCTGTGCTGCCCAACATGATCCCTGGCAAAACCTACCAAGTGACTGTCAGTGCTGTGAAAGGTCTGGAGGAAAGCGACCCCAGCACCGACACTGTAACCACAGGTTTGCTTTGTTTCTTTCTCATTTGATGCTCGTAACCTTTGCGTCAGCCCCTCGAACTCATAACTGCATTGGCATCAGAGTCTAGAAAATTTAATTGAAGCCATTTCCTCTTTGTGTTCCTGTTTGTGTCTTCCAGCTCTGGACAGACCTCAGGGCCTGACTGCAGTTAATGTCACTGACACATCAGCCCTGCTGCTGTGGCAACCGTCTGTGGCCACAGTCGATGGCTACGTCATCACCTACAGGGCAGATTCAGGTAAGATTGTTTTTCTGTAATGTTGTTTATCTTCATTAGCTCCTAATAAAAGCAGCAGGAGTTGGTAATCCTTGTAAGAAACATCTCTACCTCTCACATTGTTTTTCTTCTATTAATTGTTGCAGTGTAAGTCAGTGACTTGCGTTTTTCTTTTTCTTTAATCCTCTGATTTTATGAACTGGTGTACTTTGTCTTGCAGTGTCCCCGGTGGTGGAGCATGTTTCTGGAAACACCGTGGAGTTTGAGATGGGCTCCTTAGTTCCTGGAACCCACTACACAGTTGGAGTTCATGCCATGAAAGAATCTCAGAAGAGTGGATCTGCAGTTACTGAATTCGTCACAGGTCAGTCTAGAGAGGAAACATGTGTGACATTTGAGAGAATGTGATAATAATGTGATAATAAAGTGGTGGCACACAGTGAAGAACTGACAAATAGTTTTCACCTGAATCTACAGCTGTTTCAGATTCAGCTCATTGTTTACCCGTCTGGTCCACAGCTTAACGGTTTACTCTCACCCGTCACCATGTGTTGTTTTTCAGCTGCAGAAGGCAAATGTGCCTCAGTAGAGCGCATACTGTAACTCTGCCAAGGCTCAACACATCCTTTAAAATCCTTTTAGCTGAACCAAATTATGGAAATTTAGGAATATCAGTTCACTGGCCTGATCAAGATCCATAAATTATTCCCTAGGACAATGGTGAAAATGTTGAAAAACACCCAATCTTGCAATGTTAAAGAAAGTGAAAAAGAATCGTGGATCTGTCCCCTGACCTGGATCCACACCAAAACCTATTTATTTTGGTGTACTGCCTAAGAAGAGTGAAAACAATCTTTTTTTACGATTTCTCTCCTGATAAATACCTGGTGAGTTCAAAACTAGGTGAATAGAAAAGCCAAAATAAAGATTTTAATAAAAATCCAATTTGTATCTTAAAGAGCACCTTAAGGCTTCCTGGATTAAGTGCACTACTTGGTCTCTCCATGTGTTTTTGCACTCACTGTCCTGCTGACCTGCTCAGCAACAAACAGCAGGCAGACAGTCAGAGAGCAGCTGGTGAACATGATTGAGCCTCAATCATCTGAAGAACTTAACAGAGCAGAGAGAGTGAATATCGGACTCCAAATTAATGATATTGTATAAATTAAACTTTTTGCTAACCGGTTTCTTGTATCTTGTCACTATGTTTATGCTGCACACAGCCAAATAAATCAGTCATTTTAGTTTTAATGAATAATTAATTAATTTGCAGATGTGGACCCTCCTCGTGATCTGACAGCTATAAACATCCAAACTGACAGTGCTACTCTGACATGGAAACCTCCGCAGGCTGCTGTGACCGGTTACACACTCACCTTCTCTTCTGCTGATGGTGTGATCAGGGTACGTTCACACCTGCATCAGTTAAATCACTGTCAGCGATGGTGGTTTCACTTCATAAAGATTGTGTTCATTTTACTGAGGATTCTATTCATGACATTAACTTTTAGATTGATTTCCTAACCTCTTGGCAGACATAACTTGTATGTCTGCCAATGTGAAATTAACACCCTTATTGAAACTGACACCTGATTTGATGCCCATTGTTATTAATGAATGCAAACAAAACAAAAAACTACAATATTTTCACTGTTGTTGATGGTCAAGTCAATTTTTGTTGCTTTCTTTACAGCATATAATATAAAATTGCAGCTATAACATTTATATATGATGTGATTTGATATGTTATTATATTAATTGTTGTGGAATCTCAAAATGGTCCTGCTTTTTTGTAAATTATTTGTGTTTACTTGCGTATTTCTGTGTGTGTGTCTGGATTCAGGAAGTGGTGCTGAGCCCGACAGCTTCCTCTTACAGCATGGCTCAGCTCAGTGGTTCCACAGAGTACAGTGTCAAACTGCAGGCCATCGCTGGGCCCCACAGGAGTCGACATGTAGCCACTGTCTTCACGACCAGTAAGCATGAAAACATCATGCATGTACTTCTTTTATTCATTTGTGTGCAGTGGTCGAACATAAGAACATTTACTGAAGTATTGTACCTAAATACAACTTTTAGGTACTCCATTTCAATGATAAATTGCCCCAAACATTTTAGTGCACTACATTTATGCAATAGCTATAGTGTCTTTTTTCAGTTTAAGGTTTTGCATAACATATGAGATTATAAAACAAGATTTAACAACTTGTTTCCACTTCTGACGCTTAAAAATGCTTGTCTTGGCTCAGAAAACAAGTTGACGTCCAGTGAAGTTAAATCGTTTGATAATTTGCACAATCTTTTTTAAATATATTCTATATTATTTATTTTTGTATTATTTCATCTCTCATTTATCATATCTGAACCTTTTAGATGTATCTCTGACCTTTGACACTTTGGTTAGCCAAAACTAAAGGAATATATTAGTTACAGGGACCAGAATAAGTCATATACTTTTGACTACTTTTTATGTACAATTTAATATTAATTTGTGATCATTTTGAGTGCAGCACTTTTACTTAGTATTATATTAGTAGTAGTATATTAACAGTATTTCTATTCTGTGTTGTAGCTGCTTTTGCCTAAGTTAAGTAATTTTTCAACCTCACCCTCGTGGTTGCTACTCTCTTGAAGGGTTATGCAACAGCCCAGATGCACAGTAGAGAGTTAGAACTTCTCCTAACCTAAATTCTTTTCATTAAATTCGATATCCCAGTCACATCACCTGCGCTTATTTTCATTCTGCCTGAGCAGCTGCTGATGGAAAATCTTTTCTTTTTCCTTTCTTTCCTTTTTCTCAACCTTCTTCTCTCCAAGGTCCTTTCTCTCACTCAACACCATTTACAGTCTTGTGCATTTTCACATAACAGGGATAAAGATAAAGCAACTGTGTCCTCTGAGGTCTTGAAGATGATTTCTTTTTAATATGTACGTTTTAGTTGGACAGTTGTTCAGACGACCCAGGGACTGTGCTCAGATATATCTGAATGGAGAGACGACCTCTGGTCTATACACCATCTATGTGGGAGGAGAGGAGGGCCAGCCCATCCAGGTTTACTGTGACATGACCACAGATGGCGGAGGATGGACGGTGAGGAAATCAACCTTTTGGAAACTTTTAACAACCGTTTTGACACCATATTTCATATTGAATTAGAACCAGTTATGCAATGCCTTTTTTTAAATATATACAGCATCACACTGACCACGGTCGTGGTTGGTACAATTGTTGTGACACTCATGAAAGTTAGTCCTCTGCAGGTTGCCCTCAGACGCCAGAATGGAAAGCTGGAGTTCTTCAGGAACTGGAAGAACTACACCGCTGGCTTTGGTAACATGAATGATGAGTTCTGGCTGGGTAAGAACCCTCGATGTTTAACCCTATTCACTACGCACCTCTCTCCCTCTCTCTTATTACCATCTCAGACATATTAAATCTGGGTTGCAGGTCTCTCCAACCTTCATAAAATCACATCCTCTGGTCATTATGACCTGCGAGTGGACTTGAGGGACAAAGGGGAATCAGCCTACGCCCAGTATGACAAGTTCACGCTTGCAGAACCAAGAACACGTTATAAAATCTACATAGGGGCATACAGTGGAACAGCAGGTAGGTTCTACTTTAAGGAGTAGTTGTACATTTTGGGAAGAATGCCTAATGGGATTTTTATTCTCAAGAGTGAGTCGAGAAGATCCATTATTTGCTTTGCACAAAAACAAAATACTTGAGTGGAAACACCAGAAACTCAAAGAAAGAAAAGGCCAAATATAACTAAATGGAAACAGGCTTAGAGTAAATCATCAAGCACAAGTGGCATGATACTTTATTGCCAGCTGAAGAAATGAAAAATGGTTTCAGTATATAATAGTGAGGAAAAAGGATCAATTTGAACCATGTGGATCTGTAGCAGGTCTCCTTCCACTGTAGGTCACCCAACACAAACCAGAGACAGCTGCTCACCAGTACTATTATTTCACTGTTAAATTATTCAAATATAATCTAGAATAGCACTCGGCTGGTGCCTAGCAGCTGACTTAGAACTGGTGCGGACCAGGGGAATCCGACTGTTTAATTAAGGTACAAGGTACAACAGTCCCCTTCTGAAACCATATTTGAAGTTCCAGATTTTTATTTGGATTAGCAATTTTCCCTCAAGATCCATCAATTATTCTCTGAGAAATTAAGAAATCTTTCAATGAGAGAAAGTGACAAATAAAATCCTGGATCCACCCCCTGATCCGGATCCGCTCAAAAATGTACTGGATTCTTTCCTGACACATCCTTCCTCCAAGTTTCATGGAAATCCTTTTGGTATCAGATGTGGCCATGTTAGCTGTTTCCCTGTTTCCAGTCTTTATGCAAAGCTTCATACTAAACACACAGATGCTTTTTATCTTCTCATCCACATCTCAAAAGAAATTGAACAAGTATATTTCCAAAAATGTCTATTTGCCTGGTTTAGTTTTTTCCAGTAGAACTGAGCTCACATGTTTCTGTGCATTGAGTCAATGATAGAAGGATGAGCTTTACTGATCAGTTCCCATCTTTCTCAGGTGACTCCATGACTTACCACCAGGGTCGACCGTTCTCTACCTATGACAACGACAACGATATCGCTGTCACCAACTGCGCCTTGTCCTACAAAGGTGCCTTTTGGTATAAAAACTGTCATCGCGTCAACCTCATGGGGAAATACGGCGACAACAGTCACAGTAAGGTATGTACAGTTCCAACATGTTTCTTTTAACTTGTGTCATTACAAGTGCAAAATTAAACAATGACTAAGAAACCTGTCCTGGAATTGTGTTTATATTTTCCTATCAGCCCTCAAGATGATGGATTTGCTCATACTAATGCCAGTATTTAGAGTTCAAAAAATTCACTTTTTCCTATTTTTATTCCAGTTGTGCTTCTCTTAGTCTCAAGATACTGGATGTTTCATTCTATTCTTCTTTATCAGGGGTTCTGCCTTCCCCTACTTCTCCATAAAAGGCCTTTTCACTTGCTATTATCAGTATTTTACCCAAATATCCGTCATACCTTCTTTAGTAAATAAAGTGAAATACAACTTATGATCTTATATCCTAGTATTTGTTGTAATGTTCTACATAGCATTCCTAAAAACATTTTATCTGATGTTTCCAAAATGTGTGTGAGCGATTGACAAATTCCACAAAGTTTAATTCCTGCTTACAATCATACAAACCATCCAACAAACGGATGGAGGTGACAACATAATCCCTCTAAGGATTAACAAATCAGATTCAACAGAAGACTTTGATCCACGTTGGTGAATTGTCGGATGTATGATGTAGTGACAGACTCCTCTTTTTCACAGGGGATCAACTGGTTCCACTGGAAAGGCCACGAACACTCAATTGAATTTGCGGAGATGAAGATCAGACCAGCCAACTTCATAAACTTTGAGAGCAGAAAAAAACGATCATAGACCTGTGAACCCCCTCCACCTCCTCCTCTTCCTCACCCCCTCCTCTGCCTCACCAGCTGTCATGAACTTCGGTGTTCCCTCATCTTTAAGTTGTCTCTAAATTACTCACAAACCAAGGTAATCACACTGAATGTAATCAATTCTGGCTGTGAGAAACAAACTTGGTAAATTTACACCAAAGAATCAAACATTTGGTTGATTTTGTGTAATCGCCCCAGTTTGGCACCATTGTGTGAGTGAATATATATTGTGTGTTCCAGGGGAAAGTAGCTGTTGAGTTTAAGTGTGAATGGACATAATAGTACATGTGTTATCGAGACCTAAACAGCAGTATTCATATAGGAATTAATCGTAAAATTGTATAAATGAATCCACTGAATGAGTAACATGTCAAAGGCACATATAGTCGGAAGGCGTCAGGGCCACATCCTTCACATCCGCTGAGGTCATGGGAATTTAACTCAGATGCATCATGTGTTGAATTAGTTCAGTTCCTCCATCCTCAACATTGTTATGTTACAAAAATCAATCATTTAAAAGAATAAGAAAATTATTTGATTTATTTCCAAATATTCTGCTAGGTTTCTCGGAAAGAACCATATAATTTGTTAGTAATTATATTTAAAATAGAGTGATCACTTTTGTAAATGCTAAGACAGAACCAGTATGAGACTTTTGTTCAGAGGAGATCAGCTGAGCTACGCAGACATGTTTAATGTGTCTACAAGCAAACAACATGCATACAATTCAGTAGTCAGTGGCGGATCTAGGATTTTTCTACATAAGGGGCCACAATTTACACAGACAAATAGAATTCCTTTTCATAAAAAGTTTAGAAAATAAAAATTCCTAACAAATTTTCATATTTATTGTTAGTAAGTGACTTACTAATATTTTTAAAGACTACTGAGAGAACAGGGGCACTTTGAGGGCCAATCAGAAATTTCAGCTGGAGTGTCCCACCCCCTGACAAATGAAGAATAATGTTTCCAATAATAACCTAATAATAAATATTCACTGGCGTTTAAATGGAGCAAAATCTTTCAGGGAAATTCATCAGTAAGTAAATACTGAACTCTGCTTAGGAACTAAAACGACGATCTGCGAGCTGTGTCTTTTATTCCTGTGATTAGAACCAAACTTCACGGTTCTTTCCCAGAAACTTACACAAAGTTAATGATGAATTAAGGTACCTGTAAAATGAGGCCTAATATAAATGTATGAAATCATACATTTTAATCAGCATAATAAACTCAAAGAAATGTTGCCATATATTAACTGTACAACTGTGCATTTGTAGGCCACTAATACAATTTAAAATTTTATCAGCATATTTTGATTAAAAAAAGAACAAATTGGATGACCTGTAACTTTCAAGACAAATAAAAATGTTGTTTAATAAAAGCGTGTGTGATCCCTTTGTTCCTGAGCACACATTTAAACCGTTTCCATGGTTCCAGTCCAGCAGATGGCAGTGTTTACTCTCTGTATAACACTGGCTGGGCATGTTCAGTGTGATGAATGTGGTTTCTCACAAGCTGCTTTTAAAGAGCAAGAATCATAAATATTGATTATTCAGGTTATCTGCAGGGCTTGAAAATCACATTGAGGTCAATACAAAAAAAAAAAATTGCGTTTAAAATTTACGAAGTCTGGTACCACATTTTAAGGTATAAATTACTTTAACATAATATAGTAGAGGATTTAACTGCTGACAGATCTTGCACATTTGCACAGTAGCGATCAGGGGATCGAGCCGTAGTATCCAGGTCTGATCGCTACACACAGTCAACCAATCATGAGCCAGTCTCAGCTGTCATCATGATGTTTCAGCCCATTTGTTTAGCATCAAATAAGTAGTTAAAAAGTGATAAAAACTAACTAAAGTGACAGAAAACATTGTGAAAAGCAAGTAATTTGACTTTAATTTGGTCCATGTTGGGATTTATGACCTATACTGCAGCCAGTCACCAGGGGGCAATCAAGATGCTTTGGCTTCACTTTTGGGGAGCAGTCATATCCATCTAAATTGTTATAGGTTTGTATACTTTTTCTACCACTTATCAACACAAACTCAGGCAAGCAAAAACTTAACTTAAAAAATTTTAAAATATTTTTGTCGGTTTCTTTTACCTCATATCCAAGTTCAGGTCGTGTTAAAAAGATGTGATATCATAGGACATATTGTTCATACAGTTCAGAAGTTGTGACAAAAATGTTGTCAGTTCATGTCTAGAGTTAGTAATTGTTTGCCATGTTGTTCCTACTTTCCATCGTTTTCATCGTTCTGTGACCAGTATGACCCCAAAAAACGTAATAAATGATATCCTATTGGGTCTTGAAAAGACTTTGATTCGATTACCCGAACATTGCAGAAACCTTGTCATAACATCATTTGATATCAGAAAACAATCTCTGGGTTAAAGGAAAATAAAATAGCTGTAAACTTTATTGCAGGAGGAAAGCTTTCACTCCCAACCAAGAAACTTGAACCTCTTTTTGTTTCACTTTGAGACTCAAAAAGTTTCCTGAAGACATTTATATTGAGGCTTGGCATCATGCATGTAATATATAGTTTCTTAAAGATATTAGACCCAGTACAGCTGAATATTCCTGCTCCAGGATCCTGCTCCAGTTGAGCCTTAAATCTCTCTTATCTTTCTTTTGCAGTTCTTTGGAGCTTTTTGTGCACTTTGCAAAATCAATATCATTTCATCATCAAATCCATTGTTTAGCTCAGTTGCTCCGGATCCGAAGGGAAACCTGTGGCTCTGTTACACACATTAACTGTAACAAGGGCGGAAATCACAAGAGCCTTTAACCAGGGATAATTTAATCAAATATGACTCTGCTACAAGTTCTACTTTTAGTTGCATTTGGCTCGCAAGTAAACCTGAGGTCATCTCAGTCTTGTCTTTTGACATCAGGCAGGTGACCCAGTTGTCTCATCCTCCTCCGTGTCTTTGTCCTCTCTGTACCCTCGCTCTGTTTGTTTTGCAGCTCACGCTTTAATGGGCCCATTTCGGGCCTCTTGCATCTGATCCTCCCAGAGACGACTGAATGTTTCATCCGGTCATGATCACAGCTTTGGTTTCTAAGTATTCATGCTCAGGGTAACAGTCGTGTGTTCGGAGGAGTCTGCCTCTCCCTCAGCTGCCGAAGGTTTTGGGAATTTGGAACAATTTGTGTGAATTTGACAATGAGGAATGTGAGGAGGAGTGACGAGACACTAGATGTCGTCTGGCACAGAGCTGGGAGATTTCCACATAGAAATAACTTGCCCTGGATTTACACCTATGAATATTGCTGAGCTCTAATTTCACCCTGAGATGTTGCTAAATGGGGACTTGGAGGTCATCAGTCAAGTGTCCTTGTTCCAGAGAGAACTAGGGATAGGAATACCATATATATATATATATATATATATATGATCAGTGTTAAGAGTTCGAACAATTGTCTGCCACTTGTGTTGTGGACCATACTTCCTATGACCCCTGTTTCTTCCTGTGGTGAAGACAGATAAGAGCTGGTATTGATAAGAGACGATATGCTACTTGGTGAGGGAGATTGTTGCTGTTTCCATCTGTGTCCTAAATCTGAGGGAGTTGGAAGTTAATTGCGGATAAGGGTGGATACAGATTTTAGGTTTTTAAAGCTGGGATAGTGGTTGGGGTCAATGGGAATAGCAATATCCCACAGTGGGGTTTGTTCGTCCCCCACTCTGGTCCAAAGTGAAGCATCCGATTTAATATCCGAGATCCCTGTGATTAATTCCTGTAGCGCCACAGGAACAAGTTTTAATGTATCCAGTGAAATATCTCAACTTAATGGATTGACAAAGTTTTTTTTTAATCCAGATGTTCCCATTAGTGATCCTCTACCTTTCCTCCAGTTTCCAATTCAGATTTTTATTGACTGAAATCTGTGAGACCTTTACGTATTAAGCTTCATCTGATGTAATAAATGCATTGTGTGCTCCTTGATGAAATGAATTTGTCCAATTTTCAAATTCAAAAAACAGAAGTGCTAATAAACGGTAAAAACTACAGCTTTCACTACTGTTGATACACAGAGCGCCCATCTTGGATTTCTAAATCGGGGGTGATGAGGTTCTTCTGACCGTCCGAGTCCAAAGTCCGACATGACGGGTGCTTCTAGTTGCAACTTCCGACTCTGGGGTCAGTTATTTCAAATCAAGGCCTCACAGAGCTGCAGCCTCTGAAGTTATCCAAAAGTATAAAAATGCTAAATGTGTTTTAAATAGTGAGTATACTATTATATAGTATGTCAGTGTTTCACTGTACTGTAGCTACTTGGTATTCTTCATAGGATAAAGTGGACATTCCAGGAAGTTGAATGGGGACTTGCCTCCCTATGAACCAAAATTAGCCAACAGTTCTCAGAACTGTCATGGTGTTGCTACACATTGTGATACTGTCAGTATTTGCTCAGTGTTATATCATTGTTTGCTCAAAGAGCAGCCTCAGATTTGCTCAGCCAACTCTCTCCTGCTGATGCAATAAAACAAGTCTCCCTCTGGCTTTTCACAGCCCAGTTTCTGTTCACTGTAAAGAAATTAAGGTTTTTTGACAATTAATCTTCAGAGTATTATTGTAACAGTGGGATTGGGTGCAGTCTCCACAGTCATTTTGTAAATTTCATGTGAGCAAATATGTATTCTGGAAGCAGCGCGGCACACACTATGGTGCTTTTCACTTCATGGGGTCAAATAGGAGCCGAAATAAAAATGTGATTTCCGAATATGCCAGTTGAGCAAAGGGTTACTGTGTTGCCAAAGAAAACCTGTTTGCATTAGTCACGCCATGCAGCCTCGCTGAAACATGCTGGCCTGCCATTAATCATGTTTTTCAAGGAAACTTTTTCCCAAGAGTCTGTGCTATATTTGAATTGGCTCTGCTCTCGGTGTAGAGTCCCTGGCGCTACACGAACATGTATCTAAATCATCTGCCTCGACCCTGTCACTGCACTCCACACTACTTTCCACTCCACCATTAGACATGTGTAATTGAAAAATAGGCAATTTCATGCTCTATCTGATTATTCTATCTGTAGAGTAAATGCTCTATGCATGTGCTGTAAGCTTCAGATTATGGTGTAAAAACCGTACTTTCATTTGATGTAATTCACATTTAAACCTGAATGTTTGAGCAGGGGATTGTTCAACGGTCAGGATTCCAAGAGTTATTTGCTAAAGATAATTCAGAAACGCATACCCAAGAAGTTAGACTCCGAGCTGTCAGTGCAGCGTGCTCGCCTCACATACCTTGCCTGAGGGATTGCTCAACACACACTTGAAACAATAGACTATGCACACAGCACTGTACACTATAGCAAAGATTATTAAACATTGATTATTGCTGCATATGTATAATGTGCTGCAGTAGGCATCATGTAACAGCAGCACTGCAGAAGAAAAGCCTGTGTGATACAGTTAGACTTGACTGAGGCCAAAATGGATCAAACTAATGCTGAAACTATCGCAGCATTATTTTTACATATGCAATGTCATGGTTCATGACCTTAAGATGATTACATGTGTAAAACTGTGTGAAATACTTTATGTTTATGCATATTCTGCTACGTTACCAATGGCTTGTGCAACTGTCGTACTCTGATAACCTGGCACATATATAATCACTTGAAAGCACCTGATAACATCGTCAGGTGCTTTCAGCCACACCTTTATTTTCTTAGCTTCTGTCATCAAATCCCTCGAACATCACTGAACGTTCTGCTCTGCTCTACCAGACACACCGACGCTGTGCACTCTTTAAACTTTTAATTTGTGTTGATTTAAAATATCAGTGATGTAACATGAGGCTGAATGGGAAACACAACATTACCCACTACGTTCTGCTCCAAGCTCAATGTTAACACCTAGCGACTCAGTAAGTACATTGTTATCTGGGCACTGGAAGCTTATACACCAATTAAACTACCAGATTTTTACCCCAAAACCAAAATGTCAGTTTCATGGTGACAGTGGAGGAAAAGTCAGACTATCAACAAAGTCACTTCATACTGAATCTCTCGATAAAGTGTCAATCACAAAAAAATTACATTAAACAAATAATTAGAGGAATGGTGGGTGGTTAAATGCTTTAGGTATAAAACTATAATGGCCCTCGGAGAACGCAATTTACAGCCTAGGTCCAAAGGTCCCCTTGCACCAAATTATAAAAATATATCATTCTTCATCTTCATAAAGATCTTTGCAGATCAAAATATATATATTTTTTATTTCTGTAGAAATTCACGAAAAATATAGAAAAGCCCTGTCTCGCAATTTTACAGCTAAAGCAGGTCCACCGCTTTATCTAGAGCTGCATCAAAACTGAATGGGTTCTTCCTTCACACGTACTGCATCCTCCAAGTTTTGTGGTAATCCATTAAGTTGTTTTTGAATCATAATGCGAACAAACATACACAGACAAATAACAGGTAATAAATTATTCTTTTATTTATTGAAATGCATTTAAAGGCCCAAAATGTTGTAACTTGGTCTCATTAATCCAAAGTGATCACCAGTGTGAATACTCATCTGATATAAAGCTCTTTATGTGCATGGCGCTGCAGAGTCACATACATGACACATGAGGATTGTGGTTGATTATCCCATTATAATCATTAATCGTTGTGATTATCTCCTGACAATCTGGGGGCTCAACAATGGTGCGACCATCAGATGTGTCATCAAAATGAAAGTGTGTAAAATGAGAATGGGTTTAACGTGTTCGGGCCGGCCGTGTCAGTGACCTCTCGTGTATAAACAAACACACGTGGGGGTTTACAGCCTATGGAGGTGGTGAGTGATCTCCTCTAATGGATCCCTAGTTAATAGATTAACAACAGGGCTCATTTAGTTTATTTGGTCCAATGTAAAGATTTGATGCTATTGTCCACTTAAAAAAAAAAGTTGAGCAATTACACAAAAAGCCCCGAGGCCACATGTCTGACCTCTTGTTAAAAACCAAGAAAGCAGAGCTGACAGCTGCATTAAACAGAATTATCTGCGGTGGTTTGGAGCCGTTCTGCTTTTGATGTCTTTTGTTTTGTGTACAGTAATTTTCCTTTTAGCCCAAATGACGGGATCTTGTAATCCTCGTAACACATGGCCATGCCTCGTTCGCTTTACATTGAGAGCATTAAGGCAAAATACATTTCATTAGATCGCTGGAGATGTACGTCGACTTGGACCTGAGCCTAAGAGGATTGCGGCCGTGCTTAGACCATGTAGCATGTTGGGCCTCACATATGACTCGCTCAAGCTGCTTCCTACATGCTACAGGGATCGCAACCCCAATTTCTTTACCTCATCAAGTGGCCATCTGGACCTGGGGAGTTTTTTGGTTTTAAGCTCCTTAGAGCAAATTCGAACAAATTCCATCAGCCTATACATTAGGAAATGTATAGTACAAGTCATGTATGTCCATCAAATTGGAATAGGAGTGGTAATCCAGATTAACAAACTTGTTTGCCAAAAGACATGCTGTACTTTGCTTTACTGCACACATGGGCATGTGCGTCCCATTTCTCTAAAAAGAAACTTCTTCTTTGCATTTTGCACTATATATACATATATCGTATCATGTATCGTTCACTTACTGCTTTCAAGTTTTAGATTATTTTTGGAAAATATAATACTTCACTTTCTTGCAGAGTGTTTGATGAGAAGATTGCCTGATTGTCTGTATATGTCGTAAAATATGAAGCAACCTCTTGTATTTATTCGTACACAGAGAGGTAAAAATAACAATTCATAGTTTTGAGTTTTAGTCACTAGTCTGGCCAAGAACTGGTTCAGCCCAACTCAAGCCAGGTAGCTGTTTTTCATCCATAGCTCTGTTGCTAGGCGACAGCTGTAAGGGCGAGACAAGCTGGTGATGCAATAAGACCACCTGACCGTCTCATTTGGGTTCAGCTGTCCCAGTCTACACGTCCTGAGAAGGATGCGACTAGAGAAACACCTCACATCTTTCCAGTCTTTATGCTAAGCTAGGCTAATCAGCTGCTTACTCATATTTAACTCAGCTAGTAGAGTGGGTCATCCCCTAACCAGAAGGTTGGCGGTTCTATCCCAGTCTTACCCATTCCCTGTGCTGAAGTTTCCTCGGGCAAGATGCTGAACAACTATATATATATATGAGTGATGTGTGATGGAGAAAGTGCTGCACATAGATGCACTGTAAGAATGTGTGTGTGAGTGGGTGAATGGGCTTTGAGTGCTGCTTTATGAATACCATTTACCATTCAACTGAAAATATTATTGGTGTAGTAACACTTTTGACTGTTTGTTTTTTAAACGTTTTTGTGGACTGACATGTTACTGACATGTTACTGACATGTTACTGACATGTTGCGACCGCAGCTGGTCTTCCTCAGTTAAAGAGGTGAACGTATATATATATATATATTTAGTGAGGCCAAGGTCAATACTTGATGAAATAAAGTCTGAAGTCAACTTTTATTTAGCCACCAATTGACAGAAGTGAGTGGTATTGTATTGCAATTGCATATTTTAAGTGGGCCTGCTGTATTTCTCCAAATGTTGAACTTTTCCTTTAAACTGTAGATGCATTGAAGGAGGATGATCCTGTAGCTCCTGTAGGATTGTGTGTATGAAACCTACACAAAACAAGGGGCATGCATTTGTTTACACTATATGTTTCAGAGAAGAAAATTGAAATAGCCTCTGAAAATCCTTTGATACTCTCTGTTGTACCTGCTCTCATTTGATGATGGTTTTAACTGTGCAGCTCGGACTGTGACATAACATCCCGGCTCAGAACGGGAGCACACAGGCTCGCTGATGGGGATTACGGCTCATTCTTCAGAGCGCTGGGTTTATTTTAGGGTCCGGCTGGATAAAACAGGATTAGGATCACAATGAATCCGCAGGCATTCAAACCCAGAGGTCATCTCCTCTGTGGCCTTTGACATTTGAAATGTTTATAAATCTCCAACTGTGTTGTGATAGCTAAATATAGATTTGATCAGCTGTCATTCCAGCGAGGTGTCCACTTTTGATAAGAGCCGTGTTCTTTTAGAGTGTCGGTCCAGTGCTGACAGGTATCTACTGATGCGGTTTTACTGCATTCTCCATACAGGGGGATATATGCAAGTTTTTACTATTGCTACATTTCCAGTGTTGGCAATAAGAGCAATTTACCAAGATATGTACATGAAAAATTCATTCCTTTACACCAATGTTGTTGTTTTTCTTCTATTTCTATCATTATTTTGCTTCTACTGAAGTTGCTAATCAGCCGGGTCCAGACAACATTTAGGCAAATCTCTATTAACAGCTATCTGCGTATGAATGCAGATAAACACTGGCTGAGAACTTGGCGAGTGACGACTAACGCCACCTGCTCCTGGCAGGAAAAACAGGCATCAACTTTAAGCTTTACTTTGCAGGAGGAACTGGTCAACGTCACGTGAACAATTTCTTGAGTTGCTACTTTACCTTTAACCTGATAGCTGGGTGGATGGTTTTTTAATTCACACATGCATTTACTAAAACACCAAATTACCTTTTTGTGAATCAGAGTTCACCAAGGTTGATAAGTTGCATCCTCTGGTAACCATGAGTGTCTTGTTCCAAATTTCATAGCTGTAAGGGCGAGACAAGCTGGTGATGCAATAAGACCACCTGACCGTCTCATTTGGGTTCAGCTGTCCCAGTCTACACGTCCTGAGAATCATTTTTTGATGAAGATGGTCTTTGAAGAAGTGAATAGCCAATGGAACAATATGAAATTTTAAAAAGGAGTTGATGCACTTAACATTATTTCTGGGCAAGATTGTTTGGGTTTTTCAAAATATAGGTTAACTGAGGATAATAGTTAAGTTCACCTGTGAAGTTTTTATTCATTCTTTGACAAATCTATAATGTTTTAATTTAATTGTATTGGGCTTCTATTTGTCTTTTATTGGTACAACAATCTTACTGACATTAGATACCAAACAGTGTTTGTTGTTAGTTTATCTTTCTCTTTGGCTCCATTCCCTCGGCTGAACAGGCCATAAACTGCAGAGCCTGAAAGGTGGGTCAAATGAATGCATTTGTATGGAAGTGTATCATTTTATAGAAAGTATGACTATAAGAGTACAAATGTGTATAAGAGTATTTTATTCAGATTTCTATGCAGGCTTTCATGTAATGAACATTTGAGATACTTATATACTTGGAAAGTCTCTGTCAATCTGTAAACATGTAGATCACGTCGGTGTGTCCTGATCTGACTGAGGCATGACTCTGATTTATGACTCAAATTGTGGGAAAGGAGCCCTGAGGGTTTTACAGCGGAACATCCTCTATCTGACATTGCACCGCACTACTTTGTTGCAGAGTATTTTCTCCGTAGCAGCCACACATAATTGGAACACTACCTGGTGATGTGAGGAGCTGCAGCTCGTTCAGCACTTTCAAAAATCCAGCCTGTTAAGAGCTGCTCAGATCTGCACTCAGTGATTTTGACGTTCACCTAATGATCCTTACGATTTAAATTTTTCATGAGGATATCCGTGTGTATGCATTTGTGTGTGTGTCATGGCCGCTCCACTGTGTGTAACTGTGTATGTTACACTACTCTGTACTGTTAGTCATTGTGCTATTAGCTGTCTTTGTCCTGTTCTGACCTGCCTGAACAATAGACGCTACATAAAAATGGAGGTTTTGTCTCCACTTCCTCCCACTATCCAGAATTGAGGCCAAAATATTTTCTTTGATTTTTAATTTGGCCCACGACCCATCTACTAACATGGAGGAGGTGGGATTTACCAGATGGCAATCATGATGCTGTGGCTTTGCTTTTGTGGAGCTGTCATGTCGTCCATCTTTATATACACTCTATGCTTTAAACAGAGGACCCAGCCCTGAGTCTGTGCCACTTCAACCTGTTTAGTACATACATGGGTCCTGGGCAAAGATTCATTATTTTGACTAGGAGCTATTGTTTATTGTATTACTATTTGCCTTTATGGGCAATTCCTTGATCCATGAACGACGGAACATGACTTTGCCGAGGTGCAGCCTGAAACAACCGCTGGCATGGCTGTGGTTTCTTGTCAGCAGTGAGCTTCACTAAAACCAACATCAGTTCTAACCAAATATCTCTAAGATCAAATTCATGACCAATAATAGTGTGTGAACACCTTGTGGTTAAAGCCTGTAAAAACACGACATGCTCTGAATTGTGAATCTCTGTTGAGGTCATGTTTAGAGTTTCACATCTTATACCTGAAATCAAAGACACCGCATTTTAAGATCAGCCGACTTCTGACAGGTTCACTTAAATGGAAAGTCAGTGACAGTAACTGAGAGTGGATCCTTCTTTATGGCCTTTAGTTCAGGTTTGAAGGAGGAACACGCTTTAACAAGTGAGAGGAAAAAACACAATAAAGATAGCACAGTCTCCTACAGAGTTAATATCTGACTGAAAAGTCCAGTCGGATGTCTTTGTGTGTGAGGCAGCAGAGATTCTGTTGTTCCTGGTTACAGTCTAGGACCTGACAGGTTTTTTATGAAATGAATAAATGAAGCTGTGATGGTTTGATCTGTAATAATTTATCGTCTGCTCTCGAACAGCAGCACTTTGACTCCCATCCACTCACTTTTCCTAATCAGAGCTGAAGTCACTGCAGCAGGGTGAACCATGTCAATTATTGAGAGACCCATATTACACATTAGCAATTAGATAATGGCACTAAGCATTATCTTTGAATGTAGTCCATTTCTTTGAATCATAGATTTACATTGCCCTCTGTCTGGCACCTCCGGAAAACTTACTTTCAAATCTGAAGTATTCCTTTGTTATAAAAAATATTCATGACTAAATAAGCAACATTGAAAGTTTGAGAAAAAAAAAGCATAAATTGAAATTGGGCTGTAATCAAAGCTGTTTTCATAAAATGATGTAGACCATTAAAAAATCATCTGTAAGAGCAGAAGGTTATTATTATTTTTATGAATATAGTGTCAAGTCTAGCGCTGCTCTAAATGAGAAGTGCCCTTAGATAACTTCTGTTATGATTTGGTGCTATATAAATCAAATTGGCTTGACGCTATATAAGGTTTTGACCCGTCTACTCAAGTTCAACGACATCTAGTCGCCTGATGTTAAAATGATTGTCATGGAGATAGACTCCTTCATATCTGCCACACACCATGTGTTGCTCCTGCAACAGTCGCTTAGTCAGGATGCTGATTATTGATTAACAATCTGAGTATTTACAGTGTGAACACTGCTGCAGGGTGAGATGCGCTCAGCAGCATGTGACTGCTGCTAAATTTGTCTAATTTCATTTTTAGACATCTTGTCAGCTTTGTTTTCACTGTGACTAACTGGGTCACGGACTGATGGAGCTACACACCTGGAGGCTTTTAGGACCACATGTCTCTCTCTCTGTGTGTGTGTGTGTGTGTGTGTGTGTGTGTGTGTGTGTGTGTGTGTGTGTGTGTGTGTGTGTGTGTGTGTGTGTGTGTGTGTGTGTGTGTGTGTGTGTGTGTGTGTGTGTGTGTGTGTGTGTGTGACACACAATTTATTGGGATACCCAACAGTTCCCACAACTAGCAAACACTTTGGAGAGAAAATACACAACAAGAACCATTATTTCCGAAGTCCTAGTTAGAGATAAGATGATTTTCGGTCCACAATGAATGCAAGTCAGTACAAAGTCCAAATGAGGATAGTTGCACAAACGTGTGTGTGTGTGTGTGTGTGTGTGTGTGTGTGTGTGTGTGTGTGTGTGTGTGTGTGCGTGTGCGTGTGCGTGTGTGTGTGTTTGTGTGTGTGCGTGTGTAGGCCACATGCATTCGTGGAACAGTTGACTGGGGGACGGATGTGAAACTGGGAGCAACCCTGCCAACCTCACCATGTTTTCACTGTAATAACCTTCAGTCAAAGCTGTAGACTCTTTTTTTGAAGCTGTTCTAAGAAGCAGGTTGTGATGAGGTGTATTTTTTGTTATTGTTAAGATAACTCCATGGATGCAGCTTCCTGTATACATGTGCATTTTCAAAACACAGATTTGAGCTGTTCTGTGGATTCACACAAGGGTTTGACAATGTCGTCAAAAAATGTATGAGAATAGAGTCTGTTCCTTCTCAAAAGTCCCCTTGGCTAAAGATGCACTGAATCCCCCCCCCCCGTGTGTGAAGTCCTGAAATCATTGAAAACACAAACTACTCAGTTAAATGTTTGGAACTAAAGCTGTCTGATAAATACATTAGAGTAAAATGACAACACCTCCCTCTGAAAACAATAATGTTGGCATAAATGTTCATGGTAACTTTCCAACACCAGATCCAGCAGCCGAGATCAGATGTGCCTTTATGAAAAGTAAGATCGGTGGATACAATCTGGTGAGAAAATGTTCCAGATGACATTGTGTTCTAGTTTGGTTGTGTATCTGATCATCCACAGAGACATGTTCTTTTCACACATCAAAGAGGTTTCACAACAAAAGGTAAAAGTTTCCATCTTGTTATGTCAAGAAAGACTTATTTTTTCTTCCTGGAGATGTCCCCTCGAACAAATCTGCCCCCTAACATCAAAGATGCTCAAATTGATCCTCACAAATGAGTAGTAAGTAATAAATGTATATATTTGACTACATTACAGTGGGGACACTGAAGTTGTGAGTGTGTGTGTGTGTGTCACCTTATTTTGTTGGCTGTTTGAGGAATAAAACTTGGGTTAGAATTCGGTTTAGGGCTGGGGATACACATTTAGTTGGGATAATTAAGATTAGTGTAAGAGGCTATGTCATATTACATTACATTTCATTTAGCTGATACTTTTATACAAAGTGATTTACAATAAGTGCATTCAACAATGAGGGTACAAACCCAGAACAACATCATATCAATGAAGGGGTCCTCACAAATATAGTTAGACTTTTCTTTTCTTTCTTTTTTTGGTTGGAGTGTTGGGAAGGAAACTTGACAACAAAACGTTGTTATGTTTTAAGTCTGAATGGCAATAAAATGTGATTTAAACGTTGATGCAACTATGGACATGACTTCATATGTATAAGACTAAAGTTAAAACACACTTGTGAGGACGTGGTTTACCGCTGAAATACATTTTATACAGTTGCACCTCCACCAGCAACCAAATGAGAAAAAGTCTTCTTCCTGAAATGAAGTCAGAAATGTGTCAGTGATCCCAGCAGTCGTGTTAATATTTTGTAGGGTGACGATTGAGGGACTTTGCCCGGTCATTACTTCCCTGAGATCTGGTTCTGAGAGTTGCTCGTCAATGCTGCAGATATACTGGTTAAATATTAACAGAGCGCTGTGCGATGGCAAAGCCTCTGCTCCCTCTATCAGCGTTTTGAAGATAAGCCGTCTGAACCCGTTGCCTTATCTTTAAACCTCATCCTTTACAGCTCTGTAACCGGTGTGGCTACATTACAGTTTGTGCATCTGACCTAAAAGAGGAAGAATTCCAGTGCAGCCTGGAAATGACAAATCTTTTACGTCTATCATCATGGGAATTCTGCAGCAGTTCCCTTTAATTCAACCAGACCGTCTTGTACAAGCTGACGCACAGGATCATATTAATGTACGATTTGTTTTATAATATCTGGAGCCACAGTGTGTGTCCTGATATCAACCCTGAGCCACTGCAAATCCCTGTCATTAAATATTCCCTGCAGATTACGTCCATTAATCACAATTGTACGAGACCATTAACATCACCACCCCCGATCCAAGTCTAAGTAGCCTGTAATAACTTCACATGAACAAAACCACCACCTACAGTTTGTCATGTTGCTTCGCTCTTTAAAATACTTTGTGTCGAGATTCCAGAGAATCCTGTTTTCTGTACAAGTACAACAACGTTTTGAGGGAAGCAAGCCTATAGATGCCAGATTGTTAACACACATGCATTAAAAATATATGAAATTAACAGAAAAAGTTTAAAGCTAATCAAACACAGTGAAACATTTTATATTTATTGAGCCAAACACGTGAAATATAGTTTCTTCATTTGTGTGGTGGTGGAAGAAATGCTCAGGGTGAACGCTTTTGTAAAATTAGCAGTACAAAAAAATGATAATAACAAAATAAAATAAATATTGAATGTTCTCTTTCATACTAATATATGACCTGTATTGAAGATTTTGAATTGTAATGTTTTTCCGTCTTTTTGTTATATTTGGGTGGGGTTTGCATAAATGATTTCTACCACATCCAACATGTATTTTTACATTTTATTTATGTATTTTTGTACCTATGCTGTTTGAAATAAAATAAACTAAATTATAGGGAATTAAATTATCAATAAGGTACAAAGTATCAGAAGGAAAAACACCGACAATCGTGATTCCAGAAACATTGGAACACAAAACCTGAAAACAGTGAGTGTATTGTACACTTGCATATTGCAATAAGGGGGATTGCACAAAAAACAGAGCATTAAGTGCAGACGTAAATTGCTCGTATAACCTATAGATATAAAAATATTGCACAAGACAACAGAGTATGTTGTACATGATGCACATTTAGTATTTAACAGGTGTGGACTGCCGGCAGGGCAGGGGAGTACCCGCACTCTTTCACTTCGAGGCCACGCTGGAGTAACATGTGCAGAATGCAGCTTGGTATTATGTGGCTGGAAGAAACGGAAAGGTTCCTGAAATAGACGTCGTCTGGAAAGAGGCACATGTTGCATGTGTAGCATTAACAGAGTGCCCACAGATCTACATGCAGAGGCCAATGCGCCCAAACACACCTCCATAAATCACAGACGCTGGCGTTTGAACTCTACACTGGAAACAGTCTGGATGGTCTGCTCTTTAGGACACATCTCTGATTTCCACTTGTTTGTTGCGCTCATGTTTCTTACATCAAGTTCAGACATTAATGTGTATATTTCTTTAGGTCTTTGAAGATCCAAATATCACAAAACCAAAGCTGCAGTTTCTGACTTATGTTCCTATAAAATATTTGAGTCAATAACACTGCAGAATAAGATTTTACGCACAAAAAGCATCTTAAAGCTGCTTGGAACTAAAGCTGTCATATAAATATATTAGATTAAAAATGACAACACCTCCCTCTAAAAAAATTATTTTGTCATTTTTCATGGTAACTTTCCAACACCAGATCCAGCAGCCGACATCAGATGTGCCTTTATGAAAAGTAAGATCAGTGGATACAATCTGGTGAGAAAATGTTCCAGATGACATTGTGTTCTAGTTTGGTTGCGTATCTGATCATCCACAGAGTCTGTACTTCTCACACATCAAATAGGTTTCACAACAAAAGGTTAAAAGCTTCCAGCTGACTCTCAAAACTGGTTTCTCCGTCAGTGATGTATGCTGGTCGCAAAAGTTAAACCTGTGTAATGATCCAAATCTGTGACGCTATGTGCTTTACGCATAGTTGGAAATGCAAAAGATTCATAGTAACATGGGTTAATGCTATGATAACAAACAATGCTAATTCTTGCTGCTCTTTGAGGCTTCAATTAGGCACAGTGGTGCGTTTAGCATAACAATAACATGCTCTAAATGATAATGGCATCATACTGATGTTCAGGAGGGATTCGTTTTGCAAGTATTTTGTCATAAAGTATCGGACAAACTGAAACTTTGACTTTGAGATGAAAAGTCAGAATGTGACCAGAGTACATTTATACTGGACGGCTGCATGAACAGGTCTGTACCCAGGCCATGTGGACCAGTCCAAGTCTGTACCCAGTTCATGTGGACCAGTCCAAGTCTGTACCCAGTCCATGTGGACCAGTCCAAGTCTGTACCCAGTTCATGTCAAGACAATTGACTCAAAGCAAGCAGAGCTGCAATGATATTGCAATTCATCAATTGACATAGAATTAATGAGCGACTATTTTGGTAAATCAATCAATTAATCGATCAAATTTATTTGTATAGCCCATATTCACAAATCACAATTTGTCTCATAGGGCTTAAACAAGGTGCGACATCCTCTGTTCTTATTAACATGGGGAAAAACATAGAAACATCAGAAAGCCACATGTGAGGGATCCCTCAGGACAGACAGAAGTACAATAGATGCCACGAGTTACTCATTAGCAACAACAACATTGATTAGAAGAGACAGTTTGTAACATAATGGAAAGTAAATGAATTGAGGAGTTATTGTAAGTAATGGTAGAGTATGCAAATTGTATATCAAGCAGTCTTGTTGTAATCATAGTCCATGATCAGCGACCACCACGATCAGGATCCACCACTACAATCAGTATAAGGTATAAAAAGGAGATAGTATCGCAAGGCAGAAAAACCTCATAGTATAATAAGGTATAAAAAGTTAATAGAATAGTAAGGCATAAAATCCTAAGATCTTGGTGGTAGTAGCAAATATTCAAACGAGAACTTTGAAGGCCGAAGTGGAGAAGGGTTCCATGTGAACAGCAGTTGAACTTGCCATAGCGTAGTCAGGTATAAAAAGTTAATTGTGTAGTAAGGTATAAAAAGGCCATAGTTTAGTAAGGTGTATGAAGCCCATAGGAGGGTGTAAAAAGCTTATAGTGTAGTAAGGTATTTAAAGTTCATAGTCTAGTAATGTACAAAAACGCCAAAAAGATACAAACATGCTATATAATAAGGTATAAATAAGGCCATAGTTTAAGGTATACAAAGCTCATAGTATTGTAAGGCATAAAAAGTTAATTGTGTAGTAAGGTATAAAATGGCCAAAGTATAGAAAGGTATAAAAATGCTATTATAGATTAAGGTATAAAGGGCTCAAAGTTCGAGTAAGGCAATAAAAGGCCATAATATAGTATAAAAAAGGTCATATTATAGGATGGTATTAAATCCTCATAGTATAGTGAGGTATAAGAATGTGTAGTACGGCGTGAAAGTTGTAAGGTAGAGTAAGTAGAGCTAATTGTCATTATTGTCATGCACACAAACTTCAAAGTATAGGAAGCAAAAATGATAACAATACACTGTATTCCATTCCTCAGCCTTATATGCTGAGGGAATAACAAGAGTACATCATCATCTTTGATTCAACGACAAAACCAAAACAAGAGATGTTTCTTTAAAAAGAAGTGTTTTATTTTGTTTTTAACAAAGCCCAATACAGATTTGAAGCAAAACTGGGGAACACTGGTGAATCTCAATCCAATTATCATGTCTGGGACACCCACAAAAGATGAGCCTTAAATTAAAAAAAAGACACCTAAAATAATCATACAACCCAGAATTGGGGTAAGGAGAATAATGGTGCATGTTGTCCAAGAACTAAACAAAAGAAAAAGAAAATATTTTCACAATAAAAGTTCATGCCAGCAGCTGTTGGGGAGGTTAATTAAAGTCAGACGACTTCTTGTAAAAAGAAATGTCGGATATGACGTAATAAAGAACCAATAAAACCTAGGATAAATGAGGGTTAATATCAATTTGCTAAAAATGTAATCTCGGCTGAATAATTTGGTCAAGTGTATCTACATTTTACACTTTGAACTCAGTTGTGTACAGTTCGTGCTGTACAACTGACCTGTCATCGGGGGCTGTTTTTCCATGCTTCAATTTCTCACATGGTCGTATTTCACAGCGGTTTTCTCATAACAGGTGAAACACTGGTATCGTTTCTTGTCCACATTTCTTTAGACAGGAGGCGAAACAAGCAGCGACTGTTGTTAGCCTGTTTACACATGTAGACCTTTAACTACAAATAGAAATAAGTGTGCCGGCCGAAGAAAGCAATAATCAAGATTACATTTACAACTCATTTGTTTACGCAAAGATATATGAACAGTTTAGCTCGACAACTGTGTGGACCATGCCTACATTTTGAGGGACAAACCTTTTGAATCATTTCATGGCAGGTATATCTATGATTTAAAATAGGTTTATAAAATATATACTATAAACAGCAGACATTTTGTCATCTGAGTGATTCAATTTGCAATTTTTCCCACTTAACAAGGGGGACAAAAGTAGTTCTGGTGCCCTGACACTTAAAACACTGAGTCGTTTTCAACTATTTTCTGAGGTCTCCACCAGCCCACTGGGTCGTCACCATTTGTACCAATCACGTGATGGTGGACGTGTAAAACTAGATTAAAGATGGGGTCAAGTTAGGATTCCACTGGCACGTGTTATCTTTGAACTATGAATTACAGACTATCTGAAATGAGCTGCTCCACCCATGTAAGCACAGTGATTTTCTGATACAGAAAAATACTAAGCGGACAATGTATAGTGATCCTTAATAACAATATCCATCGGTTTGAAAACACCAGTCTACTTTCATATATTCTCATGTGGGAACATATATATTTTATAACAAAATAAATCTATACTGTTTTCATGGTTGTGGTTGATAAGGGTTTTACAATCCCATCATCCCATTCTGAGTCATCGAACCTTCTTTGTCCATTTCAACCAAGAACTGCATGTAGGCTTAGCTCTGAGAAATTGTGACTGAAGCAGCTCGAATACTCAAAAGGCTCTGCCTGAGAAGAACATTAGTTTGAAGCCAGAAAAGACTAATAAAATACTAATTTTTCCATCTGTATACCTGCTGTTAAAGTAAAATAATAATTTCTATTATCTTTAAAAATCATAAGCAGTTTTCTTATTGTATCTCGGCATTTTGACACAAAATATCCTCTTGGATATTTACACAGGAAAATATATTTTACAAGCAATAAAACAAGCTTATATTGTGGGTTGCAACAGAATAAAACAATTCTGAAGAAAACAATGGAGAAAGAATTGCATAGCAGATCAGAATATAACTAAATAGGAACTGATCCTTTTTGGTATGGTGCACTTTGATACATGACTTCCAACATTTTCACAGATGTACATGAAATAGTGAGTCCATTCATAGTTTCACCTGCCCACAGTAAAGATCCAGTTTACTTCTGCGCTTTAATGCTCAACAGTTAGAAGGCAGGATGCCGACGTCTTGTCCACTCTGCTCTTGAAAAGTACATAGGAGTCTTTTCCAAAAAACAAAAATAAAATAAAATTAAACTTTGTTTAAAAGTGCCATTTTGCTACATTTATTAGCTGATCCATGGTTTGCTACTGAACGGTTAACACAAGTGAATGTGTTACACAGCCCCTGACATCACACAGTTTCCTGATTCTATGAGTTTTGGTCACATGGACAATCACACACTCACTCAGCTACATACACACAAACACTTGTGCAGAAACAAACGCATACATACATACACACACATACATACACACACAGAAACACACAAATGATGTGAAAGGAAAAAGAAAGTGGAAAAAGAAAATTGTGGCCGGTGGGTACAGTTCCATCTGAAGAGTTTATCTGCTGCGATTAGACATTCCGGCTGGTAAAGCTTTGAAAAAGAACAAGCACCGTTGGGAAAAGGCCTCATATGTCCTCCACTGGGGGAGTTCAGCAGTTTCCGCTTGATTCTGTGCTCCCACAAAATGCAAAAGAGAAATCTACATTCAGACTCGCCTCGGGCTCGTGGTCAGGCAGAGTCATTGAAATGTTTCAGACTTTATTGCGTCTTTTCCTCCGTTTAAGTCTGAGTTAGGCACTAGAGCCTTGTTTTTAAATCACGGAGTCCCAGGACTTGAATCTCCAACTCCCATGAGGCCTTTTCTTGTGTGTCCATGTGGCTAAATCCAGGTCCTCACCGTCTCTGCTGGGTATAGACTGGGTACGCTAGCGTCACATTCAGAGAGTCATTGTGCTGGACCAAAGACGTGTGCTGGTAGTGAAGTACGAGTTCCTTTAATGAGCTGTACAGGTTGTACGGCTCGGCAAAGCCAAAACCTGAGGGGGTCTTGTTGATGACGCAGTGCTTCACCTCACCGTCCACGCTGCAAAGACAACAACAGTCACAGTCAGAATATGCAGTGTTGTTTCTGACCACTTTTTACTTGACAGACTTTTGATATCTTGCTCAACCATCAAGATATAGATTCATAATTATTTTTAAACAAATCATGGGCTCATATTTACATCTGAAGAGCTTCTGATTGCTGTAATCATTTCTCCTGTTCAAGTCAAATAATTGTTTGGTTCAAATATGTATTCCAAGCCTGATCGTAAAGTAGAGCGGGATCAGCAGTGACTTGTTTGGATTAACTTAGGATTCAAAACACTGAATCTGTTTTGTTTATACATAAGGAAATATTTTAAATGTCCATTAAGAACAGGAGGAATTATTACAGCAATCTAAACTGAGATACTTCCATGTGAGTATTGTTTTCAGACAGGATTTAAAAACGATTCTATCCTTTATCAGCAGTTTGAACAGAGCACATAAACTGTACATACACAACACTGCAGGCATAGCATCCTGCTTTGCTGCTGTCTCGAACCAGGAATGTTCCGTCTCTCTTGCCCTGGAGGAGAGCCTCCGCCTGTAGTCGATTGATGTTGCCCAGTTTCCAGGCCCGCTCGTCGTGATGAGGAAGGTCTTCGTCATCGTCCACCATGGAATATTGACTAGAAAAAACGTGATGTACGCGAATGTTAGTTGTGAGGCAATACCACTTGCATCGTGTGCCATTTTGTTCAAAGTTAAATGACACTCACTCTTCTGTGTTCTCGTTCTTGATTCCAAGCCACTCGTTGAGTTTCTTCTGTCTGACTCCCTTCTGGGTCAACCACCTGAGAGAGGGAGAACACGAGGACGTTAGAAACCAGGACAGACTGATTTTGATTTTCTCTGGAGGGAAGCACACGGTGAGTTCCAGAAGCAGCGGCGCCTCTGTGAGAGTGCTACACTTACATGAGATATTGGTCTCTGGTCTTGCGGAGCTGGATGAGGTCGGGCTTGATGCTGTTCATCCTCTTGTCGATCTCTCTGTAGTCTGCTGCCTGTTTCTTCAGATCTTCCTCCAGTCGGCGTTTGCTGTCTACGATTTCACTTATCCTCGATTTCAACTTTTCGTAGTTCCCCATGATCCTGAAAACAACAGATTTCTTATTAATGAAACTTATTTTGTGTGAATGTTGCATCTTTTCAGCTGACATGGAAAGTGTGGCATCTTCTTACCTCTGGATCTCCTTGTCGTTGCCCTCTCTCCTAAATTTCTCAATATACTCTTTGCTGTACCGCTCTTGTGTTTGGCATTGCTCCTCGAAGATCTTTATGGTTTCGTTAAATGCTTCTATCGCCGTTCTTTTCATTTGGATTTCCTGGAAGAAGGAAGCACAGTATTAGTGCATGGTGTTCAGATGTCAGTGTCAAATTCTTGATAGTATTCAGACTAAGGGTTGTACTCACTTGTGATGTGCGGGTGTATTCTTCATACAGGCGGTCGTACTCCTTGTTCTTCTCCTGGTACTGCTGGTGGTACTCACAGAGCTTCCTCCCAACAGCTTCAATGTTGTCTTCTTTCACCACCTGATCCTAAAATCCATACGATTTGTGATCAACAAATGCAAAAGGCTGCTGCTAAAATGCTTTAAAAATAAGCATTTTAAATGTGGTAGTTTTTAAATGAGCTAAAGTCCTACCTGCTGGTGTTTGGAGACCGGGTACAGCAGCTTGACATCCAGCTTGGGGTTGTACTGAGCCAGTGACTCATTGCGATAGTGGTTGATGAGCTCAACAACTGAGCTGAAAGTCAGTGGGTCAGAGAAGCCGTACTTCCCATCCCGGTGGAATATCTTAATGAGCTTGTTGTTACCTCCTTTCCTGTTGACAAAAACGAGAGCAGAGAAATTGTTAAACCAACCGCCAACAATAAAGCGGTGTAGACAAGAGGAAATGATTCCAAACTGAAGGAAGGAGGGGGCTCACCTCAGAGTCAGAGTGTAGTCTCCGTGCATCTTCGTCGAGGCATCGCGCACCAAAAATGTACCATCAGCGGTGTCCCTCAGTTTTTCATTGACCTCCTCTCTCGAGATGTCTCCCCAGTACCATTCGGCGTCTTGCAGAGCCATGTTGTTGTTCATACCGTTGTTAGTCACAGATGTGGGCTTGGGCGGCTTAGGAGGTAGAGCTGTGAGGACGAGAGGAGTGGGAAGAGAATGTAAATAAACAGGCTGCAGAGGAACTGGAGCCTGTGTGCGCTCAGTTTTACAATAACCCGCCCACAGCTTGAATTAAATGCCTGATTTTTTCCTGACTCATAATGATGCATCTAATGAGACTGGAGCTATTTCTGCTGCAGAAAATACACAACACCAAAATTGACAGCCACAATGTTTGTATTTAATTTTGCAGGAAAAATCAAGCATCCTGCAGTCGTCTAAATCTCTCACACACACACACACACACACACACACACACACACACACACACACACACACACACACACACACACACACACACACACACACACACACACACACACACACACACACACACACACACACACACACACACACACACACACACACTTTTTCCATTGATTTAATAGGGCTGGAAAAACACAGCACCTCTTCAGCAGAGAGAGAGACAGGCAGTGGGAGGAGAGATTGGGTGTGAGTCAGGGAGAATGAATTTCATTCAAGAAAAGGGGCTCAGTCAAAATATTAGCTGCTAATACAGCTGTGCATTATTATGCACATAAAACTGATGGCAATGAACACTGACACCAAAAACACAACCTTTTCTCATTCAGAAAGCAGGAAAAGGGTTTAAACACAGCAATTTTTTCTATTAACACTGTTTTTCCAGCAGCAATAATTCAGCTTTAATATTGAATAACCAGTACACAATAACCAGAATAATCAGCTTTTCCTGCTGCAGCTTTAAAGCAGCACTCAAGAGTAACATTGTGTCTGTAAAGAATCTTAAATCTGCAGCGGCTGCTCACAAGCTGACAGCTTCTCAGTAAAGCTAGCAGAAGCAGAACTAAGGTAGCAGGTTATTTTTAACTCACAGATCTGCACTGCCTTTGTTCATTCCCTCTGCATTAACACCATTGCTGCTGCTGCTGCTATAGACTTTTCTCATTGAAACTGCAAGCACCATTCATCAGACTGTGACATGGCATAAAATGCAGAGGTTTATAATCTCTGTAGAATGTAGCCTGGCAAATCAACCACACATACACATGTTTCTTATTCACTCCTCAATTCATCTGCTTTCCAACCTGATCTCACTTCATCTCTCAATTTCTAATTCTTTAAACCAGTCATGTGAACAATCCAGTCTTAAACATCTTCCTGCCAACAGCGTCACACTCACATTTCAATAAAAATACACCAATATAACATTAACTGCAACAATCTCCCTAAAGAGGCACAATAAACAGTTTTTTCATACATCCAGCTAAACGTCAATCTGAAAAACCATTAAGGGCAGCCTGCTCAGTAACGTGTTACATCACTTACCACAGCCAATCACACTGGGGGTCTGTCACCAACCACTCCTGCATCTTTCATTTCCTGAGAGCGATGAGGTCATTCTGAAAGCCCATTACCTTTTACCTCCCTGCTTCAATTCTTCACAACGCAGCAGCTAAATAGAAAACTGGAATAACTCATATTTCTCTCTCTGCAGCATCCAGCATCCATCTTAAGAGCAAATGCTCAGCATCTCTCAACTAGCAGAGGGGGGAAGGACCTGTTCCATGCTTTTTCTCTCTGATCCTCTCTCTCTCTCTCTGTCTCTGTGTGAGCTCAGTCGTTCGCTCTCCTGCAGGTTGCTCGGCCCCTCCTCTCTGCGTGCCGTGCAGAGGTTTAGTCCGTCCTACTGCTGGCACTCAGACAAAGCCAGCTCTGCTGCAGCAGCACGTACGCAGCTAAATTATAATGCTTGGCCTGGTCAGCGGCACCCAGAGCTCCCAAATACGCCTGTAATCCCACAGCGTGACACTCAGTAAGACAGAGATAGCTCCCTTGATTTCCTGAGTGAAATTAAAATAGAGCTAGTTCCTGGTAAAGTCTGAGGATTCAAGTGGAGCGCAGCCGCCATCCTTCTACATTCAATTAAAAGACGGTTCTTAAAACGCTACATGCTTAAGAAGTAATGAAAGAGATCACACTCAAAACAAACCAGTCTATTTGAATAAATGTTTAATAATGTCAAAATCTGAGACCTAAATGAGGAAGACAGCTAAAAGACAGCAAGTCTTCAACTATTTCTACAGGGTTTAAATAAGTTATAAATCTATTGTAGCCTCACACAACCTATTGTAGGGCCCATTTGAGCAGTAGGTCTGACAGTGAACTCTTAATATTCATCAGCATGTCTCAGAGAGAGCAATACAGAGTTATTAATACAGAAAGTAAGAATAGCTCATATCTACACGACATGCAAAGTGGCTCTGGGCAAATCTGTTCGCTGATAGCTATGAATAGAAGCTTGAAAGAAAACAAAAGCCTTTTATTCTTGATCTATTTTCTTAAGCTGTGGTATTTGTGTCTTATTCTACCCATGCAGCCCTTTTTGTCATAGCCCCCAGGCAAACGCAGCAGTCACACATTGATCCACTTTCGTGAGACATTTTTAAGAAGGTAAAAAAAGAAAAGCGGATCGTCAAACTTACGTTGCAAGTTGTGCATGTTTTGGTGAATCAACGCTTTCTTCTTTGTAGCTTCTCTTTTATTCCCACAAGGTGAATTAAATCCAACAGAGTTACTTTCAAGTCCGCCAGTAAAGCTCCATTTCATAGTTTAGGCCACAGAGAAAACTGGATGTGGCTTGTTTTAATTCTTAGAAGGCTACGGCTTTATGTGCTTCTTAATGAAATCCAGGTAATCCCCTCGGTGTGAAGCAGGTGCAACATGCGACTGTCTAGCTTACTGACTGCTCGGCTCCTGCTGCGAGTGTGGTAAGGCCAAGTCTCCTCCTCTATGCCTGCCTCTTTCAGAGCTTGGTGAGGCTAAGGCCTGCTCGCATGGAGGCAGGTAGTTAATGATTAACAGTAGCTGCTCTGGTGTCAGCACTGCCTCTTCTGAAAGCAGCCACTCGTGCCAGCTGTGTGTGTGCCTGCGTGTCTCTCTCTGACTCTTTGGTCACTCCCTCTCTCCCTTCGTCTCTGTTTGTAAAGGAGGAGGCAGGAGGGGGGTGTTCAGTCTTATGATTAACTTGCAAAGTTTCAAATATTTGCTGAGCTGAGCACTTTGAGGCAGGGAGGACATGTGGAGATCTAGGCAGAGGGAGGACCGATGGGGGGAGGAGAGCGGCCCTAGAAACTAGAAGCAGCCCTCGGTTAACAAGAAGTGCTCTGTGGAGTAGGCCGACTTTCAAGCCAACCAAATCAAAGTGGGCCTTTTGTTGCTTACTTAAAATAGGCACGCAGTAACTGGGAGGAGGCACGCAGACACCCCAACACACACACACACACACACACACACACACACACACACACACACACACACACACACACACACACACACACACACACACACACACACACACACACACACACACACACACACACACACACACACACACACACACACACACACACACAGAATGTTCATATGTGTTTACAAAGTAGGCTATTCTTTCTCTCTCTCATGTGGTGTCTGCATGACACAGGTGACTGAAACCAGTTTAGCACTCCTGAACTCAATTGTATGTTTGCCGGGGCAATGTATTAGCGTATGTGTGTCAGTGTGTATGTGTAAAAAAGAACTAAAAGCCTTTTGGTCTTTGCCCGTCTGTCCATTCACCCTTCTATCATTCACCCTACCATCTGTCCCACTGCCAAAGTGCTCCCGCAGGTGCAAATTACTGACAGCTGAGAGTGGGCCATGCACAGGACCATTATAAATAGCTCTAACAGGTAATAAAATGTTTAAACAGCCACAGCCAGTCCCAGGCCTCTGGCCCAGGCAACGACAGTGCTTTTAACTAGCACTGTAAAAACATAACTGTGCCACGCAACGGGCTGCACTCACACCACCACACCAGCTTCATCTATGCAGACCACCACTATAACAGCCATGAAAACTGACTTTGTGCAGTTTAGCATTTGAAATATTACCAGCCAGAATATCAAACAAGATTTTATCAATGGGCTTCTTCACATGCATTTTGCAGTTAAATTCAAAAGCTATACGAACACAAAAATCCAAACTATAGCAACATTGTAACACAAATTTGTACTTTGTAGCCAACACATTTCTATTGGAACCTTGTACATAATTGCACCATGTCCTTAACTTCTGAAGAAGTGTTGTTTATTTCTGATAAAGTAATTTGTAAGGTGCAGCTTAAACTTTAGAAACACTGTCTCCCTAATGCAAACTGTTCTCTATTAAAGATTAGGACATGTGTATCCACTAACCAGTACATGATAAAATACAAACATGTTAAACCAAACAAACCTAACAATGTCAGTAGTTTACGACGGCAGTGACCCAGTGGCCCTTCACAACTGCAGCAGTAGTAAGTCTCAACACCTTTCTTGAGCTATTAATAGGGTTCAAGTCTCAGGGTGTTCAGTTCATATTCTGCAGGAATTTAGTCCCTGCATAACATGCGACCATTTACTTCATCCGATAACAAATGCAGCAGCAATCCTTTACCAAAGAGCAGCAAAAATGCTTGATTTTATTTTTAATTAAACAAATTAAAGTTAATGTGTACTGTTGTGAGCAACAACACTAAAATCCGCAGAATTTAAATACTTTATGCAAAAATGACATTTCAACTACCTGGAGCAGCCGGACTTTCACTCCACTCACTGGTCACCAGAACCTCGATGATCTTGATGTGAGTATCCAGGCTGGGTTCACAACTGTAGGGGGAGAGCAGGTTAAATTAAGTTTGTTTTACATCCCAGGTGACTTAGTGTCTCTGCTCCTCTGTGCTGGTTTCAATCTGATGGTAATTCTGGCTTAGCTACGATAATTGTGCAGCACAGCTGGTAAGTAGAAAAGCCCCAACCTATATCCATGTACAGCTAAAACCCATGAGTGCCTGACAGACTGTGTTCTGAATGTGTGTGCAATGTGTGTGTGTGTGTGTGTGTGTGTGTGTGTGTGTGTGTGTGTGTGTGTGTGTGTGTGTGTGTGTGTGTGTGTGTGTGTGTGTGTGTGTGTGTGTGTGTGTGTGTGTGTGTGTGTGTGTGTGTGTGTGTGTGTGCCTGCACAAATGACAGCGGCTGCAGGAGTGCATGTTTGAGTCTGTATGTCTCAGTGTGGCATGACTGAGCCTGCACACTTGTCTGTCGGCTGTCTGAGTGTCTATCTTTGACAGAGCAGAGTATGTAGAGGTGGTGCATGGTCCGGCTGCTTTGACACCAACCTGGTGGCTTGCTGTCTGAAAAACACAGGGCTGAAGATCTCGCCTAGGGCTCTAGCAGAGAGCAAGTTCTTGGAGCTGTTATGGCACACTCTAGTGAAATGCCTTAGCAGACAGTGGAGAGTTAGCCAGTATTGTGGAGGCAGGCTCGGGGTGCTGGCAATGCGACGTAGCAGCTGTGCACATTCTTCAGGATTCGCTACCTCTGTTGAAACAGATGAGAACGACAAAAAAGGTCAGCATGACAGTAAAAAAAACTGATAGAACATTAAACCCTACCAAGATCTAAGAGGAGTGTTAAATGAAACATGTTTCTTTAAACAATGAAGAAGTGGAAAAAGTGTCATGTGCAGTTCGGATTGAAGACCGCAGAGAGATTGTGTGGTTGACAATGAGCGTAAGGTACACTGGCAGGTGATTGGCTGCTTAGAGATGCTTGAGATAAGCTTTCAGACTTGTTTTAGTTCCTATTAACCACAGATATCCTGTTTCTGGCCATGTGACGGCAAGAGAATGCAGCGTTGCGGAACAGTGTGTGGTGTGAGAATTGTGTCTGCACTTGCAACCAATGCAGCAAGACACAGAGCAAGAAAATACACGGATTATATATTGTTTATAACATTGAGGATAAAGTGCATGAAGATATAAAAAGAAAAAGAGAGTGACAATGTTAATGTCTTCTTTACGGCCCTCAGGACACTCATGAGGTCTTGTGGTTTTTTGTTCAAAGTACTAAGTGGAGCATGGGTACATTACGTAAGCACTTCTGTTTCAGACACACTGTACCGAACACAAATGATCACTGAATCCGCTCTGACGTTTGTTCTCACCTTTGGCTGTGAGGACCATCTGAGCATATATTGCAGTGGGGATGATGGGCTGTGGAAGATCCTGCAGGTACCTACGCAGACCATCACATAGGGCCGAAAGTTCAAACTGATCCAGGTCTGCTGAGGGGGGATCTGAAATGCAAAACAACAAGCAGACAGAGTTGAATACTATAATTCATTCTTGCACAGTGAAATCATTAAATACAATCTTAGGTATAATCTCCAAAGTTATATAATGCAAAATGTAAACATGAGCATGGATGCAATAAAACCTTCACAAAACATGTCTCTCTCTCTTCTTTTTATTAATCTACGGTGTCTGCACACAGACATCTCTTTTACGTCACCTCACACATTTAGCTCTTTCCATCGTCACTGACTTTGTCAATAACTTTTTGTAATCTGTGAGACTTCCTCTTCTGTTCTGGTCTCATGCACACAATCTTCGGAAATTTGCAAGTTTCATATAGGTTGAAAAAAAGAGTTGATAAAAAAAAAAAGGCTTACCACATTCGAAATACTGTCTCACTTCAAGTCCAGCTCCAGCAGTGAATGTTCGATATAAAGTGGGGTTATCCAGACCTGCAAATAATCAGTATAAGACCATTCATTAACATTTACTGACAAAACTTATAACTTTTACTTCATGAAGTCATATAAGTCATGGGTCATACAAGTCCAGTCAAATGTGGTTAAAAAGAGAAAATCAATTTTAGTCAATATGAATATGATGAACAAGTGCAGCAGAATGTCAGGATGTCGGACTCACCTTTCCTCTCGATGGTTTCCAGCAGTCTGGCCAGCATGGGTGGAGCGGTCTCTGGAGGGGAAAACTGCTCCGTTACGTCCAGCAGAGAGAGGCCTGGAGGAGACAAAAACATAGAAGATTTGTAAAGAAATAAAATTGGGCTCCTGCTAATTCTTCATTGTTTCAGTGCTTTGTCTAATGAACCTTTTTTTTTTCTGACACAAAATGCTGCCTACTGGTAAAAAGTTATCAACCAATCCCGACTGAATAACTAAAACCATGGATATAGCATTTAGGGCATTAAAAATCATTATGGGTGTAATTCCAATATCAATCTGAGCCACATAACATATCTGCTACCAAATAATGTAGTGATAACCATTTCACCTATCTGAAATAAATTATTTTGCATTGAGAGTAGTGCATCTAAGGTTTTTTTATCCACACCGTTTTTCATTACTGTGGCAGGCTTTATTATTATTTTTACTACAAAAACCTTGTAGGATTATTTACTAGATGAATATATTAATTGTTGATGCCTTCAAATAGCTATTTTTCCAAACACACAAAACGTCAAGTTTCCCAGTTTATTAACACAAATAAAACAGCAAACACCAACAGTTACAAAACTCTTTTATATGAAGCCCATTTTTAAAATAGTCTAGCATCAGCTATTTGGCTTGAAATTGACTCATTTCAGCTATAATTAGCAATTTACAATAAAAGGCTTTATTATTCGGTGTATTAAATAATACCTCAGATGAACGACATGAAAGAATGAGAATTTGAGCAATGAGAGAGAGAACAGTTTTTCTCCTTTGCTACAAATGATTTTTCACATTAATGTAAAATGTATGAATATCTTCCACAGCATTTAAAGTATAGAAGAGCTTTGTTTGAAAAGCTTTTAAATTTAGACCTAATAAACAATACAAGGCCTGATCCTTCTGGCTGTTCTGAAAATACCATCGCTTTAGGGGAATTTCACACTTTCTGCATTGAGTGTTCACAATGAATGGGTTGTACACAATTTAGGTGATTTATAAGTCATAACATATCAGCAAATTCATGCAACGGAATGAAGTCAGAATCTATGGTGAATGTTTATGGTAAATGAAAGAGCGAGGGCTGAAGTTGATCTGAACCAGTAACTGTTGATTAGGTGCAAGACTTATGAAGTACTGAGAACTTCAAAAGAAGCAGGTACGAGACCAAAGCACTGCTTTCAAAAGTAAAGGTGAATATTTACAACAGACTTATTGAAAAAAATGAGGTGCTGAGCACTGAAGTTAAGGTTTGCTGGACCAAGGAACTAAGCAAATACCCTGTGATATGAGGTAAGCCAGGTCTGACTTTTTTCCTCATTTTTCCTTTAGAACTTCGTACCCAGGTGTGGACTTGAAAGGATGCAGGGGTTGGCAAGGACTTTATTTGGATTTGCAAAAGTACATTTTGAAAGGGCACCCTTTCTGAAAGGCTCAACTGTTCAACGTAGAGTCTGCAGATTCAAAATGTTGAGAAACTATGAATGGAAGCCTTTCTAACAACCATATTTGTCTTTCTTTCTACCTTAAAAATTGCCACATTTTTTTGGAATCGCATATTAAAACTTCCAGCTACTGCTTGCATTTATGCATGCATGCTAGTCATTACCGAGGACCTATACTCTCCTACCAAAGAATGTTTAATCATGCAAATAATGAACCACTTCATCCAATTCCACATCCTCTTTGGCCAGCACAGCACACAGGCTGGCATGTTGCGTGTGAAGAAACTGGATTACCAAAGTCCTTCTAACCACAGAACGCACAAAAAACTCCATGTAGGACAACTGGTCATCTGGAAGACATTATTGGAACTGCAGAGCGGGAGGGGGGTTTTCTCAGAAGCAGTGAACTCTGAGATGGAACACCAAAGTTTCCCTAAATAGAGATCGAGACACGCAGTGCTGCCATCGCACACCTTGGAAGTGTAACCTTTCTCTCAGACAAGATATCCAACACGGCTGCCATTTTACAGCCAACCTTTTTCTGAGAAACTCAAATCACAACCTGAAGCTAAATTTAAACCCGAGACTCACCCACCTTTGCACTGTTCATATCTATAAAAATCACCAACGGCAAAATTCCAGGGTTGCCTGGTTATATTAAAGATAACATTTCTGACAAAAAAAGACCGGACACTATAGACATATAATAAAACATCTGCTTGCAGCTTGCTAATAACTCCTAAAAACAAAAGACTGTTCAAACTGCTCCCAAGGTTTGTGTTTATTTACTCTATCCACCGATGGCCTATAAGTGACATAGTACAGGCTGAAGATAGAGTTGCTTCTTGGTACTGTCAACGATGTGATAGTTTCGGCGCCAATGGAATTGTATCAAGTAGCAGACAAAATATGACAGAAATGTTTCAAGCTATCAGTGATGATTTCTGAGATGCCTTGGCCCGAAATCAAACGATCAACATGCTCCGACAGGTCAAATCTTCTAACCATGGAAACGCATACAAATACACACAAATTACCAAATTTAGATGCTAAAACTAGGCAGCTTTTACTGCCAGGGAGCAAGCAGGTGTAACAAGTTTTACTAAAATGTTTTATAGTAGTTGCAAATGGCACATTAGAAGGATGCATTTTTTTGTAAATGTTGCATTGAAAATAACTTGCATTAGTAGAAAGATTATAATCTCTCTCGTCGATGTAATCAATGCCAGAAACAATATCAAATAGTCGTCTTTAATTTTCTCCAGAGTTAGTGCAGTAACAATATCTATTACTGTTGTTTTGCTGTGTGGAACAGCTGAGGGGCTACACACATTATGAGACTGTTCAGATTTCCTATGGAAGCTGGGTTCTGTGGCAATTTGGGAGGGGAAAGTACGAAGACAGGGGCCCCTTGGGCATGTCTCTACAAGCCTGCATGTTTGCCAGACTCATGGTATCCCAAAAAGCCTCCGCCAGTCAGTAGTCAGTCAGTCAACCACAGGTCGAGGAAGTCAATGCAGCTGCCACTGGTGCTGCTGCGGTGCGAGGGGGACAATCACCCCGGCTCAAACGGTATGTCTAAACCGAACAAACTGCAGACTGTGGGCAGGACAGGGCTGGGGCACCACGGACAAACTAAAGATAGCACACACTTAGGTTAAATTTAGAGGGCCCACTCAAGTAACCTGCATTTTCAGGTTATGCCACTTCTTCGTGTCTGAAAAAGGTCTAGTTGTGGCACGCCAGTAAAAGTTGATAACCCACTGAAAGGACATCACACCATATATGACAGCACATTATAGAGCAAGAAGTACAAATTAAAATGCAAAAGTATAAATGTGGAGTACAGTCTCTGCAGTGTTATTTATGAAAAGGGCTGCAACTAAACTGAAGGTAAAGCATTAAGCACTCAGCAATAAAAAACGGAACTATAAAAGAATTGGCATGGGAGCACTGACATACTTTAACGGCTAGTAGTGAATGAGTGATACAGCTCTAGTCTGAGGTAAGTACAAAAAGGGAAGGCAATGTCGCCTTCTGCAGGTTGGAAGATGAAATGCAAAAGCTTAGCAACAGCCAATGAGATGACTGTTGCTACATATTGACAATTAACCCTATAGGGATCAGACTGTCACTGAGCAACAACCCTACATGTGTAACCAGTTTTCTAGCTTGTAAATGAGTTTGAATCACGATTCAGGCCAAATTTAAAATCTATTACTGGTTGAAGTTCATATTGCTTTTGTTTAACAGTTGTGTTGAAATTGCAAGGCACCCCATACAAATGATAACGCTTTTAATTATAATAAAATGAAAATGTAGAGAGATAATGTTTGAACAACTGATCAGTGAGCACAGACTGAGGGATCTGTCCCTTTCAATACTGGCTAAACTATTTAAGAATCATTGAAAACATTGTAAAACTGCAGCTCACTTTCCAAACTTCTGCCATAATGCAGACTCTGATTTAATTTTAGTGGCATTGTCAAAGCTGACATCTCTTTCAGTATCTTGTTCGGTCAGCTCTATACAAAAAATATAGAGAAGAGAAACAGAAACCACTTGAAAACATTTCCCTTTTTGTGCCATATACAACAAGTTAAATACGAGACATGGTTTTTTTCGCAGTCCAGTATTTCCCATTTGTCCTGTCAAACTGTGAAAAAACTAAAACAAATATATATATTAAATATGCTCAGTGATGATGAAAATAACTTAATGTGTCCTTTTGTTTGATAAATATATTTGAGTCTCAAGGAGAGACAGTGTAGAGGTATTTCATAATACTGGTAGTTATTTAACCCTCTGAACTTTAAGCAAAGTTTCTGAGTGTTTTTGCTCTTGTTAAATTGTTTTACTCGCTGTGGGCTCATTTTTGACTGCAATATAAAGTCCTGCAGTTATAATATCATAAACCAATACATAAGAAAAAAGGATGGTGATGTTTTTTTATGTTATATTTTCTAAAACTTGAAAAAATGTATTATGCCTTCAACCCTTTTTGTGGAAAGTAGTGAAACTCCAGTGTGAGTTTTACACTGAAAGGGTGTGCTCTAACTGCTCTGACAGTATTCCTCTGCTTTGCAAGTCCTTGCACATTGAGAGGTAGGAGAAGTAAAGTAATTGATTACATTTTTAATAGAAGTGACTGGCACCGTGACAGGAACTAGATAATTTACTTCTAGGTTGAGTATAACTGAAATGTTTCAAAAGAGCCTATGATCTATCAGGCTCAGATCATTATGTAACACCACACCTCCACAGCACGTGGCTCCACACACATATAGTATCTAGCTCGTCCACCTCGTCTCCCTCCCTCTCTTAATACATAACATATTTCAAATACCCTTTCTGTTCCCCTTGACTTTGAGATCCTCTCTAATCTCACCTCTGCCTTATTGTACCCCTTCTTCATGTCTCTCTGTCTTATTCTCACTCTTTCTTAATCCTGCTTGCAGACATGCTCTGGCTCCAGTAAAGAAGATTTGCTAATTCAGCTTTGTGCATTTTTCGTGCATAACAGTTTCATTACTTGATTGTGTGCAGAGGCTACACAATCAAGTAATGAAACTGTTATGCACGCTTTAATGCACACAATACCCTACAAGTCTGGATTTATTCACTAGTGCAGTTGGTGAAGAAAAATAACAAAGTACTGAGCTGAGCTCCTGAATATCTTTAGCCACTGGTAGCACAGGTTCTTCCAAGTTAAGAGCACATTATTCGAATGTTTGTGAACGAGAGTTGTTCTTGTACTTGGCTATAGGCAGTGTTGACGGTGATGACCATTTACAGGTGATGGATCGGTCCTTGCAGGTTTTGCGTTTATTACTGTTATTGTGCAACTTCAAAGTTTCAAGAATTGTGTTGAGCTGGAAAAAACTTGTAAGAAATGTTGTCGTTTTTCTTGTTCATAGGCTCAGCCACTCTCCCTGCAGCCTGCACTCTCATCATTTGTGTCTGAGTCAGGGACCTTTTGTTGGCTCTGTTGTTGTTTTTTTTAAATAATCGGCTGTAGAATGCTTCATATTTTAATCACAGTGACAGCTAAATGGATTGGTTGGTCCGGATGTGCAGGCAGGAAGAGGGCAGGTAGGGTAAGACCGAGTGAGCCAGTTATGAAAAAAAGTGTTACTTTTAACCACAATGTAGTACCTTTGCCGGAGGGGGGGGGGAAAGCCAACTGATTATCATGCACTCACACAAATGTGACCACGTGAAATTTTAACTCACGCTCAAAAAACTTTGCAGTCTGGAGCCATACTCAGGCCTTAAATCATATTCCCTTTCTTCCTCTGGCACATCAGTAAACAGCAAAATATTGTAAGGCTCAGGGGCAGTGTAAAAATCTGAATCACAAGATGAGAATGTGCCCATTTTTATTTTTAGCATTTTGCTATTTTGAAACGAATGATAGTTGTCGTCCTAATTGTAGGCATTTACGACACTTTTAATTTAGATGAACCAACCAACCAACAACTATAATCAAGGAAATGAATTCCCTCTCAAGTGCTTTTGTTACAATTATAAGAAGCATAAATCTGTCTTTTACACATATTTTCCCAAACATACACTTCAAAACATTAATTTCAGACACTTCAGTCCTGCACCTCCAACTAACGACTGTAATGCTAAATAATAATATTTAGCAACTACAAAAAAAGAAATAGGACAATAAATTGCTTTACACCTAATAAAAAAATAATCTACCAATTAAAAAAGACAAAACTAATCCAAATGAGTCAAAATTAGCCTCGTACCAGCAGCATGTACACTGATAACAATGACAGTGTAAAACAGCAATCGCTGGGCTCCTATTCAGTGTGCAACCATTTATTGTCCAGTTGCATTGTGCACCAAGTTACTGCAATCAGCACTTAGCACAATACTGATTCATCACAAAGCTACAAATCAGTCTACCATGCAGTCTGTGCACACCCCTCCACACCAAATGAAGGGCCAACACATTCCTGGCCCCAGCTGCTTTTAGTTCCACAGTTGACACTATCAGTGCAAACTATCATGTTATAAAAGTCCTGCTTTGCTCATTCTGCCACTGACTTGGCTGGATTTAGTGATACTTGCATGTTCTTTCTGGAGAGAACTGCATTATATACCATTTTGAAACCATAACCAAAATTGTTGCATGTCCAGTCTTAAAGAGGGGTGAATTCTTATTGCAGAAAGAAAAAAATCAACAGCACTGACAGAAAGAGTGTTCAATACAGCAGATGTCAGCCTGAGTACCAAAGAGGCCCAGAGAAGGAGAGCTACGTTATCTCAATCTCCAGCTATGCAGTGTGCTCTCTCTGCAACAGCCTCAGTTGTATAGTGTGATCTCTCTCTTTCCAGTAGCCCCTTTCAAAATGTTTCTTTTTCAAACAAAAGTTCCATATAGTTTGCTTATGGCAAAAATATAGTGTAAATCCACACACATACGTAATGTTTACATAGAAGAAACTCCCTATAAAATGCACCGACGACGGCCTTAAAAGTTTTAAATACAGTGATTTATTTTAAACATCACCTGCAATGTCATTTTGTACGTAATGTGATGCAATGTTAGCCACACAAAAACATACTGATGAGCCTCAGTCATGCGAGAGGAGATAGCCCGAGGGCATCAAATATTTCCTTAAACAAGACCCAGCAAGTAAACTGAACCTTGTGAGAGCATGTAGAGTAACCACCAGTTATTCACATTTTTATCTCTAACATTTGGAAGAATGTTCACACAGACGGGCTGTTGGAAGATAAAGGGCAATTTTACTCAAAAAAACAACAGTGAACACAGAGAACCCAAAACATTTAACCATTTAGAGCCAACGTGCGGCAAAATTAATATCTGACTGTCGCTGAACTTCACTGTTATATAGTTTGATAAAATGATGACATGATGGACCCTTATTTAACACATTTCCCTAGACTTATGGTATGCATGAATTGTGTTTAGAACCATACTATGACTCTAAATTGAGAAAACTCTCAAAGACTATTATTTTCCATCTTTGATTTTCATTCTTTGTTACTTATACATTTGTTTTGCATCTGTAAAAATTATGCTTTAAAAGGGTGATAAACAAAAATAAAAAACATTTGATCAATCCTGGCTTTCTGTATGAAATCAAACAAGCAAATGCAGCAATAGTTTGAAGTAAGAGGAGCTTCATTCTTTGGGTTTCATTCTTTGAGTTCTCTCTTGGCGGGCTCAAACATATGTATATTCTCCAAAGTGAGAGGCCCAGAAAAGGCGCAACACTTTAATGTAAAAAAAAAAAAAAGGCTGGGAGCTGGAATGAGGCAGAATAGTTTCCCAGCCCGGCCCTCTTCTCTTTCTCTCTTACCCTCTCCACATCTGCTGCACTCATGTAAACCCCTGTGGCTCAGAGAGAAGAGGCCCCTTTCCAAGCCTCCATTCTCCACCTCTTTTCCCCCTGCCAGAGCTGACTGTAGGAACTATCAAAACATTAAAAAAAGAGGAGGAGGAGGAAGAAGAAAAAAAGCTGAGGAGTAGGAGGAAGGGAGCGAGATCCCTTGGTGGTGTGCAATAAATCACAAACACTCTGGGAGCAACAAGAGCCCTGCCTCCATCATAGCGCCCTCAGCCCCTCTTCAAAGCCCCCTTGAGCATGCAGAGCCCTCCACCCCATTCCTGCTTCGGCCCCTCTGCCAAGCCCCTAACTCTGTTCCAGTCCTGATCCTTTTGCACACTATGCTGTGCACCGACCCTTTAGCTAGCACAGGGACTCCGTCTCCTTTACCCACAACCTTGGGGCCCCTTCTTCTCCCCCCTCCTCTCTGTCTCTCAGAGCCCAGGACACAGAGACTTTTCTTCTCCCAGTGCTACATTCACCCTCGCTCCGGGCTCAGCACTGCCACTCAACCACGACACGGCCATTCAACACATGCCCCCTTCATACTGCTCCTCGCTTACCCTGCAAACCACAGCAAAGAATTTCACAACAGTACCGCAAAGGGCAAAGACTGGAAACCTGGCCAATGACGGCTGCTCTTTAGGTGAGCAGTGAGCTTTAGGCACACATTCAGGCAAGCCAGAGCGCTTTTAAAAAGATACTAGGTTTGATTGCAGTTGACATTTGTGGTCTGAGAAATATCGCATTTAAACTTCAAGGGGTAATTTTCATATGCAGCCAACTTGAAATTCATAGAGCCGGAAATAAGATGTGTTAAAGTTCCAATACAGAGAACAAAAGCACTAGCATAGTATTGTGGTTATTGTAATGGAAAAATCCCATTATTGAACACAGTGAGCTGTCTAGCTTGCATATGAACACGCCGACGTTTGGCTTGTTTGCCATCATGTATTAAGTCAAATCGATCAGATGTAGTCATTAGCCTGGCTTAGCACTGACAGGGAGGTTCACCACTTATCAAGCTTTGTTAAAACTGAAAACAGCTCCACAGTTGTTATATTTACTCGCTCTATTTTGTCTAATGTGTGTACAAACAAAGATGTGAAAAAGAGCTGTTGGGGTTTCTGGATATATACTGTAGTACCTTCTGAGGGAGAGCCACAGCATGCAGTGACAGCCTGGAGCATCTCAAAGGTCCTGTGCTCATAGAGCAGGTTGGTAAGTTAACCATAACCCTGTCATAAGCAAAACTCTTGTGACATGAAAATGTTGATGACTAGCTTGGTAGCTAACCAACTACAAGAAGTGAATAAGACAGCGATAAAGACATAGGAAGGCATGTCTAATTTCAGGTTTGCCTTGCTGTTCCACCCGGGCTTTCAGAGTAATTTGCCTTAATCACCCATACATAGTGATCTAATCATCTGACTCAACAGTAGATAAGGGAATTTAATTCCCTTAAGATGCAGCTTTGCACAGAAACACAGATGATATCCTCTGGTAACATATGGCTGGCACGAGATGCTCGAGTGTACTATAGCTTGGATGTTTGCCAGCACCATTGTCCTCTGGGGCTGAGCTTGGTTCACATTCAGTGCAGCTGGACAGAAATGGATAGAGATACTTGTTCTCAAAGACTGAAACGGTTGTGCGAAATCAGCAGTATTCCCTCACTTTATTCACGCAACTCCAGATATACAAGCCTCTCATTTCTGTTTTCACTCAACAATCAGTTATCAACATGGAGTCCGTGGACGGTCGGAGAAAGATCGAGAAGAATATTTACATCGAAACGCAACACACAAAAACACACAACCACCTATTAACACTTGACAAAAATGTGAATAAAATGTCATACTCCACGATATAAACTACAACTGAGCAAACTTGTCTGAAGTTCTGGAAAAAACGACTGTAATGACCCAATGAATGACGTTTTTGGACCACTTGAAAAAGCTAATTTAGCACGTCATTCATACAGCCATCTCATTTCTTCCTTCATCCTTCATGACCAGTAATATTTTCAAATTTAAATATAAACTCTCACTGATGTCAGATCCCATGTTTAGCTTTGTTCAAATGTCCATGTAACAGGCTATGTTTCTCTCTCAAACTCGTATGCTGAAATGCGAAACTTAACCAATCAATATGACTGATCCAGAAACAAGAAGATTATAGTACCATGTTCACAACTATAGATTTCATGGCTCGGTTATATAGATTTCACTGGCGCCAACAAAGAACAATGAAGCAACTGTCACAATACATAAAATAAGAACCTATATTTAAACTTTTGCTAAATATAGGGCTTGATTAAGTTGTGTAACAAATTCAATTTCTGCGCCATTACTGTTTCACTGTAGATCAACACAGTAGAACGACAATAACCACAACGACACTTAACTATTGGCGATACGATGTGTGATTCAGAGGAGTTTAGCCGTTTTCAGACATGACCTAAGGGAGGAACTCCGGAGAAATGTGTCCAGACTTTCTCTGCAGTTTGCCTTTCACACATGAACAAAGCAGAAGGAGGTTCTCCGCTCAGACGCATTCACAAAAGCAACAAATCCTCTATAGGATTCAGGTGAGGGGGGTTGCAGCAGGCTCTTATCACCAGAAACCCTCTTTGCCATCTTTGTAGATGTCTTCTAAGGGTATGGCTCTGCTTTTTCATCCAGAGATTTTGTATTGCTTTGGGTTTTTTTGTGTGTTAAAGCATCATCAACCCCCCACCCCACTTGCTCACAGTGAACACTACAGAGGATGTCTTGCTGTGTGCTCACATCGGCTGCTCTAGAGTTCCTGCTGATTTTATACTAGGGGGCCAGGCGAAAAAAAGAAACTCCAGAGGCCCTTACTCGGACATTTGCTTTCACAATCACTTTGACAGGAAACACACTATCTTAGGCTTTCTAACTATTGATCCCACTCTGACACATCTGATAATGTGTTTGTAGAAATTGTGATGTTTGATGTGATTAAGAAAATAAGTTAATTTTATTTTAACATGAATCAATAATTAAATTATTGGCACCGGCAGCCATTCAAATTATCTGTGTTCTGGTGTTAAACTCACCTTGCTCTGAGTCAGAGTCTGCCTCTGCCTTGCAGGTAGCTGGAGCAACAGGTAGGGGTCTGAGGGGCCTGGGCTTGGGTGTGGGGGGAGATATCCGTTTCTTCCCGAGGTACTCGACATATGTCCCAGGGAAGTCCCCTTTTTCCTGAGTGGTTTCATTGAAGCCTGGCAGCCATCCAATCTCATCTGGCCTCTGTTCCAGCCCATCAGTGTACCCAAGAGCCACCAGAGCTCCTTTGCTTACCAACAATGTGTCCCCCACATGCAGATTAATGTCCTCCTCCCTCTCCTTCTTGTAGTCATAAAGCGCTCTGTATTGATATCCTTCAGCACTCATACTGACAGTGTGGTGCGAAGGTGTTCTGTTCGAAGATGATCTTCAACCAGCGCAGTTACTTTTCAGGTTTCCCTGATTCTGCGTACAGTCAAAGTATGCTTCCAAGAAAACTAGTCTTCAAGAGTTTTTTTTTAGAGACAAGATCTAGCTCGTCTTCATTCTTCGACAGTTGTTGTCTTTTCGGAGTGATTTGCAGTGCTCTTGGCGTGTCGCCTCACAGTATGTACCCATCGGTGAATGGCCTGCAGTTGCGATCCTGAGAATTCTCTCCAGACCTGTAAGATGAGAGTGGAGGCCATTTGCAACACATTGCATAAGAAAACTATTCATCACATAAAGGGTTTGGATGTGAAAGTTTGTGACTTCAGAATGTTATAAACATAATAATAACAGTGGATCTTCACGTATAAGCAGCATTTATATTCACAGTAAGAAAAGCATTGAAATTAATACATACTGCCTTAACTCAGTAATGTGCAGTAGGAATATATACTGATGACATTTTATTCAGCGTGTTTTAACCATTTAAATCACTGACTTTTACTTTTCTTATAACTTTATAATAACTATTGCAACTATGCCACAAGCCAAATTTGTGTTAAACCATATTGGCTTCGACAAAAAGGCATTTGAAAGGTTTTGAATTGAATTTGTAATTGTAAGTTATTTCATAAAATATTTTCATCAGCTACAATTTCTGTCAAGTTTCCACCAACTTGGGACAATAAGGTTCTTGATACAGAGATCCGCACTGATTCGTTTTAATTACATCTCACAGTTTCTGACTCACTGGGTCGACTTAAATGCTTCTCAGCCAACATATGGTTGCTAACGTTAGCATTGTGCGTGACAGGTTAGAGTCACAGCGCTGTCAATACTTTTTTCTTAAATAACAAACCAGCCCCGCGGTTCTATGTTGCGTTAATGTTGGCTGAAAGGTTTTCTCGGCCAAAGTGTGGCTTTGCAAACGTTTGCATGGTCGCAAGTTAATTCTGGTTTAACTTCAGAGTCCAGAGCGGCGTCTGTCGAGGGCTAGCTGAGTTAGCGGCTTGCTAACACCATCGCCTAGGAGATTAACTTCATGTCTAAAGTAAACACGATGATACTTTAGTAGAAGTTGAACTTGAAGCTAAACAGAAGCAAAGGGCAACGTGTCGTAGTTACAGAGGAGGAGAAAGGGAGCTTTACAGAGCTGGAGGAGAACCCGAGCCAACGCGAGAGAGAGAAAAGTGAGTGAACGCACTTTGAGGAGCGTGTCCATCTCATGACGAGCAGCAGCACGTACTTAGCAAACTGGACTTCAGCCCTTTAACCAAGTGGGTTAAACCCGAACACCTGCGAGTTACGTACCGAATCTGCACGAATCCCGCGGCTCCTTCTTCCTCCCAACACTTAAAAACGCTTCCGCTTGGTTAAACTTCACGGTGCAGGCGCGTTACCATCGAGACGCAGCCGCAGCCAGGTCCTCTACCGACATGGCCACGAGCGAAAAAACTCCTCCGGTCGTGTTTGAATCCGGTTGAACGAGAAGTACAAACTGTTACAGGTTCGACATAACGGCTCGGCTGCCCCGTCCCGAACAAACGCTCCCTTCTGCCTCCGCGGCCAGCGAGGGGGCGAGACAAAGAGCGGCCGCGCATTGGCCCGCGTCCCCGTCAATCACGAACAGCACATAATCGGACCAATCGTCTCCTCGCTCGCGGCGGACACACCCCCCTTTAAGGCACTCCTGCACGCAACCCGAAACACCTATGGACATTACATAACTTGTGAGCCCAGACCTAATGTAAACCCTTTTTAGTTTGTACTCACAGACTAATATTTGACTTTCATTCATTTTACAGCTTTATAATCCAATAAGAAGTGGAGCTGGAGTTCAGATATCAGTTTACAGTGAGTGTGGAAAGCTACACGGGGCCTCCAGAGCACTTAACACCATCATCTCCTGTTGAATATGACTTTCTGCTTTGTTTTTTCTATAACTCCACGCTACTCTGAAAGATATAGTTGGGATACTACATTATGTTTTAAGGAAGTTAATATCCAGCACAAGAGAGCCTTTCTGTTATTTCCAGAAACAGATATAGCCGGTACTGTGTTTTCTATAAATCATTATATGTTCTCAGGGTGGAAGCTCCCAAAAATCTTAAAGAGTCACCATCTGAGGCGCATGACTGTGAATGTGGGTGGCCTAATTATAGTAGGGAAAAGAGGGCTGGCTTGCAGAAATCCCCTATCAAGTATAAACCCTACTGTCCTGGCTGTGCTAAAAGAGGCTCTAAGCAGCTTTATGCAAGAGAAGGCCCCTTCAAGTGCGCCACAGTCACATCAGTGGCCGTCACGTCGGAGAATAGAGGAAGGAGCAGAGAAAACAAGAGGAACGCTGGTGTTGAAATCCACTGTTACTTGGAAACTTCAAATTTCTGCCATGGTGCATAGAGCCCTGTTAAAAAGCACCTTTGACGTCTTTATATGAGTCACGCTAGCAGTTTATGCAATAGAAAAGTGCAAATGTTGCATTTGTCATCTACAACGTTAAACCACGGCTGCATTTCTTTTCAGTCCTTACTCCACGTATGTGTTTGATGTCACAGGAGAGAGTATAAACTAGTTGTTCTCTCTTTCAGGTACCACATCAGACAGTGCCCAGTGTATAGCCACTGAATATTTAAAAATGACTTGTATTTCTTCTGCAGATGACGGAAATGAATATTTGAAGCACCAGACCATGTAATCCCCCACTTTGCCAGCACCACACCTCACCCCCTCATTAAATAGCCAGGCTCTGGTGACCCATCTGCTGCCCTGCACATACCCAAACTGCATTTTTAGGGAATATCTGTCACTGTACCCAAACAAAACATTCATCGCACTGGACTTTGTTCATGTTTTCCAACAGACGTTTCAGTGTGAAACAAAAGTACATCACACCTCCCATAAACTTTTGTTTGGCTTATTGCACAAGCAAGCTGTGTCAATATGGTGGTTATTCTACAAACAGAAAGCTATTCATTAAGTGTTGAGTGCAAGTGTTTGTATAGGAGGTGAAATCCTTGAACTAAAATTCATATGTCAAACAATGTTTCCATAAACCTGTCAGCATATCGGTTGTTATATTATGACTTTTCCATGAAGCATTTTCATATTTAATGCAAAGCTAAGAAGCTTACAATGCAAACATCCCTTATGCAGCTCTCTATCCTGCATACCGCTGAACTGGTCAATGGATATTTTTGCGTGCTCTGAATATTTTGTAGTCACTATGTTTCCGTTTGCATCATTCATCAGAGGTTGCAGTAGATGGCCTAGCGCTTCCTTTTTGTACAGATTCAACAGACAAGATAAAACATGTTCACTCGTGAGCTTCAGAGGTGCAGCTCAGCAGATTTTGTTACGTTGAGCCAAGTTTGCTCTGTTTTGAGTCTCCACGATAAGCCAAGCTTAACAGCTGCCATCAGGTGGCTTAATGCGAGAGTGGTAGGGATCTTCGCAATTCGGCAAGAAAGTGACAAAGCAAATTCCCCAGAATGTTGGACTATTGCCACAAGTACTCACAGATTTTACACAGATCAGTTTTTTTAATTGTGTTTAATTCTTTCCTTGTAGAAAACCAACAAATTTCGCTTTTTGAACAACTCTTGATGTTTGTGGTCACTTAAATAATTCACTGGATAAGCACTTTCCGCACTTTCCGTTGACATACATTTCATGAAAAGAACTTGAGATCAGCCAAACTGTCAGGCCTCCCCGGCTTTTATCATGGTAATTTCCAAAGTGTGAAGTGCTCTTGGACCACCTACTGTGTCACAGCATTCCAAAACAATCTGAAATAGGTCAACAACCTCATACCTCAGAAATATTGCAAAAGCATTTAAAATCTCATCGTATATTAAATGGATAAAAACATATTGGATTGACGCCCACATACATAAACATGTGCTGCAGAAAGATTCAAATGGGTTTCAGCATCATTTCTCCACCTCTAAGCAAGTATGAGTTTGTGTTACGTTAAATAAAGAGGGGGGAAGTGCAAAAACAAACAAGAGGCACTTTCCTCTTCCAGAAGCTGTCAAAATAGTTTTCCTCTGGGGAGTTGAAGTGTTGTATGGGCCCTCAGACACTGAATTATAGCTGCAGGTATACGGCAGAGGGTTCCTTTCATGATGTGACAGTGGGACCTACTTTTTAAAGAATTCCCCCTTAAACCATTAATCTATGCAGTGTTTTCAGCGTTTTAATAATGGCTAACTTTAGTGTACAGAGCTCTCGGGCTCCCGGCTGTTTATCCTCCCCCCATTCATTGATTCTTTTACTTTTGTGAGCAAGCTGAGAATTCTCACATGGGTAACCCCTTAATGCTCACCAACATAAGATGAACTTGTGAAATGCATCACCCACCAACGCCTATTCAAACACAAACCCTCAGAAAAGGAAAAAAATTATACTTCCTCCTTATGTTTTAAACTCAGTCAGCTTTCTGTGAAGTGGCCATTATCCACTGAGAGTAATGTAATAAAAAGGGACAACTTGAAAACATATTTAAGCATCTGTACAAATGTATAAATATGGGAACAAAATGTTATTTACTGTTCATTAGACATTTGTGCAACATTGAAATTAATTTATGTTCTGTCAAAGTTGTACTTTAATTGCCGTAGGTACTTTGTAAAATGACTCTAACTTAATAATGCTTCTTTCTGGTACTCTGGGGTTTCCATCCATCCAAACACAAATTCACATTGTCTGGAATGAACCTTCATTAGTGCAACATTTCTTTCCTAATTGATGATTTTCTGTCGCTAATTCAGCATCCTGCGAATTCTTCAGCTCAGGGCACAGACTTGCTTGTGTGCTTGTCTGTATAAGAACATTCCTCTGGTATGAAGGAACACTTCTCTCTACTCAACCATCAACTCATCAGATGCGGCAGACAATGACCTTCTTCACTGGACCGGTCCATAAATCATTCATTTTCACTATTAGTTACAGCTCAAGTGTTTTCTAGCCTAAGAAGTCCTGCATGCTTTGGAGACCATACATACAATGGAACAGGAGGGTTTGACTACAGCAGAAGCTGCATCTCAGAATCTGTGAATCTCCATTGCATGTTAGTGCTAACAATATGTAGACAGAATCTTATCGTACTGCTTGTCTCTCTGGTCCATTTGAACCAAATTTGTTTCTGTCAGTGGCAAGTTGTTGTATTTCCACATTTAAAATTTCAACTAACTAACTAATAAGTAACTGGAAGCTGAAGAAACAACCTTTAAACACAAAAGTGACCCGAAATCAACTTTTAAATAAACAAACTGTCGCCTCTACACATCCAGTACACAGAGTATTCATTTGGAGTCATGTTTCTGGCTACATGAATTATGGAAGACCATTGTTCACTTGCTTTTAGCTCCGCTTTGGTCTCCACTGACTCCTGAAAGAATCGTCTGTCTACTGCTGGGCTGGTAGTGCACAATACATTTTTTGAGATTTCACAGATTTTTTTTGTTTTACGTTTTGCTGCATCTGGAGGGGAAAAAACCCTGATGAGAGTGGACACAATAAAGACTGTGAGACTGAGGGGACCTGCAGAGCTGGTGAAACTCTGTTGGTTCATCATGAGTTACTACTTTCATATACACATTGTAATTTGAGCCATTGAACATATACAACTATTGATTATAGCAGCTTTAAAAGAAGTGATAATCTGGCATATATCAATGCACAGTGCTCTTCACATATGTTGTAAATTCACTGTGCAGATTATCAGATTATTTACATGTTATGGAAGATGTAACTACTGGAACACCCTGGATCTACAACGTGTTTCCGTACTGTGAAAAGTACTTGTTTTCTTTTTATGGTTTTTGCAATTGATAGAAATATAAAAAATTCCATTGTAGATGAAACACTTTAATATTCAGTATAATGATAAATAATTCACCAAAAAAGTGGAGTGAGGAAGAAAATGGGAGGTTTGTGTACTGCCACGTCTCACACGAACACTGCTCCAAAAATCGACCAACTTCTGCCCTGCACTAACAAGACGTCTTGGAACCAAACACTGCGCGGGGATTAATGAATAATGTTGGCAAGGTGCAGTGGAGACTTCTGGGAAATCACTAACAGGTAGAAACCTGAACTCTCATCTAGAGTGAATGTTTGAACAGTTATTCTTTTATATTCTGTCTGTCCTCATTCTATCTTCTTCAAATAATTTGCAGCAGGTTTGATATATCACTCCTTAAACAGAAACTGCGACTGATTAGTCAGTTGTTCAGAAATGCTGTGCAGGTCATTTTGAAGTGTACTTTCCACATAGCATGTTTAAAACCTCAAGACTTCCTTTTGCAGTTCCACCAAACCTTTCTACTTATTTCTGCCATCTCTTTACACTTCCTCTTTTTTTCTTTCCCTTTCTTTTCCTCAATGGATGTTCCCCTCCATGTTAATGCCCCCCCCCTGCTCCTACTGCATGCCAAGGGAGCAAGAGGTGGGGACATGTCACGTAAACAAAAGAGGAAAAAATGGGCCACATCATGTGGAGGTGCAGCACAGAAAGTCGCACAGACAGCCAATGTGGCACTGGAGGCCCCCGTTTCATGTGTGTGCACGGAGAACAGTGACCTAGTTCGGCAGTGACATGTTTATGGCTGATGAGCACAGGCCAGTGATTTTGCGAGGAGAGATTGCACCCTTGCTCCAGGGCCCTCTCATTTGGAGCAGTAGGGCTTGAAACCATTCCAAGAGGCGAGACATGATTCTTGTAGGGTGGAACCTGGATACTCCTTCATGCCTGCCCCTGTGTCTTCTCTTGCTTTCTCTGCCTTTATGTCTCTATCTTAACCTTTCTGTTTGCAGCCACACATGGCTTTTGTTCTGTACAGACATTCATGGTCCCCAGAGGAACTCATTTAACGTTTGTGATCCCAAAACCTTTCCACTAGTGCCACCAGTAGGTCAAATATTCCATGTATCCAGTGAAATATCTCTTCTATAAATATGCTGTTAACACACTTAATTAAGATGGTTAATATGACAAACAATATACCTGCATAGCATCAGGATGTTTCATTGTGAGCATGTCAGCGTGGTTAAATCACATTTGTCACTAATCACCACTGTGCCCTGTGTAAAGCCTCCCTGAGTCCGTTCATAATTTAATTCACTTTGTGACTTCATTGCCAATTCTTCTTATTTTGCAGACTTTTATCATTGTGATTCACTCTTTCAGATTTAGGTTAGGCTTACCGCTCTTTGTTCGTTCCTATATGCAGGTCCTTCATAGTAGTTTCCTTAAGTGCCTCTGGAGGGAACATCTCTACTTAAATTAATAATTTATTATCTCCCCAACGTGAGACAAAAGCATTTAGCTATCTCTCTGAATCGACATACAGTGAATGACAAGAGAAAACCGTGAACCTTCAGATGCTCATTTTCCTTTCCTTGTCAAAATATATGTCGACTTCTTTATCACACAAGAGGGAATGGTGACATCAATTGCCCTATTCCCTATTACTTTAAAATTATACTTAATGCTCATTACACAAGTTCACTGGTTCAAGAGCAATAATGAGTCCTAATTCCTATGGCTGCGTTTCATGGTGTCCAAGGCCATGTGTGAGTTGCCACAGGGCCTGGATGACAGCCTGAGTGTATTCATTTTTCAGATTAAAGCCTCTGATGAAGAGGCCTGTTCTATAATTACAGGCAACGCCGCAGCCACTCTTTGCGAGATTCATGTTACCAAGGAAACAAGCAAATTAAATATGTCCCAGAGGGGAGTAAATATACCCTTGCTGTATGAGTGTAAGCTTATTTGATGTGTTTGCCACAACACGCTCCCTGTGAGGGAGGAGATAATTCACCAAGATTGGATAGGAGAGAGGGCCAAGAGAGCGAGCCCACTGTGTAAGCCTGTCATACCATCGGTCAGAGAATAGGAAAGACGTTTTACTGCAGAACGAGCCTTCTCTTTTGACATTAATAATACTATTACAAAACCACAATGAATGATAACTTCATGTGGTTGACTTGGCGTCAAGATCAATTTCCACTGCTAGTCCCTCTGTTCAGTGGGGATTTATTTGGCCATGTTTGAAATGTATTCTGCGTTGAAAGAAAACTGGTCAACAGAATGGCCCGTCGTGGATTCTTACATCTGTGGTGCAGCCCAACGGATGGTGATGCCAGTCAAAATCTATCAACAACGATTGGGTGGACTGCCATGAATGTTACAGTCATGATTCCCAGAGTTTGAAGCTTAATTTTTTGACCCTCTGATGCCACCATGACGTAGACCCTTTTGGTTTATAGTGAAATGTCAGTGAGTTCACTTCTTTGGTCTACATTAGAATATCTAAAACCTAAATTATTGGATACAATGCAATGAAATTTGGTACAGATATACATGGTCCCCAGATGATGAATCCTAATGACTCAAAAGATCCCTTGAATCTTATTACACCACCACCAGCCTGTTTTTCTACTTCAGCAGACATTCACTTTTTTGTGTCCGAACCTGACCTGAGCTCGAACTCCTCGCAGATTACAAACATGTGTTGGGTACAAAATCAAGTAGATGGCTCAGCCAATGTAATGAAACCCGACCAGATCCGGAAAAAAAATGTGTTCACACCTGTTCAGAACAGGTCTCCACAGGGGTCGGTTATCTACACTCAAACTCAACCTCAACTGAATTTTGTGTTCAGTGCTTTGTAGCCAATTTTAGCATGCTAACACACGAAAGAAAGATGATAGACATGGTAAACAATATAACTTCAAAATATTAGCATGTCACTGTGGGCCCTCCTAGTACGCTGAAGATTAAATATGCAGCTTGACAGAGCTACAAGCAAGGCTTTACTTATCTTGATTTCTCAGCTTCTCTTAAAATATTTTTTTGCAGTAGCTATATTAGCTTTTATTATTTTTCTACACTGTATTATTAGTTTTGGAGGAACTTTTGGAAGAAGTAATGGAAATGTATGCAGGAATTTGACCCGTAAAGTAGGACACCACTATTACTTTGTCAGCAGAAACACTAGGTTGAAATATATTTGAGTGATATGCTGCATGTAATATTTCATAGCTAATAACATCAATTAATGAACTTTGCTATAGATAGTCCCAGGATTTCCTCAGCACTCAGGACAGAGCATGCACTGTTCTGTGCCCCTCTCTCTCTACGCCAACACCGGGATCTGTCCAGCTATTTCTCACCTGCATTTCAAATTCGTCAGCAACATACAGCGAGGGGTTTCAAACTGTCGATTTGAATTACATGAGGGGGCTATAAGATCCAGCTGCAAATTGAATTTCCTGGTAGATACTCATCCATCCCCCCTGTCACTGGCACTGCAGGACTGCTGTTACATTTTCAGTCAGATTGGAAGATACATTGTTGGAGAGATTCTGTTAGAGCCAGTCTCGCTGACATATTCTACAGCTTTTAAAGTGAGTAATGTGTTAATAGTGCAAACGTATTCAGTTCTGTAAATGTTCGAGTCAAAAATGTATAGTGTGCACTATCAGTGCATACTAGTCTTATGTAAAATGGAACTCTTGGTTATAAGACAGACAATTTTGGTGATGACATATAAAATCATACACAGTCGACAATCAACAAAAAATCTAATATTGACATCTTCATGTTATTATCTTGCCCTTGTGTTGTCTCGATCGCCCTGAAATTGATGTTTAGTTTTATTGCAGAAATAGCTCTTACTCACAAGTGCTCTTACTCACAAGTACAAGGAATTAGGAATGGGCAAACCTTCCAGAGCACAGTCAACCACTGACAAACAGTGTGGTGGTAGAGATCCGACGTGGGCACCTACCATGACTTAAACATGACTAGAAACGCACAACAAAGACCACCACCAGATGGAAACCACCTGGGAAACAAGGTTGGTCCAAAACAACATGGCGGCGAAATGTGACGGCCGAGCTGAAACAGACTGATCTGACAGGAGATGCCCAACACGTAGCCCAGGACAGGCCCAGATGTAAGCAGATCATCAATGCCTTCTGCCCCTCAAGGGACGAAGAGGACTAAGTAAGTAGGTACTCCTCATCAAGGCAAATTTTACACTTGCAGTCAAATTAAAACATATATTTGCATCTAAAAATGAATATTTTTAGTAGCCCATGGAAAAAACTGATGAACATAAAGGAATTATTTTTTTTAATACAATCTTAACTTGCTAATTGGTAATCTTGTGTTGCTGAATGAGCTGAGAGTTTCACATTTTGTGTGGGTAGATTCTCAAATGTGGAAACAAGCCTTTGGTTTGAGCCCAAAGTCAGAGGTAAAACTAGGATCTATCAACTGTGACACGCAAGATATCCTCTCTTTTTAGTTTAATTGCAGAGATACAGCCTCTTTCATTATGTTCAACTTTATGACTCCAAAAGGCAAACATGGCTCTCACTCTGCCTGCTAACTTACATTTTAACCCAACTCTGACAGCAGATGGCAAGAGAATCAAAACACGTCGAGAAGATGGCAGAAGGAAGAACAACTGAGGCAACAGGAGAAGCGAGGCTTTGATAGCGGCGGTGAAAGAGAGGGTGTGGGCTCCAGAGACCAGTTAAAGCAACGGATGAGCAATGAGCTGCTTCTTTCATCTGGACTACACATCCAGTTCCCACCACATAGGTATCAGTGTGCGGGACATGATGGAGAGGGCACTGCATTGTGTGTAAGGCCAACCATCTGGCATCATAAAAAAAACGCTGGGAACAGAGAGGCCCCGCAGAATGTCCATCATGTGCGGCAAACACAAGCTACATTGAATAGTACTTGTCAAGACTGACTTGTGGGTTTTGCCCTAACAGCGATTTTTGTCAGAAGTAGGGCAAACGCATGAAATATTTCCTTTTTGAAATTCAAGGAGGAAGGGGTTGAAATTCATAAAACACACTATGAAATGCATCCTATATCTAAATTGTTTATGAATTAAAAAACAAAGATGTTTACGTTATGTGCTCCATTCTGTCTTCTTGGTTAGAGGGGGAGAGAGAGAGAGAGAAACATTTCCTGGGTTACAATAAACAAACCAGGTTTGGGTTGGGCTTAGTTAGTTTTCTCTCAGGCTTGGTTGGGTTTGAACATAAAATTGCAGGCACGCTCGCATAGCAAACCATGAAGCATGTAAACAGGTGCTGAACTGACAGAAAACTGATCCTCAACCATTTTATTAGTTGAGTAACCTATTGAGTTTATTAGCAAGAAAAAAAAATGCTAACCAGTGTGCTTTTCTTTATTTTCATTGTAAGATTCATATGTTTTGGTTTTGGACAAAATAAATTGTCAAGATGTAACCTTGGAATCTGAGGAGTTGTGATCTTGTTTTTTGACATTTTATAGACATATTATATTGGATAAACAAATAATCAAATCATCAGCCGATTGGTAAATAAAACAAAGTAAAGTAAAATAAAACAAATGTCTGTTGAAGCCCTGATTGTGATTTAGTCAATAGTTATATTTTGTCAGTCCTTTTTCCTTCTGACTAAAGCATGATAAAAAAAGATTCACTTATTTACAATACAATGTTTTGTTAAAGCCAATGCAGGATGTCATTGACTTTGCTATGTAAAGGTATAGTTTCTCATAACATTTTATGGAAACGCAAAAATAACTAAAATCTGTAATCTGCGATTTACAGAAACATTGTGCTCCAGTGGTCCCATCCATTAAAAGGTCTCTGGACTAAATGTAAAATTGTAGACAGCTCACGTCTGGTGCCACTGAATGTGCAAGCCTGCACAGGTCTGCATGACTGGAGGCGCAGACTGTCTGTGAAACTGGAATAGACCCATAAAATTGGATCGAGCATTGTTTGCTCCATATAATATTAATTCAGCAGTGCAGCCCTCTGCCAGGGCGTGACTGACATTTATGAACATCGCTCCAAGGTTGTTTATCTTTCTAGGAAATGATATTAAAAAAACATTGCAGCTCAATCTCCCTGTCTGATCATGGCACAGATGTCACATCTACCAAGTACAGACTAGGCCGAGAGACTAGTTTGAGGCCTTGGCGGACGCTTTTATCCAAAGCGACTTACAATTAGTGCATTCAACATCTATGAGGGGCCATTTAGGGGTTCAGTATCTTGCCGAAGGACACTTCGGCATGCAGATAGGGAAGACTGAGGATCCAACTGCCGACCTTCTGGTTGGAGGACAGCCAAAGTGGTCTCGGGAAGACCATTTTTTACAGAGCAGGCTACATCAAATATCTCTTCTTTCCTACTAAATAGCAATTAAACAAAATCCTTTTGATTCTTTTATCCCACTGGAAATTTTGTTTTATACACAAGTTAATCAAATATACCTTGGCAAAGTTCAGGTCCACCATTTGTATGGACACTGACATCATATTTGCAATTAATCCCTGGCCTTTTTAAGAAGAGGAGGTGCATGTGTGAAGAGTGAGAGGCTCTGACACGCTTCGAACACGTGACTCGAAAATGAAAAATACAAAAAGAAAACAAATACCTGTGATTGAAAAAGCGTAGCATATACGTAGAAGACACACGAAGATGCCTGGAGAGTTTGTGGTGATAAGAGCTGATGCCAGTGAAAGGCAAACTCTGGGTAAACTCCGTAGTCACTTCTCCGGATTTTACCCGCAGGTCAAACGGCTATATACTAAACATTGGCTTAAATTACAAAGGTTCACGAACAAGATGTTGTGATTTCCTGAACCCCTTACTAAAGCAGCCTTGTTGCTTAAGAAGACATTTGGTTTTTCTTGTTTTTTTTGGCAGTGGTACTGCCTTTGATTTGGCCGTCTCTTGGGACAGTACCATATCTGATGAAGGGTGTAGAGAGGGTATGACAGAGGGTTCCAGTCTCTGTTTAGAATCAGACATCCTGTCTGCTCAACCCTCTCCCTGCCAAACTCCTTTCTAATATTAGGTCCTCCTCAACTCTAAACAATTATAACATCTCTCCTCTCTGGAGCTGCCCCCTCTGCTATTTGATCTCCTTACAAAAAAGTGTATACGTTTGGAAACGCTCAGCTTTCAAAAGTGCATGTTAACGTTCAGTACATGCTTCACTGTGTCTGTAACAAGACTGTCTATGGCCATGCTGGCAGCTTAGTGAGGCTTTGTGAGGCACTTGAGCTAAATGCTAACATCTGCATGCTAACGTACGGCCTGTAATAACACCCTGATGTTAAGTACAGCTGAGGCTGAGAGGTAAAACGATCACCAAAGGCTTCAGAATTCATCCTCTGGGAGCCACGAGTATATATCAGAACTTCCTGTAGTTGTAGAGAAATGTATGCCGATACAAATAAAGTTATTACATGTAAGCTAAAAAGAGTGGTGGGTTAGAGGTAGGAGTGTGAAGCCTGGAAGGACCCCAGGCCCAGCAGGATAGATTTTACTGTACAGGTGCTTTACAGTACAGTTTTTGCCACTTTTCCCATTAACACACATTCCTACAGTGCATAGATGTGCAGCACTTTCTCCCTCACACATCACTCATTCACTGTCAGCACAGCCGTTAGGGGCAATTTACAGTTTAGCATCTTGCCCACGGATACTCCGGGGAAACTGGGGACGAACCCGCAACATTCCCGTTTTTGGACAACCTGCTCTACCTCCTCCGCGAACCCAAAATGAGCCCAGATGAGGTGCCCTGCAGCCAGTAGCCCCTCACCTTAACCCCTGACTGTATTGGAACATCTCTCCAGCCAACAGATAGGATTGTGGTCATCTTGAAGGTATGAATGTGTTTAAGTAAACTTATCATTAACATCATCCCCACCATCATCTGTGTTGGATGACCGAACCCTGAACCACGTGTCTCAGAACTCCCCTCCTCCATTTCCAGTGTTGGAATTGAGGACAAAATACACAGATTTTTGTTATCGTCTTCAACAGTGTTGGAATGAACTGTCTGAGTAATCTGATTTCCATAGTAGAATTAATGTCACAAGTATGTTTCGAGTGAAAATAAAACTGATTTAATTTTGTTTCATAAAAACATACTATGCTCCCTTGTATTCAAAACCTCCGAATGCTTATTTGTTCTGAGCTTAAATCTCAGAAACATTGAGACATTGAATTATGTAAATTTAATTAACTGCTGGAAAATGGAGGAATTCTACGACTTATTAACAGTGATGTACACTACCGTTCAAAAGTTTGGGGTCACTTAGAAATTTCCTTATTTTTCAAAGAAAAGCACTGTTTTTTTCAATGAAGATAACATTAAATTAATCAGAAATACACTCTATACATTGTTAATGTGGTAAATGAGTATTCTAGGTGGAAACGTCTGGTTTTTAATGAAATATCTACATAGGTGTATAGAGGCCCATTTCCAGCAACTACCACTCCAGTGTTCTAATGGTACATTGTGTTTGCTAATCGCCTTAGAAGACTAATGGATGATTAGAAAACCCTTGAAAACCCTTGTGCAATTATGTTACCACAGCTGAAAACTGTTTTGCTGGTGAGAGAAGCTATAAAACTGGCCTTCCTTTGAGCTAGTTGAGTATCTGGAGCATCACATTTGTGGGTTCGATTATACTCTCAAAATGGCCAGAAAAAGAGAACTTTCATGTGAAACTCGCCAGTCTATTCTTGTTCTTAGAAATGAAGGCTATTCCATGCGAGAAATTGCGAAGAAACTAAAATTTCCTACAACGGTGTGTACTACTCCCTTCAGAGAACAGCACAAATGGGCTCTAACCAGAGTAGAAAGAGAAGGGAGGCCCCGTGCACAACTCAGCAAGAAGACAAGTATATTAGAGTCTCTAGTTTGAGAAATAGACGCCTCACGGGTCCTCAACTGGCAGCTTCTTTAAATGGTACCCGCAAAACGCCAGTGTCAACGTCTACAGTGAAGAGGCGACTCCGGGATGCTGGCCTTCTAGGCAGAGTGGCAAAGAAAAAGCCATATCTGAGACTGGCCAATAAAATGAAAAGATTGATATGGGCAAAAGAACACAGACATTGGACAGAGGAAGATTGGAAAAAAGTGTTATGGACAGACGAATCAAAGTTTGAGGTGTTTGGATCACACAGAAGAACATTTGTGAGACGCAGAACAGGTGAAAAGATGCTGGAAGAGTGCCTGACGCCATCTGTCAAGCATGGTGGAGGTAATGTGATGGTCTGGGGCTGCTTTGGTGCTGGTAAAGTGGGAGATTTGTACAAGGTAAAGGGATTTTAAATAAGGAAGGCTATCACTCCATTTTGCAACGCCATGCCATACCCTGTGGACAGCGCTTGATTGGAGCCAATTTCCTCCTACAACAGGACAATGACCCAAAGCACACCTCCAAATTATGCAAGAACTATTTAGGGAAGAAGCAGGCAGCTGGTATGCTGTCTGTAATGGAGTGGCCAGCGCAGTCACCAGATCTCAACCCCATTGAGCTGTTGTGGGAGCAGCTTGACCGTATGGTACGCAAGAAGTGCCCATCAAGCCAATCCAACTTGTGGGAGGTGCTTCAGGAAGCGTGGGGTGAAATTTCTACAGATTACCTCAACAAATTAACAGCTAGAATGCCAAAGGTCTGCAATGCTGTAATTGCTGCAAATGGAGCATTCTTTGACGAAAGCAAAGTTTGAAGAACAAAATTAATATTTCAAATAAAAATCATTATTTCTAACCTTGTCAATGTCTTGACTATATTTTCTATTCATTTTGCAACTCATTTGATAAATAAAAGTGTGAGTTTTCATGGAAAACACGAAATTGTCTGGGTGACCCCAAACTTTTGAACGGTAGTGTATATAAAGGTAGGAGAGAGGTCACTTGTGGTGATGAACCCAGGCAGAATTATCACTGGACTCTGCAGCTTTCCTCTCTCTACTGAGCGTTTCAGCATCATTCAGCACATTACTCTGGTTTTGCATCCCACAGATTTACTGTTTTGGTTCACTTCCACCGCTGCCATCAACATTGGTTCCAGATGCAGCAGCGGTGTTGGTGTTCCCAACTAAATAGCTCTGAAAAACCTTCTGTACACAGCTTGCTCAGGACTGAACAGCAGACAAAATTAACAATGAGCTGGTGGACATGTAGTTGAGGATTAGGCAGAAGAGCCAAGAGCCAGATAGTGGTGGAGAGGAAATCAGAGCCAAAAGAAGGGTGTTTAGTATAGCCACATACACAACTCCAGGTATTGTTATTCCATGTCTGTTGAAAAAAGGCAACGGTTTTCTGACTTGTTCATTAGATCAACTTATAATTTGCCAGTGCTGCGTGTGCAGAGTGTTCCAGCTTTACTCCAGATTTAACTTTCAAGATTGTCCAGTTGTGTAAAATGTTTGTGTTTTGATGGTTTACACACTTGGCCCTTCATCTCTTGCTATGAGTATATTTTTGTTCATGTTTTTCTGTCTCTTGACTACTGCTCACAACAAAGGGTTACATTAATGGATAGAGCAAAATTAGTGGCATAAAATCCAAACAGACACTCTGTTGTAACACTACAGGGCAAACAGCAACTTCTTCTAAGGGCTTATTACTGGATAATTGGAATACACATCAATATAATTAGCTGCCTGCTCCTGACTTCATGCATTCATGTGTGTAAAATGGTTAAGTATTCTTTCTTAGCAGCCTTGCGTTTTTCACAGCCTTGTATTTTTTTTCACATGAGCGGTCTGCATGCCACAGGAAATGTTATTAGGGACAAAATCAGTTCAATGTTGACTGAAGCCTCCATGTAAAATCTGATTACCATCGTTCTGAATGACTCTGACCCAAAGCCCAAATTGATCTTTATATACTGTCGCACAGTTGCCGCTCAGATAACTACAGGCCCTACAGTTTTTCTATCCATGCTTTGTCAAATATCTCCAGATTGAAAACAGATAACAAACACGGGGGAGGCTTTTAAGTGCAACTCCCCTGGGCTCATTGGACCATGTTCTTGTCAACAACTAGCATGATAGAAATGGTTCCCTGAGAGCTGAGGGAGGATCAGAAATAGATCTAGTCATTATAGATGTTAGCCTGCAGGCTTTTAATGCACCCTTTTAAATAAATACTACAGAGTAAGTGGTGGTGGTGTGGGCAGTATATCTCTTAACATCTAAATAACACCATCTACCACACTCTACAGCTATGTTTCTATAAGACCAGTGGATACTGTGTCCCTGTGGGCAGGCTGTGTATTTTGACATCGCTGTCCACTTAGGATGTTGAGGATGCTACATCATCGGGCTCAGAGCAAAGCACTGAGAGAAGGCATTTTTGAAGGTAGAGTAAGCCATTCTTATAATATACACGTCTGTTCAAAGTCAGTGAATATCTTCTCTTGATCAACGGATCCAGAATTATTATCATTTGGCTTATTTCCTAGTTTGCCAAGATGTTTTGTTCGGGTGGTGTTAGCTACAGTGAGGTTGTTGGTATCACTGTCTGCAGTCTGGCAATGTGAGAATATCACTTCCTCTCTGCATGTTAGCTTTAACCCAACAATGTATAGACCATTAATTATTTGTTCCACCTTGATCAGCTAAGGTTGTTATTTCCATTGTTGTTGAGTTTAAATATCAGTCTCCAAATTTGTTGAATCCACCTTCAATGCCTAGTTTACACCTACAGGCGATGGTTTACACTACATGAGTTTTAGCTGAATTCTTTTGGAAGTCGTTGTCAACCCCAAGTCAACAGCCAATCACCAAACACGATGTAGGAACTGTTTAAGACCGGATTTGAGAGACCCGTCGACACGTCGCCACCTCCGACAAGATTTCTTGCAGGTATAATATCTAGATGAATTTGCGACAACGACAGCCATTCAGTTGCGTGTGACCACCCGTCAGTTGAGTAGAACGCACAATGATCGCAAGACTCCTGATTGTAAGACTGAAAGAAGGAAGTTGCGTAGTCTGAACTTGGCATTAGAGAATAGGCTGAAGGCTTCTGCTCTTGCCGTCTACTCATCCTATAAAAATCTGCACTCTTGTTTTCCCTGCACTCCAGTAAAGAGCCCGGGAAAGTGACTGTGCATTAAATTTTTAGATATGCTTCCAACAAATCCGGGTTATGCAGTGCGCGATAGCACAATCTGCAGTTTTATGGATGTGCAGTATTTCGGGATCAAATGTTAATTTCATAATGCCAAGTCATCAATTCATTATGTCTTGGTTGTAATAATCCACTTAGAGGGCAGCAAAATTAACCTCACTTTAAGAAGTTGATGAAAAAGAGAAAAAGAGCTCCTTCTACACTATCATGCCATAAATACTGCATTAGTGGGGCCACGTTTTTGTAGAATTTTCCAAGAAAGTGTTACAGCCTGAAAAGAAAACAAGGCTATTGAGGTAGTCCCTGGGGGGGGGGGACAAATACAAAAGCCACAACACATTGGCAAAAGCTAATTGCAGAGCTAAAACTTAGCTACAAAAGTCACACAACGGAACACAACAACAATGGAGACAATCGAGTTACTTACTAATAAAGGCGTTTACATTTTTCAACAGCACGAGTGCCTGGGTTGATTTCTTTGTTTGTATTAAAGTGTGTTATATTCGTTTTAAATGACTGCACCTGTTTCCCTTTGTCTTACAAGACTTGAGACCACACCTCTATGGGTTCCCCCTATTTTTAATAAAGAGTGTGGTCTTTCAGTTTGAGAGCAGGACTTATTGATTTCGTGTTCAGATTTTGGAAAGCTCTCACTCAAAACCCCACTGAATTATTGACCTGTTGACCCCCGCCAAGTACAAGTACAGGTCCAACACGCGACACGCAGGAGAGAACCAATTTTTCCAAGTGATTTGTGGGGCTTTCATGAATTGTCATTTGTCTGGCCCTTGTGACCAGTTTACCAAGTATTGGTCAAGCATGAGATGTGTCTACATGATCAGTTGGAAATGGCTCCAGTGTGTTGGATTTTTCTGTACATTTACAAAATCGCACTGGTCCGCACACTTCATCATTTATTTCTCTAATTTGATTACTTTTCCTCTGCGAGTTAAAAGAATAAAAACTTGCACTTGTACAGTTTCCAGTGAGCACAAAGACCTCTGCATCTTTGTCTGTCACACAGGGCCACTGGTAATGAGAGACTGCACACGTCTCCACCAAGCTGATTATTGCACAAGCCTATAATCTGTGAACATCTGCAGCTTGACTAGTCTGTCGCCACTGGTCTGCGCAGTGTGAGAAATCAGCCAATCCCACATTTTGTGGACTTTGGCTGCAAAGAATGACCTCATAGTCTTTGCTCAATTTCAGCACACATGGAAACACAGGGCGCCATATTGATCAGGGTTGATTCAGGATAATCCCTCATATAGTGTTAGTGGGACTTAATTAGAAGTGTATCACAGCAGTGCTTTGCATACATAAAATACATCATACTTACATACAGTACATAAGTATTTCCATTTTCTGCCACTTGACAATTCTACTTCAACATTTCCGAAGAATATATATTGTACATTTTAATCCAACAAATAGCTATTGTTCCTTTTTACAATTTTACAGAAAAAACATTTGATGACCTTATAAAATATGATGTGTTGTTATAGATAAACAACCCAGCAGTGCATTGAGTATTTATTTAGCTCCAACCAGCTACAAAAATAAAATTCTATTTATACACTTTGTACAAGCATTAACAATCCAATAGTACAATATTATTTCAACATTGTGACAGTGATACTTTTATTACCGAGGAGGATATGTTTGAACCGCGGTCAGCTTGTTTGTAGATTCATTTGGTTTTCTGAGAACAACTGGACACATTTCCACAAAACTTGGTGGGGGAATGTGTTATGGGTCAGGATAGAAACAATTCAAGTTTGAGTGGATCCAGACCAGCCAGTAGGTCCAGGATATTTTTGACACTTCCTTCACTGTGAGACGGGACTTTTTTCAATATTTTCCTTGGTTTCCTCAAAGAATTATTCACGGATCTTGATTTAAAAAATCTGTTTTCACCATATTTATGGTTGTGCGCAATTTGATGCAGATCCAAATAAAAATCAAGATTTTGTGAATGTAATTGTGTTTTCATAAGGGGACTGTTTGGACTGGAAAGAACTCTACTGAGTGAAATCATAGTTTAAATATAGGATGTGAATACCACTTCAAGTTAACTGGAGAGCTGAAGCTGTGACAGCGAATTATATTCCAAAATCTATAGTGAGGAATAATATACACTACATGAAACCAGGAGCAGTTTAGCATCATGCATAAACCATTAAAAACAACAAATCCCAAAAAATAAAATCTCCACCTAGTAAGGATGAAAACCTGGTTTTGCAAATATCTGCTCAACACAAATGTGACCTTAATAAGGTGCTTCATTAGCTGTACTTTTTCCCAGGTTTCTATTCCAACAGTAGCTCATTGTTGTGTTAGATCTTTAGCTGATGAACCGAGCAGCTACGTGTTCCTGGGACCGTTAAGACTGTGCCACGCTGGCAGAGCAGGCGAGGCGAATACGGTCGACTCCAACTTAAACAGCAGAGCGTTTTACTCCACTTACTGAGGTAAGTGCATTACCCACTAATCAGTGCCTGGTCGTACTTGTTAGTGCACGACCTTCCCCCATCATCATGCCAAGGTAAGTGCTTCTGGCAAATTAGCTCAGATTTGGTATTCATAAGCAAAGCATTTATCTTTGAAATTAAGGGAATTAGTTTTCTGGTTTCTCGCTTCTGCAGCCAGGACACATTAATGCACACATTATATACTGTTGTAAACAAACATAATGAATGAGTTTGGAGTTACTCACCTAAGCACAAGTGTCCTTAAACATGCAAGAACTGATTTCTTTTGTGATGTAAATGTTAACATCATGTTTACACAATTTCTTTTTTGGGGATCGGACCGGTCAGGTGGAAACAAATCAGGCTGTTAGCACCTGAAGAGACAACAGAGGGGGGAGAGAAGGAAAGCACATCCGCCCTTTGCTCCTGTCTGGCATGAAGCAGATATCATGCTCATGTCTCTATGCTAACTATGTAGCTGTAGAGCCACCACATTGTCAGCGTAGCTTAGCATAGCATAAACACTGGAATCAAGGAAACAGCAAGGATGGCTCCCCAAAGTAAAAAAAAGAGAAGAAATCTGCAAACCAGCTCTTCTGAAGCTCAGGATAGTTACACTACATAATAAAAACCACAGTGTCTTATCTCTACATAGTGAGCTTTAAAGGTGCTGGTAGGTGTATTGTTGTAGATACACCAGGATATGATATGATATGATACATTATAATACGATACGATACTACAGTACAATACTAGAGTACAAGACTACTATATGATGCTACATTACTATACTACAATGCAACACAACTCAATAAGATACGATACAATGTGAGGCGAGCAATATGATACGGTACGATACATTACAATATGACACAATACGATGTGATATGATATGAGGTCATGCAATATGATACGATACAAAACGATACAATGGGATGCGATACAAGAGACTTCATTAATCCCTCAGGGGGGACATGGAATGAAAAGGACAGGCAGGAGAAAATCAAACATGTCTTTAGTACAAGATTAGTGGAAAGCACGGTACCAATCAATGAGATATGTAAATAGCAACATTACCACATCATCTGGAAATCATCTATCATCGTCATCGGTGACAGTGTTCATTAAAAAATGCCCTGCAGCAGGTACAAAGTGTCCCTGGATCTCTCTGTACAACCCCCTCGGCTTAGATCTGTCACTGAAAGAGCTCCTCAGCTCACTGAGAAACATTTTACATCGGATATGTAGCAGGTAGCATAACTCTCCTGTGCTTTCTTCTTCAGTCAGGGGTCAAACCAATAATGGATCCTTCCTTCTTCATCGGTTTATTGACTAAATAGCCAAGTTAGCTGTTCACTTTCAGTCTTTATGCTAATCTAGGCTAAACATCTGCAGTAGTTTCATATTTATATTAAGTGTAGAATCCTTATTCATGTGCTAACAGATAAAGTAGCTATCATACTTTTATGGTCAGTATAGCTGCACTAAGAACTTCATATGAAATTCTGATGGAGTCATCCAGCAGAATCTTAAAAACTGTGCGTACTTTATGACATCAGTTGTGCTCTCATTTTCCCTTTCACAGTCCAAGAACATTCAGGTGAAACATTTACTTAGGGCGGCTCGTATTACAATCCAGTACATAACCTTTAGACAACCCCTGAACAAGTTTTGGCAATCAGTCATGGCAAAAGAGCCTCTTTTGATTCCCTGGTTATCTGGGACAACCTCGATCCTGCACTTACGCTAATCCGTCCGTTTCAGTGCCATGCAGCCGGTGCCTGTGACACAGGACTGAACCAAAGCAGATTTCCAGTGATCTACAAACCGTGGCATACACAGGGTCTGAGCCAGGGCCTCTTACGCAAATTCAGCCAGCTGTGGCTGTTTGGGCAGTGAGTGCTGGGAATGTGTTTATATAACTCTCATTTGGGCTTTTTTCACTTCACACAGCAGGTTCTATAGATAGCTGAGAGCATGCAGTTAGGATTCTTTTTACTTAATAGCCTTTTTTTCATGACTACTTTGTTTTAAGGCAACAACAACTTTTAAAACGTTGGTCCGCTGCAATCAGCGTTTATTTGTTTTGACCTCAATATGACCTCAAATGCATAAAACATACAGTATGGCGCATTAGTGATGCTTATACCAGTTCATACATCATAAACACACTTATTAATTAGTGGCACTTCTGTCTTTTAACACACATGTGATTTGCAGTGTAGATTCAGTCCCAAGATGTGGTGACAGACTGTATATACAGTGCCTTGCATAAGTATTCACCCCCCTTGGACTTTTTCCCATTATGTACTGTTACTAACTGGAATTCAAATAGACTTAAATAAACTTTTTCCCGTTTGATCAACAAAACATGCATAGTACTTTGGAGGTGCAAAATAAATTTTATTGTGACACAAACAATAATGAGAACAAAAAAGTTGACATCTGTTGGGTGCATAAGTATTCACCCCCCTGTGTCAATACTTGGTAGAACCCCCTTTCGCTGCAATTACAGCTGCAAGTCTTTTGGGGTATGTCTCTACCAGCTTTGCACATCTAGAGATGGAAAGGTTTGTCCATTCTTCTTGGCAAAAAAGATGAAGCTCAGTCAGATTGGATGGAGACCGTCTGTGAACCGCAATCTTCAAGTCTTGCCATAGATTCTCTATTGGATTGAGGTCTGGGCTTTGACTGGGCCATTTTAAGACATTAACATTCTTTAATCCAAACCATTCCTTTGTAGCTCTGGCTGTATGTTTAGGGTCATTGTCCTGCTGGAAGATGAACCTCCGCCCCAGTCTCAAGTCTTTGCAGACTGCATCAGATTTTCTTAAAGGATTTCCCTGTATTTGGCTCCATCCATCTTTCCCTCTATTCTGACCAGTTTCCCTGTACCTGCTGAAGAGAAGCATCCCCACAGCATGATGCTACCACCACCATATTTCACTGTTGGGATGGTGTGCTCAGGGTGATGGGCAGTGTTGGGTTTTCGCCACACGTAGCGTTTGCATTGAGGCCAAAAGTTCAATTTTGGTCTCATCTGACCAGAGCACCTTCTTCCACATGTTTGCTGTGTCTCCACATGGCTTCTGGCAAACTCCAAACGGGATTTTTATGGATCCCTTTCAACAATGGCTTTCTTCTTGCCACTCTTCCATAAAGGCCAGATTTGTGGAGTAGACGACTAATAGTTGTCCTGTGGACAGATTCTCCCACCTCAGCTGTGGATCTCTGCAACTCCTCCAGAGTAAACATGGGCCTCCTGGTTGCTTCTCTGATTAATTTTCTCCTTGTCCGACTCTTCAGTTTGGGTGGACGGCCTCTTGGTAGGTTTGCGGTTGTGCCATATTCTTTCCATTTTCTTATGATGGATTTTATGGTGCTCAGAGAGATGTTCAAAGCTCTGGATATTTTTTATAACCTAACCCTGCTTCATATTTCTCCACAACTTTATCCCTGACCTGTTTGGTGAGCTCCTTGGTCTTCATGATGCTGTTTGTTCAGTAATGATCTCCAACAAACTCCGAGTCCGTCACAGAACAGGTGTATTTATACTGAGATTAAATTGCAGACAGGTGGACCCTATTTACTAATTATGTGACTTGCAAATGTGACTTGTGAATGCAATTGGTCGCACCAGATCTTTGTTAGGGGTTTCACAGTAAAGGGGGTGAATACATATGCACTCAACACTTTTCAGATTTTTATTTGTAAATAATTGTGAAATCCATGTAATATTTCCCCCCACTTCCAAATGATGCACTATTTTGTGTTGGTCCATTACATAAACTCACGATGAAATAAATTTTAATCTGTGGTTATACCATGACAAAATGTAGAAAAGTCCAAAGGGGGTGAATACTTATGCAAGGCACTGTATGTGTATATGAGCACGTACAAGTCGAGCAGCTCATCGTGGAGTTCAAAGTCTGGTTTCAGTTACTATTTGAGCAGGACAGTTGCAGCTTTGCGTGACAGAATTACAAAACACAACCTTTAAACTCGCCAACCAACTTCCATGCCCCATGCCACAGAGACAGGGTTTGTTTTCCTCTGTAAATATATTTTAAAAAATCCCAAATTATCTTTAAATTATTTAACATACAAGGTTCTAGGCAGCAATAATGACAATAAATGGATTTTGTTTTTGCACATTGCTTCATACTACACGTACTGTTCAGTCAGTGGTAAATACAAAGGAATAATCAACAAGGACAACGGGTGCTTACATTACCGGCGATGACTCACACTTTGCTGTGGGCTCAATATGTCCCTGTGTACAAACAATCCGCAGGTCTGCCTCACTGCAGATGGGTGTTTTTAATCAATCTGATTTGTGAAATATTGAAAACAAATTCCCACATCATACTAAGATCTAAAGCTAAATCATGCCCATAAGTGAAGGCTGTGCCGAATGTTAGCGGGTGAAAGATTTAGATTTTTAAAAGGTCAACCTTTGGTCAAACCTCTGATGTGATTAAGATTGAATGCAGATGGTTTGATCAAAATATTGGATTATGGACACTTTACCATGAACCCTGTATGACTGCATTTTCCATGCAATGATAACCCACTGAACATTTTTTTTTACTGGACTGTGGTTTTCCTACTGCTAACATGTAATTACACGGATGCACAGCTTCAGAGATAAAATTAGCTTGATGAAATTTGTAGTTCTTTCTGGCAGAAATGTTCCACCAGTTCAGATACAAGCTTCTCCTTCAGTGTTCGCTGTATTTTTAAAGACACTGTGACATTATCATACATTATAAAGCATTTTAGTTTACTTAGCATTAAGCATTGATGTTTACTCACATCAAGTGTGTGGGCCTGAATGTATCACTCCATCAAAAATAAAAGCCTCAAATAAAAAACCTTTATGTGATCCTTTTACACTATACACACATCTGGCACAGTGTTGTGCACTGGCATGATCAAGGGGCATAATAATTGTAGACAAAAAGCAGAAATTAGGTCAGCATTGAGGACCTACCAACATTCTCTTATCTAAGTCTTGGACTCTCCTAGTGATTCGCTAGGAGAGTCATCAGTGTCCTGGTCGCCAGCATCAGAGGATTCCTCCCCCCTTACCCAGCTGTATCTGCCCCAGCATGAGGGCAAAGTCTTCAGCAGACGGTGCTGGATCGGGTGTTAAGTGTGGAAGGTCTGTCGAGGGTGGCTGCGTTGCTCTCAAGAAAGATAGAGTTAATGATTTCAGAGGACAAACAATCGATTGTATGTAAAGATGAGCGACATGACTGCTCCCAAAAAGGGACGCCAAAGCCACCTGGTGGCTGGTTACAGTATTGGTGACAAATCTCGCCTCCTCCATGTTAGTTGATGGGACATGTAGCAAACCAAAAATTCAAAGTAGTTCTTATCACACTGATGTTTGTCCAAGTGCTTGTTTTTCAGATAAGTTTGGTTTCAATTAGGTATTTTATGTTATAATAAATTACAGCTGAGTGGGACTTATGGTTGGTTGAGCACGTACATTCACTCCATCCCCCGATCACAAGGACGCAGACTCTGGCTGTCAATGACATCTTTGGCACAAAATGGCAGCGTTTGTATCTGGGATATTTTAGCTTCATTTCTGGACAGTGGGAGGAAGTGAATGTGATGGGTTACTGTAGGTCATTTTCATGGCAGACATTTTGGCACTTCATGCTTGAACTGAACAGAGACATTGTTAATATAAATAATTTCAATTGTATGTTACCATTTATCAATATGATAGTTTTCATGGCAATATAAAGTGAAAATCAATCGACGAGTCATTATCAAAATGAACAACATGTTGTTAAGATTCATAGAAGTTAACTACTTGCTTTTCTCCCTTTATTCTGCAGTGTTTCTAACCTGCCACTGTCAGAGGAAGCAGAAATACATATGTACTGCATATACGACAAATCGCATGTGTGATCTTTTGCATTCTAATTACACTGAGTTAACGTGTTCTCGTCCTGGATCAAGTCCACAGCCATATCTGCACGTCTCTCCCACCATGTATCACCGCCTCCATAACAGTGGCTCAGACTCACGTCCTATTTTTCCTGAGGCAGAGAATCAGCGCCTGATCTGCACTAAGCCCTGGACCTTAAATCCCTCTCAGACGCTCATTAATGCGCTCGGTGTGTGGAACCACACTGAGGTCGTTGCATTCTTCACTCTCCTAAGCCCATACCCCTGTCTTCTGTCTGACAGGGGGATCTTCCCCATCCCCCGGTCCTCCCCCTCTTTTTTCATCCTCTTTCGTTTCCTCTTTAACCGCTGTCTTCAGTTTGACTATCTTAGCCACAGTTTCAGAACGGGTTACAGGTTTAAAGCAAAATTTGTGGCAAGAAGATACGTGTTATGTTACGTTAACAACAGATCCCATGTCTGTGCTTTGATTCCCATGTAAACAGAGACAAAGAGGACTCTGAAGACTCACAGTGGAGGTGGTTTAAAGTTTAGTCAGGCCCATGGTTTCCTGACTCAAACCAAAAGAAAGCAAAAAGAGTTCTGTGGTCAGCTGAGCTGCGAGTGTGACTGGGCAGCAGAATGTTAACAGATATTTCTGTTTGCAGTTTTGGTTCATTTCAACAGTGATAAAACTACACATAGGAACCAACATGTTTAAAATAATTACCTTGTGTGCCATTTCAAACAATGACATTCTGACACTGTGCTCAACGGGAGGCAAAGTTCAGCTCTTTGGAGGAAGGATACATCCTCAGAGAACTGCTGATCATATGAGAGCCATATGTTGACCATGTGTGTGAAATCCCCTTTTGGTAAATGGAGATATGATATGTCTTTAAGTAAAAGCCAACTTGGTCAGGAGAGGTTTTCTTCTCTTCTTTTTAACTTCAGGGCCTGAACTTTGTTTGTACCCACGGTCATTTGGCAAAAATAATAAGCACTAATCAATATTCTAATAAAAGCATGATGCTGATCATCCGGATAAACCTACAGATAATTACTTCCAGACTCAGCTCTACAGAGCATTTTAACATCTTTCAGATCATTATCATCAATATTTATGATTCACAAAATGAACAGTTTTGGTTCACTCTTACTCTTCATGTCATTGTCTTTGTTTCCAGATGCATTTTTTTTATCTTTGGCAAAAAAACTAAGCATACACAAAAAAAGTCACAGAAAGATATTTCCCTCAGGTTGGTGGAGACCAAAACTGAGGTAAAAGAAGGTTGGAGATTGGACTAACATTCATTAAAAAACTAATCAACTCCAACTAATGTTCATCTGTGTCCATTTCTGTAAACAGCCAATACGTAACAAAGTTCTGTTTACATTCAGAGTTACTCACCAAAATGCTCTGTGCGCATCCTTGAGGCCTGATGAAGATTGAATACATTTCATTTTGCTTAAAACATTTGCAAAGCCAGTTTTTGTTTAACCTACATTTTACATTGTTTACATCCATGTTGGCTCACTGCACTTTTCTTCTTCCTTTTGTTTGTAAAATTATTTTGACGCTCCCATGCAGATTGCTGCCACCAACTGTTGGTTACTGGAACAGCGTGAAACCAGTGTCAGAACCGTTCATCACATCCATTGAGTTTACAAAGCTTTGTCTAAAGCTCCACTTTCATGCAACAGACTTAAATCCATTTCCTATTGTTTACATCAGCAGATAGACATGGGCTAAAGCTTGTGGGGGGTTAAGTGAAATCCAAGTGAGCGCACTTCAATTCCCCAATGAAGACCAGCAAGTTGAAACCTGTTAAACTCCTGATCTTATCTCTCAGACTCAGAGAAGTTTCTGTTTCTATTAGAAATCATGTCTCGTCCTCGGCTCCACTGATGTGAGGGGTGCCACAAGGTTCTATTCTTGGTTTTATTCTTCATTTTATTTCCCCTGTACATGCTGACATGAGAAAACGTCATCAGCACAGGGCCAGCCAATCTACCTGTCTTTTAAGCCAGACAATGTCAGCCGCTTGACTGTCTTAACAGAGTGCCGAACTGCCATAAGGAATGGATAACATTTAACTTCCTTCAGCCAAATTCAAACAAAACAGAAATAATAATCTTCCGTCCCGATCAGCTAGCAGGCAAATTACAAGAATTTCTCGGCCCCCTGGCAACCAATATAAGAACAGCAAAAAATATAGGCATCACATTTGATTCTCAACTGAATTTTGAAGATGTGTGATCCACTGAGCAGGCATTCCCTCAGGTTCGTCTTTTAACGTTATTGTGATAAAAAGGCCCAAACACCTGATGACGCCAAGGTACAATTTAAGATTGAATTTACATTACACTCACCAGTCTGACAGAGCTTAAATATGGTTATCAACAATTCCTGGTCTCCCAACCCCCTCTCTTCTCTTCCCCATTTTCTATGCTCACTCCAAAGTTATTATTATATTATTTAAAAAGCCAGTAAGAGGACCTTGAGGTAAAGGGGAACTATGCCGATTTTACACATAAAAAATGAAATGAATCACGATCACCAGACCTCTGTAGCCTTCCCCTAGTGACATGAAGCTACACAACCCGATCTCCAACCAAACTGCAAAGCACCAGCTTCTGATCAAAACATAAAAAAACAGCTACTCTGGATTTATGCTTCCTGTTTCCTACAGAACATTGTAAAATGAAGTCAAGATATAATGATGCAACTAAATATAACATACTGTAATGACACAAGCAGATGAAACAGCATAAACTCACTATCACAGACACTGTGCATCCCACATGCAAGTTTAAAAGAAAGTATTTGATGACCCAGATTCTCATTCAGTGATGTACACACATAGTTTGTAAATACACCCAACATTTAGCAGCCGTACACAGAAACCACTGTATCATCCCGTCATACATCATCCTCTCCTCTCACTGCAGGTTTTAATCTGCATGCTCTCTCTCTATTTTGAGCTTTTCACGTCCCACACGTCTATTTCAAACTGAGCATTACTTCATCGCAGCTGCAGGAATCTCACTTATAACTTGAAAACTGTTTGTTTATTTTATTGTTGCAACACAGGCCTTTTTCTATGAGTTCTGAAAATAATAATCCGCTGCTGCTATTCAAGACCCTTCACAGCCTCCATATTGTGTACTTTAACATTCACCTCGCCCACATTCAACCAGCTGCCGTCCGCCCCCACACACAAACACACACTTCTCCTCGTGTCTACATTGCATCACTCCTGTTACTTTGCAGCGAGGAGAGAAAGACTGTGCGTTACAGACGTACGTTTGTGGGAACTGTTGCTGAATATCGGCATGTATCACAGGATCGACGTCCACGCTATGGGGAACTCATGACGGTTTGAACTGCGTAATCGTGGATGTTGTCACCACTGATTCATTTGTTCTACTTAGTGACCAAGAGGAACTAAATTAGCTGCGCAGGCTTTAAGGAGCACAGTCAGGGTGGTGTTGTCTTGAAGAAACTAACAACAAAGAAAGTGGAAAAACACAGAAACCAGATATAAAGTTGTGTTCCCTCACAGCAGCACTAGTTTTTAATCATTCTAGTGTGAGAGCGAAGCCTGTCCCACATAATAAGCCCGCCCCTCCCTGTGTGCGTGATGGTCCGAAGCTCAACTAGAAGCCATTAGTTGCAACATGAGATATGAGAGCTGGCCTGGAGTTCTGGCTTCCCCCCAAATCACAGAATGTACTTGAACGAATTCCAGCAGCAAAAGTTAATATGGGCCAGAGTGGATTAGTGTATCTGTGTCTCAGATTGCATGTGTCTACAGAAACAAGTAATCTTCCCAACACTGTTTTCAATGTGTTCTATTTTAGTATCACTCACTTTTCTCTGTTGTTTTAAAGACATTTTTAAGAGGTAAAGTCAGGTTTCAAGTGAAAACACCAGAGCTACAATACATTACTGTTTACATGCTGCATGAGGCGTTTGAGAATGTTTGAGGCCCGAGGCATTTGCTGGCTTTGCCAATTTTCTTGCGACACCCCCGATTGCCTGATTAGTTGACATTCATGGTTCCAGTGGTTGAATTTTAATGAGTTTTTTTATCCACTGACCTTATATTGTGCCACATTTTGAATTTATTTGTTGAAATCTCACACATCTACTGGACAGACTGGCACAACATTTGGCAGAAACATTTATGGTTCTCTGAGGATGTCTCCTAATTACTTTGATGATAAACTTGTCTTTTATTTTGAAGGAGTCGAGTCTCTTGAGGTGGCAATACCAGTTGGTTTGGTTCAGACTCAAATATAACAACAACTTTTCAATGGATTGCCATTAGATTTGTTTCAAGGGACTTTGGCACTCCCCAGGCAAAAAGGACCTGGGGGGCCCTACAGATTTGTCCTTGCTGTAGACTAATGTAATCAGCCATTCTCGGGGGGCCCTCTCAGTTTGGGGCCCCAGGCAAATTGCCTGCTTTGCCAACCTTGTTGCAACACCCCTGATGCAATGTAGAGTTTTTTGACATTCAAGCTCCCAGAGGTTAAATCTTAAAAAGTTTTGTGATTCACTGACTTCATATAGTGCCACATTTTGAACATATTTGAGGATGTATCTTACCGACTTTGGTGATCCTCTGACTTTTCTGCTAGCTCCATCTAGAGGTTGCCTTTTTTAGTTTTAGGTTAAATGTCTCAACAATTATGACAAGAATTGCCAAGAGAATTTGTTTACATTACCGTCGCCCTACAGGTGATTGGTGACGTGCTAGACTTTTCATCTAATGCCAGGGGCAGATCCAGAGGCGGGGTCAAGAGGCCATTTGCACCAGCTGAAATCTCATTGGCCTCTGAAGCGCCCCTGTCCTGTCAGTAGTCTTTAAAGAACTAGGCTCTTACTAATAGCCTACTAACAATGAATATGAAATAAGTTGTTGTTCACAAGAATTTTTTTAAAGGTTCTTTTAAGTTCACCATGTGTAGAAGAAGAAACAATTAAAAAAAAATATTCACATATGTGTGGCTTTGCTCAAAGTTATAGAGTTAACAATAAACAGTGTATGACTTAAATGTGCACCTCACTGAATCAGGAACTGTGTCATGGAGGTTGGACATACGATTGGCCCCTCTGTGTAAAGTGTGTCCCCTTTATGGCCCCTGATATAGAACAATCCTGTCACTGTCTAACCAGAAATTATAATACTTTACGTCTAAATACTTGCAAAACTAAACCCATTCTCATCGCCCTCAGCTCTAGCCTGCGTTTTATTTATAGTGCTAGTTAGCAAAATGTTAACATGCTAGACCAAGGTGTTGAACGTGGTAAAAATACAGCATGTAATATTAGCATTTAGCTGAAACCACGGCCGCGCCTGATTACAGCCTCACAGCTGCTAAAGTGGCTGTAGACTCCCACTCATTCATGGTTTCTAACTCGTGTGTCTGTTTGCACACGTATGCACTTCCCCGCTTTCAGCCCCACGCCGTGTTGATAACGATGCACATGGTTGGTCACATCATTAGTATTGATCTGTCTCTCTAAAATGGATAGAAAAATAGAAAAAAACAGCCAGCCTCCGCTCTGCGTGGCAGTCGGACCGACAGCGGAGATACATTTTATTTTCCTCACAATCTATTGCTTAAAAAACAATTTGTTGTGTTTTCAAGTAGAATTAAGGGGGGGGGGGGGTTGTAGGAAACACAGAGACAAAACTTAAGGGAAGAAGATTCAAAGCTATTTATTCATACTAATGAAGGAATAGGGATGGGGGGATATATGATAGACTTTAAAGATGGATGACATGCTAGCTCCCTAAAAAAAAAAGCCTAAGCATCTTGATTGCCCCCTTGTGGCGGCCTGCAGCATGGTCCATAAATCCCTTCTCCATGCTAACAGGACATGGGCCAAACTAAAAAGTCAAAGTGTACCGCAAATACATTTTTCTTAAAGATGCTTTCTGTCCTTTTAAGGTCGTTCTTATCACACTGAAGTTTGTTGAAGTGTTCAAGTTGGGTTGTAAAAATGCCATTATGATTGACAGCTGAGACTGATTTGTGATTCGTTGAGCTCCATCCCTCAATTGCTTCTGAGCAGACTCTGGCTCCAACTGCACATGATGGCAGTGATATTTTGGATGGTGGGGAGAAGTGGAGATGCGTCGTCCATCTTTAAACAGTCTACGGTTTGTAGGAGATGGTTTTGTTTTCCCTGTAACACAACACAAAAACAAATTGACACGCTTTAAAAATATATGTTGATAAATGTGAGAGAATGACATCATCGAGATGTTGTTTATCATGCCGTGTTTTACATAAATCAGCGAAGAGAGCGTGTCAAAGAAAGTGAGATATTAAGAATGTTGCAGCTAATGGTATTCTGATATCCACAGATTAGAGGACGGGGGGTTAACACTGTGTGGATTGCAGCCATGATGATATATAGGCCTACAGCTGCAGTGAAACATCAGAATGGGGAAATTGCTCCCTGCTGAGAAACAAGTCAAAGATGCAGCACATGGTAAATTAATGATAATAAATGAGGTACCACTGCACCCTCCTCTCCCAGGGGCCCACCCCATTCCCAAGCTCTAAGAGGATTTCTCCCTATTCATTCCTCCGTTTAATATTTTTTGCTTAGTAATCAGTCTGTGGGGAGACGGCTCCATCTGCACCATCAACACTCTAATCGTGTATAAAGACAGTCGCTGAGGATCAACAGGGACTTAAAGGGCCAGATATGTCAAATAATGCAGGAAATATTAATTGTTTTCAGCAGAAAGCACCTGTGATTTATAGATGCAGGAAACAAATGATAGATTATAATTTAGTTTAAAATACAAGCGGAACAAAGATTAATGTTCTTTATTTTACTGTTTGGACTTAGTAACTAGTAATCTGTATGAAAGAGGCAGTTTAAATATGCAGCTTTATCAGATTCGCCTTAATCTCCAGAGGATTTCCGTTCACTATGTTGCACCACATCAGACCTCTGTATCTGTGCTGCCTACATGTTGCATAACACAGGGCCTATCTAAGCAGTGATGTTTGCACACAAGTGGAAACATACTGCCCCCTGTTGGTAATACACTCTACACCATATACATATATAGTATACATCTTTTTGCATCATTCCATAAAAACTGAATAATAAAAGAAAAATTAAGTAATTGCTTTCTTAGCATCTGATATCTTTTTTACTAAAAGCTCATTTTAAAATGTATATCTGGATTTGCCTGTTCAGATGACACATGTTAGAACATGTGACAGTAACACACTGACAGTAAATGGAATTTATTACATTTGGGTGTCCAATTTGAACAATGGTTTGTTTTGTGTCCAATTCCAACAGATATACATTTCTTTTTTTTTAATTTGAAAACAATTTATGTTTTTGCTAAATTATTTGGAAATCAAGGACACATAATATAAACAGACACAGCTTTTTCAATGGTTGTAGAGATGTTTGTGATCGTATTAGGATTAGAGGCAATTGAGTCCAATAATTTGACCCTAACCCACAGGTAAGTTGATTAAGCTATCAAAACCTAGTTAGTTTTTTTTTTCAGTTACAGTAAATGGAATTACACTGAAGGGCACCATTTGAACACTGCTTGTTATTCAATATATTCATACAAAATAACATTTAAATTTTTTTTCTAATTTAAAACCTTTTTATGAACATCATATTTAGGTTATTTTGTCAAGTACAACTCACTTATCCAACTTTAATAGCATGCATTTCAATGGTTTTGGATTACTCGTAGCAGGCCTTGCAGGCATTAAGTCCAGTATTCTGATACAGGCGATCTTTAACTATCAATACTTAGTCATTACAAGCAGTGTGCATCACCTTTCTGTCACAGTTTGCCAACTGACACCAAGGTACCCTGTTTTATTTTTTTTAACTCAATTGTAAAATGTACACTACATTGTCTGCTGTCATACTTGTAAATATTAAGCAGTACATTGTTCTTTCCAGAAAAGTTTTTTTTTTTACATGCAAGGATAAACAAATTAAAATTTGAGAGAATAATTTATAATTCCATTTTATTTTCAGTATTACGCAACATTAGAAGTATAAATATCTGTTTTAATATACAACATCTATGACATCCATAGAGCTTTCCTTGAGCAAAATACAAAACTCAAAACACTTTTATTGCACATGTTCTAAAAGACAAACCAATGTAAGCGAGTTCATCTAATACTAGTTTTGCACAGAGGAGGAAAAAAACGAAAGACAACCGAGGAGACGAGCAGACAAAGAAGAACCTGACGTAAGAAAAAGACATTGATTACGGCACAAACAAATGTTCTCATTACACATGGTGGTGGTGGCAGGGGAGCAAAGTCTCACACTACTATAAACAACATCATCTGTGACACAGAACAGAGATTTGGCAAATCAACAATATACAAAATATACATCCATGATGCTTTGTAAACAAACATTGAATGTGCTTCGAGGATTTTAAATATCAGTCATCACAGAAAATGAAGAAAACCTGCATGTTTAACTGGTCAAATAAAAGTCAGTGATTCGTTTCAGTGGGGAATCCATAAACCAGTTTTCAGTTCCAATTTTCCTCTTTTCTCACCTTCTGAACTGACGCCTGGCAAAAAATTAAGGTGCATTTATTCTTTATTCACAAAACATTAGCAATACATTTCTAAGATCTAATGCAGGTACACATCAGATTCTTTCAACATTAAAATCTCTGCCGCCTCACGTGTCATTCTCGGACGCAGATAAACTATTTTCTGTGTCCTGTTAAATGAAGTATTTTCTCTTTGACTTGTCAACATTGAGTATATGTAGTAGACAAGGTTATTGTTATTATATAGCCAGCACAACAGAGCAAATACTGCATTACATACTTAGTGTCCTAGACTACTTTCTGGCTGTCATTTTAGGGTTTGTGATGTAAAAGGCATCTACAGAAACGTGTGTAAATTGCAGAAAGTGAATGCTGATATATGACGGCCTATATGTATAGTACCAAGTATTTGCACATTAACATCAAATGTATGTCATGGATATGAACTATGCAAATAATCAGGATTCCTTATAGAAAATCTTCTGCTCATTACGAAGAGTCTGAAACACAAACACGACATTTTTAACAACACTGACTGAAGCCTGACATCAAAGCTCTTTGAAACACCGACAGTGAAGCACTCTGGGAACTCGCTCTTACTCGCGATTGAGCCGATATCACTCTACACGGATGGAACCACGGATGATGCCCAGAGACTTTAGAAAAACAAAACACTAGACTGCAGTTTTGGCCGTTGGCGAACGTGTGCGGAGCTGCGGGTTCGTCTCATTTATCAGACACAATATTTCATATTTTACACAGTCGTCATTCTACAAGCTGCTGTCAGCCGGCGACCACGCCATCAGCGGGAAAGACATTCCTGGGAAACGCAGACAGCCCTCACAGTTTTCTTATAACAATGCTACATTTTCTTTTAGAAATAGCCCAGTGACCCCCTCGTGCCTTTTCTTATCTCTCTTCAAGTGGATTTTGGAACATGTCAAGAGGAGGGTGCCTCTGATGAGATACATCACGTTAGCTTAGTTATCAAGCGGATACTCTAAATACAAACATGACACTGCAAAAATCTATACATATGATACAAACAACAATCATGAAAGCCCATGTATCCCAGTTTTACAGTGTTATCATATATTTTCACCATATTGCATAAAAATCAAAACTATATGTACAGATGTCAGAGGAATGTGAATAAACACCACATCTTGCTAAGAACAGCACGTTTGATTTCCCATAATTCTAAGGCCCCCACACTAATTCATGATTTCAGAGATAATTCTGTGTTTTAAATTTTTTTAAGTTTTAGGTGAAAAGCACAGGCGTTCCCTCCGAGTACCACGGCTCAAAACCCAACTTTAAAAGTGTCTGGTTTGACCAAACATACACGTGATACATTTATTTAACTGCTGAGCAAAATCGCGTGGTCTACTGCATTAAAACGACTTCAACATCAGGTCCTTCAGGTCTCGAAGTAAGAGTGCAATTCAAAATCATTCATGGCACTGACTACAGTACGTCATAACCTCCAAGGCTCCTCTCTATTGCCTCTGACAGACTGATTGCACGAAGCATTCTGCGACGAACACCGACTTCCAAACATTCGCTTAAAAGTTACTCACTTCAGAAAACACCAGAAATGATCGGTGACATTCAGACCTAAACATTTACATATGTTGTCATATCTCATAAGATGCACACAGGTGCACGCACAGACGCATCTACCTCTTTATCAGCGTGTAACAGCTTGCCCGGTCCTCAAAAATATACAAAAAAAACAAAAACAAAAGGCATGATGATGTTTGTATGAACCGTTTCTAACATTTTATTACATCTGGATTCTGTGAGCTGATAACGTCAGCTGCTGTTTTTCTCCTTGCTCTTTACTTTTTGTTGCCGGAGCTACGTGGTGACTCCTTCTGCTGCTTGCACCTGCCGCCATCTTTGTCTGAACTGTCTTTCTGTGCGGCAGGAGCGGCTCTGGATGTGTCTCGTTTTGTGTTTTTCTGCACGGACGCCACATCTTGAACCGTTTCTTTTTTCTTCCTGTCAGCCTGCTCCTTGCGGCCGGAGGATGCCAGTTTGTCAGGGGCGGCGGTTCTGGTATCCAGGCCCTTGTGACTGTCTGGTTTGAGCACGTCAGCTTTGGATATCTTGGCTACCGTGTCCTGGGCTGAACAGGTGGAGAGCCTGGATGAGGCGGCTCCACTGCTTGGCGAAGGCGTTTCTTTCTTCACAGCAGGTTTTGGCAGCACAGGAGGTGGATGAGGCTGAGAGGAAACATCCCACAGCGCCCTGAGCTGCTGCTGCTGATGTGGAGGACCAGCATGAGGGGAGTGAACGTCTTTTGGTTTTGAGTCGTGATGGTCTTTAACCACTGGGGCTTGCTTTTTGGGTGAGGGGTCTTTATGTTTGAAATCAAGACTTTGTTTAACAAACTGTGCTGGAGCTGGAGAAGTCTTAAGAGTCGATGATGAAGGGACAGTTTTCTGAGGGAGAGATTTTGGCTTCAAGTCAGTGTTTTCTTTTCCTATAACAGCTGTGGTTGCTACAGAGCTTTTGGGCTGGGTCTCTCTTTGCTTCACGTCGGCGACAGTGGAAGAATGCGTCAGCTGCACCGATTCCTCCCGCTTCACGTCAGCTCCGGCGGACGGCAGCGAGGCTTCTTTCCGTTTGGCGTCATGGGTTATTTGAACGTTTGCAGTCGACAGCGCAGACTCTTTAGACAGATGTCTCTGTTTTGAATTTGGACTGACCTTTACGAGTGAGAGAGGAGCAGCTACACTGTGAGGTTTCACTTCAAGTGGTTTTGACTCCCTCTCTGTCTTCACAGCGCCGTGTGGAGCAGGCTGTGGCCCAGTTGCAGTTGCTGAAGCGGAACTTTTCAGTTTGGTTGAAAGAAACACATTGTTTTCTTTCACACTGATAACAGTGTTCTCTCTCTTAAAGGTGCCGAGTTCTGAATCAGATGATTTGTGTAGTGTTTTTACAGCTGGACAGTTTTTAGAACTCTGCTCTGAATCTGTCACATTCTTTATCTTTGCTGGTACAGGATCGTCTTTCTTCTGCAGTGACGTGCTGTTGCTCTCTCTTTGACCAACGAACACAGTGTTATCCTTTTTATTCAGGCTCAGTGGGACTTCTGCAACATTTTGTGATGAGGCGTTTACTGCAGCAACGTCTCTCTTAAGCAACACTTTTGAAACCGTGGCACATCTGTTGATTTCATTCTTCGAGCCTGAGCTTCCTGTATTAGCGACCACTTTGACAGACTGCACAGTGTCCTTACTAACGGGTCTCTCACAGCTGTCCTGGGCTTCTGGTTTCAAACCGCAGGATTTCTTGTCGTGTACAGAGCCTGAAGTGAATGCAGATGTTGTGATAGAAACCTGAGGTTCGGGATTTGATGAGCAGATGTTCGGCTGTTGCAGTTTTGAAAGCAAATTCTCAGGAACGTGTGCAGATGCTGGTTTGTTCTGTACATTAACCATTGAAGCAGAGGTCATGTGCTGTGTAGTTGTATCTGGTTGTTTCGCGCAGCCTTGACGCTGAACTGTGTCCACACCGGAGTTAATAGTCTGTTGCAGTGAGACTGGTGATGCATCATTGGCAGCTGCAGCTGGAGTCTCCACTTGTGCGGGTGCTGGGGAAGTTTTTACCTCTGGCTTTGGTGAAGTGAAAGAGACGACTGTCTTGGAGCTGGCACTACTTTGTGACGCTGTGTGTGCTGTGACCTCCTGCTGCTCCACTTCATCCTCCTGATCTTCATTGCTGACTTCCCGTATGGACGGTGTTTTTCCACAGGAGGAGAAGTGGGAGCTGTGCCGAGGGCCTCTGTGTTCGTGAGCCAGCGATGAAGTGGCCTTCATACCAGCCCTGCTCTCTTGTTTAATAGTAAAAGTTGAGGCCTCCACTTTGCTGGTTGGAGCCTTTAATGAGTCACTGTGTCTGTCATGTGTTTTCTCATCACTTCTGCTTGTTTTAACCTCTGAGGGTGAATTATTTGATTGCTCTTTGGAGACAACTATGCTATTTAGAGAAGAAACAGCTTCAGGGCTGGGGGAACATGTCAGGGGGCTCTTCAGCTTGTCTGCAGTTTTCAACTGGGGGATGGTTAACTGTCTCTCAGTGGGGCTCTGGAGCCAAATTGGAGGACTTGCACAAACAGAGTCGCTTGTGTTCTCCGTCATCTTGGATAAACAAGTTTCTGTTTTGGAGACTCTGGGCCCAGAGAGCAGGCCGATATCCAGGGTGCCCTCTAGAGGTTTGAGAGAGGAGACATGGCGCCCTTCAAGTTTATATTCAGACGATGTCTTTCGGAGGGGAGACTCTGCCGAGGAGATGAGCTGTAGTTTTTCCACAGCGCTCTCTCCTCTACCGGAAAACAGCTTTGGGGTGAGGCCTTCAGGGCTGGAGTGAACACTGCCCAGTGCTGCCTTCATGTGCTCGTGAGACATGGCTGTGTCCAGCTGGAGGCTCTTTGACCTGGTGGAGCCAAAGTGGAGGTTCTCATGGATGCCGGCAGAGAGTCGACAGATGCAATCTTCTCGATCTTCGAATGACAATCTCTTCCTGGTGAACTCGATATTGGGAGCTTTGAAGTCCAGTCTGTCTGGCTTCATATTGTCTTTACCCTGCCTGCAGTGCTGCCACTCTGGGTGAATAGAGCAGAGAGTTGTTCGGAGTCCTCCTTCGTTTTCACTGCAGCCACCAGATGGTTCAGCGAGGCCCTCGGAGACTCGTGTGTTGAGTTTCTTATACAGAACGTCTTTAAGGGCGGTGCTGGCACCTTTGGCTTCCAGAGGGCCACACTCTGGGCTGCTTTGAGATTTGTTTTGAACTCTGACCAAAAAACTTTCATCCCTGTCATCACCACACAAGGGGGATGAGTCAGATTCTCGCAGGGCGTCTTGCTTCTGTAGCGACTCCCTCCTCTCCGACCACTCCTGTCTCTTCACAACTATCTTGGACTTCAGTTTGTCCTTGTCGAGCTCCTCTACTGACTCCTGCCAGCCCATCTTGCGGCAGGTTGGCCTCTTTAAGCAGCCCTGCTCAACAGGCCGTACACGGCTGATTGCTTGTGGCTCGCAGGCAGTTTCTTCCACACTCTGCAGGATGGTGTAATCCCGCTCCCCAGGCCTCAGCTCCTCATCCTGCACCTCTTCTTGGGTCACTTCCAGGCTGTGTTTTCTGGGACACAGGTGCTTCTTGTCTCCTGTGTAAGAGGGGGACAGCTTCTCCTCAGACTGGACTCGTTTTAGCAGGGGTGACCGAGGAGGCTCAGCACTTTTGGGGCGTACAATGTGGCGCACAATCGTTGGTGGGGAATGTATTTTGGCGGGGAAGGCTTGATTCGTCTTGGAAATGGCAACAGAATGTCCACTGAGAAGGGGAGAGGGTGAGCGCTGAGGTGATGTCGGCTGGGGGGTGGGTGAAGGTGTGCGAGCCAAAGGAGAAAGAGGAATGCTACCAGCAGACTTGCGGCGCCCCTGACGGAGCCGCTGACCCGGCAGTTTGGGGCCAAGGCCGTGGAGCGTGCTGGGACGAATGTGGCCAGAGCCTGCAGGGGAGTTTGGAGCGCTGGAGCTGGGAGAGCTGCTCTGGGAGGAGTTGCCACCTGGAGGGTTAAAAGGATAAAAACAGAGGACAGCAGTAATTAAGTATAGTATATGGAAAAATAACAATATTCATGCTCATCACAATAAGCTAAGATCTCCACCTGACTGGGTGAAATCTGGTGTGGGGCGGAGGGCAGCGGTAGGGGAGCGAGGGGAGATACTGTGGGTGGGGGAGCCGGGGAGACTCTCACCAGATGACAGAGAGTGGTTGAGAGAAGAGAAACTGCGGCTTGTGTGCAGGAGAGGAGAGGGCTGCATGGCAAAACGCCTGAACAGGGAGCGACGCCTGGAACAAAAAGAAAAAAGAAATTAGTTCACTTTGAAAAACTGAAAATTCCCTTTTTTATAACACCTTCATCAAAGAATAAACCCACAACTTATAACAGTTACTAAAAAGGACTTTAGGTAGAGCTAATAAGTAGTATAATGTGTACTTTTATTATTCAATACTGAAAATCGATAAAGTTGTGCTTATATATATTATTATAATTATTATATATTATGTATTTTCTAATTTTGTAGAGCATGGACTTTGCATTTCCAGGTTCTTTTAAGTTCTTTTTTAGAAGTAAAACAACCTGTTAGGGTCCTACAGGCTAATCACACACACCAAGATTCCTTCAGTGTTGTCCATCTGCCCCCTAGAGGCCAACAGGAAAGAAATATCTAGACACTGAGATCACATAATTTGCTCACCTCTTTAAAACAATTAGTTTTTCTACAATGTACCAGTGCTTACAGAAGTCTGAGCACGGCAACATTTTCCTCATGAATTTGAGATATGAGTTAATTTAGCCAAGCTTCAGACTATCATGTTCAGGACATTTACACATCAACACTGTGTGTATATATTTTGAAACCACACATCTATTGTACAGAGAATCAGAATCTGTGAGTTCATGATTTCTGTACCTTTCTGGTGTTTTCTCCTTCTTGGGTTTCTTGGCACATCTGACCATCTTGCTTCTGTAGCTGTTCCTCCGGGCTGGACCCGTTTTTATTGACGTGTTCTCGAAGGGGGTTGTGGAGATGGCCACTTTACTACCACTCTGAAAAGGAAGGGCACAGCCGTGAATCAACAGGACCCTTCATATCCAAAGTAATGAAACCACATTACTGTGCTTTATATGCGTTGTTAAAAGATCAAAATTGAGATCAAACTACTCAACTGTTAATTTGTGATATCAGTCAGAATAGGCATTACATTGTGTATAGTAAATATGCAATCCCAAATGTCAATCTATTAATATTAAGTATTGTATCGCCTGAAGTTCAAAGATGGTTTTTGAGACTAACAACTCCAGTTAATTCTGGACTTTGTTACTGACCTTGTTCCCTTTCTAAAGAGCTACTGATCACTTGGTTGTAACATTTTAAATGAAAATCTACACTCAGTAATTTTACCACATAAACTTCAGCATCTATTATTCTCATCAAACTCAGCCAGTATTGTGACAGTGTATGAGCAACTGGTCCTTACATTAATAGGTTGGATAATTCAACTGTTCCCTAATGTAATTCTGAATTACATTATCAATTTCATCATCCACGCACCATGAAGAATATCATTATTACCTGAGGTGTAATGTATTAGTTGAAATTCATGGCCTTAGGCAGAAGGAGATGAGTTACACAGCTCTAGGTTCATGCACGTGCAGTTCAACACTTTTATGTCATTATTCAGAAAGTTTTACAGTTAATAACTTTTTCTGGTATTTGTGTTTCAAGGAATTGAAAACTGCAAGTCAGCACTGTCTGAGAAAATTAACAAAATCAGTCTTTGTGCAGTCATCGTCTCCGTCTGTCTCAAGAGCTTAACAACGAGGACATGGTGGTAACACTGGAAGAAGGTTCATCTTCTTCCAGGATGGTGAGGAGGAAGGCTGCTGAATTCAAATGTGGCAGAGAGAACCTGGAAGATGGTCCCTATCCTGGAGAGTTGGTCACATCACTGCTCCATTAACGCTGGACTAAAATTCACTCCTTCTATCTCAGGCCATGAACTTATTGTATTATTTATAATAGACTAACTGCAGGTTAAAGATAAAGACATGTTCTCATTTACCTTGAGCAGGAGCTCCACCACTTCAGTGTGGACCAGACCGTGGACTGGTTCTCCGTTGACATGAGTAATGAGGTCTCCAGCTTTAAGTCCTGCTTTATGTGCAGGTCCAGCGTCCTCGACATTCTGATCGACAGAGACAAGAGACATTTATTATGATCGGTGTGTCCCTGTAGTTCTGTTTAGAACATGGAAAACAAGTTATAAATGTAACTTTCGGCTCTGATCTGGTTCATATTCCCGCTGACTTATTCCAAACAAATCAAGATAAGGAAACATCAAACCATATAGACTTACAAGTGATTCACAGAGTTCTGTTGACTGACAAATATAAATTTGGTGTCTCACAGCCTTTTATTGAATGTAATGTGTTTCTTAATCCTCTCTGGTGGTAAAAGGATTATTAATTGAGACTGAAACTGGACATCATATATCATACACTGTGACCTGGTACTTACAGTTTACTAGACTATTAACGGTACAGGTTAAAGTGGGCCTTACCCAGACCATGTGATAGACAGTGTAGATGTCACTGTCACAGGCATACACCCGGATTGCCCTCAGCGTGAAGCCAAACTTCTTCCCAGAGCTGTGGATGATGATGGGCTGCCGTGGGTTTGTGGTACAGAGGGAGGAGTCTCGGCTGGGAGAGGAGTCTCGTGAGGACAGGTCTGATGAGAGGGAGTAAGGGGACAGGGGGCTGGCCAGCGGAGACACCCCGAAGATATCTGGAAGAATAAGAGATGATCAGCGCCTGAGCAGGTTCTTTTATTTAATCAATGCCCTCGAGTCAGCAGTGAGGTGTTGCTATAAAGCTCATGAGCCGGGTTCATTCTACTCCTGCTGTGGGTGACACTAATGGGATTTTCTCTCTCCCAGCGAGGCCTCTTGCTCCTACCCTGCCTGTTTACTCCCCTTGTCAGCAGCTTGCACTCTGCAAATAGCTCACAGCCACTCTGTAAAATGGAACTCACAGCAGGATTCATGTTGGGCCAATTTCACACAGATCTGTGGTCTGCCTTCATCTCTTTCATCCTGTTGCTCTTATTGTAATTCTCTAATCTTTATTACTTTGACAGTTTAGCTTCAATAAATGGGAGAACATTTTTCAGTCAACGTATGCGTATCTGTCTGTATGTCCACGCACGCTCTTCCACTTACCTCCAGGGATCATCAGAGAGAGGGTCCCAGTTGACACAGACTTCGGGACTTTAGCCACAGCTCTGGCCTTTTCTGCAGCACTCTCAGGCCGCAGGGAGCTGCTCTGAGCACCCTGGTCTGCGGCGGTATGACTGGAACAGTCAGGGCTCATCATCTCTTCACCTCTGGGTGTCAGCTGGTCCAGATGTTCTGAGAAGCTACCTAATTATTACAGACAAACAAAACTATACTCAACTTTTTTTTTCTTTGTCTATCATTAATCAGTGATCAATTATAGCACCAGGGAGGTTTTGTTTACATCTCTGCTTTGTTTGTTGTTGGTTTGTTTGTTTGTTTGAAGATTAAACAAGAAGTACTGGACGGATTACCATGACACTTGGTGGAAGGATGCAGATTGGGTCACAGAAGATTAAATAAAAGTTCGGATGCAGATTAGGGGAATTTGAAAAAAAAAAACTTTCTTTAACGATTTTTCAAGAATTAATGGATCCTGATGAAACAAAAATAATCAGACAGGAAACTGATATTTAGGTGTGTGGATTTTTGTCAGCTTGGTTGGATTTGAGACGACTGTTGGGCCTTGGCGGAGGTACGTGCTGTGCTGAGTGACATGCTAGTTCTTAAAGCAATATTTTGAGATTTTGGTAATACACTGCTCTCTTGCGATTGATTAGAAGACCACTTTCATATCTGACTGATATATATAAAGCTACAGTTGTTTCAGCTTAGCACAAGACTGGAGATAGCCTGGATCTGGAGGTAAACTAAGCTAATCAGCTATTGGCCCTAGCTTCAATTTGACCCTGCAAACAAGGACCTCTTCTTCCAAGTGTCAGAGAGAAAGCAAGAAAAGCATATTTAAAAAAATCTAATATATCAATACTAGTCCGCAGTTGTAACAGAATAAGCCCATTCAGTCATCCTCAACAAATAATTATCATCATAATCAGTTTGTTGTTGCCAAGCCGACTCTACAGTACAATAGAAAACAGATACCTAGTGCTTTGTTTTCCCAGGCACCTTACAACTTATTGATTTTTCATATGAAACTATGCACATGTACAAATTCCCAGAGAAATATATTGCGGATTTCCAAACATTGTCATTTCGTACCAGAGAGCGTGGCTCCACTGTGGGTGCTGCCTGGGGTTGTAACATCAGGCTCATCTTGTGGCAGCTCTCCGATGGAGAAGGAGGTCTTGCTGGGGTCACCAATGCCTGAGGTCTCATCTCCTTCGCTCTCAGCGGAGATGGCAAACTTTGGCAGCAAGGTGGAGCGGGGGCCCTGATTCATATTGTCTGTGTCTGTCGAGTGGGACAACGAGGGCCTGAACAAAAGAGAGACAGGATTCTCATGAGATGAAAATATCCTCATACTTTGTAAGAATGAAAATTTGTTAACTTAAACAATCTCTTAACTGTTTAATAACTTTACATAATTCCTGCTTGATTGAAGGTAGTTATACTTTTTGATATTAGTGGACCTCTAAGCATTTTAATGTGGTTTAGGGAAGAAAAGGTTATTTGTTAATATTTAATGATCTCTGCTGCAGAAAGATTGTGTTGTTTGACGATACTTTCCAGCTGTGAACCGTCAACAACAAGGCCCTGTACGCACCTGGTATTAACATGTGGTTTTTGTGATCTGATCACAAGTGGAGAGATCTAAGTACAGGTGTGAACGCACTCAGATCGGATAGCGATCCAATCACACCAGACCACATTCTCTCCACATTATTCATGACAACAGAACTCAGATGTATCTGCTGGGGCTTGGCCACTTCACAGAACTACCTACCTGTATATAACCTAATTAAAATTTGCTCCACCTTCCCTGCTTACAACAGTAAAATTGTACTCCTGCAGTGATGCATTGTTATGACCTCAACTGCACACTGTATGTTGTTTATGGATTCTAACATGAATCTTGATGGAGGTGAACATACATTTCAGCAAAGTCTGGCGTCCAGCTGGGAGAGTCCACAGTCAGTGGGCTCTCACTCTTCTTCTCCTCCGTCTCTCCTTTTTCCTCCAGGTGCCCACGAGACAAATCCAGGCTGCTGTAAACCTGACAACCGCACAGAAATAATGACTCAAGTTAGTACATGTAAGTGATAAATGCAGCACATACACATACACCTATAAGCAGATGGTTGGAAACATACTGTCCGGTTTAGAATAAGTTACGAATATGACTGGTAAATGTAGTTATCCTGTATGCATAATGAAATAGTAATCATGACCGGGGCTGTTAACATTTGCATTTGAGGGGTGACCAGAAACACTGCACTGTCTGTGTAAATGGAGACTTTATCATGTCCTACAGACATGAAGTTCAGGTGCAGCTGAGGAGAAGGTTCACTTCCTCTGAGATGCTGCTTTTTGAGACACGCTCTAATGCTTTGTTTTGATGTGAGAGGGGAGCATACTGCAATGCAGCACAAAGACTCCAGGCTTGTATGACTGTATTGTGCATTGTGTTCCACATCAGAGAGGGGGAAAGAAAAAAAAAAATCTGATTTGCGAGTGGAAAATATATGCAAAGCCGAAATCTACGCTTAATACTGTAGGGGTAAAGGGGAAGCTGGGAGACATGAATTTGCATACGAAATACCAATTGCTCATGTTTTCTCACCCACGAGAAAAGGGTCAAGGCAGATGAGGGCAATGACTCATTTACATCACTAACGTCTTTGGCAGTAATGATGATGCAAACGTGTTAATGTCAGACTAGACACACCTTCGAGAATCTGTGAGAGCAGGAGGAGAACTGTCGCAGCTCCACATTGAAGTCTTCATCGTTTGTATCCTCTTCCTCTGTCTCCAGATGATGGTATCTCTCAGAGCGAGCTGGGAATGATGGGAAGTTTAGATTTCATATCTTTTTTCATGCACTCAGTTATTACAGGTTATTTTAAGTGCCAGGAGGTGATTCATGCAGAGAAAAATAGAATTTAAGGACGTTGAACTTCAGGCTTTTTTACTCAATTTTCACCACCTTTCTTTTCAGGCTTTTAGTAAAGTCACTGCGTGTCTTAGACAGGCATGATATGAATTGTATTTATTTGTTGGGTGAATCAAAAATAACTTGACAAATTGACAAAACCTTGCCTGAAAGGATTCTGAGAAAATGTGTTTGTTCTTTCTCTTTTCTGATTTGTGAGATAACTCACTGTCAAAATAGCTGGTGTCATCTTCAGACTCCAGCTGAGGGATGAACTCAGCCTTCTGCCTCAGCAGCCCGTTCCAGTCCAGGTTGTAGAAAAAATGATGCTGCTTTACTTCAGCAGCTCCACCTGCAGAAGTTAAAAATACAATTTATTACTAGTTTTAATGTAATTTTCAGGACATATTTTGCTTGTGAGGAAAGAAAACACACACAACACTGGGCACTGACATTGAACTCTGTCAGTTGGACACAGGAGGTGAAGAAATGCTTATGCTATGTTTTCCTTTTCCCTCGTGGCTGCAGGCCAAAACCGATGTCATGACCATAAATTATGCAGTACAATTTCCTGCCTCTGACCTTTGGTGGAATAGCGGGGGCCTTTGTGAATGGCAGCCAGGCGAGGGGGGATGTAGATGAACACGGAGGTCCAGCTGTCTGCATGGTGCACAGGCTACATGCATCCCTCTGATTAAAAGCTTTTGTCCCGGGTCATGGCCACTTTTATAGTCTGCAGATTTACACTTTGCCTGTTCATGCATGGAGCTAGATTCATGGACTGGCAAGGTAATAATTGCAATTGATCAAAAGGAGGAGGTCAGGAGACCACAGGATAAACCGCTCTGCTGCTGGATGACCTCAATTTCTTCCCCGGTGACTTGGAATAATGAGCGGTGCTGAGGTGGCGCTAACGGTCACATGAGAATTTATGGTGGCCTGTCGAGTCCTAGCCGAGTTACTGGCTGTGCCACATGTCCTTTGCGTTTTTTATTTTTACCTGCGCCCATCCGATCCAGAGGGTTCTGTCTGAGCAGCAGGGTGATGAGCTCCTGAGCGTCCAGAGGTGGAGAATCCTCTCCTTCAGGCCAGTTAATCTCATCTGGAAAGACACGGCACATGCAACCAGCTTGAATCAGAAATGCTGCACATACATTACAAGCAGCGCATGAAGCTCAGTTTCTAATATAATTGTATGATTTGGTTTTGGAGCTGGAAATTGTAAATATGCCTTTGCTCATTAAAATAGAATGGCACTCAGTAGAGCTCATACATCTGCCACGAGCCAACAGTCCCCTTAAATCTACTTGTTTTTGTTATTTATTTGTTTTTATTTTCATGAAGACAAAAAATGGGGAAGCATAACCATAACTTTGCCCACACATTGAATAATAGGAAAATATTTGCTCCTCTTTATCTGATACTCAGGTACATATGAAAGCGAGGTTACATGGAACATACAAATGTACATTTACAGTAAATAGTATTGCGGCACACAAATTAAGTGCAACTGTTCTAAATGCTGTCTGTGCATAAATTATCACTCGGGATTGGGAAATCTTTCAAACAATTAAATTATGATAAGAAGCATAAATGTATGTAAGATGACAACAATTGAGAATGGCTTTTCTCATTCTACAAATTAAATTTTATGTTTTAGTTTTGTACATTTTCCTGATGATGACGACTGCAACACTCACTTCAAAACAGCTTCACCAGCAGAGTCAAATCAAAGCTGGTAGGCTGTAAGCATAATGCTGAGTGGGATGATTTACATGTGCTCAAGCTATTAGGGAAACGCCACATAGTTAAGCAATGAGAAGGGGAGCAGAGCCCGCCTGTGCCATGCTGATTGTCAGCTCTGTGCACCGTTTGTCCCCCATTTTAATCAAATTTGGGAGGGGAGCTATGAATATGTATGTGAGGCCCGAGGCCACGGTGGCATGCATTCAGTGTGTGCAGGCCCCTTTAATTAACAGTCACTCTCAGAGGCTTGGTACAGTTTGATTGAGGGAATACCAAATCAGTCATGGCATGCCATTCATTTCCATGGCACAGACAGAGGCCGTTATAAAACAATTCATCTGAGCCGCACCGCTGACAAGACAAAAGCTCCTATTTTCAAGATAAAGATTTTCTCCACACCGCTGTCACCATGGGACAACAAGAGAACAAAGTAACATCATCATAATATAAAAACTTGTGGTCTAAAGTCAAGCTAAATCATTTACTGCCATCTGTTTTCTAGTGGCCCACAGGGAAATTTCAGTCTTTGATGAATTGAGAAATATACAGCAACTAATTCAATGTGGTCAAATGTTTAATTCATACCTACGTGAGGTTTGGGAATTTCTCCTGATGGGCTCAACAGAATATCTGTGCCAGATGCTGTGATACTTTGCCTAAATCAGCTCTTGCAGCAGAAAATATCCCGTTAAAGTCTGTATTATATAACGTAACTAACATAAATAAAATAGTTTATTTTCATCTTTAAATATAAACATCACAGAAGATGAAGAATTAGGCATCGCCTAATTTACTGGCAGAAATTAGCAAGGAAATCCGTTTGCTTCAAAGGCTTGATGATGACACTGGCCTGGGATCACACATCTATTAGTAAGGCTTGAGCAGCGGCCGAATATATTAAGAAATATCACAGAAAAGAAGAAGAGGGAGAGATAACACTGACCACTGATGACCTGTCCGAACAGCTCCTCCGGCGTGTCTCCAAAAAAAGGCACACAACCCACGAGGAACTCGTAGAGGATGATTCCCATCGCCCACCAGTCCACTGGCTTCCCATAACCTTGTCTCAGGATCACCTCAGGAGCAATATATTCAGGTGTTCCACACACCTGTAGAGAATAACAGTGCAAAGACGTATTATGAACATGATGAGGTTTGTAAATGATCACACTGTCCATCTCTGCAGTTAAATAGGATGTACCTGCTTGTCGGAGAACTCTCTGGCATCTTTCTCTATATGTCCCTCATACAGGTTAGTGGTCATGTTCATCAGCCCAACTTTAGACAACCCAAAATCTGTGAGCTTGATGTGGCCCATCGAGGTAACCAGCAAGCTGTGACGAAGAGAGACAAGAGGAAGAGGAGGAAAGGAAATATGTTAAAATGTCACAATAAAATGTTTAAATCAGACTCCATGTCATAACCAGCAATTATCAGTTGTCTTGCTGGATGATTTCAAGATACTTTTCAGATATTTTTAGCATTTCGCCTTTATTGAAATGTGGAGAGAGAATGGCGAAGACAAGCAGTAAAGGGCCGATTAGGGCCGGAACCTGTTTCCACTGGAAGAATCAAGCTTCCATGCAGCAGTTTAAGCAAATGGACCAAGTTTATAAGTTTAACAATTAACTTAAGACTTTGAGTCTATGGCAGAAGTTCAGCTTTGAGATGCTTCACTTAGGCACAGCGCTTGTCAAGAAGAAATTTATGATGAAACTCATTGAAAAGTTATGAGTTTATCAAAGTTATTAGACTTAATTGAAATTGTGATTGATTTTGCCACATTTTTGGCAATTTATTCTGCAGCTGCCAAAGTATTTCATTCTTAACCTCGTGATGGCCGCAGGGAAAAGTCAGGGGACGACCTAAAACGATTTGGATTAATTCCCAACACACATTTAATGTCCGTACAAAATTTCCATGGCAATTGACAGACACACCGACTGACATTACAATCCCAGGAGCTAAACCATCAAATTAAATTTATAATAATTTTATATCTATAATTAAGTAAAAAAAAATATTTCTACTTTAAGTAAAGGTCAATACACATAACTTTGTAGACCGCTCTTTGTACTGTGGATAAACTGGATATTTAATGAACAGATGCATTCAAAGAAATCTCTCTCCACACGACCTCTGATTTACAAAATATCGGCGTCCAAACAGGACGCATGCTAGGCCAGTAGTTAGCGATAAAGTCGACATCAAATATCCATCAATAAATACCAGAGAAGAACATTGTGAGCATGCTCAGTGAGCTTAGGGCCAAGTAATGTTGGGACGAAGCAGAATTACATTACTGAGTTAATGTCAGTAATGTGGCGCAGCGAAGCCTAATTTAGCTGCTAACCTGTAATTACACCTAGCAGCGCTAACCAATCAGAGAGAAACTGGTAAATTCAACGACATTGTCTGACACGTGCTCACTACACATAAGAACAATGGGCATGTGCGTGATGTCATCTTTTCCAAAATTCCTTTAACTTTGTAAAAATCTCAAACTTAAAAAGTGTGTGGACGGGGGAAGACGCTGCAGCCTCCTCCCCAGAGTGACAGCTGTGCAACAAATACTTTTCCCACAAGATCCTTTCAGAGTAAAGATGCAGTCATGTTGTTAAAGACTAAGAATATAAACATTTCTATTTTCATGGTAGTGTTAAAAATCCGTGAATTCTCACTTGTCTGGTTTTAGGTCCCGGTGGACAATGCCATAGTTGTGCAGATACTCCAGAGCCAGCACCGTCTCTGCAAAGTACATCCTGGCCATGTCCACAGGCAGAGGACCCATGTTCTTCAAAAGGGTGGCACAGTCTCCCCCTGTAAAGATCAATGGAGTGAAGTTACAGATGTCCTGGAGAATAGAGTATATTGCTTTCAGCAGCAGCAGCAGCACTGTGCACTGAAAAACATAGATGCTGACCTTCCACATATTCCATAACCATGCACAGGTGCCGGCGAGTCTCAAAGGAGCAGTACATGGACACTACAAACGGGTTCTCAGCAAAGGTGAGGATGTCTCTTTCCACAAAGGCCTGTTGTATCTGGTTCCTCAAAATCAGGTTCTGCTTGTTGATCTTTTTCATGGCAAAGCGCTGCTTAGATTCCTTGTGCCGAACCAGATAAACAGCTCTGAGAAAAGAACAGTTTACAAGTCAGTAGGGGAAAGAACCGATTAAGCTGTTTTGTTTGGCAGTGTCAGTGTCATATAGTGGAAACAGGGGGAAAAGAAACATAAAAGGGGGATGAATAAAAAAAGAAAAAGCTAAAGATAACAAAATTCTGAAGGGATTGTTTGTTTGTGTAAATAACATTTCATGACGCTTAGATAATCTTTTATAGAATAAAATGTCTTTACCCATAGGCACCATTGCTGATGAGTTTTGTCATCTCAAAGTCCAATTCACAGGGTTTTCTCCGTGACCGTAAGGCTGTGCTCAGGCTCTGACCCTGAGGGCAGCAAGAGACACACACATTAAAACAGATCAAAAAGATAAAATCTGTTTTTCACTGTTACGCCTGTAGATAAGACGGAGGAGATCAATACCACAATCAATTTCTGAGTACTCACAGAGTCGTCTGTTTCTGGGGTTTCTGCAATCCCACTGTCACAGCTGGTCAGCTGAGCAATTTCTATGGAGAAAACATAACTCATCACAGATGCAGTTTATAAATAAATCTCTCAAATGTTATTTTTACAGCATGTATTGTAAAAGTGAAATTCAAAATGTTTTGCAGAGGAAAGAGAAGCTGATAATAACAGAGTAAATATGTAAACTTGAAAGCAAACCGAATAGACTACTGCGCATGAGGAATACAAATTATGAGAATATGGTCACACAAATAATAGATTCAAAACAATTTACCAAATGAAAGACAATTGCAAATAAAACAAATAAGAGGAGAAAAACATTTTAAAACATGAATAAAATAAATGACTATGAGCATGTTGTCCAGTACAGTGTGAATCAGGGGGCAATTTTCTGTCCGAATCTGAGAAAACGAACCGATCCAGACCTACACCTGATAAGTATTCTGTTTTTTGTGTTTGATATTTTCCGCAATTACAGGCAACGCGACCAAACCTGACCACAACCTGGACGTCGTTTCAAAGCGTTTGTCTGAACCAGGTTCAACTCAACGGGACCCATCACCACATGGGTTTCTAACACTCTTTTGTGCAGCACAGACAAAATAAACTAAATGCTGAGGAATCAGGAAGTATAAACACAGCAAACTTTAGCCTTTATTCACCTATTAAGCCTGGGGTGCTGACTCCAATGTAATCGGAATTGAGAATAAATGAGGTGGAAATCAGATGTGGCGTCTAAAATCACCACTCCAGAACAAGTGCTCATTATAAACCACCTTGCATCTTTCGAGTTTTTTCTCCCCTCTGTGTGTTTGTGTGCAACCATGCCAAAGTCCATGTGTGTAATTTCACAGGGGGCTGTGTGTCCTGTCCCCTGAGAGCCTGTAAACACATTTCCACTGCTATTTAACATCTGTCCTTCCTTGTAGGTTTGCTTCAGGCACACAAGGCATCGGGCAAACGGAACACAGGAGACACTCGGGGGAAATGAATGGAGACGCTGGCTGATGAGCCAGCCTGTGTGGATCTGTATAAGGTCTGTGGGGAGGCCATTCCTTTCTAATTAGTCGTAATGAATGTTGTTGGTTACTGAATCTGGTGAGACAGAGGGCCATTAAAAAGACAGTCTGTTCTATACAGGACATTAGCCAAGAATATCTTTTGTCTTTTAGTTCCCTCAGCTGAATTCCTTCATTTCTAAACAGCTTAATCTAAACAGTATTCGATTTGATCATATTTAATAAATGGTTGACAAGTTATTGTTGATGGAAGAAACAGAAATACTTCAGTGGATATATAAGAGCACTGTCGTTAATTCTCCTGTACCTTCCAGTGGATCTCGTGTGAGTCCCAGCTGACTGATGATGTAACGCGGGATGTCTGTTTTGATGCCCTGGCCCTCTTTAGCGTGCCCCTCTGCAGCCTCCAAAAGGTGGTAAAATTCCTCTGGATCAAACTCCTGAAGACACAACAGCAGCAGCAGCACACTTTAGTATATTCTGCTATGAACATGCGTAGTTCAAGTAGAAAATGCAACATTTAATGGAGCTAAGCAACAAATATGTCCTACATTTACTCTCAATTATCTCAGTTTTTGGTTGTTATCATCTCCGGAGGGAAAAATCTGCTAAATGCTCTATTTGTCTGTCTGTCTTTTACTCCTGAGCAGGTAGTGCACAGTGAGGGCAATAAAGTAAAACTCAGTATTAAACTCTATAAAATTTAGAAAAGCTGCAGGTGGTGACCAAACTCTTTTACATTACAATCATTTGATACCTTGTCATAAAAATGAAATCTATTGTTGCTGTATGTTCATTTAAGCAGGATGTCTACAAAATAATAATAACAATACTAACACACCTGAAAATGCATATCACGGTGACCTTTCGTGTACACTGTGCCAGTGTACACAGGAAGCAGATTGTCTCTTGAGTAGGTTGCTTAGTTACAACAAGGAGTTTATTTTCTTGGACCAACCATGAGGTAGAACATTCAGAACCAACAAGGAATCTAATGCAGGTGAGTCTATCATTGTTTCCAAATGTCTGTTTTTTTTTTTACCCCAGTTTCATTTTCAGATTTCTCCATTGATGATTTCTTTTAACACTAAAACCTTGTTGTGTGGATGTAGCCTTAATTGCTTCAAATAACAGAAAATATTAACAAAAGTTTTAAGGGCAGTTGAGTGATATGAAACGTACCAGACATTCCAGCAACCGAGCAGGTCTGGCAATGACGATGAGGATCTTCTTCGCCAGCTCTCGGATGAAGTTTACCTCCTCGCTGTCAGATCTCTCTGTGGACTACATACGACCAGAGAAGATGCAACACCTCAGTATTTTACATGTTATGGTGGACTGGTCAAAGTAAGGTGTAGTCAAAAGGCAGCATGGTTCTCCTTAACCCTGGGTTTATGCTCATCATCTGTTTCCACTGAACAACACTAAACAACCCTAGGTCATTTCCCAACAACTAAACTGAAGGTACAACCTCATTAACACCGTTTCCACAAGACTTTCTGTAGACAAGGCATGTTGATGTTTCGATTCCAAAAACATCTGCTTTCTGAAGACGTGCTCACCTCCAGAACAAGCCTCTCCAGTTTGTCAGTGAGTTCGCAGAAGTAGCTGGAGGTGATGAGTCCAAGCCGGCTCTTCTCCAGACAGTCACGGGCCAGCTCAATTATCTGGTGGTGGGCAAAGCCGAGCACGCCATCTGCCAAAGGGAGGACGCTCTCTGGAGAGTTGCTGCGGATGATATCCTGAATCCTTTCCTCCATCTGAGCTGTGGCCTGCAGTAAGAAGGGGAGGTGTAAGTTTGATAAAGCATTAGATAATGAACTTACTATAATATACTGTATTATTATATATAAATTATTTTGAACCTTTACCTTAGGAAACCGCTCCTTGTAGACGTGATTCATCATAATAATCTCATGGTCGTAACATGATGGAGATCTTCCCGGGCTGAAAAATAAATTAGAACAAAATCAGTGTCTCCAGTGGTGTGTATTACCACATGAATATAATGTTACATTTGCAGAAGTGAATTAAAAACCTGAGACTGCGTGAGCGGGGTCGCATTGCTGTCGCTCTGCGGCATTCATCCCCGGAGATGCTCTCAGTGCAGAAGTGCCTGGAGAGGAAGTGCAGTTCATCGGGTGTAGGCTGGAAGGGCAGCTGGTGCAGCTTCTCCTGTGATGAACAGGATGACTGGAAATGAAACAAATATATATTCAACATGAAAAGAAAAAAGAAGGAGATGGTATTTTTACATGGATCGAAAAAAGAAAAGACAAACAAAAAGGACAGTCCTGTATTTTGGCAGTTTCCCTCAGGTAACTGCCAAATCTACATTTTGGGAAATATGGGTTGTAGTTTTCTTGCAAAGGGTTTGATGAGAAGATTGATACAAACAAAATATCTGTGCATAAAATATGAAGGTACAGCCAGGGGTGGTCATCTTAGCTTAGCATAAAGTCTGGAAGTGTGTCCCTGTCACTCGGACAGCATCGACAGTTCACCACTGCTACATTCCCCAATGTGTGACCGTGAGTGAAAGACAAGTTCCTGCATGAGAGAGAGAACTGCGTTGCAAGCCATTTGCGGGTTACATTGCAAATAGAGCTGCACACAGCTATACAATGCAGCAACTGAGCAAAACACCATGTTAGAGATCTCTGATATTATCATGAGAAATGTCAAAAGTTTGGGGTTCATTATGAAACTGTGGCAAGACAAATTTAGAATATGGCGGGTGAAACGCTGGGGAAATCAGAAGTTGTAAGATTCTATCAATCTCCTCATCTAACCCTGCTAACTCCAATGTCTGCATCACATTAACAGTGTATTTAAGAAACCGTTGTACTGAATGACTCAACTATGAGCCTGACTCACCAGTAATGCTTCTTATAGAACTTGACTCATGGGAGATGTGAGAGATATTTTACCAGAGCAACAACAACATGTTTCCTTCGATAGACGGGCTGAATGGCAGGAAATGTATTTTTTGTCCAGACACCAGACAAAACAAAGACGCAATCTGTAATTCCAGTACATGTGTTGTCAGTGTGTGCACAAGTGTATATGCAGGCTGTGTCTGCTTCCTAAACTGAATATGCTGATTTATTTGAATACAATTGTTTTCTTTCGAAGTTGTAGAGCGAGAGAGAGAGAGAGATGCAGAGACAGAGGAAGTCGACACAATAAGAGACAGAGACGGGGGGGTTGTGGGTGTTTGTGTTTGTTCGTGTGCCTGCTTGTAAGCCATGTTTTCTGTACAGCAAATCTTTTGGCCCTCTTACAGAGTGTTTGTACACAAAGACTCTCCATATGCATCCTCAGAGAAGACTAATCACTAGAGTGAGCCAGTCTCGTGTGAACAGAGCAAACATGAGAAAAGCTGAGTTGCACATTCAAGTCTTTTTATCTTCACTCTTTCTTTAGTTCTTCATAGAAACTATAAAGGAACCCGGAGAGCAACCACAAGGGTGATTGGCCACTTTATCAACATATTGCATATTCTGTATATGTACTGATATCTGATACATCTGGATCATTATCTGGATCTGCACCAAATTGTATCTGTTAATAGATATTAACATATGCCTGATTTTCTTATAAAGATCTCTTCTAGAGAAATTCAGAATAATTTTGAAAATATCAATGTTAAAAAAGATGTTAATACAAATTTGGATCTGATCTGGATCCTCACCAAATTCAACAGGTTCTTTCCTGACCACATCCTTACCGAGTTTTGTTGTAATCTGTCTAGTTTTGTGTAATGACACTAACCAACAGACAAACAAAAAAACTACTTTCACTGTGGTTTCAGCTGCAGTGCAGCAATTATAACTTAATGAGATGGCAAAACAACAACTGAGAAATCTTGGATATTTCCGTATTAGTATGCTCGGTCTTTGCACGACAGTGTGTGTGAACAGCAGCACATCTTTTTTCTACATAAACAATCAAGGTGAACGCCCCACATCAATACTAGACAGGTGTTGATTCGTCTAAATGACGGCTGGTGAAAAGACCTCTCTGAAAGTCTTTGGGAACATCATACCAGGACTAGAAGTTGTATTATTGAGTAATATATATGACAGCTAAATAAAGACCTGTAGTTTAATTAAAATTAAATAATCAAAACATTGGTCAGAATAAATCCTCAAATCATTAAACCCATCTTTTAACTACTGGATCTTACAGATATGTTGGACCTTCTTTATTGTCTGATCAGTTGCGTCAGACTGGATGGAAGTACGATACTTACAGAGACAGTGGAGCTGGGCGTGTTGGTTCCATATCCAGAGGATGGGAGGGAGGCCAAAGACCAGCGGCGACCATCAGTCCTGTCACACAACAGCACAGAAAAACAGCAAACTGTCACTTCCTAATCCAACACTGAATTGATAAACAAACAATGGATCAAAACACACAATAAATTGTCTTTAGGAACTGTAAATATGTCACATTTCCATGTTTGTAGGTAAAACATTTGACATAATTTCAACAGTCCTAATGATCAGATGGTTAAAGATGAACAATGCTCTGTCTCTGCTATTGTTCTGAATAAAGTCTTAACACTATACTGCACAGAAAAGCAGAAGATAGAGAAACAAATCAAGCGACTGAAGGTTAAACTGAAACTTAATGCAAAAATGACGTAAAACTAAATTTCAGAGTTCAGATGTAACAACTAATGAAGAATGGAGTATGAACTCTAACATGTACTTCACAAATGTGGGGAAATGAAAATACAAAAGCAAACTTAACCCTAATATGAAGTTACCTGTCTGCTCTGTGGCAATGACTGTGGGTTGTAATAAAAATACACAATAACATTATGGTGAGAAATGTTATGTATAAATCAACAGTTTTCGAAAACATAAACAGACTCACGAAGCTGAATATTTAAACTTAGAGAAAAAAGTGTCTGAAACATTATTAACGTCTTTATTGGCCGATTTGTGTAGCAGTAAATCAGAGACTGTAAATAAAGATGGACGACTCTTCCTCCAACTGTCCAGAAATGAAGCCAAAATATCCTGGATACAAACACTGCCATCTTGTACCAAGGACATTATTTGGAGCCAGAGTCTGTGCAGGTGCAGTAAGACGATGGAGCTGCAGTGGCGAGGTCCTGCTGATAGCGTCAGTCTCTGCTGTCAATCATGATGTTTTACCCCATTTTTAAATCATAAAATAACTAACTAAGACCAAACTTATTAGAAAAATTAGCACTTGGACACATTATTATTTAAGAAAAATGTATTTGACGTGTACTTTGACTTTTAAGTTTGGTCCATGTCCCATCCACTAACATGGTGGAGGCAGGATTTATGACCTACACTGCAGCCAACCACCAGGTGGTGATCGAGAATGCTTGGCTTCACTTTTGGGGAGCAGTCATGTCGTCCACCTTTATATACAGTCTGTGCTGTAAACTGAGTAATCGTCGTGTGTGTGTGTGTTACCTTCGTGCAAAGGAAAAATGAGCAGAGGCACTCGGGGAGAAATTTCTAGGACTGTCTTGTGGGCTTGTTCCTGCAGGAAAAAAGAGGAAGAAGAGATAAAATAAATTAAAAAAGGAAAACAAATTTTATGCAAAAAAGTCAACACTGGATTCCAAATCAATTGCAGCAAAAACATACAGACTGACAGCAAACCGCTCATGGTACAGTCAATTTTTTAAAGGTTACTGATGTCTGGACATTTTACTTGATATTCCATGAAAGATAAAAACTCTGTAATATCATTTTATTATTGCAGTTCAGGTGATGAAAGAGCTATTCAGCTCAAGTGACATTATAAATATGTGTAGGAAGTACTTTATACAACTATTTTAAATTATAAATAATAAAACTTTATTTGTATAGTACCTTACATCCAAAAAATGCAGCTCAAAGTGCTTTAGATACAATATAGATACAAATGTCCATCACTATGCGTAATTTACAAATGTAATTAATTGTTTGGTCTGCGTTTTTTTGCTATATTTTTTTTAAGCTATGGGTGACCCCATCAAAATGCTCGTTTTGCAAATGAAAAAGCCCAGAAGCCAAAGATGTTCCGTTTACTGTCACAGTGGAGCAAGAAAACCAACACCAAGACAATTGACTTCCTATTTATAGTAATAATAAAATCTTACCACAACAAACTTAATTTGAACTAGTACAGTGCCTGTTTTAAGCTTACCTGTTTGCTTGTCCTATGTTAATGCTCCGGAGCTACTTCAGAATTATTCCTTGTCATTAGTGAGTCTTCCTCAAATATACTGTCACTTTTTATTGTTTGTGTGCTGGATGTTGTGTGCTGAGCTTTATATAGTTTATAAATTGACAATACACATGCCAAGTGTGAAGCCGATAAAGTGAGATAAGTATTCCACATAGAGACAGTCAGACATATGTGGAATTAGTGGGTGGATGGACTAGAGGGTTATTGCATCTCACCCATACTTTAATCTGTCTCTAATCAACCTCAACATTAACCATGCTTTACATGAGAATACTAAATAGTAGTAAGTAAAGTAGGTTCAACAACAGTTGCTGTTGCTTGATGTATTACAGTAATAAATATTACAGTGAACTACTTTCACGAGTGTTTGAAACCAGGTCAGCAGCCGGGCAAACTTAATACATCCCCAGCTCATTCCAAAGTATCGTGTTCATAAACAACATCTTCCCTCATTGCACATTGTTGTGGAAATTTTGCAGCTACGCAGGCAGACTGTTTGGCTTCAAGTCAGATGTCATCTATATCCTCATATCTCTTATCCTACCTTACTGCCAGTAATTATAAAACAGTATGCAGGGACCAATTTGTTGTGCAAAACTGTGTCTGAATGTCAAACAAGTGACGCCTGATGTCAGTGTACAGCGTCGTTGAATATTCTCTTCTCGCTGATCTTAAATGATTGAACTTCTGAGAGGCAGTGATTTGCTTTGCAGGTGTGATAAACCTGGAGAGGGCTGACACAGATAACTTATCAAAACTGCCTTGATGTTGCTCTAAAAATGTGTTCGAGAAACAAGGCAGGACCTTTATGTGCAGTTCAACTTCAACTTCAGGTTTATTTAAAGTGCACATCACGCAAAGAGCCTCTGCACATTTAGAAGGTTAAAATTTAACATAAGACTCTGAAAGTTCACATACACATATAACCGCACACAGGCAGAATCCCAAACATGCAGGTAGGACTGTTAATATAATAACAGGGCTGCCAATCCATTTAAAAACTTTAAAGTCTGGAGGGTTTGAACTCAAGCCATCGCTTGTATTGGAAGCCAGAATTGCCAGGTCTGCCAAAAATGAGAATTTGTGTTTCTTTTTTTAAGTCGATTATAAAAATGTCACAGGTTTTTGGGCTTGTTTTTAAAAAATATGGTTGCTTGTTGAAGCTGTGGTTGCTTATTTGTCTTGTGAGAGTTGGCAACACTGTTGGTAGACATCAGCTCAGATTTGACATGACAAAATCTCTTGGATCTTGTTAAGGACTCTGGCAGCTGTGTTTTGGATCAAGTGAAGGCCTCTTGTTGCCGTCATGTTTAGGCCACAGAAACATGCATTGTAGCAGCCAATCCTGCATGTTATAGCAGCATCTATAAGGATTTGGGCTCTTGCACTGGACACAATGCGGGATCTTGAGTGTTTGACAGCTATAAGCTATTTTTCTCAGAAATGTAATACACACCATTGCTAGGTTCTCCTGTTGTGTTAATGTTCAATCTAGCTCTGATCAAACATAACAGCACATTTATGGAAATCCAGGTGCTTGCATGGTATTTGGCACAGAGAGAACTGCGATGTGTGAACACTGTGATGAAGAGTGTTGTGTGTGTTCTTTTACAGTCTGCATCACTGAATGTTTTTCAAACTTATTCAAACTTATTCAAACCAGTGGACGTTCGCTTCCTCTTCACACAGTGAATTCAATTTTCCTAATTTTATTAAAGAGCAGATTTTGCTGCCTGTTTAATAAATGCAACGTGCATAAGCATTGAATGACGAGATGTTGAGTTGAGACTGTTGTGTGTTTGCTAGATTCATTCATTTATTTATCAATGCAGACACTGCTGGTCCATAAAAACATATTTTTATGGTGGGAATGTGTTTAATAATAGTTAAATGTGTTGATTTCTTTTGGCCTAAAAGATGAGATAATTGTTTTACAATGATTTTAAAAGTGTTGACATCATCAGACAAATGTTTCTCGTTCTGTCCGTATGTTTTACTTTGTGCTGCTACAGCTTATATCTTGTGACATGTTCACAGTGTTATGGAAATACTACGAGGTTGATTTTGACTTATGTAAAAAAAAAAAAAAAAGACTCATGCGCTTATTCAGATGTGACATATTAAGTTAATGTGAATAAGTGCATGTCTGAAAGTAAGATAATAAAATATTTATGGTTTGAAGAGGATCACTTCCACTTACAGTATCTACATTATTTCCCCTAATAACTAAGCTGGCTTCTTTACCTACATTAGTTAGTCTTCATACTATTTTTACCTAGTTAAAAACAGAGGCTTCAGGCCACTGAACGTATTATACTGCAGGGACTTTCTGTAGGGCACCAATTAGCCTTTTTGTTTCACATCCTTAGTGTAAAAACAAACCTATGGTCCAGTATTAATCAGGCATAATTACATCCCTCACTAAGGGGGGGGGACCAAACAGTTAATTAACCACAAGCTACAATACCACCACCTCCTGTTATGATAAAGACGGGGCCTTTTCCTTTCTGGGGAACAATGATGGAGCCACTGAATCTTGTTAGTGATGAACGTCACCCATTTAATTGCACTATTATCTTGATTACAGCCAATTACACAGGATAACCTCCTCCTATGGGAGTTTGACGGCACCTTAACAGAGACTACACGTCATCTTCTCTGACTGCAAAACTTTGTCTGAGTGGAACAACATGAAATGTGGTTGTTCAAATTACATTACAGAATTACAAAGGTTTGATCTCCTAGACAACTACATGGAAGAAAAAGATCAGATCTACAGTATATAGAGACCTGCTCAATTATTGTACATGACAGGAATGTACAAGGATGTTTTTCTTACCTTTGGTACCGATATTACGTCTGAGCCACAATGTGAGGTCATCCCAAGCAGGAACACATTCGTTAGAGATGACCCTGTGCCTATCTGACTCTGAGTCCATCTTTACAGACTGAGCACTTTCGTTAGCTTGAAATACAGACTATAAACTCTGACATAGCCCCCTGCTTTCGCTGACCAATGCCAGGAAATAAAACGCCCTGTGGTAAATGAGGCCTCCCCTGCCTCTGCTCCTGTGCATTTCCTCTCTGCAGGCCACCACTTCCTCACCCAGCACAATCACTGCCTTTTTGCTCGCAACTGTACAGTTAAATTCTCACCCAAACACTACAGAGCTGACCTCGAACAGGAAGGACAATAAATATTTTATGATTACTGTTTAGTCCTTTGCTTTCTGCACCAGACAACCCAGTCTGCATCCTATGTTGTCAGTCAGTGGCTACATTGTGTATGTTTATTTCTCCATTAATAGGGTTTATCATGTGTGTATCTCTTGAACAAAGAAATATAGATAAAACACATTAGTAGACATCTGTTTGCACTGTACATATCCTTACCTGTAAGGGATGAGAGAGGTGAGTGAGGTCGTGGTAAACCTGAGGACTGACCGCTTCCTATCAGGCTTTTTCTGTTGCTCGTTCTGCAGCTGTAAAACCACAGAGGCAGATATTAGTCAAGACAATAGACAAAGAAACAACTTAGCACAAATGCATTCACTGGACCCTGGTAACGCAGGCTTAGTTTCAGGAAATCTTTTTATAACACAGAGGGATTATAGAACCAGCAAAGCCAGTGGAAGCAAAGAAAGGCCATGATCATTTCAATTTCAGAAGCACCAAAATATCTACGTTTTATTAATGATAACATTTAAATACCAGTGATTTTACTGAACTGACCCTCTCTCTGATTTGATGTGGTTTGAATTCCACTTTGAAAATTCCCATAAAAAATATTCCAAATTGTTGTTGTGACGACATGATGGAAATGTAGGTCACTCCACAACTGTGGTCCATAATAAAATATCTTAGCAGTCCAATGATTGCCATTCATGGTCCTCGGAAGATGAATCCTTCAGAATCCTTTTTGTTTGCTGGTCATGTTAATACAGGGCTGTGACTCACGAGGAGCCACTGTGATCAGTAACATGTGACTCAAAAATGAAGCCCAGTTTTTGACCTTGAGTGAAAAATGAAATATTTTCAACAAACATGCAGACAGTGTTCAATGTCCCAATTATTCATAGATTTATACTCTGAAATTAGAGAGTGTCAGTTGAAACGTATAAAGCCTGAAGAATATGAATTCACTTCAAGGTCAGAGACTCAGTGACATCCGCTTACATAACCTCCTCAGAGATCTGAACCAATTCCAACTGAATATTTAAAATGCTCTGTAGTAATTTCTGTCCTCTGCATATTATGAACAGCATAAATACAAATGTATACCATAGTTTTTACTCAGAGTTTGAATATTGAAGCCAGGAGCTGTGAGGGCATTAAAGGAAAAGCAAGAGCAAAATGCTGCATGGCGACAGGATTGAGTCCTTTACTCCAGCGACAGCGATACATGACAACACTCCATGTAGGAGAGAGTGAGAGAGAAAGTGTCAGTCACATTTTCAGCTCTCCCGCGTGTGTGCGCTGCAGCACTAATCACACACAACGATCACATGCACAAGGGCTTCTGCAATGATGCAGAAATGCATAAGCAGGCAGCCTTCATCTCTTTGTCAACACAGTGCTGCTGCAGAGACCTCAAAGCTTCAGTGTCACAGCAGCAAATACTAAAGAAGTGGTCATTTTTATTTGAGCTGACACTGATAATATAATTATTACATTTTGGATTCATCACTATCAATCATGGACTTTGGCTGATGTGAAACGTCCATGTTTGTTTTCTTTTACATGTCACAATATATTTTAGCAAGCCAGAGGTACACGTTTCACAAAGTGATAATTACAAACATTACACGGTGATAATTACACACATTACACATGAAAACACATATGAGCTCTGATAGGTGAAATATATTTGATTAGTTTTTTCAGATCATAAAAACTGCTGCATTTACAGTCACTAGTATCAGTATCACCCCTGTGTTTGGGAAACTAATCAGCTTAAAATCATCCGTGTGCCTCCAGCAAATCCTTCATCCTCACGCTCTCAAATTAATGAAAAATCACTACACCAATAGTCATATAAAATAAAATCAACATTTGACCCTGTCCTGAGGTCTTATAGCTGCTCCATTTGCAGTGCTAACAGTCCTGCTGTGTGAAAATTTCACAGACGAATACACAAATCAGTCGTGTCTGGAAAAAAATCTAATCTTAGAGTTAGTTTTAGAGCCCTGAAGATCAAGCTGTTTATTAATGCTTACTCTGCATGCATATTCGAGTGTTTGGGAGGGACAAGTGCAGATACACAGGGGGCCTGCGGTTGCTCCTGCTGGTGTTGATTATCTTTGCGGACAATTTCCCACAAATGTGATGCATCGATTTAACAATGAAACCAGACATATCAGTGGACACAGGGAGTTTGGCTCCTGCTAAATGACTGAGCAATTAGCCCCACACTAATGTGACTCCAATGACTATAGATGAGAGGATTCAAATTTCAATGGTGCTTAGAGGTACACAACAAATTTCTGGTATTTCTATATTCAACAAACAAATGATCTTCAAGCAGAGGTGATTAGTTTCTAAATTGAAGTGATGGGACCTGCTCACAATGAAATATATAACATACCTGCAGAATATATTGAGAACTTTGCATTTTGAGGCTTGTGTGGAGAAGACGAGAGCCTTTGTATCATGGTTTCACAAAAATGGTACGAGATTTGAATATTGAGGAAAACATCAGTTTGTACATGAGAGCCCAAGAGTTTTCTCTTGCGCCCATTGGAGCCCAAGAGAAAACAAACTGAGCCTGACCTGACGGACTGTTATATGGGTCAGAACCCAACCCGAGCCTGGTAGAATGTATGTAGTCTGCACTGAGTTTGTGTGACCCTGTCCCTGACAGACTCATGCAGTGTAGAAAAAAAATCAAATAAATCAGGCCAGCCAACATGACTGACCCAACCCTGAATATCATTTCCAAATTTTGGTCCAAACGCTGCACATTTTGGGTATCCACACTCAATTATACATGCCTGCAGTCTTGTTGATGGCCCTTTGTAAATGTGCTGCATTTGTATTCTAGTCTTAACGGCCACCGACCTTCAGATTAGTGGACGACCCACTCTACCTCCACAGCTGTAGCCTCCCCACTGTCACACCAAAATCTAAATTCATCTCCATAAATCAGAGGGGAAACCCGATTTGGACTTAAATCCTTGTTTACTCAAGTGGTTTTTCGGGCTAACCCCTGGGTTCAGCATCGTAGACACATGTCATGAATCATTTATCGTGGTGGGGAGGGAGTGAATAATATCTGGTACACAGGTGCTCAGTCAAAGAGGATCAGATTTAACGAGGTCTATTTATACTCTCACTGTGGATTAGGCCAAGAGAAAGACACACTGCGGCCCAATCAACCCTCCTGTTGCCTCACCCTCTCACCAGCCATCCCAGTGTTTTGTACACCCATTAGAGAGCTGAGTGCCAGTCACGGAGACAATCACATGGATCACTTTACAGAAATCTGCCCACAGGTTATGGATGGCATGCAGGTCGTCTTTGTCACAGTTGATGCTACGCTGAGCTCCGGTGGACGCACCTCTGTGGCCACAAACACGGAGTGATACTGTGATGGGATAGTGAGGCTTTAAACGGGGGATGAAGAAGCCCTGGGCGAAGATGATAGAGTGAAAGTAGGCCAGTGTTGTATGCTGTATACTGCAGATGTGTGATTCCTGGAACAGATCCATAGGAGGTTTAACAGTCTTGCTTATATGCTAAACCCTCAACCTCATCAAACCATTGTTGTATTACACATGAAATCTCCACAAGCCGACGACAGAGATTTTCTGCACTGACTAAAAATACTCTATAAAGATCTTATAATTTAAGTTATAGATACTTTAAATAAAGCATCATAGTTAAAATATTTACCAGCACTTTTACTTTTTCCATCAGACTTTACAATGACCTACATTACTTCTACTCTTTATTATTACAAAGTAATCTCAATCTGTCAAAGTCAGTGTCTTAGATTTCATTGTGATTACTTATTTTTGGGTACGGGAAGAGACAAAAATAGATAAAACCCTTTGATTCCCCGAATAACTGTGAATGTGGATAAATCTGAAATGTCTCATCCTGACCCATGTCAACGAAAAGCCACGATTCATCTTTTTTACTTCTGCCAGTTTAGTTGCTCTTTTATCAGAGCTGTCAGGTGAGCTGACAAAGCGCACTGCCAAATAAATTGCTGTTTGTTGCGGACAAACCGAAATTCAAAGTCAGACATATGACACATATGACTATTAATAGTAGTTAAAAAAACTTGCTGCTTTGGTAAGAAGCCCTGCAGATCATTTTTGTAACCAGCGACGACAGATGTTTACTTTAAGCTACTACCAGTTTCTCCATCTGAAGATGACATAGTCTCACAGAGATGCAGATTTGTCAAGTATCTTCTCAATATAGTGCATGAGGTATCTACCTTAGCACCTGATAGAAACATGCTTAAAAGTGGTAGATTGGTTCTTACATCTAGCAGTTTCTACAACATGAATTTCAATATTACAGAATATATATATATATATATATATATATATATATATATATATATATATATATATATATATATATATATATATATATATATATATATATATATATATATAGTTCACCGTATTTTCTTTTCTACTTTGAAGATACACAACTACGTCAGCACTGAATTCCATATTTTGCTTATGATAAGTGAGTAAGTTATGATATGAGAAGTGTCAAACACTGTTTACTTATATCCGAGTATTATTTACATAATAAAAATGCAAGCAAGGGATACAGGACAATACTGTTGTGACATGAAGTGAAAAACATTCTCTACATGCAAAGTATTTTAAAGGTTAAAAGCCATTATAACTGATTTCATGTCAAGGTCATTTGCAATTTTTTTTATCTGGCCTCGGTATTAAATTAAATTAATCATCTTTACATTAATTTATAACAAAAAACATGGCTGCGTTTACAGCACAAATCTCCAGTTATCAATATCTACAGAACTAAATCTGACAGTGGTTTTCAAATGAAAAACATTCAGTAATGCAAGATGTCCAAAAGCAGCCAGTATTTCATGTTAAGCTGTTCTACACCATAAAATAGGTCAGGACAGGGATTAAAAATAAATATCAGTCATATGGGCTTCACCAATTCTGTAGTCCCACCATAAACAAAATACTGGGATAAAGTGGCTTAGCTACAAACCAGTGTCTCTACACTGACGGTAAATCCCATGAAGCTATAAAGCATTTTCTAAATTCGGCAAAGAAATGTTATAAAGTCAAACGAGACACAGTAGAAACAACAACATTTTCTCAGGCAGCATTTTGAAGAAGCAATTATCAATTTCTTGGCGATGGACAGAAATTACAACAACAAGAATCAGTAACAGCAATCTAAAAGAACAATCAGTGTTTCCAATTTTCAGATGTTAATCACTGGGGGTGACATAAGAGAAAGTACCTCCTGTGTAAAGAACATGATACCACCTCAACAAAAAACATTAAATTTACCCTTTTACTCACAAAGCAAATAATACACAATAGGAGAGCAGGGAACACCCAGCTTCTTATTCACGCTGGCCTCATAAAACAGCTCAGTTTACCTACTGTAAAAAAAAAATCATCCCTGCTGCAACTCACTGGTTGATGTTAACGTTAGAATTAACTCATGTCAAATCATCTGTTTGCTGGAAAACAAACAGAATTCTGTAACAAACGCAGTATCTCTTACAAAGAGTCAGGATCTGTAACAAATCACAGTTTGTAAATAAGTCTGTGAAGCTTCAGACCATATTACAGAAGAAATATGGTATTACTTCAAAATGTTTTGTTACCTCTTTGACCGGCGCAGACGGGCTCCACTGAAGAAATGTGGCATGTTAAAGTTGGACAGTACTGTCCACAGACTAGAATCCGACATTGTTTCCAAGTCATGCCAAAGAGGGAGAAGCAAAGATGGCTTTTGGAGACCGAGTGAGGAGGAGCGATGACTTTCAGGGTTCAGGAGGATGTAACCTCCAGTGCAGTCCTGACAGGTACTCCTACAGCAGCTCTCCTTAGGTCCAAACTTCCTCTGCACAGGCACATCTGCAGCCAGCTGCGGCATAAACACACAGGCAGAGAGGACACGCTGTCCTCCTCTGTCCTCAAATAAAAAAGTAATCCAAGGAGGATCCGGAAAGGTACGCAGCGTGTGATCCAGGTCAGGTGTTGACAGCCTCCACTGTTGTGGGGATATGACACCTAATACCAGCAGATTTTTTGTTTTCTCGGCTCACTGTGACTGTGTGCTGTATCCCAAACACTCATCCTGCTGCCTTCACTCAACATGCTTCATATCATGTAACAGGCATCTACCACTTCACATCCTGTGGAGGGGGGGTTGTGAGGCAGAGGGGTACTGCATCATCAGCAGATGCTGCTGTGCATTTGCTGCTTTCACAAACTGGCACCCCTCCAAAAGTCTGGTGGGTCAGTGTATTAAGCAGGACCTATTTGAAATGGAAATGCTGTGCTTCTGCATGGATTTCTCCTGCTGCTGCATAAATTCGTCCCTCAGCTGGTCCCTGCATAGACAGTCCATTCATGTGAATGGGAGCCTCACCTTAACTACATCACCTTTGATCCTTGACTCATGTTTTCTTATTGACTATCAGCAGATAAGCAGCCACACACAAACGACTACTGAAAGACAAGTACAGATCACAAGTTTCATCCAGCTTCATAATAACCACATTTTAATTGTAAGCATTAAAAAAAGAGGTTAACTTTAATGATGTTAAATCTGACCTTTCAGAAAAGGAAAACTACCCTGGACTCGTGCGTGCACATGCACACGTAACACAGAAACTGGCCTTTCGTCAGTTCAGTGATGAATTTGATTTTCAAACCCTGCATGTATGTGTGAGTTTAGGAGTCGGCTCTAGACAGTAGCCTGTGGAGAGCAAAGTACCTCTGTATACTTTACAGTAGCTGCCAGGACTACAAAAAAAACATTCTAAACAAGATGAACCTAAATAAACCTCTCACTCAGAAACCTTAGTACCAAGACATTGATTACTTATATTCAAAGACTATTCTCCACAGGAGAGAGCAAAGTTCAGCCCTATAGACAGACTATTGGCTGAGGTGCAATGATTCAGTTCCAGAGCTGCGATAAAAGCACTGCATGTGTTTGCAGTCTGAGGAGTAGTGCATACAAAGTAGTTACTTTCATTTATCTTAGAGATAAAAACTATAAAAACTGTCAATATTGTGCAATAATGTCAGATATCTATGAACCAAGTGAACGTCCCTTTTATTTGCCAAAAGTTCAACGGATTTCAAATATGCAAGAGTTTCAAAAGGCGCTTAAACAATTAGTCAACTAACAAAATTTAGACTAAATGAAGAAAATAATTTTCATTAATCAATATCTTCAAATTATTATCTTCATTTATCACACAAGGAGTAAAACATCAGGGGTAATATGCAGCACAATTTCCTAGAGCCCAGGATGTTGTTTTTAAATGTCTGGTTTTGTCTGACCTGCAGACCAAAGATATCAAATTTACTGTCACGTAAAACAAGCAAATTCTCACATTTGAGCAGCTGGCATACCAACATTTTTGGAAATGTGTAAATTTAAAATCAGGAGTTTAAGATACATCTTCTGGCAGAGGACAAATTTAATCATAAACCAAAATAAAGATGCAAAAACATATTTAGTGTGTGAAGCCTCAGTAGTTAAAAAACAATTACCCATGATGCTTGAAAATACATCCTCAGAATTACCTGGAGGTACAAATGAAAAATGACAAGGATTTCACAATACTGACAGCACCAGCTCTGTTATATGATGGTCATAAAAATAAAATCAGGTGTCTAGTGTGACTGTTACAGTCACAGTCACTGTTACAGTCAGACTAGAGAGACACACAGAACAGGAGAGACACATGGTGGAAAGCTTCACTATGGACGTGCACAGTCAGAGCTGAGGACCATCATGATGCTGCAGATGAGTAATCACTTGCTAAGAAGGAATCCAAAAGCTGAGGAGTAGAAACCGAGATCGAAATCGACAAAAGGACCAGCACATAAAATCTGGTTCTACTTACATGTACCTCTTCTGTAATAAAGGCATTTTTTCAGTGTGACGTGTGTGACGTGTGTGACGTGTGTGTGTGTGTGTGTGTTCCCTCAGAGTGGCTCAGTCCGTCTCCCTACAGGCCAGTGTGACAGCCTTCACTCTAATTATGGCTCTGCTCTGTTTCTCTGTTCCACATAAGAAACGATGGCTCAGATGTTCAAAGTCAAACTTGCATAGAGCAGCATGAACAGGGAGGTCACCGGAAACAGCAGCTGAAAATGTGGGATACTGTCCTCTGACTCTCACTCACCAAAACTACCAGACAATTCTAGCAATCTACAGAACTGTTATTACATATTATCAGACGAGCCTCTGCCATAATGTAGTAATGAGAGAGAATCAATTTGTTATCCTTCATAAATCGTATGACAGGTCAGCATAGTTTTTGAAATAACTGTCTATTCTGATAAATGATATGAATTACAGGAGACAGTTGACCTTTTTTAAAGTTCTCATCTGGCCTATTACTTGTGCTCAGGTGAGCTGTTTTCAAAGAAGGTGTTGCACTGCACTAATGTCAGCGTTATTCAAACATTAAATAAAATACTTTTGGCAACTTGAGGACATCTGAATCACACCGTAATCGAAGCATTGACATATTATCTGCCTAAACAGTAACGCCTGTGCCACACTGGCTGCAGAACGGCCGTGGAACGGCTTGCTTTTCATTTCCACGCCTATGTTAACAGATTAGAGCTCGTACACCGGCAGCGGTTCAGCCGTGCAAGTCGCGCTGCTCTTCTAGAGATTAGAGGTCTTGCCGATTTTCACAGCAGAATAGACAGAGAAAATGATCTTTTACCATTTTAATGTTAATATATAAATGTCTCAAACATAAATGTTTGCCACACTAGCCTAACCTTTTCAAAATATTTTTTTTGTTGACTGAAACCATTCACTTGTTTTTAAAAGGCTTTGATTGTATATAAATAGTGTAGTTATACCAGAACATCAGAAAGGTTGCAGTTATATTAAAAGTTAACGTAAAGAGCTTCAGGTGATGGGTAGTAGTCTCACTCTCTTTCACACACACACACACACACACACACACACACACACACACACACACACACACACACACACACACACACACACACACACACACACACACACACACACACACACACACACACACACACACACACACACACAGTAATTTTCAAGGCAACCCTATGTAAAAACATAGCGCTGCTGGCTGGAAAATAGAAAAGTACAAAATGTACCAAGTTAAAATAAACTGAAATGCTAGGTAGAGCTCATGGAAGCTAGTGTTAAATGTCAGTAGCCATCCTGATGAGCATTTTTACTTACAACTAGTCATGAAATCTATTGATAGAACAAAATATTGATCACAGCCACTAAACACTTGTAAGCTTTTTGATCCATGTAAGCAGATTAGCACTGCAAACATGAGAACAACAACAGAATACTCTTTCAGTAATTTGCTTTCATAAAAATATACAATACCTACATTGTGTCCATTTAGGAAATTACAAAATGACAACATATGGAAAAGAACTGTTGTAGCCCACTACTGCAACCTGTCATGTGCTTAGGCTCTCCTTCTTCCCACAAGGTTTTCAGGCCGTCAGTGTTTAACGACCATCCCTACCTGCTCTCAAATGAGTTCACTGTGTGTGAGTGTGTGTGTACGTACATGCCCTTGGTAGTCACACAGTGGCTCAGCGAGTTATTTTTCCATCTTGTTCCTGCTCTGCTAGCGTTTTGGGACTTTACAGTACATAACTATTGTTCTCTGTCATAGCAGCGGTATGTTACCTGAGTGGAGTGAAATCATTCACCCTTGTAACGGAGACACGGCAAAGTTAAAATTACCTTTAAATTAAATTGATAAAGTCGCAAAACTTGTCCGCCTCATAACTTTATATTCATGTAATACATATACAAATGTCATTTAAATGGTAATTGATGAAATAAAGAAAAGGGAAAAATATGGTTCCAATAATAATCCGCTTATAGTTTCCACTGTAATTCAGTTCATTGCACAGCACGACTGCAGTTTTGAATCGACAGCTCAGAGATATAACCGTGGCAGTCTCTAATATCTGATCATCGTGTAGGCTACATGTACACGGTCCTATGTTTAAATAATGATGAAGAGTAATGTCACATGTTAACTGGGCTTCTCATCTCTGATTGTAATACAAAGCATTGCAACATCAAACCTTGTGTGTTCATATCAGTCAATAAAAAAAGAACTGATTTCTCTACATACTTGTATGGAGCTGACTCAGTTAAATGCCTGGTGCACTTGACTCTGTATGAAAGCTGAGTGGAACAAGAGGAGATCAGAGGTGACGTGGGTGGGTGTTTCATCATTGATACAGAAAAAATTCTCAACATTGAGTGTTTTGAATGAGCTGGAGAAAAGAAAATGAGATTTCATACCAACATTTCTCATGACAAAATCTGCGTCAGTAGCAGCCTGAATAAAACCAACGAAACCTGAAAGAAAACATGGACTGTATCTCCCTTTTTATCAGTAAAACATAAACACAATTCTCGTACGAGTCCAACTCTTTAGTTTTTAATGGTCGTGTTCTTTTCCTTTAGGGGTTCTGCAATTAAGTCACGGTTGGACTGTGGTTATGAGATATGAGTATTAGAGCCACGTTGAAAAAACAAGAGAAAAGATTTGCAGAATAAAGCGGTGATTTTACAAGAATAAGGTCATAATGTTGGCTACGTGTCATTTTACAGGGGGGATATCAGAAGATTAGTCTGTCGCCAGTGTTAAAATGGAGCATCTTGCTATAGAATAGGGGTCAAATAATGTCAAAACATTAAGCTATCATGATTTTCAGGACTTTGAAAAGATTGTTTAACAAATCATCTATTACTGAGAAAGAACCACACAGACATGAAGGAAATTGGCACTTTTGTGGAGGAGGAAATGTTTGATATTGGTTGACTGTATAACATTGGTTACATCTGTGTGTTATTTAAAGAGGTTTCAATGTTTCACAAGAAACAATTACATTGGTTCAAGATTTTGGATCCTGGAGGAATGAAACTGTAGTGAGCGCAGATTCTCCAGACTGCATATTTAATTAAAAAAAAATTTCCCCTTTATTTTTGTAAAAATTACGACTTTATTATTTAATCTCAGAATTTTCTTCTTCGACATGGACCCAATACTCCATAGTAATGAGAAGCCGTTTCGGCAGAAAGTTTCTTAAAATGAATATGAAGTTGAATAAATTGCACAAAATGACAATGAACATGGTGAGAGAGACAGTACAGGTACACTGTAAGAAGAGAAAATCCACTAATCTAGAAGTATTGGCATTTCCTTTGACATCACACTCTATATTTGTACATAATTAACATTCAGATACAAAGCAGACAACACACTTGTACAAATTGATCATATAGGCCACACTTTAACCCTGTATCTGACAAACTAGTAAATACATTAAAACCAGTTAATTAACTTAGAACCACAACTAGATGGCTTCAACTTTAATTACCTATTTAAAGGTGAAACCCCAAATGAAGCCAGTCGTCGAACAAAGAGAGATTCAGAGCTTCTTGGAGTTTGAAGAGAGGACATGCTGTCCCAGACATCACTGATGCATGATAACCCCCGAGAAATTCCATATCAGTGACACAAAGCTCTTATCAGCAAACGCAGTAAGTACTAAATCAGAAACGAGTTTAGATTTAAGAAATAAGCTCGGAAATGGAACCATTACAGAATTTTTTTTAAAAAATAGTGTTCGCTCCTAAATGAATCATTCGAGCCGGGACTCAGACAGATTGAGACCATTCTTCACTTTGATGTATTTCAAATGCCACAAATCCTACTTAGCACATGAAAGAGGAGCATAAACCTCTGAACAGTGAGGGGCAAGATGGGGGAAGGGGTGAAACTATCAACATTATGTAAGAGCCGTGTCCCCCTTTTTTCAGTGGCATTTCAAAGGCAGATGATTTGAGGCGGGCAGACGATATAACATATTTCAGCCTCGACAGATGAGCACAGGAGTGACTCAAACATGCACCAACAGGCCTTCACAACAAAATAGCTATGGTTGAAGAGCTCTTGCTTACCTCCAAAAATGAAAAGCGTGCAGAGGGCTGCACGGGCTGCAAGGGCTAGTGGGAGTGGGGCTCAAGCTTCGGGGAGTGAGGCTGCAAGTTAAATGGATTGTAGTGAATAGTTGTCTTTTATCTCTCTCACACACACACACACACACACACACACACACACACACACACACACACACACACACACACACACACACACACACACACACACACACACACACACACACACACACACACACACACACACACACACACACACACACACACACACACACGACAGAAGCTAACCTAACCCCCCCCCTCCAGCTCAGACATGTGTCTGGATGGAGACAGCAGCATCATGAAGAGTAAATATTCCCTGTCAGATGAAGTGAAATTGTGTTTATAGAGCAGATTCCCAAGGCATTTGTTTGGTTCTGTAATATTAGTTTGACATTGAGGATGTTTGACCCCCAATGCTGGTTCAATGTGAGCTACAATTGTATATGTAAGGAAGCCATTTGTGTGCTTTTTACATTTTCACTATATGATAACATGACATTTCACACAATATGTATGATTTTATCTGCTGTGGTGCTATGAATCTGAATCCACTTTGCCTATGGGGAAATTAATCTCATCTTATCCCTATTTTACTAATTTACTTACTAAAATTACTAAAGCCTTTACTGGGTGCTTGAAATCAAGCTTTAAACAGTGGCTCTCCTGTTATTTAAACTTCCACTGTTACCTATGTGATACCATGTATTCAGCTCTATTTAAACTAAACTTTCAGCAGTGGCACTGCAGAATATTAAATCAGGTAGAGGTGAGTAACCTCTACTGCAGTGGAAATCATCTAAAATCTAAATATTCACGTATAATATGCTAAATTAATTGGGATTTTTCTTACTAACAATGAAGTATTTAAGTGTTTTCAGTGCATCCAAAACCTGATATCTCTTATTTCTCTGTGCCACAGAGCTCCATTGTTGTCCTAAAACTAATGAAAATGATAGAGACCTTCTGCACTGAGACATGTTTCTTCATTGTGGGCACTGTATTTGAATTCAATCCAACAAACACCCTTCTGTTGCAGTGAATACAAAACAATAGTGCACTAAATCTGGATTAATGATAAAAATAGTCCCCAATGAATGCAGTGTTTACTCCTGGTTGAGAAATGTTTGCTTAAAGCTACAATGCCCAGTTTAAGAAGTGTTTGTGACCCATTTGTCAAGATGCAGTGAGAACCAATAGGCTTGGAGTGTCACAGGGTGGTAGTGCACTACACAGGTAGTATTGAGTGCCAGACAAACACATTGTTGGTTGTGGTCTTTTTGTGGGATTTTTTTGGACCATGACAAAAATAAGGAGCCCTAATAATAATATATAATAATAATATATGTTGGCTGAACACAATGCATTGTCCTCATTGTCTATGAAAATTAGATAGAGGCCAATTAGAAGGATCATCAGTCACTTATCAGTCTCTCAATTTCAGGGTTTGAAGCCTCATGTGGAGGGAACCATAACAAATGCCTTGTTGACCTATATAAAAAAATGCATCAAGTCAATCAAATGACTGTGGCTTTGATGAAAGGGGAACCTGCCATGTAAACACAACCTTCAGTGAGTCACTGCCTTTTACCGTATTGATCACATCCAACAAACTAGACTCATCACAGGTGTGCTGTTAGCATGAGTGCGTTTTCTATGGATGTGTATGTCTGAGTGTGCATGTGCGTCACACCAGCAAATAAAGTACGTTGTGCGGCTGCGGCACTCTTCTGCGTGACACGTTATCTGTCTATCATCCACACGTGCATGGAGACATAAATGCATGAGCACGCACGCACACCAACACACACATACACACACACACAAGCCACTGTTGCCTAGCTGTGAAGGATTTGACATTAGACTTCCTGCTGCAGATGCTGCTGCTGCTAATGCTAACACAGAGCTTAAAGCAACACATATGACACAGAGACAGATGAAGCTGCACACTGCAGAGGAGCTGCCTGGTAGGATAACGGAGGGAAATACTCACTCTAGCGTCAGCCCTGGAATTCTCAGCCTCTCCCGCTGGGCTTTCATGGCTGAACTGTGCTCGTTTGCTCTGTTGTGGTCATGATATGCATTCACACTGCCTCCCTGCCTGCCTCCCTGCCTGCCTCATGCCTGCCGCCCCTCTTGCACTGACAAAGAGCCAAACCCAGCCACCACAGTGCGATGAGACGGATTGGCTTCCTTTCCCCCCACTGAAAGGGAGGGGGCAAAAAAGGGGGGGGGTACACTTCTTGTTTTGGTCTTTCCACGTTCCACCTTGAAGCTGTCAAATGGGATCCTCAGCTGCCTGCAGAGGGCACAGAGGCAGGACAATACCCCTACTTCCCTCCCCTAATACACGCCCCCCGCTCCCTCACATACGCATTCACATTTAACCCCCGGCCCCCCCCGACCGCCACAGCGCCTCCCCCGGCTGGTGGCTTGCTACATAGCAGAAATGAGTGCAGTAAATTAAATTTACATTTTGTCTGCTGCTCCACACACAGTCACCTTGACAGAGGCTAGCAAGAGGCACGCGCCATACGATGCAATGTCACCACAACCAGTGATGTCATCTGTTAGGGAAAAACATAATGCACCACCATCTGCCGCTCCACATCAGTCAGTTCACACAACATCAACTGACTTCAGGTCAAAAAAAAATAAATACAAAAGCAGAGATGAAAACTGAAGTTGCGGTGGAATTTTTTTTTTTATGACGTCATCTGTCCTTGCAGGCAAATAGAATAGTCAGTGTCGGTGCTTCAGAGAGGGAGAGGAGTGTTGGGTGTGATTGTGAAATCTAACAGTGAAAACAAATGTAATAAATCACGATGACGCAACAGATCGTCCTTGCTGCTGCACGGATTTAAAACGTCACTGAGGAGCTTATCATCAGTAAATCACAATGATGATGCATTCTAGCAACACTTATTTTTGCAGACACGTTACTGCCAAACCATCAAGATCCCAATAAAACTAAATGAATCATAACTTGGACAGGAAATTACCTAACAAGGTACATTATGACAAAAAGTGGGGAGTTATTCAGATTATTTGAGAGCACACTCTAAAAAAGTACCCAACTAAAATGTGTCTTCTGCAATGAGTCAGCTACAATAACTAACATCTGCTGTTAAACATGGAGTGACGGGAATATAGAAATCAGAGCAGGACAGTAAGACATACAGATACTGCCTCACTCACTCATCCAGGATACCACTGAATTCTTTACCAGTGTGAGCATGTTTGAGGAGCAAAGAGCCACTGCAGATGTCAACAAACACTGAGGCAGGAACTGGAGCAGAAGAGGATGTAGAGCAGCAGGTCAGGAGAACAAACCCAGGGTCAACACTATTGTCCTATTTACTGTCCTCTAACTTTCAGGCATTTTCTTCCATCTTTAATCGTTTTCAACCTGATAAAATCTCCCTCGTCTTGCGTGGGTTTAGTTATGGACGTTATATTTAAATTTAGCAGAGGAGAATACATCAGACAGTATACACTGCATTTGTTTGTTGGAAAATGACCAAATGTCTATGAGACATAAATCCAACAGTTTCAGGAAGTTAGACAATTTCCTCTGCCCTACATGTGTCTAAATATGTTGCAGAGGGAGAAGAACTAATAGAGGGACATACAGTTTTAATACAGAGACATTCAGAGGCCCTGTTATATCCTTAAGTATACATGTAAACACTGCAACATCACTTAAGTCCCATAGCTATGGCAAACAGAAGTCATACAATTCAGCTAAACATAAAATAAATAAATTACATCCACCTCAAACAGTCAGGGTCTTTTTCTTGGATAACCAACAATACAAACTTTACTTTCAGCTCCACTTTGTCATAAGTATCAGAAGTTTGACAAGATTTAGCAAGAAACTGTTTATTCTGAAGAAAGATCAAACCTGACAGACCTGGAGAAAACTAACTCTTTTGAGGATTAGGATTTCCTTGCTGCTCATTTCCTCAAAAAGGTATTTTCTTAATTAACTTTTCTAATTAAATAATTTTTCTTGATAACATCTTTATTCTCATATTTTATTTTTTCTCACTACATTACATCCTTGTAATGTTACAAATTTCTTCTCAATTATGACGTATTACGGTAATAGACATATGGTTATGGACATTATTATCTAAAAAAAATGTTTTTTCAATATGGTCCAAATACTCCATTGTACCAGTGAACCAGACGACACCATGGAAAACACTGATTCCTTCAGTGATCTTTTGATTAAACCATTAAGTGTCACTTCTCAAGTTAAATATAAAACTATGCCACTAACTACACAGAATTTTCCACACAGTCTAAGCCACAGTACATTTCACAATAAGAAGTCTGTAAGGGCTCATCTGGTCAGTTTAATAGTCAAATAGAACTATCACATTTTATATATGAATTGATAAATCAAACACCCTCACCAGCTTAAAACCGTTTAATTTTGATGACACCAGTAAACAGGATAAAATGTATGCACTTGGAGATATGCGTGTGTGTATAATTTCCTTCTACCACAGAAATGAGTTAATGCATTGAAACTAGATGGGTATCTACGACAACAAATCAGTGTGTTGCATGTACTTGCTATATGTAGCACACAATATTATAAAACAGACAAAAGAATAAATACTTAGCCAAGCTTATTCAACTGGACTGAAATCATTTCTGAAAGCTATTTGTCAGAGTAAATTTTGTTGTGGCTTTGGGTGAAGGTAGGTCACTCACCAAGCTTTTCATAATAATGCAGGAAAGCTACAGCTTTCACTGACTCACAGCACAGTGTGCAGAGGAGCTTATATTATTCAGCCTGAATTCATTTGAAATCACTTCTGCCTTGATGGAAAAGAAAAGTGGACTCTCATCAGTCATAGTTATCAGGTTTTTCATTGGCACAACACTACACACCATCATCTTACTTGTCCCTTGATTTGGAATGAGTCGTGTGTAGCTACACTTTATCAACTCATTTTAATTAATGCTGCAGCTCTTGTCTAAAGCTGCTCCATTGTCACATTTTCTTGTAACGTCTTGTGACCACAGTATTTCATTGAGGTCACACTTTTTATTAAATATTTTAAAACATAGCATTAATGTTAAGAGAAGCTACAGTAGCTATTGAGACTTCCAGGACAACACATCATTTTAGCTGTAGGATATTTGTGAATAATTGCTGAAGCAGACAGCACTTTCCAGTCAGCACATGAGTTTATATCGTTAACTTTGTTACCTTGAGAACACTAGTGCTGATAATCCTGGAGAAGCTAGCAAGGGCAGGCCGCACTTTGAAAATATGCAACCGATAAATCCCACCCCCTCCGATTGGCCCTCTTGTCAAAGCTACGACCCCAAAACACATGAACGCCATATTTTCCTGCTTTGTTTTGGAATGGAAGTCGTTGTTTGTAGTGGAACTGGGAATTTTGGCTGCACTTTCTCTGCTATTTTTCTTTGACTCGCTCTGTAACTTTTGTTCATAGTTCTGTGCTTCAGCGGTGGACGTCTCTCCAGCTTGTGAAGACTCCGGTCATGCGCAGGAAGAGCATGTGCAGGCAGGCAGGTTGGTTAGTGACAGAGAGGTACGCCAGCCAATAATTTCATTCGATTGGTCCTGTTTATTACAGTCCTGCGTGGGCCATAGACACCAGCTATTTTTCATTTCTTTCAGACAACTGTATTTATTGATGGCTGAATCAGAATGTGAAGAGGATTTCAACACATAAGATAAAAGGTGTTTCAACAACTTACCAACCCTACTTTTAAACTTGGAATTCATTATCAGGTGCAAATTCTTCAGACAAGGACAGTGTGAGGCAATGCCAAATATGAATATTTGCAATACTGTGTCCTAGAGCTTTCATTTAACTTAGTATCAAGACATTTTAAGTATTTTTTCATTGAGCAGATATGGAGTTTCATTTAAAATCCATTTGTCATACGTGTTTTGACCCTCTGAGGTGAGACAAATACAAAATTAAATGATGAAAATTTCCATTAGTGCAACTTTAAAGTTGGAATCTATAACCTGGGCACATTTTTGAAAAGCAATGATAACAGTGCTGTTGTGGAGGACTTCACAAAAACCAGCTGAATCAGCCTGAGCAAAAGGTGAAAATGTGCTACCTAGCAAAGTGCAACACTAAGCCTGTGCTTGATTTAACATTTACATTATTCATTTCACATTTTGTTCAGACTATGTGTACGATGTCCTATACAAGTCTCATCAAGGAAATGACAGGATTTAGCAGGAGTAGGACGAATGAAAACGTGCATAGCAAATGAGTACTGGTAGATTTTGTAATAAATCAAACGCAGACGAAAAAACAGAGCCTCCTTGGCAAGGGTAAAAATCTCTGCATATGGTTAACCACTGACAACAACCTTATCTCATTCCAGTATCACTGAGGATTGATTTTCAAATTATATTACTTGTTTTTAAGTCTCTTAATGGTACAGCACCCTCATACATCTCTGATTGTTTATCGGGGTTAACCCTAACCCTAACCCCACACATCAGACAAACTACCTCTGTTGATAGTTTTAGGAAACTAATCCTAAGTCTTTGTTTTAGTGACGTGTTCTTATTGATATCCTATTTCATGTCTTTGATTTTATTGTCAAGCACTTTGAGCTTCATTTTATGTATGAAAGGTGCTGTATAAATGAAATGTATTATTATTACTATTATTATTATTATTATTATCTGTAGTCGTTTGTCATAACGTTCATTAAGCATGGTTGACAGCATCTGTAGTTTGTGTATCACCATGAAACAGTATCCGTCATATCCTGTTGCATGGTGACGCAGCTCACGTAGTTGGGCAGCACAACATCTTTGCTGCCTCGGACGTGAAACTGCACCACCCTGTGTTTTGGATTTGTCAACAAATCCAGTGACCGCATATTGAGCTGCCAACACGAACAAATGATTGATTTTCAGTTATTTAATTCAACCCAGCAAAAGACTTCTAGTTATTAAGGTCAGCCTATGAATAGGTTTCAGTCATCGCTCTCCAATGACTCATGTTGAAAAAAACTTCACACATGACACGGTGTAAAAGGTACCATCCATCAGTCGCGAAATGTGGCAAAGGAATTTCAATAATGAATCCCACCACCGCTGCTGCTGCACCAGTCTGACACATTGAAATCAAGCGGTGCCCGACAGTCTTAGATGACAGCTACTTTATCAATCAAGAGAAGTCAATACATCCGTGTTAGAAGATATGGGCTGCGTCATGCTCACTTTTCTTGTTTTCAAAGTAACAAATAAAGAAAATATGGGACCGTTATTTAAATAAACTGCAGCTAAGATGAATCTGAAGCAGTCATATAAACTTTGTCATATCCAAACACCATCACCATGGTTACCAAGGTCAGTGGAGGCTCGGGCACTCTAAATAAAAACCAGTGCAGTTGGTGATCTCACAGCAGATCACTGCTAGTAATGGCTCACCTCCGTAACAGGAGATGTGAGGTGGCAGCGAGAGCAGCAAGGTGTCATGGGTAAATCTTTCTCTGCCATAAAATGTATCAGACTTAAACTAAAATCAATGACCAGGAAGTCCATTACACCTTCGCAGGGCTTAGAATATGTAACTCATCTGACATATCACTGGCCAAGTGTCACCTTTAAAAAAGCTACTGATAGAAATTTAACCGACCAGCAGAGGGACCAGTCGAGACCATTAGAGCCAACTTCATCCACGGTTTGATTCTGATTCAAACATAAAGTTAACCATATATATTGAAAAATGGAGTTCATTCTGTCCTCCAGCACTGAAACAGCGTGTCAAAGCACCTGAAGAAGAGTCCTCACACAGTGTGGAAAAACATTTTCTCCGAAAATGACGAATATGAATCTAGGAAGAGAGTTTGAATTTTTTTTTCTGATCTCTCACCCTGTAGTCAGAATGAGCCTCAGACTAACAGTAGAGTGCTGGAGAAATATCCTGGACATATTCTGCCTTGGGTAAGTGTCAGCGTGAAATAGTTAAAATGTTTGAAAAAGCCTGGTTCCACTTAAATAGAGTCTGACTCTTAGACATCTTTGGGGTATTTCCTCATAAAATGAAAGGCAGGAGGAACAAGCTGCTGGTACAGTAGTAGAGAAGCCGTAATTAAAGAAAAACCATCCAACCCATAAAAGTTAATGCTGGTAGTTTAAAGTGACATTCATGTTATGATTACAGAATGAGGAGAAGGTTAAAAGAACTGTACACATGATAGGCAACACTGTGGCTGTCATAGAAATCACTCCCTCAGATTTGTCCAGCTTCATCTTTGTGTGTTTGTTCACTTTTTTACTGTATTATTTTTAAGGTTATCTTATTAGCCATTATCCTTAAAATCCTACGGTGGCCGAGACATCTCACACAAGCACATTAACAGAAAGCACATTAACAGAAAACACAAAAGCAACAACACAACTGAAGAAGCAACAACTTAACTACAAAAGCCACACAACGGAAACACAAGGGAAGTGAGCGACAAGGGATGTTGACCATAAAACGTGCAGAGAGCTGCTTGTCTATTTGATGTATTATGGTGCATGTGCTTGGAGCAGCAAAAGGTGCTGTACCGTAACATCTCAGATGGACAAGCAGCACATTTTGAGAGGCGTTTTTTACAAACAACAGCTCACTTGACTGCAGCAAGAAAAAGTAATTGACGGCAGACAGTAACTCAGTTGTCGCTCACTTCTATTGTGATTGTGTTTCTGTTGTGTTGCTTATGTAGTTGTGTTGTGGCTCTTGCATTCATGTTTTCTGTTAATGCGCTTGTGCAAGATGCGATATCCGGTAGAATAACGCAATGTTTCATCAAAACTAAACAGAAACTTAAAATGCAGTATGCTTACTTAGCAAGTTCCACTTGATGATTGCAAACCAACTCAAACTAAATTGGCTTTGCTAATTCTCTGCTGACACTGACTGAACGCAGAGTAGACTGATTGATAAAATGTGACCGGGCAACTGCAGAACATGTGAAACCAACAAGAACAACAAGAACCGTCACAAGTCACATGAGTGCCATCCGGATAAATGATGTAGCTGCTTTTGGGAGTCACTATAAAACGTGTTTATGATGCAGGTCAGTAGACTAAATATAAACACTTATTCATTAGATGTCAGACATATTTAGTGGCTCATTGGAGACCAAGAACATTAACATAGTCAGATCAGATTAAGTGAAGAGCTCACTCATACACTGGCAATAGATCTTGAGTGTGTATTCATAGTTCTTGAAATGATGTCACGTAACAGAGTTTCCGCACGTTTCAACAAGATACATGTAAGACTTTATGAGACCACAATGAATGACATGAAAGACCTATGTTAGGTGCGACAGATATGAAGGAATATGAAAGTCCCAGAAGTGCCAATTGAAGAAAAAGTGAAGTTGCCTAGAAGAGAATAACCCTGACTTTTGAAGACACGTGTAAAACCTGTTGACATAGAAACAGCTATATGATATATATCTTAAGCTATCAATTTGATAGAATTGATAAAATATTTCAAGTCGTATATTATCATATTCAAGAAGTTTAATATTACTTGAGTTAATATGAGTTGTAAATAACACTATAGCAGTGTGGAAAATAGAGGTTCAAGATTATTACATGAGGGTCCAGTTAATGAACACAGGCTACAGCAGATGCTTATATGCAACATATTTATAGGTACTTACAGACTGCCTCTTCTAGGTAGACTCAGCTCCTTCTGTAAAAGAAAAGACAAAAATCATTAGTATAAAAAACCAAACATCAAATAATATAATAGATTCACACAACACAGCCTTCCTCATGCATTTATTTCAAACATTTATACCAAAATTTGGTCATTTATCACGGAAAATGTTGCTTGGTTATTCACATGAAGTTGGTTGGACCTCAAAGCGACTTTGGAGTTAATAAAACACCAAAGCTGCATCAAACTTTAAAGACAAAAATAAAGAAAGTGAAAATTAAGGAAGTGACTGAGGTTCTGTTGAAAAAACAGAAAACTGCCAACAGCCAACTGTGGCAGATTTAGAGCATCACAAACAGACACCATATGGAAGGAGATGACAGAGCAGTTGTGAAACTCTTACATCCCATCACAAACAACTGGGAATAAAGTTTAGAGACGGCATCTGGATTTTTAAACTGTTAAGTTAAATCACACAACAGCTCAACCAACAAAACAAATGAAAATACTCTCCCAAATCCCAATTACCTCTTAAATAGGTCCCTTATTAAAAAGGCATTAAACACCCAGATATAAATATTCAAATTGGAGTGTGGAAGTTAACTCTTAATTAATTGTCTTTTAGGAACAGACATCTTTGATTAAAAAAAACTAAAACTAAATTAAGTGTAAATTAAGCTATGATAAGTCAGATAGTTACACAAATAAACTTAAATTTAAATGTCTGCTCATTTTCTGTAAATTAAACTATAGTTAATGTAAAACCTTTTGGATTCTTTAAGTAGGACTGTGTACAGCACACTGTATTTGTTCCTGAAACCCCCTTTGGAAGGCAGAGTTACTCAGAGGTCAGGGTTTGCTGTGTACTGAATCAGCTCAGCAAAATCACCAACAATGCTCCCATTGATTTATTGAGAGATTGTGCGTTCTCACAGGCGGAATACTTAGGGATAATACTGCATGCTGAAGCATTACAGATTAAAGTATTTGCTTTGCATTTGTCATTAAACACATTTGACTCAGTGGGCAACACAATGTTGAAGTACTTTTCTTTTGGTCGATATTTTCTACAATTAATGATGAAATATCAAGACAATAATGAACCAATCAGCTTTAAACCTTTATTTTTAAGTGTATTTGCCTTCCTCCCTCCGGATTGTAACCTAGATTTAACTATATGCATGTTTCCTTATCCAATATTAGCGCTTTGTTTTGGTTTATATAATATTTATTATTATTCATTAATCATGTTTATCAATGATATATTGTAAGGTGTCCTCAGGTGTCTAGAAAGGTGCCAAGAAAAAATGTCTTTATTATTATTATCATTAAGATAGAAGTGTGTTTTTTTCCCATTGTTCCTACATTTGTCAAATGTGGACCTGATTCCAGGTTCAGTTGTATTGCAACAGGAGCATAAAGACTGATTTTCAATATCGTAATATACACTAAATGAAAGCTGTGGACACAGAGTCCTATATGGTTTCTATTCTCTCCCTAATACAATAGGGAATACAATCAGCTAACTCACAGATGGCAATTACAGCAAGTTAACTAAACTAAATGAATGTAGAAGAGTTTACATTTCAGAATCTTATTAGTTGTTATATTGGATCAATAAAAGCAAACAATCTTTTTTATTGAGTGAAGAGAGCATTTGGAAAGTATGTTTGTTACCCTTAAATATTCTGTCCTTGATAACTAGAAATGTGTCAGAAATCCCATGACACATTCCAACAACATGTTCCATACTTCTCTGTAAGCTGCCAGGAAGTAAAAAGTAAACTACATCAGACCACAACAGATGCTCCTGCAGCATCTGTTGATGTGCCAGTGCCACATGGACGACTAGGCACGACGACGAGCCACAGTGATAGGTAAGAACGCCTTGTACAGATCACTATATACCCTCAGATTTAACAGAATTGTTTGTTTAGTAACAGCAGCTTTTTGTGAGGAAGGAGGTTGATTTATTTCACTGTTTTCTATTATAGCATTAGTCTGAGGCAAATATAAACTCCCCAGATCTTATTATTTCAAATCCCTCTCTCCTGATCTGTCCCTTTGCTGTAAAAGAGGGATGGTATACAACCCGGCTTTGGATCTGTTTTGTTTAGTGGCTACAAATCCCAATGATTTGATCAGTAGATGTTTCATTGTCTAATAATAACCTGGTAAGGGCGAGATCCTTTGTGTGAGACAGTCTAGGATGTGGGGTTGATGTGAATTGGTTGCTCCAGTCAGCAGAAAAAGTGCTAAGCCCCACTCTCCCTTTGCTATCAATTAGGGCTTAATGTCTGGCTTCCCCTGCTGCCTACTGAAGACCAAGGGCAGAGAGCTTCCTTGGGAGACATGACCGAGGCTCACACAACACTAATTACCAGCAGGGAATGACTTACACAGATGGGATATCCGCCAGTCACAAAATCACAGTGTGAAGCCCATAATAAAGACAACCTGAGAGCAAAACCACCACCCCAATATACCAATTTATTAAAAAACACTTTGTAAATGTATACAGTATACTCGTGTCAAATATTTACATAGATGAAATAAAAGTGACTTTTCAATAATGCTTTTGAAGCTTGACACCATCAATACCTTTCTGAGTTAGAAGTTTCTTAAGTACTGAGGGTGAGTGTATTAAAAGTGCACCGTGTAACATGGTTTTAATGGAACAGTAGTGAGACACATCTAAACTCCAACTCTTCCTCTAACTAATGGTTGACTTTGTCTTTCTCTCAAAATATACAATAGTGATGATAACAATATGATATCAAATTCTTGCCACTGTAATGCTCAGCAATTTTTCTCGTCCAAATTCCAAAGCCGATACCTGGACTATATGCTTTATGAGATAATGTGCCAACACTTTGAAACTGAAGTCCTGCATACTGTCACATTTTTTTTAGCTGAGATTGTAGCCATCTCTGACTACACTACCAGAAAATCACTTCTCCGCTGCTTTAAAAACAGTTCTTACTATAGTACCGAGAAAAGAGAAACTGCCACTTTGGGGCAGAGAAGAAGTAGTTTACGGGGGGAAAAAATTGTAGTTGTATCTGGGTGAAACTAACATACTTTAAAGACATGGTATTGGATCCGTGCATTGATTCGCTAACTCGACAATCCCTGACCTGGCCTTTTGAGCAGTATCCGTGGCATTTCTGATGCTGTTATCGGTATCTGAACTTCTCAAAAGATTTTCACAAAAAAACAATCGTTTTTATATCATTCCTGGTCAGCATTTTTTTCTGGCAATGGCCATATAGTGTATTTTAAATATGACAACCACAGTTCCCACAGGTTACAATGGATGAACACAATCAACATTACGGTTTGTTGTTTTTATCAGTTTATCATCTATGAAAACTGCACCAGAGCTGTATTAAGTTAGTGCTAATACAAACCCTGTTTACTGCTGCTAGTTCACAAGTCACAGAGAGCAGTGTATTAGTCTGAGTGTAGTTCTGCCGAAGGAAAAATGCAATTGCATTAGATTTGGTCATTTTATGCATTCTTGACTATGGACCAGTTTGAAATAGAGCAGCTATTGATAGTAAATGAGGATCTGCAGGCAACAGATTTCACACCTTCAACTCCTGCAGCAGAGTTACCAGTTTCACTGTGTGGAAAAGAATGCAGGATGTCTGCAGTAAATCAGATGGTGGTTGCTCATGGCATAATGGAAAAAGGCTGATTATAGCCTGACTAATTAAAACTTATGGCTTATATTTAAACTGGGTGTGTTTGTTTTTCTGCAGTGTAAATAGATACCCGTAGTTCTGGTGTATTTCTGTAGCTGCTTGTCGTATTACACAACACTTCCTGTTACTACCAGTAGCCCATGACTGAAAACATAAGGCCTATAACTTCAGAGTCTCTGCACTCATTCACTGTAAACAGCACTAAGACCAGACGGGAGGAACAATTCAACGAGAGACCTCTAAATATTCAAGCAATAATCTGCAGGACTTTCCCTGAAAATCTACAAAAAAAAGTTTCCATTAGAATTTTAGATTGGTGAATTTTACATAAAATGTTCTTATTTTTTTTCAAGTTTCGAATAAATGTTCTGTACGTCTGTAGTGTGGCTAGCATGCAGAGATGCAGTTTTTTCTTTCAGCTAAATCTTTTCATCGGGTCACTGTCTGTTCAGCATGTTCTCAAAAGAATCCTTACTTGAATACTCAATAACACTTGAAGCAAAAAACTTTGCATTGATCTTTTTTTAATTAAATCTGTAGTTTAAGGTTTATTGCAGATGATATCTTACAAGCTTCAAGCCGAGCCCTGCGAACAAATGATAAACAAGATTTAATTGAAGAGCCTTGGATTTGAAACTGAGTGAAAGTCGAGATTTACAATAATGAGACAAAAGTCCTGACGTGGTGTTTTCCCATTGCTTAACATAAATACAAGCAATTCCATTCAATTATATTATCTCTGTTACTGTAGACTACGGAGCCGTCAAATGAGCAAACTAGAGGGTTGTTACATGAAATCTTTTCATCTTAAAAACATCAGGAAGACACACCGGCGGTGAAAGTATACGTACATTGTTCATCCAGTAATGTTGAACATGTTGAACAGTCCTAACATGATGAGGCTGAAAAAGTTTATTGTTCCGCAGGGTAAATGTCAATGAATGACTTCTAGTAACGACACATCATCTCCAAGACACCACATCAAAGCTGTGCTATTGCTCTTGTGAAAAGGCCTATGTGCTTCATTAATAATTCTCCTTGATTCATCGAGGATGATCCTACATCTCAAGATCAAAAGTGGACTTGGTTGAACTGCGGTTTGCTGCTGACAGGCAGGAAAATCCTTATTCTCATATTAAGTCATAACGTGGTCAAATCAACAGTTTGCGTTACATCAGTATTTTTTCAGTCATTTTTGTTCTTCAGGCTCAGTGCTTCAGCACTTTCAGTTTGAAATAAAATAATGGATACTTCATCAAGGAGCAGAGGCTCAGATTTAACTTGAGTAGAATCACATCAATATTCTGTGTGAGAGATATCGCCTGCAGAACAAAAAAGTCTCAACTGTCCAAAGACTTAAGATCTAGAGAGTACATTCCCCTAATCTTTCCTATTGAATCTGGATGTAGCCTTGGGCTACATGTAATTTTAAAAGGGAGGAGGATTGTCAGGCAACACATGTCTATATCTAAAACACATGTTTTATGTTTTGTATCTATAGTTGATACATCACTACTCATTAGGTAAGTAGTCATAACTGCTCAGTGGAAAGGAAAACAAAGAACCAAATCAATGATTGTGCAACTGTATCAATTTCCTCCTCCCTTTCATTTGACCTCCAGTGGGTATGTTGTACGTTGTGAAGGTCGACTACAGAAATTATGACAGGCTGAAAAACAAATAACATGGTGTTTATGTTCATATTCATTAACTTTTAGGAATCAACCTACTTTATATTGAGTTAAATAAGAGTTTAAGTGGAATGTCTTCCTGGAGCAGAAGCCAAATCGATCAAGGAGTTTTTATTAAACTAACTTTGACTCAGTAAACATTAATCATGAAGGGGAGCAAGCTAGAAGATTGATTTTCCTACTGAATAAGTCCAAGTATAAAACATATCTATCCTGCATCATTTACACTTGTCATTTTGATGCATTTCCCGGCCAGCAGATAGTTACCGCATGTATGATCTTTAGTGTCACAGTTAAAAATGATTATAAAAATGGTCAGAGAAAATGCTTTGAAGTAAATGAATTCATCATTGGGAAATGGGCCCTTGGTTCATTGAGATGACAGCATATCTCATTTCTCATTTTATTATTTAGCATTTATATTCATTATTATGTTTTCTTTGTAATTGCATCAATTTGTTTTATCCTGTTACAAACTAACTGTACCTTTGCGTTGAAAAGAGCCACATAAATTACGTTTTTTCTTATTATGAATATGGATGATGTAACCATGAAGTATAATGTGCTATCACAACGAATCCCTTTTGCAACAGAAATAAAGTGTTGACTAAGCATTCACACATTTTCAGCACAGTTCAGTGGTTTTATACTGTAATGAATAAACAAGCTTATTGTTCTTCAGAATTACCATTGGGAATAACAAAATAATATTAATCACAGATTTGAGCTTTGTTTTGTCTAAATGCTGCTTCAAAGACAGAGACCCCGGGTTTAACTGGAAATTAGAAGAGGTCACACTGATCAATGAAACCTGGTTAAAGTCTGGATGTTTATAAACCACCAATCACTTGAAATTTGATCATACAGACGCTGCACATGAGCAGTTGACTAATATTAACCCAAAACCTACTGTCTAAAGTCATATTTTCCACCATAGTGCCCAGCTAGATGTGAAAGATATTGATTTCTGCACCAGCGGGGGAAGATTCAACAGCAAAGCACACCGACACTGTTAGAAAGCTTTGCTGATTAAATCTGTTGGCATCCTCATATTTCTCCTCTCAGCGGGATATTAGGTGTCACAAATGTTTAATCCACTGCCTCATCCAATGTTGTAAGAGGAAAACAATTCATTTTAAAACTGGCACAGAGGATGATTGTTCTGTAATTTGATGATCCCCTGGTTTCTAATGAGGAGCTCCTTTTAATGCCATATTAAATCTAAAGCCAAAACAAATGAAGATATCCACATCCATATCCAGTCTAACTTCTTCATATACAAACGGGAGAGAAGTTATATTTCTATTTCGGTTAATACGAAAAATGTTCTGCAGTCGACCCCTGGTCTGATTCAATCCTCACCAACATGCATCAGGTAATATCCTGTACACCATTGTAAAAGTGTAAAAACTCTCTGATGGCCACATTCAGTCTTGCTTGATAACTCATTTTCCACATCCACCATAGTAACATCTCATTAACACTGCCTGCAGATGAAAGCAAATGAAAGCAAAATGAAAGTATGAAAGGTGCCTCCAACCACAGTCTGGACCATACAATAAAGATTTAGCCCAACAAGAAGAGGTGGTCTCAGTCTAGATCGAACTGAACCATGTGGTCATCAACCATCAGGTTGGTGATGCTGGTAGTAATACCATAATGATATAACCGTTGCAATTTCTCCATTCAAACAGAAAGACTTCTATCTGCCAAATCATTAACACGGAAACGTCAGATGCACACACGCCTACAAACCAATCAATGTCAACCGTAGACACAGCCCATGTGGATGATGACAGGACGTATGTATGTCATAAAAAAGGTTTATGTGTGCTCCATAAATTGCAAAGTGATTAAATGTCATTATCAACAATATGAGGCTCTCAATATAAGTTATTGAATACTGTTGTGTCTAATGACATTGATATCATCTCACTTCTGTTACACGTTTGATTGCTATTGGTTGTCAATGAGGTTCCATTTGTTAAAATGCCAAAGGTATGCTATTGATTCATGACCGGCATTTGTATGTAACCGAATTCCAGACTAAACTGTCGCTGTTCAATGTTGACTGGTCTTTGTTGACATTTGACGAAGGAAATGTAAATGACAGATGCGACATAACTCCGAAAGGATGAAGAGCTGGAGATGACAGAAGATTTACAAATGGAAGCAACTCAAAATGTCCAGTTTGAACAGTATTGACAGGACATTAAGATGTAAACTGTAGTAAAAAGTAGCACCGAATGGCAACAAAAAACTCAACAGTAGCTGTAAAAACCTTAAATCTTTCCCATGAACCATTCGACTTTTTTGACAAATATGAAAAATGAGCTTTCATGGCTGAGTTTATGAGATCGTTATTGATCCAGTAAAAGCTGCTGTTCTCCCCAGTAAATTTCAACCTTCTCCCCACATGGATGAGAGAAGAGGTAGTACAGCAACATTCAACATGGTCAGGATAATAATACACTAATTACACTGACCCTAAGAGCAGATACTGCATTTGTACAGCTGCTGTTAATCTACATAGAGAAGTCTGTCTTCATAGATAGCCAAATATAAGTTTTACTCTCCTTCTGATTATACATTCGCCTGATCAAATACATGAATTAATTGTTTATATACACAACATTAATATGCTAAAAGAGCACACAAGAGGCAGTTCCTTGGATCAACACCAGAGGCTGCTATTGCACACAATTGTTAACAACAGCTTTGTGTACACTTTTATTTTCTGTGTAAAACAATCTCAATCTTAATTATATTTCCTCTGTAGCAGTTAAACAAGGACATGTGTTTACAGAAAATATTATTATGAAAAATATGTATAAATCAATATTGACTGACGAAGTTTTGAACTTTCAAGTAAAAACAAAACAAAACTCAGTGTTTGGCTACTGTGAGCATCTGGCATTATATTCTATTCAATTTAATTTTCCAGTGGTGACGAACATTTTCTTTTATGATTTTTCTTCAAGGAGAACTTCATCTTTGAGTCTGACCCCTTTCACAGCATCAATAAAGTGCCACTGGAGCCCACACTAACTCACCATCACCAAGGACACTTCAGCAGAGAGGCGGCTTACCTCTTCTAACTAAAGAAAGGTTGTCTATCCCAGATGAGAGCATTTATTTGGTGCTTTAGTTAAATAATAAACTGTTAAATTGGCACAGAAACACTGTCTCAAAAACTGCCAGCTTTTAAATAAGGTTATGTTAACATGAACACGGTTTATGGTTGAGCCATCAAAACATACTCAAAAAACTGTAAGTAGACGTCCTCTCTGGTGCTGAACCATCATGTTCTGTCGGCCAGGCTGTATCCCACCAGCTGGCTCACACCACTTCACACAAACGGCTCTTTGGAGACACACAATGTCACTGCACTGGTGTGGTTAATACCTTTTATTATCAGGCAGAGTTAGATGGATGTCAGAAGCATAGTAAAGCTCACAATGACATATAGTAGCTTGTCAGGCTGCTGCTAATTAAGATGAAGGACATGCATATCATAGGCATCATTAAAATAGATACAAATCCTACAAATTGTATTTAATGAGGGAACATGGTGCCTGTACCACCAAAAACAGACTACAAACCAAGTGAGACACAAGAGATTCAACCACTAAGGTAATCATCTGGATATTGAAGTGGAGATCAGTCAAATACCTTCATTACAGATGCCTTGCAATAGGTACACTGACATATTTTTAAGGACAGAAGAAAACTGAATGAATGAATGAAGCATGAAATAACATCAAGCTTGGCAAAACCAGAGTAAAATACAATTCTGCCGACGTACTGCAAAATCAAATAATTTAAAGCATTGTCTTGTATGAATTATGTACCTATACACACACAGACACACACACACACACATACATATATATAAAAAAGACTTCACCTTATTCCACTCAGTCTCATCATTCACTGAGCTGAACTCAACAACACACTTTAGCTGAGCAATATATTTAGAGAACTCATTAATGGGTCTGATACTGGGATCCATAATTCTCCTGCGTATTATTAGTTAGTCTGGTTGTTTTCAACAAGTCTAAAAATAATTTCTGCACCCTGTCACATTCATTAGGCATCAACATGCACTGCAAAGCTTTCTGTACTCGTTCTTCATGACTGACGATCAAGTCAAAAAAAACAACCTGACGTCCTTAAGCTCGAATTTATCCACATTCGACAAGACATTGCTGAACACAAATGTACAATTTCATCTTTGTCAAGTTATCTTCATAGTTACTGTCAAAAAGACATAATGGCTTATTCAGTAGCTTTTCCCACAACCTTTAATGGGCTAAAACAAAACACTGCTTTCTGCAGTGGAATTTATACGTCATGTCCTGCCTCCTGCATGCTCTACACAGACGCCAGCCCTCGCCTGAGTATTCCAGAAATGTTGCAGTTGTTGTGAACGCCTCTGACCTACACAATCTCCTGCTGCCTTTTTCATAGGTGAAAACTGAACTCTGGAAAAATCCTCTGCCTTTTTTTAGGAGTTCATACAGAGAAACAGTCGGTATTGCACCCAGTGAGAAAGTGAATTAGCAGATTTCCCAAAAATGTTGAACTGTTTAGTTGTTAAATTAATCAATAAACAAGGTCTTGAAATATAAATAGAGCAAGAAGCACTACGTGACTTTTTTAAGATCAGCTTTGACAATGTTCTGAAATATATCAACAGTCTTCTTTTGAGGTTAAAGTTCTAAACGTCCACTCACATAAACCAGGTCTGACTGGAATGATGTCATCCCTTCCTGGCCTGAGAACGAATGGGAAATTGTGGAGCTGAACCGGTGAAACTCATTTGCTTGACAAACTAACTTCTGCGTTTCCTTTTGAATGTGAAAGTTAGCGCGCTGTGGCAGCTACAAACCACAGGAGCCACGACTGTGTTCGTTTGCTGCACGAAGGAGTCTTTGTCTCCAACAAAGGAAGAGAGAGATTAGGGCAACTGTGCACAAAATTACTGTTGGTAATCTTTTGATAAATACAGTTACAAAAAAGGTTATTGGTTTCTCCACAGAAACTCATTAAAAAATATTCAAAGAGCATAAATTAAATGTCAGCATTTGTGCACTTTAAATTTCATAAAGATTCATAATCACAGAGGAACAGATTGACACCAAATTCGTGACCATGAAAGTCAAATGTTAACAGCTTAATTCGAATAATTAAAACCTTTCTGAGGAAAAATGTGTTCTCAATATGAAAAACTTACCTTTGTTAATTGTGAAAGAAATGATGGATCAAAAAAGCCTATAGTGCAGACTTTTTAAATTGATCACAGCGTGTTTGTGATTTAAAACACATGCAGTCGTTTGAGCTGAATTTAAATAAGGCTTCCTTATAACCTGTACACCAAAAACTGGAGTAAGCAAAATAATAAATCAAGAACAATTTATGCTTTTACTGTAACACCTACTGTAACACTCAGCTGGAGGAGATGATTAATGCCAAAAGGTCTTGGATTAAAGATCATATGTAAAAATACAAGCAATTGAATTCAGAACACTCTGTCCCCCTTCTCCACTTCCATTTATATCTCATTATTTGGTCGAGTACATAATTAGTTGTGACTGTTGTCCTGATCTGAGCTTAGACTTCACTTACGATGTCTGACACAAAGGCAGAAGCCTCAACTTGCATCCCATTAGAAAAAAAGTCAATAAACCTCAGGAAAGCCCTTGACACAACATACAGTAATCAATCTTGCTGTATGAACACACCGCTCTCATTCCCCCTGCTGGCAGCCAACACAAATAAAATGTGACAAATGAGGTTGAAGGAGGTTGTTTAAAAAGTAACAATGAATCTGTTCTCTCTTTATCTGTGCAGGGAAACAAAGTGATGCAGATTAAAACATTTGCAGCCTGGTTTCTGTCAGCTATTAGTTAATATCCTAATTATCCTCTTTGGTTCATCTAATGAGAACTGTCTGTACAGTTGAGCCAAGAGATTCTTACACATGCAGGACACAGGCACACGTCAACAGCGGAGCTAAGACGTGGCTCACTCTGTTCTGCCAAGTGTTAACACAGAAAGGTCTCAAAGTCCTAACCGTGTGCTGTAAAAAAGAGCAACCAACACAGGTGCCTCAGAAACAACACATACGTACAGAGTACAAAGTCAGCCTAGGGACACAGCGCCTCGCACACGCATGAGCTCATTTGCTTGCCTACCTGTAGCCCTCGTCTCCTCAGAATGCTTGACTCGTCCATGATACAGAGCTCCGACTTATCATGCCTCCCTACCGGTGCAGAGCCATGCTGCACTGCCTCGCTCCAGCCTCCCGCTCTCGCTCCCTCCCACAGGCTAAATCTGATCTTAGCAGCTGCTAAACACTTCCATCAGAAACTTATCTGATTGGAGGGGGGCAGTCAGCTGACACCTCCTCTTGTTCCTCTCCTCTGTAACTTCAGGAGTGAAGGAGAGATGGAGCGAGGAAGAGAAGAGAGAGAGAGAGAGAGAGAGAGAGAGAGAGAGAGAGAGAGAGGAGAAGAGAGAGAGAGAGAGAGAGAGAGAGAGAGAGAGAGATGGAAAGGGAGAGAATCAGAGGGAGGAGAGGCGGTTTTAATTTAGCGTAGCAACGGGTGGGGGCGAGTGGGGGTGTGGTGGGGACAAGTGGGAGCCCCAAGACTCATTTCTCTGTGCAGCCACGCTTTTTGGGCACTATAGGTGACCGTGAAAATAAGAGGATATCCTTCCAAGCATTGTTCTGCCTCAACCCCAACAATGAGTCTGGCATCCTGTCTGTGGCAGGCAGCCCAACAGATCCCCTGGTCTTATTCAAGTCAATGAGTTACATGGAGACTGCAAAATACCCACCTGAAGGTTAGGCGGGTGACAGAAACATGACGGCTGAGACTATAGCTCACACTGATTGTGGAAGCGAAAGGGGAAGACAGAGCATTGTGTATGGCAGAGGAAAATAATAGCCAGGCTGTTTAAGTAAAAAAAAAAAGGGCTCCAGACCTTTCAAACCTGCTGTGAGAATGTCACACAAACATATAGGAAACACCTCCTTCATTATAAACAACCCAATACTGAATCACTATAGGCGGAAATCAATCACACGTCGCTACATAACCTGTTGTGTACACAACTGCATATCCTGTGTCAATTTCCGACAATTTCATGCGCTGCTTCTTTCTCTCTCAGCGCAGAGTGACCACAGATTTTCACACTCTCTAATTCAATGTCCCCACACCCTCCTGAATTATTAGCATTTGGAAAATAAGTTGTTTCCAATGCCGCGCTGCCAATTCTAGCCTGTAATTCCGCATTCTGTTTCAGTCTGTGTTTTTCTTTGCCCCCCTTTCTCTTTTTCCAGCCTCTCTCACTCATTTCCTTTCACTGTGGTACTGCTCTGTGAATATTAAGTGGGCCCCTTCCATTCTCCTCATCTCCAGTCAAGCTCAAATTATTTCTTTTAGTGAGCACGGCCTGGGATGACAGCTACCAACCACTAAGGCTGAGGTGCATGGGATTGTCAGACAGGTGACCACTACGTGGACCCGTACAACAGAAAGCTGATGTGTTGCATGGCCACCGTCATTTGTGCTGCTGCGCTGATAAGAAAGCCCAGAGTGAAAAGCGCAGGTCCGTGAAAGGCTAATCAGTCTGTTTTTGAATAAACCCCTTAAAAACTCAGAGGACGAGGATTACAGTAGTCAACTTTTTTCCAGCATGAACAATGCCGCCCAGATTACCTGAGGGAATTAACGAATCCTGTTATGTTCACCCGACAAATCTCGAGTCAATGCTCACTCTGTCTCTGCTTAAAGGAACAATTAGGGAAATTCAACATTGGACTTAATAATGAAGATGAGAAGCTGCAGGAACACAAGGGAGGGGTCATCTGTCTCATTCAATACACACAGACGGTCTATTTTTCTCTGCTGCATAATGTCTGTAACAAGCACTACAGCCACTAACCTTCTACTAAATGAAATTATTGAATCTATTCATACATTGACAGAAATATTTTAACATTTAGCAAGAAAAAATACCAAATATTTGCTGCCTCTAATTGTTAGAATATGATTTTCTGGTGTTAGCATGCAGTACATGTCAGGAAAGAACCCATTAAACGTTGCCATCACATGCAACAGAGTCCAAGTGGCAGGTACACAGTCAAACACTAGTTCCTGAGTGCATGCCACTTGCGGGTACATGCACAACTGCAGCTGAAACTATGAGGTCTTGATTGTCTGCATGTACGGTGACAACTTTAGGGACGACAGCTTGAACACACACACTGCCAATAATGCTGCACACAGCTATAGAAAATACCAAGGTAGAGATCCCTTACATTTTTATGAGCAGTGTAAAAAACGTTGTTTTGTTATGAAACATTAGCAGGACAAATTAGAATATGGCGAGCCACCACAGTCTAGATAATTAATGGGAAACACTGCTTTGACATGGCGAGATAAAGCATTCGCCTTGGAGGAGGTATATGCACTCTTTTAGTTGTAATCTTAATGTCTTTGGGTGTTGCACGGTTGGTTGAAGAGAAAAGGCAATTTGTTATCGTGGGCTGTGAAAATTGTATTTTCAGTGTTTTCTGGCATGTTGGAGACAAAATTATATAAAGAAAAATAAGAAGAAGAAGAAGAAGAAGAACTTAGTACGTATACAGTGGTCAGTAAAAAAAAAACATCACACAAGAAAAGCTGCTTTGAGGTAGGTTTTGGGGGCAGCCATGAAAGCAGACAGTTTGTGCCAGTGGCCTTGGAGCTGGGCCACAGAATCGCCTCTGGGAAAGGTCCATGGGTTGTCTGTGACTCATTTCTTCCAAGCAGGTAGGCAGCTAGTATTTGCTTCTGACGCTGGAGAAAAAAGGGAGATCTGGCTCTGAGAGCATGCAGAGAGTACTGATTGAGTGACCCACAGGCTCTGCTCCGCCTGAGCTTATCAGACCAAGAGGCAACCTGCAGGTGTAAGGCAGGCAGAGGAGGGACACGGCCTATGAAGAGAGGGAAACAGTCAATTCCCTTCATACAAAGCAGAGCAAAGGATCCATCTGTCCAACACCAAAGGAGAGAGAATATCCAACCATGATAAAATTCTGTTCCAACCACCCAATGGATGAGGCAAGTCTTTAACCTTGACAACAATGCAAAGATAGTAACCAAGAAAAACCAATGGCTGCAATGCGTCACTATCAATTCAGTTCTGGTTTTTCCAATTTTTAATAAATTGAAATAGTCATGTAAATGTATGCATTGACAAGTTGAAGTGAGTCAAAAATCCAATATGTTTGCACTCAATTCATTTGAAAAGGAACAAAGTGACATTGAGCCTAACACAGTCACATCTGAATCTCAGACCAGAGAAGATTGTATCTCTAACACAGGGGATGACAGGAGCTGAACATCAGCTGTAACTACTTTATCAAGATTGACAGTTTCATTTCTGTCAAACCCACATGTTTACAGTAACGTTAAACTTGGTTGATAATTTTGGGATCTGTAGGGCCGATATATTTCCAAAGCTATTCGAACATAACAGGGCATGTGGACACAAGAGATTTAGAAGCACCTAATGAAAAGGAAGCTATATTATTTCATACAGTAACATAGTTAATACTATTCATGCTGCAGAAACTCCAATGCACAATTATACTAATGCTCCCTGCAGGGAAACTGCTAACTGTTATTAATTTATGAATTTATGAATTTATTTGGAGGCCTGATTCTCTTTAATATTTTCCTTCTCTAATTTGAAGGTTGGGGCATTTTGTGTATGTGTGTGTGCGCGTGTTTTCGTGTGGTTTACAATAAAGGCCATACACATTCTTGGGTAGAAGGCAGGTAAGATTAATTTATCTTCACAACATTGGAAAGAACTGCTGAAAAGGTAGTTAAAACATACAATATATACACCAGTCTAAACTGTATGTATAAACATTTTTACGTAAATGCTATTGCACCTCATGTTTGTTCACAAAACGTCCAGATCCTTTCTTTGCAACAACAACCTGCTTCAACAACAATGATATCAGTAAAGGACATCACTGACTTCAATTATTAGGGAGAATGAGAGTCCACAAAGGCACAACATCAGGATTATGACAGTCTTATCTCCATATCACACCACAGGTGAAGTATTGATTTTCTGCCAAAGAGCATCACAGTCAAGAGAGATGTGCCACGCTAGTCAAATAGCCATGCACACCCAGGGGCATGACGGAGGAGCATGGAGGAGGAAAAGAGGCAAAAAGCAATAACGGGAGTCCTGTGAGGTGGAGGGTGGGGGGGGGAGCCTGGTGGAACCAAAGGGGTCTTAAACCTGCAGTGAAGGTGTGGATGGGTAAGAGACTGAGGGACAAATCATGAAGTCCCTCTCCCTTTGTGTGTAGTTGACATTTTTTCTATCTTTCCACATTATTTTAACCAAAATATTAACAGCTGCTTATGTTAAATGCTTATACTACTGATGAAATCATAAGAATAGATATGTTTCGATACCAGCATGGGAAAAAGCCTGTGATACTGCTGAAAATACCGGCGAGTATGCAAATCTATGTACCGATCTGTTATCATGTCTTTCAAGATTTTTCTTTTGAAGGCAATCACTTCTTCTAAACTTAAACATACAACATACAAACAAGAATTAGAGCAATGTTTTTTTCTTTATGCACTGGTAAGTCTAGGTATACGGGAAAGGTGTAATGGTATCGGAGCATCTCTAGTGGTTGGAAATGACAATCTCAATCTCAGCAATCTAGATGCAGCAGCACAGTATTTGCTGGCAGCGCTCCATTTATTCATTGTCACAAAGTTCAGGGACTCAGTTCTTTGCAGTAATATAACAATCACTACAAATGACAAAACTGCTCCGTCTGCATAACAGCATGAATCATCCGTTATTTTTTGGCACACTGAAGATGCTGTTAAAATCCTTAAAGCACAGAATAAATCCCCAAAACAATACAAACGAGAGTAAATATTACCAAAATGTTCTCCTTGGGAATTTAATATCTCAGTGGAAAAAGAAATATAACGGCACCTTTCTTTTCAGCGCCCAGAAGCTGACGAGTTTGTCTCTTTCACTCCTCTCCGAAGGTCAACCAATTTACTGAAGGCAGGATGATACAATGACTGTAGATGAACCCCTGAGGTGCTACTGCAGCCAACTCGAATAGCAAAAGCTATGTTAGAGGTCCCACATTGTAGGAGTGTGAAATCTTTTTGATTGTAAAGCAGCTTGAGGTTCTATTCAAATACAGCAAAAGTATTAAAGTCGTTAATCCACGGTGAAATGCACAGTTCATTTTGAGAAACTGTGCCTTAAAATTAGCTGCTGAGCTTTCATAACTTCTTGACGTTACAATGGACTTCACTGCTCTTAGAATGCCCTCAGCACTGCCCTCGAGCATCCACCACCAGACCTTGCAGGATTTGGTGTTTACATGGATACATCTTTATTCGATCTTTATTGAGGACTCCGACACAGTCTCCAACAATCTTTTCAGCTTTTAAACTGTTGAATCCCTTCTAACCACCATTGGATGAATTATATTGCTGCTTTAAGTTTATTGTTCTATCATTTGTGTTGTATAATGACTTACACTTTGAACAGCTGTCTGTGGAGGCCAAACTTGCTTAATCACAGGGAGGAAATTCCCCGCCTGCAGTCAGAGCTCTGAAACAAGGATAAGCTGATTGACAGCTTTGTCTCTGCAGCTGCTGCCAGGGCAAAGCATATTTCATATATGCAGTCATCTGCCTGATCATCCACCTTCTGATGTCACTGATTTTCACAGATTCTGTCGCTGTGCAAGCTTCCATGGCTGACCTCAACACACGCTGCCGGTCCACCCAGAGGGTCTTGCAGCCTAGGACAGAAAGCTGGAGGCAAGACAAGCAGGATCCACCCCTTCTGCATTGGACTTCAATTCTGCAACACCAAGGATGATCACCCTAACGCCACCAGATAATCTAAGGGTTTACATTAGAACCAGGCCCAAGACTCTGGTGTTTATCTCCACATCAAATCAGGGCAGAACATTTTTGTCTGAATTTGACCTTCTGATCGGCTCATTTCAGCAATGACTGACGATCTCAATCTGCCAGTGAGCTGTGGAACTCCCAGCCTGGAGATCTCTTCTTTTAAACCTCTGACCAAGAATCACTATTACTATATGGCATATTCTTACCTATGGGTGAAGTAAAATGGCACATGGTGGAGAGGGCATGTGATGCATCATGAGTGTGCACTACCACCCAATGCCCTTCTTAGTGACAAGCTCAATTTTCAGCCATATGTTTGCTAAATTAAATCTGCGAAAAATGATTGGGTGTTGTTCCTTGGTCCCAATCACCTTTACAGCCTCGCGAGGGGTGAGTGCAAAGTCTCCTGCATTAACTTTTGACTGAATGTATCATCTGCCATGCACATACTTTTATATCAAATACAATGTATTGGCAATATGTCCTAGAGCAATATACTCAATCCAAATACCTTCCAGTGTTAAATTACAGAACCTCACATCACAGATACCTGCTGTGGTGTGATGGTTTCAAAGTAAAAATGGTATTTACAGGCATCGGTAGATATTATTATATAAAACAGAATCTTAAAATTCTGGCAACCATTTAATTTAGCTGACGCTTTTATCCAAGTAGTGCATTCATCTATGAGGGGCCATTCGGGGTTGAGTATCTTACCCAAGGACACTTTAGCATGGGCTGGGATTCGAGCTACCGGCCTTCTGGTTGGAGGACGGCCACTCTACCCCTCAGCCACAGCCACATCATTGTTCAGATTTATTCAGGTCATTCATTGGTAAAACATAATGGTATCAATACATTGATTGGAGGATTTATTCATTGGAGGACAATTATGCCAGAGGAAATCATGAATTCATTCATTCACTATGCAGGGATATAACCAGAGGGATTCATTTGTGGCTTTTACAAATACAAGGATACTAGTGCCCCCCAGTGTAGGGAATGAGTGGGGATATTTTGTTCCTAAAATAACAGATACAAAATTAGATTATGTAAATAATCTGGAATGTCTTTGTGTTGTTAATGTTGTGTATTTTAAGTTAAGTAAACATACAAGATTATATCATCTTTTATTACACCTCAGACATAGTCTTAAGGATCATAAACTGTAGTAGTCTCATTACGTTGTTAGTGTAAACAAGGTAATGATGTCATAAGTCATCTGAGACACGCTCTTGGTTCAGGTTACAGTGGCTGTTTTTGCATTGACCCATTTAGATCATTAATGGTTTAAGTGTAAGTTCACAAAAATAAACTCTCAGTTAATATAAAAACACACACAAGCACACACAAACACAATCTTCACGAGCATTTCATTACATTAACCTTTTGTCTAACTGATAACACTCAGACACACACAGACACACACGGGGGAATGACTCATAGATTTACAGCATTGGATTAGCCTCTGCTTCTGATTACATCTCACTCCTCAGAAAACAAGATCACTACGGAGCACCTCAGGGTATCTATCAGTGTCATCTGAAAGAACGGTACGACCACGGTGAAGGTCATTTGCTTCATGACTTCATTCTCTTCAAACTAGAAATTCACACAGAGCTCTTCAAAATCTACTTTTCTGTATTTTTCTCTTTTTGCATTATTGTTTACGTTTGTTTACACTCCTCTAACTCAAACATGTATGCAACTATCGTAAGGGTTTATCTTTGGGTCTATTTATTCATCATTGAAAAATATGTTGTGTGGCTTGTCGTGTTTTATATATAAATAAATGTATTTATGGAGCACTTTTCAAAATAGTTCAGCTAAGTGCTTTATAAATCCAGCAGTGACAGTTAAATGCAAAATGTGTGAATCACACTCTAGTTTAGATTTTTCAGTTTGGCAAGACAAAGATTTACATTTTTTTTGGTTTTGAATAATTACACTACACAGTCCATTACAGTTTTCATATTTCTATTTAAACAAAATATAAAATTAAGGTTCACGTATCTATAGAGGTAAATGTATATATACATTTACAGCATGCACATTTAAATTGTTGTTGGTACATTATGTGTATTTCACACTGATGTTTGAAATCCGATATTCTGCTAACATCGCTGAACTGTGACAACCAGCTTCATCTCTGGACCTCCATAATGACAGATATCCTTTCAGAACATTTACTGAGATTACAAATAAGTATTGAATGTGACGGATAATGTAGTTTCATGCATATTTTTGGTTATGAAAAGTCCTGCTACACAACACCCCGTTCAGTGGAATTCACATGGAGCAGCTTTTGTTTTAACCGCACTCTGTTCCCAAAAAGAGGTAATTGGAGCATTCTGCTTTGATCGTGATAAGGGTCATTCTGAAGGTGTACTCACCAGGCTTGAGGTGAGGGAGGGGTCTGACTTTCCGAGATTCAGGGAGCACATGCGGACCAGGTTAGAGATCTCGGCCGATGGCTGCCATGCTGTGTGAGTCTGCTGAGGGTGTGTGGGTAGCAGAAGATACTTTCCTGCAGAAGAACAGCAGGATGAGAAGACTTAAAAACACTGACTAAAGCACATAACCAGCTGCAGAGGTAGAAAGTTGTGCTGAGAAATAAAACATGTGATAATGATCATTGCAATATAATTTTTATCAATAGCAATATAACAAATGTAAAATATATATCGATATAGTATTTAGCCATTGAGTAAGCACAATTAGGAGGTAGAACACATAATTGATCTACCTCAGATTTGTAAAATCTTTTGCTGTTTATCAAGTGTTTGTCATTCTCTGCCCCTAAAGAGAAGTTTAAAACCACAACTTTCACTCAGGAGCAAAAAATCTGAAATAATAAAAAAGAATCTGGTAATAACTTAAAAGAAATAATGTGACATTTATCATGATAATAACCGATCTCGACTGATAGGAACATTTATCATGAAATAGATTTTGGCCATTTCATCTCATAAAATAAAGTCTACTCAAGCACTATACTTGAGTACAACTTGTAGTACTTAATTTGTGTATTTCCAATCTGTGCTACTGTTCTTCTCCACTACATTTCAAAGTGAAATATTGTGTTTTTGCACTTTTATGTTATAGCTGTAGTTTCTAGTTACTTTTTATATTTATATTTCACATACATGAAAATATGTTCACCTTATAAAACATTTCCCGTCTAAACTTCTTGGTTTAATCTAAACAACTTCCCTCAGTGAAATTAGTCGTGAAACTATCCATTATTTCATTAATTCATTTCGTTTCTTGCCTCTCATGTCACAATGGCCGAGATTTGTCTTGTGACCCCCAGCTGCCAAATCCCAACGATGGAAACCACCAGGCCAAAATACTTGACTGTATGTAAATGTATAATTAAATGTCCAAAAAAAACATATTTACATAAATGCCTCAATATAAACAATAAAGTGATGTAATGTATAGTAATAGATTTGTGAAATGGGAAATGTATATAATACAAATATACTTTTACTATTTTTTTTAGCACATTTAGGCTTCTACTACACTGCTGATGATCATTGTAATAATGTTTTTACTTAAGTAACATTTGAATCAAGTGGTACACATGTGGTGCATTTTTACATTAATGCAATGGTACTTTTACTTAAATAGAGGAGGTGTACAGTATTTACACCAGTGTGCAGGTGTCAACAAGCTACTAAATCCTAACCACTGTTTGTTCTAGAAAATACACTGAACAACTCCTGACCCACAAGAAGAGCGGGTAAATGGGGACTGAGGAGAGGGTCCAGTTCGTAAAATGAAGTAGAAACATTATCTCAACTGTCTGCTCAAGTTATAACTCTAAATCTGAAGCCCCTGACCCCTGACAGGTCAAAAGGTTAAATTAGGTCAGAGGAGAAGAAAGCCTATTAAGAGATCACTGACAATCCTAACTTTACATAACAGCAGCACCAGCACGCACCTCAAAGTCTCTTGAAAGAATGGATGCACCAACACAACAGCATAAACACAGAATAAGAATAATGTTTAAAAAATAATCTCCAAAGAATATCCAGTTTCAGTTTCCAGGGCTGACAGGTAGATGGCACTAAGTGCTCCTGCTATCGTTAATCGACTTCCAGCCACCCTCTTTATTCCTAAAACTGCAAGAAAAAGATTAACACATCATATAAACACCCTAAGCAGAGGAACCTGCAAATCATATTGTTCCACACTGGCACTCCATGAATTGATGATTCGTTTTTAGAAGTGTTGTCATATTTTATCCTCATGTGTATATTTCCATTTCCTGTTTAAACTCCGGGAGACGGAGAGGAGGAATAACAATCTTGACACAGTAAAGGAAGAGAAGATCTGTAGACTGTGCTCAACACACAAAGGGAATGTCTCATGCTTGTATGGCCTAAAGCTGGTATCTCCTTCATCCAGTGCAACTTGAAAAATCTGATTTGTAAAATGACAAGATTTCAAATGCTCTTGTTGTTTCAGAGGCATGAAAGTCTATTAGCCTTTTTTTCGGGAAACAATGACAGTCTGGGAAGAATTCAAAAGACATGGTGGAGAGAGTGTCAGGCTGTGAAAAATAGAACTGCCTCCGATGTTGTATAAGGCACACCATATCAGTGTTAAAGCATTTTTTTTGCTTGGCTTTAAATTATGATTCATGCGGTTTTGTGTCATCCCAATTATTTCAGTAATTTTGCTGACACACAAACACCTGTAGAGCTGTGTTTAACTCATACACGCCCATTATTATTATGGGCAATTACTATTAATGTTCTGACATTTTGTTCCCTGCCTCTCTCTCCCCTCATTTCCTCCTGAAATATTTGTATGTATTTTCAAAACACACTGCACACAGTGCACAGAGATGTTAAATTATTCCCTTTCAAATTTAACAATCATTTATAAAAACAATACTTTGATGACAGATTGTGGATATTTTGTTCTGATGTGTTGTAAATGTGGCTACAAACCTATTTACTTCCAAAAAAATGTACATGTAACATTACTGTTGAAAATTGTTCAGAACATAGTGTTTAACCTGTGAATGGCTCTTCCTTGCTGCTCAGACTCTGTGCTTTGTTTATTTCACTGCCGTATATGAAAGTCAAGCTTCAGACACTTAGCTGTGATAGGAAATCCCCACCATTCCATATCATGAGTGCTTTTATTGTTGTTAGATGATAAATGTGTTCTTATCAGGGGGAAAACCTCACTGACCTTTATTGTGCTGCCATCAGCTGGTTTCATGGCTTGATGGCAGACAGGTTTTCATACCACATGGTAACATTTTGACATTAAACTGTTATTTTTAAATTTCTTGTTTTATTCTAGCAAAAACTGACAATTTCATTTTTTTAACCATGGGTGTTGTCCTCCTGACTGATCTGTAGATGATTAATTTTACAAAATTGCAAGGAAATATAATTTTAAAAAAGCACACTAAAACACTAAAAACAGACAAATATAGGTGTCAGTTCTGGACCTAAGTAAGTCAACCTCTGCAAAATATACAGCACATAAAGTAAGTGGATAAAAAATATAGTAAAATGTTCTCCGCAGTTAAGACTGTGATCACTGCAGTAAAACCAAGAGAACTGAAGGGAGACCAAACAGGATGAGGAGGGAACGTTTTCCTCACTAGAGCCGTCACTTCACATCCCGGCATAAAGGAAATCTCTCGTCAGACACTAGTCAACACTTCTGGGAAGTCAGGTGTCAGGAGATTTGCGTAGGAGAGTTTCACATTCAACACAGGTATTTGCAAGGTCAGACCACTCTGTTCCCAGCCATGTGTTTTATCATTCCTGCATTAATGGTGTGAATTATACAGGAACAAATCAAATCTATACACGCAGTGCTGCTGCGGTCCTGTGTTTCAGGAATTTTTCATATAAGTATCTCAGTCAGACATCCCCTTGTTGTTTATCGTGTAAGACTCAAGGCTTTTGTCCCATCATTATCAATTCACAGACAAACTCTTTATTCCTCAGTGGTATTTAAAAGAAACGTCTTTTGTATTACATTTATTAAAGGCTGAAAGAAGCACTTGATGTCCTAACCACAACATTTTTAAAGCATGTGGTTATTCAGTACTTTCCTATATGACTAAATTTAGAGGCATATTTCAGCAAAATAATATATGTATTCAAAGCTTGTCTAAAGTTTGATCTTACTATCAACATTCAAGCATGTTATTTAATCAAATCAACCGAAGTTTTAAAAAAGCAACCTGACGTACTATCAAAATAACTCGGCTAAATTCAGTATACTGTAAAAACAAATTAAGTTATGTTCAAATCAATACCAAGAAGACAACTCCATCTCTATCACATCCTATCGCTAACTAGAAACAAAGACATCACAGTGATCTTGCTTTTATTACACAATCAAGACAATGGACTTGCGTCAGGTTCATGCTTGTTTATCCATCTTGTTTTTTTCTTCAATTAGTAACACGGTAAAGCACACATTCAAAGCTGTATCTAATGAAAACATAACCTTGAAAAGGTCAACACTTATAATCGGTGAGGAGAAGGCCGTGTGTGTACACCTCACATGAAAACTAAGCTGTATAGAAGCATTAAGCATCAACCTGTCTTCTGAATAGAAGCAAACAAAGCTGCGGTCAAAATATAAATCATCTGTTATCCTTCAGAAACAGGAATGTATCTATGCTCATGGGATCCACTCATTCATATCCAGAGGGAGGCTGAAACTGAGCAATTAAAGTATCAGTGTGTAGGATTTAGTGGGATCTATTTATAATTGTGTTTTTGTTAGTGTATAAATCTGAATATTGTATGACATTAAAACTCTCAGGGTTTTCATTAGCTTTGAATGAGTCCTTATCTACAGAGGAAGCAGGTCCACTTCCATGAAGACCACCATGTTGCACTGCATGTTTCTACAGTGGCACAGAAGGGACAAACTTTGACTTTTCTACATCTGAGGTCACTAATGTGCTGACTGCAGTTTAGATCCGGAAACAGGCACCATTCTCTCTGGATGAGGACATATAACTGAAAAATCACTTAGAATTATTAAACCCAACAAAACATCTCTTTTGTTGCCACTGCAGCTTTTGTAGCCTTTACAGTATTGGTTTAGCATGCAGCCAGGGAAACTCACAGACCAATTGCATGTGTTGTGATTGCATGATTGCTACTGATCATATACAGTTGGCTGCCATTTTCAAACCTCTCCACTAGGTGGCAATAAATCCTACACACTGGTTCTTTAATTACGTATCTCTTTTCATTTTGCAAGGATATTTGACATCAATTGATTGGTAGGCCCCATCTATTTATAAAATCACAAATCTAAGTTCTCTGCACACCTTACCTGACAGCACCCTCATTGAAACACACTATGTTTCATTAAAAAAGACCATGCAAAATGCTGTCCTGCTGACAGCCAAACAAAGTCAGTAAAAAGCTTGTTTGCCAACACATTCTTCCTTGAATCCTCATGGCTGCACAGATATATGTCAAGTCACCTTTTCCCAAATGTGTTACATAATCAAAGACCAAAAGGGAAGTAGGGATGCACGATATCTATCAGTCCGATATATTATCGGCTCGATAATGGGAATTTCATATTATTATTTACTTATTGGAATCGTAAATTATAGCCGATAAAACGTCCGATAAACACATCGCAGCTGGTCGCGCTCATGACGTCATTCATCCGTGCCTGTCCATACCAGCGTGATGTGTTTACGTCCACAGGCTAAAGCAATTGATGACAGTTTTTCGCTCTTGATGACCTTGATACATTGACATGTCTTATTTGACATGTCAAAATATTCAATTTAAATTCTTTTGAAGGAGAAATTTTCCTCCTCCACCTAAAGTTGTTTGACGTTTTCTGATGCACTTCACTAAAAAACTAAAACACTGAGTCAGAACAGTTTTGTTGTCTTAACAATGGGATATTAATTCATCCATATTTGCTTACCATATTTTGCAATTTTAGGTGTGGATGAACTACAGGCTATCAAAACTATCAGAAAGCATCCCACATACACAAAGTAAAAGGTTAAAACCATATGTGAAATGTATTACCTGTGAGACCACCCCCAAGGCTCCTTCTTCGCACATTTCTTCCATCTTCACTAAGATGTCGTTTAAATTTGAGAGCAGGACTTAACCCATGAGTTATCTCTGGGTTACTGGACTTATGAAAGGACAAGGAGGGAGGGTAGAGGATGTGGTCCAACTAAAGAAAAAGACAAAAACAGCAGGGAATTAAAGATATATATGTATCCAGTTACTTTGTTAAAAAAACAACACAAAAGTTCCTAAATAACGGTTTGTAGGGCCTTTATCAAGGTGTGGATATTTGCATATAGTCAACAAATACACCAAACAACAGTAAGCTATAGCACAGCTAGGATGCAATAAGTGAGCTAAGATCTTTACAAATAATGAGCTGGAAGGAAGTGAGGAGTTAAGATGGTGAATGATATAATGAATTAATTTGCCTATGAATATAGTTTAATTCTAATAATCAAGTACACACAATAAGTTCTGTTAAACTAGTTTATGAAGTGTTTAGTACGTTAGTGCTAATGTAAGTGCTTTGTCTTTATATTTTTGGTTTTCTCAGTCATGTACGCAGTGTCACAATTAGCGCTGCGGCAATTTATCATTTTCAATTCATCATTAGGGGTTTACAGATTGTCCAAATTTTATACCTCCTTTTTCAGGTCTTATCCCAGAGTCATGGCTGGATCAATATTCACATGCATGCAATTGTAATGAGTTCTCCTCATTGAGTTAAATAATGAGAGATCAACAGGCTGCGCTATAGCGATTGCAGTGGGTTGGGATATCGTGGTTGCATGGTTCTGTAGCATGATACAAGATAGTGGACATTTGTATAAGATTGTTTCACAATCGATACACCCCAATTATCTATTCTTCCTTAAAGTTCTTCCTCGATTTCTTGATTAATCATGTTGTCTGTAAAAGCATCAGAAAAACAGAAGAAAACAGCCCTGATATATTTAACTGACAGTAATGTTAAGATGAGGAGAAACACTAATCAGGTATCAGGGGAAGTGTCAGAAATTTACACAGGGTAAAAATATAGAGCAAGAGGCTGTGAGAGTCTTGTCTTGTGAAGGGAGCATTGTGTTACAACCATGAGAAATACAGCTGCAAATCTAAAAACAGTAGGCAACCCAGAGGGCAAGGCTCAACTACTCAAGTGATCTAAGAGGGGGATTCCCAGGGAGTCCTCCATATCATGTTAATACTTATAGCTTAGGGGGAAAAAAAGCGTACGAGTTTCTCTCTCAAGTCAAAACTTGTGAGGTTTCCACACCCAGGGTGGCAGGATTTAAGAAGTAGGCCAGTATTCAAAACCTTCTGTGACAGTAATCAGTATGAATTCAAAAAAGAAATAGTCAGAAAGAGCAGAAGATAAAACATAAATGGTAAGAAAAGTAAAGCGCAATGCCTAAATAAAAGGACTATGCCAGGTTAGACATCCATTATTAACATACAATGCGGACTACAATGCATTTAACCAGCCCATATTGTTCTAAGAAGATAATGACCTTACATGACGCTCAGACCACATAACAATGCCCAGCGGAGTGAGGAAGAGGCCCTCCCTGAGAACACAAAGACACATAAATGGCTCAGAGCATGAGGTGAAGGGAAATAACCTCTGCCTCTCTACGGGATGATTTATGATCCCTGTGCCATTAATGACAACCAAGAGCTTTCTGTGTAGGTTGGCTACGCTTTGCCAAGAACGATGACATGAAGAGTAAGAGGCCCTGTTCAGACCTTGTATTAACATCCGTCCTGAGAGATCTGATCACAAGTTGACCGCATTAAGTTGTGTGATCACATCTGGTATTAAAATGTGTCCTTAATGTGTCTCCTGTGATCACGCATGATCAGCTCTAAAGATCTCATGACCCTTACATGCTACAACAGTGTTGTTCATTGTTTGCCTGAAATATATTATATACATTAAGGGAAAGAAGAGATATTACTGCAGATACCGACAATCCTGGGACTGAGCTCAGGCTGTGCTCTTACATTAGGAAGGGAGAAGAAACAGGGTCTTTAGCAGGATGGTGGAACATGTCTAAACAGACATCAACTCTATTTATACTGAGGTAGCACAGGCAGTACATTACATGGTCATATTTCATTTAGAAAGGATGTTTTAAATGTACAGTATGTATTCACAGAAGACATTTGCTTCATTATATAACATGCTTTACTGCTATACTATAAAAAGGGTTTCTGTGCAGAACATTCTAACAAGGACGTCAACTTGGGATTTGCAAATGAGCTGCTTTGTAGTGGTAATTTATGCAACGTCGCAAGATGCCCGAAGTCATAGACAGATATACTCAGCGTTTTAAAATATGATTGGTGTGGTAGTCTCTGTCTGAACTGTGACCATTTTAAATATAAATCTTATATTGAGTTTGTATAAAAACACTTTAAAACTATATTCCTACAGTCATAGGTTTTTGTTGATCAATGTTTAAGTAAAATAAATGAAACCAAAATCGCAAACCTCTACCTGCAGCCTCATACATGTATTACTTATAATTTATTGTCTAACAAAAATTCTGCCTTTCTCAAAAAGACAAGCACCATCACACACCCACAACCTAATGTTGAGCCAGTAACCACAGATGAGGCAGAGATGGAGAGCTGCGATACCCAAATGTTCATATGCATGTTTGTTTCAAATGATGTGGTGAAGCCTTAGTTTTTCCACTTTAGATAAGCCTACAATATATAAACATTTGCACAATAAATTAATCATATGAACATGTAGAAACCAAGAACTCAGAACATAAGTGCTAACAGGATATAATCTGGTAAACTCCTGCGTCACCCAGTCACATTGTTTACAGCCACAAGCATTTGGTTACAAACAGGTCATTATGACCGGAACACCTTGGATCATATTAATACACAAGCAGTGTGTGCCATCACCTGATGGAGGATGTCGCTCCGTCTCTACATCACAAAGGAAGTTGAAGACAATTCACAGAAAGCCTGCAGTGCTCTATGTATATTATGTTTAAGTCAGAGATATTTTAGTCACATTTTCATCAAAGCCTTTGAGTTAAAATTATTGAGCACAAGCTACGATATGACCATATCAATAATTACTGGTGTGTGATGTGAAATTATAAAAATAGGTAATATAGTCAACTATCAGTGTTATTTGTGCACTGCAGGGTCAAAGTCTGAAGTTTGGAGACCTGTGTATTTTACGTCAGAAATTGGCTTTCACTTGACTACGCAAACATGGAACAGCCAATAATCAATACCTTTAGCCACTTTCTCACTGCCTACTTAGAATGAGTAACACATCATGTATAACAATGTGAACCTAAAACAAACACTAACCCAGCTCTATATACTTTGTGATCCATGCAAAATGTTTGTCTTCGCCATCCTGACAAAGCAGAAATCAGTGGAAACTGGAGGGCTGCACAAGCTGGCCAGAGTTTCATCTGATTGTGGATTTGCTGAGCTTCAATGTTATCATCCAATTATACATGATCATCTGGTCGATCAGAACCCATGCAGCACCTTCAATGTATGTTACAAGACATTAGTGCAGTAATCTCCGTTATTAAAGGATATTTGTCAAATTTCTGCCAGTCCAGAACATCTGCACTGATTTTGAGAGTGGGTGTAAGCCCTTTAAAAACCTATTTAATTACATAGAAAAACTGCAGTGAGCCAATCTCCGTCTGCTTGCTGTGTGTACTGTGGGTAACACACACATTGCAGTTTTTGGCAGCAGCCATTGCACTTTCACCTACCACCATTTCTCTCTCCCTGCAGTAGAGCTCTTGTGTGCAAGATAAAAACCTGACCTGCTCCCCTTTCCTCCATCGACTGTTCCACCCTCAGCTTCAAACACAGTGGACAGTACCAACAATCCTTTGTTGTCAAAGCAAAGAACAGACAGCAAACACGTGAGACAAAGATGATGTAAAGCACAACACGCAAAGTCATCTGTGTTTACCCACTGAAAGATGGGGCAACCGTAACCTATTTGTATGTGACAAATAAGGTTTTATTACTATATTATATGTTTTTGCTTTAACACCATAATCATTTCTGAGAATACAGATTCTACCCTTTGTACACTAGACTGAACAGTCTGACATCCTGCTGCTCTTGTGGTCCACAGTACCTGGACCACAATATGCATGTCGCTTGAAACTCAACACTCTTACCCCCTTTCAATATTCCCTGCTACTCTAACGTGCATAAAAGTAAGGTTACACTAATCAACTAAACATTAAAATGAGAATAGCCATTTTTTGCCACTTAGGGACAGCAGACAAAAGTTGTGATACAATATTAACTGTTACTTTTGAAGTTGGTATGGTGACATTGTGTGCATGTATTTACACATCCAGCAGTTATGCAGCAGCATTATAGTTCATTTATAGTCCTTTTTCCTGGTAATCCAGAAACAGACTATTTTAGATTCTGCTGATACTTTCCTGTAGGTTCATCAATACAATTAACACTGTTCACATTATCACTTGATAAATATAAAATATTGGTTAAAGTAGCTTTAATAATCACTAACTCAAGATAACTTTAGGCTGCCAGTGAATGTTGTAAATATGAATTAAAAGGCTGTTGGAGTAGAAAGAATGAGTGGAATGGAGAAAAGTAGAGAGCCTCATACAGAAAAGGTGAATTAAGTCAGACAATTAGCAAAATAGAGTATAGTAAAAATAAAGAACTAAAGAATAATAAAAGTTAGTCAAGGATCTAGGGTGTATGCCAAGAGTCACCGAACCATTAATAGGAAAAGAGGAAAGGGAACCCTTCTAACATAGTGTAGATAAGACTGATCTGCAGAAAGCAGAGCAAACACTGAGGTTTTAACTCTGCTGTCGACCTTTACCAGCAAAACAAGACAAATGTTCGAGAGTTGGGAAAAGACACTCCACTGCAAAGATGAGAAACTTTTTTTCTATACCGGTGTATACACAAGCATGCACAGCTACCCAAACAAACTGACAAACAAAAGGACAGAACAGCAGGAAGAGCTGTACATACTTCACAGGCTAATACAAGAATGAAAGAGCAAGGCTGCACTTAGGGAAACAGTCCCCAAGGTCAAGTAATAAATACTCCAATGGTTCAAGCCAGAAAAAACTATGTGGTATTCACATACTTGTATGTGGTCCACGCACTGAGACCACTAGACTCAATTATGAAAACAACCCAAGTGCTGCTTGTAGTTGAAAACTGTGTTTTCCTTGAAACTATGTCAACAACATATTAGACATATTATGGTATACTTCACCTCCTCGCATGGTTCTGCTTTACAAGGTCAAAAGGTTTGGGTCATGATTTCCACATATAAAAATAGTAAATGTATATCATCAATACAAAGGGAAAATTTGCAAATGTATGCACACCCCAGGATATTAATTCCATTTGAAGCATTTGTGTTGACGTGTTGTAATCATTTCACTGAGATGGGAGAAAGGAGCCTTTTATGAGTATAGGAACACGGTCATTAGTCTGTTAGCGGTTGCTAAGATACAATGAGTAGCCATTTACCATAAAACAGGAAGAGACATCATTGGCTAATACTCCTAACCTATTTCCAGTCATCTCTGTCCCTGCCATTGTTTCTCCATCATACTCTTTCCTACACCCAACAGCTGAGAACAACATTCAGTGGTAATAATCACATCACACTTTTCACATGTGCATGCTACACACAACTGTAGAATACTAATATATAAAACGTTTTTAAAATTACACCAGAGACAGTAGATTGGTGCTTGTCACCTAATCGCTCTTCATCAAGTTCAAACTAATTTGACATGAAGCGCAATTCATGTATGGTGCTCTCTCCGCTGCCTCATTTGGGTGGAAAGGTAACAGGTGAGCCTGCGGATTTCTGATGTCTGATGTGCTTCTAGCCTGTATATCTTTTAATTCAAACAGGTCATTACAGTTCAAATTAATGTTTGAAATAAATGGGGGAAAAAAGTGACCAGCCAATTCACAAGGCGCAATTGAACTCATGCCATCCTTTGTTCAACTTGTACTTTGCCATTATTGATGACTAAGTAATGAGTCTACCAGTATATGTAAATTTCGAGCCTTCAAGCAATGACCATCTAATTTTGAAGCCTCAACTTTTTCAGAGTTGTTTTTTAGATTCCTAGCAGTGATTCATTCTTATTTATCAAAGCATACTGGTTCAAATGAATTTACTTCAACAACTTTGCATGAGATCAAAGGCTGTAATGTTACTGATGCTTCACAGTTCAACAAGATAATCACTAACTGTTCAGAGATCAACAGATCTGAGCACAGTTGCTTTAATCCGACACATATAATCTTTGAAATCCAGTAGAATCTGTAGTTTGTCCACATGAGTTTGGATTATCCTGACTCGATCAGTGATAGATAGCTAATTCATCAAAAGCTGAGAGCTGAATGAAACAGCTGATTGTTTCCAGCTGACTCGTTTTCAAACAAGAATGTGATGAAAGGGGTTACAATTATGCAATTGATGCCAACATGCAATATCATACTCAAAGGGGGTAATTCGAATGCTCCCCTAAATGCTCTGGACTCACTGGCTGCAGTTGTGCTGCAGACCAGCTGTGTGACGGTTGTCTGTTCTTCACAAGGGCAGCATGTCCGCTACCTCGTATATGTACTGCATTTCTTTGAATACAAGTTGGATTATGTACTAAACTTAATGTCAGGACACTTCGGTATGATAACAATAAAAGCCTCGTTAGAACAAATTAATGGATTCAGAAAGTGAAACACTGGAGTGATTTTACTTTGAAACGGGTTCGAGAAGTGTTGGAAATCCAATTTTGTGACTTATCCGACAGATAAACATTGTGGTTGACAGCAGAATAAAGAGAGAACATGATCTTTCACCTGAGTTTTAATGTTTATCTGTTGAATTTGTGTCACAAGAAACCGACAGCAGTTTCTTCCCGACTGCTGCCGGCCTCATCAATAAGGCCTGGGACCCTTTAACCAAACTGCACTGATATCCCTGCCTGTGACACTTTACAAATAACAATAACTGTACATTTTGCACAATCCCTCTCACTTAAAGTATATATACACATAACTGCCTTTTTTGTGTTTATTTATGCTTGTAAATTGAGCCTTTAACAGACATCACAAAATATTAAATAGGACCCTCCTAAGTGTTTTTTCTTGGAAGATATCGGGGAGGTAGATCTCGGCTTATGTTTAGAATTAAAAAGTGATCTTGGGCTTGAAAAGGTTGGTGACCACTGCCTTACATGTTGAGTAACACACTAAATGCAGCACCATGCACACTGATTCAGCTTGTGAAGAAATCCAAAACCTGACAGGCCTGCCATGCCTTGTTAAGGTCACTAAGCTATGATTGGACAATTTTTGCTTGGGGGAGGGGTTTAGTAAACTGTCAGCTGTCTGAAGATGTGTATGAGGATTTTTGTTGCTGCCTCTGTTAACACTGAAAACCATGGGATTTCTTCCTTTTTCCTTTATAGACACCAACATGACTCCAGAAACAAACACATGCTGTGATTATATAATGCGAATGGCCTTGTGTGATGCTTACTGTATATGTTAGTGAACTGTGCTCAGTGAACTCTCGAGAGAGAGCATGTTCATTGCTCTTTTTCTCAGGGTCAACTGCAGTAGAACAAACTATGTTCTGGCTGACCTCCTCACCCAACATCTGTCTTTTTCAACTCTCCCCGAATTTATATCTGCCCTGAATTCCTCTTCCCTTGCTCTCTACACTGAGGACCGATTTACCCATGAGGAAAACAGCACACTTAAAAGTCTCCCGGCTAAAATCCAAATAACTCTTATGCTATCAAAAGCCTCCAAGGGGTTCTTCACATTTCAGTCAACCGACGAAAACTTTTCTTACGGTCCCTATTTGAACCTTGTCTTGCTCTGCCAGAGGGATTTAGTTTCCTGCGTTCAAATGCAGTATTTTGTTCTTTACTTCTCTTGTTTCATACAATTTACCATGATGAGATTTATTAACTTCAGCATTAATAATTATTGAACCATGTTTATTTCTTATCAAGTTTTCCTTCTATTAAATAGAGTGCCTTGTTGTATACATTTAATTGTTCAATTATTGTTGAATTCTGTTACACCTATTATTTTGTCAACTACATACATATCTGTGAGTATACCAGGATAAAAGGAAAGCTTCTCTCTATGTAAAATGCATGACTGTTCAACTGCAGCCTCCAAAATAATCAGAAAGCTCAATCAAAACCTTATAATATAATTAACTTTTAGTGAGGTGCACCTAATAAACTGGAAACTGAGTGTATACTGGCATTTTCAATTACTTATTTACTGTAATCTTAAAGTTCAATGTTATTATTTAATTATTTAGAAAGAAACATTTATATTACTTCACATTCACAAGGTATATAACACTATAAGGTAGAGGGATTTTAAGGTGTTTATTAATGCACAGTTGTAAATTATTATTTCATTACTTATAACGTCTCATAGGACATATTTTATATAATTTTAACGGTTTTACAATATTGTCATTCATTTAACTGTTCATATAGCAGCATCTACTTATTGGTGTCTACGGAAGCTTTTACATACTTTAAATTCTACAAAGTACTTAAAAGAACTACATAACCTTCATTTAACCCTTGTTATGAATCCAATCAGCTATGTCAACAGGTGGAGTCTCTTACCTTGCTTCCCTCTGATGACGTAGACTGACCCAGAGTTAAATTCTGACCTAGAGACATTTTCTTTGTTTAAGTACAAACAAACTTTAGCTGCTGTATCCCTTCAAATGCTCAGTCATCACAAACAGGTGGATTCAACCCAGACATGGACGCATACAAAAGACGGCACAGGAGTCAAAAATCAACGATGGATCGAGGAAAGACACTGTCCACAGAGGGAGTGAAAAGAGTCTTAACCGGATTGTGGTAATCCTCTTAGCTGTGAAGCATACACTGACACTGGATGTCCCTCTAATCACCCTGCTTGGCTGCATGCTTTAATAAATGGCTGCTTATTCAGGGGCACACCACAGGGTTAGAACCACTGCACAGAGACAGAGTTAAACATTGTCAGACTGAAGCAAATATTGATACTCAAGCACACACAGATGCAATGCCAGACAGTTGCCCTTCCAACTTCAGGGATCAGACTGTAAAGATGCTATGATAAAAAAGGATATAGTCGGAGTGAAACAGATGGTGGAGAGAGGGATTCATTTTACACTCCCAGTTCAATTTGATGGTTTTACTCTTTGTTCAATGATTATCAGCTCAAGTCAAACCGTCAAGTTCACATTTATTTTTCCATTGATCCAACATCATTATCCACAGAGCAATATGATAAGCAAAGCGCACAATAACACTGAGTGACCTGTAACATCCCACGTGCCAGTTGAGTCACTGTTTTCTTACACAATAAAAGCACGCCCAACCCCACAACAAGCACGGCTAAGTATTTGGCTTTAGATGATATACTTTTACTTGTCTATTCTTGTCCCAGGTTTGGATGGACTAAAATTATTGTTGACACAACTCGTAGTAAAAGTTTCCCAAAGCAGAGAATAGCTTCTTAAAGTGGTGGAAGTGAATTTTTCAGCCACGGATTCCATCACTCTCAGTGATGTATAATTAACAACATGCAGAAAATTGAAATGTGCTGTTTGTCAAAGACATTAAGGACAGAGTTAGAGGAGAAAAGTCTCTGACATGAATGTTATAAGATGCAAACACAACTAAGATCAGTGGCCACATTTAACCTGACAGTTGTTTACAATGTTCAGTCACTTTAGGACACAATAAAACTGGTCTGCTCTCTATTGAGCAACCCTGTATGCATAAAGATAAAACACCAAGTCTGTTTACATGGAACACATAATTAGAGAAAGGTTAACTGTATTAAAGATGGATCTAAAATGACTTCCGTGCCTGCCTGAACTTTACTTGGCCTCCATTTATTTCATGAAAACAATTTCTCTTCATCATACAGCACAGACACTTTTAAACAAACAGCAGCGGTGCTTGTATGATGAACATAGCTGAAGTGAATGAGCGCATCTTTGATGAGATAAATGAGACTTCTGCCAACCTAAACACACCAGCTCAAAGTCAACAACACCTTCCAGTGGGTTTAATCCTTTAACCATGTGTGACACTCAGTTTGCCAAGCATCACACATGGTTACTCCTTATTTGAACAAACCCGTAACTCACTGCCAAGGAGTGCCAGATTTGTCAAACCAAAGAGATCCATAGGGAAGTTATGAGTAAGATAGTTATTCACAGTTAAGTAATTTTCTTAAGTCTATTCATGTGGGCTGTTTGGTTTATTTTATTTTTTACAGTTATCTGAATAGTGGATAGAAAAAGAAGGTTAGAAAGAAATAAACATTCATTAAATAATGCTAAATAAATGCAACATAGATTTGATGGAAAGCGGAGGGGTAGCCGTCTAAAATCTGTTATGTATTAAACCTTGGGAGCACCAAAAAGAAGCTGTGAAGACGACATTTAAGATCGCCACATTATAAGTTGGTGAATTTGTTGGCAAACTGTTTATTTACACATCCAGCAGTGACAACACAACATTATCATTAATTTGGAGTTGTGTTACAAAGCATTTGCTGAATGTAAGTTCAATACTGGCTCTCCTTCTTGTTTGGTATTTGGTCTCTTCAGACTCCTGAGGGAGAGATCTGGCTCCTCAGCTGCTAAATGCTCCTATATGTCAGTCTGTCAGAGCAGGTAGTGTACAGCAGGTTTTTTACTGTTAATAACCTTGAAAGACATAGACGGTAGGTAGTCATATTCTTTCCTACAGCCAAGCTGAACGTACTGCAAAAGAGTATGACTGAGGTGTTTGGACGACTTTTTACAGCATGCTTATAACTTAATCACTGGGAAGGAACTCAGCACACAGTGAAATTACAAAGTATGCATGGCAGAAGAAAAAAATATTTTTAAACATGATCCACTTTAAGAATAATACCACTTTTAAGTGAGTGTTTTGTTTAATGCTGCATAGACAGCACCTTAGATTAAACACATTTTGGCTCTCACCCTACCACTAGGGAAGTGGTTCTGTTTGTTTTGGTGCTCACACTGTGTACCGAAGATAATCCACCTAACTGTCAAGTAGCTACTATGCCAACATCTGCAGTCATTGCCAAGAGTGAAAGAGTGAGAGCCTAGCATGTGGGAAGAATAAGAAAAGGTATTCTCTGTCTTTGTTGTTGTTCTTTGCTGATTTATGCCAAAATGACCTGCCCACAAGCTTATCACGTCGGTGGATATACAGGCTGCAAATATCATACATTGTTGAAATAATACCATTAGGCTTAAGGCTGAAACTCACAGGATGAGTCTGATCTTTAATGATCTTCTGTGGGAAACGCGTTTGTTATTTCAGCAACAAAAATAAAAGCAAGAAAATAGGAAATGGACACCACTGGCAATTTTTGTACTGTGCCATCTCAGGTAGAAATATGAAAGTATGGTTTATAGATTCATGATTATGAGAGGATATAAAAGCAGAGGGATAAAGATAAGGAATACAATTAACAACACGCCATGTAGCTTGGCAAGTAGTGTGTCAGACTCTGTGTGTTGGATTCAAGTATTACTTGAAATTTACAGCTGTTTGTAATAGACCTACAAATAGAATTATCTCTCAGGTTATTATCAAACATGTGTGTATAGTTATTATACAAAAGTTATATTGAAGCTCATTGAGTTAATCAGACTACAGTTGAGATTAACTGATGAGTCAACTATTTTGATAAGCAATTGATCTTTTCAGTCAAAAGTGTCAAATACTGTATCTACTGTTGCAGCGCCTCAAAAATGATGACTTGGGCTTGTTTTAATAATATATGATAGATTATATATATATATATATATATATTTGACTTTTGGACTGTTGGTTGGACAAAACTATCAATTTAAGGATGTCACTTTGAAACCACCAGTCACACTAATGGGAAACTAAAAGATGATTGACAGATTGACAGTAGCACCCTGCAACAACTATTATGAGTGGCTTTTTACAGGCTGGCTTCTGAAGGGCAGGCTGCAGAACAAACAGTTACAGTATATGATGTATCCATGGAAAGCAGGTGCATCTGCTGCCAATACTTTGCAATGACATGTCATAATTGAAAGTTATGTTATGTCTCCAGTGAGCTTGGGCCAACATCTGTTAATAAATCTGGATGCCATGTTACCTGGTTTAATCCATTTTGGTATTTTATCTTGTGTATGAAAGAAAGGATTATGCATGGGATAATCTCATTTTGACTGCAGCTAATGTTCTCTGTAACTGCCCACCACATTGGACTGATTCAGATGCCTGGGATGAACAAAGACTCAGCAACGCCGAGTTCTGTGAAGACAAGTATTTTGGACTAATCCCATTGAGCTCCATAGAACGAGATGCACTCAGTGACACTCTGAAGACTCATTGTTTGACTGCACAGCAGCAAGACAAAGGTCAAAGTTCCCTGATTAGCCCTAGTGTATTGCACTGGAAGGCTGCTCTTCACTGACAGGTCATCTGACCTCTTGTGGTGTTTGCGTCTATTAGGTTGAGAATAACAGCTCAAATTACATCTCCTCTGTTGCCAGCGTAAGATAGGTCACTGGTTTTAAATTCACTCCAAACTGACATTTCAAAAGGGGAACAGGAGGGAAAAGGGCCACAGGGTTCATCCAATGCTGCACTGGCTCAAAATAAGGGCTGGTATGCTTTAAAATTCTATTGTAGGGACACTTATGTAACATTGCCTTTAACAACAAAATTACATTCATCATCCCAAAAAGAGGAAAAATATCATATAATATATGAAAGAAGTAGAAATTAAGAGACCAGACTTGCTTGCCTGCATCTGTGATATCTCAGCTCTATCTGTCGCCAAGCCAATTTAGCTGAGCACCACTGTCGGCAAACACGACACCACCCTGGAGTTATGTTCCAGGGGATGTCAGTGCCTGAGAAGAGTCTGCGGTTTGATGTTTACAAATACTGAATTAACATTGCACAGAGAAAGGCCAATAATTAAATGTGTTTGGGCTCATACAACATACAATTCGGGCCTGATCTGCAGTTCTGTGTATTTTCAACTTCCAGGACATAGCAAATTCTATATTTCATGGCGTCGGCATAGATCATGCAAAAAAGTAGTGATTGATCAGCTATTGTTGCTCTACCATTTCGATGCATTGCACACAAGAGATTCTGAGTCAAAATGTTTGGAGTAACATGGATAATGTTGCACAATTATCTGTATTTTCCCCATTGCTCATATTAGACATCACAGAAGCTGACAATCAACCACACCTACAGCCTGAAGTCATGCTGCATGATTAAACAAATTTGTAGCTCTGGAGATCTGTAACACACCCTTGCATGCACCAGTTTAAATTGTTGTCATGCAAGCTAGTCAATCCAGTATGCAAGGGCATTCATGTAGTGTTATATAAAAGCATTAAATATCCATGTAGTGTTATCTAAATGAAATGGCTGAGACATTAATTCTGTTTCCAGGGTAAACACAACTGCACTCTCCTCTAAAAGATCAGGTTGATCCCAGCATGTGCCTCTAATGTTGTATCATTACATTAGTCACAGAGCTAAGCATCAACTTTCTGATTGACAGCAATCTTTGAGAACCCCAGGTTAATTAACTTCATGCTATACTGAAATCATTTACTAATTAAAATATATTTTAACTGTTGAACAATTAAAATAGGTTTTTGTCCTGTTTCTTAAGTTATGCTAATGATTTTTCCAAATCTAAGTAGCCACAAATAACACGTATAATCTTTTTGTAAAACTATTGTGGAAGAAACAAATATTTTAAAGGCACAAACCTAATTTACAGTTTATTAGATACACTTAGCTTTAAACAATACAGTCTGCAATAAATCCTGCCTTTGTATTGGATTTCATTTTTTATTAAAACTGTTTTATAGATGCTTTTATTGGGCTAGGCAATAACACAGGTTCTGTATATATACTGATGTATTACTCGTGCATTGTGCAAGCACACCCCAGATTTGTAAAATGTCTGGGGATTATCAAGAGTTTGTTATTCTTTGTTCATAAAGAAGAGTTTAAAACCACAACCTTCACTAGGGAGCAAAAATCTGTCTTAAAACTTGTTATATTTGATCTTTCTGGGTTTTTAAAGATTAGTCAGAATATCAGATATTTAGCTCTGTGACTCAGATTTATTGCTAATACATAAGAAACACTACCTGAGGCTAAGGTCAGCTGGTGAAATGACAAGCAATCATGCATAAGACAGGATTCAAAGTTAAAACAGAGAGCAGTGCAGCTGCTCACTGCAAGACTCAGAAGTACATGATGGATGAAGTCAGAGGAGTACACAGCATAAACTATACTTGTACAATGTACTGCATCTGTTGTGTAATTTTGGACTATCTATAATGCTTCATATTTGCTTAAAATATGTATTTTTTGGTGTCACAAATTATAGAGGAGAATCAGAAAAAATAATTATGTGCAACATCATCATTTTGCAGGACAGGTTCTATATCTATAGATTTAACTTTAACACTCTGTGTGTTCATCTAAAAACAGAAACAGAGTCCTATATTACAACATTATCAAGGGGTGCACAATATGGCCAAAAATTACATAAAAATCTAAACTTTCACATCGGTCTATATCTATAATTATCGCCATACATTTCATTATAATTCTTTTTAGGTTTAAAGACAGTTTTTTGCTCCTGAGTGGCTGTGGTTTTTAACTCTTATTTATGACCTGAAAATGACAAACACTTGACAAAGAGCAAAACATTTTACAAATCTGAGGTAGATCTATTCCCTGTTACCTTTGTTATATTGCTATTGATTAACTATATTGTTAAAATGATTGCCTCCGCCAAGGAGATAGTTTCACCTCTGTCTATTTGTTTGTTTTTAAGCAAGATTACAGAAAAACTAGTGTATAGATTACAGAGAAATGTGGCATGATGGGGTATGGGTCAGGGAAGAATTAAAAAAAAATCCTCATGGGGCAGATTATTTTATTCGCTTTCTTCAATGTTGGGAGACGGCATATTTCCATTGATTTCTCAGAGAATAATTAATGGATCTTGATGTGAGAATTTTGTTTTTAGGGTGCTGATATTTATGAGTGAGTGCAATTTGGTGCAGATCCAAATAAAAACATGGATCTGATGAATTCATAAGGGGACTGTGCTCTACATGCCTTTACATGATCTAGCTTTTGTAAAAGAAAAGCAGCGAAAATATTAAAATGTCACATATCATTGTTATTTTAATACATGTAGTATACTCTACCACTTTCAGTTTGTATACAATTGTGTGAAGCTTTGTTTATAACCAATGGGGCTGTTTGTGTTATGTTACTTCATGTATGCTTTGTTTTTCTAATCCCACTTGGATGATTACAGCAAATTAAACTTGTACCCTAGTGTTAGCCACTGACTTCACCACATAATCAGTCAAGCTGGAGCCGGATGTTGTTGAGAACTAGTCTCTAAAGTAAAGTCAAAGTTAGTCAGTTCACTGTTTTCACAAGTCATCTGCCTGGTGACTAATGATAATCAAGGGATGACTGACACACATTTAATTTGACTCGGTTCTATTCCGCCCATGTTTGCATCCCGACTGGTTTTTAAGTCACAAGTTATTTGTGTGTTTACCTTCTCGTCCTCCTCACGCTCTTCCTCCCCCGCTGCCGCCGCCTCCTCCTCCTCCCGCTGCGTGTGTCCATCGTCCTCCGCCTCGTTGACACTGTCGGTGTCCGAGCCGGAGCTCTCCTCTCCGGCTCCAGAAGCCAGTCCGCGCCGGGCAGCTGTTGCCTCCTCACCCTCGGACAAGGTGTGCGACCCGGAGGAGGACGACGACAGACTCCCGCCGCTTCCAGCCGCAGAAACACGGTTGAGCTCCATGACTGTTGTTGTTGCTCAGTTAATACCAGCAGCTCCGGAGACAGGACGACTCCATGAAGAAGCGAAACAAATTAGCCCGTCAACACACCTGTGCAGCCCCGTGAGGTCATCGGAGCTAAAAAAAAAACGACGCCGCTCTCTGGCGCAACTTTAATTTTAAAAAAAAACTACGTCACGACGAGGAGCGAACTCTCTGATGTCTCCTGTGTGTCTGGAGCCTGTTGCAGGAGAAGTTCACAGTCCAGGTCAGAGCCGCCGCCGCCTCCTGTGTGTGTCTCTGTGTGTGCGTGTGTGTGTTTTGCTGCTCCACGCTGCCTGTGACCTCGCTCTCCACGCACAAGTACAACGTTGGCCTAAAGAAACCACGCCCACAACGTGCGAGGGCGGACCAATCAGAGCCGCGCTGCTGCCAAACCAACCACATGAGTTTTCACCTTCTTTAGAAGGCCCCCTCCCTCCGTGTTGAGCACATCAGTGGTGACAAGTGAAAGTGCACAACAGTGGTGAGGTCACAAGCAGGGGTGTAGAGAGAAAAACCAGGGGCCAGCCTCAGAGTCCCCCTCCATCATAACATCTAACACTCTTCTTTGTTCCTCATAATTACATATTCAGTAGCTGTGTTATAAAGATAATGAACTCATGGCCTCTCTCGTGAACACGATCAGTGCAAAGGAGTGAAAGTGCACAGACAACAGTGGTGAGGTCACAAGCAGGGGTGTAGAGAGAAAAACCAGGGGCCAGCATGTGCCGCCTCAGAGCCCTCCAACCTCCCATCCACTCCAGCAGCCTATTACAACATCTAAAACTTATCTTTTTTCCCTCAGAATTACATATTCAAAATGTGTGTTATAAAATAATGAACTCATGGCCTCAAAATGGTTTAAATGCAACACCAGAGCCCAATCGATACCTGTCCGGTAATGAATTAGCCTCTGGGGCCAATGCCCTCGTTTTGGGGCCTCTGGTGTAGCCAACTAATATCTAGGCAACATGTTCATCCTCCGTTCGCCGTAGACTGTTATAGCCCCAACTAGTTTTCTTTTATCACACCAGTTTCTCCACAAAAAACACAAACAGACATTTCTCATAAATATTTTTCTCCCCAACACTGGCCATGAAAACTGCAATTTAAGACATGTCACAGTTTCACCTTCAAAGGAAGTACTTGTCTTAAAATGATCGTGTTTTCTGGGTAAAGCACTCCATCTCTCAGGATACCGTATACCAGCCGTACCATATCCTTCCGCACCAGAGGGCCCACTAGAGGCCACACTTGCACAAATATCTGATATTTATTTTAGATTTATTAATTTACTCTGGTGATAAACACATTTCGAATACTATACAGCATACATGAAGAATAACCATTATTTGAAGCCTTCACCAAGTCCATCTTCTTTCTGACTCAGTTTGTCTTGAATTAGAGTCACATTTGCACTGGAGCCCATCAGATAATATTTTGGGGCTTCTTGTGTTGTGACATCTGTTATCTGGGCAAAAATGTTGTCTTCCCTTTGCCACACATGCACCGTTGAGACTCAGACTATTGTCTTTTATAACAACAGTAGAATGTTTCTCTATACAAAACTCAAACAGCTATTGTAGGTGTTTAAAGGTCCAGATGACATTGTCTCTAATCTCTATTAGCAGCTATCTGCATATAAATGCAAAGCGATTGCTGATGCATTTTGATCAATGTGTTCTCCCTTTTTTGCGCTCCAACACAGACAAGCAGCCAAAGCATGTTCAAACGTGATTCGTCAAACTAGAAAAGGAAAGCAGAAGTTGAGCCTGTGCATGAATCTCAACACATGCAACAGAAGTGGTTATTCGGTCATTAGTGATGACGTTTTCACAATGCATTTATGAAAGTCTGCATATTCAGAAGTTTTAGCAGATATGAGCCGTCATTACTCAAACAGTGTGAGGGTTTGCTTTTTTGCCTCACTTAAAGGTTTTCATTATACTCTAGGTGTGAGACAAGCATATTGAGGCCTTACAGCAGGGACAGGAGTGTTTGTTATTTGCTTTTGTGATATTTCTGTTTGCATCCTGTTACTTTTTAAGGTTATTGCTGACCAAATATTGGATATTACAAGCAACTGCTTTATATAAGATTGAAGGTGAGTGCAGAGCTGCAGAGAGGCTTTTCGCCTCTGGCAGATTAATGGGAGAACAAGCTTCTAGTGTCAGAACCTGCACATAAATCATTCTGCACAGTGAAGCTCAAACATCCACATGAAGCAACAAGAAGTAAACCACACTTTGGTGGAGACGTTTAAGTTGAAGTAGAGATGTTTTTTCAGCATAATCAAAACTGATATTACTCTCACACATTATGCAAAATTGCTATTATATGGTACATTGTTTATTATTGTTCTTTATGAATTATAATGTAAAGCGGCATTTTAATGCTGAACTGAACTTCAGGTGAAGTTCATTTTAATTTAAGGTCATAGCTGTAAGATAAATGTGGAATAAAAAGTACAATATCTTCCGTAAAAATGCAATGAAGTAAAGCTGTTAAGTTGAAAACAAAGGAAATACTCAAGTAAAGGTACCCCAAAATGTACTTAGGTACAGGATTTTAAAGGTCCACTGTAGGATTTAGTGGCATATATGGGAGGAATGGAAAATAATACTCATAATGATGTTTTTATTGGTGTATATTCACCTGAAGCTAAGAACCTCTGGACCATGTTGCACTGCCATGTTTCTACAGTAGCCTTATATGGACAAACCCTGGCTCTAGAAAGGGTATTTTGCATTAACATGAAGAAATGCTAGATGCTACTCAATCATACGTACTGATCCTTTTAACGTACTTAGTTACTTTCCACCATTGAAGCTGCAGCTGAAAGGTAATCAGATACATGCACCAGCGATGTGGGTGTTTGTGCGAAGGCATAAATCCCAAACTCTTTATTGGGGTTCCAATGCAATCAAGCACTATCCACTCTCCTCTCTTCTTCTTCTGTTGCTTTTTCTCCCCCCATCAACTACCTGCAGTGCAACAGCGCCAACTAGCTGCCAACACTGAAAACAGTACATCAATTTAAAGTGAATGCAAAGAATATAGAGCATTAAATTAAGATTATTGTGCAACCATGTCCACTCATCAGAATTTCACTCTTACACAACTAAGGCAGCTTTTTAGGCATATGACTCACTGACAGCTCCTGGAAAGACGCCCCATGGTTGAAGTACAAGAGTCATGGGCCGTTCCCCGAATTGAAAGTGTAGAATTGCGTGAAAGCAAGAAAACAGAACATGAGGTCTGTCCACTTTCTTGGCCTGTGACGACCAGCAAATGAGAGATGGTGTCTGTGTCGCATGATTTGTTTGGTCTTCTGTCCTCTTCTGGAAAACATCAGTCATTTCAAATAACAGTAGGTTTTTCCACTCACATGCAACCTGATCATATTTATGTCTTTGTTTCTCAGAATTGTTTGTCCCCCACACTGGCCATGAAAATTGCAATTTGAGACATTTCCAGAATAGCAGTTGTTGGCATTAAGTGGGACACCTTCAGATTACACAGTTTTTCGTCTAAGAAGGTACTTGTTTTAATTTGATTGCATTTTTTTGTTAAGGCACTACATCCCTTGGATACTGAATGCCAGCTGTACCATAGCATTATCCTCTCCCACCAAACAGACCCACTAGAGGTCATATTTGCACATACAATATTGGCTGTCACTATCAACTACAGGAAAGGAGAGGTACCACAGCCATGAGAGAATGCCTTCACTGTGTTTTTATTTATTTATTTCAGATATACTATAGTATATAACACATTTGCTAGAGGTAAGTCATGGAGGATCCCCTACTACCAGTAAATGTGTCATGACTGACATTTGTTGGTGCAGGACTACACCCCTGCATGATGTAAGAAAAGTTTATTTCATATAGTACCTTTCACAGAGCAAGACAAAATGTGCTTCACAGAAGTAGTTGTTTGAAATTTGACATAAAATCAGACAAAGCATTTGCACATTAAAAAAAAACATTAGGAAATATAGATAAATATACATGACTTCTATTTGAAGGCAACTACAAAGAGTGCAGATCTTATGTGAATAGGAAATGCGTTCCCTAGTGTCGTAGTCATGGTTTCGATTGTGCTATAACCTTTTGTTTTTAATTGCGAGCGAGGGACTAGTAGGAACTGGTAAAGCCCTGGTCTGAATTCTGAGTTCACCATAGAATGGGTTTGATGTGGGTCATCTTGCTAGATCCAGTCAGTGGCCTTGCAGCCAGACCAGTTGGAGGAGGCCCAGAGATGATTTGCTGAGACACGTGAAAATGGAATCGCAATAATCGAGTCTGGACGATAGAAGAGCGTAAATTATCATCTTCAGTTCCGGTTTTGGTACAGTAGGCTTCAGTTTTGCAATGTTTCTCAAATGGAATACACAATGAAGGGTTTGATGTGTTGCTCGAAATGCATGGACTGATCAATAATAACACAGATATTTCTAAGGAAATGGATTTTTCAGCTGGAGAAAGAGAACCAATACACTGGGGAACCTTAGAGGTGCAGTATCTGTAGCAATGTCTCGTGCCAAGCTTTTGCATCCACTCGTGCAAAGCATACAGAGAACACAGACACACACACACACACACGCACACACTTTCTGCCTAAATTGTCTTTAAAGATCCATATTCGTCCAGAACAAGTTTACAGTCAACAGCACATACTGCCCTAATGGCCTCCCCTGTTAAGCCTGAGCTCCATTTGCAGTGAACCTCAAACAGCTTCCTTCCTTTATGATCAGTATCACATTATGTCGTGGCAGACTGAGCTCTATAGAGTAAACAGACTGCAGAGTGTTGGGTCATTATACTCAGTCACTTCTTGAGCTAGTGTTGACAACCTGATGTATCAACACCAGAGAAAGTGTCGACCTTCACAAGGATCCACTGCACTGTTGCACTTCGACACTACTGTCAGGATCTGCACACTTAATTTGGCCCCCGCCCAATCATCTCTGTTTCTGAGCGCATGAATGTTGACGTCAATAACAAACTGAGATTATCTAATGGTAGTGCAATTAATTTAATTACACGTCCTTCACTATATTTAGCTGCACAAGGCTTCAAGAGATGGCACTTTCAACCACTTTGGTCCAGACTAAAATATCTCAACTCCAATTGCATACTGATATTAATGTTCCACATAGAATTAATTGTAAGAACTTTTTAATCTAGCCCCATCATTATTTCATATATCATGACAATCAAGTTACGTAGTACAATAAAAGTAGAAACTCCTTTGTTCCATGTGCAATTAACCTGCTCAATTTGAACATTTTATATAAGCATATTCATTTTAATAACTTCAGTGGACCAAGATAGTGCTGTTGTGGTGTTGCACTTTGTTTAGTATGTTATACTGTACTGCTTTAGTGTCTTTTATCTTGTGCACATGACTGCAAGCCACGTTTCCAATCTGGGATAACAGACGACTGAACTGAACTTGACTGTTATAAAGAAGACTCCAACATTATTTTACCACTATCTTGAGCAGCTTTTCTTTTATTTACAAACACAAACTTGTTTTTTATGGTTTTTGTGACTGTACAATATTGGTCACATGGTGTTTTTTGAGAAAGAAAACTATGTCTGTATGGGTGACTTTTGTGTTCACATTTATTCATGAACATCATAAACTTTATGCCTGTCTTAACGTATGAGAAACAAAGGTTGCTGCTTGTGGTGTTGAACCCTGCTGTGTATTCTCTCTCTCTCGTGTGTCTCATATAGCCGTGTTCACTCAGAGACTCTCCACTAGAGGACACTGTTTGCTGATGCTGCTGAACAGATGTTACAGAAAGCGACTGACCTGGATATCATCAATGAAAACTCAACATGCATTCTCTCTTCAGCAGTTTGGAAATAACTGGCTCCCCTGCTTTTGATGCACAAGGGTGAAATTGTTAAACCCAAAATAAAATGGATGTTCTTGACAATTTTTGAGCACAGTCCTGACTGTGATTCCTTCTGAAAGGAAACAGTTGGAGTCTAAAAGTAAGAATTATTCTGAAATTAAATAAATTCACAAAGGCACAAACACAAGGTACAAATATCCTTTTCAGGTTTCTGTGCAGACATATGACAAAGTATGCAACTACTGTCTATGAGACACTGAACTTAGACATTATTTACACAGACATATTCATAGGCTTGATTTATTCTATACCACATATAATTGATTATGTTGAGTTTGAATTCAAACAGTCCCCAACCCCATCCTGTATGTTGCTTTCATTATCAGGACCATTCAACATCTACGTCAGTCACGGTCACATGTGACTATTGAGAAGTTGTTAGAAAAAGTACGGTCACCAGGAAGTCACCAGAGATTAGATTTTCACCTCACTTCAATGATTTTAGTCATATATTTGTACAGCTGTCTTCTTTTATTAATTCCATTTACTGCTTATCCTTTGAGGGTCGTGGAGGGGCTGGAGCCAATCCCAGCTGACGTTGGGCGAGAGGAGGGGTTACACCATGGACTGGTCACCAGAGTATCACAGGGCGGATATACAGAAACACACGCTCACACTTAAATCTCCAACTACCAAAACTACCAAACTACCAAACCCCAGTCTGCATGTCTTTGGACAAACTCCACACACCAAGGCCCTGGCCAAACTGAGATTTTGAGGGCGAACTTTGCTGTGAGCTAACCACTTTACCACTGATCCGCCTTTTATCAACCAAAAACAACCAACAACTTACTCAGGTTGCTAAAATTCACAATCAGTGTTTGATAGTGTTCCTTAAACATGAACCTTGCATGTTCCAGTAAAAACAGTAGTGATGATAAATACCAGTTCAGTGTAGAAATGGAGGCTCATTCAACATCAAACTAAGAAAACTAAATTCTGATCAAAGCAGAACACTGCGAGAGAAAACCCACATCATCTTTCAACTCTCGTTACCCACGAGTGACTTGCAGCACGTCGCTGATCTTAGAGATGATAAAGAAAATTGAAGGTGGGGAAATTTACACATGAGAAAAACTTGAGTGGGCAGAAACTTACTTATTCATCGGAAATTGATTTCCTGTGGCAAGGATCTTAAAAGTTATTTTCTAATTTGAATCATGGCTTTTGATGGAACCCATGCGATCCTCCCAGTTCCTCTAATCTGTTTACGAACACGTCTGTATAAGTCTTTCTGAGAAAAGAAAAGTCTTCTTCTTCTGCCTCGTGTCTAATCAGACACCTTCTTAAATCTAAATTAAAAACATTGGCAGAAAACGTAAAAAGACAAAGCTTGTGCAAGCTTCAAACTTTGTTCCACAGCTTGCAACGTGCTCGAAAACAGTGTTAAAGATGAAGCTCTTGATAAACAGCGTTGATGACATTCTATTGGCCAGCTAGCTGAAGTCGGTGAAGTGTGAACTGAGCTTCCTGTGTTTGCTGCTCAGCACTGAAGAAGGAACATGCAGTAAAATGTACATGTGTGTGTCTCTGTCTTTGATTCTCCCTCTAAAAACACACATGACAGCATGTGCACTTGTAGGTTCCTTGTTGTAGTTCTTACTGTGTTTGGTGACAGTTTTCTAAGACCTCCTTTACCAAGCACAGGTGCAGCCTGTTTCTATAAGGTGTTTAGGTCTTAGTTGTATGTCAACATAATAATACTAGTTCAAAATAAGTTTTTCAAAGAGAATTGTTTTTGCGACATGCTTAGTTTGTTGCAGTTCCTTTAATAATACAGATTTTAGCACGCTGTAATCAAACGACAAACAAGACAAACATAGAACTACAAACACACAGGACAGAATTGATCTCAGTAGACTCGGCTTGGCTGTGGAAAAGAATATGGATACCTACTGTCTGCCTGTAGTTTGCAAGAACGGGACCTTTTCAGGGTTATTCTCTGAGCTAAGATACTTTATCTTCAGTTATGGGAAGTTATTCTGGGACTCTGATATTCTTTAATGTCCATCAAACTTACATAGGTCTTGAATTTGAGTCTTTATGGTCTTAAAAGTGCAGAAATCCTGCACTCATGCATGGATGTAGGGTTAGGGTTAGGGTTAGGGTTTGGGTTGGGGGTAAGGACATCGATTTCCTGCAGACAATGATGAGACGACAGCTCTTAAATTCAACATCATTATTTGAAGCTCATGTAAAACAGGTAACTTCAGATTTATCCTAAACTAAACTAAACTGACCCACTGGGTTTTTAAGCACTTTTAGATTAACCAACTACACAGCAACTAAGTCTGTGTTATTAATAGCTGAGCTCCAAAGTTGAGAAGTTAAGAAAACAATCTCTCCACAAGATCTGTTTTGTATGTGATGAGTTATTAATTCTTGCTGATGTCAGTGATTGCTGACAAAGTAGAACCTAATTTTAAAATGCAGATTTTTCACTAAAAGCCAAACTCTTCAAGACAAATAAAAAAGCTTTGAATAAAACTTGCTTCTGTTTTTTTCCCTTGAAAAGTACAATTATTCAGTCTAAAGTTATTTACATTTTATATAATCCTGCTGCACCACTGAAAAATACAGAATCAATAAATGAGTTACAAATGCAAATATTTGTCACTTCAACAGTTTCATTGCTGCACACACGATCCACCAGAATATGCACATGATTATCTTTCAAACTAGGTCTGATGTCAGGAAATCCAGATCAGTCTGCACAATGAAGGTCAAACATCCAAGAAGTCGTAAAAAGAAACAAATCAAATGTTTCTGTGAAGCGGATGTAATCACTAATCATTTTCAGCCTGATTCATGCTTTATGAAACCAGGTACAGTCAGGGAACATCTCAAGGAGTAAACAGACTGTTGAGGCTCTGCTCACTTTTGGAAACATGCATCTTTCTGTGAATTCATGTCTCATTGAAGGAACTCACCTCCCCAGATTGCACACAGTGACTATTTCACACATGTTATGTGTCAGTCTCACCTGATGGATGATTCATACACAGAAATCAGATTTTTTCTTACCTGGTTTGTATGGAAAATAATTTATTTTAACTACTCATCCACTAAAAAATGTCTGGCATATATGCATTTTCATAGATGCTGGTAAAATGTTCTGTAGTGTATTTAAGATGAGTATAAATGTTTATTCCACACTGATTTTTATCAAAACCAAACACAAGAAGAGTTTTTGTCTCCACCGAGGAGGTTATGTTTTCACCCCTGTCCATTTGTTTGCTAGTTAGTTTGTCAGTTAGCAGGATTATGCAAAAGCTGCCGGACGGGTCACCATGAAACTTGGATGGGAAGGATGTGATATGGGTCAGGAAAGAACCCATTACATTTTTTAATGATTTCCAGGGAATCTTTCATGGATCTTGATGAGAAGAAATCAGCTACAGGAACTGAAGAAAAGGCAAATCTGTTCTCTGAAAAAAAACGACTCCTCCCCTGATTCAATGTGAAACATTTGCCAATCATGCCTGTCAGTGAGAGTTGTGCAATTTGTCACTCAGTTTAGTTCTTTGAAAGCAAAAAAAGCTTGAAAACGTTTTGAGTCACAGGGAACCTCAGAGGAAATAATCCATTGAAACAAGATACTTGACAGTCATTTCCCCTGGTTTATACAACACGTCTAACATGCCAGAGTGAATTTGTGGTGTGAAATGCTCACGCCTCGTACACTTAGCAGCTCTATTTGTGGAAAGAAGAAGTGCAAACTCCAAGGAACCTACAGTAAAGTCACTCCTATGTGAACCTTGTGAAAACTCGCCCCCGCCCCTCTACACTGAGCGTACAACTCCTTAAAAACATTTCCTCCTCGCTCACACTCGTCTGTGGGCATCAAGAGTACGTGTGGCAGCACGTTGTGGGTATGAGACCGTCTCACACGCTCTCTCTTGGTTTTAGGCATTCAGTCGGTCCTGTGAAACATGTTCGCTCGTGGATTTCAGTTCGATTTTTTAGAATCAAGATGTTCTTCGTGTCATCCACATCTTTTCATCCTTGGTAAGTAAGCTGTTACATAACTCGGGATTTTGCATTTTCTTTCTTTCTTTTTTGTAATTAATACATTTCTGCCAATTAACAGGTTAAATCTACTGTCCATTGTTGTTCACCCTCTAGGTCTGATTCTTGCTTATTTTCTCTCCTCTCATGTTCAAGCATCTGAAGGTTAGTTTTTTTTATCACAACATTTTGCCTCTATCATCAGTAATGATATCAGTCAGCTACGCAAATATCATTTTCTCAAAGGAATCACACTATTTTCTGTGTTTGTGAGATAACAAATTCTTGTAAAAATGACACAACATTGTCTGAGATTACTGATCTAGTTTCACACCATTTTCAGACCAAGTTCCAGTGATGTGCGGGTCAACGAATTTAACTTCCAAATATCAGCACTGTCGGCTTCACCCAGGTATCTGATCCATCTCAGGTTGAGTCATCAGCTGCAATAAACATTAGACATTTTTAAGGACAAAAGGTTTTATCTTAATTATTACTGTTTTGCTGCTTCTCTTTCAGATGGAGTCCATGATTTAGATTGTTTTGGTAGATATACGAATCGTGGTAAGAAAGAGTGTGTGTGGAAACCTGGAAACCACACATCAGAGAAGATATACACACTCGTACAGATACAGCAGTAAGTTTTATATTTTCTCTTTTCCAGCTCATAAATACTAGAGATAACTATTAAATAAATAAATATTGAACACATTTGTAATGATTCTTTAAAGACAATCATTTCATTTCTAACTATTTCTCCTCCTAGAAGTGTAAACTATTGCAAAATACACAACAAAACCCCCAAATCCTCTAAAATCATCATGGTATTTGGAAAACTCAACCTGACTGTCGTCGTTTTTGAAAATGGAGAGTCAGAGAAATGCACAAAGGCAGTTTTCAGCGGTTCACCGAGTAGCCTGTGTGAGTCCCATGATCACATTGCTTTTTATTTATATATACGTATATATATATATATTTTTTATAACTCTTTAACAGATCTTAACACAGATGATTTTTTTGTATTTCAGTGAGATGTGATCCTCCATCTAATGTGTCCTTCCGCCGCCGGCTGGGAAATCTACATGTGAATGTGAGCTGGCAAAAGGATGCCGTAAATAATTACTCTGTGAGGTATAAGATGCTGGTAAGCCGGTTATGGATCGAGGTCAGTATTCAAAACCTGTTAACACAAAATACTTCATTGTGCAGAAGAAATAGAAGTTAACTTGTAACTTTATGTGGATTAACTGCTGGACTGTGTAACTGTTGACACCCACAGGGGGATGTTGCCTTCCAGTACTGTGCACCTTATAAATATTTAATAAATTACAAAGGAATTTAATCTCATTTTAAGATTTCATTTTTTTAAAGGTCCAGTGTGTAAGATTTAGGTGAAAGGGATCTATTGGCCGAAACTAAATATAAAATAATCCTAGTGATGTTTTTCTCTAGTGTGTTTAATCTCAATTGTATGAATTGTTGTTTTCTTTACCCTAGAGTGGGCCCTATATTTAAATAGTTTATATTTAGTGGAGCGGGTCCTCTCTACGGAGGCCACCATGTTTTTTACAGTCGTCCAAACTGGACAAACTAAACACCTTTTGAGTTTTTATAACAACTGAAGGTTTCCACAGGTTCTCCTTCATGTTTGAAGTGGGGTGAGGTGAGAGCTATTCAGCTGCAACATGCAACTTCACCACTAGATGTCACTAAATTCTACACACTGAACCTTTATTTTGTCTTTCTTTTATCTTTTAATTGCTTGACACACAAACAATTTAGCGTGTCGATTGTCAAGTTGTCATCATCCTGATGTCAAATTTCATGGTAGTGCATCCAATAGACTTTTTACCCTCATTAAACCATGAGGATGACATATCAAAAATCTTTAGGGTAAATCATTACGAAGCATGATTGTCCAAACAAAACCTTCAAAAGATATTCACCAGGATCAGTGAAATTTTGACCTGCTGGAAGCGCTGCAGGAAATTAATTTGGATACATCTTGTGGGGACCATGACTTCATGTCGTGTAAAGCTGACAATGTGGGACAAAATGGGACAAAATGTCACAGATGGTGGCTCCTGGATTTAAAGAGAAGGTTGCAGACCCCTTTACTTAGCAAAGCCGGATCTGAAAAAGTTTCCCCTTCAGAGCAGACTGAGTATTATTGGGCAGGGGGCCTTAGAGAGACAGGAACTAAAACCAAGCATTTTAGACAGTTGAACATTTAAGCAGGCAAACCCTTACAAGCAATAACACAAATTAAAATCATGAACATGAATATGAGCATGTCTCCTTTGAAAAGACCGGCTCTGCATGGGGTGCTCTGTAAAGATGGTAATACATGCTCTCTGGCTAGAAAGGCTGTAACGGCTGAGTAGGCCTCCAGGGTTTGTACCCTTGCCACCAAGGGGAGGACCCTTGTGAGCACAGCCCCATCTTGTGAAGCCAGCCTTGCACTTATGCCATGTGAACCAGGCAAACTCCGATCAGGGTAATTTGAGGAAATCAGTTTAGGGTTACAACAATGACTAAGAATGAAATATTTGGTCCTTAGAAAAAGAAAGTGGATTCTTCTGTCATTGGTTGATTTCTATGTTGTTCACAGCCACCGGTTCAATCCCAAAACGGAACGAGATGCACAGTGGAGAATCTAAACTCTTCTCTGTTCTACACTGTACAAATACAATGTGTCACTACTGCTCAATGCTCCCAGTGCCCATGGAGTGAGACCTACACTGTCCCATCAGGTCAGTTTGTTTCAACTTTATTATTTCAACCTAAAAGAAATGATTTCTGTCCATTCTGTTAGTTGTAATAAATCATGATAACTAAATAAGAAGCAGTTGACGACAGAATTTTGTTTTTAAATAGTTTTGACTCCACTGTAGACAAACATCTGAACTATTGTTCCTTATTTTGTGATAACTAAACATCCTCTTTCAGAGCTGACAGCACAGCCTGTCATCGTCAACCTTGAAGACAGTGACATCGCAGAGAAAAAAGGCAGCAGGCTGTTCTCTCTGCACTGGAAGGTAATTTTTCAAATAAATATCTCCCTTCATTTTCCAACATTCACAAATATAAAGGGAAATATATCCACCGAATAGTGGTATTGCATTCACCTGAGAAGGAAAAAAATCTGAATTCATGATAATGATAATTTAATATGATAATAATATTTTGTATTTCTTTTGATTCAGACAAACAATCAAAGTTTTTCTTCATGAAAACAGAAAATTATCTTTTAAATTAAGAAAATCATGGCAGAGTTTTCTTTCCTCTCAAGTGAATACAATGCATTTACGTGTGTGCACATTACTGATGTGAGCTTGATAACAAAAGGAGCCTGTTTGTTAGTTTCCTGCCACAGAGTCGTATGACGGCTACTATGTGACCATTGCTAAAGCGTCAGGAGAGGCTCCGTTTGAGCGGATGAGCACGACTCGGCCTGAGATCAGACTGATTCTCTCCTTCTCCTCTTATCATCTCAACATCAGTGCTGTGAACAACGCCAGCATCTCCCCAGCAGTGAGCCACACGATACCACAGCGAGAGGACGTGCACAGTGAGTATACTCACTTTCAGAACAGCTCGGCCTTTTCAAAAGAAATTCAATCAAATGTCGCCACCATCAACACACACGGCCTGTGACTATAAGATTAGATTGAAAACGATTAAACGTTTGCATCAGCAGGTATTGTAGAGGGGAAGCTGAACGTGACCGTCCACAGCAACACATCTTTTACTGTTTACTGGAAAGACGATCTCATCAAAACCTACGTGTGCTTCTCTGTGGAGTGGATGAGAAAGAGACATAAAGCAGCGGCCATGTCCTTTTATCAGAAGGCACACAACTGGAGGACCTTATCTCCTTTACAAGGTCTGTACATATATGGACATGTTTTGGTCAGCCCTGATTTGCATGTGACTCATTTGTATTACCAGGTATTGAACAAAAAACGTGGTTGCAGGATTGATTATGTTCAGTGGTGTTTTCTTTTTTCAAATGAAGGAGGTGAAATATTTTTGTATAGACGAGGGTTCACATCCTGAACCCCACAGGATTAGATGACAAGATGACTTTGGTTAATTTCATTGCCTCTGGCTTTTAATCTCTCTTGTCTTTTTTCAAACACTTTAGCTACTGGATTTCAGGAGTGGATGTTGTCAGTTGTCATCCATTGTCAGTGAATGCTTGCCAGATACAGTCTGTATAAACATGTGATTTGCTCTATTACATTTCTCAGGTAGTTACAGGTTTCTATCCAAATCCATCACGATGTACCGACTGAAAAGGCCTGCACCCCCAATGAAGCCACATTTAAATCCACTAGATGCAGATTTTTAGTTGGATCCCCACTAAATTGCACACACTCATTGATACCAAGCTCCAAATTAGATTCACATACAACTCTCTGAGAAATCAAAAACTATTTTTAAAAACACCCTCACATCTCACAATGTTAAAGAAAGTGGGGGGGAAAAAACTTCATCCACAGCAAAATTCAATGGGTTCTTCCCTGACCCATTCCAAATCCTTCCATCAAGTTTGGTGGTAATCTGTCCTGTAGATTTTGTGTAATCCTGCAAACTAACAGACAAACAAACGGAGAGGAACATATCATATGATAAAATATATAATATAACATGAGACAGAGCTGATTTTCTTATGTGATTCAATGTATTTATTTTGTATTTCTCTGAGCTCATTCATTTGCTTCATTTAAATACGCAGAGCCCCTGAAGCCTTTCAAGAGATACAGCCTCACTCTGCACACACGACCAAACAAGGACACTTGCAACATCAAGTACATCAACAGGAGTGAGAGCACCTATGGGACAACACAGTTCTACTCCATCCAAGGATGTAAGACACAGTCTCTCTTCTCTTTACACTCTCTCTGTGTTTAACTGTATAAAGTCCATCGCCATACCATCAAAGACTGTAATGTTCATCATAAGGAACAAGAGAGACCCCCCCAGAGACAAATTGTCATTGTTCTTTTTTACCTGGATGATGGCAATGAAAAGTGAGGGGATTGCCAAAGTATACTGTTGGTGGCACCACAGTAAGTCATACGGCTCCATTCACTGGGGACAATGAATGTCTGTACAAGATTATTGTGACAATTCAGCAATTGTTGTTGAGATATTTTCTTCCCCAGAGCAATGCCCCAAACTAAGGTCATATCTAATAGGCCAATGCTGTGAGTTTCTTCTGATCCAGTCCATAACAAAAGAGTCTGACTGTTGTTGACATTGTGGCTGCAAAGCTCCAGTCAGCGCTCCCAACATCAGCATCAGCAACATAACGTGGAATTCAGTGGTGCTGCAGTGGTCGTCCATCCCGGAGGACGACATCCAAGGCTTCCTGCTGGGTTACATGATCCACTACACTGAGTACCACCACCGGGGGACGAGTACGGAGAGAAGTGAGTCACATACACCTCAAACTAACCCAAATAATATAAATGTACAATGTATGGATTGCTTCCAGTAACACAAGCCTCTAAACACATGATTTCAGTGCTGTCTCAGTCTACATACACTCTGACCTTTGACCACTGAAATCTAATCACTTCATCTTTGAGTCCAAGTGACAACTGATCAAAATTTGAAGAAACTCCTTAAAGGCAGACTTGAGATACCACATGTTCAGGAGGCAAGCCACCGTGATCTTGATCTTTAATGACCAAAATCGAACCAATCAATCAGTGAGTCTTATTGAATATTTGAGCCAAATTTGAAGAAATTCCCTCGAGGCGTTCTCGAGATATCGTGTTCACAGGAACAGGAAAACTGGACAATCCGAAAACATGCCTCTGGCCACTGGCTGCCATTGGTGCTGAGGCATGATGTTGATATACTTAAAGAGAAACTAGACCAAGATCAAAATACATTATCAACATATTAAAAACTGTCCCTCTTTGCAGATATCCAAGTGGATCCACAGTTGGACACCTATGAACTGGGGCATCTGGAAGGAGGCACAGCGTGCCAGGTGCAGATTTCAGGTTTCACCCAGGCAGGAGCAGGAGTACGAAGCACAGCGGTCATCTTTACAACCAGCGATAAAGGTCAAATCAATCCTACAACTTTTCAACCTTTTTAAATCAAATTTCCGATTTTTTCCGATTTGCATCACATTCCAAAGACACGTCTTTACTAATCGTGTAACTTCCGCCATGTTTTTCTTTCCACAGGATATTTTCATTATTATCTAAATGGTTATATCATTCCCATTGCTGTTGTGGTCACTGTGCTGTTTTTTGCATCAATAATGATAAAGAGGTACATTGAACATCTCAAAATCTGCACAAACTCAGAAATTCTTTACATTGGCACGTACAAATCTACTTTGAAACTACTCTGTGCCTCTCTACCTACCATATCTACTTCATCTAGAGCCAAAGTCATCCTGTGGCCCAGCATACCGAACCCTCTGAACAGCAACGTAATGCAGAAAATAGCAAAACTGGTAAGCCTCTGTGCTATTACTAGAAAATGTATCACCAGTTATACACCAGTTTATTAAGGATTGTTTACTGGTGGATTCTGTTTTTTATTTCACTCAGGAACTCCTAGAGTCCATCAAACACCTGAACGTAGAAGAGTCCACAGACAGTCTTCAGATAGTAGAGAAAGAAGCTGTGGTCCCTCCCAACACATTAGCATCAGTGTTAGTGCTCCTGCAAGACTCCGAAGAGGAGGGACACTCACCAGAAATGACCTGGATCCAAAGAGACGCCGAAGAGCATGCAGCTGGAGAAATCGAACCCCTCCGCACTACAGACAACTTCCACAGTTCCCCTTGTGCCTTTTCAAGTGACTACACAACAATGGAGCTGTTTCAGCAGCAGATGCCTCAGGGCAGCCCGGCGAACCCAGCCATGTTCAGTTCAATGCAGGACGACGAGGAGATGGACACGGTTTTCTATGGTCAATGAATGTCAGAGTCAAGTAACAGTCCAGAGTTGGACAATGACGGGGGGGCCATACTGTTTGCTGGTAGTCGCAGGTCTACAGCTTGGATTCAATGAGTTGTAGATAATCGACAGCCAAACTACCAAGTGCATTTAGTGCCAACTGCTAAAGGGACAGTTAAGAGTAACTTGAGTAAATAAGGATTCAAAAAACAAGCTCATTGTGAAGAACATCTGAATGAAAAGTCTCTTTATTGAGTGTTGTGTTGGAAACAGAATGAATATATTGTTAGTTTCAAACTGAGGACGATCAGATACATTCAAGCTCTTCAAAAAAACAGTGTCACCAAATCTGTACATCGAGCGCCCAGTCCAGTCCAGTCCAGTCCGGCAGGAGAAAGTCATGTTTCTACAGTATATGCTCTATGTGGTGGATACACAGATATAAAAAAATAAACCTCTTCACATACTGTCAGTTTTGTTGGAAATGCTCTTTACTTAACTTCATCACGTTCACCAATTCAAACTGAAGCCTCGTTTATAAACAAGAAAAGCAGAGGGGGGTGGATTTGTAAAAGCAGGAAAGACGGAGAATTTGGCAAAGACGTTCAAAAAGTATTTAAGTCTCCTTTTAAAAGTACTTTCATAGTATGACAAGCTTATGTAGAAACTCTTCTCGATGTGGGGCCAGTTCACAGAGACTTTTTTTTGACACATTATTAAATACTGGCTTTGTTAACACCAACATGACGACGAACAAAATTGAAATAAAAACCACCATAGCTTCAGGTTCTTCTGCTATTAAATACTACAGACAATACTTTCATATATAACATCTCACTTCAGCTATTTAACATCCAGAACAATAAATTCAGGTTGCATCTGTCAATAAGTCTCCATAGTTTAGTAGAATATTCTGTACAATCTATGTTCGAGGCACTTTTTGACCCTTCTGTGCTTGTGAGCGTTATGTTGAGCTGTGACGCGTCTCGTGAGTGAATTCAGCATTAGCGACGTCTTCCTGGAGCCAACGCACATTCTGCACAACATCCTTTTACAGTACAGGCCTGAATTGTAACTATAAAACAGTAACTTTTTATCTCTCGCACCATCACAACAGAAAAAAGACATGGGATGATGGGATCTTGTTGCAACTACTAGTAATGAGAAATAGTAAAAAAGCAATAACATGATCACGCATGAAAACAGGAAATAAAGCAACACATTCATGTTTTGACCAAATGAAAAATGGATCTTTTACCATTCCAGACCGGTTCACAGAAACAGTTCACTCTGCGTTCTCATAATTATAGCACTTCAAGTCGTAAAATCAACACTTAGTCGTAGAGGACGCACGAGTTGGCGGATGATGGAGGGAATAAAGGACTCTTTCACAAAGTCATTAAACAGAAGGGAAGTGAGCACTTCAGCAGCAACACAAGTTATTACACCATCAATGTTTCCATGTTCTTACAGTTACTTATATTCTGTGATCAAGGAACATGTTTGTCTCACTCAGAAAATGGGAAGTTGCGTCACTTTCATAAATCCGCAGCAGCAGAATAAGAACTACACTTGAGGCCTCGAACAGACAGAGGGAAACTTAATTGTACCTCACCGTCAAAACAAATGACAAATGAGAGGAAGAGTTATTTTATTTAAAAAGATTCAGGTGGCTAATAAAGGAACTGGTTAAATTGGTAAAATAACCTTATCTTAACTGGTACGTCCTGGATTTTATAATAATTAGCATTATTATTTTCCAATAACTCATGTGACTGGGCAGCGTCACTCTTTGAAAACAGTGATCTATGAAAGACCATATAAGGAACCTACAATTCGACAGGGGAAAAAACCTACAACAGCAAATGCAGCCATTTACAAAAAGTACGAACTCTGTCCTTCCTGTGGGACTGCTGCTCGGTTCCATCATGACTTTCTTCAAAATGACTCTTCTGAGAAAGCTCTGGAAGTCGTGTGTGGGAGACATTAAGAAGTCTGTGGTTACAGATTGCGACGATGAGCTGGTTCAGGCCCGTCTCTAATCTGCTGGTGCAGGTGCAGGTGCCTCGAGCTTTCCTATCTACATAGAAACAATAAAAATGCTTGAGTTCTTCAAGCAGTGAACAAACTGGTGGAGGACACTGCAGAATATGTACAATATCATGCAATCCAGTTCAATTCCACACACACGTACACACACACACACACGCTCATGTAAGTGGTTATCCAGTGTTTCTGTATGTATACACACAGTGGGTGTTGATGACATCACTTGATGCAACATGATTGGCTTCAGTAATGCTGTAACAGTCACTTGGTGCTGTCCACGTCGTTGTGAGTCTTGCAGCTGCCGTTGTGCAGGACGTAGGGCGATAGTGTCACATCCTCGCTGGGTGAGTCGTCTCTCTCACTGTCGTACTCGTCCTTTTCTTCTCTCTTGTAGTTGATTTCCACCTGAAATGACAAAATCCATTGGAATGAGTAACAATCAAACCCGATCAGCCAAGAAAAATAAGTTCAGAAAAATACTTGAGATGAGAAACACATTTTCAGCGGTGATTTTTATTAAGAGAAGCAAAATGTCTCGTATCAGTTACATATATTTTGTGAGGAAGATTTAAAACAGTGGAAGGGGAAGAACCAGCCGACTGACTATCTGGCCAGCTGTGTGATTTTCCTTTGTCATACGTCGTTTGCCCTGAGAGTTCGAACAGAAACACAAAAAGCCACTAATAAAGCAGTTATGATGCAATTAAAATGAAACATCCTGCGATTGTTTTTGGGAACTCCCTCTGCATTCTTCTACCTGCTCTGGTGATAATAGAGGTACCTTAATAAACACAATGGGCTTAAGTGTTTCTGTTCCTCTGCTCTTTTTTAATCACTCACACGAAGAGCCTGTTTTATAATAAACTCATGAGTTAATGGGGTGTGTGTGTGTGTGTGTGTGTGTGTGTGTGTGTGTGTGTCTGCCGCTCGTCTCTGTCGCTCTTCAGATCATGAATCCTGATCCTTCCTGTCACTTTAACCCTGATGTCCTGGGCTGCGTACGTCAGGTGAACTACTTGCATTGGGCTGTTTTTTCAATGTGTTTAAATACGTGCCTCATAAACTCTAGAGCGAATCAAACGAACACAAAGTCAACCTCAAGCACTGTACAAGTGAGCGGGGGAGTTGAGGGGGAGGACACTTAAGACAGGATACTTCGGCACGGTAAAAGGCGACCAGACCTATAATGTACGTCTGCCCTCATGCAGTGGTGTGTTGACACCATCTATAAATATATGTTGTGGAAACCCTGGGTGGTTTGTTCACTGTGCAAGAGTAACAGTGGCATTCAAAGGGGATCTTGAGCTGTAGCAGCTGATTAGAATGCCACGCGGGGGTCGAGTGTTCTGGAGTGAAACGCCGATAACAAGCGGTGTGCAAGCTTGCTGTGGTTTCTGATCAGAACTAATTGTTCATGTGTCGATTAAGTGTTTGAAATATCAACTGAAAAGATGAAGTGCAAGGGGTCTAAAACAAGACACTTTGTATGACAGCACTCACCTTTCAAAAGTAGGTCAGTGTTTGAGGTGGTTTGACAAAGGAGCAGTGAAAAACTCCACCTGATGATCAAGGTTATTGCGGCGGGGGGGGGCTGAATATCTGATCTGTGTGTCAGTGACTCCAGATTCTCCTCTACCAGCCTGTGTGTTTGATTTTGTATTTAGTAAGATTTTCAAAAGGTTCAAGATTTGCTTGCTGTTTGACCACTTTCATAACAGCATGGTGATTAATATTCATCACAGAGACTTGCGTCACTTTCTTCACACGTCAACGCTGCATAATGATGATGAGCTGCATATTACCGACTGAAACCTGTTATAAATGGAACATGTCCTTATTTGGTCTGAGGGCTGAAGGTCAAGAGACACACTAGGAAATGAAGTAAGGGTTGTTACTAAGAAATGTAGTTGTATGACTGCACAGTGGGAGTCTGCATCACAGTATTATTGGTATAAAACTCTGGACATTCTAGGGATGGGTTACATGATTACATTTGATGCTTTACTATTTGCTTCATAAATCATTTTTAAAAAGTAAAACATCTTTGAATGTTTAATGTATTAACTCTGAATTAAATTTAGTAGTTACTTCAAATTGCAAGTTTTCTCTTATTTTATTAGATACTTAATGTGTTTTCTTCAGCTCCTCTCCTCAGGCAGACAGTACAGGGTTCCCTTTAGCAGGCACCAACGGTTTAAACACTCCTTTGTCCCCCTGTCCAGTAAAGTCAACTGTTGTTTTTATATTCCCATCATCATCCAACAGTTTTATCATAAAAGAATCATCCAGTAAAATATGTTGGTTACCTTTAAGAGCTGGAAGTTTCCAGTTCTTCAGAATTGAATATTGAGCGTCTGTGGCTGCAGCTCTTCAATTTAAAATCTTCATTTTGTTTCTACCATATCCCGTTCTTCCTTTGACATTTTTAAAATCGATTACCTCAATATTATTTGAGCGAAGACGAAGAATTAATTACCTGCACATGATTTACCCATGACACAGTTCTGTATAAACTGCATGCTAATATTCAAAAACACGAGTGAGACCAAAACAGCTCACTCCATTTGACTTCCTGTTTTAGCGACACATTTGTATTCTACAGCCTTTTTATGACATGAAAATAACACTCACTTAATATGTGTTGGATTTCATCTAATTTTTGTCTTCACCTTTAAGTCTCACAGGATAAAACGTGATTGTGTCACATATTGTTTTACCAGTTCTTAAACAACAACAGAGGAGCAGGAGCTGCAATTGTGAAACTACTTGTATTTATTTCATTGTTCAAACACCTTATTAAATTTAATTGTTCTGTAAGAAAAAGTTTAATACTTTATTGATGATTCACAAAGATGACAATTAAGGTAAACTGCTCACAAAATGCATCTCCATTTGCTGGCAGATGTTTTTTTATTAAGCACATCTGCTGGCCATAAAGATCAGTTCACTGACGAAGGAAAACAAAGTCATTATTAATGACTTCTTTCTTCTGTAAGAAGGGAAGAAAATTCTGGAGGGAGCTCCTTCCACTCATCTGCTTTTTACGACACTGCAGACACCTCATTTATCTCCTCAGGCCTGTTTTAGTGAGGCTCGGCTTGGTTCATTAAATTGTCAGTAGTGAGACAGCTTTATTTGCCAATTCGACGACGAGAGACTGATCAGCAGATACTTTATCAGCATGTATGAGCATGGGGCAGTGTTAGTTTTCCCAAATCGTAAACCTTTATTACCTTTGCCGGCTTGGCCTTGTTTTTTATCCTGTCGTCATCTTTGCGGCTCCTCTTCCTGGACGTGGAAAGTTCCTTTCTGTCCCTGCTGCGCTCCCTCTTCTTGTCTTTCTTACTTCTGAAAGACAACGAGTACACAGAGCAACAATAAAATACCAGTCACAACCTTGCAGACAACAAACAGCTGATGTATATTGTGGACACATGCTGATGAATCCACCTAGAAGCACAGAAATTATTCAGGACAAACCTAGGACCTTTAAAAAGGTCACTTTTTTAAAGTTCAGCAGAGCGAGCTCTGATGGATTTACCTTTTTGTTGATGGTGATCTGACTTTCCTCCGAGGACTCCTGGATCGATCCTTACTCCTCCTCTGGTGGCCCCTGACAACAACGCATTAACTGGATTAGAGCACAGCACAGATGGGTAACACAAAAAAAAAAATGATACAGAGTAAAAAATATATATATATAAATTCAAGGGTAAAAATGAAATAAACACAAACTAGGTATTAAAACGATAGGGCAGTATTTTTAACATGTAAATCAGCATTTATGAAACCTAGCCAGCCTCCAGGGTCTATTATATTATAAAAGCCTATGAAACCACCTTTGACCACTTCCCTTCCTCGCAAACAACCAGCACATCAGAATTAATCACAAAGACAGAAATAGAAAACAGGGAATAGGTGGGTTCGCGTCTTGTAAAAAGGGCGAAGAGCTTTTATAGCCACAAGCTTAAAAAACTGTACTGTAAAGCTCTTTGAGTGGTCATCAAGACTAGAAAAGAGCATATAAATACAAATACAGACCGTTAACATCGCCGCTGAAAAAATGCATGCAGGAGCACATGTGCTGCGATGGACAAGAACAAAACTGATTTTGCATGTACCATGTGTATTTAATCACGGGTGCACATTGGGTCACGGGTCGCATGTTAATGGATCTGTGCAGGTCCAGATTGGACTTGGAGATAACCTCTAAGTAAACCAGATCCTTTGGAGAGTAGAACCATTTATGTTGTTTGTTCTAAACATACCTGGAGCGACTCCGACTGTGCCTCCTGTCTCTGGAGCGAGAACGCCTCTTGTGACTGTTTCGTGAACTGTGGGGCTGAATCCCTGGCCCCGACCTCTGTGACGGTCTACTCCGACAGGAGAAAATCAGAAATGGCATCATCATATGATCACAGAATAAAGAGAGTAACATCTAAAGAAACACTGGACGTTAAATGGACACCTGTGTTTCGATTGGGACTTTTTCCTGCGCGTTCTTGAGTGTGAACGGGAGCGTGACAGGCGTGACCTTCTAGACCGACTGGGGGATCGCGTCTCTGTGTCTGCTAGAGGAAGAGCAGAAGAGTCAGCATCGGTTTGCAACACAACCTTGTTGTTTTACGACTAAAACTCGTTGTACCTGGTTCTATGGCAGCAGCAATGGTCGACTGGGCCTCCCTCACCCTCTTCATCACACTCTCTAACTCCTTGGCTGCAGCCTGTGGCGTCATCTCTGGGGGTTTCACTATGGCATTATTGGAATGGTTAACCCTGAAAGACATAAAACGATATCAACTGTCACAAAGCCGTGAAGGGTAGTTCAAGATTACATAACCCATTTATTCTAGTATAGGACTTTGTAACTTTGTTTTAAAAAGTGCTACATGAATGAAGTTTATTATTATCACTATTTAGGCCTGATGCAACATATGCAAGTATATACTTTTATGACCGGGTGCAAAAACGGCCACACATACACGAAGGTGAGGCGAATATCGTGGGTCAAAGTTCACACAAGTTGAACTCCACTTGAAGCCATGCTGTGATTTGCTTCTCCACAGGAAGCAAATGTTATATATTCACCTCCTCGCTTGCACAGGAATTTAACGGCAGGAGAGGATTAGCCACTGGTACATTTGTGTAACTAGGCCCTAAGACGTGTGCACTTTTTTTAATGATTAAATTCAGCGAGTTTGCCTGCTTTGTTGTTGCTGTTTTTTTTAAGTTTGGAGAAAAGGCAATGATTGACAATTAAAGCATAATATTTGAGCAATCAAATGTTTTTTTAATTCATGTTTCTATCTGCTTCAGAGTCTAAGAAAATCTAGTTTTTGTAGATGTTGGCAGCTCTATCATGATCTCCAGAAAGCCCTAGGTTTTAGGTGTTTTTTATTCAGTAACTCAAGTCTTAATGGTTAATCATGACATCAAATAATTGTGGGTGAGTGTTAACGTGATGCAGGGCTTCCTTGTAAAATTATCATTTAACAGTAAAATACATACTTCAGGGGTCTGTCCCCAAACATGACTCCGTTGAAGGTCAGGGCTCTGGCAACCGAGTCCTGCTCCACGAACTCGACAAAGGCGAAACGCGTCGGCTGTGTCTCATCTCCTGCCATCCGCACAAACTTTACTTCTCCCACCTGCTTGAAGAATTCCAACAGCTGGTCTGCAGTCGTGGTCTGAAGAAAGAACCATGATCAAAATTTAACAGCATAACGTTTACTGGTGCAGAACGTAAAGGTTTCATTTTCTGTCTGAACCAGATTGGAGCTGCTGATTGTTTCCAGGTATAACTTCTCCAGCTCTTGGACTAACCAAAACTATTGGTTCATTATGAAATTGTAGCAAATTGCTGCATGTCCTCCCTCCTCACTCCCCCACTGACCTGCGCTCACTTTACATGTCAACAATAAACACAAACACTAATCAGAAGTTATGAGGACATGTACAGGACAAGAAGTGTACATTGTGTTTGTTTGATTCGCTCCAAGGTTTATGAGACACGTATATATAAACACATTGAAAAAAAAGTCCAACATTGTGTGCGCACGCAGTCCACGCGACGTGACCTGCACAGCCATGACATCAGGGTTAGAGTGTCTGGAACCATCCGGATTCATGATCCGACACCATTGATTAATAACTACATAAATGTTTGTGTGAGCAGCGACAGACGAGCAGGCTTGATAATCGTTCAATAATTGCAATCGAGGTAAAAGTTTGAAACAATCGTGACATTGATTTAAAAGCCTCTATCTGACACAAATTCAACATTACGTTTACCTGTGAGTTTAAGTTGCCGACGTAGACGGTCCGCCTGATCTCATCAACTTTTGAGGGATCCACATTTCCCATGAGGGGGGGCTGGGAGAGCGCTGAAGCTGTGGAGTCAACACTGGCTGCTGGTATCCGGTTCACTAACGGAAGGCTCAGCTGAAGGTGTAGAAACACACAGGTTTTACTTACATGACACAAAATTATACAAGACAACACAGGAAGTACCCCACAAGAGGCGGACTCACGTTCTGGATCGGAGCTGGACTAGGAATCGGGAGCAGTCCCCCTCCAGGAATCAGACCCCCTCCAGGAATCAGACTTGGTGCTGGAGCGGCAGGTGCCAGAAGTGACAAGGCCTTGGCCTCTTCTGGGATTTTTCCTGCAGGACAGAAGCAGATATTAGTGAAGGCAATAGAGGGAATTTTCTGTTTCCTCTATGTCTGCACAATTAGCCCACTGTATTCTAGAGAGAAAGAGAGCATACACTTCCCCATACAACCTACAAGTGTGCTACTGTCTACTCATGGTATACTGGTGACAGGGCTTCCTTACTTTGCTTGTATCAGATTATTCTTTCCAGTCAATCTGAACTATTATTTTCAAGTGCAAAAATCTTAACTTTTCACCCAAAAACAAAAGAACACTGATTTTGTCCTTGGTCTCTTTTCATAGATCAAAAAATAAAAATAAAATAAAGAAAACCACAATGCAAAGAATGAGTCAACACTTTGATGCATGGGTCACCTGTACTGGAAACATATTGGTCATGAACCATACGATATCAAGCATGGGCGCTTTTCCGTAGGGGGGAGATCATTTCGAAGTGTTGGAAAGGTGTGCAACACAAGACAACCCCAATGGCTGCATCACTAATAGCACACAGGACATCAGATACAGAAAAGAACAACAATTTTAAAAACTGTAGGAAATGTTAACCAAGACTTGGCTATAAAAACAATGAATTTAGGAATTTTGCTCATCCTTTTCTGTTAGAGTAGAGGGCAAAATTCAAAAATAAGAGGAATAGCAACTACAAATTTACATCACAATAGCTTGAGGCACTGTGGATGAATGACAATTCAAGTTTTCTAACACTTCTGGTGCTGAAAAATTGTCTTAATAGGTAACGACGCAAAACATGAATGCATGTGTCACGAGAAAATAGGTTAAATGGACAATTTGTGTTATTAAACACCAAACATTGAAATAAGAGCTGTGGTGTGGTAACTGTGAGGGAAAATTATTCCAAAAGCAAATAGAAAATACAAGATTCTATCTTGAAATTTGGTGAGGTTCTTAGTTACTGGGTCTCACTTTGTTATTGTCTAGCCCCCTCACTACAGCAACAGGAGTGGGAGAGTAAAGGGTTAGTGATCCTCCTAGCATGTCCCATGTCATGTGTGACACACATCCCACCGGTATGCCGTAGCAACCTGGACAGAATTCAATCACACACAAGCTGCAGCTGTAGCGGAAAGAGAGAGGGGGGTGGGGGTTGGACAATAATCAAAACAACAAACCAAAATAACAAATATAAACACAACGCTAGAGTTAAGCAATACTGTAGTTTCTAGATAGAGACAGTAGAGAGTGGACAACATGGGAAAGTATGAAAGGAAACAAACCAAAAAAAGAAAAGAAAAATTAAATAAAAGAGACAAGGTGTCCATCTTGGAAGGCTCAGCGGGCTATTCTCCGGGTCACATTCCCCCTTGAAGGCTGCGTTGGCCCGATCGGGGATAGTGGCTTGGAAAACAATGCCTGACTCAGGCTAGTGTAGTGTAACAGCTGGGCCAGTCTAGTCATCTGATATGCACACATAATCACACAGAAAAAACATACAAAACCAAATTAATAAACTCAGTAGCCATCCAGCACCAAGTCACGTGGACAAAAAGCATCAGGTTAGAGGTGATTATCATTGTTTCACTGAACACAGGAGAACAACAGTGGCACCAAAGGGGAGACATTGAAAGAAAAGGAGCACCGCAAATGAAAACTGGGATAAGGGGGGGGTTACATTAGCTGTGTTGTTATGGTATATTCCCATAAATTAAGTAACACAAATAGCAGTTTCCTGTGTAACATGAGCTAGCAGGTCTTTACAGTGACGTTAGCCTGGATAGTGAAGTGTCCTGCAGCTGGAAAACATTCAACATGGCTCGTGTTGTCTGTACAAACCACCGTGTGTCCCCATACACAACCCTACTCTGTGAGAACATTAGCTGGTGGCTAAGTGAGCGGATACAACCCGTGTCCTGTGTCAAAAACAAAACAAAAAACAATGGCTGAAACAGAAATACTAGCCATTTGGAAGTCGTGCCAATTTCCCATGGGAGTAAAAAAAACAGAAGAAAACAACCAAAACCACCAAACGACTGAATAGAAGGGGGTGGGGTGGGGTGGGGAGAGGAAGGTCCACATGTCGTGTGTGTGTTTGTTTGTGTGTGTGTGTGTGTGTGAGCTGCACTCACCTTCCGCACATGGCACCACTATGAGAGCTCTGTCAACAAACACAGTGTTGGTGAGATGCTGCGCCACACCAACACTGGAGGGCTCCCGGTACTTTATGTAACACACTTTGGACGAGAAAGACAGCGGTGCGTTGCTGTGGAGGACACAAGTGCATAAAGATGGAGGACGGGTTAGTTGTACAGTGGGTGGGATGACGCTTTATTGCGGTTGTCTCGCGTGGACCGCGGGGAGGCCGCAGATCCGCGGCGTTGCTTGTGGGCGCGTGCCCGGGGAGAGGTGGTGCTTACTCGGGCGGGTAGAGCCGCAGCTCCTCGATGTCTCCCAGGAAACCGAACAGAGTGCGCATCTGCTCGCTGCTCACGGAGGAGGACAGGTTGGTGACCTGGACCACAGCGGTGCCCGGGATCCCGCTCATTGTGCACAGTTGACGGACACGTTGGCAAATCGGTCCCGGTGGTGTTTGGTTTAATGTTTGTTTCTCACCGCCGCTCAGAGCTGAGTTACACGGCTCATCCGGGCGGACGGTGTGGCGGAGAGATCCGTCTGCCCGCCGAGAGCCGCATGCACCTGGCGGGAGCGCGCACAGCTACAGTGGAAGCACGCCAACAGTCGAAATCTGCCGTTTAAAAACGATATATTCTTGTTGGTTGGAGTTTATAAATGACGAGAAATGATCCTATTGGGTCATCAATGATTTATTTCCTTGTGATTGGTCGGATCAGCCAATATTTCTGAGGCTTTAAATGTGGAACAATCCCAAACTGTCTAACTCAGTCAAATAAAGCTTTATTAAAGTTTGAAGTGTCGTTATTTAGTGTTGAAGTGTGACTCCATCTGCAGTCTTGTATTTGTAGATGAGTTTTTATATTAAGCTCTTTCTACCTTTTATTTGAATTAAATGATTGCACTGCTGAGCTGATCTGTTTCTACTCGTCCAACACCTTTAATTTAATGTTGACCCTGTGTGAACTTCACATGACAAATAAAACTAGAGCTGCTGCCATGTGATGTATGACAGCTATTTCCGCATTATTGACATTTATACAGTGAGTTTATAGATCTCTAGAAATAGTTGCTTTGTCAATCATTATATGGCTGTTGTGTATTTGATTAATTGCTGAGCCTTGTATCTCCTACAACTGAGTCTAATAAATCATTGATGATTCAATACGATCATTTATCATCATTAATAAACACCAAACAAGATGATGTACTTTTCTAACAGCACGTTGCCATAGAGACGATGACGACTGGTAGCGTGTTTCCGCTGTAGCTGTGCGCGCTCCCGCGATGTCAATGCATTTATCGGTGGGCAGAACTCGGCACAACACCGGATCTTCATTGAGTTGTAATAGCAGTTATCAAACCAACCAATGGGCGCATTACCGCCACCTACCGTGCTGGAGGATAGAGCAGTTTAAATGGCAAGGGAAAAGACAGATTCAGCTGCAACATGCAACTTCACCACCAGATGTCACTAAATTCTACACACTGAACCTTTAAGAGAGACGTATAATACTCACACTGGTTTGCATGAAGGGAAATAAGTCTATTAATGATTTGAGTGGTGTTCCACTCACTGAACTGAAACAAGTGATTGGTGGATATTAACCACGACCCCCTGCTTCCTGAACCAGAAGAGCTGCGACTGACACAAATAAACCAAACTCGGGTTAGAGTTCTTAATTTTTTAATAGCTTCTTGAATGAATATTGGAGATAAACTCAGTTTTTTAAATACGTTGAAGGTTTTATCAGGTATTATGTGACCTTTCAACGTGTTTTCCTTCACAGACTTCCTCTACCATCTTTCTGTTTTCTCTGGTCATGATCAGCTCCGTCTTCCGACCATCTCCACATACAGGACATTTATATGTCCTTAAAACACGCTTTGAGTTTAGTTAGATGATTACTTTGTTCTAGTCTCAGAAATGAGAAATGTGAGTTTGTGTGTGAGCTGACAACATACTGATTTATATTTATCCATCTATTGCTGTAATGTTTCTTAATCAATAAACCAGTCATCACTCAGTCTATTGTACAAGATGTACTCTTCACAGGTGTTTAACCAGACACAAGCAAAGCTCAAGCAAACTTCTCTCACTGAGTAAAAGATACTACAGAGATGAACATGTCAGTATTTACAGGTGGAACTCATGTAAGCATTGTTGCTTTGTGTGTGATTGTAGTTGGCGTGTGCACGTTTTAGAGGAGATGGTTCATATCTACTTATCTGCCAGCACAGAGCCCCTCCACCACTGAGAGCCCTGCAGTGCCCCCCTGTGGTAGCAACTCGCATCATACATACAGTACATAAATGGATCAAATGGAATTCTTTGCTGGTTTATCACAGACTACATTTCCCAACAACCACCTCTTCACTACTCACTGCAATAACAAGCTGCAGCAAAAAGTGTAAAGTGCAAGATTAAAGAACACACACAAAGCATGCACACACACATGCACATCCATTCCTCACGTGCTCTATGCAAGTAATTTATTTACAAAATTGGTTAAGAGGTTCATCCTCATCCCAGTTCTATAACTTCCCCCTTTAGCTCAAACCAAGTGGATGAAATAAAGCAAAAGGATTGTTGGTAAAGAGCATTAGTTTATTTTCCACAGGTTACTTCAGAAACAGTTAATTATGTACAAAATCTGGAATGTTGGATAAATGCATATCAATCCTCTCACTGTGACGGTTTCCACAGAAACCTTAGAAATACTAGCTATACATTAAAACAGGTGCCTCTGCATTGCAATTTATTGCTGGTTTTACAATCGCAAGTCACTAATGCCATTAATAACTCTTTTGTCAAATTTGTTTAGAGTATTTACAATTTGATTAATAAGGTCTAAAGTCCATAGAAGACTTCTAAATAAATAAGAACAAATACGGGATCGTAAGAAACAGACCAACACGGATGACGAAAATGTTTGATCTCCGTAGATTGTCTACAATGTCAGACTGTACGTTTTTGCCGTGAATATAAAGTGACCATTACCCCCCCAATTTTTCCCCCTCTACTCTAAGAAAGTTACCAACAAAATTAGAACAAATAATAAACAGTAAATCTGTGTAAAATATAAGATGTTTTGTGAACATTGTTTTGTGGGGAAATGCACATTACGTTGTTTTCCAGCGAATAAATTTGACCAGTTTAAGATTTTGTTAAAAAATTGAGGGCACAGCTTCACTTTCAAACAGGACGACAAATTATTAAAAGGATAAAAAGTAAAATTTCTATCATATACTGTACAAACTATTCAGTGGTCACAAATGTACTGCTGGATTGAATGGACTCTTTGCTCTGTGTGTGAATTGGATCATTTCCACTTGTTTTTTGGAAACACGTCTCACTGAGTAATCATTTACCACTAACAGGCTGATTTCATGCAACGGACAGGTACATGGAACATTTGATGTTTTTCCTTCTGACACAGTTTGTTGACAGTCAGATGTTTTTCAACGGTGGAAGTTGTTTTCTTTGCACAGATGAACACCGGAAGCCGTGGTATTCGAAGTGTCCGACATCAAAAAGCATCGGGTAAAGTGACACAAACTTTCACTTGTACACAATGCAGAGATGTGATTTTTTTTTTTCAAGCACTATCATACACATGTCCTGTGCTGCTTCATTACAAAAAAAAGAACACATTTCACGATATAAAAACCATGTAAAACCATCAGGGATTAGTAAAAGGTTGTGTCTTAAAAAAAAAAACGCTATGTGATGTTGGTTTTTCTGAATGAAAATAAAGGCTTTAAAGTATTGCTTTTTAAGCCGTTATGCAGATGTACTCAGAAGTTTGTGGACGTGTGACTATTGCTCGAGTTCTGGGGTCAGAGGTCCTCCCCTATTCAAACAGTTCAAGGTCTATGGCACTTGACAACTTGTTTCTCCCAACTCTATTCTCTGTACAGCAAAGAAGAAGAAAAAAAAAAAGACATCGCTCCAAAGGTAAAAGTAAAAAGTATGATTAAAACGTTTGTATAGACACAAAAGGCAAACTGTGGTCTTCTCCTATGTAAAAAAATAAAAAATGAAAAATGAAAATGAAACTGCCAGATGCTGAAACCCTTGTAAAACAAACACGCATCTCAACAGCGGCTGCCTGGAAGATGAAGCCCTTGAAAATAAAACACGAGTGAAACTTAAAATGTTCGTATTCCAGTAGCTCTCTTTAGTCATCTCCTGCTTTCGCCTTCTGTCCACAGCAAACTTGCTTTGGTTAACGAGAACCACCCACAGCTTCCTCTGCTTTAGATTTACGTTGTGGGAAAGAAGCGTTTTCGCTTTTTGGCGGAGAGATGAGACGTGAAGACTGATACCGTTCCCATATCTGTCTGTTAAGCAAGGATCCAGCTAGCAGCTTGTTGGCTTCTCTTAGAAGTGATAACTGGAGACAGGGGCAGTTAGTCAAGCTCTAACCAAAGAAATCTGCCTTTTCAGTTCACTAACGGACATGTTGTATCTCATGTTTGTGTGTAAATCCGATATCGTGTCATTTTACAGAGGGTTATAGACGATATCCTGACTCTGAGCCACCGCCAGTAAACCAGAGGCTCTGAGCCCAGAAATAGTTCGTACATAACCTCTTGTAAAATGTACCATGCCTCGTATTTACACTTTGGTGTTGTACATATTAAACAAATGAGATAAAATGTACAGATTCAAGGAGCTTTCCGTTCCATTACCCAGTCCCAGTCCCACTAAATGATCACATTAAGAGATTCCTGTGATCTGTTTGTTTCATACAGCGCAGGTCGTGGTCACGTCAGGCGATGAGCTGAGCGGCTGAGTTGCTGTGAGGATATTTGAGTTGGACTGAGGACAGGTGTATGTGACCTGGAGCGTGTTCACAGGTTTATGGAAGCAGAGGCGGATGATCTTCTCAACTCCTTGATCTTGAAAGACAGACAAAAAGCAAAAAAAAAAATCCCCCAAAAAACCCCAAAATCAAAACACCACCTTGATCTACATTCGTCTCCACGTGAAAAGCACATACCACTGTCCTCCATATAAACCGCTTGGCAGACCCCCCCCCCAAAAAAAAGGTTTCAACATCTTAAATAAAAGTGTAAAAAAAAAAAGGCGAAGTGGATGACAGGAGAGAGGGAGCCCTGCCCTCCTAGTGGTCAATTCATGTCCATGCGCAGAAATAAAACCCAAATAATGATAAAGGATTTTAAAAAGTTTTGGACTAAGAAAAAAAGAAAAAGATGACCTGTACAGAGACCACAGTAATTATTTGCATCAGAGCATCTTCAGCTTCTTTTGTATAAAAATATATATACCACAGTGATGGCCGTTTGAGGACTCGTACTTGCAGATGTTTGCTGCCCTCTCACTTGGTTCCACTACATTCAGTGGTTTTCCCAGTTTGAATCAAGGCTGTGAAGATCTCGAGTAGGAATAGTCCTGACGGAAATCGACACATCAGCCTCTTCTGTGTATAAAAAATATGAGAGTCGACATAAACGTCTCTCTTCTTCTTCTTCTTTCCTCACATCCCCGCGCACACTCCACAGGTCAGTCTCAGTTGAGTCTATGCTTGCATTTCTCTGAAGATAATCATATCCACAGTGCTTGGAAAAGTCTTTAGCAGGGACACTGCGTTCCCGTGATCGATATTCACAAAGCTGTAGCCATTTGCCTGTGGAAAAAGAGAGAGGTTCGGTGAAAAACCCTGAAGACTCGTAACTTTTTACAAACACTTAGCCAAGAATTCTGCAACAGCAAAACATAGCGCAGCAGTGACCGCCCACTTGTAGGACGGCTCTGGATGCAGAGGCAAATTTCCTGTTCATGAGATGAATCCTGTGATGAAACTACGCATCCGATCAACCGTTGCAAATGATCCCTTGCAAACAACTGCCAGTCCGCATCTTATTGAAATTTACCTTGTTGTTAATATAGTGTTGCAATACATTGTAGTTTGTGTCCTGTATGTATACAATGCGTGCAACAGTTACAACACGATTTTCGCCATTATTGTAAACATTTCAATGATAACAGCAAGCTACACCAATCAGACACTATTACACATGAGGATTCAACATTGCGAATACATTATTATTACATATTTTTTGTAATCATCCAGACTTGTGTCTTCTACAAGAGCACATATCATTGTTTCACATTCAAGTAGCGGATGGTAAGTCTTCCTTGGATGGTTTCAATATCAGAATCTCTATTCAGAAAATAAATGGGATTTGTACTTCAGGAAACACACTGTTGATCTCTATACCTGGATAATTTTATCTCCAGGCTGAAGAATCTTGGCTGCCGGTCCCTCAGGCTGGACCCTTGTCACATATATGCCCTGAAAGGATGGAGAATGTTTTTTTAAAACATTACTTTCACATCTAAAGCTGACAGAGTTGTAGAAGACAGATGAGAATAATGCAGAGCACTACAACAAGAAATCTTATTAATGGTGTGTTTTTACATTGTCATCTGGATGAAAGGGGTTTCCTCGTCCTCCCACTCCTCCTGATATACTGAAGCCCAGCTCTGGATTCTTCTCCACTTTCACACGGAACTGAAACACACCCACATAGTTTCATTTACTATTTATTCAGTCATTCATTGATAATTACACTGCTTTCCTGTATTAGGGCTTTCTAGCTAATGTACTTCTGAAATGAAAGGACTCAAATTCTGGTTAATGAAAAAGAACATCGGCAACGCCTAAGCTTCAAAGAGGTACCATTTCTTTGAGGTATAGTTTTGGCAGATGCACTAATTTGCCTTCTGAGAGCTGGATAAGATCAAAACAATTCTTAGTACAAATGAAACAAACAAGATTTAACATGTTATGCCTGTAGCACACTAGAGGATAATCAGCCCAATTTCGGGTAGGATTCAGCCCTCCGGACGATCCTAGGAGCTACTGAAGAAGAACTGAAACTTGGCTTCCTACAGTGTAAATAAGGCGTTTGTTTCCTGTACCACGTGAACAGAAGAAAAAGAGGACCAAGGTTAGCTGTTTATGCTAAGCTAAGCTACTGGCTGTAGCTTCATCATTGGACAGTGGTCCAATGATCATCTCGCTCATATCAAACTTTTCCTCCAATCAAACCTCAGACAAAACAAAGAATTCACTTAAAGTCACTTTGCAGCATCTCAGTTTTTTTCTTGTCATTTTCATGCTTCCTTCACCTCTTGCTGCATTGCTTCTTGCGGGACCCGGGGGGGTGCTTGTGGCTGGGAGACTTTGAGCATCAGGTAATCGATGAGCTGCTCTCTGGAAGGGTGGCGAGCCATGGGCATCTGGGTCACCTGGGTCATCTGAGGACGACCAGCGGGTCCCATCTGACCGTTCAACAAAGGCACCTGAGGAACAAAAACACACAGCGATGAAGTGAAAAGTTCCAGCAGGATTTTCTCTCAAGCTTCCTGGACCTTTCAACAAGTTAAATTTAGGCCTTTTTTAAGACCTTTTTTTAGAGCATAATGAATGAAATGTAAGAATAACATCAAGTGCGACAGATATGAAGGATAAGATGGATAAAGTGAAGTAGACTAGACTAGTAGACTAGACTCAAACCACAGAGACAGTAGGTATCCATAATCAACCAGAGCCAAGCAAAGTGTACTGCAATCAATTCTAATCAATCTTGTAGGCTCAGTTATTGGTTCCACATTGGTCTTGTTTGTTGTTTTATTACAGCGTGCCATTATCTGTATCGCTGAGAAAGAACTACTACACAGTGAGACATTACAAACCAAGCATATATTTTAAAGCACAATCCAAATAGCATTAAATGATAATTAAGACATATTTAAACCTTTGTAAGTTCTGAACACCTTTAGACTTGTTAAGGGCTAAAATTCAGATGACTGAATTTTAGACATGCAGAAATCCTGTCTTTTCTTAAAAACAAGCCCTGTAGCATCAGGGTAAAATGCAGACAACATCTGCAAGAACAAGTAATTCCACAATCAGCGAGGTTTACATTTTCATAACTACCCTTTCTGTGTATACTGCAGCAAGAAATATGCCGCTGTATGTTAAATAACCTACTTTTCTGTGGGGGTCCAAGGTGTAGCTCTGCTGCCCTTGTGGACTATACACATCATCCTGAAATGGAAGAAAGAGGGGATGAATTACACTGCACTCACTCCACTAAAAAAACATTTACAAACAAAGGATAATTGACAAACACATTTTTCATGTTGGGTAAATGATATTAGGCAGTGCGGTGTTGATTTAGAGGAGAGGAAAGGAACACATCTGATTAAAATGATGAAAATCTGTGATGCAACTGCCTATAGTTTCTATTCATACACTATGCAACACGTAATTGTGAGTATTAACTTTCTGATAATCTATATAAACACCTTCTAAATGCGAATATGCAGACTCTGTAGGAGAGGGACAATGTTTTGGGGCTGGAAGCATTCTGGTTCTGTGTCTAGTTTGACCAATCAGCAAGCTTTGGTTGCCTGAAGGTAAACACATTGATCGAAATGCATCAGCTATCTGCTTTTTAATCTCTTTACATCCATATGCAGATAGCTGTTAACAGAGATTACTCAGAATGTTGTCTGGACCTGAAACATCTACAAAAATCACCTCAGTTTGTGTTTTTTGTGGAGAACGTTCAAATTGTGTGATAAAGAAACTAGTAGGACTTTATACGGGGAACGGCATCTTGGCCCAGATAACAGTCTACACTGGATGCCCTGAAATATTAGCCGTGGCCAACAGAGGCTAATTCGTTGTCAGAAATGGGACGATCCAAGATTGACCTTCTGAACATGAAGTGAATCCTAAATGTCAAGTAGTGAAGAGGTTAAACAACAGCCTCAGACGTCTCTGGAGAAAACAGCCCTGCTATCCACTTTGTAGATCACTTGGATGCACACGTCTACATTCTTACCATTCACAATCACAGTTTTCATCCCCACACAGAAAGTGAGAGGTTAAGATGTGATTTTGATGTGATCAAAAATATTGAAGTGAACATCTAATTAGAGTTAAGGGAGAAAAGAAAATCAAGGTTGCTGGGATGTATTACAATCACAGGATGTGATCACAGGAGTGGGGCAGGTTGGAGGGAGAATGCACAGGGACAGTGATTATGACGTTAAAGAACCTGGCAGGTTTAAAAGGGGGCACTTTGTACCATATATAACATTCAAATTACATATCTGGTTGTCAGCTTTAATGCAACCAAAAGCGGTATTTCCTTAGGGAGAAAGTAAGCTAAAATAATATCTTATAAATAATAATGTATTGGTTAATTTATGCAGTTCCATCACAGCTTAGGGTGACGCTTTTTGTTGTCAGCTGGATTCAGAGTAAATACAGACTGGCACTGAATGTGTCACCAGAATCACAGCAGCCAGAAATATCTTTAGGTTTAATGCTTGAATGAGATGTAGCAGCCACACGCAGCCAGAAATATCTTTAGGTTTAATGCTTGAATGAGATGTAGCAGCCACACGCAGCTTGTAAGACTTTATATCATTTCTTTACTCGCTACAGCTCTGTAGTGGTCTCTGACAACAGCTTTACTTTGTTTTGTCCTCCTCTGATTCTGCCATGCAATAAAGTCGACTAACCCGACTGGAACATGGCACAACAACCAAGTGGGCCCCTTTTAAACATGTCTGTTTGAATTAAGCAAGAGAGAGCTCCACAAACATCCAGTTAGAACACATTGTATTTTCATTAGGAAACATCACGTGTTAGGGAAGGGTTTGTGAGAGATCAGATGTTTGGAGAAACTTCATCACCCAACATTTACTTTCACTTGTCTATAAAAAGGACAAGTAAAAGATGTCTTCTGAGCATCGGTGATCACTTTCTCACATCAAGGAGAGAAGGAAACAGACATTTCCTTTTCTTCTATAGGATGTGAAACTAGCACAGGCTGGAAGCCCCGGCTCAGTGAGAGCTGCAGGGGCTAACGACAAGTTGACAGTACTCACACAGAAGCCCAGAGCTCCATACGGCTGTCCCTCTCTGGGACTAAAGACCAGAGACCCTTGGCTGGCATGCATATCCCTACAGCTGCCGTAGTGAGACCAGCTCAGCGGAGCGTTATTGGAATTATAGGAGCGAGACAGCGCATTCTGAACAGAGGGACGACATGGAACGACCAGCAGCAACCGACATGTCAGTGGTGGCCATGCAATCCACCAAATGAGCATGACATAAAAGACACAACAGACAAAAGTTTACAACATACACAGAAAAAGAACATGCAGTGAATAAGAAGCATTTTGCAAACAGCTGGGTTAGTAGACATTTATAAAAGGGTCAACTCCACATTAAAGGGTCAGTTCACTCAAATCTGTATTGGTACTTAGCCATACAAGTAAATAGAGTTTCATTTGTCCAGGCTTCATGATGTATCCAAAAAAAATGTAGTATACTAAAGTTTCAGGTAAAATCTCTTTCCAAAAATCTGTCCACAATTGGACCGGTATGGACCATTTCTTTGGTAGAAAGTAGTTCCAATTAGAACTCACTCAGTAGAGCGCATACTTCCTCCAAGGCCCAAAAGTCCCCTCACCAAACCCCATTTAAATTCACTAGATCCAGATTTTTGATTGGATCGTCACCAAATTACACACACAGATAAATATCAGTCTCCTAAACATGGGAGCTTTTTCCCCCATCAGGATCCATGAATTATTCTCTAAAAAAAATCCACAAAAATTTTGTAAAATAAAATGATGCAAAGTGAATAAAAATTCCTAGCTATGCACCCTGATCTGGACTCACACCAAAACATTATGGGTTCTTTCACACATGCACAACACAGCGGGAGGTTTTCTGCAAAGACGCGTTCACATCTGCAACAAATCCTCTGCATTATTCAGGCGAGAGGTGGAGCAGCCGGGTGCAGCAGACAGAGATAGGAAGTGACGTATTAACTCTGCTGCAGTCAGTTTCTTGACAACATACAGACACTGCTGTCGGCTCTTATCACCACAAACTCTCTTGACATATTAGCCAGTGACTTCCACGTGTGTCACCGCTTTTTCACTGTGGAATATTTGTCTGCCCTTTCTTTCATTTTTGCATCTGTCGCGTGTTAGAGGCGTCATCAAACCTCCCACTTGCGCGCGGTGAATCCAGCGGGAGATCCCCCACTGGATTCACACATCAACTTCTCCTGGATTTCTACAGACTTTATACTAGGAGGTCAGGCAGAGAAAGTCCGCAGAAACTGCGGAGCATCTGACTCGGACATTTGTGTTCACACATGCACCTCCTCCAGAGAGAATACGGAGGAACTGCAGAGTTCAGTGCATGTCTGAAAGCAGCATTAGCAATTATAACAATATTGCCTGTAAATGTGAGCATATTCATGTTAATACTGAGGGATCTGGTCACAGGTTAAGTACTAGAAAAAACTCCTTCAACACAAATTCCACACATTGTATCACATTAGTACTTTTTACCTTTTCAATTTTCTTGGCCTCGATGTGACGCATCACCTGATCTCTCCAGTCTTGCGGCACTCTTGCTGCTCCCACTCCCGCTCCAGGGCCATCCAGGAGCGAGTACTCAGACTTCACCCTGGTGTTGGGCCTTTTGCTGGGGCTGCTGTGCTGGTAGTTGAAATCACAGACGGACATGGTCCTCTCTGGAAGCTCGTGGGGCTGTGGCCTCGCAATGAGAGGCCTGGAAGCTCCGGGTACGTCGATACTGTAAGTGCGAGCTGACAGGGGCCTCTGCGCGGCCTGGCTCATTGCCAGCGGGCCCCTGGCGAGGGTGTGAATGTCCCTGTAAGTCATATATTCCCCATCGGGCAACTGCATGCGCCTTGGGTCACCCATTGAAGCTGTGGAGGCGGTGCTACTTTGCCTCTGCAGAGTGCTGCTGCGAGGCTGGCTGCCAGTAGAATGAAGTCTCTCCATAGCCCACATGTCCCCAGAGGGTTTAGGAGCCATGGGAGGCCCCCTTTGCTGTTGCTGTTGAGGGAAGGGAGGTGCCTGATTACGATTGGAGTAGTTGGTGTTGGCTAGTGAGTGTGGAGGAGGAGGGAGGTAGCCCTGGTGCTCTGGGGGCATGGCCGTCCTCTGGGTCCACATGCTCTCTTTCGGTATGGCACTGCTTGTGTATTGAATATTGTACTGAGGAGGAGCGATGCCCATGGCCATGCTGGAGGAGATTGGGTATCTGCTGGTGCTGGCAGGAGGCTTGGAGCAGGAGAGCAGGTCTGAGGAAGATGCAGAGGAGCTGGGGTAGACCTGGAGACTCTGGTCATTGAGTAACTGACTGGCTGACTTGCTCCTGACTATGCTCTGGCCCTGAGCTCCTGGCCCCGGACCGGCTCCTGCCATCCAGCTCATTGCTGCTGCCTCATATGCTTCATCATCCCCTTCAAAGGAGAACAGCCTCATGCCCCCTGTTTCCATGTTACTGACACTGTGGGACTTCATCACCTGTGGGGGATGGCACCTTTTGTCTGGAGACAGCTCCTCTGTGCTGCGAGACAGAGACATGTCACTGCTGGCTGTCACGCCTGTCGAGGCCACATGCACGGCAGATGGCTCCGCTCTCACTGCTTGACTTTTGTTCCCCAGACTGTTGAAGCGGTCACCGACCTGCTGGTTTCCATTCTGTAAATGCTCCAAGTTGTCATTGCTGAAAGTCTGCTTTCCGCCCAACTCCTCCCGGGTTACGGAACCATTCTTGGTTTTGTCCACCTCGTCCAGCTGAAGCATGTTGTCAGTTGGCAGCTTGGAAATGTTCATATTGATCTGGTCCCACTTGGTGTAGGTGTCTTCCATGCCATTGTTGATTCCCTTCTCAATGAAGGCCAGTCTGGCTTCCATTGACAGGTCGTAGTCGCCCATTTTTTCTGGTGGCGTCTGCTGGGTTTTCAAAAGGGCCTGAAGGGACGTTTCAGAGCCATTACCATTATGGAGGAGAGGGGTGGTGTCTTTAGGCTGGTTCATGTTCTCATCTTCTTGCCTGAAACACAGGAAAAGACATCAGAATTTGTAAAAACAGCAGGAGGACGTGTCTCCCTTTTTACTCTGTTAACCCTTGTAGACTGGGTGCAACGTTTGTGTGTTTTGGAGCGTGCATCCGCGATGTCATAGTTTTCAAGACACACAAATATTTAAATGCATCAATTAGTCACTAAAATACTTGCAGAAAAGACTAAATATAATTACAGGGAATGTAGTTTGTTAGTGCTTTTAGCCTGCAAAAAAGTAGTGCATCAGACAATGACTGATGACCTAAATGAGGAGAGGGATATTGAAACTGATCACAGCAGTTTTTCACTGATAAAAACGATGAAAATAATAACGAAGACAAGACAGATCCAGACGATGTGGCTTCTGAGACTCAGTCAGTTAGATTTATGGAAAAGGTGATCTCCAATGAAGTCAAACCTTTAAGCTAACAAATGTTTTGATTTTTATGTGTACATATGCTTCGGATGCTGAAAAATAAAACTTTCTGTAAACGCTGGCAATTCCATCAGCTCTTCAGAAAACCCTCAGGTTTTAGGTGGTTGTTTTCAAACAATTTTTTTAGAATACGTCTTTATTATTCATGTGTTAACATTGAATATACCAACCGGCTTTTCGGGAGGAAAGGCATCTTTGCTTCTCTCTCAGGGGTACACAGAGAGTTGTCCTGGCTGCTGTCCGTGGTCAGAGACACTGAGTCGGACATGCGTGATGGGGATGAACAGTTACTATTGTTCTGGTTGCTGTTGGCCACAGTGTCATCCAGCAAAGAGTCTGCATCTTTCCCATCATCTGATGATCAGGAATATCAGTTAGTGAATCAGTTTGATTTTCCACTGAAAAAAAGAACTGTTTTAGTGACTCAAAGAAAACCTTTTACCTTTTTTGTCCTTACTTAACGTCACTACTTTTGGCTGGTTGATGGAGATCTCAATAAGAGGGGGTCTCATCTCTGCTATTTTCATTTCCTCTTCTTCATCCGACAGCTCCTCAGAATCCTGGAAAATACAATCTCTTTCGTAAAGCTGCATTTTTCTGATAAAGCTTCATCATGTGCTTGCTGCACTTTTTGTTTGTAAAACTGTGAGAACTCCTTATAATTGTGAGTTCTAAATATTCAGGTACCTCAAGTGTGTCCTCGTGGTTCATCATGGAGCCCTCTGAGGATTTCAGTGGGACTCTGTGGGAGCTGTAAGACGTGTCTGAAGCGTCTTTAGAATCTGGTGCAGAGGGATTTTGGGCATATATATTGGCAGATACATGGGGCGCTTTGTCTGTTGCCACGCCGTTGGGGCACGGGGCCTCTATCACCTGCGCAAAAACAATCCAGATGTTTTCGTATGAAAAATGTTTCTTTACATGAATGTAGAATAATTTTCAAGGTTTATTAAAGAGGCACTAAAGTGAGGTAAATATAAAAAAGGAAAATGAAAGTGAAAGTGACACTTCTTTCCAAATAAAATATCAGTTACATATGAAGCCGACCTTTACACCCACGTCCTGCACACCAATGTGGTTCCTCTCTTTCCCCGACTCGTCGCTTGACTCATCCTCCTTCAGCCTGTGAGCCACAGACTGGGCTGTCTTCACCATGTTCTTCAGCTCCTCTGGATATGGTGTAGGGTAGCGCTTCAGGTTTCCCTCCTTGAAGAGTACAAGAAAGCTTCTAATTAAAATAATCTTGTTGCACAATCTGGTTTGTCAGAAGACAGAGGTGATGGACAAGCAGTGTTTAATGGGAACTAAATTGATAACAATGTACATTAGGAACGTGCAATACAATACAGACACTTTTCCCTCAGATACACAGGCACTAGGGATTCATAGAGCTATCAGTCAAACTAGGTGAGTAAAGACCCTTATTCCCTCTGACAATATTTTAATTACATGAAAACAGTTAAATCAAAAAGAAAGTTGATCCCAAACTATACTCCAATAGCCCTTAGAGCGGAGGTAAATCATATCAACCCAGTTATTTTCCTTTCAGAGCTGTGACACTAACCCTCGGTGGCGTTTCTCTCTCATCCTTGTCCTCGTCACACTCGAAGGCCACCTGAGCTCGGTGCTTGCGTTGTTCCTCCCACAGCGCCGGATTGAAGCTCTCCGAGTCAGAGCTGGGAATGTCTGGAGGAAAAAGCAGAAACCAGGACGCAAATCTTTTATTACTTTTTAAATGAATGCTTTGCAAGTCATCCCCCATGGAGTGAAATTCATGCAAATGCCACTAGATGGTGCAAAGACACCACAAGGCCTTCGAATAAACTGAAGGCACTGAGGAGGAACTTGAAATTGAGAATTTGAACAGTGTAGACTCTCAGAAATGTGGTTCTAATAAATAATGCTCAAATGTTGAAGACAAAAAGCTTTAACAATGCTTGAGCCTGTGCTTCAAACTGACATCACTGAATATTAAACTATTTGACATAAAATCGAGCTATATTACGAAATATATAAAAAGTACAACAATTAACAGTCTTGCAGGATTTAGCGGTAACTTCTTTCTAAACTCTTTATAATCTCCATCACATATATATACCAACTAATTATTCAACTCAATCTCACACCTATACTGTCACTCCTTTTTGAAACAAGGGCGTGATTACTATTAAAAAGGGGTCATGGTGGTTGATATAATGGCGCAGCTTTTCTAAAACTTTGCAGTAACGTCATACATCTTATCTATTGTGTCTGGTTGTGTCTGATGATGTCTGACACCTGATAGAAGTGAATCTTTTAAGCTTCTGCATGTGAGTCTCTGTGGTTTCCTGTGTTAAAAGGCTCTTTGCCTCTACACATATAGAGAATACTTGCTATCATGCAAGCTAGTTATGAGAAGAGTGATTATATTCGGTTCCTTCGAAGCCAACGTCACCTGAAATTAGATCATATCAGGAACTCTGCTTATCTACAATTTAACACACATTCCAGATTGTAAATGTGCAGTGGATATGAGTCACTGGTGTTTACTCTCCATATCAACAAGTTGTGTAACATTATAATTGCAGTCAGGTTATGACTGATTCCAGTTTCTTAGGAGAGCACAAGGAAACAGATCAAGTTTTCTCGGAATAAATTCCTAAGTAACTATAAAAAAACTGTATAAAGCAGATGACTGGCAGACAACAAATAGAGGCCAGAACTTAGATGCACTAACATTTCAGGTAGTTGGGCTGACTGGCAGTCACCCCCTCTCCACCCCCCCACATTGACTAGGTTTCAGAAATCGGACTATAATGATGTTTACATGAGTTGCTCATAGAATATTCCATTCATGTTCCCACGTTACAGAGTATAGTCTGATTATGACTGACTGAATGACGACTCAATGACTCAACACTACGTCCTACTACTTGTTCACACTCTGACTCAGGATATGTGACGACGAGCAGTTGGTAACTGTCGTATATTGATGTCGCAAAATGTTCTGAAATGATGGGTTAAAGTTGTATACATGTCAACTTAATGTGACTAAGGTCAGAATACCCGACATTTCTTAATTGGATTATTATTATGCTGTAAAATGCTGTGACTGTTACATGACAGTGTCTTTTTGAGACTATTGGCTTCATGTAGATAATATCACAATATTGATGTCCACGTAAACGTGTCTACTGTCCATCACGATGTTTAACTGTAGACGTTGTCATATGCTAATTCAGTAGATGTCACCCAATCCCAGGTGCAACACATGGCTGGAACCTTGAAAAATCAAGCAGCTCATTCTCCACCATTTCAATCATTTAAGAACGCAGATCTTGAACCACTAATTACTCCAAAGCGAAGATGCGACAGGGTGAGTGCAAGATGTCTGGTGCAATAGGAAACCAAACCAAATTAACAGATGCTCGACAGGAGGAGAAGACTTTGTTTCAGATAACGATGCCCCTCATAAAATATGCATTCAGGGATCCCTGCAGGTCACCTCCAAGACTGCTACCATACAAACGGTAGTTGTAGTCATGGGGATGCCCGATAATTTGACATCAAAATACATTAAACTTAACTAAAAATCAAATTGCTCACTTATTTGATTCAGTTTTGTATTTTCATGCTTGGTGCATAACATCAACTTCCCCAAACTTTGTCAGTGTTTTGTCTTTGTAAACTGTGCTTATATAAGTCATACTAGCGAAGTTGTATAAGATGAATGAGTGCTTGGTAGTACTGATTAATTAATGCGCCCAAATCTTTAACACCCGGCTCTGCTACTAAGAAGTGATTAGTGAAATTAGGTTAGAAACATTTTCAGTTTGAGTGTGTGTCAGATGAATAATGATCATGAAGGAATATAAAGGAGAAATGATGGCGTGTTGAGTGCACAGTACTCACACTCCTCTGTCCTGGTTTGCTGGGGGAACATGTAGTTAGTCAGCACAGTTTTGTGCGTCTCTGGATCCTCCTCTTTCTGCAGAGGGATCAGGGGCTTTGACTGTGGGAGACAAAATGTACGTTTGAGGGTTTTATCTGCAATGAACCGTGCTTTGTCAAGACACTCAGTGCTAAAAAAATCGTGGAGTTCACTGTGCCTGGCAGGTGTCATCATGAAAAAGAACACAAAACCACAGGGGAAATAACACACCACAAGATGTACCAATCCCCCACAACTTCCCATCTTTATTCCAAGCTGAATTTCTTTCCTTCACCTGGTTTTAATGAGACGTTACTCAAGTACATCACAATGTCTCTTCCTGTCGTCCATTTCCTGATGAAATAGCTTTAAGTCCCTTAGGCCCTGTTACACCTGTGGCACCTGCCCAACAGTATTCCTGTATCTTAGTGCTGATGTCACTGTTGCCTCTCCTGGGTTTATTTTATGCAATGCTGACACAACAGGTGCAGTACTCCTGACTCTTACTGAGAAAAGATAATTTATGTAGCATCTTTAAGTTCTTAACAAGTCAGTAAAACAGCAGGACATTTTCACCTGCTATCATGACCCCAAAACATCAATTATTGTTTGTATAAGATGGACAGTCCTCATATGAAACCACATTTAAATTTACAAGATCTGGATTGGTATTTGGAGCTGCACCAAATCACAAACATTCATAAACATCAGTCCCCTACACATGTCTGACTTTTTCCTTTGAGAGCGATGAATTATTCTCTGAAAGGAACATGTTGGCTTATTCTCAGAGAATCTGCTGCTTTTCTCTGTGTCGTATCATTGTTAATTTAATCTATTTGAGATTTATTGACTTTAAAGATGTGGCCATGGTGGTGTGTAAGACATTTTTTCACAATTTGCTCACATTTTTGACTATTCATCAAAAACTAATTAGCAGATTATTCCATAAATTATTCCCTGGGAAATTGTCCCTATCTCGCAATATTAAAAAAGGTGGAAAAGAAAATTCTGGATCGACCTCCTGATCCGGCTCTGGATAAAATCTTTGGATAGGTTCTTCACTGACACAAACCACATCCTTCCACCAAGTTACATGGAAATCATTCAAGTAGTTCTGCGTAATACTGCCAACTAACAAACAAACGCTGATGAAAACATAACGTCCTTGTTGGAGGTCATAAAAGCCGTTTCCAGCACTCTGGGCCAAAAGGTGAACTCTGAGTTGATGAACCCTGAGATGGGAAACCCTGAGTGTTCACTTCCAGAATGGCTGATCAGTGTTAGTTCAATAATCTCTGAGCACGCTCACAGATTTAAGCATGCGAGGGTGAAAAAAGGGCAGAGCAGAGCCTCCGTTTTAATTGGTTGGAGCCAGAAGGATAAATGTGTGGTAAGAAATGTATCTCTACAAACAAATACTGCAGCAGCAGTGAAAGTTATTAAGTTGGACAAAATAATCTGCAAATCATTAATACTATTACATTATATTTAGCATAGTCCTTACAGATGTTTGGCAGCAAAACAAAATGTCGATCAAAAACACAAGTTAAAAAATGAAAGCTCTCTAATTGGACCTAGTAGTAGTTGAAAATGCGTCAGACTTCAAACTAATTGTAAATTAGTCTGTTTTATAATGAATTAATTGTAGTAATTGAAAAACGTTTAAAACAAGTTAAGAATATACACAGCCTATTTAAAAAAAAAAACATTTACTTCAGTTTTTCTATGTTTAAGTCTTTTCAACCACAGGCAGCCTCAGAGATATTACATAATCTACAATATGACACAACTATGATAGGAATGTTCCATCAGTGCGACTAATCACACCATGAGAAGGGATTATTTATAGATGAGTGTCATGTGTCTACAGCTTCGCACAGATTTCTCTTATTTACGTTGATTAAGGTAGTGAAATGTTTCAGAGCAGTTGACTTCATGTTCACACTCACAATGTTTGAGACAACCAGTGTGTAGATTGTATTCAGAGCTGAGAATGAAGCCATGTGTGATATTTGAGTGTATGCAATTGTTTCTACATTGATTTCTACATAGATCCAAAAAGATAAGGTTAGTAAATGCAGCTCTTGGGAAACACACTAATCAGGATTTTTATTTTCTCCCAATGTGCAAATAAATGAGCTCCAATATGCTCTTTGATACAAGCTGTATGAATGAGGAAATGAGGACCATGGTGAGGCCTGAAGGAAGGAGAAACTCTATGTTTGATAAAGCAAGCAAGCAGGTATACACAGGTTTTTGAAGTGTGGGTAAACCTGCCAAAAAAAAGGTGATTGCCTCCTTTCCCTTTGCCAGTAAAGGAGCTTGCATATCTTTTTTCCCCCTGGTGTGTCATGTTTGACGTCAGAAACTGAGAAGCACTCTCACCACACTATGTTGGCAGTATTGTATTTTGCACCACACAAAAAATAAAAAAGAAAAAAATAAGAAAAAAACCACTGTTCCCAAGATGAAAAAAGTGAAAGTATAAGCTCATTCATGGCTGTTTACGTGCAAACACCTGTACGTTTAAAGTATGCCATTATGTCATGCAGGAAGAGGTGCAGCATCAGCGACTAGACTGACGTCATAAAGAAGAAGAAATTATTGCATTTACCTGGGTCTGATGTTTCCATCACTGTCGATAAAAACCTGCGTCTACTGCAGAGGCATTTAAACCAGGAGTTTTAGTGGTGTTTTTTGGCCAGTGGAAAAGGGGCTGTACTATGGTAACTGACCTAGAGTTTCCCTCAGTGCTAACAAACTGACTGACTGTAGAGAGCTTTTTAAAGGAGAAAATAAATGAGAAAATTCTTGGATTGGATTCTGTATTCAATAGGTAGCTGACTTGAGGCCAGGGCGGAGGAGATATGGGCTTTATGTCTCCTTCTGAATGACAGGTTTTCTGCAAAACTTTGATAGAGCTGCAGTTTTTCTGTGAGAATAATCCAGCCAGGATGAGAAAAAGCATGAATAATTGATTTTCAGAACACGGTGAGATTCAACAGACTGTAATTTAGAAATATGTATTAGCTGGAAAACATAAACAGACTGAAGCAATGCAGTATTCTCCTACTTCACTGGGCCTTTACACATAAAAACTCACTACAAAGATCGATATGAGCAGTTCATCGAGTCCTTTCCCATGTAAATCTAAACTGCTATGACAAAGTGGGACTGTGAGACGCTTCCTCACACACGAGCTGGCCAGACTTTAACATTTCCACCTCTGTTAGGTTTATCTTGTTTTCAGTCGAGGGACACATCAGCCCAGGCAGTCGTCCAAATTTCAAGTACTTGCCTTGACCTCTCTACTTCTGCTTTACTAGCTGCAGGCTTGTCTAGATCACCATGCTGTCGCCCTTAAACATTTACTATAGTCAGGACATTCATTAGGATCCTCCTTCACTTTGAAGAAGTAGAGTTAAGGTCATTACCACCAAGTCTGACCTACATTACCATTCGGCAAGTTTAGATCAAATTTCCTTAAAGTGGTCATTTTTAATGGGTTTTCCTGTGAGATACTTGGCCTAAGTAGATTAATTTATAGCTCGCTGCAGCGGCAAGTTATGTAACCTGCTGCCATGACAAACCCAACAGAGCAGATCATTATCGGATAGCTCTGAACTCATTAGCAGCTGCTGTAAAACCTGTGTGCTTGTGACTTATATATAAAGTAACACGTGATCTTACCTGATTTTCAGACAGCCACATTGCTGTCATCTGGTTCAGTTTAGTGAAACTGTAAGGAAGATTCTTCAACCTGCAGTGGCACAAAAACACAGGTGCTCAGTCATGGGGTTAGGCACCAATAACCGAAAACACTCTCACAACCAGTGAATGGTAAGGTAAACAACTTATAAAATTGTGTCAGAATTAATATCTTAATTATATATAAGTACCGTGCCCCTGTAATGACATTTAGGAAAAGAAAATATATACTTATCATCTAGTTCCCACGACTAAATAACTCATGGCCAGGACTTATTATCTCGTTCACATGACTTAATAACTCGTGGCGACAAGTTATTAAGTCGCTCCCACACGTTATTATGTCTACGCCATGAGTTATGAATCTGTTCTTTAATAACGAGACCTGGCGAACTCATCATGGAAACCCCTTGATGAGACATGAAACATTTCACTTAATCACATGATGTAGCCTCTATAATGGGCTATGGTTTAACACACACACTGTCTGCACTGACTCTGATTGAGGCCACTGTGACAGTGAGGGATTGACATGTAGCCTGCCTGGTGTGCGCGGCAGGGTTAATAAGACAGTGCTATACTTTTATCCTCCCCTTTAAGTAAGTTTATCCTCAGAAATTAATTATTTATTTGGAATGGGAGATAGCTAGTTTACAGATTTACCTTTTGATGCACCCCTCCCACCTCTCTCTCTCTCTCTCTCTTTGAGACTTGGGCAGACAGCTCTCACCAAAATGACACTACCCTGTTGCACCCTTCTTAAAAAAGGGAAGTTTAAGGGAAGTTTAAAACAATGTCTGGTTTGTTAAATCAATCCCCGCTGCTAACACACCCAGTAGATCTCAATCTCTCAATAGGTTTCCAAATGCGGCAGACGCATCCTGTCACCAAAACACTACCAAATGCGCACAGCCAGGCTTCCAGCGCACTGGACATTTAACTGTGCTTGCTCACTTATTATCTTGTCCCCACGCGTCATTATGTCTTGGCCACACAATATCTTTTCATCCCAAAAGTCACCCGAGAAGCTCCTTATACAAGGGTCTATAACTGTGGCCAAATTGAATTTTTTACTTAAAATATATGTCAGTGCTGTGGGGTCCTAGCCAAAGTTATTTAATGTATTTGGCACAGAGCAACACAAGGAATGGAAAACCCCCAATTAAAACCTCAAATCACGCCTCAGCTTCCAGACTCATTCATTCTGGCCAGAATTATGATCCTACGATCTCCATGTTGTAATTAGTGGATTACATTTCTGTGTGTGTGCGTGTGTGCTGTCTCAAGAATGAAGCCAAGACATTCTTTGACCTTTTCAGCAATTTAGTGAAGCAATTCATGAAAGGCTTCAGGAATTCCTTTTCAAAAAGCTACTTAAAAATGATTTGATGGAAGAAATCTCAAATAGATTCAAATAACAATGATACAAAACAGAGAAAAGCAGCAAATCCTCCCATCTTTTTTTTGCTTTAATGAGTTTTAGACGGTAATATTCGAAAATAAAAAAAACTGGAAATACTTTTGCCCTTGCACTGGACCCTCATTACGCATTAGTCCAGACTCACTTGTTGTTGCTTAGATTGATGACTTTGAGCCTCTGCATGTCTCCCATCTCCTCAGGCAATGACTCCAGTTTGTTGGAATGTAGAAACAGCACAGTTGCGTTCTTCCAGTTGCCCATCTGTGAGGGGAAGAAACCAAGGTTTTTTACGAGCCGTTACAGATGAGCAGGCTGACATGCCGTGCCACCCAACACATGTACACAGACATATATACACTCACCTCCGGGGGAAGCTGGGTCAAGAAGTTGTGATCTGCTGCAAAGGTGCGAATGCAAACACACTGGCCGACAGAAGACGGCAAGGCTTCAATCTCATTGAAACTGCAGTCCAGCTCCTCCAGAATGTGCAGCCTAATACAAGAGGAAGCCAAAGGAGAAAGACAAGACTATAATTGTTTGGTATGTACCTTTTCATTTCTAAAAGGTTAGATGACTTCTTCTCTCAGGTCTTCCCTCAGAAAACTTCAGCTCATTTGAAATTCTGCAGCCGGAATCCCAACAAAGACAAAGCTGAGCAGATCACACAAGGCCTCCTGTCTCTTTGCAGTCTTCTAGTGTGTCAGTTTAAAGTGCTGCGGTTTGTCTACACATCTCTCAGTGGCTTAGGGACCAAAATACAACTTTGACCATCTGAACCTCTTGATTTCTCAGGTCATCAGGTGGAACTAAGCAGTTAGTTACTGTGTGTGCACCACAGAGGATAACAGACATGCACAGACTTTGACTGCCATTGGATTGTTTTGTCTGTTTCACAGCAACATTTCAAACTGAACCAATGTTCAAACAGAAGTGCGGTGCAGCTGGAGCTTTCTGCTGGATGAAAAATGCAGATGTGCTCTGGGGGATTCAGATAAATGCAAAGTGAGTCTAACCTGCAGCAGAGCTGCTGTGATAAAGCACCATCCAACTCCAAAACTCAGGATTTAACCCCCTACAGAGCAGTAACAAACAAGGCTGTGCATCCCACAGTGCACTGAATAAGATCAGCTATGTATAAATGAAAAAATCTGCTTGTTTAAGCTAAAATCCTTGCATGGGATTAAGATAAACCATAGGCTTTGTCACATAATCTGTGTCAAAGTACACAAGGAGACACATTCTAACATTAGGGATAATTGATGGTGTTTGGAAACAATGGACTAAAAATGAAAATGTACAGATGTAATAGTAATTGTCAGTTGATGTATGTGCGTTTCCTTCGTGTGTGTGTGTGTGGGAGTGGTCTGATTTAAAAAGAACTAACACATGGCTGGATTAAACTAGAGCCTAATCTGTGTGCCGGACCACAAAGATTCAGAGTAGATGGAGGGTCAGCATGTCAACCTGGCTCCCTCCCTCCCTCCGCAGCTGTTGACTGCTGGGTTCACCTGTCTGCTGCAGACGACATCAGTCTGAGAACAGCCATGGTGGATTTAATCTGTCAGCACAGCATGGGAGGGTCATCAGGCCAAAGATTAACATCAACTCCTCCTCAATGAGGCAAACCTCTGTTTCCATAAAAACAATATGGCAGCCTCAGAACCATGACATTTCATCATTGTGATTCAGACTCCATAATCACGGCTGTTATTAGTTACTCAATATCATCAGCAATAGAGTGGAACACATTGTGCTTAATAGAATATCTGACAGACGTTTCATGTGATCAGTGGATGATGGATGAGATGAAAATGGCACAATAATCCACGGATCCCTGGGTTTATTCTGACAACATTAAAGCTACTGCTGCAACGCTCACCCTCCAACAGAGTCTGGTAGGTACATCAGCTGGTTCTCATCCACTTTCAGTGCAGTCAGTTTCTTCAGCGAGCCTAGAGAAAGAGGAAAAGAGAGAGCAACTGAGAGAATGAGAGAGATGCATACCACAGCTCAGGGCAGTTATTGATTATCACTTGCTGTTGCACCACAAAGAGGAATATCAATTATAGCAGTTAATCTGATTAGTTTGTACTGTAAATGAGTTCAGTACCCTGACTACTGAAGCACTGTCCATCTGGACTCATCTGATTTTATTAGTCTGAATATCATTTACAGTAGCAAGGTCACCAAGTGTGCTGGCAAGATTATAGGTGACCCCTGTCATCCTGGATGTCACTTCTACCATCTGGTAAAACACTCGGGGCCATCGAGGACAGCACAAGACATGCAAACTGATATTTCCCTAGAGATGTGGCACATTAACTACAGCAGTCACTTCGAGGAACTTTCTTACTGTGGCACAACTTTCATGTACCTAATGCATCTTTGAACAACTGTACAACGTCCATATAAAACTGTAATATACTGTAAATAATAGAGTGAATTAGAAGTGGCCTCAGACTCACATATCAAACACGCTTGGTTCCTTTACATCAGCTCCTTTAGATTTTACACTTAAACTAAACAACCCATTTGTCCTTTTCTTCATTTTATGTTTTACTTTTTTTGAATGCAAATGAATAGTCTGCATAGTTGTCTGGTCTGATGAAATACAGCAATTCTGATCCAAACTGTGATTCACTTCTCCCCAGGGATGAAGAGAGGTCAATCAAAATATATGCATTATCAGTTTGGTCCATCCATACTTTGATATAAATGTGATCCTTTACCTCCTTTCTTTTACTCATTCTCAATTTCCACTTATCAATGATGGCAAAAGGAGCTCAAAATAACCATATAAAATGATAATATTTGTGGCATAATCTTGAAATGTTATTGGATAAAAGTCAACATTACTGCGATTTGGACAACAAAGTCTAAATGGAACTAGAGAAATGGTAATTGCATCCTCTGTGAGGATTTTCATTAAAATTATTGAAAATTGGTGGACTTTTAGCTGTAGTGTTTAGATTACTACATAACAACATAGGAATAGACCCTGTGATAAAAAAAAGTGTTTGGTAACAGCTGAAAGAGAGATAACGGTTTCATTAAGGACTTTCCTGAAATAAGGTGTGTGTGTGTGTGTGTGTGTGTGTGTGTGTGTGTGTGTGTGTGTGTGTGTGTGTGTGTTTTATAATCTTTACCGATGGAGCCTGGCAGCTGTGTGAGGGCATTGTTGGAGAGCAGGAGGTCCTGCAGACTCTCACAGCCGCAGATTTGCTCATCTACCATCTCCAGGTTGTTCTTGGACACGTCCAGGTAGACCAGCTGTTTCAGCATCCCAATCATCTGGCCAGATAAAAAGAGATGCACAAACATTTACACTGATATTCACTTCAGTATCCTTACTGGATGTAAGATGATTTTTGGTTGTATACAATAAAAAACAATCCCAAATGTTCTCAGCAGTGAGGTTAGGTGAGTATGTCTCAGGTAGGAGTACCACAGACATCATGATGACATATCTGCGTTTTCAATTTTCTAAACAGAAAATTGTATAAAAGAGAAAACAGTTGCTTTGTTCAGTTTTGCTTGATATGCTTGACAGACGACAATACTTATAAAAGACCAGAGTGTGATTACAGCTGATGCCATTGAAAGGCTGGCAGCAGAACTAATGCTTTAATTATGACCCAGTTACAAACAAGCAGGTCATTTGGATGAAAAATAAATCTCTTGTCACACATTTGGACAATCAAAGCATCATTCTAAATTAATTACTTTCAAAGAAAATAACCTAAAAGCTGAAGAACATTTGCAAAAACCCTAAAACCATCTAATTGTGTTCAGCCAGCGAGAGAGCCCTTCCTGAACTGCAGCTCCTTCACTCCTGAGAGCTGAAAGTCTGATGCAAACTGACTGTGGTTCGGTTTGATGAAAATTGAAGCCGACACTGAGTCTGAAAAATCACAGGAGATAATCTCAAGATGAGGTTTTGGGGCACGGCGGGGACTGAAAGTATGGAGATTGGAGAAATTGACTGTAAATTATACCCCAGGTAAAAACGTCAGTCTGTTCCCATCCATCCACAGTTCCTTGATTCCAGTCAGCTGCTCCAACACCTCAGGCTACGGATGTAAAGAGAAAAAAGGCTTAAGTGGTGTGTGTGTGTGTGTGTGTGTGTGTGTGTGTGTGTGTGTGTGTGTGTGTGTGTGTGTGTGTGTGTGTGTGTGTGTGTGTGTGTGTGTGTGTGTGTGTGCGCGCGCCTGCTGGGACAAGACCTTAATTCATAAACAAGCTAAAAATGAATCATGGGGCAATTTTTTATTCTACTGAAATTATTGAGTAAGACAAATGCTATCTTGCAGAGAGAAAAAACACAGAGCTTGGTAAGGTAAGGGAGTAGATTAAGGAGGGAGGAGGTGAGGTCACCAGCAGAGAGGTGCCCTGGGCACTGAAGGTGCAACTGACAGATACTCACCACTTCAGTGAACTCATTACTCCCCAGGTCCAGCCTCTCCAGCTGCGTGAGCTTCTGCATGCTTCTACAGACACAGAGGATGGACAGGGAGTGAGACACTAAGAATCTATATATATATATATATATATATATAATATATAAAATCACTCAAAATGACGACCTGAGTGGAAAACACTAAACTGCACCCATCTGATAAAACAAAAGCACTAGCCAGGATTAGAAGCAAGGTGGGCCATGCGTTTCAGACAGCAAGCCAAAACGAACCTTCCTTTATTTCACCTTTAAGGTTATCTGTTAATTTTCAGGTTGAATTTTGGACAACACACATCCTCTGCCTTTGTTACTTTCACTGAGTAATTTTACGAGGACATAAATACCGTTTAGAGCTCCGACGTGACAGAAATACGCTTTGAATAATGGAAACTGTGACGTATGCTGCTAGCCCTAAGCCATGCCCCAGAATGTTGTCTCCACATTCAGGTCACAGTCTCACATTCTCGACTGCATCATAAACAAGCAGATAAAAACCAGGACTATTCCGACTTTTATTATTTTGAAATGATCACCATGTGAATGAAATATTCAAGAAGGCTTGAGTCCCATTCTGAGGGGATAGAGTGAATAAGTATCACGCTTACTTTGTCATAATCTACTGACAAGATGCCTGTGAGGGCACTGACGACCCAATGACAAAAGCTTATAGCGTCAAAAAGATGCAGGAATAAAATACAATTCTATATATAAATATATAAAATATTATAATATAACATTTTCATATAATACACCAACTTCATGTGTCTAAATTATAAAGTTCTGGCATGACAGATAATTTGAATCTGCAAACCAACTTTAAGCAAGACAAGGAGAACGAATAGACATTATAAAACATAGATTTCCTTAGAGTGAATCACATGTTTAAAAAGTACTTCTCACACAAAAAAACAGAGGAAGAGACCATGACTGGAGGGGAAATAGAGATGTTCTTGTTCTGTTTGGGAACAGATATGATGTTACTTTCACAGCAGGGATGAAGTGTGAGAGTGAGACCCAGAGCAGGGATGGAGAGCGGAGGCCCACAGACACCAACATGTAGTCTGTTTTGTTTTTAGGTACTTCTCATTAAATAAGAATGTCAGACATATGGTGCAAATTATAAACATGCTTTAAGGCCCTATGGTGATGTTTTTTTAATGCTTGCTGCAATATGAAAACATCCATCATGTTGATGTACTTGAGCATTAGCCAGCTTTGTCACATTCTTACCTCAATAGTTGGCGGGAGCCGCATGGACCCCCATATGAGCTGAGAGAGGTAAGAATGAGATTTGCTGGCTCTTCAAGAAAGCGTATTCGTCAGTGAAAAAAAAAACTATGGCTTGATCCCAAGTTATGAGGAACTCAATAGCCTTCTTAAAAATTCAGACACACATTTGGTATATGCATACGCTTGGTGTGTGTCTGTGCACTGAGAGAAAAGAGACAGCACTTTCTATGTGGAAGCTCTGAAAAGCGCCCCTTTGTGCACGCACACATTTGTTTACATCTCTGAAATGCTTGCGTGTTGCTCTGGCAACGTTCCCGATCATTAGTCCTTTTCTTTGTCAGGGCTCCAGCCTTTAACAGGTCTGGCATCTGTCACATAAACACAGCGACAAGAGAGGATCTGCTGCACTGCACTTTGGACACTGCCTGACCTGTCAGTAAGTCAATGAAAAATAAGAACAAGGAAAAGTGAGAGAGATAAAAAAAAAAAAAGGGAAAAGTCAGCCAACAGGGAGGAAGGACGAAAAAAAGGCAAATAAGGGAAACAGTTTCGCTGAGAAAATGGGATGGAAGTAAAATGGAACGAAACTGCAAGTGAAGCATGACGGAAGACAGAAAGAGAAAGTAGATCCCCCTGTCAGTCACCTGGAGCTTTCTCAAATATCAGTGGGAGGTTCAGTCACCCAGAGGGACGCCAACCTTCTCAAATGGTGAAATAACCCTCAGCACTGTCTCAGAAGAGGGTTATAAAACCTGTCACAGCAAGCAGCCAAGTAGAGGGTGCTCTTATGTAACACTGGAATTAAATACTACAGTTAGCGGTGTGGAGAGTGAATCTAGTGGTGTGTGTGTGTGTGGTGAGGTGGGGTGAGAGGAAGGAGACTCAGAGGTAGGAAGGGTGAAAATCCATGACACGCGTCAGGAGGCAAACATGACACTGACAGGGACACTGCTCCTTTATTTTGTATTTGTGAATGTAGGATATTTGTAAAACCCAGAAAGTAAAAAAAACAAACAAAAAAAACACTTACTTTGGCAACATCTTTAATTGGTTCTCCCTCAGCTCCAAGATCTGTAATTTTGTCAACCTGGAACCAAGTAAAAAATGTTTTATTAAATGACAATTACACAAGTTTGAAAATAGTTTTGTTAATCATAACTGTCTGGTTATCATCTTTGACTTAATACATACATGACACAAAATGGCTGCTAAGGTGTGCCCCCTGATCTGGATCCACTACAAAATTGTACGTTTTCTTCTGTGGGCTTTACTCCACTTACTAATCAAGCAATCAATCATTTACATTGATTAAGAGCTTAGAACATTTTCTTAATTAAAGTCTTTTGTCATAATCAATATTCTGTCACCAAACACAAACACATTTTTAAAGTCAAAGAAACAGTGTACTACACAGTTCTTTTTGTATTATTAAAATTTGATTTACAATCAGATAAATCTTGTGCATCACAACCATGTCAGTGTCACGACCCCAATCAACTACTGAATGTGGCTTCACATGAAACAGACACAGTAAAACCTTTTATTTTATTAGAAACAATGTCATCCTAATCCCAAACCGGAGAACAAACTGACCTGCCAAAGCTGGCTGGTAAGAACTCCAAAAAGGCATCGTTCAGGTAGAGCTGCGACAGACTCAGGAGCTGCGTGAAGCCATCTGGGAGCCTAACAACACACATTGTACAGGAATCACATCACACATACTGCAAAGCCAGAGTTCTGAAAGTCGAAAATGTATGCGTCACATTACATCAAAAGGCAGTAAATTAATTATACGAGGTCGTGCTGTACTCACTTTGATATGGGATTCACACTGGCTTCTACAATAGTTAGGACTTTGCAGTTCTTGATGTTTTCTGGAAACTCCTGGATACCTAAAGAGAAATACACAAGTTAGCGTCAGTGGTTTAAAAACACAACTACGCAACAGGGATTAAACATCTGCGGTGACGTATCCCAACCATTTTATTACTGTTGGCACAAAACAAATGACTCATGTCGAAATCAAAAGGACGAGGGATAATGCAAGCCATCTTGCTCGTGTTCTGCAGGAGCAGCTTTGCGAATGTTAAACACAGGTGGTTTGTGAGTACAAGCAGGATGGCTGTCTGCCTGAACTCTGAGCTCAGGGTGCATTAAGAGTAGCTCTGCACCTTTCTTGTCTAAACAACCACAGAGAAGTGCGCTTAAGGTGACATAATAAAAGAAGGAGAGGAAGAAGAGGAAAAAAAGAGCAATGAGTGATAGTCTGCAAGTCCTCATGAAATGTCCACAACGTGCACATTGCAAGAAAGAGGACGTGACCAAGTCTCAAGGTTTATTTCCACCCACTTTGTTTTGTGTCCACAACACTTTGCGCAGAGTGCTTCGTGAAGAAGGATAAGCTACTTTTAATGTCAACATGGCACAGCTCTGTTTCATGAAAACCCCACCACATCCTTAAACATTTGTTTGATCTGGGCTGTCTCTGCACTCACTCATTTATATTAGAATTACCCTTTTAACCTTTCTCCTTCGCCATGAAAGAGGTTTTGCGGCTGAGCGAGTATCCTCTACTTCAGCTCTGCTTAGTTTTAAGGTCACAGAGTGAAGATGGAGCATCTTCCACAGTAACCTGCACCGTGAACAGTTTTAGCTTGCGATGCTTAACATCCATTTGGGAGGCGCAAAGGAAAGGTCCAATTAGTACGTTTGATGTGTACGTGTCGATATGTTTGAAGAATAATCGCCATATAGTCGCATGATGTAGGCTAAGAGCAGGCTGGTTAATAGAAATGTAAATTTTAGAATATAGGTCAAGATGGTGAATATCCCTTGTAAGGTCTTCTGCACAATTTCAGTTACTAATTACCACTTCACACACTTTGACTCTGCAGCGTTTTTTGTTCTTAACATCAAACTAGAGCAACATAGTGTGAAGTTATTATCAAACAGGAAAAATCTAAACACAACCAGTACAAAGCTCTTAATCATATTAAACAAACAGAGGGTTTATCATCAAGGAGCTAAATGTCACACTAACAATTGTTGTCACTTCCCACTTTGAAACTACTGAGATGACACTTATATGACACTTATAATCAGCTCAACTGACTCATCTACTACCGGGTTTTTTTCCTGCTATGCTACAAAGATGGAGTCTAGTGTCATGCAGGTCTGTGCTCGTCCTCTGCTTCTATCTCTCACATCAGGGATTTTGAGTATTGCCATCTTGTGTGGTAACGTGGCAAACAAAAAATGCTCTAGCGTAATACCAGAGATTATCTGCGGAGCAAATCTAAACACTTTCCTGGCAATATTGTTCTTGAGAATTATCTCTCTTCACTGATCAATGCCAGTAGCCATATTGGCAACACAAGAGCAACTAGGACAAGTTACACGTTTGATCTTCACGGGTCACTAACCCGGGGACTGGGGTCAGTTTTCAGGCCTCAGAAACATGATCTGATGAAGAGTTTTAAATGACCTTAACCTTCCAGTCAAAATGACATCGAACCTGAGTGACATTTCTGAAGAAAAGATGGCCATGTTGCTTACTGTTTTTGCTGACATCAAGCTCCCTGAGATTGATGAGGTTTGCAATCGCTGCTGGCATCACTGTAAGGTCATTATCTGGCATGCTCAGCCGGTGTAGTAACTGGCAGTTAAACAGTTGCTAGTGGAAAAAGACAAGAGATACGTTTAATCAATAAGTACAGCGGAACAAGAATACTCTGTAACATTAGAAAACCAACAACATCGTCCAAAGCTTTTAATAAGAGATTAAATCATCTGACACCCACCCACACACAGTAAAACATTTCTATATGTATGTGTGCCTTACTTTAGGCAGTTCCTCGATCTGGTTGGCATCGAGATAGAGTTCCTGCAGGGTCTTCTCAAAGCTAAAGATCTCCTTAGGAACGGTCTCCAGGCTGCAGTGGGAGTAGTCCAGCGATGTTACCGTCTCCTCCTCACCCCGCAAGCAGCGGCAGGGCACCAGACGAACAAACAAGCTCCGCTTGGACATCCTCAGTCACTAGAGAGAGAAAACGGAGAGATATGTAAAGTGAGTAGAGGATTAAGAGGAGTTAAGGAGGTAAGTGGTGTACGACGAGTACTGCTTTCACAATTCAGCTTCAAGTGTCCACATTCAGAAGTTTTTATCTCACCTCTGTAACACATACAGTATGTATTGTTTATAGTGCAGGCTAAAAATAAATATACACATGCAAACACTGATTTCGATAACTGATCTGAACATCTGATTCATAACCATGTGACTATAGTCTTAAATGTCAAAACAGAACACCTGCTGTTTTCTTTGCACCAACATATGGAGAACAATGAGAGAGAAAGAAATGATGAAACTACACAGGACCATATACTGATCATATCAATGTATTTTTCTATTCTAAGAGAAACTTGATCTTTTTTATTAGATCACTCAGCTGTCAGCCATTACAGAGCAAGAGGGATGTTTTAGAATAAAGGTTCAAAGCTTTAAGTGTAACAAGCAGACACAACTAAAGTAGAAAAGGGAACTGGTCAAAAACCATAACCCGAATACACAGTGAACACATTCCCAACACCCTCAGTTCCTTCTATAAAGGGGGAATTGGTGTATTTGTCAAGCCAGGACTTATTTTCATACGTTTGTTCAATGTGATTATAAGTCATGACAGCAATACACTCACCAGCTCCATTGTACAAAGTCTCTGACATTCAGTAATAGAGAAGTAGTAGTAGTAGTAGTAGCCCACTCGATCCAGTTTCTCTCAACAGATACAGGGATTTCCATGGAAACATTCTTTGTTTACATTCAGCAGGACTTGAAGTGTTTGACTACTTGATAAGTTTGAGAATCATGTAAAGCTACAGGAGGCTTATGCTCTTTGTCCTAATCAACATTTGCTCTTACCACGTATCTATCTATCTACTAATTTCAGAAATCTGCCGGTATGTTGAACGCATATCTGCAAAACTCTTCATCTTATCGGCTACACAGTTGACATGTGTGTTGTTAAGGGCTCATGGAAGTGCAGTCCCAATTTGGACATGCGATACGGTCAATAATAATAAACAGGTGACCACCACTGTGTAGCAGTGGCTGCTGGGACTCATGTTATTGTTCACAACAACAGCACGTTCAGGATAACGGGAACAACAACTGATTCTTCAGTTTCTGAGTACTGAGTTGAGCTTCACTTTAACTTAAACTGATCTTTGAATTAACCGGTGAACAGCTATGTGCAGCAGTGACTTCACGGTTTTGCGGACTGAGTCAAGCAGTCGGTCTTTACTTTGCCACAGCCCAAATACTACAAGTTACTTTTACAGTTTCAGAGAGAAAGCTGCAACCAGCCTAACCACAGGTCAAGCAAACAGCCCATTACAAACAGGCAGGTTTAGAATGGGCACTGCACTAGGCTCCAAATCTCCACAGTGGTGGTGGCCAGTAAAACGCAAACATAAGTGGGTGACAAGCAGGTTGTCAAATACTGAAAGTTCCCCTTAACAAGTCATCACTGTTAAGGAACTACACTTAATAAAATACAGGATTCAGAATCTGGTCAAAAAGAGACCATGGTGTGAAACCTTCCCAATAGTGTCAGTAGATCCATCATAGCTGTTCAGGCACTTCTGTAGGACAATTCAAAAACAGCCACGGGTTACATCATACACAGTCAATCCTAATATTTCATCCAAAGTATTGTTCTGCCAACATGCTCTCACATTTGCAAATAGATTACAGATGATCACTGACAATGAGTCATCATTTAGACCTGAACACATATGGCTTAAAAAATACAAATAACAGGCCTGTCAATTGTTTTTATCCATGAAAAATATATCTTGTCCCAGTGGAGCCTGATATAAAAAGCAATTTTCTCTTTTATTCGTGGTAAAAGCTGTTTTCCACTTCTAAAATGTCCATAGGTATGTATAATGAGCAGCTTTTCAATACCATGGATAAACTGGAGCCTCATTTGAGTTGAAGTGGAGGGTAAAAATGCAAAAAGGAAGTAGGCCATGAATCAGCTGGCATTTTGGATCCTCGACTAGTTTTATCCAAAAAACTATCTCCACCACAAAATAATGACATAAAAGCATGAAAATATCTTCGGCTTCGAACTGTTTGGGAAGATCTCGCTGGACAGATGGGAAAGGAGCTGTAAACCTGTCCTTTAAACTTGCTACAAGGGTATGTACATATAATTTTATAGTTTGAGTCAGGTCAGTAGTACAGCATGCACTATGGAATGTGCTCTGGTCAACAGAGGCTTTGTTCTGTGGTCCATGTAGAGAATGTGGCTTTTCCTCCCCCTCGTCTTAATCTAAGCGCCGCCACTGCACATAATCTCAGAGTCCTTCACTCACTGCGTACACCGACCATCTAACGGAGATGTTGTGTAAAATTGTGATAGCCTTGACCCACGCCATCAGCCACACCCACACAGTCGGCCTATATGTGGATGTGAGCACCTGCTTGTGTTGCAAGTTGCTATAAGGAACTATGCCAGTCATTCTCTGGGAAATTTGGTCAGCTGTGTACAACCAAGCATCTTCAATATCACATGTACATATTTTGCATGTGTGCATAGAGGGACTTTCTCGAAACAATGCAAAGTAGATGTAACTATTTTTGGAGACGCTCAAAATACGAACTGTCCATCATGTTGTTATGGAACAACACAAAAACTACAAACTCCTACTAAGCTTAAAAAAGACAAACAAAACACTTTTCAATTTCATAATAACAAAATATCATAACAAAATAAAAAAAATGGATAAATCTGACTCACGGGAGGGACAGTTGGGTATCCCTCCATCTAAACCTCATTAAAAATGAGTACATGTATGAACATGCCCACACTCGCATGAAGTATGCCCCACCAAGAGCCTCCCACACACTCTTTGCTATAACAGCAGGAAACTCATGTATAAATACACCGACTAATCTGGTCTATCACCAAAAAGGATGACAGAGGGCTTGGCTCCATTCACTCTGAGTAACAAGCACCAAGCGTATGAATGACGTGTGCTAGAGTGGGAGGAGAGGGAGGACTGGCAGAGGAGGGAGCATGGTATGGGTTAACAGAATATGGGGTAGTTGTGAGGTATGCAAGCGAAAGCAATTTAGAACCAAGAGCAGATTAAGGGATCATGAGAAAGGCTGAAGGGAGAGACATATATAGTTTGAAAGAATAACACGGCAGCAGAGGCAAACATGTTATAGCTGGTAGAAGAATTTAATCTCACAATTTAAGGATGGGTTTTTAATGATAACTCCTGATGTGAAATGACCTGAAAATCTGAATGCTGGCTACATTACAGCATTACAAGACCAACGCCTCTATTTTAACAAGGGCATGGTCAATGTGTAACTACAGACACTGGCTTGTTTTCTTTTTTTCCCCAGAAAACTTTATTGATGGCTATCGAGACTAAAGAGGATTTCAACAAATAAGAAAATAAGCGTTTCAGAAACATATTACCAACCCTAACTGTAATTATGTGTTTTGGGTTTAATATGCAATAAACCAATCTCCATCTCCTATTCCTTTGAAAAGCCAGGTATTTATATGTACCTTGGCATATTAACAAAAAATGGTGGATTTGCCAAGTAGTAAGAGAGGATGCTACTCAGCAGAAAAGATCTGCTCATGTTCAAAGTGAAAGTGTACGAGCAAACCATGGAAACAACAAGACTCCACCAAAGCTCCCTGAAGTGAAGCTGGCGTGGGGGGAGGCAGTGTACTCATGTTGAGTACCTGGTTATGTGGACATGTATTATTATCTTGATAGCGTGCCCTAACTGAATTACTCCACAATTGACCAGGTTTATTGCACACAACTGCTTTCTGCTGCATCAAGATATCAATGTGGAAACAATGTGCCACGACACACGTCACTTTAGGACCAATCATTGGTGCTTATTACGGAGAGTCCATTTTAACGAAGTAGGCAAATGGCAGGAAGATGACAACTGCATCAGTATGAAACTAGCAAAGACAGATTGTGCTTACCATCTGAGCTTGTTAGCATGCTAACATTTGCTAAATATTTTAATCCAACTATTTTAATATGTAACAATAAATAAAATAATTGATAGCACTATAGCATTGATTATCAAAGTTTGTGAATCTAGAATCTAATAATTTCCCTCTGTGCCATAGAGCCCTGTTATTATCCAAAACCATAACCTAAAATAAGCCATACCTTTGGGTAACATGTTTCTTTATTACCACAAACATGGCGGCAATAGTTATTAAGTCAATCACATGTACACTATCATGGTGCCAAGCAAATACTCACTGTATGAATACAATAATGAAAATAGCCCAATAAACATATACAATTTACTCCCGTTTTAATATTTGCTAAAAGCTTTGACAATATTGATACATTCACAAAAAACAACCTTTACAGGAGGAAATTCACTTGCTCTGAATAGGTCGGAGGTTTGTGATACCCAGCATACAACAGCAGCAACAAATAAATGTACAAACATTATTTTCTAAACTGTGCATTATACCTGTTACATTTGCATAACACACCATTGACAAGGAGTTAATCCGAGGCATTTCTACCATGTAGGCCGAGGATAGAGAAGACGATGGAGGGCAGATAGATGAGAGGCATTGTTTACTCTAGGAGACAAAGAGAGTGAAATGGGCTGGATAACCATGGCCTAACAAGGCAGTCTATCTGTCTGGCTGAAGCTCCTCCAAGAGTAATCTGGAGGGCAGCACAGTAATGAGAGCCACACTGCATACAACATAGATAGGCTTATCCACTGACCTACATGTTACTGGAATGATGACTGCCTCCACTCACCCAGCTTTAGTCCATCAACAGCTTTTGACTTTTTCACTAAGAAAGTTCAAGACAAGCAATAGAGATTTCCAGACATGTTAAGCTCTCAGATAAGATTTTCTTTTTTAGCCTACTTATTTAAGCAGCACATTTACTAATCGGGGGGCTAGTAAGAGGTTGGCCTTATCGCAGGGGAATTGGTAAAAGCATAAGAAACATGTGGTGTACTGTGTGAATGGTAGAAGTATGACTCTACAGAATGGCAATGATCATTGGCAGTTCCTCTGTGCAGCAGTGAATGAAACAGTCCAGAGGGCAGGCCTGCCACAGATCCCCACTTTATTCTCCCAGTCAGGAGCCAGGAAACCAACCCCCAGTCACAACCCTCTCCTGCAACTTTAGTGCCTCCTGGGTCAGTGCTGTTGCCATAGGGACGATGGTCAAGGGTAGAAGCAGTTCTCTGACCCCGGAAGTTATACACAAAACACACAGCTGAGCTTACTTAACTGCTTGTGTGAAAGTTACTGACTGATAAAACAGACAGAGGAGTTGTTAGGCTCCACACACTGCAGTTAAAGCAAACGAAAAATATGGGAGGCAAATTCTGCATGAAACAGATACTTTGACTACACTATTTCATACTTGAAATGTCTGAGTGTGTTTCCCTACGGTCATTCAGTCCTCCACTGTAGCCAACCAGGACCCATTGGCCTAGTTTCACTTTATCCAGGAGAATATGTTGGGAACAAATGTGTCCCTGCTACCAAAAGTCCAATGTTTGTTTAAACTACTTCATAGAGCTGGTCAAAGACCATGGAGCTTTTAGAGAACATGAAATAACCAACACTCAGTATGTGTCATTTGTGTTTTGTCTGTGTGCACACGTTTTTAATGGGTTAAGCGGAAATGCAAGTGCCGTGTTTGACAGTAGCAAGCAGCTTGTGATATTTATAGCAAGTAGCACTCGTCTGGTTGATATGGCAGAATGTGATTAGTGTGGGCTAGCTCTCGCCTTATGAAAGGAGCTTTTGATCCAGATTGCAGTGGACTGTTACGGGTTTGCTGGGACACAGCTGAGATTTTATATTAGAGAATATAGCTACAAAATACAATGCACAAAAACACAACCTGCACAGCCTGTGAAACACACATGCAATGGCTCTGTCTGTAAAGGAAGAGGAAAGGATAAGTCACTTCCTCAATCCAGGGCGGAGTGCAAGTGGGCTATACAGTATGCTAGAATGTAAACGTCAACCCCTTTCATATGGGATCATATACTTTGCCAAGACCCGAGACAATCTGTGTGTCTAAGAAGGATTCACACACAAAACCCTTTTTTTATGATCAAACTTCTTGTTGCACAAGATTTAAATAGCATAAGTTTCAACTTTATGAGAGCAGACTAAAACCTCTTTCAGACATGCACAGAACTCCACAGATACTAGTTTTATCTGGGGAAGGTGAACGTGTGAACACAAATGTCCGAGTGAGCGGCTCCGCAATTTCTGCTGACTTTTTCCCGCCTGGTCTCCTGGTATAAAGTCTGTAGAAATCCTGGAGAATTCGATGTGAGAACACAGCGGGGGATTCACCGCGAGCGATTGGGGGCTTGAGAGAACTTCAAACCCTATCCCAGGTGAAAAAGTGGTGTGATACACTGACGAAAATGTCAGGAGAGTTTGTGGCGATAAGAGTCGACGACGGTGTCTTGTGTTGTCAAGGAAATCACACGATCACCGCAGCGGAATTAATACGTCACTTCCTGCATCTGCCTTCTGCACCTGGCTGCTCCACCTCTCGCTTGAATAATGCAGAGGATTTTTTTCTGTTGCGAACGCGTCTGTGCAGAAAAACTCCCGCTGTGTTGTGCATGTGTTCAAGGCAAACTGCGGCTAAACTCCGTAGCCAATCCTCCAGATATTTCCCACAGGTCATGTCTGAAAATGACTTAAGTTACGACACTTCTATGGAACGCAACTTGCAAACACTAATCAGTATGTTTCCACTTGTAGTCATTTCAGAATGCTGTGAGAATTGTCAAGGGCTATACATTTTACTTAGTGTTCGTTAACACACAAACGTTCAGAGTTCATGTGTGATTTTGCACAGGAGACTTCCATCATCTGCGAACTGTTGCTGCCCAAGTCATTTAATTTACAAGGAAGTGCTTTTGAGAAATGATATATCTGTATAGATACATAAAGGGGAGGATAAATCTCTACACTGAAGGGCAGTGTATAACAGTTCATGGCAGTCTCTCCTCTGGGTACCTCATTAACAGCATTACATTCAACTCCAGCTGGCACAACAGGAGAACTGCTACTTCTCAATAATGCAGTGGGATATCGAGCTTAGAGGACAACAGCTCAGCAGCTGACTAAGACACACAGATCCATGGATCCGGAGTACATACTCTTTACACCTACTATTCCCTGGCACAGTTAAGACACATATGCATGTGTACTTTCTTATTTTACCACTACTGGCAGAGACGACATGCTGTCTTTCTCCCCACCAAACAAATGGTCTAAATAAACATAGGATAAAATCCTCAAATACAAAAACTAAGCAGCACTAAACTATGGCTGGAATTACGGCTGAAATGGGAGAAAAACAACCTTTTTGTATCCATAGTGGGGGTTTACAGCTTAGTGGAACCTGAAGTTCCAGTTTCACTCTCCCTTTGGTTTTGGTTCTCACCAGCGTTCTTTGCTCTCAGTGGTCTTGCGTGACTCTCAAACAAAACCATGATTGTTTTCTTTGAATTCATGGTGAAATGAAGGCAGGTAATCTGATCTGTGACAAGGACAAAGTGCCTTTTACAGCATCTTCCCCAATTTTCTACTCTGAGTGGCTGCTATAGACTGAATCACAAGAGTGAGACGTACATCCACTTGAACATTTACACGTAACCTAAACACATTTGTATTATATATACTGTATTAATCTATTCATAATGTAGAAACATTCTCTATATCAGAATATGTTCAAGTAAAATGTATTTTTGCAACACAAGGCCACCGTACCCCATATATATGCACATATAGTAAACACTGGAGCTTGAGAAAAACTGAATATTATTTGAAAACTTTCTATCATTGGGACACATAACAGTGTTTTTTCTTTGTGTAGAATCATAAAAATGAACATATTAACACAATGAATGACTCATGAAGTACAGAATACAGTTAGAGTCCACAAAGAAGAAAAAAAATCTTTAGACAGACAAGCCACCATCTGTTTTAACCATTCCTACAATACTCGGTTTTGACCATGGACATAATGTGTTTAATGATGCAGTCCTCCAACACACTATGACGCACAACAACACGCCCCCAATCTGCTTTAGCACACTTGGCTATTTGTTTAAAATGTTAATGTTTGTCTTGGAACAAGCCCTATGGCTTTGTATCTTATTCACAAATGTACATTCCTGCTACATACCAACATAAAACAAAGTATAACTGTATAACTCCGGTCACATCAAGGTCACTCTTTGTTTATGCACACCCCTGGAGACTTGGGTAGAATTTAAATTAAAAAAGTTTCCAAATCTAATGAAAGTGGTCGAGTTCGGGTGTTAAGTTGGACAGATGGAAACATTTTTGATGCAGGGGGAAAAGTGGAAGTGGAGTTTTACACGTTTTGTCCCCACTACTGACATGTGGTCTACCCACATGACACTGTCTCATGCTAGTCTAAGCATAAATGTTAAAGCACACTGGTTATGGAGAGTTTCAAATGACTGAAAAACTAAATTTAATGATTGTGTAAAACCAAACCTTGCGATTTATGCAGGATTTCAATGCTTAACTGAATATACATGTAAATCTACATTTAAAAAAAGGGTTCCTTTGTAGTTTTTATTTGAACCAGCCATTGTGTGTATCATTGACGTCTAACAAACATGAATGTGTTCCCTTCCCCATTCATGGTACTGGTTGTATACATCAATGATTATCTTTACTGCTCAATATGGAAAAAAAATATTGTGATATTATAATATTTTTGGCTATATCACAGAGACATGAAATCACATCTGATTGAAACTAATATAAGTTGTAATAGAAAAATATATATTTTATTTTTTTCTATCTGCACTCTCTGCCTGTCGCATGGTACAGGGGATTTCAAATAGTCTCAATCCATAGTGTCTTTAATTCCCTTAGAGATCACTATCATAATTACGCAAATTAATAATCCCCTTGTTATTTCTTTGGACACAGATGGGCCCGAGGCAAATTAATGCAGTCGTATTTTCACTCCAATTATTCAGGCCGTCACAACGCTGAGGCTATAGAGATATCATGGTTCCCCTGGAGAACGACGAGGGCTGAGACAAACCACTTCCAAAGGTTATGTCCTCTCTCCCATGTAACACGATGACTAATGAGCATGTTTATCTTCTGACCTCTCACGCAAGCTGGTAGCAGACTATCCTGCAATTCACCAAGTCCACTAATGTCAAAATGAAAAATATATAGAGCATCCATGGCTTAATAACATGTAGTTGATCTGCTAATTACCAAAAATGTTATCAATTTAAACAGAAATGTGCAGGATTAAATTTAACAACACTAGAGTTAGCTTAGTAATATATTGGCTTCATATCTTTAAACATGGATGCTAATCACAGTATGTGAAAAAACTTGAGCCTCTAACTTGGGATGTGCATGCTCATTGCTGTTATAATATTAAAATTATTGAAAGACCAATATGTAGTGCTCATTGATTTTTGTCAAGTGTTGTCACACAGTCTATATCATGATCGACTAAGCAATATGCTACAATGAACGGACTGGTGAGAATGACAGCAATCAGATTCTGAACAGCTTGAATAAATGAAGGAGATTATTTTACTGGCAGCAACAACAACAGTCTATTATCTGAGTGGAATTTCAGAATGCCTGTATCAGTAATTCACTTCATCCCAGTCTAAACAATTTCTATGGCTGCTTTCAGACACTGGGGTATGGACATTTTCTGGAAGGGCTGTATGTGAGAATGTATATGTTCCGGGTCAGTTGCTCCAGACATGTTCCAGACCTTTTCCTGCCGGCCCCCTAGTAAAATGTCCAGAAAATTTATAGCGAGCCATTGGGCGTGTTGATGTTTTGAACATTCGGCGGTCACAAAACTGGAAGAATACAAACGTGTCAGACCCAGACAATCTGGGAAATATGTGAAAGGCAGACATTTTCTGGAGTTTATGACATCAGCTACAGCTACATAACAAATCTACATACATTTTTTATACTAGAAGTTAGTGAAAGACTGCATTAAAAACTTTTTCCTGTCCACGAAAGACAACATCTGAACTACAACCAAAGCCTTTCATAAGTAGCTTGTTGTGTCTCTCTCTGAAAACCACTTCCTGGCTTCATGGAGGCTGATGACAGTTCTGCTGAGATGCGGAAGACCAGGGTATCCTGTGTGACAAGTTCACCATAGCTGACACTTGACGTAAACTATTTCAAAGTCAATACAAGAAATTTTGAGCTCAAAAAGCATGAGATTCTCAAACAAGAGCTTCTTGTAAACATCTGTCCTGAGGAATTGGGCTTGTCTCATGAAATGAGAAAACTAAGGGGGAGAGCTTCTTTTAAAACACTGTTTTATCTGCAAGTGTTGATCACTTCGTAGGGCAAGTTGAATCTGAGCCACAGGGGAAGTTTGTTAAATGTGTGCAGCACAGCGAAATAAACTATATCTGGTAAAGCTAATTGAATAAATTCACTTGCTTTGTATTCCATGTGAAACCAAGAAAAACTTCTAATCAGAAGAGCCTTGTTTATTGACAAATGCTAGCAGGTATTAGACTTGACAAAGTGCAAAGCTGCCTTATCGAATTAACTATAGCATTATCTCGTGCAAGTATGCTGCCTCCTATAGCAAAGCACTATTTTTTTCTCCTTTCCCTCTCCATATGCCTTTTTCTGACCCTTTTCTGCTACCATTTCCCTTATAGCTTGATGCCCCAATATTCAAGATCTTTATGATAGAAACACACCGCAAAACCATCTATTTTGAAAACGAACTGTGACAAATAAAAAGCTGCAACATGAGTTCTAAAACTGACCTGCTACGTTAGCAGGGTTTAGGTTTTGCATAAAAGGTTTTCATGAATGTTACATCATCTATATTTGGCCAATTTTTCAATTTAAATAACTGCTGGTGATTCCCTTTACCCCGAAGGTATGTAAAATGGATTAGCTAGTAGAAACTGGCTTCAAGCAAAACCTAACCGAAACCTATAACTGGAGTGTTACTACACAGTGCTTTACATAATGCATTTCTACATGTGTGCATGTAGAACTAAAAGGTGAGAGGTCCTTCGAAATGGATTGCTTGAGGGTATTTTCATCTTCATTATGAACTCATTCAGACTAACCAGGGCAAAGAGGGAAAGTTCTCTGCAGGTTATAAATAGTTGCACAAAAATCTCTTCTGCCGGTAAGTTCTTACTTAAATATGAGATCAAGTTAAATATGAGTCTCCAGGATTCATTGCTGCAAAGAGGAGACCCGTAACAATGAGATTAGCTCTTGTCAACAAAGTTGCAGTAAATAATGTGTTTATGGAGTAGAGTCTAATGTCATTATATTCTGGTTCCTTGTCTGCCCATATTCAATGTCCTAAAAAAGGATATAGGCATTCTATTTGTATCATGAAATCAATCATCACGACAGTTAAGCAACATTATTTGGCTGACCCTAACCAATTAAAGTTTACGGTGCTCCTCAACAGCCAAGCTATCATCTTAATGCAGTCAAATATAACCCACTGCACTAGTGGTACAGCAGCTGCTCATAACGCCTCCTCACATACTGTAAAAACACCAGAATGTCTTCCTTATGCATAGTGTTGTGACTGTGTTAACATAAACAACACTCAGCTGTTTCAACTGAACATTCAGAGAGACAGCAAAATAACAGATAATTTGCTGACATTTTAAATGTAATTTTAAATTGACTAAAAATGACTTTTCAACTTCAATAGTTATTCCCTTCTTGAAATGAGGCTGTCTAAACATAGAATAAATCTGCCAATCACAACATCTACATAATGTCACCATTGTTACTTTGGGTTTTATATAAAACATTTGAGTTAGGAAGACATGCAAAGTTGTGAGACAGCCTGTATTTTTAATGTAAATTCAATTTCAATCGAATTTGCATTAGTTGTAATGTTATTGTACTGATGTACAGCATGTGACAGACACACAAAAAAAAAAGTGTCAGGGTTCATTCGGCTCAGAGATCGGTTCCACGTGACACTTGAATACACAGTTATCTTATTCAGTGTAACAGTTAATTTTGAACCATGAAGTACAAGAGAAGCAGATGATTGCTGTTTACACTGAACCAAGTATGTGCTACAGACCAATGTTGCTTGTTCCGTTTCCAACTCACAGAGCTCAAGAGGAGCTGTAGGGCTAATAATCTAGGCTACTCCCACAGATGGCCGGCAATGGAAAAAGCAAAGGAATGGATAGTAAATTAGCAAGAAGGACATAAAAGGCGATAGCTATATTAAATCTTAACACAGTGGAGGTAAATATCTTGCTTTTGATTTGTGTGGTACTTGAAATCTATGTTTACAGTAAGTTCAATATTAAATGGACATTGTATTAGTCACTACAGCAGTTCCTAAAAACCTCTCCGAGTCCTATCCATGTTTGACAGATGATGCAGCGGAGAGCTATGAAGGACGAGGTAACACACACACAGATGCTCGTCTGCTAGTCAATATGAGATAGAAAGACGAAGGGAGTGAGATGCAGTTTGCCAAGTCTCAATAACCAGGACAGACACATTCAGGTCAGAGCATGTATCTATGCAGACAACTGCCACATTTCCCTTGTTTGCCTCCCGCAGAATATAGCTGTGCAAATCATATACATTTATATATTTACAGCTCATATTCACGAATCACATTTTGCCTCATAGGGCTTAACACTACAGGGTGCAACATCCTCTGTCCTCACTCTCAACTACCGAAAAAAAAAATAAAACCCTGATATCACGATATACATCCTGGAATGGTAGAAAAACATGGATCATTTTATATAATGCTACATCGTTTAGTTCGTTGTGATGCACAGTCTTAAGGAAATATTTGTTGTCGATTTGAATGGCACTTTGGGTTTTTCCACACTGCACAGACAAGAAATGTACATGAGGGCAACACAAACAGAAAAATGGAGACGAGAGAACGTGACACAGAGAGAGGTGATTACCAACAGAAGGCCTCAAACCAGCTAAGGGGAAAATAAGGGGGTCGTACCTAAAAGAGGTTTCTACTTCTTTCACATGGGTATGAAAATCTGACACAGATCAGAAAACCATGTGAAAATTATGCCACAAGCTGGTCCCCACAAAAGACTCAAACACCACTAACCTCTTTGACCTTTAATGCAAGAATCTTTTCAACAGTATAGAGAGAGTTCTATGGATTAGAACTACATAAGTATAGTCAAATGCTCAAAACACAGAGACTTATGCCGTGACACACCTTTTTTTTAATATTGAGTAAACACAAGGAGCCCAAGATGACAGATCACGAAGTTGGAGACTCCACCTGTGCCCCTATGACACCCTGAAGCAATAGCCTGGCTTTCTTTTTTTTTTTTATATATCACAGAGCAAAACCTGGCAGCAAATTTGAACTATACCTGATTGTCTATATTGGGTAGGCTCAATAACCCACCACTTCTCATGTGTGGCTGAATGGTGCTATAACAGTTGTTAAAATGGCATGTATTGATTACAGTGCTGAAAGTGCACTCACATAATGTAGCCCCATAGTCATCGTGTAGCAGTCCATCAATGATTTTCTGCCCCACGTATTTTGGTGTTGATTAATGAACAAAGAAAAAAGAAATCCCTATAATGGACAAAAAAATAATGATTGTGGAAATGAGAGACTAGAATGTTGACATTGGTTTGAATCCAAGTTTCAAAGGTGGATAAATGCCAAGCCTGCAGCGGAGTGAACATTATGCAAACAACATGGTTATGAGTTATGGGAAAAGCCAAGTAGTCAAACAAGTAAATGTGGAAATACTGCAATTCAGACAAGGCAAAAGTCCTTCAGCTTTGAAAGGCAAACCTGTTCTTGTCAACTAAGCTAAGAAAGAAGAGCTGCCTCAAGTAGCAGTGAGTTGACATAACAACACTGGCTGCCTGTCATTCAGTTGTGTTGACTTCACTTTGCGGGTCATAAGACTTGCATCCATAGCGTCCACGAGACAGACACTTTATGGTTTTTGGGGACTGTCTAGACGTAAAGAAATGTGTTATCTATAGAGTATGACTTTGGTCAAACTTAATAACCTCGTTATCCGAATGCAGGGACATTTGTGTGAACCCAAGCAGTAAACATGTATGTTTGACTAAATCATGACTGGAAAGGAGAGAAATCTAGAGCCATCTTAAAAGGTTTCTATTACTAACTGATATACACAGTTCAACTACAACATTAAAACAGGTAAATGGTTTAATGCAGCGGCTGATCTGGCCATGAAAATAATAAAACATACAAAATAAATGAACTCTTCTAAACAGGCCACATGAAGTCACGGTGACTGGTTTTATGTTGTGGTTAGTAAGTCTTTTTTTCCCCCTTCATTTGGCCAAGACCATAGACTGGAAATAAAGATGGACAGTGCGTCTCCCTGATCTCCCACTATCCAGAAATTAAGCCAAAACACCTCGGATATACCTCAACAACATCGGTGGTAGCCAGAGTCTGCGCAGTAGCGATCATGGAGATTGTGCCATGATCCAGAGGTTTCGTCGAGAGACGCGCTCGACCAATTGTTAGTCAGTCTCAACTGTCAATGTTTTATAGCATCAAATAACTAATGAAAACCAAACTTACAGGAAGAATTACTCCTTGAATATTCATCAATGGGATAACAATAAATAAACAACTTACTGGTAAAAAACTATTGAACATGTACTTTTACCATTTAGTTTGATCAATATTCCATCAAATAACATGGAAGAGACACGTATAAGATCTGTAATTCAGCCAACCACTAGGGTGTGATCGAGACACTTTGGCTTCACTATTGGAGAGTCGCTGTGTCGTCCATCTTTGTATGCAGTCTATGGCATTGACAACATGACATGTGTATGAACAGTCAACACCCTGAGGGCGATTTGTACTTGGACTCTGTCGTTGAACCAACAACGTAATTTACAACCTATTAGAATTAACAACCTCACAGTTCTTGTGGGCCCATAACTTAGCTTTGTGTGAAAACTGTCACAGTAAAACCAATTATCAATTTCTTTGACTGACAAGGTTTAACTGAAGCAGCAGCAGCAGAATAACAGTGAAGTCCCAATAACAACACCATCAGTCTTGAATGTCATACTGCCAATTTCAGATTACATGAGTTAAACATGATATCTTTGCTGCTTCAAGTATTACAGTTGCCATATTGTATCAAGGTCACACAGGTCAGAAGCTGTGAATAGTGAACTGATCATGAAATATTTTTAAATTGAACAGTGTCTAGGGGGTAGCTATTTCCTGACCTTTTAAGTTGAAATAGGATGCTGAATGAGGACAGAGCTAGTTTGGCAGGTGTATCATGTATCTTGGCCTCCAGGAGAACTGGGTGGGGCCGTCCTGTTGTTTCTTGTTAGAGTTGGACTAATGTTCGACATTACATCAGATGAACACTATTCATACAGACAGGGTTACTTCAAGAAGTTTAGATATGAATCCAAAAATACAAACCCCATAAAAGATTCAGCGTACTGCTGATGTATTTAATGTGACAGGTAGGGTAACTGCCAAAAATAAAACACTAATAAATATCACAAAGCAAAAGCCAAAAAACGTTATCTGGGTAAACTGCAGGTTAGAGTTGCAGAGGGAATAAATAGAACATTACATTCTAAGAAAGGGAAATTACATGAAATAAATGGGGTGCTTTACATACCTTGTCATTTAGGACTCAAGCGCCTGGATGCCAGTGGATGGCAGATGACAGCAACAATTTGCTTATCTAATAAAAAAAGACAATGAAAAAAGAGAAATTAAGCACCAAACAAATTAAGCAATAAAACCACTAGCAATTATCAAAAGGTTTAGGCCCCATTGTAAATGTATATAGATTCCTCTTGTCGCTATAAGTATAATCATGGATTGATGTTACAAAAACTTGAAGCACTGGTAGAACCTGGTCCATTTATGGTTGACACTACATCACCTTAATAATGGTAACCAAGCGAAAGGTTACAACAGTATGTTGAAGACTATCATCTGAGAAATAAACAGATTTTATCAGATGACTGTGTGAATATACAATTTTTTTATCATTTTGATAGGATTTAAATGTAAAAATATGATATTGGTGTCAGTGTAACAATGAAACAAGAGACTATATATCATATAGTCATATGTATTCATATATTGTATACTACTGTGAAATGATATTCGCAAACTCCTTATTATACTCATATTCATAATGGGTGTAAGTTCATCTTATCATATCTTAGAAAGTCACTTTTATTATATATTGTCAGTGATCATTTGTCTAATTATTTGTAAGAGGAGACGAAAAACTGCCCAAATCTAAACAGACGAGATCAGATTATTTTGTGTTATGTCCATGTTCCATGGTGCATGTTAATTAGCATTAAAATTTGGGTCAAAGGACCCCTCCTCTCTGTCATCATGTTAAGTTATGCTTGTTAGGGGTTGGCTTTGTAACTGTGGAAGCTACAAAGGTTCAGTATGTTCGACAAAAATATGATTTGTCAGCAGATTTTTCAGTAAACTAGAGAGAGCTGTTGAATGGAGGCTGAATTTATTAAGTTTCGGAAATAGAAAAGCTCCTCCTACAAGCCGAGTTAGGGCTGCCAGAGGGGACACACCAAACGCACAAAGCAACACATTTTACATTTTCAGCATACCCAACTCTCTCTGCAAGTCTCATTTTATCCTGTCAAAACATTGAAATGTTGTGAGTTAAACATTTACAAAAATCTGAATGCGATCACGAAGTAGTAAAAAAAGCAAATTAAACTAACATACATAGAGTTTGTCTACAAAAAACAAGAAGCTGAACAAGACTCAGCCTTGACATGTGACATGATCTTGCTTCACAGGTTAGAGCAACAATACAAGAGTGTTGTTCGTGCATGTCTGGAAAAGCATTAGCCTTGCCAGCTGATCTGAGACAAACTGAGCCAGCTAAAAGATAGGATCATCCCTCCACTATCCTGATCGAGGACAATAGAGCCATAGAGCAGGAACGAGGGGGAGCGAAAGAGGCAGCAAAAAAGAGGAGGGGAAAGAATTTTTTTGACTTATTCATAGAGTCTCCCAATCAGCTGCAAACACACTGGACTGCACTGACACTCATTAGTTTCTGCTCCACTTCCTCTTTGGTGCCTTTATCCTCATCCCATCTATTTGGGATTCTGAATCTCGCCAAACAAAAGTTCTCTCCGTCGCACAGATGAATAAAGCAAGAGAAGTGTCAATTTTCAAACTGGGGGTGTGATCTGTGGGGGGAAGGGGAACACTGCTGCCACACCAACAGCCTCTTCTCCCATACAGACAGCCCCATTGCGAGCACACTTTGAAACCAGAAGTATCTGGTTGAAGGAAAACACCTGTGCCCTATGTATATGAGCTCTGCCTAAAATGTACTTTGCACAATACGATTCATGTGCCTCTTCCAACGTTATCAGTGTTTCTTCTAGGTTTTTTATTAGCAGCGTGGGCAGCCCTGACCCCCCCTCCACCCCTGCGGCGCCAGTGTTGTGCAGAGACTGTCATGCACCTCCCGGGAGCACGCACAGCTACAGCGGAAACCCACTACCAGTTGCAATCATCTCTACGGCAACGTTCTGTTTAAAAACTATATATTCTTTTTTGTTGGTGTTTATCAATAATGATAAATTATCGGATGTTATACTGTTCATCATCAAAGATTTATTAGACTCAGTTTAAGAAGCATTTCCTTGTGATTGGTCTGATCGGGGAATATTTCTGAAAATAAAAAAAAAATTTAGACGTAAAGTTTTCTAGAAATAAAGTTGCATTGTGAATGCATTATTGGGCAGTTGTGTATCTGATTCATTGCTGAGATTAGCATCCACTTCTTTTCTCGATTGTTGGATGAATGAAATTATCAATTATGAGACATAACAGCCCAAAATATAAGTTCTTCCAACAAACGTGATTATACAGTACATTGCCGTAGAGATGATTATGACTGGTAGCGTCTTTTTCGCGCCCGCAAGGTGCATGTAGTTCTCGGCGGGCAGACAGACACAGACTCATAAACTCCAGAGCAACCAAACAAACGCAAAGCAAAACCCTAAGTACCAAATGGGTCCCCAGAACCTCTGACCAGTGACGGTGCCCATCAACGTGCAAAGTGAGTGCAGGAGCGAGGACGCCTGCCCTGATCCCGAAGCAGCGGCAGCATCCATCCTGCAGTGGTGGGTTGGTATTGTTCGGTACCTGATGGCTACTGCCTGGGATATTTTAGCTTCATTTCTTGAGGAAGTGGATACATGTCGCCCATCGTTATATACAGTCTATGGCCAAAACTCATGGACTAGATCAGTGAGTATACTGTGTACACTGTGCTGCATGTGATTATACTAAAGTTTCCAATTTGAGACACAGCAGACATGTGTGTAAGAGAGGGAGAGACAGAGAGCAGCAGTGGAGCAATTAAGCACTGCACACCAAGTCACGGAAACACTACATTACAGATCTTTTTTGTCACTTTGAGAAGTGTAAAAAAAAAAAAGATTTCGGTTCCATATTTTTCTAGACACCATTATGGTGTAATTAGAGAGACAACTATCCAGTAGTGTGATAAATGATGTAACTAGCTTTTTAAACCGAAGGAGGGCAGGGCTTATTTCTGCTCTTTAAGCTGCCAATCACACAGATGGAGCCAAGTAATACAGTTGTTTATTTGTTTTGTTTGCTATGGTAATAATTACATTATTTTTCATTACTGGGCTCATTCACTATGAGTAATACAGGTCTTTCTGTTTCGTCAACCGGGCCAGTGAGTTCCTCTGCTCTGCTAATAAACTCTGCAGAACACTGCAAACCAAATTTAAATTTGCTCGCTCACAGACTGCAAGTAAAGCTGGCAATGACCACGACTTGTGAGTCCTTTAATACAAGTGGTAAACACACGTAAAGAATGAGCGATACCTAACCTGTAACCTGTCCCATGACCTCACAGGCAGGCTATGGTGTATTGGGGTTAGTGAACGAGGCGCTGACTACTGTGTCTGTTCAGCCAGTTTAAATCACAACACACTGCTGCACCTGAAAACCAAACGCAGATCTTCTCTGCGTTCTCAAACCTATCACATTGCCTGTGTGCACAGATGCTATTTCAGAGCTAGTGTAGTCACTGATGTTCTATAAGTACCATCAACATAGCGCAATCTCCTTCAGCAACAGGAACAAAAAAACAGTTCCTTAAACATGTAGAGTAGAAATTAAATGTATAATTACTACTGAAACATTTTAGTCTGAGACACAAGAAGAGAAACTACTGTATCTTAAAGGACCATTTTTGGTCATAGAAAATGTGATGCATGTGGTAATTTGCATTATGAGCGGGGGGGAATGATCTGATCTCAAGTTCAGATATGTTCGAGGCACATACTGAAAACAGACTTGAGCTGCTTTCTATCATAACTGAATGTAAACACAGCTAGGTTCATATGAATACAGGGTAGTAGGCCAGAGTCGGATCTGAGACTGTTCCTTGGGGACGCTGTGCCTCGTCATCACCCCGGACTAGCGGGAAATCAATCCTGGGAAACCTGTCTCATGACACTGATTATCGACTGTTTCTGTTAACCCTACCTTCTCCAGTCCAGCTACAAAACATGGACAAACAGTCCACCACATGCAGCAGACAGATCCAGATGAAGTCATTTACAATGGCAAAATAGATTATGAGTAGCTGAAAATGTAGTATTTATCACACATGAATCAAATAAAAGAGTCTGGTGCCAAATAAGTGAGGATTAGTAAAACTGCAGGTGGTATCTAGCCTCACCAATGGAGCGTTTTACAGTACACAATATTTATAAAATAAAGTATTAATGATTTCTGGCTGCATGTTCATCTGTAGTGAATATGACTAGAGATGAACCAGGTTGCCCTGGATAAACCTTATTTATAAAATTCTCAGGGCATTTTATTTGCAGGTTTCATTCTCATATTCAAGCAAAAAACAGCTTAATGTGCAGTAAAATAGTGTTTCTATCATTCTGCAAACATTTTGCCTGCTAATAGCCCATTTCTAAGGTTATTACTTAAGCTTTCCCTCCCTTATGCCTGACAGGAATTTTGGACATAAAACATTATGTAGTACCGTTATATAAAATACATGACTATACATCAACATTGTGCTGTTTGCTTTATTCTGTGCCCAATGCTCAGACCTCTTACTTTATGTGGATAGACACTGACCAGCATTCTACACTCAAAAACAGTTACTTTATGGAGGCAGCTCTATAGGTGATGTTACAACAGTTCTTACCAGATCTACTTGTGAGAACTCTTTTCTTTCCTCTTCTCCATTTCCATAAACAAAACAATTTCAAAATTATTCCATTACATAAGTTCCTGTAGAGAATTCCGTCATATTCTCTGTACCAGTACCAGTAATATATTTCATTTTAGTTTTCAGATACATTATGCAGGGGGAGAATGGAAGCTGTTCACAGCAGGCTCCTATGTGGTTTCGTATTTAGACAGAAGACACAAAATTGAGGAGGGATTTTTCTTTTTGAAAATATTTGCCGATATACAGAAGACTGAAGGAACAGACAGATGCTCTTCTAATTGGGTCACAAAAGCAGAGCAATGATGAAGGAGGTCTGAATGTATAGATGTACTGTATGTATGTGTTAAATGTATAGACTGGAATGTCAAATTGTTATGTACATTCCCACAAATACCCCGTCATAGTCTGTTATGAACTATCCATCCTTCTTTGTCTTTAACAGGCTATTCATTAAACATTGATCTCTGTCAGTTATAAATGTACATACCTGCTATTTGTTAGGTCAGCTTTAATAGCCACTGGGCAACAGACCAAGAAAATGAAATCTATAAACGCTGTCTTCATCTCTGACTGATTTATCATCATGACAAACTAAGTGGTCCTTCAAATGTTGCTGTGATGCCACCATCTTTCCTCAGAGAATAGATCTAAATCCCATGCAGCACGTGTAGTGACAAAATAAATCAATCAATTACACTCCAAGAAGAGACATTTGTGTCTACATGAGTAACAATAGGGGAAAAAATTGTGATGTCACAACAAATGTGTTTCTCAAAGAAACGTCTAATTTGGCACAAAAACGTGTGCCAGTGCTTTGAATGCAGGCTGAGTGAATCAGTGGGTCTGAAACAAGCTATTAACTGGAATGGCACTCATTAGAGCGCATATGTCTGCCAAGGCCCAATATTCCCATATATTCAATCAAGCTGCACCAAATTTCACACACTCAGATATCAGTTCCCTAAATGTGCCTCATTTTTTTTCCCCATCAAGATCCATGAATTATTCTCTGGGGAAACTGAAAATGCTGGAAAAGGAACCATCTCGCTTTGTTTAACAGAGTGGAGAGTAAAAAACCTATAGCCTGCCCCTGATTCGCCAAAACATTTTAAGGGTTCTTCTCTGACTCATCCTTCCACCGTTTCATGGAAATCCATCAAGTTGTTTTTTGTGTCATAACCTCCTTGGCAGAGGTACCATCAACACATGCCAGGTCTGAAGACAGCCTGTACGAAAAGTGATACATCCATTTCAAGGCGATCTACCTTTAAGAGTCATGTGCCACTACTGTGACTCTGAAAACTAATATTTAGCCGACTAATCCCATGCAATCATCAGAAAGGAACTGCAGAGTCATAAAATGTTTGCAGCTGTTTGGTAACACCTGCTCGTTGTGATCTTCTCCTCAGTTCCTCGTGCTACGAACAGGATTCCTCAAGTGGCTGAGTAATCCCATGACTTTGCCTTTCTGCCACATGACTACAATTACCAATTCAAAATTTAAGTTACCGCCCGCAATTAAATCATCCATTGTTTGACACTTTCACCTCATTCGAGGGAGTAGAACGCTCACACTTGTTTGCAGCCAACAATTCATTCAACCAGCGGCTTCTGTAGTGATTAAGAAGGCTCATGGAGGTACTCAGAAAAACATGACTAAGACAAACTTCTACCCAAACCAGTCCGAGCACATACACGAATATTACTAACAGCTTAAACAAAGATGTTGCACCAGTTCAAACACTGAAACTGTGTGTAGAGCGGAGCGCTGCAGCAGAAATGTGTTAACTCTGTGTTGACTCTGCCTGTTGGAATAGATGTGACACACACCAGAAACAAAAAGGTACAGGGTTCGTCTTCCTCTCAGTGACTTCTAAGGCAAACATGTACGATGACGTGAAAGTGCCAGTTACATTAAAGGACACTCAAGACGTATTATAATTATCCCCCACTGATGTGATCCCTTTTGTCAAGGTACATTACGCTGAAGATTTTAGGGACTTAAACTTAACTAAAAATGTATGAAATGAACCACTTGCCTCACACTATTATCAGTTGATACATCAGGTTATTATTACCATGTTCCAACTGGATTAGTTATTAGTGCATTATTATCCAATTTTTTTTAAGTGTTCAAAAGCTTTGACTGCCACTTCAAGTAATCTTAATAAAATATGTTTTTTTACTAAAGCTCAAGGTCTTCAAATTACTTATTTCTGGCAAATAACAAATTAGTTTCACTCTATTTGGATAATTAGAAATATAGAAAGCGCTCTGAAGCTGGTCATCTGACAAGATTTCAATCACCTTCAAGAAGTAAATATATTGCCACCTAAGGAAACCAGGAAGAGTTCAGAATCGCTTAACAATACAATGACAGGCTGTTTAAATGGAAAAAAGGGGGTTTAACCTGGGTGACCGGGGCCTAATTCTTGGGAGTTGTATTTGTTCAACTCAAAGTGAGATACAGAGATACGGGAAAAATTCACAATGGGAGCATTATGGACTTTGGATTAACTATTATGCAGCCAGAGTGACATTTTTGGTGAAGATAAGGAAATGTGACTCTGCAACGTTAGTTGAAAGCCTTTGTCAAGTCTTTTATTTTTTTCTGTCTCCGAGTGGCACAACAAACTGCTGGACGAGTGTGTCTGTAACTGCACTGCTTTGACACTGGTGTGAGAAAAAGAACAGTACAGTAAAGGGCCTTTGTTTGAGGGAACCTTATCTACGATTCAAGATAAGGTCTGTTGTAAATGATCAAATGTGAAACTTGATAAATTAAAGGCTCCGCCAACATAGGATTTCAACATCACAGCGGAAAGTTACTGCTGTCACAAGACTATGTGCATGTTTCTGTGATTTATTTCATATATATATATATTGAAGAACAGCCTTACATAACATTTGCTGTTAATTCAATGAACTATCAAAAAAATGCACTATAGCAAAAGACTAATACAACAGTGAATGCATATAGTTTGAGGAAATTACCCCAAGGTCTGGACACACTGAAGTTTTACATTATGCATTCCACCAGTCAGCATTATCATGAATACCTGGCTAATAATCTACAAGCAGCTGGCTACCCGCTCTTGGATTGTGGGCCTACAACAATGACAAGAGGCAGCTGGCAGATCCTCGTCTTTGTTTACATTATTATCACCAGAGCAAGAATGCCCTTTGAAGGCTGATCAGATCCAGTGTGCGTTTTACGACAAGACAATGGCAGCCATCAAATACAAGGTATGAGGTTTAAGGCAGCAGAGGCTTGTCGCTGTGTTGCAAGAAGCAGGCCTGCAGGAAATTCACCTGCCTTTCAAAGTTCACGCAGTGTTTGTATCATAACAACACAAGTGCATTCTCTCTATGGCAACAAACAGCAGCTTCCTGGGTTGGTCCAGCTGGGTCAACTTTGTTTTGCATTGCAACGTGAGATCATCGACAGGGATGTGTAACTCAGTTTATCATCTGCATGGGTTTGTAGATTATTATTCAGACAAGGAGAAGATCTAGACTGCACGCATTGTGTCGTGCTGAAACCACAAAGCACTCCATGATATGAACGGAAAAACGACCACAGACCTGCTGCTATTTCCACCTGATCGTTGTTTGTGTCATGTCCTCTCGAGGTGTCTCGGGGCTGCTGCGCTTGACAGCATTTCCCCACAGAGGTGACTAACACACACTTCGAAGAAAAAACACACAGTGGCTGGACCTGTTAAATTCCTCTAATCAAACAGAGATTAGCTCCCTCCGCATCTTTCTCAGTCTTAACGGGATTAAATTACATTAGGAGTTAAGTGGGGAGGGGGTGGGGGGGCAGTAATCTGATTAGCGAAGCGTGTGAGAAAATGAAAACGCCGATATGTTGCAGTGCAGACGAGGCTAATCCCGGCTCCGTCCGCCGAGGCGCAGTGAAGATGCTCCGGCAACAAAAGATGTGACTGCGGCTGTTGTTGAAAAACGACACAGTGATGTACGTGCTGCGATGCTTTGTTCTTGTAGATATAAAATCAGGCTATTTACTGGACGTGTGGATGCGATCTAACACAGACGAGCACCAATGGAGCCTCAGTGAAAATATGTAACCACGTCCAGCTGTTGATGTGCAAAAAAACAGCTGCTTAAACATCTCACTAGCTTTAAAAAAAAAAAAAATAACACTTTTTTTTTTATTCAAACAAATGTGACTCGAATAATTCACGAACCAGCAGAGTTCGTGTGATGTCGCACAATCATTGTTTCAGTGACGGGACCACACAGCACCAGAACGGGACCTGGACGCTACGCTTGCAGCTAGCATCGGTGTTAGCATGTTGTGTGGGGCCCCACAGGCAAAAAAGGCAGAAAACTAGCCCAAACAAAAGAGACTCACCTCAGTCAACGTGGAGTCGCTGTCTCGGTTAATGGTGTCCGGGCTGTGGGCGAGCTGCGAGTATCAGAGAAATACTGAAGCAAGTGGACATTAGCGAGATGTTTGGTTACTTCAGTGTGGGTCCTTTTTTTTGTGTGGCTAGTGTTAGCAGCTAGCTAACGCTGCCCACTTAAAGAGGCACCGTCTCCTCAAGTTCTCCCAGCGAGCCGAAGCTTCTTCTGTCCTCACTTTTTAAAATATCCGAGCTACTCAATTAAAAGACAACAGCCGGCAGAGTGCGAAGCGAACAGCGACCGCACAAAACCGGGTCCTCAATGTGTGCGACTTTAACGACGCGGAGCACTTAGAAGTAAAACAAAATCCAAAATGTCCACGACATTCAGCAAGGAAATACAAAAGGCAAAAACGACCTCCGACAGAGCCGAGCAGCTTCCTCTGAAGTGTGCCGCGCCCAGATGTTTTCGCTCATTATCTCCTCTGCGTTTGGAAGAAGACACATCTGCAGCGATGGCGACGGTGCTAATGAAAGGTAGAAACGCAGGTCGGCCGGAGCGGAGGTGCTGCGCTACATCCAGGCTGTTTTCAGAGGAACACGACGCGGCTGCTGCTTCCTTCTCCCCGCGACCTCTGCGCCTGCACCAGGGGGCCGGCTGTCCGCCTCCAGTCCAGCTCCCACCGCCCCCTCCAGGGACGACGATGCTCTCACTGTCTCACCCGCACACTTTCACCCTATTCCCCCTGTTCCCCTCGTCCACAGCCCCGGCAGACATTTGTTTCTTATTTATTCCTTAACGATGAAAATATGGACCAGAAACGGAAATAGAAATCTTTTATTTATTATTTTATCAAAACAATCCACATCCATCCATGAAGTTGTTATCGCAGTTTCTGGGAATAAAAGTACAGAAATTTGTATTTTTATTCAAATGGAGAAAATAGTTATACTAGGGATTCAATTCTTATTTTTTCCTTCCCTATAAACTCATAAACCAGGCCTTTGCAATCCTGAGGCGCCCCCTAGTGTGTGATTAACATTCCCCCCCTGCAGGTGAATTTAAAATATGGAGAAATATGAACCCTTCTTCACAAAAAGAATGCCGATGATCACTTTCTCCTGATTATATCTTAATTTCAATCTGTATTAAATGGCTTTGTGGATGATGTCTGCGGACTGTGGGGTTTTACGACGCCAATATATCTTCTTGGCGATCACAGTGAGGTTTTGTGAGCCTGACTGTTAGTAATCAAAGGCAGATCATGTAGAACGGCCCACATCTGTGTGATTTGGTTAAACACATTGTTCACAGATACAGGAATATTTGGGGAAATTTTACTTATTTTCCCTATTTTTCTGAGGCAAAAAACAAACAAATGCCTTAATACAGACCGTATCTATACTAGTTGTAGTTTCAGCTGATATCAAACAGGAATATTGGGCTGGGATTTTTCAATTAAACTCAATACATGTCTATAGGCTTAATTAGCATAAACACAACAACACAGATTGCTTAGGCATTCAGGTATTAAGTAAAACAAGATAAGAAAAGTAAGATGGGGGTGAGTGGACAACTTCTTCCAAGCTGAGGAAAAGCTCAGTGTCAGACTTGTGCATCTCCCCTGGTTGAAAACATCCAATCATGTATATTAAGTCCTAGTGGTTTAAACAATCTATCTTTCAGCTTTTCCTTAGTCTGCAATATATGCAACTTTTACCAATGTGTTGACTGCATCAACCTTAGAGGTTATAAACAAGACCAGAGCTTAAACTAACAATTATTTTCAATGTATTTTTTTTATATTTATTTTATATATTTTTTCTTAATGTCAGAACATAATCAAAAAAGCTGTCACAACTTCCCAGAGGCCGAGGTCGCAACTTTACATCTTTTATTGTCAAACCAACAGTCCAAAACCCACTGAAAATAATAAAACTCAGAAAAGCATCAAATCCTCACACCTGAGAAGCAGAAATTACAAAACCCTAAACAGTGTTATAATAAACTTAGTGCAAAGCCATTTTTCTATTAACATGGGTTTTCATCAAATTAGAAATATATACTGCTTTAATTCTCAAAAATACTCTTAGAAGACTACATCAAACTACAGTGTTTATGTTTCCCTAATCAGTCCTTTGCATTGAAAGAAAGCATCCTGGCACGGTGCTCGTCCCAGGTAGGTTTCCAGCATGTCCATTCCATCCACAGAGCCACCGACCTCCAGGATCACCCTCCTGTACTCTGTTCCAACCTGTGTTCAGGCACAGATGTGCTCGTAAAGACATTTTACACAGAAACAAGATGAATATTTACAATCAAACATATAAAGATGATCCATGACACCAACCTTTGGATTCAGAATGCCTTCCTTTTTGAAACGACTGAAGAAAATGTCCATGGAGTAGACTTCACTCCACAGATAGCTGTAGTACTGACCGTCATATCCTCCAGCCAAGTGGCTGAAACTGGCCGTCATGTTGGTGCCTGCAGAGAACATGTCTTTGTCATCATAACAAAAGGGTCATGGTTCCAAATTATTAACATATATTCCAAAAAAGTTCTGGGTTTTATACAGGATAAGAAACTCAAAGGTTGCCAGTCCACAGTGGGGTCTTAAATTAATAATCCACTAATAATTATAATAATTATTTATTCCTTCTCATAGGAGGCAACAGAAATGTTCATGCATGTATATCCTAAAAGACAATCGCCTTTAGGTCAATTACAAATAAAGCTTCTAAAAGGTCTTTTTAAAAAGTCTTTTCAATAAAGATGTAATATATATCTTTGAGTCCAGAACAATCTGTGAAATGACAAATTTGTTAAATAACTTTTCAAACCACTTAAATACATTTTTTTACATTTAACCTCAATAAATGTCAGGTGGCGCAACCAAATATCTCTAAATATATATATTTTTCTACAATTTATTTTGAGTGAAATCTTTAAGTATCCCTTTTCTTTTTCTTACAGCTTTAAAATCATAAGGATTAGAAAAATTGGAAAATCAGAAACATTTCACACATAATGCCATGGGATTAGATTTTGAATTAATTCTCATTAAAGTACAATTTTTTATAGTTTTCTTAGTATGCCAATTTGTTGGGACAGTTGCACCACCCCCACATTTAGGAGGTTTGAGAAGCCCAAAATAATTAAAGAATATTATTATTTGAATGTATGAATTTGACTCAATCAATTTTGTAGAATAAATATAACAATTCGGACATCAAAATATGAATGTCTGTCATTGACCCCTTTGTATGCTGCTGACTTTAAAGAAACCACTGACCTGGTGTAGCAGGAACACCCAGGATCTCCTGGCAGTGCTTTGCAAACACCTCCGCTGTATCTGCACAAGGGCTGGTGTGTAGCAACTGGTCCACTTTACTGAGGACCACCTGACGCAGGTTCATCAGACCTGAGGGGGAGAAACACTCAATGTGAGTATGTTTAACATGTCAGCACGTGACCAGATTTGATTCGTGGACAGATGTGAGAGAGTTTGGTGTCGGACCAGTGTTGGCCACTCTGGAGGCGATCAGTTTGTCCAGCAGGTTGTCTGGAATGGCGCTGCCGTCCTTGTAGTGGCGAGACATCCTTCTCAGGGGCTCCTTCTCCCAAACCCAGTTCTCCAGCATCTGAGAGGGAACTTCCACAAAGTCTGTCTCCACCAGGGTTCCACTGAACTCTGAAAAAGTAGTCTGACACACGCAACAAGAGAAGTTCAGGCCCTCGCATTCTAATTAAAAACACAACACATGGCGCACTGCTAAAATGGAGCTGTTGATATACAGTCAGTGGTCCACCTTGGAGCAGAGCTCGTGCATCACATGACCAAACTCGTGGAAATAAGTCTCCACTTCGTGGTGCTGGAGGAGGGAGGGCCAGCCTTTTCTGGGTTTGGTAAAGTTGGCCACCATAACTGCCACCGGGAGCCTACGTTTTCCATCTGGTCCTCTGCAGCCAGGCTGGAGCCCAAAGCACGCTGCATGGCCATACTTCCCCCCCCTGGTGGAAGTTAAGGTCACAGTGCCACACAGTGAGGATGAAATCTGGACATGAACAATGATGACATTACAAAGATCAAGAGCTCTAGACACTGAATGCTTAAATCTCATTATCACCCCAGACAAGGAGGCTATGTTTTTATCTGTGTTTGTTTGCTAGTAAGTGGGATTGTGCAAAAACTAATGAACGGATTACCATGAAACTTGGTGAAAGGGTGTGGTATGGGTCAGGAAAGAGCCCATTGAATTTTTGCATATATCTGGATCAGGGGCTTCATCCAGGAATTTTCTTTCACATTATATAAAATTGCAAGATTGGGCATTTTTCCACCTTTTTGTTAATTTCTCAAGAAATAACGCAGAGATCTTATTGATACAAAAATAGACAAGAGTAGTGTGCAAATATCTATGAACAGTTCAGATTTGGTGCAGATCTGAATAATGATACTGATTACGTGAATTCATTTTTTTTTTTTTATTAGTGGGGTGATCTTTATTTTCAGATCATGGATATTTTGCCTACTCCTAATGTAAACACTTAGCAGACATTTGGTGTGTACATGGTATATGTATACAGCCTGGGTGGAGATGTGTATATGTGTGTATTCTCTACCTCGGGTGCAGGTCCAGGTAGAACTGGCCGATCTCCTCCCCTGTCTCTGTGTCGTGGGCTGAATAAAGTTTGATATTTTCGTGCCACACATTAGCACGTTCCACCTCAGTGAACTTGAGCCCCAGCAGCTCCTGGTAAATACCAAACAGTCCCTCCGTCACCACGTCGAGCGGGAAGTACTCGATCAGTTTGTCCTTGTTCACCGCAAACTTGCCCTGTTCCACTTGGTTCATGTAGTAGGGCATGTCCCAGGCGTTGATCTGTCCGTCAAACTCATAGCCCTTCATCAGGCACTCCCTTTTTTTTAGTGCAAGAATATATTTCCTCTCCTTGATACCTATGGGCTTCAGTGTCTCATAGAATGTGTCTGTAAAGCAGGAAAAAATAACCATCAGTTCAATAAGTTAGTTTTTGTTTTGGTTGTTTTGACATCATTTAATTTCTATCTTTTTTCTAGATGTGTTATTTCAGATCCAGTCTCAGATACAACAGATCACAGAAGAATACATTAGGTTCAGTGTGTGCGATATAGTGACATCTAGTGGTCAAGTGTCAGACAGCAGCCTTCACTAGCTTCCTTTTTAGCTCATGTAGGAGAAACTACAGTAGCTCCCCCTCAGCCACAGATAACATAGGGTCAGGAAACAACTTTATATTAAAAGTATAAATCTTCACTATGCAAAAATCTAACATCCACTAAACAAGGTTGTTGTTCGGTAGAATAGTGGCTATGGAAGTATTAGTAGGAGTAGTAAGTCTCACCATTTTGACATTTAAAAGCCTTTGATTTTATAGCACTGAATTATTTTGTAATGACCTTTTCATTTTCACTTTTATTTTTCAATGTTAAAAAATTCTGAAATTAAAATTCAAGGTTTAAATTTTCAAATAATACTGTATATCTTGTACTGTATAACTGTATGTTCTCAAAGTCAGTTTCTGCCAATAGATTCCCCCTAAATCCTGCACACTGGACCTTTAACTTGCTTTTACATGCTTCTCTGCTTCTATGACCTATGTAAGGTGTCTTTGAGCATCGTTAAAGGTGCTATAGCAATACAATCTATTATTATTATTATTATTATTATTACTTATTTATTATTATTTAATCTCTAACAACTTCAGGAGGATTTTTTGTCTAGACCGTTCACCCAAATCATTTATCACACTATTATACTGCAAACATCTTTTTAGTAGTTACATACTGTATATCCCTTATACTACACACCCTCTCACAGTTTTGCCCTAAAACCAGAAACTGGCCACACGCATCGAATCCCTTCCACTTGACTGTGTGAATCACCACTACTTTCAACAGCCATAAATTACCGTGTATTACATTACATACAAGAGGCATGTTGTGCAACATACGCCCCAGTACATTACCAGCGACAGTGTCATATTTCTCTTCTTTAGTTGAGCCTGTCTACTCTCCAATCCATCTGTCCAGTTTTTTCCTACTGCAAACCAGCGGCTTTGCAGATGGCATGAGACTTGAGTATTCCTGTGCACCTGCCTGAGAGTGTCAGAGCAGACATACCTAGAAAGTCAGACACATTGCCTGCATTCTTGGCCATGTTCATTTCCAGCACGTAGTTAGCATGGCTGCTGTAACCAAGTAAGTCTGCGACCTTTGCCTTCAGCTGTATCAACTGTTCCAGGATTGCCGTGTTTACCTGAAAAAAAAAATAAAGAGCTGCAGAATTAGCTATGAAGATCAGCTAATTTATACAATTTTACTAAATATCTAATTAGAATCATTTAAGTTAGGGTAGTTAGAGTTTCAGTACTGGGTGATTTGGCGACACCTGTGGTCAGTGGTGGTATCAGCAGGTGAAATAAAACAACAATGTCTAGAATTAGGGAATTTAATACTTCTTCTGTACATTATTTGGTAGAAATTGAGCAGAGAAGAGTAACTGATGTATCAGTTTATAATGCAGCCAAATAATTTCTTTTCTACCATTATTTACAATAATATTTAAGACTCTCCTGAATGGCTGCTGTTAACATACATTTCTGGAACAAATACATCATGTTTCCTGTCACACTAAAAATGTGTCCATCTTCATTTATAGTCCATGATGTGAAGAAGCAGAAGTAGGAAATGTGTTTGTAGCAGTATATAAATTCAGGTCTAATATGACTGTAGGAGAGTGAATAGGAAGTTGTCATCCTAGATACACACATAGATCTTTTTCTCACAATTCCTCAAATTTTAACCCTGTAATCACTGGATGTAAACAATTAAATGCCCATAAATATTGTGGAAAATGGGATTTTGATTTTGTGTTAATCAACAGGATTACAACTTTAATCATAGACACAAGTAACAGTTTCTCCAGGACAGGATCTGCTGTGGGAGAAAAGGTGACTGTGTAGGATACTCAGATTGATGATCAGCCTCCAGTTACCTCTTTACACCTGCTGTGAAATGCTGTTTCCATCTTCCTCCTGGTCTCAGGGTTGTGACACCTCTTCATCAGGGGGAAGTAATGAGGATATTCAAGTGTCACCTTGTACTTCCCATTCGCTGTCTTTTCCAGTCCGTTGAGATAACAATCAGCGAGTCCACCTTGACAGCAGAGGACAGCACCATAAGTGAAAACTAGTTAAATCCTATTCATACCAGCAGACTGACGGATTACATCTTGTAAGCTTACCCAGCTCCCGCTCAGAAAAGACGAGAAAAGTGTTGTCCTCGTTCAGATTCTGGTTAAACTCTATGGAGAGTTCACTGATGAGCTTAGATATTCTTTTTATTTCCTTGAGAGAGAAAAGAAGCAAAGAAAGAAGAAAAAACAAGTCAGGGATTATTCAGAAATAATAAGCAGGAGTTATAAACAACAGTTACTCACGATTGAACTTCAAAATACCAGACTAGCACCTGCCATCACTTCAATGATTGTCTTATAATCTTTTTGTGATTCTCATATCTCGAGAGCCGTTCACTTGGCGTGTGAATCGTTAAAGGCCCAGAGAAGTACAGTGTTGAGTTTGGTGCAATTTGGACACATGACATGTTCAATATCAATAAACATTGAATAACCGGCGCTCTGTAGCAGCGGTGGCTGAGACTCATCAACGTGATGTTGTTGTTCACGACAAAAGCAACAACAGCTGATTCTCCAGTTGGTGGTTCTGCAGACTGAGTGGAGCTTCACTGAACTTTGAATAAACAGCTCTTTGTGCAGCAGTGGTGGAGCAGCTTCAGGGTTCTGTGGACTGAGTCCTGCAGCTGGTCTTTACTTCCCGTGGCTGAATAACCTCATGTCACTTTAACAGTTTCAGATAGAAATCTGCAACCAGCATCACCGCAGGCTAAGCAAACAGCCCGTTTCAAACAGGCAGGGTTAGAATGGGCATTGTACTAATTTAACAAATACATATTGTAGACCCTGGACTGGTCACCAGTGTATCACAGGGCCAACATATAGACCAACAACCATTCGCACTCACATTCAAACAAACGAACGGTTTAGAAATGAAGGAGTCATCTCGAGCGGATGCAGGGAAGTGGCCGGGAGCAGGAGACTGTTTTTTTAAAATTCCTCGAGCCCACGGGTGGAACAGTGAGGAAAGTAAAAATTTCTTTTGAAAGGAAAACATGATTCACAATATCCTTGTGACATGTGGAATTGGCAAGTGAGAAATGAGGAGTGAACTGCATGTGTTTGGACTGTGGGAGGGAGCCAGAGTACTTTGAGAAAACCCACATAAAAACAGGGAGAACATGCAAACTCCACACAGAACGACCCCCTGCCGGACCCGGATTCAAACCAGGAACCCTCTTACTAAGAGTCGGCAGAGGTAACAACCCCCCTACGTTTTTATACAAACATCACACATTACCTCTTGAATGTCCTTAGACAGGTGCAATCCTCTCCTCTTGCCTAATGTAACAAGTCTGTCTATGAACCTCTTTTCCTCGGGTGAAACGTCGTCTTGGAACTTTCTCTGTCAAAACATTTTCACATTAGACAAACACAATTCGTCATATAAGCAGAATTCCGAGCTTTATAAGCCGCTATAAATATGTCAGCCAGCGCGGCCTGCATGGAATAAACATGTCATCAGCTACTGCTGATTAAATCAGATTGAATTTCCCTCCCAGACTAAAACAGGAGCAGTGCTGGGATCAACTGAGGCAACGGTATCATTGGTATTTATCTAAAATAACTCGGTACTCACACATCTATCATCTGTTGCCCTCTGGCTGACATTAAATGTGAAAATAATCTATTACAGGCTTGATATTGTGATAAATGCATTAAATCCTCACAAATTAGACTCCATATTTTTATGGGTAATACCACGTTAACACCTCGTCTACTATCTTCATGAGCCAGTGACCTAATTAAAGCAGTTTTTGTATCAACCTCTCCCTACTTCATGATGTCAGTGACGTGTGCGTTCGAGTGGATGTGACATGAGGTTTACCTGCAAGGCCGTAATCCGCTTGAACACGTCCTCCCTCATACTTATCTCCACATCAAACTCAGAAAGTTTTTTGTCGGCCTCTGTGCTCGCTGAGCGAACCTCTTTGGAAGGACAGACGTACTGAGGGAAGTCGAGAACATGGCGGGACGCTGAGGGCACAGAGCAAACGCAGAGGACACAGTGAATGTTAACTGTGGTTTGTACACCATATTAAGACTGCATAAAAAATAGCCATAAAAAGTTAGGCTGGTGTTCATATAAATGGACTTGTCAACAAAATAATCGCTCAGTTACTGATTTCCTACTCCCTCTGTAGGAGACTTATGACCCCTGGAGGTGGCTGAAGGATATTGATGTGAGATAGTAAAATATAATCTGCATCACCCATGTTGCACATTTTTGCAGCTCATCGCCTCAGAGGTGATGTGGGGACAAATAAAAAAATGAAAAAGGCTGACGACTTTTTTATTTTCACGATTTTATTTTATATGTAACTAAATGTGATTTAATTTGTTGTAACAGCTATGGCAGAAATATTGAATTTCTAATTGTTTTTACATTTTATTTTGATCTCTGGTGAACGTCTGGCAACCTCATCCAAGGGGTCCCCACCCCTGGTTTCTCAACTACAGAGTATTTACAGCGCCAAGAAGATACAGTATATGGGGTCGACTTAAAATAAACTACAGTGATGACTCGTCAAAAAGCAATAGCTCATTACCTTGGCCAAATAGGTTATGTGTCCACCCCTGTTTATTTCTGTTTGTTTGTTTGGTTTGAGCAAGATTATCGGATGGATTACAATGGAAACAGGTGGAAGGATGTGGTATAGGTCAGGAAATAACCCATTGGTGCAGATTTAACATTTTTGACATTTCCACCAATTTCCCAGGGATTAAATTATAGATCTTGATGATAATAATCAGACATGTTTAGGAGACTGATATGTATGACTGTGTGCACTTTGGAGCAGTTGATTGAATTTAATGGGACTGTTCGGCCTTTTCGGAAGTATGCGACCTAATAAGTGATTTAGCGGATCAGGTTTTCGGACACTTTGTCTTTTTGTGGGATTTAAAAAGGACATGAAAATAATGCTGATTACTACCTGACTTGATACTTACATGCATAATCCAGTTTGACATTAGCCAGGGCTTTCAGGGTGTTTTCAACAGTGACATGTTCTGTGCTCAGGGACCCAATGTCATCATAGGCCTTCTTCACTCTGTTGATCAAGTTGTCTGTCGTGGCCCTGATCTCTTCTGGAGACAGGTCCCATCTCAGTGTGTTTCTCTGGTTCCCAGTCTGAGAGCAGTCTCTGGCGGACACCACACACACATTCTGGATGGTCATCCTCAGGAGATGTTTAGACAGGCTGTAAGAAACAATAACCATCATAAATTCCACATTAATTCCAGACCTATACACCCATGGAATATCCTATTGAGAGTGAGCAGGGGATCACAGCAGGTGGCACGAAGGTATGGCAATAAATTCTTCTTCTCTTTCAAGCCCCCACTTGAACGTGCTCGGCATGTTTCTAATGCAAGCTATGACCTTTTCCCCGTGTCCACACTCAGTGGGTCGGGTTTCACGACATTGCAATAACGGAAGCCATTCAAAACAAAACCACAAAAGCGTGCTGGTGCTGGTGGCATAATGCGTGAGGCAGCTGTGGCACTGGAATGAAGAGTTATTCCCGAGTGTCACTTTAATATCAGGAGAATGTGTCAATAAAACACACACACACACACACACACACACACACACACACACACACACACACCACACAGCAGCAGTTATGCATGAAGAGTTGTGTAACATTTCAATCAGCAGACTGAGCAGCAGCGGCTCTTTGGAGAATGTGTGCGTAAAATGAAGCGGGTACCTGCAGCAGAGCGTGCGGCTCACCGCAACTCTTAACGCACACATGCGGGCGGTGTCATGCGTTTCCCTGTGCAACAAACACACGCTCCTGTCTTCTTACTGTACTGTAGGTCAGTGCCACAGGAAGCTGAAGTCTTTCCTGCCTCTCTCTCTCTCTCTGTCTCTCTTGCATGTGGAATATGCCTCTTGTTTCCGCTGTCAACGCGCAGGCGCAGAGGACGTAGGGGAGGACGCACAGGAGGAGGACGCGGAGGAGGAGGAGGAGGAGGACACGATCCATCCGACACAAAGTCCACATGACGCGGTAGCAGCAGCCGAAAGCTGGATACGACCTGAGGTAGGTGGGCGGGGGTGGAGGATGCTTAGTGGTGCTGATGGTGCTGATGGTGATGGGGGGGGGGGACACGCACGTTGATTAGCATCCGTTGGCAGATTGTTGTTTATAAATGTGCCATCAGTGTTTGCAGGAAGCTGCCCCCCCCCACCCCTATTTGTGGTACCTCTCCTCGCGGTGTTTTGACAGAACGGCTGCGATCGTTTCTGCAGACAGCCTCACACAAGCCGTGCACAGTCGAGCCGAGCCGAGCCGTGTCATCAGTAAAGACAGGCTGCACCCATGCCAATGCATCCAACGAGCTAGAAATGTGAATCAAATGTGTATATGGAGCCTGTGTGATGACTACAAGCACACCTCGCCTCCCCTTGTGGTATTACATCACAGCTCCTGCATACGTGCATGTGTACGTGTGTCAACACACGCTCACGGAGAATTGGGGGTGTTTGTTGTAGCAGATGAACATAACAACGCATGGCTTCAGCACGTGAGGGGAATATGAGGCGATGTTTGTGTCTGCAAATGATTTCCCCAAAGGGACAAATTACCCTCAGGGTGCTGGGCTCTCTTCTTAAACCCTCCTGCACAACATGGGACTGGCATGGATCCGCAGCCTGTCTTATAGTTAGCTCGTTTTATTATAAACAAGAAGCCTTTCTTTCTTTTCATCCTCCTTTACGTTACCTTGGAAACCAGCCAAATGCGCCACCGGCATCATTTATAGCATTTATGTATGAGAGGCTGGGATTAGCATGGGAGAGAAAAATGATAACCTACTTTATTAGGGGGTATGCACCATGTGAACAAAGGGAACCCTCTACAGGAAGGGACCAACAGATATGATAAACTGCAGGGTTTGTCTTAAATGATGTCAGACATTAATGGTTCACATTCCTAAACAATTAAATGAATGACCAACAACCAATTGATATAATCTGAGAATCATGCGGACAAGTGGGCAGTTGATAATCCAGCCCTGAATAATAATAATATAATACCCCACTATGTTTTACTACTACCCCTTTAAACCAATATTTATTCATCCTACTGCATTTTGAGATTATCACACTACAGATATGGCTTGAATGGCATAAAAACAAAACTTGAAACTTGTAATGGGATGTGACAAACTTTAACAAGCCATTAAAACCTTAGTGTAAACAAATATTATGGAAATTATGTCCAAGGATGACAACACTTTGAAAAAAACCTGCTTTATTAATGCACACAGATATGATTCATGATGACTTATTCCATAAATTAAAGACGGTAAAAACATATTTTCAGTCAGACACGAACACACGGTTTGTGTCAAAGTTTGAAAAGGTACAACACTTAATCTTTATAAATGATGAGGACGTATTTAATTTCAGTTTATTTAGTCGTGACTGTTTATGCCATAGACAAATACATTGTAGTGAATGAAGATAGAAAGACTTATGTTATCTGTATAATGTTATTTATAATGTGAACGCAGACACATGTAGATGTTGATCTGTGTTAAGTCACAAAAACTCATTGGGACTTTAATCATCGTGAATGTATGATCATGTATCAGCGTTGCAGTTCTTAAGCAAATCATTTAAATAGTGTAACGCTGTGTGGGTGCTTTCTGTTTCTCTCCAAACAACTTCCTGTTCCCAGCAGTTTCCAGGTAAAAATGGCCGTGGAGAAGCGCCTGGCGTTCTCTATTGTGCAGTTCCTACGAGATCAAACACATTGCGGAGCTTTGAATTCGGATGAGCAGGAGAGCCTGGAAGGTAGGTCGGCCTGCTGTATCACTTTTAAAGTATATAGGACACTGCTCTGGTCCTGTCCACTTCACAATGAGCTGAATGTATGTTCTCAGTTCACTGTCCCAATGTACAGGGAATAAACAGGTTTTCATCTTCAAAGAGAATCATTGATGATCAGAAATCAGAGCAGGATGTGCAGTGTGTGTGGTGCTGCGGGTGTGACGGACAGGACCCTTTAAACGCCTTTATCACCATCACAATACGATGCTAAGACCAGTTGTTTAGCTGTTATTTAACCATAAATGTGCTGTCGTTGATCTCATTAAAATGATGCTGTCATATTTTTCTGATCCTCCACTACAGTTGCGATCCAGTGTTTGGAGACCACCTTTAAGATCAGCTCCAGTGACTGTCACCTCGCTGTGCCTCAGCCGCTGACAGAGATATTCCTCAACTCCCTGCTCAAGGTGGGTTCTGCACAACACACTGCGCCACTGCCTCACCACGGGAGGAAAGTACTTTCTTGTGTTCACTGTATTTACGATGCCTGTCCTTAAATGGGCCTTTAAAAAAATACACACAAAACAGCACAAGATTAATAAACAATGCATGACTCACAAACAGATAACCCGTGATATAGCTATAAAATAGAATAAAATGACAAACAGCAGATCACCCACGACCACACGGCTGATTCAATCTTATTCAGTCTAAAATGATCCATTTAGAATTCAGTGGACAAAGACTTATTTTCCAAACAGAAAAATCGGCTTTTAGAATTTATGAAATGGCACCTGAGCATACTGTTGTTGTTTTTTATGTATATGGTGCATATACAGTACCTGACCTAGTTCAGCTTTTACATCATCAAGGAGATGGTTAATACACAGAAGCAAATTACATATATGTCACGTTATCTACAGTCGGCGCTGTACATCTTCATGATGGCTAAAATTTTGACTTGTCAAACACAGGTCAAAATAATACTCATCTTCTTTCACCTAAATGTTGACGTCATCAGTTACATTATATCTGTTGTATTCCTGCCAGCAAGTCAAAGCATCCATCATATATATATATATTGTTCATTCACGGTACATTCCACATCAGTGATTGCACTGTTTTTCTGTTTTTACTCAGAACGACAACATCACCATCCCAGAGACGACCCCTTCTCCAGAGAACATAGAGCAAGCGGAGCAGCTAAAGAATGAAGGTAACATTACAACTCATTTACATTCTGGTAAATAATCTTTTCATCTCTAATGGGTTTATGCACTTGAGTGTTTAGTGAACAGAGGAGGGACAGTTGCACAAGAGCAGACCCCTGCAGAACTAAATGTACCACACTATTTATTCATGGTAATTATATCTTATCATTATTCAGGTATTATGATGTTTTCTATGTGTTTTGCCCTGAATCTCTATCAGTACTGATATCAGGCTCAGCAGTGCTGGTGCAAATAGCTGATTAATCGGTTGCTTTGATTGATAGAAAAGGAAACTAATTCGATAATTGATTAACGGACTAAATTCAGACCTTTTTTTCAAGCTGAAATGCTAAAAACATATTGTGGTTCTAACTTCTCCAATGTGAATGTGTCTTACATTGTACTAAATGTTGTAAATATGATATATGTCTTTTTGGTTGAACAAAATAAGGTTATTTGAAGGCCAACAATAATTATCGTTACTAATTAATCAGATGAGCATTTCCCCAATTAACTTATTGGCTGTTGGTCTATAAAACATCACGCTGTCATCAGAAAGCAGTGAAAATGTATATATATATACATTTTCACTGTTTTCTGATTTCTAATTATTGTTGGCCGCAGCCCTAAGGTTCTTTATAGTTCATATGAAAACTGTTAATCTGCCTCAGGTTGAATTGCTGTTAGTCTCACAGCATCCATCTCCTTAACCTCATCCTTGCCATTTCTCATATGTTGTGTAACTGCAGTCCAAGTACATGTGTCTGACCTGAAGTGAACGATCCAGTATTTTATTTTTAGGGAATAATCACATGAAGGAGGAGAACTACAGATGTGCGGTGGAGTGCTACACAAAGGCCATTGATCTGGACCTGAGAAACGCTGTGTACTACTGCAACAGGTATTTACATCAGCATCGTTTCACACTGTTTTTCACATTCGTCAAAAGTACAGCAGTCAGGCAGAGATGAGACAGAGGTATGGTAGCTGATGCCTTTGGGTTGATGGGATGTAATGCTTTAACTGGACCTGATGGTGCTCGTGAACTGAATCCCCTCCTTGTGCACGGTGCATATGAATTTAATTAAACCAACCAATTGATTAAGGAAACCATAATGTCCTCTGCAGGGCTGCAGCTCACAGTAAACTGGGAAATTACACAGAGGCCACCGGTGACTGCGAGAGAGCCATCGGGATTGATCCGACCTACAGCAAAGCTTATGGACGGATGGGGTGAGTTCTAATAATGTCATTTACTGTTAAAAGAGATAGTGCTATTGAGTTGTTGTGCTCTTATAGTCTGCTGCAGAACGTTCAGAGGTCTGTGTCTCTCCTCTGTGGCTGCAGGTTGGCTTTAACAGCCATGAACAAGTATCCCGAGGCCATTACCTTCTTTAAGAAAGCTTTGGTTTTAGACCCGGAGAATGACACGTACAAATCCAACCTGAAGATCGCAGAGCAGAAGCAGAAAGAAGCAACCAGTCCAGTGAGTGAAAACACACTCGTCGTCTGTGCCCAAGCAATAAATCCCTCTAAAAGGATTAGAGTTCTGTTTCTGTCCCTTCTCTTTCCTTCTTTTGTTTCTTTGTTTCTTCAAATACTATCGCCACCTTGCTGCCCTTTATACCCTCTCACAAAACCTCTTACGCCCATCCACTCACACAGACACACACCTACAACCATTAAATAATAAATAAACCTCCTTATTTTTTCCTCTCCCTTTTTAATTCAATTCAATTTTACTCATATAGTGCCAAATCATTATATACATTATCTCAAGGCACTTCACATATTAAGGTTGAGACCTTAAAAGTAATACAGAAACTCAACAGTTCCCACAATGAGCAAACACTTCTCTGGAGAGAAAAGCTCCGTCATTAACTGGAAGAAACCTCGAGCAGAACCAGACACTAAACACTTACTTTGTTTGTTGTTGTTCTTGTGCCCTTGTGTTGGTCACCACACTGTATTGCAGCATGAGTAATAAATAATAAAAAGAAGTAAAACAAGCTGTATTTACCCGTTAGCCCTAATTTTATTATCTAACGTGATTATTCTTTTCTTTCTATGAATGTGTTCGACAGGTAGCTGCTGGATTGGGATTTGACATGGCGAGTTTAATCAACAACCCTGCCTTTATTAGCATGGTAAGAGCATGATTTATAATATGAGCACTGTACATAAAACTGGCTGTGTATTAGGAACAATAGAGGCTACGAGCTGTTGGGGAAAGTTACAGTTCCTCCTGGAGACAGGTGTCTTCTGCTTGTTTTGTCTCTGGCGGGTTTAAATTCGATTTTTTTCTCCCAATTAGTCCCATGAGAGGGACGTTAATCAATAGTTTATTTTGAAGTGGAAAAGGACCTTTCAGAAGGCCGACTTATTAGCAGGGTTTTATTGCTTTATAGCAACAATGAGAGACATTTAACTCAGACATCTGTCCAGAGCACCAGATCGTCCTTTCCTCCAAAATCACCAAATTAATTGTTGCGATAAAACATTTAGAAAAGACCCAAGTAACTTCAGCTTTGTTTCTTTTCACAGGCGGCAAGTGTGATGCAGAACCAGCAAGTACAACAGCTGTAGGTGTTTGAAGTCGAGTTTTAAAACATGCTCCTCAGACTTTAATGTCGTGTGACTCACTGTCACTGTGTCCCTGTTCTGCACAGTATGTCAGGAATGATGACAAACGCAGTCAGGGGTCCTGCAGCGGGAGTGGGGGGACTGTCAGACATCTCCAGCTTGATCGAAGCGTAAGTTCACTCAACTCAAAAAATCACTTTTTCACATGAGTTTTATATGAGTTATACAGGTACCATTTATTTTGAGAGAAAAATGTTAAAGGTAGTGGTAGTTTGACATTTTGACAATTATTCCCTGGAAAATGGGTAAAAATTACGTAAAGAATCCTCCCTATCTTGCAATGTTAAAGAAAGTGAAAAGGATTTTCCTGGATCCGCCCCTTTGTCTGAATCCAAGGCAAAATGTACCTGGTCCTGTCTTGGCCCATGTCCCGTTTTAAATCCAGACGGAAAACCGTAACCTTCTTTTACACTTTAAATCTTTTAACCTCTTTTATTCTGCTCTTTGGATTTTATTTTTTAAACTAATTGTTTTGAATGGTGCTTTTTTGGCTTTGAATTGATTTCTTTTCATTTTCTCTCTGTCCCTGTACAACCTTGACTCCACTTATGTGAATGAAATGGGCTTTAGAAATAAAACTGCCTTGCCCTGCACATACACACTGTGGCACTTCACTGTGGTCAAAGCATTTCTCAACATCATTAAGTGGTTGGAGACAAGTTCGAACAGCTTGTGTTATTACTCTTTAATTATGTTCTGTCCCCGATGCCCAAACAGACACACAACAGTGACTCTTCTTAATCGTTTATCCCAGGAAACCCAGCATGATGAGAAGCTTTCGGTTGTATCAGTATCCGGTTTTATCTGTTCTGTAATTGTGAGGAGATAAAATCGGAGATGTCACACGTTCTTTCACACGTTCAGTGGGAATATACTGTAAATGTCATCTTGCTCTGTCTCTCTCTCTCTCTGTGTGAGCTGTTGTTGTGGCAGAAAGCAATTCAGCAGGTAAACACAGTTATCTCATCTCTGTGTCAGGGGACAACAGTTTGCTCAGCAGATCCAGCAGCAGAACCCGGAGCTGATCGAGCAGCTGAGGAACCACATCCGGAGTCGTTCCTTCAGCGGCAGCGCAGAGGAGCACTCATGATCCATTCAGGTCATTTTCCTTTTTTCACTCCGTCCAGAACTCGTGCCCACACCTGGTCCTGTGACAACATCTCCTCCACTGGTTCCCAGTCCCTCAGCACATCCAATTCAAAACCCCAGTCCTCACCCACACAGACCTCCACAATCAGGCTCCTTCCTGCCTCTACCACACCCCCTCACATAGCCTCCCCACCATACCACACAGGGCCAAGCATCAGACCTGGGGTGACAGAGCTCTCTCAGTAGCTGCCCCTTCCCTCTGGAACTCTCTCCCCCAACACATCAGAGAAACCCTTACTCAAAACTCACCTCTTCAGAAATGCTGTGTATTGTAGTCATTTTTAATCTCTTTTAATCTTTTGTAAAGAGTGTCCTTGAAAAGGTCTTTACAAAAAAACATATAATTATCATTATTTCCAATGTTTAAAACTAAATCCGAGCAGAAAATGTGTTAAATACCAATTATATTAACATGAAATATTTTCTTCTATTCCAGCCTCACGTTTATTTTTATTTTTTTTCCAAGGAAGGGCAACCATAAGGCGCGATTACAATCTCTACACCCATTTCTGAAGGCAGAGACGAGGATGGGGGTTGAAGGCACTTTACTGTGACTGAGCGCTCTGTGGGGTGGACGGACGAGAGGGCCTGGAGGCTGGACCACGAAACGGAGCATCCCACACACATTTAGGGCGAAACATCTCATCGTAAAAAAGATTTAAAAAAAAAAGAGGCAGAACATGAGTAAATACTTTCTTCAGAGCTTTTACCGCAGAGGTCGTGTTTTACATGTGGTGAAATCCTCTCTTGGTGTCATGACTCGAGGATGCTTCTGTCTGTAAGTCACGATGGACAGCGATGTACTTTTACAGCATTGCAGGGAACATTTCACCTTTTTGTTCTCGTACAACACCGATAGAACATCAGGTTTACAGCTTTGTTTGTATATTGCATATTGTTTGATATTATTTTTGTAGACAGAACACGCTGTTATATATTCAGTGCTAGATCACGTCAGACTCACACCACTGCTTCTAAATGAGCAAGACTCAACTTTTCAGACAACAGTGTAATTGTATAGCAGTGTTATATACAGCCTGCGTTATGTTGTCATTGCACTTTAGCAAACATTCCCCCCCCTCCCCCTTTGAAGCCCCCACTTGATTCTTCATTAACTTGTAACAACTGATTCAGATTGATCATTTTGCATGCACTCAAATCTGGTGTTTGAGGTCAGATGCTTTATGGAAACTTATAGCTATGCTAAGGCAGCACAATGTTTTGTCTAAAATATGTGAATAAATGTCTTGGAAATTGATCGATCGTGCACTCATGCCTTTTTTTCCTTCTGTATTTGTCATTATTAAATGACATGTTTAATGCTACATGGAGTAAAATAGTCCTCAGATATGCTCATAAAGAAGAAATGTTACTCGCACTATAGTCTATAAAGTGACCATTTAACATAGTAAGATTAAGTCTTCAGAAACCTTATTATTAAAACATTCTTTTCTATCTCTTGATCATTTTCAAGACAACTAGAAATACAGCACAGCGGCTGTATAGCTCCAGCGTGCATTCATGAGGTCACCGTCACCTTGACCTTTGACCATCCACATCGAATTAGTTATTACATTTGTGGAAAATTTGAAAGGATTCTCTTGAGGAGATCTTAAGATACGAGATAAAAAGTGTTGAAACATCACAGTCACCTTGACCTTTGACCTTCAAATTCTAATTAGTTCATCCTTGAGTCCAAGAGAATGTTTTTACCAGATTTGAAGAAATTCCTTGAAGGCGTTCTTGAGATATCACGTTCACAAAATGAGTCAGACGTACAGGCAACCCCATAACATAATAGCTCCGGCCACTGGCTGTCGCCGGTGCAGAGGCATAAAAACCACAGTGGACCATGAAATAGGTTTTTAAAAGCAATAGGAATTTAAAGATTACAGAGATTTTATTAACATTTATGCACATTTACATTATAATTTTCAAACAAGGTGATTGTTTGATTCATATTATTCACAATTTATTTTTAAAATACAGCATTATCCACTTAGGTTGCAAAAAAGAGTGAAATGCATAATTTCACAGTTGGTCCACTTATGTCTAAAATGCAAAAAAAGGTTGATAAAACTTCTAGCACTCGTTGCTCGTATATGGGCAGACCACACACACTTGTGCAATGTCATCGTATTCGTACGTCCTCTTCAGAAATGTATCTGTCAGTCTCAGTCCAGAAATACTCTGAAACAGAGCAAAATGTGATGTTAATAAGCAGCAACAATATTAGATTGCAGCATAATAATGATAGTTTTCCTAAAAAGATCAGCTCATACCTGCAGACCCTGCACAGACGAGAGGAGAGTGAGGGGCAGAGAGAGGAAGGCAGCGGGACTAAGTTTTCCCAGCTGACGCCCTGATACACCGCACCAGTGGATCGACCTGGTGTTACACATCTCCAGCTCCAGGTCCATGGTTCTTTCACTGCAACAGAAAGGCTGGATGTTAGAGCTGCTTTATCATAATCAGTCTGTTCAATAATTTAATCACATTATCCATTTGGTACTAGTGAAGGTTGTCTCAGGGGCTGTCTTGTTTTGTCGGGACCTTCGGACATTTCAGTTTGGTCTGAACCAGAATTACAGGTGTGAAAGGAGCCTTGGAGGAAAGGAACAACATTTTGTCCGACCAAAAGAGATCCGGATAAAACTGACCCATGGGTTGGTTTGTTTGCAGTATGTCATTCAAAAGTCTTTAGTCAGCTCCCTAAAATTGTAATGTGAAATAAAACTAACCGGATCAAATGTAAACAATGCTAAAAGGATATAAACCTGGGTTCGGACCATGGTCCAGGCTCTCAGGTGTTAAAACAGTCTATTGGACTGTGGGACTGTTACCTGCAGTTGGTGATTTTACAGATAATATCAAAAGGCTCTTCAAGGTTGACAGTGTCAGGAATCATCTCCAAAGAAAGCCTGATATCTCCATACCCTGGAGCCTGGAGGACACACAAGGAGAGCAACATCGTGAAAATAAACATGTAAAAAGTGAGATTATTTGAATTTAAGCTGCACTTCCACATCAAGACAGAATCCTGATACCATTCTTTGTAGCTGACTGGTCTGTAACCTCCCCCTCTCCCCGAGGTTGGTCTTCCACACTATGTCGAGCTTGCCTATCACCGTCACACCCTTGATGATGCCGGCCTTCTCCGCATACTCCGGCTTTGGCTTCAGGCAGTACAGGTACTGCCGTGTGTCCATGGGCTGCAGGTAAGACATTTTGCCGAATGTGGACTCCCTGGCAGGGGAAACGTTACAGACGAGAGCCAGTGTTAAAGCCAACAAATGAATGTATTCACCTGTTTTCATCCAATTACATCCACAAGGAGGAGTATGGTGCTTTTACCCCAGATCTCCAGATGAGACCATGTTGAGCTCTGTGACGTTGTACATCATGGAGGGCTCTAGAGAAACCTTCTCCATGAACATAGGTGAGGTGGTGATGTTCTGGATCTGAGCCTCCAGGAACACTTCATCTGTCTGGAGCAGAGACGACCGGTGTCAAACCAAAAAGTTGCTGCTTTGCTCCCAAATAAGCACAACTGCGTATCTCCAAGGCGAACTGAGCAACGCTTTGATCTTATGTATTAGGATTACAAAGAAGGGTTAGGCTTGTGTAAAATCCTACTGCCTTAAAAGATATGTTCACTTTTTTTTCAAGACAGTCTTAAAACCATAGTGACATTCTCGTGTGTACATTTGGAGAGTTATTTATCCCTGTAATTATCCTCCTGGCTATAAAGAGACACTTTCCTACAATATTTCACTGATTCTCAAGTTTAAACTAGAATAGAACCCAGTAGAGTGCATACCTCTGCCAAGGTCAACTGTCCCCTTATGAAAACACATTTAAATTCACCAGATCCGGCTATTTAATTAGATCTAAACCAAATTCCACACTCATATATCAGTGAATTATTTCCGGAGAAATCAAGGAAAGTGATTAAAAACTTCTCACAATGTTATTATGAGTTCTTCCCTGACCTATAAAACACCTTTCCACCAAGTAATGGTGGTAATACGACCTGTAATTTTGTGTAATCTAGTTTAGAAACAAACAGACAAATGGACTGGAAACATATCCTCCTTGGCAGATAAACAAAGTGAAGCTTCTGCAGACTGATATACACGACACAAGTGGACCTTATTAAAAGTTGTTGTTTTTAGGATGATGTCTGTCACTATTCCTCTACAGCAGCTTAGCATCAAAAATGTACCAGGAAACAGACAAATGGAATTGAAGTTTAAACTGCTAAGAGTGTCTTTTAGCACAAGAAAATGTCTGTGGGCTTTTGACCCTGTTCAGACAGGATATAAATATCAGTCCTGTGTGATCAGATCAGAAGTGGTTAGCACTAAGTCTGTCAGTTCACACCTAGAATGTCTTCTAAGCTCTGAGTACAGATGTGAACATACCCAAGACCCTTTGAGACGCATTCAAGATCTGATCACTGGAACCACACTGGAAGGTGTGTCGAGTCGTTTGTTGGTGTGAACGCAAACGTGCCCTGCGCCACAGTGAAAGACCTCCAACTCAACTGATGTTCTCTGACCTGCTACATGTTCACAATGAACCAAAAATATGTTTACTCTTCTTAGTGAACATATGATTTATTCTTGTCTACCATTGACCACATGTTGATTTTCTACCTGATTTTTCTACACCATCTTTTCATAGCCAGCATGGACAGGAGGAATCATTACAGAGAGCTTAACCCTTAAGACGTCCATGTGAGTAATTTCTAAGATTGACATGAAAAAAGGTGAACCTTTCCTTTAAGCTACACTTAAGGTGATGGCAGAGTTAACATTTATATACCGGACGACAACTTTAAACATATAAACACTTATTAGATCATCTTAACTCTATTACGTTTGCTCAGTGGACCTTTGAGGACAGCGTTAGTACAAGTGTTGAACAGCAGACTGCTCAGTAGTGGTTGCACAATGACTGATCTGAAGTCTTTCAGTGAGGTCTCTCAAGCATCAACTAGTTGTTTGATTTTAACCAATCACGTTATTCAAAGCAGCCACATTATCTGCATCTGAGACTCTTAGAGGAAGTGAATGATTGTTTTCTTCTTCTGTCACCTGCAGCAGTTTGTTGTGGAACCAATCTATTTACAGATGTCTGCGGAAGACACACAGACACACTGCTCCTGACCGAGGGGGTTTTAGTTATTCAAAAAATAGGACAAATAAATCACATGACATCTGCAGAGTGAAGGCCTGTGCAGAGTTAACCCGCACTAATATGACTCTCTCTAATCTTACATTTTAGTATAATTATTGATAACCAATAAGTTACACCCACTGATTGATGAAAATAAGAAACTAAACATTTGTATTCAAGTGATAACTAATAAAATTGCAATATTAAAGCATAGATAAATATAAACTTTATAATAATATAAAGTAATAATTATAAAGGGCCACTCTGCATGTGACAATTTTAACCCATTGCGATTTAAGTTTCTTTTGATGTATAGAGAAATGGTATATTTTATTGTGTGGTTGTATATTAGATTTAGATTTAACATATTCTATTTAAGTAGATCTGATATGAAGACAGTGAGATTGACCTTGTTTGTGGGATGTGTGGAGTAAATGTATCGATTGTATATTTTGTTTTGTTTAGTATATGTTTGTGGGTACTTAAACATTATTATTTAGTATTAGTGTTAATTATAATGTAACTACAATTAACATTCACTATCCTCTGCTGACATAATTGGTTCTGACGTTGTTAAGCGAGGGAAAAATATCTAATCAAGCACCGTACATGATTTGACATGGGCCTGTGTGATTCCTGGTTTAATGTAGGCAACTAGTTGATGCTTAAGGAGCGTGAGACTCAGTGGTGTTTACAGCCGTCACATACAGTGCAACCTCTACTACACAGGGAGATACAATGAGAGAGAAGCAGAGATTAGTTCATGCCTGCAATTCAAAAGCAGAACTGACCATGAACCATTCTGAATGAGGTTAATGATAAGTCACAGCGCTGAGTGTCTCCGTTTCATGCAAAGCAATTCCAACCAAAACCTGAAACCTCACATTTTATTACAAACACTATCATCAAATACATTCCCTCCATTAACTAGGAATGACTGAATAATAAATTAGCATATGAAGAAAAGTAAGTTAGGTTTTATCACCACTGACAATCAGACTGTAATTAGTTTGATAACATTGTAAACTTCAGTACGCATTTGAGAAACATCATTTCTGAAATATAATCATTTAAATCTCAATGAAAAGAGAATGTCAACAATCATAGAGGAAAAATGATCATCTCCCCAATAAGGATATATTGTATAATCAATCCAGTTCCCACCCACCACAATTTGACACCACAAACTTCAATTAGGAAGTCCAAGCCCTGTGTAGGATGAGTTTGCAGGAAAGCATGAGCGTCCAACGAAAGGGCAAAAGGACAATAATGGAAAGTTCATGTCGAGGACTAACAGGTTAGAATGAATCAAGGTAAATTGTTTTATAGCTTTAAAAGTCGAGCGGATTTTCCAACACTGATGAATCACTTTCCATTTTTCTACTTTGCTCCTTTCTGGACCAGAAAGACAAAACAAGCCTGTTGCACCAAAAAGATTAAGAGACATTAACGTTCAGCCATGAGAACAGAATAAACAATTACCACAGAACTGAGGTCACTCTAATGGAGAAAATAAAATACAAGACACAATAAACAAATGAAGTTACATGCCAACGATGATGACAATGAATATATGCAGACTAATATAAAAAGCTACTGGTATGAAAATGAGGAAAAGCAAAAAACATCTAGCAGGAAAACCCCTTCATCTCCAGGTATTCAGATTTCTGTTAAATCAACTTTTCCTGAAGGTGTAAGGGTTTTTCCATGAGACCAATCACAAACTAACTCTCTCTATTAGCATATAGAATGTTTCCTATGAAATATGATCTGAAGCATGTTACACATGCCCCATAAGAACTTGCATGTCATACAATACAGTTCTTCTATTTGCAGGACGACGTGTTGAAAGATGTGCAGCAGCACTTTCTATCTCATCCAGTGTCCTGCTGCAGCTGCTGCTGCCCGTGGTATTTCAAAGCGGCTGACTTACCTCCGCATTGTAGAACTTCGTCTTCACATCCAGCGGCTTCAAAACCTGATTGAAAATAGATTGGAGACTGAATGTTGTCGTTTTCTCACACTGTGTCTCCATTGGCAGGGGGAAAAAAGGAATAATTTCCATGCAAATATATTCCAATCTGACTCTTAATCTTTAGGTAAGAAATGGAAATACAAGGCTTTCCTAAAATGTCACGGGCTGCAACTTGCTCACAAACTGAGGGCTGAAGACTGAAATAAACTAACTGCACAGCCCACATGGTAATGGCATTTGCTCTGTTGTAGACCTGTGACATTTCTCAGGCCTCCTCAAAGCTTCAAGCGAGTTAACCACTGTCGTCTAATGAGAACGCTCAAATATTACTTACCTGGAATTTGAAGAACTTCCGAAAATAGAGCTTCTCCCCATATTGTGTTGTGTAACTGACTGCACAGACTAAGCTGGACATTGGGACAGAGGAAATAAACGATTAAAATAGCAACAAACACAACTAAAGCTGGTTTTAGACATACACTGATAATAAATCTGGATAATCTCCAGACATTCCCCAGCGGGGCTGTGAAAATGCAATTGTCCCAGAGAGAGGCCACAGACTTTCTCCACAGTTTCTCCAGCCAGCTCCCATGGTAAAAACTACAGATTTCCAAATGAGTCCATGTAAGAACACAGCAGGAGATTCTCCGCAGGATTCACAAGTGGACTTGTCAACGTATCAAACACTACAGAACATGATGGACTTGACTTCCCTTTAAACTACGTAAACAAAAATAACCAAAGAAAAGGAAAGAGGTGAGTGAGTGTGTGTTTGTCTCCCACAGTCTCAACATCCAGATTTCATTCCGTATATATAAGTAATTCCATTTCATTCTCCCCCACAAGCCCAACACAGTTCAGTTGAATCCAGTTCAAACAACGAAAAACAGATACACAAAAAATTATCTATTGCAGGTTTACTGCGGATCTTCATTAACCAACAGACAGAGAAGCGTCTGGGTGGCTTCATTTACAGTGTTCCTATAAACAATATATATAAGATAATACAGATACAGATAATACAGATTCAAATTGAGCTCTACTTTATTTAATTGAATGAATTTTTTTTCTTTATCCTTCTTCACATTTTCTATGACAGTGCTCTTATATCTGAGCTCATCCGTTCTTCCTGTACAACACTCTTGATTGTACCGTTGATCGTGTGTTAACTTACCTAAGACAAATAAAAATTGAAACCTGAACTACAATTAAGCCACTTATTCTTAAGGGTAAAAAACATTTGCCGGAATGACAGTTTTTGATTAGGGTTAGAATAAAATTAGGGCTGAAACACTGAAAACACTCACATGTGAGTTCCGATTTCTTTGACTTCGTGATGGATGACATCATCGATGCAGCTTTCAGGTTTGAGCTCGCCTACTGCAGAGTTTGACGCAGAGAGGTTGAGTCTCTGTGAGCTGGTCTGGAGGTCGGCCTGGGAATGATCACATGACATCACATATTGCATCACACGACAATAACGTGTAAAAGAGACGTGAAAAGTGTATAATACATGTTTTTTAACACTACCTTCACAAGAATGTCCTTCACAACTTGGTTGCTGTCATTGTGCACACTGATGTAACTGGAGAAAGTCTCTCCGAGGAAAATATTTCTGTGTAATGCAAAGATGTGGTAAAGTCAAATCACAGTCAAATCTAAAGCTTGCTTTATAAAAGGAACTTTTTAATTACCCAAAGTTCTGTGGTAATGTGAGCATCTCCCCGAGCATTAATGTCTCTGCTCCTTTAATGGTGGAGGGGTCCTCCCTCATAAGTTGACCGAACAAATCTCCTGTAGAGAAAAAAATATGAAGTATGTGTCAAGTTTGTAACATGTCAGTGAATTTGCCTCCCCTTCTACCAAGAGCAGTCAAAAAACACTGGACGGAATGATGTCATTGCACAGTTAATAATATTTGAATCAGAGGGAAGAAGGAATTTAACCGACAAATAGTGTCCAAATAAGTTTTGTGTAAGTAATTATAATTCTCCAGAGGACAAGACATACCTGACCCCTGAAGCTGATAAGCAAACACCCAGAGTTATTATAAATCTGACAAAGAGTTCAGTCAGTGCATCCCTACTAGAGCGGCTGAGGTCGCATCTATCCTTTCGAATCTGTCCGAGCCTGAGAGAAAACTAACCGAGCCCGACATGAACCTGGCAGGTTCTCTGTGTTTTGTGTCTGCACCCGACCCCAAATGCACCTGATGAGCGCCGCACTGAGCTTGTGGGACCCTGTCCCTGACACGTATGGTTATTTTAGAATTGCAAGGTCTCGATCCTTACCAATGTAAAGCGACTTGAGATAATGTTTGTGATTTTGCGCTAAACAAATAAAATCTAATTGCTTGTTCTCCCTGATTATAGACATGTGCATTGTAAAAAAGAAAAATTACTGTAAATGTAGTACCTACACAATTACATAACCTTACAACTTAAAATCTTCTTACATTCCCCTCCCACCTCACAGTAATTCTGCAAGCATCGACTACAACATTAAAAATATCAGTGTGCATATAAATAAAACTAACGTGTCCATTCTATACTAAGCTTTTGTCAAATTCTTAACTAAAACGAGACTTGGATTTTTCCCTTTAACTAACATAATCATATTCAGCACAGGTACGTCTGTACATTTTGCCCAGCCTGCAGGTGGGAGGAGATATGTAGGCGATGGACACTCTTGTTTTTCACATGGTAAATTCAGTTTTCTATGAAAGTGTTTTCCATCCTGCTGGGCAGATCAAAGAGACGGAGGAAAGACGTTAAAAGATCAGGTTTCAAAGCAGAAGAGCTTTGATAGGGTTCAAATGTCTGTCCTTCAGTTCAACAAGCTGACCACATGTCACTACACGTGTTGACCATTTCACTGACTTATACTAATAATACTAATAATAATACTATGATGAGACCATTAAGACTATTTCGTTTACATGAAGCTCTAATATGAATAATAACCAGGACATCAACATGAGTGAGTCTGTAATTGATGCAGGAGTTTAACTTGACAAGAACAATGACTTTATGATTCTAATGTCCAATTCAAACAGTTAATCTTTATGCTTATAAAGAAACTGATCTCAACTAATATAAATAGCGATCCTACCTGGAAGTGACAGTGTGAGTAATGGTTTATGTGGAGCTCAGTTACCGGTGCAGGGACCACATTGCTCTGTGCTGCGCTCCACCAGAGGCAAATACAAATACTCCATCTATAATAATCTATAATGCAGATGTACACAAGGTCTAAAGCAAATGCTACAAGTAATGAAATAGACTCATTTAATCTCTGTTTTGTTTTCAAATGCTTGTTTACACACTGCGTTTAACATAATATTTTAGGAGCTCAAAATAAACTTTTACAGCATTCTCTGATGACCCCTTCAATAATATTTTAAAGACAGGGTAGGACAGGAATAGGGATAGGATAGAGTTAACTTTAATGACCCCAAGGGGGGAAACTGGTTAGCCATCATAAAGCAAAAACATTCCAAAACGTCGACGGAAACATAAGCCGTTTTACGACATGAACAATTGGGTCCAAACTTTCTCCGGAGTTTGTCTTTCACACATAAATACTGCAACAGGAGATTCTCCACTCAGATGCGTTCACAACAAAGTCTCAGGAGCCTTCAGGTGAGGGGGGGGTGCAGCAGGCAGAGGCAAAGTATAAAGGTATAACATATAAATTCTACTGCAAAGATCAAGTTTTGGTTCACAGCACATCGACACCGGCGATGGCCATAATCATTAAAAACTCTCTTGACATCTTCGTCTGTGTCTTCTATGTGTATGACACTGCCTTTTCATCCTGAGATATTTGTTTGTTTAAATTTTTTTAATACAGTCAATTGATTAGATCAAAGACAAAACATTATGCAATTGTGCCACTATCCAACCATGTAAACAGCATACAGATAAGAGCAGTAATCACTCAAAGTGAATGAATAATAAATGCACAGAGATAAAAACTGCTTCAAATAATACTACACAGAATTGTTGTACTAATGTTCATGTTTGCGTTTCTTGCCTGTTCTTTTTAACTATGAGCCATGTGATGAACTAATTATTATCATAGTTAATAACAGATAACGCTGCTTCTCATAATGACTCACGAGCTATTTCATTTCTTTAGATAACTAAACACTGTAGATGTTTACATGATTTCATGGACATTCTCAAAGCCTTACATTTCCTTCAGGCTCAGTGCTTGTTTGCTATCTCTCACCTGGCAGATCTCGATCCTCACACGTCACTGGCAAGTTTGTGAAGAGCGTTGGTTTGGTCAACCGCATCACTGTGAAGGAAATAAGTGACATTGGGAAGTAAGTTAGTTGCCATGATTTATGTTTTCACATATTTGAAGTACAGTATTATTAGTGACAGTTATCTCTCCCACTTTATGAGCATATCCTGGTGTCAGTAACAAGTAGCAACCAAGTGTCAAGCGCATGCAGGTTTTGTAAATTATGATTATTTATTTACAGATAATTTTTGTTTCCCAATACTTTGTAAAAAACAGTAAATGATTAAATTATTTTCTGTTCAAGCAACTTTGCAAAATCCGACAATATTTAGTTTAGAATTATGTTTCAAGAAAAATAAGCAACTGTTTCACATTAAAAAGTAGGAACCAACCAAGATAAAGAGAAGTAGTCAGTAGTTATTTGAATAATTACTTATTTTTACTAATATATATTATAATTACTACCTGTTGCAGCTTTACTCTAAAGCAGTCTTGAGTTGCAAAGCACAGTGTCATCATCTTATGTACACGGAAGGAACTTATGTAGTGTGGATATAACATTTGTTTTTATAGCTTTACACTTTATTATATTATACTCAGTCAAGCAAATGTCAGAAAATAATCAAAAATGCCTGTCACACGTTCACTGAAGCAGAATGTGACATCTTTATTGCCGGAAAAAACCTCCAAACCCTAAAGATTGATCGATGTCTGCTGATTAATTTTCTTTCAACTGACTAATCAATTATTCTGATCACTATTTGATGTCAACTAACCGCAGAAGATAATAACTATATTTACTGGTCCCACATTTACAAACTGGGATCTGGTGACAGTGTCAGGCTGTTGAAATATTGAACAGCCGGACACATGATTCGTCATCTCTGCTGACATTATGACGTAGCTCCTGCTTTCAGTTTGGAAATAACATAAGGACGAGAAAAATACTATTTAAAGATACGAGTCCCACAAACCGTCTTATTTATACATTCCATAAATGTAAACGTCTGACACTGTTAGCACTGTTAGCAGCTAACAGCAACAACAAATGACAACAACCTGCTACAGTGAAACATTAACTCATCTATTTCACTCCTGAAACAATTTTATACAATCTATACATTGTTTTTATGAGTCTAAAATACCTTTTAATGCGAGCAGGTGTTCCTGTTTAGCCTGATTTACATCCATTTTAACAGAGGGAGCTGTCTTATCGGGGAGAAATTAGCTGCTAATGCTAAAGCTACTGCTGCTGCTGCAGTTTAGCCCGACAGGAAACTGTGTTCTTCGTCTGTTGATTTGGGACGCTCTCAATGTGCAATACTGCCTCTCACAGTTCGGGGTGTGTATTACAGCAAATCCTTTATTAGTGTGTCTCTAATAATAATAATAATAATAATAATGTTTATAATTAATAAAATACATATAATTATAAAAGATAATACAAAGTAAGTTAGTAAAAATGTGACTTTTAAAAGGCGAGTGAATTTTAAACAATTTATCTATGTATGTTGACAACTTAACACGTACATTTTCATCACCTTCAGAAAGTCTGTACATCTTCTGCCTGCAAACTAAAAACACACCTCTTCCGACTATACCTTGAATAAAAGTTTAAACTAACAATTTAGTAGCACTTAAATGGCACTTACTTATAACACTTTGTAGTTTGGCTTTCTTGAAGAAATAATACTTTCTTGATTCTTGTTGTTCTGGGTTTGTACCCTCATGGTTGAATGCACTTATTGTAAGTCGCTTTGGATAAAAGCGTCAGCTAAATGAAATGTAATGTAATCACAAAAGCCAAAGTTGTGATGAAAAAGAAATATATATTTTTATTTTTGGTTGACGCCTTACTTGTTGAGTTCAGTTGATAAGAATATGTCATCTCATCACACACTATAAAAAGTGCAGATGGAGCTAACATATGGTAAGAATTGTCTAGTAGATGAAAATTCTCAGCATAAGTCGTAATTACCCTCACTATTGTTGGAATTTAATTTGTCACTGTTGTTTATTTGATCTGCACACCCCATGTAGATGTTGCACTACACTGACATCTAACGGTCCATGTATGTATTACACTAGTGTAAAACAAACAACAGCTTTCGTTTATTTGTGTAACAAAAAGTGACTCATATTATTAATAATTACAACTACAACGACACTACTGAGACTCCAGAACACCCATACATTGTTAATTAAGTGTTTAAGTAATTCTACCCAATTAATCAATTAGATTTAGTTATTGTCCTCTTCTGGAGGCCAGCGACAGAAATGACCAGGTCTCACAGGGTTTTCAAGAATCAGACAACCTCTCCAGAGGAAAATGTATCATGATTTATTGTTTTATTGATATAATTCAATACATGGTTTATTCATATACATCAAAAAGTGTTTCAAACATAATTATGTAAAGTTAAAATGTAAACAGTTAAAATGACTGAAAATGATTATTCATCACACTCATCAACAAATCTCAGAACAACTTCAAGAAAACATGACAAGTCCTCAATCAGTTGTTGTCGTCAGTGTGCAGGAGCTGTAATTCAAATGACAGTTAAATTGTCATCCCATTCAGAACAAACAGAGACAGAATGAACCAGTAATGAAAACTGCAAATACAATGAACATAAATGAATATCTGAACATCAAACCAAAAGGATTATTTTTTATCTTTAGGTGGTCGCTGATTAACAATAGTATCATGACCACTATTTCATTACATCCCCATACTCACTTGAACACGTTCCCCGTCTGTTTCTGGCCTCTGCCATTTGTTTTTGGACAAGATTCCAAAGACGACCAACCCAAAGGCCACCAGGACGATGCCGAGGGAATTTGCAAACTTTGCTTCCACGGGCAGCGAGCTGTACGGCTCCTCACTGCTTCCATTACTGCGGCAGATGGAGAAATATAGTCGGGGAAGGATTTCTGTTACATTGGGCATTACTTTGTTCATCATAGGTGAGATCATGTGTTTTCCAGTTGAAACTGTTTTTTTGGTACAAAAATCCAATAGCTAGGCCATGAGAGATATGATCACATCACAACTGTTTATTTGTATTTACATTGGCTCGCAGTTTGTATTAACATTGATTTTCAGATTTTATTGATTCATTTTAAGGCTCTACATGCTCTGTAGAGGCTGTATCTCTGATTATTCAATCCCCTACTTACATGGGTGCAGCTTGTGATCTTTAGGGAAGGGACTGCTGTCACTTCCAGACTCTGGGCTGAAAACTAGGGGATTAGAGCGTTTGCTATCAGAGCCTGAACACTCTGAAATGGATTGCCTGAGGAAATATGGCTGTCCGAGATGGTGTCTTCTGTTAAATCTCAGCTATACTTGTACTTTTCTTGGAAATCATATTCCTGAATTTAGGGTTCCAGGCTATTTTGGTCCTTTATCTCTATTATTACTATTAAAATCATTACTTATGTACTTCCTTCTGTATTTTAAGGACTTTCTATTGTGCAGCTCTTTGTGTTGAAAAGTGCTTCATAAATAAAGTTATTAGTATTATTAAATAAAGAAGGACACTGAGTTGTCACCAGTTGGATTATTTGGGGCACTTACAGCGTGTACAGCAGTTTCTCATTGATGCCACTGATGCAGGAGATGAGACTGAGGATCAGGATGGTTTTTCCCAGCCAAACGTGAACAGGTTTCAGGGAGCTTCCGAACCACAGTGGAGAACAAGGAAACAAGAAACCAGCCAAGCCGAGGATCCACTGTCCATCAGCATCAGGTGAAAAGACAAGGGGGAAAGTGTTTTCTTACTGTGTCAGCTCTTTGCTGGTACCATAACACTTAAATGTGTAAATATTTGCCACCTTACCTGAAGTGCAAACACTGCGACAGTACAGATGCCCACCCAGCTGTGCAGAGAGTAAAGGTTGGGGATGTTTGCGCCTGTGTGGTAATCAAACACAGCACACAGGCCCACCACAGACAGGAGCAAACCCAGAAGCATCAGTCCAGCGTGCACCAGCTTCCAGGTGAGCTTGTTCTGTTTCCAGGTGAACGGGATACGATACACAACAGCAGCTGCAGATACAAAAGAACAGAGCCATTATTTTCTCTGTCGTAATTCGCTTTGTTCTGCTTTTAATCCAAATAGATGAATAATTACATATGATTGCAATCTTCCCTTAAGGATCAAATCAAGAAGTTCGATTTTATATTCCCATAACGCATTCATCCAGTGCAATCAACGCGTTTCAGTGTCTGTTTGGACAGATTAATCAGGTTTTCAGGGATCCTGATTGCCAAATAAAATCACGCTAAAATTCAGCAGAGGCTGAAGTAGTCTGATCCTTAATATGGGCCCATCCGATAATCCCATAATGCAACAGAGTAGCATCTTTTGTTAGACTCTCCCAGCACATAAAAGCCTACACCTCCTGTTAGTGACACAATCTTTCTGTTAAAAATGTCACAAAGTCACAAATTGCATCACTACATCAACATGAAAATGGTTATTCTCTCAGACTGGGAGAGCTCCCCTCAGAAACACAGAGCACATACAAAACAATTATTCCACAGGCAGCGTAGTGTCACACCCCTTGTGACAAGTTAATGAATGGTCATGTGTAAATTGGAGGATTGCCCCCTTTAGGGCTGGTATTTTGTTATCGTATGGTCGGCTGTACACAGATGTTCTGCCAATAATGGAAACCCCCAATTTTTCTAACATAGATAATTTGGTAGAATCTTTATTAAAGGGCCTGCTTGTGTTTTAGTTGAGGAACAATGAGGCTACACTTTGTCGACCCTATTTATATCAGTAGAGATTGACTAAATCACAGAAAACTACATCCTTTAAAATGATCATTTGATTTGAAAACGTCCTGGAACAGTGTCAACAAAAAATATGATTTTCAATTTTATAAATTTTAGCTAGGGTGTATCTAAAGCTGTAACTCAATGTAAAAAGTATGTCATAACTTCAGTGTGGCATCTCACCGTTGCCGTACACAACCACCAGTCCTGACACCATGAGCACAGGATGCCAGTTGAACTGCAGGGCAGAATAATCCCAGGCGAAGCCCCCTCTCCAGTGTGAGCTCCAGCAGCTCACAAACAGCACACAGAGCAGGCCCAAACACACACACAGTGTGTAGGTGGAGTAGAAAAACACAGACGACCTCATAGCTGTGGGTTTGAAAGGAGGGAGAGTAAGTGTTACGTATTATATCATAAGTAGAAGATAGTGAGTCTTCTGTACTGAGTGGTACTGGTACCCTGGTGTACTGAACCAGTGGTAAAAGAAGTGCCTGAGGTAAAAGTTATAATACAAGTTCAATTCAATCCTACCTACATGTATTTATAAAAAACAACAGCAGTATTATTATAAGTTATAGTATTTTAAGATTTGTATTGATCTTTTAATGAAATATAAAACAACAAAAACAATAACAACAATGATAACAGGGAAAACAAACAAACAAACAAACAAACCAAAAAGGGAAACAAAGATCACATTTTAGTACATAAATACTTTGACATGAGTATTTGTATTTATATATTTAGTATTTTAAGCTAAATTTATAAGAAGTATCAAAAGTAAAGCTACTGTAGGATGGAATATTTAGTAGTGTCACACACATACACACAAACACACACACACACATACACACATTTTTTATTCAAACAAATATATTTTTAAATATGGCAGCACATAAAACATATACAACAAATAACATAACAATAAAAAATAAAAGATGATTATAAAAACAACTTACATAGTGTTTTTAATATTGCAGTTGCTTAAATGTACTTTACATTCCACTACTCTTCAATACACACTTAAGACTCGAGTAAACATTTTTCTATTGAGTTAGATTTTATTTGAATTTTCCACAAAAATAACAATGTAAATGATTTTTACTCACCTAACGATTGCTTTTCTCCTTCATAGGAATCCTGCCTCTTCACTCTCTTCACCACCTAAAGATCGTCGTAGACAGTGGTCGTGTTGTTCTGCCTTCTTTGTTACATTAACTCGAATGATCCTAGCTGACAGCATCCAGCATGAAAATTGTGTCTGATGGTTAAATAAGTCTGGTGGTAAAAGTGGGGGTGTAGGGGGGGAAGTCTAGATCAAAAAGGTTGTGACACGGTAGCAATTTCCCCTTTGCATTATCCTGATTAGTGAAATAATGCATCCAAGTGTTAGTCATTAGTCCTTGCCGTGCAGTAAAAAATTATCACAGAATTAGATTACAGGTTTTGCAACATAACTCACTTTGTGCTTGTTCATGTTGATGTGTCATGCACTTTTCATATTGTTACAAAACAAGTATGAAGTGAATCATTATAAGACATAACACAAGTACTGAAACCAATTAGGTTTAGATGAGAATGGTTTTCTTCCAAACTATATCAAAGGCAAATCAAAGGCAATTCAGCTTTACTATTTTCATACTATTTCATGACTTGACTATAGGTTGGATAAGTGATCATAACATCTATTTTCATGAAACATATAGTGTAAAAAAGTGGGAAGTGTAGCAAGCATAAAGACACACGCTCTATGTATCATCTTTTCAAGCTAACCCACAAACTGCTGGATGACTTGCATTTCTTTTTGTGTGTGAACTTCCTTATGACACAAAGGTGTGATAACGAGTTCTGCTAAGCAGCCATGATGGGGCCGGAAACATCTCGCCATGTCATCTAATTTAACACACATACCTCCACAATGAATAAAGGCTCCACAGTGAAGCGGCAACCCTGACATGTGAACAGAAGCAGATGATGATCACAGAGGGCCAGTCACAGAGAGAGAGAGAGAGAGAGAGAGAGAGAGAGAGAGAGAGAGAGAGAGAGAGAGAGAGAGAGAAACGTCTGATCAATGTGTAATCTCATTTTACTTTGAAATGATGAAACATGAAGGCTGGAGAATCTTGGAGCTGAGTGGCAATTTTATTCCTTTGTTAACAGCAGTGAAAATTCCATCATCAACTATTATTACAGTGACAAGACACAATTTCACTTTATGATAGGCCTGCAAGTGTGTGTGTATGTGTGTGCAGAGAATAATGAACAGCTACACAATTCTACACATCATAGAGAAGCACAGTAACTGGAGCACTCAGGGCCATGTTGACAATGATTTGTCTGGAACAAATGTTCTCATCGTCGTCATCCTCCACAAACAGGGACACAAAGTGTTGACTCTCCCAGGGCACTTCCCGAGTCTGAGAGGCCAGCACACGGACGCACTCCATGTTTTTCCTGAAGCTGAACTTCTCGTCCTGGGGAAGCGGGGACGAGATCTTATCATCCCCCCCGTGCTCGGAGGAGATGAAGCCGTTCATCCCCAGAGATTCTTTCGTGAGGAAAACACGTACATTCCTGTTGCTGTAGTTGCTCATTTGCAATGCAGTGTGGACATTTCCCATTTTGTTGTCCCTGATGTGACGGGTGTGATCGGTCAGGACTGCAGGGCTTGCTGGAGGCGGTTTTCTAAAAATAAACAGTGATACTCTGCATAACCTGCATTCAAATATGTGCACAGATTACATTTTTATATGTTTAAAGAAAATATCCACATACAGATATATTATTTTTGAGTTATCATTCTTTGTTGCACATCAGCCCCAAGAGTATTTGATCCTGCTTTTTACCCACATACTGAATGAACATCTGACAGCAAAACATATGAATCTAAGCCATGATCTTATATAAAGGAAATTATAATTAATAAAAATATAACTTTTTAATTATATTGAAAAGCAATGATTAATCTTAAAAAAATGTGTTTTACATGTAGTTAATACATCTCACCACCCACTTCAGTGTCTGGTCGGTTTATACAGTATATGAACGGAGCTGACATTGGCTATACCAGTATATCTTCCCCTGTATTATTTGTTGAGACTTTCAAAGCATATATATTCTTTCACAACTCTTTTTTCTCAACATACAGCAAAATCCATGATTCATTATTACAGTGATCAGCTAATAAAACTGTACTTACTCACCATCTTCTTATTTTGGATTAAAAACGGAATAATTTCTCACCTGGTGATGCGGCGAAGGAGCAACAGACTTAAGCAAGTGGCAGTAATGCACTGTGGCTCTCTTTCTCATCTGAGGGGTGTGGGTCTGATAATATGCAAAAATCGGAGAGGGAAATAAACTGTATGTCGCTGCTTGATAAGAGGAAACCACATCCATGGGCCATTTTATGTTTTCATTTTGCAGAGACCTTAAAAATAACTGTACTGTACATCTAACATTAAGGTTTGGCTCTAACGTAATTGAATATATTGTCAAGTTTAGCTAAGAGGAGCCAAATGCAGAAGCTTTAACTGAGGAAAAAACATGTGTTGACGGACAAAACAGGAAAACAGACTATTCACACAAGGTGAACACAGGTGAAACACACCGGGACAGGTGCAAGGGCAGGAAACAGGACAAAGACAGGAAGCAAAGCAAGAGAGACACAAGGAAATACGTTTAAAAATAAAACAGAACAACAAAGAACTCTGAGCTTAAACAACCAAACACAGAACACAAATCCAAACACAAGGAAAACAAGGTAAACTTAGAAATAGAAAACAGAAACAGAACAGAAACAGACAATCTGAAGTCCAGAAGATTCACACCTCATTACATAATATAATTCGTTTAAGGTTTACCACTGTGAGAGGGATGGAAAGTTGCCTCTTTGTAATTGCAGCACCTTGTTAGACAGAGCGGAGCCTCAATTCGCTGCATGGCTTTACATATACAAAGTGGAAAATGTAATAAAGATAACAGGCGTTTGGGTTTATGATGTCTTCTAACACGTATGCTCAGCACAATGAGGATGTGGCTGCTGCTGATGTCCCTGCTTGTCTCTGACCTGTCCCCTAGCAGAGATGGGGACAAGGTCACGGATTATTACAGAAAACTGCTCCTCAATGGACGGGTGACTTCCGGAGGACCAAGGACCCAACCTGAGCGTCGCTGCATGTGCGTCCAGAGAAGCCGTGTGTATGTTCGCGTGCAGCACAAGCAAAGAACCTTCCCTTTTTACTTGGCATACACAGCACATGATGATCACAGGCATAGTTTGACTCATCGGCATTGGACAGAGATAATCCATTGGAGTCATGTTCCAGCGCTGGTATGTCTATTTCTGTCAATATTGGTGTGTAAACATTTTCTTAATGAACCCACTAAATGGCTTTTTGTGTCTGCTCATGTGTAGTTCTCCCATGCCACTGTAATCCATATCCCCCACGAGCTGTGATCTCTCAACACATTGCTATTTCCATCGTATGACATGTGTCGGTGTTGCTGCTCTGCTGTTTGCATGAATTATCAGCTCACCAGGTGGGACTGCTGCAGTTTGCGCGTGTCTTACAAATCCCCTGAGCATGAAGGCGATGATACAAACAGTAACAAGCAGGTTCATTTTCCCCTTCTAATTTCACACTGGTGATAATAAGAACATCTGACGTGCAGCATATTTTTTGCACCTGTTTGGAAGTCAAATTCATTTTCAAGCTGTTAACGCTTTCAGCTCAAGCAAAACGTTACTGTGAAACTCCCGCTCCTGTCAGGACCTGTCAGGCAGAATACATCAAAAATGAAACGCAGTGTAATGTTTCTTCATGCTTAAACTGACATGTCGAAATGGAGTTGAGTGCAACCATTGTGGAATGTGAATTAATCCCTTTGAGAAACTGATCTCCTCTCTATTTGCACAGATAGCAATGCTCTGGGTCAACAGTGTGTGTATAATGTATTCATGTGCTCAGAGAACTGTGCCCTAATTGTTAAGTCAACTGAGCGTGGAGAGAAAGAATTATTAAAAAATCTCACTTCCTGCTGTAACAATCTAAAGGCTACAGCCACAAAGCTAAATGCTAACATCGCTTATAATGACAAACAGTGCAAACATATAAACATAGAGATGTTAAGCAAGTACCGTGTGTGGTGTTGCCACTGTCGTAGCTTTGCATGTTATCATAAGTAGCACTGCACACACAGCACAGCTGATGCTGGTGGACATGTTATTAGTTTCAATGTTAGCCATTGACCTGATAATTAAAAGTTGAAGAGATCAGTTCATGCTTAGGAGGAGACAGTCCTTGGCAGAGATGTTTCACTAAAAACAAGAAATGTCAACCTCATGGTGGTGTAAGAAGAAAAGCCAATTGAGGGAATCTGAATCTTTTTCCCTCTGGTCTTGTCACCTCAGGTTGTTTCTCTTTTTCTTGAAGAGGGAAGAAGCGTTCCAGTGATGCACATTAAAAGCAGAGGCATTCCGACTGGTGGTGATATTTCCATGGATGTAATTAAAGATCGCCCTAATCCGGGGCCATCATGGCTCCTGTATCATTGCACAGCAGCCTCAGTCCACAATTTACAGGCCTTCTCAAAGGAGAAACCCAAGAGCTGGGCTATGGCTGAGGTTATTTCCTGTTATCTAAAAGACGGTGACACAAGACCAGCAATGAAAATAAAAAAAATGTCCCGACACATCGCAGAACCACAAATGAGACAAAAAGAGGGCACACGGCAGACGACAGACTTTAGAGTTTTCAGGCAGAATGACAGACAACAGTCTTTAAAAGCTTCAGTCGGTCAACATGACATTTTCCAAACTGCCTCTGTGCACTCTGGCAGCTCTTCAGTGAAAAATTCAGATACATCACAGTTAGAGATACAGAGTATCATGAAGGACCACGAACACTTCAACTTGGACAAGAGTCTTCAGAAAGTACTTTCTTTAAAAGCTGCTGCCGATGACGACGGATTCGCCGTTAAGTGGCAGCTCTTGTCATTCTCCAGCGAGAATAAAGAGTCCAAAAATAGACTGCGGTTTGAGCTCAGGGCCACTCAGGATGATAATAAAGGAGATTTCAATGGGAACATAATCACAAAACAAGCGGCGGAGCTTCGGCGCTCAGAGGGAGAAAGTGAAGTCGAACGATCGCACACAAATACGGTTGAAAATGAGAACCGGGAAAGATTAGCATACACCTCACAAACAGACACATATAAAATGGGTGATAATGATGTCGATCACAAACCTGTGCCTACTGAGGTTGGAGAAGACGCCTTAATCATGTTGCTCCTTCCAGATGCAGAGACGCTAACAGAAACAAAAGTCACTCTGGAAACAGACACTGGATGGAAATCAATAAATATACCCATAAAGGAGCCGGCTGACCCCCCAGCCAAGGAAAACTTTAGAACAGAAGGAGATGACTCAACGTGTCAATGCTTGGAAGAAGCTGTTATTTCATTAGGCATCTATGCAATACAGAGAGGAGAGAGAATAGATATGAAACCAGCAGAAAAGGTGTCTGGATATACAGTCAACCAAAGGACAGGAACCGTCGTGCCGTCACCTCCCTCACACAAACCGATGGAAACAGAAAAGACAACAACAGAGCACACAGCACAGACAACAACAATAAACACGGAGATGAAACAGACAACTGCAAGGCCAGAAGTCTTCGATCAGAACAGCACAAAGACAACCGACGGACTGCCGAGTACAGAGGAGACCCCGACATCTGCGCCAAGTCCAGGGCCCACACCCAGATTGATCAAATGTAAAACAACCAATGCCGAATCCACGCCTGGAAAGTTATTCTCGGGCCTTAGGATGAGAGAAGACGTTCGAGCAGCGGAGAAAAAAGGAGATATGGCAAACGCGCCAGAAGCTGGAAGCGAGGACAATGATCCAGGAGGGACCTCGTTTTCAAAAACTTTCAAAACAATCTTCAAGCACACGACAAATCTCCCAGAAGTAAGTGAAGTTGTGTTATCAGACGTCTAAGAACATCCTGGTCTAATACAAGTTTACTCTGTCCTCTACTGATCGTCTGGCAACTGCTCAGAACCAGACAATATGCTGAAATGTCATTTTTTGTTGGATTTACCCAACAAGATGCACCATGTTAATTAAACTGCTTTCGGACATGCACTGAACATGTGCATGTCCGTGATACAATTGGCCCCTCTGTGTAAACTTTATGGCCCCTGATCCGCCACTGCCCTGTTTCTAATCTTTGTGTTAAGCTGAGCTACTCGCCTACAGGCTGAAGGTTGGTATTTGTGGCGTCGGCCTTTTCTTCTCACTCTGCTAAAAAGCAAGTTGACAGATTTTCTCAAATGCTGAAGTTTTTCTCAAAGATAGAGATAAAAAACTTCTATATCCTGCAAGATGGGAGGTAAAACTGGCAGTGCTGCAAGTAGGATAGAAATTAAGAGAACAACCAGTGAACAGATTCTTGAAAGTAAAAATGATGAATTTCCACTAATATATAAAATTGTGAAGCGTGAAATCTGATGAAAGTTTTCCTCCACAGTCGACAGACAACCCGGTGCCGCTCTGCAGAGGTTTAATCCATCGCACCGAGGCCGGGTGGAAACACTGCACGGAGAGATTTACAGCAACGGGATCAAAGACGATTTCCTCAGGGGAACCTACAACCGCGTTTAGGGGAACAGGAGAACCGGAGACAGAACGTGGATCTGTCAGAGACCACGATGGTAACCGGCTTAATGATGATGAATTCGATCATTTCTATTATTTTGATGGAGTATTCAGAAGAGTTAAAAATACTTCCCACACCCACCACAAGAGTCAAAGAAAAAGAAAAAGGAGCCATGACAACTCAGAGAATAGAGTCAGTCCCTCTGTGAGAGGAAAAAGTGAAAGTCTCCTCAGTTATATCCAACGTCTCACTCTGAGGAACAGGCTGAACCACATCCAATGATCAGACACTGACCATGATGTGCAGAGAGGAACAGACTAAATCCTGAAATGAAATCAAACGCACAGAGTGTGTAAAGGATTTGAACCTTGTAAAAAATACATTATCAGTTGATCATTGACAGTGCTGATGGAGACTGAAGGTGATCTTTATGATAACTGCAGGGGAAATCAAAGGCACATGCTGTACGTCCACCATGGCCAATCCTATATGTATGTCTAGCTCCTAAAACGTAATTCTCAACAATTGTTTTTACACCGATATCCATAAATGATTTCCTGAGAAATTGAGATGGAATAGTTTCCCTGGCCCATAACCCTTTGGTACAAATCAGTTCAGCTCTTTGTTGCGTAATCCAAACAAACAAACACAACCTCCTTGACCTTGGCAGAGAGCGCATAGTAGCGTCACGACTCAACAGTCCTTTTATAAAACCACATTTCAATCAACTACATCCAGACTTTTATCTGAATCTGCACCAAATTCATAAATTTGTTAATACATATCAGTTTTCTAAAAATGCCCGATTGCATTAAGATCAATAAATCATTGTCTAAGAAATCAACCAAAACAATTTTTCAGCATCTCTTTGGTTTCACAGCAGAATTTACTCCGTACAATTTAAATGAAGCTATGGATACACGATTAAGTATTGTAACTATCAAGATATCAATGGGCTTTGGAAAGCTATCTATGTAGCATTATGTAGAATTGACCGTAAACAGTTTACGTACCATGATTACTCTTCTAACCCTTTCATAACGGGCAGCTACCATGATTAGACATGTGGGGTTCTTTTATTAACTATAGGCTCATGTAATATTAAATGTAACATATGTATAAAGATTATAGCTCTCCTCATCTCAGATAATTCTGTCAATACTAAGATTATGAAGTCGAAAGATGTATATAATTTGTGATCCTCTTATTTTAATAAGTTGTATGTTTCAAAAATAAATAAAAATGTTTAAGAATTTCACAATCTGGCAGAGCAATGGTTCAAATTCAAAATACTTGATTAATGCTTGATACTTTTAATTTTCTCCAGTGTACAAGAACAATGAAAACATCAGTCACTTCACACAGAAGTATCTGTACAAAACATTTATTTGAAATTGACATTAAAAACAGCTTTTTGTCATATTTGCATAAAGTAAATCTGAAATCCATGACAAGCAAACAATAACTAAGGGTGAGGACATGATTTTAAATGGCTGGACAGAAAGTTGTTACACGAGGGATGTTGATTGAACAACTCAGGACTTGCAATGAAATATGTAAAAAACACAGAGTATATATGTAAAAAAAAGAGACATACACTCACTCGAACATGCGCTGAAGCCTATTCACTGCCATGCTACTTCCAAAAGGCTGAGAGGAATTTAAAAGAGGAAAAATGGAGGAGTTAAAAAAGAAGCTGGAAGTGAGAACGTTAGGTGAGGAAGCAGCGTGTGTAGGGTCCCTATAGAAATTGATGCAGGCTGTATTTTCATTGTCTGTCAATAGATGGCAGTGCCAGCACTGTAGAATCACTCTGCAGCAACAATATATAACTCTGTAACTCTTTATACACGAGACGGCAGAAAAACTGGTTTCAGCTGTCACAACCTGAGCTGCACCCACTCTGGTTCGCATTTCTTCAATAACTTCATACCTCACTATATTCATTTGGGTTGATAGAGCCTGTGCATATGTAAATAAATGTGTACATATGATTTCAGTGAGGATTCAACGCTCTTCAGACATTCTTATGTACACTGGACAGAATCGGGGGACACATTTGAGCTTCTTATTGAATCCAGAAAAGTTTTCCTTCATCTTCCTCTGAGTCTAAACAATCCGTACCTGCACCTCGAGTCACCGCTGACGTGTGGTCGGACTATTCGGTCAGACGGTTAAACTAACGACAGCTGGACTCAACCCGCCGTCATTTCAACCCTTCAAATTTGACACGTTCTACTCTTCAGCATCAAGTAAGATTCCACACTGTTGTGCACGTGCTGTGAATGGAAAGTCATTCGTGAGGGTTATGGCACACGCAATATTGACAAATCAACGAGAAACGGGAGTTCGAACAAAATATCAGTCACATCTTGAAAAAATGTGATGTCAGTCATTTTTGCCCTGTAGCTAGACATCATAACAACATAAACAGACAGTGTGCTTGTTTTCCAGGGTCGCTTTTGGCAATGGTATAAATAATAAAAGATAGTTATTATTCAATACAATAAATATATCAATAAATAAAAGCGACCTCTGAAGTTTTGTAACTTACTTGAAAATATCATGGAAACATTTTTTTAAACTGTCGAAAGTTGCTCTAACAGAGACAGCCTTTGTGAAATTCCTTCTCCAACGTTATGTATGAGTAGTAACACTGAACACGTAAAAGGCCGGACGAAGAGGTTTCTACAATGTGACGTGGTTGTACGAAGATTTATGAATCACTATGCTCTATGAATGAATCATAATTATAGAAAAATGTGACCGAAGTATATTTAGATCATCAAAAGGCATTGAAGAGGTAAGTTTTATGATTAGCAAGACTGCACATTAACTGTTGGCAGAATAAACGGACAAAATGCTTGTAGACACAACAAACAAACAAAAAAAAAAACATAGCATTATTGTAGTTTTAATCCTACATGTGCCAGAGGTCAGTGCATCAGTGAGGCACAGTATAAGTGACGTAGTTAATGCCACTTCTACAAACCAGTGTATATGCTTGTCTCCAGGTCGTGTGCTGTGATCTGGGTGGGGGACCAGAAGAGCGACACACACACACACACACACACACACACACACACACACACACACACACACACACACACACACACACACAAACACCCAGAGACTTTCAGTATTTGGCTGCGTGCTGCTTCGTAACAGTCTGGAAACACGCAGCGGTTGGAAGTTGACGCCTTCAGGTTTTTTTCCCCTGCTCTTTTTCTGTTTGGGTTGCTGGGTTAGCTATTAGCACAAACCTCCTTCTTCTCCGTGTTCATTATAACACGTCGGTGTTTGGCAGATCCTCGACATCCTCAGAGTGCTCATCAGTATGACTCGACCTTCCCCTTTTTGTGTTTTTTTTTCTTTTTAAAACTACTGGCTTCTGAATACATGGCCGGGCCGCCACAAAGAGGTAAGCCTGTTCGTGAGACACAACGTCCACCGACAGCGTCTGTGTGCTTTTTATTTAGTCTTGTATTAAATGTCCCCTGTTGCGTCTGCCTTCAGGGCGTGTCTGCGTGCTTATAGTAGCCTCTCTGCAGCGCCATGTTGGCGATGCTCTCTGCCGAGCGCCGCTGGCCCATGGTTAGCAGAGCGTCTAGCAGGTCGTTGATGTCGGCTTTGAGTCCCTGCCTCTGCATCCAGATCTTCAGTAGTTCATAAACTTTGTCCCCGGGGGGGCTGTTTTCCGCGATCCGAATGCTGTTGTCGCTGACTCCGATCGATCGGAAGAACTTGTTGTGGATCCCCACGTCCAGGTGCTCGTCAAACAAATCAAAGCTCTTCCTCAGGGATTTTTCTGACCCTTTAAAAACAGAGATAAACAGAGAAAGTTAATTGTGAGAATAATAATAATAATAGTAAACTTTATTCATATAGCATGGTACAAAAATCTTAACAAGAAGTAAAACCAAAAATGTTTTTAAACCAGCCAAGGCAGTTGACTAAAAGGACATTGGCCACATAAGAGGCAAAGACTAAAGTAAAAATGAATAAAATTAAAACAAATTAAAACCAAAAGTTTTCAAATGCCATAATAATTACCATGAATTTTAAAAGAAAGACATTTTGAAATGTTATCCATATGCATTTTCTTACAATGGACCTATAGTGGATTGTTAAACTTATAAAAACGAATGTGGCAACAGAGCGCGCATTGTCTCTATATACGAATTTGGAAACAATCGGTACATTTCAGTACATTTCCCTTCCGGGGATGTGTTAAAAAAAAATATTCGAAAGGATCAAACAAATCTGTTAAGCCATGTCTTGTCTAATTTAGCATGAGAAAAAAACAACGGCAAAAAACACTGCATGCTCCAAACCCCTGAAGGATATGGCCTGACCGTCATGAGATTATTAATCTATCAAGCAGCTAATGTGAGATCTTGAGGAGATACTGTTTATTTGACTTCCCTGTGGACTGACATGAACTGCAATAAACTGTGTGGTTTTCTGTGAACAGTGAGCCGCCTTTTGGGGCAAATCAAGTGCCACGAAAAATAGCTTCAATAGCAAAGAACAACACAAAAATAAGAAATGGCTCTGGAAGTGGAAATGCCCCCCCCCTCTCCGCCAGCAGGAATCTTACCTTGTAGTGGCACTAGTTGATGTCGCAGAGGATCGTCCTATAACGAGAAAATCCAAATATAAATTGGTGAACATGTGAAAATGAAATATCAGACTTGAACAGAAAGGAACTGAATCTTTCTGGTGCTTCTTATCTTCTCCCCTCACCATGTCTGCAGGGGGCAGTCTGAAGGCAAGGGGGCTCTGGTGTGGAGTGCTGCCAGAGGAAGCCGCTGTGGGCAGGGCGGACAGGCTGGTTTGAGACGAGCTGGTTGTGTTAGGGAGGCTGTCCCCTAGTCCCCGGTCCTCGTCCTCCGGCGGAGACGACTTGGTTATCCCGACCTGGGTCTCCTGCAGCAGGGGCCGAGACTCCGGACGGGACTCCTCACCCTCCAGACCTGCATTCTGATTATTCTGCCGCTCCTCTGCTGTGGCTCCACTCTCGTCCTGCATGGTAGAAAGAGGATGAACATATAGTATCTAGATTATGTCAGCTAATTAATAATACTACAAACAATAATAATGATAATAACAAAAATGTATCATGACATCAAAAAAACAAGACATCATTCAGGGCATGATCACACACAATAAGGAGGTCTAAAAAGGTGCGTTTCAAGTCAGGAGGTAGGTGGGGAAAGGTCAATGTGACGTATATCTTGTGGGAGACTATGGGCTTCACAGCTGAAGACCCCATAGAGGATAAACAGACAGGAGAAGGTCAAAGCAATGTTTGACAGGGAACCGGTGTGTTTAATGGAGGACAGGGGTGATGTGTTCTATGGGAGGGGTTCTGGTGGTGATCCCGGCAGCTGCGTTCTGGGGCGATGACATTTTACGGAGAAGCTCGAGAAGGAAGACCAGAGAAGAAGAGAGTTGCAATAATTGATACGGAAGGTGACGAGGGCATTTTCTTGACTTGGAGCTTAGCTTAGCGCTGGGTGTTGTTAGCATAAAATAAAAAATGAACAGCAACTTCCCCGATAGTGACTGCTGGCACACAAGAACAACAACAATCAAAAAGAGGTAAACATTGTGAAGTAAGTTAACTTACAATGGGAATCTTCACAATTTCACTGGATTCACAATGGCTCTTTGTGCCTGTTTGAAAGAAGAAACATAGCATTAGGGACTCATCCTTATTAAGAGAAACTGCATCACAGAGGTACAGTACATGATGTCAACTCACATGGTAATTCACATGAACGTTGCTTGATCACGAACCACCACACAGCCAGTCCAATCAACAATATCAGGATGATGGCCAAGAAAATATAAGATATTAAAGGAACCACTGAAAAAAGAAAAAGAAAATGAATCAGTACAATTCAATTTTAGACACACCAATCTACAATTTTTAGTAGGAGAAAAGCAGCATGAAACTGTGAAGTCACCTGTTTCGGCTGTGGTGGAAGGGGTCGGAGAGGGAAGGGCTGTGGAGGTTCTGGTTGGGGACGGATCCCGTTTTCGACACCCTGTGTTCGAAAAGGGGGTGCACTTCCTCACCTCCTCCTCCCCTGGTTTACACCTGCAAGTTTGTACAACGAATTAATACTTTTCAAGTGATAGTTAAAACATTCAAAATGCAGCACGACCTTTGGTTCTTCTGATTTTAATTCTGCTGGGGGATATAAGCTTGTACTTTCAGCCCGAACCAGCATTTATCACTTTATCAAACTTCCAGCTCCCTTTTTATCATCTCTTTCACACATGTATTAGTAACTCCCAAGACCTGAAAACAAACTTTGTTGTGCAAAATCAGTTCCCCTTTAAGTCATTACTAAAAAAAAAAAGTATCTTAAAGAGAAGTAAACCAGACGTACTTGACACAACGTTTGCAGACTTCACAGGCCTGCTCTGGCACACAGAAGGTCCCCTGTTTGCACTGGCACTTGGTGTCTGTTGTTGTTGTGCACGACGCCGTTACAGTCTGATCTGTGAATATAGTTGAGAAAGTTGTGTGAGAAAGTTGTGAAACAGCAGACATGTCGTAAATAAATATCATAAGAGGGAGGGCCAGGGATGTAAATCTAATCAGATTTAAATAGATCTCTACAAAGACAAACAAAAGGCCACTCTAAAAATGTGTACTAAAAAGTACACAGACAGATATGGAGCCATGTGATTTGATGAAATGATTTTCTTAAGCGACTGATACATAGATACACAGAGGGCATTATGTGCTTTAAGGAGCAGTAACACTGACAGAGAGCCGACTTTCAACCACAACATACCAGCCCCTGCATTTCCCCCTACACAGTAAAATGTAAAGCAGTGTTCCACACACATCTGTTATCACATCCAATTCTATGAGAAGAGTTCAAGAGACGTACAAATGAAATGTCCAACCTAGAGTGAGTGAGTGAGGAGTTCACAACTTCATCTCACTTTGAGAAGCGAGGATAGTGTTTAATAATCACATTTATTAAACCCAAGACCAATCACATAGTGTTGAATAGGAGAGAACATGGTGGACTTTAAGCTCATTTGGAGGCAGTTTGCAGTTAAGAGGTATCGTTTGAAAAAAAAAAAAAAGATCCAATTTTGTCTTCCTGAATTTCTCCTCATTTTAATAGCATAATGAGTGAGGGGTATCTGGCAGGGTTCATTTATTAAATTGAGCTCTCAAAGACAGTAGCCAGACACAATCAAAATTAATCACAAGCCAGCAGTCCACCTCCACAGGTCAACCTTTTATAGAAACCTGAGGTTTATGCTCGCCAATTAAGGGAAGATTTCAGCATTAGGTGCATTTGGTAGCAAAACATGAGCATTCTCAGTTACAAAGTTTATAGTAAGTTAAAAACTCTGTCAAGAAGCTTTTCACATATTGATTACTAATGAGAATATATGACGAAATTAACCTGGATGTGTTACGTCAACTTTGCTACATGCTGAGAATAACTTTGCCAAAGATTCAAAGTTCACGCTCAGTAATCTGTCCGTAAACACTTTATTTCCTTCATCTGGGAATTAATGAGGAGTTGTAAAGCATTCTGTTGATGAAATGGAAAAGATGTGTGTATTTTATGGGGAGACATACATTTTTTAATCTCTGTGTAAGTCTGAGGTTGAATATTTCGTTAAGATAAATGTTCTCAATAACCACAAAGAGTTTCAGTTAAAGTATTGTGTCTCTCCAAAGTGATTTTCTTGTGTATATATATCATAGTTTGGTTTTAATTAGTTATTTGGGCTAATGGACGGCTGAGACCAACTCATGATTGGTCAAGCATGTGTATCGGCGGGACCTCCACACCACAGTCATAACTGCGCAGACTTACTGACGTCAAAAGCGCAAGACCGCCGCACCGTATCTGGAATGTTTTAACTTGATTTTGGTACATTGGGAGGAGGTAGAGCTGCGTCATCCATATTTGTTTGCAATTTGTCGGATATACCCGAAAAAATCTAAGGTTAGTCCGACTGACGACGGCACCATTCATGGTTCACCAAATCAGCTCACAGTATTCAGGTCATGTGATGCATCATGGCTGTGAATGTGTTCAGATGAGATGTGCCGTCTGAAAGGGGAATTTCGGCGCAACTTTGTCAAGATGGATAATTGTCACAAACCAGAAGAGTTATGACGTTAAAACCTTCAGGCCGAGCACATGCCCAGGGTTGGTTTTAATGAGTTAATACAAATATTGGGCTGGCAAGCAAGGAGCATTATTATATACACAACTAAGCTTATAGTGTGTTCTTTAGGTAGTAAATGATTGTCTCAAATGAAATTAATTTTCAATAAATCAGCTAATTATGTTTTTGTTTTGAAGCCTCAGTGAAGACTATTACCGAGTCTAGAAAGTTATCATGCCAACAGGGACAATGGGTTTGGTTGTTATTATATTAATGACATAATAATCCCAATCAAATTACTATTTTCCAACAAAACTATTTCCCGTGGGGCTTGTCTTATTTGTTCCAAAAGACAGGGTGTAAACACTCTGGTGGGACAATCACATTTCTTACATAACAGTTAGCCATTAGATAAACGCCCAGCCTGCAGCATGACCAGCATCTCAGATATATCACCCAAATATTGGGCCATAACAAATAACTGCTGATTAAAAGTGAAAATATCAGATATAAACATTTGAAAAATGCTCATCGATCGAACTTCTGAAAATATCTTACAATGATGCTATTGATTTCTAAAACAAATGGTCCTTGCAAGAAAAAATGTCTTAGAAGAGAATTTGCACACAGAGGCAAATTAAAAGTAGTTAAACAAAGCGGACCTTGTTAATCATTTTGGTAATTCAGTCGAATAGAAATCAAGTTGTTGTTGTTTTTCACCCCAGTGGAGCCATTTTACACACTGTTGACACCGCAGCACTCTCGGCTCCCTTCACGCTGCGCTACAGAAGCTCATTTCAATCTGAGATATGCCGTGTTGGACACACACTGTGACTGGTGCCTGAGGAAAGTGCTATTGTAGGACAGTTACATATTCATGCTCGGCGTTGACTGCAATGTAACACACGGAAGTGAGCAACAAAGCCTTAAAAAGGATGTGAGTCAGGGTAAAAGCAAACCTCCATTTAACATAATAAACCAGTTGGCAACAAGTCGATATTGAGCTACCAGGAGGCAGCTGGTGTTTGAAGAAAACACTATACTTTCTTGATTCTGTTATTTTATCACATTGGTAGGTGCTTTGTACAAGTCTGGATGTTGTGGGCGGAGACGATGAGGAAGTGAAGCGTCCCTTTAGTCCAAATTGAACATTAACACATTTTTCTGTGTACTTCCTGTCTTATCTAAGCCATTAATACAGCTTGTTTAATCAGAAGCTAAAGTCAATAATAGAATGTTCTGATTGAAAACCAAATCACTAATACAAGTGAAAGAAATATTTTCCACAACATTAACTCTGGAGAACGTCCGCCCAATCAGGTCTAGACACTTCCCGGAGTTAGCCGTTACATATGAATAACAGAGCAGATTTTCTGGGTCAGATTCGTTCGGAAAATCTTGTTGGAAGTAGGTGTGCCGAGTATCTCGAGAGTAGCATAGTAGTCTTTTTACAAGATTCTATTTCACTTTTAGAACAATAGTTATATAATTGACCATTGACAACAGTGTCAGCCCTTACCACCAAAAGGTTTCGAAACTCGTTGTCTTTCCAAGTTGACCTCTTCATCTGTGTCTTCTACATGTATGTCTCCTCTTTTTCATTCAGAGATATTTAAATTATTTTAGTATTTTTCAGTTTTGTGTCCGTCATGTGTTAGAAATCTCATTAACTCGCCCCCTTGCGGAATTCTCTGGTTATAATCCTGCTGTATTCTCACATCAACTTCTCTGCAGTTTATATGAGGGAGCTGGAAGGAAAATCTCTGGAGAATGACCGCAACAACTGACTCGGACATTCGTGTTCTCACATTCAGCTCCTGTGGATAATTTCAGGAGAACCTCCGGAGTGCATGTCTGAAAGCAGCTTCAGGCAATGCTTTAAAGAGACCGTAAACCTGCTGCATCTGACACCAGACAAGATTCATCCAATCAACAGTAGCCTCGTCAATGTAAGATATTTCATAAAAGGAAGTTCACCGGTAACAGCACAGTTTGTTTCACGCCAAGTTTCCTTTGGTGTGTTCCCTTTCATTTTTAACCTGTTTTTATGTTGCAAATACGTTTAAATTAGAGCAAAAAACACACAAAGCTCTATTTTAAAAAGTGCAATGAATGAGCACAAAACACACCCTATGTAACACTAGTCTCTTTTCTGTAGCTGCAGCCTTTCATTGGACACAAAGACGCCCAGTGTGGGAGACAATGGGACACAGCCACACCCAGTTCACCCAGGTAGGGCAGACACACACACAAGCAAGTCTCCCGAGACAGGTAACATGCTCACATTCAGTGTATGGAACAAAACAACAAAGACACGCCCTACTACTCCCTGTAACATCAGAAAATCACATTTTCATAAGTGCATGTGAAAGGCAGGGGGCGCAGACAGTAAGGTGTTAACTTTCCAAAGCAATATAATATTTTTGACAAGTTGGATTACAGGAAACTACTTTTATGTACGGTTTTTAAATTTAGTTCAGTGTTGTTTTCATTCTTCTTTTTTTTTTTTTAAACCTTGCACTTATTTTCCGCATTCAGATATGACAAAGCCATTTCCTGGCTCAACCTGACATGATAAACTAACTGTAGCTGTCCATAGACAAATAATAAAACAAACATGTCAGACAAGATGGCAAATATTTACTTGTTCCCGCTTCTAAGATGTGAATATTTTAAGGTTTTCCACATTGCTGAAAAGGTTAAAGGTTCAGTGCAAATTTAGTGATATCTAGTGGTGAAGCTGCATGTTTCAGCTGAATACCCCCTCACCTCACCCTCCCCTACCAACATGAAGGGGAGCCTGTGGTAGCCTCCAGTTGTCATAAAAACTCAAAAGGTGTTTAGTTTGTCCAGACTGAGCTACTGTAAAAAAAAAAAAGAGAGGATCCGCACCAGATGTAAATATAAAGTATTTAAACATAAACGGCCCATTCTAGGGTAGAGAAAACAACAATTCGTACAATTTAGATGAAACACACTATTGAAAACATCACTAGGGTTATTATATATAAAATTTCTGCCAATAGATCCCTTTCACCTAAATCTTACACACTGAACCTTTAATTGAGCCTCTTTGGGTCTTGGAATGTTAGTCAGGTTAAACCCTTTTCAAACACATTATGAGATTGCTCATATTGTAACTGACAACAATATTGCCAACCCTCAAAACTGAAGTCTTGCATACGATACGCGTTGCTGTTTGACTTGTGGGAATGCGTTAAATATTACCAAATTGATGACATTTTAACTCTAACTCACATGACAGCACTAGAAATAGCTTGTTCTTCGCCACTCTAAAAAAGATGTACTTGCCAGTGGCAGTTCAGTGCAACTGCTGTATTAGAGCAGTGAAGAAGAAATTATTTCTGAGGACATTTTTAGTTTGTTTTAACTGGGTGAAACTAATGTTCTTTGAAAATGTGGTATCTGATTGGTACATGTATTTGTGTACTGCAGATGCCTGACCCAGCACTTTTTGCAGTATCGGAGGCATTTCGAATGCTAGTTTCAGGATCGGAACATCTCTAATTTAGAGTAAAAAAATAAGGCATATTTAGGGGAGTGTGTGTAATCTGGTGCAAATCAAAATCAAAATCCAGATATAGGAGATTTAAATGTGGTTTCTCAGGGGATTAGACTTTTAAATCAACTTATTGGAGAACAATGGAGATTTGCTATAAGAAAAAAACGAAAAAAGACCAGGTTGTAAAAAAACAAACTAGATAGTATATTAACTCTCAATCAAACTTTTACATGATCATATGAAAAACCAGAGTCAAGATGAAGAGTTACCTAAACGGCAGTGGGTGCACGGCAGACAGCGGTTCATCCCGTTGGAGTGCTCCGTGTACGTCTGTCCGTGCTCACAGGGAAGACACGTCCCTTGCTCTTGATCTCTCTCACAGGCCTTCTGCACATAGGTTCCTGGAAACAAAACAAGAGATCACTCAGACGACAACTCAGGTGATTAATGGTTACACTCATTTGTATGGCCACATCCTGACGTCACCAATGTGATGCATTTCCTGCTGAAACAGGATGTTGGGGCAGGACATGCAGCTTGACATTTACGAGAGTAAAGTGTTATCTTTGCTTAAATTTATTAACAGTTTGACATGAGATTTTCCAGGAAGACGTCCACATTTCTTGGTGACTGGAGGTAAGGAAACCAATTTACTGAGCAACACAGCACTTTGACCTCCTCCAATGGTCGATTGTCACACTTTGAATTTCTATACTGAGTTCATGCATGCTGGGAATAAAACTAATTGATTCTCATGTGTTTTCAGGATTTATCTGATGCACACATGAAAAATAACAACAACAACAAAATGGCTGCAAAGACGTCTTAGGTTGAGCGCAGTGAATATTCGGTAAAGTTTGAAAGGCCCAGAAATGTTGGTACTGGTCAAATTGTTTGGTTCAGAGTAAAAACTGATTTTCAAAGTTCATCCAGGCCAAAAACATTAGGCCTGATTAAATAAAAGATCATAGTGACGAACAGAAGCAAACACATTTAATTCCATTAAGTTGTCACAGTGGTTTTTAAACATGTGTCAAAACTGACCAACTGGCAAGAATGCAAGAAAACAGAATTCCAACGTCTCACACACACACTGCTCTGTTTTATATGTTCATATCCATTAATTCTAATAATAATAATAACTTTTAATTGTTTAAATATTATTTTGTACTTTTGTCTCTGTGGACACTGATGAGGCCTCAGCTTTTCACTATAAGAAATGAAGTTGATTAAAGTAGTTACACTTTCACTGAATCTGTAAAGTCAAAGAGACACAAAACAATGTGATGAAAGTAAACACAAGGTTTTAAACTGTTAATAAATGTGTTCATGCAGACATTATTCAATAAAGGAGCATGTGTTTTAGAAATGACATATTAGTTAATAACATTGGGGATTTACGACTGCTGAATGTGTCTGTATGAAGTTTCGTTTAAAAGGAAAAAAACTGAAATACAAAACCTGAGTTGATTCAATAAAAAACAGGATTTCTCAGTATTCATAATGGTAAATTCAATAATTGCATTAGCCTAGCAGCAGCATGCAGTAATTGCATCTTGACTAAATAAGTTAACGGCTTTACCAAATTATTTACATAATAAATAAAGATATTTGGTACATTGAAAAACTCCGTCAGGACTTAAGAATAACCTCAGGTTTCCTGTTTTTTTCCCTTCACTTGATGCTTCACTCTGCTTTAATGAGTTTGGGATGGAGCAGCTCCTGGACATCGCACATTCTTTCCACACCAGGAAAAGAATGGTTGCAAAACTGGTTTATGATACAGTTCAGGTTATGGGTTTGCTTTGGTTAATGTCAGCTCTTTTATATTAGAAGACACAGATCAATGCTTTAAGGTGCAAGAAACAAGTTTGATCTTACCAGCCATGGTAGTGGGGCTTGTATTATTTCCACTTTATTTTATCGACCAAGTCGGCCCAACAACAGCCAATTGGCAGTATATGCACTTATGCGCAGAGGCTCACGCCATTATCGGCAAATGCAAGTATGGTCCGATGACGTTGTGTTTACGTGTGAGTGCAGATAATTATACAATATATAAATTAATATATATAATAATATATATATAAATAATAATAATAATAAATAATAAATGCCAGTTCGTAGGTTTATTTAGATAGTTGAATGGATGAAAAAAAAAAAACTCAGCCAATCGCAGATAGAGGATATATTTGTTCAATTGCCCAACCCTAGTGTGTTGGTGTGTTTGTCTGTCAGATTGCATCGCCACACTAACATCAAACTTTCCAGAAGTGTAGTCGAGATCTGAAGGCTGAGTTTGAAGGTGGGTTTGGTTCATTCCGTGTGGACTGAGCACTCATGTAATAATGTAATAATCCGAGTGGTCATGGGTCGACCGGCGTGATCCCATCACAGCTGAAGGGTGATTGTACATTGTACACAATGTGTTCCTCCTCACCTGCATGGCAGTTGAGGCAGCAGAGTGTCTGGTGGTGGTACTGCTCGTTCTCCACGCAGGTTCTGTGTTGTCGCAGCGTGAGGTTTCTGTATTCTTCGCCGGACCACTGCGATGCCGGAAGGTCCGCTGAGTGACACACCAGCCCAGCACTGAGGAGCGCTGTCACCAACACCTGAATCATCAAGGTCAGGGTGAAAAACAGGGAGGTGGACAAGAAAAGAAGGGAAGGGGGGAAAAAAAGACAAAAACTTTGCTTTATCATGTGTATCCACATTATACAGACTCACCCACCCAGACTCATTAGATAAAGGACAGCAAAGAGGAGAATCTATCTTCATAGGAAACCTTGTGTGAGCAATCTACGGCTTAATGTGAACCATCTGATCTGAACATCTGCCGTGGGAAAGCAATTACGGGAGACATGCAGCTGGTCAGAACTGGAGGCAAAACAATCCTGTGTGTGCATAATCCAGAGCTACACACCAACTACCTGCAGTGCAACAGGCAGCCTAACTTAATTATTTCATGATCTAGTTTTCTTAAAAGTAAAAGAGTCTGCTTCCTCCATTGTGGGTGTACCAGAAAAGGTTTTTGATAAGGTATCTCAGCTAACACCAGCACGGTGCCCATATCAAATGGGATTCCAGAAACCCCATTCATGTAGCAGATAATAACAGGCCTGTGTAGGTGGGGTACTGAGAAGAATATGGCCGAACACTTTAGTGTGGCCCCCGGGCGCTGGTGTTTATTCACACGCTTTTCACCATGTCAATGTGAGAAGGCCCCATTCATTGGCAAACAACACACTTTAGTGCCTCTACTTCAAATGACCCACATTCTTAAACCCCGGCTCTTTGAATGCCGCGACATGCGACACCGCTACGAAGCGCCTCAAACGCAACGCGACACCTCCTGGGTAAATGAGAGGCCTAGATCTGGAGGTTTTGTCTCTCTCTCCCCCCTCTCCCCACCTTTAGCAGACCAGGAGAGAAAGAAACAGGTTAGGGTGGAGCGGGCCAGGTTGAGAGGGAGAAAGAGACGGAGGAGGGTCAATAAAAAAGTGAGACAATGTAGACAACGGGCTGAAGATGGGATGTTCTAGTGGGAATACAGAGTCTTAAAAAGACCGTGTGGGAGAATGAGGGGAAGAAAGGCTGGAGAGCACAGAGACAGACGTAGAGAAAAGAGGGACAGGCTGGGGCCGAGACCAGCTCCTGACGCTAGACTGGGCTCTCTGGAGGGCCGCCATGCCTTGTTGCTCAAAGGAACTTTCCCCTCTCTCTCGCTCTCACTCTCTGCCTTTTCCCTTCACTCTGCTCACGTCAGACTTTCCAAAGACGCTAAAAGGCAGACGTGGAGGGGCAGACAACCGGCAGAGCAGTCACAATCACACCATTTAGATCTATCCAAACATTCTGGGGAGTGGGGAGGCAGAAGAGAGACGGAAAGGGGGAGGGAGATAAAATGAGAGAGGATGGGAGAGGAGAGGATGGGGGGGGGAGAGGGATAACAGCTTGCATGACACAGGGTGAGTCTTTAGACTTGAATACACTGTGTGTGTGACTGCTGGTGGGGTGGGGGAGTAGAGGGACATGGAACTGGGGAAGCGAAGTGGAAGGCCGTGTGAAAAGGCAAAGAGAGAAAAATGCGTATATAAGCACATGTAGCAGTGGAAAGAAAGATGGGGGGGGAAGACAAGCGGGAAAGAATGAGCTGCTGCATTGAAGGTAATCCTACACCTCCGCAGAGCAGAAGGAGAAAGTTAAATTTCAATCGGTGCCCCCAAAAAATATTTTTATCCAGGTGTGAGAAGCTACTAAATCACTACAGCCAATCAGAAGTCAAAACTCAAGTGTCTCTTTGACAGTGAACATGCACAGACGGCACGGGGATTACATCATTTCACATCTTTGTCCGTTTCGGGGCCCGTTATTTAAAACATTCCCAGGTGTATCCAATCCCGGTAGCTAACCTGCTATGCTCCACAGTTCAAGGATGGTGCACAGTGGTGCACAGTGCGACACAGTTGTGTTTTATAAAAGGGAAATACAGCTGCAACTGTGAATTGTTTTAATACAGGTTCATCTGACAATCATTTCCCAGATGAAGCTATTTGCTGTTTTGTTCTTTAAACTGTAAGAAAATGGTGAATCGTGTCCATCACAAGTTCATGACGATGCATTCAAATGTCTTGTTTTTTCCAGCTAACAGTCCAAAAACCCAAAGATATTCGGTTTACATTGATGTAAAACAGAGACGAGCATGAAGTAATGCTTGGATCTTATAAAAATTATTTAAAGGATTAATTGATAGTCAAAATAATTGATGATTCATTTTCTTACTTTTCTATTGACCAACATGCACTCAGTAGAATGCATGCCTCATCCAAGGCACTAAAGTGCACTCATGACACCACATTTCAATTCACCAGATCCAAATTTTAATTTGGATCTGAACCAAATTGCCCCCAATTTATATATTATAAATACCCCTTAATTTATATTGTATTTTTTTCATCAACATACATTAATTGTTCTCTGAGAAAACAACTAAAATTGGGAAAAATGCCTTATCTCGCAGCTTTAAAGAGAAAAAAAGAAAACTCGATCCGCACAGAAAATGAACAGCTTCCTCCTTGGGATGGCCCAGCGAGTAGTTTTTGCATATTCCTGCAAACCAACCAATCAACAAACCAAATAACTTACAAACGCAGAAAAAAAAACTAACCTCCTTTAAATAAGTTTTAGATTGAAAAGTGAAAAATACATTTTGTGAGTTATGCTGATGGTTTAGGAGATTTTTTATGTGACAGCAGAGATTCTACTCTCTATGTGCTAATATGACAATCCAAAACAAGCTTCCAGCTTTTATTTTGTAATAAACATGGTCAACTTTGTCAGCGGGAATCCTGGTTTGTGGTATTTTTTCAGACACAGACCGTTTGGACTCAGGGAAAACGAACAAGGCCTTCAACATGTGTTCACACTAATATCCTAAGGCTTCTAGACTACATGGGCACAAGTGCTCTGTATACATAAACGCTATGGGCAGCCACAATGTGGCTTAGTTTTACCTCTATAACCGAGCGCGGAGGAAGACTGAGTGACCGTAACCTCAGTGTAGAAAGCCCTCCAAACCCACAATTCCTGGAAACGGTCCAAACCTCGGCTGAAGTGGTTCCACTTCACAGCCTTTCTCCATCCTCTGTACAATGAGTGGGCCGGACTGCAGATCATTTGGAGGAACAGTGTCCCATTGTCACGCTTTCAGTCTGCATGTATGATGGGTTAGTACTGTGCTTGTGTGGATGCAAGTTAAACTAATAAAAGTCACAATAAAATAATGAGAGACCTCCTGTTTTTCTGACAACAGTAGCTTCCCTCCACTTCCTCTATAAACACCCCACGTTCTTCCAAATGGATGAACGGCCTTGGCACAGAATGCCGTGTACACTGAGAATGCATTTGTGACTAACTGACAGGACATCCTCTCAGTTGACCCAGGTTATCAGTGGGCCATTTAAGGGGGCTGTGATCACTCCATATTCCAGAGGAAATTACACTGACCTCCATTATAGAGAAATTCAAAAAAAGGGCAGAAACAGAAAATGCAATGAACTCTCGCACACAACACAAGACACAGACACACGCAAATGAACCAAGGGAGATTCTTCATTTCATATTGGACAGATGATTTCAATCATAGCCGACTGATAAGGACAGACATGATGCACCACATTATGCTCCTGTATCCGGAGTGGGACCTGATTCTTTGTATCATGCTTTTCTTATTAGCTGATCTTTTTCTTCCATCAACTGTTGTTGACTAGTGACAGTTACGATATTATACAGCCACACTCCCAGACAAGAAAACAGCGAGAAAAGAGCTATTGAGAAATTTTGATTCAGAATATCAAAAAACCTCTCACGTACAGTTTTGACGTATTCACATGACTTTTCTCAACTCACTCATGCAGACTACAGAACCAGTTAAAAAGCTGAAATTGCCACTTTGTAGTTTATGCAATCAATTTAATCCAGTTTTTTAATTTAACCTAAAGTGCCCAGTGATCTAACAACTTAATCAGTCTATCGGATTAAAGATGGTCAGCAGCTGTGTCTGAGTCCACAAACACGTAAACCAACACAGATAAGTGACCATTACTATTTTCATTTTCAGGCTACACTAAACAATTTAGCCATTTTCCCCTGATGATATATCAGCACTGTAGCTCAGAACATGTTTCACTGCAGCTGCTGATTTGCAATGCATCATAAATGACTTTAACATGAAACGTTTACTTCAGTTCAAATGCCAGCGACATGTGCCTTCCTCTGACCTCACCCCAAGTCACGTCTTTATCAAATACCATGGCCTCCCGCTGCCACAAAAGAGAGAGAGAGAAACCCTCCTCCACCTCAAAAGTAGAGACAGTACAGCGTCTGTGTTACAGCTGCCACGACTGAGAAGTTCATTTAATGTCGGAGTTTGTGGAAAAATCTCACAAATCAAGTCCTCTCTCGTTGTTGAACTATGTCCCAATATTTTCTCCCGCTTTGTTTTTTCGTTGCGATTAATTCTCTAATTGTCTTATCTAACTGAATAAATACTATCTAATGTCATGTGTTGTGCTGTAGGCATATGCAGGGCTGCAACTTCCACAACTTACTAGAGCCATCATAAGTTTTCCAAAACTCCTAATTATTCTGTTAACAATATTACTTGGAGCAGGAGCAGATTATTTCTTGTGTTGATCAACTAATCCAATAATTGATAATTAATCATTTAAATCAATTACAGTCAATTCCATGATTTCTGCTTTGTCTTTTAAGGAAAAAAAATAGCTTTGTTTATGTTATTCACCATGAAGTACTTTAAACTTCTCAATGTTCCAATCTATGTAGCTACGAAGTATTCATATGGCTCTTTAACCTGAGGAAACTCAAATAATGAAACTAAATATTTATCAGAGGTTTACAGCGCGATACCAAACGGAACAGAAATGCAATACAACAACAGTTGTCCTCTGTAATTAGTTTAACAGTGAAGAACAATGTCCAAGTTTGGCTAACACCAGCATGTCAAGATGACGGATCAAGTACAATTTGTCCTAAACGACACTAAATTCAATAAGCAGTGGCATTACTCTGATTCTCTGCGCTGACCTTGACAGGACAGAGAGGACAGTGAATGCACTGCGAGCTCTGATTTGCAGATAAATCCTGGCCTTCGCTGAGAGCACGGGGAGGTGCCCAGGCGTGACTCTTCTTTCGTGATAAATTACACTGACATTTTGTGTCAGATGATGAAGACAAGTACAGCCCAGCTCATGTCAAGTGAGAGAAGTCTGACACTTGCTACAAGCTAAATCCAGAATTCAGCCAATCTTGGGTAAATTCATCATTATAAAGCTGGATGAAACAAAATGAAGAGAATAACACCCAGTGCCAGCTTGAAATAGTCAGAGAAGAAAGTACTAACAGTGTGAAATCCGTACTGGTTACATACACACATACAATAGAGTACACAATCACACATACAGTGTATGTGTGGGAGCGTGTGAAAAGCGGCAGCCCCCTCCTCTCAGGGAGCACAGGAAGCTTGAGACAATACAGAGGCTTCATGCAGGGTTCAGCTCCAAACTGTTCCCTCCACAGCAGCCGGCCTCAGAGCAGGCCCAGCACCCGATTAGACCCACAACATATCCGCTAGGCTGGATATTTATAACTCGAGGAAGCAGCCGCTCCACGACACAAATTCTTGAGTTTCCTCGGGAGGTATGCTTCGCCGAATAAGACGAGCGTAACGGTGTGTCACAAGCAGGTTAGGTAACATTCACCTTCATACCAGAGCAAAAAGAGAAACAACAAAAACAATCTGCAGTGATGACAGTTTGAATGAATTTCAGTCCCCCTGTCAACCACAAGTTGGTGAAATGACAGATACCATGACGTTGGTTTGTTGTTTTGATGAGTGAAAGAGAGAGGCCAGCTGAAAGTGTGAAAGCTTGAAGAGTTGTAAACAGGTGCAGCATGACGCACACTGTGCAGTCGAGGTGGTCTCTGTGGTTTCTAAGGGTAGCTTGCTCACGCCTGTACACACCACAATTGTGACTCACATGGTATGCTATTGAGGGATAAGCAAGGACATTGAATTTGAACGTCAGCAACATTCAAAGATGGAATTTCGAGATTTGCGTGCAGGGAGGCTTTTAACTTAGGCTTTTCAAATTCTGATTAGGCCCTTCACGGAGAGGCAGAGTGGCGACTCACAAGACAACTCCAGGAGGGAGAGAATGAAAAGAGCAAGAAAGGGTGACTAATAGATTCAAGTATGTGCAGGAATCCATCCGCTCACTCTAGAGACAATCACATTAGCTCCATTAAAGCTTGTCTTTGTGTAAAAGTGGAAAAAAGTATGTGACGCGCAGGCAGTTCATAGCCTTCTTTATAAACACATCCCAAGAAAAAATGTGGAATATGTGACTGGTGAAGCAGGTCAACAAGGACCATCAATAGCTGGAATTTAAGTTGGATTTATGTCTTTCTAAACAGATGTCCATTCTCTGGACAAAGGTTGAGTTTGTGTCTGAGCCTCACCACTGCTGTTATGTTCTGGTCATTTATCCAGGAGAGCAGGAAGTTAAAGGATAGAACGCTGATCCAAACCTTATGTCTTACACCTTATGTCTGGTCTTTTGTTCATAATTCTGAGGTGATCCTAAATGTCAGAGCATCCTACACAGCCATTTTTACTTTTTTAAGATGCTTAGACTTGCCAAGTCTGAAAGGAGGTCGGTAACTAAGAAAGTTCTTCATTATCAACTGAAATGGCAGTCCCTACTTCCACCATGGCCCAACAGTGGGCCATAATGAAACCATATTTAAATTCAATAGATCCGGTTTTACGATTGGATGCGCACCAAATTGCACATGCTCATAGATAATGTCACATGTAATAATAAAACATGCCTGATTTGTTTCCATCAAGATCCATGAATCATTCTCAGAAATCAATGAAAATGTTGAAAATGTCCTGTCTCACAATGTTAAAGGGGAAAATATTCATGAAACACCCCCCTGATCTGGATCGACATCAACATTTAATGGGTTCTTCCCTGACACACCACATCCTTCCACCAAGTTTCATGGTGATAGTTCCAGTTGCTTTTGTGTGATCTGGCCTAAAATCAAACCAACCAACCAACAAACAAACAAACAAACAGGACAGGAGTGAAAACATAACCTCCTTTGCAGAGGTAAATAATCCACTGAATAGTTTAAGATTCAAGAAAATTCATGGATATGCCATAAAAAATGTTTGTTTTGTTAACAGTCAAAACCAAAGATATTTAGTTTGTGATCACATTACACAAGAAAAATTTGTAAGTCGTGACTATTGAGGAGCGCCAAGCACGACTATTTGATATTTTCTGCATGAAAAATATTTGAATCCATGAATTGATTATTAAAGTTATTGGTAATTTTGCTAATTGACTAATCGATTGCTGAAATCCCCACATTTGCTGCAGTGACACAGCATGATGGCATTTTAATACATTCATAAATAATTACATTTTGGGGATTAATCAATCATTTTGTATCGTCAATGTCCTACAATAGTTACAAAATCGTCCCACTTCCTGACAAACCAGGGCACATTTTACAGAGACATTAAATCCCAGTTTTGTGAGGGAGAAAAAAGCAAGATAATCCTTGTGTTGGATTTTCTGGGATCAAAGAATAATTGGATTTTTTTTTCATAATAAATAAATAAAATTATAAATTGATAATCAAAGTCTATTAACAACAATGAATTAAGCTCTAAACATTGGAGTTAAATAGCGACCCCGGGCTTTATTCTCATATCTACAAATCACTCTCTGACAACACAGTCCTCCCAGTAAGCATTACGCCTGCGTCTTAAACTTTTGTAAAGTGGTAGAGTCAAAACAGAAATGAGTTCAAGAGAAATAAAAAAAACAAAGTTGAGAGTAGTTTTGTACCCTTGGGCAACCAGTGTCTAACTCTGGTTTAATGTCATCAAAGAGAACTGTATACCTGTGACTCATGTGATCTGACCTATCACATGATTCTGAACACATGGCAGAGCTGCGCGTGTGTGATACAGTTGTTTGCAAATTCCTGATGACATGAGTTAAGTGAGTTCAACTTGATTTGTCCCACGAGAGGAACAACTACAGTGAGAAATACAAAATATGTGAACATTACATTGAGTTAAACCCCCTCTGCTCACATGTCTAACAATACAAAGGAGTACCTCCTCATAAAAATCAGTGCCAGGGTCACTGTCTGACTTGCAGTAAATCCCTACTTATCTCTAGACGGACCATTCACGTGAGCTCTGACTTGCCTCCATTGGTATGCCTTATATGAGTACACAGCACCTGACCAGGTGGCACTCCCTGAATGAGTCAGTAGGCCTTTGATAACTGCAGAGTTATTCACCTTGATGACGACAAAAGCTGCAACAGGTTACGCAATAAGTAATCAGTAATGCTTTCCTGTAAAAAGTTGAGTGGAAACTATAACCCTTTTTGGTAAAATAAAACCAAATACTCACTTACATCTAGCTTTTGTCTGAAATGGTAATAGATTCACTCCCGGGTCAAATGACTCTGAAGTGGACACAGGCTTTTATCGGCTCTGGCTCCAATCGACTTTGATGGAAACGTGACACCGTGGTGAACAGGCTCACTTCGTCTTCTTTATTTTGACGCTCTAGACACTAATAATGCCCTTTCTCTGCGCAACGTAGTGATGCTTGTTGAACTTCCGGGACTTGGCACGTTATTACATATGGGGAACAACGTGCAACAGTGATTTTTTTCCTCTTCGATTCATGTAAAACGCAACACTGGCAAGGTGAAGTGAGAAAGCTTCTCAGTTTTAGGCACGTTCGTGGCCCATCTGGTGGAAACAACAGAAAAAGCTAACTCTTCCACTGGTAGTGGGAACGAGGTCAGTCGCCTTTATTTTGTGGGTTTACCCGCATTTAAAAAAAACTGTTATTTTGTTCATCCTGTAAAGGAGGAAAGGGTCATGCAAATAAAAAAAAAGGCAAACAAGCACCTGGTGTCTGACAGTGAGTGAGTTGCACTGCATTGCATCACTCAGTGTACCGTAGCTTCTCTAAGCCACAGGCTCGGCTGTAAACCGTTCACATGGTCAGAGCAGCGGTTACAGTTTCAGGGAAAGCTACAGAGTGGCCCATTTGTTGACAACTACTGTCACTGTGTCCCCAGCGACACAGTTTGGCCTCAGCTTGTCCCAGATGTCAGTCCTGCCCTCGTCTGTGTTGTCCACAGAGAGAGGGGGGAATATTTCCTGTGTGAACCCACACCCAGACCCACAGTAAACTGCAATCACAGATAGTAATCTAGTGTACATTTGCATGGGCATGACAATTCTAAGAAGTAAACTGATGCCATTAATATCGGCATATCTGTGTACTCTAGACAGGAAGTTTACTGGACGGCCAGGCACGTACACTCAAGGCAATTTGAGGGGGGTTGGGGGATTAGAGAGAGGGGCAAAGGGGGAGAGGGGTGGCGGTGATGGGGGTGGGGGGTGGGGGGGGTGAAGTTTTCCTGGTAGTCCCTTAGCAACAGGGCCTGCTGGCGAGGCCTCCAGAATGTACTGTGGTTTACAGAGGAGATAAACATTGACTTTGCCACCCGGAGAAGTAAATCTGATTTCAGTAATGGAACACTGCATGACTTAAAACACAGTTCCGACAACGCAGAAAGCAAACACTAATGCTCCAGGGCACACCGGCAGAGGTTATATCTACTTTAACTGCAGTATTTACAGTGAGCAGAGCTACAGTAATAACTGTATAATGGTATTTCATCACATGTCCTGTGTGATGAAATATCGATGAACTTACAGTTTGATGACGACACTCACCATCTATGAAAAAAAGCAGAACTTCCTTTGTTGCATCATTAAGAACCCTGATTCTTTTTCTGCATCTTTTCTCAAACTATGTCAACCAGTAAAGGAAGTGTCTTAAGGGAAGTGAGAGTCTATCCTAAGTTTTTTTTATTAACCAGAAGACTATTAATAAATAGTCACACTTCGAGGCCTTACAGCGAGCTTACAGTGTTTCTGGTGTCAGGCTTTGGTGCTGTGCAGCTGGAAAAAACAACAGCAGAGGAATGAAAAGACGTCTCTGTGAAGGCTCCAGAGTGGAATAATCTTGCATGGAAAAACTTTTGCGAGACGGTGGCTTTAATTGACTAACTGGCAAGTTGATTTCTTGGCTTTTCAGGGGTCAAACTGATTACGGCCTCAGACATGTCGCAAAACCCCGTGGTTCTCACACTGCGCGCACAGTGGGATTTAAGTCTGTTTCGGAGCAGAAGTGCACTCCACATGCAGGCCGGAGCTGCGCCGCACTATTAATAGTGCCTATAAGGGCCCGGCTACATCCGCTGTGACAGACGGAGAGCCATCATACGCTCAATGTCTGCACATTATGACCACATGATGTCCAACACAGATGGTGGCATTAATGGTGGGGTGGGGGGAGGAGGAGGAGGAGGGGGCTGAGTGAATGATACAGCACATGTACTGTACTGAGCACAAGAGAGCAGAGGCAGGAGCCAATGTACTTCAGGTGAGCGCCGCTCCTGGACAGAAATAACCAACTTCAGTCAACAACAAACCACCGCAACAACAAACACAGTGTTGTCTTCCTGTGTGCGTGCGTGTGTGTGTGTCTTCCACTGGGGACAATGAACAGGCTTGTTTCATCTACTCGCTAAAGTTCACAGGCCTGGTCGTGATTTCAGCTCCCGTGTCACAGCACAGCCTGCCCACAAATCAGTCAAAGTGTGTGTGTGTGTGTGTGTTTGGTCAAGGTATTAAATATGCTGCAGGGACCTAAACACAGTCACATTATGGGAATAATTACATTTTAGGGTCAAGACATGTTTTAAGGTAAAGTTTAGATTAAGTTTAGGGTTAGGCAAATAGTAAATATGGTTAAGGTTAAGGTTAAGTTTAGGGTTACGCAAATAGTAAGTATGGTTAAGGTTAGATTAAAGTTTGGTATAGGGTTAGGGTTAGTCAAGTAGACACTCTGGTTAAGGTTAGATTAAGGTTTGGTATAGGGTTAGGGTTAGTCAAGTAGAAACTCTGGGTAAGGTTAGACAAGTAGAAACTGTAATTAAGGTTAGGTTTCAGTTAAGGTTAGGCAGGTAATACCTATGGTTAAGGCTAGTTTTGGTATTAATTAGGGTTAGGCAAGTAGAAACTCTGGTTAGGGTGAGAATAAGTCTCCAGGAAATCACTGAAAGTCAGTGTAATGTCCTCTGAAGTCATGGAGACACGGCTGTGTGTGTGTGTGTGTGTGTGTGTGTGTGTGTGTGTGTGTACCTCCATGTTTCCACAGCATTATCAGGACTGTGGTGTGTGTGACTTGAAAATTACTAATAAACTAGTAAGTGAACTGTGCCGCTGCCGCGCACGGAGCGCGCACACGACGAGAGGACCCGCGGAGTTTCCAGCATATTTTGACCATTAATGGAGCTTCAATAAGTGACACAGACTCATATACATTGAAAATAGTCGAGTATAGCAAAGAGCTGCTCGTCGTGTTTACTTACAGAAAGTTTCCCGAGCACCGGATCCAAGTTCATCTTGGAAGCTTCGAGATGAGTCTCAATCCCCGCGGACCTCGCGTTGAAAAGCCGCCACAGCCTGAACGAGTCTGGCAAAAGAGAAAATGAAAAAAGAAGCGCTACAGCGAAGAAGAAAGCAGCCGCGCGAGTCCCGCTTTCAAACTGTCCTTCATCCGGCCTCTTCCATGAGTTCCTCTGCTCTCACGCCAAACTTTCACTGCGCTTTCGCGGGACCAGCCAGACACACAGTCCCACACACAAGTGAGCATTTCTCCACCTCCAGCTCCACTGACGTCAGGCCGCCCCGCAGCCAATCAACGGGCTCCCTTTGGAACCAAAGAAATAAGCAGCGTTGTACTGCGCTAAAATACAATATTTTAAATACTTTTAGATACTTTCCAGGTATTTTTTTTTACCTAACTACAATTATTCCGAGAGCTTTTTCTTATTCATTTGAGGGTAGCCTATTCCATAATGCTGTGGTCGACTACAGCAACTATACCTACTGTATGTTTTGTTTAATAATACAGACTCTGACATATAAATAAAGAATGCTGCAGGTCATGCTACTGAAAACACTTGAATGAAAAAGTCTCCAAACTAACTTTACAAAAGACTTTGGCCGATAAAAAAATAAACAAGTAATTATCCCATAATTAAAATCAGAGCCAAACCAATATAGTCTTTCATAAACATATTGGTATCAAAGCATATGTTTGCCCATCTCTGCAGATATGAAAACTTATTTTACAGAATAAACAATGAAAAAGTGCATTATATTCATATTTTTTTTTACGATGAAAATATGTTTCTTTACTTAAAGACATATACATATTTAACTAATATATATTTGTTCATATTTGTATTTAATCTATGTATTTATAGTTATTTTTGATATTTTATGTTAAACTGTAAAATATCAAGCCTCAATGTGGTGGTGTCAAGCTCTAATCAAAACATGACATCCAATAAAAACAAGCAAATAGCCACGATTAAATACTACACCTTAAAAACAGCCGCAAACAAACATTTAGTTAATTGTTACACTAAATTAACAGATTTTATATTAAAAAGCATATGAACACATAATGAAAAACCTAACTTAAATCTTTAAAAAATAAAAAATATCTGTATAAATATTTGATTAAAGATGGCGGAATTTCTGTATTATTAATAATAATAATAATAATAATACTCCTATAAATAAAATTAGTTATTTGCCTTTCAGAGCACTCAAAGTCACCTTACATGGCAGCGATAAAAACACAACAAGAAAAAACAACGCATCAAAACATCAATAAAATACATAAAATAAACAAAAAGGTAAATGGAAGACAATCAAACTGAATATGCTGTTTAAAAAGATGAGTTTTTAGATTGGTGTTCACATTTGTAAATGAAATGCTCTAGTTGATGAGCCTCAGTGGCCCTTACTTGAATATTCAAGTTTATTACACCATAGATCTATCTACTGAGAAGATTCTTGGTCCAACCTACTCTCAAATAGTCAAACTAAAAAGCTTGAAGTACATTGGAAACATGTCAGTATTATACCATATGGGAGCGGATACCAAGTCAGGATCACAAGAAGTCATGTCGAGATTGTTATTATTTTCTCAAGGATGGAGACTGTCATCTTATTCCAGTTTCAGAGACAGGATGGCAAATAGCTGAAAACATAAAACACCCTAACTGAATGAATCTTAATTCTTTAGGTTTCTCATAATATTTAAGGTATCAAAAGATGCATATGTCAGAAGATAAACCAGTACTTTATGACCTGTGAACCCAGAATCTGATTCAAATTTAAATCAAATCATATTTTCTTTGTTCGGCCAATATTAACAAATCACAGTTTGTCTCATTGGGCTTAACAATCTGTGCAGGTGGGAAAAACCGACCCCCCCATAAAAAAGGAAAAGCAGAAACCTCATTGAGCGTAACAAGAGGAGGACCCCTCTCCCAGGACGGACAGAAGTACAGATGTCTGTGCTACAGCGCACAGCAACAAAATAATTATATTTAAAATATACATGAGAAAAGACTGGGTCTAACAAGAATAAAGAGGTGTATGAATGTTTAATGTATTTATGCAAAAAGAAAGTGAGAATTATAATGATAGAGGTATGATCAGTATAGTATATAGCCTAGAGGGACATCACCCCTTGAAGCATCACACAAAGCTGTATATAAAGTCCAAAGAACTAGCTTCACTGTATATAAAGTCCAAAGAACTAGCTTCACTGTATATAAAGTCCAAAGAACTAGCTTCACTGTATATATTGTTCTAAGAACTAGCTTCACTGTATATAATGTCCTAAGAACTAGTTTCACTGTATATAAAGTCCAAAGAACTTGCTTCACTGTATATAAAGTCCAAAGAACTAGCTTCGCTGTATATATTGTTCTAAGAACTAGCTTCACTGTATATAAAGTCCTAAGAACTAGCTTCACTGTATATAAAGTCCTAAGAACTAGCTTCACTGTATATAAAGTCCAAAGAACTAGCTTTCCCTGTATACAAATTCCTTACTACTAGCTTCACTGTGTATAAAGTCCTAAGAACTAGATTCACTATATGTTAAGTTCTAAGAACTAACTTCAATGTATACAAAGTCCCTAGCTTCAACATATACAAAGTCCTAATAACTAGCTAACTGTATATTAAGTTCTAAGAACTAGCTTCACTGTATATAAAGTCCTAAGAACTAGCTTCACTGTATATAAAGTCCTAAGAACTAGCTTCACTGTATATAAAGTCCTAAGAAATAGCTCTACTATATATAAACTTCTAAGAACTAGCTTCACTGTATATACAAGTCATTACTACTAGCTTCACTGTAAATAAAGTCTATATAGAGGTATATAGCCTCACTTAAACCAGTCGTCCTTTAACTGAAGGTATTAATATGTTCAGGGCTCTGAATTCAGGCCTTTATTTAACTATAACTGGTACTTTAATGACTCCTTCTTTAACCAATGAGGTTTTTATGATTCAACCTCATGCTTTGATCCACACTCACTCATGGGTTGCTAACACCATTCACATTAACCAGACTATGTAATGTGTAACTAACTAGTAATAACAGACCAGACTAAAGTGCCACGAGTTGAAGTGCCAGTAAATGAATGATCCAGTGGAACTGTTGGACATAAATACCAGCCAACACAGACACTGAGGAGTACTCTCATTTTCTCATCTTACTGGATTTTAACCCATTGAGAGTGTTTCCACACACTAAGTTTTTGCACTTTAAGAACTCCAGAGAGAAGCCAACTCCTCTTTGACAACTATTTGCACGAAGCTACATCAAACAAACATCCTCTCAAATGTGGTTCCTGCTGACAAAATCTTATCTTAAGTGGCTCTGTGGTCTGTCTGTCTGGGGAGGGAAAGGCGGAAGATATTTGGGCGAGACTCCACTGAGACCACACCAGGGTAATTTACAAAATAAACAAGTAAATAAACATACACGGCAAAACAACCAGTGTAAATAAATCACAGGCCTGCTGCTCGGCAGCGGCGTGAACGCAAATGGATTGAGCGACTTCTAGACACATTTACCGTCAATAATGCCTGGCACATCTCTCACTTCTCATTCCCCATTCCACTGACGACACCGTGTTGTGAAACATTACGATGACCAGCTAAATATCTTGTGACCAAAGGCATGATAGTGATATTACAGAGGGGTAGGGGATGCGAGGGGTGGTTGCATTATGATAATTAATGTGTCAATTATAGTCAAATTGCCTGGGTGAGCTCAACCCTGATGAAAACTGTGTGATCTGATCAAATCGGAGATGCCACTTATTATATAGCGTCTGAAAATAAGAGACGACCTCTGTTGCCTGGCGAAACATCTGAGAAAACTAATTCTGACAGTTCTCCCACGGCTTTGCTGTTTGCTCGCAGTCCTCGGCTGAATGTGAGCGAGGCCATCAAACTGGAGAAGAGAGAGAGAGTCAGAAAAGTTGTAAGGGTGTTTAAGAGCTGTTTAAGTGGTAAATGAAATATATATTAAAGAACTGATTAGACTTAACACCCATCATTTCATCTGGAACAAGCAACTCTCCAGTTGCACAGCAGATGCCTCCCATCCTCTCCTCCTGCCAAAGTCAAACGTGTTTCAATTAAACTATCTAGGAAATCTCTATCTGTATGTTCCACTTGGAACACATCCTGTGCTCCTCCTCCTGAGGTCACTGACTACGTGCTCAAAAACAGGAAGTGTAAGATTGAGTTATTTGCAGGCCTATCCTGAACAAGTCTGTATTTATGGCCGCTGGGTTGATTAGTTCAAATAGAAGACTTTTAGAAAAACAAATATCGCAGAAAATTCTGCAATTCATCATTTGTAGTTTGAGGGAGAACGTTTTACGCTTTCACTTTTCCAGTGAAGGAAGTTTGCTGCTAAATGTTGTGTAGCGCGGGAGGAATTTACATATCCTGTGTGGGAGCAGTGTGATGGCCTGTGAGTGTGTTTGTATATTTGTGTATGAAGGCGTGTGTCCGCAGCAGATGGCGGTGTGTTGAAGGGCTTTTTTTCACAGAAGTGACCTGCGGAGGAAAAGGGAGAAAAAATAGAAGGAAGGGAAACCTTCCTGAGCGCCAGTGACTTATCTTGTGACGCCTGCTGCATATTGTTTCACTTGCAGTTTAGGAAGAGTGAAAAAAAAATGACAAGGAACTCAAGAAGTGTTCGAAATAAGGCACATGATTTCTTGTTGTTGGGATACACCACAACACCAAAAAAGTTCCCCAATCTTGTATTATTTCACTGCAGCAACTGTTGTGTACTTCCTGTAATTAATTTTGATTCAATTTTGTTATAGAGTTAAAAGAAAAACGCACACCACTGACTTTATGCCTGTATTCTTAGCAGGAAACAGGATAGATCATTGTTTGAGAAATGGATTCACATTCTAACAGCTGGGATGTGACAAGACGGTGGCCTTGCATCACCTCGACCTCTTCATTTGATGTGCCAGGGCATCAAACTTAGTTTTACGTGCAACTCATGTTAATCGTTTATCTGTCCTCCCAACAACTGCCATATCAATTGAATAAAGATAATTGCTAATATTTGCTAATGGGGTTAGATATGACCACAGCCTCTCTGGACAACAGTTTCTGTGAGAACGCAGGATAATAACAAGAACCACAACGTCATCGCAGCCTGTTTACAGCCTGAGGAGAAAGGCCAGTGTAAATGTTGTGCTGAGATGAGAGGCCATAGCCTGACACAGTAGTTGATGATATTGTTTATGTTTCTTCCATCTGCGAGGAGGACGGACATTCATCCAGTGCACCCCGCCTCCTCGCTCTCAAGCGTACGGAGTGGAGGGAAAACACAACAACATGATATGTGTTATAAATCACAAAAACTCCAACAAATGAAGGGATTTTAAAGCAGCACTAATCAATATTCTTTATCTTAACAAAGGATCACAAACAGAGTGCCTTGTAGTAACAAATGCATAGAAAACTCAAAGGGCACTCAATAGAGCACATACCATTGCTAAGGCCCAACAGTCCTCTTTGTAAAACTTTATCTAAATTCACCAGATCCAGATTTCTATTTGAATCTGCACATAATCGCACACTCTCATAAATATCAGTCTCCTAAATGTTGCTGATTTCCCATCAAGAGCCATGAATTATTCTCTGAGAAATCAACTTTTTATTAGCCGGGTGTAGTGACTTTTGTCGTATCTCACAATATAACATTTTAACATTTCTTTTTATCCTGAAACCGCCCCCTGATCCAGATTCCACAATAAAATTGAATAGGTTCCTTCCTGACCCATACCACATCCCTCCACCGAGTTTGGGAGAAATCCGTTCAGTAGTTGAAGTGTAAGCCTCATAATTAGTAATCAAACCAACAAACAAACAAAACCTGAAAGAAAAAAGAACCTCATTTGCACCCAACTCTCGAGTTCTCCTCATAGACAGCATTCTAGATTCTGTAACTATCTGCTTGGCTTTCCAGCCCACAGTGTTGGGTTTGGATTTGGGTGAGGACCCAAATGCAGATGCCCATAAGGACTTGATAACACAAATTCCTTAATATGACTGTATGCTGTTGAGTCAGGTGAAGGAATCCAGAACACACAAAAGAAAAGGCAAGGACAAAAAAAACCCTTGAACAATAACTAACAATAACTCACCAGGAAAACTCTGAAATTCAGATTAGGGAACCCAACAAGACAAACTAGTGAGGAACACAAGAGAACAACAGGGTTTAGATACAAGTGAACAAGACACAGGGGTGACAAATTAGGGCGGGGCATTGTAATCAGGCAGACCTCGAGACACAGTGCGGTGTGACTGGTAACCAAGAGGAAGAGGCCAATAGTAAGACCCAGGTGAAACAGGAAGTGAAGATGAACAGCAGGAAAAGAGGCAACATGAGAGATAACAAAAGGTAAATCAACAGAGTCAAAGATACACAAGGATGGTAACAAGCAGAGACGCAACGTGGAGCGTTATCGTGACATCTGGGTCACTCTCAGCATTCTCATCTACAGGCAGCTGTTTTTACTGATAATAAAAGAAGAGCGTCTTCGGCCATGCTAGTAATTAGGACTTGGGCACAAGGAGGCTTTGAACCAACGTCAGCCTGCCAACAACTACTGACATGATATAATGTATTTCATGTTCACCATCTTAGTTTAGCATGTTATCATGCTATCACTTATAATCAGCACTACTACCTAATTGGCTAGTTCTCGAGAGCCAAATGAAAAACAGACAAAATTTATCAGTGTAAGAGCCAGATGTTTCCTTCTGAAGACGATAGAGATCAAAAACAGAGATCAAAGGCAGGTGGCCAACACGACTCCAAACGAATGAAACAAGTTTGGTCCATAAACCTCTTACTGATTAAATGTTCGCTGCCCCCAAGTGGCCTAAAATCTACAATCTGTTTTAACTCAAGATAGATGTATTGTAAAACACAGTAGGGCCTGAAAAGTCTTAGACCAGTTTCCCATTCACTGTAAATGACAAGAGCCAACCGCCATGCTAGCAGCTCTACGTGTGCTTTGAGATAAATGTGAACATCAACATGCAAGCGGGCTCCTGCTAACGATCTATGGCTGAAAATAGAAAGAAAAAAACTCTACAAAAACCAGTACAGTTTAAACAAGTCATGTGAGGGTTCAATTAGGTTTGTTTGTCAAGTAAGAATTAATTCAATGAGTCTGTTGACAAAAGTCTTCTACATCAACTTAAAACGTAAAACAATTGCATGAAATCCTTTAAACGGATAATTTCCCTAAATTAATTACAATAGGCCTCTTGCGGAGCACCTTTGACATTGACTTCCTAGTACCAATGGTTCCCTGAAGTTGACAAAAGCAGAAGACTGATAGTGTGGCGGCTCCTGGCAAAAAAAAAAACAGGAAATATTTTGTCAAGAGTGTCATTGTCAAACCAGGTAAAGCTTCCTTACGCACACAGTCAGAGGAACTGTGTGAATGACCTGAAGGTGTTTGCTTGTGAGGGTTGAACGTGAGGTTGATGAAAGAGAGCGGGCGGCGAGATAAAGGCGTCTTGACTGGTTTGGTCTGGTTGAGGCCAGGCTGCATATTAACACGTTGGACTGCTATCGAGCGAGGAATGCCTGTGTTTGTTGAGACCTTTGTAGTGATGTCATCAGTACTTTCCCTGGCACCACCTGGGCAGGAGTCATGGGAGGGGCCAGGCCGGGTTTTAAGGCCGGGATCAATGTTGTAATGTGGCCTGATTAGTCACCTGACGCTTGTTTTTTTAAAAGAGTTGTTGCACAAAAGACAGGCCTCAGTCAGCAGTGCCGTGCAGATTAGCTGCCCGGTGAACTGTATAAACACTGGCAAATCTGTGTGTTTGTGTGAGCAGCGCACAGGAATGTGTGTGGGTGTCGGTGTCTGTGTGCCGTTGTATATACTGTGTGATTTAGGAGAGAAGATGAATAATGAATAAATAATAAGACATACACGCTAGTTGAAATAAGTAAAAGTAGAGACAGGGAATTATTTGTGTGTGTTTTTCTGTGTGTGTGTGTGTGTGTGTGGATATAAAGTGAGAGACAGTGTTGAAAGAAGTTGAAGAGGAAGAAAAGTGTGTTGGGGAAAAAGACAGCGAGTGGGAATTAAAGGAGGACTCGTGGCAGAACCCACAGTGCTGATGTTAGCTGTCTGATCCACTGAGAGACAGTTGGTAGCACACTGTCTACCAGCCCCAAATGTACAGTAATTCAAAGCATGCGACGTGACGCCGTTCCCCCCGCGAGCTGGGGCTGCAGTCAAAACCCCCTCACCACTCACCCACCCACACACGCACACACACACACACACACACACACACACACACACACACACACACACATGCACTGGGGCAATATTCCCTGTAATAGTAACAAATGCACTCAGCGCTCCATTCCACGTGACCCAATCATCCACAGTTCCATAGCAAATTTGAGCTGAAGCTAATCTCACAGCTAAATGGCATGGCGCCTCTTGCAAGAACCAAATCTTCCAAACAACTGAGAGGAATTCAGCGCGCTGGTGTCAGGGGCTCGGCTCCACTGCTTCCGAAGTTTACGAGAAAAAAAAGAGGTCAACACAGTTAGTATGCAATTATCGTAATGCACTTACAGTCGGTGGTGTGCAAATGGGATTTATAACCTCAATCAATTAGCGCTTGGCTGCGACATAACTGAGCCTCTGTTACAAAACGCTCGGCACAGAGGTGCATTTTGTTCTCAGCATCTAGGAGGAATTTAAAATAAAGTAAAATGCTACGTTGCCACGGTAACAGCAAAGAAATATATTCAAGATTAAGAGTATAAAGATCGAGAGATGAGACAAAAGGAAAACAGTAAACAGTTAGTGAAAGGAAAACAAGTTTCCAGCTTTTTTGTAGGTTAGTTCTCATGAGCTTCACATGACTTGCGTTTAGCCCTTCTTTCACCCCCCCTACTCCTCCACCCCCCCATTCCCTTTCTCCCTCTGTGCCGAGCAGCCCCCCACCTCTCTCCTCCCCCACCGTCCTCTCCTTTCCTCTGCCACTCCCCCTCTCTCTCCCTCTCTCTCTCTCTCTGTCTCTCTCTCCCCGCCCTCCTCCTCTCCGTGCAGCACATAGACTTCCTGTGTGTCCTGGCCTGAATGGTATGTGCATGGAGTGGGTGTCTGGGAGGCCTTTCATCCGGCATGGAAAGAAAAGGAGAAGTCAAGAGCGAGGGTGAAAAAAACAGAAAACATGAGAGTGAGAGAAGAGAGTCATCTTTAATCCATTTGAGTCAGAGCAGTTGTCCAGAGGCGAGCGCAGGGTGGGGCGAGTGGGACTGGGTGAGAGGGCTCTGGTTGTGCCAGGGATGTGTGTGTAGCGTCTAGAGGGGAAGAGAGAGAGAGAGAAAGAGAGGGAGGGAGGGGGGGTCTACTGAAAGAGCCTGTAACCTGCCTGTTTGCCTTTCTGGGACAGATGACATCCGGCCGGGGCACGGTTTGCATGGATGAGTGACCATACTAATCTAGAGCAGGTAGAATAGTTAAACATTAACTAAACTATTCATGCTCTACCTTGGGAAAGGTGCTTGGTATAAAGTCAGTATATTAAATTTGTCATTTGTTGAATTTTCTTTAACAAAACCTCACTTGTGTTGAGCACTGCAGCAGAACTGGAATCAGAGTCTCGCGTTTGGCATTGTCAGACGAGACGGGGTGTAGCTGGGCTGCTGAGTGCCAGGCCTGACTGGCCCCTACCCAAACTGTGAAGGGGCACACATGCAAGTCTGAGTGACTACCTCATGCCATGGAAACAACCCACAGTTGTGCACATGCACACACACACACACACAAGCACACACACACAGAATGTCTAGACATGCCTATAAGATAACCTTCACTCAGAAGAAAGCACACAGTGCCATCTGCTGTTTGAGGTTTAATTGTTGCTAATGTCTGGATAATATCAACCAGTTATTTATGAGGCTGGTGGATTTTGATCATACATGTACATTAAAGGGATAGTTCACCAAAGTGTTTGAGTCCACAAAACACTTTTAGAGTCGCAGGGGTAAACTTTGTTGCAGCCAAATCCAGTACAAGTCAAGTAACTCGTGACCTCTTCTTCAGACTTACAAACATAACATGCCTCCATACTGCTTGTGTGGTGTCATCAAAGGGTCCGGAGGCCCATTCATAAATGTTCACTACCGGACGTACAGCGATGCAAACGTGCACCCGGCGAGTGCCCTTGGGCGAGAGTGTGTGCGTTTTTTTCCTGTGTGTCCATGAGAAAGTGAACGCGCCTCCGAGGAGGATATAAGAGGACAATAAGTCTTAAGACATGGTGTAAATGAAGCAGTTTGGAGTCATATGAACGTCGGGTCTTATGGACATTTGGATGACACCACAGGAGCAGTATGGAGGCATGTTATGTTTTATATTATGTCTGAAGAAGGTTCTGTTTACTTCAATTTGTTTTGGATTTGGCTGCAACGCTGTTTACCCTTGAAACTCCAAAAGTGTTTTGTGAACTCACACACGTCACCCACCCCTCCATCGGCATAGTGGGGAGTAGATAATGAGTGAATTTTCAGTTTTCCGTGGACTATCCCTTTAAGTCATGCACAACCAGCACATGACAGTCTTCTTCATCTCATGTGATGCTGAGACTGAGCTGCATCCATGCATCACACTGAGCACAGTGACACATCTCGTCTTCCTCATTGTGGCACCTTCCTGTTGGATCCTCTCAGCTCCATCAGCTTGTCTGGGAAGCATCAGCCATGTCTCTTCACTGATCTTCTGTGGAGGTTTAAGGCTCGACCTCGGCCCGGGCCAGTCAAGCACAGTCACGGGATTGTCCCCAGCGTCGTCTTGGTTGTAAGCTTCAGGGTGTTTATCGTGCTGAAAGATGAACAGTCGCCCCCAGTCTCAGGTCACACTCTTGAGCAGGTTTAATTCAAGGACCTCTCTGTATTTGGCTGCATTCATCCTACCCTCTGCCTATATCTGCCTATGTGAAGCATCACAATAGTCACCCCCATGCTTCACTGTGGGATGGCATTCCTCAGGTGCTGAGCATTGTATGTTGTTCATAAGATATACGGTGTTTGGACTGATGCCCAAAGGGTAAAGCTTTAGCCTCTTTCAACCAGAGAATCTTTTCCCTCATATTCTCAGAGTCCTTTAAATATAGGAATGTATTGTCAGAGGATAAACTCCTTGAGATGTATCATCTCGTTTTCGAGGGTCCCAAACACAAATGGGGAAACAGGCCAGTACAAAGGACAATATGGAACACGATTACAAAATAATAGACAAGCACAAAAAACAAAAGTTACAACCTTAGACTCAAAAGAGAGAGAAAAAAGATACATTCATGAATAAACAGGGAATGGTGGAAATGCAAGAAATCATGGAGCAGTGAAATGATTGCTGAAAACATAAGGAATTTGTTTTAAGATGAGAAAAACAATGAATAAGCTAAATGATGACAAATCGGTTATTTTTATGTAATTTATTCCAGTCAGTGGGAGCCCAATGCCATTTCGGAGGGTTTATGAAGCTGTTAGAGTGACTGTTGAGTTCTACCTTTCCAACGCCCTTCATGTTGGGTTGGCAAACTGTAAAATGTCTTTTTACAACTATTGAAGCCACTGTGCTCAAAACTTTAGAAATGGATTCAAATTGTCGGCTACAGTACAGTTTAGTTCCTTCTTTCACGGCTTTGTTTTAGTTCCGACATGCCGTGCGGATGGTTGGACCTTATAAACAAAGACTTGTGCCTTTCTAAACTAGTGGGTCACAGCTTTCCGAGGACTGTGGCCATCGTCGGCTGCATCCGTCACCGGCTGCGTAGCCAGCCAAACTGAAAAGAGACGGTCTGGTCTTCTTATTGCTTCACAAGCTTGTCCCCGCCTTTGCAAACGTTGCCTAGCAACAGAGCTATGGACAAAGTTCTTCGGATGAATAGAACAAACAAGCAAAAACAAAAATGTCTACATGAATAAAGTGTGATTTGATTTGAAGCCACTGTACAAGCTCAACACATGCAGCATATTTATTTAAATAGGTCCCTGGGTGTTGTCCGCAGCTCTCAACCTGTAATTGATACTGTAGACTTATCATTGACATAAACATTATATTTGATTTATTTCTCTTCATATTTGACACTTTTATCAAGCACGACCATGAGTGTGGGGATGTACCACATGGGAATGGGACCCTCGTGTGCTTATATTGTTCTATTTGTCCTATTTTAAAGCATCAAATTGTAACCTCGACCTGTCCAGGGTGTACCTCGCCTCTCACCCAATGCCAGCTCCCCCCGCGACCGTTGAAGGATAAGCGGTACACATAATGAATTGATGGATGGATGGATACACAGTGTTTTACTGCTGGTATCACTGTACCTCAGAGAGCCACGACTGCATGGCTGCAGACTCCGGTTTTTTCATGATAAATGCCTAAAATATCACATGAAAAAAAAAACTTCAAAATGGAGATTTATGAAAGTGTGAGTCCACACGTTACACGTTGGAGACGAGAAGAGGAGTTTATTCAGCAGTTGGCCAGAAGTAGTGAAAGTCAATCCTGGTTACACCCACTCTGCAGAGCACTACCTAAAAAAGACTTCAAATAATCTGGATGGAAAGTGCGACGTATAAACCACAGCAAAAGTGTAAATCATTTGTTTTCACTGCATATTTATTTCAACACAATACAGTTTGTACAGTTTCAAAATAGCAAACCTTTGAAAAAGAAAAGAAAAAGAAGTTTAAGAGAACGTCACCAGTGATGAGCAGTCACGTTTCACCTTCTTAACACAAACATTCATAGAACACTTCAATCAAATGTTGAGCACAGACAATGTATCCAGATGTTTCAAATCAAACATACATAAACGTGTCTCACAGTATACACAATTATCTAAAAAATAAAATCATTCTCAACATTTCCAGCTGTTTTCGTTTTTTAGAGTCACACGAGAGAAAGATTAAAAAGGAAAGTCAATTCCTTCCTGTAAAGAAAAACACTTGAAGTAAAAACAGCAACTAAAAATAAAGGTTAAAAAATAAAACTTGTGAAATTTGTACTTAAGTGAGCATTGTTTTCTATTTCCTCTAAAGCAATGCAGACCTTCAGATATTAGCGTCAGAAAAAAAATTAACATTACGTCACACATCTGAAGAAGCTCAAATAGTAGCACTACTGTAGGCTGGATTTTTCCAAGGACATGTGGTAGGGCTTTTGAAAAGTTAAACAACTTTCCTTCTCGCACTCACTCACACTCACGCACGCACACACCCACACACACTGAGTAAAGGACGCAGACGGACAGACTGTGCATCCTCAGGTCACAGATGGTCACATCACTTTGAGTCAGATCATTTTCGCTGTAAGTTCCTGGCATCGGAGACAACAGGTTTAAATGCTTCAGATTTGTTAGGAAACACGTGTGCAGTGTACACAAGGTGGGCACCGTGCACGGCGATGAGCTCTACAGCTTGCATATAGCATGTTAGTTTATTTGATATGGTGTATCATAATCCAAAAACATTCTGGCCAGACTTTCTGATGACACAAAACCCCCAGAGGCACAATTAGTTAGAAAACTGTGATTTTTGTGATGCAGAACACAATAAATCAGTTTCTTCTAAAATGTTGCTTGTATATGTGTGTGTGTGTATGTATATATATATATATATGTATGTGAATGAGAGGGCAGGGAATTGACACAGCAGTGTAAATCTGATTTACAAAAGAATAATGTTCAATAAATGCCTGAAAACAACCAGTGTCCAAGGCATTTTAACTGGACGTGTTGGGAACAGAAAAGTGAATTTTGGCAGCATATCTCCTCTCTGTCCAAGCCTTGAGCCAAAAATTCCATTTCAGGGCCTTAAAATAAAAGAAATCTACATTTAATTGTCAACTCTATAACCGGGTCCATGAAGTCTTTACAAGACGGCATAAATCAAAACATCAGTAAGTGTTTGTTTTACATCTGCATAGCAAGGTGTGGTTCCTCCCCTGAATGGAAATCACTGTAAATTAGAGAACGGGGTGTAACACTGATCATACGTGCAGAGCAGTACGTTATATTTACTATTATGTGGAAAAGATGGCTGCTGTCCACCGGCATGGAGGTGGTCTGGAGTGATGTGGTGCCATAAAGCCTCGGCTACGCCCGCTCTCTACAGGACGATATTTCCATCCTGTCTCAGAGTCCAGTTCTTTATATGTTAAATGCTAATTTGGTTTCTCAGTAGACCATCAGCTTTCAAACATCTCCTGTAGCATTCGGACCCTCATTGGGACGCTCAACACGGCGGTTGTCAGGATGAATTTTCCTTTTTCGAGTTCTCTGTCGACTAGAATAACTTCTAAGTTGTTGAAAGGGGTTTTGATATTTTCCTGCACCGTGCATGAAGGAGTGAACAGCACCCGTCTGAGTGCTCGCTCCAAGGAGAGTCCCATCTTTGGCTCTCCTTCTGATTAATTCAGTATGTTCACTTTTGTGTTACTCCCACTGCCTGCCTCTAAAAGGTCTGTGCACACAGCTGGAATGAAGTGTTACCTCCCTTTTCTTATGATACTAGGAAACCTGACTGATCCCATCCAAAGCTCAGACACATCTGTAAACACATCGAAAAGTATGAACAAAACGTGAACAGGGTGATATTGAGGATGCAGGACATGGTCTGTGATGAACGATGATACATCACAGTGGCGCATCTAGGATTTTTCTGAATCGGGGGGGCCATAAAGGGGCCACAATTTACACAGAGGGGCCAATTATATGCCCAGTAACTGATTCAGTGCTGTGCACATTTAAGTCATTCCTTGTTTACTGTTTGCTCTGTAGCTTTGAGCAAAGCCACACATGTTTGAATATATTTTTTCATCATTAATTTGTTCCTTGTTCAAGGTAATTGTGAACTTCAAAATTGTTTTTAAATTAACAAATGGCTATATTTATTGTTAGTATTGTTAGTAAGTGATTACTGACAAGACAGGGGCACTTCAGGGGCCAATCAGATTTCAGCTGAACAGGTGAGACTGCTCTTATTGGTGTCACTATGGGAGACGTTCACCAACAGGGATCAGCAGACAAAAAGTTAGCTGGAAATTTTGGCCCATGACTATGAAAGTAGTTGCTGATGACAAGAGCAAGAGGCAAGTATTGGAACGATGCACCTTGCTGATAGATCACAGGTTTGCATCATTTTTGATTCGAGTTTTCTGTATATTTCCACGAACACAGAAATCAGCTTGACGTTGGTTTCCCAACAAACAGTTGCTCATTTTGGGAAATTAGATTATTCACTTTACTGCTGAGAGTCAAGACAAGAAGATTAATACCAGTCACACACCTGCCTGCTAAATATAAGACTACAGCCAGCAGCTTTTAGCTTAGCTTAGCATAAAGACTGGAAATGGGTCAGAGTCATTGCACCCGGCTAAGAAACAGTTGCACAAATAACCCCAAGTTGTTGCAAATGTTTTTTTCTGCCTCAGCCAAGGAGGTTATGTTTTCATCTGCGTTTTATTATTGTTAGCGGGATTATGTCAAAACTGATGAACAGATGTTTTGTACTTTCTTTAGAATTGTGCAACAGGACATTGTTCAACATTTTCATTTACTTCTCAGAGAATTATCCATCGATCTTATGAGTGAAATTTGATGCAGATCCAAATAAAACTCTGGATCTAGTGAAGTTAAACTGCTCCCTGAGGGGACAGCTGGGCCTCGGTGGTGTGAGTCCACTGAGTGACCTTCTAGTTACAAACTAGTTTTATATGGATTCAACAAATGAGGTGCCACATGTCAATCAGTGTGCTTAACATCAGTGAGATTTGGACCAGTTGGACCAGACAGGACTCGCTGCTCCCCCAGTTACCAGTCTTTATGCTAAGCTAACATGTAGCCTCACATTTCCTGCTGTTCTACAAGTGTTATCAATGTCCTCATCTATCTCTATAAGCATGAAAGCAAAACACTTTCCCAAAATGTCAAAAGAAGCCTTCAAGAATAAATCTGATGAAGGAATGACAATGACATTGTTTCACATGACCTGGGTGACTGATTTAAACCAACAGACTCTGAGGCACATTGGGAAGAAGCCTCATCAACTCGGTCCATTGGCAAAACCATCTAAGACTTGAACAGCGCGGTTACATCTTTCTGAAAATTGAACTTTGCATGGGTCTCTGTTTCATCTCTTTGCTGAATACAGTTTTTGCTGTAGCTGATTATGGGATGTCGGGCCTTTCAAGACTTGAATTCACTATGTAGATGAAAAGAGAGAGCCAACACAGAGTTCAACACAAAGTCACTTTATTAAGATTAGGGCGCAGGTTGAGCGACTGAATGTGGGGCTCCTCCTGTATTTTAGGATTTCTTCACCTCTCACTCCCTCTCCTCTGTCGTCTAACAGCCTCTGCTTGTGAAGTGTCTTCAAAACATTATGTCCGAGTATTTGTTCCGAGCTGCGATCCAGAAAGGGCAGCTCCAGTTAAGCCACACAAAAATTACAAGTCAAGATTTTGATTAAAATGTAAAGTAAAACTAATTATCATCATCTAATTTCCTCCGAAAGAACCGGAAGCTGCCTGTATTGCCAGATGCAGAACAGAAATGAACAGAACTGAACAGAACAGTTAAAGCCATTTTCAGACATGAACTCTGGACGATGTGCAGAGAACTGGGTCCGGACTTTCTCCGGAGTTTGTCTTTCACACATGAACAACACAGCAGGAGATTCTCTGCTCAGACGTGTTCACAACACACAGAAATCTGTGTTGTTGGTGCTGCAGCAGGCAGAGCAGGATGTAAAATAGAAATTCAGTTGTGGAAATCACATGTTTTTATTTAGAGCACATCGACACTGGAGTCAGCTCTTATCGCCAAAACCTCTCTTGACGTCTTCGTCCGTGTTTATTCATCCTGAGATATTTCTTTTCTTTTTTTTGTTTTTGTTTTGTGTCTGTTACGTTTCAGAAACATCATCAACACCCCCCCCCCCGCTCACGGTGAATCCTGCGGAGGATCTCCTGCATCGGCTCTTTCGAACATTCTCAGTTTTTACCAGGGGGCTGGCTGGAGAAACTTGGACATTTGCCTTCACACATACAGCTCCTCTGGAGAATGTCCGGGGATTATCTGGAGTTCAGTGCATGTCTGAAAGCAGCTTGACTTATCCTCCTTCACGTGTTATGTTGATGAGCATGAGGATGTTTGTTGATTTGTTATCTGTGTGATTCATGTCAATGTGGGAAACTTTCTAAAGTAATTTCTTATACACATTGTGCCTGTTTATTGTTTGGACAGCATCAGATCCTTTTAAATCCTGATCAGTGGGGACCATCACTATCCTCTGACCCTATAGTTTGGATAAGATTGAGTTTTTTCACCTAACTCCAGCAATAACAGCGGAGACACAGCGCAGAAAAGAAAACGAAGCAAGAGGAGATCTAGAAAATGAATGACAACATAACGACGTTACACTAAACATTTTGACAGCCCAGAAGACTGCTTGACGGCAGGTGTCAACACATCCGCTCCTGGGAAGGTCATAACACCAACCTGATTGGCAGTCTGTCTACAACACGCTCCATCCCACATGGAGAGGTCTCCTCGCACAGATACCCATAATCCTTGAATAGAGGTTATTGAACGAAGTGTCGAGGAGCTGACAGTTTTCAATCACGGACGGGTGTGGGATACTTCCATCCCAATCCAGACAGTTTTTGTTGGTGCCTCTCGATAACTCAGACACTCCCTCACAGTTGATCCACGTTTCCTGTGTGTCTGTATGTGCCATTTGGTTTAGCAGAAATGTCCCTTTAGTAACAGTCCAAAAAACTGAGTTTCCCTGCTGTCCTCTTTCCTCCTCCACACCTCCGTGTGTGAGCCAACACACCCGATCATCACTGTTCATGCAGTTCAGGTTCATCAAGATTCAACCTGCCGTAGACCTGCCCTACCCAAGTTTCGTGAATCCAGAGTCCCGCTCCTCTCTGCTGCAGCCAAGTGTGGCGGACGAGGGGGACTGGACCTTGCCAATTTCCTCTAGGGCGCTGGCCAGAGAGTCCAGATCCCCCGAGTCCTGGTGCTGAGCTTCCCAAAGACTCAGAATCACAGATGATGGGCTCTCCTGACAAGCAAAGTAGCACAGGTTCCTACACGACAGGATAAAAAAAAGAAAATTAGAGTCGATGACATGGAGGAACTCCTGAAAACAAAAGTTATTTCACTATAATTCACTTTGTCTATGTCATGTTCATTCACAATTCTCTACCACTCTCCCTGCCTTTACTAATCAGCTGACTGTTGGGTGTAATCCAATCAGATTTTGCCATGATGTCAATCAGCCAATCATATCATTGCTGCCAAACCTTTAATCTGTTTTCTCGTCTCTCTCACTGTCAGCTGTCGTCTCAGTGACTCGCTGCGACCCCCCCTCCGCTCCGGTCACTCCCAGCCCCACCACTTACAACCGTGATGACATCATAAGGGGTCTTGGTGCCAAATAGACACTCATTTATATAACATTACTTTCATCTCTTATGGTATATGACAATACATTTCCAGGTTGTCTTCATGGGCAATATTAATAAATCAAATAAAGATATCTAATATGATGTGTAAATGTTTGGCTTTCTTTAAATAACATTTGTTATGATACACCTTTTCCATAGAGAATGACCAATTCAAATTTATGAAAATTGAATATGCAAAATATGTTTCACTGCTGGACAAAAAGATGCTCCTGACTTCACGGACACCTCCGTCCCTCTGGGAACCAGGAAGGTTGTTTCTTGTACGTACACAGCTTGAGGTTCGATTTAAGGTGAGAACAGACAAACATTCAACAAACGCATTCTGCACAGTGAAGGTTAAACATTCAAGTGAAGGAGAAATGAATGGAAGAGGACTTTGATTCAATGTTTTATATCGTGCTTTACTATGCAGAAGTTCTATGAAAGAATGAGCCATAGTTGTTTATTCACTGGAAAATGTTTGTTTAAAAAATATAAATAATATATCGATCAGTTAACCTACTGAGACTTTTGTTTGGTATGTATTTTGAATTGATCGTAGCTATCTGGGATTAGTAGGACATGATGAGTATAATAACTAAGCATTGTCTTTGTCTTTTGACACCTGAATATCGCTGTGCAAGAACAGATTTGTACATATGAATTTTCCTTGCTCCATGGTGGAAATGTCTGTCACACATACTGGCCTGTGTGAAAAGATGAAAATACAAAACTGTGAAGCGTAAAGGTTCAAGTCTAAAACTGTTCATTTCAATTCCTGAACACAGCTGTGCAAAAACGAAATTTCCAACAATGCAACATATTTAAAAGTCTTGTTTGTTTTATAACTGGAACTCAGATAAGATAAGATTCATCGATCCCACGTCAGGGAAATGTATTTGTCACAGCAGCACAGTTAAAAACAAACAGACAAGAGAGCGAGTGAAAGTACAAAAGAGGCAATAATAAAATATTAACTACAAGGAAATGTCTCATGGCTGACAGTAATGGTCCAATCACATTTAGTTACAGTCTGTGGTGAGACCTTCCTCTGCTGTTGTTACTAGTCCTAACCAACAGAGTGCAGTGTTTCATTACAATGGGCATTTCCTTTGTTGCCCTCGGCTCACTTTTCCTGTTCCATCCCTCTGTCCCTCCTCAGTGTTCCCACACATTCAGAGACATAATTACACAAATCAGCTCAAATAGGTAAAAACACATTTTTCCAGGTGTGTTTTCTATTAGGCTGAAAAATATCGAAAAATCCTCTCCCACTCCTCAGTCACCAGTGTTTGTCTTATTTATCACAGTTTCTTGGTAAACGTTTCCCTCGTAAGGCAGAGAGAAGACGTACTGCTTTAAGCACTTGATTATTGACTTCTCCTATCAAGCTCAAATAGAGATCACGCCATCACCAAACAACTCAAATCCTCCGGCAGCCTACGCAACACTGACCTGGCTCAACCTCTGCAGGGTTTAGTCAGAGGATGGAGCACATGCAGATCTAATGAGGAGCGCTAACACGAATATGTTTTCTCGCCAGCGGCCCGGCCTGTCAGCGGTCTGAGACCATCCATTTTAGCAAAAACACAGCATCTTCTCTGCAGTTAGTCTGTACCCCCTTCACCCCCACCTTCTCTCTGCATGTGTAGATCTATAATGAAATCAGCAATGTGGCGGGTTACTGAAGGCTGCTTGCTGATGGAAGATTAGGGCCGACACGGCCCCGAAATTCCAGATTAAAAATAGTATTCAAAGTGGGAACAGCGTTTAAACAGCGGCGGGAGAGCAGAGAGTGCAGCATTTATTCTTTCCAGTCATTCACTGATTCTGCATTAACACCTGAATAAAACACACGAGCCGAACCAATGTGCACTGCAATCATGACTCAGCAGTAAGCACATAGCAACTAGGGTGGGGTAATGTTTAGGTTTTTTCCGATTCTGGTGCTAAATCAATACTTTTAAAACAGTTCCGGTGCATAAATGGTGCCAAAAAACGACGAACGAAACATTTTAACCCTAAATAACAGTGTCCGAGGTTGATACAGTAAAATACTGGTCATTAGTCGTCTCCTCACTGCCGGGGCCAGAGACGCCCACACTGCTTGACACGGGGTCACGTGAGCAGTCCAACATGGTGTATCTCTCTGCTTTCACATGCAACCGTGTGTCACCAGGTGCTTCATTATGTTTGCCGTGTTCGTCTCTTCCTTCTTCTTTCTCTCAGTTCACCGGCGGATCGTAAACAATGAGGTGCACACTGCCACCAACTCTACCAGCTGTTGCTCCCTCGGCTCTCAGCCATTGCGCCGACATTTACTGCACGTCCAGCTGCCGAAATCATTTTGTTGTCCTGTGGCCCCAAGTTTGAGGTAGCTACAAGCTAACTGTAGGCTAATGTTACATGCACGTGATATTTGCATGTAAGCAGGGCAACAACTTCATTACATAGCTCAGGCACCAGAATCTGTGTGTTGGCACCAACTAGAAGGAACCTCAGTTTCCAACCCTGATGGAAATTACAGAATGAGAAAATGAGCAATAAGTATGGAGGTCTCACAGTGCTGTAACTCATACCTGTCTATGTGGAGCTTTTGAGCCAAGAGCTGCCAGTCCTTCCCCTTGGCATTAGCGGTGTCAAAGGTGGCACTGATCCGCTGACGGATGGACGGGGGGATTTTAAAGGCCCTTGACCCTGTCTGAGAGGTGATGGTGCAGTCGGACTGAGTGAAGAAGGGAACCACTCCCTTCTCATTCTGGTAGCAAAGACAGAAAGAAAGAACAAGGCGTCAGGGTGATAGTGATACTGCAGCTCAAATTCCCCGCACCTCGATATGAAGACAAGGACAAGGACTTATCAAGACAATTTGCAATCTATACATGAAAAGTTCCCTGAGAGGCTCATTAAGCAGCTCCTTAAATCAAATCAAGAGTTATTCAGTCCAATAAAAGAACCTATTAACAAGCCGCACGACTGCCCGTGCACCGAGCACACGCACAGGCCGTCTCCACGAGTGCTACACACTCACCTCCACCACAGACGTGTAGACCTGGAGTATCTGCTCCTCGCCTTTGACCTGTCGCACGCTGATCTTGCAAGAGAGCTGAGATGTGGAGTGGCTGTATCGCTCCAAAGAGAAGGCACACTGCAGGGGACGCTGGTTACTGGCCCACACCTGAGAAAAGGAGAACTCCTGCAGGGCGACGAGGGAGAGAAAGAGAGAGAGAGAGAGAGAGAGAGAGAGAGAGAGAGAGAGAGAGAGAGAGAGGGAAGGGGGAGGGTGGGGGGACGAAGAGGGAGAGCGATGAAAGCATTAGACGGAGGAGACAACAAACTCATTAAATCCCTGCTAAAGACGTTCGTTATTTGAATCCTGCTTCGCCGCCCACTTTGCTGTGTACATGATTAATTAAGAGCGAATGAGTGGCCTCTTTAGCCAATCAATGATCTCGCCTAATCAAGCGGTTTCCCCGTCAGAGGGAACACCAGCAGCCGTTAGAGCCCTTTGGGACAGAAACGTATCGTGTTCTGGAAGAGTCATTTGTGCACAAATTTAATGAATTTCATGTTATTTTACCCACTGCTGCTCGGGAAAATGAAGTTACTTTAGAGTGTGGTTCATTTTACATGCAATCATTACTATATATATATATATATATATATATATATATATATATATATATATATATATATATATATATATATATATATATATATATATATATATATATATATATATATATATATATATATATATATATAACAGACCCACATTATTAGCAACAATAGGCTGTGCACTGATATAAATAATCTCAGGATTATTTTAGTGAAAGTAAAACCCACAGGTTTAAAGTCAAACCCTCCAAGGCATATTTTCCACATAGCTTGTTATGTCTTTTTACATATTCTGATAACATGGAGCTTGGAAAGGCCAATCTGTTAGATCAGGAGCTGTAATGTGATTATGGAACTGGGGCAGAGACGACTTCAGTTACCCAGTTTGCACTCCATCTCCAGATTTCCAAATGTGACAACTGAGAAACTCCAAAAAGTAACAGAGCCTTGGAGCGAGCGGAATCGGAAAGGGGACAATTTCGACATTCCATTTACTAACGACTGCGTGACCCGCACTCGGCCGCAGCGAGAGCGGATCAAAAACACTGTTTTACAGATGAATCACCCCCTCTTCTCATCCATCAGACAGGAGGGTGGTGGCATTGAAAGAGCCTCCTTCCAGCGAGAGCAGTGTTTGAATGAAAGCCTATAGTCATCTTCCCTGTAGGAACGCACCGTGGCTCTCCCCCTCCATAAGAAAACCTTGTTGGTATTCTATAAGGCATGGGTTAATTCTGCTAATAGGATGTCACTGGTGGGATAAACATCACAGGGCAGAACATGCAGCATGTAGACCCCTAGGAAGATAACTATAAGATGTGCATGTGTGTGCCTGCCTGGCAGTCATAATTAAATTTGTATGGGCGTGTGTGTGGGTGAGATAGCTAGTCTTAGTGATATCATGCTGTGTCCTTGCTGCTGTCCTCTGGCTTTGATACGAACAAGTAAGAGACGGCGAAACTGGTGGAGGAGACAGGATCTAAAAGAGGAACAGAGGAGGCAGAGAAGATGAAGGTGCACCGCTGTGTGATCCCCGACCAAGCGGTGCTCGGTTTAAATGAGAGCGGAGATGCGTGTGCAGTAAACCCGCGTGCTGCCTCCATTGCTTAACTCAAAACGACAAAAACTCACAGCCAGGAGTCGCCTACCTGGCAGGTGGTGAAAGGTTTGATGCTCCAGAGTAACTGTGGGACGTCCTGGATGGAAACCTGGAGGCTGAAAGAGTTCCCCCTGAACAGCATCATTTTCGGCTCCTCCAGCAGTCGCCCGCCCCTGCTGCGCTCACCCACCACCACCTCCTGATAAAGAAAGGTGTTGGTGGATTTTTTTGGTGGGACCCGGGAGGGGTTAGGGAAGCAGAGAAAAAGGGAAGATGCTAAATGTTATATGGATGATATATACTCACTGTACCAGGCTGGAACTACAACAAACAAGCAGTTCATGTACAACACAATGTTTCTATTGATTCGTCATTCACAAACAACCACAGACGACAGAAGTGCGGAACAGGCTTTAAATGAAAATAAAAAATATATAAAAGTAACAGAGAAAAAATACAAAAGCAATAAACTTTAAACATCACCAATAATTGAGGATTAAAGTAACAAATGAACTCAAAGTCTCAAGTAAGTTTAAGCCTAAATCACCCGACACCTAGAAGCATCAGGTTGATCGACCTCAGAGCTGAGCTAAATTCCATTAGATAACGTGCTGACAGCCCATTTAAAATCTTGAAAACAAACAATAAAATCTTAATGCAGCTAATATCCTTTAATCATTGAAAGTTCTCTTCTCTTTCTCTTCTGTGATAGAATACTGAATCTCGAGATGCATCCCAGGCTGTAGGAGTTTGTGATGTGACTACCAGAGGCTGGATATAACAAAGTACATTTACTTTGTAAAAGTACTTAAGTACATTTTTCATGCATCTTTAATTTACATAAGTAGATTTATTTTTGGGTTCTTTTCAATTTCACTACTCTAAATATATCAGCAAATATAAAATGTCTGTACTTTCTAACCCTCTATTAACTACAAGTAATTAATAGGGGGAATAGGTCCCCTGATCCAATCAGAGCAGGAAGGTAACATTAGACCCCGCCTCCTTTAATGAGAGAAAGACTTGGCCATAATAGATTGTTGCTTTAGGGAATTAGGCTATACTCAGCAAGTGCTTTTCTTTTTAACAGTGCATGTGTATATTTATATTTACTTACTTTTATTCAAGAAAGTTAATGTGGTACTTTTACTTGAGTTAATTTTTGTCTCTTTATTTGTCCTTTCATGTAAGGAAAGATGTTTAGTGCTTCTGCCACCACTGGTGATTTCTTCAAAACAATAATTGGCAGATACATTGATAGCTCTAAAATTGAGAATGCATAGGCATAAAAAATTATATTTTCTCAAACTTAAAAAAAACCAAACATTTTCCGAAAACCAATGTCAGAAATATCCTAATATTACCTACATTTTTTATCCTATACTGTGACCATGATGTAAAAAAATAAAATAGAATAAATAAATAAAAGCTGTGGGGTGCGCTGTGCATCTTTAAGCTTTCAAAAAGCAATTGTGATTGGGCCCTAAAAGTCGAGTCATCCCCGCACAGAGTCGCTGCTGCTCACAACAGGTAAGCAGCCACACATCAGGAGAGACGGCACGAGCGACAAGCCGACACAGCCAGAGCCTCAAAATAAGATGGGGAGAGCAAATATTGGTTCTACACCAACCCAACACGAGGCATAAACAAAGAAAATCTATCTTTGCTCCGTGTTGTAGTTTTTGTCTTCCAGCCTCGGGTGTAAATGCTAGAGATCTTTGGAGGAGAATAACACAAGCATGTATGTATGTACGCGTCGGTATGTACGTGCACTATCGTGTTTAGATCCTCTGTATCTTGGGGATACAGGATCGGGGGCTGTGGGTGTGAGTCCTGAGTGAGTGGTGCTTATCGGTCACACAGCACACAGAGGAGGGAAATGCAAAGCTTACAGGCTGGCTCCAGCCTGATCGATTCCTGCTTCAAGCTCACAGGGGAAATTAATTGTCGTATGAAGCACAAACAAAAGCCAACAAAAAAAGAACAAATGAACAAATAACCACGTCTGACTGATGGAGAGCTGAAGTGAATTGGCTCTTGGTAGCTCCATCCAATTTCTCTTTGTTCACTCGCAACTCTACATCTTGAATGAAGGCACAAGTGGAGCAGGGTTGTGTTTTTGTGGGAAAACTATCAGCACTACCACTACTAAAAGTGTTTAATTAAGAAAGAAAACAAATTACTCTTGCAAAAAGTTTGTCCTTTTTTGGCTCCAGAGCCTTTGAACGAAAAGATGTGTGTGTATTAGTGTGTGTGTGTGTGTGTGTGTGTGTGTGTGAGCCCACACTAAAAGCAGAAGGGCAAACTATTCACCAAACACTGCAGAGGAGCACGGAGATTTAGTGAAACTGCAACTGAGAATGTTTCTCAGTTATATGTCCTCACGTACTTGTCACATGGAAATCAACGCGGAAACACGTTTAATTAGCAGAGAGCAAATTAAATCACACAAAGAAAGGGCAGAGGAGCAACCTCGGAGCATCTGTTGTCTTTGTAATTAAAAGTCCCTCATTGTCTCCAAGTCATCAAGCATCTCCCAATGGCAATGTTAGTGAACAGGCAAATCTTCAGTGGAGCACGAAAACACAGCAGCAGCTCTTCACCAGCAACGCTGACCAATCACTTTGTGTTCCTACATATATAGAACTCCTTGGGAAATATGTACATTTTAGCCTCATTAGTGGTTGTTTCTCTCATATTCTGCAGGGATCTGACTACAGAGCTGCAGGATCCAGGCGACAACTATTATTTATTATTATTTTTTATTAAATTAACTGTTGCTGCTTTCATTAATAACAGCTTTACATCTATAATTATCAATCTTACCATTTTCATTATAACAACCAGTCAGACAGAGCTTAATTATGATGGTTATACAACTGTTCCCGGTCTCTCTCCTCTCAGTGTGGTTGGTAATACTGGTGTGTTGTTCTGACCAGCATGTTGGCCCAGACTGAAATATCTCAAAAACTATGACATGAATTTACAATTATTTTCATACAGACATTCATGGTTCCCAGATGATACATCCTACAGATTCTACCTCTGAGTTATTCCTCAAAGAGGTTGATATTTTGAAGATTTGAACAAAATGTAACAATAACTCAACAAATACCTGCATAAACATTGACAACCAGCTGCACTTTGTGTTTAGCGCTAATCGCATATATTTTTAGGCTAACATTTTAAGCTAGGATAGTGACAATGGTAAATGTTACCAACTAAATATCGGCACAAGCATTTTAGCATGCTGGTGTTAGCGTGTAGCACAAAGCAATGCTGTGCCAATTTACAGGCCTTAGACTGTATTTTAAGAAGTGAAGCCAAACAATCTTGATCTCCCCCTGGTGGCTGGCTGCAGTATATGTCACAAACCGCACCGTCTCCATGTTAGTGGATAGTGACATGGCCCAAACTATTAAGTCAAAGTACACATCAAATAAATATTTCTCAAAGATGGTAACTGTCATTTCAGGCAGTTCGCATTGATGTATTTTCAAGCGTTAATTTTTCTGGTAAAGTTTGGTTTAAATGTTTTATTTGATGCTATGACAACAGGGTGGAACCTCATGATTGACAGCTGAGACTGACTCACGCTTGCTCAAGCTTGTGTCTCAGTTGGACGTCAATACCGCAGCTCCACTCCACGGTCACCACTCTGGATCCAAAAGCACAAGATGGCAGTGCTCGTAGTTTCATTTTCGTACAACAGGAGGAGGTGCAGACTTGTCGTTCGTCTATGTACAGTCTCTGCTACAACCTCACAGATGTACTAACATGGCTGTAGGCGCTTAGGTTGTTTTTTTGCTGTGGAACTTCCTAGGTGTGGCTTTATGGGTAGGGTGAATAAAGTGGGAATTGAGTTTATTTTTACCCCTCATTGCACATTACTTATGGGACAGTAAGTTTAATCGGATCGGAACCTGAGGCTGCTGCAGGGGGACTCAAACCTCAATATTCAGGGTGCCAGTACTTCCAGGGGGATTGTATTTCTCAGAATTAAAAAACTTATTTTTGTGCTTTTTATCCTTTTGCATAGATTAGTATGTTTCCCCTTGTGTTGAAAGGTTCAAAGAAAAGAAAATAAATGTTTCTGAAGATTTAACAAGACAAAACCTTATTTGGAAGCAACTAAGTAACATTTTCTTCAAGTCATTCCTGGTTCTTTACCATTTCTTTCTACTTTTTCCCTCTTCGCTCGTACCTGAAAAGCGTGGGGCGTGTCGTCCACACAGTAAACCCTGAGGGTGAAGCCCAGACTGTTGCTCGTATCCAGACTGCCAAACACAGCCAGCCTCAGCCGCTTGGCCACCTCCTGGTTCAGCGGCTCCCCCACCAGGGCGTAGCGGCCTGGATGCTCCAACAACACGTGGCACCTCTGGGCCTCCAGCAGACAGTAGCAGGATGTGCTCTCCTCGTCCACGGACATCACTTCCTTTGGAGGGAGGGACACATCCGGGGAGAACAGAGTTATCACCAATAGTAGTTGATTTAAGGGTTGAGTGTGAGAGCAGTTCAATAGTGGAACACTGTGCTGCTGATGATTGTTGATTCATGATATTCACAATTCAATTGGAGTCAAGACTCTGCATTGAGAAGGACAAACAGGGTTAAATATAAAGCCTATTCAGACTGTGATGTGTGAATATGGCTTCTCTTTCCAAATATGATTAATCCCACAACACAAATTTTAATTATATCTATTATTAAATGTGGTAAAACAGACAAAAATACAAATCTAAATGGCTACAGTTAGTAACAAGCCATGAAAGCCATGGATCCAGGATTTGAAATTTTAAGTGACTCATTTTCTTACGGATGCTGTGAAGACACTTCATAGTTCTTCATAGGGAAGTTTCTGCAGACCCAGCGTGGATCATGGACAGAACTGAATAGAACGAGGGCCCAATGAATCACCACCTCACTGAACAGATGGTGATACAGTAAGACTGACAAAATGAATTAGCAGGGTGCAGTTGGGTCCAGTGGCCAATTGCTCATCAGCTTGTGCTCCCTAAATCACCATTGAAACAAAACTGTGACCCACAGGTCCCCGCTGCATATGGCCTGGTTGAATGAATATAAAGCAACGCAGTTTAATTTAGTGGCCCACAGCTTCGTAAACCTGCCCCATTAGTGCAGCAGCAGACAGGAAGGATCTCCATGACATAGCTCATCCTCGCCAGGCAGCCACAGTGAAATGATGGAGTCGAACTCTCGCAGTACAAAAGTGCAAGCTTTAATGGAAATGGCACTGAGAGGCAGACGGAGCCAAAAGAAGAGGGGAGTGAGTAGGGAAGAGAGGAAGGCAGAGGGGGAGAGAGACCTCCATCTTCCACTAAATCACTAATTCCAGAGATTGGGGTTTGAGTTACCATCCTTCCTGAGATAAAGGGCTCATTATTTCACAGTGACAGAGACGGGTCACGCCGTTGCATTTTCATGGAGTACATCTCTTTTTTAAGAGTCTGTCTGTATCCCTCTGCCTTTCTCCTTCTCCTCCGCTGACTCTCTCTGATATTCTCTCCTTTCCGGTGTCATATAGCCCCCATCAGTGATGGCTCTTTTGATAGCTCCCCTTTGTGCAGCATGTCTGCTGGCAAATTACATCTGTGCAAATGTCACACAGAGAGGAAGGGCCTGGCTCGAAGAGAGCCACTGGCCTCCCAAGGTCAGGCACACATCGTGGCGCCAGGGTCAGTCTGCCTTGAAGTGGTCCCCAACACTTTTTGATGAGGTTACTCTAACATTAAAGGAGCATCCTAGATATGTTTTCTCTGTCCAGATCGAAAAGGAAAAAGGAGAGAGGGGGTTTGGGTTGAAGTGAGATGTCTGAACAAGTCCTCTGTGAGAGTGAAGTAGCTTTACAGGGCACAGTTGAAGGACTTTTCAAAAGTGTTATTTTACTAAAAGAAATAGATGTGAAAAATCACAAACCTCACTGCAGTAAACACAGATCTATGACACATTTAGATGAATAGCCCTAAATCGTTTAAAGGTCCCATATTGCAGAGACTCGGTGTCTATGCAGGATTTACTGAGTAAGAGCGGTAACGTTAGATTTCCCTGCGAGCAGCCTCACTCATCTGCTGCATCGAAGTTGTGTGCCATCTTTAAATACCCAGACTATGATGTTGATGATGTATTAAATTGTAAATGTTTCAGATATGTGTTTGCTATTATACCAAAAACAAAATGAAACAGGCATACAGTAATCATTTAAGTGTATATGTGAACGTGTTTTCTTGTTGTGTAAATTTAGCTTTTTATGTTCCACATTTTAACAATTTAAAATACAATCATAATTAAAGTGGAAAATAAATGAATCTCTCAGTGACTAATGGCCGTCATTTGCATTTGCTCTGACATTACTTTTGGATGTACGACAGCACGAGGTTGCGCTTGAAAGGCTGAATTTTTATGCAGGATGATGAATCTGAGCTGGCAACCCTGAAATCGGCTCCGTCTTCGCATGACTTCACTGCAGGATGACATTTTTCATTGAAATAAGTCGTCGCAGGTTATCAGATCATATTGATATTCCTGGTGCTGGTGAAAGTTGTGCATTTCCACTTGTGTTAACATTCTGCACGGACGTTAACACAAAATTTGCACAGCAGCTGAAGTTTAAGAGAAAACACTCACCTCCCACTTGTTGTCCTGCATTTGTCTCTTCAGCCGAATGGTCCAATTATCAGCAGCAACCTCCCCACAATGGGCTATGGTCATGGCTATGGGACAGGACAGGTCGAGGCCTGGTGGTCCGTACGTGACTGCAGGGCTCAAAAAGATCTCGGGCCCGTCCTCGAACAGAGTACTGCACACAGAGGGAAATCACATATTAACAACAAATATTATCACAAATGTCACGATAACACAAACACGTCCGTTTTATTTCTCATTAAAATCTTTGTAGGAACACGAGAATAAGACTCTCACGACTAATTAATCACTGCCTAATCAAACGTTCAGATAGCAGAGTGTGACCCCTGCCTTTGAACTAAGTAAACTCAAATCCTTGGACACTCATAATGAATCAACCCCTGACTAGCTGACACACACTCACAGATAGAGGAAGATTAAAGCACCAAGACTAATGGACAGTGGGGCTGGGGAGGACAGGCTTTAGCACACAGCGTGTAAGCTTTGTGGGTCGATGGAGCTTATGAAGCCTGCTCCGGCCGGCCCGGTGACAGATTAGCTCGGCCAAGCTGCTCTTGGCCAGGGGCCTAATTTTGGCGGGGGAGCCGTGAAGACTGAGAGCAATCGATGGGACCACCATCAGTCACGAATCTGGCCCGGCTGGACACCTCACATCCACGGGACAAGATATAGCTGCTGTTGTCACTGGAGCAGCATGGATATATCTCAGCATCATTAATACAGCTGCAGTGGAGAGCAACCCTGAGACACGGGCACTGATGTGTCATGAATGTGTGCATGCACCCACACGTATGTAGGAATTTAAAGGAAAACAGAGAGAGAATGAATTAGACGGTGCAGGTATAACTTCAAACGGATACATTTCTTATGTTGACACATACTCTGAACCATTTTGACTCCATACAAGTCAACAGCCATGTCCAAAAATCCATGCAAATTAAAAAGCAGGTTTAATTTGTAGTTTGCTCACACTGGAAAAGTGGGAAATTAAGAACTCACAACAACGTCAGCATGCATAATAAATATGCTTGGATTTTGAGTGTGAGGATGATGTGCACTATTGCACTACAGATACAACAGTGACAACTTCAGTAGAATTTTAATGTGGTAGATGCCCGACCTACCATCATTTGTGGTATTATAAAATGCAAGAGAACAAGGATTTTGTAAAAACAATATACTATTAGGGTTGCAACTTATGCTGTGCTCTACTGAGTAACAAAGTTATTTGTTCAATAAGTTGTTTAATTTGTCTGTTTGACAGTGAATATTTACCATCACTGTTTCCAGACGCTAAAGGTGAAATCTACATGTCTTGTTTTGTCCAACCACAAGAACAAAACCCAAAGATATTGAGAAAATAGAGAGAAACAACAAATTAGCTTGGAGTGAAACAATTGATTATGAAAATAGTTGCCGGAATATTTTAAAACTTCAATGGCACCCAGAGAGTACACACCTCAACCAAGGCCCAACAGTCCCCTTATGAAACCACCTTTAAATTCACTAGATCAGGATTTTTATTTGGATCTGCACCAAATTGCACACACTCATAACTATCAGCTTTTTTATCAAGACCCCCAATTATTCTCTACGAAATCAAAGAAAATGTAAGGAAATAATTGTGAAAGAGAAACAAATTTCCTGGATCCCAAACTAAATTTAATGGATTGTGCCCCAGCACGCCACAAAGGTTCATGGGAATTGGCTGAGTAGTTTTTGCATAATCCTGATAACGGACAAATAAACAAAAACAAAGAAATGCAAACTGGGTGAAGGTAATTAGTATGTTCTGTGCAGCTTTCAATTGGGACAGGTTGTGGTAATTAAAGTTGGGGTACTTCCCTTATTTTATTCCAGTAAAGGTCGAAAAAATATAAACAACAACACTGGAGAAGTACTTTATATCTCTATTCTAATCTATTCTCTTCTATTCTACATGCATGGCAGTTGTTTGAATTAGACAGAGTTGGGGGTTGAAGGGGGGCTTTCCCATGCAGCGCACTGTGTGGTTGAGGCTGTTTTGTCAGTTTCTGGTGTCGACTGGTGTGCTTGTCTTTATTCTTCATTATGCTGCTACCAATCAACACCAAAAAATTAAAAGAGGTTATGATCCGCTGTCTAAAAAGGAAATCACACTGTGCCCCTGCAGCTGCACTTCTGTGCTAATCAGCCCCAGGCTCAGAGGAAACCAAGGTTACCTGCTGCTCAGACTATGCTAATTAGCCACATTGCCCATGAGCAAAGCTTAAAGATGGTTATTTAGCATCTCTGACTGTGCTTGTGAGAACAAAGAAACATGACTCCAGGATGGTGATTAAAGACTAGGTGGTAGACGGGGGGGATATTAGTTAACGCGGCCTCATATGTGCTCTGCAAAAACAGGCTTTTTTCACTTTTTCACTTTCAAGCGTGGATCTTATTTGCTCATGCAACAATAAAAAAAATTCCATTTTCATCAGTGTTTTACAGTCTGTCTCTCAAGCTCTCACAGCAGTGTTGAGTAAATTGGTACAGAACTATAAGCTTTCGAGGAGGAACATTTCATATTTTTTTGTTAAAAGGGCCAGTTCCCTATATCACAAATAAACAAGAGCAAAACTAAACAAACTAGTGGTACCAAGACATGCATATCACCAGTGAATGGAATTTCACAGCAATGAAATACAGTCACTGTTAGCCTGGATATAATCCAAAGAACACAAATCAAACATTGCTGCACTAGACAGTACTTTCTACTGAAGAAATAGCACCAATGAAAACTGATCAAAACCCCTAGTACTAAATTATTAATTGATTATACTCAGACTAACCATACTTTGTGTAAGTATCTTATGCTAGGCAGGTAGCCAATAAAAAGGGACTTCACCTGAGGACATTTCTGATTTCACACACTTGGTTTTATATATGCAGAGGTACCCCCCCCCGGACTTGTAAACAGACTTTGAAGTGTAAAATAATGTGAGCTCACCTTTTTCCATATTCCACTCAATATAACCAGTGGAAGGCTTCAGTGAAATACATACATGTGTATAGGCATACATAATATTCTGTCATTTTGGTTTTCAACTTAAAGCTGCTCTTTTGCTAAATCCTCCGCCCTACATGAATATCAATTCAGCATGTGCTTTTGTTTTGGAAGGACTGAACTCCCGTATGATTTTTACAGCTTGTTGAACTGTCTCTTAGTGGCCAAAAGTTAAGACAGACTTGAAAGTAAATTCAAGGGGAACTTTAAAAGTATCTGAAGAAGGTAGACTTGGTCAACTCAGGTAAAACCAAGTAATAGTAGGTGCCTCCTTGAAAAGAAGACCCAAAAGTTGCCTGCTGAGCACCTTCACTCAACCTTGTGTGAGTCGCATCATTTCAGGCGAATTTGTTACACACTACATCTCTGTCCTTGGACTACCCACTGTCCCCCACTGAGCTTGGAGAGATCACACACAACAATCTTGTAAAGCCCGGAGGATGGACGAAAGCCCTTGTGAACACCTGAAACTGAGCCAGAGCCGATCGATTCCTATTCTTCGAAGAGGAAAGCAACGTCTTATGTAGATGGCCGAGGTTTGAATGGGAAGAAAGGATCCAATTTCTCCTCTGGACTCGGCGGCTGTCGGAAGATAGGCTTTGACTGACAGCTCAGTGGTGCACGGCTCCTGCAGCTTCTTAAACGACAGCCAGAGAAGTAAACAGCATCAGGCTTATCAGAGCAAAGCAGGAGCCTGCAGGGCAGCAGCTTGGCTGAAATGAGGATACTCTGGGCAGGGGAGTGTACAACCAGCCCGCTTAACTGAGCTGCAACCTATATGCGACCTTTGACCTGTAGCTTCACCCAGATGACCATGGCACCTAATGGAGTTGACATGACAGATGAATTTCACAAGGCACTAAATGTCCTTTTTGATTCTCTCCTGGACGATGAGATTGAATTTCATCAAGAGGTAGTTAGCCGTGATAGCGAACATTTTTTAAATAGCACATTTCATTTAAGTTGGAGGCTTCCCTGACAAGGTTATGAGCTCCCCTGAAAGCCTGTAGGGGGAGCTCTGAAACAACCTCCATGTCTCAGGAAGTCCCTGAGATAAATTATAATTGTTTTAAAAAAAAAAATCACCAGTGTGTGTTTTTCTCTCAATAAAATATCAGTTTTGAACATCTATCTTATTTGACTCTAATTTACACAACACTGTGTGTATTCCTACTGTAATCATCCATGCGTGGTGCTGCTGCCCTCAAATGTTTGCATATTGTGTGTAGGTGGCACAGACAGATAAGTCGGCTGCTTTTCGTGGTTTGTTTTCACAGGAAAGTGACACCGTGGAGAGAGGGACACACATACGCAATGTCCTACTATTGACAGCAGTGCCACACACTTCCATGTGTGCATTTGTGTGTCATAGTTCTGCCAACAGAAAATAGGGCTCTCCTGAAAGCCTAGAATAATAATCAAGAGTAGCGGCCGACAAGTAAAACTCAAGACACGTGACTTAAAACCATTAAAACAGTAAGAAAACAATACAATTTAAGTAAAGCAAAATTTGATTAAAAGCTCACAAATGAAAATAAGAAATGAGTTGAATCCAAGAAAAGGAATTAAAATAGTAATGATGATTACAAGCAGCAAACCAGACTAATGAGAGATGCTGCTAGAAAGACATGTTGTAAGTTTAGTTTAACAGGACCATCGCACTGGAGCTCTGCAGGTTTTTGTGGAGACCTGGGGAGTAACCAGACAGTGTTGTTAGGGATATACCTTGGTAGCAAGGTTTCACACAGACATGCTGACACACTGATACTGTCGACCATGAATCACTAACATGTCCAAAAATTGATTTCTTGATGTGCGATAGCTTTTGAGACTCTGCTGCAAAAAAGGAGTCAGAGGTGTTAAGACTCCTTTTCAAACTGTTCTTATCTATTCCATTTTCTCCTTGAGTAACAGCTCTGTGAAAATCTTGATTGCTAAGAAAGGAATAGATTCCTGCTGGCGGGCAACAGTCACCCAGCAGACTGCACCACATCCCATCAAACCCTAACCCAAATCAGAATCACCCATCATCAGGAGTTGACAAAGCTCACAATTTCCCCTCTCTAACCAGTCACGATGGAGGGAGATATTGTCAGTTATGTCTAGAAACACAAAACAGGCCACCAGAGTCATGGAGTGCATCTTGCTCTGCTGAGACGGTTGCTTAAGGCAATAATGCTATCTGTCTGCAGCTGCCGATGTGTTTGTGACACATGTCCTCCCCTGTAGTCTCTGCAAGATGAGCACGAGCCCCATGCTGGGCGGGAATATGTCTGCATCTGTATTCGTGTATACCTACATGTATCTGCGTACTCTGCATATGAGAGGCGCATGTTCGGCAGGGAGAGGAGGAGAAGATGTGGCAGGTAGGGGGATGAGAGCGGGTTTGAAGATTGAAAGAGAGCAGTGTCAGAAGCAGACTCTATGAGAATCTCTCACCTGCTGTCCTCCTGGTTGATGAACATGTACATTTCCCAGGTAGTGTCTTCTGCGATCCCCCCATGAGGCACCAGCAGACTGATGCCTGCAGAGAAGGAGGTATGCAAAAACGGATCAACACACAGCCAGAGATTCACACATAACCCAAACACACACACACATCTGCTTGGCTGCCAGATCTCTTTACTGAGGGTGACAGCCAGAGAGGTGATGGCCCCAGAAAAAAGGTGATGGAAGCAAGTCCCAAAGGCCTTGTGAATCAATGCTGCCAACAGTCTCTTTGTCACAACACACAAACACACAGGCGCACACATACGCAAAATATTCTACTGTATGATGAACAATTACTGTCAATCTACGCTGCAGTAGATAAAGCCCCTCAAGGGACAGGATGATGAATGTAGGCCACGGGACAGCAGCAGCTGAATAATGTGGTAGACTGAGCATCACAGGTTTACTTTACATAACCTGCTAATGTTTACTTCATATTATACAGTAGGGTTTTAAAATGTTAAAACGATGCTTAAAATTAATTCATCTTGTCAAACGCTCCCAATTATGTATCACGTGCGGTTAGAAACACTTTCCATGCTCTGCAGATCGGGTCTGTCAGGACCCATCGGTCGGTGAGAAAATGCCAATGCTGTCTAACTTCAGTAAATAATCATGTTACTCGGGCAATCGATGGCATTTTCACATTTTCGCTGCAGACCAACCCTGACAAGGTCAAACAACTTCAAAATGCAATAACAGATGCTCTGTGTCGTCTCTGCTGCGGTTTTAAAGCTTTTACTTTTTCACGGAAGTGATTTCAGCGCTCGCGCAGGTACATATTGAATGAACATTGCCCCTGCAGCAGGCCCACCTGTGTTCGGAACCACCAGCCGGCCTCCAGTGTGGCCAAACACTGCTGTAGCTTTGTGGAGAGGCCTGCTGGGAGTCAGAGACACTTGCGGAGTGAAGAGGTTTTTGCTCCTCCTGCCCAGCGTCGTCCCCACTGCAACTCCTCTGTAGTCTGGAGCCAGGCCCCGTGGAAATGTCTGAGGGTGGGACATGACGTGGTACTCTGCCCTCTCTGCCACCCCTGGAGATACAGTGAGACAGCTGTGACTCACAGGTAAACAAACTCAAATCATGGACTTGAGAACAGAGAAAAAATACAAGAATATGGCTCAACTGTAAACTCATTAACAGAAAGAAGAGATGTGAAAAATACAGGTTGAAAATACAAAACTAAGCATTTTCTTAATGCACTTACCACTATGGCAGTACCATAGACTGTATATACAGTAATATATATATATATGGGTGACACAACAGCTCCCCAAAGGTGAAGCTAAAGCCTCTCTCTCGCCACTTGAGTGCTGGATGCAGCTATAAACCCTGCCTTCTCCATGTTAGTGGATGGGACATGGAACAAACTAAAAGGTCAAAATACACATTCAATATATTGTCCTCAAATATGGTTCCTGCTCTTATCACACTGATGCATGGTTTTAATTAGTTATTTGATGCTATGAAAGCAGGGTTATATGTCTCGAAGAAAATAAGTCTTGATTTGTAAAGCTTGTGTATCAGTGAGACCTTGATACCACAGCTCCATCCAGCAGTCTTACCCATCATATTTTAGCTTAATTTCTGGATAGTGGGAGGAGGTGGAAGTGTGTCATTCATTTTTGTTTACAGTCTGTGTGCAATACAAATAAAATGCTGTTTCTCTCTTTAAAATGTTCCTACATGGACCATCAACTGGTGAGGATGCTAACTGTGCTTGAGCCTCAGTCTTTTACGGAGCCTGGGAAGGGACATACAGATACAAAAAAAGTTGACTTAATGACACTGTCCACACAGTCCACGTTCATGTCGCAAAACTTTTGCGAGATCTTGATGTTTTTCCTTTTGCAACCATGACTTTCTTTTTCTCTATGTCCCCTCCCAGACACCGTAGTGTTTTAACATGATATCAAGGCTACTTTTTACAGAACTGCCATTTTCCAACGAGTTGGCAGGAAACACTAGAAAGTCTGCCAGAGCATTTTTAACCAATTCATTAGGCTGACAGCGTCTTACTGTGCTGTCAGCAACAGTCTACAAAAATGGAAGGTCACTATCTCAAAGTAAGAAGTCTTCTTTTTGTCTGTCTCTGAATTAAATGATCCATTGTTTCCAAAATGACCATAAATGGACGAGTTGTAAATCTGCCACTGTTGTCGCTGCAAAGTGAACATGGCACAGTAAAGAGCTTGACAGATGAAGCAACAGTAACCAAGCGGGATGTGGCTTAACAAATGGTCAATTTGTGATGCCCTCCAAGGTCATGACTGTTATTTTCCTTTGTATGAGCGCTTTCTTAGAGACTGCCTCGGGAGGAAAACAGGTTAAATCCAAAAGGCTTATCCCTCTGACTGCAACTGCAGAGCTGTACACATCTCTGTAAGTCCATAAGTAGCTGACGACCACAGAGACAGGCTTTCATAACAGTTTTATTTTCTGACCTTTGACCTTGAGATCTGGTAACGGGTCGAGGAGCGAGCGCTCGGCCATCAGCTCCTTGTCAATGGAGTCCTGGAAACACATGGGGCTGGTGTAGGTGCGCGACACTGTCAGGTCAGGTTGCAGGGAAGAATTAATCAGCAGGGGGTTTGCTGGAAAACACACAGAGGAAGAGCATATTGTCAATTAGACGTCTTTAAGAAACAATTACATTTCTGGATCGTGACAATTTAAACTAAACTGTCACTAATGACAGCAATTAAAAATTGAAAGCGTATTTCATGACAATTAGTCTTTATCCACCTGCTTTAATTGCCTCACCATGGAAACAAGGATGGCATACCTTACTGTACCAATGTCACATTTAAAACTAAGTGACAGAATGGCTAATGAGAATGGCTGGAGTGATATTCTTCAACTTCATGTCACACTGGCTTCAAAAGGTCATTGAATTTCAGCATGTATTTATGATACATATGATATGAATATTTACGGTTTTCTTCACATCCACATATCCAGCTTCAGGGGTATGCGTGTTGCTGTAGCTATAGCCGGGAGGTTTAGCACTTTTAGTCCCTCTATCAAGGAGAACAGGGACAAAGATTAAAGCTTCCTCTACCTCCTGCTGTGTTATCAAAATGAACTTTATTATGCCCTGCTGAGAGCTGTTGCTGTGGCGACCCGTGACGCCAGCCTTGTCACAAATATGCCTCAATCTGTTGAGCAAACCCCACCACGCTTCCAAGCTGTGATGTTACGGTGTCTGGAGAAAAAGAAGGGACCGCGACTGCTCCATTTGGGTGGAAAAGAAATGAAAACAGTAATAAATTAAATTTTTTCATTGTGGCATCATGAATCATTAATTGAATGTTGTATGTATTGTGGGATAAAACCCAATCCGCAAAGTGACACACTGCCCTGAGGAGGTTCTATTTCCCGTTTTGCTTTACAACACTAGTAAAGACGGCCCCAGTAATAACAGATGAGTTAAATTGTGAATTTGTTTATAATGGAAACTGTTTGTTACCATATATCTTTTCAGTGCATGTTTATTGCTTTTGAGCAAACTGATGTTTGCAATAGAGCGATAAATACACACTGTGCTTCCCAGATGAAGCCTTATACTGTATGTTATTGGACAGTTAGCACAATACAACAAGCACAGACAGCATCTCCAGAAGGCAAACAAATTGAAAAATTTAAACCAGTCAGTCTGGCCCCTAAAGCATTTTAATAATTGATGCAGCTATATCACTATACGTATGTTTAATTCATATATATACATAAATAAATACAAGTACAAATCTGCATGTTCTGGAGTTTAAAGGCTACACCGTGATATTAATAATAGTTGCAATAAAAGTGCAATAAAAGCAGAACCACATCTTGTATATTGTGGCGTCCTGCTCCATCCATGCTCCTATATGTGCAGGTGGCAACAGGCTCGAGTATGTGAGTGTGTTTTTGTATAAAAGAATCTGAATGTAGGTTGTGAGCTAAAATCAAATTATACTCGACATCCTTGTACACCACCTGCCACAATGTCATAATGGCATCCCACCTTCTACCATGTAAATGTGCTTTGTCTATTGAATATCAAGCATCAAACTAATGAAACAGCATGATTGCACTTTCAGTCCTAAAGCAATTTCAAAAGATTTAAATAATCAACATAAACTCATGTTGTGAAATCCTGTTGCTGCCTGTTTTAATGCTATCAAACTGTATTGTATTGTTGCTGCAGCTTCTGTGTTTTAATGTTATGGTTTATAATGAGCTTATAGCTAACTCTGGTACTGCTAAGGACCTGTGCAGTAAAATAAACTCTCATCAGTTTTGATACAATGTTCACATCATACAAGTTAATAAATATATCAATCATTTCAGTGAACATGCTTGTTATTTTCTGTATTCTTATGGAAAATCACAATCATTTTTATTGGTAACAGGATGTTTTTGTGTTTGTGCCTATTGGGTCTTTTTTTATACGCCAAATTAACCCATTTGTGCAGAGGTGAGTGTGGTGCAGCAGCTGAGGCTGTATTCATGCAAATTAGGTGGTGCAATTTTGGCCCTCGTTTTCAATTGCTCTTTAACAAACCTCTTGTTGCAAAGTCAAGTGCAGAACATTTCATATAAACGGCTCTAGATGGTGAAGGTGCAAAAACAGACATCCTCAGAAATCGGTACAATTTCACCTTAGATTTCAAATATTGACTTGACAAATGTTGTCAATATTGACTTGACAAATGTTTCAAAACATATGTAAGTGGGGCGATGCAAGAGTCCGTGTTGAATCACAGGTGATATTACAGAAATACCCGTGGTTGCTATGCTGTCACATAGCTGCAGAAACGATAATTGCATTTCAACTCCACTTTCTAATTTATTGGGTGTGCGGAGTGTAATTATGGACGCGTTAAACAGCATGCATTTCATAATCAATTAATTAAATCATCCAAAATGACAGCAGACTCCAGCAAATTAACGTCACAACTTGCTTTTCTACACGCCACACTGGTACACTAATCTGCATACTCTCAATAAAAACAGGAAAATGGAAGATGTCCTCCCTCAGGATGTGTCCTCCATCGGATTATTGGGAGCTGGCATTATAAATGATTGGCGTCTGATTTTGGAATCAAAGCTTCCATAATTGTCATTTTTCACTATAGGACAAAACTTTTGTTTCTGAAGGATTGGATGCAGTCCTCATCTGAACTCTGTTTTTTCAACTATTTTGTGCAATAAACTTATATTTATAGAGTTTCGAGAGCAATTTATACTTCACACTTAGTGTTGCTTTTAATGTCATTTTCTTTTGTCCCTTCTCTTATGTTACGATCCAGTTTGGAAATAGAAGTTTGTGTAGTATACAGTATAGTTTTGGATTTGGTATAGTTTTGGATATAGTATGGGAAGCCTATGTTCAGAATGAGATGTGACATTTTCTGATTTGTATGACAAGTCGTGAGCTCACCTTGGCGAGAGGTCTTAAAGCTGAAGGACTGAAAGCCCCCGGTGAGGGCGGATGAGTCGATGACGTCCACACCGTACTCGCTCTGGCTTCTTCGATAAAGCGTGACAGCGACGATCAGCAGCACCACCGTCACCACGCCCGCTGCCAGGCCCGAATACAAGGCCACATCACTGCTGTTCTCCACACCTAGGAGAATCAAAAGTGAGTGAGAGAGAAGCACATTTTCACTGACTTTTTGTCTCTAGCTTTCCAGCTCTGCTTAATAAGGAGGCATTTCCTGCCCAAAATAAAATCTGTGTCGCTGCGGAAACACAGCTGAGGTAAAGTCGTGAGAGTCTTTTATAGGAGGGGAGTCTGTTTTAAAGTTTTGTATCTTTGTTTCAAACTTTTGTTTAGCGCCTTTTTATTTTCTGTTCCATATCTGGCCTGCCTCCTGATACACAGCTTCATTGTTCCATCCTCCAGTGTTAAAGCAACTAATGAGGAACCTCGGAAGGAAGGCGATATAATCAACCCAGCACCTGACTGTCATTTCAAACACACTGCTTGGCGCTGGTGTTGGAGGCGCTCTGTGTTCCACTGGGATAATGTGACAAAACCAATTCATTAAATTAGCTCATTGGCGATGATTATGCACTATCTGGTCCCGCCAGTGCTGCCGCGTCCGACTCCACACAGAAAAAGAATGAGTGGGAAATAAAGAGGCTGCTAGCTTGTTCTTGAAAGATAATGAGATCTGTGCTGAAACAGGACATGCTGAGAAATCCTCTAAGTAACCTGAAGATCAAATTAGGAGAAATTGCCATAATATGCAAAGCGGCATTAACAGCTACAGTAGAGGGTTAATTGAGGAAGTTTTGGCTGCCTGGCTGGATTCTTTTTGCCCATTTCTGACAAACCAAAAAACACAACTGTGTTAAAGGACAAGTAAGGAGAAACATGCGCCTGTGGCTTGTAGGTAGAAAAATGATTTTTCACTGCACAAACTATGCAGCAGTAATCAACACATAAATGGCCCATTAGCCTACACAGCAATTATGCAAAAGAGATGAATATATAGTGGTAAACCACAGGCTGCTTGGCTTGAAATGCTGTACTGGATATATGACATATAAGGATATTAATAGAAATGTGATGTGCACTGGCACAGAAGTAAAACCGAGGTAATGATGGTGAAGATTATCATAACAAAACGTGTTATTTTTCTTAAGTTAATCTTAAAGAAAAGTGGTTTTTGAGCAGTAAACAAAATTATATGATTGTTTTATGATGAGATACAGTGATGCTTCAATATTGCATTCATTATCAAATTAAACCTAGTGTTTCAAAACCTTGCAGGAGCAATGCTAACCCCTAGAGTCAACCATACATATATATATATGAAATAGTAAATCAAAGGTGGGTGGCCCCCTACCACCAGCGACCACTGGAGAGCTGGCCTCATGTTCAAATCGATGCTGAAATTAAACCCCTAAACCTCCACAGCCACTGATCCTCCATATCAGCAGATATCTCGCACACACACACACACACACACACACACACACACCACACACACACGCACACACGCAACTCACTCATTCACTCACTCACACACAACACAAATGAAATTGATGCTTTTAATAGAAATTCATGTTTTTTATTATCCTGCTAAAATACATTCCAGCAATTAACTGAAATATTACCTGTATTTTCCACTCATTATTCATGCATGATGAATGTTACCTGGGGGACATCTACAACTACAGCTTGTCTATTTTAAGTCCGGGCAAATTCACAATGAGTCACGTAGAGAGTCATTTTTCCAGGACAACACCTGTCACAGCGATTTGTTCCTCTAACACCACAGCTACTTGCTAAGCATTATAATCATTATAATTAAAAAGTATTGTTTATTCTAAGGGTAACATTATTAGGATGATTCCAGGGATGAGCTGCCAGTTCACTGAGGCTGCTGTCACACTTAGTGTGCCAGGTTTAGCGTGTCAGGCCTATAAATGAAAATATTGAACTGGCTCTACCCTCATCAGACATGGACTTTATGTTAAGCCCTGTTAACACCTGTCTTGATAGATCTGATCACTGGTAGACCGGCCTAAGTATGTGTGTTCACACCTGGCAATAAAGTGCGTCCTTAAAGGGATAGTTCATGCAAAACTGAAAATTCACACATTATCTACTCACCCTATGGCGATGGGGGGGTGGGTGAAGTGTTTGAGTCCACAAAACACTTCTGGAGTCTCAGGGGTAAACTTTGTTAGAGCAGAATCCAATGCAATTGAAATCAATGGTGAGTCCTTCTTCAGACGTAATAAAACAACAGAAAAAGCATAACATGCCTCCATATTGCTCCTGTGGTGTCATCCATGTGTCTGTAAGCCCCAACATTTATATTCAACTCCAAACGAGGTCATATACAGCACGTTTTAACCCTGAATGTCCTCTGATGTCTTCCAACGAGGTGCATTCAGCTCTGGTGGACTTTTAGACTTAAAACACGGTTGAAATGTTTTTCCTGTTGTTTTATTATGTCTGAAGATAGGTCACTAATCAGCTACACTGAAACTCCAAAAGTGTTTTGTGGACTCAAATACTTCAGCCCCCCCCTAAAGTTACTAGTTACTAAAGTGACAAACCTATAATATCCTAATAACATCTATGCTAATGCAGGAGAATCATTTTGACCATGCGTGATGTCACATAAGAATTCTTCCAGGCTGTGCCGCCGATGGTAAAGTTGTTAAAACGACAGAAGATAAGAAATGGAAGCTGAAGAGAAACTCACCTTGTGGCTTTGCATCATGTAGCAACTTCCCATCTGCAAAGACAGAAATATCAAAACTTAACAGTTTCTCCATGACCATTTTCAATACTACATGCATTTGCTTATCAAATTATGTCTATATTCATGTCTGTACGTACTGTGTGTTATGTGTTTGGAGGGGAATGAAGATGAATGAGGCTGCTGGTAATGAGTGTGATCATAATGGCCATCATGATCTAGCCCACACTGGCAGAAATTATGAACAGTAAATCTATTCATAGTCATGCACAAGGGGACTGACATTAATGATCCTAAACAACGTTTTTCTAATTGTTAACCGTGGAGCGAGGTGGTGATGTTACCCACTCTGTGTGCAGAGGCCTCCAGTGCAGTTGTCTGTCGCCAGCGCTACCCCGTCACACAGCCGGCCTCCGTGTTTGGGCTCCGGGGCCGTACACTCTCTGCTGCGCTGCCTTTCACAGCTTGAACTACACATTGACCACTCACTCCACTCTCCCCAGCTGCCATCGACTGAGGGATCAGACAAAAAACAAACGTTTATGAATGGAATGAATTTTTTTGCTTTTCTTCTCAAATTACTTTAGAATGTATGTCTCATTTACCCATTTACCCCCACACACACACACACACACACACACACACACACACACACACACACACACACACACACACACACACACACACACACACACACACACACACACACACACACACACACACACACACACACACACACACGGCGCAGCATCAGGAGCAGTTAGGGGATGAAGTCCTTGACACACTTACTGGAGGAGAGCTCTGGACTAAGCGTGACGAAACACATTCAAACAAAAGAATAAAGTTGCAGAAAAATAAACAATATTTCCCTAATGACAAAAACGTCACTTTTATAAAAAAATATGGAAAATATCAAACATAAGATGATTCATCCAATACGTATGTGAAACTGTGGAGAACACTGTGAAGGTAAGCTCTGCACTATTAGATTTACAAAAAAAATTCCTTCCTCTGGTAGCCAAAATATTGTGCCGCCCTGCTGACTTAGCGACATAAAGAACAGCCTGCTTCTGCCATACTCCATCAAGTCTCCTTTCCACCTCCTAATGCTCTCAAAGTTCCCTTCTTCCTGCTAATCTCAACGCAAATGCACTCTGTTTATTTTCTAACTCAGATGCAGAAAAAGAATCCTTCAGAAAAGGGCTGTTGGCGAAGAGGAGATAATGTTTGCACGGGTGCACTGCCTTCCCCTGATTACTTTTTTTTCTAAAGCCCGATGAGCATTCTTCTTTGTACGGGTGTGGTGGTTGAAATCATAAATTTGGTCTCATGTCGAAAAATAAAACACTTGGGCAGAGCAGATTACACAGCTGCTCTGATAACTGGAACTGCTGCTCGGCTTTTCCTCTCCAAACCTGTTTGTTTCTCTCTCTGTTGTTTTCACCCTTCTCTCCATTTCCAATACATTTTCTCTTGATTGGCTGTTTTTTATAGTCTACTGAATTAGGCATCAGATACAAATCACTATCACAGTGGAATCATGTGATTCATAATGGTAAAATGGTATTGGATCAAAGGAGACTACAGTAAACTATAAACTCTAAAAAAAACTGGTTCTTCACAAGTGCTCTGAAGCACTTTGAGTGCTCTGGGGAACCTTTTCTCGCTAAAGAACCTTTTTTTTTTTTGCTGTTTATTGTTCTTTGGGGAACTGAATTCAAGAGAAGAGTTCTACAAAACACGTGTAACTCCACTTTTGGTGCTTTGAAGAACCTTTTCATGTTAAATCACTATTTTGGAGAGAAGAAGAATGTAACGTTGCCATTTTGTCTGTTTCCCGCCCTCTGGTCTGGAGCTGGAGATCTACAGTCACGGTAAATTCAGTCAACAGATTTTAAAGTTAAAGTTAAAGTTATGTGGGAGAACAGCAAATGCATATTGTATTGTATTGTATTGAACCCAATTAGGTTCTTTAAAGAACTTGTTGAAAAATGGTCTTTCAAATAGCAGGAATAATTCAACATTCACAATAAATAAAACAGGAAAACCACATTTCTAAGATCTGTAGTCTCAAGTTTCAACATTAAAATACCATCTGAATCAGCTTCTCCAAAGAGGAGAAATATTTTTCTTATGGCAAAAAGTGCATATATTTGAGAGGTGTGTGTGTGTGTGTGTGTGTGTGTGTGTGTGTGTGTGTGTGTGTGTGTGTGTATGTGTGTATGTGTCAGTCATAGGCCATATATGGGGACACATGCCTAACTAACCAGTTAAATGGGGGTGAGTTTTTCAATTTGGGACAAAATTCAGTTAAGTTGTCATGGTTAGATATAGGTAATGGTAAGTCTACAGGAAATGAATGCAAGTCTATTTAATGTCTCCAAACGTGTGGTAAACACGTGTTTGGAAATAATGTTGCCTTTGATGTCTGTAAATTAAAATATGTATTAAGGTTATTTCTTTATACAACAAGAAGAGCACCTTAAATATTAAAGCTAAGACCTTTGAACTGAACAGAGAATTGCCCTAACCCTAACCCCTAGATACAGTAGATGGCGGTAATGCCAATTGATGTTTGTCGATGAACTGAAGGAAATAGTGAAACACAACATTTGCAAATCACATTTCTGTAGGGAGACAAGGACACTTAAAAACTGAAGATGAGTGACAAATCTCCAGTACCATACGGACTGAGAAGTTCTGTGGAATGTTTGAACAGGGCGGCACTCCTAGCAAAACAGGAAGACATCCAGACATTTCTCTCTGGACAAGTGGAGGAAATGCTTGAATTCAGCAATGATGACTCTGCAGACCCCATAGAAGTGGCCTTTCGCTTTGAGGAGCAGTGGGGTATGTCAGCATGTAATTTTGATTTCAACAGGTAGAAGTGTCTAACTTTAAATATGCAGTAAACTACCCAATAAAAATGTACATTCATTTATTACTTTTGACAATTGGTTACTGAATAGTTTATATATTTTTTAGTTCATATATTTACTTCATTCTTCATATACAGCAGTCGGCAGTTTGGGATGATTATTGTTAAGTTGTTACTTTATATCTGTATGACTCACGAATATACATCATCGTTTCTCAGTCGGTCGATGTGGTTGTCTTAGTTAAGTGGTTTAAATGAGATAATAATATCTATCTATGTATCGCTCATGTCCACAGTTTTAAAATTTTTTTTATTGATTTGTCTAATTTAACAAAAGTATTGATTGAACTATTTCTTATTTGATTTAATATATTTTAAAATTTTGTTTGCAGAGAAAAAACATTTTCGGGAGATGTGTAACAAGAGTCCAAGTGCTCCAGAGGAAACACTGATACCTGTGCCCCACCATCCCTCTACACCGCCGGCGCTCCCCACTCAATCATCTACAGGCAAGAAGAACAAGAAGCCACCTGCCTACCCAATACAAATATACATTCATTTATTACTTTGGACAATTGGTTACTGAATAGTTTATATATCTTTTAGTTCATATATTTACTTCATTCTTCATATACAGTAGTCAGCAGTTTGGGATGATTATTGTTAAGTTGTTACTTTATAGCTGTATAACTCACGAATATACATCATCTTTTCTCAGTCGGTCGATGTGGTTGTCTTAGTTAAGTTGTTTAAATGAGATAATAATATCTATCTTTGTATCACTAATGTCCAGTTTTAAATTTTTTATTTAATGTATTTTAAATTTTTGTTTGCAGAGAAAAAACATTTTTGGGAGATGTGTAACAAGAGTTCAAGTGCTCCAGAGGAAACACTGATACCTGTGCCCCACCATCCCTCTACACCGCCGGCGCTCCCCACCCAATCATCTACAGGCAAGAAGAACAAGAAGCCACCTGCCTCCTTCAAACCAAAACTGAGGAAAAGAAAACCCGCAGCAAAGAAAGTAAGATGTGCCAGTGAAACGAAGAAACTACCTTGGTCATCTGTAGGGCCAACAAAAAGAGGATACAAACCGAAAGAAGGGTATGTTTTCGATCCACAAGTGCAGCCTCTGAGAAGAACCAGGCAGGGATCTCAGACTGAAAAGACTCGTAAAGACACTGGGAACTTGTTTGGTGGCAGACCGAGGGCCACGGACAGCAGAGCCGACTTGGAGCAAATGGACACAGATAGCAAGCGTTTCTCATGTACGTCTTATCAGTCGTGCTTGTGCACTAAGTGCCCTTGCGGTCAACATGGACATAATATCAATGTCCGGACATACTGTTTTGGCAACAACTTTCAATCTCAAACTGCCCAGTTTTTGAGAAAAGGCACTGAACCTTTTTTGGTGTCTGAGCAGGTATCAGGCAGCAGCGGCTCTGCTGGCAGTCCTTGTAGCTGCCTTAGCTCTCAGGACTCGCATATGAAAAGTATCATGTCACATTCAGTGACAAATAGTTCAGCATCTCCTCAGGACTGAAGGGGAGCAGCATGTCTGCCAATCCCACAGAAAAATATTTCAACAAGCAGATTTTGGTCACACCTAGGGCTGTAACGATACGGGGACATTAGAGAACATGTTGGACTCGACTTCACATGAAATTACGCAAACAAAAATTACCAAAGAATAGGAAAGAGGTGTGTGTGTGTGGCTAGTATCAATCAATCAAATCTTATTTGTATATCCCATATTCACAAATCACAATTTGTCTCATAGGGCTTTAACAAGGTGTGACATCCTCTTCCCTTAACCATACACAAGAGTAAGGGAAAACTAAAAAAAAAAAAGAACAGAGGAAACGGGGGGAAAAGAATGTAGAAACCTCAGAGAGAGCCACATGTGAGGGATCCCTCTCCCAGGACGGACAGAAGTGCAATAGATGCCACATGTAATGGAGATAGTATCTTCATTGCTCTGAAGATTCTAACCACTTCTGTGTTGGTTCAGATTACAGTAGTACTATAGGTTTGCTCACCGGGTGCTCCGGTTCACCTAAATAAAATATCTTAAGGATATTCAAAAGTATTACTTCTGATTTCATTTCTGCTGTTTCAGTTTCACTCTTGGATGTTTGCTGGTAGTCTGGTAGGCTTCATAATGTTCTGGACTTTACACATTGACAGCAAAATATGAGAGATCTTCTTTTTTGATGAAACTAAATTTTAATTTGTGACACATAGCTTTTGTTCAGTTTAGGGGTATTGTACATATATACACACATTTGTGTGTGTGTGTGTGTGTGTGTGTGTGTGTGTGTGTGTGTGTGTGTGTGTGTGTGTGTGTCCCTCAGTAATTGCATTTCAGAAATTTCTCTTTTGTCCCCCCTAACAGTCAGATGAAATATTTGCCCCTGACATGTACATAGGTATTTCCTGAATGCACTTGAGGTAAATTTGACTTGCCACTGTCACTTGCTTTTCAGATTATAAACACAAGTATTAACAGGAAGCTGTGAGGTTGGAGGACATTTTTGGATTCTCCATATTACCGCAACAAAGTTGTGCAGATGCACAAACAACAGCATGAAGAGTACGTCCTTGTTCTTACCTGGACACAGTGTGTTACAGGTGCTTTTCTGCACCGACATGCCCTCGCAAAAGGCTCCCCCGTTGAGCGGAGCTGGGTTAGTGCAAGTGCGGGAACGTTTTTGCACACCACGACCACAGCGAACATTACATGGGGACCAGTCTGTCCATGATGACCACCCTCCGTTCACTGTGTGTGCCCGAGAATGAAGGGAAAGAGATAAATATATTGTAATAGTGCACTACATTTTGTGGATAACAGCGTATTTCCTGTTATTACAAACAGCATCAGGGTGTCTGCGTCACAAGATTTTCATCAGAGGTGAAAAAAAAAACATATACTTCTTCCTCTGATTTGTTGCCTGTAATATTGTGGGATGATGAACTACTCAGCTCATCTGCTGTCACAGGAAAGAAAGAAATACTAGTATTCCACCCACTATTGTACATCTGTCTGGAGCTAAAAGGAAGAGTAAGCCTGTCAGATACTTCATTACCATTATGGAAATTAATGATTGATGGGCCTCTAGAACGGACTGTCAGAAAGAATCAGATATATTTCTACAAAAGATAAATGCCCCTTCTGAAAAAATAAAAGTAACAGGATGAGAGGTCAGCGGACCGATTACAAGAACACCCCAATTGACAAGGTGAGAAAGGAGGTAGTGCTAGTATGACATTACAATTTCACTTATTCTCCTTTGTCTCAGCAGAGGTCTCTACAGGGCTATAAAAATGCTGGCTTGTGTCTGCTGGCTCGCAGCTATACAAAGCATTTTACACAAGGTGTTTAGTGCTGGCAGATAAAAGCCGGGGCATTGTGACAGCCCACGTCACTGCCTTTCCATCATTAATAATTGAGTTCTTGTAAATATTGTGCCTGTGTCTCCTTGTCTTTACACATGAGGGATCAGTTGCCCATTACCTGCTCATTAGACTCTTGAGTGAGAAAAGGCCACATGCTGTGGTTGAGCAGTGCTTTTTATATTAATGACTTTGGGGAATTTACTTGAGGGGCCACTTCGACAGCTAACGTCTGTAGTGAAAGCTGATATTTTGATGCAGGCAAGAGAGCTGCTTGACATCGTTTTGATCATCTGCACTGCAAACCCAAAGCATTCATCTCCCGTGCATTTTTTGGCTGAGACAGAAGCTACCCTTGGATAAATTCTTTGTGCATTTTTCTTTCATTCTTACCATAGACTACAACAGTTGCTGTGACACTGCGTCTTTTGGCCACAATGTTGCTGGCAACGCAGGTGTAGTTTCCCGAATCAGACAGGCGAGCGTCTGAAATGATGAGATTATGGTCGCCTCTTGTATCGATAACACCGTCAGAGCTTAGAGGCTCTTCGTTTTTTAGCCATTCCACCTGAAAACAGAAAAGTATATGTATAAGTGACTGAGCAGATTTTATATGGACATAAACTCATGGGAAGCAGAGAGTGGATACCCAGGCGAATCAGGCAAAATAAACATTTTGAAATAATATTCAGGTTCAGGTCACATTCGCTAGGCTATCGACTTGATTTTTAACATGGTATGTGCTCGCATGTGAAACCCAAAACAATACAGAATGCCTGTCATGTTTGGGTTTTGCTTGGTTACTGTTTTTTCTCAAGTTCAGCCAGGTTCGAAAAGGAAATGGTGGGCCAAGCCACACTAATGAAGAAGAATCAGTACTAACTCTGACCATGTATTACCAAATAATGTTTCCATGGTCTGATTGGAAATATTTTGTTTTAAAATAATTTAAAATGTTCAGGTTAAGTATGATTTACTGACATCTGTAGTTGATATCTTTAGTTTTATTCAAGTAACCAAGTAACCTTCTTCTTGTTTGGTTTCATCTTATCCGTGATTGTTAACAGTTTCCTTTACCACCTTTATTACCTCATGATGCAATAAAGGCAACATTGTACTTAACAAACATGAAAGGCAACATTATTTTTTAAACACACAAGTTCATAAGACACTTTTCGGGACATTAGGCCAAATTGTTGTTTTTAAAAGTTGACTTTCTCTAACTATTGTCAAATAGGTAAAATACACATATTGCGTATCAATTTGTTTTGCTGACATATGACTTTTAGGAAACCCAAGCCTCTGGTATTGCAGTACCACCAGGACCGGTGCACCAACACAGTAGGTGGCTATAATGCACCTTGACGTTGGTTGCTGTACGCCAATAAGCCGGACAAAGAAGAAGACATATTTTTTGATGGTAGCCCAACCCCTTGGAGGTGCGAAGTAATGAAAAGGTGAAGAGAAGTACAGCAGTAGATGGCGGTGGTGCACCTTGTCGTTGGTTGCCACCCGCCTATAAACCTAACAGAAGAAGAAGAATGTGACTATTACCAAGGTATTAGGGTGTAAACATTTGTTGCTATTCACATACCTAGTGTGACACAGATTTGTTATATAAGCTATTTATTAGCAATAAACCGGTAAAGTAATACTTTTGACGTTTCAGGGAATGTACTGGTTCAGCAGCAACTCTGTTCTTTTTTGCTTTCCTCAAATGGTTTGTACGTCTAAAACACATCGTCTATCTTTGTTCGGGTTATTGGTGGTTGGCAACCAGTATCAAGGTGCATTATCACCATCTACTTTATCCCCTTCCTGTTTTCTTTGTTCTTCTTCCAAAGGTCCATCATCAAGGTGCATCACTGCCTTCATAAAACTGCATTACTGCATTACTGCCTACATAAACACATCAAAGTCGATCCAATTACTTCCCAGCTCAGGGAATGGGACCATCCAAGGAGCACATTAATGCAACATTAGCAAACACCTCACTTGATATTAGTTGGATGGACAAAATAGTATTATGAAGGTTAGTGAAGGGGCACATCTCATTGCAAGATTAGTAGGACAAGCACAACATGACTGACATCCACTTGGAGAAGGTGACGCAGTAGATAGGTCACATCCTTCACTGGTGCCAATTCTGTGGCTGTGTAGTGAGTGAAAGTAATAAGGAATTACAAAATAAAGGACGCTCTGTTGATGCTTCTCTACTCGCATGACTGGCCCAGTAAATTGCTATTAATGTGCCACTGGCTTGAGCTTTTCATTGAGAGAGACGAGCTGGGGCATGAGGGAGCAGGGTTTGATTTATGGCAGTGTATTTGAGGATTAAAAACTCCGCCCCACTGGGAGCTCCATATGTTTGTACTCCAGTGTGTGTGTGTCTGTGTTTGTGCGGCATGTCCATTTGCCAAGGGAATGCAACAACAGCCAAGAAACTCAGAGATTGCTTTGCTCTTTCGAACCACCCTGGATGAAAAAAATTGAAGTGGTAAATCAATAAATCAGGAGTCATGCTGTCACAACCTTTTCTTTTTTTTCTCCATTTGATGGCTCAAGAAGTCATTCATCATGCGCCTTTAATTTAACTTTTTTCATCATTTGGCGCCACAGCTTTAAAGACAGACCGACCGACCACACTGGTGGGCTGCATTGGCCGTTCTATCAATTCTTTTCATTATATTTCCCCCTTTCACACCTTCAATGTCTAATCAACCCTTGTGTTGCCATCCATGATGTATTATAGTCTCCAGAGCGACTAGCATCAATCCGCTATGCTATGGAGGCAGTCAGTTCCAACCTTACGCAGTGAAACAATGGTGCAAATTTTAATTTAAATCACAAGTATCTTGTGTCTTATCACACCTATTGATATATGATTAGATATATTTTGAAGGACTAGTGCAGTGCCCGTTCTAAGCTTGTTAGAAATGTGCTGCTTGACCTGTGGTAACGCTGGTTGCAGCTTTCTTTCTGAAACTTCACCTGCAGATCTGTAGAAATTGTAAAAGGTCAGTAAAATATCTGCTGCAGGACTCAGTCAGAGTTGTTCACCTGTTTATTGAAAGTTTAGTGAAGCTCTGCTTTGTATAACCCCGAGCTGGAGAATCAAGTGGTGTTGCTCTTGATGTGAACCCGCCCATTTACCCTTCTTGTGATCAGCAATGTCACTCATATTGATGAGTCCCAGTCACCGCTGCTGCAGGGCGCTGTTTGTTCAGAGGTTATTGATGTTGAATGCATCGCATGTCCCAATCACACCAAATCTGCTTCTTCGTTGGGTCAATTACAATTCAAAGTGTGATACCAATTAGATGAATAATTCTCAAGATTTGCAAGCCACAGACAGACTGACAGACAGACAGAGATGGAAATATAAGATAGATCATATTATGGACGTTCATAACAGACCACTGTTTTATTGTTGTTGTGCTCAAGTTTAACCAAGTAAAATTTTTGAGTTTATTTTGAAATTTGCAATCGGATAGATGACAGTGTTAAGCTCAAGACGCTGAACTAACTTACACTAGTATGGGGGTTGCCTTTTTTTCAGGTTAGAACAATGGCCCCTCAAAAAGTCTGTTCTTCAAATCAAATTAGAATTTTGTACTTGGTTGAAGGAATATCCATCTAGCTCCCATATTCTTTTAAATAAAGCGTAAGGTGTGCTTCTATACAGAGTTTACCCACTCCATCTGACTGCGGCCCTGTCTACTCTCTGTGAAGTAGGGCATTAACCTTGACAAGTAGGAGGTTTGTGCTTTATCACCCTCTCTACACATTCTGCAGCCTCTTCTGGGAAAAGAACGACGGAGGCGAGCTCTGTTGTTTTTACCAGGGTCATACATAGTCCATTATTTGTAATGACTCCACCTCAACGGAATCTCTAATGTCACCAAGACACACAGCCTTTAGATGTTGTGTTGGTAATGAACCGAGAGTTGACTTTTTGAACCCACTGACAAGTTGCAGTCTAATAAAAGTAACAAATTACACTTGGAGGAAGATTCATGCTGTAGCTCCGGTAGTCTTATTGCTGTACTACGATCATCACTCTAAATAAAAAGCAGGCTATTCTTAGTTCACTCCCTGTTTTTATGTGAGAAAAGGTCACTTTAATTACTAAGTTATCACAGATGAACACTTTCCATGTTGCACAGTAAGTTTTATTAACTACAATTAAGCACAAATCATTATCTCTACCTCAGTGCATTACGTTATAAGAAATGTAACTATAGTTGTGTAAGAAAAAAAACTAATTAAAACAAAGAAAAAAGGTTTTCCTGCAGGTGGCCCTTAACAAGTGTAATAGATTAGAAGCACTGAAGTGAAAATTAACCCCTAAACCATATTTGTCTCCCATCATGTATTAAAGTGGGATGCATATTTATAGGGTTGCACCAACATTTTATTAGAAAGGTATCAAGCTTGAACTATTATCTTGTTAAAATTAAATAAATTTCAACTCAGAGTGGATACAAGTTCAACTCAGGAAAAACTACATGTATTGCCTGAAGCAAAAACCAGAGATGGGCTACACTCTTACATAAAAGATTTTTTTCAAAGGAAAAATCTAGTTTCTATCACAGTGTAGCAAGTAAAACAAATAGCTGGATAAATAAGCAACTGCTGTCTGGTCCTCTGCAGTGATTCCATTAATCATTAAAGCAAGGCAGGGAATGTTTCCTCATCTACAATGTTCCACCACGACAGAGGTAAATCACTGCAGTGCTTCAATTTGTGACTTACAGACCTGTATGAGAAATGCGGTGGGCATAATAATGACACCTTACAATAATAATACAATACAACACAATGTTACCTTATTACTCTTGAATTCAATCAAGCGCTATCTGACAAGGTCCAGAGAAAAAAACTGAACATTAATAAACTGATTACAGTAGTTTGATTGAGGAGGAATTGAATGGCGTTCAATTATATTGTAGGTGTCCGCTGTCTCCCAGGTAATACATTATACAATACAATAAAAGAAAAACTATCAAAGATATCTGTGAAATTAGATGTCTGGAATCAGGGTCAATGAAATGATTATGCTGGTATCTTTTTACAAGGAGAGTGTGCGTAACCTTTTATGTCTGGAACACAGAGCCCAGGGAAGTGGGTATGAAAGGAGGGAGAGATACTGGGACTGTGAAGTGGGATGTAGTTTGAGTTAGTCAAGTATTTTAAATTGTTCTTGTTTAATTATGAGGGCTGTACATTATAAATTATCAAAATACAAACGATGAACTGACATAAATGGAGTTAGGTTGATCTAAATTCCTGCCTGCTGCATTTTGGTGCGATTTTGGACATAAAATATGTTCAATATTAATAAACTTTGAATAAATAGCTGACCAATCAGTGGGGGGAACACAAAGTTTATAACATCACTCAGCACCATAGACTGTTTCTAAAAAGCTTTAAAGCAATTAAAAGCAGTTACAATCAATAGTATTGTTATTATTTATTGGAGGTGGCTCAACGGTATAAATGACGTTAACTTGAAGTTCTGTTGAAGTCTGTTTCAAGTGTGTGGAAATGAGTAAGAAAAAGCAGATCTTCCTGACTCAGTATGGATCTTTGGCCCCTGCAGTGTGAGCCATGTTTGTAATTCCAGAAAAATGTTGGTAGTGACAGTATATTAACTGATTGAGGAGGACTCACTAATAACAAGGAATATTCCTGAAGTAGTTCGGGAGCATTAACACAGGACAAGCAAACAGGCAGGTTTGAATAGGCACTGTACTAGTATTAAGAATCACCACTAAATGTGCAAATAAATAGTATTAGTGCTGTTTCTGGTGCTCTGCACTGTTCTAATACTGTACACCTTTTCATCAGTAGGCTGGATGCTTTTCTTCAGCCTACAGAATTGTTGTTCAAGGATATAAAAAAATAAACACTTTCTAACTTTTATTCCTTTTTCTTTGCTTTTAGATGTGAAGCACTTAAGTTCCAGGAAGTAGACATGCTTCCACACAGTTTTTTTCCAATATTCTTTCCTCTAAATAATAAACCTGTTTCTCACTGCCTGGAGCTCACTGGGTTATATAATGTCAAGAATTGATGTGGTGAAAAAGAACTGAATTTGTGGCTTGCAATGATTGAATGAATGTCACCACTAACAGTGGAAAGACCAAAGCTTTTACTGACATTGACACTGGCAAAGACACTGTTTTATTTAATGTATCTCAGATCAATCACGTCATGGTATCCAATCTGTGCACTTAGGTCAGTATCGGCCCTCATCTCTAGACAGACCCTTTATCAGAGAGGTCGTTTTTAGTTCACATGACTAAGGCTAGAATATTAGATTCATTGTGCCCAGAGAGTTAGGCGATATGTCAACAAATACAATGAATTTATGACAAATACTGTAGAATTTATGCAAAACAATCTAAAATACTTGTGTATATTAATATTGATGTACTATTATTCTGATATTATTCTATAATGAGAGTTTTAAGTGATAGTTAATTACTTTAAAAGCCCTTATTATGAAATAGCACAGATTCGTCTGAACTCAAAACTTAGCTAACTTAATATAGATCAAAGGAGTTGTTTTATAGATTAAGAGAGTGGACGGAGGAGAGCTGGGTCTTTTCAGTGGCTTAAATTTAGTTTTGCCAGAGTGGTGCAGCCAGACTTAAAAAGACAACTATTTCCCAATCAATGCTTTTTAGTTGGTATTGATAACAAGTGACTTTGAGTGTTGGAGTATCAGTGACTGTGGCATCGATCTGCCCTTCACTTAGGATTATGCACTCACCCTCTTTGCAAAGCTGTTGAGTTTTTTGCTATGCGACTAAGAAAAGGCTGCCAGTGCCGGGCTCTGTGCCCCTGTTTGATGGATTCCTTTATGTATATAGCTAATATACTCTTTAATTACTTTGACTGTATTGTTGTATTCTTTTTTTAAAGTGTGTTCAGTAAAAAAGTAAAGATACATTGTTGCACAAGTAGATTGCAATCACATGGGTTTGTGGTGTGTGTCTGCGGATGAGGAGCTTCTTCACAGATTTGAAAGCATTTCTAACTTCAGATTCCTTCATGTCCTCTATTCAAACAGAACAACTTTTTTTCTATGCACTCTATTTAAAAAAAACATGTGAAACTAAAACTATCCAAACAACATAACAAAGACACAAACCTTGGTTTTTACCATGGTCCAGACTTTCTGCTGTCAAAACGAAGTCATCTCAGACACTCAGGACAATAGAAATATTTTCAAACTAGAAGTTATAACTGGAACCTCATGTGAACTTGTGTGTGAAGCTTAATGTTATTGGTCCTTTCATCAGGAAATGAAACACAGGGATGCAAAGGGAATATGAGCTCAGTTTGCTGAAAGGAAAAGTAATAATTAGAAGAAGAAAGGTGTCATTTCATTAAAACATTGTCTTTTCCTATGGAAACGACCAAACATAATTGTCTCTGTGATTGCAGCAGGAGTAGAATATATTCTAACTGCCTTTGGTGAGTTTAAATTTTTCTCGGGGAATTCTTACACTAAAGCAAATCAAAATAATCGTCTTGTACTGCGGTTGGTTTTTCAGATTCATGTTTTTGCTTTGATTAATCTCGCTCACTCCGCCCCCCCCCCCTTCACTCTTTTCGCTGCAGGAAGTGTGTAAACCCTGAGTGCGATTTGCATACTGCGTCGGACCAAGAGTCTGCCCTTTGGGGGAAAGCGATAGAGAGATGCACATGCTGATGAGAAGGCAGGGACAGGACGGACTCAAATGAGCCTGATAAGCCAGCGCCTGGGGAGGAGAGGAGACGGATTTGCTTAATTGGCAAATTTGTTCCACTTAGATAGCAGCAACCAGTGGTGAACAACACCACACCTAACCCTGCTGATCAGGCCTCGCGGGCAGTGTGCTGGGGGTGGGGGTTATGTGGTGTCAAGGTCGCGGTGTTGACCATGAAACAGCAGCTAAAGCAAAGTCGGCGCCTCCACGCTGTGTCCCTCCGAACGTCTTCCTTGTAACTTTGTCTTGTTTTGTTACAGTTCAATTTTCGAGCCAGAGGAAGGAGAGCAAATAAAACGAAGTCATGATACACTGGAAGCGGCATCAAATGTTCAGCAGGGGAGCTGTGTGCCACGCAGCAGTTTCATCTTTCTGATAGCTTCAAGCTGTTTGAAGATGGTGAGATGAAAGAGCCGACAGGCCTGGTGGACTGTGTGTTTATTAGTGGAAAGGTATCTTAAACTTAACACACGTTAAAAAAAAGCATGTTCTTCTCAAGTCATCCCAGTTCCTCCATGCATCACCTATACACCCAATTATTCTGAGAGGAGTGGTAATGACCTACATTTACAATCATTCAAATAGGAAGTGAGAGCGACATGAAGACGATTAGAAAGCATTGCAGTAGGTTTTGTTCCATCTGATTCAATTAAGGTTGAGTTTTGAGCGCCCTCCCCCTCTCACTCCTCTCGTGCCTGTAGCCTCTCCGCCTTCCCTCAGCCACGTGTGGCCTTTTCTCAATGCAACAATGACTTTCATGAAATTACATTAAACAAATGAGCCCTCCAAACCTGACAGCATCATATTCTAGAGGCGGGGGCGGCGAAAAAACCCTTGTCGTGTCCTTGGTTTATCTCCACGCCGTCTCTGGAAATGTTATGTTTATCACTGAATAATTACATTTTAAGCACTTCAAATGACTTTGGATGAGAGGCCCGATGATTAATTGCACTTGGTAAAGAATACTTGGGCAGTTAATACGGAGCTAATGATTGTAAAAACCATTGAAGATATAGGAGACCTTTTATTCTCTCCACCATTTAACTTCACAAAGCCAGCCACAGTTTTCACTTCACTCATTGAGAGCCGGCAAAGTTCAATAGTTATTTACTTGGATGATATTTTAAATAGGCTGGACAATAGACGGCTCAGGCTTTAATCCTGAAAATCTTCCTATAGCTGGGTGAAGCACTCACTGCCTGGGCCTAGATTATGTATTTAATCAATATAATCTAGTTTCACTTGATATTGAAAACACCTAATTTGTTCGTGAAAAAATTAACAAAAATAAAATAACAGCCATTTTGATTAAATGAACATGTAACTTTGGCCACAACAAAAGACCTTGTTTGATGACATTGTGAAGCAGACATCATTTCTTGTCAATCTTTTTGGGTCGCTTGGTTCCGCTGTGCATTTGCGATTTCCTGGGAGAACTTTGGCAACAGAACGCTAATTGTAATCGTAATCGTGATCCATAACAAGTGACCAATACAAAGAGTGAAAGGTAAAAACAGATGACTGGCTAACTGGCCAGCGGTTTGTTTTTCCACGGATTTTACTGCAGAGACGGGTAAAGCTGATATGACGCAATTAAAAGGCGACCAAAATGAAACGTCTTGTTACCTTAAAATAAAATTGGAGATTTCTCTGGGTTTGAACATTGTTAGTAACATTTTGAATAATATAAGAGCACAAGTCAACAAAATATGTAACATAGGTCTTGTAGTTTTTAGACATTTTTATGAAGAACTGTTCTATCTTTAAGAGTTCCTTCGCGGTTTCCTCTCGGTCATGATTGGAGATTGTGCTGTATCCTGTATGTCTTGCCCTCATATTTAAATAGAGAGTGTAATATCAAAAGTTGTCTACAGTTGACGGCAAACTGGAGGTCATTATAATAACCTTCTGGTCAAAGCACATGTATTCTTAAAAGACTCTCGGGAGCTGTATGTAATAATGTCACTCTTGTTTTCTTAGGGCTGTCTCTCAATGCTGCAGAATAGATGAAACATCCATAAAACTGCAACATATACAATAAAGACATTTTGAAAAGTGACTCCTCACACACATTACATGGTGTCAGGCTCGTGCTCTGTCTGTATCTGTGAACCGTGAAGTCCCTATGATCCTTTTTGCTGCTGGAGATCCTCAGGAGACTGATTTCTTTGAGATAGCTATGTCTCTTAATTCCTGATGGCTCTCTTGTTGTTTTCTTAGAGCTGCCTTCATTATGAATTCATTATTATAGCCATGCTCTTTCTCCTCCAGTGGTTTTTTCATCTGCAGCGCTTCGATTATTTTAGATGCAAACGTTTCAAAGGAGAGGACATGTATGTTTTCCTGCTTCAGTCAGAGCTAATTATGTAGTAAAATTAACATAACAATGCATTGTGTTAACCTGCTCTCTCTGTTTATAAAAGGTGGAGACAACTATGAAGATTTTGCCATCTCAATGTACTACCCAATAAACTGCAGCAGGCTTAAGCTGTTTTACTCTGTGGTCTGGTTTACAATGTGCTCAGATTATTGCCGCTATCACTGCAGGAATAGATAATATGGCATTCTCTGATTTTCATTAACATCCTACACAGCAGCCCAGTAAACTCCCGGGTGGCTTAGTTACAGCGAGATGCGGATAAAGTTCTTTCCTCTCTCTCTCACTGTTCCCGCTGCCTCTGAGAACACGAGCAGAGCAGCAACATAAGTGGATTTCAAGCTGTAAAGTCGGCTGCACAGTGTTTATGTCTTTACCCGGCGCGCAAAGTTGGAACTCGTTCCAATTTGCATGTTGTCAACCGAACGTTTTACTGTCACCTCCCAAAAATGTACTGTTTTCCTTTTGCCAACATCACGAGTATTAATTTCCGTCAGGATCTTCTGCAAATCGCAGCACTATGGAAGATTCAAATAAATGTCATGACCAAAATAAATGTGCCTCGGAATACAAATAGAGTTCAACAGATCTCATTGCCTCGTGACCTCAATTCCTTAAATTCCTTAAAACTGTAGCTGAGCTGAGCCTTCTCTCCCAGACAAATTTCACAGTGCTGGTTACAAAAAAAAGGCTTTAACCTCTCAGCGATGCCTAAAGTCACGAAAAGAGAAAAGTGCAGCCGCCATCTCCAGCTCTGGATGTGGGTATTTTTTCTTCCCTCGTGCAAGTCATACTAGAGGGAGCTGGGTTTGTCCCTGCATTATTTACTATTACCATTCTCTTTGTTAGCCGGCGTCGCATTAATTAATTCATGAGGAGGAGTTGCCTATTTGATGACCACAATGCATGGGGGAGACTGGTGGTACACCGATGCTCCATTTGTGTGAGCTGAATCATTCATCATTCATCACATGCACACACACACACACACACACACACACAAATGGTCATCGCATTTGGCCTATGTTTTGTACATTGCCCTACAAACAAAAGAGTCATAACAACATTAGACACCACAACCAATAATAACACATATAACCAACAACCAGCTGGTTGCATGCATGCTCATGTAGAGCAACACGGTGGAATTTAAACTTTTTGTAGGGATTGGGTTCGAAAGAGTACGGGAAACTGTCTAGGGGCGACAGCAAAGACAATGGGAACTGGTCCTAAATTAGTGAAAATACAGAATATTATAAAGTCTCCCAAAATGCTGTAAAGCAGCCCTAAAGTTTAACGTTAGCTCTTCAACCACAGTCATCGTTTCATTTCATATCCAATTTGCTGGAAAAGAGCCAGACTGGAGGAAAATGGGTCACAGTCCCAGTATTTCTGTTCAGACTGCAGGAAAGAAGTCTGACTTAAAGGATTTAAATTCAATATGTTTTTCTGAACCGACCAGATTTAAAAATATACGATATATACATATCTGTTTTTACCCATAAACAAAACTAAAAGCATTTGTATCATAAAACATCAATAACATATTAGACTGTGCATTTAAGGACCTGTCAATCAACTTTAAGAGCAGCAGCAGCAGCAGCAGCAGGGTTCCGGTCCTGTGCTTTGACATTTGCTGGTTGGGCGGCTGTTTTGTTTAAGCAATAGATCACGGACTGTGCCTTTAAGTAAATGCAAAGCTCCAGATACTTGGGCACACAGGCTTTGGTATTGACATATCTTCCTTCTGAGCCTCCACATGAAGGCACACAACATCAGAGCGCAGCACAACACACACATCACTCAGCGGCGCTGTCCGGGAGAGCCTCATTTTATATTCATAGTAAAAATTAAAATGGTATGTCTTTCAGAGCACGCACGCACGCACACACACACACACACACACACACACACACACACACACACACACACACACACACACACACACACACACACACACACACACACACACACACACACACACACACACACACACAACCAGAGGACTCAGAGGAGAGAGGAGGAGTGATAGTAAGAATGAAATGAATACATGACATCTTAATAAGTCATAGCCGTACATCCTTTTACACAAGAACAGAGAAAACAGAGAACATAGCGATGCACATGGATAGTTATTATGGCCAGTGTATGAATGATCACTCTGACTTGAACAGAATAAGCCCGACACTCCAAATGAACGGTGTCCTCAGCTCATCAACTGCAGCTCTGGTTTACACTAGACGGGAGAGAAAAGTGCATGCGTCTCTTTGATTTGCAGTGGCTGGAGAGAAGCAAAACATTGTGTCACGAAAACAGAGTTATTCTGTCGGTGAAGCAGACAGATGACTGCTCCTCTCCCGGCAACACAAGAGAAAATGTTACTTGTTTGAAGTGTGAGAAGCCCTCACCTCAGCCACAGGCACTCCCTCTGGGGGACGGCAGTGCAACACAATCATGCCATTCAGAGGCACCTCCGTGCCTTGGGGGTCCTGCTCAAAGTTCTTCCTCAGGTCTGCGGAGGAGAATAAACAGCCTGCATTAAAGAACAACCACAACAGCACGGAGGAACACATAAGCCCGCACATTAAAAGTCACATTTGTTTCATGTGTGACCTTTTCTCCACACGCAATCATACGTGGACATAAAGAAAGGAAATCACATTGCCGGTTTGAAGAGGAATAACCTTTTCAGAGACAATAAGGTCAGCCTGGTATCAATGTGACACAGAGTTGCTTACAGGCGATGCGGACGGCTGCCTTGCGGCTCTTGGAGGTTCCCAGGTGACTCCAGGCGACACACAGGCACCAGTAATCCTCCGGGCCATGGAAGTCCTCCACCTGCTGACGGGACACGTTGATCATCACCTCGCGGATCTTCAGCCCTGCAGACGAGAGGGTCGATGGCTTAGATTAGCTTTCATTTAGATGCTGGGGTGATTAATCAAAGAGATGAAGAATCGCAGGGACAGGATGATGAGTGGAATGTCAATCTGATAAGATTATCAGCAGTAAACAGATCTACCGTGTGCCGGGAAGAGACACAGGGAGAGACTGCTCATCAAAAACCACAACATTTCAGGGGTTCATTGTCAGGGGTCTGTTTCTAGACGCTTAGGAGTCCTAGGCTATTTTGTTGTTGTAGTTTTTGAATGCCTTTGAAATTACCCTTAAAGTGTTGACTATTCCATTGTGTGGTATCTTTTTTTTCCAGCAGAACATTGCCTAAATGACCAGAAAATTATATATCTCTTTCTCCTTCACATAATATTTCAACACAATGGACCCAGAAATACAAAAAAATAAATAAACATCCATGACAAAAGTCCCAAATATGGTCAAGAAGCATTTTCAAAGTTAAAACGTAGGTTGTTAATGTGAAGATAGGATTGTAAAACTGATAACGTTAAGCAATATGTCCCTGTTTGTAATACAAAGCAAGTGTGGTCATAGACATTTGTTTTCTTTATAACAATGCAACTCTCCAGAACAGCTTATGTATTCAGTTATAACAATAGGTACATCACTGTCTTTGCATTCCCAGAGTTTCCAAGTAATGCAAATGTAACATAGAAAAGTCCAAACTGAAACTAAATCAAACGCTTTGCATTTTCATGGCGGGGGGTCCATTTTCTTGTCCATTTGCTGGAGACGCAAAATATCATAATCTCTGCCCACTTCTCTCCCTCCTCACTGCTTATGTTCTCCTCCCCTGGTATATTCAGCCTGTAGAGCAGAATCAGCACATTCACATTTTTTTTGACATTTCCCAATATGACAAAAATGACAAAGATATTGAAATAAATGCAACACCCGCATCCTCTTATCTTACATACTTTTACTCGCATGTAAAATATGATTTTTTTTACATTGGATTTATCTCTGTTTTTTTACACGGCCTATCAACACCAAACAAAAACTAGTACAGAGTTACAAGAAAGCACTTTGGACTGAAACCTGAACCCAGCGCTCCACTAGGCTCCATGTTTGAGATGCAATGTCTTGAACCAGACACTCATGTGATCTGCGACTCCTGAGGGTTAATAGTGGTCTGTTATGCTTGAGTATTGCAGACAGCAATGTGGATTGTTGATTGTATAATGTATCATTTTTATTAAAGCCCTTATATCCTCTTTCAGCATCGAACCATAATCCATTTATAGAGAAGTGACACTAAATGCCTTTCAATGGAGGTAGTAACCCAGAGGAGGGACACATGAGCCACTTATTGTTTTGAGGGAGAGCATGAGCACTAATTTCTCTTCAGTGAAAACATATGAAGGGGCTGTAATTTCAAAAGATTGCAAAACTGTGCAATTAAAAAACGCTGCATCTGGAACACCGATGCTTTCCCTGACAATCAAATCATCCATTTCTGCAGCGCAACTTTGAGTTAATGTCAGGCAGGTCATTTGTTCATATCTGTGATGCAGACCCATAATGAGTCAGACGAGAGACGAGCGTTTTCTGAGACATCTGATGTGAATTTAAAAGCGCGGTATTTCAATTATGCCAGACTGTGCACAAAAAGATGACAGCCAAGTTGCCAAGAGCCATTAATATATAATAGGGTGGCTTTATTGGGTGTCTAGGAAATTGCAGCTTTCAAGTATCTGATGTGTCTCTTGCACGAAGTCGGAATTTCAGACAGCGAATTTATACAGATTTATTAAAATGTGAACACACAGTTGTGAACTAGTTATGTTTAGTCTACAATGCGGTGATTTCTGCAGCATGCAGGCTTATTCAGTTCTGACTGACTGGTGAGGAGTCTCAGCATTCTGGCTAGTGTCAGGTTTTCTGAAATAGCAAATAGCCTCTTACCTTGTCTTCTTTGTAAGCAGCCGCAGATATATCCTTTATTTTATAACTCTGCAATGGTCTTATTGTGCAGGAGGTGAGCTATTATTCAAGCAATCTGTGACACTTCCTGTGGGCATGTGAATGTCAAGTGCTTCTAATACAGCGCTAAAAACACTCGTCTGAGCTGACATCTTTTTTGTTTGTTAAACTCAGCGTGGACGCATTTAGGCCACTTGGTTTGTTAGTGCTCCTGTGATTTTTATGTTAGCCTTCATTGAGCTCATGTGTTCTGTGACAAGTTGCACCTCCTGGGTTTTAATTTTGGACCCATGCATGTAGAGTTCTGGACTCTTTCTAAGATCCTGTTCATACCTGGATTATAAATGTGTCTTGGATAACCTTAGATTAAGTGGACAGCTGCTAGTGTCATCTGAAACCTGGCATTAAAATGCATCTTGCATTAAATGGATCCAAATTGTCCTGATCAAAAAGTTTGCAAACTGCATAACCATAAACACATACACAGAAATGTTGAATAGATATAATAATATTTAGTTTAAGTCTAGTTTAATTTGTACCTGATTTGGCAGCACCAGTGGTCACTGATGGTAACAGCAATATTGGTAAAAAACAACAGAAAACAGTCCTAGAGCAACTATCCAATCTAATAACTCCGGAAATCTCTGTCTGTGTGTATGCGGCTCGCATATCTTGACAACTGTTCACAGTAGGCATGTGTATTGTTTTTTTGCCCGAGGAGGTCCAGCGTTAAATTCGGAGCGATTTGGACATGTGATAAGTTCAATATTAATAAACAGGCAACCAGCGCTCTGTAGGAGAGGCGGCTGGGACTCATCAGCATAAGGGCTTGTTTACAACAACTGATTCCCCAGTTCAGGATTCTGCCAACTGAGTCAAGCTTCACTGAACTTTGAATAAACAGGTGAGCACCTCTTTGTGCAGCTTCAGGTTTCTGTGGAGTCTTTACTTGCTGCCACTCAATTCGTGCTGGTCACATTTACATTTTTACAGTTTATGTTTAAAAGACAGCAAAGTAGAAAGTGGTGTACACGTTTACAGAGCAGCCCTACACTATTAAATAAACAGGTCGGTCGATAACAATAATCAGCCTTTTCCCTCCATATTTAGCCTTTATGCATTTTTCATGAACAATTGTCATTGCAAACCCTCAGTGACAAATACATTGCATTGCCTGTGAGTGCTGTAAAAGCTGTAGCCGTAGCACTTATAAGCTTTTAATGTGCAGCAGTGGCGGTAGGAAATGATAGGTCTGCACTCGCATTTATCATTAAACACAGCTTTGATACAGGAGAGTGCACAATAAAAGGTGACGCTGATTACAGACAGATAAAATGACTAATAATGGGCATTGTTTCCTGTAAATTCCTAATGCCTATGGGCTACTTGAAAGGAACATTGGAATGAAGGACTCTGCCATTCAAATTGAAAACTACCGTACAGTAAGGTAATTACAGAGTGGAAATACATTGAATGGCTATTGCTAAAAAAAAATAAGTAAAAGCAGAGTTTGATTTCCTGCAAATCTTGAGGGTTTAACTTTAAAGAACCAGAAACAGCAAAGAATGGGAATTAGTTTAAAATCTACCATTTATAGAAGCTTGTCGAAATTAAGTATAATTTCCTGAAGGCAGTAAGTTAATAGAAATTGTTTTTTAGAAGCGCTAACAAGTTGTGCCTAACTACGCATCTCACAGCAGCTGTTCAGAAATCACTGTAAAGCTTAGCCTCTTGTGGCTTATTGCTTAATTACGCAGCCCTACACTTGTAGAGGAGTTGTCTCTCCACAGGCTTTTGCCATCACGCCGCACAAGGCAGACAGCAGCTTAGACATGGGCTGGGATTAAATGAAAACTAATAATGTGAAATGAAAGGTTATCAAAGGAGGCCTAATGGAGGAATGTAAAACAGACGCGTTTTCTGAAGACACTGTGATCCTCTACAGTGACTGACTGAAATGATGCATAATACACATACACACACACAGGTTTGCACAGCTGTCCTTGTTAGGACTCTGCATAGACTTCCATTCATTCATCAACAAAACCTTATCCTTAACCTCAACCGTGACCAATTCATGCCTAACCCTAACCTGACCACAACCTTAACCAGGACCTCAGGAATGACATTTTGCCTCATCAGCACCAATGAGGTCTACTGGTCTTGACAAGGTCAATGCTTGTAACATGTATGTAGTAGGGATGTATATTAATAAAAAATACATTATTTGGATATGAACAATGTAACAGATAAATGTCTGGAGAAATATTTGTTCCCCCTGCTCCACTGACCGTCATCTGATTGACACAATGTGCCACTAACATAGGAACTCATTCAAAATGAACTAATCCAATATGATGGGAAACTGAAGAGCTTACGTCAGTGATGGTTTTACTGCCAAAGAGAGCTTTTCAGATAATTGTCAATGGCTGTATTTTGTTTTTATCCAAATTTCAAATCAGACCATGATTACAGTCAACAAAGCTCAAGGGATTTCAGACTTGTTTCTTTCTATGTTCACCGTCTGTTTCTGCCCACACTAAATCTACAGTTACACAGCTTATTTTGGAACAAGGTTCTTTAGTTATACTGTAAGTGGGGATGAAATAAAAATAATGTTAGTTCAGTTGCTATCATGCTGTAATTCAAGTTATATATTCTCTAATATCATGTTATTTTGTGTGCAGCTAAAATGATATATATATATACTGTGAATATGAGGAGTATGGATGGAATAATTTCACACAGAACATGAAGCACTGTTGCGTCATGGTAAGCCCCACCCACTTACAACTGTCTACACCGCCACAGGTTGTCATTGGTCATTTCTGATGTGTTGCTGGGCTTCATGGGGGCAGGACTTGGACTCATCTGATATGATTCTGTCAGAGGACAGACGCCAGGAGCAGGAGTAGAGGAAGATGAGGGGGACAGCAGTGAGCTGCTGTTGTGTTGTTTGGCGTTTCTCTGTCTAAATTCTATTTGTTAACATATGCAAAATGAAACCAATGCCAAGATCAAGTCATGGTTGGCTGCACATTTATATTTGCTCATTTGGCAGATGCTTTTATTCACAGCCACCCCCTCTAGGGAGATGTTATTGAAAATACTATGCTCTGATAGCATGTGGTAGCTTGTTCCACCATGGGGAACCACAAACAACAACGCTCTGATTCCCTTGTGTGCAGTAATGGCAACGCCAGACCATGTTTATTGGAGGAGTGTCTGAGATGAGTCATATGGCCGCATTATTGAATAGCAGATGGGTCCAGACCCAGAAGTTGCTTGAATGTGAATTGAGCAGCAATGGGGAGCCATGTGTAGATAAAGGTAGTAGCTCGTGCTTCAATGATGGATGAATTTTCTCCTCTTCAGCCCAATAACATTATTTCAACTCAATTCAGTGTCACTCCCTGAACACTCCCTTAACAAATTAAATTAAAAGCATTAATTCCCAGACTTTCCACACCACGGCAGATACGCCACAAACACACTCACTCCCTTCACAGCTCTGCTAGACTGCTGCTCCATTGTCCCTCAATCCTTCCCTGAACTTTTTACATGGACAGATTATTGCTATAATCAGTTGTTAAAATGACTGTACATCAGGTGATCATCAGAATTCACTGAGCAGAACCAGAGATAAAAATGTCACTCTAAATGTCAACGCTGTATTTTATGCCCCCTTCAGCGCCAGTGTGAAAAGACATGTTTGTAGTTCGTGGGCAGTGTACCAGGAAAACATTCCCACAGATCTTTGGGCGCTGGTTTAGAAAGCAAAATTGAAGGCAGGGTTGGTAAGTTAGTTCTGAAACACTTTCTTATCGTGTTTGTTGAAATCCGCTTCAAGTCCCGATAGCCATCAATAAATAAAGTCGTCTGAAAAGACCTCGCAAGACTTAAATAAACACAATTATTTTTTCCTTCAGTCCGAATGAAATGATTGGTTTGGCCTGCCTGCCTACCTGCCTGCACCCGGCCCCTGCTCCCACTGCCTGAGTCTTCACAAGTCAGGGAGACACAAACCACTGAAGCAGAGACGTTAGTCAGAGGAGTCAGGAGTTAACGAGTCACAGAAAAGTCGGCCTCTGGCAGTTGTCAAAGCAGTGAGTGTTCACATGTTTTTCGCGGCGTAGCCTTGATGAGAGGGCTGATAGGAAGAGGGGAGATGCATCATTAAATATATTTTAAAGTGTAGCCTGCTCTTTCAAGGTTTTCCACGATTACCAACCCTAGCTTTAATGAGTTTTCTCTGGAAACGAATTACACTGACTAAAAGGTGAGATTATTTGATGGAAGCACAGTGACTGGGTTTTTATTCAGAGCATCAGTCTTAAAATGTACTGATGGTGGTGGAGGATGCTGTCTAACACGTCCCTTCAAAGTCTCCCATAGGTGTTCAACTGGGTTGATTTGTCACTCAATTAATAAACTAATTTAGGATCCTTTAAGTTGGACAACTTGTGGGTAATGTGACAACAGCCTAAAGCACTATGAAGATTAAGGACTGGGTTTAGGGTTCTTCACAATCTGAACTCCTCTTCCTCATTAACGATGAGGAAAACAGCGAGAAGAAAAACAGAAAAGAGAAACTAATGAATATAACAACAGTCGGATGATGCTGATGCAATGTTTTATGCTGAAAGCTGACAAGCTCACAAAGGGTGGAGGAAGCTCAGCGCTGCAGAGTCACTCAAAACTGCAAAACTGTTTTTCTGGCACACAGTGAGAATGTTTGTGAGCACTAAATAAAACAGCACAAGAAAACAAAAAGTGACGCTTTCCATGTCAGCCCATTTCATAACATGGTGCAAAAGGGAAATGGAAAAATAATTTCAGTATGTTTAAAGTGTAACTTCACCCCAGTTGTGAGACTTACTCCACCCACTGATAAAACTGGGCAGGAGATTAAGGGACGATGGAGACAGGGCTGGTTTCACAGTGTAACAGTGGTGACTTTTTCAGGCCATTTAAAATGGAGAGTGACACAGCATCGTAAGGAACCTCTGCCATGTAGGGCTTTTCAGAAGTGGATGACTCTTCCCCTCCAGAATCCTCTGATGTGGGCATTAGTGTGGGGGAGGAACATGGCGATCCAGGACCACATCAGTTAAAGCCGTTGGCTCCAGCTCAGTTACGCCCAAAGGTGGAGCTCTATGGGGCAACGCAAGTGCGAGAGAGGGAGGGGGCAGACGGGTAACGCAACTTTAGTAAGAGAGCTAATGTAAGCGAACATTCAAATAGGTTGTAAAGCTGCTACACAAAATGTCAAATTAATCAAGAGTGACACACTGCTAACCCTTCCAGTAATGTCCTTTACACGTGTGTGTGTGTGTGTGTGTGTGTGTGTGTGTGTGTGTGTGTGTGCACTGCAGCTGCCCGTCTCCCTCAGAGAGCTTGTGCTGCAGAGAGGTGCCAAAGGTAACGCAACACTACTGGAATAAGACCGGACCACAGTTGGTCTGTAAACATCAGGGTGTTAACTTCAATATAAATCTCATAATGAAGAGACGTCCTAAACATTAGACTCTGTCAGCATTGGCCCTGCAAGGTCCAAGCCGGTTTGAAGCACTATAGGCAGAGAGTTATGAGCCATGTTCAACTTGTAAAAATGGCCAATTTTATATTTGGCCTGAAATGTTATATTAAAACCACCATTAATGTGTTTCACTACAGTACAGTCCTATTATTCAGTTTACAGCTCAAAAGAACACGTGCAGTATCTCTTTAAATGTCTTTACAGACGCTTATTAAAATACAAAGGTTTAAAACGCTAGTAATAAATACAACCCCACAGTGAAGGGTGCCTACTCTGTGTTTGAGTGAGGGCCATGGTGTTTCTGCTGAAGGCCTGATAAACAAAGGGGAGAAATCAGAGAGACACTCAGCTTCCTGCACACTAGGCAGAGATCACAGAGCTTAGTCCCTTTTCCAAGTATCCTGAGATGACTCCCAGTGACTGTGTGTAGGAGAAATTATCCAATAACCATTCAGTCATGTTGATGACATGCGGCCACTTCTCTGCATTCAGGAACACAAACATCCATTTAGCTCCTTCCACGGGCCCCTCTGTTTCTTTCCTTTGTGCTGCGCTCCCACTGCTTTCCCTTCAGGCTCATGCCAGTGGCTGTTGACAAAACGCCACGAAGCCCCGACAACAGACCTCAAGGTGGAGCAGTTTTCACCTTCCATTTCAATCATGCCCCTTAATCTGTCTCTAATGTAGCCTCTATAAAAGAGTCAGGAAGATATATAACAAAGCCGATGCTCACTTATCATCCCATGCTGTTCTCCTTTTCTCCTTCGTTCTCCGTCTCTTTTTTTTTGGCCTGTCTGGCACCGGGCCGTGTGGTGTGATTTCTCCCAGCTTTGGTCCATTGTTTCACCTTGGCTGGGTCTACGAAAAGGCCCTGAGGGATCCAGGCAGGGCCAGCTACAAGTGGCTCCCGATCAGCTCAGCAGAACCAGACTTGTCCGGCTCAGCTCTAAACGGGCAAAGGATGCCTCTGTCGTTCTTAGCGTTGCGGTGACGGAGGGATTTTCAGAAGTGGGTTCGTCTCAGTGATCCTTTTGAGGCAGCTGTGTACGTATTGGTGGTTGAGGTGGATGGACACAGCTTGAAGAGATTGTCTGTCTGATGTGAATCCAGCTTTAAGGAAATGTTTGTGTGATGTGACATTGCGGCATGCAGCTCAGCATGTGGGGGCTGCGAGGGCTGGCTGAGGGCCAGTCACAGACGTACGCTGCTAGACAAGCGGAACATGCTCCCAGCAACATCTTCAGTCTGGTCCCAGCTGTGTGTGTCATACTTAATCCTGGAACCAAAGGGACGCATTACCTCATGCATGAAAGAAAATCTTGATAATTCAGCCATTAAAATGCTGTGAGTCCTTATTTGTGTCATTCCCCAGTCGCCTTGTTTATGTTTATCCAAAAAGTGCATGTCTGCTTATTTGGAGCCAGTTTTGCATACACAAGTAGTTTTCCCCGTGTGAGCCGCTTCATTCGTTTCCCTTCCATTTCTCTAACTAACAGTTTGTGACACGGGGCGTTTCAGGCATCTCACTCTCCCACTCACCACCTCTCTTTCTTTGTCCTGGAGTTCCCGGTTGATGCTATCATCTAGGATCATAATACACAACACTGGAGTTGGTCTTTGACGGAGCATCATCAGGAATAGAAATGCATACCTCCCCTATCCACCCTTCATTCATGCGCTTTCCCTCAACCGCTATCTTTTCATCTCTGAATCTGCAAGAGCTGCTATCCTCTCCTTTGAGACAACCAAAGCGGTATCCGTTTTCAGCCTCTCTTCCACTCTCCCATCGCCCCTCTCCGTTTCCAGTGTCTTCTTTCTCCCTTATCCCCTCTTTCTCTTATCTCTCCATCAGGGTATCATCCTTTCAGCTCTATAGGCACGGATATCCTTCTGTCCCACCTTCCTCTCTCCTCTTCTTTCACGCCGTCCTTCAACTATCTCTTGAGTTCTATCACTCATTTCCATCTCTTACAGCATTTCAACCGAGGCGAAAATAAAGCCGTCTTCCGTGATAGGTCACAGTGTGCTGCAATGGAATCTGTGTTTTGTTTACAGCAACCGTCCTTTTATTTTGACTTTGGATTTTTAGGAAAGCTCAAACCTCTGATTTAGAGTCTGTAAGGACTCGATACTGCTGCCTTAAATCATTCTAAGGAGTTTATCAGTGTGAGCCGTTTTCCTGAAGGGAGGTTAAAATCTGGGTTGCAATGATTACATGGAATATCCAGCTGAGCCTTGTCTGCCTGTGGTTTATCAAATGGCTTAGCAATGGCAAAGGGATAAGGAAATAAACACTGTTGCACTGAATTTGAAGATACACTGTGTGCAGCAATAATCATGTTGTCCAGGAAAATAGCAAAATCCAGAGTTGGGCATGAAAGATTATCTTCACACTGAATTTGCAGAGAAATATTCAGTATCGTGAGTTCAGATGTGTGACATAATGTTGTTAAATGGATTTAGGATGTTTAAACTTTCTGTGTTATTTAGCATGTCTCATTCGTTCTTTCTCTCCCATGATGCATTTCACCGTAAGTCTAAGGATACAATTTGAGGTGTTGTCTTGCATTAAGCTGGACAACCCTTCCCACTCAAAGGAAGTGCATACTTGGACTAGAAAATGTTGAAAAGGACATCTGTGTTTATATGAGATGGCCTTGCATAAGGTTTGCATAAGAAAACTAGCATCCGACAAGTGGTGCCCACAAACTTCCATGCATCCATTATGTTGGCATGGTTGTGAAGCAATACATCCACTAGAGGGCAGCTCCCCACGCTTTCCGGTCGTTGCTCTATTTCGTCCATATCCGTAAACGTTCAGAAAACAAGCACAAACAGAGATGAAATGAACGGAGGGGACATACTGTGTCCGCATATGATCTAATGTTGAGCATAGATGAGCCTTAAGATGTGTGCAAAGCTTTATATACTTTAAGTGATGATGACTCCATATAATTAATTAACTTTTCAACCTCACTTAACAACATACAGACTGCAGCTACAAGCCTCCCACTTGTCCATGTGATCTCCATTTCGGCAGCACCTTTAACGCAGGGAACTGAACTGAACAAACCGGCTTATTGCAGTGTGTGATTCGGCACGGCATCCGTTACACTTTTCTGTCTGTCTTGTTGAATTAGATGTCGATCTGGCACTGCGACTACCTTAGCTGCAGACACAAAGGCAGAACAACAGTGCCTCCCCCTACAGGTGGAATAAAGCAACAATCCCAGCCTTGATCAGGCTGTGGAAAAGGCTAGAAAGCACAAAAATGTGGGAAAACTTTAGTTGAGAATGAGAAAGGTAATTGCAAGGTGAAGATGTACCTAAATAAAATCCCCTCAGGTGTTCACACGCATCGCTGACTTTATTCCATCAAAACTGCTCAAGCCTTATAATGATCCTGAACCCTCAATGAACCTGCATCAATTTACCCCAGAAGTAGGGATAGCGCTTAAAAAAAAAACACACACACCCACAAACTTTGGTTTTGATAGATTACCCAGTAGTATCAGGGCAAGAACCACCGATACGAATACCAATACTAGTATTTATTACCATTAAAAGATTATAATGCTCTAAATGTGTCAAGATAATGAGATTTCAGCTATTTTATTCAGCGTGAAGCAGGGCGGGTCTCTGGACTGAAGAAAGTGATGGCTGCACACATTCACTCAACAGAAAACAGTGACGAGGAGTGCAGGCACCTTGAGGACTTTTAATTTGTCCATAATGCGGACAGATCCTTTTTTTTTCTATTGATCCTACCCTTTACTGCTCAAAACACAACTTGCTATTGGTGGTATCGATACTTAAGGTATCAATCTGTAAAGTTGAATTTTTGAGATTTTCATTATCTGTAAGAATCTTCTTCCGTCACCTCAAGCTGTGTTTCTGTGAATAACAATCATAAATACCAAAAAATGATATGTATTCATAATCGAAAATCTCAAAACTGAAGTATAGAGAACTGAAACATTTCAAGTATATAAATAGTAATATAAACGACCAGACTACCACAACTCCTGTATCACACAAATACAATAACACACTTATAAAGAAGATAACCTAACTATTGCACTATTGATATTGACGGCCCACTGCGTGGTTGAGTTTTTTTGTTCTTTTCGGTCAGGCCTCCACACTCCTACAGTTTAACTTAACCTCGTAACACTGGTGTGGCACCCTGCCTGCATGTTGAGGTTACTGGGTTGAGCCAAGTAAACTTCTGAAGTTGTGGCCGTAACACACAGAGAGACTAAACCATGCAATTCCTGACCTTTCTTGACTTCATTCTGTAAAGTCATCAATTAGTGTTCATATAATTACACTGATCAAAGACGGACTAAATATAATTTTTGAATTTGCTACTGTTGCTGAGATGCAACAGATTCCCCTCAGGCTCTCAGTGAAAAGACCTGAGGTCAACCTACCCTTATTCTGGCGACTGCCCATGTTGCACCATTTCTAAACCTGCCACCGACCTCAAGAGACTGATTTTCATCAAGACGATAAGGATCAAGGTGATGTCTGCACTCAGCAGATTAAGAAACAGTCGTTTGGACTCACAGACAAGTGGTTAAAATGTTTTTGTTCTGTGTTGTCAGAGGCCACGGCAGTCGTTCATTTCAATATTACGTCTTGACTCTGCACAGCTGTAAATCAAGCTTAAGTAAGTTATGGGAAAGTAAATAATAAATGGACTGAATTTAGTTCTTTTCTGTCTTAACGACCACTCAAAGCACTTTCACACTACAAGTCACATGCTCACTTTCACACACACATACAGAGCTTCCATTTGTAGGGACGTTCTATCAAACATCCCACTCTCTCACTGCCCACGCAGCCATCCGGGGCAATTCCGGGTTCAGCCTCTTGCCAAAGGACAGACATGTGGACTAAAGGAGCAGGGATCAAAACACCAACCTTCTGACTAGTGGATGAGAGGCTCCAGCCCTGAGCCCCCAGTACGAGGCCTTTGTTGTCTTACATATTAATATATTCAACATATTTGTTTTGCTAGAGAACCAACTGTCAGATTTGTATTGCAGCACAAAGGCAACACTTTGATGTGTTGTTGGTATGAAAATATCCAAAGTGTTGTTTTTTTGTTGAAAAGTGATTCACTGTTAGTTTTGGTGCAGCTTCACTCAGCTGGTATGATGGTGATTCTGTAACTCTGTAAATTCTCATTCATACTTCATTCAAGAGTTCAAGCAAGATTATCATAACGGCTGCACACGCAGCCAGTGTTGCGCCACTGATCTGCTTCGTCTCACAAACATCTGTTGTTCACATATGGAGCAGTTCAGCTGAGAGCCTGCAGCGGAACTGCTCTGATATGATTACTCTATTTCCTCGAAGAAAAGTAGCCTATGCACTCAATTAAATAACAGGACTGTACTGTATGAAGCCATGTATACTTTGGTCAAGCAATAATAACAAATAAAATAAAAATGAAAACCTTGTTAAATCAAATGAATGGATGCAGTCAACATAAACGCTAGAGTGCTTTTACTTTGACACATATTTATGTTTGTGACACAATCGGCAGATCGACATTAAAACTGACGTGAAAGATGATTTTCAGGCGGGACCCCGGCTCTCTAAAAGAGAAGCACGGTTCCCGTTGCTGAGCTACGCCTGAGCTGCGCTGCTCATGCAGGCAGTGTGGCCACTCTTACCCGATTAGACGGGCACCGCAATGAAAAGAGAGACGTTCCGCGTCGCACACAAAGCCACTGTGGCCCGGGTGTAAGTCACGAGGAAGAAATTTCAACAATGGCAGAACTTTTTGAGGAGTTGCTAAGAAACTGCAGGAGTCTATATGACGTTACTCCCCGGGCACAGGAACAATTAGCTGCTTTTGCCTCTTTTTTAAAGGATCACATCCACCACTGACAACTCTACGCTACCCTCTAGTGGATGCATTGCTTAACAACTATGCGAATTTAGGGTGCATACGGAAGTATGTCCGAAGTGATGTTACATCGTTTGAAATGGACACATCTCTTTATTCGTATGTAAAGGCAGCATAAAGGAGCCTTTATGAGTGCATACTAAATCCTTTGGAGGAAATGTACAATGTTTCAAGGATTAATAAATAACACTTGTCATATTTTTCACGTATCTCATACTGAACATATAAAAGCCTTATACTTAAGATACCTTATTCAAACACCTACAACCATTTTAATGCATTGGGATAGATGTGATAAATCTCCAGCCTCCAATATTAAAAGTAGTGTACTGGGCAGAGCCATGGCACACAGTGATTCACCGTGTTTACATTGATTAAATCCCGTGTAAACAGAAGCTGTGTGCTGCAGAATAACAGCCTGACGAATGCACACATCAGACTGGTCAGTTAGATTTTTGCCTTTCTGCCAATTTATGTGAAATGCTGTGGATTCACCAGACACAAACTGTTCACAGTGAAAAACACAGAGACAATTAAAGTTATCACTCATTTTTGCTCTCCCTCTCTGTCTCTCTTCCTTTCATTTCTCTCATCCATAAACAGCGGATTAACAGCAGGGAATATTCCCATATGTCATGGCCTCCTTTTTGGTCTGACTAAATTGGCATCCCCATTTTTAATTCTTCAAATGTTTGATTTTCACTTTGATCTGATGAGTTAGAGCTAAATTGCAAATGTAATTTTTCATTGATCCAATCATATCACATAAATGACTTGAACAATCTATTACTCTCTTATTTATTTCTGTTGGAACTGCACAAATCTTATTAAAGCGTAGAGTGGTGGGCACAGGTTATGTGCAGTAGATCACGGAAAAATATCACCGGGCGATATCAACATATCACAACATGACATTAACTCCAGCTCTGCAATTTCAGGAGCTCCACAATTTGTCTTTGAATGCTGCTCCCTTTGGCTTTAGCTGCAAATTTGTTGTGCCTTATTATATTCACGTCAACAAACTCTGCATCATCCCAACATTTTTTTCCTACTTTGAGAAACTCTCTCCTCTCTTCTTAGTGAGCTATGTTCAAAAAGGTATGAGAACAGTAATGAGACACTTAATGTTAATCACTGCAGCTCAGCGTCTCATCGTGTGGCTTTGTTCTTACCTCAGTGTGTCTTAATCTTGATTATTCCATCAGAAGGTTCTTACTGTCGCCCCACAACACTCAAGTGGGCTTCATGTGAGTCTGCTTTTTTTAATAAAAGATCCATAATCTGTGCATTTAAAGGTTCAGTGTGTAGAATTTAGTGACATCTAGTGGTGAAGTTGCATGTTGCAGCTGAATACCCCTCACTTTTTTCATTTAAAAACTTTCAGGATCAAATACTTGAACTCTACACATTCACTTAGACTGAGACTATAGGCCAAAGGTTACAAAACACACAGATGACCTGAACTATGGGTTTGACGTTCGAGGTCTATGTGACCCACAAAGGCCACTTCCCTTGTGTGTGTCGTGAAGACCACGTCCTCCTCCGGCCGCCCCTGAATTTGGACACAGCTACTGTCTTCACTGGACATGGCACTCACTACACATCACACTTCTGCTCTTAACAGAAGCTGTACATTCTCAGTAATGCAGTCAGTCCTCACACGACTTCCAAACCGCTTGAAAATAGTCTGAGATAAAAACCTAATAAACGACAAAAGTAAAAGCCTCAAGCAAATCTCAAACAAAGTGAGAGAAACGGTTTTGATTTCCAACAGTTGGTGTCCTCTTTTATCTCACGAAACGATCCTTTATTGACAGAGGCAAAGTGTTTCAGGTTGACGGCACACGATTGCTGAGTTAATGGTTTGGATAGCACAACAGTGTAAATATTCATGATAAGTATAAATGGGCATTCATTAGAGTTTCTATCACAAACACCATATCCTGCAGCGATACACGTCAACAGTGTCTGGCTCAAATCTTCTGAAAAGAAATGGTACTGTTTACTGTTTGTCTTCTTGAACTCTTGAATATACACATACACACACAACTGTAAAATAGTCATAAAAAGGTATTTAAAGAAAGAAAAAGGATGATTATCTTGTCCCAGAGGAGAACGATTATATTTAAACTACTAAACACCACACCGGGAACACAGCAGCTTAATTGTAGCAGGAAATACATAAACCACAATCAAGAAAACACCATTCTTCCAACATCTGACACTGTAGTTGATGCTGTCTCCGGGAATTGACAAGAGTTAAGTTACATGCACAGTGGCCTCCTGCTGAAAATACATGTAGCTCTGCCTCGAACCGAGTGCATTTGACATTTCTGGAGAGTGCTCTCATTTTCTCCAATGTTCAATTTTAAGAAGTCGAATGATAAATGCAGCTCACGCTCGCTCATTGTCACGGAAAGTTGAGCTGTCAGGATTAGCTCACAGAGAAAATGAGTTGTAGGTATGAAATATTTAGCCATTACATGGTGTTATAAAAAAAGAAATTCTCTTTTTACCACGTTACACATCTCTCAGATTGAGATACGCAACACGATTCATCCACTTCGAGTAGACCATATATATTTCTCTTGTGCTCAACGCAACAGCAGCTGAAGCTATGGTTGTAATGGATAATTTATACTTTCCATTGCTACATTTTCTCTCCTTGTCTGCCGCTCTGTCTGCTGAGAGGCACATTCGAAGACTGAATCTGGGAAAAAACAACACAAATTTATCTCCCTGGCCGAGTTAGCTGCCTCTGGATGGACACAGTATCTGTCCTCTGCCTCTAACCCCATGGTCAAACAATGTTAGGGCATGTGTTGTCGAGTCTGTGTGCATTTAATTCACAGCTTACTGCTTTAATAGCTCCAGCCCCCTGCTCGCCGCTGGACCCAGGGGCCATTCCACCACCTGAGTCAGACTATAATAGCTTCTACTGAGATACAGCTGTTCAACTGCCTCCTACAGATGAAGCTGCATAGCCAGAAGTGTCTCACATGAGGCAAGATGTTCATTTTGCTAACGTGCAGCATGTCGGCCAACCTCTGCCTGCAGAGTAACAGACACCCTATTTAAACTTTGCGCTAAAATGCACTTTCAGAGATCGGATTGCAGTCGGGTAGTGCTCGACCACATGAAAGTACAGGTGTAAGTGCACCCAAGATGCATTGGGGATGGATTGTGATTCGATCGGCCAAACCACCTGGAGGTGGTCAGCGAGACATTGTGACCACATTGACCACTAAGTGTAAATGCATGGCCTTGTCAATCCACATAAATGTAATCGTACCCGACTGTGACCGAGCACCTAGCAGCCATTAGCCAGTAAAAATGTGAGGCAATACTCCTCTGGGTCTATAAACCCATTTTATTCCTTATTATTTTAAATATTTAAGTATATTCAAGTTTATAATGAGATTTTTTATAAAGATTTAGCCTTTTACCACCATTCATATAGGAGCACGTCTCAGGTGCGTCAAATGCAATGCTTCTCGGTTGATCATCATCATTTTGACATCATACCAGTGACTGTCCACGTCTCACAGGAACAGTCTGTAATGTCTATCTGTAGAAAATGACACAGAGAGATGAAAACAGCAACTGAAGGGCAGCTTTGTCTGGTGCACGCTCTCATTTCCTCTCTCTCTGTGTGTGTGTGTGTGTGTGTGTGATTCTCTCTTTCTCGGAACAAGGGTAAACACACAGGGCTGGCAGCAGCAGCAGCAGCAGTAGCGCCGCAGTAGGCATATGGTCCCTGCGCGGACAACACATGTGCATCAGCGATTCAGGTACTGCAAACACACGTTTTCACACGCAGGTGGGCCGAGGTACGAAGGCCAAGCTGCAGAGTGAGCACATTTACAAAAATAAATAAAAATACACATTAAAATAGTGATTACAGCTAATAGTATTGTTTTTTTCTTTATCTCCTAAAATTCAACCCTACTCCTCAGTTTTGAATTATCAATGTTATTAAAGACATTTGTAGTTGTAGTGAGGATTAATCAAAAAGAAAAGAATCGAAACAGTAACAGCTTCATGTACGCTACCATCTTCTCCTGTTCTGCCTCTTTTTTGTAGTTTGGAAACAAACAAGAGGAGGACGTGACATGAGCTGAACAGAGCAATCAGATCTTTATTGGATCTCAACGTGGGCACTGGAACCACATTCATACCAGGTGTAAATCTGGACGTGACATATTTCAAAGCAAGGTGTAAATGGAGTCATAAATACTGTTAGTGACAGGTAGTTTGGAAACACTCCAAACCGTAACCAATCAGCACATTAACATGCAGGGCATCCTTCTAGAGGGTTTGCTTTCAACCTGAAAACCCAGTATTACAACACAAGTAGATGCATTAGAGCTTGGACTATTTTGGTTGGGTGCAAGTGGTAAGAGAGACTAAAGGGGAAGAAAAAAGGAGAGTGAGCAAGTGTGCCAATAGCCAAGAATCATTTAAAGCGAAGCTGCCATTTCAACCTATGATCTTTACCAGTAAAAGGGAGGGTCATGTGGAATCAGTGGGAATACATCCAATATTAGGGAGACATTCAGTCCAACTCACCCATGCTGAAGGGAAGTTTAGGGGATCTCCAAAGTCAAAAGAATTCACCATCTTTGAACTATGGCCACGATTTATGAACCAGTTCCTCCAACAGATGTGAAGATACTCCCTTGTACAAGTGTAATATCTGATGAACCCTCGATAGTCAGGGAGTTATCAAAATCATTCGTTTATTCCTCCTATTGAGGCACAATTAAAAGCCACACATCCCATAAGTCTTAAATTTGGAACAGAGTGACTGACACTACCACCCACCTACCATGTTTCATGATAATCTGTCCAGTAGTTTTAGCGTAATCTTGCTGACTAACAGACAAACAAACAAAAAGAGAACATAACCTCCCCGCAGAGTTAATAAATGTTGAATGTAGACAGGAGGCTGACATTCTGACAACTGTATGTGTGAATACTGAAAATAAATAATTCAGTAGATGTGCAAACAAACCAGTGTCTCTTGAATGTGATGAATGGCAATGAACTGCTTGACTCCATGTTAAGGTAGCTGCCATCTTTTCTTTTCTTTTTTTTTCAAACCAAAGCAACAATGAGTGGGATTTTAGCATTCTCTTTGGGAATATGCTTTTCTGAAAATGAATCAAATAATGGAGAAAAAAAAAAAAGCACACGACGAACCTTTTAGCATAATTTCACTAAAATGTGAGTTTTGAATTACTCTTGTTTGACAATGCCTCCTGACTATTATTTTTCCCATTTTACTTTCAAAAGCTATTACAATTTACCTGAACAAAACAAATAAATACATAATAGAGTAACATCTGAAAGCAAAAGCTGTCAACATGCCCATTTTATGTTGGATTGAAATGAGGCTGAGAATCGCGCCACGTTTTAAAAGGACGTCCCCACTGTGTGAAAACGATGTGATGAGCAATGATAGTTTCAACATTTGTATTTAATTACCACGCTTTGAGAGGGAGGCTGTTGGAGTGTGCAGTCTTATCCAAGTGTGGGCTGTGAGAGATGGCCAGGTCTAGTGTTCTTAAGAATTAACTGATAGTGGCTCTCATTCAGGGACATTTTGTTCTCCACTTTTTTTTCATTTTGTGGCATCACCCACTAACAGCTTTTAGATATTTTATCGTCTTAGTTTCTCCTCCAGGCTGCTCCATTAATTTCCAGGTTGCTCCCTCTTGTGTCAGATCATAAGATGGATTTAAAGAGTTAGAGACAAAATATCCTCTTGAACTAATGACTATTTAAACACTAAAGAGAAGTTTTGAATACAGGACTGTGAAGGTAACTAACTCAAAAGGAACTACAAGGACACTCAGTGGAGTGCCTGCGTACCTCCACCGTCAACAGTCCCCTAATGAAGCCACATTTGAAATCACCAGATCCAGATTTTTATTTCGATTCACTCATAAAGATCACTTCTTTAAACATGCCGGATTTTTTCAACAAGATCCACGAATTACTCTGAGAAATCGAGGAGAATGTTAAAAAAAGCCTCATATCTCACAGTGTTGAAGCAAGTGAAAAGAAATTCCTGGATTTGCCCCATCATTCAAATCCACACCAAAGTTGAATGTTTTTTTGACACATACCACATCGTTCCAACAAGCTTTATCCTTCTAACTAGGGCTCTGCGATAGAACGATAGCGATAATCATCGCGATATAACTTTTGGTCATGGTCGATAGAACGTTGATAGAAATCAGTCCATCTATGTTTAGACAAACAACACACACAGGCAACGATATGTAGGAGCAGCAGCAACACACGTGCTAATGACACCCTGTGATTAAAAAACATCAGAGGAGCAGAGTCACTTGTTGACCTGCAGAGTAATCGCCTCAGTGAAGCGCTGCTGATTTAATTTGTATTGCGACATTTATCGATATCTACTGATGTGAAAAAAATGATCACAATAATACTTTTTTCCACATCGCGCAGCCCTTCTTCTAACTACAGACTAAGACAGAAAAAAAGGCAGATGAAAACATCAGCTTCTTGGCGGAGGTAAAGATTAAAATACTCACTTTAGTCTAAGCATCTGTAATCACTTTTGAGACATTGCCTTAGGTTTACTTGAATGAGAATCAATTGCAGTGTGCAGCATATCACAGCTAACATATTCCTAACATGCCCTTACATCTAAACAAGTGTAAACCTAAAAGACATTGCAGAGCTGACACCACTATGAGAAGCAAGAAAACACAATAAACTACTGGGCTAGGGTAATAAAATGCACTGTGCTCATTCTAACTGTATTACAGTGAAGATATAATTAAGAAGAAACCTGCAGTAACTGATGTTTATTGTCTGCTGTTCGGTGCGACGCAGCAGAATACAGTGACATTCGAGAACTTTTCTGCTGAAAACAGCTGCCGACGTTAGAAAACACCACAGAGCAGTGACAGTGACTCAAACAGAGCAAAGCTGTGGGCTGCACAAGTAAAACAATAAACTGAGAGATGCTCTTAACATCCAAATAGCTGAAAGGAAATGCAGGATCAGGTGATCATTTTCTGTGGGTTTGTGATTATGCACAACTCTTTTCACATATGACTGTTTGTTATTACAAATATATTGATTATAGCTGCTTAAATCAACTAAAACTACTTTACTAAGGTTAAAAAAAGATTATTATAATGGTTACATGACATATTGCTAATAAAAAGCGACAATGTATGCAGTACATCTACTAGAAAAGTACAAATAATTTATATTATTTGCAGGAAGATGAATTCATGATTAGTCTCCTGACAATTGTTTTACCGCCTTCATTTAACACCGCCAACATTTAAATGTTGTCACATCCCTGTTACCTCACCTTTGACAACTGGTGCTATAGCATCTGGTGTGGTGACAGACAGGAAACAGCCCTCAGAATAGAAAACTAAAAAACTACAAAAAAAAACTCTAATGTGCTAAGGGTATGTTTTCAGTTTTACAAAATAAAGCTATGAGTTTTTAAATGAATTTATTTCTAAATTCTATATCTGTGATGCTCCAACATTTTAAATACAATCAAGGTTACAATAGAGATTGTAAACAGTGTATTATAACATCTTCCAACATAGTAAAGTTCAGAGGAAACATGCTGACTCAGTTCAGTTCCAGACAGAGCTTTCTACTATCTGAGATACCAGCTAATGTGAATTTTCAGACGTTCTCCTTTCCAGCTTTTCCTCTCTCTGCCTCAGTTCTTTCCCTTCTGTGCCTTACCTTCGTCTCGCCTGTCCCAGTAGAGACAGATATGGACGGTGATAAGCAGAGCTGTGAATCCAGACTAGAGGCAGTAGAAATTCACTGAGATCCACCGTTAACTGAGTCGAGGGTGATGCTGATGACTGTGACACATCAACGCAGTCGCACTAATAGCAGCCAAAGTAGATTAAAACATTTATTATTTTTATTATTATTATTATTATTATTATTATTATTATTATTAAGTGCCTGAATATTAGTGGAGCAAATACTTTTTTTTCTGCACACACTGATTCAAAGATTCTCAGTAATCCAGGTCATGGTTCACTGAAGAAGGGTCAGATCGATGGGAACTTGACGTGTCATCTCTCATCCAAGAATCTTCCTCACTTCTGACTGACTTGTTTGTTGCGTTAGAGGCCTTGGTTGTTGTAATGAGAAGAAAATCCAGGAGCACTAAAGAACAAAGGGACATTAATGGCCTTGACAACAACCCCACAGAGGTTAAATACCTGGGTCTTGTCTTTGTAGATACTGGCTTTTTGGTTCTGATTGGCAGTGATGGAAACAGGACACCCCATATGAAAGCGCTTCTTTCTTGCTCTTCTTCATTTTGACAGACGCTTACAATGCACCTTTCTCTGGTGCGATGTTCTGACGCACATTGAACTTTAAATAGCCCTTTGTGTGTTTGTGTACTCTTTTTAAGATCTTGGGAACAAGATGCAACAGCAACTTTTTTTCTTCATATTGTGCAAGAATCAACACTTACAGCGACTTTTCTGCCTCACTGGGGGAAAAACATAAAGGCAAACCCCTCTTCTAACAGTTGGAAAGGAGTCAATTGCCTTTTTTCTTCTGCATGAACCAGCTAATTTTCAATGAAAAGTCTCCAAGTATGTACAACCAACTCTAGTTGCCCTGGATTCAATCTATATAAGACGTCCAGACAATAAAAACCTTCTAATTTTAAAATAATCAGACGAGCACCTTAATTGTCTAACTTTCCTCCCACTTTTTACAGTGTATCTTTGATAATCATCTGCATGAATTAAAGTACAAATATGTTTTAGGGAAAATTTAAAGAATAATTCACTTTTTTATTACTGCTACAGTTTGCTGCATAAACACAAGTGAACTATTGCGATATTAGTGCCCCATTGTTGAGATGATGCAATAAAAACAGGGGCCTTTGGACATGAAAAAGGGAAAAAACAGTGGTATGAATGGTTTCATTTTGAAGTTAAAACAACAACTGCGTTTCTGCAAGTTGCATCAGTAAAAGACACCATTTGCAGTTCAAAGTCAAATCCTAAAATTGAACAAGTTGGTGCCTTTCATGGTCTAACAGTTGTCATTTCAGTTTAGATCAAATGTGACACGCAGTGTGTGCGCTCAAGACGAGAGGCAAATATTATTCACAGGGTTGGACGTGGCCGTAGGCGTTGTCATAAAGCCCCATTTGGGAAGTTCACTCTGAAGACTTCAGCTCTCACTAACGGAGACATGAATGCTATCCTTATAACTTAAAGTGACAGGGCAGAGGCTTGACGGCTGCAGACTTTCGCTGTGGTTGCAGAGTGTGTATGTTTGCACATCATGGGAGTGTACAGTCTCCGTATATACATCAGGGCCAGATCCATATTGTGATCCTGGATCTTGGTGGCAGCTGATCGTGGATTATAATAAAAACTACATTGCTTCGATATAAAATCGGCCTACTCTCAGAGGGGGGAAGTAACTCTGTTATTCATTCTATAATTATTTCAGAGCATGCCCCTATTTCTGTTAGCCTTTATTTTATCTTTAAAGTAAATAAAACCAAATGGAGGCTGAATAAATCCATCTTGAGAGATGAAGTATTTATCTCATCAATAAAGACCTAAATAAATGAATATTTTACTCTAAATAAGAATCCAGTATCCTTAAATCAGACGGTATGGGAAGCATATAAAAATGCAGGGGATGGATAATTAGTTACTTAACTGTTAGAAAGAAGGAGAAAAGCAAAAGGGAAAACTCTCTAAAAGAAGAACTTAAGAACCTTGAAAAAAGCAAACAAAGTAAAGAAATAAAACTGCATTTGCATTGTTTGAACGTAAAAGAAAATATTCTGAGTCTGGTGATAGGGCAGGTAAAATGATGGCTGAAGGATGTTTTGGCCCCATTTCTTACAATGTTGTTCAATGACGTTATAATGTCTCAATCAATGCCTGCCAGCACGAGAACAGCTGTTATATCAATAATACCAAAACCAGGTAAAGATTCAGTGCAAATTAATAATTTCTCTTATTTCCTCTCAGCCTGCTTAACAATGATTACAAACTATTTACTGATATACTGGCAATGGGTCTTGAAAAAGTGGTTCCCTCATCTACATCTTGATCAACCAGCATTTGTAAGAGGCCGTTAAGCCTCAAACTACATGAGAAGGCTCTTTCATACAATTCATAGGGCTGCATCCTTTCAGCATCCAGTGGTCATGCAACCGCTCGATGCTGAAAAAGCATTTGATGGGATCGAACGGCCTTATTTATTTCATACCTGGGGAAGATATGGCCTTGGACCTGTATGCAGTGGGTTAGAGAGCACTTTATTTCAAACCACTTGCCTGTGTCCTCCCCCCTTTGAATTAACAAGATCAGCCAGACAAGGACGTCCTGTGTTTTGAATAATATTTATTTTGGCATTGGAACCTCTAGCATGTGCTATCAGAGCAAACCAACAAATAAGTTGTTTACACTTTTGTGGGTATGACTTTAAAACACATTTATTTGCAGGTGACATATTGTTAACTCTTTCAAATCCAGAAACATCAGTACCACACCCATTCAGGCTTTTAAACGAGTTTGGAAATGTTTCCAGATATAAAATCAATGGGAACAAGAATAAAGCAACACCCCTCCACTGCATGACTTCACCAATACATCTTGGCACAACTCAGACAGTTTGGAAGAAAGAGGGAGTGAAATATCTGGCTATTAATAAAACATCCAAAATCAACAAGATGTTTGAAATGAATGGACCTACATTGATTAAAACTAGAAGAGAGGACCTGACCAGATGGGGAGCCCTGCCACTGTCTTTGTAGTGAAGAGCAGAGATAATCAAAATTAATGTTTCCCCCAGATTGTCTTTTATGATGTCTTCTGTCCCACTTCAATTTCCTGAATATTGGTTCAAAAACAATTAAAAAGCCTTTTTTAATGTTTATTTGGGGGAATAAAAACAAAACAAGAATCGGTCCCAATAAAGAAAAGGGGGTCTCGGTATACCAGAAATAAACACATAGTACTTGGCCTTTAACGGCAAATACCCCCTTGCTCTGGGCCGATCACAAACAGTATGAGGTCAGTAGCTGGATTTGGCTTGAACGGAAAATTGTTGCGAACAGTAAAAAACAAATATCCCTCACTTCCTTATGGTGCTGTCTGAAAGTCAACAAAAGTAGCGATCCAATCTATAGCTTCACATGTGAAATATGGGAGAGCCTATTGTTCACTGCTGGAGGAAAGACTTATTAATAAGGAATGGAAAAAGGCAGAATGTTAAATATTTGGTACAAATCGTTGAGCAGGAGAGAATGATGTTATTAAATGAGATTAAAGCTTTATACAACCTTAATGATCTGTATTTTCTGCAGCATTTATCTATATTGCTGAAATTTATATCACTGGGTACTATCCTGGCCACAGATAATAAATTAAAATAGATTGTAACAAATAGAGGTACAGTATCCAAACTTTATAAAGTTTAATCACTCTCCTTTTGCAATGAAATGAATCAAACCAAATCCCAATGGGAACATGATCTGGGGAAACACCTACCACTGGAACAATGGGACACCATGATCTTTCAAAATGTGTTGGATACAAACTTATACAGTTGAAGATTTTATAATGAACAAAAATAATCCCACAGAAACTGAACAAAATGAATCCTAATAACTTATGTTGGCACGGTTGTGGTAAATTAATACATATGTTATGGCACTGCCCAGAAGTAATGGAATTCTTTAAATCTGCAATCTGTTGGCTTTTCCTATCTATAAAGAATCATACTTATGAACTGGAAAGTGAGAGAACCTAATTGTTTAAATAACTTGCTAAAGAACTTCATAGAGCTGGTAATCATGGAACGTGCAGCCTCGGCCACGCAGCAGCATTACAGAGACAATGAATTACAAGGGGCCACGGACACTTACAAAAGAATACATCAATAAGAGACATTTAGTTTAGGGCTGTTTTATTTCGATAATAAATAGAATAGATATAAAACCCTGTAGACAGAGCGAATAAGCACTGTTATGAAGGACTGATTGATGCATTTTACTACAAACAAGTAACTATGTTTTATTTGACTGTATATATTTTGTCTGTAACCTCTGAAGTACTGTCTTTGTATTACATAGTCGTGATATTTGTATCTCTTATTTGTCTTGTCTATTTGTGAACAAAAATGTAAAAAAAAAAAAATCAAATAAAGACGAATAAAGATGAAACAGAAGAGAGGGAGACTCAAAGCGCAGGGAGAGGCGCAGCGGAAATGTCCATGACAAGCACTAACAACATGGAAGAAAGAATTGGCCAAAGTTCCAGATAACGTCGATAACATCTACAACGGAGCCGAGCAACACATTTTCCATCCCTGGTCTTATTTAAATTAAGAATACTTCATTCAGTTCACTGTACCCATTTCCTCCCCGCACAGTTTTTCATGCTCACAAATACTGTGTTGCTTTAACCCAAAAGTGCCTGTACTTTTATTCGAGTTAAGAACGTGTGTACTTTTACCACATCTGCTCACGTTTTACTACCATTACTGGCTATACCCCAATCGTTACTATTGTCATTAGTCCCTTCATCTGTCAGACAAGTTCTTTTGTCTAAATACTTTGATACACCTCTCACCATTTTGGTTAGACACTGTCTTTTCTCATCAAAGTTGTAAATATTGTTACTTTGTTGATGTGCCCTGTTATAAGCGATTTGTGAATATGGGCCATACCAATCAAATTATATTTGATATCAGCGTGTGTCATACCTGTGCCCAGGTCGGTGTGCTCCTGAGACATGTGCTGGCTCTGGTGGACCCATTCACCGTTGCACTTGAAGAAGATTTGGAGAGCGGGCCGAGCTTGACACTGGAGCTTGATGGGGTAGCTCTTGACGATGTAAGCGTCAACGGGCTCCTCCAGGAAGCGGGGCAGCGTCCCGGACTGGCCATGCTGCAGGGATTCACCTCGGGCACCTGAGAAATAAAATGAGATCAAAGAACGACTTTTAAAAGCGAACATAAAGCGAAAAAATAAAAGGTTAAATGGTAGTATTGTCACAAACTCAACAAACGTAGCTCTATTTTGCCAAAGCTTTCACAACCTACACACACACACACACACACACACACACACACACACACACACACACACACACACACACACACACACACACACACACACACACACACACACACACACACACACACACACACACACACACACACACACACACACAAACAGACTCAACTAGCAGCCGTTCTTCCTTCCAGCGATGACTCGTTCAAACAAATCATTTAGGAGACCAGTGTGAGAAATAACAAGAAGAGAACATCCCCTCATCCCCACAGTCCATTCTCAACACCAACATTATTAGTTTGTATCGAACACTTCAATAACAACATGTTTAATATTTTAAGTACTCGATTATGTACACAATGCTACAAGGCATTCAGCAGAAAGGTTGGCAACATTTTATTTAACTAACCTGCAAAGAAATATTTAGGATCTAGAAAAAAACAAAAAACTATCTTTTTAAAATTATTAATAATTCACGTAATTTCATACAGCTGAAGGCAGGAACACAGGGAAATTGACCCAAACACAAACACCTTAAGGCAGCCAGATGTAGTGGAATGAAATAAAACTGGCTAACAGGTGGAGGGGAGGATAAACTGGAGGTCAGGCAGCCAGGTAACCAATCACAGGTAACCCAAACATGGCTGATCAGTACATAGGCAGCGGCTAACACAAGGAGATAGTCAGGAACACACGGGACACTAAACAGAAGCACGAGGGTAACACCTTCTGACAAAATACCCAATATTCACTAATCCCCTACTTCACTGTGTATAAAGGATAAAAGTATAAAACTATGTCTGGTTATCACGCCGCTACATCAATATAAGTAACTCCCACAAGTAAAAGAAAGGAAGAGCGATGCCGACAGTCTGTGGTTCTGTGAGCACGTTGCTCCTACGTGTCGGGTCGGTTATGTTCGGCTCCAGCAGATGACAAAGGTTTATCTTTTCCTCTGATGAGAATGTATATCTTTCATAAATATACTCATGGGAGTAGGTAAAAGGATTTTGTGGGTCTCTGAACACCCTTGTCCTCCTCAGAGATGCTCTAACAATCCACACAGAGCTCCACGGGATGCTTTTTATTTTTGCTCCACAGGATCCTCTCAGAACGGTGATGTTGTGTTTCAAAGGTATTAATTGGCCAGTGGGTGGAGATTTTATCTGCTTCGGAGCAGGTTAGCTATTCAGCATAAGATACTGTGGTGTTTTACCCCAATACGAAGTGACACCCTGAAATAAACCCGACGTACTTCAGTTAGAAGTCTACTCACCCCATCCCTGGACACTTTGTAACAGTTGAAATTGTGAAATGTGCCTGTCAGACTAACTGTGTCTCCTAGTTATGAAAGGAGCAACATCATCAGGCTACGTTTTTTTCCCTATGTTGGTTGAGAGTAGCACACCTTTGTGAGAGCAGATGCATGTAAATGAGTGACTTCTTACATCAACTCAAGAGTAACATTTTGCTTTCATGAGGTTTCTGTCCCAGCACCTGCGTGGACGTGACTTTTTGAATCCAAAAACATTTAAAATACTTATTAAAACACACATGTTCTCCAATTCTTTTGACTTTCCATTAGTTTCTTTGAATTTTATTCTCATTACCTGACTCTGCAAAGCAGCCTTGGGAACCCTAATTGCTAGGTACTGTATAAAGATATATATTAAGTCACATATTAGTCATATTAGTAATTTTAAATCAAAAAAGAAAGTAGTTGGTATAAATGACTGGAAAATAGACCACACTGAACAAAATAAAGAAATCTAAGAGTGCTGTGGCAGATCTTCAGCAGTCCTCTCTGTTTGCGCTCTCTAAAGACAGGTGATCACAGTCACACATTATCAGCCATTACTCCCTTCCTCCTAGCCCGTCTCAGGTGTGTTCCAATCGGAGCACGCTTCGCTACATCTGAGGCCCCGCAAGTGTAATTACACTCTGACTAATCCCCAAGTTAGGTGGAACCTCTTTAATGCAAGTGTGGAGGGTTTAGTGAAGCAAACTGTCCCGCACCCGCCTCTCCCGATCCCACCACATGTTTCTCCACTGTGATGGGAATACCTCTGAAAACCCCATCAGGATTAGAGAAGCCACTCTCCCTTTCTCTCCCTCCCTCCCTCCCTCTCTCTCTCTTGAGCTAATCTAATCCTCCTACCGCTCCTTCCGGATGTCTCCTGATTGAGGGAAATAGATAAAAGACTCTGTGTGATTCTCTGGCTGTGAAAATCACAGCGCTCGCTCACTGTTCTCCCCTCCGTGCGACACAACCACATTCTCCTCCTCGTTCCTGGAACCGCGGCTGAACAAAGAGACATGCCTTTAATTCCAAAATGACTAGCCCCGGGGCAAGCTTTTTCTTGTACAGAGTGCTCCAATTTGTTTTGCGCACGGAGCATTGACATGCTGTGTTGTGTTTGGATAGATGCAAAACATAGACGTGAGTGCGCATCCAGACAATGATGGATGGGGACATGAATACGCAAACACACAGCTGTCAAAAAAAGCCAACCTCCCACATGATGATTCATTTCTTAATAGATCAGGCATTATACTAATGCCTGTGCCAACATGAGTGTAAATATTACCTGCAAATATCAACATCAGTAAGGTTTAGTAAAGGACTACAGGCCTTATTTCAGAGGTAGTTGTCTTTTCACGTTTCATTTTTTATTTAGCAGGTGGGAAAGCACTGCAGCAGACAGATTAGGAGAGACACAGGAGAGGAAGCTCTGGTGTGATTTAACCTCAGGCTGGTGGTGGGACACGCGACCCTGGGGGGGTAGTGCAAGCACTTAACTATCTTAGCATCGTCTTTGCCCCTTGAAATTGCTGAATATAGATCACAAAGTGCATCGTTGAGCATATATACTATAGGTTGCCCCTCCGGCGCTGCACCTCATAGTACACACACACGGCAATGAGATAACTTATGCTGTTGTGAAGTGAGATGTGGCTGCAGGCTCTGTTTTGAGAATCTTAGGCCACATCCACACTCCTACATTTACAACTCTGCTACAGATGCGCCACTTCGTCCACACTACTCCGGAGTTCTAGAGCCGTAAAGCAAAAGAAGTTTGGAAACACTGCCGGCGCCATTTTAGTTTGAAAACTCTGCGGCTGCGCTTTAGTCTGGAAGAGCAGAAATGGAGATGTTTGGAAACAATGATGTAGACACCCACAACCACTTGCTTGGTTCTTTTCGGTCACGACTTCGCCTTCGCTGATTCGTCAGGCTCCTATCACATGACCCCCTTTCAAAAGAAAACAGCATTAGCATTGGCCACCAGTGTAGAACGCAGCCAGGATATATAATTACAAGCATTGCTGATCCTCTTGTCTTTGCTAACAGCTGTTTACAATGATTCAATGTGTAGGAGACCAGCTAGTATTTGTTTATATATTCAGCAAATCTGTAGCAAAAGCTTCCTGTTTACGCCGGCACGCACATGCCCAGTATACGTGAGTGGTCACGTGTTAGTATGGACAGGGATTAAAACTGGTAGAACCAAAACAGTGGTGTGGACAGAGATCATTTTCATTTTAAAACACTGTTTTTAAAAAATGTTTATGAAAACGTGGCTGTATGGATGTAGTCTAACATCCTCGTCTCATCTACATCTTGTGGCCTGTGCAGGGCTGTAACTGGTTTATCCACATGTTATAGGACAAGCCTGAGACCCACATCTTTCGTATAAAATGATTCACCTCTGTCATTCGGGGCGACTGCTATGCCTTGTGCTTCACGGTTTCCACAGTGATCTACAACCAATGCTCCAGCCTGGCAATAACACATAAGGGGCACAGACACATCGAGCCCAGTCTGAGAGGAAAACAAGATATCACTGCCAAAGGGCTGAATGATGGCTCTATCACACTCCCTCTCTCTTTCTTTCGGTCTCTCTTTCGCTCTCCGTCTCCGTCTCCCACACAAAACAAACTTTTGTCCTGGAAAACACAGGCGCTCTGCTAATACTACATCCGCTGTGAGAAAATTTCCTCAAGTGCAGCAAACGCTCCATCTATTCACATGCAAATTTAAAAGCAATGGGTAAGTGCGGTCTCTTATGTCAGTTCAATGTATTCATAGCTTTTAGTGAAAATCTAAAAGAAATGAGGGGGAAAGAGCCCCTAGCTGGCTGGTCTAATTTGGTAAAACCCAGGCTACCTCACACAGAGGAAGACGACTGCTGCTCCAGCACACTCGCACTGATTTGGAGAGACTGAAGGCAGCAGCCGGGCTGATGTTTGCCAAATTCTCCTCCACATTTGGCAAACAGCAACCTTGTTTCCTGGCAGAGAAACTGCTGCCGTGTTTCCATCTCAAACACCAGCTGATCCGAAAGATAGTCCACTTCTTGACACATGCATGGCTGAGGATCGGGGTCAAAGTTAGGTCAATGCAACGGCCTCCCTACAAACACCGGGCCCTAAAAGGCAGGAGTTCTCTGCCCGCTGCATTTTGTTCCTTACATAAGCACCCAGAGTGTTGGTACACCAACCCACATGTCATGAAATTTGCAGATGACATGGAACGTCTTGCCCGCCTCAGAGCTCAGACTCAAGATTATGGAGTTCATCCAGTGATGCAACAACTCCTGCTTGGATCACAATACCACAAAAACATGGAAATGCTGGTGGAATCAGAAGACAACAAGATGTACAAAGTGTCACATGCATACACAGCAAGTGAAGAAACAGAGTGCAACAGTTGCTCGGGCAGTGTCTTTGAAAATGAGCTGAGCTTGATGTCAAACACTATAATAAAGAACCAACAAAGACTATTTGAGTCTAAACTGGAACTTTGTAGAAAATGGAACTGGAATAAAGTAAAGTTTTCTTCAATCTGCAGAACTGCTGTTTTGAAGCCTCAAGTTTGGCAATTAAGTCTAGCAGCAGTTTTTTAAACTATAAGTAACCATATTTGGAGGATCAGGGGTTGAACCTGACCTTGTATTGGTAGCTAACATGGCACATTAACATGAAAGCAGGCTCTGCATGTTCCAAGAAGTAAACTGTGATTGTTGTTGTTATGACGATTGCGCTGGCACAAAGCTTCAGACACGCCCACCATGAAGTGTTAACGCAACGCATACTTGTGATTCCAGTATGAGAGCTTGAGGAAACTGCACACCCGCCTACTCCTGCAACCTGCACCCATTGAATGGCACTTGATGTCAATTACACTGTATCCATGCTCCATTGCGTACGGTCCTTTATTGTCTACATTACACCAAATGGGACCATATTTACAAAATGAAAATCGTGCTGTATTGAAGGAGAAATGAAAATAGTCATTAAGACATTAAACCCTGTAGGAAAATGTTTACTGATGTTATAAATCAGTTGAGAAATAGAGTAATTTATTAAGACTTAAACTTGCAACCAGTGAAGTCACTCTCTGCTGGTCATTTGAGAGGATACAGGCTATTCTCTCTGGACTCTGAGACTACGTCCTTATTTATTTAAAGTCTAAACTTGTAACCCCTACACTGACTCTGAACGACTCCCATATGGTGAGAGGTTCCATTCCCGGGATGCAGAACTGATTGCAGGAGGACCCTCTTTGTGCAAGTGGCTGTTGAACCTGAACCTTTTGTCTCCGCTGCACAACAGGAAGTAATTATAATACCTCTTCACGCAAACCGCTTGTATGACATGGGACACAGGTTCAATCTGATGACCATCGACAATTCTTGCAAAACAGTCCGTGTTGGGTTAATACGGGTCAGCAAGACATGGTTCACAAGTGCAGCTTCACGTCACTGCCCGAAAAGTGTTTTCAGGTTTCAGTATGATTAGAAATAGTTTCTGTAGTTGAATATTTTAGGCTTTATTTACTTAATTTTTTCACCTTTTGGAAAGCAATTGCAGCAACTTTTTGATCATGTTCAGAGCTAAATTTATGGCACAGAGCACTAAACCTTTATGTCTTTTTATGTGTAATATCTATACCCCACTGTCGCAGTCACAGGGCTACGCGTTACCTTCCTGCAGAGCGCATTAGAACCTGGTTGTTGGCAGGTTTGTGTAAATCTGATAATTTGTATTGACACATTTAAAAGAAACATGAGATATGATGGATGTGAACGACCTTGCGAGCTCAGTAAACACAATACCAACACTATCTACGCTTTGCTGGTTTTTAATACAAGATTACTCATTTGTGTCCCTTTTGTGCCAGACATATCAATTGCGCCTAATGAAAGGCATTCATTGAACAGGACTGAATATAAATGGCCACCTTCACAATGGCACCAGTGATCTCTGATTTCAAACCCCAACAGGTGAGAGGCAACAAACGACTAATATCCCACGAACAGTGAATGCAAATGACCACAAACAGAGAGCAAAATGGAGACTTGGCAGCGTCTGTTTGTGTTTGCGTGAACGAAAGGAAGCAGAACAGCGAGTGGAGGAGAATATATGGCTTTAATAAAATGCAACGCTGCCTTAATGTGTTATCCAATAATCAGTGGCTCGAAGCCGAAAGCACTTCACGGTAACATCTCATTTTCAGAATTATTCCAACATACGAGGAACAAGGGCATCCTCCAGAAGTGCTGCAGTTTTACATTATTACCAGAAGAAGTCTTACATCTCCAGTGCAGTTTTACTAAGAAGCGGGGAGAAAAAGTGGGCAGAAGCACAGGGAAGTTTTTCATCTGCTTTAACTCATTACAAAATGTTCTGCATTTTCAGAAGGAAGCAGCTGCTTTGCCAATAATTACTAAAGTAATCTAGTAATTAATTATTCGCTTCTTAATTTTGAGTCAGTGGCATGATTATTTTTTAATTACTTCACCATGTTGACATTTCAGTAAATAAGGTGCACGGTTAGTTTGTGAACGGGGACATTTTCCGGTGTGCCTCTTTGCCCACTTGTCGACACAGACTTTCAGGCTAATGTGTAAATACATGAATAAATACAGTTTGGCAATGGTCAATGCTGGATAAATTATCTAAGCCCGGTGTGAGGTGTCTTCATAGGCAGCGTTGACGCAGATCCGTGCAGCAGATGGACGGTCGAGACTGAGGATCAGAGGTGAGGCTAGCAGAGGAGATGGGGGTGGTGGGAGATTGGTGAAGCAGATGATAGGTGGGCGTTGACGATAGTGAGAAGCACAGGGGGAGCATCTGTTCAGATCATCCAAGTGCACGGCAGAAAAACAAAAAAAATATCCGTTTTTTTTTCTTTTTATTTAGGAAATGCTTATAAACCTGCGAAAAGAAAGACACTTCTTGCTACTCAGCCAACTTTGGCCCACTGGAGGATCTCAACCTTTGCCATGCACACAGCCCCCACACCCACTTCCTCTCGCTCTGCAGAGATTCCTGAATGACAGGTGCACCACAGGGAAAAGATAGACAGGCAACGATGGGATTTCTTGATCTCCCGGCACAACAGCAAATGGGTTGAGAAATGCAGTAACACGTGAAAAGCCTGATTGTGTTCAGTGTTTTTCTGACACTACCCATGATTGAACCACATCAAAACACATCAGCCTACAGCTAGAGGTGTCCCTCTGACAAGCTGACAGGAAATGAACTGCTCAGCAACCATGCCTTATTCACACCAGCTGGAAGCACACGGGTGCTGCTCGCAAAATTTGACTTCACTGTCTAGTTGAAGTGCGGCGACGTTGCCGTGCTAGTCTCGCATCTTGCTCAAACTGAAGAAGGATTAAACTAAAGGTGGTAGCCAGGCAAACACCAGATTTTATACCGTTATTTAAAATCACTTCACTGTTTCTCCCTCCCTGTCCTCGAGCGAGTCTCACAGCAGAAACGCCCGCAGCTCAAAAAGAAATTACAATAACTTCATTTGCACCGGGAGTCACAGAAGCAATATATTTCTGCTGTGCCTCTCTGTCTCTTAAAAACAGCGTGGCCTCAACAGAAAGAGATGCCAGAGCGCTTTGTTCAAATATTGATGCAAACCTCTCATCTGTCAGCTCAGGACACACACACACACACACACACACACACAGCGGGCTCTCATAACTAAAGCACTCCGAGGCGAAGACAGTTTTCTTTACACACAGACCAGATGCTGTCCAATCAAAAGAAGAACAGGCGAATGTTGACTCTTTTGCTCTGATGGACTATTTCACACTCAGACGACCACGTTTTTCAGACTATCACACTATCTGACGCTCAGACTCAAAGCACGATGCAAGTGATTTAGTTAGTTTCAGAGACATATATCATTTTCCGATCCAGCTCCATCATTTTTAAAGAGCAAATGCCCTTCTGTTAAAATGAGGTGTGACAGGTGCATTGGTGGCATACGGAAAGCGTCCACGCTTGTAATAGATCTGAAGACGGAAACGCAGAATTTGGCTGTTATTCTAGGGGGGGTAACTATTAAGATGGTAAGGTGGGCGCATGACGAAGAAGCTTTCTTTCTTAGTACCTGGCAAATCCACCATTACAATGGCAATCCGCCGAGGAACAAGCACACTGGCTTTTACAGGGCTTGGCATTCAATGCATGTTAAGCCCAAAACACAGCCATGATTAACTGATAGACTAGGTAAAACCTTTTTCAACCATGCACTCTGAGCAGTGACCTTTTATTCAAACAAAGGATAGAAATGTCTTCACAAGTCTAGTTTCCCTTTCTCTCTTCAGTAATGGCTGGTTTCAAATTGACTCTCACACATGGGAGCATCTCTGTATGAGCAAACTCTTATCTGCTGCACAGCAGTCTCACCGGGGCAGTGGGGGGGCTAGGAGCCTTGGTTAAGGACACCTGGGTGTGGAAAGGAAGGACAGACACTTGCAATAAACCTCTCTGTCAATATTTATCCTGCATGTGTGAGGAGGAGCACAGTGAGAGTATTGGTGGGATGCAAACAACATCACAGATTAATATCAATTGACACTACCACACTTTTGGGATCGCTTCATAGAGAAGATCTGAGTTGGACACACAGGCCACTGGTGGGAAGTACATTTTTTATGCATCTGTACTTTGCAAATATCAGTACTTTCTACTGTACTATATTTTACAGCATTGCCTTAAATGGTCACATAGTTTGTTTTTTTAAATAATCAATAATGACGAGAACTGGTTTAATGATCCAATTAGAGCGGGCAGGCAACATTAGACCCCGCCTCCTGCAGCAGCATCACCGATGAACAAACATCAGAAATGGATTTGGAAGACGCAGTGACTCAGCCATTCATTGCTATGGAGATGCAACTTGTTTTCAGTATCTGCAGCATAATGTTTTAAATGCTTCCTCCACTACTGCCACAGGCTCATCAGCAGTTACCTTAGAATTTCTAGACTTTTTTTGTCCTGGGTTTGGTCTCTGAGGCAACGCTCGTCTTCTTGGTGGAGGTTGTTGCGCAGAGGATGCTGGGAGGAAGATGACAGTATTTCTGGCTCCTGTACTTTTTTCAGGTTAAAAAAAAAAACTGTGAAGGTGCAGTGAAGATGTACAATAACGTGTCATACATATTAAATTTGCCCAGTTTTACATATTTCTGATAGGGAGCGTTTTATAGCAATTGTAGGAACTTTGGTACTTTGGTGTGGGCACTGTGGTGTGGATTTGCTGTTTTGTTATCTCCTTACTTCCTTCAGATTCATAGTGTTTTTCTGTTTCTAAAAATATTAGCGGAATATATTTTTGTTGTGAAAACAACATTTTATTTTTAAAGAAGTATGTGTATTTAAACATGTGCACAAACCAGCGTGTGTGTGTGTACAGTCTGTGCGAATGTGTGTCACCCACAAACACCCAGGTGGTATGTGTGTCTTCATCAGTGTTGTGACAGCTTGCCAGCCTGGTTTTGGCAGCAGGGAGATAGTGCTTCCCTCAGCTCTCCCAGTAATCAAAGAGTAAACATGCTGAAGCAAAAGTGGGTTACCTGGATGTCAAACTGACAAAAAAGTCTCCGATCGCTACTCTATCAACTGCGTCTGCTTACGATTTTACTCATACACATTAATGTTAGGAGGGAAACAAAGCTTAAAATAAATGCTTTTGTATTCAGAACGTCAAAGAATTCACAAGAATACTTTTTCCTCCACCAAAGAAATGAGGAGTGTGGACTATATATATGACAAATAAGCTTTAGACTCGTGTGTATCAGAACAGAGAGCAGGGGTAATCCTAGAAAATCCACTCCAACTTGTGACTCTGCTTTTCAGTGACTGGGCATCAGTGATAGACGGCATCAATGTCAATAGAAGTACACAGTTATGTCCTATTATGTGACAGTTTTGCTTCAATATTTAATTTGAATAATACAAAATATTTTCCTGAACCTTTTCTTTTACACTTTTATTACAATAAACGAGACATGACTGCTACTATTAAAATGTATTTCACTGCAGAATTAAAAGAAATATAAAAGGTTTTCAGATTTATGACTCAGGCGAGTAACATAATACATTAACTTACGCTTACATTATATTTGTATCCAACTCGAAATAGATGTGGCATTCACACATATTACCAGGTAGAGTGAGGATGATAATTATTCTTAACCTCATATTTTCCACAGCATTGGGTCAGAGTGAAAACTTTTCTAGAGCCGAAATAACTCTTAAACTCACTGTTACAATAAAACTAGCACCAGGAAACACTGATTTATTGTCTCTGATTCTACACAGCATCAAATGGGTGAAACAGATATAAATAACAATATTGTATATCTACTACAGATTGAAGAGCTTAGCCCACATACCCAAAGGTTTTAGTTCTCAAACTGTGGTTTAATGTTTCTATCCTCTTAGTCATTTACTCGATATAAACTATTGCAGTGCGCAAACAGCCAGGGTATACTTGTCCAGTGGTGATGCGGGTTGCAGCTTTCTTTGTGAAACTGTAAAAGTCACCTATTGTAATTGAGCCGCAGGAAATAGAGACCGACTATGGGAATCAGTCTGTTGTGAACACCCTGTTGTCATAATCGCCAAAGTCACGTGGATGAGTCAAAGCCACTGCTGCTACAAAGTGCTGTTCGCCTTTTTATTTAGAATGTATTCATATTTAACGTATCACATGTCCACATCGCACCAAAGTAAACATTGCATTCCCTTGGGCCCTTAATGATACACATGGCAAGGGTGAAGCCTATCAGATTAACACTTATCGAGATGCTTTCCACACAGAGACAGACACAGGTTTCTGGAATTATTAGGTAGGTACATGACCAAATATATAGCACACATCATGCATGTCGTAGTTTGGCAGATCTCCAATCTGTGGTTTGTTTTTTTAGGTAGAACTTCTCATGGTAACCTAACTACAAGGCCGACAATGTTAACAGGCTGGTATGAAAACAGTATTTTTCACTGTTATTATGTCACCTTAGAATATGCTGAAAAAACATTAAACCTACAATCTCGGTATTTTTACTGAAATTAAACATATTTCTGATTAGCAACAGAATCCATCGTCCCTGTACTCCTTTGCAGTACTGATACACAGGAAGTTAAGAATGCGTGTACTCATTACAACAGTAACAACATCACTGTCTATAATTATATCTCGTTAATATCCGCCTCACTGTTTTCTGTTCACTTTCCTACAGTCACACCAGAGCTGTATCAAATCACTGCGAGTGCAAACTGAGCATTTCTTGCCACTGCTTGTTCACATTAGAATCATTCAACTGGTGAAACATTGTGACGCAATCACAGAACCCTCAGTATTTTTGTCAGAGCCGAGGTTGATGCCGACAGCAAATGTTCATCAAAAATGCAGAAAACAAGACATTTTCTGGTTTTTCTTCTCTTTTTTGACAGCGGATCAGTTTTAAATAATGCAGGGAGCAATGAAGCAGTAGGCATGAAGCAGGAGGCAGCAGCTAACGTGAGCTGTGACATGAGGAGTGGCAAGAGACAGACTGTACACCATTGACCTCAGTGAGGGAAACAACTCTTTGTGCTCTGCTTGTTGTGTGGAAAACCACTTATGTAATATGTAGCATGGAATCCGTTGATTAAAGAGAAATCTCTTTGTTCAAATAACATGAGCTTGTTCCCCACAATGCCCCCAACAATAAGTACCAGTAGTATTATATCTTACATCTTGTTACAACCAGCAATCATGGATCAAATCAATATATGACGGCCAGTAGTGATGCTGTGGCAGACTCTGATAATAACTTTAAGTTCTGACTATAAATAAAACACTATAGGATTATGTGTACAGTGCCAAATAATGTTTTTGTCTGTGTTTGTTTGTTTCAGGGAGGGATCCAAAGGTGGGGCCAGGGGGGCACTGATTTGATTGGCCCTTGAAGAGCCCCTGACCTGTCAGTAGTCATTTCGTTTTAATGAACTAGACCCTAACTAATTCTTCTAAGCTGTTTTGAGGTACATAATGTGTTTGAACAAGGGAGATTTTTTAAAAATACATTCATTGATGTGTGGCATTGGTCAAAGCTATACAGCTAACGGTCAACAAGCAATGACTTAAATGTGCACCTCACTGAATCAGGAATTGAGCATGGATGCTGGACATAAAATTGGCCTTTCTGTGTAAATTCTGGCCACCTCATGGCCCCTGATTTAAAAAAATCTAGATCTGCCACTGGCTTCTTTCTTTGTTAGCAGGATTACACAAAAACTACTCAACAGAGCCCATTCAATTTTGGTGGGGATCCAGATCAGTTGGCAGAACCAGGATCCAGAATCAGACAAGTTTAAGGGGACTCATATTAATGAGTGTGTGCAATTCGGTTCAGATCCAAATAAAAATCCTGATGTAGTGAATTTTTATGTGGGTTCACAAGGGGACTGTTGAACACTGGTGGAGGTATGCGCTCCACTGAGTGCCATTCTAGCTTAGGGTGTAGTTGCTCTTCAATTTTTCACAGCACTAAGGATTCCTTTTTCTACATGGGCAAGGTCTTTATCTCAGAAACATTTAGCACCACTCAAAGGAGACTTCTAAAAAAAATCTTAGCGTAACCATAGAGACCTAAGGGTAACGATAAGATTATTCTTACGTGTTCTCCTGCAGCTCACCACTTGAATTAGTTTAATCATCTGCACCTCTGTTGAGTGTGTGTCATAACTGATACCCTCCAGACCACTACACCATGTGAATGTTTTGAGTGTGTCCCTATTGCATGACCAATCAAGTCTCGGCTTTTGAGAAACGATGCAGACACGGAGTGCCTTCATTAACATGTCATATGCAGCACCATTTATATTACATCATCTACCAGCATTCACTCCTCTGCCTTGGCTCTGGTGTCCTTTCTGTTGACTGACATTGATCTTAGACAAAAGAAGATAATTGCTTGCTTACTCTTTTCTGATATAGCCTTTGATCCATTTAGTCTTTTCTGACAGAAAAGGGACAGTGACATAATCAAAGGCATTGTGTGGCGTTCACAGTCTTGGCGGCAATCACACTGGCAACCTGACGGCTCACTCGAATGTGAGTGTACTTGGTAAAAGGGGCTCGATAAATAAGTTAAACCAGAGAAAAAATAAATGCTCCACTTTTTTCACACATTTCTCCCTCCGCTTCTTCCACAGAACTTTAACACCAAAAATGAAAGTGGGATTTTATTATTGAATGCATTTATGAATAAATTACTGCTGTGCTGCCACATGGGGAAAAATAAAACCCAAGTTTATATTAAAGAGTGCTGTTTTGTCAGTTTATTTAATGTTTGGCAGGGGAAAATGAAATACAATTAAAAAAAGGTTAATATCCTGCAAATGACTCGGTGCACAGCTCCTGTATTAATGTCATTAATCATCTCTCATTATGTACAAGGGGATAATCTTGAGGATTTTTATCTAGTCTTGCCTGCAAGTCACTGGTTTCATTCTGTTAAATGTAAAATTAGCTTTTACAAAAAGTTCAAATTTCATATTGGGCACCGCAGACGACATGTTTCTAAAAGCCTTTCTAAAAGTTTGAGAGCTTTATCAACAGCATAAATGGCTGGTGACACAGAGTGGTGCTATAGCTGGCAGTAAAAACACATTAAGTGTGTGAGTTGTCTATATACCAGCAATTTGAGCTCCTGATATGTGTTATTTCAGAGGAATTAAGTGCCACTTTGCCACTGAGACTCAGCAGCCCCCTGAAATTGCATTTAGACAATCACAAGCACATTTCCCTCAGTGCTGTCGGTCCAGAGTTTTATATCAACTTATGAAAAACTACAACTTACTTTTAATTAATATCTAAATAGTATAATTTACTTAGTCATATTTTATATGGGCTCAGTAAATATAGATTCCTTTCTGCTTAAACATACAAAATGTAACTTAGACGACTTAGGGTCTCTCAATCAAACGTTGTGAAGCAGTGCGGGATCATCTGACTTGTTGTTTTCACCACCATTATGGATGAGAATCTATCTAAGGCGTTCATCATGTTCACGTAAGAGATAATATATTAAAATTGTAATCATGCTACAAAGCAAAGGGCAATGGATAATCATGATCAGTTATGAGCGACCAATACAAAACAGTGGGAGTGAAAAACAACTGGCTAGCAGTGTGTTTTTCCTTCATCTTACATTGTTTGGCCCAGAAGTTATAGGAGAGACAGGGAAAGCTACGGGTAAAGCAGATATGACACAAATAAAAGGCGACCAAAATGAGAAGTCCCGTTCCCTTGAATAAAGTTGGGGATTTCTCTGGGTTTGAACATTGTTGGAAACATTTTGAATAATGTAAGTACACAAGTCAACAACAAATATAACATAGGTCTAGTCATTTTAAAACATTTTGATAAATAGTTTTTAAATCTGGTCTGGTATTTAAATGTCTCATCATATGTAACAAAGGCAGTAAAAGACGCATTGTTATTGCATTAGCACTGCACTCACTATCATCAAGCCATTGTAGCCCACTGCCTATTATTTGAGTTGCATTATCACTCCAGGGTTTAAAGAGGAAGCTTAAGAGGGTGCACTCAATAAATTGAATTCATCATCTACTTTTTCAGTTGGCATTTTCCAAAGCACTTCATTTAAACTGATCATGTGAAAGGCACTTTACACATGAAGATCAGTTCAGGCAGCATGGGCAGCACCACTTAGCCCGTGGATACTTCTGTAGCTCTGCTTTCCTTAAGTCTGAAATGATTTCTCAGAAGTCTCAGCTCGGGCTTGGTTTCAAATTTCTTTAACATAAAGTTGCTTTACAAAACAGGTTTGTAAACGGCATGAGTGATATCACAAGTGTAGGATCCAGTGTTTTGGAGATTGATGTACCCCACGCTCTTCAATTCTAAAATTGTCTATCTTTATTGCTATGACTTTTGGGCCACACTCGTACTGTGGCTGTTTGAATGGAAATGTCAGCTGGTTGGTCCACCACTTTAGGCCATTGTGAAATACCACAACAACTTCTGGATGGATTGCCATGAAATTTATTTCACGTGTTACTGGTCCCCAGAGGATGAAGGCTACAGCTTTTATGATCCCCTGAATATTTCTCTTGAGCCACCACGAGAAATACTGTTTTGGTTTTAGGGAAACCTAAATTAGATTTTTACATTTAGATTAATTGCTGTTTAAAAAAAGATTCTTTTAAAATGCATCTTTTCAGATGCTTGAGGATGTTGTGCATGTATTGATTTGTTTGCATACAGTATAATCATGTGACTATCTGCATTGATCATGTGACTACTTGGTATAAAACAGCTCATGGAAGGTCACTTTGTCCCTGCCCTGATGAAGGCCTTAATGGCTGAAACGCACTGGCATGTTTTCATTGTTGATATGATTCAATAACCATTAAAGGCTTTTTAACTGACCAGCATCTCTGAGCGCCTCTAATTTCTTCTCCACAACCATTGAAAATGTATTTTCTCACTAGGATGCACTGTAAAAAACGTATTCATTGCTTTTTTCACTGGCACCATCATCCATTCAAAAATATAATTTGTAAAATATCTGCAAGATAAATGACATTCCTCTCAGCCTCAGCTGTGTGTTTAGTGCTGATTAGCAAATGTTAACATAATCTTATAATAAGCTAATATAGAAAACAAAGATAGTAAACCTGGAAAAAAAAGGTCATACCTGCCAAAAACTAAAATGCCGGTGTGCATCGTGTTATATTGCTGAGCCTGAGTGCAGCCTCTTTAGATCAGTCTCTTGCAACTTTATGGAATCACAGTACTAACTAACATCATTCAGTATCAAATCTATACATCATATCAATCAAATTGTACAAGTATCTATACGCTAAGTAATCTTAACATACTGTTATGGTAGAACTACTTCATAATAATATGCTATTGTATTCTCTAGGTTTATTTTGTATTTTTCTCAGCTCAGGCAGTACATGCTGTCCACTGCATATTGTGTTACTGATGAGTGAGCACATCGTGTCAGCCATCAAACTGGAAAACTCCAGTCAAAACAAAACTCACAGTGAAATGTGCAGTGTAAGAATATATCATTGTTCAACCTGTGACACTGATACACACATTATACTCCACTGTCGAACTCCCAGCTTTACAGTAGAGATTAAGAGCTATATGAGGTTTACAGTTCAGCTTCAGGGCTTCATGAAAGCCTCGAACATTTCATCAAAGGCTTATCTTGCATCTAAAAACCTGTCTGTTATACAGGAAGGTGTTAACTTCTGCCAATATCAGTGCAGCTCATTCAGCTACATGAGTTTCACTTTCCTTTTCCCTCTGAAGAATTAAGAGCACGCAGGAGAAAGGATAGTAGACATAAAGCTCCACTATCCAGCAATGACTTATTCATGATATTATTCCTGAATACATGGCAAAATTGAAAAATAAAATACAAGAGGATATGCAATAACACCATGGCTTGTCTCTATAGGGTAGAAGGTAATGGAGGTTTGGCCAAAAGTCCATCAGGAAAGCAGTGACTGGCCGTCTGACATTTAAAATTAATGACAATCAAACACCAGTGCAGTGCTTTTCCATGTCTCCCAGCCTCCTTGCATGTATCAAAAGGGAAAGATCGCTAATGGCCCTCTGAAAAATGCAAGAAAGTAACTTTATCCTGCAGCTCCTCTCTCACCCAGCTATATTCTTTCACCTTTTTTTTTTTTCATTGAGCCAGTGGTTCAAAGCACAGCACCGGAGACCGGTCTACCCTGCATTTTATGTCCCAGTGGAGGTCTTCAAAGGATTCCTTTAACTGCGCAGGTAATGTAATTTCAGTAGATGGCGAATATATGATCCATCCAAGAAGCTCCATGGTAAATGGCAAGTGATCAAGATTACATGAATAATAAACAAGGGAACAAAGTTGAGATAAAGGTTGTATTTAAAACAGAGATTAAGTCAGAGCATGCCATCCACAACATTTTAATAGGACAAGAAATATAAAAAATATCACTAATACAGTGACAGAAGGTTATAAACTATCTGATGAGCAGCGGGGATGAAACTAACGCTTCACTGTGCAATACATTACTAATGAACAATTTCCCATTTTGCTCCTTAATAAGTTAAGAGTCCCAGTGTGGTGTGCCAGGGATTCCTAATGAATCTTTAAAGAAACAGAAAAAAAGCAACAAAACAACAAGAATTGAGATCTTTTCAGGCTGAATACCCTCATTTGTCAAGCTTAGATGGACATGGCAAAAGGATGTGGACGCAGTCTCTTCGCTGTTGTCATACAAATGATGCCGCATTTCAAATAATCAAGCGCACGTGAGCGAGCGAGCGGGGCATGCTCAGCACCTTGTGGCACATCCTCTGCACAGTGTCCCAGATTCCACCTTACATAACCTGATTATTTGTGCACACCATACAAATACCGCCGTAAGAAGGCACATTCATTGCTCAGTGTCTCCGGTACTTTGTGCTTCTCAGCTGAGCAGGGCCTACGCATTGTGGAGGTTTTGCCATCTCAGCACAAGAATGTGTAAAAAAAACTAAGAAAGGTAGTGCAGTAAAGCCAGCACAAAGGCCCAAACGTGACAGTTGTGCCATCAGCTGTCCATATATGGACGTCATGAGAATTACAGCGATCAGCCACAACATTAAACCTGTAACTGGTTTTAATAATGTGAACCGTAGAGCCTCAGGCAGACGGCCATCTCTCTCCTCGTTAGGAATCCTATTGGACTTTAATTAACAGGTTAAGACGACTATAAAGCTGCGGCTAGAGCCCACCATCAGAGGCAATAACGTCTCAATTAGAAGACCTGACAGCCAGCAGCTTGAACCCCTCTGTTATATCCACCATGTGTCACTCTCTCTGAAATACATTCACACACATACCTCAATGATGTGTCTGCTCTGTTGCCTTTGGGCAAAAGCTAAAAAAAAACCAACCGGACTGATATTGTGCTCAGTGGACAGCACAGACAAAGTTGTAATGCATATGCACATGTGCATGCATGCTTTTGTGTGTGTGTGCACTTGTACTCATATCTTTGTGAGGACCACTTTCAGCATAAACCTTTCGTACTGAGGACATTTTGGAATGTGAGGACATTTTGGCCAGTCCTCAGATTTTTAAAGGCCTGTTTGAGGGTTAAGACTTGCTTTTAGGTTTAGAATTACAATTAGGTTTAGGGTTAGGGTTAGGGTTAAGCATTTAGTTGTGATGGTTAAGGTCAGGGTAAGAGGTCAGGGAATACAATATTGCCAAGTTAGGGTTCTCACTAAGATAGAAGTATAAGATTGTGTGTACTTGTATCTGTGTGTCTCCATGAATGTGAAGTAGTGGTGGTGTGCTCTTCCACTGAATAAATCAATGCTTAAGCGATGTCTGGATAATGCCATTCAAGCTTGCAAATCCTACCTCATCACAGATAATACCTAATTCAGAATTCCGAAACACAACTAATTTGAAAGAGGCAGCAAAAATGCAGTTAAACAAGCTTTTGGCCGTGCAACCGGCATCGCAGTTTAGTGGTTCGACATTGTGAGACGATTGAGTTGTCAGGAATGGAACTATTTTATCTGCTAATGGATTTGATGAGAAATTGTTTGCTGAAGCTTAGCAATACGTGATCATGATCGAATGTGGCAAAGGCTATCTACGGGAAAAATTGAAGCCTGTTATGATCGCAAACAGAGCAGTAAAATGAATGATGCTTTGATTGTACCAGACAATCTATGTAATGGGAAGCCGGAGTGCAATGGTGGCATACAGAACAACAGTGAGGTCACAGGAGGTCAAGGTGAGGCGGACACTTTATCTTAAAAAACACGCGTTCCTTTTTATGCAGCTTGTCAAGTGTGCACATGTATGCCTGTGTGCATGTGCATCAGTGCATAATGTGCAGGAGAGTAACTGTGAGTGGAAAGTGTGTCAGCAAAAGCGTAAATACTTGTCTGCACACGTTTCTCCATTAATTAATGTATTCACCAAACACCCAGGATTATGACTAATCCTGGGCATCGACTGATCCCACAATGCAATGTGAGCAGGATAAAATGTCAAAATGCGATAATTCGTATTAAATCTGATACGTGGACATATTGTGTTCATTGTAATTTAAGATTATTTTGTGACATTTGTGCAGCAGACTGCACAGGGGCAGGAAAGATGAGACAGGGAGTGATGAGTAATACAGAAACCAGGATGGCCGAAGGATCAATATCAGTTTCTCTCCGCTCTACATAAACATCAGACCACAGCTTAATCCTTGTGCTTCATTAGAATCTATCAAATTTATTCAACCACACATTATTCACATAGTTAACCAGCCCTGTGTCATATGACAGTAATTAGAATATTCATTAGATAAAAGTCTCTTCGGCTCAATCGATGGCATTTGAGCCAAAGGGATCTCTGCAGATATGACTCACAATCCATTGGATGCAAAGGATCCAATTGCATGAGCTGTTTGACTTCTCCAACCCGGGTATAAATCAATAGACCAACCCCTCTAGTGGATTTAGCTGCTTGTTAGCAGACCTGAAACAGTTGTCCTATCCTGTGTCTTGTGATGTTCTATTTTGTCCAGTGTTTCAGCCCACTTTTGGGTTCATTGCTGGATTATCAGTGTGGAGTGCACAGGTGAGCGAACATAGCTCCCACACCCACTTAGGCTTTTCAATCTCCCTGTGACACGGTCAAATCAGGAGAGTGCACAAGATTAAATCGATGCCTGGCCAGTTGACTGCTTGACGAAGCGTTTTCTTCCAGACCATTTTCCTAGCCGTGCCATCTATCACTCATGGTCCAAACAGTCCTCCTCTATTGTCTCAATCTTCCTCTTCTTCGCCATTCCACGACGGTGCCTGCTGGTCTCGGGAGACGGGAGACACTCGCCGTTGCAGAGTTCATAATATCTGTATACCGAGTGGTTCCTTTGCTGACGGTGGTGGAAGGATGACAAACAGAGGTGACATAGCAACACAATCTCTGCTGAAGAAAAAAAAAAAAAAAATCTAATTTACAGTTTGCCCTGGAGGTCAGCCTGACGGACCAGGTCCAAACATCTATCAGATAAATTGGCTTTAGGGTGACTCCAATCCACTTACCAGGCCTACCTTCTGCCTCCTTCCTTGCCGGGTAAGTGACAAAATTTTGCTACAGTTGAAAAAGACAGGACACACTTTCTTTTAATGTTCAAGGCATTAAAGTATAAAAAAAACGTGGCATGTATGAACAGATACATGCATGTCATAAGCCTGTGGGCATACTAAACCATTTGAAAGAGAAGCTTGAAAGAATGATTGGTTCAATAGCTTCTCATGCTGCATGTAAAGATGGACGACGCGTCTGCACTACCTCTTACTATCCAGAAAAGAGACGAACGCTGCCATCTTGCATGTTTGGAGCCAGAGTCTGTGCAGTAGAAATTAGGGGAGATTGAGTGATGGTAGCAAAGTCTCACAGAAACACAGGCTTGATCAATCTAATGAATAATTAAAAACCAAACTTGAAAAAATAGCACTTGAAGATACATCAGTGTAATAGGAACTACCTTAATGCTACCATCTTACGCCGATGACGTCATTAGGAGAGTCTGTGCAGTGGTGATTGTGGAGGAGAGCAACAGTATCACATACCTAAATAGGCTGGGCGATATGGTCAAAAATGTATACGATTTTCATATAATTTTCATACCCTTTCATTTTCATACCATTGATAGTCATTACGATAAATGCCACATTATTATTTCTCTATTCTCAATTTGATCTGTACTTAAGTCTAGTTTGGTTATTTTCCCACTAACATGGAGGAGGCAATATTTCTGACTAGTTCTGAAGCAGTCATGTCCTCCATCTTTAACTACTGTCAATGGTAAGTAGATATACAGTGCTCAGTATATTAGGGATGCCCTGATCAACAAGCCTGACATCATGATCATGTTGATCCTGATTAGACATTTGCATCTTGCCTCTTTAGATTTCTGCTGGAAAAGTCGTCTCTGAACAGTGGATTGTGATACCTTAGCCTGCCCCCAGTGGAGGTTGGTGGTGATGTAATCGACTATTGTATCAGGTTTTTCTTCACAGCTCTTTCTACGTTTGGGTCATCAGCTACAGTTGTTTACCTTGGCCGACCTGTTCGATGTTTATTCCTCGTACACGAGTAGTGTCTCACTTTCTCAGGACATTCCGAATTCTTGTATTGGCTGTGCCCAATGCTTGTGCAAGGGCTCTGATCGATTTTCCCTCTTTTCTCAGCATCAAAATCTCCTGCTTTCCCCCCCATAGGCAGCTCTCTGGACCTCATGTTGGTTTTTCCTTTTGAACAAAAAATGCTGTCTTCACGGGTGAAACCCAAGCCCGGAACCAAGAGAGACAATCAAAGCTGTTTAATGTTTAAACACTCCTGGACAACAAACAAGTCAGTCACATGTTCTTAGAAGATGCTGGGTTCTGTGTTGTTTAACTTATCAAATGTAGATACCAGACAATAAAAGCTCAATTCTGAACTCTTGTCTCATATTCATCTTTTCATCTTTAGATATTTTATATTCTCCCTGTTCTGTGTGATGTTTTAAGTCCACAGGTGTCCGCAGCTCGCTTCCTGCCAACAGCCTCATTCTCATCTCACTGATGTTCTTGTAAATACCTCTGTATCTGTTGGCTGTATTCTTTACCTCTGTGAAAAGATATGAAGCTCATACCTCACATGCCTGCGAACACTGTACCCTCGATGTAGCAGCGGACTAATGGTCAAAGCTGAGTTGGACATGTTTGAGGAAATATTGGTTATTTTTCTGATGAAAATCTATTGAACAGCATGTTCTTGAAATCCTCATATCAGCATCAGCAGGGAGAATGCTGGCTTTTTTAAATGCAGGACATACATGAAGCATGTCTTTGAGTCTCACATTTTTTTCCTCAGTCTTTTGAATCCACAATCGGAGAGCAGAATTCCCTACACTGAATAGTATAGACACACAGAGTATGTCATATCAGGGTTGGCCTGATTGCCGGTGGCTGACAGTCATCTTCATTGACAACGCTGAGCCCAGCATCCGGCATCGTGACCCCCTCCAGCTGAAAGCATCACCACCAGTTCTGTTCTAAAAAAAACTGAAATCCTGCCCTCGTCAGTCAGAGATGTGCAGTCATAAGGCATAACTGACATAAGTTTGGCTCAAAGTCATCTTTAAAGAGACACATTTTTACAAAACCATGTTGATGATGTATAAGACGAATAGGAAAGCTATTCACATAACATAGTGAAAATAAAGCACTAAAGTGGTCAAGGAAAAGTTCCCCCCATTACTATTTAATTATGACTCAGTTCCAACTACAGATAACAAAGCAAATGTGGTCAATGCCAGACGACGTACCTGATTCTGTGGACCAATCACGTTCATCCTAAGGACATTGCCCATCTATCGATCTAATAAATCTCTGTCCGTCTGTTTGTGGCTCGCATATCTCGAGAACTGTTCACCTTATCGTTCATTGTTCATGCTCGGCATTTGTATTGTTAAGGGCCCAAGGAACTACAGTGTCTAATTTGGAGCAATTTGGAAACGCGATAAATGCAATATTAAACTTTCAATAAACAGGCCAACAGCTGCAGCTGGGACTCATCTCCAGAAGTCCTGTTGTCAATCATGAAAACAGTGTGTTCATGACAGCAGCAACGACAACTGGTGAAAACAGGCGAGCAGCTCTTTGTGCAGCTTCAGGGTTCTGTGGACTGAGTCCAGCAGTCGATGTGTAATTACTGCAGGTCACTTTTACAGTTTCATAAAGCTGCAGCCCGTATCACCTCAGACGAAACAAACAGCCAGGGTTAGAACAGGCTCTGCACTAGTATCTATGATTCTAACCACTACCAGATTCCTTTATTTCCTGTAATATTATTAATGAAGTCATATGTAATCATATTAAGGAGTATTCCATGCGGATATTTCATCAGAAGTACAAACCCCTTCCAACACGGTTTTTTTTTTACAGTTACAATAAATCAACAAATAATGACATCAACACACATGCACTGAAGACATTAGAAATTAGGGACATGGACATGTGACAGGGCACTAAAAAATAAACACTACAAGGTGTTTCTTGCATGGTTTATTTTTCCTGAAGACATAAAAGCCTTTAGTTTCACGCACTTGTTCTTTTAATTAAAATACATGTTTGTTTCTAAATGCGACACTCCTTATTTTGTATGCAGACTGTAATGGGTTCTTTCTTAGCCCAAGTCACAGCGTTCCATCAAGTTTAATGGATATCTCCGATGTAGTTTTTGTGTGATCCTGCAGATAAACAAACCAACCAAACATACAACGAATAAACAGATATAGGGGAAAGGTAAACCTGCTTGGCAGAGTTAACTATAGTTTGTCCATTTGGCTCCAGACACAGCAGCACACACAGCTACAAGCTTTCAAACCTGAAGTTTGTTTGTTTGCTTCTGACCAAGGAGACTGATTATTAGTTTTAGTCTGGTTTGTGTTTGCACTTACCCTCTAAAAACAAACCAGGAGGTGTAAACACAGAGTCAAATAGATTTGGAGGTGACTCATTGATTGGACAGTTGTGCTGACGGTCACATGAGGAAAATCTGGTGACCAGGTGTCAAATTTGGGCGTCTGACAGCACTTTGCATCCTCTCTGAGACAAACATTTTTTAATTAATAATCATGGCAGCCACTGGACAAAAAAACAACGAACCTTGTGCCATAATATTAAATAGGTTTACAATGTTTCAGCACTTTTATATACAAGCTCAACAAACCTTTCATGATTGATGAGGCAATACTCTCAAAACTTGGTTACCAAATATACCTGCTGCTTATCTTAGATCTTGTTTAGACAGCTCACTATGAGCAGATTAATCTAATATCAGTTAAGCTTTTGAATTATTATAATTAAAAAAAAAATCACATATCACCATCATAAAACCCTGTGGTTGCTTGAATTCAATGATACTATGCTTCTCATTCAGTCTAAGCCCACCTCTGTAGTCTGTATCAGAGCTTTATGGACAGTTTTCACACCAGCCAAAATTAAATGACACAAAACAGGCAATTGCACCAATGTTCGTTTGAACCGTTGCCTGTTGTACCCTGTAGGTAATCCAATCATGCAAATACAACAGCAACTTTTCCCCATTTTGCTGATCAGCACAGGATGACACCAAACAATACGCACCCACTGGATCCAATTGAGACACTCCTACTTAGGAGAAAATAATAGGAAAGTAGTTTCCAGCTGATTTGACGCAGTGTCAGCTACACCTTACACGGCATGTGATTTCAGTTTGTGACAAAGAAATGACTTCAGTCAACATAAATGACTGTATTATGTGGTAAAATGTAGATAAATTCACAAGGGACTCAGAAAACATTTCTGATTTTGTAAACTTGTTTAGCTCTCCTCAGAATATGCAACAACAGTTGACAGCACAAAGACACAGTGAATACTTATCACTTAAAAAATCTTACGTTATATGCATGATTTAAATAAAACACACCAAACGTGAATTGAAATTGCAAAAAATAAGGAACTCAGGGACTGCGCGGAAGTTATTGCTGTTGGGTCGCTCCAGCTTTATAATTGTTTTCTTTTGAACATACGGAGGATATCTTTTGACTTTTCATTTTATTCTGAAGTAAAATAACAGGTGTAAATTGCTTCTCAGATAATGGTCTAAACCAACGGACAAAACTTTGGTCCAACTTAAAGAGGTGGTCTCTGCCAGGATCAAAAACCATGGTTTGCTTCTTTTGCAGTGTGAAAATAGGTTTTTAAATAGTTCTGACTTTAGCACCAATTGCACGAAGTTGAAAGAGCATTATACAATAGAAGAAGAAAAAGAAACGGAGGCGGAGGCGGCTCTCATAATTGCTTGAAGTCTTTGCCTTTGATGATATGTTTAAATGACCAGTACGTTCTTTTGTTGCTTCAAACGATGCACTCTACAGTAAAAGTCGCATTCACCCTTTCACAGGTACACATTCCTACAGCACCTCCATACGCAGCCCTTTTCCATCACACCATTCATATACTGATGGCACAGCCATCGGGGGCAATTTGAGGTTCAATATCTTGCCCAAGGACACTTCAGAATGCAGACTAATGGAGTATGGTTTGTGGACGACCCTTTATACCACCTAAGCCACAGCCGTCCACTTGATAATGCTGGCTGAAATACCATGATGATATCACAGATAATTCAGACACACGTCCGTCAACAAACCAAGTATAGTTGGACGCATAAATGCTTAATTTAATTAATTTCTGCTTTTAATAAAGAGAAGTAGAATTGGGCAAACAACACTAAATCAGCTGCTTGTTTTTTGAATAAAGATTACAAAACTAAACGATTATTACTGCCACTGAATAAATGAACTGAGCAGATGGCAGCTTTGTTGTATTTGTGGCCACCCCCACATCGCAAATAATAAGACTAATAACAAAACTAGCCACTCACTTACCATACAAACAATAAATATGACAAGTTGTGATTGTTTTCTTCCTACGCTTTACTGAAGTACACAATGTGCTTAAACAAGGAACAATTTCCAGAATACATTCAGTGATGTGTGACTTTGCTTAAAGCAATAGAGCTAACAAGGAAACAAGGAATGACTTAAATGTGCACCTTACTGAATCAGGAATTGGGATGGATGTTGGACACATAATTGCCCCCTCCATGTAAATTGTGACCCCTGATTTAGAAAACTCCTAGATACGGAAATAAAAGACCTGCTCCTGTTCTCCCTAACAAAGTCACATTACCCTCCCTTCGACAAATCCTCCAATCCTGACCTCTGCTTCCCCTCTAATCATTTCATATAAACCCTCTCCACCGCCAGAGAAAAGACCCGTGACAGAGACACCGGAAACTGCTCAGGACGCACATCTCAGCAGTTATTTTGTTTTCTGCTCCCTCCTGTTCCAACAAAAATGAAATGCAGGACAAACCATTGTCACCGCAATACGCTCACAGTAGAAATTGTTGGCAAATAAACACAAGTGAGATGTTTATGTATCGGTGGCACTGTCAATCTGTGGGTGTGTGTGTTTGCCTCACACCTCTATTCGTGGGCGGCTGACTGGATGCTGTGACAGTCGGCAGAATAAGAGTGTTTTATGGCATCTCATTGAGACACCCTTGACAGTGACACCTCCTCTATACTATTCCTGTCGCCAGCTCCTTAGCTCTCTTTCCCCCCTTTCACCACTTTTGAGCTCTATTTCTTTCTCTCCCTCTCTAAATCATCCCCCCTTTCTCATCTATTCCTATCCATCTTTCTCAATCATCTTCTTCCATATTGCTCTCTATCCCCACAAATCTTTCACTCTACCCGTCTGAGCGCCCTGTCCGCCGCCTCCTCACCTCATATCCCATTCCCGCCTAACCCCCGCCAGCGTCTCTCTTTACATTGGAGCACCTGGTACAGTAATGGTCGTGGCTGTGTTTTATACATGAATATGAGGGATACATTTTTGGAAAAGCTGTAGAGAAAAACATTCTTTGGGATGAGTAAAGGCTCTATTCATTGTGTCTGTGCATTTAAAGAAAGAGCACATTTACAAAACCCCATGTGCTGTGAAAAGCAATTCCTGTAGGAAAAATAGCTGTTTCCTTTTGTAATTGTATTTTCTAATTTGCAGCAACAACACAACAAATCCACAATCCTCAAATCAGATGATTTAAAATGAAACACGCAGGAACAAATTTACTTTTTAGGTGATGAATCAAATTAATGAATGATGAATATTAATATTTATTAACGTAACAACAACGAGGCTTCAAAATAATTTTTCTCCCATTTCTCCCACCAAGGTTTTCCCTCCTCCTGGTCGTATTTCTTACACGCAGCGTTGGCTTTGGAGTCCGTCCACTTATTGATCGGCATGGCGACTGGAGGAGGGCGGCTGCCTGTATGGCTTGTCTGACTATAGTGTAATTAAAGCTGAGGGAAAAGGATGTAGGGGATTGATAATGCTGGCTGTACCCTGCTCAGAGTAAAGTATTGGAGGAAATGCTACAGCTCAGCATGATCAGACCGGGGGCTTTGGGGTGTGTAAGAAGAAAAGTGAGCACTTGAGGTTTTAATGCCACATTTAGTGTCAAGTGGGGGATTCACATTTTTCAAAATGCAAGCAATATTCATGCAGCATTAAACTGCACCGTAAAACTGAGCTTTAAATAATAGCGAAATCAGATTTGATGCCCTCCGAGTGTCTCCTTTTGCTTTTCAGAAGTGGTGTTAAAGTTTATAAGACCATCTGTTTCAGGAGAGGGGAAGCTGAGGCCACTGGAAAGTGCGTGTTTGTTGTATGCCCAGCTCCTATTCTCTTTCCTATCCCCCCACAAAAAAAAAGGCCTGTGAAGAGAGACAAAGTGCGGCGGGATGCAGAATAAAATCCCGCTCTGGGATCATGACTATCAAGGAGCAGCGCATGCAGGATTTAGATATGTTGTACTGGCTTAGAAAAAAAAAAATTGCTGACATCACTGAAAGAAGAATGGCACTGCTATCTCGGGTGTGAGTGAACATTGGGGCATAATGGCAATGGGAAAATGATAAGAACGACCCTCCCTCTGTTACACGACATTACCCCCGACTGCATCTGAGGGTGATTCACTCAGAGACCCCGATACAGAACGCACTGTGGCGGGCAGATGTCATACTAGAGCAGAGCAAACACACAACAAGCATGCACGTGCACACGACACACACACATAAAATGTACAGTACGTGCACACAGACAGCTGCACACAAGCATACGTTTGCTTTTTTCACGGGTCATTTTGTTTCACTTGATCTCGTGACATGCTGATGATCTCCAGTTTGTCATTTTAAATTGTAATTGCCCTGAGTAGCCTGGGACAGCGTCTAAGGGAGGAGGGGGGGGAGGAAGGCAGACAGACCAGTGTGGAGAGGGAATGACGTAGAGGAAAAAAAGCGAGAGAAACAGTCAAATGCAGAGGAAAGAGATGAGAGCAGCTCAGAGATAAAGGGAGGAAGGAAAATCCTCACCCTTTGTTTCTTTTCATTTTCAAAACAGGGCAAAATAGTAATTTTCCATTTTTGTCATGTCCCTCCCACTTGAGAGGTGGAAGATATCTCCCTTTTTCATTTGACTTCATTCCCTTACCCCTCTATCACTCACTGACAGAGCACACATAATTATTCCCTGGCTCTAAAGCCTCCCGAACCCAAACACTTCAAGTCCATCAGTTTCCCATCATCATAATTCTCCTGCGAGGCTGTGTCACTGGCCCCATCTTATCCTCTGGGCGGCCTGCTGTTTGTACACGCTCTGGGTCAAAGGGGTCACCAGATCTTTCCATCGACGATGTCAGGGCTCTGTCTATTAAGGGCCCTTCCTATAGATACATATATATTTATATACAGTGTGCTTTAGCTGGCTGGTGACTTTAATTAAGACAGCGAGGAGGTGGAAGCCCAGCCCTGTCTCCCATCCCTGCCTTTTAACTAACAGAGAGAGTGTTCAGGGAGCGGTACTTGACCTCACAGGTCATGTACTGCATGTTATTCTTACACAGGAGCAGCAGATGGAAACCATCCTTCACTTTGATGACTTTCGTTTGGTATCTAAGTTGGAAATAAAAACATTTTACAGGTAGTTCGCACAGATATGATGTACTGCAGCACAATGTATGATGAATGCCACTTGGAGACTGGTTGTTAACACTGAGATTAGAGCAGCCAGATTTACTAAGACTTCAGAGACTGTTTCTCGGACACAAATTTGAGGCACCCTGCACCAAACACATGCAGTGTGTTTACCAAAGAGCCCCAACAGGCTGGAGTTGCAACCTTTGAGCCTTCTTCTTGTGAGGATGTTTGGATGTCTGTCCTGTCTGCATCATGCACTTAAGGGATGAATCCGCAAATAATAGGTAAAGACGTTATCAGAGGTTGATCTTGTATTTCAGAAGACTTGCTAAGATCACACAATTTGCACTGGCCCAGTTTATGCTGAAACATTCTATGATTTAAACCTTTTTTAGGAGTTCAGATTTGTCAGTGCCATTGGGAGGCAGCAAATAAAGCAGAGTGGACAAAATATCTTTGAATTTGAAGACACAAGACCATTGAGTTAGAGAGTAAACACACAGACATATAAGACATGTACAGATACAAGCCCTGAAACCCTAAAACAAAGTCTCAAAGCTGAAACAGCCTATTGAAGGTAGGTCAGAACCAAAATGTACCTGTACAAGTACACCCCCACACACACAGTAACACTCTATTACCGTGCTCCGTCTGATCTGAGCGATGTTTTGCACACAGATATACAGAAATCCTTTCATCATTATAGTGTGAGTGTGGTGGAAAAACTGCATCATACAACATCAACATTTGTTCCTAGGTTATTGAACTGAAACTGTCATGCTCACACACTCACATTAAAGTGAAGTGGAACATTATGGATGCATCATGCCTATTTCATTCTTGCTTCTATACCAAACTAATTCTTTCATCTGTTGATTTTCCTTGCATCAAGGTTCTCAACTGTTTTGCGTAGCCCATTATTTCAGCGTTTAGTTTTCCATCTGTGTTTTTCGATCATGGAAAATCCCCGGAGGCGGATTCTTGTTTGTAATGAATAAAAATCGGGGGGGAGATGCAGTTGAGGTGCCTATAGAAGTAGAGAGGCAGCGGCGTCTTAAGTGTCTCCCTGATGATCAATTATGTGAGGTCCAAATCAATACAAGAGCAGAGAAAAATACATCCATGAGTCATTTGAGAGAAGGGTTTGAAAGATAGTGAATGATGTGTAACAGTGAAATATTGAACACAAGTGTGCTATAGTTTATCAATCTGAAATGAATTAAGAAGCTTCTCCTACTGCCAGAGGCTGCCACTCAACAGACAAGTCCTTGTAAATGGGTTATATTGATATTCATAGCATATTGACATTTTAATAATAGTGCCAATAATATCGTCAGCTAATATGCTTATTAGTGTTCGACCACACTTGCACTCGCAAATCAAAACCTGACTGAAGTGAGGGAGTGAATTAAAAGCTTATCCATTAACATTTTCACTGTAGCAGTTTAGTTCAGATTGCAATCAGACGAGGAATATAGGCCATCATTCACTGGAGGGAGAAGCGCAAAACAAAAGGGTTTTAAGAAAACATTTATGCAAATGTGTGCATAATTTCTAATTTCACCACAAAGTGAATTCCTGATGCGTGCCGTACCTGTCGATATGGTTTGTCAGGGAGATGAGAACAGTTTGGTTTCTTGGAAATGTCAGAAAATGGCTTTTAATGCGACAGTATGTCCCGTCTTCTATATATCGCTGCAGAGTGCAAAGTTAAAACCCAAACCTTTAATTATTCTCAGTCTGATTGCAACATTAGTTTAACAACGTAAGAGAAGCATTGATTTAAATGTTGAAATACATGACCAAGTGATGTTGAAGAATGAAATGCTTCTTTTCATTATTAATACAGAAAAATTATGCTCTTATTTAACTCTGAATATTACAGTGCGTGTTTTGGCCCCTGTTCACATACTACCGTTTATATATAATCATTTTTTATCTCCCAGGCTGCAGTCCAACATGTAATCACGTTGATCCATGCTACCCCCATAGTGGTGATCAGAAGTAGCACATTTCTACGTGCAGTCAAATCAAATTAGAAGCTTGAGGCAGTTCATTAAGTGCCAGTATTAATGTGTCTGTCTTGTGTGACTAATGAGGCTGCAGATAAACACTTAACAAGGCTTATATTGTGGAGAAGCTTTCCAGCGTTACTCTGACACCAGGTTAGAGGCTGAGCCGGCCTCGGTAAAGATGAAACCATCACGCACAGAACAGGATTAGTGAGTGGGAGGTGTTGCAGTGATTACAGTTCAGCAGCGACCTTGTTTACTGAAGGCGTTTACGTGTCAAATATTGAATCGTTTTCTGCAGAACACATGCAATGAGGTGTACTTCCTTCCGACAAGTCTTTAATCCTTAACCTACAGGTCAGTCATAGGGCCTGACTGATAGGCAGTAATAAATGTCCAATATGACACACAATTGGCAACGATTCAAATCTATAAGAAAACAATGTACCATACCACATCTTTAAATAGTGAATCTACACAATCATAGTCGCTGCACTATGTCGAGGCTGTCACATTTTACTTTATTATATTATAAATAGCTATAAATAAAAAGAAAACCGACTCTAAATTGCCCATAGGTGTGAATGTAAGACCAAATGGTGTTTTTGTTTCCAGGGTGTCACTCTCCTTTGACCAGTCTCAGCTGGGATTTGCTCCAGTTACCCCCACAACCTTTACTGGATAAACTGCATTGATGATGGGTGGATGGATGGAAAAACACACAAAATACAAATTCAACTAAATATCTAGAGCTAAAATGAAGAAAGCCATAAATCTGTCAGGCCCCAGTTGATTGTCCCTTACTTCTGATACAGCCCCTAGGGAACATACCACTGGCAAATGCACCAGAACTGTGTTGTCATGGAGTGGTCACAGTTTAATTAGAGTTTGTCACAAAAAAGCTATACTCGATTAGGTTTAGGTAAGGATCATGGTTTGGATTAAAACTGGTACTTTGGATTAAAACAGGTATCCTTAGGTCCTAACCTAAGGATTAGAAGACCTTTAACGTCACGGTTACAAAAACAGTCATGGATAAAATAGGCTACATCCAAGTAATAAATTAAAGCTACTCTGAATACTTAACTCAGAAAACAGCGGAAACTAACAGCAGTAACAGCACCAGATATTCTACCGAGAAAAAGCTTCTGAACGCTGAACTAAACCGCCCAGGCTGCGTGCTACAGCAGGAGCTTATCACCAAACAAATGTTTCAGTATGTAAAAAACCCAGTTGTTTATCAGTTATCTCTCATCTACAGCATCACTCGTCCTAGAAGACCGTAATAGATGGAGCTGACTGATTGTGTTGGAGCAGCAGCACTAACCATCTCCAATGTGAAAATGCAACATATATAGTCAATTCTCGGACCGTATTTAAGCTCAGTAAATAATTATGAATCATGACTTATCGCAGAATAATGTCCCCACTAACTGGAATTGCCATCTTGCGGTTGTTTGTCTCTTCACAAGAAAATATCACCACAATTTCCTCTTCTAGTTAGCACATGGATTCACACACATACATTTTGAAAGAGGTCTTCTGAGGTCACAATGACCTTGAACTTAATTTAGAGGAAATGCCCACCAGGCATTCCTGAGATATAATGTTCATAAGAATAAGATGGAGGTGGACAGACAGGCAACCCAAAAACAATGTGTGTCCAGCCAGGGCTATAACCAGTACGAAATTTAACTAATAATATAAAATACTTCTTGATACTTGTAAATGGGAAATCCCTCAGAACATATTATTTTATATCAATAGCTAATTTATGATTATTTCATCTACAATCTGAAGAAATTGTGCTGTTATGACGATAAATTTACCGTAAACTGTAGTTGAAAATATAAACAGTGTAAAATCATGTTATTGGTACCTACTGTATAAGTGTGTCTGTGCCTTTGTCTGTGTGTTCTACATCTGTGCCTGTGTGTGCTTACGTTAACTGTGTTGAGCAATTTTATAGCTTTCGTTTCACATTTTGTTCAATTTGATCTTCACACATACAGTAACGTGTTGTAGTTTATATTTCAATGTAAAGCACATTGAGCGTACTCGTTATTATATGTGCTACATGAATATAAATCTGAGTGGTGGTAAAGTGGACTTTTGTGATTTGTCAATTGCATTTACACTCGAATAATTTTCGGGATACAATGCAATACCCCACAATGCATCACTGCATCTCGTTTGTATCGATGCTTGGATTTATGTGCTCGAGCATGACAGCTGGCCGATCACCCACCCACCATATTGTGTTGGTAAAACTCATTAAAATTGATCTAAAGTTGTTTCTGTGAAAATTATTACATAATATGTCTGTTTAGGATCATTTGCACAAAAAACAACACTTTAACAACGGCTGTCAATGCACAGTACACAGTGCCTGAAATGAACAAAACCGAAAAAGAAAAACCACATTGTGAATGCATGATGTACACCTTTGAAAAATGCATAATGCCTTGTGTTATTTCCAAGTCTATATTAACAGATTCTCATATTTCACGACCAGTACTTTCCCAAAAAACCTGAGGCAACAGAAAGTCAAAAGAGAGCTGCAGAATAATTCAGTGAGAAAATATGAGCAGCAGCCCCCTCTCCCCGTTCACACAGTATAAACTTGGCTGTCGACCTTGTTCCTCCCCAGCGCAGCAGCCCACAGGTCCACAACCAGAGCCTGGCCGTGGCCAGATTGTCAGGACCAACATATCACGAGAGGCCAACAGGCAAACCTCATAAGTAGCAGAGGTGACATCTGTAAAGTGCCATAATGAGATCTTTTAGTGTGCCAATGAAGTCCCGGAGAAGCTCGCTGAGTGATGCCCACAGCTGGTCATTATCTGCTCCAGTCACTGCAGAATCATAAACAGCTCTTAAAAGAGGTCCTCAAAGCTCAATCAGGTTTCCTCCGCCGTGTCCAAGAGAAGGCTCGATGAAACTCCCATTTATTCATCTTAAGGACTTGGCTATTTCAAGGTCCGAGCGGTGGGTGCTGCTTGAAAGAACATTTGCTTTATTTACAAGGACTTTTACGATGTGCTTCATAATGCTGCCGCTGATCTGCCCTGTGACCTGACACGGCTGTACAGACACAGCCTTGAGGACCGCATCAAAGCCACACAGCATATCTGTATCCTTACAAATTGCAACTCATCTCTGCATGGACCTGTGGTCATCAGTCACCAGGAGCGTCTTTATCTCTCAGGTGCCAAGGATAACAACACCAGGGAGACATTGGACGGTGACCCACGGGTTGATGGTGGGACTGCTGAGGGCCAAGACACCAACAAAATGGGGAAAAAAAAGAGCAAGACTGTGTATGTGTGTGTGTGTGTGTGTGAGGGAGAGAAAAAGGGAGAGAGTGACAGAGTGATGGAGGAAATACTATTAAAGGTAATGAATGTCAGTCTGTCACTCCTGCTGTGTGATCCAGGTGCCTTTGCCAATTATCCTGGCAGTCACAGGTCTGGTCCTCCTCTCCTTCCCAAAGGGGAAAACCGCAGTTCCAGAGCCGTACACTGCCCTTGTTATCACATTGGCCAGGGACAGAGGCTTCAACTAGAGATCATCACTTTTTAGATAAAGAGCTGCAATATGTGAACCTGGAAGTGCATAGATCAAGCGGGCTGTTGATGTGGACGCGATGGTCATCATCTCGCACACACCCAAGGTGCTGACAGACGAGAGGAAGGACAAAGAGACGAGTCATCCGTCACTGCTGGTGTTTTCCGAATAATGAACGGGATAAGGCCATAACTCTGAACGCATTTCTCTTGGATAAATTGAGCGATAATTAAAACATGATCCATCCTCTGTAATTTAGTGGAATGTTTCATCAACACAGCATGGAATGCTAATTGCACACAAATTATTCATAAACGTCTGGCCTCCCAGCAATTAAGATTGAAGTAAATGAATACACCTGTACATCAAAAACACTGATGAATATTCCAAGCCTTGGGCCGTGAAAATAAATAAATGATTATGGTTTCACAACATATCGCAAATGAATCTCAAGTGTGCTTTTTTACTTGAAACATGCAACTAAGTGGACTCCTAATGAAGCACAAAGGAGGTGTATGGCATGAGGCAACTAATGTTTAATCACAATACTACAATGAGCTCTGGAAAAGGGGGGGCCACGCACACAATGTGTCCTCCTTAAGGAAACAACTACTTCAGCCACTAAATTAAACTAAAAATTATGTTATAGTTTTAAAGGGGACATAGCATGCAAATTCCACTTTGTTAGTGCTTCTACAGGTTAATGTGGGTATCTGGCATGTCTACCAACCCAAAAACTCTGGGGAAAAACACTCGCGTTTTGTTATAGTTCCTCTAAGTCAGAAACGTCATGCTTGAGCGACTCGATTGCGCTTCCTGGGTATTGTGTCGTAACAATACACTGGAAGTCTCCTACATGGTCTTGGCCCACCCCCTGTCCCCCGTCCCCCGTCCCCCACTCGTTACTTCCGGGTTTACACCGGAGGCTGCGAGGCAGCGCAGCGCCGTTCCCAAGCACGCAGCCGGGCTGTTCACACGGGACGAGCATTTCTCCGCGCTGGTCAGCCCCATAGACTGTATATATAAGGTCAGCCCGCGATTCTGCTTTCTCCGCTTGTTGTTGTACCCGTTGAATGTCGGGGTTCGGGGGTAAATGATGGTCTTCATAGCCCCCCCCTCTCTTTCTCTCTCTGTCTGTCTGCTTGTGTGCTTGTAGTGGATGGGCAGAGGGGGACATTTAATTATGTGATTGGGAAAATTAAAACTCCAGGACAACAAGGGGAATACAAAGTATGGGATGCATATTTGATAATTTATATCATATAAAATATGTAATTTATATCGTTTAAAATCATGGGGGGAGAGGGGGGAGGGGGGAGCTGGCTCATTAGCATTTAAAGGAACAGGCAGTCAAAACAGGTCACTCTGTGGAGGGCTGTTTTATACAGGGTAAAAAGGGTGCTGTTTTAAATGATCCTTGTGGTATTTTGACCAAAGTATGTTACAGACATTTCATTAAGACCCCAAGGAACCATATCAACTTGTGGTAAAATGGGCATGCTATGTCCCCTTTAAGTCACTGCTCCGCAGGAGTCTCATTGGTTAAATTTAAATAAATGTGCTAAAGATTTTAAGGGTGGAGAGAGAAAAAAGAAACCCCTCGTGGACGCATATACAAATTTAATTATTATTTAGCATAACACAAACTTGCAGTCTTATTTTACCTACTAATTCCAGAAATCTGTCTGTAGGTGGAACGCGTATCTCAAAAACTTTGCTCGAAAAATCGTATCGGCTTCACACTTGCCAAGTGTATTGTTAAAGGTTACGTGTGTACAATGTAGTGACATCTGGTGGTGAAGTTGCATGTTGCGGCTGAATACTCCTCACCTCCCCTTCCAAGCATAAAGGAGAACCTAATGTAGCCTTCAGTTATAACAACTCAAAAGGTGTTTAATTTGTCCAGTTTGGACGAAAACCATTGCGGCCTCCTTAGAGAGGACCCGCTCCCTATGAAAATATAAGGTATTTTAATATAAAAGGGCCCACTCTGGGGTAAAGAAAACAATAATTTGTACAATTTAGATGAAACACAATCGTGAAAACATCACTAGAATTATTTCATATTAAATTTCTGCCATTAGATCCCTTTCACCTAAATCTTACACACTGGACCTTTAAGGCACAAAGGTCGTGCAGTGTCATATTTGGTGTGATTTGGACACGTGTTACATTCAAAATCGATACTCTTTGAATAAACAGGTGACCAGGACCAGGGGCAGGTTAACACCTAGGTGTGAAGTTGAAGCTCCCTGGGAGACTGAGTTCTGGAAGCTCATCTTTGTCTCCAGAACAAAGAAGACATGTGGTTGCAGGCTTTGGCTACACATGTAGGCCCAACTATTGTTCACAACTATTAGGTCCCAACATTTAAAAAGTAATACTTAATGAATAAACGTATATATATATATATATATATATATATATATATATATAAAACTCAATTTAAAAATCTGAAACTATGAGAGTTAAATCCTACTTAATGACAGAATGTTATATTTACATTTCAACTTAAAAAAGGTCAAAACTATGTTTGAGTTTTATAGTTTTTATTATTTTTATCACAATATTAAAATCACATCATCAGCTGTTATTGATAAATGTGTTTTTATGTGGATCTTCATCAGTTTGCTCGACTTCATGGATCCACACAAAATCAAAATGATAGAAAACATTTTCCATGAAAATAAAAAACAAACCAAAGATAAAGATCAGGAAATAATGGAATCTTTTTACACATGTGGAAAAGTCGACAGGAGAAATAAAAAATGAGTGAGAAGTAAAAGGAGAAATAAACAAAGCTTTAGAATAACGACTTTAACAGTTAAATTCAGCAGATTTCTCCTGAAGAAATAAACATGATAAATAAAATCTTCATCTCTAACTGCTCTGATCCACCGTCACAGAGACATTCACAGGTAACAGCTTCACTGGGTGATGATGATCGCCTATGTTAAAGTATGGAAACATCTTCTGAGTGAAAGTGTGTGTGAAGGTGTGAATGTGTGTGTTAGTATAAGGATCAGAGAACGACAGTTTTCCTCTGCTCCGGTCCAGTTTCACTCTGATCCTCTGGATCTTCTGCACAGAGAGACGAGATGATGCTGATGGTGACCATGCTGTGTATTTACCTTCATAGAACCATATTCCCCAAAATCCAGACAGATTGTTTCCCTTTCTCTGGACAGACTCTGGTCTTACACCCAGTGACCAGTGTGCATTGTCTCCAACCAGGACGTCCCAGCTGTGAGTCCCTGAGTTAAAACCCTCAGATCCCAGGACTGAGATGTATTCATCAAACCTCTCTGGATTGTCAGGAAGCTTCTTTTTCTCTCCTCCTCTCAAACTGGTCAGATCTTCAGAGAGGACGAGCCATGGATTAGCAGAGTTTGGGTCCAGAACCACAGGACAGTAGGAGACCACGTCCTTCATCTTGTTCCAGATGTTGAAGCTCAGGTTGCCCAGGTGTTTGGCCTTGTCTATCAGAGCTCCTGAGGCTAGCTTTGGATCATCCAGCAGAGGGTGCTGCTGGACTCGTTCCAGTGCAGCCTTGTAGTTGAGCAGGAACGAGACGTCTTCAACTCTCAGCTCGTCCTCTGTGGTTCTGATTGTGTCTGAAAGAGCCGTTATGTCTCTGCTCAGAGCCTCAATCTTCTCCTTCATCATCCAACTCTTCAGCTCCTCATCCTCCCTCAGTGCAGCCATCCTGGCCTCCTCTTCCTCCTCCAGAAACTGATGAAGCTTTTTAAACTGCTCCTTGATCTGTGTCTCTGTGAGTCCGGCCTGGACCTTAATGTGTTCTGCTGTTTGTTCAAACTTTGCTTTAACACGTTCAAAACGCTGTAACTTCTTCCTCAAGGGCTCCAGAGTTTCCTGAAGCTGCTTCTTGGGTTGTTGTGCAGCTTCACCGATGGGTTTGAATCTGTGGTCGGTGTGTTGTTCTGAATCTCTGCAGACGAGACACACTGGCTCCTGATGGTCCAGACAGAAGAGGCTGAGTTTCTCTGAGTGCAGACTGCAGAGAGCACGTGAGGAGCTCTGATCTCTCTCCTTTAAGAAGGTCTCACACAGGTTCTTCAGCACCAGGTTAGGTGGTTGTGATTTTGAAGATCTCCTCTTACAAAGTGGACACTCTTTCACTTCTTTGTCTTTCCACCAGCTCTTCACACAGTCTTTACAGAAGCTGTGGCTACATGACAGAAGAACAGGATCTCTGAAGACATCATGGCAGACTGGACAGCTGAGATCCTCTTCTAATCTGGAAGCCATTGAGTCTCCAGGTGAAGCTGAAAACAGACAGTCAGTCAGTCACAGCTCCACGAACTTCACTGAGGTTTACTTCCACTCTGAGTCGAGGTGTTTGTTAAACTCACGGTCAGTGTGTGGAGCGTCGGCAGGTTGTAGTTTTACTCTTCTCTCCTGTAGCTGGACTCACTCAGGACGTTTGGTCTAGTTTGGTTTGGAAGGTGAATGTGATCGTCTGGTTTTCAGCCTGCGTCTCTTCAGGGAGGAACAGATGTTTCCTGGTTTCTCTGGTGTGTCAGGACACGATTTTAAAAAGTAATTCAAGCCTCGGATTTGATAACTGGTCAAAAGTCATTTGGCAGCAACAAGCTCACACAGACAAGAGACTTGGTTGTAAAAAAGCTGCTTGAATATGTTTGTGATCTGCTGAGTGTTCAAGGTTCAGAGGTAGTTCTACTCGAGTGAAAGTGAAAGTGAAATATTAACAGGAAGTGCAGGGGAGAGAGTCTGTGAAGTAACTGGAGAGCTGAAGTCACATTAATGAGAAAGAAGCAAAGTGCAAACAAATGGACACAATGTCAGGAAATTTGTGTTTTATAGATATCCAACTTCCCAGCTGATTCTCTAATTTAGGGTTCTACGACTGAGTTGAGCTTCACCGACCAGTGAACAAGCAGTCGAACGGTTCTTGGTGAGTCCTGCAGTCACTCTTTACCTCCCGTGGCTGAAATACTGCAGGACACTTTTACAGTTTGAGAAAGAAAGCTGCAACCAGCATCACCACAGGACAAGCAAACAGGTGTTCATCACTAACTCTGAGAAAAGTCAACTTCTCAGTGGAACTTTTATTTTTCAACAGAGAGTAAGACCATACGGCTCAGATTGAACCTATTATTATTCTTATTATTCTTTTTACTTATCTATATAAGTGATATTATTTATTTCATTTCTTAGTTGAGTTCAGTTTTTTAGTGGTACACTTGACAATAATACGTTCAAATGTGGCATTAAATAATTGAATTAGCAGCTTCAGGGTGGGCATCTATGCTAATAATAACAAACTGCTGGTAAGTCACATCCAACAATATTTGACTGATGATGACTAATGATGCATTTGACAGCTCTGCATTTCAGCCGCTTAAGCAAACGTTAACATTAGTTCCAGTGAGTGACAGGACGAGCAGCTTCACAGCTCTGGGTTCCTGCAGCTCTCGATTTACAGTCCTAAAGGTGATGAGCTAAAAAATGATGATTGATGCTTAAATGGTCTTTTTCTGAGACACTTACACAACTCGCTTCTGTTCACCCGCTGTGATTTGCTGCTCCGCTACAGAAGCTGCTATAGCTACCTGTCTGTGTGAGGCAATGCACCTGGGAAATACTAACTGTTCTTTCTGTTTCAGAATCCCACAAGCAGAGAAAAGAGTTTTATACAGCGTGCAGGATGTTATTGATATGCAAAATGGAGGGAATGGATTTTGAAACAGAATCAGATGACACTGATTGGTAAATAGTATTTTATCTTTTTTTTATTTTAATAAAACATTTAAATTCTTAAAAATTATTCTGCGTGATTATTATTCGTGATATTTACTGTTATATGCTTTAGCAAGCAGTCCACGTCACAAGGGAACCCTTAGTTGTTCTGTTTACCTCTTCAGACAGTGTGAGTACAAACACAGAAAATATGCTTTCAACAACAATAGCATTTCCCTAAAAACTCAATAAAACCCCAAAACATTTAAAACCCTTTCATTTCTGCATCATAGGCCTCCTACAAAGACATCTGACAGGTGAAACATGTCTTTTTTCTATATTTAGGTTTTACAGGGTTACATGCTTAAATAATGAAAACATAGCAATACTCTCAAAACTTGCAATGTGGTGTTTTTGGTACGACAGAACCATAAATCACTGAGCCTGTCCATGGACGAACCATGTCAATGTGATATTTATGCTTTTTTTTCTTTCCATCTGCATTTGTTTGTTCGTAGCAGCATTACACAAAAACTAAAAGGAAGACTTGGTGGAAGGATGTAGAATAGGTCAAAAAAGAACCTAATACATTTTCCCACAGAATAATTCATGGATCTTGAAAAAGAAAAAAGAAAAATCTGATATTTTCAGGGAACTGAAATCTATGAGTGTGTCTAATTTGTTGTGGTTTGATTCCATTTAAGGGGACTGTTAGGCCTTGGCGGAGGTATATGCACTCTAGCGAGTGCCATTCTATTTGGAAGGGTTTTTAAACAGAATGTTTTACAAGAGAAAAGACGAAATGCACTGTTTAGAAAATGCACATCTGGTTACCTTCCCTAGGCTTCAATCAAGAACTTCACTAAGCTTTTTAATGGGAAACTACAGGAGCGTCTCCCAGGCAGTGAATGAAACAGCCCTGAATGTGGCTTTACCAAAAAACTAAAAGATTCTGTCTTTAGACCTCATCTTGGTTATATTAGAACCCATTTAATCAAGTTTTCCCTTCCGTGTAACAATATTCTGAAATGTTTCCAAGGCTCATATTTTGAAAATAATAATTAATTCTATAACTATTAAATTATGTGGGTCACGTGTGAGCCAGTGTGATCACATTAATTAGCGTGTCTGTATTTAAATGCAACATTTAGGGGGTAGTGCATATGTTCTGCTCTTTTTCCCACTCTATCATTCACACTGCATAAAGAATTAAATGACTGTGTCATCTTCTCTTTTCCCTGCTCAACCTGTGCAATTAATGCTTTTTTGTTGTGCAGACTATAATTTGTGAAGTGAAATACACATCAAATACACAGAGAAATCAAAAGCTGATGTGACGGCAACAAAGCTCGTTCATTGCTCAAAGCGATGGAGATCATTTACTCTGCAGACATAATTCACTGTTATAATTGTAGTGAATGCCCATAATTATAAACAAAACTAATCTTACAGTTATACAGTAACTTCTATGAATTCAGCTCAATAAGTGAAGTCGGCCTGGAAAAACAGGGAGTGTGTGTGTGTGTGTAGAGACACCGTTTGATTTTCCCTGCCCTCTCTTTCAATGCTTTCAACTTAGACTGGAGATAAAGTCACAGCTTTGATCTTCAAACAGTCTGGTTGAGATGAAATTGGATTGCTTATAGTTATTATCGCCACACAAGAGCTGGAAGTTTAATATATTTTCAACTTTTCCAATCTACCGTCTTTTTAATTTTTCAGTGGCACAGTGTTACACAAAACCAGGAGGGCTCAATAATTCACCACACAAACCGCACTGCAGACATTTTCTGTAAAATGAATAAATTGTGAATAATGCAAACTAAATCAACAAATAAATTGAGTGTCTACCTCTGGATGTATGAGAAAGTAATGATATTGCCCCCCTATTATGTAGCTTTTTTAAATTATGAATGTGCTACTCCAGGAACATTACTTACGTCCTCTTAGACGGGTGAATGGTAACTTAGTCAACAGCTCTGGATGTTAATTAGTCTGAAAAGCCACAGCAAATATGAGGCTGAGGCAAATTAGCATTTAAATCATTTCATTGCTAATGGATAAATCAGAAATCCTCCTGATGCGCGTCTGTGATGTGCTGCCATCCTGTGAGGGGCCTGATGAGACAGGAGGCTGGTGTGGTGTGTCAGCCAGGCCGGCTGTGGATCCCCCACTGTGTCCATCTGTGTGTCCGTCCTGCAGGGATCCACATGGGGCCCGCTGATAGCAGAAAGAGGACAACTGCATGTGGCCAAAACATGTGGCCAATACATAAGGGGGAGGGTGCACTGCACAGAAAGGCAGACTGATGAACAAAGTGCCAGTGCTGCGAGTTAAGAAGTAACAGACCTGAGGCGCTGTGAGATAAGCAGGATAAAAAACATGCTATGAGCTGTGAGACGATTGGAGACTCGGCCGTAGGTGTGAATGTGAGCGTAAATGGTTGTTTGTCTCTTTTCAGACTCTAACTTCTGAAGAGGAACGCACAATGGGGTCCAGACTTTGCCTGACAGTTGCCTTTCACGTTTGAAGAAAGAAGCAGGAGATTCTCTGGTCAGACTCGTTAAAAAAAACACAGCTTGGAGCATTCAGGTGAGGGCTAGAGAGAGACAGAGCATGCATGAGAAAGTACATACCTTGTAATTCCACTGCTAAAATTATGTGGTTTTGTTCAGAGCATATCGACACTTCTTTCAAAGTTGACATCTTCATCTGTGTTTTTTCATCCTGAGATACTTGCATTTGTTTCTTTTTTTTCCAGTTTTGCATCCGTCACGTGTCAGAAACGTCGTCAACAACCCCACTCTTTTGCGGTGATTTCTTGCAGTATTCTTAATTTTTACTCAGGGGCTGGCAGGAGAGACTCCAGAGAATGTCTGCAGTAACTGGCCCAGGCATTTGCGTTCCCACAAACAGCCCCTCCGGATAATTGAAGAGTTCAGAAAATGGATTGCAACCTGTCCTGCACCCCACCTCTCGCCCAGCCCGAGCTGGGATTGGCTCCAGCTCCCCCTGCGACCCTCAAAGGATGAGCGGTATAGATAATATATGGATGGACTGATGAAATATAAGACTATAAGACATGATATAGTATCTTTTGATGTTAATCAAAATTAATGTGTAAAAACTTTGATCTAAAGTTGATCTTAAGTTGACCACCAAACAAAAACATTTGCTTTGCACTGCGTCTCTTTTTCTTACACCTTTATAAAACAACACATGTGGATATACTGTATGTTCACACAGACTAAATAAGAATTTTTTAAAAAACGGATAAATCGATAATGAAAATGATCTAAAGATGCGTAGCCCTATCAGACAGTTGTAGAGTGACACATGCAACTCCTCTGAGTTGACTTCTGTTAGTCTTATCTGTCTTGGAGGCATTTCATGGTCTGAGCATCAATGTGTTATCACTTCTAAATGATACATTTAGCCTTCCTATGCCTAAAATAGCCATAAAATATAGGTCAACAAAAAATTACACATGAGCCCGATCCTGTTTCTTAACTACGCATATCTTAGCGTGCACTCTTTAATGTAGGAACAAAGTAAAAGATAAATTTCCCAGGAGACCTGATAAAAGCTGCTGTAACCTTCAAAACTCTTCTCTCAGACAAAATCTACAAGAACCTCCAGTTGCCTCTTTCTGCTCGCTCCTCACTCTCACGGCTGGGGTAGTGTGAGGACAACTCACAGCATCACCAGTGACCTCACATCCCCACGCTGTTCCCGAATCTTTCCTTCCCTGTATTCTTAGAGATGGATCAAAGCGTCTCAGCTCCGAACTGTACAGACTCGCACTGAGACGTACTTTCTTTCCCAAAAAAAAATAAAAAATTGGCTGATTGTAATTCACGCAGCTGGATGATTATTGCCACGGCCCCACTAGACTCCTTTGAAAAGCCCCCGTGTTCACCACTTGGCAGCATAGTTCTCATCACATGCTCCACTTATTTTGTATATTTCTAATCACTGTGGCAATGGAAGTCAGTGTCAGTAAGTTGAATTTCTATATGGATTTTTTTTAAATGCTGCTTATTGACCTTGGATGTGGCTGTGTTGCTTTCCAACTTCCCTCACAGGCTTTCCAAAACCCCCACTGAGGGCCTGTAATTACATTTCTATGCAACTTTAACAGAAAATATATTTTGAATCAAAGATTATCCAGCCATATTCTGATTCAAATTATGTATTTACTCATTTGGGAGAGAGCAAATACTTTTATTATGAACATATCTATAAAATGTTCAAAGACAATGTATTATGTGACCTTCCAATACAATATCCACTTAAAGCAATATCATTTATATGGTCATGTTTCACTATACAGCTGTTGGTTAAGGTTAGAGAAAGATCATGGTTCAGTTAAATACAGAACAAGTTAACAGTGGACATGTTTACATGGACACGAGGAAAAAGAAGAAGAGTCACATGTAAAGATATCCACATTAGTGCCGAATTATCACTAAAAATACACCATAAAAAAAACATTTCCAAATCAGAGGTGCCACCCCTGTCCTTGAGTGCTCAGTAATTCACTTAAAGCCTTATGTTATGCAGTAAACATCAACTTAGAGAGACAGGTTTTTAAGAGGACATTTCGAAGAAAGCTTAAAGCTGAGCTACAGCTTGAATCTCACACTGAAGCATAGGAAAACAGAAAATACTAATTTCTCAGGTTACATGAGCAGTAACAGAGAGAATTCACAGTAACTAAGATGTATAACTATTTCAATACAAAAACAGTTGTATGTTTGTTTTGCCCCGTTATTTCTGCCTATTATCTGCTCTATAGTTTGGGCCAACTAGTGTTAACTATGCCAGTGTTCGAGTTTGTGTGCTGGCCTGCACACGGAGAGATCTAAAGGTCCCATATTTCACACTCCTCTGATGTCTTTTTTGAAGTTTTGATATCCATAAGCAGAAAGACTCGTGGTTTCAGGTACCAAAAACTGCTTCTGATGCTTCTGTCTGGAGCACAAGCTAGAGCTGAGCGTTTTGTATCAGTCAGTCTATAAGAAGAGGCTAACTTAAAGTGATGTAACCACAGGTAATGGACTGTAGCTTAGGACATTTTGCTGGTTTAAAAATAGACTTTGTTTGTAGCGGGTTTGACGCAGCTTAGTGACATGGGGTGACGGTCAGAATGTCAGAATCATGTCAGAATCAACTCGGACAAATAATAATAATGAAAACAGAAAAAAGAGTTTTGTCAAACCATACAAAACAAGGAGCAAATAACCAGAAATGTAATATTTTCAGGAAACACGGCAAAGCAACAATAACAGACCACAACTCAAAGCGGTTTTTCTAAAGTGTATTCACCCAACATAAACAACAACCAAGGAATATGTGTGTGTATCCCACAGAGTCCAATCTGTGAAAGTTCGTTCCAGGCTTCCCCACAAGCCCAACACAAGGCAGTCCAGTTGAAATATAGGCAAAACAACACAACAAAAAGACTCTGCTCCAGGGTTTACCTCGGAGCTCCACAAAACACAAATCTCGAAATCCAAAATAAAATATCTCTGTGAAGAAGAAGAAGAAGACAAAGTAGATGGCGGTAATGCACCTTGATGTTGGTTGCCACCAGCCAATAAACTGAACTAAGAAGAAGAAGAAATAACAGTGTTTGTGTCGCAGTTCAAGAGTTTTATTTAAAATATATGTACAGGGCACTCATGGTACCGTCGATGGTCAGTCAGTCTGTCAGTTGGGCATACAGCGTCGGCTTTAACCCTGTCAAGGCCGTAAGATCCAGAGTAACTCTACAGGGAAATATACAATCCACTGGAATTATCTTCTGACTACGATGTCTGAGATGAGGCATCCGCTCCCGTGCTGCGAAAACCCGCGGACTTGACAACTTGCTTTTCAAAAAGGTAAAGAGATTATCCTCTCCGACTCTGAACAGTCAGAGAACTGAACAGAAGGTCAAACTCAGACTGAAATGCTGCGGCTGGATTTGATGTGGAGTTGAATCCAGAGCTGTCGGCCTTGTCCTCCCCAGAATCATCTGGTGGTGGAAATGTGACAGAAAGTCCAGGTTTATATCCCTCTTCTTGTCTACTACAACCTCTGTATGGACCGACACACCCATGTTTAAAGTAAAAACAAAGACATGGAAATCAAATTTTCCACAATATGGCTTTAATGAAGAGGTGAAAATGTTTAAAGGGGTGGGTGGCCTGGCCGTGAGCTGTGTGACGCAGGTATGAGTTGTGTACACTGGCAGCAGGTTGCTGCATGGCGCTGCCAAGTCCATCTGGATTCAGCCCCACCACTGTCCAGAGTAATTATTTCTCCCGAGTCGCCTCAACCGCTTGCCACACTGCTTTCCATGCAAAGCGTGCCCTCTGATCTGTGTGAAAACAGCTTCATCTTGGTGAAAGAATGTATTTGGAAGTCACAGCCACTCTGTGTGTGCGCATGTAAGCACGTGTGTTTGTTTTTTGATTTCAGGTTGCCCTGAGTGAACAGAGCCATTCAGCCGTTCGGCCTGCTCTGCAACACTTCATCTCAATTTATAGTGGCAATTAGGATGTTTTTGTTTCCTCTCTTTATGTAACCACCGCGGTTTACAAGGAGTGAAAACTGTGCCCGGCAAATTTAATGGCATAAATGCTCAAGTGGTCTTATTAGGCTGGACTAAATTAGTTATGTTTGACTCTTTCCTTTCATGCTCTACTCACTTTTAATGAATATTTCTTTTCCAATATCAGAGAGAGAGCTAACTGCATTTATCTTGAGGGGTAGAGGAGAATCCATCCATCCATCCATCTCTCCGCTTGTTAATTGGGATGTTGCGCGTGACGCAATATCTGGGTCCAAACCTCCAGGTCACAAGCAAATGTGAATCGCAGAACCAGTTAATTTATTTACCATCACGTCTTTTTTAGTGAAGCATCAATTAGGGTAAAAAAGGAATTAAATTAATTTAAGGTTTGTTTTCCAGCCTAGCAGAAGCACACCTTACTCGACTCATTTAATCAACATTATTTCGATCCTCACACCGTTATTGCTTCAGTGCTGCTCAGCTAAGTCTAGCTAGCTAACGTTTGCATACAACTACAAAACCCAAACCTTATTTTGTAGTTGTATTTTAATCTATTTCACAATCTGAGATCCACAATTACAGCAAAGGACACAGCACAGCAACATCTTGAAAGTAACACAGCTTGGACCTGGAAACCTGGAATCATGCTTAACAACTAAATACTGCTTGTCCTTTGGGGGGGGTGGGGGGTGGAGCCAATCCCAACTGACATTGGGCGATAGGCGGAGTGCACCCTGGACAGGTCGCCAGCATATTGCAGGGACAACATACAGAGACAAACAACCATTACAATCTTTTTAAAAGATATTTTTTGAGCGTTCGGAATCAAACCTGCGGCCGCTGCAGGAGGACTCCAGCCCCCGTGGAGTTTGGACATCTACAAGTCTCCAATTAATCAAATTAACCAGCAGGGCTTGGACAGTGGGAGGAAGCAGTCCCAGTAAGAAAAACAAAACACAGACACCACGGAAACCTTCTTGCAGTGAGAAGTGAGTAAAATTTCCTCTTTGCAAATCCTCATAGTTCATCATTATAATCATCAACTCTCATCAGAGGTCTGTCTGACTGCCCGTGCATCTATTTCCAGCAGAGAGGTGTACTGACAGGAGATGTGTGTGCACTTGCACTGGTTGGTCACCCAGTCCGTTAAAAATGCAAATATAGATGAGCCAGTGACCCAGTGGAGACCACACTGTGCACACTCTGTCAGTCATTCTCGCTCTGAAGCCCGCCTCTTCCTCCCTTCTTCGCCACACCCCTGAGGCTATTTCCTATCGCTGAAGGAAACGGGGAGTTCCTCTATGCAAATGAGTGCAGTGAGGGAAGTCACTGCTGCCGCTGTCTCACAGGCCCACTCTCATTATCTCATACATCAATAAAGAGGAGGAATATGTATGAAAGACGAGTGGTCAGAGAGGAAGTCACCACTGAGTACCTCCTGTTGTCTGCAGCGTTCCTGCCAAAAACTTGACAGAGCACTGGGTTGGTGGGTTGGTGTGCTGGCAAGGTCTCTCTCTCTCTGTCTCTCTCTCTGTCTCTCTCTCTCTCCCTCTCTCTGAACTGAGGCCAGGGTACTCTTGGGCCTTCTCTGTTGTGCTGCAGGAAAATTGCCAATCCGGCTACTCTGATTGAACACTGAAAGCAGGAGTTTTATAAAGGAGCTGATTTGCTATTCATTACCTCTCACTCACTCCTCTTTCTCCCACACTCTTCCGTTTTCCACTGGCTCACTGTGCCACACTCCAGCTTCCTTTCTTTGGGTCTTTTTCTACCGCGGTCACCCGTACACGCCGCACCCCTTCCCACCCCTGTGCGCACCTATAATCACTGCTGGTTAGTCTGTCGATACTGCAAATAGTGTTATTACCTCCTGGTTTACCAAAGGATCAGCACACACATGCCTAGATTATCGAGGGAAGCCAGTGTTCAACTTCTCAAACAGGTCTGAATGTGACACAAGGAAATGGTGCGGCATTGGGACAAAAAAAACAAATGGGGAGTGTACATAGATGGAGAATAAACAGTGCTCCCACGCTGCTCTGTTTGACTGACAATACCTTAAACGTCAGCGGATTTAAAGATAGTTCAGGAAATATTCTCTGCGAGATTAAAAAAAAAAAAAGATCCGTTTTAGAGATCATCAATCCAGCTGATACTTGAAGGAAAGGTTATAGTTTTTCCTCTGAGCAATAGAAAAAGGGCAAGCTCTCTGCAGGGTTTCTCCAGGAGCTCTGCAGGGCGCTACCCGGCTTTTGGATCAGTGTGCTCCAAACCCCACATCCACCCAAGCATGAAAAGAACGAGGAATAATAGAAAATCGATGGACAGATGAGGAAGATACAGCCCTGACAGTAAAACTCAGATTACTGTGGAATGAAGCTTTGTCTCACAGGAGCAAATGTTCCTCAAAACACAAACAGAAATATCAGATATATTTGATATTCTTTAGGAGTAAACACAAAGAATGAGAAGCAGATAAGAAACATCACAGGTTATACCAGGTTCCCCTAAATGTCAAATTTGTTTCACTCTTGTTTTAAGATCTTCACACCAGAAGGTGGCACAGTGAAGCTTATCTCTGCATATTTTCATAATAAGTGGTTCTAGACACTCAGGAAAGTTGTGACTTGTAGAACTGCTGGCATAGTTAACACTAGTTTAACAAACAAACAAGCCAGGACAAGCTTGTACTAAGTCACAATAGATTTCTCTCTACTTCTCCGACGAGGAGCTATCAGAAGAAAACTACTGTTTATTCAGCTTCCTTGATTTCATTGGAACAAATTTCAAGAAAGAATTGGGAAATAACAAAGTACTTTGTTAATGTGCTGAAGTAGAATTTTCAGCTATCTTTTTAAGTATTTATTCCTCTGATGACTATTTACTTTTACATTTTAACACAAATATCTGAACTTTCGACATTTTCAAAACAGGCTTGTAACTGTCATTTTAATGTAATTTGAGGGGAATTATCCGTTTTGTTTTAATTTTGCATTATTGAGCGTCGCCTTCCCAACATCAAGAAAGATTTTAACCGGACAAGGTCAACAGACAAGATAATTCCTTCAGTAACACGGCGTAAAATATGTATCAAGACGAAACAGACGAGAGGGAGACTCAACTGCGGAGAGAAGTGACGAAGGTTAATGTCCATGACAAGACATTGTCACGAGAAAGTGAAGGATCAAACAACATATGACAGAGGAAAAACATTCTCCATCCCTGGCCTTAATTAAATGAAGTATACACATTGTACACAGTTACTCAATAATTCATACTCACAGTATTAACAATTAGTAAATTGTTTTTTATTTTATTTGAAGTAAGAGTCATTTAAATTAAATTGTACTAATAGAACTACATCAACGTGACATGAGTCTCAGTTTGCTTTGCACGGATACATCCGGTATAAATGTCCTTCAGAGGGGAACTTATGACTCATACTTTGAGTACTTTTCTACTTTTATGTGAGGAAAGAGGCTGAATTAGTACTTATATGTTTAATAGAGTTGTTGGACTGCATCAAAAGATGTGTGATGATACTTTGCACATGTAAAATAAATCCACTGGAGTTAATTGATTCCATAGAAGCATTTCACCATTTTAAAAGCTTCTGAAATCCGGCCTTCAGATATTATGGAGCAATCTATCCAAGAACTTGTGTTTGCTCCTAAATGGGGAGTAGTGACAAATCCCTGTTGTCAAGAAATCCTGCTATGTCGAGGCTTAATGCTTGGATGTACAGTCCTCCGTGGAACTGCCCTCAATCCAATGTTACAATTTTTTTTTTTTCTAGTTTATCTCCCCCGTCCACATAAGTGCTACTGGAGATTCATTCAGACTGATGGATTGACTTTCAGCGTGCCACTTTAGGTTTGTCATCCCTCTTCGGGAAAGCCTCAAGGCCTGAGTCCCTTTGAGCACTGTCCAGAGCGCTGAGAGCTGAGAGCTTCTGTAGCATGTGTCTGCATGAAGCCACCTCTAGACGGATAGAGGCGCAGCCAGTCAAGATAGATGTCTCTATTTTCTCCACTTCCAGATGAAACACATGAGTTGTTATGCTTCTATCAGCGGGGAGGAATTCTGCTTTGAGGTTGCAGCCATGATGAACTAAAAAGGACCACAGTTGACATCACCTCCTCCACGCTCACAAGCCTCAGAGTTACAAACCATAGCATGCCAAAGAGAAGCATGTAATCTTAGACAACACTTACACAACACAAATTTGAGTATAATTTTCAACATAATTAGTGAAACAGTGCGATAAAAATGGCTTTAAATTCTCTTTTTTGACACAGAATAATATTCACCTGGTGAAAAAAATAAAGATACAATGGAGGAATCTGTTTTGTGAAATGACCGGCCATGTGTCACATTGTGTCACTTTTCATTTAAGTTTAATGATATTCATGGCTCACTCCTCTGACTCAAATGTAATAATCAACACAAAGGTCGGTGTTCCTGCAGCACTCTCCTGAATGATTTCCAGCTATGTCCCATTCTCTTTTCTAAAAAAAAAAGCACACAAAAAAAAACAAAAGCCAGCTAATTGGTCTTGAACAAACACTGTACAGAGCACGTTGTGATCATTTCAGATTGCATATGGGGGCCAAGCTCATTAACATTATAACCTGCAAATCTGTTTTTTTAAATGATTAACTCAGTCGGAATGAGCACTCTGGCCAAATCAATTAACAAAACTGAGCGTGTTAAAAAGCAATTATATTTTAATGAATTTACTATTATTCCAAGGTTTAAATATGACTAATGAAACCCTGCCAGGTGCTGCCGCTCACACACACACACTCATAGAAAGTCCAGAGCAACACAATAGAATGACAGGCAGCCACACCATTGTGGTGCATGTCTCTTTCTAGGAAGGGAAACCTTCAATAGCTGCACAGTGTGTGTGTGTGTGTGTGTGTGTGTGTGTGTGTGTGTGTGTGTGTGTGTGTGTGTGTGTGTGTGAGTGTGAGAGAGAGAGAGAAAGAGAATAATAACATAAAACTAGGCATGGGCAATTTTTTTATCAAACTTAGTGGGATTATTACATGGGAAGGTATCTCTAGATGATTAACTTTTGGAGCTGTTCAGGCAAAGGTCCAAGGTCAACAAAATGATGGTCTGAAAAACACACTATATATCGAAACAATATTCACCATTTTATGATAAGTGACATCATGAAGTCAGAAAATGATGTAAATGTTATGAGACTACATCTTTATTCACAAGTCAACATTTTTGGGGGATTTGCACCATTTGCTATTGTACACTCATAAATATCAGTCACCTGCACATGCCTGATTTTTTTCATCAAGATCCATTAACTATTCTCTGATTTGGATCCACCCCCTGATCCGGTTTCTTGCTTACAAAGAAACACATGTACAGGGGTGAGAACATAACCTCTTTGGCATTGGTAAAAATGCTTTTATTTGAGGTATCTCTGAATTCTATTCAATTTGACACACAATCTAAATCTTAGAGGTCAAAAAGTTATTCTAAGATCGTATAGTAGGAATGACGATGCCATGGTATCACTACAAAGTCAGAAAATGACGTCATATAATGTAATAATGCATGAAGTTTTGATACCAATACGATTAGAGACCTGATCAACAGCTTATTTAGATCAACTAATCATTCGCCAGACATGTTGTATAAACAATGTTATTATGGAATTATTACAATATGAACAAGTTAGCATTGTCTGAGAATTTACAGCCCACTCAGTGTGTTGCAGCTCTGCTGATTTTAATGCTGTTCAGGCTAAATAAAACTCATCCTCTCTAGCACACAATTTAACCCAACTCTCAATCATGGTACTTAATTATTTAATTTGACTCTATAGCCGTAAATCTGCCCCATATTGCAGCACCCCCCCCCCGTCCTCTTCTGCAATCCGAAAGCGGCACTCAACTAAAATAAGGAAAATAGTGGGTCACGTTAACAAACTTGTTCTTCTATTTTAAAACAAATAGCCCCTTCCCTCCGTGCCCTGAATTACATCTCTGCCTCAGAAAGAGCTTGTCAGAGGCAGAAAATCCTCAAGCTGTGGAGAACTAACTGCACTGCAAGACTTAGAGAGAGATCTTATTGCGGAAGTCAAGGCTGCGTGAGCAATAGATCCTAAACCCTTCCCCACTGACAAGTCCACTAGACGAATTTTCATGAATTTTCTAAATATGGTCGCAGATCAATTCACCAACAAGAGTAGACTCTCTAAAAAGTACTTGTTTACTCATTTAATTCCATCTCCTCCGACTCTCTCAGAAAGGTCACATCTCGAATGAAACCTTCCTCCTCTGCTCTACCCACAACACTTCTCCAAAAGCTATTTCATTTAGTCCAAATATCCTCTATGGCTTTAGTTTCACATCAATTAGGGGCTCTGATGAAGCCTCTTTTTACATGATTATTGATCCGAGTGTTGAATGAACCGATGTTGCAAAGTTCTTTTATACGTCTGTACTCCATATGAGACAGTCCATCACTGCTTTCTGCTGGAGGGTCTTGAATAGTGTGTTACATCTATGTTCAACGATTTTATTTGTGTGTCGTAATTTATGGTCATTTTAGCCATTGGTAATTTGAGTTCCTCCCCTGTGAGTTTGTCCAGTGGGGCACTGAAAGGTTCTCTTCTTCGACCCGTTTTCTTTTCCATTTATGTGCTGGCCCCCGCGGCAGAACATTCACAGTCGTGGCATCAATTGTCATTGTCATGCAAATGGCACACGGCTATTTCTGTCTGTTGATAGAAATGTAAAAAAATCGTAATGACTCGCTTTTTTAAAAAAAGAATAAAAAATACATTTTGTGGACTTAAAAAACTGCATTAAATGTAATTTCCTGCAGTTAAATGCTGACATTCGTGAAGGAACGATTTTAGGACCTGATGTTGCTGGAGAGCCCGTTATCCCCTGATGTCACCTTGAGTCTCCTCTGAGGGGATGACAAGGTGTGTGCGGGTTCATGACAGCATTGTGAGAGCTGAGAGCATCACAACGGAGGGTGAGTGACCGCCCTCGATTTCGACCCATGCTGAATGATTTAGTTAAAGAAGTTAAACCCCTCCCCCCTTCACTATCAAACCTCACAAAACAGCTTCTTTGCCATATGATGTTTTTATTTGTCCAAGAAACTTAAGCGTATTTACACTTATTCGAGCCCTTTCCTTTTTAAATAAAATGGCGTAAATGGCGGTTTAAAAAAGGTTATTAGGGGCGGCTGTGGCTGAGGGTTTGAGCAGTCGTCCTCCAACCAGAAGGTCAGCGGCTCGATTCCAGTCTTCCCCATCTACATGCTGAAGTGTCCTTGGGCAAGATATTGAACCCTGAACGGCCCCTCATATAGAAAGTGCTGCCCATAGATGCACTTTATTAATGTGTGTGTGAATGGGTGAATGGCAAAAACTGTACTGAAAAGCACTTTGAGTGGTCATCAGGACTAGAAAAGCTCGGTCTAAATACAGACCATTTATCATTTATTTAAATTAACGTTATTAGTAACTAAAGGGGCACTCGGAGTACATCCATCCGCCAAACTGAATGCCCCATTTTGCCATGGCAAAGCAGTGTTTCCCATAAATAACCTAGACTGTGGCTGCCCACCACTTAATTTGTCCTGCCTCAGTTTTCATAATGAACACATTTCAAAGCGCATCCTTCCAATAAGATTCATGGTAATTCGTTCAGTAGTTTTTTTGCATTATCCTGCTTAATATCAGACAAACAAAGTAAAAATATAACCTCCCTGGCAGAGGTCATTCAGGTCCATTCAGTCGTCCAGGTTCTATCCATCGTCAGTGTTTTCTTTAACTTTCTAGACAATTTCTATACTCTGTTGTGTGATACAAAAGGTTAACTCCAGACATAAGAGGTCAATACATTTAATAATATAACATGTTGACAACCTTTCAAAAATCTCTGCTGCTACTCCAACAAATCAAATCAATATTCAGTCCACTTACACAATATACCACATCGTGTGGGGGAGATAATTACCTCCCTCGATCCAAGAGCCCACTTCAGGGTAGATTCCTATGTGGATGTAGAAAACGTCTGAATGAACTAAAATTATCAAATATCTCAGCACCTTTAACGTGTCATCAAACATTCATTTGTTGACCTGTCCTTTTCATTTTAGAGCTACATGCACACAGTTCAGCTCAACAGTAAATTCATAAACAGCCCCCAGAGATTGAAAACACAGCTAGAAAAAAAAAAGAAACCCTCTTTTCCATGTGCATTTGGATCTATACACTAATCTGTACACTATGTGCATGCGCTTGTGGGTGTGCAATAAAATAGCCATGACGAAATTGATATCATATGAAATCTCTAGAAAAACGGCAAAGGTGAATTACGATGCCCAGAAGGCCTTCTGCTCCCATTCCCCCTGTATCATACGCATCACAGACCCATTGAATTAAAATTCAATAAGATCCAGGCTGTTTCCCAGACCGTCTTGCACCAGTGAGCTGTGATATCACCCCTACTCTCCGATCAGACACTGGACCCACTCTCTCACTGCTGTTTCAACCAATTAAAATAGATACAAAATTACTGCTGATCTCCAATGTGAAATACTCATAACTGATTAATGAGTAGAGCGATGCAAAGTATGATCTTTTTTAAGGGTAAATGTGCACGTTTATTTCCAAATTAGCATATTGTATTCAGCTATTCCGCATGTGTAGTATTTAATGAACATTCGATTAAATAAACAATATCAAGAGGTTAAGGCATGTAAATCCTTTTGATTTTCAGAGCTTTGTATTTGGCCTCTTCTCCTGGTCTTTACCCCACACTCACATCATTTTAAATGGGATGCAGTCAATGACTTTGTTCCAGGCTCTCATTATGCAGGCAGCAGTGATATGCACTCTTTGTCCCATGAAAACTATTAGATTAATTAATGGCTGAACATATTTCCTTCTCCCCTCCATCCTTGCCGTCCGCCTCCTATGCCCATTCTCTGCTCAGTGAACTGATTCATTCTCTCTATCACGACAGGCCTCTTCGCCTTTTTTCCCCCCTCAGAATAAGACCTGCAGCTAATTCTGATTGACTTGATAGATTTGTACAATTCAAACGCCGGCAGCTTGATGAGGCCGAGGTATAATCAAAAAGGGGAAAGAAAAGTGTAGAGAAGAGACCAAGTTTTCAAAGCCATCTTTGCCTGCGGAAAACATTTCATTCAAGGAGCTTCTCCTTGTCATTTTTTACCCCCAGATATCACCCAGCGAGCAATTACAGAGAATGTTCAGCGAGCGATGCATCATCCAATCCCGCTTGCTGATGGTTGGGAAAAACAGGAGTGTTTACTGAGGAGGGGCGACGCCATTTACCATGGTAAATATGTGCATCCTGGGCCGGTGAAGGGTTGATGGTTTTGCGGCAGCGTGACATCTGATATACGGCTGCATGCAGGGAGAGAGGGCCGATCAAGGCCGCCTCCATCACTCAACCAGATAATCTCTTCCCCCTGGTAAAAACAAATGATGGTTGCTAGCTAGCTCCAATAGCAAGTATCATATCTTCATCCTGCTCATTTGCTGTGGAGCTATTCTCACTCTCTTGTTTTAGTTATTTGCAGAGTTGTGCCTTGCCCATTATTACTGCATCATTTTATAGCGTGTTAAATATTCCTCTGAATGCATTCCCTAATTTTAAACCAACTCTAATTGTGTGCAAACTGCTATCATCGAGCGCGGTGGATGTATATGTGTGCCTGTGTGTGTGCCTGGGTGTATGGAGGTTATCAGAGCTATTTTATGCTTACCTCCTTTAGAATGTTTAAACTGTGCCACAGACACACAGGTGTCAAAGAAGGTGAGACTGTGATTTAGGTGGAGGCGCCTCCAAAAGCAGAAAAACACGAGGCGGTCAAGACCAGCTCCCTGGGGCAATTTATAAGCCTCTGTTATGGTTGGGAAATGAGAACAGAGGAGTAAATTGCTTTACGGTACGTCCGAGGATAAGAAAGCCTCACATCCTGTTGAACCAAGCCAAAGCCTGCTCCTCTGCCTGGGTAAACAGGGTCGGAGAAGCCGGGCAGATTGAGATGGATTGGACAAAGCTGATCCCTGACCAGGGCAGCGAGATATTCTTTCTCAAATACAGAGCATGTTGGTGGCTTTGATATTCATGAGGTTGTTTTGAGAGAGCAGGTGAGTCAGATGGTATCCGTGACATGACAGAGGTGTGACGTGCGCTTGTCAAGTGGCATGACACCGGAACTTTCAACTTTGGAAATGCAAAAGATGAAAAAAAAAACAGAGAGCGAAAGGGCAACGAAGTGAAGGCATAGAGGGAGAGGTAGTGTTCACTTGATAGATGTTTCAAATAGAGTTGAAATGATTCATCAATCTGAATCAATATGTAGATTTCAATAAGTAACAATATAATGTGTTGATTCATACTTCTGTATTGTTGATGTACCCTTATTTTGAAATGTCTGGGTTAGGGATGTCATGAGATCTTATACTTCTGTACCAAGTCAATGCCAAAATTCAAAAAACGTAATGATACTCCTTTTTCACAGTACTATAGGTACCGAACAATACTGACCCACCACTGCAGGAAGGCTGCCGCCGCTGCTTCCGGTCAGGCACACATTGCATGTGCGGTGTCCTTGTACTGCGCTGTATTACCCTGCCACATGTCCTCCTTCCTCGCTCCCCCGCTGACCTGGGCTCACATTGCACATTGACTGTGGACACAGTCACTGGTCAGGGGTTCTGGGGACCTCTGACAATTGACCCAAAGCTGTTATCAACTTTGAAGATGCCACATCTGCAATTTCTCTGACCAGACTTTTTCCCCAAAAACTGAACTACAACTCTAAAAGAGCAAAAGGTATCACATTTTTTATTTCATTTGCGAAAAAGGCCTTGTAGTGTTGTCGAGAAAAAACTGATTGCGTATAATGGGTATATAATATAATTTAATATCAATCGCAGGCCCCTAAATCGTATCGAATATTATCGTGGCAGATTTTAAAATTTCTGCAAATATCATATTGTATCATGATAAAACTGCAGATCTACATCCTTAGTTACAAACATGGAAAGAGGACATAAATACAAATTAAATGACTCACACGCTGCAAGCAGTCAAACTTAGTTGGCGCAGTTCGTGGATCACACATAAACCAGGCAGGAAAACGCAGGCTTCCCTGAATGGAGCTGTCACGTAACATGCTCGTTAGAGCCTACATAATGAGAGCGCATGCGTTTGCAGGATGCCATGTCCATGGGATGTAATGAGCCAGAGTTAAGGAAAAATACAACAACACAGGGGAACAAGAAATGAAACTGAGAAAGAGGAACAGTGAGGGAGGGACGAGGAGAGACTCCCAAGTTTGCCGCTGGCTGGGGTTTTCATGTAATCTAAGCAACCACGGGGCCACAAAGAAACTTTGATCAGAAATATTTTCTACAGTCCATTTGGAGCTCAAAGCCCGTTATGCGTTGCGTGTGTGTGTGTGTGCGTGTTTCCCTGTAATGTAATGTGGAGGACATAAGCAGGTCACACAGACACATGCCTCATTCCACTTGCAGCAGACCCAAAGGATTAATTTAACGAGCTGTCGGACGCTTGTCCTATGCGGCCCTCGTTAAGACCATCATGCAGAATCTCCATTTGACTGCTGCCTGCCGTGACTAATTGACTTATTTTGCAGGCCTAAGCAGTACTGAAAGCTCTCATATTTCATATTTATCTCCTTTTGGAGCAATGTCAGGAAACTTCAGCGAGCGTAGGGCAATGCTTGGATAAGAGAGAAGCAAAGGGGAAGGATACTTCCCAAACTGCACTGGAAATACAGCTAATACACCACACGTAAAGTTTTGTTTATACATATTAACACATTCAGACCGAAGGCGCTGAATAAAAACGCACGCATTGTTGGGGAAAAAAAACACTTAGAGCTGACAGAAATGCTAACGTTTACAAAAGCATTTGATAGTTTAAACATTTATTTGTCATTGTTAGTCATTGCCTTTTCCCTAATGTTCATGAAAAGTAGAAACAACAACAATAAAGCTGGCAAAGTCCCCTTTTTCCTACTCAAACATGTCTCTTACCGACTGAGCCTTGGTCAGCATGAACATCGCCTGGGTCCGAATCTTATTCAGTGACATTGTTTCCGTCAATGAAACACTGGCCTACCCTGCTTCAATATCCTCCCCTCACCTTGATTGTCAGCCATTGTCAGGAAAGGCAACTTAAGATGCATTTTCCTTTCTCTGGAGTATTTCAGGGAATAACAATGTATTTCATTAGTCACATCTCTTGAAAACTACGACATCATTATAAAATGCGCACATATCTTAGTCACACATACGCAAATAAAACATTTGGTTCCTGTGGTGAAGCAAATCGCAGCTTGGCTTCACGTGGAGTTCAACTTTGGTGAACCCGCACTATTCACTTCGCATTTGCGTATGTGTAACTGTGCCCTCATCCGGCTTTAAAGGGAGAAGCATGCAAACGTCACACCGGGTCTTAAAAGGTATATATGCAAGCATATGTTACATCAGGTCTAAATAGGTTAAAGAGAGAAGAAAAAGATGAAATGACTCCACTTTTTTATTATTATTTGGAGGCATAATACTCTTTATATCTGATCTGATCCCACCAGTCATAATATACCCTGACAGTTAAGTCCTCATCTCCTTTGTTTTTTAGTTTTTTTTTTTATATGTCCATCTTCATTGTATTTTATCAAGATTAAACAGGTTTCAAGCCCTTCTTCCAGCCCAGGGACAGTAATGACTACATCAATCAGGCTTTACCCTGTACTGGACTAATACCCACACAAATTGACTTGTTTGTTTCTCCGTTGTCATCTCATAGCAGCCTCCTCATTCTACTAGTTCTGGCAGAGTACGTACATTTGGTAGTGTCAAGACACACAGAGCTTTCCAGGCATTCAGTCAGGCTTTTAAAAGATATCTTATTGACTTAAGTGCAGTTTCATTTGTCTGCTAAATTGGGGAAGGTTGGTATTAACAAAGGAATGAAGTGTTGCACTTTCGCATTTAAATTCATTTGAGTGTGAAACTTTAGCGACTTGTCTTTGTTAACAGGTGAATAAAAGAGCCACACACACACACACACTCATGTGTACACACAAACACACACACCACTTCCAGTGCCACACCTTCTCTCTTCCACACATACAAATGCAAACAAAATGCCAAAGACCGCCGTGCGTTACACTGCGGCACGGCTCCACAGTGTCAATGGCCCGATACATTTGTGTTAGCTGGTGGCAAATAATAATGAATCTGACACTGCCTTTTATTAGATCAGTATTGTGTCTGAGAACATAAAATCTGACAAGTAAATGGAAAAACATGGATCATGTCTGAGGAAAAATCAATAATAAGGATGTAGCGGCCAGTGTTGTGTGGATGCAGTGGGCTTTGTGCCTATTCTCTGCTGACACATTATCGCTACCCATTTCTTAATGCTTTAATAGAGCCATGATCCAACATGTATAAAACATGCGACGCACGCACGTCCACAGGAACGGCTCTCAAACACACACACTAAAACCCATTTGTACCTCTGCCCCTTTCTCTGGTTAGAGGCGTGCTGATGGATTGACAGACCAATTGGATGTAAGCCATACTGTACTGCCTAAAGCACACATACGACTTGGTCCAGTTGCGAGGCAATCAAAACAGTGTGAGCAGAGAGGGCAAGGGTGCCATCTGCACACCCACTCACACTGTGAACTGACTTTAAGAGAAACAGAAGAGGGTGAAGAAAAGAGTGGGCTGGAACGGTGATTATGGGGTCTGAGCTTTACTATGAAGGTTGTGGAGCTACATATGAAGAGAGAAAATGTAGATGAGGAGACGAGCGGCACATGACAGACGACTCGGCGAAAGAACAATAGCTCCACATAGGAGAAAAAAATTGGATAGAGCGAGGGGGGTTTTGTGGTGGGGGGAGGCAAAAGTGATAATGGAGGAGAGGTGACGTGTATGACGAGCTGCATTCTTCACATCCATTTAAATAATGTTCCACTGCTGGTTTGCTCCACCGTGAATGTCCAGCCAAGGCTGAATTATTCAAATGAAGTCAGTAATGTCTAAGAAAAATCCTTATTTTTTTCATCCAGCTCCCATTTGCTTCAACCGCTCCTGTAATAGTCAGTATTTATTACAAACAACATGCCAACTGGCAAACACAGGAAAATACTGCTCTCTTGTTGCTGTCATCATTGGTTGTTATTTTCTGTTTATCTGGTGTGTGTGTGTGTGTGTGTGTGTGTGCGCGCACACACACGTTTGCCCGAGCACTGAACGGTGTTGGCAACCGAATTAGACAGAAAGTGAAAGGGCTTTTGTTTGCAGTAATACTGCGGTTTGCTCCCAGGGGCAAGGACAATACCATCATCACTAAGGTATTTTCTTTGTCTCTAAGAGTTTTTTTGTTTTTCAGGAGCTCCAGTCTGTTCCTCTCAGTCAGCTGGACAGCTCCTCCAGCAAAACGAGCCGTGCAGCATTCAGTCGAGCACAGCGCTGTTGTTTCGGTGTAGCCGGCTGCCAGTCTGTGCTACTTGTTGTTCCAGCTTCCTGTGCCGACACCAGAGCCAGTAATAGGACAGAGCAATGCAAACGTAATGCCAAGTATGTAGCGTACTTATCAGACAAGCCCAACTGTTAGCACATTGAAATAAATGTCATGACAGTAGCATCGCTTCCTTTGACGATAGCGGCAAGTCCCTCAGTTTTGCTATTGTCTCCTGTTCCAGAGTAGCTGAGAGGTTTTGTATCAGAACCTAGTGGGCAAGCTGAATAAAGTTTGGAATAAAGACAACACTGACTGTCTTTGTAAAATGTACACATCATCAAAGATTTTCTGTGTGTTACTTCAACTGTTTCCACTTCCTCCCACTATGCAGCAATGAAGCCAAAATATCCTGGACATGAACACTGCCATCTTTCACTGAAGACTTCATTAATTGCCCAATAAAGAGTCAGCCTCAGCTCTCAATATCAAACTAAATAGCTCCTGAACATCAGTGTCATAAGAACTAGCTTAGATTTTCTTAAGTGTATTGTCCATGTCACATCCACTGAAAAAAGGGTGGGATTTATGAAGTATACAGCAGCTAGCTTCACTTTTGGGGAACTGTAATGATGACCATCTTTATACAGTATATAGTCTATGGTGACGAAATCTCCCATCGGCTATTTTCTGACTTGAATTTGCCTCTAGGGTACAAAGACTTTTTTTCTGGGCTACCAGTGAAGACGGCGGATATCCGGGAGGACTCCATCTTCTGTTCACTGTACACCATTTACAGTTGGACTAGTTCCTTTTAACACAGCGATACATTTTATCCAGACCACTTTTTGGTATACAGCTATCTGCATATCAAAACAGATACATTTAAAAAGCCTATGCATTTCGGACTGTGCACCTGCGGGTCAAGGCCTGCTCAAACGTGATTGGTCAAACTAGAAGCTGGAGTCCCAAATTCTTGTCCCTCGCCTACAGATACTGCAAATTCACATGTAGAATCTCTTTATAGAGATTAATGGTGTGGTTATGTCTGGACAGACAGAAGTAAAGAGACCGATTGTATTGCTGTTGTGTTTCCCTTTTAAATATTATAAAATGGTTTGATTGGTGCCAATTCTGGTGCAAATCTCTTCATCTTCACCAGGATATAGACATCAAACAGTCTCATTCACATGCAGAGGTACTGCATTGGCTATTTTCTGTATCTGAGTAAGAAACTGCTTCAATCATTTCACTGTGCACCCTCGTCATGATCTCATACACAGCTCTGTTGCATAGCCCCATCTTGCCTCGAAGTGTTTTTCCCCCCATCTGTTTGTGAGTGTTGATGTCAACCAAATGTGAGCTACTCTTTGTCGCTTTTACCTCTCCGCCTCTTGCCTTTCAGCCCACTTTCCCTCTCCTCTTCCGCTGTCTTCAAGCCCTGTGGAGTGTGACTGCTGGCTCCTGTGATTGCGGCGAGTGTCCCCTCGGACTAAAGCAGACGCTGCCTTTGCTCCAGGAGGGGAAGCTCATTTAGTCTTTTCACTCATCAGGGAGCAGTGGTCTGTCCTATATGTGTGTGTGTGTGTGTGTGTGTGTGTGTGTGTGTGCATGCCTTTGTCTGAGCGCATAATATGATAGATGGGTTGTGGAGGCAGTTAAAAGCAAGGAAAGATTAGTGCAGACAGATTATACACAGGTGGTACACCAGTCATTTTCATTCTTGTTGGCATCCTGCTCATGAGGAAGAGAACATGTCAGTTTAAAAGACTCTGCGTGTAAGTGAGAAATGTAGACTAGAAAGACGAAGACTGGAAAGAGACTAGCAAAGGATGGTAAAGGATTGCTCTTCCCAGCATGTTGACAGTGAGCCTGACAGTTCATTAATCCAACCAAATCCCCCCAAAGTTACTCAAGTGTGGATTCTATTTTCAAATTTCCTATTAGTTCCTCTTTGTGGATTAAGCACTGCAGTTCACGAGTGAATGCCCAGCCTCAGCCCTGGCCCAGCTCATATAATTGGCTTGTAATGGATTTGAGGTCGCCTTTGCATCAGTGATATGGACAGATCTGAAGCAAAATGGCTGCTTTCCAGTCTGCTCTCACACACAGCCCACGTTGAGGACTCTGTATAATTCCTTTCTTTGCCGCACGTTGTCATTTCTATTTCTGTGTGTAGCTGCGGCATCCGTGGCTCGAGGACTGTGGCAGGGGAACGTGACACGGCTGAAGATGAAACATGTCAGGTGTCATGCAGCCTTAGGGGCCCTGTCACCATCAAGACCCCTGATTCATATTCTGAAACTGCGCCCCCATCTCTAACCCTTTTGCCCTCTGTGTTTCCAGCTTTCTCTCTTTCATTTTATTTTGTTTATTAACTTTCTTTACTATTAATTTCAGTAATTACAGCATTAAGATACTTATTGCAATGTATAAACCAAAATAAAAAAAAATATTGTGATATATGAATATCTTGCACCGTGAAATCTCTACAAACAGATGTTTATTATGCAACGTAGGATAAATTACTTTTACAGTCTCAATAACATATTAAATAAAGATAAAAGTGATAATAAAATGTATTAAAGTATACTTGAAATTCTAACTAGATTTTAAATTAATCAAAACAAAAGTTATGCTGATAATTAAATCCAGAATAAAGTAATTATTTTGAAAACAACACTGGAAGGTGACAAACAGCGATTATTGACTGTCATATCAGAGCTTAATCTTGTATATTTAGAAAAGTAATGGCATATTTACCAATGAGGAAACAAGTGATAAAGTATTGATTAAATTAGGGGAAATAATATCTGACAGCAATGTATCATTTTTACCGTAATGCTTAACACAACAGTGACATTAGCTCTGATCTGATTATGATATGTGACTGCTCATGAGGAAATTATTCATAAAGTTAAGTACAAAGTTTTGAAGGCTGACACCATCATTTTAGATTTATCTACCACACCATTTATTACCGAGGGGATAATTAAAGCATCTTTCATGTAAACAGATTGATGCCCACTTGTATGGAATCGATTTAGGTTAAGGGCATTCCATAGAAAATCAATGTGATAATCAGACAGAAGTTCATCCCATCCATCACGACGGAGCATCACAGGTATTTTGACCAGGTACCAGAGACCCTTGAGACTTCACGTTCAGAAAACAGCAGCTTGCTGTTGGACCGGTCATCGCGATGGTCACAGCGAATAGGAATTACTGCTGCCTCCCTGACTCAATCCTCAGCTGCTATATTGCTGTGGCCTGGGGAGGCTGATGGCGGTTTGTGCGCATGAGGGGGGTATACTCGCTGAATCATAAACTCTGTATGAAGATTTGCCAGACCTCGGACCACTACACCCCTGCCTGCCTGCATCTATTCTATTTATTCACCTTTTCCAACTGGTGTGTCAGTTCAGTCAACGTGATGAGGTAAACCACAGGGCTTTGCTATATTTGTGATACATTTATACAGAGAGACTATAGAAGGAGAAACGGGAGGGGAGTTATAGGAGTGGAATATCTTCCAGCATGCTGCAGAAGCATCCTGTCGCTCAAACGCTTCTTTGAAAGTATGAACGATTGGACAGTGGATATGAGAAGCCTATAAACTCTGTAACTGAATATGGCGTATTGCAACGTTAACTTACATTGTGTAATTGAAGTATTACTATTACGATTATTGCAGTGTTCTGTGAGCTTGGTTAGTTTACTGGCTTGAAGAGCAGAAAGTCACTGGCGTAATTAGAGACACACCCAACTCACTGTGCATTACACACACATCAGTGTAATGGAGGTGCAATTCAAATTAACAAGGTTGCAGCCTGTCATCTCACAGTCGGATGGTTCCAAGCCAATTATCACATCATAATGAACTGGTCAAATAAGTAGGCTTGCTTACTTTCATTTAGGATGCAGCGTCAAAAAAGTACATCACTCTTTCCTCAGTTTGTACAACTTTTTTGCATAATACATATACAGGCTACAGATAGAAGGAATGCTGACTTTTAGACTTAAAACACGGTGTAAATGACCTCGTTTCCAGTCGAATATGAATTTCGGGTCTTCCAGACACTTTGATGACATCACACGAGCAGTATACGGAGGCATGTTATGTTTTTTCGGTTGTTTTATTACGTCTGAAGATTGGTCACTAATCAGCTACACTGTTTACCCCTGAAACTCTAAAAGTGTTTTGTGGACACAAACACCCCCCCCGGCCATCGGCATAGGGGTGAGTAGATAATGAGTGAATTATAATTTCTGGGTGAACTATCCCTTTAAATGACGGTGGCTTTTTAAAGAGCACCCTCACTGTGCGTGTCTGTGAATAGTATATTGAGTTTGTAATTAAGATGGGTTTATCGTGATTAACAGCTGGAAGGAGAACTGTTGTTTATTAGTTAAATTTCGTAAGTGTCATGTGGCGTGTGAATGCATTAATTTGTTTTAATTATCAATTGTAATTCCCATGTGATCTAAACTGTAACTTCAGCAATGTTCCAGCATCATGTTTCCACTTTGAATTTTATTTATTTTCGTTTGTGTCACCTGCCAAAGTTTGTCTTCACCTGAACCTACTATAACATGTCTATAAAATGAAATGGATTTATTGGTCTGGTTGAATGCTGCTTTAAAGATACACAAGGAGTGAAATAAACACACCTCAGTGAGATGTACACTGGCGATAGCGATCTATGCAAATTACAGTGTGTGTTTAACAAAATACAGATAAGCAAAATCCAACCTTCAAAGTCATGGAAGTCAATGAAAAAGCTATTTATCTTTGAATAAGCATAGTAGAGTGGTCCTGCGAAGAAAAATCTCTCGTGCAGTTTGTATTTTGTTTGATTACAGAACAGACTGATGGCTGGTGGAGTGCCAATGCAGTTTTACCAACACGTGTAATGAGGTAGCACATTGCTGTAACTAATTTCTCTTTCCTTTTATGTGCAGGAAATAGAACCTGTGCTTGAAAATACACCTGTATATAAAGCAGCCAGTAAACTGAAATAAAACCATTTATCTTATGTAAAAATTCTTATAAGTCTAATATTCTTTCTTCTGGAAAATCGCTACATTTTTAACGATTATATAATCAACAGTGCATTTGTCCGAACAGAAATTAGGGTTGATGAGCCTGAACCACAGTAAATGTGCTGACCAAAAACCCTGCAGGAAACCTCTGTATCCTGGTGTTCTCTTCATGATATTCTGGGACCTCAATCATGTGCCAATGTGATTATTATTTCACTATTTTAAAGTAGGTTTTACTTTTTCACACTTTGACTTCTTGTTTCCCAGCAGGGATCAACAAAGTTTCTCTGATTCTAAACTGTAATTTCATTTGATTAGATGTGATTGAACAGTATCGCCAAACATAATGATGCATGTTTAAAATAGTCCCTGCCTGAGGACTACACAATGTTCCGCCAGTGACAACCTATGACGACCCTTTACCACATTTAAGAGGAGCAACCTGACCCCCAGGGCTCTTCACTATTTGCCGACTGATTGCAACTGAAGCAGATCTGGTCACAGCTCTGGATCTTAATGATGTGGTGGATGCCATTGCCCAGAGACAGTGAAGTAAGTACGCAAGGTTCAAGGTCAGACAGCTCTTTCTCCAGGTGCTGGAGTAATGTGTACTGCTTGTTTAATGACTAGTGCAACAGTTTGCCTGGATCGATAATCGGTTTGAAGTTTGAGAAGAATGCAAGTTTGTCACTGTTTTCACTGGTGTCTGCCACTTAATCATGATTTAGATTGAATGAGGGTTGCAGAGTTATGGATTTGGATGGATAATGAACACAAAATCAGGTATTCTGGTAAATTATTCATTGGTTAGCAGATAATAGCTCCCTCTGCCAAGGGGGTTATGTTTTCACCTGTCCATTTGTTTGTTTGTTGGTTTGTTAGTAAGAAAGATTGTGCAAAAACCTGCTGGATGGATTACCTCAAAAGGATGTGGTAGGGACGACAGGGAAGAACCCATGAAATCCAGATTTGAAATAAAACTCTTTAATATTGTGAGATAGGGCGTTTTTACAAATTTCTCAGCGAGTAATTCATGAAGCTTAATGAGAAAAAAATATATATATATATATATATTTATGAGTGTGCACAATTTGGTGCAATTATGATTCAAATAAAAATCTGCATCTAATGAATGTAAGAGTAGTTTCACAAGTGGATTGTTGTGCCTTGGTGATCATATGCGTTCTACTGAGAGCTATTCTAGTTATGGTCTTATTTTGCTTTGAAACAAAAAGATTCAAGCTAAATACCCTGCTAGCAGTATTTCTTCACTACACAATTGTGTGTCTTTGTTTTAGTAACTTGTCCTCATTTGTCTGTAAAACGAAAAGGTCTGACACTGCAAATCCTCAGTTTTCTTTTTTTCCCAACAGAAAGATCAATGTGGAAACATTTCAGCTCTGTTGAACTTTGTTTGTCAAAGAGGATGAAAATCTGACTTCAGCCCTGTCTGCCAAACAAACGGCATAATTTGAAACTGTCTGACATGAATTTGAACAGAGACATAACAGATCACTGTAGCCAGACAATACATTACTTACATCATTTGTTATTCTTTTTAGTTAAAGCAGGTAACACGTACAGTTTCTGTATAACTGCTGTACATCGTTGGACAGGAAGTAACTACCCAGAGGCAAGAGGCAATGCATTAGAGAATTCAGATTATGTGTGGATCTGTATTGATAAATGCAAATTGAGAAGCAGGGTAGAGGAGATGTAAATACTGATTACAGATGCATAAATAAGCCACTATCAACGTCAATATTACCCTGAGGAATCATTAATATTAACCTAAGGTCAATGTCTGCTGAGATTAAGTTGATTTCATAATCATTACAATTTTTCTATTGTTTAGAAAGTTTGTAATATTTTCAATCACTCACTGAGCATTCTTTTAGATCTGGTGTGGAATCTATGTGCAAACTGAAAATATTTTATAGTTGCACATTTATACTACAGATGAGGCACTTATCTCTCTTAGTTACTTTAGGTTTAATACTCTTGAAAGCAACATTAAGCACTTTGCTGCTTTAACAAAATAAATAAGTGCTTTACCGTAACAGCTGTCAATCATTCCTTGTGCTATTGTGGGAATTTGTAATTAAAGACTGTGTAGCACTAAACTCAGACGTGGATTATTACATTAACATTCTTGTCAAAGAAATAAGTTATTCTTGTTAAAGTCACGCACAAGCAATTTGCCACTGCCCTGTTCTCCCTTTTGTCTCAAACAGTTAAGGCAACAAATAATTCTCTACAACATGCAATGTGTGAATGATGCATGAATTATCTTACGATAACATACATAATGAACAAGATCCACACTTAATAGAGCACACACTTCTGTCTAGGTCTAAAAGTCACCTTAAAATAAATCACCCAACACCAAATTTGAAATATCAGTCCCTTAAATATACCGTCTTTTTTCATAAAGATTCATGAATTATTAAATCCTGGGGAATTGGTAAAAAAAAAAAAAAGAACGTCCTATCTCAAAATATTAAAGACCAAAATTGAATGGGTTCTTTCTTGGCCCATTCTTTCAGTTCAGTGGAAATCAGTTCAGTTGGGTTTTTTTGTAATCCTGCTGACAAACAAACAAACCAACCAACAACCAGACAGGGGCAAAATATAATCAGCTTGGAGGAGGTAAATAGGCCGATTTCTTTAAATAAAAATGTGTATCACTTTTTACAATTTTGAGTTTCATAGAGACTTGGGCTTGCTGACCATTAAACCATTTCCATTTGCTGCTTCACTGTAACCTCAGCAGACCAACAGTCTGTCACGGTCTGGTGGACCAGCATTTATATGTTTATTTATCCATAAGAATATGTGTATGACTTTGTGAGTGTGTGCTTGCAAGGCCAGTGTGACCAGAGGCGGGCCAATCAGAATGGTGGCACTTTGTTTATCCTGGCTAATCTCTCCTTTCTCTTATTGACCCATCACCACGTCCAGTGTGGACTGGCCCTCGCTCCCTGACATTACACAGATAATGGCTTTTCTGGAAAGAGGATTATGCATCTCCACTGAGCTGTAATTATACCACTAATGTGCCAATTTCCAACCCATTCCTCTAAGGTATTCGTTTCTACAGTTTCAGCAGCATTGTGTTATTAACAGAAAAGTAATTGAGAAAACTAAACTTTTTGGTGCAGGTTTTCTATTTTCCTTTTCCAGAGCAATCTTAACCCTGATGTAAAAGTTAAAAAAAAGAAAACTGTCATGGAGGACATCAGAGTTATGTGCCTTGAAAACCAGTCAGGTTTCTTGTCCTTGTAACCATGGAGATGAAATTATAAAACACCTTGAAGGTCCTTGCTCTAAATATTTAATTTATTTCTTTATTTTTTTTTAAACGAGGGATATTCAGTCTTTGGCAGCATATTTATAATTCTTCCAGAGTGGCTCAAGTGATACGTGTCTTTGATCATCCTTTGAAGACAAAATTAATACACTTTGGTTGCCACCCACTAAATAAAGCAAACGAAGAAGAATTAGATGACGTTACGGGGATGGAGGAACGGTGCACCAACACAGTAGTTGACGTTGGTTGCCACCTTCTAATAAACCGATCAGAAAAAGAAGAAGAAGTAACACAACCTATCTTAACCATTTTTCAAAAACTTTGTTACTTCAGCTGAGCAAACCTGTAATGACATGCAAAACTGCACCCTGCATGTCTCTGAATCCCTAATTACTGCCTGCACACGCTGCTGCTGCTTTGGATGGCATCAATTTAGATTCCATTATGTTCCCTGCTTGCCAGTCCCAGTGGTGGCGCTAATGCAGTCCTGCCAACCTGCACCAGTTGTAAATGAGGAAGGAGCATTATGATGAATGGCCCATTTGCTAGCAACTACATTAAACCAACATTAGCCAACACTGTCCGCCCCCCCCCACCAAAAAAAAAAACACACATTAACACATGCACGATAAACTTATTTAATTGATTACTTATTCATGGTAGGATTTATAGTTGTCATTTGAACTTTTTCATGATAAATCAAATATGTGGGATGGTTGCCTCCGTTATCACATTCCACCCCCATATTTTCCCACCTATAAAAAAAAACTCACTTTATTTGCCCGTCTTCTACCATTTTAACACCTCCTTTTCCTTACTTAAGAGGAGCGTGCACTTAAAAAGAGTAAATGACTGTAACTCCATCCCTCTGCAGGTTTTTACCATATGATTATTAGTGATGGACAATTGGCCTCAAAGATGTTTCATTATGAAAGAGCTTGCTGGGATCTCATTAGCACTCTCAGTCTAGGGGCTGCTGTTCGAGCCCTCTCTGCTCAGGGGAATTACATTTCGATCACCGGGGCTGGAGTTAACAAGGCAACATTAAAGGAACGTGAAGGTGCAACAGGCAAAAAGAGACAAATTAGTAACCTCCATGAGGGTCAGAGTTGCTCTATTCGTATAAATAAATAATAAAAACCACGCAGGATCTGAAAAGAAATTACGCTACCTACAGTGTAGCCTGCTTTACCTGCACAATCATCTATGGTGAGGACTGCAACCCCTCGTGCTGTAGGCATTTGTTTTTCTTTACGTCTGACAGGAGCATCCATCAAAAAATGTAATTTCATTTCTTTTCAGCTGTTGATAAAGTTGCTGACTTGTGCCAGTCCTTCCCGTAGGATCAATAGCTGTTTATACAAATAGTGTTGGAAAGCAAAATACACCCATCGCTTTGTTGGAGGTGACTCTCTCCAAGGGCAGCTGCAGCAGTTTACTGCGGCGGCCTCGTGGTGGGCCATGTTGGCTCTGTTCTATTGACACACTTACAGTATTTTAACCACATACAGTAAAGCCTGAAGAACAGGGTGGGCCTACAGCCGAGGCATATACATACACACTGTCTAATACTTGATACAGTACTTCAATTTAGGGCTTGGCGATATGGAAAAAAAAACGTATGATAATTTTTTGCATATCAGCCGATCTCTGGTATCCAGAACACCTTTCCATTCACATGCTGGAAAGATTAAATGTGCCGGTTAGATGGTATTAAGTATAGAAAATACACTGGCATGAATGTTGCTTAGATTTTGCATTTGGACTATACTGTTATCACCCACCATCACACTACAGATGACAACACGCCTCCACTTCCTACCACTCTACAAAAATTAAACCAAAATACCATGGTAGCAGGCACTGCCATGTTGCACCAGTGACATCATTTGGAGCCAGTCTGTGCAGTAGTGAGCAGGGGGTGAAGCCAGTGTATCAAGGTCCTGCCGATTTACATGAGCGACCAATCGTAACTCAATCATGACATTACACCCTGTTTTTATAGCATCAAATAACAAATAAAACCAAACTTAACACATACATCAGTGTGAAAAGAACTACCCGAAGGGTTTAAGGGGTAATAACCCATACTGTGCCCAGCCACCACCACGCTCAAGATGTTTTGATTTCACTTTCGGGAGCTGTCGTCCGTCTTTATATACAGTCATTGCACACAACCACGATCCCGCCAGTGCACAGCAAGACCCCTGGGCAGGCAAGGTTCATGTAATCTTACAGGACAGTGGCCAGGTGTTCCAGTTCACAATCTCTCCTCGTCAGCTCCACCCAAAGGAAGCGCAACAGCACAACACAGCAAAGAGGGCTTAAGGCCATCTGACGAGGTTGTACACATGACGTCACTCTGCTTATCTGCCATGCCTCCGCGGCCTCCCTCGGGTGGCAAGCTAGCAGATGAGTCGGCAGATTTGTTGTTGTTGTTGTAGTCTAAAACTGCAGCTTTGTAGAGTCCACAAACAACCTTATCTTTTTTATTACTTTAGCATCTCCAGTGTCGAACCCAAAATACGTCCACACTCTGCCTCTATTAAGCTTTGGTGTTGGGATTGTCCACTCAGCACAGATTTGCTCGCTAGTGTCCTCCAATTTCGTAGCAAACAACATAACTTTAATAGCATGAAAGGTCACATGATGCCCTAGTTCAAGCTGACAGTGATGGCTACTTCAACAGTGCTGCACACAATGGAGAAGGATACCTACCATACCAGTGCTTTTCCCCTTCAGAGGAATATATTTTTTCAGCTTCACGAAAAACAAATTCAGTGTAGCATATATAGCTGCTGTCCATGCTGCAAATTATTCTGTGATGGAAATTTAAGGCCATAACGCCCAGCGCTCGTGGAGGCTAATTACTTCTGGCATTCTGGCAACATTTCAAGCTGTAACACCTAATTGACTGTCGTTAGTGCTGCACTAAAGTCACAACAAAACATCAGAAATGAAAGTGCAAAACACTCCTCTCCCACACGTCGGCGACCGAAGGGAAAATACAACTTCTGCAACCCAATTTTAAGACTTTGCCTCATCTTTTGTTCGGAATTAAGTCACCTTAATCCTTGCTCTTTGGAAGGCACTTTAATTACCAACGATATGCTGCATTAGTCAAAACAGGGTGAGGAGACAAACAGAACAAAGGAATAAATATCTCCGACATGAGAGAGAAACATCAAACAGACAAAGAAAAAGGGGGGTGGTGGTTGGAGACAGAGATAGCAAGTACACTGAGAAGGTGAAAGTGATGAGGAAAAGAAATTAAAATGGTGTGAGCAAACAAAAGCAAATATATAGTTGTAAGTTACTGTGAGACTATATTGAGCTGCACTTTCAAAGCTCTTTACGTACTGCAGAAACTGTGTGGTGGAGTGTAACACACCTTAGAAGACAGCAGAGGTGACATGTAATCACAGGGGTGAGACCACAGACTGTATATAGGGTGGACGATATTACAGCCCCCCCCCAACAGGGAGGCCAATGTGTCTTGGTAGCTACTTGGTGGTTGGCTGCACTGTAGGTCATAAAACCCATCTTCTCCTTGTTCCATCTAAGGGAGATGGACCAACTTTAAAAGTCAAACATGTTCTCTGTCATTTTAGGGAGTTATTATCACACAGATTTATGTCAGTGTTTGTTTAAGTTTTGTTTCAATTAGTTATATGAGGCTACAAAGCCAAGGTAAAACTTCATGATTGACAGCTGAGACTGACTTGTGATAGGTTAGGCAAATGCATTGACCTCAATACTGCTTGCAGACTCTGACTCCTAATGTGTAAGATGGCAGCATTTGTGTATCAGATATGTTGGCTTATGGATAGTGGGAACTGTATACGCGATCTTTATATACAGATTATGGGTGAGACCAATACCTGATGTGAATGATGACAATTTCTTCACCTTTGAGCCAGTGCTGTGTTGGATGGTTGGAGTATTTTGTTGAAGCAGTTCTCACTCTGCTTCCATCTTCGGATTGTGATTGTGAGTTTGATGCTCACAGTTGAGGTCACAGTTATGTGATTATGTCTCAAAAGGATGTCAGGTCTTTTTTTGGGGTTGTAATATTTCACTGAATTATTAACAACTCTATCTGTAATCTTCAGTGTATTGTTTACACTGTTAACATCACCTTACGCTCTAAGATCTTGCATTTGTCACATTTAATGATTCATTTTAAGTAAGCTACATTAATGAAAACAGTCATTAGTTGCAGTCCCACTGGTGTATCCATCATGCACACGTTGCACAAACTATTAAAATACAATTCCATAGGTAATGCACATTCAAAGTCCTTTCAGTGTTTTTGAGCTTTCAGAACAGTGGTTTGGCATTCTTCTTAAAAGAAAAAAAACCTCCCACACATTTTCTCTGAAATGTTTTCCAGTTCAGCAGATAGAAAACAATTCCACCTGCATGAGAACTCCATGGCCGCCTCTCCCACCTTTACCACAACACCACCCCCTCCTCCCCCTCCGCCTCCTTTCCTCCTTTTTAGTTACGTTTTCACAGTTCAAGCACATCAGCAGGCTGCTGAGACACAACCCTGGGGTTTGCGGTTTTCCACTCAATATTTCCTCATCAGAAAGAAGTGGCAGACCAACAGGAGTGAGGGGAGAGCGCAACGACAGAAAGTCAGACATTAATGACTGGCTGCCTCATGTGCTATAGGCTACATCTCCAACCCCAACAAGCCAAAGACCTCAGTAACGCAGCAGTTCACATAAGCAGTAAGTGTTTTTGTCCACAACCGAGCTCCTGCATCTCTGTAATGCGCTCCTGCAGGAAATGTGATTAATTAATAGCATTGATTGAGTGGCGATTCTTTCCCAAGGTCAGTATTCACAGTTGATACGATAGGAATTGGCAAGCAATGCACTTCTGAAACACTGGAGATTCTCTGCTGACTAAATAGACTGCAGTGGTATGGTGGAAACATGGACAGAGGAGTGGTACTGATAATGGCAGAAAATGCAGGGAAGCAAAGAACATTGTCGCAATGAGAGAACACACAGTAAAAAGCTGGCAAACACAGAGTGACACAGCAGAAGGTGACGAAGAACACATGATGTACTCACATAAAAGGAGAGGAGACAGGTACACCTTTTATATGCAGTTTGATCGGATGCTATTACCACCAATCAGTTCAACATCCTCTTGTTTTAACAAGAGTCATTGAGTGAGAACTTGTATGCCCCACTGCTGCGACGCAGTGGGCAAACCGTTCATAAAACATTAAGGCACATTTTTATTTATTTAATTATTCTGCATATTCCCTTTCACAAGGAAGGAACGCGAAGCCTGGAGATACGTGGGGAGCAGTTTCAGTCTTTGTTGAGGACAAAACATAGAAGGAAAGGGAACAGAACAGATGGGGACAAAAGACGATGGAAAAGAATAGAAACTCAAACTCAATGTCTAGAGAATTTTTTGAGCGCTCCTCCGCTACTGTCACAAAGTGTTTGTTCTTGTGTGTGTTTTTTGAGCCATCTCCAAATTCCTCCTCAAAAACCAAAGTACTACTGTAGTGTATTGACTATGCAAAACTAAACCGGACGTCATTTTCACCTGAATGTGTCATTTAAATTTCATAATGGTCACTGCTTGTTCTACCTTTATCACCTTCGTCAAGGAGGTTAGGTTTTCATCTGAGTTTGTTTGGATTATGCACAAACTACTGGATGGCTCACCACAAAACTTAATACCTCCTCAGATACATAAACCATGTACAAAGAGATTTTCTGCATAGTGTTACTTAGAATATCCATTCTCGCATCTAGTTGAGAGGAATATTTGTTGCTGTACAGTAACTGATAAATTCCGTCCCTCTAAAAACGTCATCATAATGCTGATCTGCAATAAATGTAATCTTTTCATAGATAATAGCACTGTATTAACGTCTGTTTTATTTAGGATCACTGCATAATTTCTCATGATTTATCACATTCCTAGCAATGTGAAAAATACCCTCTCTCTCAATGTTAAAGTGAAGAAAATGTCTGTATCCGAACCAGTTCTTTCCTGCTGAATCCTGCCACAAAGTCCCATGGCTATCTGTCAAGTAGTTTTCAATATATTTTTAGCTAATTTAACTGAACTGTAGTAGTGAGGCTTGTACATACTACACACTGTACTGCTCTACTAGATTCATTCTAACCTCTTTTTTATTGCAACACATTCTCCACGATGAGCCTTATACAAGGGCTGTCGTTAACTTTACTTCCCAATTCAACCACCACTGACGGCAGAAGCAACTTTATGTAATGCTTCTAATTATCACTGTAATGATTACTGTACAGGCTGCAGCATGTGATGTGTGTGCGTAGATGTCTGCTCTGTCCAGTCAGGGAGATGGCGGCCCACTTTCAGTAACTGATGAGAGTGGGAAAATAGAACGCTTGATTACCCCCGACACTGCTTGAACAGCGCTGCTACCAATGAAGGTTACGAGCCCCCATACGCAAGTGGTCAAATATAGAAGGACGGGATGATGATCTAGTTTTCAAGTCCTTGTCTTACCTCTGAGGCGACGAGGCTTATGATTAATTATATATATATGGCTGGGTGTTCGTGTTCAAATGAGCCCCTGCGACGTCCATCACTGCTCCCATCAGCCTCGTCAGAACCTACATCGTTAGCACCAGGGTCATCAATACATTTAATTATTATCACTGCTGTCAGGCGTCAATATTGTCACTGTCTACATCATTATCACCGTCATCACCGTCCCAAGCCAAGAATTCTAGTTTCCATTTGATACCCCTCACCTGACTCCACTAAATCCCAGAGAATCAGTGCCAACTATTTTCTTTCAGTGCTTTAATATTCAAACAAGCTCGCCAGACACACAGTGAAGGCCGTAGCAGCTCCGAACAAAACACTCCCTAGAGGACGGAGTACTGATGGTTTTTCCTCTGTGTAATGAATAAAAAGCACAGAGTGCTACAGCTGCTTCCCCCGGCCAGTAAAACCCTCGAAGAATCCCTTCGCCTTCCCCCCTCCTCCTCTCCTCCGCTGCCATCGCAGACTCTTAAAAAGACGTGGGAGCCAACGCATACATTTTATAACTAACAAAACCTGTCCAACTCCGCAGCCATGACAATGCATCAACCAAATGAAATTCAGCCACAATTGGAAACATTGCCTTTGTTCTCTGAAGCATAAAGGCTCCTGCCAATGACAAGTCAACAAACAATATGCAAACACAAACATACAGTTCAGCCTCCCGACCTGGAACACATGAACAAATACTAATGCACACGCAGACAGTATGCACACACACACACACACACTAAATGACTAGAAGAACCTTTCCATCCCTGTCTTCTGAAGTAATGAGGAAAAGGTTGGGCAGTGTTTTTTGGGCCTTAAGCTCTAACTGCTGTCTGCTCTTTGATACTGAAATGTAATTAAGTTTTGATGGTCTGCCTTCCTTCTTTTCAATAAAGGATGTGAGAGAAACAGACTCAAATGCGTGCGTTTCATGTGTTTTCCTTCGGTACCGACACCCCAATTAGCAAGAAACTTTGTATAAAACCTCAAACACCTGAGCTCTAATTTCTCCCTAACAGACCTGCCTTTGCTTTCTGCAGATTTCCCTCTAAACACTTTGATATCCATCATCTCTCCTAAACTTAGGATGTGACTCAAACTGCATTAATGCCACAACACTTCGTTCCCTCTTTAGCTTCAGAAAGGTGCCACACTCCCTCTGTGTGTTGTTTCTGTTTGTGCGGCGGTGCAATGCAGCGACAGAGGTAAAGTCACAAAGAAGGCTCTGCCTTTAAACTGAGTGGAGTGCTCGCTGCGTATTGCTTGTTGTTTTCCAACATGTTAATGATGTTCTCCTGAAAATTGTTCTGAAATACAGCAAAACTTCTGGGAATTAATTTAACAGATAACGACTCAGATTTACAATCGCTCTGAATCGTTTTACTGTATCACTCCAGTGAAGATTTTAACGCTGATCCGGTGGCAGTAAATGTGCAGTTGAGAGTATAAGGAGGTTTCTAAATCACTCCTTCATGCATCAGGTAGGATAATCTGCTTGCCAAGGCTGTTAGTTCTGTGTGAATAATTTATGCATGTTGTGCATTATATCCATGAACAAAGAAACATTCATCCCAATGAAAAAGACTGAATAATAAATTTTAAATGTACGCATCGTTTCCAGTGAATGAAGAGTTTAGACATGGGGAAATGTGCTGTGTGCCTTTATTGCCACCTGTGTTTGGTCCAGATTGTGTGTTAATGCGAGGGGTTTGCAGATCCAGTCTTAAACCTCCCAAAGTGCTTCCAGACTTATCGTGGGATCCTCTGATAATATCAAACATTTTTGATATGTAGCAGTTAAAATCTGGAGGATTACGAGAGTCCCGGAGCAGTTGACGACGTTGCCAAGCAGTGGTAAGCATTCTAGCCTGTGAGGCTCGAGTCAGCACACTACTGATGACAGATTAAAACTGACAACGGAAATATCACCACCTGCATTAAACATGCGTCCCTAAAGATTTCCTCATCCCCTGGTTTAGCCTCCTGCTTTTGTTTTCTCACACTGCAAAGCATTAGTAATGTTACGGCAAACTATTGCACAACCATTTTGTTTACACCTCTTTCTCTATTGGATCTCGTGAGCTGGTGCAATGTTCCCTGACTGCACATGTTAGCATATGGATGTTGGCTCTAAAGGCTCATTTATGCTGCCTTACGTACAAAAAGAGACACGTCCGACGTAAATGATGAAACTGTCACTGCCCACCCGCTTCCTTTACATTAGCATGGTTTTGCAATACATCCACCAGAGGGCAGCACAGAGTTGAACTGTTCTGACAACAACAAACATGTACTTACTGTATGTTCTTAGCATCTCTCTAAAAAAAGAAATCACCACTGTTGACATTTCTACCTTATGTCTAGTGGTCGTTGGTAGCTTGAAATATTGGCCACACTGCCCCCTATGATTTATGCTGGTACTGCTCTGTTCTGTCGGTTTCATCTGCATATATGCTTTCAGACAATATGCCCAAGAACAGGCAAAATTAACAGAGTACTGGCAGATTGTTTTTGTATACGCCTACATACAATGTCGGCTTAATTGAGCCTTTGAGCACAACTGTGCCCAAATACAGCCTCACAAAGCAGATAGCATGGCTGTTGTTAAAAACTAAGACAAAATTAAATTGTCTGCCATGAAAAGAAAGTTACGGAAAATGCAAAAGTCAAAGCCGATAAATCAATTCATAAAACTTTTCAGCTGCCGTGCAGTGGATACTAGGATAACATCTGCACTGGTTCAGGAGGTGTGACCTACGTGGGCGAGGGAATTTATTTAAAAGCAGGTTTTCGTGCGGATACATATCGGAGTCGGACTGGTAGATGGAGGAGTGGGTGGTCATGATGATGAAAGGCCATGACACTCCCACAGGCATGGGGATAACAAGACGGCATTAGGAAGAAGGCATGCACATAATGCCAAAATCCACATCTCCATCCATTGATGTAGAGTTTGTGATGTTTACCGCGATAGGAAATGAGTGAACCTCTGGGGTTGGGAGCAAGGAAGGCTAATGTGATGTGCAGCTAAAACAAGATAACTGACATTTAAGATGTGGCCGTAACACAAGTTTTCTTTTTAGTCTAATTTCAATATTTGCAGTATTATAAAAAATATTTACTAGGTTTTGTGGGGTCCATAATACAGTTATTAAAAGAAACAATAATATCAAGTAACAGCTCAAAATTAAAGCTTAAATTAAAAAAAAAAGTTGAAGATCAGACATCTTAAGATGGGATGTTCTTGTTGGCTGTCAGCAGAAACCATAGTCTGGGTTTTATTGGGAACCCTCCAGGCTAATATGATTACTGAAATATGAAATGAAAGCAGTATTTCTCCATCATAAAGTGCGTCTGCTATGATCAGCATTTCATCAGACTTAAAACATGAAGGGCTTGTTAAGCAGCCTCATAGACTCGACGATTTCAACGCAGCATCCCATGTGTAACTAGTAAAAATAAGCAGATTTGACCAAATGAGTTTTTGACCGATTGAGTTTTTGTTGAGTGAGTGCAAAATAATCACTGCAGGCCTGTGTTTTCCGAGGCTGAACACTTTCTTGTTGTTGTAATTAATCACTTAAGTGAACTCTAAGATTTTTCGGAGCATAACTAATGGTTGCACAACAGGGTTATTGAATTCTCATTTCCCTTATTCTGATAGACTGTAATTACAGCATATTCCAATTCATCTACCAGAAAAGCAACAAAATAACAGGGGTTATCCACAGTTAAGTATTTGATTGTTGCTCCTGGCATCTTTTCAGGTTTTGAAGGAGCAGTTGCTGAATCACTGGGCAAACCTGCTGTGCCTGGAGCCAGGACTGCTTGACTGGCGGAAACCATATTTTCAAGACAGGGAGTTAAAAAAAATGAAGAAAAAATAAACAGTACACCCAAGTACACAAGTAGCACAAGTAATACTTTAATAGCACTTCTCCTACTGATGATTATAACAATAAATAATAATAATACTGAGGTTATTGTACACTGAATTATTGCGTTTCCCTCAGTTCGTCTCCCCCACACTAGGTTACACATAAAAACATCTTAAAAAGCCAACATGACAAATTGTTATCAATTTTATTTTCTAATTTTGCAGCAGAACGTTTTTTTCTCTGCTCCTTCTTTTCTTCTCTCTAGACAATTTCAGTTAAATTATGAAAATGCCACAAGGCCTCATTTTAAATCAAATCGAGATTTTTAGTTTTTGGACCCTTGTTGGACAAAAGAAAATGAGAATTTCCTTGATGAATCTGAAACAAATGTGAACCTCCAGGATCTAACATTAGCACAACCTCACACCAAATGCGAACAAAATAGATGAGGTCGGTTGCCATGGGAGGATTGCTCAAATATGCCTCCTTGACAACATTTTCAACATATGTTTGGTAGTTCTTTGATTGACCCTGATTTTCCACTGATGCAATATCTCAATGATGAAGTAGGTTTTGGCACAGAGAGTCTGAATGCATGTGGTACCACACCGCTGCTATTTTATCAGTGTTTCTGGTTCTGGTAACATTTGGTAAATGGTACCTCGCCACAGCAAATGAGGAAAAAAAATCGAACCAATCTTTTATTGATGGGAGGGCCGATGGGAGGGCCGACATCTCCTCCTCCCTCTGCTAAGAAGCCTTCCAGAAGTATCCCGGTTACAAACACTGCCATCTTGCAAATTTGGAGCCAGAGGTCATGTCCGAAATCCCCCACTCACTCACCTTACTTCACTATATAGTGACGACTATATAGAGGACTATAAAGTGAGCTCATTGGGAAAATAAAATAAACGCTTTCGCACACTATTATGCGCATTTTTCAAATTCTTGAATTCCAGAACTTCAGCTTCTCTACACACTCTACAGCTACCACGAATGGTGTATACACTTCTCTGCGGCTGAGGCAACATGCTGGTTCTTTCAACAAAGCAACTGAGTCACACATACACGGATGCTTTAGTAGTTGGGGACGGGCAAACTGTTACTGAAAAATAACTAGTCTATTACTCATTCATAAATATGTGAGAGTAGAAAATAAAAATGTAGGAATAGGGCCCACTGTGGCCAAATTATTCAATAGTCAAACTTTGTACCATACTTCAAATGGTTAGCTTTGAAAACAAATATTAATTAATTAAAAATATTTTAAAACTACACATCATTGAGTACAGCCATCGACTTCTGCACAACAGCTAATCTCCTCATCCACAGGAAACTTATACAGTTCTATGGCAACTTCAAAAAATGTTTTGGGAGGTAATTTTTGTTCAAGTTACCACTGGCAGATAGAGCACAAAGTTAATTATGTCACTCTGTCAGCCTGTGGCTCTTTTCCTTTCTTCTGCCAGCGCCGCATTCATCACTGAAGCATTTTCTACTTTAGCTCAAACTGTTCCCAAAATTAAAAATTACAAATGGAACAATGATGCTAAAAACAACTTATGAAACGCAGGCTAGCCTCATTATTATCCCACTGTAAGGGAAGAAGACTGAGAATTAATTAGATCCAAGATAAGTTAATTGCTATCCAGACACAGACATTCTTACGCACAAACAATGTCATTATCAGGATGTAACATACATAACGGTAGGAGATTGTCCCACAACTCCGGCTCAACTTCACCACTCCTCACAAAAACTATTCCTACTCTAGACACACGCTGTTCCAAAACTGCCAATACTAATTCACTTCATGACAAGACGTTATTTGTGAAAAGCACTGCAGGCCTCCAGGAATCTTGGCAGGCTCCCTGAAATATACAATGAAAAACAAGGGGGATTAATCGCTTAAATTAAACTTCTATGTGTTTAATGTTGGCATTTAACATTGTGCCATTTCAAAACAAAACAGTTTGTTGAACGTCTGCTGTTGTTTACCTTGGGGTTTATTAATTAAATTACATATGACCAAGAATCATGCCTTTCAAATCTTTGACCCTTCACATCTCTGATGACAATAAAACATCTTTTAAGATCTTATAAAGAGTTCACATGTGGGCTGTTATGGGAGTTAAGTATGGGGCCTCTACAGGTGAAGGACCGTTCTGTTTCTAGGTGGTGGTAGTGATATATACATTATTATTTTTTAGAGGAGAAACACCAGTAATAATGTGTTCATAAATAAATAAATCGTAAGAAGGCATGAATCACAAGTACATCACAAAATACAAAACTCAAATAAAAAGTTACAGTTTGGGACTAAATTGGCAACTCAGGATTTTCTGACTTAGGTAGAGACCTAACATGTGAGGAGTTCATCTCAGGATGGATCCTTTACTCAACTTATAGTGCAGACAGTAACACTGTGTGGATTTGTGATAGTTTTCAAGTAAGTCAAGGCCTGGCATTTAATTGTGAAGAGCATTGGTGCTCAAAACGTCACCAGGGTTTGGACACAATAAATAAGTGAAAATTGGAGCCCTGCAGTGTGTGAACTGTGTTTTTTATTTATTGCAAATTTTTTGGCTCAGCCTCTACAACTTTTCTGGCTTGGATGTGCCCGCACATTTCTAGTTTGTAACATCAAATTATTCATGCACTTTAACTGATTTTGAATAAACTATTCTAACCACATTCTCGCATTTGATTAATCCAGTATTATCAAAATTGCCAGATAGTGTGTAGCTCAGGACATAGAGAAACAATTTAGTTACTCATTTCCAGCTGTAATTGTAAGAGTAAAAAAAAGTAAGTGAAATGACACACTCCATCTTCGGGAACCCACCTCTGAGTCTTGTGGGAAACCCAAATTTATGATCTATTCAGAGTCGGTGCAGTTACTCAGTGTGATTTCTCTCTCTTTATCCGTTACTTGAGCTCACAGAAACTTAGACTTACAGGCCTTTTCCTATTCAACTTTATGATTAGAGACATAAAGGGAGTCTTATTCAGCATGTTTAAATGCCACAGGACTACTGATAGAGCCAGAATATTAATGAACATAAATAAAGATGAAAATCCATGTATTCAAGTACTGAAATGACCAAGCCACGACTTCAATGCTCCAGTTCTATTTCCACAAAGCTGCCAACATCCAATCACAGTTCAGTTTTAGTCTTTTCATGTTCCAATATCAGCTATAACCAATAAACAAGACTTCAAACAACAAGAATTAGTTGCTCTGCTGTGTAGGTGTACTGCTCTTTGCTCTCTGCAGCTCTTCAAAAGGTAGGATGAAAACAGCAGCGCTGAAATTAAGACAAAGTGCAAGCCAGTCTAGAGAGGAGAGCTGAGAACTCTGACACTCGAGTTTTAAAAAAAGGAACAGCTCGAGAGAAGCAGGCAGAGCGAACGAGCTGAGAGGTGTAGAGGGCTAGGAGTGAAATGCCTCCAGGACAGAGCCCTTACTCATCCTTGCAACAGTGAGACAAGTAGTGGTTGGAAAAACTGGAGAATAAGAGAGCGAGCGAGCTGAGGAGGGCACCTCGTGGTCTCCCACACCCATCAGCTAGCAGTGGGAAGCAGGGTTGCGTGTGGTTGGTCCAGGGGGACGCTCAAGCAGAGGTCGGATCGATGTTTGCCCTTAACGCAAATCAGAGCCTGACAACTCCCATTGGCGTTGGCATTTCTGAGCGAGCAGTATCTTTCAACCTTCACACAAGTGAACAACATCAAAAGTATCTGAACTCGAAAGCTTTGTTGTAAACGAGAATCTGAAGAGAATAATTAAAGCACAGGTAAAGAATGCTTAGGGAATTCAGCTGCTGAGATACAATGATATAAAAGTACAGAAGCAAAAAAACATAAAAATAATTTAACTAATATCATGTCATCTAATTATATTGTTTTTAGCTTGTGTTATTTACCACTTACCAATAGCATTCATTTCAACCATATATACCTTCACACTAGTACTACTTAATGCACTTATCTCTGCCAATGAGATCATGTTTTCATCTGCATCCGTTTCTTAGCAGGATTACGCCAAAACTCCATGATGGATTACCACGAAATGCATATAATTATGTATGTATGTATGCATATAATACTGAATTTATTAGATTTTTCAAAAAATTACTCATGGATCTTGATTTTTTTTAAATAACACAAGTTCCTAGGACTGATATTTGAGTGTGTGCAGTCTGGTGCAGGTACAAATCTGTATGAAGTGAATATAAATGTGGTGCCATCCTCGTTGCAGTATTAGAAAGTGAGATGCTGGTGGTCAAACAATCAGTTTGTGTAATTTGTTGACTAACGGCTTAAAATGTATTTCAGGTTAAATTACAGTACATTTTGTAGTAATCAGCCACCATCAGTTTGATTTACCCCCCAAACAACAGAGCACACATGGAACAGTACGAGAGAATATCTTAGTTCCTTTGGTGCCTGCAAGGACACTTCTGCTCTTCGCATAAGAAACTGCTATGACACAGGTATTGATGGCCTCCTCTTGTCACGAAAGGAAATAAATCATTTACTCAACAAACATAAGAACCTCTCCAGTAATGCTCTGACATGGAGGTAAATGTGCTGAAATTACAGAACGTTTTCTGGGAATAGACGACTATCAGTAAAATGACAAACACAACATGATTCCATCTGTCGGGCGCAGTCAATCACAAAGCAATACCCAAGCGCACATTTTCACATGGCAAGACATTTTGGCACATTGTGTCTCTTGCTAGTAATGCATGTCCATTAAGATCACATATCCTTGAATTATATGTTATAAAGGTTTGTGAATATGGGAAACAAAACAAATAAAAATGTTTCTCATGACAATTTAAACAAGACTTGAAAAGTATTTTTAGAAACAAAGATATACAAGCATTACTGGTGAGTAATTGTATGAGTTAAAAGGGAAATACCAATGATATTTAGCGCATGCATGTGACTGTAAAGGCTGTAATATGTAAATCATCTGGGTCTTTTCCAGAGTCACAACTCGAATCAGAATAAATACAAGTGTTAGCCTTTCGGGGTCACACGAATCAGCACTCACTATATCTGCTAAACTAAAAAAAAAAACTGCCAGGCATAAATTGAGCCATTGTTCGGGGGATCGACTGAACATAATTGCCTTTCTATATGGTACAAGACATAATAGGATGTCTGTAAAGGTTGACAGAATCCAGTACACCTTGTGGGAAGAAAACATGCCAGGTGGTATTTTAGGCCCAATTACCCATATGTTTGGGACAAGTGACCTTTCCACGCTGCTGCACCGTCTGAATGTCCAGGTAGCAACACCTACCAGCCATCAAAAACAGTTTATTGAAGTGTTTATTCTTAGCCTTTCCCCAAAGGTTAGCCTGAGCTCTCACACTCACTACCCATCAGCTTTCTAATGTGTCACACAGTTGCATCGGCCCACGATGAAATCAGAGCGAGCAGATGGCTGATGAGCCAGATTCGTAATTTCATCATTCTCTTTTTATCTGGGATAAAATATTAGTGGGCTCTCATCCGTCCGTGGCATAGTTATGATCCCACTTTCCTTCACTTCTATTCCAAATTAGACTTTCCAGCTGCATTTAAAATCTGTGGTGGTTCATCAGGGTTTCAGAGGCAATTCCCCAGCAATGGGACCCTCATCCTAAATCTGAACCATGCTACTTTTGAAGAGCATATGGTCTCCTGTGGCCAGTAAATAACACCGATAGGAAACTACAGAGACAGTCACAATGCAGTGTGGCATTAGTTCCACTCTTAGCATGTTGACAAATATTCTATAACACGCACTGCTTGGTCCAGTCAGTGTTAATAAAATCATGACCAAAGCCGAAATGCAATAAATAAAGTGGTTAGATATCACTCTCTCCAACAGCTGGGGCCCAAAAGACCATTACTGCGACACAATAAGACATTTACACAACTCCGACTTACTCTTAACAAGAACAACCCGCTGTTTTACTATTTCCATTACTACCGTGTGTAGGTTGCTACGTTTCAAAATTACTGTCTCAATTACAAAGCAAGGAAGGCAGAGATAAAACTTGTGATAAAACTTGTGAAAAAAGAATTCTTTTACTGAGATTTAATGCATCACATAGAGAAAATGTCTTGATCAAAACAATCCTCCAAATAAAACAAAAGTTGTTTGTCCATGACCTTTACAGAAACACATAGAAGTGTTTTGTGATTTGATGCCGCTGTCGGCAGGATGACAGGATGTGTGAGTTTTCCAAAACTGTTACAAATCCCACCTGAAAAATAAATAGTTTAGTATTTCAACACAGTCTAGGTTAACAGAAGTACATTTTGGAGTTTAGGAAACTTGCATGAGCTTCATTCTAATGGTGATAATAATAAACATAAGGTTTAAGTTACCAAATGCTCATTAATGATTGCAAACAAAACAACGTCAGCGGACTTCCTCGTTTACTCTTGTCACAGTCTGCATGGCCAATGGAGCCAAATAGCCACACACACAAATTCCAGTGTTTCTACAATGACAATTTTATTGATTATTTCTTATTACTAGTCAAGTCCTGATGAAGTTTTTTTGGCCCCAAACTTTTTATATTTTGCATCTGTGCAAACAGAGTCTGATCCCATACTTAATTTACGTTACCTAAATAATAAATAACAGAGCTGTAGACTAGTTCTCACAAGCTTTATTTTTTATGAGCTTCTTGATCCAAATACTAAACCTCATGGTTCAATAATATAATGTTTAGAGGATTCATTTATTGATATTATGTAATATATTAACTCATTTTTGCAGAGTGCCATTCCCAACAGTAACATCTAACACAGCATTCAGGTCTCGCCTTATTTGTTGTGCTCATAAAACGCATATGGAGGAGGAGGAGAGAGGGCTCTTGATCAAAGTCAGCCACTATTACCAAGGTCTTGTTTTTACATGAATGAGGAGGGTCAAAGGGGCAACTGGCTCAGATGTTACAGACTGATACACTTACAGCACAGCCCCAGACTCCCACTGCCCCAGCCCTCATTTTAGAAGCACTGGCTAAAGGTTAATTCTCCGCTACCTGCAGAGGAGAAGGGGGGGGCACAAAGAAAACAGAGCAGGGGGATCAAAGGTTTTATGCATGCATTCCTGTGAATTTAAAATTCATATACAGCATGTTTGGGAAATTATATCTGATCTAACCTGACTGGCTCTGGCAGAATAAGCACAAAAGAGTTTGAACAGTGAGGCACACTCTCTCAAATTAATATTAATGCTCACCCTCAGATTTCTTCAGGACATGCAAACAAACTGTACTCTGCTCAAAACAAAGAATTAAAAGTGCAACTCCCTGTTTTAACCATTAATGCAATATATGGTTAACTCCAATCAAAGACCATTTATCAATTATACAGCTTTAGGACATGTGTATAAACCAAGTTGTCTCTGGTCGGCTGTTTTCTTTTTAATATTTAAGGAATTGGTATTCATCACGAATACTCTTGTGTACTGCTACGGAATTAAAGTAATTGTTTATTTCAGAAATTAGGATAATTTCCTTGAGGTCCCTTTTTAATATAGTTGCTCCATTAGGAACGTCAAAAAGATTAGATTAATTTGTTTAATGTCCCTTGCATTCACTGACAGCTCACTCTGAATAACCTGCACTGCATCATCACACAGAGCTGTTTATGTTGACTCCTGAGCTGTCTTCTTTTCCCAGAGGAGCCATTCCTCACCTGCCCACTTGTCGCCCCGGTTCCGTTTTCCCAACCGGACGGTCTTCAGATTGAGCCACCTGCTTGCACACCTGCTCCTGGTTTCCCTGTAAGTTATTGCTGCAGGTCTATGGCAGTAATCTGTAAGTATGGTTTCGGAAACTGACTGTATAAAGGCTCATTCATGCTTCTGTGTCAAAGCTACACCGTAGCATTTCATAGTTTTGCGTAGGTATGTGTAAGACACACTAAAGAGTTCCTATGCTGGTGTTGAGTGTCTTTCAGTTCCTGGTCTGCTTATTTACAAATTCTCTGGTGTCTCTCTTTACTTCAGAACAATGGCAAGTGTTACTAAGAGCAATTACCTTTTCTTATAGAACTGCAACGAAGAAAGGAAAGACGTTGTCCGTGTTCGTTCCTTCAACTCAATTATAAGATGTCGGCGAGTCTGCTGGAGATGCGAAGTTACCAAGTGGACCAGTCACAGCTCTTGTTGACTGCGTTGCCTCGACGCATAGTTACATTTGAGGAGGGGGTAGGCGTGGAAGCTGTGCGTCGGATGCACCTCTACGCGTAGGCTACTGATTAGTTTCAACGCAAAACATGAATTTGGCTTCATCCTGTGACTGTCTGTGATAACTACATAAAATGACAGAAAACACCTTAAGTTAAATTTATTTAATTTGTAACGTGATATTTTTGCTTGTTCCATTCGTCATCTGCTAACATGGATGAAGCGGGGTTTGTGAGCTATACTATAGCCAGCCAGTAGGGGGCATTTAAGATGTTTTGGCTTCACTTTAGGTAGCTGTCATGTTGTCCATGTGTATTTAGTGATTGGGACAAGAGTGAAATAGATTTATGTTTGTATAGATGCTATTTCTTCAAGGATGATTTAGATGTACAACATTTATTGAAACAGTTTTTGTGAATTGGAGTCACTTGATAACTTATCCTCAACAGAGAGCATGCAGACACTGAAATGTTAAAGTCTGGCAACACATTCTCTTATTTCTTCTAACAGAGTACCTCCTTCATTTCTGATAAGACTGTCAAAGTAGGTGTGGCAAATGATGAAAAACCAAACTTGATGAGCGCCTTGAAATCAATGCCACCCCTGCATAAAAGCTCAGTCCTCCACTGAGGAGGTTACATGAGGAAAGATCCAGATGGTTTAGGAACAGACTGAGCCACCACCTTTGCTTTTTGACACCCTAGCAGCTCTCACCTTCAGCCACGTTTGAACGACAACAACAGGTTTGCAGTTTCACATTACTCTATTACCACCTGTCTTCAGCAACATCTGCACGAGCGGCAGAGAGCTCAAGGCAGACGCAGTGAGAATTAGGACGTTTTCAGGCAAGTTCTCTCTAATTTATGAGGCGATACATAATTTTGTCAGTGCTAAATAAAACAGCAAAGTGTTATTTACCATTTTATTGCCCTGGCATAAATGATGACTTCATAAAAGTTTTGGCAGTTGTTTGTGAAAAAAAGACAACGATAAATATTTTATTACATTCCTACTCATATTCACAATCTTTTGTGTTCTTGCACTGTTTCAGTTTTATGGTGCACTTGATAGCTCTGCTGTATTGTGGCAAACTGGCAGCCACATATTGGTCTGAGAACAAATACATCTTTATTTAAAGCTTTGAATTAAAGTCAGACTAATTAGAGCTCGGAAAAAATGTGCCATTTAATTTCCCATTGCCTGACATATTTTAATGCTTAAAAAATTCAATTTTTAATGATAATTTTTGTCAGATTTGGTTTTTCCAGCATAAAAGTTCAATTACCACTAGACCCAAATTGCCCTCCTTTACTGAATAGTCAATTTTCTGTGTAAAGCACATGCACTAATAGCAACACTTGTTTAAGTTGCATACTGGATGATAGCAGAGTTACAAATTAGTTGTGATGTTACAAAAATCATGCTTGTTTAAGATTTATGGTGTCATTTATCTTTTTATCCTTAAGTAAAAGGGAATGATGATCTGAATTTGTGATGTGTCAAAGGCTTGCGTTCTGCTTACACTGGGTGATTTATTAACATTAATAGCTCCAGGTCTCGTTTTCTCTCTCTTGTGTTACAGTCACAAGCCACATAGGCAACTGCACTGCTTTTTCATTATCATGAGCCGTTCTTTGAAAGCCACCAAGGATAAATGACAGGAGAATTAAAGGGGAGCAAGTGATACAACACAATGTCAGCGTGTTGGTCAAAGTGGTCATGAATGAAAGTATTCACATTTTCATACAAGCAGTCAGTGTGAAGTGCGTCAAATACAAATGGGCCAAGAATGAGGAATAATCATTTCTATCTTAACTGCATTTTAACATCTGTTCAGTCTTAGAAAGAAATGTAAATGTAAAAACTCTGAAACACTGAAATTCACTAATTATGAGTATATAGATACAGTATATAAATAAGGTAAGGTGCTAGCCAGAGTGAAACCAAAAGATAAGTTATTTTATAGCAGGAGCACTGCAAGTGAGACTGATGACATGGACAACGTCTCTGTCCCCCCTAAAGGTTGGGTTGGTCATTTGTTTTGATGAAATCCTCTTCACATCCAGATAGCCATCAATAAATAACGTTGTCTGAAAATAAAAAGAAAGCAGGACTGTATATAAGGATTCGCAGTCTGCCAATAACCAACCTGCCTGCATGCATTCTGCCGTGCTCTCACTGCACATGACCAGCGCATACACTGCTGAAGCAGAGACGATAGCAAGTAGTTAGCAAGCGAGTCACAGCATTAGTGCGTTTTGGGGTCGTAGCTCTGACGAGAGGGCTGATGGGAGTCAGTGGGATGCATCAGTTGTATAATTTCAAAGTGGAGCTTGCTCTTGCTATCTTTTCCAGGATTACCAATCCTATAGCTATGAGAGCACCAATAATAACATGAGGTAAATCAGAATGAACATTGTGTGGATCTATACACCTTGGTCTTTCCACAGTGACATGGATATTTCCCTCTTTTCCCATTTCACACCAAAGACTGACAGCTTTGCACTTCTGTTAATCACCCGAGTCATCTTGTGATCAGCAGCCTATACCCTGATTAGGTCACCAGTCCATCACATGGCTGACACAGAGACAGACAACCCTTCACACTCACATTATCACCTTAGGGCAAGTCGCCGAGTATCTTATCCTCTAGGTCTCTGGACTGTGAGAGGGGATCAGAGTACCGGGAGTTCACAGGCACAGGGGAAGATGCAAACTCCACAGTTCTGGCAAGGTTCAGGTAAGTTCAGAACCGTCTTGCTTTGAGAGAACAATGCTTATCCCTGCAGCACCGTGCCGTCCAATGCATGAGGGTAAGAGACATAAATCAAGAGGAATTGCTGATGATGTAGGATGGAAAGACAATAACAAAGAGATGCAGGCAAATCAATAGCCCCAACAACCACAATTACGTCTTATGAGATCCCATGGCCTCCACAGAGAACACGGTCGACAGTCAACAAATCACATTAACTCACACACACACACACACACACACACACACACACAAACTCTTAGATGTAAATAAATCTAAATAGTGCAGCGGCGATTGACATGTTGTACCGACATACCGACAACTACAAAAGTCCACAGCAGCAGAGCAATTTATCTTGCCTCAATAATTAAGTTAATTTAAGACATAACAAAAGAAGACCTGTGCACTGCAGTACTTTAAATTCTTTATTCTGCACTACATTAACACCAACACACACATATCTGTCACTCTGTCAAACTCGCATGGGATCTCACAAAGGAGCTGCCAGTTATCAAAACAGCATAATGATATAGGCACTATTCCCCGAAGGAGCTAATGGGCTGCTGTAATGAAATGACACACTGGGAAGAAGAATGGACATGCAAAAATGTGCCCATATTCATCACGGTGAAAAGAAAAGGAAAAAAAGATAGATGGAAGTAATATGAAACCAGACGTGGAAGTCAAAGCAGCGCTTCTCATATACGAAATGAAACCAGAGCTTCCAAATTTTCCTTATATATTATATTGAAGTCACAAACAGCAAATGACAATGTGGAAAAATATTTGATAGAGATATTAGCTTTAGGCATTGTGCCATTGTGCAAAATGTCTCATCTTGAAAGGTATATTACTCAGCATCATCAAAACACCTCATCCTGTATGTTGTTTTCTATTTTCTGAGGAAGTTGGTTTGAATAATAAAATATAGAAATAGGATCTCGATCCACGAGAATGGTAGAGTGCATACCTTCACCAAGGCCCAACAGTCCCTAATGAAACCACACAATTCAATAGATCCAGATTTTAATTTGGATCCAGACCAAATTGCACACACTCATGATATCAGTCCCTTAAACATGTCTGATTTCTTACATTTAGATTCATGAATGTTTAAAATCTGCACCACAAAGTTGTGGTTTCTTCCCCAACTCATACCACAACCTTCCACCAAGTTTCATGGTCATCCACCCAGTTACAAACACACCAACCAACAAACAAACGGACAGGGGTGAAAACATAACCTCATTGGTGAAATTGAAAATGCAAGGCCATGGCCACACGACATTGGATGCAGCTTTTCAGATTTGTTGCTCTGCACTGAAAAGATTAAAGAACTAACAGAGTAATATCACTTGACCAGGCCTAACAAGAACTCTCCTTGAAAAATAAATGTCTTCCATTTCAATATTGTTTTGTCAGTATTAAAGATAACCTTTTCTTTTGTACTCTCCTCTGTATAACAGATCGGTGCGGCGGTGGCAAGCTCTTCTTGTGCGTCAGGTCTTGTTTTGACTCAAAGAAAAATAATCATACATAACTAGGTGGCCCAGGAAGTGACTACAGAAATGTTTAAGTTGGTGAGAAGAAGGAACAACAGCATTTCTTCTCCAGCAGAATATAATGCAGTTACCCAAGTGCATACATGTAATGTAGTACACCACATCCACCATAGGAACATAAGGACCAGTAATTTAAAGTCTATATAGTGTGTTTGAAGAACTTGGTAAATGATATCTATGGCTATTGATTCCATTAAAGCAGTCAGATTACATTATGGATTACCTGAATGCATCATCGAGGGGAAATGCGAAGACATAAGAGCGAGGAGAAACCATTGGAGATGGTTATACCATTATCGGTTTATGCTCCGTCCTGGGAGTGTTGTGCACTAGCTTTGAAAATCCGACCTGCAGTTCCTGTAGGTTATCACACACCTTGTAGGTCAGCGCAGAGGGAGCCAGATGCCAGCCGCATATTCCCTCAGCATGAGGGCTAAAACAAACACTGTATTCAGCGGACGACAAGGACAAAAATCTACACACGTGCACACACTCGCACTGACACTGTACTTAATGCTCAAGAAGACGGCAAATGCTCTAATCATTTGTGAAGGTCAAGAGTTTTTTTAACCATTTATCATAACATATATTGTATGATGTGCCGTGCAAAATAGCTTCACTATTGTGGCAGTAAATACAAAATTTGAAACTTTTTTTTCTGTTTAGACCTTTAATTTTCCTTGCCATTTTCAGTTTGATTGTTGACATTCATTGGTTGAGACCAGGGAGGCCTGAATTATCGACTGACTATGGATCAGGACTTCTCAAGCCTGCAGCTATTAGCAGAGCCAGAGGTGCAGGCTCCTGCCCTGCCGCTCTGTAATTGGTCCCCTCAGAAGCTCCGGTGCACACAAACCTCACAGCCGCATTGGAACATTATACTGGCGAGAATCCCTGAGTGCAAACCACTTGGCATTGATTAGGTCACTCTATCACTTCAGTTTCTTCTTCACAATTTTTTTTATCTCATTTCTTTTCACCTACAGATTACAATCAGCTGGGGTGGTCTTTGAGCAAACCCTACAAGTCGAGATAAAGCGGAGGAGACAGAGGAGAAAATGGCTGGAACAAATGGGAGATGACTCAGGAGTGCCTACTGGGTAATTGGGTTTTATCCTCTCATTTTATCAGGCCTTGTTTTGGATTACAGCTCTAACACACACACACACACACACACACACACACACACACACACACACACACACACACACACACACACACACACACACACACACACACACACACACACACACACACACACACACACACACACACACACACACACACACACACACACACACAAGAAAACGGATACCTAGACTTTAGCAGATCTTCAGATAACTGATTAGAGGTGGGAGAGTGAGAGCGCAGCTGCAGTCTCATTATGATACTCCACTGAAGAAAAGCTTGACCATTCTCTGTGGAAAATTTGTTTTCCCCCCTCCCCCTCGACAAATCTAACATCAAGATATTAGACACAGTCTGTAAACACAACGCACCCAAAAATGTCAACGCCAGATGCTGCTGAACAATAGCTTGTCTTTTCTATTTCCGCATTCTAATTCAAGGCATGTTCGTTTCAACCTGACATTTCAATTTCAGAAGCTTCTACAATTCAGTGCTTTGAATATGGGTTTTTGTCAGTACATGTGTACGCTCGGGTTTGAGACGGCGACAGGCTGACAATTCATGCAGCACTCATCCGGCAGGAACTGTAGATCTCCAAGCGCCTTAATACGCAGTGTTTCACACCTTTTCATACAGTGACTTTAGACAAGGAAGTGGTGCCGTCTAAAAAAAAAAGAAGTAATTTATGGTATCACTCAGCATTAAAAGGTTCACCGACTTTACAAGCACTTTATTCAAGGACCTACGTTACAAGTAAAAAATGTGGATGTGACAAGTAAAAAATGTTTGCTCTGTTTTACCCTTTATTTAACCAAACGCAACAACTGCCTGTGGGGGGAAAAAAAAAGGGACCCAGCTAGCCGCCCCATAGAAAAAATATTTGGCTGTAAAACTCCAATTTTAGTTGCTTCTGACACATTTTAAAGCCTCTATTCCATCATACATACTGATATTTATATTTCATATTTCAATGCCAACAGATTCTAATCATGTAGTGAATGATTGTAAGAGATATGGCTTCTTTAGCCTACACAGTCTGTAAATAGCTATTGATATCTAAAATCTATCCCTGACTAATCAGAGCTTTTGTGATAAAGAATTGTTGGACCACATTTATCATTTTCTATTCATTGACTTGATGATGGCTATTAAAACATTTTATCTAATTGAGAATTTAAAGAAGCCTCTCAGGCAGGTACGCAGTTTTGATTTGAGCGAACATTCACTCAATAAAATTCATCATTGTTACAATAACCATAAATGTATAACCATGGATATACAGTAGTGTACAATGTGGAAAGACATATGATCAACCATATATAGTTTTATATATCACTGCAGGAATTTCATATTTCTTTATTTACCACATGATTTAGGGCATTTCTTATTATTTATTATAGTGTTTAACTATACAACTACAGTATAGCCAATGTTTCCTCATCTGATATAGACCAACAATTCCTGTTATACTGCATATTTGCAATTTAATTTTAGAGATAGCTCTGCTGAAAAAGTGCAGTGTGAACAAATATAAATTTGTTCATTCACTCATTAAGCCAACAAACGTGTGTGTGGCATATATGGAATGTGCAGAGCTTTCAGTGGACTTTTTAACGCTTACTGTGCAATCGTCGAGTTGCTGCCACTAGTGTTTTCCAAAGTATGCCATCTAATAAGGAAGTCCCCTGTCTGTGCAATCTATGCAATTCTAAAATGTGTTTAGTCATCTTTTATTTGCTAATATTTGGGAAACGCTGAAGAAGATTTTCTGCTTTCTACTCAACACCACCTCTCAGCAGAAAGCGCACACTCATATTCATGTAGAGCACGAGGAGGTGGGATTGATACAGACAGATAAGCAATAGTGTTCCCCCGCCAACAGTCCCACCTGTCAAAGACTGACTGGCCATCGGGAGCATCAGGAGAAATCCCGCCACATCGGTGGCCCAGTGGAGAGTCGCAGAGTCCACACAGCTTTTACTATCAACCGCAGGCGAGCAGAACTTAGAACAGCGGCAGTTCCTGATTTCCACAACAGTCAGGGATTCTCAGCAGGGAGAAGTCGGTATAACACAGATTGAATCCAATTCGGTGTGAAACAACAGCACATCTCCAAATCATAATGCTCACATTGTTTTGAAGCGAGCACTAGTACAAAGTATACAGGCAAAACTATTTGCAAATTGTTAACCCATTAAGACCTAAGGCGCCGAAAAACAAACACTCTTAAACCCTAGTGTTGTTTGAAAACACTCACCTAAATCCTGAGGGTTTTCTGGGGAGCTGAAAGAAATAACAATATTTTTTATTTCTCAGCCACTGAAGCAGATAGAAATGTGGCTTTCATTGTAAATCGTTGCCTATTCCCCAAACCTTGTAAGACCGAATAAGGCAGAGCCCCCGCCCCATCTTCTTCCTCACCTAACATGTCTCTTACCGACTGAGGTACAGGTAGGTCTCAATCTTCATCATTACTTTCATTGTTGTTTTCATCAATGACCCACTGCTGTAATCCGCCTCAACATCGCTCCCCTCGCTTAGATCATCAGCCATTGTCTGAAACACCACTTGAAAAACCTTTTTTGCAGACTAAGAGCTCTTACAAAAAAATAAATAAATAACATTCACCACAAAGCATTTTGCCTTTCCTGCGAGCATTTCAGCGAATCACAATATCTTGACATGTCTTGAAAACAATGGGGGAAACGCGCATATGTCGCATTTAGTCTTAATGAGTTAATCAAAACAATTTTGCTCGAATTAAAAGCTGCTGTGATAAAGTAGGAAGCTGGACTTGATTGAGTAGTCGGCTTTTTGGTCGGCAGCCAACGCTGATGGATATCTCTGCACAGACTGTTGTCATTCAAATGAGATTCTTTTGAAAGACCACATCTGTCTCTCCACATCCTGGACCAGTTGCAGTTATTCCTCTCAGCTTGTTAAACGTAGAGGCTGCTTTATATAATATTGCCTTAGAATACAATACAGGTCCCATGCCAGGAGCATATCAGCCGCTTCAACAGTATGGATCTTTAAGGTGTTTTTAATTGTACAACAGTGGACATCTAGAGCTTGGAGGCAGTGAAAGCTATTCAGACAGATGTAACCAAAAATGGTTGATAAAAATAAAAGGTTTACACCAGCATTAATTACTTAACTCCTAAATAATACATGTACTGTATGTAGGAGCTCTGGCCTTCTATTTCCCTGTATTGTCTTTAGCTCTGTGGCTGAGTTGGTGTAAAGCAGCAAGATGAAATGAAGTAGAAATGGGCAAAGCTTTTTATTGATTCTGCTGCCTGTGAGGTGAAACAAAAGAAGCCTTTAAATGAATGTAGCCACGTCGATGCACAGAATAGATGTTATCTATCTTAATGACAAAAGGGAGTCCTTGGCTCAAGGGGAACCTCATCAAAGTTACACATGCATAACCTTGCACCATAGCTCAGAAAGCAGCAGAAAAACAAACAACTGTACCTATGGATAAACATTTAAATTCAACTGTTCCAAGTCATTAAGCATTGTCAATACACAGGAGAAAAAGACTTTAATACAGTCCTGGAAGAATGTAAATATGTTTTTAATGTCCATGTTTTTTTGTTTTGTTTAAAACTGCATACTTCATTCCCATTTAAATGTAAATCAGTTAAACAAACAGAATTTTGCATTCATCATTCAAATGACAGTATATCAAACAAACGTGGCCAACCAGCAGGCAAAGATCACAGGAAGGTCCTATGGCTATAAATACGCCCAGAAGAATCCAGGCAAGGATGATATGTGATGGAGAATAGATGCTGAAAGAAAAAAACGTGCCGTCTCGTCAACAGTCAACGGCACAGACGGATCGCTCTCCATGAAAATAATAAAAGCTGAACATACATGGTGAAAGCCTGACTTCACAGACAAAGAAAAACAGAGACACTGGTGTTACAGAGCCGATGGTCTGAGTGTTCAGGGTTGAGGGAGGGCTGCAGTGAGGTGGAGCTGGAGCGTTAGAAAGAGCAGAGAAACTCAGCAGGTCTGACTTTAGTGTGAAGTGACATTTTGCCACTGAGCAGGTTCAGGAGGGGGAATACAAGCTGTACCAGAGATATCCGAGAACGGGCAGGACAGCTAACTTGTGTCTGCCGTTGGGGTTGAAGAGGTGAAGGATGAAGGCTGGCAAAGGGGACAAAATGGCAAGTGTTTTCTTAGTTGCTGTTGTGATTTGCACTTCAGCCACCGTAGGAGCTATAACCTGCTTGAAACGTTGATGTCAGCTCTCGTCTGTTTGCTGCTCTCCTCTCTATGCTCACACATACAACCAAATTCCCAATAAAGCTGCTCTCATTTACAGGTTTTTCTGTTTCTGGTATCAGACAGTTCCTCATTAAGACCACGTGTTAAAAAGCAGTCACTTCCTAGCCATTTACAAGCTGTTTAACCTCAGCTTTCCTAAAATTCCTGATCTTACAACAAAAGTAATGTCGTCTAACAAACTCACCACGGACATAAGTGAGAGGCAACGAGAGTGCTGTGATTTCAGTTGTTTAATTGTGAAATGAATCTAGAAACTCATTTACGTTTGTGTCAAACCCATGAACTATGTAAAGAAATATAAAACACTAATCTACTATGGCTTGGCTCAATACTTATTGAATAATTGTTTACTGAGAGATGTGCATCCATATAGCCTAGTACTGCATGTCCAGCTAATCCACATTTTTTATTAAATAATGAATCAATACTCAATGTGTGTCAATGTATTGTTTTCTATCTTACATTAATCTGAGTTGTGGCTAAATCCTGACTGACAGACAAGATAATATTAGTCCCATTTTAATAGTGTGTGCACCTATGAGTAGTGTCATAATGCTCATATAATGTTTAGACGTGGATTTCATTTTCTCATGTTCTCGGAGACATGAAAACATGTTCGACACGGTTATCTTTTCCGAGCTGGAGTTTCTAAACACTGTTGCCCGTCGGCGTTTATCAAACGTGATGAATAGTTGTATTTCACCCTTACTTTGGTCAAGTCACAGAACACAGCCCTGGCAAACGAGTCGCAGACCGACAGAGATTTATTGTCCAGCTCGGTTCACCTCTTGTTGTTATTTGCTGACATCAAACTTAGAAAGAAAAGTTGTTCTTGATTGCTGTTCTCGTAAGTCACTCCTCAAGGTGTTTTTCTCTTTCCCTCTCGCCTTGAGCTGCACCTATTCAAATTAAAAGCTCTGTATGTGCATCATGTCACAGTGACTTCATAACATTGCAACAGCAGGTCTCACACAAACACTTTAAAAAACTCATCGGATGTAGAGGAATATCACAAATGACCTATTTTGGATTCTAAACAGCAATTATTGCGAAAAATAGGTTTGCATTTGCATGTTTTCAGATGATGTTCTGACCATTTCAGATTGAATTTATGAAGTCACCTGTAACATTCAAGGTGTTCGCCTTTACATTCAAAATGAATGGTTGTGTTGTCAGCCTCGACTCCAGTGAAGTGTGACCACACTTTTCAACATTCTCTCTCTGCCATTGTCGCCAGGGCTTTTGTGTGCGTATTTTTGCAATCATTGGGTCACAGAGATCTGCCCCCGCTCCCCGCTCAGAGCACAATCTTTTGTCGGGATCTGTTATACAGCATCATAGACAAATGTCTTAATCAGAAATGTGACTGGTGAGATAAAATGTGCAAGATGATGTTTATGTCGCAATAACAAATAGGAAATCTATTTTTCTAATTTCTCTCATACTAACAACTGAACCAATTACAACGGAGCTTATCAATACAACACAGTCTTTCATAATTTAACACTGGATATAACAGAATTTCCATAGACATCCCTACAAACGTTTGTGTTTCTAAAAGGTCCAGCCAAAGACTGCCAATCCAGTGCCTGTATAATATATTCTATGCATGAGAGAAAAATATTTATATATAAAATATTTCTTCTCATGAAGGATGCTTTTGATGGACCATTTTGGGAGGTAAGCAGTCAGTATTAAAATTGTATTCAAGGTATTTCTTAATGTATTTTAGGTTAATTTTCCATTTCTGCCAATGTGACAATTTCTTTCGAATTCTTGTTATTTTAGCATTCATGAAATGCAGATTAAAGAAATTGGATCAGTCTTTAATATAGTCTGTATGCCCCGAGTTCACTGTGGTACAAAGTGTGAATGTAAATCATCATTTTCTTTCTCCATCCGAGTTCAACTTTGATGCGATTCAGCACAGCACTTCTGAAAGATAGTGCCTCTGAATCTTCCCCCTTTTGTCTGCAGGACTGAGGATTTCTTATGAAAAGCCCAGAACGCGTCTTCAAAGGGCAATGGAATTCCACTCTCTGTTTTATTTTATGAATGACAGAGCTTTGTTGGTTTTACAACATACGGTTACACATCACTACACAGAGGTATTATGTAGGTTTCATATGCCAACAGGGACTCTTAAATCCCATCCAGCATCTCTGACACCCACAAAAGCACCAAATGGCTGTTGAGGAAAGACAGGGCTGCATGAAATATAGCCAGGCATAGTCCTTTTCTATAGCTCGGGGTGTCATCTGAATTTTTTTTGCTGGATGGAGAGGGAGAGCTGGAGCCTCGCTTGGATTCAGAAAATAGCTTCTAGATATAAGAAATGGGGATAAGCCACCAAAACAGCTCCCCGACCATTAACCAACCTTTCAACAACACTGTGTTCTTGAGAAAGAGACAGGACGAAAGACGAAGCAAAAACCAGAGCCAGCACATGGAATGGGACTGTATTTACAGTCACACATTAATGGCCTCGCACCATTAGACAATGACAATGTCAACATGGTTGATGACTCATGTATGTACAGCCATGACAGCATATGTATTGTGAAGTACATGCTATGAGGGGTGTATTGGTTCTGAAGCGCACTAACAAGGAAATAAATCCCATGTTCACCTCAATGGATTTCTAACGTTTGTCTTTTTTTATGTGTTTCCAATAAATTTCACATCAGTATTGTCATGTACCGTGGTGTGTGTGTGTGTGTGTGTGTGTGTGTGTGTGTGTGTGTGTGTGTGTGTGTGTGTGTGTGTGTGTGTGTGTACTCAGAATAGAAACTGACAGATCCTTAAAGAGACAAGAACGCAGAAAAACGGGAAGGGAGGTGTTAATGTTGATGCCTAAACTTCTGTTGGATGAACATGTTCACCTCAAACACTGTAGCACACACACACTAAAACACACAAACACTGAGCCCCTACCTTAATCCAATGTCATTAAATATTTATTTGCTTTTGATTACTCTTGAAATTAATTCATCATGGGGAGCAGCGACAGGTGCTCGCTGTTACTGACAAACTGCTGTGGCAGTTACTGACAATACGAGATACTTAGGTATTCTGCACTGTAACCATGCAATCCGTCTTTCTCTCTCTTTCCCCTCTGCTTTTTTTTTTTCTTCCCAACGCTCCCCTCTCCCTCGTTCTGCCTCTCCAAGCTCAGCTCTACTTTCTCTTTCAGTCAGGTGCTGGTGAGAAATGACAGCACAACCAAAACATTTGTCACGGCAACAATCCACTGAAACTAAATTATACCGAAAAAGGAATTGCGGGGGAGGAGTGACCATCAAGAAAGGATGAAGGTCCGGGGTATTTATGAAATGAGAGTGCTTGAGAGGAAACAAAAGTGCTGCACATAGTTACAAGACCGGGAAATACAATAGCCCGAAAGAGGGAGGGTGAGTGCTTCGCACCGAAGTGAATGGGGTAACGTTTGAATCTTGCCTTTGTGGTTATGCCCTTGAGTTAGCCAGTGAGGCATTGAATGGTGTGTTGTAGATGGGCAGTTATCTCCAAGGCTTCCCGTTCGGTGTTGTGAGAAAACACATGGCAGCAATGCTAGCTCTTATCGAACAAAAAGCTTCAAGGCTGTGGAGACGAAGGCAGAGAGGCACGTCTGCAGGAGGCTACATTTGTCACACTGTCATTCTCCCCGCATTTCACCTTACAAAAGAGATGATGCAGTATTACAGTGCATGCATGAATGTAAACATTCTGTGCAAATGTAAATATATAATCTATACAGAATGATAAAAGCACAATCACAACGTAGTACATAACTCAGCATAAATGCCCGACTCGATCCAACCACTATTGGGGCCAATCAGGGCATCTGTATTAGCTAGAAACCTTATCAGATGATGAACTGTCTTAAGTTTACTCTACTTTATTTTGTGCACTTGCCTGCTTGTGTTACACTGTTGGGCTCCTTTACAGCAGTGTAAGCATTTTTGCTCCATACTGTGAGAGTGTAATAAGTGCAATAAATTATTTTGGCACACCGGTTCAAGAGACTCTGAGTTTGGCTGTCCCGATTGGCAAAACACAAGGATTTGCTGAGCCCCAGCAGCTCTCACCATTCTTATTACAAAAGAGCGGTGTAAAAGCATTCAGTTTGCAGCTTCTCATTTTAAATTACATTTCACATGAATTTACTAAAATGACAAATATTGCAGGCAGGAGGTAATATCAGCTGTCCATATCCTTCCATTATCTATACTGCTTATCCTGTAATGGACATGGGGGCAGCTGGAGCCAATCCGAGCCGGGCGAGAGGGGGGGGTACATCTTATTCAGGTTGGCAGCATATTGCAGGGCCAACATATAGAGACAAATAATGATTCCCGAGTTTACAAGTGACGTAACCCCAAGTCTGCATTTCTTTTCACTGTGGGAGAAAGCCGGAATAAACCCATCTAGACACGGGGAGAACACTCAAACACAGAAAGCTGGGATTTGAACTAGGAACATTCTTGCTGTGGTGCTAGTGGTAATCACTGTACTACCATGCCGCCAACCGTAGAAAAAGGTTGTTGATTTCAGACTAAGGCGGATGTTGTTAGGTTTTTGTGCCATCTGCAGGCTGCAATTGATTTTATCTGTAAAGACAGATATGAAGCATCAGGTACGCTTGAAAGACTTGATCGAAACAACCCTAATAAATTCTGACTCTAAACAATATAATGGAAGAAATAACCACATCCAGTAATGTATAGAAAAAATTCAACAATACAACAAAGACTAAACTTGACAGCAAAGTAGAGAGTACCCTTGAATCTACTGTTCAAAAAAATTAAGGGAACATTTAAATCACACATTAGATCTTGATGAACGAATTATTCAAGTTGAAAATCTTTACTGATGTACATTCTATAATTTGTTGAGAACAAAATGATGTAACAAGGGTCAATGGAAACCAAAATCATTTGGATGCTCCATTGGATTTATGTCAGGGGAACGAGAGGCCAGTCAATGGCATCAATGCCTTCGTCATCAAGGAACTGCCTACACACTCTGGCCACATGAGGCCGGGCATTGTCCTGCACCAGGAGGAACCCGGGGCCCACTGCACCAGCGTAGGGTCTGGCAATCTCTGTGAAGATTTCATCCCGGTACCTAACAGCAGTCAAGGGACCATTGGCTATTACATGGAGGTCTGTGCGACCCTCCAAGGATATGCCTCCCCAGACCATCACTGACCCACCGCCAAACCGGTGATGCTAGATGATGTTACAGGCAGCATTACGTTCCCCACAGCTGGTCCAGACTCTTTCACGCCTGTCACATGTGCTCAGTGTGAACCGGCTCTCATCTGTGAAGAGAACGGAGCGCCAATGGCAGACCTGCCAATTCTGGTGTCAAATGCCAATCGAGCTGCACGGTGCTAGGCTGTGAGTACAGGTCCCGCTAGATGTCTTAGAGCCGTCATGCCACCCTCATGGAGTCTGTTTCTGACAGTTTGGTCAGAAACCTGCACACCTGTAGCCCGCTGGAAGTCATTTTGTAGGGCTCTGGCAGTGCTCATCCTGTTCCTCCTCGCACAAAGGAGCAGATACCGGTGCTGCTGCTGGGTTGATCCCCTTCTACGGCCCTTTCCAGCTCTCCTTGTGTAACAGCCGGTCTCCTGGTACCTCCTCCATGCTCTTGAGATTGTGCTCGGAGACAGTGCCTTCCTGGAGGAGCTGGACTACCTTTGCAACCTGATCGGGCTGCAGGTACCGTCTCATGCTACCAGTAGTAACAAGGCCACGAGCAGAACACAAAACTAAAGAATAATTAGTCAGGTTTTACTTCTCCATTGCACCTGTTGTCACTTTAATTTGCACCAAAACAGGTGAAACTGATTCATTATCACTTGTGCTTCCTAAAAAGGACAGATTGATATCCCTGAAATTTAGCTGACTGTTGCTGTTATACTGTGACGATTAAGTGTTCCCTTAATTTTTTGGAGCAGTTATATTCAGTATAACGGCAATAAACTTGAGCAGAAATATTAAGTTACATCAACAGATTTATAATGAAAGCATTGTTGTTTTTTTATGGGAGCAAACAAAAGGATTCTCTTCCAATCAATTCCGCCTCTCTGGAGAATATCATGTACAAAGGCTTATTTACTGACCAGATTCCAAAGCCTCGATATCCCAGAGACAAAAAAAAAAACAATGGCTATTTGATTACTCAAAAGCTCTGTCCAACCCAGACACTCATCATCCCTATCTTTGTAATGAGTGTTTGCATATTTACTTCCAAGCCAATCTTTTTTTTTTTCTTGAACATCATTCCCCATCATTTTCCCCTCATTTGATCGTAAAGCTTTGTGCTTTGAGTGTAGATGGTGTTTCCTATACCCCTGTTTGGCTGCTGGTGAGCTTAGTTCCCCTTTGAATGTGGAGAAGAAATGATGAGAGGAGGGGGTTGGTGAGTTGGATACAGAAATGGGCTCCCTTTGAATAATGCAAGATAGAAACTGGGCAATGACCACCGTGCAATCTCCTACTGAACAGAAACAACTGTGGAAACCAGCCCGACCGTCCTCGCGAATTCAGCTCATGTGGAATGTCAGTTAAATCAAAGCTGGAGCTTGAGAAAGAGTCTGGCAGTCATTTTTGGGGGGATAAATAAAACATGGCAGAGATGACTCCATTGCCCTTTACCCCCTCCCCCTCTCCTCTCTCTCTGTTTCTCTCTTGAGTTTTTTCACTTACACCGAGCTCAAGCCAGCAGCAGGAGGTACAATGAGCTGCAGCTCCAAGCCTCAGCCACTGTGAGCTTGTCAAATTTTACGACGCTAAAAGGAAAATTTGTGCAACTGAAATGTACTGGAATTATGTTTTGTGTGAGCATTTTGCAGTGTTGCTCTGTCTTGCATGACACTCAGGTTGCAGGAAGGCTCAAGTGTCTAAAGGCTAAACTTCTGTATGATAATCTAGTGTCAATCAGACGGCAGTACGACAGGCGGCTGCATCCTTGCATTTCGACAGAGAGAGTGGCCGTTTGCTTCAGGCTAACCACTTACACGTCTGAACACTGTTGACATGTCAGTGTCACGGAAGGGGTTACATTTATTGACTTCACCCTGATAACCCTTTTATAGCCCATTAGGACCTAACTCGTGTTTTAAATCAAGCAGTCTATCCCATTAGTTATTGAAGCATCCAGTCTTAAAAAGGATAAGAATCTGGTATTATTCTTTTTTTATTATTGTTCACAAACGAACATGTTAATATGTCTCAAACATAATTACCAGCTTCCCTACTGTGTGTAGCACTCAGGGCCGAGCCAATTTATTATGTCACTGAGGATGTAAATCTTAAAAAAAGATAGGTCGCAAATATAGCTTCATTTCTTAAAAGGGCAGAATAATTTACCTAAAAAGCTGGGCAGTGTAGTTTTTAAGAAACATTACTCAAGCAATTGCAGAAACTGCATTTGTAAGGGACTATTTTCAACCATGGATTAATGCACATTTGGTGCCCTAGCATGTATTAGCAGCAGGAAGATGGTGTGACTCAAAATTAGAGCTGAATCGATCCGTCGATTAATCAACAGAGAAATTATCAGCAAATATTTTGCTAATTGATTAATTGTTCAAGTAATTGTTCCTGAGAAAAATCCAAATCTTCCATTGGTTAATCGTCTAAATTGTCAATATTCACAGCAATTTGGGGAGATTTTCTAGACCAAATAATGAAGTCACGGAAATCTACAGAATAAGTGTCTTATAGCTGAAACACTGCAACTCTACCATGCTTCATGTTTTTGTGACAATTTTTGCAGGCTCTTCATTTCCCATTAAACGAAAATACACATGAAACAGGATATGTTTATGATACCAGCATCAGAAATGCCTCCAATAGAGCTGAAAATACTGACTCCGGCATGAGTAAGTGCACAAATCTGAATGTTCCCATCAAACACCAATTTTGTTTGCCGGGAAATCACTTTCCGCTCCAAAACAGCAGTTGTGTTGTACCGTCACTGGCAAGTACGGTTTTTAGAGATGAATTTTTGGTATAGTGTAGCGTTAGCCAGAGTTATTGGTAATATTTCATGCTGGCAAGTCCAACAAGTCAAACTGTGACATGCACCATACTGAGTTCAACTTAAACAGTTATTCTTACATTTATACTTACTGTAGCTGCACTGTAATGGCTATTAAAATTAGGTAATTATGTTTACTTGGATGTATTTATTTGTGGTCTTTTTTAGTTATGACTGTCAAACTAGATAGATAAACTAGCTCTATGTTATTCATTCTCTGTATGAATCTGTTTTCAAAGGCCTGAGTCAGACAACAATTATTGCAACCATCAATTCCATACAGGGTTAGCAGCATACAGCTGTTAAAAAAACGTTTTTAAGTAATTTTTTTAAATGCACTGGTATCCAGGTGTCCAGTGAATGTCCAGGGGGAAGGGTAAATGGCATTGGAACATCTCAACATGAGAAAACTCTGATGCCGAACATTTTTTGTGGTTGGCTTTAGCTGAAATAAATTGTCACTTGGCATTTTCTAAAAAACCTGAATAGCTCTACTTGGACATAAATTTACTGTCAGAAGCAGCTCCCGGCTTCCTCACCCAGACAACACAAGTCGTGCAGGTCCACTCACATGCGACACACTCGGCTCGCATGTGAACATCTCCAGGCTGCGATGCACTGGCTCACTCCGTCACTGTCGACACTGCTGCCTCGCTGGCCGCGCTGCAAACACCTCTGTTGCATTCACTGCCGCTGCTCAACACTTCGACAGCCCCGTCACCTCCCTGAAAGCACCTGTAGGCGCTGATTCGAGGGTTTTTCTCCTTTAGGGTGAGTTTTGTCATCATCAGTTCAGGCTCTCTCCACTCCATCAGTGCATTAAGCTTTAAATCGAACGCTTGCAGGTGAGTCGAGCTCCTTGCAAGACATGAAGAATAGATGTCGATTCCTGAATTATAGCTTATCTTGTAATTGACAAATAAATTACAATCTGTAGGACAGGCCATACGTGTGTGACCAGAAGACTGAATTTTTATTACAGCCACACTCCACAATTTAGCCTCGCCTGCAGGTGTTACATTATTTAGTCCGATTTTGAGTGTTGACATCCATATTATTGCAACATAAATATGTATTTAACAGTCAGGCGGAGAGCCATCACAAATGCAGACACCACTTTCAAACCTGGCAGATCTTTTACAACATTGATTTATGCAGCTTATGAAAAGTACATCTTATGCGCACTGGCACATTTTACTTTCATGCACTCATTGTTTTTTACTTGTTCCTTTCTGCCAAGCTTAGGTCGCTCCTTCAGAATATCACGCAACACTTCACATGGAAATGCAGCCATAGTGGAAACGATGTTTGTGCAAATGCAATGCACAGCCTGTGTAGAAAGGTGACGTTCAACACCCCCTCTCAGATCAACTTTAAAAAACTGACGAAAAAAACCCTCCTGGTCCCTACATGCAAAGTTGCACTGAAGATCTGTATGCACGATCCAATATTTATGGAATGCTAATTTCCAAGATGAAGCTAATTTCAAAACTCGGGCTGCAAAAAAAAAAGAGCCATCCAAAAACCTTGAGGCTACTTAACAAATTGAAAATGCGTCTTTGTTGTACTGTCATGTGAGCTGAATTGATGTCAACAGGTCAGGACAGACTGACCAGAGGAATAAAAAATAATAAATCGCTGACCAAATACAAACACTTTAAGACAGAGAGGTGTTAGCGTCTCGGTTTTCTCTCAGACTCACATCTCAGAGATACACAAATCACACACGTTTGTGCATCACCACTGGGGAAGACACTGGGATTTAACAGCAGGGCTCCATGTTTTGATGATACTGGTGGTTAGGCTCCAACAGAACAACCCAATTTGCACAATCACCAGACAATCGAAGGCTTTTGTCACCAACAAATGTTTCAAGAAAAAAAAAATGGAATCCACAACTGTCAAAACAACCAATTAAAGTGGGCGCACAGCTCTTCAGCAATTATCTCCATTCATCACCGAGTATCTTTACTCGGTGTGGAACAATAGCCCGGGCCACGGGAGAGAGTGAGATGGAAGAGATGGGGGAGCAGCTTGTCCAGTTTAACGGTGCCTCCTCAAAACTGGACCATTTCTCGTGGAAACCATTCATGCAGCCTAATGAAGGAGGCTCTGCAGAAGGAACCGGGGGGACTGAGCAGGTGAACTGTATTTCGAATGTACATCCATTGCAGCTATGACACAGACATACTACCACTTGGCATGTGCACAGGACAACGGAGCAGCCTGCAGGTGATGACATGTTTCATTTGCTCCTTTTTAAAACGTTTTCTTACTTAAACTACAAAATGTCCACTGTCAAATTATTTCATTCCGCTCATAGTGAGGGTCAGTCTGTATCATCATTGTCTTGAAGTAATGTATATCTCGAACAAAATGTGTTTTTAAAAGTCGATGCTCATTTAATGGTCCCTAGTTTTACATGATGAGTTATTCCATTATTGTAATTAGCTTCATTTTAAAACGTTTAAAAAAGGAAGAAAAAAAAAAGAAAAGAAAACACAACTCAAACAATTCCTCCAGCGAAGTGGCGCATTAGAAATAAAAACTTCAGGTGCAGTCTGAAACAAAGAAAAAATGTCTTTCTTTTTCATTTACCCAAACACAAACTGCTCAAACAATCACTTTTTTCACCGACAGACCCACGCCACCTGTATGCCTCCCCCCGGGAGTGACACGGAACAACAAGCCGCTGTGGAGCGCGTGCTCCGGGCTTACCTCTGGCCAGCGTGGCCGGGACGAGCGGAGCGAGAAGCACGAGGGTGGCGGCGAAAGTCAAGTAGCATCCCCCCGAAAACTGTCCCATTACTGCGGAGCACGTCGGCCTCCCCGTCCGCTCTGGGGGCACCGGGACCGGGTCTCGAGCATCTGCTTGTCGGGCTTGAGGAGGCTCCGCCAAAAACACACGCCTCCGTGTCCGTGCCCCGAACCGACCAACCGACGCTGAGCTCCGGGTGTTGGGGCTCCGGAGGGGGGAGAGCCGTCACCTCGAGGTATCGCAGTGCGGAGGTGCGGGAGAGGAGGAGGAGGTGGGAGGAGGAGGAGAGAAGGTGAGGAGGCTTCAGCTGCTCCGCGAGGAGCTATAACTAGGCAAGAGCGCGCGAGCCAACTGCTTTTGGGTCTGAGAGAGAGAGAGAGAGAGAGAGAGAGAGAGAGAGAGAGAGAGAGAGAGAGAAAGAGAGAGAGAGAGAGAGACACAGGGAGAGAAATTAAGAGAGAGCGTGGAGGGGGGGGTTGTGTTTTATAAACCCTGTGGACCTGTTGAGATTTTATAAGGTCTGTGTTGTGTGTCATGTTGTGGGGACCTAAATGGTTTGGTAAAAGGTGTGTATTTATATTACATGACATTACAGTTTGCCATTCACCCATTCATACAGTGCATCTATTAGACACTTCGGCATGCAGATGGGGAAGACTGGGGATCGAACTGCCGACCTTTGGTTGGAGGACGAACGGTCTACCAGCCACAGCTGCCCCCAAATCTATATCCACACTGACACTATGGGGACAAAAAGCAGGTCTTGTTAATTTTTAAGGTGAAGACATGTTTGATTTAGGTTTAGCTTATGTGTGGGGTTAGGTTTGGGTAAAGACATATAAGTGCTCCGAGGGGCACAGGCTCTGGGAGGTTTAGGTAAAAGTTAGGTTTTAAGTTTAAGTTACGTTTAAGTTACGTAAGGGTAAAGGTTAGGTTATATGTTTAGGTTAAGATCAGGTTAAGGTAAGGTTTATTTTTAGGTTAAGGTGAAGATGATAAGGTTTTTGTTAGGCTGTCCACAATGAATGAAGGTCAAGGCTAAATCCTAATAAGGAGGTGTGTGTGTGTGTGTGTGTGTGTGTGTGTGTGTGTGTGTGTGTGTGTGTGTGTGTGTGTGTGTGTGTGTGTGTGTGTGTGTGTGTGTGTGTGTGTGTGTGTGTGTGTGTGTGTGTGTGTGTGTGTGTGTGTCGGTGCGCATTAACTGACCAAATGAAAAGAAATGTCTTAAATGACCATCCTCTCTCTCTTCTCCCTCATCCTTTCTTCCCCTTTTTTTTTTTAAAATTCACATTTCCAGCCACAGCCAGGCCATGTTTTCTTCAGATGACAATGTGCTCATCGTAATGGTGTCATTCCACAGAATTGCCTTGGAGCTCCTGCCAGTAGAAAAATATAGGACAAGTCTGGAAAATGACATTTTAACTAATAAACGCCTGTGCTGCAGTCTGAGCATATGGCCTCTGATTTGTGTCCTTTTGCCAATTAAGCAGCCATTATCTCAGCTGAACTGGACCACTGCTTTCCAAATGTCCTGTCACATTATTTCAGTCATCTGAGTGTTAATACTGGAGGGATCAGCCTGTAAGTCATTTGCGAGCAGTAGTGGAAGAAGTACTCAAAATATACAAGTAGCATTTGGATCCACACGTAAAACTACAGTAGTATTATAAACAAATTGTATGTTAAAAGAAGCCACTGATTTAATGATCCCTAGGGTTACATTATTACCTATTGTATCGAGAGCCAGACATTGTTACTGAGACCAGGTGTGTTTTAAAGGACTTCGGGGGCCTCGGGTAAAATGGACCTGGGGGGCCCTACATCAAACCAAACAAACCCCCCTTCAAAAAAAGGACTATTTTAAAATGATGAAGCTTTTGGCAGAAGGATAGTGACATGGGGCCCCATTGGGCGGGTTCAGATGGTGTAGTTGCATAACTGATCACAGGATTTAAAGGAGTTCTCACAAAATTTCTGTGTCATCAGCCGTTCTCTGGGGCCCCCTCTTAGTTGGAGCCCAAGGCAATTGCCTGCTTTTCCTACCCTCTTGCAACCCATTACAAGCTGCCTCATACATGCAATTAAATCATTTACTTATTTAGTTTAGCAGCCTATAAAAATACTCTATTATTATAAGTCTTGAATTCAAGTTTCACTTCAGTAAAAGTGCAAAAAGTGAGTAGGCTGAGCTGCAAAATGAATATATAAGTACCCGCTATATTCAGGAAAATTAGCCTCTGACAGAAACGTATTGTTATATATAAAAATATATTACTGAATAATTGTTTCCGGTGCATTAACCTTTAAATTCAAATGTAAGAGTTGGCGGAGGAGAAGCTGATTCAAGCCTTTTAGTATACCACTGCGTTGATCCCTGTTCTGTATAACAATGCATTGCATTTATGAATCTCATGGCAGCTTTATAAATATCAAAATCTGTAAAGCAACTTGTAATACTAATATGTCCCCTTGAAATAGTAGAAGTAAAAATTGGCAGGAATTTAAAATACTTGGGTAAGTACAATACCTGAGTAAATATACTTTCTACCACTGACGATATATAGTTGGGTATCAATGCAAGGTATTTCATTAAGTGCTCATATGTTTATTACATTTTTTTGAAAGGTAACCAGTAATTTATGAAGCAGCTGGTAGATGGAGGTGATGAAGTAAGTGCACTGAGACATCAAATGTAGTGGGGGGTAAAGAGGTCAAAAGTAAATATTCCTCGTGGAGTAAATGTACTTTTACAGTACATTTCAATTGAATGAGCTGCTGTTCAGCACTTACTGATTGAATACTGGGACGAGTCTCACTGTTGTCAGCGGATATTGAAGTGCATTGACAACCTTCTAATATCCATGTATCCACAGTAAAAGCTAGAATATACCATTCAGTGTCTGACTATATATGTTTTTTATGTAAATCACTACAGTTTGACCTTCTCTGACATAATTACCCTATTGACCAGAGAGTTGCAGCCACGGGTCAGACTGTCAGGCAAGGTTAACTACCTGATAATATTTAATTACCTTACCACAAACCTTGCATTAAATATTTGGGACAGCCTTAAGGCTATTGAGCTTCCTGACAGACCATGAACAATAGAAAAAGTCCCTGCAGATTCTCTCCCTTTGTTGAACGAATATATGTGTTTCATTATTTTGAGAACATCAAGAGTTGCAAAATGACATATTCACTGGCGGGTCTTTAACCCTTCCATATCTTGCACTGACTGTTGTTGTAATTACTCCCAGAGATGAAAGCAGTGGCAGGAAGAGATTCAGAACCTGTGTTTTATGTGTTTAAGAAAGTGATAAAACAGCATCAGACGAGTGATTGCCAATGAAATACGAGGAAGCAAATGCCCCTTGGCAGCTCTATAGTGCTTCACACCGTGTTATACCGTCCCCTCGTGGGAATCAGCAAGTGATCCATCACGGGACATTATGCTGTGGCTCATATAAGTGAGGGACTACTAAAATGGCAGCTTTTGTAATCAAGCCATAGGACTAAAAAACAAATTGTCTGGCACTTGAAAAGGGCAGTTACTGTATAGCCCTGAAAAAAGTGTCATCGCAATCCAGAGCAATACAAAGATCATCACAGCAACGAAAAAACAAACAGACAAATAAATATACAGCACAATTTTCATCTGAGGACAAGGAGAAAGTATGTTTTCACCCTGGTAATATATATTAGCTGGATCCATATTGCACAAAGCAAGGAGACCCAAATAGTAAAAATTACTGTAGTGAGTTATTTTAATCTCTAAATACATTTATGAATAATGTTGACACGTTTAGTGTCAAGTGTGTTGCACTTTAATGCAGCACAGTAGCCGATGGTAGTTTAGTTTTAATAATGATTTTTTTTTTTTAAATATGCAACAACTTTTCACATTTCTGTCAAAACTTTCATGGCAGAAAACATGTTATGTGCAGAAAAACCCTCATTAAAGAGACTAATGAGCAGAACTCCCTGTACAAAGCTAGTGTTAGCGATCAGGTGCTGACTGGTCACAGAAAATTACAATTAACCGCAGCACACTGAAATGACCTCACTGTGACTATTAATTAAGATCAAACAATGCATTTTGCCTTTAGCCTTTTTATTTTTTTCTCATCAGGATTAGGCCCGTTTTCATTTGTTTTAAGTGTTTAAAAAAAAATTCTTTCAATGAGTAACATTTTTCCAAAGATTACAATAATATTTGATGTAATTACATTATCAACGAGAATGGGACTAGGTTGAGCACATACTTCCACCAAGGCCCAACAGTCGGTTCAGATTCAGTAGATTCTGATTTTTATTTGGATCCGCACAAAATAGCAGTCCCCTATATGACTGATTTATATTTATATAACAGCGAAAATGTTGAAAAATGCAACGTTAAGAAAGTGAAAAAAATGTCTGGATCTGTCCCTTGACCTGGATCTGCTCCAAAATGTATTTATTTACTTCTTGACCCACACTGCAAGTTTTCTTACTTTAGAAATCTGTCCAGTAGTTTTTGCATAATCTTGCTTGGTGAAAACATGATCTCAACATGACCTCCTTGGGGAAAAAACACAACAAAAATAAACAAAAAAAAGTTACAAGAATTACACAATTTTAACAAAATAAGAAAACAAATAAAACTGACTGAACTTTTTTTTTAATATCTGTTCTTCATACACAACTAAATGGAAATGTTGTGTACCGGGGATATAGTGACCCATCTCTCCCTAAGCGTAATGCTGCCATTAGAAATGGATTAAACCATTATGAGGTAGGCTATTACAAAGAGAAAAACCACGGGTTGACTGCCGCTCTCCAATTTGTCCGCAATGAAAGAGCACGCTCCAATCCAAGAGGGGGTAATTTGATTAACCAGCTCTTAAGTATCATTTTGGATTTATGAACTGAACACAATTGAACCTTATGGACTTAATGAAACACAGGATTTGAGTTACTTCATATGATGTCAAAACATTAAGTTATATCTCTCTCCAGGTAATTCGGGGCCCTGAGGGAGAGATGAGCCACTTGGTCCCTTTCCATTTAGTGGCCGGTCTGTCTTTCTAAAGAGGAAATGTGGCTCTTCCTGTCTGTCAGCTGTGTTTCAATTGTGTTTTATTATTGTGTTAAAACGGCTGGTGTAATATTATTGTCATGTTTATTTTATGAAAAATATATCATAGTACCTTTCTGAATATGGGTGATATCATACCGTCAAGTTTATTGTTTGTTCTGAAACCTCTGCCTGTCTTGGAGTAAAAACAAGTCGAGATGATGTAAAATCAAAAGACTGGGATTTGAGATTATGAAATCTCTTAAATGTCATAGATGAAGAACAATATTCAGGTACAAAATGTTGTTCTGTTTTCATGGTGTGTTTAGGGGAAGGTTTCAATACTTCTCCTCCCTCGTCTTCTGCTGGCTTTGTCGATAGCTTGTTCAATAAGTGTCTGGCCACATATCGTCCAAAATGTTGAGGCAACCACAACAACAATTTGAATCTGTCATATTAATAAAGCCAAGTTTTGTTTTGTTTGCTTTGTTTAATGACATTGTGATGATTTTTTTTTAATGGATTTTTGTCTCTGAATGTCGGACTTGTGATGGACCAGTGACATGTCCAGGGTGTAGCTCGACCTCTCGCCCACATTTCAGGTGCTCCCCCCCAAATAATAACAATAATGACCTTATCTATATAGAACCTTTCATAACAGCCAGAAATGTTTCAAAAAGAGGGCAAACTAAAATTTGAAAACAAAACACTGAAGACAATTATAACGGCTAAAATCAAAGACAGCAGATGAAATAAGGAAACATCATTTCAAAGAAACGGCAAAAGAATAAAACTAGGAAAGAACAATCAAGTAAGAACAACCGAAAAAGAAGGTATTTAAGGATAAGTGGCTAGATGAACGGATGGATGTCTTTTGGAAAATATATTTATATATTCAAAAATCATTATTTATTACACAGGTGAAATAAATAAATAAAAGTCAAAGTGAAGTCATTTCAGTGCATGATGGTTATTTTTGTCCTGATTTGACACAGGTGAGGAAGTGAGCACGGTTTGTGCCTTCTAATATATAAAGAATATAAATTGGATGCAAGGTAATAATATGAATGTAAATAAAGTGATTAAACACATTCCACCAATGTGAGGCAGGAGACATTGCAGTCTTTTCTGCTGCCAGCAATACATTCTACTTTTGTTCAAATGACAGAGAGAAATAACAGAGTCTGAGTCCGTTCATGAAAAATACTCCAATGGAAATGTGCAAAACAAGCTGATTCTCACGCAAATCTTTTTTTAAAGAACACACAAAAATCAAGTTCAGCAGCCTCGGCTCACAACACCAATGAATGACAAGCACAGGTAATCCACCCTATTCTGTGTAATGAATTTGGTGTGTACGCTGGAACTCTCTCTGTACATTGCCAGTGTGTGTATGTTTTCAGATCATTTGCAGTCTTCTCACAGCTTTGCAGAGCCTCCACCAAGGAAATGTCACTCATTTACTCGGTCAGCTTAATCTGCCGTATGAGAAAGGTATTGTTTTTTAATCCATACAGTGTTATGCTGAGTTTGCTCATCTTCTGCAGCATCATCCCTCATACTTAACAATCACAGACCTGAGGCAAGTGAAGGTCAAAGGTAAAGGTGATGATTGTTTGCCCACCAGGGGGACTATAGAGTAATGTTTCAAACAACACTGCAAAGGAGGTTATGTTTTCACCCTTGTCTTGTCTTTGTTGGTTTATTTCTTGGATTAGGCAGAAACTGATTTACATCAAAGTGGGCCTGGAAAGAACGCACTCAATTTTGGTGGAGATGCAGAACCATGTTTTAATAATTTTCTCTCACTATGTTTTATCAAAAATCATTTCGATTATTAAACCCCTTCAATTTTTGAAAAGAAATGAATGTCGCATTTCATGTGGATTGACAGGTGTGTAGCACATCTGATTCCAGGAGATTGGAGGTTCAGGCAGACCTGTGATTATTGCCTACATTGCTAGTAACCATATGATCTTTCCATACCTAAACCAAGTGTTTTCGGTTGTCTAACCTTAACTTATCTTTGCCAACGAAGCATAAAGACTGTACACATGGGGAAACTTCTTGCCTGGATTAGTCCAAAGGCCACAAAATCTGCCTACCAGCACTTCTAAAGGTCACTTATTAAGGCTTTATACTGTATCTCTTTTATTTAATCCGTACAAAAGTGTATGAACGATGGATCGCAATTTTACTTGAGCTGCTGACAGGTGGTGGCTTCATACTGCGTTTACAGTACAGATAATGAGAATATCGATCTTGTCATCTAACCTTCAGCAAGAAAATGAGTAAGTGTATTTGTAAGTGTTGATTTGCCAATGCGCAGATATTGCACAGAGCAAGAATTTTAAAAAGCTCGGCACTGGGTGCTATCCTAGGGTTCTACAGAGGCAGCTCATATTTATCTTCTTGTTTGCAATAAAACTGTCACAGATGCAAACTGTACTGTACGAGCACGAGCACGGAGGGTGATGGGATACAGATTTGCAGACTGAAGAGGCTGGTAGCTTTGGTGGTAACGTGGCGTAAGAAGTAAAAACGAAGTCTGCCAATATAAAAAAGGAAGAGAAGAAGACTGCTGCTTTGCAAATCTTTTATGAGGTAGGAAAATGCATTCAACATATTCTCAGGGCTCAGGGATACATAGTGTTTTGGGTGAGTAATGCTGAATACAAATGTATAATGAAAACTCCTCAAGGTACTCAGAGTGCATCGCTTGAATAGTAGATTGGAGACAGACAGGTACTTATCTGCACTTCTATCAAGTAAAACCTGGTTTTCTGAACCAGCAACACACAAGTCCAACATGCTTGAGGCTCTGCAGCCCTGCAATGTGTATTCAATATTGTGGGGGCCTAAACTAAACAATGACCTCCTTTTTTCAATTCACCATTGTTCTTTGTTCTTTCTGGTCGACGTGGGTGTGAATAAGCTGCAAATGTCAAAAGTAAAATCGATGTAATTGTTTGAATTCAATATGTTAGTACAGTAGCATCACGCTCAATATGTACATATTGGTCAATAATGGAAGAGCCAGGAAGAAAGCATAGCACTTATTGACACATACATATTGAACAAATCACTCATACAGTGCATATTCACCCTCAAGTGGAAGTAATGCAGCAGAGCTAAAATAAATTATTTTATGCTTTCCTTTCGCCGTGCTTTCTTATAACAACATTCTGACTCTGCAGATGAGCCTGAGCTTTACAGGAGGAGCAAATAATCGATTCACGCTTAGATAAACCCCGGCTCTGCTCGTATCACAGGCGGCAGCACGCACTTACAGAACAAGCTCATTTGGACGTGAGCAAGCAGTGGAGATTTCATGACCAACGGCAGCGGGCGACCACCTCCAGGGAAGATGTGCAAGGAAGCTCTTAAGCGTGCATTAACAATAGATGTGGTGGGGAGCTGGTCAATAAAATCAGGCCTTTTCATCTCCCGCAAAAGCAGTGCGACTCCCACCAGGTCGTGATGACAGTCGTCTAATGGAACAGGAGATTCGACACCAGCTTCTCCTCAGAGGTAGATCATGTTCTTGTGTAGGAGGTGCAGAGCCATCCCATGCACAAATATATAACACCGTAAATGTGAGTACATGCCCCCAATATGATTATACAACACCCAAATGTATTACCAGGGCGTATTCTGTTACATGACTGAAGTACTTTCTTAGTACTTGAGTGACTTGGATAATTGAAAAACTTCAGTGGAGTCCAGAAGTGATCTGATCTGATGTTTCTCTCTCAGGGGCGTCATTTGTAAAACTTATGACTTTCATGTTCACTAAACTGACAGTAGATTACTCATTTGTCTAATGTGAGGAATCTGCAGTCTGATCGATGGAGTCCAGCTGTTTAACTCAGAGGACTGTAATCTGTATGAATAATATCAGTATGAACATGTACAGATAGTGAAGGGTCTGAAAACTAATTTTGGTTTTTAGTTTGGTTTTCAACAATGGTACATTAACTGTAGGCCTTCGCACATCAAAGGTTGCGAGAATAAACCGCACTAAATAGTGAATGATTCAGATGCAGATGTTGACTCACCTGACAATTCACACTAAACGTGATGCAATGCAGGAAATACTTGATTGAAATTGTGCCTCATGAAAAGAAAGAATCAACATCAAGAAACGACGAGCTGGTCGTCTTATTTCTGAAATGGTGAGTTCTACTGCCTGGTAACACAGCTGCTTCAGGATGTGTTTCAGGATGTCCGTCAGACAGTTTGAAGATTTGCTGCAACAGCTGGAACCAAAATCATAGTTTTTATTGAGTATTTATTTTGACAAAAGGTCCTGTTTGTTTGTAAACCGTTCCAGCTGTTTGTTTGTAAACCGTTCCAGCTGTTTGTTCGTAAACAGTCCGAGCTGTGCACATTTGATTCATTAATTTTCTTCGCCTGTTGCTTGATTGACATTCTTTTAAAGACAAAAATGACAAATATATGAAATAAAACTACAAATAAACTTTATATCAGACTGGAAAGAGGAGGAAGTTGTTCTTCTTCTACTAATGCTTCAAAATGTGACATTGTCAACAAGACGCATTCTGATTGGTTAGATGTGTAGAAGTTAAGAAGAAAACCTTAGCAAAAAGGTGCTCTGAAAAAATAAAAGCCGCAATATTGCTCAGAGAAATTTCGTTACTGATTTGCATTGACTGGATACAAGTTCAAAAAATATTCATAATGTGCAAATTAAAAACGTGTCTAGTGTGCTAAGGCCTTCAGTCTGTGAAAACTGAATTAATCAGTGCAACAATTAGTTTTAGGTTATTTTTTTCACGAGGCACGTTAGTATCCTGGTTTAGGTCTTGTTAATATTCAGATTACACTGTTGACATGGAGCAGGAGAAACAATCTGAACTCTTCTACCAATCTGCATCATTCTGTCTCTAAGTCTGATCACCAGTTATGATCATCATTAAGGTGATGACGCAATCACCTTGTACCTGTTCCCCTGAACAGCCGTCAGGGGAAATTTGGGGTTCAGTGTCTTGCCCAAGGACGATTGGAAGACCTGGGGTTCAAACTGCCGACCTTTTGACCTTTTGCCCTAGTGGACGACCCGCTCTACTTCCTGAACCACAGCTGGGCAATTTATAGACAAACTGGCTGTTAAGAAGTTCACTTTTCTCATTCATTTCCATCATGCTGCTGGAAATCCAAACAGCGCACAAAGGCTGTGATGTCATAATCACAGTAGGAGTGCTTATTGCCTCTCATGCTCAGGCTGTGCTCTGTGTGGCCGTGCTGGCCCTGCACATGGCTAGACACTGGAGAGCAGGTGACAGCGGACACTGTGAAGAGTTTCTAGTGGTTGATGATCAAGATGGGGAATGTGTACCCAACGCTGAGGGGACAAGATGCTAGTCTGTATTTATATAGAGCTTTTCTGGTCCTGATGACCACTCAGGGGCTTTACAGTAAAGTTCCACTGTCCACCCACTCACACACACAGGACGGGACGACCCGCTCTACCTACTCAGCCACTAACCCTTAAAGCCTCCTAAAAAGCACTGCTGTCTGTTAGCGTTTCACCTGAGCCAAATATTTCTTGCCAAATGAAAATGAATGCATGTTAAATGTAAAACCAACCCAGCCCTTATACCTTTTATTTTTTCCCCAACACATGTGATCTGGCGTATGTTAATATTCACAGCATATTTAAAAGGGTATGTATCTAAAGGGTATTGCACCTTTTTGCCATCCCCACTTTAAGGGATGCAGCAAACAGGTTAGGAGCGAACAGCAAACATTGCATTAATCCGTTTAGTTATCAGATTTCATAGCCTTAAAGCTAGGGTTAGTAATCCTAGAAAAGCAAGCAAGAGCAGGCTACACTATGAAAACATGCAACCGATGCATCCCACCCCCTCCAATCGACCCTCTCATCAAAGCTACACCCCAAAAAAGATGAACGTGCACTGACTGACTGCTGGATGCCGACTTCACTGTGACTCCCTCCATGCTTCAGTGGTGTATGTCTCTCTGTCTGAAGACTCCAGTCATTTGCAGTGACAGCACAAGCAGGGTGCATGCCGACCAATGATTTAATTTGGACCAAATTACTTTATTTTTTGATGCATGAAAAGATTTCAACAAATAAGATAAAAAGAGTTTCAGAAACAACTTACCAACCTTACTTTTAAATAGGTCTGGGAAATAAAACAATATCAATAATTATCACAAAATAATTACCATGAATAGCAATATAACCAACGCCCAAAATATATCAATATATTGCTTATGCATTGTGCTAGCACAGTGATGAGGTATAACACAAAATAGATCTAGATTCTTCACCAGTGATGCTGCTGCTGCAGGAGGCGGGGTCTAATGTTACCTGCATCCTCTGATTGGATCAGTGAATTAATTCCCCTTTTTGTTATTGGTTACTTTCAAAAATACAGATATCTGCTGATAAATGTAGTGGAGTAAAAGTACCCCAAAATAAATCTACTTAAATAAAGTACAGATACATAAAGAGTAAATATACTTTGTTACATCCAACCCCTTTAACTGATGGATAACAGATTGTATTGCAGCTTTTTAAAGCAGGTATTGTCACAGCTAATGTAAATGTTCTGCAGCAATAACAGCTCTGACATTTCTGTTTATGCTAAAGAGTGAGCACCAGGGCGAGGGAGAGAGAGAGAGAGAGACCAGTCCCATTTTGATGGGAGCACAGTGGGTTATCTGTGACTGCTGTGCCCTTATGAACACAGAGCTATTATGCCGAAGACGTGATAGAAACATTTAAGCAACATGTCCTCGCTTCTCTCCGTGGTGCTCAGCCGGTCTTCAGGCAAAAGCATGTCGAGCAAAATATCACGTAGAATTACACACAGGCATCGTGTGGGAGGTATTACTGAAAGGTAGCGTTGCTTTTTTCTTGTAGTAAATAAGCTCCAAATGCAAACTAGCTTAGTCTTGTAACGCTAATGGAGATTATGCAACATCTGTGACTCCGTCAAACATTCACTTGCATGCTGTTTGTCTGAGTGAGAAGTGAAATTACAGTTATTCAGGTGCAAAGACACAAAGAAACAGAATAAACCACCAGCAAATAGCTATTATTCAACATGAATCCTAACTTTAATTGTGTTCTTTGTTCTGGTAATGTACTGCATATTTATTGTCAAGTTATAAAATGGAACGAGTCACTGGTTTTAGAAGTGTTTTCATTTTATATATATATTTCCTTACAATATGCTCCGTGTACCCTCTTGGTGGTTGCTTTGTGTTTTGTCTACCCAGCAGTAAATATGTGGGCAGTCCTGCCAGCGAGCTGTGAAAGAGGGGAGAGATGGACCGGGGGCAAACCATTTCAGGTCCTGTGGTGAGTGACGTAACTATAGCAACAGCATGAGAAGACAGACTCTGTTGTCATCGCTATTCAGCATTGGGTTCTGATTGACATTTGCTCAGCAATGATTTAAAAATAAATGAATTAAATAAATAAAATCACACTGACAAAGTAGATCTGTATTGTCCCACAGGAGTCCTGGGACTGATCTCTGTTCTGATCCAGAACACATTTTCTATTGAACGCAGGACGACACCATTAAGGCTCATTTGCCTTTATGTATGAAAAGGTCCATTTCAAATGATGTAACCATCACAGCCCACATACATATGCCTCCTTTACATTGTTGAGCAAAACATTCGCTAGACAGCAGTGCTGAGTCAGGAGTTTTCAACAAAACTAAATTGTGGTGGAGGAGGTTTTGATTATGTTTCTCTTAAGAAAGAGGCAGAAGTTGCTGCATTGTAAACTGTAAACTGTGACTGATCGAAGGAACATTACATAACTGTGGTTTCTTAACAGCTCTTGACAAAAAGCCCGGCCACGGAAATATTTATTTAACTTAATATTAAACTTTTGGCTACACTGCTCTCCATTATTCGGGTGGTACTGCTCCATTTCGTCTGTTTTGTCCGTTTCCATAAGCTTTCAGAAGTTGTGCACATATACAGACAAAGTTAACACAAAGTACGTCCAAAATGTGACATTCGGCATAAATGAGCCTTTGGTCTCAAGCCTTGAAAACAGTGCGATGGAGAAGAGGCAGACCAGAGGTGCAAACCATTAGATTCAAAGAGAGTTTTAGTTGCAGAATTCCTCCAACATTGATCTGGAAACTGAAAGTACAAGCTGCCCATAATTATTGGTGCAAAAGAAAACCATGTTTTTAAACTTTGATGTTTCTTTCCCAAATGCACTTTTAAGAGTTGTAGTTCACTTCAATCTCAAAGTATTTATGTGCAGAAACTTGTACCTTTGATTTCTTTTCTTTTTTTTAAATCAAATAAACAGATTTTTTTCTAATGTAGTTGTTAAACCTTTATAGTAATTATGCTAAAGTTATGAGAACATTAAATGGGCGGCAGAGGAGATACAGAGGGTCGTCCCCTAACCATAAGGTTGATGGTTTAATCACCGGTACCGAGTGTCCTTGGGCAAGATACTGAGCCGTAAATTGCCCCTGAGGGCTGTGCTGGCAGTATATGAATGGTGGTTGATTTAAAAAAAAGCACTGTATGTGTAAATGTGATTTAAACTGTAAAGCGTTTTGAGTTGTCAATAAGCGCTATATAAACACAGAATTAATTCTAATCCTTTTTTATTGTAATTTTCTCTTCTATTACCTGCCTGTGTGGCATGGGCTGACCATTGTGAAATTATTAGTGCTAATTGTCAAATTAGCATAAAGTATTCTGCATTCTGCTTTTTTTCCATGTTTTGGTTTGTTCAATTATCTTTGTTTTCGTTCGAACAACGCCAGGAGACGCTCTTTTTGTTTGCCTCCTGAGTCAAATGAGTCAAATCAGAAACAGAATATCCGTTCTTGTGTAGTCTTGCAGATTGCCTCTCGAATACATCTGCTCAGACCTTGAGGAGATGGCGCAGCCTGCAAACGAGTGTCTAGTTACACATCAGCTTCAAGGTCCGTGATGCATGTGCACAAGCAGCAGAGGCGTGTATTATACATGTGCAAGAGTCTCTGTGTGTGTGGTTACGTGTCGTAATGGAAAGCTGGACACACTAGGTACAACACAAAGAGCCACTGTGGCGTGTTAGAGTGTTCGAGAGCCATTGCGGTGACAGGGCTGGGGGGGGTCCATGGAACTAATCGGACCCCTGGGACACGCTCCCAGGCAACACTTTTTTTTTTTGTTGATACTTGGGGATTCTCCACACACAAGGACAAAGAGGGATGAAGCCACTCTGAAGGTCTTTCTCTCGCCCTCACTCGCCCTCCATCCACCTTCAGCTGGGTGCTGGCTTCGGGACCAGGCTGAATTCATATGCTGGTGTGTGAGAGTTTTAAAGTTAACAGTTTGCTCTTGATTGCAAATTGTCTTACCTCTCGCAAGCATGGCGCCAAATGCTGGGTGAAAAAAAGGGCCATGAAAGAAATACTTGCACTAACCAATTGAATCAATTAATTAAAGGGATAGTTCACCGAAAAACAAAAATGCACTCATTATCTACTCACTGCTATGCTGATGGAGGGGTGGGTGAAGTGTTTGAGTCCACAAAGTGTCCAACACAATGTAAATGATGCTGTTTCGAGTCGAATATGAATATCAGGGCTTGCGGACACTTGGACGACACCACACTGTTTACCCCTGCGAATCCTAAAATATTTTGTGGACTCAAACACTTCACCCACCCGTCCATCGGCATAGTGGTGAGTAGATAACGAGCACATTTTCATATTTCCATGAACTATCCCTTTAAGAATCCACAGCACTATATTGTAATTAAAGAAAAATACCCTCTAAAAAGCGTATAGTTACGTTGTCGAACACGGTATTGTTCCTTTAGAAGACGTAACATCACTATTCAAAACCAAAGAAGCAGACCTTTGAGACGGACTCTCAGGCACAAGTTTCTGTTGCTGATGGTTTGAGGCTTTTCGAAGCACAAGGACACAGGGATGTAATCCGTGTGAAGGTCTCTCGCTCCCCTGCTCATCGGCTGTGTTTGAGTGCGAGCACTAAAGTAGCACATCATTATAATAAATATGGTGATATAAAGCACAATTTAACCGCTAAGAGATTGCGGCTTTACGTTTTATAAGTGATTCAAGGTAAATGGATGTCTGTTTTTTAAATAGAGCACTTGGAGAAATGAAAGCAACAGTAAAATGGGATATTTATACCATATTTGTTCCTTTAATTACAGCACTGTTATACTTTGATATTGTTTTTCCATTCCAGAAGTATTGGTAATGATTCAGGGCTGGTTGTACAAAATGTGAACTAAAACCTCATCCAGAAACAATTTGTGTTTTCTTGTATCATCGTCTGTAATATAATTTTTCTGTGTGTTATGTCATAACATTTTTTAATGGTTATTATATAAAGGATACTTTGAATACATTAGTTCCTTGTTTGGAGACTTGATATTTGAGCAAAAGGAAATTGGGGTAATTTGTTCTTAATGCTGATCACCTCATGTATCCATGTGTCGGTTATTCCCATAGACTGTATATAAAGATGGATGATGTACCACTTCCTCCAACTATCCAGCAGTTAAACAAAAACATCCTGAGTACGAACGCTGCCATCTATCCCATTTTATATAGCATACAAAAACTAATTAAAACCAAGCTAACCAGAAAAATGAACACTTGGATAAATATCAGTGAGAAAAGAACTACCTAAAATGTAAGAAACCATCTTTGAGAAAAATGTATTTAACATGTTAACAGCTGTCATCCATCCTCATATAGAGTCTGTATGGTAAGAGTTTCTGAATAATCAATTGAGAAATTATTTATGGACATATACATCCAGATTGATGTGTCCGATTTTGATTAATCCACTGATTTAATTGACTGATAAGATACTTCATTAAACTGGATCAAAAATATAATTACCACACAGGAGTCTAGCTCATGGCGGTCTCATAGGGACTGATATTTAATTATACATGGTGTTATAAAATCTCTGTTGACAAACGTGTTCTCTTATGGCATCATCATATCATCTTATGTATCATCATATCGCTCAGCTTTAAATAAGGGTGGTGAAATCATATATTTGTTTATATCATCATTTTTTGCATCATTATTTCGCTGACTACAACTAAAGTTTACAAACCTTCCTGATTTTCATCCATTTGAGAAAACACAACTTCACGGCCATAGAAAGACATACCACATCCACTCTGTGCGATAATGCTGCTCACGCCGGAATCCGATCGAAAACATTTCCACTCAAGTCCATCTGCAAAGATACTGCACGTCTTGTGTTTTATGGAAATCAAATGTCAAAATTGACTAACTGGATTCCCTCAAAGCCTCATCAGTAATCTTGCCCTGAAGCTTCTGACATTCATGCAAAGGTGAGAACAAACTGTCTCGTGTGATTGGTGCAATGTCGCCCCCGGGGTTAAGGCGCCTGCCAATCAGCGATCCACAACACAGATGGGATTCGGATCCAGATTTTCTCCGTCGATTGCGTCAGGAAGCAGACTCAGAAGTCAGAATAGGAATAAACACACAACTGTAAATCAGTGTTAGTATGAAAGTCTTAGTATATTCATATATTCACTGTAAATAAGTGCGAATGGAAATGAACAGAACATGCCCACAGATGTGTGATTAATGATGCAGGTCAAGGATAGATGCTATAACTGACAGATATATACCGCCTTAAGAAAATGTCATGGTACATGTGTTGGCTCGCTTGGGGCAATTAAAGTACTACCTGAACTCAAATAAATAATACAAATGAATTGGTGTGAATCTTTTCAGAATGCATAATATGACGAATTAAGCTCATGAATAAAAACATGCACATGTGGTAGATAAACACAGAAAAAGTGATTGCTTCATTTCTCCAAAGACCAAGAAGAGAGAACTACATGTATCTGCTAAATATGATCTTTTGTTATCATGTTCTTCAGTGTTGATGTACAATATGTGGAATTTGTTAGAGTGTTATAAAAGTAACACGGTGTTATCAAACTGGGCTCATTGCCAGTTAGACCACTGGCAGTGTGTGTCTTAAAACAGAGGAAATCAATCTCACAACATAGTTCAGATCATGTATCAAATCCTCTGAGACCAATTATGTGTTTTTCCCCTGTACGCAACACTCAATGGGCTTCATTTACTAATGAAGCCCAAATCTGGGATTCATCAATATGTTCGTACCTAAATTTGTTCGTACTCTGGGAACAAATTTAGAACTTCCTCAGACCATGCGTCCTAGAAAATGTAAACACACACCCTTTTAACTAAATGCATAGTATATTAAAACTCCATTTATTTAAATAAAAATAGTAGATAGACAGAAATAATTTAATTTACTAATGAATTGACCAAATGGATTAAAAAAACAATGAAATTGACGCCCTTTCATTCTCATCATCTCTATAAAAAGCTGCTGTGTTGTGTAGCAGGTTTAAACTGCTGTGTGTCTCATAAACTCTGGAGAGAATCAAACCAACACAGAGCAAACATCAGCACTGTACGTGTCCTAATAACTTGTGATCAGTGACGGTTTTTATTGTTAAAGTGTGAAGTGAGCGCAGGTCAGAGGAGTGAGGAGGAAACAGACTCCGACAGAGACTCAGACACAGACCGGACCTTTCATGTGCGTCTGTCCTGATCCTGAAGCAGAGCTGGTTATAATTGTTACAAAATCGGCTGGTGCACACGTGTCATGAATCCGGCGGCGATTTTGCGCACGCACTTATTGTCTGCGGGGAGTAAGAACATTTCTGCGCACATGTTGGTAAATGAGGCCCAATGACCTTATTTATTTGAAAAAAAAAAAAAAATGATTGTGTAAGCAGATTAGAGGATTGTTATGACAACATTTCTGCTTTGAAATGTAAGATTAAAAAAAAAAAGACCAAAAAACCCTTGTTATTAAATCATTTTTACTTGCTCTTTACTTGTCAGTCAAACATTTATTTAACTGTGATCAAAGAAATATCGATACCCGACTTGAAGTTGGATTTTGTATGACCTATGTTGCAGCAAACAGTTATGATGAGAAAAGGTGCAGAGAGAATGAATAGCATTATTGATGTAAACATGGATGAGACATGCAAACATCTTCTCCCTGCTCCTTTGCTTTTGATGCCAAACAAAACAGGCCACATTGTCAGTGTTCCCGTCTTATTGATCATACTGTAAGATCCTTGCTGTACAAAAGGCCTGCACATCAACAATAGCTACGTAACAGGGTTGCCAGGTCTGAATTGAGCTGCTTTTGAATTGTTGCTGCAGGTTGAAATTTTTATTCTTCAAGATAAACAGGTGCCTGGGTAGAGAATGCATGAGGCAGGATACGATAGGCCTTTTGATTCCGGTGCGAAAATGTTTTTCTGTCGTTTTTTTATCTCCTAAAGCTCTTGAATCTCGTTGTATTTTGAAGTCCTAATCTTCGCCTGCACCTTCTGCATGTATGGTACCTCTTTTTCCTGAGATATTTGTATTCTTTGTTTTAGTTTTTTTCAGTTTTGTGTCTGATGCATGTTAGAAACATCAACCCGGTGTCAAGAGGGGTTGAGGTCCCTAGGCCAGTTCACAGTCTATAGAATCCTGCACTGGACATGGCGAGACTTTTCTAAGACCTGTTATGATCAAAGTTCATGGTAACATCACTAAACATAGAGTTCCATTTCATCATAATCATGCAATTTATATATGTACGAAAAATGTAATGATTTAAACTTAAGTATATGATTTTAAGGAAAAAACATGATTCGCTCAATGTGAATTCCCCTTTTCATTATCCTGCTGTTCGCACATCAATCAGACATTTTACAAGGGCGCCTGCAGGAAAAAAACTCCAGAGAATGTCTGGAGCAACTAACTCAGACAGCAGGGACATACTGCCCCTCCTGAAAATATCAGGAGAAGGTGCTGTGTTGAGTGCATGTCTGAAAGCAGCATTAGAATGTTTTCGAGGCAGTGGCGGTGACGTTTTAATGGGTTGTTATCATTGCAAAATATTCAATATCAAAACCCCTTTTGCCACAGTTTTTAGGAGGCCTGAAACTTTTGATCGGTTACCCTCCTCTGAGTGAGTCGGCAAATACCCTGGAACAAAAGTGGTGGAAAAAGCAGGGAAAGTACAACGCAAGGTCTTAAATCAACACTCGACAGCTCAGGTGTTTTGCTTGTCTGCCGCTGTGAATAGTACCTCGGGGAGACGGAATGACACCCTTTACCCTCCTTCCACCATCGACCTTGAGCGGGAGAAAAACCCGAGTAGGGATTGGGACTGGCTTCCCCCCAAACCTGAACAGTCACCTGTCCTCCCCAATCAGTCAGCCCTTCTCTCCTAAAGCAAGGGCAAAGAACCGAGTGAAAACATAAAGGTGTAAAACACAGGTGTCAGGGTAAAGCAAAAAGGGAAGCTGATCTTGCCAAAAACTCCGGAGGTTAAAAGGAGGCATCTGCCCTTGTTGTATAATTCATCCCTGGAGAGATAAATGTAAAGACATTTGTTCCTGAACACACGCCGAGATGTGAAATAATGGCTTGGTTGGCCTTCTGTGACAGTGAGGGATATATATGAGAGAGGAGTATTTGGTTATGCAGAGATGTAGATTGGGCGAGAGTATCAGCGCTGCAGTAGGTCAGCTCTGACGTCATTTAAATCTACATGTGCTCCTCGATTATCTGTCTGCCAACTGGCCCGGCCCCATGCGTCCGTCCAATTTGTGAATCCACATCTGCCAGCACCTGCATAAAAACATTATTTCTCAGTGAGAGGGCTACGACCCGCCACACACGCTGATATTATTTTTAGCTGTTTGAATAATCTCTGCATATTGTCACAATACTAATATTTACCAGATTAAACTGATTCCTGCTGTTTTTCTAAGTAAAAAGCCCCATCAATTATTATTTTTTTTACATTTGATAATAATTTTTAGAGAATACTGTTATGTCATGTTAGTTTTTCCATAGACTGTATATCACAATGGACGACATGACTGCTCCCTGAAAGTGGAGCCTGAGCATCTCAATTGAGGTTATAAATCCTGCCTTCTCCATGTTAGTGGATGGGACATGGACCAAAGTAAGAAGTCCGAGTGCACATCAAATAAAAGTTCTCAAAGAGGGTTTTCCCTTCTGTCCCACGTGTGCTTGTTCAAGTGTTCATTTTTCAGGTAAGTTTGGTTTCAATTAGTTATTTGAGGCTGTAGAAACGGAGAGTAATGCAACGACTTACTCGTGATTGGTCGAGCATGTGTATCAACAGGACCTCAACACCACGGCTCCGTGCGCCAGTCGCTACTCTGAGTCCGGCCCCAAATGCTCAAGTGTTTGTATCCGGGATGTTTTGGCTTCATTTCTGGGTGGCAGGAGGAAGTGGAGTCACATCATCCATCTTTATACATACAGTCATATTTAGTCTATATGACACCAAGTGGCCATGTGGAGAGACGGATCTACAGATGCCACGGAATCACATACAGAATCCTATATCAGATACAGATACATGTAGTAGTGCACTGTATATATATAGTACACACTCGACACTGTATTGCACATTGGAAAATCTGACCACAACCAAATGTCCACTGGCTGCTTTCCTCACTTTACTTAACAATGCTACTAATACTACCTTGTTTGCGCCCCCTGTGTCATGTGACATGGGAATTACACGCCAGCAACATATCTTCCTTCCCTTGCTGACATTTTCTGAAATTAAAAAACCTTTGTGTTTTGAGTGCACCATGCAGGTACTTATTGGGTGCTTCATGTTGCCTATACTTGTCAGTGTGAACACAGATCAAAAAGACTCACTTGTTTCTTCTCTTCAATGAATAAAAAAATGGAATAAGATGAATTAAGAAGTAAACTGAATAAAATTAAAATGCCTCCTCTCTTCTTTGACTGACATCGGCTGCTGTGATAGCTCTCGGAGTTCTTTTATTTTCCCAGAATCATCCCGTTTTATCTCGCTAATGTCATCAAGATAAATTCCTGCACACGGCCACATTTGGTTTGATCCACCCGCTTCCAGCTGAGCACCTGTATGTTTAATTCATGGAGTTTGGTGGATCGCTCCAAAGTCTTTTATTTTTCGACTGGTTAATACGAAAACAGCGGCGCCACATTTTCTCAGCAGACTGGAAACATGCGAAAACAAAGGGCCGTCTCCACATATGAAAGCTTCATTAAAGTCGTATGTGTCAGAGCCACAAATTAGCAGCTGGATGACACAGGTGACACATTGTTTCTTATTTCACTGTGTTATTTCGCCTTTATTAGAAAGAATTAAGAGGCAGACAGGTGATTGGAGATATTCAGAGAAAATTTGAAATTAAAAAAGAGCCACAGTTTTTGAGCAGAAAATGACTTCAGATAAAAACTCATAATTAGGGCTGTCACCACTCCTCTCTGTCAAAGAAGTGTTTATATATAAATAAACAAAGCACATTAGAATACTAACTGAATAAAGCATCTAACAGTATAACAAACGATTCTCCTAAAGCAAAGTTACTATATTTTGGGATTTTTCTGAAACCTGGCACGTGGAATCAACATGCATCCCTATTCATAATTTAGATGTTTCTGCCAGGTACTTAAACATGTACAAACTTTTTCAGATTAATCAATATTTATGTGCGTTCATCATATTGGACGTGACAGATTTCCATATTTGTTGTAGGATTGCATGGTTTGTTTAATGAGGTTTTTCACCAAAAATACATCACTATGTCCATATTCATTTGGGCTTTACTACCTTTAGTCAAACTGTCAATTACAATAACACCAAGCCTGACGTAACACTACTGTGGTATTACTATCATACTGTTGGGTTTAGGAGGTCGTAGACAGCCAGTTGCCTCCTCTGATACAAACTGAGTCACTGGATAGAAGCTTCTTTGATAGTGAGACCATTTAGGCTGTGACTGAGGTGAAATGTGTTTTCAGAATTGCTTTTAAGGCAGGTTAATTTGAGTTCAAACTGCAATGATACAATAATAGCTCTGACATTTTAAAACCTTCAAATCTTTTGTCTCTCATCTCCCATGATGTGAAACAGCTGCAAACAGTTACTGGAAATAAATGTCCAACCACCATAAAAGCACAACATTAAATTGCTGATTGCAGAATATTGTGCTCAGTGCAAGCACATATGAAGCTAAAACCATCGGAAATGGCTTCATACATTTATGTTGGATAAAAAAAAAAAAGGTACAACTCCGGTCTTATGATTACCTCTTAAGATGTAGACGTTATTTGATTTACGTTAGGGATAAATGTAGTCTCCAGTTCAAAAGCTGCATTTCATGACAATGAGAAATCACAACTAGGAATCAGAGATGCTACACGCAGTCTTAAATATTTAATATACGTTTTACAATGTTAAATGTTTAAGTATAAAAAAAAATTCACTTTTAATCACAGGTCAATTTATTGGTTGGCAAAATCATTATGACATGCCAATAATAAGATGCATTGATAATGCCACTGTAAAATGAGACTTGAAGACCTGATGATGATCAATTAATTTGGTGGACATATGTGTTGTACAGCTATTAATATCAATGCTATGTGTAATTATAACCACAAGCAGTGATACACAGGTTGGAATCGCTTTGTACGTATACCCTAACCCTTGCCTCTACAGTTTGACCACTGGGTTTAAGGCAAATATTTTTTGTATTTGCGGCGACCCCTATCAATCACTCAATCAATCGTGCCATATGAAATTCTGTTTCTCTCTAATCCCCGGTGAAAAAATATATATAAGTAGACAGAACATACAACTACAAATTTTTAAAAGAAATGCAGCATGTCAAGTTTGGTAAACATCCAAAATGTCTACAAATTTGACTGTTTGCATTAGACTAAAGCTTTAAATCCCATCATGTGTTGTTGACCTTTTATCTCGCAATAGTACAGGTCCTGAACATACATTATTCCAAACTGGATTTAAACTGCCTTAGTTGCTGGTGTGACAAACCCCATTAATTGCAATACTGCTGACTGCCATCGGGTGTTATACGTGGGATACTTTTCTACTAGGTATCAATACTTTGAAGTGTTGGTTGCTGGGCCTTCCCTTGCACCGCCATAACTTTAAATACAAATGATCTTCCTGTGTAGAATCAAACATCCTTCGTGTACGGCTACATAATCTTTCAGCATAACAAGAACTCCCAAAAAAATATTTCCAACATTGAAGTAAGCACAAACAGAGCTAGACTGATACACTGGTGTCATATCTCTCCCTTATTAAGAAATAATGAGGCACACACAATAACCTTACGAGAGCCTAACATGACAATCAGCCGGAGTGATGGATGAACTCGACTGTGGAGGAAGTGCGCCGTATAAATGCATTCTCCACCGGCCGAGGCTATTTGCTCTGGCATTCACTCGGTTATGCAGTCAGTCACTAAAGGGAGCTGAGGCTGAAATCAATCCATTAGATCCATCCATCATCTCAGTATCTCAGTGGGAGACAAAAAACTGATGGATCTGTTCACATCGACTGGTTCCTTCTCAGAAAGTGGGGCTCGCTCCGGTGTCTTACATTTGCTCTGGAGTGTATAGTGTAAATATGTGTGTGTGTGTGTGAGAGAGAGAGTGAGCAATAGGTGAAAGAGAGAGAGATAAAGAAAAGAGCATTTTTAGTTTTAATTGTTTGAATAAGTGTTTTCTTCCATCAGCCTGGTGTCCACTTCATTAGCCCTGGCATGACATGACAATAGCATAAATGTCTGAATATGTATTTTAAGACGAATGCAGTTTAACTGAAAGCAGTGAAAGCAGAGCAGAGAGCAAGAGCCCCAATCATTCATCTTGTTGACAGTGAGGATGTGAACACTGACAGATCCTGTTAGGGTTTTTTTTTCTTCCTCAAGTGAGTAATACATTTGTCAGGTCGCATCAAAACGATAATGTGATCTGTGAATGAGGTTAAAAAGACTCAATCTGTTTCTAAGATGGATTCACTTACACAATATTTGAATACATTAATATTTACAGGGTTGTTTGATGTATTCAGTAGCTATGGAATGTATTGACATACTGTGCTATTCGGCGTATAATGTGTCAAGGTTACTAAACATCTGAGGGAAATTCAAATGGGGGTAACACCTTATGAGGTGGGACTTTATCACATCTTAATCTGGAGGAAGAGAAAGAAAATATTACAGTTTTCTCTTTGCTTTCATCTTGTTGTCAAGTCATAAATATGTAATGCTAATAAGCTGAAGTCGGCATCACACAAGCTTAATCACAGTACTAATGCAAGGTTAAATATACCAGATGAGGAATTAACCATGTAATTGCTCATTAGCAGCAGCCTTTTCTGTGAATATATATAAAGCTGCCAACGTATATATCTATGAAGGGCTGAACGTTTTTTTTAAACAGCTGAAACTATTCAAATCCAGGTTTGACAAAAACAAGTTAGATTATAAAACAGAGTATATGTTTTATTACTGAGTAATATCCCAGGCAACCAAGTAAGAAAGAAAATCAATACTTTAAAGAGAATTGTGCCAATCAAATATTGGTGCAGTTGTAAAAATCAACACACTGTAGCTAAGGATAAACTGGTGAAGAGTGTTTCACAGCTGCATGTTCCTCAGGTCAGACTCTCAGTTTGACAGTGTTTCCTTGTCTGCGAGCACAGAAAGAAACTTACATTGTTAGAGGAAGTTCTCGGTAAAAAACACAGCGAGTGTTTTGAGTATTATTTGCTCCACACTTATTCATCATTACACTCTGTATGTGTAGTCCTACACAGATCGATATTAACCTGCCTCCACGGACTCTCTGCTTTTTACCTATGAAAGAATTTAACTGAAGTTAATACACAAAGCTGGAGTCTGCATAGTGTTTCCACGCAGACTGTATATAAAGATAATATGACAGCTCCCCAAAGAGGAAACCACAGCATCTCAATCACCACCTGGTGGCTAACTACAGTACAGGTCATAAATCCTCCTTTCTCCATGTTAGTTAATGGGACATGGACCAAACTAAAAAGACAAAACAGAGGTAAAATAATTTTTTCTCAAAGATGTTTTTTGTCATTGTAGGTAGTTCATATCACACTGATGTATGTACAAATGCTACTTTTTACTGGAAAGTTTTAAGTAATTAAGTATTTGATGCTGTAAAAATGGGATGAAAGATCATGATTGACAGCTGACTCACGATTGGCCGAGCACATGTATTGGCTGGACTTTGATACAGTGGCTCCTCCCCCGTAAAAGTCTATGGTTTCCACCTGTGTAGGTTTCGTGATTCATGGCCGTCCTTTCTCAGTAGGAAAACAGTATGACAGTTGTCCAACTTACCCAGCTCATGACAGGCCTATAGTTTGCTGTAGCTCGATGCACCACACAGATGAAGCAGTCTATTCAAATCAATACAATTTCTGCTAGTAAAAGGTGCCGCAAATGAATTTAATGTGGTTGACAGTTACAGTTGCTTACTGAGCCAGAGTCAGGGGTGTGTGGCTCAACTCTGATCATGCACAGAGGGGACAGAAACATAAAATAGCAGAACTCAGGGGGGAACTCGAGTGTCCGCTTTGAAATATGTTGTGCTTTGTACTACCATGGCATCCCAATTAATAAAAGTCCAATAAGGGAAAAGAATAAATAATAAGCCACTGTCCCAGCACGTCACAACATTAACATCACAAAATACAAAACAAGTAATTTAACCGTTAAATTCGTATTTTTCACAATCAGTTCATTATGAGATGCATTTGTTCACTGAAAGGGGGTTTCTCAGGTTCAGAGGGAGGGTCCACAGCGGCACAGGCTCTATCAAGGTAATAAACTACTCAGCAGGTAAGCTCAGTGCTCGACAGGTTTGTGAAAATGAATGACCATTTTATTAATTATCAAGGGACCACGACGGACAAGATGAATCGCAAAAGTCTGGCAATGAATCAAGTATTTTGCTGCAGTGCAGACAACGACTGTGGTGGCTGCTGCATCTTTACATTGCAGAAAATTGCCCGTGATGGTGATGAGCTGCATATAGTTACAGTATGTACTGGAGAAGGATGACCTTGTCTCATCAAGGATGTGTGAACATGCTGTTAGGAAGAGACGGGGAAGGAAAGTAAGCGTTTGCAATATGCGAGCGTCTGTTAGTGCTCGGGTCTGATGCTAATCAGATATTATAGCTTCTAACTATAAAGCTTCACCTTTCAGGAACGTCTGCCTCACCCTCGCATCCAAAGATCAAATGTAGCTATTTATATTAAGAATCACAGGTGCAAGACAAGGCGAGAGAGTAATGAAATTAAATGTGGGATATTTTCACTGGTTTCCAATACTTTTGATTCCCCCTCTCTTTTCATAGACGTGCTGCGAAAGTATGTGACCTTCTCACTGTTTGCTGCGTGATTGTAAGAAAAGTTGCGGAGTCTCAGACCCCGTGATAAAACAGCTGTTACCAGTAGGAGGGGTAAGCTGAGCCAGAGAAGTCGAGCCCAGGCTTTGAAGGCTCCGAAGGAAGGATAGGGATCAGTTGGCAATGAGGCCGCCACCTTTGGCCACTGCATATCCAACTCTCATCAGTCTTTGCATGGCAGCAGCGGCAGAGGAAAGATTGACTCAGCTCACTCCCGACTGATGTGTTGAAACTCATTGGGCCACCAGACAAGGCTCAGCGAGGGTCAGATTTACAGCATGAATCATGATTCTCAGTTATGTCTTCAACCAAATGAACATTAAAACAAATAATGAGGTCTATATATTCTAATGTTATATTGATACTTCAATAAATTATTCTTTTATCCGAAAAAAAAAACTGTTTGAATCAGATCAAGCCCGTGAGCATTAGTCATCGAGGCATCCTGTGGTGGTTTGAAAAATGCAGCATGCCACCACAGTGTTGCACACCTTCACGGTATGAAGGGAAGTCCAACCCCCCCCCCCCATGTGCCAGAAGAATGTAATTCTGAGGATGCACATTGTACGCTGAGTAATGCCTTTCACCTCCTATGGGAAAAGGCTGCAACTGTGTAATGTTACTCTGTGGAACTGTTTAATAAAAGAACAAGAAAATGTAGGATGTCTCACGTGTACATATAACGGTATACCTATTCATTAGCAGTATATGCAGACCTACTGTATCATGTATTATACTGCAGACCTGGTTGTTGTATTTAGCAAATAAATTCATAAATAAGTACTTCAGTAAAATATCTGTGGAGATGGATTGAAGCTACACTTTGTCAGATCATGTCACTCAGCAAATACTGTAAACTGTGCAATGGTTGATATGAACCGCCACAGTATGTGTAATACTAAGGACTGTCACTGGCAGTAAGGAACTAAACACAGGTATTATTGGGAGTTGTTGGGTGAACAGAATCTCCGGCAGCAGTAAAAGTGACTATCAGAGCCTGATCGATTTATCATTTGGCCATTAAAATCAGCCGATATGAGACAGTGGTGTCAATGCTTTTACGTTTGCAGATATAGACCGATTATTTTACAGAATAAACAATGCAGAAAAGAGGCACATTTATATTTATAATAATAGTGTAATAATTTACGTTTCCTTTTTTCTTCTTTCTATTTTTCAATCTATATATTTGGTTGTTTTTGTGTTTCTTTTCATTAATGATTATGGTTAAACTGTAACATATCAAGCATCAATTCCATCTATTTGCCATAAGGTTCGATAACGACATCTATGGAATCGTTGGCAAATGTTTTACAACACATATATATCGGCCAATATATTGGTATCCAATTTTTTTTAACCCCCCCAATATCAGTATCGGCCTCAAGAGATCCATTATGGTTGAGCTCTAGTGGCTTTACGTTCACACAACAGTTTTGTCAGCAAGTTTGTAGCGATATATAGATAACAGTATATTTACAGCGTTTTACTATTACAATGACAGTATATCTGCACGTTCAGCAGATTGGATTAAGAGTTTATTCACTTTGTGTTTTTCACTGTTCTTCAGTTTCAGTATTGGCAGCCGAAACATCCACTCAGCTGGGAGTTTATGAACGGCACCTGGCTGAAACAAATGCAGTCTAATACAACAGTCCTCCAGTAATGTTCAGTTTTCATTGAAACTGCTTTAGAAAGATATTGATTCGGCTGTATGGTCATTTTGGATTGTGTGTGTTTGCTGCTGTTGAAGTGTTTCATATTAAAGAGAGTAGTTGAGACACCTCTCAAGCCGTTTCCACACAAACTAGCTGTCTGATGTAGTTTGGACTTATTGCAGGACTGTAATAGTTTAAGCTAGCTAGTGTATTACAGCAGAATGCAGTGTAAGTGACATGAAGGAGAGTGTATGTAAACATGATATTTGCAGTTATACGTGAACCTATATTTTCCTGCAGGTCTCTATAGGGGAGGTGTAGTTGTAATCTCTGTTGTTCCTGAAGCAATCTTAGATAAGATATTAATTTGGTGCGGCTGACTTTGACTGTCATTGTTTTAATTGGATTTAATACTTAGTCAGGAAACAAGACTTTAACAAAATGTAATTGGTGCTTCAACAAGCAAAATGATATATCCCCTTGCACGCATTATTTACAATCTGCTTCTAAAACCTGTTCTCCATCCATCTAGTATCTATACTGCTTATCCTTTGAAGGTGGTAGGGGGGCTATAGCCAATCCCAGCTGACATTGGGTGAGAGGAGGTGTCCGCCCTGGACAGATCACCAGCCTGCCACAAGGCAGACGTAGATAAACAGCCATTCGCACACAGTCACACCTACTGGCACTTTAGAGTCACCAGTTAACCCAAACTGAGCATGTCTGTGGGAGGAAGACAGAGTATCTCATGTCTTTGTTTCCTCTTCCCTCCTCTAAGAGTTTCTATACTCATGCACCAAGCTTTCAGTACATCACAGCAGGGAGATCACTGACTTTGTTTTACACTATATGTTATCAATAAATTACACACGGACATGAGGCAGTGCCGTACCACATGATCCACAAAAGATTGAATCTAAATATTTGTCAACTGTAATTAAGAAGACGTTCTATCGCACTCATATATTCTAATAGACGACATTACTGCTCCCCAAAAGGGAAGCCAAAAGCATCGTGATCAACCCCTGGCGGCAGGCGGCAGTAAAGATCATAAATCCCTGTAGATAACTCCCCCATCTTAGTGGATGGGTGATGGATATTTTAGCTTCATTCCTGGCGAGTGGGATGAAGTGAAGATAATGCCGTCCATCTTTATATACAATCTATGACCTCCCCTGCAACAGTCAGGTTATTGCAACATCCTTAAGGTTGGAGGCTTTACCCATACATCTACTGGAATTTTAAAAAGGCTTTCGCCCTTTAAGGATATTTGGATATACTGTTTAGAGGAGCTGGAAAACAAACCAGTGCTTTTCATTCAATGAAGCAAACACTTTACCATTCCACTGACAATGTACAGTAATGCTCACCAAGCCACTTGTGTGCCTTTATTGCAGACAACCTAAAAGAGAAGCCAGGAGAGGAGGGAGAGAGATATGCAACAAAGGTGCCTGTGCAGACACAAAGTGGGGACGCTGAGTTTCATGGTTGGGGGATTTACTGAGTCATGGGAATGCCTGAGACATCGTTTGTAGCTGTGGAAACATGGAAGCTTCCCTTCTTTATATGATAAGATAAGCTGTTGCTTGGTCCAGCCATTGACAACCAGAGGTTTCAGCAGCCACTGGCAATCTTCAGGTCTATGCATTCCTAAACCAAATTGCCTTACAAATAGCTTTATTATAAGTTATTCCTGAAATTTTACCAAGGATTGGTTTTAACCTTCACGGGCAGGAAAGAGATTTGTACTTCCCAGTCGTTTTGCAGTCGTGCAACAGTAAAGCTGCATGCCTTAGGGGACAATTACAGGTTTTAAAGACTTTAATTGTAAACCGAAAACACTCCTTGGTGCACTGTCTGCACCGTCTCTAATCACCACCTTTACTCCCTGCCATCACCTTCCGTAATCAGACAAACCCGCCAGGTTTCATTGGGAAGTGAGCAAAGCACAAAAGACCAAAGGGTGCTCCAGTGAAACATCTGTTGAGATGGTTTGGAGCTTTGCTTTGTCAGATTATGTCGCTCGCAATTACTGCAAATTGCATCAGTGTTCTACTGTGCAATGCTTAATATGAATTGCCTCACTGCCACCGTGCCTGTAAGACTTACGACGGTTAATGGCAGTAAGGCAGTAAACACAGGCATGGCATGCTCGGGTGCTGATGGGTAATGCTACATACTTTCAGGCGGCAGAGGTGCTTCTACAGAGGTGATAAAAGATATAGATAACTATAATAGTGATGTCCGTTGTTATAATTCTGATTCGATTCAAAATCGATCATTAAAAAAGCTGATGCAAGTGAAGCTTTTCCAACATCTCTGCAACATCTCTGCACAGTGTTAATAACATCAGGGGTTTTTTTTATTGCCTTCTGAGACTCTTACCCTGCACAGTGATTGTGAAATCGTCTTAGCAACCTTAACACAACCTTTGGATTTCTCTCCACAGTTTTAAAAGCGTACATTTATACTTGTTAACAAAAGGAAAGGAATTTCAATTAGGTGAGCTGGTGCCTGGGTGCTGCTATTGGTTCATGCTGGGTCACTGCCATGGCTTACTTGAACATTTAATGGAACAAAGGTCTTGTTAAGGAAAGGTGCTTTACTTGTGCTTTTCCTTGCTATGACAAGTCAAAACCCTGCTGTGAAAAACGTATGTTGAAGCATTGTTCCAATCTCTGTACATGGCAGTTTTTCAATACCAAAAAGACACACACAAATAAAGTATAATTGAAACGAACTGTTTTCCTCTAGGGCGGCTTGGTGGTTAAACAGTGGTTAGCACGCTTGCAAAACAACAAGACGTTTCCCGAGTAGATTGGACTGAGCTTGTTCTCCCCGTGTCTACAAGGATTTTTCCTCTGGGTACCACAGCCTCCTCCCACAGTCCCAACACATGCAGGCTTCAGGTGTGAATGTGAACAACGGTTGTTAGTCTCTGTATGTTGGCTCTGTGATGGACTGGCGACCTGTCAGGGAAGTACGCTGCCTCTCACCCAGTGCCCCCTGCGACCCTCAAAGGACAAGCAGAGTTGACAGAAATGATATATATATATGTGGTGTTGATTCCCCCTTTTTTACATTCCAGTTATAGGGTTAACAAAGGCAGTTGTAATCTAAAGCATAAGGTTCCACCCAGGACATTTAGGCAAGTTACAGGGTAACTAAAGGGTATGTGGGCTGTAACCTAAAGTGTTACCATAGTATAATTGGTATCCAGTAGTTAGATAATGAGTATAAATTCCTCTCAAGCTTGAAGATTATTACTCAGTAGGTCATACATACTCTAATAATTGAATAGGTACAGAGTAGTTGAAAAATAACTGCAGCATAAGTTCCTTTTTAGAGCCAGAATTGTTACCCTCTCATTTCAAAACAGTTTCCCAGCACCTACATGTATGTATTGGTATCTACTGTGCTATAGCTCCAGACTAATTACAGTGTACGTCTTAAGCGGTACCAAACATAATTTCAAGGAGACCTGATTGAACAGCAATCCATTTGTGTGTCTGACAAGGTGACCTCATTAACCAAGTGTGTCCCTGTGTTGTCCTAAAATCCCACTTGCTGTGTTAATGGATACTTGAGCCTGCTGTCAATTGGTGGAAAAACATCACACGGGCTGGCTCTTGATGAAGTGCGAGTACAGGGCCAGGCCTTTGGTTTAAATGTTTCAGCACCGTGGAGAGAGACACACACACGAACATAAGCAAACTGATTCTTTCTGTTATGGGTCCAAACGCAGTAATGATAGTCATATATTTATCACATCTTCTCCATGAGCCACAACTTCATCAACTGTGTTTTTATCAGAGCCTCAGCAGCAAAGGTTTCCCTGCTGCTGCTGCTGCTGCGACCCCCCCAGTTTGCTTCTTCTTGTTCCACAGCGCTGCATTAACCAATCCAGTTTGCCACCGCGCCTGAATTGGTTTAATTAAATCCAGGGGCCTTAACACTGTCATGAATTTCAAAGAGTGCAAGGATGCGTGCATGCACATGGTGAAAACCTTCACCACCTTGGTCCTGCCAACTGAACGTTTCATCGTCATCACTTGATATTCATGCAGCACACACCACGGGTTGTAAAATTGAATCTCATATTCCTTAATATTGCTGTGTTCATCCGCATGCATATTAATCATAGAATTTAAATCACGGGAACTGATTTGTCTCTAATGGACTGTACAACGCATCTTTATCAGTTTTCTTAATTCCCTTTCTCCTCTCAGGTGCTTAAGCTGACATGAGACTACATAATTAATTCACTTAGTGTATAGAAGAATAGGCAATCGGTCAACGTGATGCGACACAGTAAGATTAATTCAAGCTTTTTATATTGATGATTGCCGGTGGAATATTAGATACATTAATGAAATTGTTCATAAGCACTGAGAGAGCCACGGTATTATAAATGACCGCTGCACTAGGGGGTGCATATATTATTTCTATAATTCTGATCTTCAAAACACCAGGGAGCAATATATCTATATACACTGTATTGAAACCTAAGCCTCACTTAATGCCAGTAGCAGCATGCTTCCTGTGTAGCCCACTGTACGCTGGATCCTGTGCAAATTTCATCCCTCCCTTTTCTGATAGTGGGGAGGGCAAGACCGAGAAAAGGAGTGTATTACTGCTGAGCTGATGCTTAGTGATGCCTAACACTAATTACATTTCTGCTGCTGTTTTAATGGAGTTTACATAAAGTCATGTGGCAACCGTGTGGGAAGAAGCGGTACCTTGTTTTCATTAGATTGATCAGTGATGCGGAAAGCAGCAGCAGTATTTTTGTTTATAAAAGCACTGTATTGTGTTGCATGAGGGCAAAGATTGTCCACCGCCTGCCTGCAATGTTGGAGCTGCCGGTGACTTTCTTTGTAGTTCTATCAAATCAGGCCGAGAGAGAAAGAGCACAGTGTGATGTATTGGTTTTCCACTGTGATAAACATGGATGTTTTTATGAAAAATCTTTGCTCTGCAGGACGTCCGCGTGCATCTCGGGGTTTCAAGCGAGGAGAAGCACGTGTCAACTGCATGATGTGAAGCTGCTCTCCTAAGAATTCAGCCTTTGAAGTCTCTAATTAACCTACCTCCAGTCTTTGATCAGTCGTTTTCACCAGCACTCACTGAGTCTTTGTATGACAAATATCGACAGCCTGTGTTTTAGAAAGCAGGGCCAAGGCCACACACTCTGCTATTAGCCTGCTTTTGCTGCCTCATTTTGCATAAAATGATTAATGAGTTTGTGTTACAGCATATTCAACATTATAAACTATGGTCCTTGAAAAAAGATGCATTTTTTTTAATCCATCTTAAAAAGGACAGTACGTGTATTTAAGATGCTTTCTATCAAGTTGACAATGTGTGTCAAACACACATTTCATTAACGTACTGTTTAAACCTGATCAATCACTTTAAATACAGACCAAAAACACTGAAATAAAATGTGCAACACATGAACTGTATGTAAGGCAGTGACAGCCAAAGTATCCTGATTGCCCCCTGGTGGCTCGCTGCAGGACAGGTCATAAACCCTGCCTCCTCCATGTTAGTGGAGGAAAAATGGGCCAAACTAAAAAGTCAGAGTACATGTCACATATTTTCTGAAAGGTGGTTTCTATCATTTTAGGCAGTTTCACAAATCAGCCACAGGAAAACCAGTTAACAGTTTAAATTGTTTTTGCTGATTGTGGTGTATAATGGAAGAAGACACTTTAAATGTTTTTGTAAAGCTTTAAAGAACAAGTCAATCAACCTTCATCTCATCATTATTACTCTCACACTGGCATAGCTGGGAGCAGGGTATAGTTTTGACTCCTGTGTTTGTGTACAAAATAACTCAACAAATGGACAGATTTCCAACAAAGTTGATAGGCTTATTTCTTGGGAGGGTTTCTCAAGACGATTAAATTTGGGATTTGATCGGTTAAGCTCTACAATAAAGCAGTGCAAAAATACATAAATATTGTTCACGTTGTGTAAAAAAAAACATGTATCTTTACAAAACTGCGGATTGGATTGGATTCTGATGTACACAGTGTGCCCCTCCAATGGCTGTCATGATATTCAAATAAAAGCTTTTCTGCAAATTCTTAAATCTAGTGAAGATGCATTTGTGGGATGAAAGGGTAAATTGAACTCGGAGTGTCCTAGCTTACAATTGGGCAAAAAAGCCTGATGATACAGTGCTCTTATTTTTAAAAGTTTGAGAGAAGGTTGTGCCAAGTATGGCTCCGGGTGTGTCATCAAACCAGGATTTCTGGCCTTCACAAAAACTTTCTAAACACAAACTCCACAGCTCAGTACTACAGTCATTTTAAATATTTTAAGCAATTACTGTTTAACCTGTACAATTAGTTCAAAAACATATATCAGAATTTTCTTTACATTGACTGGACTATATTGAGGCAAGGGGTTTAATTCCTTCCTTTTAGTTTCATGTGTGGGTGGGTCTGTTATCAATGTGTAAGTTTATCTTCGTTACCCTACATCAACAACCCATTGCTGATAACATTTTACCTCCATACCTTTGCCTTATATTTATTTAATGTGTAAATGATTTAGCATGAAATATTTCTATTATAAATAACATAAATGATTTACTGTAACAGCGATTTGATGCAAGTTTATCTGCGTCTTTCTATTTACCGATGCTATCAGTTACAAACCTTCACAAAGCCAAGCCCCAGTGATCATGTTTATTAATAGACAGTCGTCTCATCTTGTAGCCAATGAAGCCTGTTTCACCAAATATTTGATGGGATCTGCCAAGTGACTGCTGAAAGAGAATGTGAGATATCCAGACCGCATATTGTTTTGGTGCAGTGGAGGAAAAATCACAGGAGAAATTGAGAAACTCAAAATGCTCGCTTGTTACTCTACACATACACACACACACATACACAAACACAAACATGCACACATAGACACGCACACACACACATTTTTGTACTTCTATCTCAGTGAGGAAAATCATGGGCATAATGTACTTGCCAGCCCCTTACCCTTAAGAAAAGATGGAGAAGTTAAGTATACAGTTTTTATATTTAAAAATGTTGCTTTGACAAATATTCTAAAAAGTTGTACTCCTTGAGCACCATATTGTATTTAAGATTCATATTACTGTAATGTCGCCAAAAAGCATAACCATTTACAAAATAACTAAATTGTAATTGAGTATATAATCTATGCAGTGTAGATTATTAATTAATGTTTAGGCTATTAATATTGTAGGCTGATAAGGCCACTTTAGTACAAATAATTTACTGCCAGTTGATTTTGTTGCCTTTGTGGACAAAAGCAATTGTTTTGACTTTCTCCTGTTGTAAAAGCCTCGGTCCAGACGGATGTGCTTTTGTTTTGGAAGGAGAGAAAATAAGACATAGCTGTTTGTAGGATGCATGGCGATGAGATAATCAATATGATTGTAATTGTTATTTTCTCAGGCTGGAAAATGTACATTTTTATGAAGTTTGGGCATTTGACCAAGTTGAGATCTGCACAACCGAAGTCCCCTGCTACGATGATCACGGAGTCTGGGTGAGCCGTCAGCTGTTTGTTGATGACGTCATGCAGCTTTTCAAGCCCTACCTGAGCCTTAGCTTGTGGGGGATACTGCCATAATTGCTATTATTGTGAATTCCCTTGGAAGAAAGAAGGGTCTGCACCTTACGTGAGGAGCTCGACGTCTGGGTAGCAGACTGGCTGCTTGGAAGATGTGAGGTCGAGTTTGATCCATATGAGGCTCAGTGAATTTTGATACCCAAAACCCAGAAGCACTCAGAGTGAAGTTTTGGGAAAGGGGTTTGTTTGTGACTCTACGGCAGCAGTCGTCGATACCTGAGCATCAAAACTAATCCCGCGGCTTAGGGTTGGGTATTAAAAGCAAACAACCACGGTTTGATTAAAAATTCTTACTGTAACTTTACTAGACTCACTATTTTACACAATAAATTACAGTTAGACTTCCAGCATGGATCTCAGTTACTATGTTATACAAACACAAGGTGATGTATGGATAGTTTATGCTTGGGGGCTGCGCTCCATGTGTCCACCCACTAGTGTGATATGTGGTATTTGCATCCTCTTTTGATGTGTACACAGCATAAAGTGGATGTTAGTCATTAATAAAAAATGGGCACCATCTGCTCCCTGCCTCTGCCAGAGCTCTGCACAGGAGATCAGTCTACTCCAGTACTGTTATGATGGACAGCTACTCAATAATCCACCTCGAAATAAGAGCACGCGGCCGGCACCAGGAGGTGCTCTCGCTCATTGTGAGCGGTACCGTGACACATTACGCTGCCGCAGGATGTTAGCTGATCCTAATACGATCAATAGAGTCATGGGAGCAGGCCTCTAACATCCACTTCTGGTCTGCTAGGTTTGACGTAGTCTTCAATTAATCAACCCAGCAGTTAATTGATTGGTCGTAACATGCTAAACAGACTGGCTGACAGTGGTGTAGAGAGGGATGTGGGGGGTGATTCATTTGGAGAATTCTCTGAATTTAAGTGCAGATATCTCTCCATCAGCGGAGGCTTTGCGACAGTAATTCTTTTGAAATCACCTTATAACTGGTGCGTTTAATTTAATTAAATGTGTTACTTTCACCTCAAAATACTGGACGAACAGAAAGAAACGATCTATAAAATACAAACTGAAAAAAGGGATCTGTTTTTATCTGTCTTATCTCTTTCTTATAAGGCAGAAAATAATGTTTTGGTGCAAAATTTCAATGCTTTTTGTTTTCACAACCAAGTTTTTACTTGACAGTTTAAAATCAGTATTGTACAGTGTAAAAATTCAACTGTCCCCATTTATTTTGTATACACTATCTTGGGATTAAAGAGTATTTACTGCATGTTTTTAAATGCAACATGTAAACAACTTACTCACTTACTCACATGGAAATAAGTCTAACCTAAAGCTGGAAGTAAATTACAAAAGAAATACTAATTCACACTTATACTGGTTGCAATGTTTAGAGCGTTTATCACTACAATTTAATCTTGCCTCTTGTCAGAGGTCGTTTTTTCCATCTTGCTCACTACTCACTGATGCATTGCTACCTTCAAATGAATAACAGAGTCATGTGATCACCTGTGCACTTAATGCATGGCCTTGTACAGCAGCACATCAGCCCGTTTGCCTGTTGTTGATTTGCACCTTCCTCACGTTTGACCTTGGGTGGATGGGCAGATTGTGATACCAAGATGAATTAGTTCTAGGCAACCTGGGATGAAATTCATCTTTTGAATCGGACCCATGAATGCACAAAGATCTCCCAGCACTGTTGCTTTTGTTTGTAGGGCACAGCTGCAATTCTACTCACACTTTCCCAAGAACATTACAGCAAAGCTTTAAGCTATACAGGTGCTTATTCATGAGCACCTGTATAGTTTTTTTTTCTTGCACTTTTGAGGACAGACAGCATATAGTGGTGTGATTCATCACGGCTGAACATACGCACATGCCGACTCCCTCGAAAACAATAGTCAGTAGCTGCATTTAGCCCCATTTAGAAACCCTGGGTTAGATTTCTGGTAGTCAAGTTTAGCAAGTAAAAAAAAAAACCTGCAATCAGATTCCAAATACTGATCTGCAGTGTGTGGGAGGGCAACAGGAAAATATGGAGGCTCTTCTGAAAGCTGTATTCCCCTAATTGAACCCATTCTTAGTGTATTTTGAATAAATATGAGGATGTGCAAAGTTACTCTTCAATATTTGAACCCAAGTGTCAGGAGGGGGGAGATGTGTCATGTGATCACCTGAACCGCTCATCCACAGCTCACCGATTGGCCCAAATTCCAGCTGCTGGGCAAGTGGATCGTTTCCAGACAAAAAACCTGTGGCACATATAATACTACAGAGACTTGAGGAACTGAAATGATGTTTACATAAATAATTCTTTTAATTTATGAATCATTATATTTTTGAACATTCTGAACAATGAAGCACTTTTATTTTTCGGGGGTTTCCAAATGCAGTTTGGTGTGCAACACACATTTGAATAGCTTGGAGCATCCAAGCTGTAATGAATAATACATTTGTGAGAAATCTCATCACGTCATCCATGTGTGGTTAAAAACTGAATTTTAAATGCAAATTTTAAGATGCACTTTGCTGGGTTTTGACATAAAGAACTGTTTACTCTTCAAAGTTAAGGTTGTTAACACTGTAGTTCTTCTGAGAATTTGCGCAAAACTCAGGACAGAGTTTGACGTAGGCAGTTATCAGGCAAAAATAATCTCATCATAAACACCATTGGGTTACATAATGATAATGTAATTCCACTAGGATTAAGTGTATTTGGAGCTTGACCCATGATTAAAGTAAAGTAAGATCTCTTTGGTTTTCCATGTTCACGTTGGTGAAGTACTTTCTCAGTTTGCTGCTTTCAGACAAGCACTGAACACCAGATAATCTCCTGAAATTATCCGGAGGGACCGAATAGTCCATTTTGCTTAGGAACCTTCCGAACTGAGTGAAATGACCCAGAAGCATTTCAGCTGCCGCCATAATAAGAGCGCTTTATATTTTCTAAATGATAAGGAGAGGAGCATCAATGCTTCCTAACTTATCTCCTTTAGCATAGGAAATATCGGACCATCCTTTATGAATGAGAGACAATGCCGCCCAGATTTCTTTGCAGCAACAACATTTAAAGCGACTCAACCCCGTAGTTGCACCTGGAAACACTCACGTAAATATCAAAAACAGAACAGCTGTTTTATTCTCCTGACACGATCCAGAACTGATGTGATTCCTCACATGACTGCAGATTTCTTCTCTGTCACCTCTGTCATATAATATATATATATATATATATTCAACATAATGAATTTATAGCTGTTAGTCCATTTTTATATTATTTCAACAATTCTTGTTAGGTTTATCTTCATTTTCAATTAAACGTGTTTTGTTGTTATTTCCTGTGAGTGGGTGACGATTTAAATGGTCCCTCTGTATAAACTGAAAACATCTCTTATCAGGATGTGTCATTTTGTTTTAAAACAGGAAACTTTATTATTATTGCCTGCCTGCACACAGCCTGCAGCCCAGAGTACCATACATTTTGTGAGTATCTTCTGTTATAAATAAAGTCGTGGAAGTGGAGTCAGATTTTCTCTGCACCGTGGTTCTCCTTTCCTAACTCCTTACGGCTTCTCCTTCATACCTTTCCTTGACCCTGTGATGTATTCCATCGGGGTCAAGGAACAGTGGTTAGGAAAGGAGATTATTTGTACTTTCCAAACGCACCCTCCGAGTACGTTGCTGCCGACATTCTCTGGAGTTCCTCCTGCCAGCCCCGTGGTAAAAACTCTGGATAGTGTCCAAATGAGCCCATGTGAGAACACAGTAGGAGATTAACCGGAGGATTCACAAATTTATAACATGCGACAGATGCAAAAGAGGAGCCATACAGGTAGAAGAAATATGTCGACTGAGAAGGACAACACGATTCGAGAGTCTTTGGTGATAATAACCAACGCCTGTGTGGCTGTGCTATCTATCGATGAGATTAACAGAAATGTTCCTTTCTTTTCTATCTTTTCAGAAAACTGACCAACATTCTGACATATCTGGCAAATCATAATCTGTTTTGTCTCTCTGCTAAGGTATTGCACTGACATTCAAGCTAGCAATCACCAATATGTCCTCAGCGGACGGGGTGACTATGAAAAGAAATGTCAAAACAGAGAACATAAAGTGTATTTAATGGTCACATCATCCACGTCTCCATGTCAGACAGACTAGAGGAGATGGTGACTACTTTTTTGTCCTCCCTCTCGTCTGCATCCTTCCCTCCGGTCTTTATTTCAGGCTAATGGCACATGGAGGTTAAGGACCATTAGTCCGCTCCCTGGACTATAGCTACACCTATTATAGTGCTACACCATAGCTTTCTTCAGTGGGCCAACCCTACTTTATCACTGCTTACCCAAGACCTTTCCCAGAAGGTCAGGCTTTTCTAATGACTCGTGACTTGAGTCATGAGGAGGAGAGGAAAAGTGAATGGGGGAAAATTGCCTGCAGAGAGAGGCAGAAAAGACGGAGCAAGAATGAAAAGCATGGAAGGGAAGGAAAAAAGGGAAGAGGGCAAAGAAAAGGTTAGTGTTGGTGGGGAAAGATATATTAAAGTGACAATAATGAGTCTAATCTTGACACTGGTGGACAAGTTGGAGTATTTAGAGGTCATTGTCAAGTTGGTTGATTTACTCAGGAGGGCACACGGAAGAACATTTTAATTAATCATAGACTTAATCTTTCATTTTGACTTGATTGCATTGGACACCGCACATCTAGATTTCATGATTACACAGCCACAGACTCAATTTTGGTGAATGGAGGGAGACTGAACTATGCACATTTTGCTCTCATCCGAACAATGATAATCTTGACAGGGGATGGGAGTATTGAGTTGCACTATAATGTGAAATGTACATTACATTCCTATTATTCTCGGGTAATGATATGATTTAGATTTTCCCCATTTCGCCGGGAGATGGGGGAGATGTCCGAGTGACCAATACGCAGCTGTGAACACCTGCATGCTGAGAAATATGAATTTACAAGCTGTTAATTTTGCTCTGTGTGTAAATCCTTCACCTTGATTAAAACTGGATAAACTGCGATTCAGTTGAATTCCTCTTTAATGAGCCTCACTGATTAATGACCAAGGAAAATAAAAAATAAAACCTGCAGAAATCTTTGAATTATTTATACCTTTCTAACTGACGTTCTTTCTAACTGAAAACTACAGGTATCAAGAGATGGACAGAGGGCAGCTTTTTTAATTTTGCAATAAATTTAGGAGGAATTATTGATGGGTAAAAGAAGTCACAATTGCTGGAAAATTCTATTTTACAAAGATATGAATCTGGGCAACCTGATTGCAAAACCTGCACAGTTTCAAATGTGGATTTTTCTTGGCATGTGGTGAGCCGAACATTAAATTTAACTGTTATCAGCTCCGGCTTATTTGCCAGTCCCAGTTTGTGGAATACCCCCCTACTGAGATACACCAGAGTTTGCTCTTTCTGCTCCGTTGGCTGAATATTTTTCAGCACATGCAACACACAGGGGGTCCAGGATGCAGCGGTGTCACGACTCAGTTTGACGACCACCAAAGTGATTTCACAGCGTCTACTGCTCCTATTAAAACAGCATCGGTTCACCTTAAATTGTCAGCAAGTAAGCAGCGTGAAGCAACACTGTTTTTCATTATTTTGTTCGTCAAAGACCTATTATACTGATGGAGTAATATTCACTTTGACCTTACAGAACTGTATTCACATTACGCACACAGAAAGTATCGGATTATGAAATATTGAATATAATATATAACTATCATACATGTGATGTAAGTGAAGGGGGAGATTTACCATTTGTCCCAGGACCGAAATTCTTAAACTATTGGATTATGCTTGCTTACTGTTTGTATAGTAGATCTGTTTAGTAGATATGAGGCCTAGTTCAACCGACTGTTTGCAAGAGGGTAAATATCAAAAAGTGTAAAGCAATGTTTGCTTAGAGAATTGCCATTTCAAGTTAAGGTCAAGTTAAAAAGGCTTCATCTGTCAGAGGGCTCAGTAGATTTATGGAGACAGTTGATTTCAACTTCACTGCAAAAGTGAATATGTTCTTTTTTTTGCTGGCTCAGTAAAGTTCTTTTAATAACTGTTTAAATGAATAAAGTGCTATTGTTATAAGATGATTTGCAGAAAGTTGGTGCTGATGTTTCAACCATTCAAAACCAGTTTAGAGGAAACAGATATTTCACCCAAAAATGACAATTCACTCATTATCTACTCACCACTGTGCTGATGGAGGCGTGGGTGAAACGTTTGAGTCCACAAGACACTTTTGGAGTTTCAGTGTTAAACAGTGTTGCAGCCAAATCCAATACAATTGAACACATTAGTGAACTATCTTCAGACGTAAAAAAAACACAACATGCCTCCATACTGCTCGTGTGGTGTCATCCAAGTGTCCGGAAGCCCCGACATTCATATTTGACTCTAAACGAGGTCGTCTACACCGTGTAGGGGCTAAGGGGTGAGTAGATAAAGAGTGAATTTCCATTTCTGGGTGAGCTATCCCTTTAAGGCCTTTGATAGATCATAGCTTCAATTAACATCAGCACTGGATGTTTGTTGCATCTCATTTCAAAACTGTAGCTCGAGCCAAAATAAAAAAAGAAATACAAATAATTGAAGTTCAGTTTTTTTATGCTTGAGGCCCTGTGTGTAGAAAAAAATATATAAAATTGTTTATAGTTGGAAATATTGTGAAAAGTAATGAGGAGGGAGTGGAGGTGAGCAATGGGGAGCCTACAGAGAGGAGCATGTCGGAGAGGAAGAGAGGGAGCAGCAGAGGCAGGTGTGGAGAAGGAAGACGCCATAATTATTTGACCAAAATTGTAAAAGTTAACCAAAGTTTGACTTGAAAAAAAATCTCTGTAACAGGCAGTGTTAAGTTTTTATACCGCACACTTTAAGATATAAAACGTTTTGGAAAGTTTTGATATCAATAAAACCGTATGTGTAATGTGGGTATGGAGAAGATTGTATAACTGTGAAGAAAAGCAGCTCTTTGGTGTTAAAAGGAGTCACTCTAGGTCATTCTGGCATCTGATCAATATGCGTCCTGAACGACTTCTCGCGAGGTCATTCTGGACATGTCCAACACGAAGGCAACCTCGGGGCAGGGCCGGGCGTACTGGAGGGAATACATATCCCATCAGGGCTGGGAACACCTGGGGATATACTTGGAGGAGCAGGAGGACGTGACTGGAGAGAAGGACGTCTGCTTTTTTTCCTGTTTAGCTTGCAGTCACCGCGACACAGGCCCAGATAAGTGGCGTGAAATGAATGGATAGAAGGATGGATGGAAAAAAGAAAGAATATCTCTTACATGGAAAATAAGTAATGTCAGCCAGCTCTCTGGGTTCGCTTATCAACCATGAGGCAGTGGACCACAATGTATCATAACCTCTGCATTTTGGGCAAACAGTGCACAAATGGCTGAACCAATGGAAGACAGATAAGCAAAGGAAAAGGTATATGGGAGAAGATAGTGTCATTGTCAGAATATTGCCTTCACAGGTACAGGACACAATGTGGTGATAATGTCAGCCCAAGATTGGAAAATAATTGCTTGGTAATGAATTTCAGTTTTCCCCTGAAATATCACCGGATGCCTCTGTTCTGTACGATAACAAGTTAATGTGAAGTCTTATTGAAATAATAGGAAGGAAGCATCAGAAACCTTATTTTTTTTTACCAGTTGTTTGTTTTGCAGTGATGCAATTGTTCTGGCTCAAATTATTTCTTTGTGTATATTGCAGTTTGGGATCATTATCATCCAAACAGAAGGGAGCATTTTATATGCTTAGTGCAAATGGAAATAGAAATGTGTATTTTGTCGCAGGTTTAGAATGCAGGTGCCAGTCAGGATTATATGTGTCAAAGTCAAGTAAAAGTAAAAGATAAAACATTTAAAATTATATATATGCACAACTAACTACTTTGTTAGTTCCAGTGTATTCTCAAGAGATTCTAAGTAAAATCAAAACAATAAAAGTCATTGACAATTCAAGTCAAGGTCCGAGTAAATGCAACAAATAAAATAGAAAATCTAACCAAAACTGTTGATTTTCCAGAATTTTATTCTAAGTCCCTAAAATAGTGTGATAATAAAATAATATCTTACTTACTTCAACTACAATAACTAGCAACTGATACTTAAAATATTAATGAATTCACTACTGTTTACCTGATTTCAAATCAACTAAAATCTACTGATTTTCAGACTGACATGAATGAACTGAAACTCTACGAGTCATTGATTTCAAAAGTCGGAGTCTCACTTTTTAGCTGCACCGTCATTTACGCCGGCTGAACGGTCACTAATTACATTAGATTCAGCTTTATGCAGAGTTCAAGTGCAACGCCAGTGAAATGCAGTTTGTATCTAACCAAAGGTTCAAGGCCAGAATTATTTACAGACAATTGCAGGAAAGTGAGTACTACAGCATAAGTGATGCTATAATTTACAATATTTACAGACATAGGAGAATTGCCATGTACAGATATATAAAGGTGAGTAGTTTAACCACATAAAAATGAAAAGTTGATGGTGGGTAGCTGAGTGCCAGAGAGCCGTTGGCCAGTTTATCACCTGCTGGAGTATTTTATTGTAATTAATGAGCTTTGATTTTGGAATGATAAAACATGGCTAAATCATTTGGAAACAAGAACCATGTTAGAGGTTCTATATCCAACATTGAGAAGTCCTTAATTACTGACACCTGCGTCTGTGGTGTCAACTGTTAAAGTCGGGGTTCAGTTTGAAATGAAGCTCTCACCAAGTTCTTTACGTAGAAATCAGCTCACATCGAGAACCTCAGGGAACTTTTCGTTTTCAAAGTTACGTTAAAATCTCCACACACGTTGGCAATAAAATTGTGGTTCACACATGCAAATTGATTTATATAGTAGATTTAAATGGCTTTAACTTTGCCTTACATCGTGCTATAGGACGGAGGATAAAGTCCTAAACTCCAGACACCAGAGAAAGTCAAAAATCCAAAGCTGTGCATGCCAGGTTTTTGTTACTGTGATTGGGCAATCACTGTTTGGGGGAGGGGTGAAGTTAGAGATTCGGTGCTGAGTAAGAAATCTAAAACAAAACTTTTTTTATATACACTTTAAGAGATGAAAACAAACATACCTTCAGTCCCCCAATGATGTCAAAAAGTAGGATGGGGGTATAACACTGTAATATTTGTATTATATTTTATGATATTTGTATGCATCACTATTCTTTCCGTCCAAACTCATGTTGGACTTCCCCAGCAGCACTGTAGGGAGCTCTGTGTCTCACAGGACCACATCACTGCAGACGTTATTTTGTTTTTGGTCCGATTCTAGATCTATTTATTTGTTTTCCTTCCCTCAGCCAGAGGGAAATGAAATGCACCCAATATTCCACACCCAGGAACGGATACGAAAACAATTCTGCAGAGTCCAATACATGTGAGGTGGGCCACCAGCTCACGAAAGCATCAAATTCAAATATAAAAACGCAACAGGGAAACGTGGGAAAAGCAATATCACAACTCCAACGCTCGCATAACATCAAAAGAAAGAAAAAAAGCTGAAAAGCTGATAAAAGTGAATGATGTATTTTTTTTTTTACTTAAGTAAAGCAAGCAGAAGGACTTTTTCAAAAAACGTGACCGCGTGACAAAGGTAAGAAAACTTTGGAACAAAAAACTATGTAGCCTTGTAACACCCTGTCTGTCCTTGTGGGGTGATGCATGCGCCAACAAAGAAGCTGCTGAAAGGATTTGTGTGAGCGCGCAGGCCTGCACCGAAACGCATCATCTGTGCAACGCTTTGGCAGAAAGCTGATTAAAGAGTGAATGAGGAAGTTGATTCCACCCCACAGTGGACCAACAATGTGCAGGATAATCAGGCGTGGCTCCTATCCATGCAGGTTAATTAGGGTTAAATGATAATTAGGACAACATTAAAAAGGCAAACAACCACAGCGGACCCTTAATCCGCGCAATGCTGTGCTGCTGCGGGGCGGGTTTGTTTGTTTGCGTTTGCAGGGAAAAGTGTTCTGTGCGTCCAATATGTTTGGCCTGTCAATGCTTTATTATTGTGTGACGTGTTTACATGTATGGATTTGTCAATGAGGAGGTATTCATCGGTTGTTTTATGCGTTTTCTTTTCAGCCTATACAATTCCTCCTTCATGGAGCCGTGACCTGGGACCTCATTTTGAACCCCGGTAAAGGAATGTTTGTGTTTGTAACTTTGCCGAGATGGCAGATGGAAGATGGAAGGTGATGGTCTGAGTGTAATTCTCACGAAGGCCCTCACTTCAATAATGAACTGATGTATATAAAAATACATTGAACTCAAAGCCAAGGTGAAAATATCTCAGCAACAGCAAAGTTATCACCGAGAAACATTCACATCTAAAGTGGGTTTTTTTTACAACATCCACGCCACGTTGTATTAATCGCTGCGGTGCTGAAGTGCTTAGGAGAAGTTCAACATAGCGAAAACAGAATTATGACTAATACCCAGAATGCTTTGCTGCATAACTGATGGGATGTAAATGTGTCAGGGTTGACCTGCAACATCCTCTTTGTCCCTTCTCAAATGCAACAATTTCCTCCCATTTTCTGCTCACAAATGTGACACCGGGATGTTGCAGTGACAAATTAGAATTGATTGGAGCCTTGGCTAAAATGTCTCAGGTTGTGACCTGTGAAGCTCAAAAGCATTTTTCCCATATTTGTATTCTGCACCTCTCTGCTCCTACCTGGCAGCCAAGGTCTTTGAGCCTGGATGGAATCAAGCTACACTGCTGTGACTTCTCAGTTGTCTTCAGTTAATAACTCAATTTTGTGATTAGAGTACTATTATTAAAATAATCATATTATTATTAGATAGTGCAGTTGCTTCTTAGCAAGGTCTCAGGTTTATATAAGCAAGAGCTCCCCTTCACCCACTACCATAATGCAACCCAATATTTTATATAATTCTTTTTTGTGGAAGATGTATAGCCATCAAATTCTTGGTATTGCTTTTCTAAGTCATTATGTCACTCTTTCATTGCTGTTAATAAAGGCCTGTGGCCCCGACAAGAATAGTAGAGGTGGTGTTGGTTTGTAATCCTCCTCAGCGTCTCCAAATCTCTAGGGCTGGCACTGAACTCCTTCCCTCCACAGCACACAGATGTACACAAGGTAAATTTATCAGCACAAAACACCCTCGGCATGCCGACTGAAAGCGCCGGCTTAGCACCGATAGTACGGCTGTAAAGTAGCAGTGAGCATTTTATTCCACCTTATTTTTATTTTATTCCTTTCTTGGAAGGTTATATCTGGGGGCCTCGTGTGATCTGACTGCAGCCAGACTGAGTAATGCCTGAGCTGTGATAAGGGCTTGGATAAGCATAATGATGTTTGGAGGTGTGAAGTTTTTGCTCCCTTTAAATGGAGATGGTGATTCTCTCCTTATACCGCGGTGCTTATTTAGAGCTCAGACTATGGCCAGGAATTTCAATGGAGGTTCTTATTCAGTTTTTTTTCCTGTGTGTGTGTGTGTGTGTGTGTGTGTGTGTGTGTGTGTGTGTGTGTGTGTGTGTGTGTGTGTGTGTGTGTGTGTCAGTGTGCGTGCCTGTGTGTGACCTGCATTCTTTGCCGGTTTTACCACCTGACTGGACAAACTCCCTCCTGATGAGTGTCACCAGGCGTTGTGTCGGTCCTTGCTGAGTTGAAAGGTCACTATTTATATCTGCTTAACCAGCCAGCTGGCTAGATATTGTTTTGAGTGTGTAAATGGTCTGTATTAATACAGCAGCTTCTCTTGTCTTGTCTTGATGACAGTTTTGCCAGTCACCCATTCACACACACACACATTCATACAGTGTATCTATGTGCAGCACTTTCTCCATCATAGATCTATCATCCACTGCCACCACAGCTGTCATTGAAAATTTGGGGTTCAGTATCTGCCGATCTTTTCGTTGGTGGATGCCGCGCTCTACCCCTGAGGCAGCTGCCCTGTCTGTGTGTCATAATGGCAAAATGTGTTCCTGTGACACCAGCCACAGAGGCTGCTGTAAGTACTTTGGCAGTTGCTTGTCTGTCTGGACAAATTTAGTCACTATAATGGTGTGTGACAAATCGGCAAAAGATACAGATATATAGGTGGTAGCCTAGACCCATAATCGTTTCTGTATTTCAGTTATAGTTATTCGCATCCACTCTAAGAAAAGGTTGGTAAGACAATACATTGAACATCGTGCGATGAGTCCACACGTTGACGTTCTGACCCATGAGTACTCAGTAGGCATTACTACATTAATACCAGCTGGGACAGTGATATTGAGATCTTTGGCAGGAGGACATTTCTCCCCGTGTGTCTATCTTCATCTCCCTGTCCATCCATCAGCAGAATGTATCACTGCTTTAGCTTCACAACTGTGCAAGATACACAAAACATTCAGTTAACAGGTGTCATGGTCTGTAGTTTTAATCAAACTACTGACAGGGCTCTAAGGATGGCAGTGTCCGGACTGGAAAAGGTCTCAGTTTGCACCATAAATACGCCTGGTCCCCAGGGTTTGAATCCTAATGACTTCAGTGATCATCAGATCAAATATAAAATTTCTAAAACTTTGGTTAATTATCCAAATAATTGCAAACCTATAGTGACATTCTGAACGGCCTCCTCAGTCATGTTGCAAATGTCAACACACCAAAGCAAGATGGTGAACGTGTCACCTGCTTAACATCAGCACGTTAGCATTGTCAATTTGAGCGTGTTAAGATGCTAATGTTCTCATTTTGCTCAAAGCACCGCTGTGGCTAATGAAAAGCGAGAGCTGCTAACACGGCTGCAGACCTACTACCACGGTTGCTGGATAATGAGTGCACAACATAAAATATAGTGCGTACCTGTGAGAGAATGAGGTCCCTGCAAAATGGCAGAATGCATCTCGTGAAGTTCATCTATGAGGAAAATTGACATGCAAATTAAAATTCATATATGCTGCTCAATGATTGAACGGAGAAGAAGCAATCATTGTACGGCTCATATTAAACCACTGCGTCACTGTTTAAGAGACCAAATAAAAAAATATTGACCAAAGTAGTCTGCAATTGCCAAATGTGGAGCTTCTCTCAATTTTGTCGATGCAGTGCCGCCCAATTTCATGTTGGATTACATCTCAGTGCCTGCAGGCTGAGAGAATGGTGTTCAGCAGAGGTCGATGTAGAAGCTGTGGCTGTAATTTGGTTAGTAAAGCAGCAACACTGGTTGTGAGAGTGATTTACTGCCCCCACTTTATTATAGGCTGTGTGATATGGTAAGTGCAGAGTATTGTGTAGTGACATAACTCAAGTTGTCTACATAAATCCACTGTGCCTTTACTGGCTTGTTTTTTTACAAGGCGTTATAACTAACATTTATCAGACATTTATAACGTCTCTGCTGAGCAAAGCATTAAATGGCATCCGATGACGGCCTTGAAGCGATAATGAGAAAACCACGCCTGCAGCAGCACCACAGGTTATTTCCAATGTTATTCTCTTTAAGTGCATCCTTTTGGAGTGCATTGTAAAAAGTCCTGCCGCAGCTTGTAAAACCATCATTTTCACTGTTTTCCTGGCGACTTAGACGAAACCACACCCACCTCGACCGAGCGACTGAGGTCTAATCCTAACCAATACTGACGTGGGCATGGTTTCATCTAAACCAAGGTGAGAAGAAAAAAACATATACAAGCGCCCTGAAGCCAGAGATGACTTGACATTGATAAAACATCTGGAGCAAATGAAAGAGGAAAAAGGAGGGGGAGAGGCAACAGAAGCAATTTTATAGTTGAGGTGCAAAGAAAAACACAATTACCGAGGGAGGAGGGCTGAAGAACAGCTGAGTGATGTGCATGAGTGAGAATGTTTGGCCACTCGGTATCGACTGGGGTTGCGGTCCCACCTCGCGGAAAACATATTGACCCCTTTCACAGCAAAGGACTGCGAGTCGCGGCCATTTCACACCCGTACAGTGTTATGCTTGTCAATTCCACTTTGGTGGCACAATCATGCTAAATGGTCCTCGATCCATTATTCAATTTGCCTCACTGCATGTCAGGCTGGTAACATGAAAGTGCGCACGTCACTTGGCATTCTGCACACTAAGGATCACCCGCATCGGAGGTGGGTTCAGTAAAAATTGCTCAAATGATGAAAATAAATCGCCGCTCCAGCACTTGAGGTGTCAGATACAATGCATACAAAGCAGCAGAGGTGTGGATATTAAGGTGTGGGTGCACATGTGTTACGACCTCAGCAACCGAATACACAAAGTAATAACTCACCAGGATAAATCGAGTGTAGAATTTAATGTACTACTGTTACATTATAAGATACTGCTAAATTATACACTATTGTTGGATGGAATCAAATACTCACCAATATCTACACCAATATTTTGTTTTATCCAAACATTTGATGCCTCTGCGCACACACACACACACACACACACACACACACACACACACACACACACACACACACACACACACACACACACACACACACTTTAGTTTATTAAAGATGTAGTCTCTTAGATGGTCTCCGTTTGGACCTTTGGCCACTTGTCAGTCATCCCTGTCAACATTTTGCGTTACATGACTTGAGAAGTTAATTGGAGTCAGACGAGGTGTAAAAGGTTGCTAAAAAGCACTTTAGCAGCCGGCAATGGTGGATCATGTCCCTCAGGTTTCTCGGACAGGACCGATTAAATTCATTTCCACAAAGAAAATGTCAACCTCTGTTACAACTTCATGTAATCTCCAATTGATGACCGTACCTAGTAGGGGGTTACAGTTCTCCTGGTGGAGACTAGATGTTTCCGGAGACACTTTTCTAGAAATGCCATCGCCACCCCTCCCCCCAAAAAATACTTTTTTTTTGTTCATGACCAGATTGTCACAATCTCTGAGAACATTCCGGCATTAACAGGCTCTTAACTAAATTAGACCACAGGTCAAACTGCCTGAATTTGCTGTCGGAATCGCTTTGCTTTGATGGCCCTCATTCAGAGAATCCACTCAGAGCGCATTGAACGGCCTCGAGTATTGATTGAATTAGACAAAGAACCCTCATGAGGAGAAAAAAGACAGAATGCAATCATATTCCCATTAGCGCCAGGCTGGATGGGAGAAGCATGCGCTGGTCTTTTCTTCTGCAGCTTCTCTTATTCAACATCTTTTACCGTTCATTTCACACCGTCGGTCCGCTCACTTTTCACTTTTGCCTACACACTGCACCATTCTCAACCCTGCTTATCAGGCCCCCCCCCCCACCTGAATCCTTTTAGTCAAACACTAGATAAGGTATCAGTTGATGGTCAGAAGATGATTCGGCTGTTTGAACCCCTCCACTTAAATTTTGAGGAGAAGTTGGAGGTTGAATTCCTGTTTGAAATGAGTTTGATCTCCGCTGTGCACATACATCAAAAGATTGCAGAGAAACAGCGGTTTACAAAAAAAAGCCACTGAAGAGGACGTCGGTGAGAAAGACTTTGTGTAACATTGAAGTAGAGAGAGAATTGTGTCCTTTCATTCTGCCACTGGCACCTAAAGCGTTTGTCTCTGGGCAATTGTCTGGCTGTGTTTTTGTCACTGTCACGTACCGTGTACATTTCACTTCAGCTTCCATCTTCTCGTGTGACTCGTATTCCAAATGTTACAGCAAAGCCAACCTAAACAATGAATATAGCAAAATGAAAAAAAACATTAGATGGGCAAATGCAAGTCGGAATTTGAAACATCTGAAAAGCAATTTGTAGTCATAATCCATAAATGTGCAGCTTGCATCAAAGATGAACTTTGTTTCTCAGTTTTACTCTATAACTCTGGCAGCAGCATCAGACTCCAGTTTCACATCAAAGTGGATTTGCAAGTCATGGGGTGTACCGCTGCATATGTGAAAACAGTCGAAGCCTTTTGTGGCTTCAAAGCGAGCTGAGCAAAATCTAATGATTGGTTCAAGTGAGGCGACATTAGCTGCTTTTAGTTTAACACACTGGAGTCTTTGACTGAGTTGTAAGAGGTTGAGTTGTGTTTTGGGTTAATGCAGGCGCCAGGTTGTGTATGCACTCAACAAAAAGAGACAGCTCTTGCCCTCCTGCATAACTTATTTATAATTTCACCATGAGGGTACCTTTAAAAAATACATACTAAATATGCGGATTTATTGTTCTTCTACATGTGGTGTTCTTGATAGCCTGGGTGTTACTAGGAAACTGGAAATCCAAAGGGTGTAGAGCAGATCAAAAAACAAAGTATTATTTGGTGTATATTTAGAAATTCTGGCTGCACTTGACCATGCTGAGCCTTCGACAAGGACACACAAAGAAATAAAGTACGAAACCAATCAGACCGCTCATTGTGTGACAAGAGAGAGGCAGGGCAGAGTGAAGAGTGTTACATGCAGACTTGGAGTTAGTCCTAAATTACTTTTTTCATCATTACCTCCACCAAGGAGGTTATGTTCTCTTCTGTGTTTGTTTCTTTGTCTGTTACTTAGCAGCATTAAACAAAAACTACAGGGCAGATTGGTGGAAGGATGTGGTATGGGTCTGAGAAGATACCATAACATGTTGTTGTTGCGGATCTGGATCAGGGGGAAAAATCTGGAATCTTTCTTTCACTTTTCTTTAACAAAACATTCAAGACACAACATCATGCAACATTTTCCTCGAGTTCGACGAAAAATGATGATTGGATCTTGATGAAAAATAAAAATCTGGCATATGAAGGGCACTATATCTATGAGTGTTTGCAATTTGGTGCAGCTTGCTTGAGTTTAAAGCGCATGTTAGGCCTTGGTCTTAAAATAACACCTTCGGGCTGTCCTTCATCCCAGTGCTCTAACTACTTAAGCACAGTACACGTACATGGCACTTCTGGCTTACAATGATAATGAACCTAACACCCTACCTTTCTTCAAAGGCTTCAGTAATCATGGTTACGCAGGCGGCAGACACACACACACACGACGGTTATAGCTGATGTTAATGTCGCGTTTAGAGGCTGAAAACCTTCCTGGAAACACCTGTCGTCTGATGGACCACTGCCTTATCGTGATGGTAATTTAGTGAAAACCAACTGGCATCTACAACCCCTCCGCAGAAACTAGAAGAAGCTCACCATCTTCAAAATAGCTTTTGTGTGTGCGTTTTCCATTTTCCCCCTAGTTTTATGTTCATTATCATAGCCATGAGGCTTTCCATCTCGGGAATGAAACATCTGCTGTTTGGGCTTTTTGTTAAACTGACAATTATCCACTCAACACTGTTGTGTACAAACATTTTTCATACTAATCCTTTCCCCCCCATCGTCGTACAGTCATACTTCCTCGGAGTCTTTTGGTGCTATATTTTAACAGGATGCCAAAACGTCAGTAATATAATACATATGTGAGTTTTATTGTTTTCTTTTTCTTTTAAATTGAACCATTTGGCAGAGATCCACAACTTAAACAGCTCTGATGGCTTGTATGACATTTTTTATGGTAAACAACAGTATGATTTGCAGCAGACTAATGACTGAGGGCTCCATTACAGTAAACTAGAAAAGACATAAGCATGGAAGGACAGACCTGCAATTAGATCATCACTTTACGGCACTCAAGAAATGAGAAAGAAAGAAAAACTAATTAGCAATGTGTCTCATTTTCATTTTATGTTCTGCAAGCAGATGCCACTAATGTTTTTAGCGAGCGATGGGTTACAAAAGCAAAATTGTTTCAACGTTAATGTGGCTGTGTATTTTTGAAGACAAGCTAGATGTGTCAAGTGTACCCAACATAATCATAGAAGAATAGTACAACCAGCCCTTTGTAGGTGACAGTGTAATCTGGGGGGGGGGGAAAGGTCAAAGCATGGTATCTAGGATCTGATGTTCTGGCTACTTGAGTTTTTTCCTTTTATAAAAGAGCGTGACGGTGACCACCCACCTAAAAAATTACTCTGGCTGTGGAAGTCAAGCAACTAGATGACTTGTAACATATAAAACATTTGATTTGGAGCAACAACAAAAAAAGCAAAAGGTACAAGACTGCATAATTATTATTAAGAGTGAAATAACTATGCATCCCATAAACCATTGTGAATGGTCCCTTTCCAAGACCTCGAGGGCGCTTTCTCTTGAATTTAACCTTGTTGTTTATAAAGATTTGAAATAGTGTGTCTTGAATGTATCTAAAAAGTGTTTCATGCAGTATGTCAATATACATATATCGTCAATACTATTTAAAATGTCGTTCTCTTTACTTAAAGTCCCTCAAATAAAATCTATGATAAAATAACAGCCTGTTCTCAGACACACAGGAGAACATTTCAGATTTCAGAAAGGTAGGACAGCTCTTGTTTGTGATACGACAGTTCAAAGTCATTTTCCTGTTCCACAGGACCATCACAGTGGGAGACAAAAGCAGGCGTTGAGGCAGAGACGAACAGTTCAGTGCTTGTATTAAACAACAAGATGACAAGGCTTACTGTAGCTCAAGGCTGGCAGTTGTCAAAACCAGGGAGAGCAGTCCAACAGGCAGCAAAACAAATCCAAAATGGAGTAAGCAGGAATCCAAAGGAAACATCCGAATGTTAAACCAATTAGGGAGCAGTCCAAACAGGTAAACACGGGGAGGACGAGAACAGAAACATGCAGTGAACCAGGTGAACATCGCTGCCGCAGATGGAAAGAGGAAACACAAGGTGGGTTTAAATACACTGAAAACTAATCACTAATGAGACTCAGGTACAACAGGAAACTGGAGGGAAAACACACTAGGAAAGGAAGTCAAGCACACAACATACAAATGGGAACAGTGATTTCAAAATAAAAGAGGAAGTCCACAGCAAAAGTTCCTACAGGGAGCTAAGCATGATGCTTTGGTGATCGTTTCGAGTGTGAGTGTATCAGACAGAGGTGACCAGCAACAACACAAGCCAAACAAACAGCCTATTGTAACAGCCACTGTGCACGTATAATTAATACACGTGGCTAACAGGTTACCTGCTGTATGCTGGCAAATGTTCTGATTTATACTTCAGATTTCACTGGATAACACCACTGCATTAAAAAATAGATCCATCACACATGATTGGGTTGTATCATGTGTTATGTGTCATTCCCTGACTGAACCTTCTCACTCTCTCTGAACTGTTTGTCTTACCAGTGAGTTTTGGGTGGAACAAGTTGTATTAATCATTCTGATCACTACACTGTGTGTGGTTATTCCATGCATCTAGCTTCACTTGGCCTAAACTTCAGCAGAGTCATCCAGGCAGGACTGTAAATTAAAAACACCTCTGTGATGTAAAGGAATCTTTTAAGACACAGCCTGCAGATAGCTCCTTCGCTGCAATCACCTTGGAACGAGAGAACACGATCACATTTCATCTTGTGTTTTTGTCACCCCGGGACAATGTTTATTGTTGACGATGTTGTGGCTGTTAGCCGAACAATACTTAAAGTTAAACACTGTTGCCACTCGACTTTTATCACTCAATTTACCATGACGGATCATTTTAAATCATACGGACTTAAAAACCGACACAGGAGACATTATAACGTCTTCACCTTGTTTTAAAGACGCCTCAGGTAAAAAGTGACTCATCTCAGCGCGCTCGCTCACGCACCCTCCCTTCAGACAAACTGTCAGAGCTGAGAGCTCTATCACATCCTGCTGGGCCTCATACCGCAGCCTAATTTCTCACCAGGCGAAAGCTTATAATGTATCCTCATATTCGCTGAGGTCGGTTTCACACAACAGAGAGGTTTTTATTTGCACCGCTCTCTGTTTGGTCACAGTAATAGCTTCTGCAGCTGCACAGAATTGGAACCCTGGTGAATAGTTTTTTAATGCACAGTCACTGACTTTGGGTCACAGTCTTTATTTCAAACACTGTCCAATGCTATAAAAGGCTGTTCACAGATGTTCTCCATTTTAACATACAGGCCACCCAAATTATTTTTTTTAATTTTAGCTATGCACAAGTATGCTGATAATACGATATTTATGTTTTTGCTATTTATTTTCTTTTGTTTAGTTTATTATTTTCTTGTCTTTTTTAAATATTTTGCTCTTGTAATTTAGCATTTTGCCTTTTTGAAATTATTGGCTTCCTTTATTTTTTAATTCACATTTTTACTTCTTCTCAATCGTTTACCCTGCTTTTTACTGCAGGTCGTTAAAATTATCAAATATTATTCAATAGAAGTGTTTCAATTATTATTTCATTCATCCTTACCCTTTCCTAGATTCATTTTAATCTTAATTCTTTATTCGGTCATTTCTTCTTAGCCTTTGGTCTCTTTGATTTCCATCAATTAATAAAAAAAAAACATTCTTTCAAACCCAAATGATCCATTTAACAAAGTGGATTCTTTCAGACTTTGCAGATGTGATGTAGGACAGCACTAGAAAATCCAAATATTATAAATGTAACCCCTTAAAAAATGGTGCCTGATGCACATTGTGATTCTGAGCAGAGCTGAATTTGTGATGCGCTGCCCTCACCACACATTTTGTTTCCGTCTTCCATCATGCGCCCTGAGTGTAAGCCTGTGACAGTGATGTCTGACGCTGATGGATCGTCATGGACAGATTAAACACCGGCTGTCAGATCGTCTCTTTCTGTTGCTGAAGTGCATCTATCGAGTGTGTTCTGCCTTTCTGCCTCCGTCGATTCCACAGGTTAGAGAAGAATCAAACCTCTAATTGACTCCACTTAGTGCACGCACATGTTCGGACCGTGTTTGATCATTAGCAGGCAGACGGAGCTCCGACACGGTGCGGTGAAATTATTCGGGTAGGGGTCAGCGAGAGGTCCTTCTCAGGCTCCATACCATTTGCTGACAGTCGTCCAGCTGTGATTAGACATTCAGGGAGAATCATACGCTCAATTTACCTGTGAAACTCTCCTTATGCAAAAAGCATGGATATTCTTGCAGCATAAAATGTAGAATGTAGCAGTGTGTGGACGGGCCCTCAGGGTTGTCTACAGATAGGAAGCTATTCGAATTTTATCCATTACAAGCTGTGCAGTTATTAAAAAATAATGCACATGCTCTGCCAGGGTTTGTATCCAGAGTGTTGGTTGAACTTGCTTGAACTTTCTTTTCATCAGAAAAACAATCTATATTTTATTTCAGATTTAAAATTTAGCATGAAGATGGAACTTTTTAATGATGAATCAATTTGGGGAAAATATACTGTGCTACTTGCTCAATGTGCAGTACATATGCAATAAACCAGGAAAAGCTTATGAAAATATAAATATTTGGGACTAGATGTTTTTTTTTGTAATGCTGTTCTCACACAGACATCATTTCTACAATGTCAGTGCGATCCACATGATAAAGATCACACCATCAGCATAAAATATCACAGTGATTTCAACCAGTGTGTTGAAGGAATAGTTTGACATTTGGGGGAAATAAGTTATTTGCTTTCTCACAGTGAGTTAGATGAGATGATTGATATCACCACAGCCTGTATGCAGACATATACACACTGAAAAATTAGAAAGTTAGGAAAACTCATAATTTGGAGGGAACTTGTGCCCGAGGCCACACTGTCTGCATGAGCTGCTGCGTGTCGTGATCGTCTATTCGCACAGGAAGCGTGTCTGCTGCGGAGCTGCAAGGTTTCCAGGATTACTATTGCATTTCCTTAAATAAAAGTATGGCTATATGCTGCAATACTAATTTAATAAAACAAATGAATGGATTCAGTCAACAGATTTGCCAGATTGCTTAAAACAGGTACAGGAAGTGTACGTTTGAGGTAAAAAATGATTTTACTTCAGTGTGGCCCAGGTTTCACAGCACCAGTATTTTATGCCTCCGTGCCGAAGGCAGCCAGCTGCATTATGTTTTTGGTTGTCCATATGTTTGTATATGTTTGTCTGTCTCTCCCATTCTCTCAGGAACAGCTCCAGGAAATGTATTTACATTTATATTAAGGTGGTCTTACAAATCACGTTTTTGGCCTCTTGAATATCACATCTCAAGTTAGCTTTTTGGGACTTTTTCAAATTTTGACCAATTGTCATTGGACTCAAACATATGCCGATTTCAGTGGTCAAGGTTAAATGTCTGAAGAAAAGTGAATGTGGTCTAAAACTGTACTGAGGCATAGAACTGAAGGGTGGTAATTCAAGCCTAATTTTGAAGCTTCAAAGAAAATCACTAAGAGTTGTGCTAACTAATTATCTTTTGTTTTGATCATTTTCTCATGTCACTGCTCAACAGTGTCCGGTGCATTCTATATGCTTTATTCTATATGTAAAAATTGTTACTCACATATTCTTTATCAAATGAAAATGTAAGTGTAAACATGCAACTGCATTTAAATATGTAATAATATAGTTATTTCTAGTCTTATTAATTACTCATAGTGCTCGTTACAACTCAGCTTGTGCAGGAAGGGAGGCAACATGAAACCTTGTGTGTCTGGTAAAAATAGTCATTTATTAACCGAGTTACAATTATTCTCAACTCAACTATATTGAGAACAAAATGCAAACAAAACTCAAATATTTCCTCAAAGGTTCAGTTTGTAGAATTTAGTGACATCTAGTGGTGAAGTTGCATGTTGCAGCTGAAAACCCTCTCCTCACCCCCCCTTCCAAACATGAAGGAGAACCTGTGGTAGACTTCAGTTGTTATTAAAACTCATAAGGTGTTTAGTTTGTCCAGTCTGGGCTACTGTAAAAAACATGGCGGCCTCCGTAGAGAGGACCCTCTCCCGATGTGAATATAAAGTATTTCAATATAAAGGGCCCATTCTAGGGTAAAGACAACAACAATTTGTACAATTTAGATGAAACACGCTAGGGAAAACATCACTAGGATTATTTTATATTCAATTCCTGCCAATAGATCCATTTCACCTAAATCGTACACACAGAACCTTTAAAAACCAAACAACAAAGCAGAACCCCCGCTCCTTTCAAGACAGACATCATTTCTAGTGAGATCTGCTAAATCAGTTATTGAATTAGCCGACACTAACGAGGCGGCTGGCAGACTGGCCAAGCTTCAGCTGCCTAGAATGTTGAGATGATCCGGCTTTTAATGTCTAAGTCTTGATTGGAGAGCTAGACTGGATGATCCAATCAAATCTGACATCAGGGCAGTGTTGTCCAATCAAGTGTGAGGCATCACACAGCCACACATAACTCAAGCAGAATGGCCAGTCAAACACTGAAGGGAGAGAGGGCTGGGACGCCAGGAGCCATGCAGCATGCAGCACTTTCTCTATCACACATCATTCATACACGGCTGGCACAGTGGCCAGGGGCAATATGGGGTCCAATGTCTTGTCCAAGGACTGGAGGAGGTTTGTCTTGAAGAGAGATGAGAGGTGGCTCAGCATGTGGACACCCCCTGCAGAACTGCTCTGTAGACCCCATTTGTAACTTGTCTCGCCTCAACACAGGTCAAAATTTGTAATTAAGTGTTTTGGGGACATTATTACAAATTAATTAAGTTTGTTGAAGGAAAGTTTGCAAAGCCCATTAAATATGCTCTTTTCACTATATTCAAAATCATAGAAGTTCTAAGCCAAGTAATTCTCCTGTTATAGTTTTTACATTGTACATACAGTATATTGTTTCAGTTTCTCTGATGGTGGCCCATTGGGGGCAATTTCCACTGAATCCAAGGACCTGACAATGTGGGCACCACAGGCTGCTCGGCAGCAAAATCACAAAATCTCCCACAGAGAAAATAATAATACAAAGCTTCGAGGCAGACTGGAACAAATTCTGCAGATAATTCGAGACGCCTGCCAAGCAGCGAAACAATATGGCAGGACATCGCTAAGCACCACGACGACAATGAGCCTTGCAAACAGCCAAACAATATTATACACAGTAGCTTCTAGACAGCTGAAAGAATGCTAAGCAATAAGCGTTATCTGCCAGGGGGCAAAACTGCCTTGCAAGTGACAGTCAGACAAGTGGCTCTCGATCCTTTTAGGCAGCAAAGTGGCTTGACGTGTCATTGTGTTGACCACTGCACTGCCCCAGCATGCTTTGCAGCATATTGTGACCCTTATCTTGTATTCTTGAAGCCTTGCACAAGTTGTCCGCTGTTCCCCGACAGCCAGATATGAGGTCCCCGAGTTCTGGACCTCAGTAATTCTTTCCCTTCTCAGTCTGACGCTCTGCATTATGCATGTGTGTGAATTAACAGTGTGATAAGCGACCGTGTTTCTGTCACATGATCGTTAAAGGGAACAATGAAAGCCCACCAGTGGTAACATTATGCTGTCTACTAACTGGTGTTCTTATACGTGTGATATTACCATCATTACCCTGGCAATGTGGTCCAATGTGTTGCTATAACAACCAAACAATATATAAACTGTTCTTGTTCATAATTTTTGCTCACATGAAGAAACTAATACTAACTTTACAGGGATGGTTCAAAATGCCTTAACGGTTGAGTGCGTAGGATTCGGTGGAATCTTGCAAAAAAGGTTCAATTGTATTATTATCTCCTTTTTCCTGTGTATTGATTTTTTGCTTTTATTGAAACAGGAGTCAGAAAATTGTTAAAGAGACACATCCATCCATCCATTAGCTGGACCACTTGTCTTTTCAGGGTCGCGGGGTGACTGGAGTCAATCCTAGCCAACATTGGCGAGGGGCAGGGTACTGTACACCCTGGACATGTCAACAGTTTGCATTCCCACTTACAGGCAATTGCAGTCATTAATTAATCTAATCTGCATGTCTTTAGACTGTGGGAGGACTCAAGTACCCGGAGAAAGTGGTAACATAGCTGACCACTGCACCAGAGATGCAGTTAGAGCAAAATACCCTTTTATAACCAAGAGTCCTGCAGTGTCAGGGAGTTATAGACAGGAGAATAGGATCATATATCATTATGGTATTACAAACAAACATCGTCGTAGGCAAAGACCACATGCAGTCCGGCCGCTTCTGCTTCTTCTTCTTCTTCTCTTGTTTAATGCTGTCTCAACTTCCTGCAATTGGTTTGAAGGGGTTTGAAAGTCCAAACCATCTAGAAAAGTGTTTTCATTAATTAAACCATGGTTCAGTTTGATCAGACCACCTCTGTTAGTTGGACTAAATGTTGGCCCGTTGGCCTTGACCACGGTGTGACGCACACTTCACACCTGTTATATTGGTTCGGACTAAACTGTCAGAACAGGGTGTGAATGTGCCCTCAGGCCACTAGATTGTTATACTGGTGGGTTTGTGCATTTTGATTTTGAGGATTCACTTCTGACACTGCAGCAAAAACAATGCCAAGACAATAATTTATTAAATTATCCGTGATATTGAATATTGGAGGTGAGAGTTGCTTAAATGTGCACGTATACGTATGTGTTATTAATATGGTTTCCACTGGTTTTAATGTGGCTAATCTGTGTGCACGGCTTTGCATTTCTGCAAGTTGCCCTAAAGCGTTTTTAAAATGCTATGCTTTTTATCGCATGGACCATAATGAATCTACTCCCATGTGATTCTAACATGCCAAAACATGATTTTTATATTTGTATGGCATAAGCATGCCTCAGAGTTAATGTGTTTGCTTTGCATTCAGCATAAGAATGAATTGCAGAGGATTTTCTGCATGTTTCATGCATAATGTGCAGCTTAGGGCAAACAAGCTGGTCACTCACCACAGCACATATATAAACTGCTTCTGGGCAGTTTAGTTGTACATGCTCTGTGAATTAACAGCAACATAAACTCTCATATTCAATTCCAAACATCATTACCTCTGAATGTTTCTACCATTGTTCCTATTAGTTAAACAAAAAGGTACATATTCATTATATCTGACAAGCAGCTATGGGGATTGAGGAATGTGTGAATGTGCTGCACATTCATTTTACCTCTGCATAAACCCGTTAAATGAAATATCACTGTTCGACCATTTAGAGCTTTATTATGAACATTCAGGGGAGGCCAGGAAAGTGTTCATCACAAACTGCACTGAAGTAATGCTAAGTGAAATATAAGTTCTCCTCACAGAGAGAGTATAGAGACTCTAGAGTCTCTATAGAGTATAGAGAGTGGTGTTATTAAGCCATGCTGAAAACTCTGTTCTGTATATACACAGTTTCCATTTTAGCATGTATGATCCTGAATACAGAAATATGAGGTGAGGTTTTAAGTCTTATAAAAATCGTGAATCTCTACAACATCAACTTTTCATGAGCTATAAGAAGTAAGTTTTCAACTTTATTTAATAAGCGAGAGAATTTTCTCTACCCATAAAGGAACTCGTAGTATCTCAGTTTATATGGTGAATTCATGGCGTTCACTGGACAGCGACTACATAAAGTGTTATTAATTATAAATTATAAATATATATTTTATTACTGGTATTTTAACGCATTTGTCAACATTTGCAAAGGACTGTTTCTCCATAACAAGACAAAAGAAGCCAGATGGGCCCTCAGATCAGTTTATTGTCACAACAATGTCATGTGAAAACAACCACATACAAACTCGCCATATACCTGTACTGCTGTCACAGTTAAAAATAAACATCAATTAAATGATACCTAAGTGAAAGTGGCATTTCATTTTTTGGACCAGAATTTTAATGGTCTGTATTTATATAGCACTTTACTATTCAAAAAATGTTTTATAGCCTGTAGTTTTTTGCCATTCACACAAACATAATCATACAGTGCATCATATGTGGGGAACTTTCTCGATGAGAACAGCACAGTGGTCAGAGACATTTTGAGGTTCAGTATCTTGCCCAAGGAAGGAAGGGGAAGACTAGGATCAAACCAACGATTGTGTGGTTACAGGACGATCCGCTCTACCCCCTGAACCACACCCGTCCGAATTTAAGTGGACTGTTGGGTCTTGGTGGAGGTATTCAACCAATCTTCAGTGTAATTCACTCATACTCTAAACCCAGATGGATGAAATGACTCATTTTGCACTAAACACACACACGTGTCTGATTCACATCTATGAGAAGTCAGTAACACTGCTCTCAAAATCTCACATGCACTGTTCCACCTCACAATCACACCACCTTGGTGTTCCATATTTATTAAATTCACAGAACCCACGGTGAACCATCCCCACACCTCTGCTTGCCTCTGAGTGAAAGTTAGCGCGCACCATTGGAACATACTGTACATTACCATTGTCCTCCACAACCACGGAGCTAATATGCACTCTCATTCAAGAACATCACCTCTTCCAGCCTCTGGTGGTTTATGATTTACCTCTGTGGGCTGCAAAGTGGCCTTTTTAAATTTTTTGGTGTAGTTCCGTCAGAGTGTGACTGCAGCACAGTCTACTGTACGCAGGCATGTTTGACTGGTGATATTTCCAGATACCTGTATGTTTGAGATTCTGAGTGCCACACTAATATGACAGTATGAATACTGAATAGCTGGATCCAGGCATGTCAGCTTGACATTGATGTTATGCTAATGCAGTGCCACTCTCCTGGCAGCGTCCACGCACACCGAGCACCAGCATTAGCCGTGAATTTTCATACGATCCAGCGATAATGGAAACTCGCTCTATTCAGAGGAAGCCGTGGAGGACGTCCAGGCATAATCAAGGCTGTGTAAATAATAAGCTTATACTATTGATCTTTGTCCCTTACCTTTGTCTCCCCTCACTCAGCCACCTAAACATGCAGCGGCCCCTCTGAAACACATTACACGTTGTTTTATGAAGAACAATATACGACATTTGATTTTGCACACGGGAACACAGCACGATGCATTATGAATCCAGCCCTGGGTTATAAAAAAATAAACTGTGAGTGTGCTTGTTTAATTTTTAAAGTGCAAACACAAGATTAGCCCTGGCCTCACTCTGGTCGATTGTTGTAGGTCAATATCAGAGAGACGAGCAGTCATAATCAGGTTGACGAAAAACCTCACTGGGGTAAACAAAGTGACCACCACTGTGATTTACATTGGAAAAATCTATTTGTCTTGCACACATGAGGCGTATATTTGATGTAGGACTATAAATGTTCCTGATCCATTTTACTGTGTATTTTCATCACGAGCAAACATTTTAATCTCGGTTTAATCAAAGAGCATCTTCCCAAACATATACTGCAGTTTTTTGCGTGTTTGTTTTGGCTCACTGAAATTCTACCAGGGGGATATAAGCTTGAGATGAGCTCTGGATCTCGTACCCTTGTACCTCTCCTCCTCCTCAAGGTGAGTCGACAAACACAAACTACACAGGACGCAAAAATAAAATAAAGACAAAAGCCTCACGAGAGAACGTCTGGCGGAAAAATACAAAATCTTAGATAAATACTTAGATTAGTGAAAATAGCTGTATTTTAATACATTTGTTAATTGGGGTTATCCTCGGGGTGTTTTCTGCATTCTGTCAAAACAGCAACTCAGGCTGATTTGAACAAACATCCAAGATAAACCACCACAGTTTGTCTCCGCTGTCCATTCCCATTGCACTGATATGCTGAACGAAGCAGGAGATGGGAACGTCTTAATTATGGTGCGTTCTGAGATGATGATAACACACACACACACACACACACACACACACACACACACACACACACACACACACACACACACACACACACACACACACACACACACACACACACAGGAGAATAGTTGAATGTTACAGCAAGGTGAAAACGCATCTTTGCGTAAACACCTCTTCCTGTTTTTTTCCTGCTTTCTGCAAAGATTAACACTGACAAGCTACTTAAGTAACTGAAGGTTAAACACTTCTTTGTCTCAAGTTAAATTTAAACACGTTTGTTGCAAGGTCAAGCCAAACCTTCATCGCCAGCCCTGATTTCCTCCACACATAATCGTGATATCCAGCACAGGGCTGGATTAGCTCAATTGTGGAAAATTTGATTAAGCACATCTTAAGAAATATGTGCACTGTGAGCTCAATGCACTGTTAACTAGAGTAATTAAAAGAGGACTCATCTGATTAGGCATTGCACTTCTATCACAATAACACAATGGACATTTTGAGAAAATGCATCAAAATTAATGCAGCAGCAGAGATATTGTCAGTTTTATTCCACGCAGTTTTCCTTGTAAAACCCCTGGCACCTACATCACAGTGTTTCTCTAATTATCACTAATGGTGCCCAGTAATCATATCTGGCAGAAACAGAATAGCTTTACTCACAGTGCAACACTATGGCTCATTTACGCCCCTATGACCTCACTCGATTGATTCTGCTGCCATTTACAAGATTTGTGGAGGCTTAACTGAATCAAAGATGATCCAAAGCAGCTACCGGATAGTGTGAGGGGGCCAACTAAACCCTCTGGTGCTGACACCACTCCACTAGCCCTGACTGTTTGCATGGGGAGTAAACATCATATAGGGTTTGTGTCAGAACAGATAGCAAGGATAAGGAACAGAAATGCAGCCTGGGTTTGCACGGGTAGACAATTAAATCGGGCAGCGGGGTCCAAAAACACAGAAGCAAAGGAAAAGGTCAAAAAACTTAACTTGGTCATACAAACAGGAGGAATAAACACCGGGAGAAATGCTGTTACATAAACTGAATACTGACGAGAGGAACTGGAGCAGGACGAAGGGAAACACACAGACTAAATGCACAGGTGAAATTCGAATGGTCCAACAGTCCCCTACTGAAAAAAACACATTTAAATTTACTTGATCTGCATTTTTATTTGGGTCTGCACCAAATTGCACACACTCATAAATATCTGTCCTCTAAATATTGATGCCAAATGTTAAAGAAAGAAAATACTGCATTCTTCCAGCAAGTTTCGTGGTGATCCTCCCTGTAGTTGTTGCTTAATCTCGCTTGATAACAGATCCTTGGCGGAGGTAACCAAACGAGGAAGGGCAGATAATCAAGAAGGGTGGGAGGACAGACAGGTGCTCTGAATTGTGAGTCTAAAACAAAACAGGAAGATAACAAACTGCAAAGTGCAATCAAAACAAGGCTAAACAATCCATGAGTCCAACAAAAGATCCACAACAATAAATAAAAGCTCCATAAAAAGTACAACAAAGCTCTTCAAAAGTTCATGAGTTTCTTCAAAGGTTCACGCCGACTGCAGAGTCATGACAGTTTCTCTTTTGGCCACGCAAAACTGTCTAATATATCCCCTACTGTCTTTTGGAGTCGTTTGCTGTGGCAGCAGCATTTCAACTGCTGACAGGAAGAGACTGGACAGACTGATTAGGAGGGCCAGCTCGGTCCGGGGATACCCCCTTGACCCAGTGGAGGTGGTGGGACAGAGGAGGATGATGGCGAAGCTGTTTTCTCTGATGGACAACCAGTCCCAGCCCCTGCAGGACACCATCACAGCTCTGGACAGCACCGGGCAGTTCCTTCAGCGACAGACGGATTCACCCTAGGTGTCTGAAGGAGAGGTATCACAGGTCGTTCCTATACCTGCAGCAGAAAGACTGTACAACCAGCTCTGCTCCCAGTGAAAACTACATGCACCACCACTATGGACTGAACTTTAACATTTCTCAACTGTGCAATATTCACTGTGCCATATTCATCTGTCTGTGCAATATATATGTTCATGTGCAATAATCCACTGTACATATTTGGATATTCTGACACATAATATATTTCTTTACACTGTATATAATGGTTTAATTACACAATATTCTATATTTCTTCAACCAAGTACTGCATGCTACTTATGTGATGTCTTTTTGCTGCTGTACCATTGCAAATTTCCCCAAAACGCATGACTAATAAAGGATTTCTTATCTTATCATGTTGAGTTTGGAGAACTATTAATTGCTAGAAATAACTCCATTCCATTATTTTTAACTTAAAGACAAATTCATCCAGTTTTGAAGATGTTTGCATTTATAGTGATGCAGTGTGACACACACACACAGACACACAGACACACACACACACACACACACACACACACACACACACACTTTTTTCTTGTATAGTCCAAAACCTGAAGGACACAAAGACAAACATCTTTGTTAGATGCTCCATTAAAACTAACTAACTAATTCAGAAAAGGACATTATTTTGATCACAGTTTTCACTGTAGTTGCTAATAGAATGTTCCATTCATATTTCTGTTTACATAATGTGACTTAGATCGGAATACTTCAAGTCCTAATTTAATTATTTCTTATTGTGGTGTGAACTTGTACGTTTTAAGGTATTTAATAAATATTGTTTACATGGCAGAGTCTTATTCAGACTGCTCTCTTAATCAGGTCAATATCAGAATATTAGTGTCCATGTAAACGTAGTCAATGTTAAAACCACACTGACTCTTCATCTTTCAAACGAGAACCAACATGTGTCCATTGTTAAGTAGAGAGCAATAAGTACATTCACAGGGAAACGCCACACAATAGCCGTAACGGTTGGATGAGCACGGTATCTATCAGTATCCATGGCGACTGATTCCTCCTACTTGCAGTGGAGAGTGTTGTGTGCATCCCACAGTTTACCTGTTTATTAATACATGGCCGCTTAATGTGGAGAGCCCTCCACAGCTGTGAGGGTGAAGTGCTATTGAAGAGAGATCAATTTGGGAAAAGGGCCTTTGTCCTTTTGTATCCCTCAGGATGAATGGCTTTGCTTGATAAACCTGCACCGTTATGCACAGAAAGAACTACATTTTAACTGGAGAGGGCTGTGATTTTAGTGTCGGGTAATTAAGCTAAACACAAGTTAGCTTTGAGAGCAAAAGTTAAAGCTTTACTTTCATAGTTGGCAGTGGTGCAGAGAGCTAAAGTCTGAGAGAAAGTCAGATCAGGAGGTTAGCAGCCGCAGAACTGTCAGGGGGGAGGTGTTTAAGAGTGGCAGGCGCTCTGAAGGAGGGAGGGATCCACAGGGGACCCTTTAAAGCTGATGCACAGCCCCTCAAACACACACACACACACACACACACACACACACACACACACACACACACACACACACACACACACACACACACACACACACACACACACACACACACACACACACACACACACAGAGCATACCTCGAAACACTCCTATAATAACTGCATCATGGGAAAACAAAAAGACATTTTGAAGAAACTGGCAGGGACCTTTCAGATCCGACATGTGCTCCAGTGCCAGGCCCTGGCAGAACGCCTGTCTGGGAAGCGACACTGTGCTGGTGAGTACCGCTGCAGTAATCCTGCAGGGGGCTGCTGAGAGGATCAGCTTGTTCATGTAAAATAGGCACAGGCTGAATTACTGAATGTTACTGTGTTCAGTGTAAAGTAGTTGGAGGATTATTGTCTGCAGAAAAGAAGTTTAACAGGAATGTACACTGCGCCATTTTATTATTCAGGAAAAGGAGGAAATTAAATGTTAAGGAAATGTGAATCAGATTCAACGTTTGACAGGAACAACCCAATTAGCTGATTGAGATCATGGCAAAATCTGATTGGATTAACATACACATCTAACAGTCAGCTGATTAGGCGGGGGGAGTGAAAGAGAATTGTACATGAATGAAACAGAGTCTTCCTGAGTGAACCGAGACTTTGTTTCATTTCTCAACTTACTTTCTTCATGTGCAGATTATTATAACAAGTAAAACATATAATATTTAGCATATAGACTCTACTTACTAATTCTACAAACCTCTGTCTCTATGTGGAACGCACAGTTCAACTTATCAGCTTCAAAACTTCGCATGTGTATCGCAAAATTGCCAGCGAAAGTGCAGTGCAGAGTTTGGTGCAACTCAGAGTACTAAGAATGTATTTAATCAGGCAACCAGCGCTCTGTAGCAGTCAGTAGGGGTGGGGCTGCAGTGGTCGACAACTGGGTCAAACTGTAGGTCACAATCGCAGCTAGATCATTTATGTACTCTTCCATTTCACCATATCAGACTGAGACACAGACAGGCGGACCGACCCTCGACAGGGGCAGATCTCTGTCATGGCAACAACATTCATAGAATCACTTCCTGTTTTCTTCAAGGTAAAAGCTCAATGTTTTGTTGCTGCAATGCCAAATATGGAGCTTTTATTTTTGAAAAGTTGTGAAGATGGGTCTCAAGATTGTGTTTGTTGCTTAAAAGACCTTGTAAATGGCCGACATGCAATGCATGAAAAAATAACAGCGGTTCAGTAAATCATTCAAAATTAATTTATAAAACCACTGAAAAACACTGACTATAAAATCTTCATTGAAGGTAAACCCGGTAGGATGAACGCAATGTTTTCTAACTTGATTCTAAATCATAGACTGTTTATAAAAAGGTCTGCACGCAACGAACAATAAAAAGTGACAGTGTATTGTAGAACTTCAGAACACTAGGACTCACTAATGACAAGGAATAATTCTGAAGAAGCTCCAGAGCATTAACACAGAACAAGAAAACAGAACATTCCAAACAGGCAGGTTTAGAACAGGCCCTGTAAAACAGTAAAGACACTAGATGAGCAAAATGTCTCTGTCTCCAGATTATCCATGTAAAACACAAATGATGAAAGACTTCCATGTTGCAAGTGTTAATTTTCTCACTAAGAATGTCTCCTTCAGCCTTCCACCTGCTTTAAAAGAGAAAAAAAGATCCTTTGAAAATGCCCGAGGGGATTCTGCATCCTCCTTGTCCAGCATGTTTGTGTAGAGGAAGAGGTGAGGGTGTTATCGTGTCTGGCAGAATTTAAGCTGTTTGACGACTTAATTGCGAATACCGGTAACTCCGTTTTCAGTAAGGGTCGCTGGGTCTCCACTCATCTGATGCTCAAAGGCTGCTTTTACAGTAGAGCTGAAAGGCAAATGTAAAAAGGTTGAGGTAAAATACAAATCTGCTGATCTCTACCCTTTAAATTCCTGCTCCCTTAGATGTCTACAGCAAAAGAAACGGAATCATTTTAACTGCATTATTGAATCCCGGCTCCACAATGAATTATCTCCTGCATTCAAGTCCTCCTTTTAAATCACACAGAGAAAACCCTGTTGTTATGTATCCATATTCTTTGTCAATGTGTGTTTCCCATTGAGTCCCACAGACAGGGAAAGTATCAGGAGAAGGCACCAGCGGTGAAGCGTCAGGCCGTTCTGTTATTCTGCTCCCCAGCTGTGACCGACGGCGTTTGCCGAGCGGGCCTTTCCTCGGCGGACGGCTCTGCAGGTGGAGTCAGATTGTTGTCAGCGTCAATAGACCGACACAAAGCCCACTCATAACACACACATGACCTCTGAGGTCACACACAGACACTCCCTAGGTAGAACAACAAGCAAGACTCAGCTGGACACCTGAGTCCACGGCTGTCACCTGTGGGCCTTTATTATTCTCTCTAAAGATTTTCTGTCCTCAAAAACCATCATTTCAACACAGGTCGGGGTGTTTTTTCCGCTCAACAACATATATGTGTTGGGAGCTCTAAATGTACGTTTGGGAATCAGACATGAAAAGATACATAAATGTGCTCAATAAATATCGGTAGCACTGTCGCCACGTAGCAAGAAGGTTCCCGGTTCGGATACCGGTTAAGCCGGTGTCTTTCTGGGTGGAGTTTGCATGTTTTCCCTGTGTCTGAGTGGGTTTCCTCTAAGTACTCTGGCTTCCTCCCACTTCCCACTCCCTCTTCCACCTTTGCCATGCAGATTGGGGAGACTCTAACTTGAACATTGGTGTCAAGGTTAATGCTTATTTGTTTCTGTCAGTCCTGCGATTTGCTGGCGACCCGTCTATGGTGTACCCCGGCTCTCGCCCGCTGTCAGCTGAATTGACTCCGGCCCCCATGTTGACCCTCAAAGGATAAGCAGTGTATATAATGGATAGAACATTGGGCATCCTCTTGAACCTTAGGTGAAGATCAACCACTGTACTTTCAAACTGCTGAACAACATTTTATTGCATGAAGTTTAAATCATCTGCAGTTGTTCATAATGTATATTGAAAAAATATCACCCTAGGAGGACATTTCCTACTGTCATTGTCCTTCGTGTCGAGATGTAAATGAATGTTGATGGGTGTGATATAATTGTCTGACAGCCAATGTTGTCTAAACGCTGTTAACATTTGCCTGTGTTGTTGTCGCATCGATTGAAGATGTACAATTTAATTCAGCACAACTCAGAGTTAACGCGTTCCTTTATCCAACTTGTACAGAACAAGGAAAATCAAGACAGGGAAACAGAGACAGCTCAGCCTCAAAGTAAATGTGCATGTGTCTCCTTCATGCTTGGACCTTTATCACTTTGATACTTCATTTTTGGCTTTGTCTAATTTTATAAGAATTGCTAAAAAATAAAACGTGATTTCCAACTCAGGACATGAAGAATGACAGAGAATCTAACTGTAAAACATGTTTTGAATCTGTGGCAGTGCTGAGAGTACTTTTTACTCAGCTCAACCACAAACCCCATATACAGCAAATCTATTTGGATTTCTATTATATGAGTTTTAAACAGTGTGTTCATAACGGTTATAACAGTGGCAGCAGAAAAACTGCACAGCTATTTATAATTAAACATCTCTATACGCCTGCGACCCTCAAAGCGGTTTAGATAATGGATGGATGGATCTATATGTGCATCGCTGAGTCCTGATGTCAAGGGTTGACGACAAGAAAATGTATTAGCGTCTAGAAAAATCACACCTAATGGAGCTACAGTCATTTGCATCACTGTCATCTCAGCAGGTACCTGTCATTCAAAACAAGCTTTTTTTCCCCCTCAACTTCCATCAACAAAACAGACAATAAATATCAGCCAAAGGTAAACTGGCAGTCGTCGAAAGTGAAGTATTTACCACAGCGACATGTTTTCCTGGCGACTGACAGCTGGAGGCAGCGGGGGAAGCCGAGCAGGAAGGCAGTGGACAGAAGAAGGCAAAGTTTAAAAGAGAAACACACACCACGCAGAAGGAGGGGACACTTAGCCCTTAACTTGAAAACGACGTGGTCCGTAATTGAAAGGAAAGCGAGCGAGTCAATGCTCAATCCCCGAACCTTCTGTCAAAAGCGGCATCGCTACAAAGGCGTCGGCAGTTCACTCATGCTCACTTCTTCAATGCCTTTATAATGAGGCTGTCCTCCTCTAATACACATCGCAGGCGAGAAAAAGAAGCTCTTTTAATTAGATATCTCCTTCCAACACGATTAAGGTACGAATAGTGTGCCATCAGAGCAGTCCCTTCTCCCCCTTCAAGGTTAAGCAAAAAAATAATACTTTTCTGAATCTTTTCATCCTTCCAATTTAATTTGTGTCACAGAGACCTTCCATCCTAACAGGACTTTACTGAGAACGCAATTACTGAATGTATGGTATATCCTCAGAACTCTCCCCCGTCTACCTGAGCAAAAAGGACTGTACTGTACGCCGTAGAGAAAAAGCAGCCTCCGTGTGTTGGTTTGTTTTCTTTGTGAATCCCGAAGAATCTGAGATCTGATGAAAAAATATACCAAGATTTTTATATTTTGCTCATCTAACGGTGATCATCTGAACCCCGACCTTCACACTGTGTCTACTTGTGAGAGGGCCTTGGGAGATGTTCTCATTGTCCTTCCAGACCACAGACTGCATTTATAAATGGACGTAGACTCTGTGTCTAGAAAGTGAAGGCAATGCCAAAGTGCCTGAATCCTGTATTCTCTTAAATGAATAGTCTATAAGAAAATGACTCTAATTCTCACTTGATTTTTAACATTTCCTAACAATTGATTTCATAACAGCTGCTGGGCCTTGGCAGAGGTATGCGCTCCACTGACTGACAGTCTAGACTTGTCTAGACGTGACTACAATGACCCTATTGTAGTTGTAACATGCAAATATTACCAAAAAAAGTTAAAATTTATGAAATTAAAATACATTTTGGAAAGATTTGCTTAATGTTTCACTTCTTGCATTGTGCGACTTTGGCCATGGGGAGCTGATTGATGCTGGGGAGAACAACACAGCTGGAAATGTTGCGTCTTTATACATCCACACATCTGGTTAATGGATTCCACGATCAGGTAAAGACCCCTGTCGGTTGTATAAGCAGGTAGACTGAACGTCATAGGTTTGAGTGAAAAAGAAAATTATTATCGACTGAAAGAGATCTCAATGACGCATGTTGAGTTATACTGAATAAACTGCTGCCCTGACAAAAATAAAAGTTTCTCTTCCAGGACGTGGAAGAATGAAAAATATGGCTGAGTCACATCATCTGAAGACAAAGTCTACTGTGGACACTGCTCTAATGCTGGGGCCCAATATTGATATTGCTCAGATATATCAATGTCTATGGAGATTTGGCATAAATCATCCCCAACCTGTTAAAGGAGCAGACAAACAGGTCGGTGCTACTTTTTCAAATGGCACTGACCTGGAACAGCTCGCAAGTGTGAACCGAGGAAGTCCGATAAACTCCCGGTGAGGATAACGCACATAAATCCTGCCGCTGTTGGCTACATCCATCAGACAGACCTTTCCTTCCTTTGACAGGAGTGAGTGACATTTTCATTTTAGAGAGGTTTTAGTCTGCACCTCAGCCACAAGGCAAAGAAGTGTTTTGTTAGGTGATCTAAGCAGAGAGAAACGCTGAATTAGCTTGACATTCTATATTGTCAACTATGTCCACCGAGACGTCTCACACAAGCGCATTGAAGAAAACTTGAATGCAAAAGGCACAACACAAATGCAAGTGAGAACACAACGGCAAAAACCATGACATGAATGCAAATGCCACGACACAAATGCAATAGGGACAACACATTTCCAAAAGTAACGGTGGCTAAGGCCTGCTGCACACCATTTTCAACTTTTGACCGATTTAAAAAAAAAAACAACTAGGACATAACGACAGATTTAATCGATTTTTTATCTTATAATCTTCAGAATACACACACTGGACGATTTGGCCAGAACGCCAGACCACACACGATTTCACAGTGGCGATTCCAGAGACTTGAAATGTCACAGAAACTCACAATATCTTTCTTTCTTCTTCTCTAGTTACTTTATGGCGGTTGGCAAACAACTGTTACAACATTACTGCCACCTTCTGTGTTCTGTTTTGCAGCAAAAAAAACAACTATGGATGTATTCATGGCAGGATGATACATTTTGCAATGCGAGCTGGAGGTGAGTTGTAAATGTATTGTTTTAGTCACAAACATCCGGTTGGAGATGTTTCCCGGTCAGCTTGCTCTTGCAGGTTTCTGTCGGAGCCATTTCGGGGAGGCTGAGACTCAATTGGTAGTATTAAGATTATTTTGTGAATCCCCACTCTTCAGGATTATTTTGGCAGATAAACGGCACCGAGTGATCCTCAGTCGGGAACGACTCCGCGAATGTCGGAAGAGACAAATCGGGTCTAAAATTGGCCCGATTATTCTCTAGTGTGCAGCCGCCTTAAGACGTCTCACACAAGCACCTTAACAGGAAACACAAATGTTTTAGCCACAACACAACCACAAAAGCCACACAATGGAAACACAACCCAAACAAAAGTGGGTGAAAACATATTTTGACAATGAAACAAGCAGAGTTACTTGAGTTGTGTTCGATAAGTCCATTCCTTTTCGGAACCTTCCTACTTGAGTGAAATGACCTGGATTTCAGTGGCCACCATAAATGACAAGGAAAGGAGCTGTAATGCTTCCTGTCTCTTCTCCTTGAGCAAAGGGAACACTGGACCATCCTTTATGAAAGGAGAAGAGAATATGCCATCCCACAATTACTTGTGGCAGCAACATTTTAGGTGACGCAACGTTGTCGTTGCACCTGAGCAGAATATTTAAAAAAAAGAGCTGTTTAATTCTCCTGACATGATTTCTTCTCTGTAACATTTGACAGTCACAGTCAAAAACAAGCATATTGAGCTTATAGTCACAATAACATCATCAGAACAAATACAGATTCAATATAATCAGAAGTAGATACGAATATAAAAATAATTTCAATCCCCTGATTGTGGAATACACACACAAATAATTTCCTCCACTTGTTTTTTTGCTGCAAAACAGAACACATTTAAAATGTACCTAAGTACAGTAACGAAGTGAATGTACATGAAATTACAATAAATAACCTCTCAGCTCCAGTTGATATTCAACATACACAAAAAAATTGGCTTCATTTAAAAAATCATTGTGTGCCAAAATAACCCAGAGCAACACATACAATTTACACTAATTCACGTATGTCACTGATATATTAACACGTACTGCTAACACAGATTCAACACTAGCCTAATGTATATATGTAACCCTTTTAACCATTTTCTCACATGTTACACACTTTCACACATTTCCAACAGCTGCAGAGCAACATGGTGTGAGCTCAACGTGTGGCTGAGGGTATGAGGCTCAATGAGGTTTCAACACTCTGTCCTTGGCAGCACCATCATCTACTAAAGTGCACGTTGATATACAGACTGCATGAAGACTGTTAGAATAGTTCACAGCTGTTAATGAGAATGAGGGGGGGGGGGGTCTTGTTGAATAAAACACAATATTAAGCTTTTTTTCTAAGCTACTGCACATTACGTATTATTACGGAGTGCAACTGATTTTTGAAAGAGGATATCACAACTCAAATTGTGCTTTACAGTGGAAGGACCATAAACAGGTATATGCTTTACCATTTTGTCCATTAGCTGAACTGATGGCCACACAGGGGCTGGAGCCAATCCCAGCTGACATTGAGTGAGACCATGGACAGGTCGCCAGTCCATCACAGGGCTGACACGCAATAACCATTCACACCTACAGGCAATATAGAGACACCCATTGACCTGCGTGTCTTTGGAGTTGTGGGAGAACATGCAAACTCCTCACAGACCGGCCCATCACAAATCAGGGTCCCCAAACCTTTACTGTCACAGGAAGTGAAGGGAAAAACATCAAATAACAAAATGATCGGGCTTACGTCTGGGGCACACTGGGTGTGTGTGCAGCGTGTGACGGCTGCGTTGCTGATCTGCTGCGTCTTGCGCCGGTCTGTTGTTCCCACAGTGAGCGTTCCTGCTACGTGAGGTTTCTGGTTCAACAACTGCATTTCCTCGAATACAACTAGGCCTATATGTACTCAACTAAATGCCAGGATTCAACGGTATGAAGCCGTGCATCTGCAAGTCCAAAAACTAAAACTCTGGTAACGGACAGAACATGGGACAATAAGGGAAACCGGGGGTTGAACAGAACTGAACCTAACAGATGTCCAGACAAAGGGAAACAGACACATATACACATGGGAGGCACAGGTGAAACACATTGAGACAGGTGCAAACGATCACAAGGGCAGGAAACAAGACAAGGACAGGAAGTAAAGCAAGAGGGACACACACGGAAAGACAATTCAAGGTAAAGACAGCTCACAGTGCAAACAAAGACAAATCCAAATATACACAAAAAGTCCAGACACAACGAAATTCGCAGGCCATAGCACAAAGTCCAAACACAAACAGTCTCTCAGAACGTCACAAATAATGATGTAATATTACATTTCTGTCGCTTACTGACTACACAATTTCTTTGCTGACTAGTTGTTTCACTTTGTCAAAATGTTTAACACCTCTTTCTCTGTGCTGTGGCTCAAATTTCAAGCTCTGCAGTTTTGTTAAATCATTCAGAAGTGCTGCCCCTGCTGGCCGAGACGGCAGCTTGTCTGTCGAGAGTCTGTCGACTTCTTCAGAACAAATCACTCTGGATATCACAACTTCTTCAAGGTGGTTAGACACAGTACCTCACAGGAATCAAAAGACAAATACATTTGCATAATTGAGGTTCGTGTACGTATTTAACACATCTCCAAGAAGAGATACTGAAATAGAAATGACACTTATGCCTATTTTGTCTCTGTGATGTAAAGTGGGAAAGATCACATCAAATTAATGTAAACAAAAAGTATATATTGCTGTATTTCAGCTTAGTGGAATAGCTTTTACTGTTGCATCCTGGCTATAGACAAACACAAAACAGCAAGAATGCCAGGTATAGTGTAATAGAGGGGGGAAAAAACAGGATGCCGTTTTTTATAGTTGCTGGCAACAGCGATCCCAAAACATAAAAAAACTTGAGAACTTTAATTTTGTCTTTCCATGTTGACCAGGGATCTGCCGGACTCCTGCTCCATGAAGGTGTTGTCATTTTCTTTCAAGTACCGATGGGAAGCTGGTGTAGGATGTGAAGGGCGTGAGTGCATGAACTCGGTAAAAGTTACCCCCTGAAAATGTTTTTTTCTCTATAGTACCCATTACATTGAACTTATGCAATACAGTTAGGTGGAACTTGAATATGTAATTGAAATACATAAGGTCAACATTTTTTTCAGTGTGCGGGACTCTTAAAGTCACAAAGCTAGAACCCCACAACTAAGGTGGGACAATGTCACTTCCATTGGATGGGGAATTTTGACAGACAAATAATGGGCAGAAGAAAAAATCTACGAGCACAGGAGGAATCGGAGAGCAGACGATTCACGTGTGCACAGAAGCAGTTTGAGTGCGAGGAGAAGAGCTGAAGCTGGACTACAGGGGGTCTAAGCACAAGCAGGGGCTATTTGAGTGCGAGCGCAGGGTTTTGAGTGAGAGCATTACATAATCTGAACCTGAAATCAATAAATCCTGCTTTCAAACTGAAAGACCACACTCTTGAATAAAGAGAGGGGGTAAAAAAAACATACATATTGTGAATCATTTTGTATGTGGGTCAGCAAGGTTCATTTTGACAACAGAGAAAAAAATTAACTTGAAGGGAGAAAGCGTATAGGCTACCTCCACCAAGGCCCACCAGTCTCCTTATGAAACCACATTTAAATTCACTAGATCCAGATTTTGTTTTTTTTAAGTTAAGATTATTCTCAAATTCTCTAAATCCACAGAAATGTTGAAAAATACCCAAACTCGCAATGTTAAAGAAAGTGGAAAAAAATATGTAATTCTGGATCTTCACCAAAGTTGACTGGGGTCCTCCCTGACACACACTGCAAGTTTTATGGTAATCGGTAGTTTTTGAATAATCCTGGTTACAAACAGTCAGACAGGCAGACGCACATGGAAACAAAACTTCCTCGGTGTGATATTTCTCTGACACTGCGAACACAAATTCTCTGTGCCCATCTGTGCCCCCTTTTTTGGTTGTGGGGGTGCAGCTAATGTTTGGACAAGTGGGAGGAGAAGCAGAAAGAAGAGGAGGAGGAAACGCTCAAACTTTCCACTTTCATAACGAATGAAGTTCTTCTCACACATCACTTTAACCAACATCGCATCACATCAATGATCATGAAGGATCTCAAAAGCAGAAACTTAAATTCATTTCCACTCAACTCCTGTATGCTTTTTCATTTCTGCTTGAGGCCCGAAACTATTCTCTTCACGCTACGTGTCTGAGAAAGAAATATATCAGCTCGGGGGGGGGGGGGCGAAAGTTAAACAAAACACAATTTAAGTTGAAGAGGTTTTTGAAAGGTGCCTTGTTTGTTTCTGTCCAAGGTGAAAGAAACTCTCAAATCAGCATCAAATCAAAAAGCAGTCACACAAACACACACACGCACACACACACATGTACACACCTTTTCCTACTCTGATTTACACTAAGCGCTGTGTAAGCCTCTTTGGCAGAGCTGCACATTTTCATCTAACACACACCCAAACACCCAAATGCTATAAATCAATGAAAGCATTGTTGGAAAGGATGTCAGTGGCAACATTACAAAAGCAGATATTTGTGTCACATTTCTGAAAGTGTTACAGCTTGTCTTCTTGTCACAAGTGTTGTCAGATGATATACTGAATTTAAAATTGTTAATTAAAAGCATTTAGAAGTGTGCTCCTGTCTATTGCTGTGACACTGAGCTTCAATCAGGAGCATCTCTTCCTACAGTTTTTTAATTAAAGAGTTTTTATATGGACATGTCGACATATATACATTTAGCACCAAATGGTAAATATATGGAGGAAAAACGTATATCTTATACAAAATTATTGTAAAGCAATTGTAAGGCTTGTTTACTTTAACATGTCATGAATAAAGTTGAATATGTGCCTCAAGTGCAGCGAACGCACTTAAAATCACACTCGTATATTTAAACGTTTAACGTACAGTCGATATTTAGCTAGCTCATCACAAGATTAAGCCTTGGTGCTTAGCTATGTAATTATTGTGTGTGTAGAAAACACACTACATATAAAGATGTGATGTATAACGATATGACTGTTGGCTGGGGGAGATAGGGTCATAAACCCACCTCCTTTGTGTTAGTGGATGGGACATGGAACAAAGAAAAAAGTCAAAATATATGTCAACTAAGTTTGTTTCAAGGTTGCTTTCTGTCATTTTAGCTTGTTCTCATCACACTGATAAATGTTCAAATGTCCCCGGTAAGTTATGTGACCTCACTACTGCGGCTTCATCCCCTGGTTATAGCACAAACAAAGAATGTACAATGAAGGCACCAGGAATTTTTACTTTTTTTCCACATGCAGAAACTTTTCTACACATGGTTACTTTGAAATAAAATAAATCAACCCTTAGTTTTCCCCACTTTAAAAAGCAAACGTCTTCACTTTCTCTAGCCCTGGCCATACAAAAACATTTACCCAGAAAGGTTGCTTTAATTTGGAGCTTCAGTGGTGCAAACCTTTTCCAAACCTGTTGTTTTGTTTCCCAGATTGCTTCTTGTGCACAAATTGCATTTCCTCCACCTGCAAGCACTCACCTGCTATTTATGGACCTTATATACAGTACACTAAGAAAAGTCTCAGATTGCTCCTCCATCAGTTACAAATCATCATACAAGGGAATGTAAGGTTTAGATAAAATGGTCAGCACTTATTTATGTTGTGTTTAGTGATTTGAATTCATCAGCACCTCAATTAAGTATGTCCTTAGAGACAATAGAACAAAAAAACTGAGAGGGGTTGGTGTATTTTCAGGTGGAAAACCTCCAGAATATATTTTTTAGTTTTAGTGTTGAGCAGTAGCTTGCCTTAGAGATTCGCTGGCATGCAAATAGTGACATTTGCTACATTGCAAATACCGTCCAAGCTGTTAATATGCCCCTTTTGGTTTATAGTGCCTCAGGTGGTTATCGCTGTTAGAAATTCGATCTTGGTTTGAAAGGGCACTAAGAGGGTAAAAAGTTCAGGGGTATTTGCTCTAAAACAGACTTCCAGTATCGTTACAAATACACGTGTGCACATCAGAAGCTCATGTCACTGAACCAGTGTCTTCCACAGATGTCCATCGATGATCAATTAGCAATATTGGAGAAGCAAAAGTATATCCTGAATATCAGTAGTGACCTTTTTCAAGTCTGGAAATGAATATCAATCCATCAGGTCTTACAAAGGCTTAAACTTCAGAGACGACTGACATTTGGAGTCTCTTTGGCGTGACCTTTGCAGCAGTTCACCAAACACATCCCGTGTCAATCTAACTGTTTGCCTCTGAAATTAAAACGTACCTCCCTGCTGAAGCAGAGCGAGGAGCAGCAGCGTCTTGACGTTGCTTTTTAAAAGACGTCACGGCAAAACAAAGGCGAGGTTCCATCATCTGAGCAGTCGCATTAAAAATAGGTCTGTAGATGTGAAACAGCAGAACTACAGAGTAATGTGCTCATCATTTCCTGTGCACCGACTCAGTCTTCCTTAGATGCTGGGGCAGAAAACCTTGACAGAAAATGCAAAATGTTATCTATGAGCAGAAAAATACAATCAGCACCACGAGCTGCAAGAGTAATAAGAATCCTCTTCATGGCTGACATTTGTTTGTTGCCGGCCCCAGATCAATACCATCACATGCAGGGTTCACAATGAAATATTAAAAACACACGCACACACTCCGATTTAAGATTAGACACACTGAATATTATATGTTATATTCATCCATAATCTGAATGCCATGTCTCACAGGCGAGTCAGTGCAGGCAAAGCAATGTGAAAGCTTGAGCCACAGCTCCACTGTGTGGTGAAGTCCTGAACTACCAATCATTTAAATGCTGAGGAGTTTTGTATGAGAGTCACATGCAAATACAGCAGTGATATAGGAAATACAAAGATTCATCCATCCATCCATCCATCATCTAAACGTGTATCGCAGGGCCAACATATAAATCAACCGGACTCCTATCTGCATGTCTTTGGACTGTGGGAGGAAGTAGCAGAGAAAGCCCACGCAGACACGGGGACAACATGCAAACTCCACAAAGAGAGACCCTCAACCACTGTGTTTCACAAATGTCTGCATATGATAAATCTAAACTGATATTTAGACATGATGTTACCAGTTTGTTGAGCAAACTGTATGATGTAAGTATATATGCATGTATGGGAATTATAAAAAGACGATCGTGGCTTCAAGTTGAATTGATCCTCAGTTATGAGTAATAACAAATATCTGCCCTTCAATGCAAGTGAAGTGAGTATCTATATAGCACCAAATCATAACATATGTAATATACTATATATGTTATAAAATATATATGTTTTTCTGTTATATATGTTATATTATTTTAGAAAGACCCAACACAAGTACATGGCGACGATGGTGAGAAAAACTGCTGTTTAACAGATTCTTGAGCAGAATCAATACAAAGCAAGATCCTCATAGAGATGTATAGTAATAATAATTTTAGTAGTAACTGGAAGTTGAAGAGGATCATGTGAGCAGTGGGTGGTTTGCAACCACAGATCCAGATTATTATTTCCTGTCCATACTCATGCAGATAAGAAATAGCAATAGTCCAGGTTTGTGACATACATTTTTTTTTCATCTTTTTGAGACCTAATGTGTCTGATTTTTGCAATGTCACATAGCTGAGAAAGAGACTTTGTTTTAAATAAACAGTAAAAAATAAAAGTTCTCATCATAGATAACACAGAGATTCCTTGTGGTGGTGCTGGTGGCCAGGGCAATGCCATCTACAGGTATTGGCATTATTAGATCATGTGTTTTTGAGCAGCTTGAGGCCAAGTACAATAACCTCTGTCTTGTTTGAGTGTAATGGCAGAAAATAGCAGGTCATTCAGGTCTTCATGTCCGTAGGGCATGCTTGAAAATAATATAACATAATATTATTTTAAACTGTTTGGTTTTCTCTGACTTCACTGAGTATGTCCTACATAACAATGAACATGTATGGAACAAAGGAAGCGTATACTTTATAATGGTAAATACAATGGGTCCAAGCACAGACCCTTGTGGAAGATAAATCTGTGCCGGTTGAAGCCAGATGGTGGGGAATTATTTGAAACTCATAAAGTTATCACTGCTGAGAGCTACAGGGATAAACGCTAACTACTTACCTTTGGAACAAACCATATTAGAATCCTGGGCAACAGGTTATTCCAGCAACTGTCTTCAAAAGTGGATGCGCAGGTTTAATGACAGTGATATAAAAAATGAAAGAAGGGCTCATTGTCTTCATATCCTCATTCACTGATGCCCCCCCCCCTCACTCCGCTGTCTAACAATACACCAGGGCTATTGTGTTATACAGAGAGCAACAGTAAACATATTTTTTATTCTAATTTACTAAAATAAGATCATGTAATGTAATACTCCAGGAAACCATGTTTTTTTGGATGCACCCCAGGTTATTTCCCTGATCATCACCTGGTTTCCTTCCTTCATGCCGCACTCAGATGATGAGTCAATTTGTCACACCCACATTCACAGTCTCCCTTTCTAAAAATGTATGTAGACTCATGTAAAATAGCCACAGCCCCACATTGTCAAGGACATTGTCAAAGCTATGGGAAAAAACAACGAGGAGAGACACATTTCACTGGACCAGTTTGCCCGTCTATATTTCTCAAGATAGAACAAAAGGTTTTTGTCTGTTTTTTTTTTTGGAAGTGATGAGGCTCTAGAGGAATGTGGGCTTGGAAAGAGGCAAAAACAACAACACACCCACAGACAAAATTGTTTTGTAATTGAGATTGATATATGATTTGGATGTATTCCAATTATTTTACTTTTTTGCTATTTTGTTTTACCCATTAACTGATTGAAAATGTTACGTTGCATATATATTGTTTTGATGTAATTTAATTGTCAGTGTTATAATATGGAGCCCAAGAAGAGTAGCTGTTGCAAAGACAATTACTGTTGAGTTTTTCACCACTCGGTTCTCCTCATTCACCTGAGGACATGCACGCTGGCATGCAGGGATGATGCACATTTGTGCAGGGCCATTGCAGGAAGTGTGAGAAGGCTTTCACAATAGTCTTATCAGATTTGAATCAGAGACATAGGGGACAATTGTGTAGAGATGCACTTCATTTTTGTCACACTTTTAGAGAACAGGCATGAGTGCAAGGCACATTTTTCCAAAATTTTTCCAACAATAGAGTTATTTAGAGTCACTATAGTATTGCACAATGAGAAAACCTGTTTTTATCATTTATACAAAGAATGAAGCTTTTCAGAAGCAAATGTTTAATGAAGTAATTATATATATATATATATATATACGTACACTAAATCTAAAAAAAATTCTAAAAACTGATTTCAGTCATTTTAGGTAGTAGGTACATACTGATGCATGTTTAAGTGTTAATTCTTCTGCTAAGTTTGGTTTCAATTATTTATTTGATGCTATATAACAGGGTGAAACGTAATGACAGCAGAGACTTGTAATTGATCGACAGCGTATGTCTGTTGGACCTCGATACCATAGAATGATCTCCCTCTGGCTCCAAATACCATAAAAAGCATAAGACGGTGGCATCCATATCCACAATATTTTGGCTTCATATCTGTTCAACAGGAGGAAGTGGAGACACATTGTCCATATTTACATACAGTCTCTGTTTCAAACAAGTGGTTTTTTGTAAAAATAAAATTACATTTGTAAACACAATACATTTTTCACACATTTTCATACACAGTTTTTATTTTTAGATTCTTTTTTGTATGTGGATCTTGACACATTCATTTGACAGCAGTATTGAGACTAATTTCTCTCCATACAAATCCACTGTTGCATATCTGCACCACATGAGCACATCTATCTTTTCTCAGCATCAGTCACTCATTGTTCCCTTTCAGAAACCAGTTATTGTTACATCTATTCTTATTAATCCCTCTGATTGAATACCAATACCAACATAACACGTCAAATAATGTTGTGCAATTCCTGTCCTTTTATGATGAACTATCTGTCTGTTGTCACTGTGCTTGAGCACGACTACCACAGATGCAAGCATGCATGTCAAAATCGCAACCGTGTTTTGTGATGGATGTCATTTAAGTACAAAGATGAGACACAATAAAAACTGATTAGTCGGGGAGAAGATGTCAAAGGGCCACGCCTCCGATGGGTATATAAGATATAAGATGATCGGATGGTTCATGAAAGAACAAATTATTATCGATCTATCTATTTGTTTGTTTTTACTTTGTTGGTTTGTTGGTTTGTTGGTTTGTTGTTTTTTTAGGCTGGTTGGTTGGTTGGTTGGTTGGTTGGTTGGTTGGTTGGTTGGTTGAATGGTTGGTTGGTTGGTTGAATGGTTGGTTGGTTGGTTGGTTGGTTTGTTGGTTGGTTGGTTGATAGGTTGTTTGGTTGGTTGATAGGTTGGTTGGTTGGTTGGCTGATTTGATGTCTATTTGTTTGGTAAGTTGACTTTTGGGTTGGTTGGTTGATTTGATGGTTGATTGGTTGGTTGTTTTTTAGGCTGGTTGGTTGTTTTTTAGGCTGGTTGATTGGTTTGTGGGTTGGTTGATAGGTTGGATGGTTAGTTTGTTGGTTGGTTGATTGATTTGATGGTTGGTTGATTAGCTGGTTGGTTGATTAGCTGGTTGGTTTGTTGCTTGGTTGGTTTGTTGGTTGATGGGCGGGCTGGCTTCAGACAAAGGGGCATTTTTGGCCACTTTCATTAACATTGAGAGATAATGACTATCTGGTGGATAGTTGATTTGCAGGTTGGTTGGTAGGTTTGTTGGTTGGTTGGTTGATTGGTTTGTTGGTTGGTTGATAGGTGGGTTGGTTGGTTGATTTGATGACTGGTTGTTTTGTTGGTTGAGTTTTTGGTTGGTTGGTTGATTTGTTGGTTGAGTTTTTGGTTGGTTGGTTGATTAGTTGGTTGGTTTGTTGGTTGGCTGGCTTCAGACTAAGGGGCAGATCAAATTTTTTTGACACATTTGTTAACACTGTGAGATAATGACTTACTAAAATGACTTCATCTAAAAAAACTTGAGTTGTGTTTTAGGAAGGGAGCCATCAGAAGGTTAAGTTCTTGAAAGCAATCTTAGAAGTATGTCATGTTGTTCACCAGCGTTGACCATAATCCCACATGGAATGCAAAACTTGCTAACAGTCAACAGTGTCTCAGGAACCTCTTATCCTCCCACATTTATCCATCACTGAGATGATTGAATTTGTGTACCTGCACTCTTAATGCCCACTGCACCAGTGTGAACGTCCACACCCTCTCAGAAGACATCGCAATGTGCCCAAACGTATGAAGCCAGGTGTGCATACAACCTGTTTATATCTGAATGAGTATGATATCCGAGCATCAGCAATGACTAGCGGTACATGACGTGTCATTGTATTCCAGTCATTACGTAACCTGTTCATCACCCAGTCTGCATTTTAAGCTGCACGCCTGCATTCCTCTCAGGGATATGTCTCGTCTGTCTGTGTTACACAGTCAGGCGGCTAGAGCTATACAACACAATGACTATGATGACAAACACTGACCTACTTCTTCAATTTAATTTCACTTTATGACTTTTTACATGTTTAAGGATGAGATGTGTGTATTTAATTGTTTTATTCTATCATCATGGCCGACTTTTAAAATGTGCGAAGAACAAAGACCAACTGAGCATTACCGAGGTTACATTTTATTTTATTATATTGTATTTATAGTATATAATAACGTATTTACTCTAGTGCCTGATGCACAATTAAATAAGCACATCTCTGAAATGTATCTGCTTTACTCTGATCAGTGCTTGATCTCTTACTCCCGAGTATATATTTGTTTTCTTAGCCACTGTTAATGCTGAGCTGAGTCTGTTTGTTTAACCTCTGCTTGATAGACTGCCCTGTAAAAACAAATGACTCTTTTATTATCTCATTCATTTCAGGTCACATACACATTTAAAGGTGTTGCCTGGGACAATGACGGACACAGATAGTTATAATTTACCATTGTAAATGGACGAAAAGGCTTGTCACGGCTGTGTGTCAAAAGGGCAGGTGAAATTTAAATGACTCCAGCTGGTGGTGCAACTAATATAATGATTAGTGGAGGATACATTATACGTTGGTGTGCCTGAGGAGGCTGCAGTTAATGTAATTAACTATACCTGTTCTCTTCCTGCTGCGGCAAGACAAAATGTCTCCTCCAGTGATCAATTAAAGTATTTTCAGTCGTTGGCTTCTATAAACACGTCAGCAGTGCAACAATGTGACACCGAATTATATTACTTCAGCGGTGATCACATGCCGTTTGCCTGTGGTGGGAGTGTTTGTTAAACTGAACATACAACATATGTAAGCAATGTCACTGTGTCTAGAACAATGTAAGGAAGTGCTACTGAGGTTGGTCTCCCTCTCTCTACTTGGTCTCCACTTGCGACATCTTGTAAATGTCAATTCATCAAGATACCTTCAAATGTTTTGTCCCTATGATGTTGTGTTGATGACTCTTCTTTTAAGACCAGAAATTATTCTCTATAACAACAAACATTGTCTCACTGGAGTGATCTGTGTATGTGGGAAATGTGGAAGATTGGATAGTTGTTAAAGGTCTGTTTTTGCTCAATAGATGTGAATTGCATTAAAACGCAAAAAGACAAGGGAAGGAACTGTTTTCATAAATTTGTCCAATTGAACATTTCGTCTTAACCAGAAAATGTCCCCAGTAAAGGTGTGTATTGTGATACCCAAACATGACACGTGGTGGTTTTAAGGCTGGCACTTGCCAGGATCAGTGTCTGTGTGTCTGTGTTGTGTTGTCAGATGGTCTTAAATTATTTGAATCATGCACACAGAAACAATTCGTACATGTATTTTTTCTTCTGATTCTTTAAGGGCCAACCATATACGTGTTATATGAAAATTGGCAAAATGTCAAAAATAACATACCTCACAATTACCTATGTGCTTTCTAATTCCTGTTCCTCTGAGTACGAACAGGTTTGTGCATCCTACATAAAAATGTGATGCACGTATTGTGTATAATTATATTTAATGTTTATGTATTGGTCAAAATGTTATCTACAAATATATTTGATTTAAAATTCCCTTTTCACTAAAAATATTTGCAGACGTCTACATTTGAATTTCCATATGTTGAAAAAAATTATGTGGAGAGGTCATTTCCCATTTCATTTTTTATTTACACATTATTGACAAACTATTCTGGACTTTTGGGAAATTTTATGGCAGATCCAAATGTCATGCTGACATTTCAATAAATCATTTTGGAAATTATCTTTGCATAAATTGCCCAAATTGGAAGATACATTATATGCAATGTTCGATAATAATTCAATTTAATTTGAGATATCTTAAATTCTATACATTTATATTTTAAGAACTTTTTTGAATATCTACTGGTAAGAATTTAACTGTTGATAGAAGAATGAAGAATGAATAAAGTGACTCATCATAAGGGAGTGCAGCCTATATATCTTAACCAGAATTTCTACTTGTCAATATTAGATTATATATATATATATCCAATGACTTGGAATTCTAACCAGGCAAAAAGCAGTTGTTGACATCTGCGACTGCTATTACTGCTACCGGTGAAATATCAAAATGACGTCCCTTTGTGTGGCCACATATTAATCATAACAATCACTGTTTTCTTATGGATAAAATAATAATCAGACTTTGATTGGACTAAAAGTATGAACAAAGATCATCCCCTCTTATGTGACTGAGTGTTTTATTTAGGGATTCTGCTCATACCAGCTCTGAATATATGCTCCAGTGCTCAGGTCCTCCTCCTGCTGACAGACAGGTAACCCAACATTGCCAGGAGGGAGTGAGTCGCACCTGAAGAACTACTGTACTGTGTCACATGAGGTCCTCTGTGACGGCTGGGGATTATTTTATTTTTTTTGCCTGGGTGGGGCGACAGGCACCAAGGGCCTCTGGTTGAACATGAGTCAGGTTCGGTGCTGGGCACTGAGGCGTTCAGAAAACACATTCATCCAACAGCTGAGCTTGGCTGCTTGATCTGGTCTGCTCTTTTCTCACCGAGCAGAGGGATTCTAAAGAAAGCAAAACCAACCGTAGACATAAAATAAATACGTCGATTTTTGTGTTTGCAGCTCAGGTAATTCTCAAAGATCAAATATTTCTATCTAAAAGGAAAAAAAACTAGATTGTAAATCATGCCTTCATATCCACTGCCTTGGATTCCTGTAATTCTCCTTTCACCTGCCTGAGCCAACAGAGTTTATATAAAATCTCTTTTAAATCTCTCTTAAAGGGATAGTTCACCCAAAAATGAAAAATCACTCATCTACTCACCACTATGCCGATGGAGGGGTGGGTGAAGTGTTTGAGTCCACAGAACACTTTTGGAGTTTCAAAGAGTAAACAGCATTGCAGCCAAATCCAATTTAAGTAAAGGGTGACCGATTCTTCTAACGTAAAACACAACATATAATTCTATAATTCTTATTGTATTCATAGCATATATTCTCCCCTCTTCAATGTTTCTGTTATGCTAACATATGTCCGATATTTTAATTTATACTAATATATAACCTGTGTTGAGGACTTTGTATGTTTGCATTTCAGATGACTTTTTATATTTGGGTGTAGTTGTCAAGCTATTATAAACTATCATTGTTTTCTACTGCACCCCATGCATATTTTTGTTGTATTACATTCATGGGTTTTGTTGTATGAAAGAAAGAAATACAAATAAAATAAATCTCACAAGGGAGGAAAAACAAACCAAATGAGGGAGTATGTTGTACGTCAAAGGTCTGGTAACTTCTTACTGAGACTATGTTATTGTATTGACGAGGCTTTTTTAATGTCTCGATGAATACATATAACCTGATGTGGTCCCACCTCTGCTCTGCCTACAGGGCTGAACCCTGAAACAGGGCTAAAGAAAATATGGAGCTTTACGTTATAGTGGAAGCGGCATTGTATATTGTATATAGTATATAGAAGGATTGGTTCACAGTAGTCAGGTTCCTATATAGACATTGAAACTGGTTTAACTCGCTGTAATCGTTGCTCCTGATCATACAGTCCATGAAGAGATCCATCTCAGCATCAAAACTATGTGTCAGTGACGGGGGACATAATCCACATTTCTCTGATTATCTGAAGATAATCAGATTCTTAATAGTCTAGCAATAGCTCAAGTTTCGTGATGTGCAAGTTAACACAGGGTCAGCATGAGTTTAAAAAAATCAAGTGGTTATTTTCCACAAGTTTTAACTTTTCCATGTCCATCCATTGCAGCTTTTAGATTCACAAATGTCTTTAATTATCAAAATCAAAGTTCATATCATCTTTGTATTATATATTTACATATTTCTATCTATTCTTTTGTATTATTTCAATTACTTAAAAAATTGTTATGCATATCTATCCTTTTTATTCCTTTTACCCCTTTTAATCTCTTTATTCTGCTCTTTTAAATCTCTTTTATTTACCTTTTCTTTTTATTCTATTGAATTATGCCTTTTGAGTTTAAATGTCTTTTAATATTTTCTCTGTGTGTTGCTTTTCATGTCCCTGTGCAGCACATTGAATCTATTAAACATTGAAATATGTTTAAAGAAAACTGCCTTGCCTATTTTTACAAGGTTGACCAGGACTTCTTTTTCCAACCTAATCTACTTTTATATTCGGCTGAACTATTACTACTATTGCTACCTTGAAAGCAGTGACACTAGAAACACTTTCTTCCAAGCAAAAGTATAAATGAACTACAGGCATCAGTATTAAACTTCCATGTGTCAGTTTCAGCTTGTATATTGCTGGTGATCAGCTGGAATAATACGTGACACATCTGATAGTGTGCTTCACCACAACAGGAGGATTTCACAACATAGACTTCCAGTCATCCGAAGCCGACGAGGATTGGGCTTTGACTTTCGCCGATTCGTTTTGTCTTCTAGTAGCCATGTCAGGTTTTAATTTTTGTTCTGTAGCAGTGAACACAGCTTACACCATGTTTTGTTTTGATAGGGCAGAGCCACACCCAGCGAGCTCCTTCGACATGAAGCAGGAACAATGCAGACTGTCAGTTGATGGGCTTCTCAGACTTTATTACAAACAGATGTCCTAGGCCAACAAAAACACATTCCAGCAAAAGCTGATTCATTCAGAGAGGACAAAGCGCAATCAAAATTATTCAGCAGTAGTTCCTGCTTTATAATATTCATTCTCCTTGTGGATTTTTGTTGTCCTTATTATTATTATTATATTTTATTTTACTTTACAAAAATACATTTACTGCAAACTGTGTTCTTAAAATGGTTTTCAAACAGAAGGGCAGCACGCCAGTGGCAGATCTAGGATTTGATTTACACAGAGGGGCCAATTAAACGTCTACAATCCCATCCGTGCACAATTCCCTATTCAGTGACCTGCACATTTAGGTCATTCCTTGTTAACCGTTAGCTTTATAGCTTTGAGCAAAGCCACAATTCACTGAACATATTCAGTGAATAAGAAAATTGTTCCTTGTTCAAGCACATTGTGTACTTCAAAAAATCTTAGAAAATAACATATTGTCACATTTATTTTAGTATTTTTAATAAGTGACTAGTTCATTTATTTATTTTTAAATACTACTGACAGGACAGCGGCACTTCAAGAACCAGTGGAATTCCGCTTGGGCCAGTGCCCCCTTGGATTCGGCCCCTGCATCTTGGGAATTCAGGAAATTCAATCAAAAATAAATAGTGTTGAAAATTGGTTTAAAAACACATGGCACAATGCACATGCTCTTGTGAAGTGCACTGCGCCCTGATACTGGTATTACATCAGCTAGGTTTTTAACTTCACACCTGTTTTATCTTTTTCGGCTCTCAGTTTGTTTTAAGGTTGATTTAAACATGTTATTCTTTTAATTCCCTGTTTAGCTCTGCACAGATTGCAATCTCCGGGCAAGGGTCTGCCACCTCATGACTCTACGCTGAAAACTCGGAGAGACAGTGCGTTCACCATCAGGGCCCAAACGCTCTCCGGGAATGAATGGTCTGATGAAATGAGGCTAAATCTCAGCTGAAACATTCACAGTTATATACTATTGCTAACAACAGAAGTGTGAGGCTGTGTTTGAATTATTTAGGGCAAATGCACCACTGAATACAATATGCAGTGTGAAACAACCTTCAGAAATTGTTTCTGTTGTTCAGCTTTGTGTTCTTTGCTGTCCTCATTGTTCTATACACAGTGTCCCAGTCATTTGGACCAATCGAATCTCACATTTCTGAGATTCTCCTCTCCTCCAGTGTGAGTGATTGAGATTAACCAATTAAAAAGAAAGTCTGTGTCATTTGATTGACATAAAGCAAAGGACCTAAAAGCAGGTCAAACACGATCAATACCTTAAGACAAACGTCGAAACTGTCATGATTGAAACCTGAGATAATAGTGTCCGCCCTGTTAAAAAAACATGGCACACATTTCGACCTGTTTCCTCCTTATGGCGCCAATTTATGTGGACAGTGTCAGTGTATCTATTTTTTTTAATTTTTTTTTTTTGGGCCACATGCTCAGGAGCAAGTTGAACCGGTCTGACGATAGAAATCTCAGCAGGAAGACGTTAGAGTAAACACCCCCCCTCTCTCCTGTGAGCTTCATTGTCACACAGACACTGAGGACGGGTGTGGGACTGAAACGGCATCAGTACCTGGCAGCATTGATTTTCCGTCTACTTCTTTAAAAATTCACGGGAGGGAACACACAAGCTGTACGATGCAGTAGCTTGTTCTCTGATCACCGGGGCTAAGATATTATATATTCTATCCATATTCTCGCAAGGGAAACACAGGTGAGGATCAATATTTCATGTATCATATATCACAGTTGCTCTATGACGATGTGCTGCTTTCACTAGTTATACCTCTAACTCTTACTCTGTAAGTTTGCAAAACATCAAAATCAGGTTAGTAAAGTTTTTGCTTTATTTATATATTTGCATCACTGTATTCATGTGTTGAAAAAGCATAAATGTGATGGCAGTCACCTGTTTGTAAACACTGAAATACATGATAACTAAATGGAAGTAATGTGATAGTACTGAAAATTCTGAAATTATAAGCGGAAACCTTTGTAATGAGACATTTTTAATAAGAAGTTATTTCATATTCAGTATATATATATATATACACTGACATAAACTGATGTATACTGTGAAGTCATGACGTTATTGTGAAACAATAGAAAACAAAGAATGAAGTGATGAATAGACGTCACTTCATTTTTGAGACTCATATTTATGGTATGTTGCTTTAAGGGACGAGGTTGACACCAGTGAAGCCAGTGCAAATGTGTGTTGAGTTTGATATATGTTTCATGTTTGACAATCATCAGTCAAAGATGATGGGACCTGAAAACACTGAGGCATTGTCATGGCATGGCTATCGGTGTATTCGCTAACGCTAATCATGCCATCTCAGTTTGGTTCAAAAAATGAAAGGATTCATTTTTGAAATACCAAGATATCAAACATTTGTCGTGATGATGAGTTGTTTAACCTTTTTCCTCGTTCTGCTCACGTGTTTTCAGGCACACAAGGAAATGGCACAAACAGAGAAAACCAGAGCGCTGATGGACGAGATCAAGGAGGAACAGTTTCTTAAAGACCTCTACATTTTCATGAGGAAGAGAGACACGCCGATAGAGAGGATCCCACATCTGGGCTTCAAACAAAGTACTTACAAATATTTAATCCATAATAAATATCTATTATAAGAAGTTTTAGTTTGGTACATTTTTATAAAGTTTCTTAGTTTTCCTTAGATTGAGCCCTTTATACTTAGTTATTTATTGGGAGCAGGTCTTTCACGCACTCTGTCATGTTTCTACAGTAGCCCAGAACGGACAAATCAAACGTATTATTTGAGTTATTTGAGAGCCTCCATGGATAATATGCTAGTTCACTGTTAGATGCCAATACATGCTACAAAACAAACCTTTAAAGAAGAAAAGTCCATAATTTCAGCTTTTCAAATATTAGCATCACATTATCATAGCATGTCTTTGATTTATGTCAATGTAATCTGCGCAATCTCTGTTTTTACAAGAAAGATACAAAAAAAAGCATACAAACATTTTAAATGGGCTCTGTGTAATCTTGATAGGTGTTTTTACATTTATATTTTATGACATTTCACAAAAGAAACAATTAAGTGATCACCTGAAAGAACAGTCCAGATTCCACAAGACTTCATTTTCAAAAATGAAGGGTATTTGATTTTGTATATTTTCGTTAATTTTCAGTTGACTTGTTTGTGATGTTCAAGACTGTCGAAGACTTGGGAGGATACCACCAGGTAATTACATATTTTTGATTTACTGGTATAAGCAATTTACACTTGATAGCAACACAAAAGTTTTTCTTATTTGTTTGGTTGTTGTCAAAAGTTAATAGTAGCACTAATACATCTTACATCGTTCTCAGGAATAGTAAAAGTCAATGCTATGTGGAGGTTATGTGAGAGAATGTTCGCTAACTTAATAAATATATACATATATATATATATATATATAGTATTTATATGTTTAAATAATCTTACTTTGAAAATGTCTATGACTAATATTGATCATACCAAGGAAGTACAAGGACATGAAACAATGCTTTGACTTTAACTGCTGTGGGGTGGGGCATTTGTCATTCCATTTAAATAAAATTAAATAAATGTCAAGTGAATAATTGGTAATTATCCAATTATAAACTAATAGTACCCTGCACTTCTTCAGGTAACTGCGCAGCAGCTGTGGAAGCAAGTTTACAACAGGCTTGGAGGAAACCCCAGAAGCACGAGCGCAGCCACGTGCACTCGTAGACACTACGAAAAGTGAGAGCAACAAAGGGTATACACACCTATCAGGTGGAGTGTTGGTGGTTTGTTTTCTAACTGTTTCATTTGATCCGTGTTCAGGCTACTTCTGACATATGAATGTCACAAGAGAGGAATAGTGATGAGTGCCTTGCCTCAGCATCAGCCAAAACTCTTGCATGATGTCAACTTCAACAAAGACGACGAGGACGGCCAGAGACCAGCCAAACGCAAACTGTTGTCAGTGCAGCTGCAACAGGTTGGTCTACTTTTTCCCTCAAATAACAGCAAAGTTGCCCAGCACAAACAAAAATGTATATTGAACAAATGAGTGCACTGAACAATACATTCGCCCAAGTGCCAAGAGTAAGAAAGATCTCGATATCACTCTCCTGTCTGTGTTGTACTGGCTCTACTCAAGCTGGGCAAGGAAGTATAACTGTAATGCCCAAAAATAATTCCCAAAACTATTCCTACGACCACTGATGGAACACTTAATTTTCCACAGAGCGCTCCTCAGCTCCAGTCAGATGCACATGGGAACATCTTCCCTCTGCCACCCCACTACCCTCACTACTATCACCCAAGCCGTGCAGTTCTGCCCCCGTATGTCCCGATGTCCCCCCCCATGTTGACATCGCAGAGTCCCCCTTCCCCCGAGCCACAGTTCCCTTTCTGTCCACCTCATCCAAATCCAACAGACAGGGTCAAGAAGCCACTGGAGCACCTGCGCCTCCTGGCAGAACAGTACAAGACCTCGTCCGGGCTGACTGAGCCCCTGAACCTGAGTGTCAAAGCCCAAAGCCAGGAGGCCAACAGAAACCCTGCCTCATCCTTCGCTCCACCTTCATCCAGCAAGAACCCAAAGTTTTTGAACCAACCCTCACCTCTGTATGCACCCCATTACCCTCCGGTGGTGAGAAACGACGGATGTGAGGCTCAAGATGGCGATGCAGATGTCACACCGTACTCGTATCCTGTTAAAGAAGGGGAGGACTATGTCATTGATGTCGACGCTCTAACAGACAGCCCCAAAATTGAGCCTACTCTGGCGACAGATGAAGGCATCACAGCTGTGGCACCAAAACCTATCTGTCCGGAAACAGACTATACAATCCGGCCAAAAAAAGAGAGCGAGGGCAGTCCAGAAGTAGGGGGGCTTAATCTCAGCTACGCTCGGCCCAGCCCCCCTCAAGACAACGGAGGCAAGATGGAAATTCAGATACCGCTGTCTATGTTGCACAGCTGGTTCAGGCTTTGTGGGTCCTCAGCCTTGATTCATGGAGCTAAGCAGCTACAGACACCTCCTACACTGGAGGCACAATCAGGAGAGAGGAACTGCTTAGATCCAGACACCCTCCCCACCAATCTCTCCCTACGCTCAGATCCCCACCGCTGGAGCCCAGCTGCTGAGGATCTGAGGCTGAGGCGGAGGACAGCACCAAGCCCCGCACCAACCATCCAGACAAATAGCACGAGCCAAAACCATATCACCAGCTACAAGCCTTTGTATTCTTCAGTTGGCATTTTGAAGAACGCATCCAGCCGAGATGTCTACCCAGTCGACCAGCAGGATAATATACGTCGTACGTCGTACGGCTCCCAATGCTGGGACACCTATGACAAAGAGACCCACGCCACCCACATCCGAGGGAAAGTCGAATCCAGTCCCATCACAGTTCAGCAAGACTTTACTACTAAGTCCATGTACCAAGACGCACCCAAGGGGGGAAAAGGAAGGTCAGAGATGGCGCCCTCAGCCTTGCTAATGGTGAATTCCAGCTCTCTGTTGCACCTCACCACTGAAGAAGTGATGAAGCTGAAGAAAATCATCTCGAGCTCATCATGAAGATCGGTTTAGATTATGCCACAGATACTCCAACATCACATTTAAGCTGACTCATATGTTGCTTTTCCATTTACCACAAGTTATCTGTTTCAAAATGACTTATCTTTGGATTCATAAAATGATCATTTAATGAATAATTCAATATGAGATGAAACTTTATTTGATGTACAATATGCACAGTTTCTATTATTATTATTTGTATTAATTTTGTACAGACATTTCTTACTTGTTGGACTATAATACATTGTATCCAAATAATGTAAATTTAAATAAATTAAGATATATAAATAAATGAAATGTCTCATGACTCATTTGTTGATCCTACTGTTATCACTCTACTGTGGGCTTCTTTAGATTAATCCAGTCAAACGATTGTTTAGTCAAGCTTATCAATCTCTCTTCTTTTGAGGGTTTTCTACATCATATGTTTGGGAGATTTTTGACCACAACGTTCTTCTTTGGTATTTAATGCATAGTTGATGTCGATGTAATTGTCACCTACTGGCCCAGCATGCTTGTTCGAATGTTTGTAGCCGTTTTTTTATGCTCTTCTCTGGATGGAGATTTTTTTGATTGAAAGTGGAGCGTACCCAGTCTTGTTCAACCTGAAACAAGAAGGCAAACAGCGCTCAACAAGTATGACTGAGTTAACCTTGGTTCATTCTTGAAAGGTTTTGCTCGAAAACTCAATGTCACCAACACGAGAGGGGTGAATCAAGGATAACCTCATGGTTTCATGCGACATTCAGGGAGAGGTGTGGAAACCTTTGCCACGATAGCCAGAGATACAGGCTTTTTGTTATTTCCACAATCTTATTAATCTTTTTGTATAGACAGTACACAACCATGTCATTTAAGTTGCTCATGGAACTTCTTTCACATCCCAGTAAACAATAAACATTCATAGCTTGACGTGTGCAATTAATCATCTTTATTTTGTTTCCTTAAGGAGGGGCACATTTCATGTTTACGCAGTTTATAAATAATCATGGAGACAGTTTGCGTTTGAACTTCTATATTCAAATCTCACAGTTGCTGCTCCTTGTCTTAAACAACATGTCATGGGCACTGTGTTACTGTGTGTGTAAACCATCAGGTAGAACAAAGACACACCAGTTGTGTTCCAGTAATCAATTTTTGTGTTTCTTACTTGCATGCTCGAAGCTTAAAATACGCAGACATCTATTATCTATTATGTCAATTACTATAATCAGCACGCCCTCAGATTCAAAGCAGGATATGTGGAATTTGTAGGGTGTGACATGAACGTGAAATAGGGCACTCCCCATCTGTAACAGTACTGAGTTATTGTTGTGTACAGATTTCTCACAAACTACGTCATGCGACCACCTTTAATTATAAATACATGCCACATGAATAGGACTTTACGACGGAAACATAGTAACTAAGCCAATTAATCACGAACGTAGTTAACCCTTTTTCTTTGTGACGTTAATTCTTGCTCTTTATTGCATTGTAGTTTAGGCTTCAACTCACATGTTGTATTCCATGGCAAAGGAAACCATGTGGAAATCTCTTACATCATTAGAAACAGCAAGACCTTAATAAATGTTAAAAAAATAACACAAACTGTATGTGTCAGTAAACTTAAATAATGACACAATAAAAATGACTACAGTGTATTTTGAAATGTTTCAAATACCTTAATTTATTTTACATTAAAAAACAAAATCGTTCATTTGTTTGGAGATCACCTTAACTTAACGTTAACAAGTTATATCAACACAACTGAGAACTTTAATTTGAAAAATCATAATTAATTTGTGTGTTAGCAATAAACAATTCTTTTCCTTCCGTGTATGACCAAAACACCTCGGCTGGGAGGAGGCAGATTGTGACAGCTGAACACCAGGAAGCGACATGCACTGTATCAAGGTAGAATGGCATCCAGAGGGGTGGCTACCGGCTCCACCATCTTTTTATACAGTCAATGGATGGTCACCGTCCATCATCATGTCGACATGAATCCACTGGTGGACAGTCTGAGGGGGCAGGCCAAACTGCTTCTGTTCTTTTCAGCATGTAATTATTAACGACTGGCTGTCAAATAAGGTAATAGATGGATTTATGTTGACTAAGAATTTACTGTACATGTGTTACTACATCATAATGTTGAAAAATGACTGTGACACCATGAGAAAACACTACATGCTTGGATTCAAAAGTTGTTTAGCATTAAATAAATATGTATTCAATAAATAAATGATTTATCTATCTCAATCAATTTGAGAGTGACAGTGGGTTCATTTTTTTAATCATACTCTTAAACCATGAGGATGTGGTGTGGGTGAAATCTTATTGCATCAATATATATAATCATTATTAGTATATTGTCTATATAAGCAGAGAGTGGTACAGTTAGATTTTTCTGGATTTTTCTATGTACATACAATCAGTTTTGTGTTCCGATTTCTGACTCACGCTTGTCATTCATAAACAGTTAAGATTCATGGATGAGAGGAAGAGGAATGAAACATATCTGATGTCACAGTAAGTTCGGATGCGTCCCCTGCAGATTCAGAGATGGCACCATTTATCATGTCCATGCTCGTTTCCTTGACCCGGCATGGTAACCGCATAGAACGGGTTCTCACTCCTCCAGTGCAACTGTGGTAGGGTCATCAATAACTGTGAAGAATAAAACCAGAGAAAACTGTAGTACAAGTACAAAAAAAAGACATTGGTGCGCTTAATACGTATCACATAAGTCTTACATTATCATGGTCACAAGTGGACAGCTCTAAAGCACCCTGAGGACAGAAGTGTACTTTGTGAACCTACTTCAGTTTGTGTATGAGTACTCTTTGAACAATATTGTGATAATAATGTTAACCTTGATCATTTTGGCAATAATCGTGGTATGAAATTTTCACAGTTTCATCTCTAAATGAATCGAGTCCCTATTACACTGCTCAGCATCACACGTGCTTTGTTTTATTTGTAGCCACCGCCACAGTATCAACATTGAAGCCCATGTATTGATATTTCTTTCTATTTCAATCAAATTTCAAACTCTATGTTAGATTATTATTAAACTGGGTTCGGCACACTAATTCACTCAGCCCTACCTTGCCCATATCTCTGTCACACACACTCACACAAACACATTGTCTGTTACAGTCGGACTGATAAACATATAATTTGTCTTTGTGAAGGGAGATGACGTATGTTTGTTAATGAATATAGCTTGCATGGATATTTGGGATCGTCTTTCGGCTTGTGATTGGATCATTTCAGGAATGGGACTATTTGCATATAGAGCAGAGAAGTGACCTCCAATCGGATGTAGTACTGTCGAACTGGCTTCCAGGAATAAGTGGTCTTCAATAAAAATGTCTTGCCATGGACATGGCATTGGTAACACTCACACACGCACACCTGCCCAATTAGAATTCTAGTTGGAAACCACAGCACACATCACCCCCCCCTGGCATTTGAAACTATTCATGCATGTATCCGTCAAAACAAAAGGTCACCCAGTGAGGTTTGCCAATTTCTTATCACAGCATTTACTGGTATGAGGATATAGTCCCTTTACTAACCAGACTACGCACTAAACATTAGCTGTATTTTCCTGATCGCTGCAACGAGGATGTAAAAACATCTTGGCACTGGTTTCATTCACCTGCTGCAGACGGAAATATATTTCACAAATTGAAACAGAAAAGCACCTTGATAAGGTGTGGAGGCAAACACATTCATACCAGTCATGTGGCTTTGCTGGGCTGATTGTAATTTTCAAAACTCTATTTAAACCGTCTCTGCAAAGTACATTTCAAGCCTCACTGGGTTGCCATCTGAGATTATGTCAACTGGTTGCGGATCACTGAGGGTAAGAAAGTTGGCAGTGACTCATCAGATGTTCTTTACAGCCATGAGACAATGGAGAAGGGTGGAGTGTCGCTGGAAAAACAGTCGACTCAATGTCCAGTAGAAAAAGAGACTGTTGCCATCACACGAGTTCTAAAATAAAGAGTGAAATATTTTTCAGCTTTAATTATTGCTAACAATTATTGACCAAACTGCTTTTTGATATATATAATATTGGTCACTTTAAAAACTGTGGATTTTTATGGTTCTACCTCATCTAGCGATGAGTGCTCTAGGTTTTTTAAAATTTTCATTGAACTAAAATGACAATTTTAGTTGAAACTTTTCCACTCGTGCTTTGTCAGACAATGGTATTGAAGAGAATTCACATTCTGACAGAGAAACTACTCTTCTCAGAATCAAAAATATCCTGAATTCTGCACTCTCATTTCAAATTTTCCCATACTGGTGCTAAATTTATACTTTAGTTCCGTTGTCATGTTTACGTGAAATACTGCCATACTTTCAAACGTTTAACTTCAGCCATTTTGTTGTCTTTTCAACTCTCGTTTGAGGGAGCTACCAGCTAACTGCAGGCTAATGTTACGTGCAGCCGGAGCCATGTAGCGAGTGTGTTGCCACCAGAGTTAAGTGTCATGTTAACTAGACATGTGTAGTGATTCTTATGTTGCCTGAAAGCAGGGTACTATTTCAGTGCATGGCTCAGGCACCGAAATCTGGCTTGTGATTTGGTCTGGCGGGTAACACAGGGTAAGAACCGGTGCGTGACTGGCAACATATTTCGGTACCCAACCCTAAGTGTGTGTGTATCATCTTTGGCACTGATAAAATGTGAAGCTCTTTTTATCAGCTCTACATAATGAAACCTCTGATCTGTAGTCTTAATCACCCTTTGGGGGATGGCTCCAGTTTATGTCATAAACTCCGCCTCCTCCATGATAGTGGATGGGACGTCAACACATCAACTAAATCATTTTTATTTGATGTTATGAAAACGGGTTGTAATACCTTCATTGAGACTAACTCACGACTGGTGAAGCATGTGTAATGGCGTGACCTACAGTAGATAGCGTGGGTCCAACACTTCTGCACGTCACTGGTAACATTGTTTTTTTTAAAAAAACACACAGATGCACGCACACACACAAAGTTACACAAAGCCACCATTGTAAAAGCTGGACCCGGACAACTTCCTCGCTTTTTTCTTCATATATATCAAGTCACCAGCACAACCTGTTCTCTCGGACATCTTTTGACCAAATTCCTGCCTTCCTCTGTACACAAACAACCACACTCCTGAACAATATCTGTAGCATTTGACACCCAGGTGCTTTATGTACCGACTTAACCTTGTAACCTTGTGTGTTTGCCGTTGTAATAAGTCAAATTATCAGTTGATGTTTGATGACATAGCCCACATTGTATAATAGGACCATTATGTATTTTGAGTCAAAGCGGTATTTATCTTGCATAGCTCTGATGTCACCTGCACAGTCATGTCCCTGTGGACCTCAATGGGTACAAGAAAGAACAGTGTGTGACTTATGCTGCTCTTTCCATGATAAAGAATAAACTGACCCAACAAGACAATCTACCCAAATATATAATTACAATTTAATAAAGCATGACTCAGAGCTGCTCATCATGAGTAGTTAACCACCCACACTAATCCCATTGTTGTGTGTGGCAATTTCTCGGAAAACAATTATCAGTTAATACAACTACTAATTAACAGATGGAAAAATAATTCATATCGATTATGAAATCCTGTAAGACTGATGAGACGCGATATCTCAACAGATATTTCTAATCTTTTATCTCGTATATAGCTGACACCTTTGTTGAGACATTTGGTCCTGTGAAATAGTGAACACAAACTTAACAATAATCAGAACCTTCAAAATACACAGTACTGTATGTGTCAGTAAACTTAAATAATGACACAATAAAAAAAGACTACAGTGTATTTTGAAATGGTTCAAATACCTTAATTTATTTTACATTAAAAAACAAAATCGTTCATTAGTTTGGAGATCGCCTTAACTTAAAGTTAACAAGTTATTTCAACACAACTGAGAACTTTAATTAAATTAATTTGTGTGTTAGCAATAAACAATTGTTTTCCTTCCGTGTATGATCAAAACACCTCGGCTGGGAGGAGCCAGATTGTGACAGCTGAACACCAGGAAGCTACATGCACTGTATCAAGGTAGAATGGCATCCAGGAAAACATGCAATGGAAAATCTTCATGGCATTCTAAGGTAAACACCCTTTGTGAGTGCTGGAGAGTTAAATTCCTATAGGCTTTTTTTTTTGTCTGTTGCAGGGTCAGCATTTATTTCCATGCCTCAGAACCAGAAGCATTAGAGTTGTACTGCTTCTAGTTCACTTTAGTTGTCTCAGGGACAGTACGCATTAAAATCTGTAAATACAGCATGATTTGCCAAAAGGCAATATATAATATATATTATATAAATATAGTATTTTTTACATGTAGTCCTTGTGAAAAGTTGGAAGCCTAGAATCAAGAAACAAGTTTGAAATAATAGTCATCTTGTAAAACATGGGACATATGCAGAGAAAAGACATAGGCAGCAAAATTACTGGTTCAACAAAGCAGCAACAACCAGTTACAGTTTAAATAACAAAACAGCTTGCGGGGAGTGGCCATTTGACATAAGTTGTCGTAGACAGCAACCATTGAGTGATATGGGCTGTTGCATTAGTTAAGATAGACACAATCTTGGTTTCTCTGTACATACAGTATATTACAGTGTTGTCAGTATATATTTGAGTCTCTAATCAAATCAAACTTCTATATCTATATCATTCATGTACAGACAAAATAGATGAGGGCCCAATAGGGATCCTTGTGGGTGATTAAGAGAAGTCGATTGATGGCTATTGAGATCAGTCAAGAAGACTACTGGCATCTAGAGGAAAAACTAAAAGTAGATCAATTTAAAAAAATGACAGCATGGTTTACAGTTATGATATTTCACTTTTAGAGCTATTTTCAGGGCAACACCTCACTATTTCCACAGTAGATGTTGTGATGCAAACCTTGTTGGAGTGACACAACAAACAAGTTATTACAGTCAACTATGTGTGTTATGATGAGCAGATGAGGTATGGCATGTAAATCATACTGTCAAATTCAGGCAGATGCTGACGTATGTATGCTGAAAGAAAAGTGCTCTGTGACAGAAAGCCCACCTTTCCTTGTAGTAGGAAGAGAGCAAAGTGCGGATCTCTAAAGATAAATCCGGAGCCACGAGACCCTCTCTGGGAGACGAGGGTGTCACTTAAAAAAAAGAAAAGAAAAAAAAAAGAATTTTAATCACTTCATTTTATTGTAAAACACATCATATCAAACTCTACATCGAGTATCTCAAATATGCCCCTTTGTGACTGGAATGTCAAAGTTGATTACTGATTATAGGGAATTCTGAGAAACATCACTTGATTTACTGCATAGAGTGCCGTCTCTTCCTTCTGATAGTTTTCATTTCTCAAGCTATCTTTGCTAAGCTTTGTTTTTGTCAACATGTATTAACGTCAGCAGCATCTGCCCTATTGTCCCAGGTCGTTGTTGAGCAGCGCCATTTCTCGCTTTTAGATCCTGTGATTTGCTTAAACCTGTCCGTCGACTTTCATGCCAGACATCACTCCTGCTTTCTGCAGAGGAAGACAAAGCCTGCACAAATTTTCCTCTTAAGTTTTATTAGAATGTCCGACTAGCATAGTGAAGAGTTGTTCAGGTGTAAGTCAATGGTATTGAAGATAATTCACATTCTGACATTTTGATGGACAAGTTAAGTTCTAGCTCCATGAGTCCAAAACTTTAATGTTGTTCGTGGCAGCCTTTAGTTTGTTTTTATTTCTACATGATTTTGGAATCAGTTAGCATGAATCACGTTACTGTCAGTATGAATATGAGAAATATTCACTGGCAAGCATTTTGCAATTCTCTGACTTTTGTTTTTGTATAAAGGTCACAAACAATAGAAGCCTATAATATGCCGTCGTTATGCTACATTGTTATGTGACCTTTATCAATGCCAAATATTGCAAAGTTGACAAACAGTGAGTGTTAGCACAAGGTTAGCTGCGTAGATATTATTCTAACCGCGATGAGAAAGGACTGGTATGCCTGCCACTATTTAATGGGACACTCCTTTGAGTCTAATCAACAACAACCTGCGTTTAAAGCTCGTTTCTACTGAGGCCAAGATGTAAAAAATCTGTAACTGCACCCTGAATTCATTATTTATGCAGTTTAATTGTTGATTCACGCGAATGTGAAACTTTAACACAAATAAAATTTGACAGGCAGAACTGCTGGTAAAGGCCTTTAAGACTTCGTTTGATTGACATCACACTGGGAGGTGCCAGTGTGAGAATATGTCAAGCGTCACTCTGCTTGTGTTACACTACCTATTTCATGGTATAGCGATCCCTGCCTCACTGCGATGGATTTCCTGGGGATCGGCATTTCAATCTTCATGAGGTGATGACAACACTGCCTCCACTGGCCTGCAACAAACAGTATGAGCAGTGATTTCAAAGCACATGGACTTAAAAACCTTTTGTCAGCAATTGATTTACAACCTGCTTCTGTCTGACTCCATTAAACTGTCACATTGTGTTTACATGATTTGCGAGCTGGTCGAATCTCAAGACTTAGTAAAGCCCAAGATTCTGTGACATTACCAATTGAGGTGATATATTACATAACATATCACTACATACTGTTCCACGTTTTGAAATTTACCTTTTGCTGGAGGATAACTATTTCTGTTTTCCTTGGAATGGTGTCTGAGTAAAATTTGCAACCCTGCAGCCTTAAAATCTGATGGAACTTTGAGCAGTTTCTTTAACTTCACAGGATAAACTATGATCTCTGAAAAAGTGGTGCACACAGACAGCTGTACATTCCAACATATCATCAAAACAGTGTAAGGGATGATAACAAATCAAAATAAAGCTCCCATACATACCAGAAACAACTTCTTGACTCTCTTGTACTGGGAAATGTATTCACTGTCATGCAAGGTAAGATATGTATACAGATAAGGACTAAAATAGCAAGAATTAACTCCCACGTTTTTGTCAATGTGCATTTGTAAAGGCCTGAATATCAGTGCACTTCATCATTTCTCTCCAAAGTAAAAGTGAGCAGACAAGCACTTGTTCACGATACTGCTGTCATTACAGATTCAAAGAAGCACTCCAACAACTTCCTCGAATGTACACCAAAAGACAATACAAAATAATTTTGGAAATACTTTCTAAAAAAGACAAATGATTGCACTATAGAACATTGGACCCCAAAATACTCCCTAATCAGGGATCTACTTTAATTCACTTAGGTATAAACATGTACAATAATAGCCCCAAGGTGCAAAGTATTTAATTCATTTAGCATTAACGGACTTGTTCTTTAGAGACACACCCTTGGCACAGAGGGTGTGTCTCTAAGTCGGTCTCTTTCATTTAAAAAAAAGTCAAACACTCCTTTTAACACCCGAGACAAATATTTGGTATTCGGAAAACAGCCCATGGTTTATTATTGTTTTAGGTGTGTGCGGTAAAACTTAATTATCCATGCAGTTAACTTAACAACAGGGAAGCATCTGAAACTGATGTCAAACAAATAGTTTCTCTAATCATGGCGCAAGGCGAACTAAAACAACTGCGTAGACCTTTAGAGCCTAAGAGATCGAGGCACTGCAAGCTAAAACAAACAAAACACGACTGCAGACAAACAGACTGATACAAACAATACAACCAAATAAAGTAACATGCTGTATAGTGGCCTGTTTACACTAGTTATAGTTGCTCTGTAACCTGATCTGATTTTTCTAAATAGACCCAATAGGAAATGTATCAATAAATTTTGTTTCATGGGATCTTAACACCCGAGGACACCTTATTGAGAATATAGGACAAGATGTTAAATATCCCTTGTACGTTTGAAGGTCTTCTGCACAATTCAGGTTACTAACTACTAGTAGATGTTAGCAGGTGTTAGTGGCCACCAGTAGATGTAAGGGACATACTGTAACTGTGCACCATCAAGTGTTTTGGGCTTGTAATCAATGATACAGGCCGAACTTGAGAGGACGCTGAAGCTAAAGATAAATCTGACTGGCTACCGGCTTGTAAGGCAGTACTATGAGAGCCATGTGGCCCACTTAGTAGATCAGATGCCATTACCTCTATGCCTTTTTAAACTAAACACTTTCCCTTTTTGAACATAGGACAAGATGGAGAATAGGTAATGTACGTTCTGCCGCACTTATTAATGACTACCGCCAGTTGATGTAATCGGATGTTAGTGACCACCAGCGTATTTTAGGGACATATCTTCAGTTGTGTACCTTAGTGTCATCAGGTGTTTTGGCCTTTTAATCACAAGACACTCTTCTAAGGCGGGCCCACCACAGGTTGATCAGACCTGGGTGCATGTACCTAGCATCTTGGGGCCCATTTGGGATATTTCCTCCTGATCCAGAGCCATTGGCTGCAGCGTTCTGCAGTGTGCGATGTTTCCTTTATGGTCTGGCGCAGGACTTGTCCATGGATCCCTAGATCTTTGAGCAACCTGATGGTTGATGTTGCAAGGAAACTCCTGCAGTCAACCTCCACAGGGCAAACTCTTGCTTTCCAGCCTCGTTGCTCTGCCTCAAATACCAACATTATCCTCCCAGGGTACTGTCAATTTCATGAAGTAGAATTGACAGTACCCTGGGAGGATAATGGTGGTCTCGAGCTTTCTCCAACTGACCACTCCTGGTCAGTGGAGGAGGCCCTTTCTGTCCCTGTTCCCCCCCATGGACAAAAGTTGTCCTTTGGATTTGAGTACCTGGTTGTGTCTCCATGTATACCTACCTTGGGAGAGACTAATTTTACAACCAGTGAGGATATGCCTGAGGGCAGCTGGAGTTGAGCATAGTGGGCAGGTAGATCTTCGTTCAGCCACTGCTGTAGGTTTTTGGGTGAGGTAAGGACGTCATATGTTGCTCTAAGCATGAAGCTAATCCTGCTTGCTTCCATTCCCCACTGGTCCTTCTATCTTTCTTTTCTCTATGCTTTCCCATTTCATCCAATGGCCCTGTCTGGCTTGAGTGACAGCCTTCGCACATCTTGCTGCCTCTTCCTGATGCCAGATTTCCAGGACTACCAATTTTCTCCGCTCTGAAGGAGTTGCTTTGTTCCACAGGGGTCTACTCTGACCTCGGCCCAAACCTTCTCTTCCCTGTTGAACGTGGCCCACAATGTCAGTGTGCTTGAGTGCTGCTTTTGCTTGTTGAGTTGCACCTTTTGGTGTCCATTTCCGTCCTGTTGTCAATGATGGTCCAACAGCCCTTATAGATTTGTCTCGGGACTCTGAGAGGGTCATCTCCAGCCTTGTTTTGGTGGATTTAAACTCCTCTACAAGACTTGAGATAGGCAGCTCGAGAATGCCGTGTCCATACAGGCCGATGTTGCTCCGACATCTTTGGACTCCTAACCACTTTCTTACATAGAAGTTGATTGTTTTCTCCATGTTCTCAACTTTTGTGATAGGAACGTCAACTACTGTAAGTGGCCACATCAGTCGGGGTAAAAGGCCAAACTGTAAGCACCAGAGCTTTAGCTTGCGAGGAAGCATGGACTGGCATCGTCCAAGGCTTTTTATTGGTTTCTCAGAATCTGTTGTAATGGGTTCTCCATTAATGTAGAACCTATGGTGTGATCTCTTACCTTTGCTTATTGAGATGCTTCTTGATTTTGATGGATTGATCCTCATTCTGGCCCATTAGCTGTTGTCTTCAAGTTTCCCTAGCAACTGTCTGGTGCATCGTGGTCAGGGTTGTCTAATGTCGTCCATGTAGGCCCTGATCAGTGTTAATAAGACCCCCGACTTTTGTCGGTCGCCACCTACTACCCATTTTGAAGCTCTAATAATCACCTCTATCGCCATAGTGAACGCTAGTGGGGAGCCAGCCATGATGCCCTCTCCGAGACGCTGCCATAAAGTAGTACAATTCTGTTGTGAAGCAGAATTGCAGTTCTTTGAAGTAGGCTTTAGTCAAATTTGTGATGGGCTCTGGTACTTTGAAGAAGTCGAAAGCAGCCCAGAGGACACTATGTGGTACTGACCCAAATGCGTTAGTGAGATCAAGGAAGATGACATGTAGATCTCTCTTCTCACTTTTGGCTGATTGGATTTTGTGCCAGAACATGCTAGAGTGTTCTTAACATCCAGAGAACCCTGGAATTCCAGCTTTTTGGACTATGACGCTAAACACTGAGTAGACTGATGGATTGAAATTGGCTGATGTTTGAGGATTCCTCCTCTGTTGGTATCAGTACTCCTCCAGCTCAGCGCCAAGCTTTGGGTATTGTTTGCTTCACCCATGCCACTCTCATTAATTTCCACAAGAAGCATGGAACATCAGGAACATTTTTGTATACCCTGTACTGGACACCGTTTGGGCCTGGGGCTGATGATGCCCTCACTGTGTTCTCCACTTCTTTCCATTTCCCAAGGCTTACCTCCATTTGGTGTTCTGGCTGCTCACTGGGTGGGATATTAGATAGAATAGCTATCGGATCATGCCTGTTTGGGTCAGAGTTTGTTCTTTCCAGGTGCTCCTCTAGGTCCTGCTTTGAGGTCATCAGGGTTCCTCCCTTATTTGTGGTGAAGAGAGATTTCACGAACTTGAAGGGGTCTTTAAAAAAATGTGTTCTTGCTCTTTCTTTTCTTTTCCGTGCTGTTCTTAGGCGCTCTGCTTGTCTTACGGTTGTCAGTCGGTTCTTGATGTTCTCCTGCAGTATGTTCATTCCCTCCTTCTGTTCCTCTGATGCTTTCTTCCACTGCTTTTTAAGCTGCCTCCTCTCTTGTACTAGGCATTCTATTTCCAGCTGCCTTCTGGACTTGGTTTCCATTGTTGTGTTATCCGTTCTTTCTCTGTCATTACAAAATGTTCCGCTCCGTAGTTATAGATGACGTTACCCATCCTTTCATGTTTTGTCTCAACTGTGCCCTTTATCTTTTCCAGGATAGTGCTTAGATCTGCTTTTATGGCCTTCTATTTTGCTTTTTCTGATGCTCCAGGCCAGTTTACCTTTGGTTTGTTTTGTAAAGGTTTCTTCTCCCTTGTTGGTTTTCCTGGCTGAGTGGGCTCTATAGGCTCTTGTTACTGCCTCTGTGCTTGAGATAACTTCCTCAGATACAGGGGGACTGATGTCCTGCGAACTTTGGGTTGAGTCTGGTCGCTGGACTTCACTCCACTGACTTGATTGACTTCTTAGAAAGTACTGATCAATGCGTGATCCCTGCTCTGATTCGATCAAGCACTTCTTCTTTCCTTGGTGTATTTTTAGGCCCTTTGCCAATGTTATTTTTTGTCGTATTAGCTTCTTGAATTGTGCTGGTCTTCCTCTTTGTCATTTCCATTCCAGGGTCATTAGCCGTGTGGTCTGTTAGTGAGTCGTCTTCTGCCCCCACTCTCTCTGACTCTTTGGGTATTTTTTGTTTAGTTGCTTTCGTAGCCATTGGTGGGTGTCTCCAAATACCAATTCCTATAGGATCCTGTAAGTATGGGTAGCCTAACCCATGCCAGCTCCGGTGGGAAGGTCTTCTGCACAATTTAGGTTACAAACTACCTTACAACATATAAAAAAGTCTTAAAAGTCTTGCACGTCTAATACAGAGATTAATTTGTTCTATTCAGCAATGGCTGCCAGCCAGATGGATGATTGATTGTACGCAGTGTACGAACAATCAGTCATCTCCCGCCCCCCGACAAATTTTAAATCAAATCAAATCAAATGTGATGTTTTGTTGATTATTTTGATGCTCTCCACATGAATGTACTAAGGCGTGTGTGGTGAGAGCTGATTATAGCCTTTACAGTATCCAGCTGGTTCCACCGGTCAACAACTGACTCTGCTTCTCAGCTCTTTTCTAATCACTCACACACAAACCGATCTTCATCAAAAACCTGCTGAATTCATATTAATGTTCCTGGATAAATGGGGCGTCGCTTCTTCTGCAACAATGATGTTAAAACACAGCGTTGCATCTTAGTCTGCAGGAAGAACTTCTGTCTGCAGGAGGGTGTGTGTATGTGTGTGGGTGTGTGCGTGTGTGTGTGTGTGTGTGTGTGTGTGTGTGTGTATCATGAATCCAGATCTTTCTGGTCACTTTAACACTGATGCCCTGGCTATGTGCTCCATGTCATGTCTTGTGTGGCAGGTGAACTGTGTGCGTGCCAAATGTTGGACTTTTTTTCAACGTGTTTAAATACATGCCTCATAAACTCTAGAGCGAATCACACAAACACAAACTAAACTTCAATATTGTTCAGATCCTAATAACCTCTGATTAGTGACGGTGAAAATTGTTAATGTGTAAAGTGAGCGCAGGTCAGCAAGGGAGTGGGAACATGCGTCAGTCAACATTATACGTCAGTCAACAGGTTAGTGGTATGTGGCGCAAATAGAAATCTTTGCAATTGCACTTAGACAATGAACGAAACTTGCGTGAGACTAACATCTGCATCATAATTCATGTCTTTATCAGTGTATGCTACAAATACTCAACAGACAAAGGTTGTAGAACAGACGAGTTTCCAGGGGACACAAAAATGTGATGAATCTGGCGATGACAGGCTTGTTGTTCAGTGTCCAAGTTTATAAAAACCTGAATCATCATTACACATTGTGTAATGATGCCTAGAGCGCTAAATGTTACCTTATGCTGTAGATATGTCTGATTGTAACAAGACAAAGCACAAAGAAATATTGTTTCTAGATGAAATGTCAAAATTATATTTTTTCGAAAAGCCACACACTCCCCTTTAACCTTTAGTTTCCTCTATGTAGAGTTGGTTTTACTCCGCCACATGACAGGACGTCACACATCTTAAATTGTGTGTAAGCTTATGCCAGGTTATAAATACTGTAAATTAATACTGCAAAACATAGAAACTGACTCCAGAGATTTCCTCATAGCAATTCCACATGACTGTGTCACAGGTGCCTGTGAACTTTTTACCAGCACAGAGACAGACCGCATGGGTGGACAGATAGAGAGAGAGACACAATTAAATTCTGGTTTCGTGTACAACAGATGAGGAAGTGCTAGATAATAATAATAATTTCGGGAAGCTGGGAGGAGAAATATTTTCTTTGTGACATTCCACACCGCACCACACACACAACATGAAAGAATGTTGCCTTGCAAGAATCGGCAGTTACACTTTGTTACATTCTGCAGCACATGCAAACTGCGTGATAAACACCCTCTAAATTATACGATTCAAGACCAAGACGAATTAGGTTAAGATTTACGGAATGCATATATACGTATGGGTTATTTGAGGCCTTGTGTAATAATGTGGTACTCGTTGCACATTGCATCTAGAAACATGTGGAGTAAGATTGTTGTTTTTTTAACTTGTTTTTTATTTAGTTTTCAACAACAAAACAATATGTATGTCCCATACTTTTTGGGTCCATATATTGTATGTGGAGGGATCTGGTTTTAACCATCTGATGGTTATACACTTCAATGCTGCTGTGAGTAGTATGTTTAGCAGGTATTTTTTGGCTCTCCCTTCCAGGCCTTCAGGCATCGCTCCCAGTAGTGCTACTGTGGGGTCTTGTGGGATGTCTTGCTGGAATATCTCTTTGAGGGCATCAAAGACGTCTCTCCAGTATGTATTTAACTTATGGCAGAGCCAGAATATATGTGTGTGATCGGCAGCACGTGTTCCACAGTTCCGCCAACACAAGTTGGAATGCGTCGGGCCCATCTTGGCTACTATTTCTGGTGTTCTGAAGAATCTGGTCATTATTTTCCATTTAAAGGGGACATAGCATGCAAATTCCACTTTGTTAGTGCTTCTACAGGTTAATGTGGGTATCTGGCATGTCTACCAACCCCAAAACTCTGGGAAAAAAACACTCGCGCGTTTTGTTATTGAGCTTCCTGGGTTTTGTGTCGTAACAAGGCACTGGAAGTCTCCCTACATGGTCTTGGCCCACCCCCCACCTCATCCACCCCCCGTCACGCCGGGTTTACACCGGACGCAGCGAGGCTGCGAGGCAGCGCAGCGCCGTTCCCAAGCGCGCAGCCGCCTGGCTGTTCACACGGGACGAGCATTTCTCCGCTGGTCAGCCCGCGATTCACTCACATGTGGCATTTGTCTGGATCGTTGGGACTGGGAGGCTGCAGCAGTTGCTCGGGCGCGACCGCTCGCTCTCCCATGCGTGAGCTGGAATTTGTGTCAGCGCCACACAGCCAGCAGTGTGGAGGACTTCCGCAGTGTTCAGCACTACTGTAACACCGGCCAAACACACCGAGCCCCCCCACTCGTTACGCCGGGGTACACCGGACGCGGAAGCGCCGCTGCGAGGCAGCGCAGCGCCGTTCCCAAGCGTGCAGCCGCCTGGCTGTTCACACGGGACGTGCATTTCTCCGCGCTGGTCAGCCCCATAGACTGTATATATAAGGTCAGCCCGCGATTCTGCTTTCTCCGCTTGTTGTACCCGTTGAATGTCGGGGTTCGGGGGTAAATGATGGTCTTCATAGCCCCCCCCCCACCTCTCTTTCTCTCTCTGTCTGTCTGCTTGTGTGCTTGTAGTGGGTGGGCAGAGGGGGACATTTAATTATGTGATTGGGAAAATTAAAACTCCAGGACAACAAGGGGAATACAAAGTATGGGATGCATATTTGATAATTTATATCATATAAAATATGTAATTTATATCGTTTAAAATCATGGGGGGAGAGGGGGGAGGGGGGAGCTGGCTCATTAGCATTTAAAGGAACAGGCACTCAAAACAGGTCACTCTGTGGAGGGCTGTTTTAGACAGGGTAAAAAGGGTGCTGTTTTAAATGATCCTTGTGGTATTTTGACCAAAGTATGTTACAGACATTTCATTAAGACCCCAAGGAACCATATCAACTTGTGGTAAAATGGGCATGCTATGTCCCCTTTAAATTCCCCCCAGGTGTTTGAATTTGTAACTAGGTGTGCCTCTGTGCACATCCCCTCCCAGGTATTCTGTGGTATGACCTTGTTAATTTCCGCTTCCCATCTCTGCTTTATCTGTAGGGAATAATGTAGATTCATAGATAGAAATATGTTATATAGTTTACTTATTGTTTTCTTATCTTCGTTCCCTATCTGTATTTCTATTACGAACCCTTCTAAAGGGGTACGTTTTAAAAGCTTTCCCCACTCTTTGTGTGTTGTTAGAAAAGTTCTCTGTTTTTGTAATTTTGGCAGCGATTCTACATTCAAGGCAAACAATTAAAAGTGTTTTATTGTGAAAGACTTGCTATGAGGCAACTTTAATGTCCAAGTATTTCTCAAGGGATACAGAAGCAGGTTTGTCTTAATGTGTGTGTTTGTATTTGGCTCTTGTTCGCTTGTCTTGAGCTAGATGTGAACACGGATACCGCTCTCATGTCAACAAGGGTTTTCACAAGCATCCAGGATGTCACTGTGGTTAGTCAAAAAAAGCCGTCTCAACTAACGCAACACAAATCAAAGCAAAGCATTTCATAAAATCTGCTCCATTCTAATATAGAATGTTGAATCCAAATTCCTGACCATCAGTTATGAGGTGACTATAAAAAAGTCGTATTTATTTATAACTGGTGAAGAGTTTATGGTTTCAGTCCGGTTTTTCTTCCGTCTGTCTTTCGTCCGCAATCTCAAAAACCTGCCCACATATTTGAGTGAAAACTGCTGCCAACTCAGGTCATGAATCAGCAACAGAACAAGTGTCAGCAGTGTTAAGTGTTGTGTGCTTTGGGTGCAAATGTGGATCAACGTGGATAACTGAAGGCGTGAACTACTTAACTGTACATATGTATTTCAATGCAGATGAAGAACAAAGCCAAGCTACAGCTGGCTTCTATTTATAATAACACCCGGCTGTGTAACCTTGGCCGAAATATGAGTGTTTTCCAGTATTACAAAGGTGCCGAGGTTTTTCTGTGCTTGTCAGAACACTTTGCATGAGGTCAAAGCATATTCTAGTTACTCCAATTAAAGATGACAAATCAAAAGATTACTACTTGGGCCGCTGCCTAAACTCACACCTAAAACCATATAAAGAAAAGTAGGTCAAAGAAAGCAACCTCAGTTTACATGGAAAATTCAATCCTGCCCAGATGAAAGACCCAGTGTGAACATCAGGTTTTCAGTACGTGTGGAAACATGACTGTATAAGTTTCTGTCAGGAGCTAAAATAAACATTTGTGTTGTTGTTCAACCAGGTCTCACTTATGTTGTAGATGTGTTGCCACAGGGCCTCGTTCCAGCGCTGCGTGTCTTCAGGTATGTGCATGGTCAGTGTGTAGGATACATCCTCTCCTTGACACTGTGTAGTCATGTATATTCTCTGGGTATGAACAGCATCTCTCTCCAACGCACAGACAAGCGTATCCTGGCAGAAATAAAAAAACACAAACATGGGTGAGTATCGGAGTGAGTCAGTGTTGTTGTGGTGGTTTCATCCGCATAGCTAAGACATTACATGTAGCCACTGTAACACAGTCAGCCCATTCAGATATCAGCAGCTTACAAATTTATAGACCGGATAATCCAACAGCTTAAAATAGAGTTTAACAGGAGCTCATAGTAAATCAGCAACTGACAAAAACACTTACAATAAAGTAAATAAAAATGCATTAATACATTTTACTACACTAGAATAACTGCTCTGTAGTTGTATGCCTCAGCCAACCAGCAGTTTCAGTTGCTTCAGGTGTTCCTGTAATATTACATTTGCAATAATATACAATAAGCTTTGACCAATCCAATCAGTTCATCTTTGAGTCCAAGTGAGAGCTGGTCAAAATTTGAAGAAATTGCGACATCATGTTCAAGAGGACAAAAAGGTGTTTTCTGAGGTCACTGTGACCTTGACCTTTGACCATACAAATCTAATCAGTTAATTAGTTAGTTAATTAGTCCAAGTGGACATTTTGAAAGGATTCTCTTGAGGTGTTCTTAAGATAATGCTTTCACAAGGCGTAAAAAAAAGAAAAGGGTTTGCAATGTCACCGTGACCTTGACATTTGACCTTTGAGCATCAAATTCTTATCAGTTCATATTTGACTTCAACTGAATGTTTGTAGCAAATTTGAATAAATATCTTTGGAGGCATTCTTGAGATATCGTGTGAGGTGCTGCTCGTTCAGAACCAACCTTTCTGATGGGGATCACGAGTAGTGGCTTCTCCTCGGACTCCAGCTCTTCATCACTCTGATAGCAGAGGAGACTTTGTCCCCCGAGGACGCCATAGAGGTTTTCCCAGCAATCGAGGTCCTCCCCAAGCTGAATGAGAGCGGGGAGAAAAGTTACACTGTGACTGTGTGAGAAAAACATCAGCAGGTGGGAAAATATAAAGAAAATGTATATTGTCACCTTAACATCGAGTTGACCACTTATGACTGGTTGAATCATGCACAGAGGCTGAGCAACCAAGCGGCAGCACATATTTCCATAGAGAGGTAACCAGTATGGACTGTCGTCTGGAAAAGAACAGAGATTTAAGGATTAACTTCCAGGAGAGGAGAGGAGAGGAGAGGAGATAAATGATTGGTAACAACGTGGGAGAAAACATATGAAGGTTGAGCAGAGTAGATAAAAAGGATAAGAGGGTAAAAGAAGACAGGAAAATAAGAAAAAAGGAGAGGAGTGGAAACAATGTAGAAGAAAACACAAGAGGATGAGAGCATAAGAGACAAAAAAGGGAGAACATAAGAGGATTAGAGGAGGTGAGAGGAGACAAGAAGAAAATAAGAAAAGGAGAGAATCGTAAAGGGTTGGAGAAGAGAAAAAGGAGAAGAGAGGGAGATGAGTTAAACGAGAGGAAATAAAGGAGTGGAAAAAACTGAGTAAACAACAGTAATTTAAGTGCAGAGGAGACAAAAAAGAGGAGATGAGAAGAAAAGAGGAGACAAGAAAAAAGGAGAGGGGAGTAGAGGAGAGGAGAAGAGAGGGAGATGAGCTAAAGGAGAGGAAACAACGGAGTAAACAAAATAAGTGCAGAGGAGAGAAAAAAGAGAGGAGATGAGAAGGAGAGAGGAGACAAGAAAGTAAGCGGAGAGTTAAGTAGTGGAGGAGAAGAGGAGAGGATGTATAACTCACCCGCTGCTGCTAAGGACAAATCATGGGTCTTGAAACCCTCCTGCACATGTTCGATTCTCAGTGTTGTGTGAGCCAGCAGGTTGTACTTTGGGCCCCTTCAGGCAGAAAGCAGTGGGAAAAAATCTAATTCAATTTTTTTGTCTGAGTAAAAGTCATCCATCTAACATTCCTCTTTAATGTGGGTCTGAGGGGAAATTGTCAAACCTCACAGTTTAGACAGATGAGTGGATAAAGGCGGGGACGAGTACCCCTGGCGTACGTCTCCTCCACTGGAAGCAGACCCACAAACAGCTGCAGACTCAAACGCAGCACGGATCTTCTTCCCAGAGGAGCATCCCAGAGAGCCCCCCAGACGGGTCACTCTCCTGGGTCCTAGAGCCCCGGGGGAGAAGTCCTCCACCACACAACTGCTGTAGAGCTCAACGCGAATATGGAAGCCTGGATCCACCTCAGTGCTGCTCACACAAACACAGAGAGCCGAGGGGAGACATTTCAGCAACACATGTCAAAAGTCTGAAACTCTAAGAAGCTCCCAGTGAAGGTGACATACAATACGATCGTGTCTTCGAAACAGATGTCAGTTAAAGTCCTGTCCACCATCACCAGGCCGGTGTCATAGATCTCTGTGCCACACTGAAGCAGGCAGAACACGGCACAGCGATGCAGCTCTGCAAACAAAGATGAAGAGGACAAGGTGGAGAAATGATCCAAAAGATCTTTGCTGTAATAATACTCATTCATGGAAGTCAGGGTGTGGATAAAGATTTTTAAAAAAGCTTTCATGGTGTCCAGAAAAAGAGACTTTGCATTATAGTGATAGTATTAAGGGACCAGTCTGCATGAAGTGTTTGTTCGTCAGCAACATTGCACAAACACTACTGGAAGGATTACCAGGAAACTTAGTGGAAGGAAGCTGTACAGGTCAACGATGGAAACGACTGCTCTTTGGAAGAAGCCGGACTTTATGGCTCCATCCTTTTGTCGTTCTCTCTTTTTTCAAGGGGATGGGGTCACTAGGTTTATTTGCAAAATAACCACTAGGATATAATGATGATTTATTGGTTTGGATCCGATTCAAACTAGATATCCCACCAATACATATTCTTCTTGTATGTGTGGTTCAGCAGCATTTAAATGCTGGTACTGCCAGACCTCATGTCAATAATCAAACATTACACAAGGTGATATGTCCCTCTGCTTTGTCAGGGAATTAACTTTGAATTTACCCTCGGTATGAAATGTGTCATGAACTTGTCTTGAATGCAATTCATGCAACACTTTTTATTAGAAAACCTTTTATTGGCACAATAAAAAAAACAAGTATAGCCTAAAACAATAACATAACACAATAAATAAAGTTACAAATAAATTGTAACAGCCCTGAAATATGAGATATAGAAAAACAATCTCTTTTTCGTCACAGAAAAATGTATAAAGTATAAACTGTATTCACCTTTAACCATATATCACCATAATGCTTTTACTAGCAAATACAATATATCATACATGTATTATTTATCCAACAGCTAGTACAGATAGTGGGCGTTTATCCTTCACCCACTGATATTGTTTCTGTCTTTGTGTAAACTAAGCAACTTGTGTCACATCTGAGGCTTGTTACACGACCATTCAAACAGCTTTATGCCATCATCTATGGCATTTACATTCAAGAAAGCAAGTTCCCTCACTTTTGAGGGCTTAATGCAATCTCTCCTCTGGGAGGTGAATTGTCGGAGAATATTCACGTAAAGGCAGTGGATTCATTTTGAGGACACTGATATAAAAAGAATGTCTCTTAAGTATGACTTGGTTCTTTCGTTCACAACAAAGAGCCGTTGAAAAGAATCAAATCGTTCCTCAACGTCACTACACTAGTACGGGTCAGGGAAGAACCAATGATATTTTGATGCACATGCAGGAATTTTTAAAACTTTCTTCTACATTGTGAGATATATATATATATTTCCATATTTTTTTATATTGATTTCTTAGTGTTGATGAGTCTTAATGAAGAAAATCTGACGTCTTTAGGGAACGGACATTATTATTATAGTATTATAAATAGTGCATTATGGTACAGATCCAAACAAAAATCTGAACCTATTGAATTTAAATGTGCTTTAATAAGGGGCCTGCTGGGCCTGCTGGGCCTGCTGGGCCTGGGGCGGTGAGGGAAACACTGAGTGCTATTCTAGTATTTTAATTGATTTCAGAAATTCACATCACTGAGTTCTGACTCACCTCCTTTGTTTTTGAAGTACTCTGAGTCTTTCCACATGAGCGGGACCCGAAGGTCTGCAGAGTGAAAATTGTAGTTAAGAGATAAGAACATCAGTTATTTTCGTACATATGTGGGAAGATGCTTTTGCTCCCATTCACCTGACAGGGCTACTTTTCCGGTACACGGCACTGTGTCTTCAGATGACCTGCAGGTAAAGATCACTGATCAACCATCCACACAGTCAGGGGGAATAACATGGAGTTAGTCTCACTACGCACGTACACACGTGTGGATTCTGCATGCACACGTGTAATGTTACATGTAAATTATAGGCTAATTCATTTGGTAAACCCTCACATCTATAACCTTAACAAATGTCTGCCCTCTAGTGGCTGATAGCAGACATAACAATATCCACATCCCCTCACTTACCTGTATAACATCCCTTTACACCCACCAATCCATTATCCACAGTATTTACCCATGCATACAGTTTTCTGCGCCATCTGACCTGCGTCCTGCTCCCCGTAGGATTTGAGCTTTCCTCATCTCCTGCAGTTGGCTGAGCAGGGCCAGGATGCGAGCGTTGCAGGCGAGCAGGCTCTTCGAGGCCTCCAGGGCCTGCTCTCTTTGGGAACAGGCGGCCAGCAGCTTACTGGCACCCTCCCGCATCCGCACCTCCCTCTCAATGTGCCTTAGCAACTCTTTGTCCTGGAAAAAGATATTATTGTAACTAAACAGGAAGCTGAGTGAGGATTATCAGGCCTTCAGGACCCAAACAGTAAAGGTGTCGGAGCATGAACACACTGCGTTCCTAGCCCAGGCTACAGCAGTGTAGCCCCATAGGGATGCCAGTGACCGTCAGTTGATCCAGTACTCTGGTCCAGATGTAAATAAGTCGACAGCTCCTGAATGGTTTGGCACGTGGGTTTGAACATTCTGAGCCAGCGTGGTTCCATAACGAGAACTCGGAACTGAGTGGAATAAGTGCAACACATTAAATCCCTGGACACAATCCAGCTGTCAGAGCAGGAGAGTTGGATAGAGATCAATGAGATGGGGCTACCGTTATCTTTCTAACGATTTAAAGTGAACAAGACTGAAAACAGAGCGATGGAAAAACGATTTCAAAGTCCACGTGAGGGTGTGGAATTTCTTTGTCGATAATCTGTCCAGTAGCATGTTTCCAAATGAGTGAAATATTTCTTGTCAACAAACTGTTAAAAGCCTCTAAAACATTTCACTTTAAGTGTGATGACTATAAAGGTTTAATATTAATAATAATTTATGTTGCACCTTTCAAGGGACCCAACGCTGCTTAGCAGAGTTAGGAAGAAAACTTTCAAGTGATAAACACATGAATGTCTCACAAATGTTTCTTAGATTTGTTTCACCGCGGATACCATTACATAGTGTGCTATTTGTTTGTGGATCCCATAAACTTGGACAGTGTTTTGGGGTTTACCATGTATTAACAAGCCAAACAGCACATGTGAGGAGAAGTTCAGCTTCAGGGATCAGAGGGTTGTTACATAATTCAGTGAAGTATTCTGAGCTTAAGCCTCGATACTGTGTTGTGACTTTATGAAGTTCCCAAAGAATTTGTTATTACCAATAACCAGTACTTTACTTTTGACCTTCAATTTATTTAATTTCTATATTTTTTTTCTTTATTGTAGAAATTAACAGTAATTCAGATTAATAAGTTCATATTTGTTGTGAAATATGCACACAAAAAATTAACAAGACAGTTTTTTCCCACAGAAACAGAGAATTCATTGAATTGGAATCAATCACATCAATGCAAAGATCATTTACCTGACATGTACCAGGTAGCTTGAAAGAATTAGTCGATATTTAGAGTTTTACTCCAGACATCACCAAAAAAAAGCAACCATGCATTTCTATACTGGAGCCAAATGCTCATATTAATCAGAAATACAAAACAGGGGAATGCAAATCTCTTTTCACTGACCTGAGTGTTTTCATTCATGTTCCTTCTCCACTGTGCCTCAGAGGTCGGCTCCAGTCCCTAAACAGTCAGCAGGCGGTGCAGTGAGCGGACTGACTAATCCTACAGCTGACTACAAGCGTTAAGAGTGGACCTGCAGATGGAGCCGCTAGTTACTCAACACACAGATCAAAAACGGTCTTAAGCCTCACTACAAGAGGTTGCAGCAGGAGGGATTAGAGGAGTCTCAAACCTTAATGTGTCTCAGTCCCGCAGCTCCATCACTGGCACCAGTGAATGTTAAACATATAGTGATTCACACGGAGTTTAACAGTAAAAGATTAAAGTACATTTTGATTATGGTATATACAGTGATGGTGTCTGAGGGTTTCTGAGGTCATGAGGTGTGACGGTGTGAATTGGATTAGATTATTGTATGGTGCAATAGCTTGAACCCTCAGAGTGTAAATCCCTCGTGTGGTGCACAACCAGGACATAAGCGGTGACGTAAACATTCAAAGCAGGCTCATTAAACCATTCATTAAGTGACGCCGGCCTTTCACGTCAGCCCCGTGACTTCTATGAGAACAGGTCACAGCTGCCCATCAGTATCCAAAACTGCAGCATATACTTAACAGGTCAAAGTGATCATCATATTAGAAATACAATACTGCCTACAATAGTATTATATACGAGCAGTATTTTCTTAATATTGCTCATACGTCACAGTAAACGCTCAATCCAGTGGTGGTGGAAGAATATGTTTTATTCAGATGCTATAAAAATCCATCTTTTACTTTCGATTTCTTAATGAAACAGTTAAGGACGCGGTGGGTTTTGTTTCAAGTATGAAACACCCTTTGAACGCTGTGTGTAAGGACCTCACAGTGTTGTACTGATGTACACAATATTACAAAGATACTTATCCATTACTAATAAAGTTTGACTACCTCTGCTCGGAATGGGGTGAATTTGCAGAATATATTAATGCAATTGCATTCTGTATCTAATGTCTGGAGTTTTCTAAATGAAATAACAGTTTTAAGCTATCCTTTTTTTGTATCAAATACAAAGACAAAATTGGTTGAGATTAAAATAAATTATTAAAAATGATCACAAAAATACAGATGCGCATAAACATTAAAAAAGCGTAGCGCGTTTAAATGTACAACTGTACACTGTCAACTAATCCAGTCGTGTCACCCATGTTGTGGTCTGGAAAGCAATATGGGGAAACATTTAAAGAACTCTTTGTTATTCTACAATATTTACATTATTATAGCTGTAAATAAACAAATTAAGAAATTTGAGGCTCGAAACAATGAATTGTTGAGAAAAAGCTGCCGCCTCCTTCAGTCAAACTGGTTATTTACCTGTGTTTGCTATGAATGTGACCAACACATCTTGGCAAGCACAAGTATTATATACACTGAATAAGTTTACCATAGACAGTAAATAAAGATGGATGACACTGCAGCTCCCCAAAAGTGAAGCCAAAGCGTCTTGATCACCACCTGGTGGCTGGCTGCAGTATTGGTCATAACCCCCACCTTCTCCTCTTTAATGGATGGGTCATGGACCAAAATAAAAGTCAAACAGTGTGTCTCTCAGGGGCAGCATCCTTACAAGGCTGCATTTGAACTGTCCCACTTCGAAGGCTCCTTCAAATGCTGCCAACAAATGCGTCCTCCACCAGAGAAACAAAGGCTGTAATGGGTGTATCATACCCGGCCCAAACTATCCCAGGATTCATTGGGCTTCGGTGACAAAATGTTTTTCATGAAAGGTAATGGCACCCAGACGTCCAATGCTTGAGTATCATGTTTCAACTCAACAAGTTCAACAACAAGTTCAAGTGTTAAAACACAGAGGGACATTGACACTTTCACATCATGTCCAACTAAAGCTCTGTTGCTAAGCAAGGGCGGGACAGGCTGGTGCACCGAAATCCTCTGTAGACGAGACCATCTCATCCCGGTTCAGCCTTCGTGGCCCCCCAAGGAGGCGATCTTCATGGGCCACGTAGACCATGTCCTCGAAAGGATGCAACTCCTGAATTGAACACAGCTTAAGTACTCATCAATAGATTTTTCTAAAAGATGGTTTCTGTCATTTTAGGTAGTCCTGATCACACTGATGCATGTCCAAGTGCTCATTTTTCTGTCTGCGTAAGATGGTGGCGTTCAGATCTTGGTTGTTTTAGCTTTGTTTGTGAAGTGGGAGGACGTGGAGATGAACCTTTATATGCAGCCTATGTTGTAAACATACAATTGTATACTGTTTATACGTTCAAAATGCTTGTGAAAGTGAAAACGTTTTTGTAAACATAGTAAATTCAGCTTGACTTCACTACAGGGAAAAGAAAAGCCTTTTAGTTATAAATAAATCTTTACAGAGAAAACTGTACACAACAAAAATGAAGAAAAAGCAGAGCCGCTGGCAGGTCCTTCCTCTCACTCCACCTTTTATCCCTACTCCACTTCAGTAAAAATATCACTTAGGAAGTACTGAGACACACTGGTGGGCTCCACCTCTGTAGCGCTGCTCTCCACACAGTCACTTTGCTGCGAAGCTGAAACCTACAACAAAGAAGAACAACGATGAGCTGTAATCAATGTAACAATTCCACTGAAGTAAGAGGACTGTCCATCCAGCTCTGTAGCCTGTAACCCTCCTTACCTCAGCTGTACACTGAGAAGTGCTGGGGCTGGTCAGTGCTGGTGATGTGGCAGAAGAGGTTGAATAGCTGAGTTTCTGTGGCTGCTCTGTGTGACCAGGTGAGGGAGCGACAGTGAAGGTTGAAGCTGCAGGTGTCGAGGTGGAGTGTTTTCTTGTGGGTGGAGTTTGGACCTTAGGGCCCTTGGAAGCTGCTTTGCCACGAGGAGGGTCGCTGGTGTTCGCGTCCGATAGGAAAGAAGGGAAATCATCGGATTTTCTGTCAGAATTAGAAAAGATTTAAATAATATGATCCTCATCAGTCATGTCGAATTATCATGATGGTTGTTCTTTGTCCAGCATCACCATGAGGACATCTAATTTTGGCCAATACTGTGATATATGACCTAATTCCTGGAGACAATCAAACATTGATTCACACTTTCGTAGCCACAGACAAAAGAGGAGATGCAGAGGTAGACAATAAAAGACAGAAAGGCCCTTTACACAGACGCAATGAAATGCTCGGAAATAGGTGACATGTTTTTAATTTAAAAAAGGGAGTTAAAGTCAAATATGAACTCAAATCAAATTTCAGTGGCTTTTTTTGAGTTGATATAAATGTAACTAAATTTGTAAAATGGACATGAAATATCGTCCCATAACAATCACAGGCCCCTAAATCGTACGGAATCAAATTGTATTGTGGCAGATTTTGTGTTATCAGCAAACATCATAACATTGTCCAAAGAATCTATATCAAATCATATTGTGATAAAAACTGTTGATTTACGCCCCTGGAACATAACCTGTTAAACATCAAGAATGAACAATTGTCAATGACATGTTATCTTGTGTTATCATGCTACTGTTAACATTTAATTACAGCCTTACAAAGCTGCTCACATGCGGCAGACTCCTTAGTTCTGTTTAATTTAAGTATTTTAAATGTCTTTTCCTCACCTTGCCCGAGTGGTCATCCCCCTGGTCTTTGTCTTAGTTTGTGCTCTTGGACTTCTGTCCTCTGGGCTCTTTCCAACCGACGGAGTCTCCTTTCCTATGTCTACATGGTCACCACTTCCCTTCTGTGGCTCAGTGACACCGACCTTGCCTGCAGTTGTTTTTGCATCAGAGGCTTCTGCCTGCATGGACGGCCCAGGAAGGCCTGAGTCCTGGTTGGTGTTCGCAGCAACCGTCTTACTGGCTTGTGTCTTCTTTGTAATATTGGGCTTCACCTGCACTTTGGCTGGTTTGAAGAGAGACAAGTACATGATGAAATACACGTGTCCAGTTGGAGTGCATGTGATGAGTTTATGATGAGTTTGTGTTTCCCCTGCATACCTCGTCTTCCAGTTCCTGATATCCTCTTCTTGGCAAGGTGGGTTTCAGTCTTGGCATTATTCTCTACAGTTTCTGGTAATGTGGGGGGCTGGACTGTCTCTGTTCGAAAAAACACACAAGATCCACATTAACTATCAGTAATATGAGATGAACCACTTGTTAAAAAAGATATATATGATGAAATCACTCTACCCTGTGGATCCTCTGGATTCTCCATGACCGAGACCTGGTGTGGGTTAAAAAAAAAAAAAAGTGAGACAACAATTGACATTTTACACAAGTAGTTTCTTTCAGCTTCACTCACTTTATGTACAGCCGAGTCCCGCCCTTCATCTTTTACACCGAGGAAGCCCATTTCACTACTCTCCTCCAGCGACATGGACACAGGGACATTAGAGAGAGATGTGTCTTCCTCTGGTGCCAGACTCTCTCCAGGAACACTGCAGAGAAGTGAAGGACGGTTGAGGAACCATACACTTTACAAAACAGGCTCCAAGTCTGCCTGGTTAGCAAGCTGATAAAAGGAATGCACAAACCTCTGTTGCTGTATTGGTGCATCTCCACCGAAAAGATAAGGTAGGGGCCCTGCTGCACTGTCCATCACCTCCCCTGAGGAGCAGACTGGGATTTCACTCAGTGAGAGGATGAAAAACGGTACATCTGAACCTGGAGGCATTGGCTCAGACGTCACTGAGGAGCAGAGGGAGAGAGGTTTTCACAAACACCATACTGAGTACACACTGCACAATACAAATCATCTGATGTGAGTGGAATGTGATCCATGATTGACTTACAGTCTGGGAATATTGTGAGACACGGATGACTTTGGGTCCCCTCTGTGCCTAATGTGGACATGTTCTAGGATTTAAGGAATCAGAGAAAAGTATTTCAGGATAAATCCTTAAGACTATAAGACTTATTGTTAGATACGTAAACAGAAACGGATGTAGCCCTCTATCTGTACACTGCGTTCATTTTGTGCACGTCTTCTGTAGGTTTATGGATTGAGACGAAACGGAGCAGTACCACTGGAAATCCTGAGGGGCAGTCAAGCCAATCGCTCAAGCAAGACGACCATGAGACACAAGCAACATGGAATATTCTGAGGAAAGTAAGTTGGTAAGAAACTACAGGAATCTATATGATGCTACTTTTCCTGGACACAGGGACCAACAGATGATTTTGCCTCTTTCTTAGGAGATACATGACGACAACCTCTTCCACCATTGCCATGTTTGTTGTTGTCAGACACTTGTGACCTTGCGCTGCCCTCTAGTGGATGTATTCTATGTAATCTTGTCCATAGGATGCATGGAGGACCTCGATGAGGGCAGGGACGTTTTTATTGTTTAAAACAGACAGATGTCTTTTTATATGTAAAGGCAGCATAAATCAGCCTCTAACTGTGGTTGGATGTCATTTAACACCATTCTTTATATAACAGTGGATGCTGTTAAACTACAATAATGCATTCATAACACTGTAATATATTGTCAACTGCAGAGAGTACAAGCATGGTAAGGAATCTGTATCATACAATAAGAATGAAGTTATTAGCATGATGTTATATATCTGGACAATGCCAATATAAACAAGCTTAGCAGGCATTTCAATACAAATAGACACGGCAATCATACATGTAATCCCACATGATACGCCTCCTGGGCCACATATTGGTTAATATCTTACTTGAGAAAAATTGTCCACTGCTTGTGTCACACAACCCGTAGAGGACACAGCATCATTTGAATGGGAGTCACTCTCCTGATCAATAAATTGTGTCAAACCCAGCAAGGACTGAGCATCATTTGGGCAGGACTCTTGGCGACTATGTGATTCAACAGCTCCCTCTACTGGATCTGGAATGTCGGGTCGGAGTTCAGACACAGGGTTGAGGGAAACTGAAGCGTCAACACTTTCTGATTGAGCACCGGAATCTGTGAAAATAGAAGAACCATAAGTGGCAGTAATTCTAAAAATCTGCTCACCGTTATTGGAGACAAGAAAACTTTTCTTTTAGGGTTTCAAACCTGCTTGTGCTTGTGCTGTGGACCGGACTTGTTGGGGTTGTGGAGGCCGACTGCTGCGTCCCAGGTTGGGTCTGGGATTAATAAGCCTTCCTCTTCGACTTTGAGAGCCTTTTTTTGGAGACTTGGAATAGTCTATGAGTTCTAACCGTGAACTGTCAGTTCTATAAGTGGGAGTAAACAGTTACAAGATAACTTTCTACTTAAAATATATAACATGATGTTCCAAGTCGAAAAGTAGTATTTAGATTAAAAGGACAAAACGTTTTCATAGAATCAGGAACATAAAACTCACATCTTACCTTGAGGCAGATTGAGATCTGTCATTTGATGTTTGAGGAGTTTCTCTTGTTTCTGAACATTGCCGGGCTGCATCTTGACTTTTTACTTCTGAGTCACTTTCTGGACATGACTCAGGGCAGCTCTCTGTTGGATGGACGGTTGTTATGGAGAAGACATTCGTTGCCAAAACCGACGATATTTTTGACTCTGTGGAGCCACCTTCTGGAGACTGAGACTCTGAAGCCGTAATTGGATCAGAGACTTGTGAAGCAGGTCCAGCCTCCGCGCTGTCATTATTTGACATTTTGTCCCCCGTGGATTCCCTCTCAAACGTGGACATTTCACTGATTTCACTTTCAGGGATTGTGTCTGGCAACAAGGACTGATTCTCAGCAACGCATGATGTTGCCATGCCAATACCATCAGAGGATGTACCCTCTGTCTTTTCCGACTCTGCAGGTGCAGATTTTTTCAAACTGAGTTCTGTATTTAACGGACACTGCGATGATGTCAAGAGCTTTAAGTCCTCCTCTATCAGTTTCCCCTCAATTTGTGAATTGTCCACAGGTGATGGTTCTGATGTTACATTTGAAGAGGTCTCCATAACTGAGGGTTCACTGATTGTCTTTGGCTGCAGTTTTATCCGTGTGGTTTTGGTGGATGATCCTATGTTCGGTTTGACTTTGGAAAACTGTTGTCTTCTATGAGGTACATTTTGTTCGGAACTTTTTACGATTGAGTTTAGTCCAACTTCTGTCTGTTGTTCCATAGTTGCAGATGATTCCTCTGTGGGTTTATGAGTAGAGCATAATTCCAGTGGTGGTACAGAAACCGTAGAAGTGTCAGTACTTTGAATTGGAAGCGAGATGCTGCAAATTGGCGGAGCTTCCATCTCTGCTGTTGTCTTCTTAGTGGATTGAGGCTTTACAGTTGGGCTGGAGGGTGTCTCCACAAGCTGCACATGCATGACAGGGTCTTTTGTGGTTTGAGGTTTGGACCGAGCGGTTCTTGATGCCTGTGCTAGGTTTGGTTTAGGTTTGATTTTTTGAGCTCTCCCTCTCCTGATCTGGCAGGACGACGCCCCTTCCCTCTCTTCTTTCTGACTGACCGGTAAATCTTCAGATGTAACACATGAAGCAGGGTGGTCACTGCTCTCTTGGACTGAAGCTGCATCACCAGCTGCCATTTTTTCATCTGTGGATCCAGATGTTGACCCTGTGTCTATGTAACTGGTTTCAGAAATGCTCTGGTTTTGTGAGTACACTTGAACAACAAGTGCATCAGCTGTCCTTCTCTCTTCAGTTGTAGACAGCTCCTGTGTGGGTGTAAGAGTAGAGCCTAAATCAAACAGTGGTATCAAGACTGAAGCAGGACCAGTGCTGTGACTGGGTATTTCAGGAGAGATGCCACAGATTGCTTCTGATTCTACTTTAGTTTTTTCATCGACTTTGGGGACTGGAGTTGGGCTGGAGTCTTCTGTGGTTTGAGGTTTAGATCGAGCAGTTCTTGTTGTCTGTGCTAGGTTTGGTTTGGGTTTTACTTTTTGGGATCGCCCTCTCTGGATCTGGCAAGTAGATGCAGCTTCACTCTCTTCTTTCTGACTGACAGGTACATTGTCTACAGGTGTAACAGATGGAGCAGGATGGTCACTGCTCTCTGGAGCTGAGTCTTGCCCAACTTGTGATTTTGTGACAGCTGAGTCAGATGTTACCAGGTTATCACTACTCTCAGTTGTTCCATCACGAGTTGCCATTTTTTCATCTGTGGATCCAGATGTTGACCCTGTGTCTCTGTTACTGGGTTCAGAGAGGATCTGGTTTTGTGAGACACTCTGATCCAATCCACGATTAGACAACTCCTCTGTGGGTGTATGGGTAGAGCCTAAATCAAATGATGGTATCAAAGCTGCAGCAGGACCAGTGCTCTGACTTGGATATTCAGGAGAGGTGCTGCTGGTTGCTTCTGGTTCAACTTCTATTGTTTTTTCATGGACTTTGGGGACTGGAGTTGGGCTGGGGTCTTTCTCTACTGTGGCTTTTGTAGTTTGAGGTTTAGATCGAGCAGTTCTTGTCTGTGCTAGGACTGGTTTGGGTTTTACTTTTTGAGATCGCCCTCTCTTGATCTGGCTAGTAGATGCAGCCTCACTCTTTTCTTTCTGACTGACAGGTACATCGTCTACAGGTGTGACGAAAGCAGCAGAATGTTGACTCTCTTCGTGAACTGGAGCAGAATCTGATGTTTCAGATGTTGCTAAATTACTTGAGAAACTCTGAATTATTTCAGCATGAGACCTCAGCTTTTGATCCGACATCGTGTCTCTGTTGGCTTGTTCTCCACTGGGTTCAAACTGGGCATCAGAAAAGCAGTGACTCTGGTGTTCTGAGGCACTTTGGTCTAATGCTGCTGTACCTGACCTGTCCCCAGTGACACCCAGCTCTTCTGTGTGTTTAAATTTAGTAGAGGAATCGTCATCTATTGATGATGTTGGAGAATATTCTAGTATCTTCGGGGTTATTTCTTCAGGAGCTGACGGTGATTCAGTGACTTGAATGTTGGAAGCTTCTGAGTTGGTCTCGCCAGCTGTCTGTTCTGTTGATGTATCTGGTTGGGATTTGGGCTGTTCAGTCCTGGAGCCTCGGTTTAAGTTAGGTTTGGGTTTAACCTTGGACAAGCGTCCTTTGCTGGTCTGTGGAGAGTGTTTCTTTGCACTCTCTGGACTTGACTCTAACTGAGGGCTAAAATCTGTATAAGACACAGTCTTCTGCCCACCACACGACTGATCACTGGTTTCAACCATTGGGGCGTGTTGTGGCTCCACAGTAGCAATAATTTCTGATGTTTCTGTGTCTCCATGACCAAACATGATATGAATTTCACAGTTTTCCAATTGGTCAGCATCTCCCAGGTGTTGTTCAGTTTCTTCTGCACTGACTGATGTTGTCCCTGCATTTTAACATAACACCACATGTTAAATTTACTGTAATGAAAAAAAACTAAAACTAAAACAGTTCCAATCATAGAAATCTTGTAGCCTCTGTCTCTTACCTGTTGTGTGATCTTCTGTGATTATTTGATTCTGTGCTGTGAGTTGAGCCAGGTTGCCAATGGTCAACAGAGTTTGAGCAGCTTCATTGTAGCTCTCGTCTTCAGTTACTGAAAGAAAAGACACCGCAAAAATGAATGCAATAAAACTAAAAGATGAGTAATCCACTGGCAACTAGTCAGAGTACCTCTTCAACATACCTTCTGTGTGTTCTGAAGAGAGGAAATCTATAACGTCCTGCAACAAATAGTGATTATTATTGATCATTATATGAGCCTTCTATAAAAGGTGATTACATCCGGACAAAAAATGATGCAATATGTTCATCCAGCTCAGCAAATTATAAAATATCAAAGCTGGAAGAATCAGTTTCTTAATGTGCAAAAACAAAACTTTAACATGAGGTCATAAGTCATAATATGATAGTGATCCAGCCACAAACAAATACATGCATTAAAACTGAAAACACTGTAAAATTGCATTTTATCAATATAGATAAAACTAAAAAAAATGTGAAATTATATAAAAGTGTAACAGGGGTTAATGATTTAATATCAGTGGTAATATATTTTAGACATGAGAAACTTACAACCAGCAGGTCCAACTGATGTTCACATGGTTCAGCTGTGCCTGTGTCATTTTGTGCCAGGTCGAATGAGGAATCAGGGCACAGTACATCTTGGGAGAGGCCCAACACATCAGGCATATTGGCCAAAATATCAAGCTATGGGTGGGATGGGGGGAGTCAGAGTGGAGGGTGTGAATTATGGAATGCAAAACCATGCACAAAGAAACACAGATGCAAGAAACAATACAAAAAATGCGTGTTTTAGGAATTATGTCAAATTAAATAAAAATGAATGGGAGCTGTCCAAGATGTCTGTGAAAGGGAAACAGTTTCACCTACCTCCTCCATAGTCTCTTCCACCTCTGAAATCACAGGATGCGGGGAGCGCAGGCTGGCCGGCACAAACACAGGGGCAGTGCTGTCCTCACCGGGGCTACACAGAGGGTACTCCTCCTCCTCTATCTCTTCCTGATCCTGCTGCTTTTCATCATCATCATCATCATCGCTGAATTCTGACCGAGAGGTCCTGAGCGTGACTAGTTTGGGCTTTTTGGACTGTTGGGCTGATTGTTGCTTTGAGGATCGTCCCCTCTTGGCTGTGCATTTGGGTTTAGGCTTGGCAGCAGATGCAGCAGACATCACTGGTGAGGCAGGGGAGGTATTGGACGGAGAGGTGGGTTCTTCTTTGGCAGGGTAATTCAGGAGCTTGGTGGGCTTGGGCACTCTTCCATACCTACAAAACACAGTCAGAATAATTATAAACCAGTATACAAGTATAATTTTCTAATATTGATACTCTATTATTTTATTAGATAGTAGTTTCTTTGAGGGTTGGGAATGTCAGTATTTCTGGTTACAGTTTTGAATGAGAGTGTCTTTTAAGACATGAAGTATTTTGTACCTGGTAGGTCTCGGAGGCGGAGCAGTGACATCCTCCTCTTCAGAGGAAATGTCAGCATCGTCTGACTTCCTCTTATTATCCTCTCTTAAAGGTGATGAATCTGGATTTACCTGAAGGTTTATCATAGCTTTCTGTGAGATACAGTTAAGAAAAAATGTGTAGAAAAATGTGAGGACTGTGAACTGAAACTGAGATAATAACCTGCTCCTTCGAGGCTCCATCAGTCACACTCTCGTCTTCTTTATCTGAGGCAGTATCTTTGGCCTTTGTTGAGTCTGGTGGAAGCTTTTTACTCCACTTTCGTCCCAAAGGCAGCAGCGGTTTTGGTGCTCTGCCTCGGGAAAGTTTAGCAGGCTTGATTGCTGTGTCCTTGGATACATTCACGTTCTCAGTCTTTTCAGACCTAATTATTCGGACAAAACAATGTATTTAAATTCAAACTTAAAATACATAAACATACTTTACTTAGGGAACATTTTTACAGTTTACTTACATGTCTGGAGTTGTTTGGTCTTCGGCAAGAGCAGCTTCAGGGTCTTCAGGTATGCAGGCCTCACCTGAGCATTAAAGCAGATCAAAATTAAGTAGCAAGAAGCCGAAAACAATGTGAAAGCACACATGGAGAAACAGGAATAACATGGTCACAAATTGCGTGGATGGGGCATTTTTATTGACAACCAAGATGTCCATTTTTGCAAGGTCAACAAAAGTAAATTGGCATTCAATCACGGGTCAAATTACTCTGCACTAGACAGAGGTTTTTATCTGCTCTGATTGACAGTGATGGAAATGAGGAACCCAAGTGAAAGCACCAATTTGGCAAAACAGCGACATGAGGGAGCTGCTCAGTCTCAGAAAAAACTAAAAGACAAACTCATCTGCTGACAAAGGAAAATTAGTCAATAATTTTTTAGGTTTTACTTGCATTTAAAAAAAAAAACTGCAAGTACCCGATAATTTTGGTGTAAAAGAGAAATGTCAGTTGACTCTGCTCTGGAATCAGATACAAACAAACTGGATGGTATAATTTCCTCTAAAGGTAGAATAAATAACTGCTCCATGCTGTAGTTTCTTTACATTCTTCTGTAACTCAAAAGTTTGATCTTGAAAAACCTTGATCTTACATTGATAACATACCCTGAATAACAAAAATGAACTGAGCCTGATGTATTACATTTCTAGAAATCTTGTTAAACCAATTAGGTCAAACTCAATGGCAGCTCCCGTGGATCTACAAAGCAATATTTACTATTTAATTCCACCAGGTTATCTAGAAATCGTGAACATTTTCCTGAAATAACTAAACGCTACTGTACCTTGTTCATTGCTCTTTTCACCAGTTTTCTTTTTCTTATCATTTGCTTCCTCGTTCACAGCTGCCTGTTTAGCCTTTCTTTTGCGTTGTTTCTTAGGCTTGGAAACAGGGGTTCCTCCTTCATTACAGAGATTCTCGTTCTCCTTCTCTCCCTCCGCCTCATCCTCCAGATTGGGAACTTCATTGGCATCGTTCTCATTTTCTTCCTCCACATCACTCAGCGTGCTTGCAGCTTTTTTGCCTGTAGAGGGAATGAGAACGATGCTGTACTCCAGACTGTAATCCACAACCCTGAGCATAAAACATGGTAAAAAAATAAATAAATAAAAAAAACGACAAGATAAATACCCTTTGCCTTTCTCTTTGACTTCTTGGGGGAGTTCTTCTTAACGAGTGACTTGAGTTTCTTCCTGTTTTTCTGAACCTCCAAAATTTTCTCGAGAAGCTTAGAAAAATACTCAATATCCAGCTTGCGTCTCTCTTCTACAAAACAATTGGCAGTAAATATTGCATCTAAATACACACAGGGGCCATTCATTTAATGGCATATTAACCAGCTAAGTGCTAGTGAATACTTACTAAACGCTTTGTCAATCCTCCAGGAATTCTCTCGCTCCTCCTTTTTGAATTTGTTCTGGAAGTTTAAATACAGTTTAAATAGTTTTAATGAATTTACTGAAGCAGTGAGAATCGTCTTCTTCGTCCTACTATACAAATATATGTATGTATGTAGTCATAGCCTGGTCATAGTAAACATCACTGACCTTTATCTCTGATCGAGCTCTGTGAGGAAACAGTTGACAAATCATGGAAAAGTCTGTCCCCACCATACTGACTGCCAGGTAGAACATGTCTGTCTCTGTTGAAAACAAAATATTCAACTAATTAAAAACAAATGAACAAGGCATCAGAGAAAAAGCTTTGTTATAAAAAGGTATTGTAATTCTGGATCTTTAATATTATTATTTATGTCAACCTTCACTGGACCAGGGTTTTGAATAGCTGCTTCTCCTGAAGCTTGAGTACGTTGTCGTGGAGCCACGCTCAAAGATGGGATCTCGATCCTGTGCTGGGTTTGGTCCTTTTGCTCGCTGGACTTCCACCGTCAAGCTGAGATGCAGGTAGAGAGGATATTATTAAACAGACAATTGGTTCCATCATCTCTAATATTACAATTATGTTTACATTAAGGAGACAATTCACATCTACGAGGACAGTTTGGATGCATTTTTAGTTATCAAGATAATGAACTGAAGTGTGTACAACCTTTCACCAACAAAAACAAAGAAAAGACAAGTCAATAAATATGAAAGAATGCACCGACCTCTCTTCATCAATGATGAGAGAGCCATCCTCTGCTACTTTGACCTGAGGAACCATGAGTGAGTCATCCTCTTCCTCTGCCATCTCCTCTTCATCCTCCATCGTGCTCGGCAGTTCAGGGGGAGCTTCGGGTTCCGGCACTTTCTCCGGAGACCTGCAGGCGATGAATTATAAACATCAGAGAGAAGGAAGGGGTTTGGTGTGCAAGACCATTGGCCTCAGGTCTCAAATGGCATTCTGTGATTGGTTTAAAGAAATACAAAGAAATACAAACAAGCCTGGCCATATTTTGCTCTTAAAGCAGAAAGATAATGGGTGCAGCCACACCATTCTCAAGCACTGACACAGCACTGATAGGTCTGGCTTTACAAATGTACAAGCAACCTGTACTGGGAATTGACTAAAATAATCCAGACTATTCTGTCTTTCAGTCAATCATTTAGGACGTTTTCAGACATGAACTGCTAAAGATGTCTGGACAATAGGGTCAGGACTTTGTCCAGAGATTGCTTATCATAAATAAAGAACGCAGCAGGAGATTCTCCTATCGGACGCATTCACAGCACCACAGAGTATTCAGGCGAGGGGTGGTGCAGCATGCAGGAGGCAGGTCATAATGTATAAATTCTGCGGCGGAGATCACATGAGTTTGTTTACAGCCCATCAACACCGGCGTCGGCCTATATTATCAAAACCTCTCGAATCTCATCCTCTTTGCAAGTTGATGTCTTTGTTGGTGACTTCCATGTGTATGGCTCTTTTGTTTGTTTTTGTATGTTTCAGTATTTCACGTGTTAGAAACGTCCTCAACACATCCACTCACATCCACTCCTCCAGAAAATATCCTGCTGTTTTCTTATGTGGGCTCACAGTTCAGACATTATCTTGTTTTATTTTGTGACTGGCAGGAAAAACTGCGGAGTATTTCTGGAGCCTCTAAGTTGGACATTTATGTTCACACATACAGCCCCTCTAGATAATTTCAGTATTTTATCCAGGGCTTATCTCCATGAGATGTGCAGTAAATTAATACATATTGAAATTTGTTTTTTGAAAGCTAGTGCTGCTTCTGCAATCATTGAAACAAACTGTATGTTATTTGGGCTGGGAACCCGGAATATTCATCCTCAATGCCACATCAAATTTTCAAGGACTAATAACTGTGTTCAGCCATCTTTCTGCTATATTCGTCTAAAGAACAACTCATGTTTGATTGTTAGATATAAACAGGGAAAGCCAGAAAGAAGCCAACACTCATTTTGCTGCCCAATAAGTACAATATCAAGAAAACATAAAATGAAAGGTATTTATAAGAGGATGAGATATCCTTACGGTTCTCTTGCTGGTGAGGGTGGGAGCACAGTCTCATTTTCCTGAGTTATGTCTTCTACACTCGATCTGGAAAAATAGCAAATTATATTCACATAGGATGAGCCACAAATGTTATTTTTCCAAATAATCAACAGAAAATATTTTATCTGGAGGTATATAAAATAAAAAAAATAAACTATAGAGACACTGAAGAGACCTACGTCATGGGGTTGGACAGCGGTAGATAATGGATAAGGTCCCTCATGGTCATTTTGGTGGGATCTAAAGTATATTCCTTTACATGCGGCTTCATTTTCTTGAGTTTCTGCAACAAACAATATATATTGAAACCATTTTTGTTCAACTGAGAGTGAGGATAAGTAAAGAACAACTCACCTTTTCTTTGTGCTTCTCCTGTCTGAGTAACTCTCTAAGTTTTTGGGCCTTGGCGAGCCTCTGTAGATCGGATGGGTCATTCAGGAGTCTACTCAAAGAGAGCGCTGATGGGGACAATGAACGTCCACTCTTAGATGACACTAGAGACTTGGCCCTCTCAGATAACTCTACTGCTTCTCTGTCTGGTATAGAGAAGAGCACTTTATCAGGTGGTCTGGGAGGAACTTCTTCAACTTGGCTGCCTGACTTGCTTTCCAATTGCTGGCCACTGTCTGTGGGCTGATCGGTTTGTTCTAGTGAATCCTCAGGGAGAAGGACAGCTGAAGACTCAGAGGAGTCAGGGGTTGGTTTAGGCTGCACTTTGGGCTGCTTGCTCTCCTCCGAACGCCTTCTTCGCCTCGGGGACTGGAGTCCTTGAGGGGTGGCCGTTGTCCCAGTCTGGATGGATGTTGATGGCTTTTCAAGGTCTGAGCCGGGGGTTTCAGCGGGAGTTTCAGCATCTGCCTTGGCGAGGGTCCTCGATGTCCGAGCGAGGTTGGAGGGGCGGCCAGGAGCCACTTTGGGCTTGACAGAAAACCGCTTCCTTCTCTGGACTGCAGCCGAGGAGCTGGCCCCTTCCACATTTTGGTCATTGCCATCCCTAAACAGTAGTGAGATAAATTGTTTTAGTTATACAGAACGTGAGTAATGTCATTCAGAAGTCCTTTAATGTATTTTACTCACCCAGGGGCTGTTGTTTTTTCAGATGGGGTCACGTCAGATTTGATATCTGTCACAGCGATGGGAGTGCTGCTCTCACTGATGTCTTTGGGGGTCTCACTGGACTCCTGGTTTGATGAAGGTGCTTCCTGAGGTGTTGCTGCTGTTCTGCCTGCCGTACCGACATTAGGCCGAATACTAAACCTTGATCGACGAAACATTTTGACCTAAAAATAAAAAAGCCCCATTAGTATTCCAAAAGTAAAAACAATGTCCTGAAGTACAAGTCGCTCTCACTATTTTGCCATTAATGACTAATTTACTGTCGTGAAGGGTTTTCAAAAGTAATTCTAAATTCTCCTCATTTAAATATTCACTTCTGCATAAATGTGAATATTTTTTCTGGTTACTATTTGTATAACTTCCAGGAAATGGCAAATGCAGTGTCCAGATTAGAATTAGTCGCAGTTATTGTACCATCATTTCTACAAGTCAAATAACTATATACATGTATGATAGACAGTGAAAGAACTCAATCAGGTCATCATTAAGAGTGTCAACCTGTTTTCTTCATAGCAGCACCAATTATGTGCCCTGACGGTATTAATGATATAAAATCAACACACACACACACAACACACACACACACACACACACACACACACACACACACACACACACACACACACACACACACACACACACACACACACACACACACACACACACACACTTTTTTTGCAAAAGACGTTTTCACCCTGTGATTATGACGTTAGTTTCTACAACACAGAAACGTTACATGTGTGGCGCCCCAGCCAGAATACTATAGTTACACTGGCGGTTTTTCAAGGTAATCGTCAGGCAAGTTGTTTTAAGCCTCTTAGAGGCGTTGCCACAGTTCTTCTGTGGATTAAGGCCCTCGCTGTCTTCATGTAAAAACCACAGAGACATAATGTTGAGAACATGGACTCTGTGGGGGCCAGACAATCTGCTACAGGACTCAGTGTGTTTACAGCCATTTGCAGTTTACTGGATGATGAATAAGAATCGAAATCATCCTGAATTTCCAAATTTGTCATAGATATTAACCTCCGCCAAGGAATATATTTATTGGGGAAATTCTATGTTTTTTTTTTTTACAGTGTACCAATAGATGTTAGCAGGTGTTAGCGGCCACCAGCAGATGTTAGTGACTTGACTTCAGTTGTGCACCTTAGTGTCATCAGGTGTTTTGGCCTTGTAATCAATGATACAGGCCGAACTTGAGGGTACGCTGAGGCTCAAGGTAAATCTGAGTGGCCAATGGCTTGTATGGCAGCACTATGAGAGCCATGTGGCCCACTCAGTAGATCAGACATATACACTCACCAGCCACTTTATTAGGTACACCTTGCTAGTACCGGGTTGGACCCCCTTTTGCCTTCAGAACTGCCTTAATTCTTCGTAGCATAGATTCAACAAGGCGTGGCGTTTAAACAATGCTCAATTGGTACTAAGGGGCCCAAAGTGTGCCAAGAAAATATCCCCCACACCATTACACCACCACCAGCCTGAACCGTTGATACAAGGCAGGACGGATCCATGCTTTTATGTTGTTTACGCCAAATTCTGACCCTACCACCTGAATGTCGCAGCTGAAATCGAGACTCATCAGACCAGGCAACGTTTTTCCAATATTCTATTGTCCAATTTTGGTGAGCCTGTGCGAATTGTAGCCTCAGTTTTCTGTTCTTAGGTGACAGGAGTGGCACCCGGTGTGGTCGTCTGCTGCTGTAGCCCATCTGCTTCAAGGTTCGACGTGTTGTGCGTTCAGAGATGGTATTCTGCATACCTTGGTTGTAACGAGTGGTTATTTGAGTTATTGTTGCCTTTCTATCATCTCGAACCACTCTACCCATTCTCCTCTGACCTCTGACATCAACAAGGCATTTTTCGTCCACACAACCGCCGCTCACTGGATATTTTCTCTTTTTCGGACCATTCTCTGTAAACCCCAGAGATGGTTGTGCGTGAAAATCCCAGTAGATCAGCAGTTTTTGAAATACTCAGACCAGCCCGTCTGGCACCAACAACCATGCCGCATTCAAAAGTCACTTAAACTTCACCCACCCCTCCATCGGCATAGTGCTGAGTAGATACTCAGTGAATTTTAATTTGGGGGGGGGGGAACTATCCCTTTAAACGTCACAACTAAATGACTAATTCTAACCCTAAAACCAAGTCTTAAGCCTCAATTTTGGAGGACCAGACAGAATGTCCTCACAATGATGTTTAATGGTCCAAAATCGACCTGATAACTAACTCACTCACACACACAGTAGTTTTTGCTACAGAAGTTTTCACCCTATGATTGTGACGTTAGTGTCTACATCACAGAAACGTTACATGCGTGGCGCCCCAGCCCAGAATACGTTATTTACGTTACGCAGTGCAGACCTGTGACAGGACGGGAGACGCTGACAGCCGTCACCTCCGGCTGCACAGAAAACAATCAGCAGGGAAACATCAGCACAAGTTGAACAAAGAGACGCAGTCCGTTCTAACGAGGGCGAGACGCAGTGGACGGACTCATTCCGAACTCAACAAGTACAAACAAACACACACACACACACACACACACACACGACCCGAGCTGCTGCTGCTGCTGCGAGTCCACAGTCACACTGAGCTCGTGGCAACGTGGAGACAGCTGAGGCGGCCATGTTCACCTCTTTACCACGTCTACATGTGTCGTGTTACTTACGATAACGGAGCAGCTCCGCAATATGTCCTCCGCGGCGAGAAATGCGCTTTCATTGATCGCAGAGTGACAAACAACGGACTTCATGCACACATCCCTGCGCCATGTTTAATTATATGACGCGCTACAGTCGTGGGTGAAAGGGGTTATGGGAAATGTAGTCAGGTTGGCTGTAAAGAGCCTCATGAGGCAAGATTACTCAGTTCATGAGCAAGACTGGTCCTCACTGTCTAAAGGAGCGTTACGTCAGATCAATATTTAGATATTTAACCGAACGGTGGGAGGCCCTATTGTATTTCGAAGGATTTTTATTTCCCTCTTGGGGCTTTTTCAGGGCCTAGAGACATACTCAAATTCTCACCAAAGTTTGCAGGAAATTCAAAACCCTAAAAAGTGTTTGAATTCTGGAGTAATTGGAAATGGGCGTGGCAAAACGGCTCAACAGCGCCATCTAAAGGAAAAGCCCCTCAGTTAGCTTTCACCGATCTTCACAAAAATCGGGACACCTGTGTATCATGACCAGACGCACAAAAAAGTCTAGAGGTGCATTGTGAAAAACGCAACAGGAAGCCCGCCATTTTGGATTTAGTGGACCATTTTCCACATTTTCCACATTTTTACTTTGACGAACTTGTCCCAGGGCTTTCATCAGATCAACTTCATATTGAGATGAATGTCATCTCAACAAGATGGAGATATAAACTACCTCGAATTTCGTGTTTTTGTCACACGGTGTGACCATAGCGTGACGCCAAAGTTTGATTACACGCCATCAAAACACGAGGTTGTGTATGTCTGAGATACACAACCTCGTGTTTTGATGGCGTGTAATCAAACTTTGACGCCACGCCATGGTCCAATCGAGTCCAAACTAGACATGTAAGACAAGAGTCCCGGCCTGATGACATCTACACAGAAATCATGACTTAAGATCACAGCGCCCCCTGGTGGCAACAGGAAATGTCTTGTTTTTTGCATGTCTTACACTTGGATGTATTCCTCCTCATCCACTGACCTCAACCATGTCAAACTTTGTCAAAAGGGTGTCAAGACATTGATAATGTAGGCATAATATTACTGTGACGGAAAAAATAACAGGAGTATTAGCAGCAACATTTACTTAAATATATGAAATTATTAATGATAAATCAACTATGCACGCAGTGTAAATATCTGAAGTGGCTGAAAGTTGCCATAACCACTGTTCAGCAGGCCACTGGAAGAAGAGTGAACCTCCAAATTATAAAGAATGGCTCAACCTCCTCACAGACACAACTTTCTATCAACGTTTCATTTCTAAGATAGATAATAACCCGGATGTCTTATTGGCAATCTGGGAACCGTTCTTTTTTACATTCCAGGAAAACGACCACAGATTAGTGTTACCTTGATGAATCTTCGAGCATGTGTTTGGATTGAATTGGTGGGATTTATGGCAAAATACTGTTTCCTGAATGTTATGGAGCAACCTTTAAATAATTCAGTTTGATTTTGTATTTTATTCTTATTTGTATTGTTACATTTTTTGTTCAATCGTTATGTATGAATAATGTTAGGTTATTTGTTTGCTTGTTCTGTTGTTGGTACACTTTACCATATCTGCTTTGGTTCAGTTTGGTGTATTTCTTATGGAAATAATAACAAGCATACTTAGAAAAAAATAAAACATGCATGTAAGTGTTTTCATAGAGTTGAGTGTAATTAATGTGGATTGGGCAGTTTTGGTGATAATCCATAACATTTAATGAGAAGATCACATTGGATCTTTGTATGTAAAAGGTTTATCCTCATTTACTGACATAGATATATACATATTCCCTTGCACGATTTATCCTTTATGCTATTTTATTTTCTAATCTTATTTATCTATTTAATCTTTTTATTGTTGATCCCTTGATATGGCCATACAGAAACAGAAACAGAGCAACCCCCACATGTCACAGCATTTTTTACCTTGCCTATCTGTGCATGTGACAAACAAAAATCCTTCAATCCTTGAATTGAAAAGGCGTATTCCCAACCAAAGCCTGCAGATACCAAGATTTGTTGCACAAATGGTAATAAGTCATGTCCAACAATTTTCAAGCCTTGCCTTTTCGATGATATTTGGATTATTAGAGGACTGTTATTGTCCAAGAAGCTTTTTTGTACAGAACATTGAGCTGGATTTATGTGTCAAATTTCAAGTCAATCAGACAGGGAGAGGGACATAGCCATTTAAAAAATTAAAATGTTGGATCCTTATTTACGGCACCATCTGACCAATTGATCTAATATTTCTGGGACCCTAACACACATCATTTCCAGTAATCATGCCAAGTTTCATGTATTTAGTTCATTCCAGGTCCTCATTTCAATTGTATATGAATGTGCTTGACACATTTCTGCACTTTTAATATAAATTGGATTCAAATTTGCAAATTGTTTTACATTGTCGCTTACATTACACTTGCTGATACCATGTAGGGGCGTAACATCTTTGGCCATCATTAAATAGTATATCTGCCTGATAGCTGAAGCCCAAGTGGACGGCACTTAGCAGCTGAATCACTCTCAATCTGAGGAAGACAATGAAGTTGTCAACACTTTACAGCATCATGGTTGAATTATTTTTATTTCTTTAATACACACAGCTTCAGCAGTGAGCCTCTTTTGACATATATTTTCACACACACACACACACACACACACACACACACACACACACACACACACACACACACACACACACACACACACACACACACACACACACACACACACACACACACACACACACACACACACACACACACACACACACACACACACACACCTTGTTTCTATCTTCAGCAGATCATGACACAACATTTACTTCTCAGATCAGTGGTCTTCAAAAATAAGGGCACTACTGATTGGACAGACATGAAACATCAGGGAAAAGAGTTTGTTGGATTGTCTCGGGCAGATTGTCCCAAAGGTGGGACGTGAAGATCTCCGTTTTCCATTTAATCCTCTGTAAGAAAAGAAAGGAAAACTGTGAAAATTGTCAGCAACTAAAGCAGATGAAGTGAGATATGAAGTTAAGAAAACACTTACCTGGGAATAAAGTTGAGGTCAAGCAAAGGGGTTTCCAAAGGGATCCCCAAAAGCAGCTGTTGAACCAGATGTCTGACCAACAGTGGCAGTCTGCTGTAAGATGAATTAAACATGACACATGAAAACATAATTACTGCAAGCTGCTTGTTATGGTGTAAATATGTTTCTACGTGTATATCTCCGTACCATAGTTACAGGCGGCCCTCCGAACAGACTCGGGTTTGGAGACCCAAATGCTTCATCGAACATGTCCTGATTGAGGCCTTGTCCCTGGGCTGGTGCGGAGTTATTTGAGATGGAGGCAGAGGAGAAGGCATCGAGGAGGCCAGCGTTAAAGCTTGGAGCTGGAGCTGCAGCAGGAGCAGGAGCAGGTTTGGGGAAATCTGAGCAAACACATTACAACAGAGGACAAAATTAGAGACAAATCTCAGGGTCATTCAAACACCAACTCGTAAAGTTGATCTCCATGTATTATGCCGCTGGTTTACCATTAACTGCTGACATTTGATGGATATCAAAGTCATCATGATCTGCAACATCCTGAACCAGGCCCACTTTATTGGAAAAGTATTGATCGAAAGACCCTGGCTCACTGCTGATGGGGGCCGGAGCAGAGTTGGTCCCGAGCTCCCCTTTCCTCGCTGGGATGGCTGGAGGCTTGGCAATCTGGAAGTCCTTGAACATGTCCTTTCCACACTTCTTCTCTTTATCTCCGAGAGGGTCCAAAGCTGTGAAGGCGCTGTTCTCTACCTTTGGAGGGGCCTCTTTTACCGGGGGCCTGGGAGGGGGGCGCGACGGACCTTGCTGCTCGCCCATCGCCGCGAACTGGCCTGCGTGGAAAGGATTGGTCATTGCAGGCTGACCCCAACCTGGAGCTCCGAGTTGGCCAGGTGGTGGAGGCTGGCCCCAGGCGTGGGGCGGGACGCCAAACTGAGATGGCACCGGCTGGCCCCAGGCTGTGGGTGGTATGGGTAGACCACCGAAGGCCGACGGCTGTGGGAAGTTAGGCAGAGGGCCTGGAGCGGTCACTCCTGGCATGGGGAACATGGAGGGCGCTGCAGTGGGGGCTCCCCACATGCCTGCAGCAGGGATGCTTGTGATAGCTGGAGGACTTAGATGAAGATTCCCTGAATGAGGAAAGAACCGAATATAGAAATTAAGGGGGAATGAAAAATAAAGCCTGGGAAATAAATTTGCATAAGTTGCCCTCTTGTGTGTTACCCAGGGCAGCTAAGGAGGAGGGAGCGGAGTTGGCAGGTGCACTGCTGAAAAAGTCACTTGGGGCAGATGAACCCTCAGATGGAGCAGGAGCAGCAAACAGCTCTGCTCCAAACAGGTCACTGGATGCAGACTAGTCCCATAAAATACAACACAAATATGAAGCAACATGGCAAATATACATGGTTACTCATAAACCACAGTAACAAATACTTTACTATAAATATGTACATGTCAGAAATAGATACTATCTACCTGAAAACTGATACAAATGCATGCTTTTTCACTCACCAGTGCTTTTTTCACTGTAGCATGAATGTTAGAAAAGTGATTGTGAGCAGAGGAAACAGAGAGAAGTTGATTCAAAGTTAAAGTGTCATTCACCAAAGCCAGTTAGAGAAGCACGTGACAACCTGAGCATGCATGAAGACAGAACGGATCCAAACAACGAGTCCCCTAACCGCAGGTCAAAATTACAGGCCTTGCATCTTATGGAAACCCAATGCATTCTCCAGCATAACACGTCCTGTCTGACACCAGTGCATCACCCAAATGCTCAGTGAGAGATGTTAGCAACTATTATTATTGTTCTCTGGAAAAAAAAAAGTACAGACACTCCATTTTCAGGCATCGCACATGCAGCTATACTTCATCTACGGAATTTCACCTTTCCACTCCGTCGACCTCGTCCGGCCTTAGAGCTCTGCGGAGGCGGGCTTATGACAACTGAGTCCTTGCTATGAGTCACAGGGGGTTGCGGGTGAGGAGTAACGCCATTAGTGACGGGCAAAGTGTTCGAAGATGAGTCAAAAAAGGGGTTTTTGGTCGAGAGGACTCCAGAGTCATTTCCGTCCATCATGGTAGTAGTGCTGCCTTGAGATATTTTGCCCCCTAGTGGCCACTGTCCGTTACTGAGAGCAAGGATCATATTCTTGCTGGTTAACCCATTCATCTGCTGACTAAGGTGTTCAGAGTTTCCATTCGAAGGACCGTTAATAATTGTCTGACTAGTGCCGCCAGCAGTGCCGTTTAGGTGACGGCTGGAGAGGAACACCTGGGGATTATCAGGTGATTTAGAGAGGGGGTCGTCTTTGAAAGGGTCACTGTCTGGAGTTGGGAAATAACCAAATGTGGAGGAAAAGGGATTCTCTGTCTGGGACGACAGCCCATGGTCAGGATCATAGGACGTTACAAAGGGGCTTCCCTTTATGCAATTCTGATTGCTGTCAACTTCAGCGGAAAAGTCCAGCAAGAGAATATCATTTGAGTCCTGGTTAACATGTGAGGGACAGTGGGAGAGAAAAAAAAGGATTTATAAATCATGTCTGCAAAAAAGAGGTAAACATATGTGTTAACACAATGAAAAGCGAATCACATGGTGTGAGAGGATGTGGAGATTTAAACCTGCTACCTGAATATTTCATACAAGTTTTAAATTGAAATTGATGGAATGGAATTTACTTTCTTCCAACTTGGAAAATGAAGTGACCGAATACTGTCGAAAACAGCAAGGTAGTCAGCACTAGCAACTTGACCTTAAAAGGGATAGTTCACCCAAAAATTTAAATCACCACTATGCCAATAGAGGGGTGGGTGAAGTGTTTGAGTCCACAAAATACCATTGCAGCCAAATCCAATACAATTGAAGTAAATAGTATACTTAAAGGATGCGAGTAATTTTAACACCTCTGCAAAAAAGAAAACTGGGCCACGTGTGCTATTTAACAACTGAACTATCCCTTTAAAACTCAAGCCAGAGCGCTGTCACAACAGTGCTGAAAAAGCAATACCAGTATTGACCTGAGGGGGTCACCAAATTCAACAAACATATTCAGTTTTAAGCTGCTTTCAGACAAACACTGAACTCCGGAGAAAGTCCAGAGCCCTTTTTGGCAGACCTTCTCCAGAGTTCATGTCTGAAAACAGCTTTCAATTCAACTTGTAGCAGCTTTAAAAGGTTTGATGAACAACAATGAGATTGGTAAACATGAAGAATAAACTCAATTCTTAAGAGAGTTGTTTGCCCTAATCCTAAAATTGACAATTTATACATAAAAATTATGTTTAACACAAAACTTAGATCTTTTAAGAATTGAGTTTACACACACACACACACACACACAGACACACACAAAAGAATGATCTGCTGAGGTTATTCAGTGGAGCACGTAGCAAAACAGATTTCTACCATTGCACTTACTGTATCAATATTATTACTTATTTTCTGCTTGCCAAAAACTCTTGCTATAGAGAAAACACTGGATAAAAAGCCTATTGTAATGATTCAGATGTGTTAAAAGAACACACAGTAAGTACAAGACTGTAAATACACAGCCACACAACACTGACTAAGTATAATTCCACTACGCGGTGGATAAAGGGGACATTTGACACTGTGGCACCACACTTACATTTGGAGCCTGGATGTCTGGGGGGGTTGACATGGCTCCAAAAAGGACAAGCTGCTCCACTGGCTGGATGTCAAAAAAGAAACAGAAACATACTGTATTTATCCAGCTACTAAAACCACCATAACAGTGATATGTTACTCCATGCTGGGCTTTAAAACAGAGCAGGAACTCTTACTTGGGTAGTTTTTACTTGACTATCCATATTTAACAAGGCATCATTTCCATTCTGAAACAAAACAGAGACAAAATGAGGGTTGAATTAAGGGAGAGAGAAACTATTTGAAGAAAACCAAGTGCTTCCAAATGCTTACCTCAACTACCGCAGAGCCATTTTCACCCTGTAAACACAAGTAGACTGTTAATGATTGTACTTTTCTTAATTTCCTGAGCCGTGTGTCATTCATGTCGTCTCATGGGAAGATGTGATTCCCTGAGAGAGCACAGAGAGGCAGTGTTGAGGTATATACAGTGTTTCCTGTCAGTCCTCCCACATGAACACATAAAAGCTTTTCAGAAAGAAAATGTTCTCACTGTCCAACTCTTGAAAAAGGAAAAAAAGCAACTTTTTCCAGTTTGAAGTGAAAAGCTCCCGAGCCGCTCACCTTCTGTGAGGCCTCTGCCTCCTTCTTCCTGATGTTGAAGATGACCTGGAAGAGATCTTTGAGGTCAATCACCAGCGGCTCTGCCTGTTGTGGTTGAAAATAACAGACAGCACAGAGTGAAACGCCTGTGACGGAGTGGGAAAACATGATATTGTGTTGTTTTTTGTATATGGAGAAACTATGGTGAGTCCTTCTCAAAACAGTTCAACATTATAGAATCACTTTTTGTTGTTTTTGTGGTGGGCTGTTATTTTTTTCCTACATTACTTGTCGGTTATTTTAGAGGTCTGTTAAACAACTTCTTTAGACACAAGTTCACAATTTTGTGATTTCGTGATTGTTGTTGCCAGTTGCAGGTCAGTCCGTCTGTGTCTCAGTCAAATATGGTGAAATTAAAACAAATTCTAAGTTTGACCCAGTTGCTCAGTCACTGTCCCACCCCCACTGACTACTACCGAGCTCTGGTCGCCTGTTAAGGGAGGAAAGCATTACATTCGTGTGAGTAAGAGAGGGAATTTCGTTTTGTAGAATTCATTTATGTGTGTGTGCCTAAGTTTGTGCATAGGCGTAGGTGCTGTTTTTTCCCCCCTTTGTTTCCTTTTCCTTTTCCCCTCTTGCGTTTCCTCCCATTTTTCCTTCTTCCTTCCCCCGACCTTTTTTTATAATAATCAGAAGAGTCCTGTCAGAGGGGTGTTGCAGTGTCCCAGGTCAGCAGAGTTTGTCGGCTGTGTGTTTGTCACTGAGTGTTACCTGTTGTCCAGTCTTGATGGCGAAGAACTGATGCTGTCCCTCGGCACCACACACATATCCAAACGCCCTGTTGTCCGTCACATCTCTGGCGATGAAGGAGATCTTGTTCACCACTTGCTCTTGTTCAATCACCTGTGTGAGGACATAGTATCAGGACTGTGCCCCCTGTCTGAGTCTTTGTACGTGAACCTCTGTACTGTAGGAATAACAGAATCGGATGCATGTCCTGGGAATATTTGTCTTAGCATAATAACTCCTAGAAGAACTAACTGCAGGTTTACACCATCGTTGACTTGACAGATACTTTGTGTGTAATAATCAAACGCTAATTTGATTTCTGAATTACTAACTTTTTATACAGGCATATAGTTAGAACTTGTGCTATACAAATAAATCCGACAAGAGTTGGTCATATTGAGACGCAGCCATGAGGTCAGTGAGACTAACTAAGCGTCTCCTATCAGACAAGCTGGACAATGCTACTACTAGGTGTTGTGTAGCATGATGTGTGGCTTTAACTCAATTGGTTTTATCTGTATAAATAGTGTTGAAAATACAGATGAATGCTAATTTGAAGCACCACAGTTCTATCACTGAATGAATACTCTTTATTTTATCTTGCATGGCAGCACAGAACATTGCTGATAATTTTGTTAAGGTTTCACTTTATATATTAGCTTTTATGCATAACTTGTGGCAGGACTTTTAAGCACTGCAAATAAAATCTCACGATCTCCAGTGGAGGATCTGGGAGACATGGAGGGAAACGGTCAGACTCACCCCTGACTTCTCATCAATGATCTTTATTCCCGACATGGAAATGTTGATCCAGATCCTCTGTTTGTGTTTACCCTGGGACCGTGCAGCTACTGCCATGCCCTGGAATAAAAAGGGTTTTTAAAACACTTATAAGCAAACCAAGCATGAGAAGATTTGAAGTGCTGTAAGTTCCTGCACAGTGTCGCCCTCTGCAGGAAGCACACATCATCAGCAATCATGGTGTAAATGTGGAAAGCAGGCGTGGAATTGAATCAGCCAAAATTTGAAGAAAACAGTGCCTAAGAAGCCATGACACATTTTTCAAATGCAGGTAACAGTAGCACATGTGCATGTTTTTCTAATTGACGATGATACCCTCCAAACAGATGCCACGATTAACTGAAAACATCACAGACACCACCTTTAAATAAACATTCTCCTCATACTCTTAAGAATCTAAAAGCTAGTAGATCAATGTCTCAGGTCTCAGGCTGCACCTTAAGTTTCATCATGGAGTCCTGGCACATCTTGTCTCCCCGGGCCTCTGGGATGTCATCGATGCCGATCAGTTTGGCCTTGTACCTCACGCCATCCCCTTGAAACCTGCCCAGCAGGTACTCATCGGTCTTCTCTGGAACTGTAAAAAAGAAAAAAATCAAGACAAGTAGGATTTGTGTCGGATCTTAGTTTAAAATAGAAGAAGGTATGATCATGAGCGTGTTTTCTTTCACCATTCACCTTTCTTCTTCTCTCTCTTGAACGGGACCTTGGATGCGGCCGTTGCAGGGGAGGCCGGCGGAGTGTTGGAGGTCGAGCCTGCGGATGGGGAGGTGGCGCCGGCATCGGCAGGGATGGGCACGCTGTTCGCCACCTCTGCTGACATGGCGGGGAGTGAGTCTCACTGGACGAGTGGACGGTCAGGCGAGGTAGAGCAGACAGAGGCGTTCAGGGGCAGCAAGGTCAAAGGGAGCAGATGACTCTCAACACCCACACATGCTTCTCTTTTTTATTTGTCTGGAGGAGAAAAAAAGTGAAGTGGGGACAGTGTGTGAAGTGTGGAAGAAAAAGGAGAATACGCGTGGTTAATACGCAATAATTCCTGGTGTTGGACTGTAAATAACTATAATTAAAATACTTTGTTTGTGATGTGCAGCTAATTTTCTCACAATCATATTCCTTTAATAATCCACAGTAAACATTTACAACCACAGAAACATCCTTCAGAGGGAGAAGCATAACAGAACTCATGACCAATAAAACATCATGGCCTCATGTGGACACAAGCACAGAAAACCCACACTTTAACCCAGCTTTATACAAGCTGTGCAAGTTGTTCAGCCTCGTAAAAGGAGCAAACTTCCCGAAATACGGTGACCTCCTCATAAATGTACATGAATCACATCACTGAACTTTTTATTTATCTTACATGGAATAAGTCAGTATCACTGTAGATGCGAGGGATGAACAAAGGAAAACACATTTTGCAATCATCCTGCCACATCATGTGATGCATTACCCCGTAAAAATCCAGTGAGCTGTGCAAGCTGTGGCTCGAACAAGCAACTTGCTAATCAAATGTATCTGCACATCCACAATAATATCATCAATTTAAGTGACGGCCACAAAAGTATGTGCAGGAAAGTCGAGGCACTGTCACAGATTCACCTACTTCTTCCCAGCTGCGATAAAACCAACAATATTGATACTTCATTGTCACCATTTGCTCACTTCATAAATTAAACCATCACAATAAAATGCTGACAATCACACAAATTCAGTCCGACCAAAACAAGCCACAAAACGAGTCCTGCTCTGCACAACCAGTGCACTATGTGGGACGTACATACCTTTAGCACCACATCCACCGGCTACACTGGCTCAACTACCGGTGGAATGAGGCTGGGAGTACTGTAGGACGAGACCAAAGGTTGTCAGTGGGCAAAGGTTGAGCAATTACCTGAGGTTAATCTTACGCTAGCAAAGCAAGAGATCCCGTGATGTCCAGCTAACTATAAACAGAAATTGGAGCCTTGGGAACGATCATTTACTCATAATGTTGTACTTATCAAGCCGCCTTAGAGCTCTCATTGTACTGGGCACAATGGTGACGTGGAATCATGAGAAAGTGCAAATGCACCTGTGTGATCGTGCAAATTCTGGATTGTTTTCCTCTAAAGACAGAACAACTGTCAAAAACACAGTGGTTGGTCATGATGGAATGAATCCAGCAGGAAATTAATTTGAGCTATAAAGGAAATGAGAGCTGAACAGGATGAGATAACACGTGTGAACTTTCAGGTCACCGAGTGCGTCCCAGTTAGGTTGCATACTAGGAGTATACAAGTATGCAGGAACTGTAAATTCAAAACCAAGGCTGAAGAGATAATGTGTCTTGAAATGTTTGTTGTAATCGAGAAATCACCTTTTTTTTTTTTTTTTTAAATCGCTGTTTTTAAGAGGATTGCATCACAAGAGCTACTGTACAGCTGAGTTGTAAAACAATAAAAGCTTAATTTTATCTTCCGGTGCCAGTTTTGAAGTGAAGGAGGGAAGCAGTGTAATCTCAGGGCAAGATCCCCATGGTGACATTTAAATCCCTGCCAGGCTCTGATGCTGGTTTTTTTTTTTGCTGTGCAAGCAAGCAGGAAAAAACAAGACCCTAAACACTTGTTGATGCTCCATTTACACAATCAGGACACATGACTGCACTCGTCCAGTCACCGCCGTGGTGTCAGAGTCCCCCTCACTGGAGGAAAAAGGGCTAATAAAAATGGCAAAGCGTCAGCACTTCATTGCAGATTTTAGTTAAAAGGGTTACATTTTAACAAGAGGCCGTCCCAGCTCCCGCATTAAGGTTTGTTTGTTTGACAGCATCCAGTCAGTGTCAGAAAAAAGAAAGAAACTCTAAAAAAGGCACAGGAACAAGCGTGAATTCGTATTTGTCAGCAGAATGGCTGCAGAGCAAGAGGCAGAAATGTCACAATCCAGGGCCGTCAGGAAACGTAAACTAGTGCACATCTGGAGGAAATCAGGGAATGACTCAGTCTGCAAGTGAATGAGATGGTGAAATACCACAGGCCCACTGTGAACAGAGAGCATGCCAACACTTTCACACTGAACACAACTGGAACAGCAGCAGATGCACAATTCAAAACTCACTTGAAATCACAAGTGTAAGAAGATTTAAAAAAGGGGGAAAAAACGTTATTTGGCAGAAGCGGTGATTTCAAATGGCAAACTCACTGGAAATTGTTTGTTATTTCTGCAGAGAGCTGAGTCACAAATGAGACAGAAACAGCGAATAAAGTTTGAATGATGCGCCGCGGTGAAGTTGGTTTCGAGGCTGAAACTCCACTTTTCTCAAACTTACGTGCGAGTTTCACTGCGGATCTCGCACGCGCAACGCGAATGAATCTTAACTTTACGCACGGATGGAAAACACAACGCAAACACGGTACCTGTGTGAATGCGCGCAGAGGAGGGATGGTGGAATCCTGCTCGTCCGTCCGTGGGACTCGCTGCTGTGGCTTTATTTTGTGTGTGGTTCCCGTGATGCCTCCGCGGCCCCCGGTGCGAAATGAGCAACAACAAAAAAAACGAATCAAAGCCAGCTTCGGGAAAAACGAAGCCGGAGTCAGATGTTTTCCGCTCAATGCAGCGGACAGAAAGCAGAGACTGCTGCTGAGAGCTGCCCGGGTTAACCCCTTCACTCCCTGACGCACACAGCCAACTCACAGTCCGCACATTTCCACTGGGAGAGGGGCGGTCTCTTCACGTGGAAGAAAACATCACCAGTCCGGCTGAATTTAAGTGGGTCATGAACAATTCCAAAAAAACATACAGCACAACTCTTTGACAATAGTGGTCTGTTCTCTATCCTCTACATCACACACACACACACACACACACACACACACACACACCACAGAATGATTTTTTTCTTTGGTGGCCAGGAGCTGTTCCTTTGGTTTGGATGAATCCATTGGGTGATGTAAGATTTGCAATTGTTGACTTGTCACTGGAGACGTGGGCCACTTCAGGTAATGAAGTGGTGTTCTTGTGCAAAATGAATGTTAGCCCTAAAGGGATGGTTCACCCAAAAATGAAAATTCGCTCATTAGCTACTCCCCACTGTGCCGATGGAGGGTTGGGTGAAGTGTTTGAGTCCAAAAAACACTTTTGGGAGTTTTAGGTGTGAACAGAGTTGCAGCCAAATCCAATACAATTGAAGTAAATGGCGACCAATTCTTCAAATGAAAAAAAAACACAGAAAAAAAACGGTTGGTCCTGTGGTGTCATCCAAGTGTCCGGAAGCCCCGACTCGAAATTCACACCATGTGTTTAGCCTAAATCTCCTAAACGTGGTGTAAATGATCCTTTAAGTAATCCTAAGTACTTAACCTCTTTACATAAAGGTTTTATTGATGTATCTATGCATAGCAAACTGAGACTCATGTCACTTAATGAAGTATTCTTAATTTAAATAATGACAGGGAGTAAACTCCCTACATAATAAAAAATATATACTCATGTAAAGTTTAAATACCTGAAAAATGTACTTAAGTGCTGTAACTGTTACTTAAGTGCTGTAACTGTAACCTCTGCTTTTTTGGCAAGCATGTGGGCCATGTGGTAAATGGAGGATGGCCCAAATAGCACAAAACAAATCTGGGCCACCTTTGGCACCTTTGTGGTTGACATGCGGTATTGCTTTGGCTTACTTGCGGCCCAGATCTGGCAAACAGGAGCGGACCGCCCAAGTGCCATCACTCCCTGTGGTATGTGGGCCGGGTGACAGTGTGGCAGTGTGGGCCCGATCTCCTTCCGTTTTGTGTTTGCCATGTGCCAATGTGATCAATTTGAGTTTGGGTGTTTTATTTCTCCAGTAGAATTTGCTTGTTATGAAGTTTGGTAATCAAACATATTAGTGGTGGGCTGGGTCTGAATAGAATAGTTGATTTTTGGCAATACGAAGATTAGTTAGAAAACAGTAAGCCAGATACATATTTCCCTCATATTGGTGGAGGCCTAATTCAGAGTGGTTATTCATCATTCATTTGAAATATGTCAATGTTATGTTTCCATTTTGTCACTGCTGCTCTCAATTGGCCAAAAAATTATTTACTGCAGCTTTAATTTTCAATTAATCAAGTCCCTTCTCCCCAGCCAAATGGGAGTATAAGGTGAAAGTCGTCCGCTTTCATTGTTATTGTTTTTTGAAACAAAATATCTTTCAGTATAACTTTTATTTAAAATGAAATATGAGACTTCATTTGAAACATGTGGTTGTCGTTTGTGAAAGCAGCAGAAGGTAGAAAATGGGCTTGACTCAGATGAAGCAAAGACCCTTTGTTGCTCAATGAGCGTAGCCAAATTTTCTTCTCTCAGTAATAAATGTAAATCTATGACTATATCCTTCCTCCTCCACAGCACTGGGTGACATTCAAATTGGAAAACTAAAACAAGGGTAACAGCTAAACATGGAGTTCAACAAGTATCTTTAAATGAAATGTAGGAGTGAGGGGACAGAAGAACCTAAGCGAGGGAGGAAAGCTCCCCTTTTGCTGACACATCTCTTTTTGAAAGAGCAGGCTCTACATTTCCTCTGCCGCGAACTCGTCCTGCTACAGTCAACTGATGGCTGAAAATGGGTCATCAACTTCCTCTATATAAACGTCCATTTTACCATTTACCACGCCATGAAATGAATGGGCCATGTAATGACAGTTTTTATATTTGCTGTTCTAAACACCAGGTGCCGTTTAATAATGACTTTCCCAGGAGGAAAAATCCTCAGGTCACACAGGAAGTGTTTTGTGTCGCGTTTGCTGAAGCACCAATGGATGTTTATTCAGGATAATGATGAGATGAAGTGTGTGGTTTGTGTTAGCAGGGGTTGGCACGCTTTATCGACAGAAAATACAAAAGGACACACACAAGACCCGTATGTAAAAGCTAGAGTAAACATAAACACTGAGATGTGCCCCGACATGAGTAGTGATGTCAATGAGGCCTCTTCCTGTGAACTGGTTTCACTTCTCTAAATGTGCGTGTATCGCAATGAATTACAGAGGACTTTAAAATGACTAATGCTAACTTAATCCCAAGATGCCAGCTGATGTTGTGGTGTGTTTTGTTCAATTAATGAAATGTGTGTATATTATTACTGACATCGTGAGGAGCAACAGAATCCTTCATAAGACAAAAAGATATAAGGCCTTAACTTCTTCTTCTCATATACTCAGATTTAGGATTTTATTTATTGTTATACATATATATGTATGTGTATCTATAATAATAAAAACAACAATAATGATACAGTAATAATATCTTTATTTATAGAGCACTTAAATAAAAAAAGGGATACAATGCATTTCAAATAAAAACACACAAGTAAAAATACATACAAAATATTTTAAAAAACAAATAAAAACACTAAACGTGAGACAGAAATTTAAGCATGACCTCCCAACACACAACACATTAAACCATAATTAGGTTAAATCATGGGAGGCGGTAGGATAAATGTACGTTTTGAGCTTGGATTCAAAGGAAGCTACTGACTCAGCCTGCAGTATTTCTTCAAACTCATCTCACAAGCTCTGTACCTCTTAGTATTTAACCAAAAATTATAAGAAATGAGCATGAATGTTTTTATTTCACAGACGACATCTCTGCCACCATATGTCAACCTGTTGATGCCGTAGAACTGAAACCGTCACAGAGCCGGCCAGCCACAACTTGACAGCGGCCACATGTAACAATCCCATCTTCAACCCAGACCCTCGTCATATTCACATAGTTCTGGCACCTCAGAGACGGCAAAGTGATGATTTTCTTTGGGCAAACAAAAACCCTTAATGTGTGATTGTTAAAGAGATGAACAGTGTGTTGTGGGATGAGAGTTAAGAAACGAGAGGGATTGGGACAGAGGAAGGACGTTCTTCCTGGCTTTGTATCCTGCGTTCTGCTGACAGAGGCTGGTTTTGTTGGAGATGAGCCCCACAGAAACCAGATAATTCACAAGATGAGAGAATCTGTTTTCCCCTACAATCACCCACCAAGGGAACTATCTTTTACATAGCCTTTTATGGTGTTCTTTGGAAATTCAGTTGTTTCACATGTGTTTATTCATCATATATGTATCATTCGGTGTGAGCAGTGGCCTTCATATACTAATGACAATAACAAAATGTGTTTTCTATTAGTCAGATTTGGAGAATGTTAAAATCTTCCTTTCAGCGATGGGTATCTCTGCTCCGTTGCATGACTGTCCGATGACGTTAAGGTCCCCTGGTTCCTTGTTCTTCTGAATGTGATTCATCGTCTAGATCCGCGCAACTTCCAGCCAAACTGCACATGTGGACACAGGAGGACATGTCGGACATGTTGTACTTACTCATGTGGAATTTGAGTACGGATTTGAGTGTGGATTCTGGGAGGACGGGGAGAAGTTTGGGACTCCCTTCATCAAGAGTCAGATTACAGATGGCACATGAGAGGACTTATTATTATGACAGAATGCTGACGGAGACAATCTAATGGGAAGTGTCCTTTCCCTCGTTTATGACAGGAAGGACACAATCCAAACATAAAGCATTTGGGGCGTGATTCCTGGAACCAGCTGCCACCACAGCCAGAACCTAAGATAGCCACTTATCTCCAGTCCATAATTGAGGTAGTCTTAGATTTTTATCCTCTCTGTTTTTTTAACTCTCAGCTGCCATCACGGCTCTTGTCCGATTCAGTCTAAAAATACAGCATGAAGCAGGAGCGCGAGTGGCGGCGCAGGAAGCAACGTCATCATATTCTGACAAGATTCGTTGGGATGTAGTCTGTAAATTACAGTAAAAAAAAGAGGCTCTGTGAGTGTTTCCACACAGTTCCAACCACCCCCATCCTCCCCCCAAAAAACAGGAAGTCTTTCTAGTCAGGAGAAATATTGGCCAAGCACCTTACCTACCCTCTGGTTTCCTGAGAAAGCTGGGAGGAAACTGCAGAACCTCTTAAAAGTGGTGACTTCAGCACATATTTGTGCCCCTCCAGCGGGCCATGACCACATAGCCCCCAGAACTACCCCATTTCTGCTCGCAGATAGAGCGAAAGAAAGAGGACAGGGCAGGCCCCACATTGACTTTGGAGACATCAGGGAATAGTCCAACTGTGTTTATTTAAGTCAGCAGAAAATACGGGTCAAGAGTATTCTCAGCTTCACACTCTCTCAGATGGATAAAAGCCGACATTTGTCGGCCTGTCCACGCTGCTGCGGTTCTGTATCCACGAATCAGGACTCACCTGAACATGAACAATTAGCTAGTTTGATCATAACCTTAAAAAAAATCCTGACTACATTTAAATCCAGTAATGCCTATGCTGAGAAGTCGTCCTTTCCCTTTTTTTTGTCATTTACACACACACTGCACTCCTTCCTTTTGAAGAACCAACTAGTGCAGACTCAGCAACACCCTCCGAGATCACATGACAGATCATTAGGTGCAACAGTTTAAAACTTCCTGTAAATGACTCAAGGCTTGTTTTGATATATTTACATAAGAAAAGTGTGTTTGACCTGGTACAGAACCGCATTAGTGCAAACACGCAGTCCACTACATGTAGTAATTATAGTCTCTGTGTCTGTGTTTTGCTTCATTCAAGATACATAAATAGTGTGAGACTGGAAGACGTGGACACGAAACACTAATACTAATGGTCTGTTCAATGTTGCCATCTTGTGGACAAAGCATAGCACTTCAGTACGTGCTTTTCTAATCAGTGTCCAAAACCCCTTTCCTGCACGTTACAGTTTCTTTATTATCATTAATGTTGGCAGATAGATCCGTTAAGTACCAGGTTGAGTTCTGACAGTCCTGCCATTCACTTTCCCAACTTCTGATGATGACCTTAATGCACCATGGACAAATCTTGTCAATGTATTACAACAGTCAAAAACTCCCTTTCCTGCAAATATTTGCTCTGCTGTGCGATAAACCAGCCAAAATAATTGCATCATCTGGGGAACACAGAAATGAACAAAGTGTCTGCAATCAAGACAAGTGTTCTTGAACTTAAAACACTCAAACAATACATGAGCTTTGGCTCTGTGTATGAACTGTGTGTATGAATTAAAAGGAACCCCAAATGTTTTGTCAGCTTTTGTGTGACAATCGTCTCCCTGCCTTTCACCCTGTGTATGCTGGGATGCTTTCCAACTTCCCCTGACTCTGAGGAGGACTGAATGCATACAAATATCACACATAAAACTATATAATACTCAAATAATACTTTCCAAAAACTCCAATAATATTTACCATGATATTTACTGCCAAAGATTGCAAGTACCATTGATCAAACTTCTTCAAACTGACTTATATCCCACTCAAGTTGAAGCCTTTTAAAACAAATTCAAATAATTATTATCTATACTGTCAAAATGTATTATCAAGTTGATCAAAATAGATTTAGTATTAAATAAGAAAACTAGAAATCCAGTCTATTATATTTATTTGTAATATGCCCTCAAAATGGTAAAAAAAAATTGTGGTTTCAGTGTCTTAATTTGTTTTAAGAGTTTCAGTAGTTTATGTCCAAGTTTTTTGCAATAGTGCTAATGATTAGGGAGAAGATAAAGTGAATAGGTTTTATTAGTTATTGGTAATCTCAGTTTAGTTTGGATGAATGTATTACCAACTTAATAAAAGTACTTTAACACAAAAAACAAGTTTGGGTTTTTCTAAATTAAGGTTAGAAATCGTGTTAATATAACTTTAACTTGAACAAACTGAATTCACTTGTGTGTTACTCATGGAAGTATAACAGTATTAAACAGTGTAATTAATAATAAAAAAATCTTTTTTTCCTGCAGATAAATCTAAATTAAAAAAACTTGCAGGGTCAATGATAACAGATGAATCATCACTTTTACGTAATATTAAGTTTATGAAGAGGCTTCGCTGTGAAAAACAAAACATAGAGGCTGGATGAGCAAAACGTTTTACTTCAAACAAACACTGAACTTCCAAACACTGACTCAATGTCACTGTGGCTGAAATCCAAACTATTGACTTTCCAGACAACAGCGTGGTCCTTCGACAGTTGGATAATCATTGACAGAGCAGCAGCTTAAAAGAGAACAGACGCTCAACACCATTTATCTTTTCAAAGGTTCATCATGAGGACTGAGGTCGCCCTCCAGCTGGGCTTCTGTGGCCTGTGTCTGACTCTGGCACTTCTTGGAGAAGGAATGTATGTATATGTCCTGCTTCGTTTGAGCCTGAACATATGAGACATATGAGGATGTTGTTTTTTAATCAAACTGTGGATCTTAGTTCTTTGTATCTCATGTGTGTATTTCAGGGCAGTGGAGCTTCCTGATCCACCAGCAGTGAATTGTAGATGGGGTATCTGGTCACAGTGGAGTGCATGTGATCCGTGCACAAAAACCAGGGTGAGATCATTTGAAACACTTTTGATGCCAGTGATTGCAAAACTCAAGTCTGAACTTAGTGTAATAAGAGAAGTCTACCAGCGAGTATGTAACAAACAGGTTAGGGGTTAACCCTAACCCCGAAAAATATTTATATTTATTTATTTATTTACTAGCCTTTATTCAACCAGGTTAGTGCCATTGGAGTAGAAATATCTCTTTGACAAGGGAAACCTGGTCAAGTATAACAACACAAATAAATAAATGTTAAGGTTTTAATAGCTTAGTATTTCTGTATGTTATGCCACATAAATAAGGCAGAAGCTAAATCTAGAGAAAAGTAAGTAACACCAGAGGTTATTTGATGAGGTTAAATTATATTTGAATCTTGATTTTTAATAAAATTGTATTTAAATATTAGAGTTTTCTTCCCTTTCACATAGTATGTCTTATCTTTGGGCCTCTCTAACCGAGGATGACAGAGCATAGAGTAAAGTTAAAGGAAGGTTATCTAAAGCCACCTCATATTTATGTTATAATACTGAGTCCCCTGTTCTCTATTGCAGTATTCGTAGGATCCAAGGTTGGGTTAATAAGCTAGATACATAACAACTGAATGAAAGTAGGCTATAAATAATAATATTCCTGTGAGAGGGCACTCTGACTTCCTTGGAGACGGATAGAGAAGACACAATAATGGTTTATTTGGTTTAATTGGTCCAATAGAGTAGCTCCACTTAAAGCCTAATGGTATGTAGCCAGTCTGGCCACCGTGGCATGGACAGGTCAGATTTGGTCGTGGCAATACAACTATGAACTTGTTAACTTTCTGTCCACCTCATCAGCCTGGTCTCCCTGATACATCTGGAATTGAGAATAAATACTTTGCTTAAGACGTCATCCATCTTCAGAAAATACTTCAGTCCTTCTGCCAGCAAGATTCCCCTCACTGTCTGGACGAGAAGCTAAAGAAAAACCAACCCATAGTGTTTTCTCTGGGCCCTTTGTACAAAACCTGTAACAATGATCAAAAATAGGAAATGCATAAAATCAACGTTTACAACATCTGTTATACAGTTTGTCAATGACCCTTCATATTTCAAACCATTCTTCTCTCAACGCCACAGAGACGTTCTCGAACCGTCGAAGTGTTTGGCCAGTTCGGAGGTGAGTCGTGCCAGGGTTCACTCGGGGACAGGGAGCAATGTACAACAGATACTAAATGTGCTCGACCACCGCCCCCTCAGTGCTTGGACTCAGAGTTCCAGTGTGAGACAGGTACTTGTACTCTACCTACAGTAGATCTCTCTTTGTTATATTAGACCGCATCAATTTAACCCCCATCTGATCTCATCTCAACAGGTCCTTGCATTAACAAGAGACTAATGTGCAATGGAGACTATGACTGTGAGGATGGATCAGATGAGGACTGTGATCCTGTTCGCAAACCATGTGGGACGAGAGTCGTTGAAAACAATGAGCAAGGCAGAACTGCAGGATACGGGTAAGAGCGAGTTATTGTTATTTAGGATCTAGCAAGAATCAGTTAATAAAAGAAGATATATTCATTTCTCTACTAGATTGGAACTCGGTGGAGTTCATATCTCCAACAGTCCCATTATGAGACCACATTCAATACATGAGATCCAGATTTTTATTCTGATTGGCAACAAATTGTACATAATCATAAATATTTGTCCCCTTAACATGAGTTACTTTTTCATTGAGATCCATTAATTATTAAGACATATCAAGGAAAATGTTGAAAAACAATGTGAAAAAATCTCTGATCTGGATCTGTACCACAATTGTATGGGTTCTTTCCTGACCTATACCACATCCACACATTTTAATGGTAATCTGACAAATAGTTTTTGCATAATCTTGCTTAAAAAAAAGCAGACAGGGGTGAAAACATAACTTCCTTAGCGGAGGTAAAAATTCAAACTATTCCTTTGAGTACAAGTAGAAGAATGTGTGCTCCTCAAACTCCTCACTGTCTGAAAGTGGCTGTTCTGTCCATAATCCAGAATCAACATCTTGGGTGCAGATCCTCGTATGAACCCCTTCAACAATGACAACTTCAACGGAAGATGTCAAGTAGTGAGGAATCCAAACACTCAGCAGTATGACAGGCTTCCATGGAATGTTGGTGTGCTGGACTATCAGGTGAGCCGCAACTATTTTTCCTATGAGGATGTATTAACTACATCTATGTGCTTTAAATGGTGATGAATATAATGGCAGTGATGGTTCTAAAACTGTTTTTCCAGACTCTGGCTGAGGAGACTGTTTCTAGGGAAATCTACGAAGACACACACAGCCTTCTGAGGGAAATACTGAAAGAGATGACGGTGAAATTGGATGCTGGACTTTCCTTCAAATTCAGTGCGAGTGAGGAGTCCATGTCCAAATCGCAATCCACCAAGGTGAAGTTAGATTACAACTACGAGAAGAAAACTATGATAAAGGAGGTCACAGAGTACAGCACCATTAAGGTAAATGAAATAATTCACAGAGCAGTTTATAGCAGTTCAGCACCATTAACCAAACTAGAGAAGGACACAATGCTTTATTCATGAATAACTCTGTCCTACACGCTCAGAACAAGAGCTTCATGCGGGTGAAAGGCCGAGTACAGCTGAGCACCTACAGGCTGCGCTCTCGTGACTTCAAAGTGGCCGATGAATTCCTTGCGCACGTCGAGTCTTTACCCTTGGAGTATGAGAAGGGTATTTACTTTGCCTTCATGGAAGACTACGGAACCCACTACACAAAAAACGGGAGGTCTGGCGGCGAATACGAGTTGATCTATGTCCTCAACCAGGACACCATCAAGGCAAAAAGTAAGCGTGTTTTCAAATCCTCAGCTCATTTTTATGTAGTGAAACTTGATAAAGTGATAAAAATGTGATAAGTGCTCGTCTTTACTTTTTTGAATCCTTGCAGATCTGACGGAGAGAACGATTCAAGAGTGCGTCAAAATAGGCATCTCAGCAGATTTTGGAGAAGATACAAAAGGAAACGTTAACAGAGACAAGTGTGATGACGTGACTAAGAAAGAAGAAGGTCTGCTTCCCCTGTTCCTCACGATTACACGCTGGATTACAGCATAGGATTTTCAAGCCTGTTTTAGTACAATACTTGCAGACCATATGTACACTGTAAAAAAAAAATCTCGTAATCATTCCTCCTGTCCACATTGGTATGAAACAATGCCTTAGCAAAATAACCCTATGAAATCCACAGGCCCTGTTGTAAAGTTGAAACAAGATTAATGCAAGGCTTCAATAGTGTCTGAGTTGGAAAAATGTTATGGGTATAATGTAGATGACTGTGTGTAGGGTTTGGTACTTTGGTTTTATCTCGCCGAAGCTTTTGCTGTGTCCCATGATAGACCCTAACCCTGACCCAGCAAAAAATATCTGTCAGGAGAAACACAAAGATGGAATTTTATAACTTTGGTACGCTGGTTAGAAGAAAGACTTGTAAAAATCTACTTTCCTAAGAGGACACAGACACTGTGACGAGTTTATGTACAGTTTTACACAAATGTATCAATAGTTCCAAGTCACTAAAAGTTGCTCTGCTCCTGGCACACAGGAAGTATTCATGGAAAAGCAGTGGTGGACAAGGTGATGACATCAGTCAAAGGAGGCACTCTAGAAAGTGCAGTCACTATGAGAGCTAAATTAAACCAGGATGGGGTGATGGACCTCGCTACGTATCAGAACTGGGCACGGACCGTCGCTGAGGCCCCAGCGCTGCTCAACAGTGAGGTAGGAACCGTTGATCGGCAAACTGTCACGCAATGATGACAATGTTGTGTCTGTCCACCGCTTTGGTCCAGAGGGAAACACGTATTCTTGGTTTCCAGAGGATGGATCGTAATGACTTTGATGAAACTCATATATTAGGTTTTTATTGAAATTTCCCAACAGCTAAGAATTCCATAACATTGAATTCAGATAGTCATGTCCTGCTCAGAGATCATTTGTAAAGCTCTGGGTTGACTCACTTTTCCTCATTGAGGTAAAAACTTTTCTTCTAAATACATGGTCAAAATTATAGGAAATCTGCATGGTATTAGCATTTAGCTCAAACCTGTGCTTCACAGAGCTTCTAGTGAACCAATTCTCCGGAGTTCATGGCTGAAAACGCCTTAAGTCTTATTAAAATCATACAATTTTGTGTTGATGTAATATGTTTTTTTTCTGTCACAGTGTAATGGCAAGTGAACTAAAGCCCATATTCTGTTGTTTTTGGCAGCCAGAGCCCATCTACATGTTGATCCCATTGGAAATGCCTGGTGCTAACTCCAGGATAGCAAACCTGAAGCAGGCCACAGCAGAGTATGTAGCAGAGTATAACGTGTGCAAGTGTAAGCCCTGCCATAACGGAGGTACCCTCGCTCTGCTCGATGGAAAGTGCATGTGTCTGTGCCCTCACCTGTTTGAGGGCATGAGCTGCCAGAATTTCAAGGGCGATAAAGCTCAACACCCAGGTAAGAAGAGGATAAATCAAAGCATTCAGTGTGCCAACATACCAACAAGGCCACTCATAAAGCTTTTTCTTCTTCTGAGTTGATTTGGAAAATGTTTTTGCAGGTACGAGACCAACTGTTAATCAGGAAGGTAACTGGTCGTGCTGGTTGGCCTGGTCCAGTTGTAACGGAGGGAAACGCGCCAGGACCCGCGGCTGCAACACAGACGGGCTCGTGGGAGCTGTGTGCAGGGGCGACACCAACAGTGACGAATTCTGCTGAACAGAAAGATGATCAGTTTCTCACTATCTCTAAAACACACACACACACACACACACACACACACACACACACAACTCTAACCCTAAAATCAAGTCTTAAACCTCACACAAAATATCTTCACTTTGCAAAATCTCCTCACTCTGTAGGGTCTATCCTGAAAATGGACCCCACACACATATAAGTACAGCAACACACACACACACACACACACACACACACACACACACACACACACACACACACATACTCACTCACTCACTCACTCACTCACTCACTCACTCACACACACACACACACACACACACACACACTCTCTCTCTAAGGAGAATTTGGAGAACAGTACCGCCTTGAGGTTGTTAATAGATAATGCAGTTCATATAATGCTGTTTTTGTTATTTGTAGATAGGGTTCATGTTCTTTTGTGATTTGAATGTGAAGTTTCAGTATACAATATAAGTTGTAAATATGTTCACACGTGGATTGGTTTGAAAAAACAATCAAACTAGATGATCCAGTCAACTTAAAAACACAAGCTGTCTGTTTTTAGTACAAATGACACAAATTTAATAAAAGTGCTGATTTCAGTTCCTGTGTCATTTAAGCTCTTCCCACTTCAGTATATTTAGCAACTTCATGGCTCAATAATAATACAATAAATTAATTTAAGAGCAATTTCTCTTTTTCATTCAAGATTCAGCGCTGGCTTTTACACTCCACAGTAACCTGGACAGAAAGAAAACTGTGTGTCTTTCAGCTGCAGCTCTCTGAACATGGTGCAGGCTGCAGTGTGTATTAATGGGCTAATAACTCATCTTTAAAAGCACAGACACATTCCATCTGGCTGTGCCGTGCAAACAAGAACCAGATGAGCAGACGCCGACTGGGTGGAGGGAGAAGTGGATAACTGGAGGACAGAGATCAGAGATTAAGGTGTTAGACGTAAACTCGACATAAAGATCACATTATATGAAGACAGTTTATCTGTTTCCCTTTGTTGGGTGTTGCTGAAAGCTCCTTCACACATGTACGTGTGTTAAAACACATGTTACTCATAAATGCGACAACAGTTTGAATATATGGTGTATCTGGTGAAATATGGGAACAGAAACACACTTTTGGAAGTCTGGAACTCAGACATTGAAAATAATAATATATAATATGCAGATTGTTGCTTTCTGTAGAACTTTGTGCTCCCTCTACTGGTGAATGGGCCGTGTAACATGGCAGCACACATTGTAAATAATACATAGGCTTTTGAAAAGAGAAGGCAAAGTAGGAAATATTGCTAAAGTTAATTATTCCTGATTCATCATAAATAATGCATCATATTAATTTGCATGACGGCTCGCTGTCACGCTGCCATTACAACACTTTTCATTTTCAGACGTGAACTCCGGAAAATTGGTTTTTCTTTCACCTATGAAAAACACAGCAGGAGAGAGTCTGAGTCAGACGCGTTCACAACAAGAAAGTGTCTTTTAATCTAATTGTCTTTCCAAGTTGACGTCTTTGCCTCTTCTACATGTAATGGTTGCATGTAGATTGGTATGATGGGTATTTGTCATTCTGAATTATTTGGTTTCTTTTGGGGTTCACTTCTGCGTCAGTCGTGTGTTGGAATCGTCATCAACACGCCCACTTGCTCGTGGTGAAATCTCCAGATAATCTCCTGCTATTCTTACATGGGCTCACTCAGACATTGTGTGTGTCTGCAGCCACTGATTCACACTTAAAGGTTTCAGGAAAAGTTCTGGACCTTAGTGCTGGTCTGAAAGCAGCTTTAAAGACGGGTCTCCAAAGGGCTGTTCATCCTCGTCCTGTGCTACAACCCACTTGATCTTTTCTTTCTTGTCATATTGATTTCTTCTCTTTTTGTAGAAGTGTGTCTAACCTCTTCTAATCATTACTGGTAAGAATACTTACCACTGGGTATTTGCTCTAATGCTCATTGATTTGCCATCACAATGGGCAAAAAGGCTGCCTGGCATATTTGCTCAGCTTAATAGCCTTTGATTTTGTGTTTGCTCTCGGACTTAGACTCAGTCATTTAGCACCAACACTGCAGGCATGACTGCAGATCCTTGTGTCAGAGGAGGCCCCGTAAAGTAAACAGCAGTAAGTGACCCAGCAGCCAGTTTACTACTACTACTACTACAGCCTGGCACAGTATTTGGGACTAAAGAGGAAATGTCCATGATATAAAAAATGTGACATTTTACCTATGTTATATGAGACTATGAATTCTTTGTGATCTTTAATATAAAATAAAATCCCCCCGCCTTTCACCAAAGTCTGCTGGATTTGCCCACACCCCCAACCCTGTAGGATAAGCAGTATGGATGAGTGGATGGATTTAAAAAATCCTCAACAGACTTTATTAAAAGAAAGACTGAGAGGATAGTAACATATAGCGCGCCAGGACTGAAATGTAGGGTCTTTGTATAGTGTGTAGCATTGAGTTGGGCTTTGTTAAATTAACTATTTTCAATAAACAATAGTTTAAAATGACCTCATCAGTTTTGGTCATTCTGATTCATTTATCACTTATTCCTCTTTCAGCAAGTTTTCTGGGAACAACACCTCTTAAATAGCGTGGAGTTGAAGTCCTACAGATGCATGTGTGTGTGTTGTGGGGGGTGATAAATGCATGCTTGAGAAGTAACCACTGGGGGTGGTGGCCCCTGGCCTTTGGGATGTCAGCATAATGGAGTAAAACTTTGGAACCTTATTGAGCTCTGGGGAGACCCCATTCACTCCAGAAAGAAACCCAGGCTCGGGCCATTATCTTAGCCTAAAATGTTTTGTTCTTCCTCCAGCCTTCAACGGAACAGTTAGCGCGAAATAATGAACCCCTCTTCATCGATTGACTGCCTGATTGTCTTTTTACTAATATTAGCTCACACTCAACTGAGGAACAAGGGGAGATTTGAAGGCTAAATCTGCCTGAAACTCAAGATGCTGGCATATAACAGGTTCTAATTTAAATAGTAGCACAGAGAGAGCACATTTTCCATTTCAGCCTAAATCAATTTGAAAATCTACAATCCAAAATAAATATTTTACCCTATATGTGCTTAGTAGAACCAACCTAGATTGCACATTACTTCATCTTTATTTGTTTCTGCCTTCAAAGTATTAAAAGATAAGCTATTCACACTTTAATGAAGCACGTTACGAGAAACATAAATAGAGAAAATGCAGTTCATTCCACTGAGTAATAACTTAAGTCCCAGAATTCCTCACTTTGAGACTTGTTTCTCACAGTCTGTAGGAAACTGCGTTTGCTTTCAAAGTGCAGCCCATTGTCGCCTCATCTCATAAACATATAGTCCCTGCTTTCAGCGAGGAAGAGGTAAGGGATATTTTTGTTAACAAAAGCCCTTAGAAGGGTGTGAAAGGAGCCCCTTCGCACTACTAAATGCCTGCTCACAGTAGGAGCTGCCCCCTCCCCACTTCCCCGGGTCACTAAAGGCATTGAAGTTTCAGAGGGCTGCCACGGCAGATTACTCCACACAGCTGTCCCAGCACCGTGGAAATGAAGTTATGCCCCTCGTCAGCTATGTTTTGTGTCCTCCTTCTCCTCCTCCTCCTCCTCCTCCTCGCCTCTCACTCCATGAAAACTGTGCACCACTGCTCTTTGGTTGGCCTGCAGGGGGGAAACAGAGGAGGCCACTAAAGGACAATCGCTGTCCAGGCTTTGCAGATAGAGAGAACCTGCTCTGATTGGCCGATTAAGTATTCCCCTCTTTGCATCATTAATCAGACAGCCTTGAAATCCCTGACATTCAGGCCCAGCGCAGCCCTTCTCCCAAACCAGACCCTTCCCCCATTAACCCCCAATCATAAATCAGCCCCTCCTCCACCTTTCCCACCTCTCTAAAGCTGGGGATACAAATACCCACTTCAAATCCAACCCCCAACCTTCCAATTATTGTGAGTCTCTGGGGTTCATACATTGCACTTTGCTCTTGCTCAAGTTTGTTTACTTATAGTCAAACCTGAACTGTGGACACCCAATCTAGTGATGTGATAAGGAACTATTTAGCTTTTGAAAACAGTAGTAACACAATCCTCCCTTTAGAAAAGAAAAGAAAAATGTATCAGCAACAAAAGACACCCTGACTGAATTTTACACTTGGATGTTTTGCTGCAACAGCCTCATTTGGTGTGATGAGGCAAGCAGCTGGGTGGATAGATAATATTAGTTTATACCTATAGACATAAATGTAAAGTAAAAAAAAATGACTATAGATATTTTGGCATTTTTTGGACTTTATGTGACTCCTCTTTTACTACCGCGTCAGAGAAGCACTTCACTTAACATGAGCAAGGAACATTTTGGAAAGAAAAAAGAAAGTTAAATTCAGTGTTATTATGTTTTTAGTCTTGTTATATACTATCACTTTAAGGCATTAAGTTTTAATGAATGACACAGATCCAAATATATGGTAAAGTTCTCCTTTACTGCTGCCAACAGGTGCATTTGCCCAATTAAGATATAGTAGAGCTGCAACAAAATTATTGTCAAATGTTTTTTCAGGTAGTTTTTTTTCGATAAGTGGACTGACCATTTCATCTATAAAATAAAAACAGAAAATGCTCTTCTGTTTTAGCAACTCTAAAGAGTTCATGCGTTTTCAAAAGAAAACGTAGTAATGTGGATGTGGCCTTAGAAAAACGGGATCAGCAAAGATTTGATATTTCCTTGACAATAACTCAAAGAAACATCAATGATGGTAAAATAGATAAATCAGTTGATTGTTTTAGCTTTCGGAATGAGTGCAGCTAGAGAAATCAAAAGCTAAGATCACACATCACAACATCGGCATAATTTAAGACATTACTATTCTGCTGTTTGGATGAATGTGGCCTTCTGACCGAGTTACATGTTTCTCTAAGCTGTATGTCAGTATATATATATATATATATATCAGGTTGTGGAGAAAATTTGTTTGCTTCCATCCTGTAAATCTAACTGTGTCCTCTCTGTTCACCCTGCACGTCTCTTTGGGTTCACATGAGCAGAACTGAATTAGAAGCAGTTCTCTATATATCAGGAGCGGGAGTTTCCAAATGTCCTCACCAAGAATAAGTCGGTCTGGTGGCCGAGCTGTTTTAAAAATGTCTTGCAACGTTCCACTGGGACTTTGAGAGGAAGGGAGTTATTTTGTTGCCTGTGATGCCAATAGAACTGAGGAGCAGTGTCTGACAAGATAATTTTGCACCCCAAACATTTATGTTGAGCTTAAGACGGTGATTAAGTTTGTTACTTTACACCAGTAGTTAATTAAAAAATATTTAAGTGAGAACATCACTGGTCTGATTTTATATTGTCTAAAGTTTAAGTCACAGCCGAGGACGGAGGATTCAGGCGTGACAGAGGGGAGGTCGGCCCAGCAACAGAGTGAGTTATGATGAGGCAATTTTAATGAGCTTCTAGTCCCGGCACCAAAAGCCCCAGTTGTCTCTTTTCTATTTCAGCATGAAAAAAACACACAACATTCCTTTTTTTCTCTGGTGCCAAAACTTAATTGAAAACATTTCAGGGTAAAGTATGGTCTGGGGCCCCCATATGACTCTCATCCCTTCATTATCCCTAACAATAATAAAAAGGCATTACAATTATTAATGGCTGGAGCAGAGGCCTTCTCTCTTAAAGGGACAGTGGCAGGCTATTTTGCTTCTCACAACAAAGGGCCCAGAAATGGCTTCATCACATCACTTCGTTTGTCGGTTTTTCTAACATTCACTGTCATCGTAGGATTTATTATTCGGGGTCGTTCTTTTTAAGCCTGTTGGTTTTTCAGAGTCAAGTCAAAACCGAAAGCCAAACTACGATGCAGTGAGTTATCCTGACAGCCTCAGGGAGACGATAACACGACTAGACATACAGATACCAAAGAGCTACCATGTTGCACAAATGAAAGTTGTGGAGAGAATATGAGACGAAGCAATAAACCTGAACTTTCTCACATAACTCCGTCCTCCTCGTGGACGGCCGCCTCCTCCCGCACTCCCCCACTCCCTGAAGAGGGGGACAGAGGAACAGTGTGAATGAAGTGCCCCCACATTGTGCCGCAGCACCATTGTGTGTTTTGCATCTCCATAATAGAGGTGCCACTCGACTTCTCTTCCAATCAATGGGCTGGAGGGCCCATCGCTTTGCCTTGAAAAGCAATATGGCTGCCATCAATGCTTTCAAGACCCATTATCACAAATGAAGGAGTGGACACCATTTTTTGTGCTGTTTTTTTTTTTGGTTAGAGCCGACTGACTCATAACATGTAAATAAACACATGTTCCCTACAGTATCACTGCTGTTACAAATCATACAAGTGTTACAAAAACCTCAATGAAATGTGTAACAGTTGATTTTTCTTGACAACCACACGCTGTCACCACTAAGCAAGGCCTGTACTGCTTGTTGGAATAACCAAACATATTATAACAGCCACGGTGAACCTACTGAGCCCTTAATCTGGTGAATTATAACATTTCAAGTGGGTAACATTGGATTTTGAGTTGCCCCGAGGACTATTACCTGTTCTGAGTAGTACGAGCACTTAGGTAATGTCGGTAAATCGACCAACCAAGAATATCAGAGGAACTGTGACTCAAAGGCTACATCCACGCTACTACATTTTACAGCGATGACTCAGTCACCCACATTCACTCTCTGATTAGTTCTTATTGGAATGAATAACATTTTTTGTAAACACACACTGTCAGTTTCGGTTCCACCCAATCGTCAGTCCGAGAAAATGAATCCCTCATCTTACTTTTCATTTTGTTGTTTCTCATTTTGCAATATTTTCTGTAACCAAGCAACCAACTGCAGAGTATAGGCAATCTGCTTCCTGTTTACGCACATATCTAGTCTACATGATTGGTCCCATGATATAGGTGGGTTAATATGGACGGGGATTTTCTGCAGAGCTATGACGCTCATGTGGATGAGAATACTTGATGAGAAGATTTAAATTGCTGTTTTAAAATGAAAACATATTTGATGGATGTAGCCAACAAGTCATTGTGGTTAAGGACTCTTGCCAGATGTTTAACATGCACACTGGCACACATGGAACAGATACAAAAAGGCTCTGAAATTGCTGGAGTTTCAATGACACATGGTAAATAATTATTTTAAGAAGTAGCTAAACACATCAAACACTAAAGTGTGTGTAAATGAACTGACATTAACCCAAAACGGTGAAGTTTGGATTTTTAAAAAGGAATCAAGACAGATTAAAAGTTTTAAATGATTTTAAAATGTATTTATTTAATGTGCACGTACATTCAGAGGAGTGTCTTCATAATGGGCCACATAACATCTCAGCTCACAAGAACACAGGCGTCTTCTTTTTTCTCAGTGTGTCTGAGTGACGACTTCTAACAGACACACAGGGTGAAGATAAAGAAAGTTACCAAAAGCTTCTGGGCTCCATTTGGGCTGCAAATCCCCGAGAGGAGGAGTTTATACCTTTCTCTCACGTTTGAACAGTTTCCAGGAACAAACAGATAATACCTTCTGCAAACACCAATGTTTACAAGGTCAAGTCAATGCCCCTCAAGAGCTTCTTTTATCCAGATGGAAGATATCCACAGGGTTTTACTGGCTGCACGTCACCTTTGGTTATTTAATGAATGGGTTGTGGAGAGAGCTGCTTTCACAGCCGGTCACTTAATGGTGAATAAAAAACCAACATTAAGACTTTTAGGCACTTTTACACAAATCATTTCCCCCTCCCTCTGTGGTTATAATGCAGTAAGGCTGGGACTCGGCTCTTCGCCTACAGTGCAAATCTTAAATCACATATACAAACACTTTTGACCAAAAATAATTTTACACAATATACTGTACAATATATCCTTATATTGACTACATACAAAAATAGGCTCCTCCAACTTTACAAGATGACTAACATTTTTGAATTTGCAGCTGATAATACAACAAGGCTTCTTGTGCTATAACCCACAAACTGTCATCTTGCATGATTCTGACATTTAAAACAGCAAATGTCTTGAATTATATAAATTTGAGCAGATATGTAGAATTGAACAACCTTGTTTTAAGTTTATTGACAAAAGTGTCTGGTTCCAACAAAGCAGATGCCAGAGAGGTGAGTTGACTTCACGAAGAACAACACCACTGACTGTATAGTTGCCCTGGATGGATGGCAGCAGCTTTTCACAATAATGTGGTTAAAACCAAGATGGTGGTCAGGACTCGCAGCACACTCCGACACGGTGTGGAGTCGCCGGAGTTTTCCACATATTGATAATCCCCCTGGTCCGTGTAATCGTCCTCTGAATCGTCCTCAGTGTCCGAGAAGCCGCTTCCCGCGAACCTGTCGTCGGGGTCGTAGCAGAAAGTTTCCATGCTGACCTTTATGTACTCGCAGATGTTCCTCTCCGCGCCGTCGCACACGCATGTGTCCAGCTGCTGCGCCTTGGATATGGAGCGCATGTTGGCGATCACCCTGCGGCAGCCGTCCGTGCACCTCTCCCCTCCGAAAAGTTTCCGACAGTGAAATAAATAGTCCCTCATGGCGGAGCTGCAGGCCGGGTCCGTCTCGCACTGCCGCCGGGCCTCGGTGCAGCCCAGGGTGCTGGTCCGGGGCAGGCACGGCTCGATGGCTTGCTTGGTGCCCCGGCACACCGGGTCCAGGGCGCAGTCGCAGTCCTCCAGAGCCGGACCGCTCTGGGTGAGGTTGAGCTGGATCAGGGAGGATATGCAGTGGCTGGGGCACTTCTTGCGCTGCCCGTTGAGGACAGAAGCGCAGGCGTAGAGGTACTGGTCATACGCGTAATGGCACTCCGGCTCTCCGTGGCATTTGAGGATGGCTTTCCAGCAGACCAGCCGGCGGCTGTGGCTGGGAGATCCGACACAGAGACCGACGGTCAGGATGAACACGCTGCAGATCAACACCGCTGCCCGCTCCATCAAAATGGCACGACCTGCCATTTCCAGGAAGAATGAATATCAACACGGTCCAACTTCATATGGACTTCTGTAACTCCACGACGCTGCGTAAAAACCGCGTTTCTCCTGGATTGTTATCATGTCTCAGTTGGTGGCTCGGAGCGACCGAGGCGCCACAAAGTGAGCAGCAGCTCATCGAGGAGGGCTGCACGGAGCCGGTCATGTTCAGGTCCGCTCGCTTCAGGTCGTCTATGTGTCGTTAAGAAACCACAAAGACGAGCAAACTTGTTCCAAACTTCAACATGTCCGCAAAAAAAGACGCAACGACTTGTAAGTCCTCCAGAAGTGTCCCGAAGTCACTCATCCGCTCCCTGCTGCACTCCTCCTCCTCCTCCTCCTTACCCTGAGCCCCGCCGCTTTGTGATGAGGGCTGCGTAGTGATGGGATGATTACTGCAACCACCACGTCCCATTGGTTCGTCACACTGTTGTGATTCGCTCGTCACACGAGGCCAGTGACGCAAGCTACTGAGATTTCCTCCTGATGGTTTATCCCCATCAAGTAGAATAGAGTGGCTCCTGATGATGAGTGGTGTTGATGTCCTAAACACTAAATGCAACAATCAAAATATGTATTTAGTGATAGTAGAATTAGAAAAGCTTTTGGGGACAGTCTATTGAACTGGCAGAGGCTATAGTTCTGTAGGTTAGCCAATAAGATTACACATAAGAAGTGCACATCAAAGTTGAACCCAATAAATATCCAACTAATCTATATCTCTCCAAATTTTATTGATACTGAAAACAAATGTAACATTTTAAACGATGATACAGAATCGTTGACGTAATCATTTTACCATCGTATCCATTCAATTACTTTCCAGACTGGATTGAAGGATTGTATATTGTGTGAATCTATTTTTGACTGTTCAAATTATTATTACACATTTTAAAGATGAGAATTATAACACTGACGTCATTATAAACTTCATGATTCTTACATCCATGAATGCAGATGGTAAACAAATTCACAGGATTTATAAGCGAATTTAAAGAAAATATCAAGACTATAGAAAATGTATAGACACTAAAAAAGTAACAAAACTGTCCAAATGTCCAATGAACTTTTCAATGAGCTATAAGAAAGTGTTTCCCATTTTACTTTTCTTTTATCTCCTTTGTATTATATTAAATATAATCATTTGACATATTGTATGTACTGTTTTACTTATGTATCTGAATGACATCATTATTTACACACATTTGTAAATAAAGTTAGAAAACAGGGAGATTTCTGCTGCCTTACTTTTTTATTTCCTCAATGCAAAAAACGCTTGAAATGTCAATGTGGTTTATTGGCTTATTATGGTTTTATGGGATAACACATTTGAAAATTCTGATATCTATTAGTAGGCCTAGACTTGAAAAACAGCCCAAATAATTTATGAGGTCCAAAGTAAGACAGTGCAATAAAACAGTAAGATAAGAGATAAGATAAACTTTAGTGATCAAACACCGCGGAGATTCACTTCTTACAGCAGCAGATAGTCAGAATGAGGCAGACAAGAGAACATGTAAAAGTATAATATAGAATAAAAAGAAAACTAACTAACAGATTATACCCTATGCCAATTAATAATTATCACAATATAGTTTTAATCAATAGCTATATAAAGTCCAATATATAGACCATTTGGTATAATGCTTCTGCATCGTATGAGAAGAGTGAGGAGGTCCAATATTGAGCTATCTCAGATTTGTGTTTGTCATTCTCTGCTCGTAAAGAGTTTAAAACCACAGCCTTCACTCAGCAGTAAAAGTCAGTGACATTTATCATGATTATTATAATGATATCGACTGACTCGTTTTGGGACATATCTCCCAGCTCTAGTCCAAATTATCCAAAAACTGTTCTGGACTGGAGAAAATCCGTTTTTTTTTTCAGAGTTATATTCTCTGTATCATAAATTTTGATTCACAACATAGTTCAACTACTGTGGTGTGATTCTTACATTTTTTGGTTGTAATAATTGTATGTATAAAATCCTTGATTGTGTGGTCTTCCTGTCTGCAGGGAGCAACAGCAGCTGTTATAACACACGCAGAGCTCCTGTTTTAAAACTTTCCCCCCATGAAACATAACAAGTCTTCCAGCTCTGCTACAACATACGTATCGACGCTGCACAGGCACATTAACACACACCAATAAAGGCATGCCAGCTGAAAGAGCCATCGTCTCCACATAGGGAGCTGGGAAAGTACCAGAGGCCTTCACACTAACACGTTTGGTATTTTTTTTACAAGTGTGAGCAAGCTGTGGTGTGAAAATGACCAAGTGCTTTACCTTTTGGTTTAGGGTATTTCCTATTTCTCAACAATAACACTTAACAAGAAAAAGAAGTGTGAATAGCAACTGCAATCACAGGCACGCCGTGTAAACAAACATCGAGCATGAGGCCAGCAGGGAAGGACACAGAATGGATCATTTGAGGGCTACAGAACCAAGAAAGAAAACCACTTGGTTCTCCCGACCCCGGCACATCACCGCGCTATGACCCAACAAAGAGCTGGCGGCTCTCGGGGGGGACCCTCGGACGCCCCCGATTCCAATTAGAGAGATTAGAGAAGAGTCGGGACAAGTGCCGAAGAGTTTCTTAGCCAAACAAACCAAACACCCACCTCACTCCCTCTCATACAGCTGGCATACCAGAGCAACAGGCTGACTGCAGACTCAATTTAGAGCAACATCAAAGTGGTGGGTAGAGAAAGCCCAAATGGGGAACTGGTCAATGGTCCCCATTAACTACAAAGAAGCTGACGTCAGCCGAGACCAAAGACAGTACTCAACAGAGAGATATGTATAAATAAGGCTGCTGTGTCTACATATTTTGTACTTTTTGCTTAGAGTCTGGGTTTCTTTCGGTAAAATTACAGTGAAACACAAGTCTGTACAAAGCTTTCTTTTCAACAACTGAGGACAAACTAAAGCACAAACCCTGGCCACACTTAATTTGGGCTTTTCATAATGCATAGCAGAACCAAAATCCCATCAGTGCTGGACGTCAGCCAGATAAAAACAACGGCCAGATTCAGTGGAGCCAGCAGCTCTGTATGATGGAGCAGGCAGCTGCTCTCCCCCCTTACTGGACCTCTTAAATTACTCTAATACATCACTTGCATTTTTTTCCTTTTATACCAAATGTCTCAGCCTGTACTAGGGGCAAATATGAGGCCTTTACAGTTTCCTTTACAGTCTTGTCGTAATTTCAAAAGGGTTTACGTTCAGATATGCATCCTGTTCGTGCGGCTGTTCATTGCGACTTTCACCAATGTAATAGAGTTTCCAGAAATGGAATGTGGTTCCCGAGAGTGTATTTGTAAATACTCGTGCAGAGACAGACATGCTCTTCAGTTTGTCTCCACTGCTGTCAGAAGTCGTTACACACGAGCTGCCCTGCCAGAACAATTCACTGAACTTTGTATTCAAGTGCTTCCAAGCCCAGACACACACACACACACACACACACACACACACACACACACACACACACACACACACACACACACACACACACACACACACACACACACACACACACACACAGAGGAGGGGGGGAGCAGTCAATATTCAAAAGTTGCCAAATGTTTTTCTGCCTACGTTTGTATTTCTTTGTGGCCAATGGAAACTTCTCAGATGACTGTTTTTCATGTGTTTCTCCATTCTTTTCAGACAATAGAAGAATCCTTTAGTGAAAACAAGAATTTTACTTTAACATGACTATGAATATAAGTGCCATTATTATTTATCGAGTCAACAACACTGATATATCAAACAGTACGGATCAACTGGATAAAGGTCATTTACGCTTGTGGCATAATGTTGGTCGATAAGTCAACAACTACTGGGTGGATTGTCACATTTGTATTCATGATCCCCAGATGATAAAGCTTAATTACTATGGTGTCCTTGTTTTTCCTTAAATGCCCCCATGAGGTGGAGGTTTTAGTTTTTCAGTGAAATATATCACATTTACTATTAAATCTCTTGCGATGGAATTTGGTTCAGATGCATGATCCCCAGGGGATGAATCTTAATGATGTAGTTCATCTCCTGACCTTTCATCGAGTATTTCCCGCAGGTAAAAGTGTTCATTTATGTGATTAAATATTTCAACATTGACAAGAAGAATTGGCACAACGTTTTATACTAACGTTCTTGGTTCCCAGACCATGAATCCTGACTTGTGGTGACTTCCCTGACTTTTTCTCCCTCTGCCATCACGAGGCCTAAATTTGTGTTTCCATCGCTTGACTGAAGGATCCTAGGATCTGATCACTCAGACCACATTGGGAGGTTGTCAGGGACACATGTAGCTACATTCTTTTCACTGTGCGAACACAAATATTAGCCTGGACCACATGCAAAGTACCAACTACTCAGTTGACGTCTTAAAACCCGCTGCAGTGTAAACAGAATTTTACTTTTCTCAGTGTCCATATTTTCCTTTATTTGTAGCTACAATATCAACACTGAGCACCACATGATGACTTTTCTTAAATTGGTAAAATATGTCTTCCTAGCTATGGGTATTCATTCATTCAGTCCCTCCTGCCTCCACTTTCTCTCTATCTGTCTCTTTCTCGCAAACAGACACACATAAACATAAGACTATTGGTCTTAGTGATTACAAACAACGGTCTTATTTGCATATAGAGCTGTGGAATTGAGATCCAATCACAAGAGGTTACAGGAGACACATTCAGGACGCATTTTAATGTAAAGTGTAAACAGAGAAACCTAACGCTGGCCACTTGTGATTGGCTCTCTCAGGATGGATGTAATATCATATCCGAACAGGGCCTGTGACACACTCAGTCTTCAAAGCAAGCAAGCGCTCCATAACTTTGTCACACCAGAGATGTTTTGGGATGGCCCCACATGTTCTGAGACTATGTGCATCTCTCTGGTGGAAGCCACACACCACAGCAGGAAAAGGATTTGACTTTGCTCTCACAGAGGATTAGAGAGCCACAGGTTCAAACATGGGTCACTCCGGCTGTAAATTAGCTGAAAGTACTCAAAGTTTTAATCGTCTAAGCAAAAAAAGTTTAGAACACGGTATGATGAGAGGTTGAGCCGATAGACAGTTGTTACTGGTTTCCCATTAATAAGACTTTCCGATTCCTTTGGTTTATTTGATGGAACAGATACTAAGACAGGGAGTAAAGCTGCATAACGTTACGAAAAGATGCACCGTTTCACATAAGGTTTCATAGGAAAGCAGATGGGGCTGTTAAAAGGATTGGAAGAGGAGGCCTCAGTCCAGACAGAGAGGTAGACGCTGGTTTTGCCATCACAGATGAGGGTAACTGATATTGGGTGCTGTGGTAGACTAATGACACCTGCAGTAAAATCTGAGTTATAAGGAACAATGAAGACCTCCCAGGGTTGCAAAGGCCTTCAGTATAGAGGTACTCTATTACACTGGTCAGGTAAGGATAAGATAATAGAGTCATTTCCCTTCAGTACAAAGCAGGGGAGGACAATGAAGCGACGCCCCCTGAGGTGATACCACTGAGTATCTGTGTCTAAAGAAGGAATCGTGCACCGCTACAGACGAAAACACAACTCTGGGACAGACAGGAGGTTTAGTTTTTGTTTGAAATGTGACCTCTCCTCTTCAAACAGTGATCCCGAATCTCTCCAAGAGGAAATAGCTGCTCAGGAAAACACAAATGCCACCACGACCTCCGCACAGAGACGTCATTGTTTATGATTTCAGGCTTTAGAAGACACCAGAGAGGAAGAGAATGAAAAGAAAAGGAACATTTTACTCTTCAGGTTTTGTTTAGGCTAATCAGATGAGATATAGTGTGAATTCGTTTTTTTTTAATTAGGCCCTGTCCAAAATCCTCCCCCTTGGCCCTACCCATAGATATGTAGTGCCCTTCACTGGGAGGGAGCCACAAGGGAGAGGGCTAGAAAATCTTCCCTAGGATCATCAGCAGTCAACCAACGTTATTACAGTGACAAACAATATCAACTTTTTCACATTAATAACCGTTATCAACCAACATTATAACAGTGACACATCTGACAACTGCAGGACAGACGGAACAGATTAATCTATTGATCAATACACACTCTACACACTACGGGTCACGGGAGTAACAAACCTTACTCATTACTCTCACTCAGACTGTTTACAGGCTTGTTCTGACAGCGTGAATATCCATTTTCCTGAAACACAAGCAAATTAATTACATTATCATTTGCTACTGGATTAAAATAAGATATATCGCTGGGTTTAAGTAAAAATGTCAGGGTTATTCAGCAAGTTTTCATACTTGCATTCATGAGCATTTTACCCGCAGTGGTTAATTTGCTTCCTCCGTTTGTAAAGCATTTTTTAGGGGCGTTCTGAATACACTTCGGTTGAAGGGGTATTTAAAGGGCTAAATGGCCACTACCCCTACATCACATAGAGAAATGGGGCAACACTACAAGCAAAATGAAGGGGTAGGGGCAAGTGGTAGGGCAAAGGGGTGAATGGGCCTTGAACTGTGCTAAATAGAGAGACTGTTCTTTACCTTCCATCATAGCCTTCCGTGCTAAGCTAAGCTAGGCTAAGTGGCTGCTTATTACTGTGGGAATAATACTCTGCATGCACATACACACATACAGTCCCACAGTATAAGTTGCAGAAGCATGATATGAGGCTGCTAGTTTTCACATTTCAATGGTACATCCTGTAATTCAGACCCTCTGGCGTCCGGCCAATGTGGGACACACGAGCTCAGTCTTTAAAGCGTAGCTGTTGTTACAGGAGACAGAAGATGAGACATGACCCAATGCTTCCCTGACATTTACCCAAGTAATCACAGCGTTAGAGCGGAGTTGAAGATGCTCTCTGAGTCGTGGTTTTCATAGAACGTCAGACAAGACATGTGAATCATGTGGACTGATTCATGGCATTTTGCTGTTGCTGATGCACAGTTGATAAAGGTGATAAACATGTGTCTCTTTCTGTCCTCATGAAAGAACATTTTCGTTTTTTTTGTCCTAAAGTTCATAAATGATCCAAGTTGGATTCACCAAACTCTCTTAACTGCAAAATGTATGCACTGTGCTGATGCCGGTAGTGTAGATCCGGAACTAAAAACACAATTTGACAGTGAATGTGAATACTGGACTAAAGTTTTGAAGAGGGCGGTTGCGGTGGTGAAGTTTTTAGGGGAGTGAGGATTGCCTTTCAGGGGACACGGTGACATTTTAGGCCAATCTGATAATGGGAACTTCATGGGAGTGCTGGACATTATCAGAGAGTTTGATCCTTTCTTGAAAGCGCATATAGAAAAATATGGCAACGCTGGCGAGGGACAACCATCACACCTCTCATCGACAACATAACATTTATTGAACTGATGGGAGCGAGTCCTCACAGAGATAATGAGCCAGATAAAAGTGGCAAAGTACTTTTCAATTCAACACACAGACTGACCAGCTAACAATCATCACATGGTTTGTTTCACCTGATGGTTCCATCAAAGAGCATTTAGTCAAGTTTCTGCCGATTCAGAGTCATCCAGGAGAGTCGCTTTTGCCAGTCTGTTATGTTGCACCTGTTGGTTTAGTAACCTTAAAGCTTTTGGCAGCTCTGGCTTCAACAATTTGTGTGTGTATCTCAGTGCACCTCAGTGCTTTGGGGCTGTGTAATATTTCTAGCGCTGCTACTAAATTGCAGTGTTTTTCTGGGAAAGCGTAACGAGTAAGGGGGCCCCGCAAAAAGAGTAGCCTAGGGGGCCATGACCAACTTTAATTCGCCACTGGCTAAGAGTGATTTCTGAGAACTAGAAAACAGATGAATGCCCTAAATTTACTTAAATTACTCATACATGCCACTTAAAAATGAATCCGTCTGCATGGCTGACTCTTGAAAGAGGCCCAAGTTGCCAACGACTGCAGAACTGTGGGTTAGGGAAGATGGGTACACGGAAGGGGTGACAAATCCCTCGTGCAAAAAATACAAATGAAGACATACTCCAAAAAATCCTATATTGTATTTTTTTTATGGTGGCTGAAAAGGCCTCAATTTTTGGTGGTTACAGTCGTTGTTGCTAAACGTTACTATACACATATGCTACAAGCAAAAGACATAGTGACTCTCTTCTGGCGGTCAGAGCTGGGATGAGACTGTCTTCAATAACAGTAACCACATGCATGCTTTTAATCCAAACACACCACCCTCTGTAAGGCGCGGCAGCAGCGGTGGTCTGGTCCAACTTTCCCCATCCATGACACCATAGAATAAATCAAGATCATCTGAGGGGACGTTTTCCCATTTCTATGCATACAGACCACAAAAAGACTGAATTTTAACCACAACAAATAAAGAGAGAGAGAGAGAGAGAGAGAGAGAGAGAGAGAGAGAGAGAGAGAGAGAGAGAGAGAGAGAGAGAGAGAGAGAGAGAGAAGAGAGAAACGATAAAGGTGCTAAGTACCAGGGGCAGATCCTGGGGTGGGGACAGGGGGGCACTGGCTCCATCTGAAATCTGATTGGCCCTAACAGTGCCCCCGTCCTGTCAATATTCTGAAAGAAAATAGTCACCTACAAACGATACTAACAGTAAAAATAACAGTTTGTTAAGATATATTTTAATTTTCTAAGCTTTCTAAAGTACAGAATGTGCTTGAAAAATAAACGATTTCCAAAATATATCCGAAGCTAAATTCTATAGAGCTAAACACTAGACGAGGAATGACCTAAATGTTCACATTACTGAATCAGGAATTGTTAATGGATGTTGGACATATAATTGGCCCCTCTGTGTAAACTGAGGCCTCGTTTTGGCCTTTGAAAAATTCTAGATCCACCATAGTTAGACATAATGAGAGCACAGACACATACATGAACCCAGAGACATTTCAAATCTGCTATTAGAGGAAGTTACAGGACCAGCTCAGCGCACTGCAAACATCAATCTTGCCTAGTAACGTAACTTTGTGTAACATATTGTACTTCTTCTTCATCTAAACTTGAGTAATGTTTTTTTTTTCCATTCCAAGTTGATGTCATCAGACTTTACTAAAATCCCCCCCGTCTAAGACAAAAGGGTTTTCAAATGCTACAACAGTCAATCAGATGTCAGGTTGAATTTGGGATTTTTGCGGTGTTGTGGTGTGTAACACTACCGAGGGAAATCATCCTTCTTGGAAAGGGGTTGAGACAGAGTTTGGAGTGAACTCCTGGGTGCATCAGGGTGGTCTGGCATACAGAGTTTATGTTTAATTTAAACAGAGGCTCTCCGGGTCTGCGTACTGTCACTGCGCTGAGAGGAACTTATCATTTAAACAAGAGATGTGCAGTTCACATATGAAGGCTGGTGATAGAGGTTACTGAGGTCGCCAGACAGAGAGTCTTGTTTTTTGTGGAAGTCGATGGCTAAACAGTTGTCCACCTTTTGCTTGTGAACTACAGTTTACCACAGTCACACAATCAGCTGTTTTACAGACCTTTCCTTTTTTTTCGTGAATTGTGCTCATTACAATTAACTTATTCCTGTGTTCTGTTTCAGATCAAGGACACCCCCCCGACTACTAAATCATGTATCAGTCTTGACAGAGGATGAGATCACTGTAGATTCAGAGGCCGCAACAGAAACAGCTCGTATAAATCTAACCAAATATGGTGTGCCAGCTCCTCCAGGTCCAGCCGTGCGTATATATCTTCCTTCACTTGGTACAAGATGGAGATGGACCACCAGAGAATAAGATGTTTATTGGTGCCCTGGTGGCCCTGGTTAAGACGAACTGCGACATCCGAAGGTTTCTCCCCTCGTTTCCTGTCCACTCTCTACTGTCTGCTGTCTAATAAAGAAAAGCGACTGTAAAACACCATTTTGCTGCTTTGTCTTAAATGATACCATCAGCATGTTAAGATATATATATATTTTTTAAATGTTCAGCAACCATGTTTACCATCCTATTATTTAGCATGTTAGCAAAATTACAACTAAGAGCAAAGGCAATTTGTTTTGCAGCGACCAAACCATACCAACACACCAAAGTGGATACATTACATTTTTAACCTAATGGTGGCACCAGAGGAAAAGTGGATGAAGAGAGAATGAGGGGGACATAATTTCTTTACCAATTTTTTTATAACAGTCCATTTGTTGAGACCAAAACGTTATAGTGCTGAAGAAAAAGCTCCCCATTTTAAAGTTTGTATGAGTGTTCCTCTGGGGACCACGAATGTCTGATCCAGATTTCATAAAAATCCATCAACATGTTCCACCACTGTGAGCCGGTGGGAATGGGATGTGGGGCTTTGTGGGCCAATTTTTATATCGACTTGGACCTTGAGGTGAATCAGAACATTTCAGTTCGGACCAAAATAATGAGCCAACTGATTTAGCCATCCTTTACTTTAGTTTCAGGATATTTAATTTTTCTTCCTGCATTTCTGGATGCGCATGAAGAGGATCAAGACCTGTTGCCTTTTGGGATCTTCTTTTAAGTCTAGCGTCTGAAACACTGAGATGGGCTGACAAGGACAAGGCGGTTGTTGACTGAGTAACCTGTCAACCGCAAAGACACACCACAGACACACAGCAATAACACTCTTCATCAGAGTGTAATGTAAACAGAGCCTGTCAGGACATGGGGTGGATATCAGACACACGGTGAAGGGCGACAGCAGGAAACAACTGGTACTGACCAGTCATTGTTAGAAGGAAAAAAAGGATAAGACAGGGCTACATAAACACAATTAAATAACAGAGAGACAAGGATCTGGTATATTTCATCATGTTATGAATCCACATTCACAATTATCTGCCTAAATTATACTGCCATTGTCTCAAGCCTCTGTTGTACATAGGACAATTTAATAGACAGAAAGTGACGCGGATAGAAAAACAGAACAAAGAAATGCCCATCCTGAAAAGTATGGCAAAGAATAAAGTGCAGCCTAACACACTCAACAATGGCCCTTATAGTTTCCACCGTATTACCTCTGTTATATTAACTGCATTCATGTTCGAAAAACTACTCAGACAATTTCCATTAAATTTTGTGGAAGGCCGGGTCATGACCAAAAGAAATTAAAGATGAATCTGGGGGAGGAACCAGGAATTTCAGAATGATTGCGAGATCGGACATTTATTCAACCGTTAACTGTGGTTTCATAAGTGACTGTTGAGCCTTGGCAGAGGTATGTGCACTACTGAGTTCCATTCTAGTTTTAAATAGTTATTCCTACAGTAAGACCAATTCAAATTGAGATACGTCATCTCGTCTTTTTTTCTTCTTCCATCCTTTAGACACGAGTAAACGCATGTACACGCAGCACAAGCACAGTCACCACACACAGTAGCAGGGGGCAAATAAACAGGCTGGGTTTTGCTTTTCCTGCACAATCTAAATATTGACTCAGTAACCTATAATCATACACAGTCTGAACAGAATCGAAATAAACATGCGCGCCTGTAATGTGTAAGTGTTTGTGAGTCTCATGGGCACCGGGACCCTTGAGTGCTGACACTGACAAACACACATAAAAAAAAAGGAAAGTGGTTCAGTTTTCAGTGAACACCAGACAATATGGATTCCATCCAGCACACTAGAGCAACACAAGTTATTTTGCGTTTGCTATATATACAAAGGACTCCTTTCAAACTCGACCAAGCCTTCCATGTCTGATCAAACATCTGCTTTCAGTTCACATGATTTAACTTTCATATGACTTACAATATTCTGACATTAAGAGGCTTTAAATTGCCAAGATGTGAGTAAAAAAGCAATAAAAATTCCATTCGGCTCCACGCTGCCAAGTTTCCAAGTGACACAGCCAGTGAGCAACACAGCTGGGTTGTTATTATTGTGTTTCAACATTATTAAAATCTGATTCAGCTTCCAATCAGACTTCTGATCTATTGTTTTCCTTTGCTGGAAGCTACAGGACCATATTGGGAGAGATACACACACTGGTCTTTGCAGACGTTGTTGTTCTACGCACCATAATGACTGCTTTCCTAAATAAACTTGATTGATTGAATGAGGCTAGTGTGCAAGCTCACGGCTGGATCTTTTGGTTTTTCTCAGTGACTTTCTTCGGCTCATTAGCGCAGAGGCAGAGCAGAAACTTTTCTGCCACCGCTGAGGCCTGTCAGGGTTTCCTGCTGATACTAGAAACCATCAGATCTGTCAACACAGAGTCTGAGAGAAATGAAAGCTGCAAATGGACAACAAGTTCCAACAAAGACAGATGAACGGTTCAATATTCTGAGAGATATAATATTCTCTCTTGCATACAGTCAAATCAAAAAACTCAATACCTCTTTTATATATATATATATGTCCATTAAATATGAAGCTGGAGCCAGAAACAGGTTAGCTTAGTTGTGGATAAAGACTGGAAACCTAACCGGGCTCTGTCCAAATTCTGACAGCTCACTTTTGTGTTACTCTTGGTTATTGTACAGTTTAAACATGCAAGATAAAAGACATTATCATATTTCTTGCTTGTTTAATCCATCCAATAACCAAAGAGTAAAAACCTTTTTCGTGATGGAACTCTTTTGGACTTGAGTGATTTGGGGATATGTCGGCTCTTGTCCTCTAAAGATTTGTGTCCTCTATGTGTATGGCACCACTTTTTCATCCTGAGATATTTGTATTCTTTTTGTTTAGTTTTTTTCATTTTTGCATCTGTCTCATGTTAGAAACATCAACACACCCACATGCTCACAGTGAATTCTGCAAAGGATTTCCTGCTGTGTTCTTAGATCTGCTCCTCAGGATAGTCTGTGGACTTTTTACAATTTATTTTAAATATTCTGACTTTTTTAGTTTGGCCCATGTCCCTTCCTCAAACGCAGAGGAGGCAGGGTTTTGACCTATACTGCAACCGGCCCCCTGGTGGCGACCAAGACGTGTTGACTTTGCTTTTGAGGAGCTGTCATGTTATGAGCTGTCATCTATCTTTATAGGGAGTCTATGGAATAAACACACTATTAATGTCCTCCATTGTATCATACAAAATTAACGTTTTTAATTCTGTCCAATCTGTAACAACGACGACCCTGCACATCACAAAAGTCTTTGTGGCAGCAGGGGGCGCTCTTCACTGAGAGAGGATATCACAGGAGCCTACACACCTACAGTCACTTGCACTTTCTAATTAGTGAAAGTTATACCAACCAACAGTATTTGTGGTATGTAATAAAACAAATATTCTAACATAGAGACATAATCCTCAATACACACATAAATATTCAACTTTGGAAACTCAGTGAAGAACATGAGAATCGTTTAATTTGTGTTTATTTAAATAAGTGTTTGCATTGACGACAGTGTGAGGTGTTCATAGGTCCATTGAGGCTCCACGTTCCTTCATCAGTGCAGCGAGGGAATGAGTAGAAAGAAATGTCCTGATGGAATCTTGTAAGCTCCAGACTCTGCCTGCTGGGTTCAAAGAGGAAAACATAACTTATTAACCAAGACAGTTTGCCAATTTACACTGATATTATTCTGTCTTGTGCGTTAGTTTTACACTTAGCAGATCTGAGTACCTCATTTGTTATGCTTCTTGTAAATGGAAATATATTCCTGCACATCATCAGGGGATCCGAGGACCACAGGGACCCGCTGGTGGATATTGGTGGGCTGGATGTCCAGAACGTTCATGGATCCTGTGGTGGCCATGCCTCCTGCCTGCTCCATGATGAAGGCCATGGGGTTGCATTCGTACAGAAGTCTCAGCTGAAAAACGAGGAGCAGACAGACTTGATATGAACGTATATATATCAAATAACGTGCATTTTACAGCGACTTAACACAGATCATGTGATTGACTTTTTTAGAAGCTCTTTCTGCTCACCTTGCCCTTTGGACTTTTGACATTAGCAGGGTATAAAAAGATTCCTCCGTAAACCAGAGTACGATGAACATCAGCTACCATTGACCCAACATATCGACTGCCATATGCAGCAGAACCATCCTGGAAAACAGGTTGTGGAGAATTTATTAGTCAGTTTCGTGATGGTCAACATTTACCCAATTCAATAAAGATGGCTACTGGAAGCCAGTTTCACATGTGTCCTTTTTTTAAATCAGAATGACAAACAGTTAATTTATTGCCAGTACCTCTGGGTATTTCTTCTTTTGCAGGTACTCGGTCACATCTGGATAAAAGTGCTGCGCATATCCCTCATTCAAGCTGTAGATCTTTCCCTTTTTCTTGATCTTCACATCTCGATCCACCAAGATGAACTCACCGATTGCCTGCAGGGAAATGTCACATCATCAAAAGTGATCACAGCAACAACAAGTTTATGTATACAGCATATAAATCAGGTAATGGTAACGTCTTGGACGCCATCTTACGGGGTCGAGCATGAAGCAGTTGACTCCCTGTCCAGTGGAGAGGACCATCATGGTGGCACTGCCATACAGAGCATAACCTGCAGCAACGATGTTTCTTCCAGGTTGCAAAGCATCATTCTCACAAGGCTCATCGTCCGTGGTCTACGGAACAAGATGTGGAAAATATCACCCCAGGGAAAGACATTTTAGACGTTTAAGGAAAGTAAAGCAATGAAAGTTATTGGAATTCATCCTGTAGGGGGCATGACAGTTGGCGAGATATTTCACTAAAGGTGAAAATGTGTCGTCAAGTAGCCAGAGGTTCAACTCCAGTCTCCCCCATTCCGCTTGCCGAAGTGTCCTTGGGCAAGATACTGAACCCCAAATTGCCCCTGATGGCTTTGCCGGCAGTGTGAGTGATGTGTGATAGAGAAAATGCTGCACAACAATGCACTGTATGAATCAATGTGTGCTAACCCTTTTGATTAGATTTGCTGACACATTAACAGGCAAAGATATGAGTAAAGAAGTTACCTCCTTGGTAACAATAGGCTGATTTAATAACTTTATGGATTCAACATGCAGGATCATTACTTACCTTTTTGTAGATAGCAAAGATTGTTCCAATAGAAACAAGACAGTCAATGTTTGAGGAACCATCCAGTGGATCGAAGCACACAATGTATTTTCCCTGTCGGATGAGAAAAATAATAAAGTGTCATAATACTGTCAAAATAAAACTCTCCATAAAGAAAGAGAACAGCCATGCATGTGTAAACTGTACAGATGCACATACTCGGTTGTCTGGGTCCACGATGATGGCCTTCTCATCTTCCTCCGACACGAGCACACAGGAGGAGAAGGAGGACTTGATCATGTTGATGACCAGGTCATTGGACAGGATGTCCAGCTTCTTCACCTGGTCCCCCGTCACATTGGTGCTTCCAGCGATCCCATATCTTCCAGGGTAGGAAAGATACCAAGATTAAAGATTTTAAAGCTTTGAAGTTAAAGCTATGGATTTCTAAGCCAATCTAAAACACAGTTAAGGTAGTGTGATGAAAAATCCATGTACCAACTGTCCTCTTACGTGTGTTAATTGATTTTTTGTCCACACTGTGAGGAAGGTCTGAAAAGCCCTTTATCTTGACGACCTCTGCCCTGGGGGATAATGCACAACATGTGCAGAGTTTACCTTTGGCCAGGGCCTCAGTCAAAACTGGTTCTCATGTACTACTCCAGACTACATGCTACATGTCCTACTTTACACACATTTAAATGTAAGAAAAAGAAATGTCTTGACATAGAATAGAACGGGAAACAAAGAAATGTTAAAATGAAAATCATTAAGTAAAATCAATTTGTAAAGGTTTAATATTGTGCAAATCATCAGAATCAGGTTTTATTGCCGAGTAGGTTTACACATACAAGGAATTTGCTGTGGTGTATTTGTGCAAGTATAAATTTAAAAAAAGGAAACAAAATAAGATATATAAAAAAAGCACCAGGGGAGAGATACGCAATACGTTAAACACTAGAACTGGATTGTCCAAAGTACAGTTAGCCTGTTATTTGTCACGGGAAGTTAAAGTGTCACAGTCACAGGGACATCAGTGCATAGTTTTCCCTCATTCATTTCACTCAGCTTCATAGTCAGATACACTGTTTTGTTTTCATTGCCACATTTGAAATGAAACACTACTCACAGGTTAGCGATCCCGGCCTTCCTGACAGCGGTGGAGATGGCTTTGACGGCCGTGCAGATGGAGTTGAGCAGGTTGGTGAACTCCCCGGTTCCCTGTGCCTTCCTGCCCTGCTCCAGAACAAACCTGGTGAGGGTCAGCACGTTGGTATCGAAGACTCCCTTGTCAGACATTTTGCTGTCAGGCGTGGGGACCGGGACCTAATGCCTCAAGTGAAACAGGTGAGCATTGCCCCCAAGTTAAAAAGTAGACCGTGGAACAGAGATAGGGGCAGGGGCAGGGGTGTGCAGCTCTTCCAACCAATCACAAGCCTCTGTTCTCCCAGTCTGGGGAATGGTTTGATCGCTTCTGCTACTACGAGAGCAAAGTTCAAAGATAGTGGACATTTCTTGTGTTAACCTGTAGTCTGACTCAGTCTGCACTTTAAACTATGCTAAATATAAGTTGTAAGCAAAGTTTAGAATTAAAAAATCACTATTAATCATTTGAATGGCACTCAGTTGGGTGCATACCTCTGCCAAGGCCCAACAGTCAGCTTAGATTCTATCAAGCTGCACCAAATTTTACACACGCACAGATGTCAGTTCCTTAAATGTGCCTGATTTTTCATCAAGATCCATGAATTCTTATTTTTGAAAGAGACTCCATCGCGTAATGTTAAAGAAATTGAAAAAAAACATTCCTGGATCAGGCCCTTAATGCAGATCCACATCAAAATGGCATGGGCTCTTCCCTGACCCATACCACACACTTGCATCAAGTTTCATGTAATCTTGCTAACAAACAAACAGACAGGGGTGAAAACACAACATCCTTGGCAGAGGTAGAAAAATGGTGTGATGTTAGAGTTGAAACAGCAATCAGTCTCAACCATCACACTTGACTCTTGGAGCACCGTGTTCATGGTTTGCAACGCAGCACTGCATGATTCGCCTGTAGCCTTATCCCTGTTTTCTTATTCTAGTGCAGTGCCTGTTGTAAACCTGCCTGTTTGAAATGTTCTGTTCTCTTGACTTGTGTTAATGCACCATAGACTGTGTATAAAAAGCCTGGACATAAGTGAGTATCGTAGAACTGTTTAAGGAGGACTCACTAATGACAAGGAATAATTCTGAAGTCCAGAGCTTTTTATACACAGTCTATGGTGCAGAGTGAAATTAGAAAACTGTGTTTATCCTACCTGCTACCAAGATTTTATAGTCAATGTTTTTCATAAAATGAAACAGAATTTATTTTATTTCTGTTCGCGAGTGGTTTGTATATAAGTTGAATTATTTACTATAATTTGTTGATACATTGCGTGTTGGCTATTTCAGGTCTGTTAAGCAATGGACACACTTCATAAAAATAAATAAAAGCTCTGTAATTCAGCTCAAAATAAAGCATTGGATCAACAAAATTAATTTTGTGCTTTTTTTTTGAAGATAAATTAGTATAGAGGAAGTGATTGTGAATATTGTTGCCATGACGGAGATCAGCACCGTGACTCCCATGAATGTCTATGTCAGTTTAATATGGTGAAATAAAAATAATCAGATTATCAAAATAATCTGACGGGACATATGTAATTTGCCGCAAACAGCCAGTTGCAGACCACTACTGTAGTTTATCTAAAGACGCAGAAGACATGTTCAACTTGGTCCACAGACTGGAGGCTCACTGCCCTGCCCCCCACACACACACTGACTTCTACAGAGCTCTGGTCACCTCTTCAAGTTTGTATTTATATTAAACATATTGTGTGTCCAAATCGCAACAAATTTGACAGTGCACTTCCCTGGGCACGTTAAAAAGTGGTAAGCCTATTAGATAAACCTTTTTTGCACATTCCACATACAGATGGAGTAGGTTAGTAGGTAGATAATCCTCCATTAGGGCCAAACAATTCTGAGATTTACTTAATTGGTTTAGTAACAATAAACACCATTTCCTTGTAAAATAACTTCCTTCACTCAAAATGTTTTTTGTTTTTCTTTTGCAAAGTGTGTGCACAGCTTGTACTGAACATGAAGGATGTAGCACTCAGCACTGTTAACTGTTAAAAACATGCCTTCCCTGCGTGATCCTGGGCAAAGTCCAAGTAATGGGGCTCATTGTCCTTCTCTATCCTGGTTTTATATAATCCCTTTAATATCACATGTGCTGATAAATCAGTGTTTGTGATAAACATCCAGGCGGAGCGGTGCCGAGTGTTGTCTCTGAGCTACTGTGTCTCTGCAGTGTGTGTGCATGTAATCCGTTTGCTCCCGTCTGGCTCCGTGTGGGACACAAACATGATAAGGGAAAAAAGACCTGACATGGCTCGTGAAGTGAGTGGACTTACAACACACTGTAAACCTGCATGACCCGTTTCACAACATGAGGCGGAAGATGAACTTTGAACTTTGAGCAAGCCACCAGGAATGAAAACAGCCACTACTATGAGGTCATGTGTGTGATGCTTACACACACACGCTCCTCTACTCATGGTTGTTTATGGTAAATGGTACAAGTGCAGTTAAAATGCTTCTGCAACTGCTGCTCGAAACTCTGAATGAGTATTTGGATAATCTTGCTCTGGTGTGACAAATGTGTAAAATGCATTTCTCCACTGTGTCCACATGATGTCACTGTGCAACTTACAAGCTGCTGGATATAAAGGAGGTGCAGGAAAAGACTCAATTCCAAGGAGGGTGGCACTTCCTGCTGCTTGTAACTGGAACCGCAGCATTAGAGCAGGTTAGGTCCAGTAACATCCTACAAATACCTACAGGGTAATAATGAAAAAAACATGTAGTATCACTCAGCTCTAGAAAGGTGTAGCTCATACGTCACTGGGGGAAAATTTATGTTTAGAGTTTTGTTATTTAAATAAAAATAAACTTTGTTTCTATAGCACTTTCAAAACCAGAGTTACAAGGTGCAGATGAAAGAAGAATGAAATAATAGTAAACACTTGAATATAAAAATTAAACTTTAATCTATACAGAATAGTTTTGTAACTGCTTTTTAAACTGAGCTCACTCACTCTGCTGATCTGATGTTGAGGAGGAGTTTGTTTCACAGTGTCAGAGTTAAAACCATAAAACCATGATCCCTTTTGTTTTAATCCTGGGACTTTAGCAAATTGTCAGTGATGTTTGATCAGCTCTTTTTTTGTATAAAAATGCCCTAGGACGTTTATTGAGAAAATTTCATTCACAAAATAAAATATGTCCTATGACAAGTCATAAAATTGTTTAAGCTTCAGAGACAATAGACAAATATCATATAGTTTTTATGCTGTAACTGTTTTAAGATCATCAGTATTTTGTTGTGGATTATTCATCACCTGACTGACCTGGAGCAGCTTCCATACATCATGTTGACAGCTCCTGGACTTCATGGAGTGGTGTTTCACAGTCCTAAACAGAAGGTTTGAAAAGTAAGAAAGATAAACTTTCTCTTTTCTACAAATTACTGTTGGGACGTTTCCCAACTGAATAATCTACTGTGAGACATTTTTTGACTTCTTTGTCACCTGAACATGTTGTAGTTGTCCACCATCTCCTGCTGCATGAGGCCTGGGTGCTTTGTGACTTTTAATTGATCTGTCAAGCCGTCTTGGCTTTGTTCATATTGAGGGTCCTCGAGAGGCCAGCCTGGAATTAAGAAAACATAGAGAGATTTTAGATCATTAGCCTCTATTATCAATTTTAAGAGGGTTTGTCAAACAATAAACCTGCTGTACAATAAATACATCACATCAGCGTGTAAACTGCATCTATAGTTATCTTGTTAGTATATTTCCCTCCTTCCATCAGGATGTCAGAGAGCGGTGAGCTAATCAAGGGGTGACTAAAGAGTGTAGAATATTTAGTCCTTGGGTTTTATTTATTTAAAAAACTGAATACTTTTATAAATGTTTTATTTAAATCTCAATAAATGTGACCTGCCCATATATGAAGAGAGGCTTTCAAACCATGGTGTCTAATCACCAGGCAACTGCAACAGCACATGGTGCTGAACTGACGTCTAATAGACTTAAACTCTTATAAGGTAGATTAATATAACAGATGATATAATCATATTCTCTTAAAATGAATTTTAAATCCTCAGCCTGTTCGATCAACACAGAATTGTGTAACAGTTTGTCATGTGGGAATGACCTGTCCATCAGTTACCTCAGGACATCGCTGTACAAGGTTCAATATGGAAAATACAATACGTCAAATGAATATTAACATAAGCTGTGGAATCTCTGGTCGCTCAAACTTAATAAAACCTAAAACATACTGTTCATTTATTCGTAGATATACTTTTTGTCTATAAAAATGTGAGGCCCTCAGTGAGCAGTTGACAAATGGGGATGTCGATCAAAATAGGGTATGTCAAGTATTCTTCGAAAACTATATAAATAAGAACCTAAGTTTAAACTTGTAGGTGATCATTTATATAAGAGTAAAAATATGGAACACCACTAAATGTGAGACATATGATCATGATGTTTGTGTTACGAGTAATGGTAATTCAATGTTTTTACCAGATGAGGATGAGCCTTGATGATGACAGCATTTTGAAATTGCATTATAACAATCTAAAGAAGTTAGCATTGCCTGATTGTGAAGGTCTCGGGTTTTTGTTCAGACTCAAAACAGGAAGCCCATAATGTGTGGAAATAAATTCAAACACGCAAAGTAAAAGTACAAACTCAAACAACAACAAGAAGTAAAAGGAAACAATCCAGGAACACAGGGAGCAAAAACTGAAACACAATGAAAAAAACAAGAGACAAACCAGCAAAACTGAAGTGCCAGGAAATCCAGGAGCATAAAGGAGGCAAGACACCAGAACTCAGGTGTGACACATCGATTCAGGTGCTGACAATCAAGAAGGAGGGAAACCAGACAAAGATAGGAAGTAAAGGAAAAGAAGCTTCAAAGTAAAACAGCAAATAATAAACTCAAAATGCAAACGAAGATATAAATACAAATATAGAAAAGAGACATTTTATTTACATGTGAGAGCGATTCCTTGCTTCGTTGTATCTTACAAGTTAAATCATAATCAGGCGAATTCTTAAAACTCCCACAAAGTAATTTCAGCTCATGACCCTTTTAGATAAAACAGCGCCTACTTGTGGACCTCTGTTATAGTTGCATTTGTTTATCAGTTACTACCAGGTTTTTGTTTTACTTTAATCATATTTTGAATTTTAGAAGGAAGTGTTGAAAACAAAATCTTGCCACTTATCTGTATTTATACAATATTTATTATTTATTAGTATTTATAGTCTTAATTAAGAACAACAGCCCCAGACCTGCATCACAATGGGATTCTCCTGATGATGACAACCTGACATATTTAGCTAAAGTTGAGCTGACCAACATAAAGAGTATTTTCCAGGATCTTTATTGCTCAGTGAAAAACAGCCAGTATGGACTGGTAACAGCCTCTGGGCCAAATCCAGTAATCCAACAATGTTTCTTCCGACTGATCAAAGGTTATGTTTTTCCTTACATGCAATTAGTTAAAAATTATATGTTACATTTCTTAATAATCTGATATAGATGATAACCAAGTTCATGTAAATCCTATCTTATCCCAGGCTATTGGTAGATGCAGAGAAATAAAAGACGCAAACTGTATTCTGTTATGTGCTATTCTAACTGGGGCATTAGAGGGAACACATGCAATGGCCCCCAGGGGTCCGTCTGCTGTCACTACTGTGCAAGTTAGTGACAGAATGATTGAATGAGGATATGTGAGTTGCTTTTTGAATAGGTTTTTTATATTTTCATGCTCGTCTTTCTAACCCATTCAAATGGTTTCTGTTTGTTCCACATTTTTTTTATTTAAATGTCACTGTAACGTTAATCTGACAGCAGCAGAAATACACTACACGGGTCACTGTGGCTGACTCTAAAGACAGTTTGCTGATGTCATGGCCACTTGTTCACACAGAATCTAGATGAGTGTCAGAGTGGGGGCTGGGTTATGTCTGATTTTAATGCACAATGAGAATTTATTTTATATACAATAAATGTTTACATACATATAAGCACATAAAACTTACACTTAATGTTACATAGTGGGCAGAATATACGGTAGGTATATACACCTCTAACATATTATTAATGATCAGTGTGTAACTTTTATTTTATAGCCTACATATCAAAATTATGTTACTCATAATTGAAAAGCATGACATTGCTTAGCATTGCTTACCATAGTATACCATAACATAGCATATCTTATGATAGCATGTCATAACATAGCATGAAATAACATAACATGACATAACATATCATAACACAACATGACATAGCATAGCATAGCATAGCATAGCATAGCATAGCATAGCATAGCATAGCATAACACAGCATAACACAGCATAACACAGCATACCATAGCATAGCATGAAATAACATAGCATATTATAGCATAGCATAGCATATTATAGCATAACATAACATAACATAACATAACATAACATAACATTACATAAAATAAAATAAAATAAAATAAAATAACATAACATTACATTACATTCTGTAACTGAGGCTTTGTTAGGGTTTGTTCACAAGTGCTGAATAAGACAGAACTGGAGCCTATGTGCATTATTTGCGAGATAAAACCTCTGCATGCTGAAAACAGAAGGTGCTTACTGATGAGAAAGTGATATGGCAATGCAATGATGTGACTCACTGTTGTGCGCTGATGCTTATAGGCTTTTGCCCGCTGTGACTTTTGCAGAATTAACCATAAGATCTAATGGCCTGGTATAGCATTTCCTTTGTGTAAGCACTGCAAGGTTAGTATATAGACTGCTGAACCTGGACCGAGAGAGAGAGAGAGAGAGAGAGAGAGAGAGAGAGAGAGAGAGAGCTTTTCTGTGTAAGGTATCATCATACCTTACACAGAAAAGCTAATAATCAAGATGGGAAGCATTTACGTTTTATTTCCATATCTGTTCAGTTAACTGGATGTACAGGGGTTGCTCTTTAATTGGCTCCTTTTGAAACGTATTCATGGATCAAGGCCGTTACATCTTGAGAACTGTGTCAGGTAACTACAATGTCTACTATTACAATAACTTAATTTCTGAAATTGGTAATCATTTTAACATAAATTGTACATTTTGTGTTGTGTGATTCACAAAATGTATTTAGTCTCTTATTCAGTGATTGAAATGTAAATTAAAACTTAACATTGCCAAGAAGGGAGTGCCTCCATCAACTTATATTGTTTGACTCCAGCCATACGAGTACAGTTATACCTGTTTATGAATTACAATATTTATTGTGTCAAGTGTTTCATAAATGTGTAAGATCTACTCTTACTTTTTGTTTATTCACTGGCGGAAATACTTGGAAGATGGTCTGTGGTTGAGAAAACCTGCCAAGAGTATGGCTGGGCATTTAGAGGGAGAGTTGCAAAGTAATTATAGAGTGGGTTCAGTCTATGTAGAGACATACCATTTGCAGAGAAGTGACTACTGAAAACAGACTGTCTACACGATTGGAAAGTCCTCCTCCGTCCCTCCTCTTCTTGTTGGACAGAGAGAAAGAGATTGTAGTCAGAAAACGAATTTCGAGGTGACAGACGAAAAAGACTTTAGACTCAAATAGATGGCTCATTGATGAGCGTGTAACACTGAGGTAAGGGAAAAAAACTGTAATGATATCAAGTATATAGCATGGCATGTTGCAGTTATTATGAAGATAAAATGATCAATATAAATAGTGTTGTGAATTTGATGTCTAATTTTATAGTTTAAAATTTCGTAAAAGTAATGATAACTTGTGTTTTTATTACATGCATTCAGAGAGACATTTGGAGACATTTCCACAAAGCGTGTATTTTAGATTTTCTTCTCTCTAGCCCTGTGTTTGGACTATTTTTTAAAAATAATCTATCACTATTCTAATAGGTCAAAGCACTGAAGAGTGTGTTCCTAACTACTTTGGGATTGATTACATTCATCAGTCGGACGTGGGAAACCTCAAGTTTGTGGACAGTTTCCAAAACTGCACCATCATTAAGCGGCTAAGCCTTAAGAGGCGGCCCAGAGCGGCTGTCAATAATGCAGAAAAAACGCAGAGTGGCGTTTCATCCAGTCAGGGGTATTCTGAAGAATCCTTCACATCATCAAGCACAGATAATACAAGACAATTGGGTTTGTCTGCCACAACGAGAGGTCGACCACCACTTCCTCCTCCACATGGTTCCTCCTTGGACAATAAGCTGACAAGGAATGAGGGACTAGAAAAGTCTCAAATACTTACTGAGTCAAAGCCTCAACCTACTGTAAGATCTCTAAAAAGACCTATTATGGAGACCCACAAGCACCTGGAGCAGGAGGTGACCAGCCAGCCTCCACCTCAGCCTCCACCTCAGCCCCAACCTCGGCGACGACTGGCCAGCTTTGGAGGGGTAAGCTCCCCTGGCTCACTCTCCCCCTTCACTGGCCTAGTGGCATATAATCAGAACAACAGTGGAAACAAGTCTACTGGCACAGGGAGTGATGTGAATGTTCACCTTAGCTCATCTCTTGGCACCAGAGGCAGCACAGGGAGCCTGAAATTTAGCCCACAGAGCTCTGGTAGAACAACTCCAGTTCCGAGTCCCGGCTCCATGCACCTGCAGCTTGTCCGTGACCAGATGGTGGTAGCTCTGCAGAGGCTGAAGGAATTGGAAGAGCAGGTGAAAATCATCCCTATCCTCCAGGTAAAAATATCAGTCCTTCAGGAGGAAAAGAGGCAACTCGTCTCTCAGCTCAAGAACCAGAGTGACAATGAGGACATGAACGATGGGATCTGGAGGAGAGCTGATAGCATGGAAAGGTCTGATATTGAGAACAAGGTGCATACAGAAGAGGGACACACAGTGCAGAGTGACCCAACCAACCTAAGTGAATTCAGGAAGCTGACTAAAGAGATGCAGGCACTGGAAAGAAGCCTCAAGGGTGGAAATGTGCAAGCTAGGCTAGGACAAGGCCATACCTCTGCTCATGAAAAGACAGACCTAGTTGGAATTGATGAAGACGTCACGTTGCCTAAACCTTTAAAAGAAAACAAATGTGTGTACACAAATCAGGTAGAGACCAGATCCATTGCAACAGAGGTGTCTGAAGTTAATCTTGGAATTTACAGTGTAAGGGAAGCAGAGCTTGATGCCCAACAACTATTAATTGGTGCCCTGAAGGAGAGAATTTCTTACTTGGAAGCAGAGTTGAAAGAATCAGCCCTCCAGACAGAGATGAGTCGGCTGAAACTGGAGCTTCAGGCGGCAGGAGCTAGGAGCAGAGCTGACAAAGCATGTCTTGCAAAGCCATCCACTGTGAGCACAGGCATCGAAGCGAGGCCTCACACCACAAGCCAGGGAGTGGGTAATCACACAGAGGTACGGGACACCAGCACGGGGGAGGCAACAGAGGTAAAGAGTGTGGGGGTATCATGTTGTGGACCGGAGCTGAGGAATGTTTGCACAGGACCAGATGTACCCATGAGCCACTGGGAGGTCAGAGAGCGAGTTGAGACCAAAGAAAAGGGCGTAGGGATTCAGGTTTTAACAAACACACAGGGAGTTTTGACGGAGATTAAGATGTGTGATGCAGAAACCAACACAGAGAAACCAATGGAGATTGTGGGGTTAAAGGAAGGAAAGACTCAGTATCGTTCAGTGGCTAGTGGGGACTGTTCTGTTGATGTGATCATCTGTGAACCAAAGGAACTGGTTTCTGAAGGTATGGCCACAGATCCAATCAGAAGAGCTGAACTGGGAATCATGGCATCACCGCTGACAGCTTCACAGCGTACCAACACTGTATCCAGCTCAGTGTCTCGCTTTACCAACACCAGACATACCTTCAGCACAGACTCCAGCACTAATACTCTCCTCAGTACCCAAGACAAGCACACCAACACCACTCCGACTCTTACAAGGGCTGTGTCTGTAGGGAACCGGGTCACAGACATCAAGTGCACCCCAGAGACCCGTACCATTGGTGTCGGAACTGCAAATCTGGTAGGAAATGCTCTCAAAATGACCAGAGACACTGGTGTTGGGTTCACAAACATTAATGAGAATTTCCTGGTAGGACTGAAAACCCGAAATATGGCCTCTGGACCATCTCATCTGCCTGACCCTATGAAGACAAGAAGTATCGGTGTAGGAGAGGGGAGGATACGGGATTTTTCAGCTTCACGCAGTACACCTGCCCAGAGTTTCCAGCAATCTGCGCAGTCCCAGTGGGACCCTGAGCTTAACCACTACATAGAAAAGATGCAGAAGCTCCTCGGGGAGCATGGGAACCTGCTCACAGAGGACTGTTCAAAGCAGTACAGTGGTCGAGGAAATGACAGCTCCAGGTGGTCCGGGAACAACAAAGCTGCAGCACAAGGAGAAACAGAAGTCCATCATTTAGATTCTCAGCCACCAGGTAACCCTGCAGGGATTTGCTTCTAAAGATACCCTGTGGAGTTTTCTTATGAACAAACACTTGTGTTGTATCTCACCAAAAATCATTGTGTGTATCCTGAAGAAATGTCTTCCCTCATACACCAATAGCATGAAACCAATGTACATCAGTCATCTTGCTTAACACTAACCCAAATTAGAAAATCTTTGTGCTTGCAAATACAATAGAAACTAAAATAAAGCTCCATAGAACCAACAGTTGTCAAAAACTCCACTTGGTACCTTTGATGCTTGATTATTCTTATGTAAGATGCTGTAACGTCATATTGGTACTCTTGAAAAATGTTACCAACGTCCTCTTTCCTCCACAGTCAGCAGAGAGTACCAGTCTCCATCTCAACTTTCAGTCCACTCTTCTAAATGTGAAAAAACCATCCCAGAAACCTGCCAACAGAGCGGTACTGAGTCTGAGGTGAAAAGAATGATACAGCTGTTGGAGCAACAGTCATCCTCGGCCCTGCAAGGTAAACACGTGTGTGTGGCAATGTGATATGATAATCTTCATTAGAAATACAGTCAACATTCGGAGGATACAAAAACTCCCTGCAAAACTTTAGTTTATGTTAAAAATATTCATTTTCCAGACCACTCCTGAGGCCCAGTTTATACTTGTGTTAGGTTGAAAGGAAGTGGCTGCCTTTGGCTTGGCAGGTTTGACTTTCTGAGGGATACACTTGCAATGTTTGGAATGATATCTGGTTTGGGAAGGCAGTTCACTCCACATAGCAGTTTGTGGCTGGGAGTCTAAAATTGAATGGGTTTGTAGGAGGAACTGGTGTCAGGAAACGTTCTCCTTAAATCTTTATATCTGTTGTATATGTATGCATATGTGTATGTGTGCATTTAATAAAACAAACTGCAGGGGTTAGGAGTTGTCTATGTTAAGCTTCAGATGCAGTGGTTTCATCATTATTTCTAGACAGGTCAGCTAACCCTGGCGTGCAGCGGCCTGTGATAAAGAAACAGAATGGAGAACCAGGCTGTAGCAGTAACAGGAGGAGCATGAAGTTCATGAGGGTGACAACAGGGTTAGTATCTGACGTCTAAACTAATATTTTACTGCTTAACACTTGGATGTGATACAATAGATATTTTCTCTGTGTATTAACTCTTGCTTTTTGCCCTTAGATTGGACCCCATGTCGTCTTACGAGCTCCCGGTCAGTGAGAAGGGAAACTCCGAGGAAGGGGACAAGAGAGGAAACAAAAAGTTAAGGGAACCCTTTCAAGGTGCAACCCAAGCAAGAAAGGGCAAAGGAGGCTCCAACAAGGGGGTGAAAGCGTCAAAGTCGCTCACACAACAGAGGTAATGTCAGAGTCTTTAAAGCCAAAGCCTCTCAGTTGAATAAGATTCCTGCTTTAAAAAAGCCTCAATGCATCTTAATATTTTACTGTGTGAGTGTAACATTTGGGTTGTCTTCTCTCGTGGGAACTGACACTGTGTAATATGTGGCATTTTATTTATTTTAGGTGCAAGTTAAGTGAAAAGATTTTTTCTGCTTGTCAAGCCTTAAAGATGCACCTGAGTGATGCCACAGCTTTACCCAGCAGGGAATTGGTATGTTTTGTTCTCTATATTCAGAGTGAGATGTATTGATATTGATGTGTGTGTGTGTGTGTGTTTGTGTGTGTGTGTGTTAGTGTGTGTGTGTATGTGTTTGTGTACGTGTGTGTGTTTGTGTGTGTGTGTGTGGGGGGGGGGGTTCCTGTACTTATATCTTTGTGAGGACCATTTTAAGCATAGACCCTACAAAACTCACCTTTTTAAATCTGCTTTTAATCTATGATCTATTTATGTATTATAATTGTTTTTAATGTAAAATTACTGTCTTTTAACTGCTATAATGATACATTATTGTTATTGTTTTTACCGTCACTGTTTTTACCACGTTAAGTGCCTTCGAGTACCTTTTAAAAGCGCTATACAAATTATTATTATTATTACAGAATGAGTACATTTTGACCTGTCTTCACTTTTTCAATGGGCTGTTTGAGGGTTAAGGTTTGGTTTTAGAGTTATAATTAGGTAAGAGTTAGGGTAAGGTTTAGGGTTAGGCATTTAGTTTGGATAGTTAATGTTAGGGTAATTGGCTAAGGAATGTATTATGTCAATGAGTGTCTTCACGAAGATAGAAGTACAAACATTTGTGTGTGTGTGTGTGTGTGTTTACCACATTTAATGGTATATAACAGATTGAGCGTGCGTGGGGAGATGCCGGGACAGGGTGTGTTCAAGTTCTGTCATTCAGAAAGAAAGGAGTTCGGCATTGGAAACAAATAGCACAGGAATGTGTGGCATTTTGCTTGAACTTAGAAACAATGATATTTCACAGTGAAAGAGACGCCTCACTTTCATATTCAGCTACAGGAAGTTCAACAGTCAAGATAAATCCTATGATGTAACTTGAAATGGAAAACACTCAACATGTTACAAAGTTTTTGCCAGTGGAAGGAAAAACAGATTCTTAAGCCTCTTCCTTTATGATGTTGTTTTGTAGATTTTCAAAGGGAGTTTATAGCGTTACAGTTATTTGTTTCTTTACGACGCTCTTCGTCTGTGTTCTGTCGCTCTCATCCCTGTAAAAGATATTCCCATCGATTCAAAGTCGAAATTGCTCCACACACTGTGAGTTATGGCTGCATCTTGCAAGGCATTTATGAGGATGCATGAAAAAGTATACCCATATTTGAGTTTTTTATTCTGTCCCTTGCAGCATAACTGCCTACAAACGCTCCAGCAGGAGTGGTTCTCTGCGTCCAGCCACAAGTCGGCTGCTCCCGATGCTGTGGCAGACTACTTGTCAGCGTTCCGGGTCATTTCGCCTGCGGTATTGCAGTACATTGCTAATATGGTCGACGGCAATGGAAACACAGCTCTGCACTACAGCGTGTCTCACTCCAACTTTGGCATTGTCAAGAGACTGCTGGATGCAGGTACGGTGCAACTCGGGTCATCGTGTATTCTAACAAAGTTCCTTACTTTTTAGTTTTTGTCTGTCGCTCCTCACTGTGAGAATTTATTCTGTTTCTCCACAGTTTTCTCTCTTTGCATAACCAAAGAAGGGTTAAGAGAAACTTATCCTGCTGGTATGCATTTTAGAAACTTGAACAACTACTGTGCTTTTGAGTAAAGTACTGGATGATGATTACACAGCAGAGAAAGAAGCAAGGATACACAGGTTTATATGAATAAGCATCCTGGTTCAGCATTACTATGCTTCTCAATAGCCACTTCGAGGCAGATAGGCCAACAAAGAGTTACTCTGTGGATCATGAGGTCAAACTATTTTGACTAAACTTCCAAGGACAATATGAAAGCAGTAGAGTATAATGCACTACATACAATTAAACGGTAAATGAATAACTATTGCTCAAATGAAACCCTGGCCTCGTATAACAGCAGAGTGAATAGAACGAGTTTATTGACGTTTGCGAAACCAACCAAGTGAGATGTTTTCTTTTTCTATCAAAAGGGTTTAAAAGGAACCACATGCTTTGTGGTCTTGCTCATGAAGCAGCTCTTAAAATTCTTTATCGATCCCCATACGTCCCAGACAGCTGCGGCAGCGCATGTTTCCGCACTATTCACATTTGATGAATCATCATGGAGTGTTTGAACATTTTCTCCAGTGGAGTATAAGGGGACAGAAGTTCAGAGAGCAGTGATTATGAAGAATGGGGGAAATATCGTCTCTGTCGTTTGTCTAAAAGCGTTGCTACTGCTTGAGGGGGTTTTCTCTCTGTGGATCGACTGAGGACAGGTGAAATATAACATAAAATCAAAAATAAACAAAGAACATATTCAAATACTGTATCAAGAATGTATTTTTTTATTTCAGTAACTGTCTGTCTAACTGTCTATGTCTGAGGATAAGAAAAAAAAGAGAACCCTGAAGGTTTGAAGTGTGATGCTTCTGATTATGCACTGAGAGTGTGTGTGTTAGCAATTATGTGAAACTCAAGCACTCTCGAAATACATGCTTTTGAGAACTTTTAATTGCACAGCGGGAATGAAAGCTCAGTTATTTATGGAGCTATGGACACCAGGGATGATGGGTAATATACACCACTCGGCATGTTTTTGTTTAAGCAGGGGCGTTGCAACAGGGTAGGCAAAAAGTGAGCACTTGCCTGGGCCCCCAAGCTGAGAGGGGGCCCCTGAGATCAGCTGATTATGTTAGTCCACGGCAATGACAATTTTATGAGCACTCCCTTCAATTCTGTGATAGGCTATGTACAGAGGATTGCACTGACGCCAGGATTGCACTGAGGTTTGGTTAAAGACTTGAGTGAGCGGTTCGGTTTGGTGGAATGTTGGGAACCTGAGGCCTCCAGCTCCCGCTCCTGTTGAAGGGAGTCTTCTGGTGCTCAGCAAAACTTACATAGTGCTGCTTTAAAGCGTCTAGAGTGCTTCCATGGTTTCTATGTCTGCGTGTACGCCTCATTTATGTGTGACCTTTAATGTAGATCCATTCTATTTTTAAAAAGAAAACGGTTATTTCTCACCAGGGGTTTTCACCATAGTAAAACTCAGAACAGTCAGTGTCGCTGGATATGAGCCACACAAATGATATCATTCCTTCAAATCCTCTCCTTCCCTCTCTTGTGTTGTCCGCTGGGACCAACTGGGCACCATCCCCACAGAGGTGTGCAACGTGAATCAGCAGAACAAAGCCGGCTACACGCCCATCATGCTGGCGGCGCTCGCAGCTGTGGAGACTGCGGAGGACATGAGGGTTGTGGAGCAGCTCTTCACAAAGGGAGACGTCAACGCCAGGGCCAGCCAGGTGAGTCAGTCTGTCCTCAGGTGGTGGATGTGACTTCCTGTTTGCACTTTTGTTTACCGAAATGATGTCTACCAAACTTGTTGCTGATTCCTTCTTACTATAAGAGGAGGTTTGTTTCTTTTGGATTATTACATGTGTATGTCAGATCTGCGTATGTCAGCTATGGGGTTATATCTCTGTTCCTGCATGAGAAAAAAGACATAAGGGAAATCACAGTAAAAAACTTTTACTTGATTTTACTACTTTCTTTGAATTTCAATTTTGAATGCTTGTGTATGTATGTATATATGCATGTATAAAATATGTATATATGTCCCATCACCCCCTGTGTCACACTCTGTCTTGATTTGTCTCACCTATTATGTCCAGTATGTCTGTTATTTCTATTCTCACGTAATAGAAAAATCAATCTTGCAGCCATTAAGTGTGGTTATCGAAAGTTTTTTTGTTTATTTGTACATTTCTGTGAATACATTAGCATATTGTGACACTAGTTATGGACCTGTACAAGTTCTTTTACAGGTCCATAACTTTCTAATAATTCCTTTAGAAGTTAGTTGTATAATTTTTTTTATCTGACAAACGATTTACAAAAAGCTCCTAATCATTCACTCATTAATAATTTATTTTTCATCATGTATATATGCTTGCCTATATAGTAGAAACTTCTCAGCTTCGCCTGATCCACTGACAAAGAGACCTGAGGTCACACAGACAATTAATTAGAATTTGAAATGTTGGAGATGTGTCGACTCAGCATCATTAACCTTTGCGTGCTGCGTTTGACCCCTGCCGTCTGCCGTCCAGGCCGGTCAGACAGCTCTCATGCTGGCTGTGAGCCACGGCAGAATGGGCGTGGTGCAGGCCCTCCTGGCACAGGGGGCGGAGGTCAATCTCCAGGATGACGAGGGCTCCACCGCGCTGATGTGTGCGAGCGAGCATGGCCACGCTGACATCGTGAAACTCCTGCTGGCCCAGGCAGACTGCGACGCCACCCTGACCGACGGTGTATGTGACTCACTGCCACAACTCACTCTGAATTACAAACACAGACAGTAAACATTTTGATAAAGAATTTAAAGTATGTCAGGAAAACAGAGAAGCTTCATTAAATATAAAAATATGCACTTGTCCCCTGCAAATGTACAATAAACTGGAAACCCTCTTGTAATTTGTATGATTTTATGTTTTCAGGATGAAAGCACAGCCCTGTCCATCGCACTGGACGCCGGACACCATGACATTGCAGTGCTGCTTTATGCTCATGCCAACTTCTCCAGAGGACAGACGGGGGTATGTGGCATTTTCACAGCACTTAAACTAAGTGGGCTATATATTCAGGTTGCTGAACTTTTTACTGTGTGTTTGTGTCTTAACAGGCCGCCGCTCATCACAGTGGAAAGTCTCTCTCCTCCCCTGGTGGCAGACATCATTTTGAATAATGCGATGGCTGAAATTCAGATTCTTCATGAGAGTCACATTCATGAGGCGATTCAGAATCAGAGCTCTCACAACAAACGTGAGGATTTTAACAGTGTCAGTTTTAACCTCTGTCAGACAGATTCTTTAACATCGTAATTTACCAGTTGACAGGATACTAGTCGTTCTCCAGGGTCCGGTATTCCATAGCATTTGAAAAATGTGGCTTAGTGTTATTATATTACAAATCCGCAGCAGCTAATATATGCATAGCAGAGTATATTGGTTTGTATTAATAATATATAACATTCAATGTTTGAACCTGCAGTTATTTTGTTATATGCGTTACTTCAAATGTATTCTTTATTCGTTGTAATTCACACTTTTTTTGGCAAATAGTATTTATATTTCAAATATTTTAAGATACTTAAGATACAATAAGTTGATTTGAAAAAATAGCTACATAGTAAGTAAAGGAACTCTGTATGTCCATATTTTTATTGTAATGGAATAGATTTATTTGTATCTATCAACTAATGCCTTGCTATTTCTGTACTGTGTTAATAGAAGATTCATGATGCATTATGAATAATTTAAACATGTGAAACTTTGATATTTTTCCAATCAAAAAATGTCATGTTATTACTTGCGACTGCAGCAGGAACTTTTGATGAAATTCATGCAATACATTGTTGATTATGTGCAAAGGATTATTTCAGCACATTGGGAAATATTCTCATTTGCTTTCTCACCAAATGAAAATGAAATGCCAAACTTGAGGCTTCAAAACTGCAGATTACACAAACCAATGTTAACGTCACGATGGGTTGCCACTTGCTTTGAACACAGTCAAGCTAGCTCTTTCCCTCCATTCTTTTATACTAAGCTAAGGATCTTACCTGGCGGCTGCAGCTTCATATTTAACGAACAGATGTGAGAGAGCTATTAATCTTTTTTTCTTACTCAGGAAGGGACTGAAAAAACATATTGAAATAATAAGTAAAAAGTTGAACTCCTCCTTCAAATGGCGTTGACATTAAAATGCTGTTTTGATGAAAGCTGGACAGCGGAACTTCTTCTCGTCTGTGAATGACGCGTCTTCTCATCACCTGACTGTAACCTTTCTTTCCATTTGAATTAAATTTTTATTTGTAAACTTAAAATCCTGTGCAGTAGTTCATGACTTATGAATTAACAGTATTTATCTATTACGATAATAAAATGTTTACACATGACTCACCAAAGGCGTAATTAAGGGTTGAACATTGTTTGCTGTCCTGGCTCCTAAATGGGGGAACGAGCTCCCATTGACATCAGGACAGCAGAAAGTCTACACATCTTCTGCCGCAGGCTAAAGACACATCTCTTCCGACTACACCTTGGATTAAGAAAAAAAACCCTCATGGTTGAATGCACTTATTGGACGTCGCTTTGGATAAAAGCATCAGCTAAATTAAATGTAATGTAATGCATGAAACAATTAATGCAACCAGCTCTGGCTTTTGAGACAATGTTTAAGGAACCTACATCAAAAAGGTTCCTCTCTACTGCTGGCCACAAATCAAGTAAAACAAAAGGTACACTCTCTGATAAGTGCAGAAGCTTTTGTGGGTCCTTTTTTCTTCTTTCTATATCCCCCGACACCCAGCTCTCTGTTCTCTTTGTTTTACTGTTTAAATTTTGTTTTATAAAAGGCTTTAAATATTCCACATGTTTTCAGAAGCCTGCTATAAATGACCCAACATGCAAATCTCAAACGTCTCCCTCCATTTTTGGACCAGTGCAAATTAAAACTGAATATCAGCTTTGAATAATCAGTCAAACATCAGAGTGACTTGTGCCCTGGTAGTTTGGGCTTAGGGTTTGTTTGCAATGAATGTGGGACAATAATTGAATTCTGCATCAGCCCTGCAACTAAGAGAGTTGCCGTTGCTTAATTTTACATAAGAACACTGATGGTGAATAAATATGTGACAAGCTATAAATTATAAGAAATCCCAGAATAGGACATGGCCCATGTTTTTGAACATCAAGTTAGTTTTTTGCAAAAATAACAGTATTAGAAATATTTCTTTTAAATTGGTGAAAAAGACATTGCGTCGTGCTCACGTGATTTGTATCTGCAAAGCTTTTAAAAGTGATGTCGGTGTGCAGAAAGGAAGAAGTACAGCTTCCATAAAAAGACAGGGTGGATGAATAAAATTATGCAGTCGTACTTTGCCCCCCCCACACACACACACACACACACACCAAATGTGACAAGGTGTCCCATTACTGCGAGCCTGTGCATGTGCGACTGAGAGCACTTTGTGAGTCATTTCCCAGCAACGGCAATAAAATGCAATGATATACAAGGTCCAGCATCAACATTTTTGCTGTTGCCATGGCAACGGGCAGCGGTTTTGAACGAGTGCTCCTTGAGAAAATAGCGCAGGAATGATACCTCTGTTTTACTGCTATTATCTATAGTCTGTTGTCGAAGCCGGAACTCCTCTGCACCTCACAACTTATCAGAAAAGACTTTCACAAGCCATGTTCACTAAAAGAACAACTGTTTTTCGTTTTATTTTTTAAATAAAGAATGCACCTGTGAAGGTGTGATAAATGAGCAATGATGATCTCATGCAGATTAAATGCTCTACATATTGAGTCATCAACACTAAAGAAGGCATCAGAGTCCAATGGCTTCCTGATTTCTGAGCTCCGCAACATGTGCTTTAAAACTCGGCCTTACACAGTACAACTATCCAGCTCACCTGTGTTACAGTCGACAACTAATATCAGAGCTGAATTCATTGGTTACAGCATACATCAGGGCAATCGTGTTGATTTAAATTTGTTTTTAATTGTAGTTATTTACAAAGCCTTTATTCACAAATCACACACATAGGGATTAACAAGGTGGTGACATCCTCTGTCCTTTACCCTCAACTAGAGAAATGAAAATAATAATAATAATAATAAATATTTTTTACTGGAAAAGAATGTAGAAACTTCAGAGAGAGTGAGGGATGGCAGTCTGCTGTCCAGGCCAGAAAAAGTCAGTGTCTAACCCAAATAGAGAGGTGTAACAACACAGAGTATTTATAAAAAAGAAAATGTTTGACAGAGTGGGACCAGCAATGATATGAATGAATGATCAGACTTAGTTATAGTAGTAGACTGGCTCGTACTTTATTAACATGCACAATATCTCAGCAGTGAGATAACACCACAATTAGGCTGACTGGACAGGGTCGCCACAATATCATAATAATATTCAAAAGGATAGAGAAATACTCGAAGCAATGTTTTTGGAGGTTGTAACCTTCAAACTCTTTCATAAAAGTGTATTTAAAGTGTTTGTTGTAAGCAGCTGAGTTGAGCAACAGTCAAGCTGTAAGAGTAAGAAATACATTCATTTGAGTTAAGTATGAGAAATGGCCCTGACCAGCAGCGGGGGATTGTCTTAACTGCATGGCACTGTTGTGGATTGCCCGTTAAAACCATGTGTATCGTGATTACCTCCACTGAGGGGAATATGTTTTTATCCCAGTCAGTTTGTAAGCAACATACTAAACACATTACATGTAGATGCGGATCCAATAATTTTTGTGTCCATTCCTTTGACATCTCAAGAGAGGCATTTTCACTGATTTCTAAGAGTAATTCATCGACCTCGCCCAATATCAGCTGGGATTGGCTCCAACTGCCCCTGTGACCCTCAAAGTAGAATGAATGATGGATGGATGTTTAGCGGATGGAGGCTTTTGATTTAAAGTGTTTTCAATTTGGTGCAGTTTGCTTGAATTCAAGGAGACTATATAGGGCCATAGTGGAGTTATCTGTTTGTGACACTGTAGTTCAATTCCAGTCCGGGCAGCTCAAGGTCCCTCGGTTTTATAGAAGTTTGTGCATCTCACAAAAGCACAGTCCTCTACATCAATATGAGTTTGACCTTACATTTGAAGAACAACTTTTCCTTCAACCCTGTTTTCTTGTGTCGGCCATCACTTAACTTAACTGTTGTGCGAGTTCTAACATTGTGTGCTTTTCCCCCCCAGAAGCATTTTGCACCACATGCTAGGGAGAAAGAAAAAACTCCACTTAAACTGATTTACAGAAACCAGATGTGTCGGGAAAATGAGTCCAAACTATAAAAAAAAAAGAAAAGTCCACTGTTTTTACAGCAACTGTTACAGCTCAGTGTTGCACGGATATATTCTTTTTGTTTCTTCTTGGCAGCATCAAGTGAAATCTGAGTGAATATTTATGCATTAATCACCATGCTGGAATTCTGGGTGGGTGGGTGGGTGGAGGGGCTGCACATGCAAACGTGCTCCGTGAGGAACCGTGAGTGCTGCTGCTGCTGCTGCTGCTGCAGGCTGGAGTCATGTTTCCAACATCCCTCCTGCATGGGTTGACATGCAGTGGAGGGATGAAGGGGTGGTGGTGGGGGGCTTTTGAAAATGCTATGCAGGAATTAAATAAAAGATCATGATAGGGTAGATTATTAAAAAAAAAATGGACCCGATAACTTTAACAGCAAGGGGTAGGAAGAGGAGGGGAGGAAAAAAAAAAAGCCGTCTGGCAACAGTCGATATTAAAAACATGCAGAGGGAGAGCAGCTCGGGGCCTTCCAGAGTCAGGAAAAAGACGTCGGGGAGCTGCAGACAGGAGATGGGCACGGCGCTCGTGTTTCCCCCCCAGCCCATTGATTTGTATATGAAAACATAGCGCTTCTATTCTCCCCCCGTCTGGGCTCTCGCTCCTGAGTGATCAGCTGATGAAGAGGCTCGCAGCTCGCCGCTATGCTGGTTTGCTAATTCTCTCCCCCGCCGCCGCAGCCGATCCTGGGAGCCCGCCCGCAGACCGCGCTCAGGTAAAAAGCCTCATCCGCGCCTCCCTCCATCCATGTCCGCCCGCCTGTCTCCTGCCCGGGCTCCGCGTTCAGCCGGGCTACATCGCATGGGAAGAGACGGATGAAGCGTGTGCGTGTGAGCGCGTGTGCAGGGGAAGAGAGTGGGTTGTCTAGTGTGTGTGTGTGTGTGTGTGTGTGTGTGTGTGTGTGTGTGTGTGTGTGTGTGTGTGTGTGTGTGTGAGCAGGGGGGGGTCGAGAGGGAGTGTGTAGGTGTGTGTTGTAACAGATGAGAGGGAATCTTTGCCAGATTAGTCAGGGAAGAGGCAGGCTTGTTATAGGAGATATAGCACAGGCATGGAGCATCACATGCACACACACACACACACGCACGCACACACAAGTGACACCCTTCCTTCCTCACACACACACACATCACAGTCAATCAGGCAGCTCTCAGCTGTGTCATACATCTTGGAGGATTACCCTCTATCCCTCCAGTATTCCTCTGCAGCCCCTTCAGAGAGGGAGCAGCGGGGCTCTCAAAGCCTCCATTTGAGCCGAGCGATGATGAGCAGGATTTCCATTGTTGCCTCTCCAGTGTTGTTGTGTTGTGTCCTCTAAACTCTGTGCTCTGCCATGTCTTCTCTCTGGTTGGTGGGAAGTGTGCAGGCACGCATGTTTCTGGAGCGATGGCATTTGCGATTAATGTGTTTTCCTCAGTGTGTGCACAATCTCAAATTTCAGGATCCGTTTAATCTCTTGTCCTTGAGACATGCATGTTCACAAGTGCATGCTCTGTTATAGGATGAGAAAGCTGCTGCTGCTGCTGCTGTGTGTGTGTGTGTGTGTGTGTGTGTGTGTGTGTGTGTGTGTGTGTGTGTGTGTGTGTGTGTGTGTGTGTGTGTGTGTGTGTGTGTGTGTGTGTGTGTGTGTGTGTGTGTGATTGATGCATCAATATTCTGTTCGGATTGGACAGCATGCCTCCGCTATCTGCTCCCTCTTTTCCTCGGATGCTGCTCTCGCTGCATGCATACTCATATTTCCGGCCTCTAATTGCCTTTGTGGAATACACTGTGGTTGCTGCAGATATTTTTTTTTTTTTGAAAAGGAGCGATGATGAAATGGTCGAAGATATCACAGGATGCAGCGGGCACCCTCGCTGAAATCCACGCTCCTAAAATCATGTTTCCACTCTCATATTAGTGCACGGAGGCAAGTGCACGCGAGGAAAATGTGCAGGAATTAATACATATTGCATTGTTCGCACTTTTAGACTCAGAACATGGCTCTTTCAAATTTATTCACATCCATTGTGCGTTTAAAAAACAACAACAATGTTCCTCCCCTTGATAATCATCTGACATCAAAGCCTCCAGATAAAATAATCTGTCCTAAATTTGCAGACACAGCACAGAATTGTAATGAATAAATAAACCCTCTTTCATGTGAATACAGAACCACACACTTTAATAATTCTGACTGATGATAATCACGCTGTAATTTGAGAGGTTTTAAACTTGGATCCTAAAGCTTGGTGTGTAAGATGCTTCAGGTTTCTGTCTTTGAAAACAGACACTGTGTCCGGAACATGAAAAGAGTTCAAATGAACAGAAATAGAAGTTTTATTAGAATTCCGTCACAGTTCTTCTTTTCTCCCATTCCTCAACTGTTGTCCTTGTAAAGCTGAAGTATGACCTGAGCTACAGAGGGAGAACATTACAGGCTTTTGTCTGTACATTATATGCATGTTTTCTCTATATCCGATACAACGTTTCACCCACCTTACTCTGTAAGTTTCTTTGAGTTTGTTAGATGTCCCCCACCCATCGCTCCCTCTTCCTGCAGCCTGAGGCAGGAGAGAACGGTTCGCTGGAGAACATGGAAGAGGACATCAGCCTAAAGAAGCGTAAAGGTGATCACCATGGGGAGAGAGTGCTGCAGGCCGCGCAGGAAACCGGCGAGAAGGTGAAAAGGAAGCGAGGGCGCCCACCAGCAGAGAAACTGCCTCCGAATCCACCTGAGCTCACCAGAACACTGAACACGCTGGTCGATATGGTGATCAACTACAAGGACGGGTGAGTGATTGATAATCTGTGGAGTGTTTCATGGCACTAACACCCAACTATAACAACTGTCAGTTTCACTGAGGAAAGAACCTGCTTTGCTTTTACAGAAATCTTTACAAAGTCGTGCTCACAGAAAGATTCTTCAGTCCTTGTTTCTCATAATTTCCAAACAAAGTCAATAACGATCTCACGTGGAGACAACAGACTATTTCTTATAAACATGTATTCATTGGGCGGCTGTGGCTCAGGAGGCAGAGTAGGTCATCCACTAACCAAAGGGTTGGTGGTTTGATCCCTGTCCTCAACTCCACATGCCATAGTGTCCTTGGGCAAGACACTGAACGCCCAAGAAAAAGGGCTGCATATGGAAGCGCTGTATGAATGTCTGTGTGAATATGGCTAATATACACACACAAACAAATAATAATTATTATTAGACTATTTTATGGCCATAAAACACAGAAGAAAATTTAAGTTTTAATACTCATGTGGGTTCTTTAATTGCAACAAAACAAGTTATATTACACTATGACTTAAATTTTTTGTTTCTATCTAACGAATAATGTTCACCATTTTAAATCAGAAAAAAGAAAACGCCCAACAGATTCATGACACGTGCACACCAGCCAATTCTGTTCTCAGCAAGTTGCGCATGTTTGTGAATCAGAATCATTCTTAATAGACAGGCGCGTGACCGCTGCCTGCAATTAGCATACTGCACCCCCTCTAATTCTCTATATAAGGACATCCGTTTGGTGTATCATGAAGACAGCGGTGTGCTGAACAGAGAAGTTGAAGTTATAAGAAATGGCCCCAAAAGGTAAAAAACTACTTATCCACCCACCTAAAACACGAGGGACCCTCTAGAGGGGCAGAAAAGACACAGACATTTCCAAAAAAGAAATTTAAATACATTTATTTTTGACTTAAGTCATTCACACTAATGTGACAGCAGGAAGGTTGATTTGAACTAAACGTCCACCGTAACATCAGATGTTTGCTGTGAGCTGTAGCTACCAATGGTCACATCTGATTACCTGTGTGTGTGTGTGTGTGTGTGTGTGTGTGTGTGTGCGTGTGTGTGTGTGTGTGTGTGTGTGTGTGTGTGTGTGTGTGTGTGTGTGTGTGCGTGTGTGTGTGCTTAGTTCTGCTTCTGACTGATTTGACAGAACCTACACAATCTTCCTCTGCACATCAATGAAGTAATGTTACATTCATAGAGCTGGTGGCTGCACACACATTTTTGTTCAAGTTGAAGTTGAAACTGATTCAGCTTGTGTGGTCATGTCTCTGAAACTCACCTCATCTTCTGTCTGAACACACACACATATACTTCCTGTTCCTCCTCCTACTGGTGAATGTATATTAGCTTGTTGTGCCTATAGATAATGTAAACACCGTATCTTCAAAAAACAGAGCAGGCATCTATTTCATTGTCTAGCTGTTGCAGTGGCTGTTCGAACATCACCTCACTTCAAGTGCTGAGCTCAAGATTGAGTGTAACTTTAACTTTTTTTGCTGTGCCAACATAATCATAATTTAAATATTGTTTGTACAGCACACTATGCAGTTATCTAGGGACAAGAATATATAAAACCACTTCAAGTGAAAACAGAATTTGATCACTACAGATAACAATGTGATTAAATCATTATCTGCATATAAACAACCTTAAAACTAGAAAATATACATCATGACATTGGGATATTTTAAAACTCCAAATCATAATAAGACAAGTCATGACCTTGGCCTAAAAGAAATTGTGAGCAACCATGGCCACTTCGGGATAATCTCAACTATATATACTGACATAATCCCTAAATCAGTCTCTTGATAAAACCAGATTGAGTGATGTATTACTTTGTGCTTCCAGGTTGGGTCGGCAGATCAGTAAAGGCTTTGTGCAGCTTCCCTCCCGGAAGGAGGCACCTGAGTACTACGAGCTGATCCGGAAGCCTGTGGACTTCAGAAGGATCAGGGTACGTGTTGGGGAATATCCTCAGAACTCACATAATCTCTGCTGCTGCGTTCAACGCAAATACTGTGAGATGAAACTCCAACAGATAAATACAAAATGTCTGTATCCGATATTCCAGTGCGTCTTATTGTTAAGAGTAGTTGATACAAATAGAAAGATACAAATAGTGCTTAGGTACAGTGGGATGTTAAACAGTACCCTAGCATGGCCAAACCAATGGACATTACTGGGTGACTTTAGAACCTCTCTGTTCATTTTCAATTTCCCAGTAGTATTATCAACGGCGAGCGAACCGAACTTCAACCAATCACTGTGATGAGACATGTGATGTAGCACAGAGTGCCAGAAACATGTAAACAGACGATTATCTGAAATAACAGTTTGTTTAATGCTGTCGCGATAGCAGATTCACATCAGGGCCAGCCATCTTCTTTGTTAACAAACTTTTCAAATGTGCATTATTATAGATATATGGTTGTGAGTGGCTGGTCTGAATGGGAAAGGTGGGCAGACACATTTGCAAGAGCAAATAAACGTGAACCTTCTGATTGGTCCAGCCAGGCTAGCCAAATATATAAAATACATGTCTTATGTGTATCAGTTTGAAACACCTTGGGAGTATTGTTAGCACTGAGACCTTGATTTATTTTTCATTTTTACGTATTTTATTTGACTTATCCAAACTCTTAACGTTGTCTGAGATTAACAGTTTGAATTTAAACAATTATACACAACTATTAGTGAAAAATGTGCCAGAGGTGAAAAGTTCAAGTTACAAGACTTGCGTCCAAAATTAAAAAGATTTTTTTTTGTGGATTGAGGCACATGACATTTGTTAGAATGCTAATATTACATTACATCAACCTCATGGAAAAGGAACAGAAAAAGTGGAGGGATCACAAAAGTCCTCTGGAATCACTTGGTCTTCTTCATCCACAGGAAACCATGAATGTAATAATAATGAAATTTCACAACAACCCATGTGATACTTGAGAAGTTTTCAGACCAACATTGGCTCGAGAACCGAGCTGTTAGTACGGCTGAAAATAAGACTGTGGCTTCACTTACTGACAGAAGGAGTAAAAATAAAGTATGACACACAGACAACAGCAGCTTCCCAGCCAACACATTTGAATGACAAACACAAAAATAAAGCGAATCTGTCCCTCTGTACTTGGTAGCATCATATCAGGTTTGGAGTGGAGCCCATTTGTGGTAAGTGGCATAACCTACTCCTGTTAAATCAGTCAGAGCGAAGTTACAAATACGAATGAGGCTTCATGTAACAGGCTGCAGAAAACTTGAGATGCACGTCTGGGATCAGAGGGTTAAAGAAAAACTCTTTAGAAGATTAAAAAATAGATTAAATCATCAACTCCCTGGCATCTTACTGGAAACCAGTGAAATAATGAATGTAACAGGTGGGTGAGGTGGTTTCTTGTCAAAAATTGAAGTAATAAGTGGAATTTAAAGGGGACTGTTATGCCTTATTTTCAGTACAGTTACAGTGTCAGACGTCCAAAGTGGACAAAGTCTCACATGATGATTGACTGTTAATCGCTCAGGCATTCCACCGCTCTGAAAAACAACATTTACAAACAGTTATTTCTGCTCCTGCTTCAAGCTGATGTCAGCTCATCGTGAATTTCTCAACATGGTCCTCAGATCCACGTACAGCTCGATCTCCACAAACCATCTAACTGGAAGTGTTTTATAGGCATTACATGTACTGAAACATACAAATGTCAAACAGCAGGTTTACTACACAGTCATTTGCCGACCGCAGAATAATTAGTAACATTAGTTTTTGTATTTCCTGATTTTAGCTCTGAGCAGACATTTTCCACTTTGGCCTGTATTTTTTTCTGTATTACCAAATGTAAAAAAGAGCGCAGCTCGGGCCCCAATATTCTGTCCAAGCCCGACTGTGCACGAGACAAAACATTTGCCAAACCAGAACCAGACAGGCATTCTGTTTTTTATGTCCAAACCCCACCTGAGCCCAATCTTCCCCCGATTACAGGCATGTGCAGCATAAAACATCAAGTAGGTAGCCCATGCAATGTAACTCAAACCTGAATATCATGTCAAAAGTTTTGTCCGAACCCTGTCCAACTCGGGTCGGGTATCCACGCCCCAATGTTCAACTATTTACAGGAGCATATATATACAAATGTTTGTATACAGATAAAGATTGAAAGAATGAATCCACAGTTATATCGCTCAATAAGCAGGAAATGTTTGTAATATTTACCGAACAGAGACGTCCTGCTGTTGCTGCTGCTGTGGATGTTCGTGCTGACCACTCTCATTTCCTGATTGGATTCGTGCTCGAACATGTACAGATGTTTGGCCTCATTTCAGTCAGACGTTCAGCTGAGAGGATCCATTACAGGCAGTTTGAGATAAATAATTCGTTTTTCCGAACTGTGAATCATGCAAAGCTACTCCGGCAGAATAAAAACATAGAGCTGGATATTAGCATACGAGGTCCCCTTTAACCTGTTCTCCTTCAGCGGAGAACAGATGATTTGAAATCCGATCACACATTGTAATTACTGAGTTTTAGACTTGCTGCTAGAAGAGTTTTTTTCCCCCGCAGACAGAGGCAGGCTAGCAGTTACCCCTGCTTCCATTCTTTCTGCTAAGCTAAGCTAATACGTGTAAAGACATTATAAATCTCATCTGAACTTTTACACTCACAATGATATTTCCTGAAATATCCTTGATGATGGGACACTCAGTTCATAGGAGTTACCTGTGTGCAACCTCTCCCAGGCTTGTATTTTGGGATGTAAATTATATTTGATTTTACCTTCTAATACCTCACTGTAAGTAACGGCGTGTCAACGCAGCTTTGTTGCAATGGCCGCGTTAAGATTTGATACTGACCCTCTGCTTCACAGGAACGTGTGCGCAATCACAAGTACAGAAGTGTGGGGGATCTGGAGAAGGATCTTTTCCTCCTGTGTCACAATGCTCAGACTTATAACCTGGAAGGATCTCAGGTGAACCCAGAGGAATTCTTTCATTTGAAAGCAACAATTCTGCTCTATTGTTAACGTGCAAGGGTTTGGATCTCGATGCGACTCTGATTACCTGTGTGTGTGTGTGTGTGTGTGTGTGTGTGTGTGTGTGTGTGTGTGTGTGTGTGTGTGTGTGTGTTTGCCACTGCAGATCTATGAGGATTCAATTGTTATTAAGTCCGTTTTCGAGAGCGCGAGACAGAGAATTGTCACAGACGAGGAGCAGAAAGAGACGGTTAGCACCAGTCACAGTGATAATGGCGGCAGAGCTGAAGACCAGTTTGTTCCATCAGCAGGTGAGACGTGAAACACATACATGAGGGGGAGGAACACACCTAGTGACCCAATGGAAGTGAAAAGACAATGAGGATAAACATTTATCTTGTTAAATCTTGAAACTGATTGTTTAATAACCTGATGTTTGGGATTAGTGGAACATTTGAAAACTAGAATGCCACTCCTAGAAATCAGTTCCTGAACATGCCAGACCAAGATCCATCAATTATTCCCTGGGAAATCTATTAAATAATTCTGTCTGTCTAGATGCTTTCAGACCTCCCTCTGGGTTGTGCATGTGTGAAAGGCATTTCATATCTGGAAGTGTCCTCTGCCTGCATGTGGAACTTATATCTCAAGAAGCGTTCATCTTATCGGCTTCACTCGTGTATTGTTAAGTCCCCGGGGAAGTGCCGTGTCAAGTTTGGTGCGATTTGGACAATAAACTTTGAATAAACAGACGACCAGTGGTGACTGGGACTCATCAACATAAGTGACGGTTGCTTAATTCGACAACAGCGTGTTTGTGACGACAACTTCTGGGTTCTGAAGTACTGAGTCGAGCTTCACCGAACTTTGAAAAAACTGGTGAACATCTCTTTCTCCCGGTTCTGTGACGTGCTTCCATTAGTGCAGGTAACTTTAACCAATCAGCATCACCACAAGACAAGCAAACAGACCATTCCAAACAGGTATATTCAGATCGACCCCTGCACCAGTCGGCGAAAATGTGACTAGTGCATTAGTGATCGTGCATCTGCCCCCTGATCTGGATCCACACCCCCAATTTCTTTTCTTTGTGATAATCCGTCCAGTAGTTTTTGTGTAATCTTGCTACAAAACAAACCAACAAACACTGGTAATGGTTTAGCATTAAAGTAATTGTGTTTTCTCTTGTGATCACCAGGGAAACCACTACCAGTCCAGCTAAAGAAGGGCACTAAGGAGGAGAGAAGCAGAAATACAATGGCCAAAAGGCTCCACAGTGATTTAGACAGTGATGAGGATCTAGAGGATAACACCACAAAGGATGAAGGGTGAACTGAAAGGCCTCAAAAGGTCCATGTTTTGTATTCTTCTTCATGTCTGTTCACTGCCACATCCCTTTTCATTGGTTTCCTCATTTTCTAAGCAAAATAAAGGTCTTTGAAAATAAAACCGAAGGGGCCACTCGAAGAGAGCCACTTGTGGAATAATGCTTTTTTCATTAAGATGACTCATGCCACTCAACCAAGTCTTGCTGCACTTAGTGCTGTTCCTTTAATTTAGCTAGTATTTTACAGTAATTATGATTTCCATTTTATCTGCCTTAGTCCCTGTGATTGCTTCTGCAGATATTATGTAAAACACCAGTTTCACTGACTGTTTTTAATCGGTATATTTGATTGTATGAAAAGCCTTCATATGTCTTGGAGCATGATTTGTATCTCTCCTGAAACCGAGATCCTCCAGAGCAGCCCCCGCTGAAGAACCGCAGCACGGGAAGGTCTTTTTAACGACAATGAGAACAAACGAACACTGCGAGTGTGTTTAAAAATCTCTGAATGTGATTAGAGATGACACATCTTTGATTAAATAATTATAATAAACACACAGTGGACGTATGAGGACAAAGAGACTTGATAGTACGCCTTTTGTCTGCTTCTGATGCTCGGTGGAGTCAGTTTGGGTCTAATCAAGGGTACTCAAGTTGAACATTTGTATCCCTTGTGCTACAGTATATTCACATATTGTACAGTCTGTGAAGAGAAATTCAAAACTCTATTGCTTTTCATTTACTCTCCTAGTTGGGGAGGACAGAAGACGTCGTTGTTAAGACAATCCCTGCAAACATGTATCACTTCAACACTTGGGAAATAAATTTTACCAAAAAGTCCCTCTGGTTTGTGATTACTGTTGATGCAGCACTTTTATAAACCAGAGAAGGGTGGATGTGTTTATCAGATGATGAATAAAATCATGTGTTCTTGCAGGTTTAGTTTGAATATATCATTTGTTAATCTCGTATATAATCATCTAAACGTCTATATTCATGCAGGAGCTTCTGTGAGAGTCAGCATTATTCACTTATGAGCCTGTATTTTCAATAATGAGCCAATAGGTGGTGCAAGAGAGCTGTGTACTTATAATTCTACTCACTACAAGTGTTTGAGACGCATGCTTTCGTATCTGTGTTACTTTGCATCAATATCTAAACCCAGGTGTTGTAATTACAAATATTTAATTATTTTATATTCTGTATTTATTTAATGCTGCAAGTATTTGACATGAATATATAAAAGATCACACCAAAACCTGGGTCCATAATTATTAATCAAATAAGAAGTGCCCCTAAAAATGTGTTGAAGTACCAACTAAATGATAATAATTAATTATCTGTGGGTGAACGATGAGATACTTCAATTAAGTGACTGACGAAAAAGTGCAAAAGTAATTTTTAACAGCAACTCTCAAGTGATCATGACTGAATTATGGAATCAACTAATTCGTCAATCTAACATACAGTATTTATCATGTATTAATAGATAAACAGAGATTAATAGGAAATGGCAGCAGATAATGAAGATACATAGAAAAGGATTGTTGTATGTCTTCAGACCCCTGATGAATATCAACAAAATGAAAAAGGCTAATCATACTGCTCCAAATAATGTGTTTTTATTTTAAGAAAGAAGAGGCTTGAATGAAACAATACATTATGATTATGATTATTGACAAAATGAGCATATGAATTAAGCGGATTTTTATTTTATCCAAAGTCAAAACGTCTTTAGTTTTGCAGTTTGATGAATAGTTATTCGGGGCTGTGACACAAGGCACTGTTTCCACAAATGATTGACAAAATACAAGTGTTTTGACAATGGAGTTATCACCAATTATTATTTCCACCATTATGTGACCACTGTGTACTTTGTACTTTTTGCATATAGTTGAATAAAGGGATTTATACACAGGCCTATGAAAGACCTCAGTTCTAGAAACCTCTCAGTGTGTCCTCATACAGACAATGGGTATACCCCTACATTTTGATAATCATCTCTCTCATACGTGTCAATCATAGCCTCCAGCGTATAATCGCTTTTTACATCATGTGACACAAGGGCCCATCTGTGGCAATGTCACAGCCAATCTGTGCCCACCTGGCTACATACTGAAGGCTTTCAATTTGCGTCAGCGAGTCTGCATGGCGACCATCCAATCATGATAGATTGACTGTGTGACATATTGAAAACACAGATGCCTTCGCAGATTCATGTGCTATAGCTTTCGAGGAGAAGTGACACCATGTCTGCAAGAACATACAGCAAAGTCACGTTGGAGGTGTTCTGAGGAGGACTTCAAAATGAAATCCCAGGGTTCCTCTCCTATTTCAACAGTACGTGAGCTTATTTTCTGCAAGTAATTAGTGATGAATTACAAGAGGCAAAGTTAAGAGTTTGTACTGAGAAACGCAAAGGTCACAGTCCCATTGGATTTTATCTGTTATTCACAACAAATACTGCCAACTGGAAGGAATGTTATATATGTTTGGTACAAGTCAATTTCCATTTAACAATGGGAGAAGGGGTAGGAGAGGATCAGCTTAGCAAAATGATCTTCTCATCTAAATCTCACCAGTGTGCATATTTCCCAAATGTTGAACTATTCCTTTAAAGCAGGAAGTATAATTGACCACTAGGGGACACAATGTTTCAAAACAAACACACCGTCCTCAGGCTGCTCATTAAACTCACACAGACACATATCCCTCCTCTGGAATCTAATCAATTTAGGGTATTGTAAGCCTGGGTTAGGGCAACACACGAGTAAGGTCATCGTTTTATCAAGTTTTACAAATAATAAAATACTTTATCTTTTAGCCCCACACTAATATAAGTGTCAGGACTTTGACAAGATTGAGAAAGGAACTGAGTCTATCCTGAAGAAAGAACCACACAGACGTGGAGGAAATTGTGTCTTTTGTGGAGGAGGAAATGTTTTGTCGACTGTGAGCTTATCGTTGGTTACATCTGCGTGATATTCAAAGAGTTTCCATAGTTTTCCCAAGAAATAATGTGATTGGTTCAAGATTTTGGATCAAGGAGGAGTGAAACTCCCTAAACGTCCCAAATTCTTTTTTTTCTTAATTGTTATTGTTTTTTACTCATTGGGACTATTCTGACTGTAACATGACTTTCTTCTCACAACATTATTGCCTTGTTCTCCAAAAGTTTGAACTGTTTTAGATGTATTTGTTTCACAAGGTCCCAAGAAAAGGCCTTTACAGAGCATGTAAGAGAGAGACCTGCCACAGTTTTATGTTGGGGGGACAGCCATCTAGAGTCAACCATATGAGCTGGAAAAGCAAAAGGTCATATAGGAGCCTCAGACTGCTGTATTTTCAGAAGTGACTGGGTTGAAAAATGCAGTTGAGTGTGGTATAGGTAATCAGAGACCAGAAAAGGGCATCTGTGGGCAGGGCTGTGTACTGTACGTGTCCTTGAAGTACAGTTCAAAGTCAGTCTTTGTCATTACTATGGCTGAATGTATCATAGGAAGTTAAGGTTATGGCCCCGACAGGTGGACAGATGTGTACAGCTGACAAAGGAAACTCATTGAAGCTATACATTCAGTATCTAAGCATTATTTGATTCACTTTTAAAAGCATATAAAACTTAAACTATAAACAATATGCTTATCAGAATATCATGATAACAGTAAAGGGCAATGGCAGTACAAAAGTCATAACCTTGCACGTATTTATACAGCACATACGTCAAAAGTGATTTGGTCAGTGTTGAGAGTATATATTTTAAGTACACACTGTGTTATCACCAAAAACGAATACAAACCTGCAAATTGGTATTTAGACCTAATAGTTTTCTGTTATTTATGAACTTTAATAGATATGTGTGCTTATTTGTTTGTTATACAGACTAAAAAGTACCTTCTGTTGTGGAAGATTCACCATATATCATCCTGTCGCTCTAGAGTTCACTGACGCAGGAAAGTTGACACCCAAATAAACACAATAAGTGTTAGTCTACTGCCAGAGATTTGATAAACATGGGGGAAATGACAGCTGAGATTTTACTGATGACATTTTGATCAGTACTGCAGCGCTGTCTGACAGCTGACTCTGAAGTCTGGAGGTCAGAGCATCCTTGAGTTTACCACTAGTAAGGTTTTGCCTGCTCACAACAATGTAACTTTGGTCAACCTCTTTTTCTAACCTCTACCATGAGGTAAGCAGTCTTGGTTTTTGAAAACTCCAAAATGTAGACCAGCAAAACATGGGCAGGAATAAACAGAACTAATCCAAACAAAGACGAAATGACATCGAAGACTGAGGAGCACGGAGACTAAATACACAGGGGAGGTAATTGGGCAAAAGTGGGAAACCACACAATGACAGGAAGTAAAGAAGAAAAAAAACAAGAGGACCAAGCTAAAAGTCCCATACATAATAAAACCAACTGAAACATATCAGGTCAACCAAAGGAGTTCAAAAAGTCCAACAAGTCTTTGCAAGGTCCTCACAGGATACAATCGATAACAGAATGCTATGAAATTCATTGAATCACCAGCGAGTGAACATTATCAATAACCATGTTAAATAGCTGATGATAACCTGACTTTCTCTCATGTTTTTGGTTCTAAATGCAATGACTCAGATGTTGGATAAGTTTCCCTGAAATTTTGTTAAAAATGTCATGTTCCTCTTAATGCTGCTGCACATTTGAAGATAATCGTGCCAATTTTAGAGCCGATTTGCACCTTCCGGTTCCAGTTCAGCAGGTAGCGGTGATGCACCTAAAAGTTGTTTGCTCTGGAATCGCCGCTCCAAAAACGTTTCCTACAAACAAGCAAGTGTGAGATGTTACATTCAGGCCAAATCATCTAGTTTGTGCTTTCTGAAGCTTATACAATTGAAATAGGTTTAATCTGTCTGTGGTCTCCCACATGACAGGACAAGGGTTGAAAATCCTCTTGTGCGCACCAGGCTTTAGGATGATTTAAACTAGGGCCATCTGGTCAAAATATTTTGTCTATACTTTTCCTTCACTGTCCTTTTTTTACTGCTAACTAGTTAATGTTAGTATGCTAACACTAAAATTAGATAGCGAACATGAAAAGTGCTAAGTGTCAGCATCTTAGAACTCTTCGTTAGCATGTGGATATCAGCATTTAGGTTGCAGCACAATAAGTGCAGTCTAACAGGGTCAGTAGTATGGCTATCTAGGCTCTTAAGCTATGTCCTAATGTAGGGTTGCATCCTTTGGAAGTCTACGCAAAGGCCAAACCGAAATAGACAGTATACAGAAGATTTGCGTCACTACCTTGTCCCAGCATCGCTACCAACTTTGAGCTACTGCACGTACTACAGCCCAGCTGCCTGTATAGCTAGCTCATTAGCTTCGTCACTGGCGCGATAATGAATCCTGCGAAATGTTGACCTGAGTAGGATTCACCCATTGGAGAATCCATTGCTCAGGATGGAGCATTTGAAGGAGCCTCCGAAAAGGGACAGCCTAGCCGCGCCGCCAGGACACAATCAGTCTTCAAATTCAGTTTTAGCTTGGACCTCAGAAAGAGTGGTCGTTGCCAAAGTAACAACGATAACTCAAATAAACAATAACACAGTCTTTGTTTTCCTCGGTGACAATATTTGTATCTGGATTGCAACCCATTAGTTCCCTGTATATCTACAATTCAAATCCCATATCAATCACCAGAAGGCTCATGAGAATATCACTCATCAACATGTCTAAGTGATTCCAATTCAATATAAAGTGTCCATCATCTTGCTCAGTCAAAGTCCATTTTCTGCAGTTCCCTAGGTATAATAAGATCATGAAAAACAAAACCTAATCAATTTACAGTATTGACATACGTTTCTTAACGTTTAATGAAGTGTGAAGAGTCTCAGAAGTAAAAGCTCCTCACAGATGTTTGGAGATTAACAATGTCCTTAGTGCGGGGGAGCTAATGGGCAAGGGCTCTCCCAGTGGCACGTATGTGTTCGTGATGAAAATCCCACATTTAATGTCACGTAAACCTAATGGAAGACCACAGATAGAGATATTGCTGAAGTAGACGCACTAATGGCTTTCGGAGATTAGTGTGTCCAGAAGGTTTCTTTAATCTGTTGAGAAGACAATCCATTTTCTTTTTACCCACAGGACACAGTTAACACAGTTAGTGTCGTCCACATTTATCCAGTCCCAGTAATCCAGGTGGTCACATTTGATCTTATTGCTCTGCTATCAACGCTAGCTAATAAGCTAATGTCAACACCAACTTTGATTCTATATTTCACAAGTGGGGTCATTTTTTATTTTCTCATCATGCGTCACATTTTACTTATATTTAACCATTTGCAAGTTCTTCCCCAGTGGACTCAATAAAAATTGCTTAATTTTCTTAATTACGTATAAGGTTGTACAATCACAACTGTGTTAATAACTGCCATCTAGATATAAATGGTTTTCATGGGTTTGTATTAATTAAAATGCTCTCAACACTGAATAGGTTATACTTCAGTTTTCTCTCTTTCAGTTTTCTCTCAACTGTGTTGAAAGCATTTTCAACTTTTAGAATTTTGTGCCTAATTCTAGGGACAATTCAGGTTGGACGATTTTATTTCCTGTTTATAAATTACAGTAGTAACATTACAGGCAGTAAAATCAAAAAAACAAAACAAGAGTTTAACATAGGGCTGCTGGGTAACTGCTACTTTTCTGGAATAACAACCACTACTCTTAATTTCATTCATAACCGAGCTGATTCTAGTAACAGGTATTGCCAGGGAAACCAAACCCAATTACAGCTTGGAGAGCTTCATTGTTGTCCACAAATGCATCAATGACAAAGTTGTTCACTATACAATGAATGTGAGAACAGTATTTTAAGGCCCAGTCCCAGAGACACCGACATGCTGCTGTAGAAACTCATGATCTGTTTCCTCTTCTTTAAGAAACATTTGTCAAACACAACAGTGCCCAGCTTTTTTAGGACATTACTCAGCCTTTTTCATGTTTGGCATTTTGCTTTTATTTTTGACAGTGATAGTGGAGAGAGAAATGAACCATGGGTAGAGAGAAGGGGAGTGATGGTCAGTAAATGGTCCAACCAACTGCTTATGGCATGTATGCCAATAAGATAAACTCCTTAACCACTTGACTAGCACCACCCTATTAAGTCTTGAAAATACGCACACACACACACACACACACACACACACAAACCTCTCTGTAGCATTACTGCGATGTAAGAATAATGATTTCTAAGAGATTGTCACAAAATTCTTTCTTGAAACTGCTCATTTTAAATTTTTTATTAGCACACTGAAAATCTGTATTCCCAATTCACAAACAAGCAACAACATCACACTGGCTGTACAGTTTGTCCTTTTTTTCAAAAATAAGTAATATGTATGTAACAAGCGAAAAATATGAATTGTGATATACAGTTTATGACATATTACAATTATCTGTCTATGTACACAAATACAAGCTACTATTTAATCGCATTCATACACATTCATAATTTCATCGCCTCAGGAAATTTGTTGTGTATGTACACACAGATCTTGGGCTGATAATAACCACATCTGTTCATTGCAATCAGATTAGTTAATTCACTGCAAACATCATCAAATTTAAAATATTTTTCACTGCTCTGTATAGACTGAGGCTGGATATTTTCCGAGCTCGCCATATAGGTCATTAAGAATGCTTTCAAAACATGTTGCATGTGCAGAACTTAACAATATGAACTCTGTTTAAAGAATGAGTTGCTTAGCACACCGACATAATCAGGGGAAGCATGCACAAGTACCACTGCAGAGCACAAAAAAGAGAGTACCAATTACTTGACTAAGACCATCATTATTATTACACACTTCAGAACATGATACGAAGCAAACAGCAGCCTACTGGATCAATGCAACTCCTTCCTCTCTCAACATGTACAAAAAATTATTTTAAAAATATTTTATACCATGAATTGTTTACGTCCATGTATGTCAGCTTGTTGCGTTCATTCATTCTATTGCACCAATTGTCAACCAGCAAAATTGCATGAAAACAAAAGCTTTTGTGTAAATTTCTTTATGTGCATGTGTGTCCTAGTACATGATCAAAATAAAACCAGGACCAAATCTTAGATACAAATTATGCTCCATAGCGCTACTAGTGGTCAAAAACTGCACGTCAGTCCCTTCAAGACTTTGACAAAAACACATTGTTTACTGTTACTTAACAAATAGTGATAAAAATGGCAATTGTACAAAATTATAGTTACATTCCTAATGAATATCTGTCAAATATATGCACTGTACAGCTGGAATAGCAGCATCCCTGTTCAATAACACATCACAAATTGAGGTAATTGTTTCAATGTGCATGTGGAAATAGAACCTATAGTTTCCAGAAGACAATAAACAGCATTTATGGTTCAGGTGTATTTTTGAGACCAGAAGGTCCAACAGTGACTTAAACACAGCTCGGGACTAATCATGTTCAAATGGTTCTGAATGAAGGACCATGCCTTGGGTAGTTAGTTGTGAGTTTTATATTTATAAGCTTTGTCTTCAACTGATGGCAATTTTTCTCCCACAGTTTAATACTGGTAATACCCTTTTTCTATATAAGCTATTATCACATTATGCACATCACCTTGTGTGTTCTCTTGTCATGGTAAGCCTCTCTAGCCTCTTATCTGCTCTGCTTTCAGCTCAGGCTCATTCCCACAACCCGCTACTAATAACACAACTTTCCTCACTTTGACATCGTTCAAATCTCATAGCGCCGCGCAAAAGCAGATAACTGGAGGGCACATAGATGCTTTCCAAATGAGCCTGTGATCTTCTTCCATTTGCCACCGCACGTCGCAGCCATCAGCCCCGCACCGATCGCCCTGAGGCACTACAGTATGCACTTTGACTAGAGGAAGCTGACAGAACTCTCTACACACTGCCTCGCACTTCACTCTTGAAAGTAATCCTATTCTTCAACTGTCAACCCCACCCCCCCCTGAAAGCTTCAAAATTCGCAGCAGTAAGAGTAATGTTCAGAGCCCCGCTGAATTAAAGTCTGATCGAGCTGTGCCGCTATGGCGTTCGCTGAATCTCAAAGGTTTAACATCACCTGCAAAGTGAATTTGTAATATAGTCAACACAGTTGTCCCCTTTTAACACCAAGACGAGCAAGTATTTTAAGGGGTGGAAGTTTTTCTAAACATGGGTAAACCCGCATCAAAGGCAATTCACTTTTCTCCCAATATCAATTTGCCTCTTGTCTTTTTTTCCGGTCATGCAGGCCACTAACTATGACATTTTGTTTATTTTGCTTCGTCCTCTTCAAACTCAACTCCGACTGAAAAATGTCTGAGCTCTGCTTGAATGGAGACAGATTGAATTTGTGGTTGGAATTTGCAAAGAGCCACAGACGTCTCAGACGGGTTTGTTGGCCTCATTAAACACCCTTAAAAGAAGCAAAACCACCCGGGTGTCATGTTTCCATCACTGTCCTGAGCGGGAGACAGCAGCTGTGTCTCAATTTGTGGGCTGCATCCTTCAGAAGGTCTATGTAGCCCACAATAGAGGCAGTGTTAGTGGGCCGCATAAACCGAAATGAGATTGTCGGGTCTACAGAGGATATCTGTGATTAGTGTCACCAGCCAGCCCCGCACCCTATTGTTGTTTCCAAGCAACAGAGCTGAAGTTAGAGATGGCGAGGAAGTTTTAATACCCCTTGTTTTTTTTGACAAGTATACCGTTAGTTATTCGAATGATTTGAAGCGCGACAAGACCACTTGTTGCTTGCAGCACCATTTCGGTTCTGATAATTGGTTCGTCGCTGAAGCAAAATGAATCCTGGGATATATTTGGGCCGGGAAGGATCCACCCGTTGGACCTTTCGTTTCTTGGGGATGGAAGGACGCATTTGAAGGAGCCTTTGAAATGGGACAGCCTAGTCGTGCTGCTGTGACACAACGGGTCTTCAAATGCAGCTTCTGAAGGATGCAGCCCCTGATTTGAGACACAGCTATTAAATCGTGTTTTCCTACTGAATGCACATGCCAGATGTTGGTGGGTGTTACCCAGAGGGGAGGGGGCTTTGGTTTGGTTCACAGAATGTAAACATTCAGATTATATCTTCACTCACTTCTCACTCAGCTTGTGTTTCTGCAGGAGATCTGTGGTGCTACATGTGGGCTGCATCCAGATTTCTGCTTCAGTTAGAATTGTTTTGGTTCTTTCACATGAGAGAGTCATTCGTTATTTGTGCTACATATAGTATGTAGCACAAACTTCTGGTTTGAAGTGGTTTGGGATTTACCTTAAAAGATCATATTTCCCATCCACCAATCAGGATTGAGCAACAGTTGAATCAGACTCTGATGACAGTTGGCGATTTGTTCGTTCATGGACAAATCAAACCAATCAAGTTTATGAGGACTTTAAGCTCTTTCTGTTTATATACACAATGATACACATTCACAAAATGATTCCTGATGATGCATGTTGCAGAGATTGAAAGTACATTCACTTCAACAAATATACATATTTCTGAGGTCTGTTTTCCATTGTCCTTTAAATGTTATTGTCCAAAAACCTTCAGAAGCTCTTAAAGTGCTGTGCTGTGCACTCTCTGTCCATCTAAATATGGGACACCTTTTCCAGATCCTCCAAGATCAGGTCCTGTTCATTAACATTATGTCTACCAGACAAACGCCCCTCTTCCTGACATGAGCACTTCCCATTCCCCATGAACACCGATCCCGCTCTCGAGCCTGATCTGCTGTGTGTGGCAGGCTGGACGGGCTGCACAGCGTTCCCTCGTATCCGATGCGAGTATGTTCTCTGGTGCTGTATTTCAGTAGAGCACAGCTGGAATTTGAAAGCCGCCTGAAAGCCCCTGCGGAAGTTCTCGTTGAAGAACCCGTAGATGATGGGGTTGACGCTGCTGTTGAAGAAGGCCAACCAGTGAGCCAAGGGATACACGTAGATGTTGATGACGCGGTACTGGTGCTCTGTAAGGCTGGCGTAGTCGCTTAGCATCATGAGCGTCCACAAGGGCAGCCAGGAAATTACGAAGAGCAGAGCCACAACCAGCAGCATCATGATCACCCTCTTTTTCTTCCTCGAAATTGTGTGACGACTTTCCATGCTCAGTTTGTTGTTGCCGCTCCCCTTGCTAGGCACAATTTCGCCGACCCTCATCGGAGGAATTGCGGTCTTAAAGAGGGTGAAGCCGATGCGGGCGTACATGATGACAATAAGGCTGAGAGGGGTGAGGAAGATGTTGGCGAAGAGGACAGTGGTGTAGATTTTCCGCATCTCCTGATTGGGCCAATTTTCCCGGCACCAGTAGAAGGGGCGGGTATCATTGTTGCGGCCGAGGACTATCCGCACCCTCTGCTCCTTTGTGACCTGGAGCATGACCCCCGAGGGACACATGATGGACACAGCCAGGACCCATATGATGACAATAATTAGCTTGGAGGTGGCGATGGTCAGCTTCTGCTTGAAAGGGTAGACAATGCAGCGGAACCTGACACAAAGGGGATTGAAGGATATGCATGAAGGAAAAGAAGTCTCGGGGGACACACTCAGCCACACAAGCACAATGCAATTACAGCCCTCACCTGTCAACAGCTATTGCCACGAGAGTGAACACAGATGCTGACACAGATATCCCTTGAACCATGCCACTCAGTTTGCACACTACCCTACCAAATTGCCATCCTGCAAAAAAGAGAGAAACTCAAATTGTTTGAGTTGGAGAACATTAAGACAAACAACCTGCAGAAATGATTTGAACATTAAAATTAATCCTAAATAAAAAAAAACGTAGACACTGACCTGTTATAATGTTGTCCACCAGAGTGGTCGGCATGCAGAAGATGCCAACCAGCAGGTCACTGATGGCAAGGTTGAGGATGAACAGGTTGGTGACCGTGCGCATGTTTTTACTGCGCAGCACAATGAAACACACCACCCCGTTGCCGACCATGCACACCGCGAAGATCAGCAGGTAGGCGATGGTGAAGACGGCAGCCACCGAGGGCTTGTGGAGGTAGAAATCCACGTAGGTGATGTTCTGATGGGTCAAAGCTTTTTCCTGCAATCTTGAGGAATTGGAAAGGTTCCCTCTCTCCCATGTCGTGTTGAGAAGCAGATTCTGGGTCATGGTGATATCTGGTGACGGACAGAGACAGAGAGGCATTAATATATCACTTAAATAACCTGTTACGTGTTCGGCACATCAGTAGCCCTCATGTGTTCCCGAATAAAAATCTTCCCTTAACAAAATCGACCAATTATTAACCAGAGCACCATTACACCCACACACGCACCCCTCAGTGGAGTGCAATTCTGCAGACCAGAAGAAGAATCGATTGGTAGTTACATAAAACAATAGAACCTCTACAGGAATCAATAGTTCAATTCTTGTGTCTCTTGATTATTGTAAGTGGGTTGATTCAGTGAAGTGCATGCTTCCTCACACCCTATAAAAAACGCCACGCTGACCAAAATGAGATATCTGCTGTGAGAGTGGTGGGCGAGCGTGCTTGATGGTTTACCGATTGGTTACGGTGAAAAAGTGACACTGGCATTCTGGGATGGAATAAGGTTTGAATTCAAACTTGTTTTCCACAGTTCTGTGATTGGAACACATCAATACCCATCTAGATGGATTTTTGGAAACTCATTTTTTCGGAAATTTCTTGATCGCTTGGCTCATGCTTTCTGCAGAATGAGTTGTTTTAAGTATTTTTTTTATTTCACGTATCCATTCACGTTAATTATTATTAACAATGAGCTGTCAAATCATCGTGTGTGTTTACAATGGCATAAACAAATCAAAGAAGGCCAGGTTTGCTCTGTGATGAATATTCTATCAGCGGCAATGTATTCATCAGTCAAATTCAACAAATTCAACAAATTTTTTCAACAAACAAGTACATAAATAGTGGTTATACTACTATGATGACATAACAACAATAATAACACATCAATAACAACAACCAGCAATAATATTTAAAAAATTAAAAACTGCTACAGTGAGATTCTTCAAGAAGAAATAATATTTCTCTATCGCTACACAGCTAGTTTTAGTTTCACACTCATGTAATCACATTCATCACATGCTGGTAATTATACCACAGCAAGCAAACAATGACCAAATAACAAAAATCAAAGACTAAAGCTGATTTTAAGAGTAGATCAGATTTAGTTTGTCTTTCAATCATCATGGATTTTGGATCAAATTCAAACTATACATTTAGCCGTGTCAGCCTGGACAGTGTATCAGTGATATTTACTGCTATAAGAGTAAATCCCACAGTGCATAATGAATTAGTCCAGGTGTTGGGAAGGAAAGTCACAATTTCTTCCTGAGGTATATTTTCTTACATCTCCCTAATAATTTGAAACCATCTTACCTTATCAGTATCTGGGTTGGATTCCTCTCTTCTTCCTCTCTCACTGATCTGTTTCATGGAAAATCCTCCCGCTCAGAGGAAAAAGCCGCACGCTCGCATCCCCCCTCTGTGCAAAGTGCCTGCAAGGCAGAGACTGCTGGGGCTGCTAGAGATGACAGAGAGGAGACCAGAGTCACCCATGGGAGATGTGCTGGGCAGTGCAGGTGCTGGGAGCGAGACGCGTCTTGGGGCGTTGTATGAATTGATTTGATGTATATATTGCTGCCACACCACTCTGTGTCAATGAGGGGCAAAGGTTGAGCATCTGAAAAGACTCAGGCATCTGTTTTCTTCGGCAGTCGCGGAACATCTTGTTGAGGTGTTGAGGGGATGTCACCGCTCGTCTTGGATCAACCAATCAGTTACAGAGCATCAACCCTCCTCCCTTGTGCTCCCTGCGTAAAATCACGTCTCACCTTTTTCTTCTCACATCCCTGCAAAGTGGAGTCCATGTGAAGTTCAAATGGTTTCAACACAGCGCTGCATCTTAATGGGGGGGTTTCTGAGACAGGATTTCTCAAATGGTTGTGATGGTTGACACGTTCAGAACACTACCCACCATGTTGCAAGCTGCATCAGGATTATCGACACGTTTCGGGGGGGAATGGAAATTGTCTGAGATTGTTAAAACAGAAGATAGGTTGAGGGGTGAGGATTTAATCCGGGGTCAATATGTGGTGGATGCAGGAGCGAGGGGTGAGGAAGAGGACTGATGGCACAGGGTGATACCTGACCAATAGGCAGCAGCAGGTCAAGGAGCAGGATTGATGCCTTGTAAGTGGATAGTTGACATTTGACTGGAGGGGAAATGAAAAAAGGAGGAAGCAACTATTTTGTGTGTGGTTGTCATACAAAGTATCTCTTTCAGTTTTTGCTGGGTCGCTGTAAAATGCAAAACGCTCAATTAGCACATTAAAATGCCTTTAGCATAAAAGCTGTCAAAATAGTTGTCTTAGAGGGAAGCGAGAGGGAGGGAACTCGGTGTCAGCCAGAGTTTATATGAAGTTTATCATTTTAAAAATAGGGTTTTCCAGTGCGCAGCCACATGAAGTTTTAATAATACGTTCAATGCATTGCAGGCAAAGCGGTTCACAGGTTGTGGTGGCAGAGGCTTATGTGCGTGTGGCTGTGCTGTGTTTTCTTTATGTGGAGGACATGAGGATTGTAATGGAAAATGTTACCAATATACCACACTTGTATTATCTCTGCTTATGCATACCATTCCTCCGTGTGAAACTCTTATCGGCAGAATGCTTGTCTCCCCCACCTGTTTCTTTGTCGTTCCCTCTGCAGAATGCTCTTAGCATGCTGTACGACTGTCTGACCTTCCTTGCGAGGAATCAAGTATACTTAAAAGACTAGGATTCAGAAGTATTTTTGTTTCAGAAGTCTCACCAGGTCAAATTTCCATCACAGAATCAAGGATACAAAAATCACGGGAAGCTTTCATCACAACATTCATTCAGTGTCGCCTCGTCTTTGGATTTTTCAGCTCATTGTGCTTGCTATTAATTTGGCTCAGCGATTATCAGTGATTAGACTAATGAGAAATGTTCTTTCTCACCCACTTTTTTGGTTTTCTATATAAAATAGCAAATAGCAAAGCAAAAAGCCATTAATTCAAAATAATTTTATGAGTTTATACTGTGAAGTTATCTACTAAGGTTTTATTCTGCTTTAATTGACGGCAGGGTGAGTTACACCGAAGCAGATTAACACACGTAACACTGAATAGGCCCTGTCCCCAGTCCTCTCCCTTCGCCCAACCCCTAGATATGAGGTACGCTTCTCTGGGAGTGTCCCCCTTCAAACGGAGCCACAAGGGAGAGGGCTAGAAAATCCTCCCTGAGGAATTGGGACACCACTCGCTACGTCATCAGCAGCCAACCGACGTTACCACAGTGACAAACAATATTAACTAACATTATTATATTAACCACCGTTATCAACGAACATCGTAACAGTGACACATCTGACAACTGCAGGACAGACATCTCTCTCACATTTTCCTAAAAATAGTAATTAAGGGATTTCACTGCTCATCTTGGATCAATCAGTTACTGAGCATCCGTCCTCCTCCCCTGTGCTCACCCCTGTTCTCAACAGGTCCTGTGTAAATCACTCTTCACCTTTTCCTTCTCTCACCTCCGCTACGTTGAGAAAAGGTGAAGTTTGAATGCTGCACGCTCTCTCTCTTTTTCCACAGCGCTTCACTCTTTCCTCCAGGCTACATTTCAGGCCCCTGACATGTGTTGTTCGCAAATCCTGAATATCATTAATACATCTACTATCATCAACAGATCGTTGTGTCAGTCATAGTATACCTTGAATATGAGATGCAATGTGGCCAAAAATATATTTAAATACAGTTGCATATTTGATTTTACCAAGATATGCTAAGAGAAAAGCAATAATTCAGAACTATGCAAAATTATCGAACTTTATTATGTCCACATAGAGCAACAAGAGAAAAGCTACTTACAGTTTTTTATGTTGTGGCTGATCTATGTATAAATATGAATAATAATGTGTGGTATCAAAGTGGTATCAAGGTTGTCTATCAGGACAGATATAAAATCTTGAACAGCTTCACACACGAGATACCATATATATAGCTATATAGATATATTCCTACATTTTCAAGTATAATGAATATTGTCTTCATTTGGAAATGTGAGAAATTAAAGTCCGAAATAAAAAAAACAATTGACTTATTCCAGTAGTGGAAGTCTGTGTTCAGCTCAGTGACAGTTAATAAGGTGACAGTAAACCCGCTGGCTCCTGACACACACTGTGCACCCCTCCCATGACATGGTCACCGAGGTTCATGTCAATGTCCTGTAGTCATCTGTTCACTTTCACTGTGTAATTTCTCAGTCCACAGAGGAGCCACTCTTTCGCTTTCCCCTCTGGGTCCCCGTCTGTCATTTTCTCCCCCAAATAAATGCTCACATAAATTGTCCCTCACTTTGCCAGCCGAGGCCATTATCAATTTGATTATTAGCAGTGCTGCAGTTAATAAATTGGATCTATAGTTATGACTTCATTTGAGTGGTGTGTGTCTGCTCACTGGTGTTCTTCTAAGTTTCATGGATGCAACACAGTGTTAAAAGAAGGACAGATGTCCGCAGGTGTCAGGAGGGTGGTCCACAGCTCAGGTTCCGCTCAGAGACTTTTCTTCGCGATGACAACTTCATAACTGTGTAATTATGTGATCCTTGGAATAAGTCAAAGAAGAAACAAGCTTTGCCAAATGTACATTTGCATGTGCTGTCGAAATAAAGGAGAGGATACAGTAAGAAAGCTGTGTCACAGTTCGCTCGCAGTGGAAGCTAATGAGACGAAGAATGGACAATTTAATAATGAGGTAAACGGAGCAGGAAATGGCGCTGCAACTAATTTTCCTTTCGACTCCCGAAGCCTGTTATTATTGTTCTATTTAAGCTCAGAGAGCAGCAAGTGATATTGTTAACCCAGATTTTGATTATTAGTTGTGTGGTGTTTTGCCTCCAACGTTGAGCCTCTTTTTTTCGCTGGGAAACAGTCAGGTCATTATTTTGTTGTTTTGCTTTGGTGCATCAGCCTGACAGTGATTGTAACTAACACACAGTTCTATTCAACACCCTAAAAGCCCACGCTTCTATTATTAGAAAACAGTATGTCATAGCCCACTGTTCTTACAGTTACAGATAAATATTTCCACTCTCTAATCAAACAAAAAAGATCTAAATGCATCCACATGCATAACATCATTTTTGCTCTTCATTGTATCACCGCGTACGAATTTCATTTTCGTCCTTTTCTAGTTCCCAAGGTTCCCAAATGGACGACGACAGTTAATAGAAACAGACAATGGCACACGATCACACCATTCAAACCACAGCTACTGATTTACAGTGGTTGATCAATGTTAGTTGTACCTATAGTGGCTTTACTTGTAAATAAGACATTTACATATATTTTATAGATACGGATATGTATTTGGAAGCCATATACTAATAAATGTAATTAAATGTATATGTACATCTGCAGCTTCAGACCACATGACTCATGTGTGACCAACCTTTATTAGTCCTCATTAGTAAACAGAGAGGAGTAAGTTGCTCTTAAAGCTAATATCTGATCTATAGAGCAATAGCACATGATGAAATTAGTGTGGAGTATAAAGGCCGACTCAGTGTGGTTAACCTCCAAATCCACATGCAGATGATAAAAGACAAATACATTCAATTTATTCAATTACAGCTGCCTTTTGGATTTCCTGCACATAGAATTTCCTCAACAGGTCAGTGAAGGCAACATTTGTTTTAGAATTGGTATTGAGAGTGCATAGTGGTAGCTGCACCGTGGATAATTGAATCATAAATGCTGCCCTTTTAGCAGCATCGGTCATTTGCCGTCATCATGGTGCTCATGGTATTTTATCCACCTTGTCCTTCCAAAGGTTGGAGATATTGCAAAAGTCTTTACTATGAAAATGTGTTTCTAACATCAAGGACAAGCAAAAATATCGAAAACAACTATCAGTATAACGCAACTCAGGACAAGAGCACCGCAAAGAACTGCCTGCAAAACACCTAATAACGTTGAATCAACAACTCTCTGACACTAACTCGGTTTCAAAGGGGCGGTGGATTGCATCACACCACACAGGTGTTTTTCTGCTGTCAGACGCCATGACAACCAATCTCGTGTTCTACGCAGAAATTGTCTTTACCTATAGGTTTTTGTTTGGAATCATTTCCTTTAAAGAGTCACTACTGCCCCCTTGAGCCTAAATATGATGCAGTGTGGGACCGAACAGGAGGATCAGCCACTACATTCACTTCTATTGTATCTACTAGATTTACTTTTAAAATTGGAAAGCAATGTTTACACCTTTCATTGTCAGCATTCAACAGAACATAATGGGACGCCTCCCTTCGTGTGCTCTCATGGTCACATTACTCATATCCAGTCACTCGGACAACACCTGTAATATCCAATATCATTAAGCTCAGTGGATTGTCCAGTAAAAAACAAAATAATACGGAGGAGTTAATTATTACACATTTTTTGATCTTGGCAATGACACAGTGATTCATTGTCATGAGCCAATTAGCTTCATTACAGCCGACACGGAGTCCTTTGATCGTGGAAACTATGCAGCTTTTCCTTTTTTCCTCTCTGCTGTGAGACTGAGCACTTGCAGCAGGATGTGAGGACGGCATCTGCAGCTTAGATTACACCCGATACATCCACTTAAGAGACCCACACATGCACTCCACGTGTCTGGAGCTCACACACCAGATGCTTTATAGTGCATATATTCATATACACTTTAATTACATTTAACTGGGACTGTTGTGCTTAGAACAGGCACTGGTAAATGTCTAAAAACACTTTGTGGCCTCATGTGTTATTGCATTAGGTGTATATTCAGCAGATTACCCCTCTGTAGTGCAGATAATATCAACTTTACTAAATCACACATCAGTTCAAACCCATCATTTACAAGCTGCATCTTTCAAACGCGTCAAATAAAGTTAAAAACACAAGAGAACTGAGTGTTTAAGAATCATCTGGACTGTTTTATTGCTCATTCAAAAACATCACTGTTAAAAAAAAAAAAATTCCCCCCGACTCTTGCTTCCTTCTGAGTAACCTATCGTGTCATTAGATGCTTGTATAAAATTGGTTTTCAGATTAAGAACAAAAAATATATATATTATATAATCAGCAGGTCTAAAAATCAAGATTATACAGTTCACAGAACAAAGTGGAAGACAATGTGGTTTTTAGATTTTTGGGTTTCATAGCAACTTTAACGGTCTCGTACTTCACAGCGACACCTACTGATGCGATTTGGAAAAGCAGGAATCAAGAGCCCTTATAGTTGCACTACAACTGCACTGATTGTGCACGTGATTGTCTTCAAAGAAATACAGAAACATTTCAAAATGGTGATGCATTACATTCAAATGTGCAATAAGAATATCTTAACTTTACTGATTCTATTACAGTGTTTAACTTCAAAATCAGCGAGAAGAGCACGATAAAGACATTCACACGATATTGCAAAATTTAAGACCTGTGCGTTTCGCTGCTCATCGAACCGTCACTACGGAGAATTTAGATGATGATGCAGTTACGATTGTCGCAGCAAAATAATCGGTTTCATAGTGAAGCACTTTTTACTCTGCACACTATGAAGCAGGAGTTCTTCCAGGAGCGAAACATTGCATTAGCTCACAGTGATTGTTGATTTTCATTTAAAAAAAAAAAAAAAAACATTAAAAATAAAATACAAATTTACTCAAAGATTGAAATATTATCACATTTTAAATATAAATCACATTTCAAAAGGAAAATTCAACTTAAGTAGACTTTGAGGGTTGAATTCTTGGTCCAGTTTAAACTGAATCATTCAGGCGGGTGAGAAAGGGACAGGACATCACTTCTGCCCCGTCAGTACATGAAAACATTAAATAATGACATTTTATTTACAGATAATGCCATTTTGTTTTAGTTTCCCTGTGTCTGTAGTCAGAAGAGTTTTTAAAATGCGCCTTTTTGGTTGAAAAACTTAAAATCTTAAATTAGTATGTCATTTTGACAAAAAAAAAAAAAACTGAACAAAAAATATCTTAAGTGTCAGAGAACAAGATCGAAGATCCTATGCCGTGTCAGTTGGAAAAAAAATCTGTGTTTGATCACAAATAATTAATAACAGATGTTAATATCAATATAGTATGCCTGGCACCTACAGTAAATAAGAGGTAGAGCTACATACAGGTATAATACATCTACAGTATTATCTCCCTACAACAGGAAAATGACAGCAGAGTGGAAATAGACCACAGAAAATTGTTTTGCACAAACGGGGAAGTAGAAAGTAAAAGCCATAAGTAAGATTCAAACAGAGAGTTTAAATAAAATAAATATACATTAAAAAAACGAGGAAAGAAAGAAAAGAAAGATTTGGAAACGAGAAGGAGTTCCAGTCTGTATGGTGTTAAAACAAACATTGTATGCTGTTGCGTACGAATCTGCAGCCTTAGATGGCTGCTGGATAAATAATACATGTATATAATATGCCCATAATTACAAAATTAATGCCTGCTCCTGACTGTGCATAGATGACCTCTTGTAGCCCTTTTGTTCACTGCAAGTATAAAAATGGAGGATTTCACGTGCGTGTCGGCAGCTCTCGCGTGTGAATGCAATTAACACCTGCGATATGTTTGAATCTCAAAACTCCAGCAGTTACGCGTCAAAACCTTCAAGAAATATTAGAAATAACTCCTGGAGGGAAACAAACAGAACTATCAGGAGGGAGGCCAGTGATGTTCTGTGTTCTTTGGAAATAAATTGATAAGAAAAAAAAAAAGAGCAGTTCAGCGCCTGTGGAAATGCACAGAATTATATAAAAATTCATGAGTATGATGTGAAGCCATCTAACCTACAATATCCTGCACCTCTTTGATGTTTATACATGTTTAGCCAGATGCTTAATAAATTATTAGCATACACATGAATATCTTATTAATGTCCCATAAAAACCGCATACGCATGACTTTGATGAGCCCTTTTGTTTTCTACGGGGAATCACGCATACGAAGAACAGTCAAATGGCCCCTTATTCAAATTCAGTACCAGTTTTAGGACAAATGCCTCCATTCTGTTTGAATTTGGTTCTAAAGGGGAGGCTGGGTTTGTTACGTCACGTTGGTTCTGCTGGGTTCTTTGGACAAATTCATTCACAGATCAGTTTCAGAGCCCCTCCTCCAGATGAAGCCGTTATCCTCAGAGTTGCGGCCTATTCGTATCTGAGGCAAACCTTTGGTGTACGACCCTCTTTCAAGACTGGAAGGAGGAGAAAGTGAGAGAAGAGCATTAAACGTGAGGCCTGGAATCACAAAGCGTGAATTACTCTGGTTTTCTATTTCCCTGTCTGAGGAAATATGCGATGAGGATGCCAGCTGGTACTCACTTACTCAGCCACTGTGGGAGACTCAAAGTAATGCTCAGCATGGCGAATGCGCGTTAAGGAAAGTCTGGGTTTCATCTCCTGAGGGGGGAAGAGAGAGAGAGAGAAAAATAAGACATTTTCAAAAACTTACATCAAAAACAGTGATATTTTAAAGAAAATGAAAAAAGGCAAGCACCAACAAAGCTGCTTATAAGCTGTTCATTTTGATAAATCGTATTGACATTTCAAGGTGGGTGGTAAGAGCAGCTTTGAGTTCACTCAAAAAGATGTTAAAGTTGTTAAGTGGATGCAGGAAAGAGTGTTAGCAGACGTCGAGCAGCGCTTGATGCTACAGAGAAGCAAAAACTGGATAGTACTCACTATCCAAAGACTTATCCCCCAACATGGGCTCCTTTTCCATCATATCCATAGAGATTTTTATACTGGGGACATTTTCATGGTAGGGGTAGTCAGACTGTGGGAGGAGGGAGGAACATGAACACATTTGGATTTATTTTAAAGGTGAGGATCTACAGAGGATGTAGACAATCACACTGGACACATGAAAAGGTAATATGTACTGGTTAGAATTTTAATCTACACATTGAAAATATCAAGGTTTACTTACGAAATCAGCTTCGCTGTCGATGCTTCCCTTCTTCTTGTGTTTCTTCTTCTTCTCATCCTCCTTCTTCTTCTTGTCCTTCTCTGGAATGACGTCGTCCAGGTAGCTCAGGTCATGCTGGGAGAACAGGTAGTCCATGGCCTTGCGCACGGCAACCAGCGCCAAGATCTAAAATAAATAAATACATAAATAAATAAAACAGAGTATTCCAATTAGCCTCCATGTCCGGATTTTGAGCGCCACAAGCTTTTTTTTGTCAAGTCCGTCCACCAGTGACTGCAGCAGTTTCTCACCATGACCGGGAAGACGATGGCGGCCACGGTAGACTTGAGTATCCAGAGGAGGGCCAGACACAGGCCCTGGATGAAGGTGAAGAGGTGGATGCGTCTCTGGGGGACGTGTCTCAGGTAGATCAGGTCCGGCTGGTGCTTGGCTGGCATCAGGACTAGCAGAAGACGGTCCATGAACTGAAACAGACAGACGGGTTCAGAGCTTGGACACAGTGCAGCCAGAAACCGAACAGTATTTGTGTAGTGAACATAAAAATGCTAATTGCTTTTTTGTTCATGGTTGTTTCGATAACAAAAAGGGAAATGCAAGTGGAATGAGAGTTAAGGTCACTAATTCTAGTGCCGCTCCACGACTTTGACACTTTGTGGGTCGGCTTGTTTGCCATCTTTGTTTTGTCTCATGCTTTTGGTGCCAGCTCCACACCAATAGCCTTCCTTACATTCTGGCATGTTTTGGACAGGAGTGCCTGTGCTAAGCTAACATTAGCTGCTGATCGTCGGAGCGTATTTACCTCCACCAAGGATGATGGTTGTTTGTCAGCAGGATTAAGCAAATACCACAGAACAAATTTCCATTAAACTTGTTAGAAGGATCTGGGAAAAGAGGTGGATTCAGGGATTTTTATGAAGATCCAAAATAAAATTCACATCTAACAGATATAAATGTGGTTTCATAAGGGGACTGACAGCCTTGGTGGAGGTTTGTCGAATTTTTAAATGTAGCCCTGCTCATTTTAATTTTACACGTTAAATACAAAAAAAAAAGGTTTTGAGTTGTTTGAAAACATCTTTTGCTGATCTGAATGATGAAATGTAACTCTGCTTTGTTTATAGTACAGTTATTACTTTTAAGTGACAGATTTTTTTCAAATAACTCACCTGGACACCGTTGAGTGACGCCACGCCCATGTAGAGGAACACACCGTAGAGCACAGGCATGGGAATGAACTGAAAGACACAGGTTTTAAAAAAGGGCATTGATGTCATGTGTACAGACTCAACAATAAAGTGAAAGACATAAATTTAACAAATGCGATCTTTATTGTTAGTTGATTTTTTTATTAGAAACGATCTTTCACAGTCCAACGTTACAGCAGGTGGGAAGAAAGTGTAGATATTTGCATCTAAATAATGATCGCAACCGAATACGAGGAAGTTTTGAATTCAAAAAGAGACTGATGCATTATCAATAATCATTTTGATAATCTTTTCAAAATGTCAAAGACAATGTTATAAGCAATAGACAAGCACTGAAATCACAATCTTGTAAATCTCCACAAGGGGGAGCCCCAGCTGCACCAATCTCCAGTGTGACTTCACATTTTTTGATCTGGCCTCAGTGAGGGAATGAAAACTCAATAAGAAGACACTCAGCTGCAATCAGAGTTTGGGTGCTGATGAACGTGCTTATTTCACATCGCATTACTTCTACTGTGGGAGTCCCTAATCGGATGAATAGAAGATCTGAAATTATTTAAAATTTAAGAGGGGCGACAGGGGTTTGTCCTAAGAGAGGAGGACAGTAATCCTCGTTTCCAGAGAGGAATTAAGAAGCCGGAGCGTTACCTTGAGGATGGGGGCCATGAAGACGGAGAGTCCTGTGAGGAGGAACACGAAGATCCCTGTGACCCTTTGCTCCCTGAGTGAAGGAAGGAAAGAGGAAAAGAACAAGATTAATCAATAACTCAAAACTTCAAAAGGCAATAGATCTGAATCTAGACTGAAAAACAGTCAAATAACATGTAGCATGTTTCTATAATGGCAGTTTACGCTAAAGAAACAGTTAAAACACAGTACACACGCTTAACCTGGTGCAATGAGTGACGTCCTTTAAAAATGTCTTTGTATATTTTATACATTTCAATATTATATTTATATTAACTTGTAACTGACAAGTATTCATTTCCCAGTTGACAACATGAAGGTAATCGTCCTCATCATCTATACACGGCCATGTGACCATGACACAATCTTTAACAAATCAGAAATTAGTCCACGTCAAGTTTTACTTTTCAATGTTTTCAGTTCAGTTAATCTATTCTAAAAACAATTGATATACAAATATACACATTTGCACAAGACTTTACATAGATCTTTACTGCCTTACTTCTTTTCGAATCTATTTTTTCAGTTTCTCATCTCCTTGTCTTTTCTAGTGCAGGTGCAGTTCTATAAATATGAATATTTTTGTTCTTAATATTTCATTCTATGTGAACTTTCTTTTGTTTTATTCCAAAGGATTTCGTAAAGCACTTCTCAACCTTGTTAAGAAAAAACTAAAGTTTATCGTGATTGTTCTTATTATATCATGATCATTCTCGTCATAAATCTATACGATTTTTAAGTGTACACAATTTTTGACCTTTGTATACACATCAACATTTTGTGCAGACTTTGCACACAGCATTGTGGCCCAGGCTCCTACAGACAGTCAGTCTGCCCCCCAGCCACTTGCTCAAGGGGTCAATAAGATCAATTTAAACCTGGGAATCCAATATGAATGCAATAATCTACCTGGCACAGTTAAAGCCAACAATACTCTGGGAAAATAAAGAAAAGGAGGAGAAAGATCCATTATATTCAGTAATTTTTCTGGCAGCTGCGTGAACTCACCTGACACCCAGGAATTTAGGCTGCTCCCCAGGGGCCGACGTCTTGGTCTCCATTTTCAGAGAGTCGATATGGGCGATGGAGATGACTGTGGCCGCCACGTACCACGGCAGACCCATGAAAGAGCAGATGATCATCAGGATGGCCACCAAGAACAGGTCCAAGTGATAGCCTGCCCCTTTCTGAGAGGAGACACAAGGTTAAGACGGCAGTGAAGAAGAATGTGCTTTATCAGAATTAAACCACAGATATCATAAATCGCTGACGGTTCCTCATTTCCTCAGTATTTCAGGAAATTTTAACATTCTAATGACCTAATGATGATGGTGTTTACATTCTGCAGTTACACAAATGTCCTGCAATCTACACAAATATGCTGTAGTATAGTGTAAAGAGGAAAAGTTTGACTGATTTAGGTCCAAACGCCACAGTGAATGCAGAGATTACTCCACAAAGTATTCCAGGTTTTGGAAGCATTATTAATGTGCACGAGGATTAGAAGAGTGGATTTTAACTTAATAGTAAAGACATGGAAAAGTCATAATTATTTGTTTTTACAAATCAGCCATATTTTTAAAAGAAGGAGATGGGGTTGCCGGGTTTATCCAATAATTTTTGTAATTAATGAAACTCTGAGGCGGTTGCACCAACCTTGAGTTTGTGCTCCTTCCTGTTGACGATCACCGCGGTGATCTGCTGATCCATGAATATCAGAATGGTGACCAGCAGAGCGGGGAGCGCGGCTGCCAGGTACACCCACCAGGGGTTTCCTCCAAAAGGAGGAATAAACCAACCCCTCTGTGGATTTGTGGGCTGAAAGACAAATAATAAAGAACAAGACTGCACTTTATTATTTCTGCAACAAACGCAGTCCGGAACTTTTAGGCGTGGCTAACTGGACATGTGAACAGAGTCTGGGACGACTGGTGCATCATTACACGACAGAAAGCTGTTAACTAAGACTCTACGGTCAAACAAAGCTGGCTCTGTGCTTGTACTACAACACCGTCTGTGTTCTCACATCACCTATAATCATGTTGTCATTTGATGCAGGTGCCCGCTCCTCTACCCCATCAGCCCCTTTCTCCGTGTCAGGGCGGGGTTTACCGCCAGCGGAGGAACATTTGAGCTCAGCAACCTCCGAGAACGACTGTCTTAGTTTCAGGTAATATGTATCCCTTACTGGTCAAACCACAGAGAAAGCTTTATACTGGGGTTTCAGAGAATTACTGGGGCTTTCTCGCAGGAACGGGCAGAATTAGAGTTAGAAGAAGCTTCGCCTTGCTGACCACTGTCATTCACATTTCAACTCATTCAGTGCAATGATTTCAAGTACACAGTGGAATAATGATGTTATTGCAAGTGTACATGTATATTTCTTTATGGATTAGATGTTCTGCCATGTGTGGTACGTACCTTGAATTCACTTGGCACTATGAGCTTCGGAGTGTCCACACCGACAAACGCGTCCACGCCGCAGAAGAGGAAAATGGTCAAGATGATCGCAAAGTCACTGATGAGCTTCCTGACCTGGACGGAGAGAAACATTTACAGCAGGTTTATTTTTAGACTGTGATAAAGAGAACAACTGGCTGCAATGAAATGTTTTGTTGGTTTGTAAGCAAAATTCAACAAAAACTACTTCATGGATTTCCACGAAACCTGGTGGAAGAATGTAGTTTGGGTAAGGGAAAGAACCCATCAAATATTTGTGGGGATCCAGGATTCATTTTTTAGTCACTTTCTTTATCACAGCAGCGTTTGACTGATTTCTCAGTGAATAATTCATATTTCGGGAACTGATAACTATGAGTATGTGACATTTGTTGCCTTGTCGGAGGTATGCACCTGACTGAGCTCCAATCCATCTCTTCATGTGTTTGACAAAAGTCCTACACACAGCTAAACTGCAATGTTTTTATGTAAACACTGGCCGATACTCACCTCGCTGACTGTGCACATCACTGCACGCGCAGTCAGTGCAAATATAGCTGGTAAAGTAGACAGTTGTTCAGCAGGTGGTGACTAACAATTGTAACAGGTTTTAAACAAGACAGAAGGCCGATAAATGTGAGGGATACAAAAATGACATAAGTAGAAACGCATAATTAAAGAGCCAAAAAACAAGTGCAGCAATTGTAGTAACTTTGGTGATGCCTTCAATTCTTCATCATCAGGTCCCTTTTATTATTTGACCTATACTTCTGTATGGCAGTGTTTTCCCTCCTAGTCTTAAGTATGACTTCGTTTAGGGCTGTGGGTAAAGTAAGAGTGCAGGAACAATTTAATCTGATTCACGTTTAATGTCGGAATCCAAAATGTGGAACACGTGATCTTGTTTCATATTGTTCCACTAATGTTAAACATCACTTGTAACATGCATGTAAGGTGCATTACAGCCAATAGTAATGGGGGAAATTTTGGGGTAAATTAAGATGACTTTGCTTGACAATCTTGTCAAGCAAAGTCGATTCAATAACTTGTGAGAACGGACGAGGCTGGATTCTTCAAGTATGTGCATAAATTAAAATTACAGATGTTGGACATTTCTGTATTGTAATCATATCCTTAGGAAATATTCTAATATTTTGAAATACCGGATTTTCATGAGCTGTTAACCATAACCATCGAAATCAAGGATCCGAGCCTTGATTTTGAAAGACACTTTTTGGATTAAACTACAAGAAAAATAGTTTTTGTGATGACATAAAACTAAGAAAAATAATCTAATCTACAAAATGAACTCACACAAAATTAAATCCCGTTTTACTTTCTTCGTTAGGTTGGTTTAAAGCATTCCCATCAGCCTCAGCTGTACTTTGTGGTCAGTGGGTAAATACCTCAACTAAGACGATAAACACTGTAAACATTATTAGTATTATTATTTGGTGCTATTACGGATTTAAGTTGAACTAATTTATGGGCCTCGGTTGGAGCCTCCTGCCTTAAACACTGAATAGTGTGAAATCTGACCTTCCCACATTGACACCTGAGCTTGGCGACTACACTGAGAACCGCTTGTTAAATGTGTGCGGTGAACACCACAAACATCTGTAATGGTCACTGAAGCCAACTGTGTCACCACCACTGTGGTTCACTGTGCGGCCAGAGTTAGAAAAAAAGAAATCCAGTGATTAATAAGAGGCGTCGCTCACTGTGGTGGGGAAGAAGCGGCTCGTCTTGAACTTCTTCAGGCACATGGAGCAGGTGTAGGTCCCGAAGAACAAGATGAAGGACATGAGGGTGATGTCAGGCACGTAGCCACAGGCCTCTCCGACCAACTCCCCCTTGTATTCCAGACACTGCTCCGTGGTCAGCGACGCCCAGGTGGCGTTCGCTGCCTGCAAACACAAGAGGTTCCTTTCACCAACAAGAAACAATATCTGGAGAAAGCCAGGGAATTAAGCCACGGTTTTTGTTGGAATTCTCGAAATGTCACAAAAACAAGGACACTACATACCACATCAGAGCCGTTCTTCCAGGCAGTGACGTCAAGGATTTCTGACGAGTTGCCTGGTTAAAGAGATACAATATCCAATCAGCAAAATGAACAACCTCCGTGACTTCCAATATCACATTTGATTTCACAAACAGCTCTGCCAAGTCATTTGCGACACAGACACTGATAGGGCTGTTGAGAAAGTAAACCGTGGTATCTACTGGCTGATACACTTGAGTATCATTTGTTATCTCGACTGTCAACACAGAGAAGCATAATTGAAAAGCTTTGTTTGACATACACTGGTAATATCGCTGCCAAACAGGACAAAACCAAATACGAGTGTTCAGCTTCCACTGTCTGGTGTCAATGGTAATAGTGAACTTATGACGGTGCCTTGATAATGTCAACATGACTGTAGGGGGCAAAGTGGAGGAAGGCGACCTACCAGGCACACATCGGCAGTCGTAGAGCGTGGCGAGGTTGGAGTCGAACTCGGAGTTGATGGGGTGGTGGTGGGCCAGCTTGATCATCTTTTTGAACGCGTCGTAGATGAAGATGAAGCTGATGAGCGCGGAGAAGCCCTCCTCGGTGAAACGCGTGAAGTACTGCACCAGGAAGCTGGCGTCCGTGGCGACCAGCACCAGACAGAACACGGCCGACCACAGGCCAATCCACAGCCGGAACTCAAGGTAGTCGAAGCTGTTATCTCTGGGGAAAAGATTAAAAACAGAGTGGCGGTGTTAAAAAGGTTTGTGAATCTTACATGCGGCTCCTGAGGCCTTTGAAATACAACAGTATTTCCTTTGAGGCTATGACTTGCAGCCAGAGTTGTTGAATGTAGTTCACGTAACGGCAAAGGTGAACGACATTAACCTGTATACCGGTTTCGCCAAATGCCACTTTGATGTGAGGACAGGACGCGGAGAATGGAGACAGACAAGTTTTATGTGCACGTGTGTGAATTACACAGGAGCTACTGAAACAGTAACGTGAGGCTGGATAATGAAAGAAAGTTTATCGCCTGCTCAATGAGAACAGGAGGGAGTGAGGCGAAGCCTTTGCTCGGTGAGTGAGGGTGCACTACTCGCAGTCAATGGCGGAGCACATCCACCTGTGGAGTATACATGTCCACCAGCTGTAGACTGACTCAGCTGCCGCCAGCGTGAAGCATGGAAACATTTGCAGAGACATGGACACCATGACATTCTTCACTCACGGTGTGAAATGAAATGAGTGAATTATTAATGATGGAACATAAAACCATCTCTGGGAGAGGAAGTGGAGGCTTAAAAGCCTTTAATGCCAGTCGGATACTTTAAAATATGTATGTGTTTAACCTGCACATCTAAAGGCAAAATATGTGTCATTATATGCAGTGAAACAGTTTTTCCTAGATGCTTCTATTACAGGGCGTAATGCTTTTGGTTAATATTCTTAATACTAGTAGTAAAATAGGATGTTAGTGGACAGAGACTGATGGACAAAATGGGAAATTCACAATCAGCAACTTCACCCTTGACAATCTGCTCCTGCCTGAGATTTATGCTAAGCTAAAAATGTTATGGAGGGATATTCTTTAAATAAACAATCCTTAAAGCTCAAGCTGCCAGTTGTAACGGTGAATTATCCATTTGTAGTCACATTGTGTTTCTGCGTCACATTCAGGAGGATAGGATTTCTGTCCTCTGGTGAGGAAAAACAACCATCTTTGATCAGGGTTCGATCAGTAACTACTCACTTGCTGAAGTTGAAGAGGAGCCTCTCGAAGACGAGCACCGGGCCCGTGCTGCTCAGGATGGTCAGGGGCTGACCGGCCAGCAGACAGAACACCGCTCCCGTCAGCGCCGTGCCCAGGAAACTTTCCAGCACTCCCTGTAACACACACACACACAAAAAACAAAAGTAGAGTTAACACACATGCTTAGACTATGATGGAGCACATTCATTGGGTTTAAGACGACTCTAAAGCTCAACTCGTGTTTACCCTTAAGGCAATTTAGGTTTTTGATCTCACCGAATTTTACCTACAGTTGTTTTAGTTTATTCATTTGCTTTAAATTAAAATTCATGTACCGTGCTTTTGCCATTTGTGTTTTCTTGGCATCGTTGAATGTTTTGTTTGTTTCCTATTATCTGCTGTAGTGTACCTGAGGTCTCCACATCAAAAGCAAAAGCTGAATATTCGTTATTGGTTCATTTTTCACCTTTTTCCTCATCACACACCTTCTTGAGCCTTTTAAACATTGACATGATGATTCTTGCTTGCTCAGCCGGAAGCTTTGTCTGTACACATCACGCAGCTGCTATTCTGGCTCATCAGGAAAGGTCTGTTTGATTTCCAGTCATTATCCGTTTTGCATACGCGCGTGTGTGTGTGTGTGTGTGTGTGTGTGTGTGTGTGTGTTTTACAAGCTGTATAGACACAGTACACAGATGAGTAATTGATAAGTACTACAGGCTCTGCTTCTAGGACGCGTGTTGAGTTGTGTTGGGTTAAGTGAGGGCAGGGATTCCCTCGGTTGTTCTCCGTGCTCCTGCATCACTCCCCTCTTCCACCCCATGTTGGGGAGGGGGAGGGGGGAAGGGGGGGGGAGTCACTGGAAACAGAGCCATGACGAGGCTGCAGTGGCTAAGTAATCTGGATCTGTGGTTATTTACAGCCCGGGCAAATCCCCCGAGGGCTGGTGCTCCACAGGTCTGACAGGACGCAGCTCTTTGGCAGGAGCAGAGAGGCAGAAGCGAGTACACCTTAGTCACTGGACAAGTGTTTACACTCAGCTATCAGGGGCACAGGCAAGTTGTGCACGCCATCGTCATACCACAACAGTACGCTGTGCTGTCAACAGCAGGTAAAGCAGATGGATGCAGTATGAGCCTGTGAGCTGCAAGTTAGCAGCTTATCAGCTGAAGTGACTTCAAAACACGGAGCTGTGAAGGAGGTGAAAATAAATCGCACATCTGAAAGTGATAAGTGTATATAGGACATAGCAAGGAAAGCAAGAAACCACTGCTTCATGTTTTACAGTGATGGGATGTTACAAAGTACAGTTACTTCATTGTCAATGTACATTTTTCACGTATCTGCACTTTTACTCCACGACATATATCTGTGCTTTCTACTCCACTACTTTTCTTCAATGCATTCATGTTTAATATTTTTATACTTTTTTTTGAAGAAATCAATAAGAGAGAAATTGGTCCACTGATCCAATCAGAGTGAGTTCGTAACATTAGACCCCGCCTCCTTTAACGAGAGAAAATCGGGCCTGCAGCAGCAGAGACACCGCTGCCGAGACTAATGATGTCGTAGACCATTGCATTAGGGAACAGGCTGCACTCAACAAGTACTTTTAATACTTTAAGAATATCTAAAAACAAGTGCCTACATTTACTCAAGTAGAAAAGGGAATGTGGCACTTTTACTTGAGTAGATTTGTGTATATTTATTTGTAATTTTCTTAAATAAAACATTGAGTACTGCACCACTGTTTAGTGAAAGCTAACTGTATTTGCATTAGAGATTCCATTTGGATACTAGAGAACCAGTAGATGTAGTAGTACCAGCAGATTTATCCAGGCACAACTATTGAGCAAGAGTCAGTGTCACCTGAGCACAAATTAAATTCATCTGGATTCATGTCCAAATTTAGGAGAGATTTCATCTTTTAGGGACCAAGTTTTATTATGTCAGGAGTCATAACATGGGTCGTTGTTGATTATATAATTAGCTCCATTATTAATATATGTGCTCTGTGAGCAGTTTACCAACAATTTTCAACAAGAATGCCAAGAATGGCCTCAGCTGCCATAGTTGCAACACATATCATAGCAGGGAGCTCAACACACCTCAGTTTAAATACATGTTTTATCCAGGCTGAAAACAGCCCACGTCCATTGCAAACAGGAAACTTGCACCACGATATCGCCACAGAAAAAAAGCCTCACTCGCTGTAGCTGAAATAAAACGCCACCATAAGGAGTGGGAGGATGGGTTACCTGCATGTTGTCTGTAGCATCTCCAAGTAAGCCTCCAAATGTGATCGCGTTGGTAACAGTGCCCAGATAGATGAACAGGATGGCAGACAGAGACTGGATGTGTATTGCATCGTAGAAGTCACTGGCGAAAAATGGTATCTTCCGCTTGATATCCAGGACAAGACCTCCACAGAACCTGAAAGACAGGAACATTAGAGTCTGCAGCGTTTGCAAAGAAAGAAGGACTTGTTCCAAGAAACAATAGTGAATCGCTTTCTTTGTTCGTGTGTAGAACATTTCCTCATTGGAAACTTACTGAAAGACTAAAGTATTTTTTCCAAATTATGATTTTTACTTTACACTTGACATTGACAATAATCATATCCTTTGAGGATCATAATCCAGATGATGATTTAAATCTTAAAGTGAATTACTTTCTCGTTCGCTGAAGCTCCTCTCCGACCTGGTGACCTCCTCCCCCTCCATGCCCAGCGTCATGGGGGGCGTCTCCGTTCATCTGAGGTGGCTCTAATCCGGCGTACATGTGCTTTCTTAAAACAGAAAAGGACAAACTGTCAATATAGTCGAGTGCACAGAGAGAAACTAGGATGAAATCTGTCAGTCATAGATTCAGTGTTGTTTTGTCCATCAAGCACATTGAATAAATGTGCCGTCAAATCAGTTTTGAAAATGTCGCTCGTAAAAAATGGAATAGAAATATTTTATACGACTGATAAACATGACTTTACAGAGCCATATGTCACATAGGGCATTACATCTATGGTTTTAATGTTATAGCTGAAAAGTTATGAATTATGCTTTGACATAACTGATCCAGTTTAGTGTGATGTGAGTATTGTCCTTAGTGACCGATACACCGTATACAATGTTTAATCTGATCTCTATGGCCGCCTGATATAATCTTTTTAATCTAGAGAAAGTCTTACATGTACTATAACTTGATGTAATGTGTTTAGAAAACACAGCCTATGAATGAACATTTTAATTTATAAACATGAAAGAACTCACTCATTTCTGCACACTCAAGGACTTTGGTCTGGTTTTACCAGCCATTGCGGCTCATGTTTGCTTATGATGACAAATTTTAGGTAAATATTTTATTTATAATGTTTGTTAGAGAGTCAGTTTGTTGACTTTGTGACTCGTTTCCACTTCTGTTGCTTTTGAAAAACTTAACTACTTGCTTAACTAGAAGGAAAACTGTTTTTGCATTTACATCCAAGTGTGATGTGTAGCTGCTGATCAACAGAAGAAACTATCCCTGGTGTGGAGAGACTTTCAATGCAATGTGATTTTCATGCTGCATGTTCCATGCAACACATTGAATAGATTTATATGCAGTGACTTCATTCATTTGGATTAGGCTGTGTGGATTAGAGCAGACCTCTTATCTGAGGAAGGCAGCGACTTGGGCGGCTCTATCCTGATGTCAGGGTCCCACTCGCCGGGGGGCAGGACAATGACCTCATCCAGGAACTCCTCGATACCAGCCAGCAAGTCCTCCCTGTCCTTCGCTTTGTAGGCGATGTCATGGAATACCTGCCGACAAACAAACATAACCGGCCTATTAGCAATCGCCTAATCAATAATGTAACATGTGCTTAATTATTCATCCAGGGCTTTGGAGAAGGAAAAAAATGCACAATTACATTTGAGAATACTGCCAACAAGGGCTGGGACACGGGCCCAGAGTGCAGCACAATTTTCTACACTCTTCACAATGTACCTAAATGATGTGTCATCCTCGATGTGTGTCCTGGGACCACAGGAGCAGACTACTCAAAACACAAACATTTGATAAACTCATGACGCAACGGTCACGGAGAGCCGAGGGGGTAAAGTTTAACTTGAGGAAATCCTGGAAACCACTTCCTATCCTGCTCTGTTGACATATGAGATATACTCGGAAAGAGCTGAGGCCTGTGGGAATTGGCAAGGCCAGGTGCTACCAGGATTAAGAACATTATGAGCTGCCTGTTGACACTCATGACAACACGGCAAGATTTAGTCAGCAGAAAGAAGTGAAGTGAGGAAAACACTGACGGCTATCACAGGCCTATAATAGAAAGATATTAACCACAAACATTGTTAGGTTCAATGCATTTATGCTGCCAACACCAAAACAAATTTGTCAACCTGAAGTTTAACACGCAGCTTAACAGTAAAGCTATGGGCCGGGCAAACTGCTGTGATGATTAATACAGCAATAGCCACAGAGCTGAGATTTGGCAAGAGGACAAGTAGGAGGTGTGGGCAGTCAGCCCAATGCAGCTCTGATGAGATGGAGGCGATGGCAAAAAATATATATTGATTATCAGCTGATAATGGCCGTCAGTCAACAACACTTTGATCCATACCAACATATTTCAACAACTATTAGATGGATTCCCAGTGATTTGTGGTCCCCAGAGGATGAATCTAACGGACTCTTCCCGACCTTTCCTCCAGAGCCTGTACCACTGATACCTTTTGAGATTTAAAATACTTAAATTTATGTCTAAATACTGCCACACTGCATGTAACCACATTTTTGCCACGCTCCATTATACCTCAGAGCTTCAATTTAGGCATTAAGCCATATTGACCCTTTGTACATTTCCATTTCGTTCTATTTTTTTAATTAGCACATTTAGTATAGTATTTATTTCAACTAAAAGTATACGCTAGCAGAGTTTATTTGCGATTTATTTACACTGCGTAGGAAGAAAAATATCAGTGTCCTTTCTAGACTTGCACCTTCGAAATCTTAGTGAAGTGTTTTAAAGTCCGAAAGATTAGCCATGTCGAGATGCCCATTATCCCAATAATCCAGGCTTAATTAGTCCAATCAGAGCCTAAAGATGCATCAACAGTGAGGTTCAGTGAAGTGTTCTGTTGGTCCTCTATATATCCACATCACACTTGTTATTGGAGGTTAGCAATTTCTTGATGCAAATACAGATACCATTAAAACCAGGCCAATCCCTCTGCTAAAAGGGTTAATTTTAAAAAGAAAGAGAAGGTAAAGTGACAAATTATAATAAACATGACGTACCTCATCTGACATCAGGGTGGCGATGGCTCTTCCAATCTCATGATAAGACTTTGCTTTACCTTTGGGGCCCAGCAGCACAAAGAGAAATCTAACAGGAAGAAAATAAGATGTTCGGGAACATTACATCAAAGTCAGAATGCGACTGTTTCACAGTAACTGAACAATGTGTAACTTCAACCCGAGCGATGGTAGCACTTTCACATTCATACCTTGTGGGCACCGGGACCTCGGTAAGAGCCCCCAGCATGACGGCCTGATGCAGACGAACAAACGCCACGAAGGGGGTTTCCAGGAAATCCACCTCTCCGACCAGCACGTTTGATGCTTCTGCATCGCGGGGCAGCTTTTTCATGAACTTGTTCTTCAGCTGTTGGGACAGGAAGAGCAGGACAGGGGGACGTAAGGTGTTACAAGGATGGTGCCAGTGATGTCTTATGAGATACAGATTAAAAAAGGAGCAGGATATACAGACTGAAACTTCTCTAAATACAGTAATTAATGATAGATGACATATCAAATGAGTGCGGTAGTTAAAATGTTGCTGTACCCAGGCAGGGACTGACGTGGTGTCAAATAAGAACAGGGAGTCCACTCCCTTTCCTACAATTATATCCCGAACAACAGCTTGACTTTATGCCACCGAATAAACACATTTTACCACGAGGGCATGAAACTGCATCTACAGTCACGTGTATAATCCCACACTGTGCTCATTTTAGATTCAATAAAAGACACATAAGCTCTGGATGACAGAAAAATCCCTCACTTGCAAGATGACTAACAAATTGACCTTCAGACAATTGAGCGTTAATGCCACTTGTTACAGTTTAACTGCTTCAGTGGTGTATCCGTCGACCACACAGCCAGTTAACCCGGCCATGAGTCAGAGAGAAACTGCATGTGCTGATGATAGAAACTCGCATGACAAAGACCAGAGACAGTGAGCTTTTGTTGCACAGCGCAGGGAGAGAGCCAGGGGTCTTATCTGCCAGTATGTGAGGCTCACAAGCTCGCGCGCGCACACACACACACGCACGCACGCACGCACGCACGCGACCTTGCATAGTGCTGCTTTGTGAATGGAACCCATCACCCGCTAGTTCGCACATCATCTCTAGAGAGACAAACGCATTACCTGATCCTTCTCTGGTTTGTCAGAGAAGTCGCTCAGGCTGTTGGAGGTGAGGTTGCGATGGGCGGTCGTCGGGCTACCTGCAGAGAGATAAAGACACTGTTGGGATCAAAAGAGGCCGGGGGCGCGACTGCAGAGCTTCAACTGAGACGCACGGCGGCCAAGGGAGAAGATGAGGCCAAGAAAAGAAAGGCGCCGGGAAAGTACACGGAGAGAGCCAGAAACATCAGGACCGAGCTAAATGTGGCAGGGCTTAAGCTTTAGGACTAATGCCAGATGGTCATTCATTGAAGCACTCCAGGGAGAGGAGAGCCGGGCTACATGGTCTTCTTAGGTACGAGTCAGCAGAAACATGCTTAGGCAACTATTGGCAAATGTGTGAGAATGTAAACGTACTTACTGGCAATGTAAGAGAACATAGTCTTCCACATTTTATAAATAAATAAATAAAAACACAAGCTTGTTAATATGATGGCCTGGATGAGTGTTTAACTTAATTCCATGTTTTGGATGTAGCCATATTTGTTCATTTCCATGCATGCAGCTCTTACAGTGCATGGCAGCACAGGGCTGTACAGTACAATAATGTCAATGAATTTACCGCTGTAGTACCTGTGGGATAATGTGTCGGTTTGAAACGCAGCTGGTTGTGTATGTGGATATTGCAATCAGGATTTGTGTACCTGCTTTGTGTGCGAGGGGAAGTGGTGACGTATTGCTATTCTACTTGGTAACTGCAGTCCGTCGTGTTAGTGAAAACCATGTCTCCGTCTGTAGTGCCCATACATCAAACACTAAATCCCACAATTCCTTCCCAACAATCCCTTTCCCCCCCTTCGGTGCATCAACCAATCCAGCAAGAGACGTGACAACTTGATGAATTAACTTTAAGTGGTATTTTCAGTTCAGAAATCCAATTCATTATAAATATATATACACACATGTCTATCTTTGATGATATAAATTTATAGAGAGTGGAGCCGCTAATTTGAATATATATATCGACATTTTATGTTATAGCAATAGACAGTTTATCTGAAACAACGCGTTAAGGTTTGATATTCATGTGCCTTGATAGTAAAAAAGTCATTAGCTTGTGACATACCAGTTTAAGTGCACTACACCTGTGATTGTTCTCAGAGATGCTCAGATGTTAACTTATGCGACATCTTTGTGGCAACAAAACTATGAACCTCTGTAGCACCAGTGCGATATGCAAAAAAAGAAGTTAGCGTACAGCCCTGGAGGGGGTTCCAAAAACACTGCTTTTCAGACAGCGTCACCTCACTTACAGAGGTATCCCATGCTGGCGCTCCTCATGACCTCACATGGTTCCTCTGGGTCTTGTGGGTTTAAACAAGGCACAGGGTGCTCAGGGGGGTTGCGTGCTATTACGCCCCAGATGCAGGAAGTCAGTGGTAGCGTGCAGACCCAGGCAGAAGGAAGGAAAGGAGAGAAAAGGAGAAGGAACACCAGGTTGAGAGGGTGGAAAAAAAAGACAAGGAAAAGAGGTTGTGTTAGAACAACAGAAGTTAGTATAAGAGTTTTGACAAACAAATGAGAAGACAAAGACAGTAAAAAAGGGAAAAGGATTGATTTCAAGTTTTTTTGATTACCATTCTCCTGGTTGGAAAACAGTCTACTTGCACTGGAAACACTCTTTCCAATGTCTGCGAGAGAGCGCAAGTTGGACTTCTTGGTCTGGTGACGGTGCTTCCGAAGCAGCGTGTACATGACCTTCTCCTTCAGCTCCGCCTTCAGCTGACCGTTCTCAATCTGGCTGTCAGTGATCGTCTCTGTTAGAGGGATAGATTGGAACCAGTTAAATAATTCGAGCGCGCTGGTGTTTCGGGTGTTCTTCGGCACGGCAACCCCACTTACCGACAACCTGTGGCAGCGTGGAGGCCTCCAGGTCCAGCAGGATCGTGCCCTTCTCGATGCACGTTTTGAGTTCCATCAAGCTGTGTAAGGACAGCGTGGCCACGTGAGGCTTACTCCAGCGCTCGCCTCCCTTTTCCACCTTCTCCTCAAACTTGATCCATCTGGACAGAGGAGGAAAGATATTTAGAGAGATGGAAATTTGTTTACAACTGTGTTGGACCTTGCCAATAAATGTGGCATTTTAGCAAAAAGCCCATATACAAGAGCGTGTATAATCTTTTTTTTTTTTTCCCCTCTCCTCTCTCGGTCAAGTTCCTGAAAGGCCACTGCATAATATAAATAAGTGTACATAATAGTGGCTTTATAAGTTTATGAACAAATACGGGCTGTGAACAAAAGGAGACGAGATGGGTTCTCTTTCCTTTACCAAAACAACCCCACTGTGTTTTGAATTGGACTCAGTTCACGGGGCAAGAATAGGGGACGCAGGACAGCGTAGAAATCAAAAATAAATCTCTAGACTTGAGGAAATGCATATCATGCTGGAACGTAAACAGTATTACATGGAGCGGATCACGCACGGTTCAATCGGAGAAACAAGACTTTGTCACGGCCACGGAAAGCTTTGTATCGAAGTTAAGATTCAGGACAAGGAGTCGTTTTTAATAATGATGCCTCGCATGCCACCAGTACAAAAGAGCCATTCTCCTGAGGCCTGGGGATGGGGTTTCCTCTGAGGATAGAATATCCCTCTGGCGATGGTCGACATGCCTGTGATCAGCGATCTTAGTGGGAGAGGAGCCTGGTCATGGAGGCACTGTCGAACCTCAAGGAGTTCATTTACTTTCCTTTTTTTATGTAACTCAACCTTTCACCATCCAAAAACTTATTAAAAAAATGACTTTTACTTTCATCTGTGTGAAAATATAGAGATCTTACTTATTCAACTGCATCACTATGAACTTGCGTTGGACTTTCATAAGCAACAGGACTCCACTGATTTAAAAGTACACGCATAACATTGTCAGACTCATTGAAAGCCAACTAAAAGAGAATCGGATGTAATTTATTAACCTGAACCAGAGATTTTGATTTCCTCTTCAAAACCTGACACCTATGAGAACAAAGAAGTGCAGCCAAAAAACTGTAAATTGACTCTGATGCGTAAAAAACTGGTTGTCCCCCTTTAAGATAAGATTAAAAGAAGTTAAAAGAAACATTGGTGCACTTATTTAACAGGGAATAGAAACCAACGTGATCACAATGCTCAACTTCCTCAGCTGCAATAGTAAATATATCTCCATTTGATTACAGCTTCTGTAATGTACATCACATGCAGACAGAAGTCTCCAAAAGCCTATCAGAACATTAATATAAAGGTGTAAGTATAACCACAATTTGCTGCCCAAGTGTAATGTGCTCTAGAGCTAAGTGTAACATTAAGGCTTGTTCTGGCTATGTGGGAGTTTCTGCAGTTTCCTGGTCCCACACAGTAGGTACTACAGATCTCAGTCAGATAAGAATAGACTGGGAGTTCACTGGAGTAGAGGCTATTTGCCTACACATACAAAACGTGATTATTCATAAAGGGATTGTGTTCCGCTGACTGCACAGGGATTGTGGGCAAGGACATTTTTTCGACTACACAGCTCAAGGCTCTTAAGAAAAAAATAAAAAATAAAGGGGGGGGGGGGGTTAGAGGTTTACATGTCTGTTTTGAAAGACGCTGGACTCACCTGGCCGTCTCCTTCCACTCCATCTCCTGCCCGTCCACGGACAGCAGCTCGTCCAGCTCAGTGAAGAGCTGAGGTGGTGGGGGGCCATCGTCCTCCTCCCCCAGGATGAACCTGATCCGCTCAGCTGGAGAAACTGCAAGGAGGAAGAGACATGTTAAGATACAACAAATCAATCCTGTCGAACTTTATATAAGCGCAGCTCTTGTTGCCAGGGGCGTTTCAACAGGGTGGGCCAAGCCAAGCCATTTACCTGGGGCTCCAAGCTGAAGGGGCCCCTCAGAACAGCTGATTACATTGGTCCAAAGCAATAACAATTGTGAGAACCCGCTCAATTATACAATTGGCGACGCACAGGAGACTGCAGTGACACCATAGTGGGAAGCCCCCCCCCCCATGAGGCCCAATGCCACAAGCTATGCAACATTAGGTTTGGTTGAAGACTAATACATCCAATAGTGTGAATAAGCCTGGGATAGTGGTGGAGGTTTGCACTTCAACTTTACTATTATTAATGCACGTTTCTGTCATCACAATTATACTTAATAGATTGAACATTGGAATGACGCGTTTCTTGGATTACGTTTGATTTGATCTATAGAGCCCCCCAGGTTAAATAATTGTTCATGGAGTCAAGTGATCATGTAAAAACTTCCTGATATCTGACACATATCTGTCAGATCAAGTCAAATAAACAAGGTGAACATGAAGCGTTTTACCCAAACTGAGTGCATAATAAAATAAGCTGACTTTACACCGCAACACTGTCAAAAGATTCCCAGGTTAAAGCGTCATGTTGTATACAGCAGACACCTCCCCTGCGAGACATTACCTGGAAGTCAGACAAGGAACATTTCGTCCACACATTCGTGACGGCTGGTTTTTCCACCCTCAAGAGATGATGGACAGCCACAGTAATTTAACTATTTAGCAAAACAGAGGTCCACGTCAGCCTTTCAAACTGCGGACATGTTGTATAAACTGTGACATTCGTCTGCAAATTAAAAAGGTGTTTTGGAAAAACAGTGATGTAAATGTATAAAGGCAATGCAGGCATCTTTACATGTTTGTTTTGGCCATACTGATCTACAAAGGGAGGTACAAACAGCCTCCATACTCAGATTGACAGACTTAGTTTGAACCCATGAAAGGACAGCTGGTATTTAACCAAGAGGGGAGGAATTTTACAACACTAGGAAAAAGCTTTTCTCAGAATATTCCCCTTCACTTCCTTATGAGGATTTGCAACGATCTGTGGCAGCGAACTGACATGGGAGAATTTATCACCTGTAAATACTCATCTTCCTCCTACTCCTTTTCAGAATCTTTAGGCACATTGAGGTGTGCCAGTATTCACAATGAGTCCCAGTTATAGAACAATAGGGAGAGCCCCGATGTTCTGTTTTCTATGCAAAGGGTTTTCCATTGTGAGCTGAAATACTTACAGGTGTAGGAAAGTTGTGCAACAGTGCGGTGATGACGAAGTGGAGCGCTAAGACACAAGAGGCTATTTATGCAGCGTTCTCTTGATATACTTTACCAGTGAGGATTCCACAGGCCAATACTCAATGGCGTAACAGTGTCTGTAACCTTTTAATCCTGACCAAGCTTAACTTAGAATGCTCGTTGTTAAAATAGTACCGTTGGAACTACGTAGCGGGGAAATCAAACAACTAAGCTACACAAAAGGTCAAGATCAATGTCTTTAACACACTGGAAACAGCTTTAGGATAAGGAAGGAGATGTGGCTTTTAAAAATTTTTTTTAAAAAACACAAAAACATAAGAATGAGACATTTGGTCGTTCGACTTGCAGAACCTGACTTTTCAAGCAACGTTCGTTGACGCCAGGTGTACACAACAATGCTCGCCACTTAAGCCCCATGACTAGTGTCATCAATGAAAACCAGGCCTTTGTTGTAGTTACACATACACTTTAAAGTGGGCAGCTCCACGGGGTTTGCCACAATCAACAGGATTATGAAGATTTAGATGGAGGGCACAACAGCAGAGTGGAGGGTTCCATGCACTCCGTCTGCCACTGTGTGTTTTGAGTCGGGGTTTCTGACGTCTGGTACATGTCTAACCCACACCTCAGATTCTCTGGCCGTCGCCTTGTGCTGCATCTTTACAGTATGCAATGCTACACCGCACACCCCCACCTCCTCTGAACGTGCCCACACATGTAGGGAACTAAACATAACTTCCGAGCTAAGGACAGATGCCGATCCAGATCCCATGGTGCACTTCAATTATTCCTCGTGGAAGCAAGGGCTTCCACCGTGGACAGTAGACGAGTTAACAAGATGCGACGTGTCCTCTTATTAAATAAAAGGGTGAAACGTTAATGTGAAAATCTTTACTGCTCAACGGGAGGAAAATGTTTGTCCCAGTTGCGGGTCGAGCCTCAACATACAGCAGGGCCTGTCCGCTCTCTCAACCTCACACCACTGTTTACAGTTCAGATCTTCTATGGAGATACAGCAGGAAGAGACCGTGTGTGTGTGAACCAGAGGTCAGTTTAAAACCTGCTCCTCTGTTTAGTTCCACGTCTGTCCCACTGCCTGTTGATGTACAGTCTGATAGGAATTCTATGGATGAGCCACCATCATCGCTGTTTACAGTCACACAAATGTCACCATGTTTGGACCATACACATTAAATGCTACAGGGTAAAGTAAGGCCATGAATTTACAGCCACAAAGCCTTTTAGGTTCCGATTCATGAAGCAACAGACCACTGTGCTTGTGAGTTGTTATAGCACAACTAATGCTCAGCTGATGGAGTGAATAGTTGTGAAGACATTAACGGTTACTCAATTAAGGATATGAAACTACTGGATAAACAATATTCAATTAAAAATAAATAAATAAACTGTAACGAAACTTGACTCATCGTTGATCATTTCGGCCCCATGACATCTAGATAGAGATTAATGTGAGCGAGACTCTGATCAGATCATGGTACCTTTGTATGACTAAGCACGCAGGCTGGTTTACACCTGAGCATGCGACGCAACAAGGAGGATTACAGCGTCAGGGGATTAGTCAAGTGCTCGTCTGTGAACTGACAGCTTGACGTGACACTGATGTGATAAAGACAGTCAAAGCCGGGTAAATAAACAAGGTGATGCGGTTGAACCTGGCGACAATTTCTTACCATCTAACCTGATCGAGCTTCACTTCTTACATTGCTTTCATATTTAAATTTCCGTTTCATAAATTCCTCAGCTAGAGGTTATAGAGCCATTACTTCAACTGATAAGGTTGAGCCACATGGTTCGAATTACTGGGGAGCTCAAGTCCCTGTCACAGCCTTTAGGGAAGTGGAAGATCTTTTTCCAAATCAGAGGCCACAACTTTCACAGAGGGGCCAACATTCATGCACAATTCCTGATTCAGTAAGGTTCACATTTAAGTAATTCTTTGTTTACTGTTAGCTCCATTTTGAAAATTGTTCAAGCACATTTTGTACTTTAAAAAAGTTCTGAAAATGAGAACAAATGTCATTCATTGTTAGAAAGTGACTTTTTTTTTAATTTTACTTATAAAGGATGACTGACAGTGGGTACTTTAGGGGCTAGTGCCCCCCTGGCCCCGCCCCTGGATCTGCCCCTGCTATAGGGGGAACTCCGAATCATCATCTTTTAGTTTTTTTTAAATGAGGATGTTGCTCAAATCTTTACTTCTGATGCATCACCTCACATGTGTCATGATGCTGGAAAAGCTAAGACGCAAATATGTCGGCGGCTCTACATATTTGACCAGAGCTTTATTTGAACTTGATGATCCATTTCAAAATAACACTGGAAATACAAGTTCATTGACACCCTGAGTTTAGCGTGATCCCACAGCAGCCTTCTGGTAAAGTACGCGCTGCGGCTGTCATTGTCCACACACGCCCTGATGGAGGTAAATCCCCCTCTTCCCTTCCGCTCATTCCCATCTTCCAGCTCCATTTTGATACCATAATGGTTACTTCCACCAAGGATGAGCTCAGGTGTAAATACACCCCCCCCCATTGTGTGAATTCCACAATACTGATAATTGTATGTCTTGTAAACAGCTTTTAACCGGACTGAAATGTTTGGAGCTCTTAAAAAAAAAAAACACCCAAGAAGATTGTGTGGTGCTATAGATCATCATCATCAAGGTTACAGCACGGAGAGCCCCACACAATTAAATAGACAAATGGGTTTCCTAACACTTTCCCACCTGTTTACACATTAGAAACATCTTTTCTTGTCCATCCAGGAGACATATGGGCTAAACTGACCTATATCTGAAGACTCTCTGGGAATTATAATTTCTCCTCCTCTAGAAAATGACCGTGGGATTAAAGGTTTCTTCCATGCCTCTTTTCTAAGCTTCAGTATAAGGAGAGACATCTGGTGTGTTTTCTCTTACAGCAGGATGAAGACCTCAGGGACTGATAACAATCTTAAATGTGCATTTTGCATCTGACATTCATTGAATCCTGCGTTGGCACTCCAGTTATTCCACAAAATGAATTACTCTTCCCCAGCATTGAGGTTGTTTTTCTTAGGCCTACTTGCAGTGCGGAAACATCCTCATCTATTTGTGTGCGACATCTTGAATGTCTGTTTTGCTCCCCCTTCCCATCTACCTGGTTTTTAGCGCCTTTCCCACAAATCCCACAAAGAAGTGCTAATCATCGAGGTGCCGGATAATACCCCTCTTGTATTTACTTTACACACTACAAACCCAATCCAGTGTCATTTTCAGATTAGTGCTCAACATGTTCCCATTCCCTCGCTCCATTAATTCTGTTGAGTGTAGGTTTCTGCCAGACAATTTATTTTCCTGAGCTTTCTTGGCCGTTGCCCCTCCCTGCTCTGAATCACCACCTCCCAAGCACTGGGCTGTGATTTGTAGAGCGCTGCTTGATCTAAACCGGCATCTCAAGAGGTTTATCTATTCATAATGTGGCTCCCATAAATTGTACTCTGCACAGTGGAAACTTCTGCAGAATTTCACCGTTTATTTAACTCACTGAGCGGTTTGAGGATGTTGACGGTGGATTCGTCTGCGGTCTCTCCATCCGACTTGTATCCCTCCGCTCGTTCCCGCTTCTCCTTGTGACTCGACTTGCGTCTGTGTCGCCTCCTCCGCTGGTAGCTCTTGGGAACATGAACGCCGATGTACACAGTGTGGTGACCTGACACAACACGGGGGAATCACAGGTCAGATTACACTCAGTGAAAAGGGAAATCTCATTAATCCTAAACTGCATCGCCACTGGCAGAACAAAAACAATGAGGGACTGGTTGATCCGCTGTGATTCAGTGTGAAATGTTTGCTTTTCATAAGACTCATCTTTTTGGTGATGAAACCATTTGACAATAGGAAACTTTGTTGCTCATCTCCCAATCAGGCATAGATAGCTTGTTGTCAGTCACATTGCAAAATTGCACGAATGCCAACGGCTTCCGACAATCGCAGCTCATACAGGAAATGATGAGTTAAATTCTCCAGGAAGTAATTACAGACACAGAAACCTCTCCCTGCTGGGATTGACAGACCACATTGGTGTTGAAGCAACATTGGATTTTTCCATTTAACCACGCATTCCACACACAGGTCTTCTGGGCAGTGTTGGGGGGCTTTAGTTCTAAAATCTATTCCACTCATGTTATTTTGGGGGTATTCCATAAGATTTTATTTCCTTTGCAATAGTTAAACCCCTTCAAGGCACCGACTCAGGTCTCAGAGACAGATTAGTGATCTGTCTCTGAGACCTGAGTCCCCACTCAGTCAGGGGGGGGTAGTGACAACAAAGGTGAATTCTGAAGACTTTAAAAAGTAATCCCTTTATGTAGTATATGGATTTTAAGACTGGAACCATGTTCCTTTAAATACAAATTTGAGATATGGCTTTAAGCAGAACCTAACGTGTAATCCTTCCACTTTATCTTATGTGTTTTAGTTTATTTGCATGTTGTGTTATAATGTATTTTAGATCATGGGCTGTTTGCTTGTTTTTAAATTGGATGTAGTGTTTTAATCTTGGGTTTATTGTACAGTTAGTTGGATGTTATTGCACATGAGCTATCCAAAGATGTTTGTAATTATACAAGTCATTTTATTTCAGCTTGCTTTTTAAAACTGGCTATAGGGACAACAGGGAAAATGAGCCTGTACAGCTAACTCCGGCCCATTACAGTGTTTACTCTGTTGATTAATGAGCCTTGTCACAATAAATAAATTCCAATTGCATCTATTTAACTCGCACATTTTGTTGTTGCGTGTATTGCAACACTGCTTTGTGGGCTTTCATGACATCTGTCGCGCGTCCCTGTGGTCAGTCTCGCTTCCTCAACTAAACTAAGATTCAGCAGGCGTGCAAATGACGAGGCACATTCCCATGCAGCCGAGCACAGCTCCTTGCGACTGCAACACACAAACAGCTTGACACAAGGCCAAAAACCCTCTGACGTGATTCTCTTTGTGTGCAACCTTAAGTGTTCGTTTGTGAAATATGTGACAGTCTCACTAAATGCACGTGGGCGTCTCCAGATGAATTGTTTTGTGGCTTTCGCACTGGACAGGATTAGAACACTTGAAGACACATCTTCCGGCACAGAAATGTCGAACTAAACTGGACATTGTGAATCTTTGATAAAAAGCGAGAACACTTGGGCAGACAAAGGGATCAAATATATTAAGGATAATGTTACCTTCCACTTCCCCTTCATCGCAGACATGTTTGACAAAGGAAGCCCCTCTGTCCAACACTGCTTCATCCTCCATTCTACAAGAAAAAAGGGAGAAAAAAAAACATTTAAATAAGAGAAGCAAGTTTACAAATATACGAGTCAAACAAAACTATTTACTTTCACTAATCATATTATTATTTATTAGTATTGTTTTTGGCTTCTCTCTAGATGAGCAGACTGTGAAATAGGATCAGATAGTGGGAAGCAGTTATGGGTTGTTAAAATGAAAATGCTTGTCCTCCATTTGTACATATTGTCATGAATAAACTTTAAACCAAACAGAAGAAATGACAAATTTCTTAAGGATAAATTAATCTTTATGAGTCCGTTTAAGAGATGATATTCAATAATATTAATTATCAACTGTCATATTTTCTTAGTTTATCATGTGTTCAAAATGGTCTTCATTTAAATCCTACTTCAAATTGCTCTCCATTAAAACACACTCCAGATAATGAGCCCTATTCAGAAACGTGTTATTCTGAAAAGCAATTTCTCTTATTCTGGACCAGTCGACATTTACTTGGGGCTTAAAAACTAAAAAAGGACAATACACATGTTACAGTAAGAACAATATCAATACAAGTCATTTCTGGACTTCAAATATCACACTCTATTTTAATGTCTGAATCCAATATTTTGTACAAATATATTGGACGCAGAATGGTTTAAAAACATGTTTTATTGCATAGCAATGCTTTGAAATCAGTTTTCCTAACACGCTGTTAAGTGCATTAGCATTTCTGGTGGTGGGGCCCTCACCCACACACGACCAAAGTGTCACCTGCTCCTCCACCTACACTGCTGAACACATGACTGCACATCAAAAGAAAGCTTATTCCTTCAGTGAGCACATGTATAAATTACACAGCTCCTTCAATAACTGTAAGATGAACCTTCAATATCAAATCATAGTTAAATGACAGTCACACTGGTTCTTCTAGTTCACAAACACAAGACTTCATTGTTTACTTTGAGGTCCCAAGGCCACATGATGCGGAGTTTCCTCTGATCATCGAGCCCAAATCTTCCTGGAAGGCTGGGGGGTAAAGTGGCTCCTCCAGTCCAGCAAAGTGTGGAGTAACCCAGGGAATTAAATTTGTTTTTTTTAAGCCTCAACATACGGGAAACTCCAATCCACACACACACAAACACGTAATGCAGGTATAAAAGGAAACAACACGCCTAGTTCTAGAGAAACTGAGGCAAGCAAACTACGGTTCCAGGAAAAAACTTTTAGTTCTCAATGAATTCAGTTGAATTCTTAAAAGCTAAGTCATGTGTATATATGTAGTACACACAATTTGCATATGCACGTACATATGGAAATGCATTTTGTATATGTATACTTTGGCTGCACAATATATCAAATGTATCGTCATCGCAATAACAGGCGTGATATACAAGAATCGCAAAAGACTGCGATAAATGGTGTTCCACGTGCCATGAATTCACACTCTGCATGTCAATATATTTGGCCAATCAAATGGAGCCCTGCTGCCCTAGATAATAAATTAAAGATATTCAGATCATTGACGAGTTTTTCCATCAATGAATCATAGTCGGAACCTCTAAGACAATTCATTCTTTCAGACTGTTCTGAGAAAAAGTGTTTCAGTAACTAATTCGAAACTCATCCGTCACAGCTAATTTGACCAACCACTTCATGGGAATATTTCTTGTAAAACTACAAAAACATAAATGTTTGATTTCGGATGCGAATCAAGAATGTTAAATTGTTAATAAACATCTGAACAGTTTCAATTTGCTACTGAACAATCCCCAAGTGAGGTCCACACAGTCCCAACAAATTTGGGGATGGGAGCAGTGTACACAAACCACTAAATAAACAAAGTCAGGAAGGATACAACTTGTTCCTCTGCTTGCACTAAGAGCTCATCTGAATTTCCCCAGTGGATACGGTATCTGGCCTTGAGAGAGATAGGAGGTAGCCTATCTAGCTGATAGCAGACCTAATGTGGATGCCACCGGCCTGAGATCAAGTGAGTGATGACGGGTGGCTGGGCCTCGCGCCAACATTTACATGCAATAGTAATACTGTGATTAGCCTCTGTAGCCTCCTTTTGTGGCCCATTGTTGCTTACGAAAAAAGAGGTCAAGTTCCCACACGGCGCCATCGCTCGACTCCAGATTTCTTGCGTGTTGTGGTTGTACGCTGTGTTTCTTTTCCTCCAGGACAGAGTGTACAGAAAAATAACCACCAATTTCAGGGAGCTGCCTTTGTTACGCAGTTTTCTGCTTGGAGCCCATGTATCACAGGGACGGCGGTTCAGGGAACGAAGAAGAGGAACAGCCAAAAGTATGAAAACAAATAGGAGTTATTTTAATCCTTTCTTACACAAACATTGTGTATTTAGTATTTTGGGAGAATCTTAGATATGTGGGAAGCTTTCCAGGGAGGCAGCCCGGTCTAGTAGCATTTACCTCTGCAACAGGTGAAGTGTGGGGTGTGTGTGTGTGTGTGTGTGTGGGCCGGTCATGTAACAGAGAGGTCTTCAGAAAACTGCCGGCCACACTGAAGAGCAAAGGAAGCTCATGTTGCAGGTTTAGTGCTGCTACAGCACCATGTTAATCAATCCAAGCATTAAACTGGTAGTGGAGTTCAAGAAGAACGGCTGACTGGTTCGGATCAACAGAAGCAGTTTGGTGAAAAGAGGACAAGTAACATTATTATTACTACCATCTTCAGCATTCGCCTGCAAAGTCCAAGTGACTTACGCTTCATTTAAAAATCAGGTAGCTGCAGGCAAAACAGAGGATAAATCTATGTCTTGTGTATGAAAGCAGACAGCAGATAAGATCCTGTGACTCTGCGTTCACGTCATTGTAAATGCCGGAAATCGTCTTGATCTTTTTTCATTTCCTGCTATGACTTCCAACTGTGTGATTAATTAAAAAAAAAAGAAAATCAAAAGCTGGGTGAGGGTCACAGCAACCAGCTGCAGCCATCTTGCGCTGGGCGAACAACTTCACTGCTTCTTGGTGACCTCATGAAGAGTGGATAAACCTGTCGGTGCGTGAGGAGCCTGCGGGATCAGCTGCCCGGGGATCAGGGATCATCGCCATCTCTTTACAGAGTGACGCACCCAATCCCACCAGACCAGGTGCCCTCAGCGCAGGCAGAGAAACAAGCAGAACTGTGGTGTTTTATGAACATTAAAGTGCATCCCCCACATCAAGGTATCAGATATTAAAACACCTGAAGGCTGCAAAAGTAGCAGTGAGAACATTCTTAGTCACCCGTGATGGAGAGGGACCAGAGGCTTGGGTCAGATTGAAGTCAGATACTTACAATAGACCAAAATGTGAATAATAATATCTTTGTTTTATAGCACATGTCAAGGTACCCAAGGCCGCGTTACAGAACGAGGAGATAATAAAAATAAAACAAACCAAGCACAGGAAAATAATATTAGAAAAGGAAAATAAAAAGGTGGAAATGTTTAATGAAATGTTAAAAAGCCAAAGTATTGAAAACACCATTGAAACCTCTCTAACTATGCTTATTGTATGGTTCTCATTTGAGTGACGACAGTGCAATATTTTCTCTCACACACACACACACACACACACACACACACACACACACACACACACACACACACACACACACACACACACACACACACACACACACACACACACACACACACACACACACACACACACACACACACACACACACACACACCTTTCAAGTCCACAGGAGGTGAGTGATACTGAAAGGATAAAAAAAAAAACTATACACATCTATTTTGAACAAGTAATTTGTTATTTTAGAGCTACAACCAAACACAATTTTAATAAAAGACAACATGTATGCTGAAGGGTAAAGAAGATCATTTTAGAAAGGTTCGGCTAATGCGTATATATTGTTGGGTCTGTGGCACGGCTTTGTATTTGAAACGTGTCCAAAACAAATCAATCTAATCACACTCTAAACGGTCATTTGATTTGTTTTTGGCTGCTGTACCACGTTTATCGTTTTTTCCTGTTTGTTGTGTGCATGTCTGTTTGTTTTATTATTTGAATTAATGCTTCCTCTTCCTCTTAGCTGACCTTAACTCTAAGTTCTGTAAGTGTTAGTGGTTTGTATTAGGCACTGGTTACCTTTGCATACACATGTTCTACAGCTTCTGTTAAAAGTAAAAAAAATGTATCAAAACACAGATTATAAAAACTAATTTGAATCATCAAATCTTTCATCATTTGTTCTATAAAAACACCTCAGAAAACGGTGATACAGATTCGGAGAATGAAAAGTGACCCTGAAAAGGCCACAGCCAACACACGTTGGGTGTAACTTGCTTTTACTTGAAAGTAATGGCACTACATAGTTTATAGGTTTACATATCAGGTTGTGTAATGGGTTTTAAGAAGCAGGTCAGACAGAGGTAACGAATGACACATGCCGTATGCCTGGCATTGTTTATCGTTTATGCAATTACTGAACAGGTCAGGTACACCTTAACTTCTGGAATTTCCTCGGAAAAGGGACGGGGGTGAAATTGATGGCTGTGTGATTGCATAGTGCACTGAAGATTTCCAGTCAGCACACAGGAAGAGTCATCCAAGCAAAAGTATCCGGCACCAAAAAAGAAGAGGCATTTCCCCATTGCAACTCTCATTGCACAACAACACTGGAGACCAATGAGGAATAAACCTGCGTCTTCACAGTTTCTGTTGACATTGAGGAGAGAAAACTGTGGGTTACACCTCATTACTGAGTTGGATGGGGGTGAAAGTGTGACTGCACTGCACCCCCCAACCCCACCCAGTGCATGTTCTTGATTTGATACAGACTGTAATCTGACTCATTCACACACTGGCTGCATGTGAGGCTCACAAAGAAAACTGACGTGTTTCTGCTGCTTATCAGAGGAAATGGAAATGGTTCCAGACACGTACATTTCCGTGTTGTACCCGTGCAGGCATTGCGCAGCGTGGACGCACACGCTGCCCCACGTTGGATATGGATTTCTGGGGGTGTCCGCTCATTGACCACATGGTCTGTGAGGCGCGCACACACACACACACACACACACTTTATTCGCGCCAGACACTTGAGAGACTCGGTCTCCAGCACTTGGCCTCTGCGCCCTGCGTCTCTCTAATCGATACTGACAGGTTCGTGGAAAAAAAAAAAAGATTACCGAGCCGAGGAGCCAGCAGCGGCTCGTCCAGCCAAGAGTGGAGCTCACATGAATCAAACAAATCCCAACGTGATAAGGAGCAAAACAAACAAATAGGCTGTAGATGTTTGAGATAACGTGCGAGTGAACCACTAAACCAAGATGTGCCACCGATTTACGCACAGAAAGCCCTCCAATGGAAACTGTGAACGTGTCCAGCTCCAGATTAATTGGTGAATGGAACTCACCTGGAGCCGTCACCCTTCCACCTGGCCAGGAAGCGGCCATACGGCGGGGACTGCAACCCGCAAGGTAAAGTTTCCTCGCGGAGCTGCCTGTTGCGTTAAACAAGGAAAGTTGGAGAGGTCGTGAACTTACTTGTTCTTCTCGGAACTCATGGTGACGCACGGACGACCAGCCTGGACTCCTGCGGTCCTCCTGCTCCCTTCAGGTCACCTCTTGTAGTCGGGTGCTCGGAGAGATCGTCACCTATTCTCGAGCCGTGGCGCTTAGCGACTGAGCCAAAGTTGCCAAAGAGGAGTCGCGGCAGGAGTTTTGTGTCTTCCTCTCGCAGGACTTGACTTCTTGGGACTCCACGGATCGAGTGTCACGCGTGAGGCGCGCTCCTCATGTCGGGCTGGACTCGCTCAGGTTGTGCCACGGTCACATCCCGGGGTGGAAACGTCAGGGTTCCGTGTCTCGGTGGAAGCGTGCGCGGAGACTCTGAGAGCTCAGCGTGTCCCTCTCCATATTTAAAGTGCCATCCCTCCTCCTGCGTGACGACACCAGGAGGAGGAGGGTGTCTGAGGGGGAAATGAAGAACAGCTTCACAGATGAGAATTCTAACATTCATTTCATTATAATATTTAGTATAATTGCACATCCATAAATCTGGAATGGCTGATAATGTCCCCAATTTCACAGGATTTCTATCTGAAAGAATACTCGTGCAGTGTCCATTGTAAACCTGCCTGTTTGGAATTGGCTGTTCTGTGTTAATGCTCTGGAGCTACTTTATAATTATTGCTTGTCATTAGTGAGTCCTCATCAAACAGTTCTACGATATACTGTCACTTTTATATTGTGTGTGTGCAGAGCTTTTTATAGACAGTCTATGGTGCAGAGTGAAGTTAGAAAAACTTTGCTTTCATCCCACCTGGTTTATTTGCAGTGAAGATTCAGTTCTCAGGCTGAAGGCACACTCCCTTCTACCGAGCCCTGGTTGCCATTTTTAATTCATTTTTAAAAAATATTAATATTGAACTTTTCACGTGTCCAACTCGCACCAAACACGGCACTGCAATTTCTCGGGTAATTTACATAACACATGCCAAGTGTGAGGTCAATAAGATCAACAGTTCGTGAGATATGCGTTGCACATACACAGACGTTTTGTGGAATAAGTAGGTAGATGAAGCCTCTCCAACTAATAGACAATGAAAAAGTAACAAAACTATCCAAATGTACAATCAACTTTACAATGAGCTATAATAAAGTGTCCCCCCCCCCCTTTTTTCTTTTCTCTTATATTTATGTTAATATTTTTGACAAATTGTATGCATGTACTTTTTTTGTTGTTTCTAATCAATATTCATTTATCTCCATTACTGTTTAACTGTACTGTTCCTTAAAATGGTTATTTCTGTGTTGAGCACATATCTGTAGTGTTTGTGTATATACACACACATTTGTAAATGTTTCAGAGAGTTAGGGTACAACACTTCAGCTTGTGAAATCTCTATTTTTGCATCTTGAAAAGGCGAATTCAAAATACAAATAACAAAACATTAATGCCTAAAGCAACTTTTGTTTGTATTCAGGTGTAAATTCCACATCCAACAAGTATAACAGCAAATCATGTTGTGCATCATATTCACCTGACACTTGAGTTTGTGTATGGAGGGTACACGCAGAGCTTGAACATGCACTGTGGTTATTTGTCAAACTCACACCGCACCAAAGAGCCTTGAAGCTTTACCTGCTATAGTGCCTTCTCATCTCAGTAATTATAAGGCATTAAAAGTGAAAATTAAAGCACCTATTTCAGGGAGCTTACTGCGAATCCCATTGGAACTACCTGGTAAAGCTCAGCAGACAAAAATAGCTGACTGTGAGGACTAGCGCCACCTGCCGGACAGAACTCACTTTCACAGGAGCTACACGTCACCAGGACACATGAGGAAACCCAAACGCTTAGAATAAGTACAAGGTTTATTGTCAAGACACCAAAGAACAAAAGAAACGCACATACATTCTCATTTACACACACACACACACTAAAATTGATAAATACACAACATATGTAAAAAACATAAAAGCCATTAATGAATTTTAAAAAAATGCAACAGGCTAGATCATATTTAATGATTCTATACAGAGAATGGAAACAAAAGAAAGTCAGTGTTAATGCATTTCATTGCTTTAAAAATAATTCCACTGTTTCTTCCTCCGGCCCCAATCTGTTGATTTCCATCTTCACAACGTGCTCAGGAACTCTTTCACCTGAAAAAGAATGACAACAGGAAAACTGTTTAACAAACATCACAGTCTAAATTTCCTTTGTGTAGTTCATCCTGGGTGACACGCACCCCAAAACAAGACTGTTTATATCAATTGTGAAAAGCTGTGTGTGTCTGTGCCTGGTTCCCTTTGTTGCTAATGACATTTGAACGGGAGTGAAATCTTAAAAAGCACCCGTGTTTACCTTTAACATGAAACTGCTACATAAGCAGTTCTTCAGGCCTCATTACCAAAAGTGAAACCGAGGTGCATGCAGGTGTGTGGGTGTGGGTGTGTGGGTGTGGGTGTGGGTGGGTGTGTGTGTTTCAGTATCAGAACAATCCATCGGATCTGCATCTCCACAGACATATGATAAATACTTTGATATGAGCTTATACTTAACCCCAAAACAACAATATACACATGTTCCACACTCAGTCACAATATAATAACATTTGGTTACGAGCTAGTGTCCTAAATTTAAGTACAAATATAATGAGAAAAAGTATGAAAAGTAAACATACAGTCACTGCAAAAATCTTAACTAGATACTAGATAGAAAAATCTGTATTTCCACACTGGCAATTTTTACACCTAAATAACAAATATGAATATATATGCAAATGCTGGTGTTATATCAAATACCATTTAGATTATTATTTCTAAGGCATTAGAAATTAATGTTGCAGCAGTTGGAGATGGAGCTAATTTTTTTTTACCACTTCAGAGATGGCTGGTTTTATGTAAAGCAAAGTTTTTTTAAACATTTTTGTTTTTGTGTTGTTTAATGGGTTGTCTGTAAAGGATCCCTTCTCCAGGATCCCTGAAGTCCAGTAAAAAGACCTGTTCTCCACCTGGAGGAATCGGGTGGTCCAGAAAGCAAAAAGAATCACAAGCCATCACGATCCTGTGCTCTCGAGGGAAGTTTCTGTCACGCCCACAGCCCGGCTCTATGATGTGCCAGCTCGTAAAACAAATCGTAACTCCAACTCCTTCATTCCTTCTGCTATCAGGCTACTGGTCACTGGTATGTTGGCTCGTTGACGTCCGATTGTGGCTCCTAATTGATCTATTCTTGTTTATTTACATGAATGGGTTAGACGGTGTAACCAATTTCACTGCTGGGATTAATAAAGTTGTGTGAATCTGATGGAATATGTGACTTGAGAGAAATACTGAAGCATTACACGACCATTTCAGATCTTTAAAAAGGCTTCAGTGTCACTCACCTTTTCCATCATGTCAGCACTCTTGTTGTCATTTCCCTTAAATTCTTCATTCACATCTATGGTCAAGACCGGAACATCATTGAGATAGTCAAACTCCATACTGTGGAGGCCAGAGAGGAACAGGGACATCGTGTTAATTCATATCCAGGAAACAGCATCCATACTTCGTATCGAATATCTTTAAAACATTTGTGCACGCAAAACCAAATAAACTACTTATTTATGGCCTCATCTATTTCTTAAACAAATTCATGCAGCAGCCACAGATCACATGGACCTAAAACTAGTTCAGTGTCCGAGCTGCCGTCAGATTATTGCATGAATGTGGTCTCTCCTTCAGATAATCAATGTGGTGAAACAAAATATTCTACAGGGCTTCTATAAACACAAATACATCTGCTGTTCTCAGACGTGCATTCACTCTCTGGTGCAAATACATCATGAAAGCCCATGTGTTTGGTCACCTCATGGTCTTGTGCTGCAGCCAGCTCTCGTGCTTGAAGTGGAGCTTCTCCAGATACTCCAGTGGGATTTCTTGCTCCTCTTCTCGGCCTCTCCGGTGCAGGCGCTCTAAACATTTCTAACACACACACACAAAAAAAAAAGGAAATTGCTTGCATCTTACATCAGTTCCCTAAATCCTCTCTTCTGGCCTCATGTGAGCTCAGGAGAGGAAAACAGCCATTATCAACAACAGCCTTATAACGGGATGTGCTCGAATAACAAAGCAGCTGTGAGGAGGGGGGGGTACCTCAGGTGACGCTCTCAGGTAGATGATACCATCCAGCTCGATGTGCTTGCCAAACTGGCTGTGCAGCCAGCCGTGCCAGTCCTGGTACACAGACCACTCCGTCTCATTCAGACACTCGCTCTCGTAGAGGTTGGCAGCAAAGATGTACCTGAGACATCAGCAGGACAGCAGAAGGATTTTAAAAAACTTATTATCATTAAAATAGGTCCATAGCAGAGACTGAGCAGTTTTAAGGACACCAAGTGGAAATTGTGTACACTTTGCACGACTGTTGATCATCAACAAACCTAATGAACGCACATAGTGAGTGCATTGGGTGTCTCAGATGACAAACAGTAGATCAAGTACGTTATTCGGAGATTCTGATATTCCTCATTTCCGTCGCTGATACCTGTCACTGTAGATGGAGCGCTCGAAGAACTGCACAGGATTCTCCGCTTCCCGCAGCTTCCCATTGGCCGACTTCATCTGGGCACGCACCCTGCTGATACAGGCGTAGTTCTGGAACGTGTAGGCCCACCTCTCGGGCTTCTGGTACATCAACTGCAGTATGTTCCCGCCGCTCTTCTGCGATGTGCTCAGCTCCTAGTATAGCAAATTAAAAAATATTTAGTTGAATTCTATTTTTCCTCGTGAACTGAGAAGGGTGAACAAATCTGCTGTAGTCACTGTTTGATGTCCACAATCACAATGAATTTGACATTCATGTTCCAAGTCATAAGTTCACTATATTACAAGTGCATTGGTAAAGTTGACATTTTCCATTATTTACAGTGGCTGCTTAATATCTACAGACTAAGCTGTAGGAACAACAAACACAATCTTACCTGACATTTTAGATAAGTACTCGCCATTATTTCTCACTGACATTACCATGATCACAGAGAGTTCAAAAGTGTTCGACAGTTCAAGAGTTCAACTGAGCAATTTTTTAAAATACCACAGATATTTAAATACCCATTTCCTGGTCATAAAAGTCAGAATGACAGCAAGCCAGAAGGGACAAAAATAGTATACGGCAAGTGTTTCTGTCAGTACATCACAGCTAAGACGCAGCAAAACTTGACAAATGGATCAATTAAAAAATATATAATAATAATTAATGTGGGTTTTTTAAGTTAGATTTGACATTTGCCCTTTGTGAGTGGATGACATTATGGGGAAAAAACTCCTACATGTACAATCTCCAGTCCCACAAAACGCTTCCATACCTTTACTTTATGAAATTCAAGTCACAGTTTTATATTCTCCAACTTTATTATATTTTGTATGATACAGATGATTTAAAAATATAGATATAATTGTAAGCTTGCGAGAAGAAACAGCCATTTTCCACAACAGCATTATAGTATATAGATATATAAATATTAAGATATTTTCCTGTCGAGGGAGTTGAAAAATTAAATTTTTAGACAAAGCACTTCTACCATAAAAGCAAGCAGACGTCTCTAACAGACTTCAACATAATGCTGTGCATCTTTTGATTACTCTTCAAAAATGCAACAAATTCAAGTGTTATCATCATCAAGGATCAGGGATTATTAAAACATTAAATAATATAAAGCAAGAACCCGAATGACCTGCTAATCGTTAGAGCTACAGTGACAGTGATACTGAAAATATGGGCGTGTTGAACCATTGAAAATAAGTCAGTGAGGGTGAGGCTGCAGCTGTGTGGGACGTTAGAGATGTTTGCCACGATGATGGCATGTTCATCTGTCCATAGTGGGACCATCTGTTGCCCTGTGTGTGTGTGCGCGTGCGCGGTATAACGGTGACCGGTGCAGACAAGTACAGATGGCAGCTGCACTCTAAATACAGATGAACACTCTCCCCAATATCTCAACCTGTGAAGTGTGTGTGTGTGTGTGTGTGTGCGTGCTGAGGAGGATCATCATATATTTGACATATACATCGGTTAAGCAATCTTTAAAACATACCAAGGCAATAACCAAATAACCTGATCATTGTTGTCACCTGATGTAAAACTACTTTCAGCAGTACTTAATGTGGATCATTATTTATTTATTTTTTAAAACTGGAGGAGCATTGTTGTGTTATGTGTATTGTATGTGACATCTACATACTAATTTCACAAATGTCTGTCTTTCTGTGGAACCGTTCATCTTATCGGCTTCACACTGTGCATCCGTATTGTAAAGTGGAGGGTTGTGCCGGGTTTGGTGCAATTTGAACACGCGATACGTTCAATATTCATTAAAAAAAAAAAGCGTCCGATTTCACTTTATGAAAAACATTGACGAAAAAAACCTTCACTGCAGATAAACCGGGTGGGATGAACACAAAGTTGTCCAACTTCACTCTGAGACATGGACTGTTTATAAAAAAAAACTCTGCACACAAACAATAACAAGTGACAGTGTATTGTAGAAGTGTTTGAGGGGGACTCACTAGGACAAGAAATAGATCTGAAGCAGCTCCGGAGCATTAGGACCAGAGAACAGACAGACATGGACCAGAGGACAGACAGACATGGACCAGAGAACAGACAGACATGGACCAGAGAACAGACAGACACGGACCAGAGAACAGACAGACATGGACCAGAGAACAGACAGACATAGATCAGAGAACAGACAGACATGGACCAGAGGACAGACAACATGACACGGACCAGAGAACAGACAGACATGGACCAGAGAACAGACAGACATGGACCAGAGAACAGACAGACATGGACCAGAGAACAGACAGACACGGACCAGAGAACAGACAGACATGGACCAGAGAACAGACAGACATGGACCAGAGAACAGACAGACATGGACCAGAGGACAGACAGACAAGGACCAAAGAACAGACAGACATGGACCAGAGAACAGACAGACATGGACACCACCGCCAGAGACACAACTACCAGAGAACAGACAGACAAGGACCAGAGAACAGACAGACATGGACCAGAGAACAGACAGACACGGACCAGAGGACAGACAGACATGGACCAGAGACAGACAGACATGGACCAAAGAACAGACAGACATGGACCAGAGAACAGACAGACATGACAAGACAGACAGACATGGACCAGAGAACAGACAGACACAGATCAGAGAACAGACAGACACGGACCAGAGGACAGACAGACACGGATCAGACACTGCACTTTGTTGTGATGGTTGAGAACAACGACGCTGTAAATACCTCGAAGTCACTGCCGCCTGTTTGGACGTTGCACCACCTGGCGATGGGCTCTGGTACTACCTCCCAGTCCGCGCTCTCCTGCTCCAAAAAGCGCAAAAAGGTGGATTTGCCCGCCGCTGAAACACACACACGGTGCGCAGCGGTCAGCCACATTACACAGGACACACACACACACAGTCACATACAGGCATCATGGAGGATGAGAGGCTGCTGCTTTGGGAAAGGAAGGGGAAGCAGTTTGGCGATTGGCGGCAAATGTTTACAAATCGGGAAGCAACTGGATAAATGAGCAGTGACAGCCTGGGGTCAGTAGGTTTTACGCACAGAGACACAGTCTGACGTCCCACCTGCTGCTCAAGCTTTAACGTTAGATTCAAACATGTAATTTCGCTTCTCACCGATATTTCCCTCCACCGAGATCCGCCTGATCCGTTTCTCCATCGAGTCGTTCATCGAGTCGTTCGTCGACTCGTCCGTCGACTCGTTCGTCGAGTCCGGGCAGCGTCTCTTCGGGGTCAAAGACATTTTGTGTGATAACCGCGTCTTGTTGCTCGGGAGAAGTGAGACGGAGCAGCTGCGGGAGGATAAGGCTCCTGGTTTTTTAAAGTTTGGCGGCCACAGACGTCAGGAAGCGGCGGTTTGACCACGTGTGTTCCCGCCTGGTCCCCGCCCAGGAAGCAGCTGCAAGACACACACAAAGACACACACACACACACACACAAAGACACACACACACACACACAGACACACACACACACACACACACGCAGTCACACATGCACACACCGCAGTAACAATAACATCCCTTTTAAGGCCTCCAGTCAGTGTTTCCCGGCCGTAAAAAAGAAACAACAAAAATACAAATATGTATCAAGTATCCTTTGTAAGGTTTCTGGGATACAAATATACTATATTGTTGAAAAATGTATTTGAGAAACAAATTAAATGTATTATTATTATTTATGTTTTTATTTTTAGTGAGTCTTTTTGCCATTCTTTTGTATCTCTCTTTTAATCCTTTACAAAGTGTATTTGAGTTCCATGATAAGTGCTATAAAAATAAAATGTGTTATTTATGTTTTTATCTTAAGTCATTCTTTTAGTCATTCTTTTTTATCTCTTATAATCCTTGTTAAATTTCTTTTAGTTTTTCAGAAGTGTACTGAAGATACCATGAGCTCGATGACTGAGAATTGAGAAACAGATTTCTCTTTTATTTACTTAAAAAGTGCTACACATATTCATACGTATATTATGTATACGTATAGTTGAAATCTTTTCATCTTCAATTCAGTTACAGATAGAAATAAATATTTACAAAAGTTCCACTTCCATGCTGAAGTCATACAATGTCATCCCCTCCTGATGTTTTTTGGTTCATTGGTTAATTTTATATATTTTATGGATTGCTTGATATCACTATTTATCTGCTCACCTTGTTGTTGAGGTTACTAACTGTTGACTTTACCTATTTCCTGTGAGGACAAGCAGCTGCAGATGTATTGATTTGTTCTTGTGAAAAAGAAAACAAGGAACACATGGTACAAGAGATACGAAAACACCTGTGAGCCCTTTAACTTACAAAAGTAAGTCCATGTTCGATGTGTGTAATATAAGAGTTTATTCAGAGGTCTAATGTCCCTCTGGGTGCGGAGGCTGTTTATCAACATTGTTTCGGTGTAACTAACAGCTGACATTAGTAACTGTCATATCCTCCTATCTGTTATGTCTTTTTGAGACAGAGAAGCTGAGAAATAAGACAATTATCATCTTTTATTTTATTCTTAAAGTTGTTATTTTCCTCATCTCTGCTATATTTGTCTTTAACAAGAGAGGGCAGCATGTAGCACAATTAAAAATGATACATGCAAAATCATTAACTCGTCAATACTTGTTGACTCAGTCAGATACATGTTCATCCGACTGTTGAGATTGTGAACCATTATTCTCTTGTTTTCCAAAGATGATGATTCACTCCAGATGTGTCCTTATCTGCAGCTGCAGCCGCACAAACACTAGTGACACGTGTCCTGAGGATCCTCCTGACTGTCATCTCACACATATCAAGCTGTAACATAAGTCTCATAAAGTCTGAACGTTTGCAAAGTGTCACAGCTTAATTTGTCATGTTTTACATTTCAGCACAGTCCTGCACTTTAAATGTTCATTTCAGTCAAATACTAAAGTGTTGGAAACAAAATATACATCAAATAATAAAAGTAAAAGTCCTCAATGTGCTTCTTATGGATAAACATCAGCGATTTCATTTTGTTGAACTGGATCTAATAAAGTGCTTTGTAGACTTTGGGGCAGTTTAATCTATAACACAGCATTATATTTTATAAACCTAATTGTGTGCAAAAATCTTAATCTGCTGTTAACTGGGATAAGAAGTGAATTATCCCACTCTTACTTGTAATGGAGTAGAAGTAGCAAGTAACTTAAAATGCTAATTCCCAAATCGAAGTAACTAAAAAAGTAAAAGTACCACTTATAGTCGTACACTCTTAATATAACGTTATAAAAAAAAAACATATGAACATCATTCAAATATTGTAGAAACTCATTTTTTTAAATAATTTAGGATAGTTTCATCTAAAGTGATGCATGTTTATCTGATAAAATATAAGTCATGTGAAAGATTACTATCTGTATAGCTAGAGTTGGTGGTTGGAGTCCATCCCAGCTGACATTGGGTTAGAGGCCAGGAACACCCTGGACAGGTTGCCACGGTATCAGGGTCAACATACAGAGACAAACAACCACGTTTTTGGAGTGTGGGAGGAAGCTGGAGAAACCACAGAGACACAGTGAGAACATGCAAACCCGGGATTAAATAGCACAGAATTGAAAAACTCTTGGATTTGCATGAGAGTACCGTACTTCAGTAAAGCGGCTGCACTGAGCTCACAGGTAAATAAGTCAACAGAAAATTCATTCAAAGAGTCAAGACCACCTTTATTCGCCTTGTAAACAGCATCAATCAATTCAGTAGCATTGAAAACCCCTACCAAGCCATTATTTACAAACATTTCATCAATTACTACAGTCGGGGAGGGAAAACTGTAGGCAACAGGCTATGTGACGGGCATTTCATAAGGATGAGATGCTTTCAGGATGACCCAGGTTCTATTACATTTTCATGTATCTGATCATGAGCAGTAACATTCATAGTACTTAGCTAAGGAAGTGGTAACAGGTTCAGAACAATTAAAACAAACTAAAAGTTTATATCCAAATGGAGGGACGGGGGAAGCAGCGTCTAAAACAAATCTATGCGTCCTTTGAACCAAAAGCTAGCACCCCATGCTCTTTGAAAATGACGTTTAAGACAGTTCGCACACCCTCAGTACTCAACATGGGTGCAATAAAGTGTTACACGTATCAGATATAAAATGTTCACGTCACCTTTTCTCAAACCAAACCCCAATGAGAAGCACTTTTCTATTCTTAACATACACCAGAATTTAAGCACTAAAGGAAAATGAACATCAGATATAAAGTAGGAACGAGCCACGCACTAGAATCCTTTTTTTAGTGTTTTAGTGTCAAATATTGCATAGTAACCTACACTTTGAGATCTGGGGAGGGGGGGTCATGCATCTGCTGTTCGAAGCACAGCGACGAAACGAGTCAAACCGTACAAAAGCAGAAGAAATCTCACTTGTGCCATATGGATGATTTCAGAGGAGGTTCAAGCAGTTCAACATTCATTTGGGGGAAAATATGAGAGGAGACTAAATATGATCAGTCACATGGTACAGCTTCTCACAAAGCACGGTCTATGCAGAATAAACATTCAGGCAAGAGAGGTCAGGGGAATTGTTCAAAGTGCTTTTATGGCTAGTGAGATACCAACGGACGCCTCGAACTCCAATTCAAAATGCGGTTTCTGCTCGACAGTGGAGGCTGCGACACAAGTAACTATTCTACTGACCCTAATATACACTTTAAGGTTTTAGATTCCTTGCGGACATTTTCTAAAACGCGTGTGTCTACTTAAAAGTTTTGGGGGAGAAACTAGTTCACAGGAACATGTTACTAGGAAACGCTAAAGGTTTAAGTTCATTTTCAGTCCCCGCTACGACGTGACGATATTCTAGCCTCATCTATACGTCCTTAATAACATTCATTTATCATAACCTGCACAGCACAGTTGGCAAAAAGACGTAACTAAATAAGAATATGTTTGGTGAGAAGGTGGTTTTACAGAAAAAGAAAATCTTTTTTCAACCCAGTTACAGTACAAATAGAAAAAGGGTCTAAAAGGGAGTTTAGAAACACAGAAAAATGACAAAGGAAGGAGGAGGGGAGAAATTTTAACGCTGTGTCCAGTGTGTCAGTGATATATGGCCTTTATCTTCTTACAGTTCTCACTGTTGATATAGGGCAATTATGAGCCATGCTAGGCACTTAGGGTTCTTTTGTATTGACTGATGCGAACAGTCGCAAATCACGACCGAGCTCCTTCGACGTAGCTTAATGAATAAAATAACCAGCTGAAAAGGTTGGCTTAGATGCCATGACACCAACAATACCCTATTGTAATACAGCAACTTTACTTCCCCTGCGTTCTCCCCTGCAGGTGAGCTGGAAATCTAAGAGCATGGAAATGCCTCATGTTGCCAGAAATCTAGGTGATAAAAAACTGTGCAGTATAATAGAAAACTAATGTGTCTCTAATATCCTAAATGTAAGCCGTGACTGAACACTGTTTAGTTTTTTCATACAGCTAAAACCTTCTTCTCTTATATGTTAATCTGTGGTTTGTTCAATTATCCCTGATAGCATTAGTCCTGGTGCCTTAAACCTATCAAGACCCTTCCTTCTTCCTGGCCCTTTTAAAAACATTTCCCCAAATGGAAATATAGTATATACTGCATACGTACAGCCAGGGTGGGGTGGGTATCTGTGCAAAAACTAGAAGACCAATAAAATAAGGATGACAGCTGTTTATCTGTCCTTGGTTGTCAGTTTTTCAATCAGCTCCTGTAGTGGGACCAGCTCTTTCCTGTCAATGAGGTTGAACTCCTGAAAAAGACAAAGGAGAGGGAACTAACATTATCACATGATACAAAAAAACAGAACTGTTTGTTGCTGATATACTGCGTTCGTTTAAAATAAATAAAAGCCAAAATCAAATGTGAGAGACTCCTCACCTGAACAAAAAAGATGAAGTGTTTGAATGACGTGTTGAGGTGGGCCTCCTCCTGCAGCTGCATGACAGAATCAAAGTGCTGGTGGTAGATGTGGGCGTAGACTCTGAACAGACGCTTGAGAATGGTCTTCGCCACGGACATGAAGTTTCGCTTGAAGGGGACACCTGGGGAAGGAGAGCGCAAGAAAGAAAAGCTGTTCAGATCAATATATAACATATACATATACACACACACACACACACACACACACACACACACACAACAGAAGATCACTTATTTATGATATAAGGTGTAATGTGCTGGCAAGGGGATAGAAGTCCAGGGCTGGTGTATTGACTCAGACTGTCTGATGCTCCCAGGGAGGAATTGTAAAGTCTGATGACCGCAGCCAGGAATGATTTTCCGTGGAATGACTTCAATTAAATTACAACCAAAGATACAGATCATATCAGGGATACGTTTGAGGGATTCCCAAGATTTGGGATTTTCTAAATGCCTGAATATTGTTAATATTTTACAAATTGTGCTTGGTTTCTTCAGGCAGAGCCTAAATAAAAAAATAAAAACAAAATATATATGTTATATACAAATATAACAATGTTCCCTCAAGCGGTGAATCACATCTTTTTTTGTTTTTTTATCTCTGTTGCTGCTGGACATCTCACGAAGCTCAAAAAGCTCAGAGTGATCGAGGCAGACGCAGCCTCACTGAAGTATGTTCTCTTGGATTGAAATGTTATTACAGGCAGGCCGGAGCATGATTTGAGGGAAGTGCAAACACTCATGACATTCAACAAGGAACCACCCTGTTGTATCAATGTGTTACACGCTCATATGCAATTCGGACATTTTTACGATGTTTAAATACAGAAAAGCAGTAATACATCTATTGATCGTGGCTCGACGAAGCTTCGAAGAAACCAACCAGTAAAACAGAAACCAAACCTACCGATCTTTGAAGGGAAAAGTGTCTCATCGTCAAGCTGGTCTTGCACCCAGGTCATGAGGTAATCAATATACTTAGGAGCGGAACACTTGATGGGCTTCTTGATGTTAGTTCCATCTGCCCAGTGGTACTCGTACCTACAGGAAACACAGATGACGAACATTTGTAATATACTTCCATCTAGGTTCACACTCATTCACCACTGATGTAATTCAAATATATAACATAACAATTCCTTATAAACATGTCTAAAAACAACAAGATCTATGTTATATAATTTGTTGACTTGTGTATTAAAATTATCCACATTTTGGTCGCATTTTACTCGTCATGTCCACTTTACTTGTACCTTTGTCTGTCTCTGCTATAACTTCAGGGGCAGACCAGGTATGATGAAGGAAACACACTGCTAGCCAGTCAGCTGTTCCTCCCTTCCACTGTTTGTATTGGTCACTCATAATGGACAGTGATTATTATTCGTTGCCATTTGTTGTACATTCTTTAGCCAAAGTTCTCCCAGTCAAGTGTGAAAAAGGAGAAAAAAAGATTATGGGACAAAAATAGTGGTGAAGATAACAACTCCCATGATTCCACACTGCTTCACAACATTATCAAACTAGGTCTTTATTATTTGGACTGAAAGACCAGTGGCAGTTGAAGTTACCTACTGTATGTTTGATGTCAAATATTATTGTAATTTCAATTTTAATGAGAGAGAATGGGTGAGGCACGAAGCAAAGGGCTGGGTCGGAATCGAACTAACAAAATACTATTTTTGATTTTCAGCACCTTCCCATATGAAGCTTTCAACCTCGCAGATTTCAAACTGAATATTATGAAGTAGAACAGGACACTAGCAGATAAAACATATGCTGTTTTCATACAAGATATCTGGAGAAAGTCTACACAATTGGGTCCAGACATTCTCCAGAGTTTGCTTTTAACACATGAATGCTGCAGGAGATTCTCTGCTCAGATGCGTTCACAACAATATAATAATTATAATAATAACTTTATTTGTATAGCACTTATCTAAACAAGGTTACAAAGTGCTTCACAAAAGTCCATGGCAAAAAAATGAATGAACTAAAATAAAAGGTATTCAATTCAGTTCAATTTTTAGGGCCAAATCATAATTATGATAAGGTCAAGACCTTGAAATTTATAGAGAAACCCAACAGCTCCAACCATGAGCAAGCACCTTGGCGTCTGCGGGGAGCAAAAACTCCTTCAACACAGAATTCTCTGGTACATTGAGGTGAGGGGTGGTGCAGCAGGTTCAGGCAGGACGTAACTAGTATTGTGCTGCAGAGATCAAGTGTTTATTCTTACAGCACATCCACACCTGCATTGGCATTTATCACATGCTCTTGACATCTTTGTTGGTGTCTTCTACTTGTATGGCAGCTCTTTTTCATCCCGAGATATATTTATTCTCTTTGTTTCCGGTTTTCTGACTGTTGCGCGTTAGAAACGTCATCAACACACCTACTTGCTCGTGGAGAATCCTGCGGAAAATCTCCTGCTCTGCTCTGACATCAACTCATTTGTATATTATCCAGAACAAGTAAGGGCACTTGTGAGCTGGCCAGAGTAACTCCAGAGAACATCTGGAGCCTCTCACTCAGACATTTGTGTTCTCATATACAGCCCCTCTGGATAATGTCAGGAGATTACCCGGAGTTCAGGCCATAGACCCTGTGATCGGTGACGGCCGATACTATTTCGATGATCGGCCCCAAAAAGCCCGATCGCAACACCCTTAGTTAACGTGCACGACCTAAAACTATATAACTTACTTAGGACCAGCAGACATGACTGGGCAGCTTTCCTCTGTGCAAAAGTCTGTGATGGTACCATACAGCATGTTGATCTGGTTGAAGAAATCCACAGCTGAAAAGGCACAAAAAAGAACATATTTGAATCAAGCGCACATGAAACTGAAAACCATGGAAGCTAGTAAAACCACTGGCATCACGTTTCTCTGGAGCGGCTGACCCTTCCCACTTCACTGCCCAGCAGCAGAGTGCAGACCAGTGAACACTCCACTTATCTGGCACAAATTGTGTTATTGTCCATTCCCAGGGGCATATGGCCAACTTTGGCTTTCCATCAGTTTGAGAGATCCATTTAAAGGGTTGGCAGTGTTCGTGCTGGTGCTCTGTTTGCTAATCTTAGACAAAAATACATACTGTGCAGCTGATGTGGCATATGGTTGGCATATGTTTGGCCAGCTCACTTCAGTAGTTGATTAAAGTTTCCCCCTGTCCCCTCTGGAGACACTTTAGTCCCAAACTTTTGTATTCATAGCTAGTTGGAGGTTTAACAATGATAACCACACTAACAACTAGTCAAAATATGGTTTTCCCTGACAGCCACCAAAGTAATTGTCACTACAACTGATATTTCTTAGGGTCCAGAGCTGTATGTAAAGAGACAGCTGAGCCACAGGACATTAGAGACGCTAAACGGACACAGAATAAATTTGTATACACGCTCTCTTTCTCCCTCTGCTGTCACTATCCATTGCAGACAAAAAGCCAAAAAGAGAATCTAAAAACATTTAAGTGAACTGCTTCTTGTGTGAGAAGATCATTCATTTAAACTGAGCACTTTAAGTCTAACTTGTCCTAATTCTGCAAGTTGGAGCAGCTTGTTTGACTTGACTAACAGTCAAATCACAGAAAAAGGCTAATTTGATGATGCATCAGAACATGTATTTTGTCATGTTTGTCCCACCAAAATTAAAATCTGAATGACACTACTTGCGTTGCACTGTAGTACAGTGTAAACGGCTTAAACAAAAACGTCAGCGAGTAAGGCGATCTGACGTGAGAGGAAACGAAGCCTCCGCTGACCAGCCATTTGTCTCAATTCAGAGGAAAGTAAACAAGGCTCTCAGCACAGACAATAAAGTCTATTTAACATTCACAGTGGTTTTTCCAGCATGAACGCTCATGGTCTTTGGAGGGAATGCCAAGATCTCACACCCCGGTGCTTCACTTCACTGATTCTTTATGTGGATTATTTGAACTTTCAGGAACAGGACTACTGAGAACTTTAACAGCAAATACAAAGACTATGAGGAGACTGACGAATGGAAAAAAAGATTGCGTGAGGGTTGGGTCAATCTTCCTGGAATCTGAACCAAAAAAAGGGTGTATCAAGGCAGAGGAGAGGTGAAGGAAACTTGGCACTTACTGTTGACTGCGACCCATTCATTTAAGTCTTCGCCCTCGGGCAACATGACTGCCATGCGCAGGTTTCCACTTCCCAGTGTAGCCTCTGCATGTTTCAACAGCTCGTACTGATGAGAACCCTCCGGGATATTCTTCTTGGGCTTGAACGTCTTGGATGAGCGGTTTCCACTGTAATGAGTCACATTTCAAAGACAAAGACAAAGACAAATGGTGCGAATTAACATGCAAGGAGTCAAATGATCGGACAATTTGTGAGCTTGCGAGGGCCAAGGTGCGGGCCTCCTGGCGACAAAATATGCAGATCGTCTAAATAAGCCGACCGAGTTACAGTTGAATTGGTTGGTTTGGCAGAATTAATTAAGAGTGGGGGGGCCAGAACAGTGTGGCTCTCTGTGTATGACACTTAATGAGGTCATTTGGAGAGGTACTGTATTCAATCTCTCTCACTGGCCCATTAAACAAGCATTCTTGTGAGTCATCACAACATGGTAGGGTACATACCAACACTGCTGCTTTGATTAGAGATATGACATCTGCTAATGCCAATCTATACAGAGGATCATGTCCTGAGGTAAAATATAGAATATAGAGTCTGACCATTTATGAACAGATCACCTCAAACCATTAGGAGCAAATCAAATATGTCGATGATAAATATTTAAAGGATGATTTTATGTTGGTTTTTATGCTGTGCAACGCTAAGGAAGTGACGGAAGTTTGAATCAGTTTCTTCAATGTACCATAACAAAAGTGGCATAAAGCAAAATGAGGTGATCTAATTGGCAAATCACTTTCTATGGTTATGTGTTTTTAACTCAGCTCTTCGTTCTCAATGTACCTTAAACACAGTGGTGTTAATTTGATTAATTACTGGATCAGAGATAGATCGCCGGGTTGTGTCATATCGGTGCTGGATAAGCCCGAGGTAACAAAGTGGTGACACCAGCAGATACCCAGGCCCGACAGTGAACCTCACACTGTTTAATCTGCTCTCGTATACGTGCTGAATGGGTTTAAGATTAAAGCCACTGGATGGGCTCGGCTACATTAAACATTCAGTTACACTGACAGTTCAGCCGATGATGATTGTCTTTTAAAAAATCGACAGAAAGCTAAAACGAAACACATCAGAGATCCGAGGCGACTCCAGGGTGTAGTCGCAGCCCGTACTATGCTGTGGCTCGCTAACTAGCTCGGTAGCTAGCTAGCTGGGTAGGTGTGTTGCAACGCTGACATTGTGTAAACAGTCGGGCCGGCGGGCGGACAGCGCAAACACTCATCGCACGGTTTTGTTTTACTCACAAAAGAAAGCTCATGTTTCCCCGCAGCCCAGAAGACAAACTCTCCTGGCGAGCAGCTAACGAGCAGAGAGCAGGCAGATCCAAACTCTCCGGTCTCTCACGTCCCCGGTTCTGCTCGGGCTTCCGTTACTGGTCCGTATGAGGAGAAAATCCAAAAGTAACTGTTCCTGTGCCTGTTACAAACAGCTGATGGGAAGGGAAGCTGGTTAATTTGACAGACAGGCTGCTGGTATGTACGCTGAGAGGCAGCAGCGTACTGGATCTAGAGCGCACTTCTTCGTCTGACGCCCCGGGCACGTCACACGCAGCTCTGCCGTATGCTGCCATCTAGTGGAATAACATGGAAACTGTAATATTTCCAAATACGGTCTATGGTAGCAACCAACGACTTTTTTCGTTATTGATTAAACTGCTAATTGTAATTTAGTTTATACATTTGATGAATTGTAATTATCTATCTATCTATCTATCTATCTATCTATCTATCTATCTATCTATCTATCTATCTATCTATCTATCTATCTATCTATCTATCTATCTATCTATCCATCCATCCATCCATCTATCTATCTATCATGCATCCATCTATCCATCCATCTATCCATCCATCTATCTATCTATATGTCTTTTTTTCAGATTTGATATTTATCCTCTAAACAAATAGAATACATCAATAACACGTCAACACCAACGTTTCAAGCTGGATTTACACTACGGATTACAGAGGCATTGTTGGGTAAATGTTATGTGGCCTGGTTTAACAAGGACGACACTCAACATCAAAATCTATGGAAAACCTGGAATACTGACTATTGGAATGTAAAGCCTAAAATTTCCAATTTCTCCCAAACATTAAATCGACTCTGCGCTGGCAACAGCCAGTGGCCGGATGTATTATGTTTTTGGGTTGTCCATCCGTCCCATTCTTGTGAACACGATATCTAAATCTGACTCCTCCAATCTGTCATAATTCCACTAACTCTGCACCTTAGCATATTTGCACTATTGCACACACTTGCACTATTGTTTTCCTTTTTTTCTTTAGGTGTATATATATATTTTAGATATATATATTTTATTTCTATTTTAAATTTTGATATTCTATTTTATCTTATTTTACTCGATATTTTTTCTGCTTGTAATATTCGGAGCATTGCTATAAGAGAGCCTGTGACCCAAGCATTTCATTGCAAGCGACTGCTAAATGTAATCGTTGTGCATATGACAATAAACTCTTGAATCTTGAATCTTGAATCTTGAATCTTGAATCTTGAATCTTGAATCTTAAAGAACGTCCTGAACTGAATGGAATTTGGTGGTCAAAGGTCAAGGTCAGCTCAAATAATATACATTTTGGATCTTGTGAATGTGACATCTCAGGAACACATTGAGAGAATTTCTTCAAATTTGCTAGAAACATTAAGTTGGAAGATGAACTTGTTTGATTTTGGTGGTCGAAGGCCAAAGGTCAAGGATTTAGTGACCTCATGTTCTAGTGAACTTCACACATCATCAACACTCTGTATTTATTTTATTTTAAGGAACTGATGTTCAATTATACCCTTTGAATATTTTGAAAACACACTTTTGACAGGAAGCTTACTTCCAGATTCTGCACCTATAGAGAACTGTAATATCACAGATAATACTGTTTCACAACATTATAACACATCCTTGTTTAAACTCTCAATCGGTTTTCAGACAGGAACTCCTGAGGATGTCCCCTCAATTAGGTCTGGACTTTCTCTGGAGTTTGTCCTTCACACTTGAACAACGCAGCAGGAGATTCAGGTGAGGGGTGGTGCAGCAGACAGAGACGGGACGTAACATGAATTTCGCTGCAGACATCATGTATTTTTGTTAACAACACGTTGACACCTGCCCTTATCACCAAAAACTCTCTTGACCTCGGTGTCTAATAATACTATTTCACAGCATTATCTATTATTTATTTTTGTATCTATATTGTATGGAAAGCACTTTTAGTTGCATATCTTGTATGGAAGGTGCTATACAAATAAAGTAGTTTATTATTATTATTATTATTGTTATCATGATTCTTATTATATGCGTGCAGCACCGTGTTTCATTCTGAGATATTTGTATTCTTTGTTTTGTTTTTCCATCTTTGCATCCGTTGCGCGTTAGAAACGTCATCAACACTCCCACTTGTTTGCAGTGAATCCTCTGGAGGATCTCCTGCTGTTTTCTCACGTGGGCTCATCTGGCCATGTTCCAATTTTTGGAGGCGCCGGCAGGGGAAAGCCCGGAGCCCCTCACCCAGACATTTGTACTCTCACTTACACCCCCTCCGGAGAGTGTCCGGAGATTATCCTCAATTCAGTGCACGTCTGGTCTGAAAGCAGCTTTACTATCTGATCTCTCGCTTTCTTTGGGAATGCAGGTATCCAAACCAACCGCTGGTGGCCGCTGTTTAACGTTTGCTCATATCGAAACCAACAGTGAGGCCTTCAGGTGCACCATGTTGCCTTCAAGTGCTGTCGTAAATATGACACAGTTATCACGCTGTGTTTATACAACCATTAACATCTCTGACAGAAAATGGTTTTAAATTCCAGATCAAAAATTAAAAAAAAACACGCGTTGATGTCGCTACGTGTTAAAGATGATAACAGCTGGTGTATTTGCGAACACATTCTAAATGCTGGAGCACTAGGACCCCTCGGCCGCGTGTCAGCTGATGGGGCTGCCTCTTATATACAGTCTATGTGTGTGTGACCCGCAGCTTTTCCCAGCTTGTTGGAAACGGATGTGGGTGAAGCAGGCCCCTGTCTGAGGAGCCAGACAGCCGCACTCACCCCCTCACGGAGTCCGCCTCAGGCACACGAACAGGTAAACTCACGTCTCTTTACGTCTACCCAATCTGCGGGGGTTTTCATTTGAAAGAGCCGTTTAATGACAAATCCCGTGTGTTGGCTAACGTTGCTCCTTTATCCGCAGCAGCAGCAGAGGAGCAAGATGGAGTGTGAATGGAAGCCAGACGAGCAGGGACTTCAACAGATTCTACAGCTGCTCAAAGAGTCCCAGTCTCCGGACACGTCCACGCAGAGGTCCGTCCAGCAAGTATCCTTCTCCCGAGGCCCCGCTCGGAGGATAACGCGTTGTTTTCCCCACTCGTCTGCGCTGCCAGACTCAACAGGCTAACGATAGCCGGGGCTAGCCGGGTGGTTACCGTTAGGAGCTGGTACGCAGGTGCCCCGGCTCCGGCTGTTGCTTTGTGTTGTCTCCAGTAAGCTCAGCAGGGCCGTGCCGTGCCGTGCCTTTGTGACATTGGGCTGGTGTGTTTCCATCTGCTTAATCGGAGCTACCTTCCTCTGTACACCCAGCGGTTAGTCGCATCCCTGTCCGCCCTCACCTCTCATTGTCCTCTGGCAGTAAACACGAGGAGTGCAATTCATGCGACACCATTTGTTTATCATCCACAAGCTGATGTCCAAGTCAAAGTGCTGTGTCTAGCTGTCAGCCTGCAGTAACGCGTGACGTCTCACATGCACGAAGGGATCAGACAGTCGTTAACATATTATACATGTTGTCATAATGACGTAATGACATTGAGGAGCAGAACAGTAATCCTCATGTATCCAATTAGTGACTGGACTATTTATTTTATTTGAAAGGGACCGTGTACTGTAAAAAAACACACACACAAATGTCCCCATTTGATGCATTGTACCAGATTATATCTTAAAGCTGGTTCCCATCTGCAGACCCTTGGCAGGTCGGAGTAGAAAGACAACAACACAACACAAGACTGTACAAAGATGCACACGGGACACATAAAATAACGCTTTTGCAAATACCCTGATACATCGGTAGTAAATATTAGCATCGGTAGTATTTTGTTCAATCATCCCACTGAATGTCGGAAGTATAAACAAAGTCATCAGTCGATGTATCAAGAGGTGATTTCACAAGGTCATACAGAAGCAGAATGCTTTCTGTAGGTGTCACCATATTATTATCAATTGATGTCACCTCCAGCAATGTGTAAAAAAAACCCAGAAGGAAAATCATTCATACTTATGTTACATTTCATATGCGCCGAGTCATTAACTCATAGTCCAAATGCTGTTGTAGCCCTAAGTATGCTATCTGGCTGGGTAGGTACAGCATTCAGTCACGTCAAATGACATATTTATGACCTCCCCCATCAACATACGCCGACTTCCCACTCACACACGTTATTATACTGTTATTTGTAATGTACACCGCCACTCGACAACATAAACACCGGCTCTTTCTACATCTCTTATAGCTGAAGCAAATCAGTTTTTAACCATAATTACCATGTTATGGATTGCAGTGGTAATGTGCTCACAGCCTTGTGACACGCTGCACGTACAGTTAGCACTTTGTCTTCCTCAACCACCTTCCTTAGAGACTGGAGCAGCTCAACCAGTATCCAGACTTCAACAACTATTTAATATTTGTTTTGACAAAGTTAAAATCCGAAGGTAAGCAATCTGTCTTGTCCGTTTCAGTGTGTTCTGTTCTCGTATCTGCACCCTGTTCCCGAGATGATCCGACGCTACCGGACAGTGTGAACGACAGACGTGTCATTTTTTTATGTAACTGCCCAGTGACAGGTCTGTGGAGCCATGACTCTGCTTCCCCGGTGGCATCTTTGCCACAGATGATGTGGCACTAAGAATATGGGTCACTCTAATTTTAAACCTAATTCCTGGCACCACACAACTCTTGGCTTGACTGTCTGCACAGTAGATGACCCACATGTTAAGTGGAGTTAAGGCATTTCTCATAGTTCAGATGAAACAAGCCGCATATTCGGGAACAATAAGATGACCAAAAATAAAGCCATCGATTTATAGTTAAATTTATATTGGCAGCAATTCACACAAATAGCATTAGCAGCTATCCATCATTTGTTAACTAATCCCTTTGTTTTACTTTCAAGGATTATTCTAGCATTTCGCTGAACAGCTTCTAGATTATGTTCTGATGCTTGTGTGAATCTTGCTGGGTCTGAATGAACAGTAATGTTGAGGCAGTAAAATCCTGTTATCAATTCAACGACTGAGTCAACGACCTTCACACCACTGTAACACTGAAGCTGTGACTCCACCGGTGTGTTTACTTTATGTTTTCATTTGTTTGTCTTCTCTCCACCCTACAAGATGAGCCAACGCGCTCCCTGAGTGGGCTGATACTGAAGAACAATGTGAAAGCTCACTATCAGAACTTCCCCAATGGTGTGTCTGATTTCATCAAGAACGAGTGCCTCCAAAACATTGGGGACACTTCTCCCCTTATCCGGGCCACTGTGGGTAAGTTCAGTCCACTGGAGGCAGTGATCACTAGTCATAAGATTGGAACTTGCTCAAGAAAAGTATCCACCAGATAATGCAGATCCAAAATATTGTCACATTAAAAATACAGTTAATTACAAGACCGTAACAGCAGAAAAATGTCAAAACCTGTCAGTATTAGTCGTAGATGACAGCCAAAGCAGGTATCAAATAAAGCAAAGACATCAATAAAACAATTCAGTTTATAACTTCATAATAACATAACAAATAAGATATTTAATTTCACACTATTTAGTTATTATGACAATTTTAATCAATGAATGGTAAACAAGTGTATTCATGAATGATTTTGGATTTGTGTGAGACTGTGCATGACACAACAACATGTCTATTGTTTATACTTGTGTCCCACCAGTGTAACTAACAGTAAATCCTTCCCTCATCTCAGGTATCCTCATCACCACGATTGCCTCCAAAGGAGAGCTACAAAACTGGCCGGAGCTTCTGCCTAAGCTCTGCCTGCTGCTGGATTCGGAGGACTACAACACATGTGAGGTGAGGACAAACAGTGCTGTAGTAGACGGTTTGTAGATGTTGTATATTGTTCTATATGTTTATTTTGTTGTCGATGGTGTCTGATCTCTCTGGCAAGTATTAGACCCAAAGTGGGACTGGCCGAATGTTGGTATTCAGGTCTCTTAAACATTACTGTAGTTCTTCTAAATTCCTAATCTTGTCTTATTGTGCAGAGTCAGCTCAAAGTACATTGAAAGAAAAAATGTGCATCAGCTCTTTTCTATACCTGCTCGTGTGTGTTTGTGTGTGTGTATGTGAGAGAGGTAGTGATTAAATGTGTGCACCTTTGTGAACATATGTTGTAGCTCACTTGTGCTGTTCAGGCACACAGTTCCGCATGTTTGTTTGTTTATTTATTTACTGTGGGGAGGAAGGAGAGCTGGGTCAGCTATAAAACAGCATCTGGATAGTGTCCTGCTGGCCAGATGAGCCAGAGGCAGTCTCACAGCTGGAGCACCAGCCACAACTACAGATTATTTGGACCAGAAAACCATATGACCCCATTTTCTGATCTGACACACTGAATAGCTTTTTTTAAATCTGCATATTAGCAAAAAACAAGATGGTGCCGTCTTTATACTGCAAATTTTTTTTTTCTATATAAGCAATCATTAAACAATTATTTGTATTTATTATCTCTACACTGACCCCATTTGATTTACAGTGTAATATCATTTATTATTCAATGTATCCAGTTTAAGTGCTAAATGTAGATCGGTTCACGATGATATCTGCTCTTGTACAGTTACTACATTGTAATGGTAGATAAATACACCACTTGAAGACGATATTGGATCAGCTGATCAGTGTGATGGCGCCTCACCCATACTTAGACTCTCATAAACTCCCTGCTTGTTAATATGCTGTCAGCTGCGTGTGCCTGTGACATCAGCCACGGTAGAGAACGTGTACACCTTTGCACCGTAGCACATGCACAAATTAAGTAGCATGTTAAACTGTCGTGCTAAATTCAGCCGTGGCGAAGGGCATTTGAAATGGATCCTTGCAGGATTACCCATCACTGCTCGGAGCAGGAATGTGCACATGATTGTCTGAAATTTAAAGAAGTGGTGTGACAGAAAAAAAATTGTCTCTTCTAGTTGCACCACAGCCCGCCGCTCTTATGAAGCTCATTCAGAAGTGGAGATTTAGGTCATCTATTTACTGCAGAGGATCCTTAAGTGTGTGTGTGTGTGTGTGTGTGTGTGTGTGTGTGTGTGTGTGTGTGTGTGTGTGTGTGTGTGTGTGTGTGTGTGTGTGTGTGTGTGTGTGTGTGTGTGTGTGTGTGTGTGTGTGTGTGTGTGTGTGTGTGTGTGTGGCTTAATACTGAACAGTGACTGAATGTAGCAACTCCTCATAAGACTTGCTATGTTTTTGAAAAGCAGCTTTGAAAGCTTCTTAGGTTCTGACGTTGAAGATGGTTCAAATTGGTGCCGTACTGTTTTTCTAATCTTGTGGCGCAAAATGTGTGTGTGTGTGTGTGTGTGTGTGTGTGTGTGTGTGTGTGTGTGTGTGTGTGTGTGTGTGTGTGTGTGTGTGTGTGTGTGTGTGTGTGTGTGTGTGTGTGTGTGTGTGTGTGCGCGTGCGCGTGCGTGCGTGCGTGCGTGTGTGTGCCAGGTCTATGTTCACTGTCATTGAGAGAGTCTAGTCTTGTTTAAGTGGATGTGGCAAAATAATGGCAATACTACACTGGATATAATGGTTTTAATTATTACAGGCTGTGAAATTAAGGACTTTTTCCACAGAAAAGTTTCATAAGGTTGTTGGTGTTTTTTCACCCAATTTTGATTTAAACTGGATGTACTGATTTAAACTGGATGTACTGTACTGAATTTTAAAGACAGTCTAGTCCTGCTCCTCTTTTCCATAATAACCTGCATGCTAATCTGTGCACGTCTCACATACACGATATACATGTTTCAGTTGCGAACCTTCGCTTACCGTTCATTACCAATCCGCGCGAGTGGGCGAAGTGAATAAAACCTTCTCTTCCTGTAGTGTGGCTTTGCATGGAGTTCAACTTTGGTCAATATTGGCCTTGCATTTGCGTCTGTGTGAGTTGGCCCTTTGACATGGTCAAACCCGATCATGAGTAACTTCACTTCATTTTTAAACAATTCCTTCCGTTTGAGCTCACGCAATGATGTTAAGTTAAAACTGATTTCCACTTTATGTCCTCTGCTGTGGACAATAACCTTCTCTGTACGTCTTTGGAGAGTTAGATGTGGACAGAAGTCAGAATTCCCTCTTGTGTGTAAACCACGATGAGCTCGGCCAACCCCACAGCAGCTCTCGTTCATGTTTCGGATGCAGCAAAAATACCCGTGTCGTTCCAAATTCATTTTTGAAGGTGTTGACTGTTGCCATAGAGACCCCTTGATAATCCACGCTGTTACTGCCGACACAAGGACTTTGATATCTATTTTAGGAATATTTTTTACTGGCTGCTGGAGCTATATGCATTCTGGTATCCAAGCCATGTGAAGTGTTTTTAATAGTGTAAATATCCACTGTCATGAATCTGTAGTAGATCTATGCAAGATCATCCTCATCACTCTGTTACAGAGTTATACTCATTATGAGCTTATATATGGTAATGATGGTGTGCAGCTTTGAGTAATGTGTTATTCTAAGTATTTCATTGTCTTACATGGTTTCTGCAGGGTCTTAAAAAGGTCTAAAATTTGATAATAGGAATTTTAGGCCTTAAAAGTTTTAAATGCGTTAAAATATTATGTACTAGGTTGGAAATAAATTTAGTTAGGTCTTAATTATCAGCAGCTAGGCTAAGAACACGAAAACAATAGATATGATTGCATCACACCTGTTTTATAGTTTCTACATTGGCTCCCAGTTTGTTTCAGGATTGATTTTTTTAAGATTTTATTGATAATTAAGGCTCTTCATGGTGTGACCCCAGGCTGTATCTCAGATCTTTTAATTCCCTATCTACATCTGTGCCGCTTTTGATCTTTCGGGAAGGGTCTGCTGTCACTTCCTGAATCTAGGCTGAAAACTAGGAGGTGGTCAGAGGGTTCACCATCAGGGTCCTTGCCTGAGGAAATGAGGTTGTCTGAGACGGTGTGTCGTCTTTAAATCTCAGCTAAAAACGTACTTTCTTTGGGGGGAAGACATAATCCTGAATTTACTTGGGGTGCCAGGCTATTTTGGTGTTTTAGCTCTATTATTATTATTAGCACTATTATTTATGTACTTCATTTCCTTCTTCCATAGTTTGTAATGTGTAACGTGTGTTGTCGTTCTTTCTCAACGATATTACGTATTATCACACCGTAATCTAACTAAAAACCAGACCAACGTGGAACTGATAACTGAGTCTACAAACACCCTGGTCAGAATTTGGCTCAGTACTCGCGTCTTGGCTGTGGGAAAGACTATGGGTACCTTCTCTCTCTGCAGGTAGTTTGAGACATTACACAGTGTTTTCAGGGTGAATCTCTACCTGGCTACTTCACCTTACCTTTAATGATGGGGAAGTGCAAAAAGTTCGGGGACACCTTCCTGTCTGTCGTACTTACCCTAAGTCTTAAATTTCACTACGTTCTCAAATAGGTCTTCAATTTTGATAGTTTCAATGGTCTTATTTTTGAATGGTTATCAATACATATCATAAATTACTTGCAAATCAACACCAGTTCCCGGAAAACGTGGTGGGGTTGTAGAAGGAGTGCCCTGCACCGCCATGCCACCCCCTCTCTGCGTGCTCTATAAAAAGACACGAGCAGGTGTGTTGGATGCCAAGTGCAGTGTTGGTGGATGGCTTAATATAGGTTTTGCCTGAGAGCACTTTTACTGTTTTGATTAATGGCAGTTGGAAAGCGGGTGTGATGGTGTTGTGAGGGTCAAGTCTGATGCGGCTTCAACAGGATAAATGCTCACCTGTGCTCATGTGAACCGCACCATAATTCAGGTTTTTCTTCAGAGCAGGAGTGTGAAAGGAGATGTGCAGTTGACATACCTCTCTCTGCCCCCGGCAACCGGCTCGCTGTCATCTGTATGACTTACATTCTCCAGTTTAATGACCTTCCGTAGCCGGACTTGAAGGGAGGATTACGCTTCAGCGTCACCGGAATGCCTGAAGGCCACTCCCATTTCTTTGCCCTTCTCTGACACACGCCCGCCCGCTCAAACACTTACAGTATATAATGTCGTGACATCAGCGGGAGCGGCCCTTTGTCGTGCTCCTCATGTTGTCACATGGATCAGGTGGAATAGAGCTACATTTCAGCATTGTATAGAATTTCCAGAGTCTGATGCTGAACTGCTGACTAGTCCTTGTTCATTCATTATTGTCACAAAACAAAATAGTAATTATATGGTTCTGTTAAGAAATACGTTTGGATTTGTGATATTTCAAAAATGTAAAGTGGCCACATACTGTAACTCTTAACATCCACATTGGGCTGCGACTAACAATCTTATAATTTTAATGAATGAATGAATTTTTCTCAGTATATGGTTTTGTATTTATAAAATATATCAAATCTCGTATTTCTTTGTCCAACCAACAGTCCAAAATGTAAAGATATTCACCTTACAATGATTTCAAACAGAAAAAAGCAGCAAATCTTCTCAAATACTCCATCAGTTGAATGATAGATTTTAAAGGATGTAATTTAAAAACAGCAGTTGGACTAATCAGGAATCATTTTTGTTTTAGTCTGTTAAATCTTGTGATATTTTGTTTTTTCACATTTAAATCATATTTTGTTGTCCCTCCTGTGCAGCCTCTGAAACACAGATTTATTTTTTTCCATAATGAATTTTAAGCCGGCTGCTCCTCTGCAAGGTGCCAGTGAGCCGACCGTACTTATTAGGGGAAAATGGATTCATTCCTTTGACTCCCACTTGACTTCTGTGACCTTGACACAGTCTCCGCCTTGAGCATCCTCATCTTGCTCCATCCTTCGACGCACCCCCATGTTTTTTTTTTTCCCTCTTTGAGACATTTCTGTGTCTGTCATCTGAGCAGCATGCAGACGTGAGAACGGTTTCCATGGAAACACATTTCAGACAGCGACGGTGTGTGCGCGTTGCCGTTTCTTGTGTCTGATCCTCAGGCTGCATTTTTGTGAGAAGACACTGGAGTCTGCAGCATATCGTGAGCATGCATACTAACCATCCGTCAAGCAGCCAGTATTAAGAACGAGTGTGGGGGTATATTTAGATCTGACTGCTTGCCAACTGTTAGTGCTCAGAAACGTGCTCAGTCGGCTCATCCCTTCCTGCTCCAATAACCTTCAGACTGTAGAAATATGACCTACAGTCCATATTTCTTACATAAAAGGTTATAATACATGTGCTGACTAGGGAGCAAATACACTATATATGAACATATATTATAAAAACAGCAGGAGGTCAGCACAATATGAAAAAGGAACTGAAAAATAAACCCATTCAACCACCATAGCCTTTTTATAACTGCATGCGAGGAAGACTTCCTTTAGGAATCACCAACAGATCTATTATTAGCTATAGCATCTCAGTATCTGTGGTATAACCGCTTGGTCGTTGTGAGAATCTGTACAGTGGATTTCATCTCATCCCTTTGTTCTGCTGTTATTCTTAGTGCTTTTCTTTTGTCATCATCCCTCAGGGAGCGTTCGGAGCCCTGCAGAAGATCTGTGAAGACTCTGCTGAGATCCTGGACAGTGACATGCTGGATCGTCCTCTCAACGTCATGATCCCCAAGTTCTTACAGTTTTTTAAGCACAACAGTCCGAAGATCAGGTATAATGTTTTTTTCTAATGCTTTCCATCTACCTACTAATTCCGTCTAACGTCTGTCTGTCTGTCTGTCTGTCTGTCTGTCTGTACGTGGAATGCATATCTTGTGAACCATTCAGCTAATCAGCTTCACACTTGGCATATGTTTTGCTAATTGGCCGAGGAAATGCAGTGCAGAGTATGGTGCGATTTGGACATGTTCAGTATTAATAAAATTAGATAGGCAATCAGAAGTCAGTGGGGGGGTGCAGTGTGTCTATAGTCAGTGGACAGACTTAAACATGTCTTCTTCTGCGTCCACTGATAAACTACAGCGGCAGTCAGCAACTGGGTCAAACTGCTGGTCAAAATCGCAGCCAGTTCAAGTATCGGACAGACATCGGAGACGTTGGTGCTGATCTCCATCATGGCAGCAACAGTCATAGAAAGCAATTTGTCTTCAAAATAAAAGCATGACGTTCGTTTCGTTGCTAAAATGCCTTATATCAAGGCCTTTGAAATACCCGACATGCAATGCCTGAAAAAATAACAGCAGTTCAGAAAAATCATTCAAACTCAAATATAAACCAGACACATGAGCACTAACAAAGCAATTTCATTTCATGAAAAACATTGACTATAAAATGGTCAGAGCAGATAATCCCGGTAGGATGAACTCAAAGTTGTCTGACATCACTGTGCACCATCCAGTGTTCATAAAATACTCGGCACACAACGTCCAGTACACAAACAATCAAATGTGACAGTTTATTGTAGAACTGTTTGAGGAGGAATCACCAATGACCAGGAATAATTCTGAAGTAGATCCGCAGCCTTAAAGGGATAGTTCACCCAGAAATGAAAATTCACTCATCATCTACTCACCCCTATGCCGATGGGGGGTGAAGTGTTTGAGTCTACAAAACACTTCTGGAGTTTCAGGTGTAAACAGTTTAGCTGATTAGTGACCTATCGTCAGACGTAATACAACAGAAAAAACATAGCATGCCTCCATACTGCTCGTGTGGTGTCATCCAAGTGTCCGGAAGCCCCGACATTCATATTGGACTCGAAACGAGACCATTTCCACTGTGTTCTAAGCCTAAAAATCCACCAGAAGTGGCTAAGCTAGCGGACGTTAGCATTTCCGACGGTCCCTGAAAGCACCTCGTTGGAAGATATCAGAGGACATTTAGGGTTAAAACTTGGTGTAAATGACCTAATTTGGAGTTGAATATAAATGTCATGGCTTAACGACACTTGGATGACACCACAGGAGCAGTATGGAGGCATGTTATGGTTTTTCTGTTGTTTTATCACATCTGAAGAAGGACTCCCCATTGACTTCAATTGTATTGGATTCTACTCTAACAAAGTTTACCCCTGAGACTCCAGAAGTGTTTTGTGGACTCACCGCCCATCGGCACAGGGGTGAGTAGCTAATGAGTGAATTTTCATTTTTGGATAAACTATCCCTTTAACACAGGACAAGCAAACAAACAGCCCATTCCTAACAGGCAGGTATAGAACAACCACTGCAATAGTTTTGTTTAAATGTAATTTTCACTGTCAGTCATACACTATTTAAACCATCACCATCCAGTGGAGGTTAATTAATATTCAATGAGTGCGTTTATGTATTCACTTCCCTATAGTTGTATATTTTATTCATGATGCATGATATTATCAGTCCATTGTACAAAATGATCTTGAACAGATCTGCTGGTGAGTATGTTTCATGCAGCAGATTCATGTAATCACACGTGCACAGTTCATGCCCAGACTAGATTAAAGGTCCATGCAAATGTACGGTTGGAGTCTCCGTCTGTTCGCTGTGGAAAAGAGCTCCTCATATTTGAAGCCTGAATTAGTGCCGTTGGAGCAAAGGAAAAGACAGAGGCTGCATTCATAGCGTGCAACATGTGAGGTAAAATTGTTGGTGTGACTCTTAAGTGTTGGTTATTGTATTACAGGTCCCATGCCATCGCCTGCGTCAATCAGTTCATCATCAGCAGGACCCAGGCTCTCATGCTACACATCGACTCTTTCATCGAGGCAAGTGTGACTCTTATTTATCTGTTGCTATAGTTACACTATGCAGACAAACTGCCTCCCCTCCTGCTTTGGTAAATACCAGCTAACACTCAGACAATTTGTCTGCGGTCTACCTCTCAGCTTGTTGCGTCATACAGCCACTCCTGCCTGCTCCAAGCTGTATGCAAATTATGGCTAGTACGTAATGTGGTTTCTTTTGTATTCTTTGTATTTTGTATATTTAACTCAAATGAAAAAGTTCACGTCGTGATGTTGTTTTCTGCTGTTTTTATGTTGTCCTAAATTTTCTCTGGCTGTTTTAATTAACTTTATCAGTCTGACTTTATTGCTGAATGTGTTAATTATATTTAGAGGTTAGAAGAAGAAATTAAATGGAAAAATGACAAATGGAAAAAAGTATATCTACAATATATCAAACTACTAGTAAGCATAAGTGCAAAATACACTTTATAAAACCTAAGCATTAGATAGATATCTGTATGTGGATATAATGGGATATATTACCATATAGACTTTGTCACCACCGTTTATATTTGTTCCAGAAAACAGTTTGTTACTCACATGTAATACAATGGCTGCTTCACTATTGTTCTTATTATTGGTATTACTTGTTGTGGTACTTGTTGTTTCACACACTTCACCTTTTGACCCTGGTGTCCTTCTATCGTCCCATAGAACCTGTTTGCACTGGCAACAGATGAGGAACCCGAGGTGAGGAAGAATGTGTGCAGAGCTCTGGTCATGCTGCTCGAAGTCCGCCTGGACCGTCTGCTGCCGCACATGCACAACATCATCGAGGTGAGTGAGACTGGGGACTGAATGAGAGTTAAACACTGGTGGAAAGAAGAAGAGTGACTATATGTATTTTAAGGATGAGTCAGATTATATTATATATTTTTATAATTTTACTACTGACATAACTTCTCACTAAAGACCAAATGATAAGCAATAAGAATGACCTGATCCTACAGTGTGTTGTCTGTGTATCTGATGCCTCGTAGTTTATTTCTCGATTACACTTTTTACTTCTGATAAAGTAAAATGTGCTTAAACACTAAAATGGCCACTTGTCAGGATAAATAATTTAGTCTTTTAAATAATACTATGTAATCTTGTTTATGGGATTGTTGACAAAATCAATCAATAGCAAATCAAGGATAGCATCTAGCCTAACCTATTAGCCTGAGCTAGCCAGGTCTCGTCGAGCTATGTGCTTCAGCGACCAGTCTTTACCCGGCCCTCCTCAGCTCTACCCACAGTCCACCTCTTTGCCCATTTTGGGAGTAGACAAGAACCGTGTTGAGTCAGGTGCTGGCAAGAATGCGACAGCTGAGCCGCCCACTGTCTGTGTACACTCCTGATGACGCCCTGTGGACAGACGTACTTGTGTTACAGTTGGGCTACAAATTGCATCCGTATTTTTTTAATCAAATGTTCAGTTTGTGATTAAAAGCCTAACGTATGTAATCTTGAATGTAATTTCTCTTAATTGAATCTCAGTACATGCTACTGAGGACTCAGGACCAAGATGAAAATGTTGCCCTGGAGGCCTGTGAGTTCTGGCTCACTCTGGCGGAGCAGCCAGTGTGTAAGGAAGTGCTGTGTGGACACCTTTCCCAGTAAGATCACACACACACACACACACACACACACACACACACACACACACACACACACACACACACACACACACACACACACCTACTGATAATACACACAGTGACACTCTTATACCAATATTGAAAGCCGTTGATTCATAGCAGCCTTGGCAGGTTCTATCTGAAGACCTTGTCACAGGTTGACATTCTTCTTCCCCACCTCAGGACGGCTGATTAAGAACCTTGGCTGTTGACCTCAGCTGTAACATCTGTCACCACACTGTTCCATTAAACTGTACCACAGCACAAATCAGATGTGAGTGATTACGTGTGGCCTCCAACCTATCCTTGCCCTTTGTCCTCATAATGTTTCCCTCTGGTGTCCACTCCAGGCTCACTCCGGTGCTTGTCAACGGGATGAAGTACTCTGAGATTGACATCATCCTGCTCAAGGTCAGTTTATATAGCCTGGTATTTGTACCTGTACAGATAACACGATGAAGTGGCCCATCACTCAGGATGGCACGTTTTGTATATTTTACTTCGGACATTTTTAGAACGATGTAAACACAAACATGATGTCTGTGAAGAATCTGATTTTATTCAGACTGAACTTCTATTGTGGTCGTGATTGTTCTTTTCAAATACACACTGTTGTAGTTCAACCGCCTTTCAGCCAAGTTAAGAGTAATATAACCGCAACATACATCATCCCTTCATCCCTTCATCCCTTATTCATTCCTCACATTCCTCATCAGGGCGACATTGAGGAGGAGGACGAAGCGATTCCCGACAACGAGCAAGACATCAGGCCGCGCTTCCACCGGTCGCGCACAGTTGCCCAGCAGCACGAGGGTGATGGGATCGAGGATGAGGAAGATGACGATGATGAACTGGATGATGATGACGACACAATTTCTGACTGGAACCTGCGTGAGTTCATTGTCTGTGCTCTGGGAACTGTCTGCATCTCTGTCAAACTTTTTTCCCCCCTTACTGATTATAAATTGTCTTTTTAACGGTCTCCCTTTCTTTTTAGTGTATTGATTACTTGTTTTTTGTATGTCTGTACCTGTGTTGTCTGTATGATGTTTGTCCACTTCTGTGTTTGTGTGTGTGTCTTTCTTCTGTTCTCCAAACGTTAGGTAAGTGTTCAGCCGCAGCGTTGGACGTGTTGGCCAACGTGTTCAGGGACGATCTGCTGCTGCACCTTCTGCCACTCCTCAAAGAGCTGCTCTTCCATCCAGAGTGGGTGGTGAAAGAGTCCGGCATCCTTGTGCTGGGCGCCATAGCTGAAGGTAGGTAGAGAAAGAAAGAGAGGAAGGAAAAAGCCGGAGACAAACCATAGGGAGTAAAGCCCCCCCTCAGAATATGGAATCAGCCTGAGTTGACACTGTTCTCATCCCTGTCTGCAGGATGTATGCAGGGCATGATCCCATACCTGCCTGAGCTCATCCCCCATCTCGTCCAGTGTTTGTCTGACAAGAAGGCCCTGGTCCGTTCAATCACCTGCTGGACGCTGAGCCGCTACGCTCACTGGGTTGTCAGCCAGCCCCCAGATGATTACCTGAAGCCCCTGATGACGGAGCTGCTCAAACGTATTCTGGACAGCAACAAGCGGGTGCAGGAGGCTGCTTGCAGGTAAACCCATGTTGTAATGCATAATGTCATCCCTGTACTGCTTTGTGAATGGTGCGACCCACATTTGTCCTTTTCGGAGTCCGAACTACACGCAGATATGTATTAATGTTTTTGAGAGGTTCCACTTACAGTGTTGTCTTCCTTTTCCACTTCTCTCCACTCTCCTGACCAGTGCCTTTGCCACTCTGGAGGAGGAGGCCTGTACAGAGCTGGTGCCCTACCTGGCGTTCATCCTGGACACGCTGGTGTTCGCTTTCAGCAAGTACCAGCACAAAAATCTGCTTATTCTTTATGACGCCATAGGAACGTTGGCAGACTCTGTGGGACATCATCTGAATAAACCGGTATGCAGAACTGAAAGAAGGACTGTTTCACTTCACTTTTCTGTTTGACTCTAAAATTAGCACGTTAGCACTCTTTATTCCCTCTTCCTCATTTTACTTTTGTAGTAGTGGAAAGTGTACTTTCAATTGTTAAAGAAAAACTAACAAATCCAATTAACACCACCCCCATGCTTTCTAGATTTAATTGTTTGAACGTATGGGTGAATACCTTAATGCCTGTAATTACCATCCTCACTTGTTATTTTCATACAGCGTATATGTGAAGACTAATTTAATCTGTGTCATCTATTAGGAGTACATCCAGATGTTGATGCCTCCACTGATCCAGAAATGGAACCAGCTGAAAGATGAAGACAAAGATCTCTTCCCTTTATTAGAAGTGAGTTTCTAATGGTCACATACTGCCTGTGTAATTGGTGTTAGTCCTGTGATGTTAACAGCTAACGGTTTAATCGTTTCCTCAGTGTCTGTCGTCAGTAGCCACGGCCCTGCAGGATGGCTTCCTGCCCTACTGTGAGCCTGTGTACCAGCGCTGTGTCAACCTGGTCCAAAAAACCCTCGCTCAATCTATGGTGAGAGCACAGGACCCTTAAAAGTGTAGATATACACACATGCATACACTCCGAAGGATGTCTGCACAATTTGGTCCGGACTTTCTCCGGAGTTTGCCTTTCATACATGAACAATGCAGGAGATTCTCCTCTCAGACGCGTTCACAACAACACAGAAATCTCCGTGGTGCAGAGGCAGGATATAACGAATTATTCGGCTGCAGAGATCCCGTCTTTTTAATTACAGCACATTGAAACCGGCGTTGACCCTTATTACCCAAAGCTCTCGTGACATCTTCTTCAGTGTCTGGCCCCTTGAGATGCTTGTAATAGTTCTTTTTTTTTCCATTTTTGCATCTGTCACATGTTAGAAACGTCATCAACACACCCACACACTCGTGGTGAATCCTGCGAAGGATCTCCTGCTGTTTTCTCACATCAGTTATTTGGGAATTCTCCAGAGTTTTTACTTGGGGGCTGGCCAGAGAAACTCCAGAGAAAGTCCGGAGATCAGTGCATGTCTTAAATCAGCTTTAGTCAATATCTGTAGAAGTCACTTTCAGTTCATTCATCAGTTGGACACAAACATGAATACGAATGAATGCTGATGTTGCTCTGTCTGCTGGAGGTGTGAGTAGGTAATCATTTCCTTACATGTTGAGGATATCAATTTTTACAAGGTCAGAATAGGTTATCGTTTATAGATTATTGCACTAGCCCCAAGTGGTGAAAACAATATGTAGGTATATAGGTGAACTACCTGAAATCTACCCAACTCCATAACTCCAGAGCTTTACTTCAAAATAATTTTAATTTTAACGTCAATTTAACTTGAACTCTGACCCTCTTTTCTATCGTCCTACGCTGTTGTAGCTTCACCAGTCACAGCCTGACCAGTATGAGGCCCCTGACAAAGATTTCATGATTGTGGCGTTGGATCTTCTCAGTGGACTTGCTGAGGGTCTGGGTGGCACCATTGAGGAGCTAGTTGCTCGCAGCAACATCCTCACTCTCATGTATCAGTGCATGCAGGTGAGGAGCTGTCACAGTGCGTTAACATGTCACTCATCTGATGAACTGATTAAGTCACCTGCAGTGTTAAACCTTTTGTTCTTCACTCCGTCTGTTCAGGACAAAATGCCCGAAGTGCGTCAGAGTTCGTTTGCTCTGCTGGGGGATCTGACCAAGGCTTGTTTCCAGCACGTCAAACCCTGCATCGGTACGTTCTGTGCAGCTGATTCTGAAACACAGTTTGGCAATACGTTTTTAGTTTGTTGCTAAGTTTACTTGCTCTCCTTCTTACAGCTGATTTTATGCCCATACTGGGCACTAATTTAAACCCAGAGTTAATATCAGTGTGCAACAATGCGACATGGGCGATCGGAGAGATATCTATACAAATGGGTAAGTGCCTTAGGTTTACCACACATTCACAGTAAATGATTTTGTACTATATATTGTGTTGTGCAAATACAATCACCAGAGTGCACAGTCAACAGATTTCTGTCCGTCATTGCTTATCTGTTCTCCACTCATAGGGCCTGAAATGCAGCCATACATTGCCATGGTGCTGCACCAGCTGGTGGAGATCATTAACAGGCCCAATACCCCAAAGACTCTGCTGGAAAACACAGGTACCACTCGGTGGCAGTGCTGAGCTAGCCAGCCAGCTCACCACATGCACAGGGAGGTGCTCACACACTCAGGTCCATTCAGTCAGGATTCACCACACTCACTACGGTGCCTGTCCCGCCCTTCCCAAGCCCTGAGCCTTACAGGTTTCGCTGGTTTCACCAAAGTATGGAATGTAAAGTAGTTCATCTGCTGATTTGCAACCTGGCAGCGCTGTGCCTGCAAATGGGCATCAAAGTAAATGAAACCCCCGGGCAAGACCTGGTGTGAAATTCTTGACAATCTTGAATCGAGCGAGCCATGTAAGTGCCCGGTCTTGGGATTAACTACTGTGGTCTGACTGTGCACCATAGGGTGAGGTAGAATATCGTAACAACAGAAGGTGAAGCACAGGCAGTGTGTGAGATACATAGATTGGAGAGTTCCCAGCCTTACACAGTTAACTGTTAGACTTCAGACATATTTACCCAACACTTTAACAATAACTACTCGTGAATGATTGCGAGAACACTTGAAGTTGCTAAATGTAGGGCACCTAGCCTAGAGCATTCGTCTAAAAAAAGGTTACACTCCTCTCTTGTTTTTACTCTTTGAATTGGAAATTATAATGCGATGAGTCAGATATCGTTGAGAAAAAGGATTCACGCAAGCGTGAAGTGTAACCTGCCAAAATAAAAGGAAAAGTAGGGACTCTGTAGATGTGTTCCTGTTTGTTTGCTGTCAGTTTATTTGTTGCTTTTATTTACTGTTCTTTAAATGTTGATGCATATCTGCCAATAGATGTTAAGTGTTGTTAAGAATGGCCAATGTTTGATGCAGGATACATGATACGTCTAGTTTTAAAAGAATTTATTAATCACTTTTTTGCATCTGACCCAGTGAATGTTTTCACCTATAGGGGTGGGCGGTAACGACATGGATTGAGCAATATCGTCTTCACTGTGATAAATCAACAGCCGAATTATATTGGAAAGTAAAACATAATCGCTATCTCAGCCGTAGCCTGGTTAGAAAGGGAGCAGTCCAACTGATCAACTAAAGCGTCAAAAGTAGTGTCTTAGCTTTAAGAGAATAGTGGAGTGTCGGATCTGGACGGAGACACTGAGGCAGCCACGGGAGAGGAAACTCTGTTGACAGGGTTTCAGTAAATCTTTACTGTCACTGCTTCAGGATCAGGGCAGGCGTGCATTTGGCCCAGTTGCCTTTCACTGTGCCGGAGTGTCCTGTTTGAGTGTCCTCACTCCACACTCCCACTCACATTGGAGGAAAAAAAAGAATGCAGCACGCAGTTCACCTGCCACACGCATAGCATAGCCAGGATTGAGGTTAAAATGGACCGAAATGATCCGGATTCATGATCGGACGTCGTGCCAAAACTTGAAAATACATTAATACCGTGATATTAACTTTAGGTCATATCGCCCACCCCTACTTTCACCTATTGTTGCTTGTTTTCAATGTAAACGATTGAAAACACGACAGTGAAGCAAAATGATACAAATGAATGAACAAATGCTGTTTGTTTCTTTAGAGATCTGTGACAACCAGTTCAACCAGACAACCAGAGTGAAATCTGGTGTAAAATAGCCACGTAAGACCACAGCTAGGAGTGGGCGTGGCAATAAATTGACAGCACTTGTCATTTCGACTCTGATCAGCTGATCCTGCACTGAACTGTACTCTAATGAGCATACCATCTGCTTTCTGCATGTGTCATTGGACTGTTCATAAATGCCTGTTTGTTAATGAGAATGTTGCATAGTTTTGTGTCTCTTAAACTTAGGTCCTCCCTCCTCTCTGCCTCATAAGAACCTGCTGTGCTGGATACTAGTCTCCCTCCATGTAGTTGGCTTGGAGTAATCTTTCATTTCTTTTCAAATGAACCACGACAAAAAAACCACATTTCTGTTTCTTATGGAAAAATTGACATTTGTGAGTTTAAGGGAGAAATTTCTCAAGTGAACTGCTCTTGTTTATGCCAGTCGCATACACATGCTAAACCTCAGCGAGCCTGTGTCGTCATTTTTCAGACCTACATTTTAAATCAAGCTAATTGATTTGGATCAGATTACAAAATCTGTTTGAGCCATATGATTTCTGAAAGCAGATGACACTGTTTGCCTTTTTCTATGAATGTCCTGTCAAAGCTGTCAATGTGTTCTCCCTTAAACGTGTTGTATGTTTTTTTTAGAGTGTCATATTTTACATTCCTCCCCGTGACTGAAGGGGCAGTAATAATCGACACCAGTGAAATCTTCTGTTTATTATCATACACAGATTCTGTTGATTTATGTCTCTGAGTTGTTTGTTTTTTCTTTATTTTTCTCCTCCCCCTCCTCATTGCTCATGTCTTGGTTGGCGTTTGGTGGTGTGTAACCGTGATTGCGTTACCTTAGCAATAACAATTGGTCGTCTTGGTTACGTTTGTCCTCAAGAGGTGGCACCCATGCTACAGCAGTTTATAAGACCCTGGTGTGTATTATTCAATCTTTTATTTAATTCATCTTCTCTCTGCTTTCCTCCGATCTCCTCGCTGTCTCCTGTGGCTCTCCTCTTCTCCCCCTGTTGCTCTCCTTCTCTCTTCACTCTCCTTCTCAAATGAAGTCTTTTCTGTTTTTTATTTCTTTTTTCCTTTGTTATCAGTTCGTAATCATTGCCAACCATGTGACTAACCCTGTCCTCTTTTAGGTCCTACATGTGATTTTCTTTTTGCCTCAGTAGCACCTTCGTGTATTACACTTTGATTTGTTTAGTTTTTAGTTTTTTTTGTTGTCATCGTTAACTGTTGCTAACAACCTAAAAGATGCATGGGATCAGATTTGTCACATGCCTGCTGGTTCAACAACATGAGAAAGGATGCAAAAAAAAGCAATTCCTAAATCCCTTTCTCATTTAGTAGTCACCCAGCTGCATGTGCCTGTCCCATAGTGACCCCCAAAACCTTCTCTAGTCAGTCTATCAAAAAGTAATGTTATTTTCAAGGTGCTAAAGACGCTGAACACACTGCTCAGACTAAATCAAGTTATAAGAGCTCAGAGTAGTTGTATTAAGATAAAGACATTGTTTTACTATATTTGTTTTGTGTGCATGCTTGACTCGTTATCTCGGGTCATTGTAGACACTGTTTTTTTATTGATAAGGAAAGAAAACACCTAAACAATACATTTTTATAAGGAAAGAAATAATTTTGTGAATATCTCACAATAAAATGTTAGTGTATTGTTATATATATATATATATAGGTATTAGCATCAGTGATTCATAATGGTTGTTATACAAGTTTCTAAAATTGTTACTTTATGGTTTTTGAATCGTCTCATGTTAAATTTGGCCGTCCCCTTTGTCAGGTGCACCTCTCTACGAAATATAAGAGACAATGAGGAGAAAGACTCTGCGTTCAGAGGAATTTGCACTATGATCAGTGTAAATCCGGGAGGTGTAGTGCAGGTGAGATCCAGCACGAAGATAGCAGCCTGGTCATTGTGCTTTCTTTCTTTTATTTCTCTGGAAGTTCAAATGTTGCCTCACCTCTCTTCTCTGGAACAGGATTTTATATTCTTCTGTGACGCAGTGGCCTCCTGGGTAAATCCAAAAGAGGATCTCAGAGACATGTTCTACAAGGTAAAAGCTGAAAATGACTGTTTATATAGTTCAGTTAAAATCTACCAAAGCTCATTTAGGATGCAGATGTTTTTTATTCATTTGTTTTGTCGTTCACTTAGTTGCTCTGTCTGCCCCCTAGTGGAGGACTGCCAGGGTGACAGTCATAATAACCCTGTCATGCACAAGATCTATTTTGAAAAAGTTGTAAAAAATAGCATGAAATGTCTCCTGGTATCGAATTTTCAGATCCTTCACGGGTTCAAGAACCAGGTGGGAGAGGAAAACTGGAGACGATTCTCAGATCAGTTCCCCACGCCACTGAAGGAGCGGCTTGCCACCTTTTACGGGGTGTAACTGTTTCCAGAGCAGTGTGCCTCATCGCTGGGGTCAGTTCTCCCTGTGATTTGGTTTCATATTGTTGAGAAAATACGCAATGTGATTCCAGTATATTCATGACGGCTCTCTTTTCTCTGCACACAGGTCATTCACTTTGGGAGACAAACTAGGGAACCTCTTTTACCCAGGGAACATGTTACCCTTTACTGGGGGGAAGGGTCTGCCTGCTGAGGGGAGGGAAGGGGTGCGGACCCCTCCCCGACCTGGTGGACGGGGTGGGAGGGAGGTGGTAGCTGCAGTGCTCAGAGCCCTCTATGCACCGGCAACAGGGGGAAAGGGACAGGCAGAACAACCTTACCATGGGAGGAAAATTCATGTAATCACATCTTAATCTGTTTTTTTTTTCTCTATCTCTTCTCCAAACACTTTACTTTCTGTCAACCAAACTACTGAAAAGAAATGTAGGGAGATACGGAGAAAATAATTTGTTTTACGAGTTTTTGTGTATCGAAATGTTGTGTGCAGGAAGTGAAAGAAGAGCAGTCACACATGTATAACGATGTCAGCCAGGTAAATGGCTCATGGCAGTTTAGTTAAACTGAAGATTATACTCAGTAAACACAGTGAACATTCAGCAAGAGAAATTTTCTTTAGAAAGATAGCTTAAGGCTAAGGAACATCAGCGCATAATAAGAATGCATCATAGTGGATCCATCTCTGGAGACAGTGATTTTACAATGCTGCATATCACAGAGAATAAGTTATCGCCTATATATTTGTCAGATAATTTCAGTGTTTCTATTCTTTAGCAGGGCAAACGCTGTTCATTGTGTCACTGGAGAGCACACAGTTTTGTTTTAAGGGCAGCTTTTCTGGGAATAGGTAGCATGCTTGTATCATTGTGAAAAGCTGTAGAATATTAGTGATGTGCGTTGCGTTCGACAGCCGTCATTGCCCTGTGATAAGGTTCTTCTTCGATCTTGCAATTTATCTGCTTACAGTACTTTTTGTTTCCTCTACGTGAGAATTACAGCAATCAGCTGAAAAGTAGCATGACTGGGTTTACAAAAAAAACAACAAAAAAAAAGAAGAAAATCCTGGCTGTGACGTAAAGGTGGAGTGAATCTCTCAGTCTGATCTTGTGGTGTGGATGTGACATTCATCAGCAAGCATATCTGAGCTTTAGATGCTTCCCATCCTTTCTATTGTCTGAGCCTCGCGAAGGAGAAGCACACGGGTTGACATCCTGAGTCGGTCGTCACCGTTTGTTTCTCGGACTTGAACCACAACAACACTAATCCCGTCTTTAGTGACGTTTGGCTATCAGAACCATGCAGCCCATCAACTCAATGTTGGATATGTTTTATTTTCTCAATGTACTGAAATTTTGTTCTCGGTTGTTTGGCTTCTTGTGCTAAAAGCATGATCTCGAGGATGACTGTGTAATGTTTTGGGTGGTTGTGTTTTCGTGGGGTACTTGGATGCTTTCATCTCTTGCATGTTGGTGGCCCCTCACACCCCAACATATAGTGGGGAGGGGATTATGGGAGGGAGGGGAGCTTCAATTTAAGGTTTAAAAAGAACCTTTTCGGGTGTTGCAACACTGGGACAGTTATAACGTCACGTAAATCTTGCTGGAGTGTTCTCCCTTAACTTTGACCCCCGTAGCTGGATGTATAGTTTAAAAAAAAAGCTGTGAAACCACAACGTTATTGTCCCTGGTTGTTTTTGCGCTGTTCTATTTAATTAAGTGTGTTTCCGTTACAGATAGGCTGAATGTATTCCATGATGGGTTGGAACGAGAGGGAGATTTTCTTTTTAATCGTTTTTCATTTTTTCTTAACGCCCAGCCAGTAATTTTTCCTCTGCCGGCCAGAGTAATAACTGCAGTTATTTAACCTTATGCGATGCACATAATATGCACTTAAATTTCAAATTACAAGCGCTTGAAATTAATGTTGTAGCCAAACCCTTCGAAATATGATTCTAGTGTTAACACAGATAATAAACTATTGCTGCTAAAATCTATTTACCTAATGCAATAAGTATGAAGTAATAATACGTATCTTGATGCAATTGGGTTATTAGACTTTAAAAGTAGTTTAGTTTCTCTGATAAACTTATACAATGTGAAATATACAACTAGTCGCTTAGATTTAATGTTAATGGGGTGGGTGTGGGTTAAATTCCGGACATAATGCATCATGGAATACAGAGGCAAATACTTAAATGTGCCACATCATTTTGTGTTTTGACGTGATTTTTTGTCTGTCACATTCCAGCTGTTTGGCATGCAAAACAATGGAGTAATCACAGCTTGATGGGGTGTGTGTGTGCGTGTGTGTTCACAGTCCGGTTGGTCCGTCATTGAAAGAGTGTAGAGTCTATAAAACACACAAAAAAATCCCCCAGCCCTGCTGTGTGCTGTATTTCTGACTTGACTGCTGCTATACATTGTAGTTGTGTGTCACTACTTGAATATGTGTTTTCTACGTGTTAACCTCAGGTCGTCTGTGTTCAGTGTTTCTGGTTTTCATGGTTTCCCCCCCAATGTGTACACGCCTTTATCCATTTCCTCTCAACAACTGAAGATAAGTTCAACTCTTGCCCTCCGTGTTAAAAGTGGGTAGCCGTGGGTGTGAATTGACATTAGTGTGGTATGTGTGAAACACAGCTAGCTGTCAAGTGTTACTACGACTGCAATGCAAGAGGGAAGATTAATTTGGAAACTTGCACATACTTTATGTACCTTTTATCTAAAGTGATTGTTAACAGACTACGATAAATATTTAGTGTAATGTGTACACAATGCCTTGAGAGCAAATACTTTGAGGTTTGGTTGGTGTTTTGCAATAGATATACAGTATGCTGTATCTAAAGAAACGGGCAACGCCTAAAAAAGCAAAGAAATAGGTTGAGGACTTATGGACATTATGTTATGAACATGATGTTTGAAAATATAAGTTTGACTTTCTACGAAGCTTTATTGAAAATTTGTATTTTATAAAACACCCACCAATATTGAGGAATGTCTTGTCAAAGAACTCCGGTATTCTCGTTTAGCCTTCGAACTTGATTAGACGATCTGCCTTCATCTTTTTTGCTAATAACAGCAAAAACATCATTTTGATAGACATGGTTTGAGTTTTTTTAATAAGCTGCTGAATTTTAAAATTAATACTTTTGGGGCCACCAAATATTTTGGATCATGCAAAGAATCTATATTGTACTGTAGTAATTTTGTAATATTTGTAAGATGATATAGTGAGTGTGACTGGTTACCATTGCTTGAGTCTGTACATTGTTCCAATAAATTGTTTACATTATTGTGGGGTTTTGTCCTGTATTTTCTCACATTTAGAGCCTTTTTCCTTCTGCAGCTGCACACAATTCCGACTGGTTCCATCATGTTACCATATTAAAATGTTTATGTCTTAAAAAGAATGTAGCCAGGAAATGATTACGAAGAAGGACCCAGTGATGATTTTTTTTTTCTTCATTTTTAAAAAGCGATGGATCCATTAAAAGTGAGCAGACACATGATGTAACCTTAATGAATCCTGTGCAAATATGACTGCAGCAGCACAACATGCTGCATTCCGTCTGACTACTCATCAGATGTGTGTATTGTGTCCTGCATTACGAGGAAGGGCAGGAATGCTAAAGCAGTTACACCCTAGTGTTTATACTACAGTCATGTTTGACTTGTTTTTAGCACCTGTTTGTGGAATCTGTGTTGCCTTGAAGTGATAGAACACCCAAAAATGAAAATTCACTCATTATCTACTCACCACTATGCCGATGGAGGGGTGGGTGAAGTGTGAAACACTTTTGGGGTTTCAGGGGTAAACAGTGTTGCAAATTACTACCACTTCTTCAAACGTAATAAAACATAAAATGCCTCCATACTGCCCCTGTTGTGTCATCCAAGTGTTCGGCATTTTATGGCATTTTTAAGGCATTACATGTTTTTTTTTTGACGTTTTTAGAAGTGGTCCCCAGTTACTTCAACTAAATTGTATAAATCGTTGCTTTCTTTACCCTAGAATGGGTGCTTTTTATTTAAATACTTTATATTTACATCAGAAGCGGGTCCTCTCTACGGAGGCCGCCAGGTTTTCTTTTTACAGTAGCCAGAACTAGACAAGCTAAACACCATTTCAGTTTTAATGACAACTTAACTTTACCACAGGTTCTCCTTCGTGTTTGGAAGGGGAGGGTGAGGTGAATTCAGCTGCAACATGCCACTTCACCACTAGATGTCACTAAATTCTACACACTGAACCTTTAAGGAAATGCACAGTGGCAAAGCAAAAGAGTTTCATGAGGATATAAGTAAATTCTTCTTATTTTGATTCATAGTATGTCTTTAGTATTTGCTCTTAGACGTATTTACTTATTAAATGTGTGTTCTAAATATCTCCCTTTTATGTTTTGGACAACTTTTATATCCTCTTTTTCTGTACGTGTAAAGAAAAAAAAATCTTCACGAGTGCCGGAGCTCAAGCGGAGCACTTGAAGGCATCACTTCCCTTGTCTCCCTCCGCCAGCCGTGGCGCTGTTTCCCAAACCGTTGGAGGGGACGAGCCGCAGCACAGTCGAGCGGAGGTGGAGTCTCGCGGTGGGGAGGGAGAAGAAAGGGGAGAGAGGAGGAAAACGGGGACAGGCAGATCCGAGAGAACCGGGGGGAGGACGGTGGATGATTTACGCCTTCAACGTTGCATTAGAAGCGGGTAAACGGCGGCGGCGAAGAGGAGCAAAACAAGATGATAACGCCCTACTTTCTGGAGAGTTTCTGGGTAGGTGGTGCCTTCTTGTTCACGCTGTTTACACCGGTGCTGTTCTTCTGATCCTCCGCACTGCTCGCCCTCCCCACCGCGGTCATGTCAGCCAGGAACTGGGTGATATTCACGGCGTCCGGTTCACAGGCTCGCTCCCGTGGAGGCGGCGGTGTCCGGTGTCCGGTGTCCGCCGCGCTCCCCGGCCTGCAGCTCCCCGCTCCTCCGCTTATTCTCCTCGGCGATTATTATTTGGCCACCGCGGGACTTTGGGCCTCGGTAGCCGCATCTAACTTGCAACCTCCATGAATCCCACCCCCCGCCGCCGCTAATTGGCCCTCTCAGACTCGCTTGGAATGTTGATGGTCACTTCCGAGAATGCCATTGGCCGCCGCGGCTGCCCGTCACAGCCCCCCCCTCGGGCCGGACGCGTCCGTTTTTCTTCCGTAACAAAGTTTCAGTGAGAGGCCAAAAACGTTGAGCGAGTCCAGAGGAGCAGTTTTTTAAAAAAGCCACAGATTCTCACTTTTGTTTAGCTCGCGTTTGAATGTGCCCGGTGCTGCTGCTGCGCGTGTTTCCCAGTTCACACCCTGAACCCGGCCGACTAAAGGTCAATCCTCTCGCGATACTCCTCCGACGTGGCTCTGTTACGGCAGGTTTACAAAGTTAAAGTCCTGCTCAATCATTTGTCCTGTCTGTCATTTTCATTTGAATAAATCTCTACAGCCACGAACACAATGTCACTGAAGCGACCACCGCTCCAGCTCTGATCTCAGGTCATGTGTGGGTGATGTTGTGGGTTTTTAGTCTCCTGGCTTGATCACCTTTTATCACTCTGAGATCAGGGAGGTTTGGACAATGGCTAATAAATAAATAGATTAATATTGCATGAGTGAATATACTAGAGATATTGTGGTTATACGTATAAACGTGTTTTTCAATGATCCGGTAAATGTACATCCAACACACAGAGCTTTCCCTGTGTTTCACGCACATATTCGTAGAGTGCATCTTAGTGCAGCACTGTCACTTACAGCTGTCAGGGGCAATTTGTTTTCCAACACAAACTACAAAGTGCTACACAACAGAAAACAAATGGTTGAAATACAAAAGGAAGTACCTAAATAATAATGGTATTAATAGTAATAGAGACAAATACTAAAATAGCCTGGCACCCCAAGTGAAATCAGGAATATGCCTTCTGGAAGAAAAAGTATGTATTTAGCTGAGATTTAAAAGAGAAGCCTTATTTCCTCAGGCATCTTGCCCAAGGACACTTGAATGGGGGAGACTGGGATTGAACCGCTCTACGTCCTGATCCACAGACGCTTCAGGTGTATTTATGGTGCCTGGAAATGTGGTCATGTTGCTGAAACATCTTTTATGTGGAGTGTGTCAGCCACTAGAAATAACCTCCATTCATAAAACATCTCAGTCTTCCATCGAAGGTGGGAAATCACAGCCCTGCTTAACTCAGTTACCGAATGGAAACAACATTAAGCCATGTGTTTGTAGTAATTACAAAAGTACAGTGCTGTCGACTTCTCAAGCCTCTCTTCTTGCAACAGAGACTTTCATAATCAGTGACATGGAAAGAGAGGGGGGAGCTGAGATGCTCCCGATCCCTCAATCTGCCCTTTGTGCCCCTCAGTGGACCACAAGAGGATCCAGTGATGGCAAGGATCAGCTGTGTGTTTAACATGCAGCGCATGCACGCACACACACTTGGCATGAAGGACATGCACCCATTTCCCTTTGACTTGACCACAAATCATCACCACAAGCACACAAACACGCTCACATTGGGTTTTCAGATATGAAACGTTTGTCAATCTTTACTTTTTGCACAGCATGCAGGAGAAAGCGCCTCCCTCCATCCTGCCCTCTTTCAATGGGTAGACATTTTCTTGGTTCTTTTCCATGTATATAATCTTGGCTCGGATCTTAGTCGTAGACAATATCGCCCCTCAGCTGAATAAACAAGTCCTTGTGGAATTGGGAGCCAGACATTGAACGGCCATGTTTCTCTGTCACTCGATTGCTCACTGGCTGCAACATCTAGATTTGCTTGCATGTTTCATTTCCCTTTTTCATGTGAGTTCTCTGTCGTCTGCGGATGAAAGCTTTCAAAGCGACCGTGTGACTGTCCCCCACATGTACTGAAATGTCTCCGTGGTCCAATAGTTCAGAATGGCAGCAGGATAGTGGAGCTAATGCTCTAATTTTAGCGCTACGTCTGTGATGAGCTTATTCTTGATGTGGAGTCAGTTACCCTCCGGCCAGTCATGGGAAAATGAGATGGCAACGCGATAAGCAAACAGTGTTGATACAGCCAACAGCCCCGGGATGGCCGTCTTCTCCCTGGTGTCTGTGTTGTGTGTGTGGTCCGATAGATTCTCACACATCTCACTGTGCAAGCTGGAGGTCAGACAAGGGAAGTGTTGCAACAACAGCAAGACTGAAACAAGAGGTAGAGATGGACAGTGCACTGGTGACATATTTCCCTTCAATTTCTTTTAACAGAGTCTCAAATTAATCAAGCACAATCGAAGCAGCCACCATATTGCTTTCCATCCTGTCTTCAGTGGAGGGTTTTGCAGTGGAGTTTTAGTTGTGAGGCTCCAGCAAAGAGCCACGAGAACTGGTGGGATCTCTCCAGCGTTCCCAGAGGATGAAACATAGACGTTTGCTCTGGTTATGAAACAGAAATCCTCTCTCGTGGTGGTTTGTTGTCGTTTACTTTCACTGCCCGAGCTCCAGAACTCATGTCATCTTTGTGTGGAGGTGGTGAAATGAGTCACAAGTTGTGATGCACCAACTTGCTCTGGGATTCACCCTGCACGCTCGATGCCACATCCGTAACTGTAAGCAGTGGTCAGGCTCTTGTAGATTGATGTGTATACCACAAACAAAGCCCAGCCCGTGTGTGCCTACCACATACTAGATACGTGTGTTGTTGTCAGACTGATGCGTTGCGACAGCACAGTGCACCGCTCCCAGACCTGAGTGGTCACATGACCCGGGGCAGACACTGTGATGTCATCCTGCTGTCTACACGCTCAGAGCTCTGGGGTCTGCACCAGGCCGTTCGTTTACATGATGTCTGGAAAGAGGGAGGCTTGTTTAGCCACTGTTAAATTCCTCAGTGAAAGTTGCTGCTGTTTTCACCTGAATGTTTGCTCAGACGTCACGTCAGCTGAAACCCTCTTAATCCTTCTACTAATATTTTCTGTTTTACTGCTCCCAGTAGGAATTATGGACATAAACTTCTTTTAAATACACTTATCTAACCCGTGATACATTTTGCAGCATTATGTGATGACTGTATGTACACTAGAGCAATTTCCACTTGCAGCAAGAAAGTGTGTTTCAACACAGATCTGCGTCAGCTCAGGTCTGTGAGGAAGTTGGTGTAATTACTTTTACTTTGTGCTCGTAGCACATACTAACTTCTATTTTGATGGAATTTATCACACACATACAAATAGGTTACAAACATATAGTTGCATGGAAATTGGTTCTCAATCAACATACACTGTTCTGGAGCCACTTCAGATTTATTCCTTGCCATTAGCGAGTCCTCCTCAAACAGCTCTACAATATACTGTCCCTTTTTATTGTTTGCATGATGGACGTTGTGTGCAGAGCTTTTATATTTTTCGTTCACCCTACCTGGTTTATCTGCAATGAAGATTTTATCCTCACTCTTTTTCATGAAATAAAACTGAATTTGCTTTATTACTGTTACTATTTACTTAACCGCTGTTATTTTTTCAATGTACGTTGCTATTTCAGAGGTCTGTTAAGCAACCAACACAATCTTCAGACCCAAGTTCACAACTTTTCAAAAATAAAAGCTCTGTAAGTAAGCTCGATACAAAGCATTGCAGCAACAAAACAAACATTGCAAAAGACTGCTCAAGAGGAAGTGATTCTATGAATGCTGTTTCCAATGGCGGCGATCAGCACCTTTGAATGTGTGTGACTGCCTGATATAGTGAACGAAAATGTATCAAAATTATGTGGCGGCAATTTTGACCCAGTTTTCAACCGCTGCTGCAGTTTATCAGAGGCTGTAGAGGAAGACATGTTCCACTTGGTTCACAGACTGAAGGCTCACTGCCCAGCTCTCACTGACTATTACAGTGCACGTGTCACCTGTTTATTCCCATTTTATTGATATTGAACGTCTCAAGCCTTCAAATGGCACTGTTGACACTGCACTTTTCCCGGACCATTAATAAAGCGCATGCCAAGTGTGAAGCCGATTAGATGAATGGTTCATGAAATATGCATTCCACATATAAACACAGTTTGTAGAATTTGTAGGTAGATGCAGACTGCTTTGTAGGATAAGTAAAGACCTTGTTTCATATTGCAATGATTAATAAAGTCAAGTTGAATTTAGTTCAGTAGAAACTCAACATTACAACCTTCATAAAGTTAGGATTCACTGAAGGACCTTTAGTTTCAGCCTGATGTACCTACTAGCTGAGTGTGTAGACATGTACTAACACTAGGAGTGGTTTTAAGTGACTCTCAGGCTTGGTTTGGTCCTGGTTGTCTTTTGTTGCTGTTGCACAATACTGAGTTAACCAGGACTCCTTCCGTGTCATGTGTTGCATTACTGCCTGTCAGACACTAAACACTTGATTCTGCACACACTGGATATTGACACGGGTATTGTACTGTGACAGAGAGAGAGAGAGAGAGAGAGAGAGTTCCTGTCCCCCTCTGCCCGGCAGATGTTACATGATAAACAGGAGAATTTTGCAAAAACTATTGCATTGATTTCAAAGAAAGACCCCATCGCATTTCGCTCAGATCCAGACAATTTTACATATCTCAAGATAGGGATTTTGTTTTAATAATTCACGGATCTTGATTCAAAAGAAGATCGGGTATATTTATGGGACTCATATCTATAACTTGTACAATCTGGTGCAGCTTGATTGATTCTAAGGGCACTTTTGTCCCTTGGCAGGAGTATACACTCTACTCTGTGCACTCTATAATTACACAGATGTTGCTGTGTGAAAACACAGTACAATGTGTATTTTAAAGCAGTGCTTTGTGTTTTTGCATTCATAGCTCTGGACCCTATATAGGGTGAATGGAGCCACTTAATTATAGCACTGCCTGTGTCCCATTGTCTGCTCATTGAAATAATGACTCAGGCGTCTGTGATGAGAAAGCTGTGTGCTTTGTATAATGTATATCTTCATATAGTTTACCCCACTGCAAGTGGCGGTTACTTTTAGCATTAATCTGTGAAGCTGCTTTTAGACATGCACTGAGCTCCGTAGATCTTCTGCAAATGTCAGAGTGAGAGCCTCCAGATTTTCTGCGGACTTTCTCCAGCTGGCCCCCTCGTATAAAATCTGCAGACAGTTAGCAGAAGTCGATGTAAGAGCACAGCAGGGGATCCCTGGCTGGATTCTCTGGGAGTGAGTGGGCGTGATGACGCTTCTAACACGAAAACAAATATCTCCGTGTGAAAAAAAAACAGAGAGACACACCTGAAAGATACTGACGAAGATGTCAAGAGAGTTTGTGGCAATGGGATGGCGCCAGTGTTGTAAACACAATCTGACGATCTCCACAGTGGAATTTATACGTTACAACCCGGCTCTGTCTGCTGCTCCACCCCTCACCTGAACCCTGCGGAGAGTTTGTTGTTGTTGTGAACACGACTGAGTAGAGAACCCCCCCGCTGTGTTGTGCATGTGTGAAACGAAACCTCAGGAGAAAGTCTGGACCCAATTCTGTGGACATCCTCTGTAGGACATGACTAAAAACGGTGTTTAGTTTTTTACTTTAGTTTTACTGATTCAAAGTTTGGTCCTTTTTAAATTTTCAAAAAGTGTGTTTTTATGGTCTTATGAATGGTGAAAAACGAGGGGCTTAAATAGTCTTTAGAAAAACAGACCGCAGAACAAGACTCAAATCTTATTTTTAACCAAAGTTAAGCTTACGTAATGCTGCTGTTTGCATTATAAGTACAACTTCAGGTAGAAGTTCACTGAACCCTCAGTAGTTCTGGGACCGCGTACAAGTACCTGAGTTGTGTCACAGTAGCTTTTTTTCCAGGGAAAGAACACGCTGTTTAATTTAGCATTATATAACCTGAAGCCGTAGTTTATTACTGTATATTAAATTCTGACGTTGCTGCTTTTTCCATCTGAGCCATAGGGACTGAGCTCTCTTCCCAGCTTAAGCATTACTGCACGTTCAACCATGACGTTAGACGTCTAGTCGCTGAGCTATTACCTAGATTTTCTTTTTTTTCAGCCTGAAGCACACAAAGACGCCGCAGTCTGTGCACACTACAGGACATAGTGCAGTGTGTCACAGCCTGTGTTTATCAACTCCTACCCTTCTATAGGAAGCTGTCTCAGCCGCTCGCTGAGCTGTTGCTCAAACAAACCGTGACTGACATGTGTGCTAACCTCTCAGCACGGTTTTCTCCCTGTGGGGTGGAGCAGGGAGTTAAAGAACCCTCTCCATCCAAAACGCAAGCATAATGACCACTTTTGAATTTCACAATGTGTGGTTGGAATATTAAACACCCAGTGTGAGGGCTTTTATCAATGAGTCTCCAGATGAGGACATTGAGTAACTGAGACACGCTGGTATCACTTCTCCACTACCACTCATATCAGAAGTCATACAACAGCCATAACATAAGAACTTGTAGTGAACTTATACAGTGATTCACATATTTAAGTCAAGTCAAATCTGATTAAAGGTTTTATATGCATCCCTGGCTCCTCTCTTGTTGCGTAAAGATTTTCAGAACCAATTCCACTATTGAAACGTGGTATAAAGTCAAAAACGCCCTGAGCCTGTTTCCTGTGTTTGTTTTTATTTTTCTTTGTATTCACTGACATCACATTCCACGTGAGCACAGTTGTTGCGCAGAATGTACTTTCTTCCTGTTCCTGCTCCGTTTGGAGCCGTGTGTTCTCGCTCACTTCCCCGTTCTGTGGGCTGATTGGCCAATCATCTGTGTTTCTCTCACTCATGGTCCAGTAAGTGCTGTGCAGGTCGGTGTTACGGTCTGCGTCTCCCCTTCCTGGCATTTAAATCGAAAGGCGTGCAGTAGTTTTTTGTATGCCGTGCTGTTTGCTGCTGGCGGGGGGAACAGCTAAACGTGTCCTTTTTTTAATGGTTATCTTGTTAGAACAGGAAACATCTCTCCAGGTTAAAATGTCGGCCAGTGAGCTGCAGCATGGAGACGGATGCTTTTCCTTTAATGTGTATTTGCTCTGTAAATAAAGTTCTATTTGAGCTGACTCTGACTTTTTGACACCGACTTACTGACCTTTCATGGTCGTCAGTGTGGACCAACAGAGCTAAACCACGGTGTAACACTGCACTGATGTTGAAGCCTGTGCACCAAACTGCTGACTGTGGATCGCTCCAGGAACCAGGAAATATCTGTGACATCTTAGGTTGCCGTGAAACAATGCTGGCAAACAGAATCCGACAAGAATGAGGATGAACCTGAGAGTGTGGACAGAGGTGTTATCTTATTGACCTTAGCCTTTGTTTGAGTGAAAGTATGAGTTTCCTTATTTGTCTTCATCTGGGACATTTGGGTTGAAGAAGTGCTTCAGTCATCTAGATAATGATTTGGAAAAAGTATCACATTTGTTTTCTTAGATAATCCGAGGACACTTTGTCGCTACAAGCTGTGATTTGTCTGTTCCCTCCTGCTCACTAAAGAAGCAGCCTAATGGAGGGCGATGAGAGAGTAAAGTGGTTAGGGTTAAGTTCCTCTCTTCTCAGATATGACAAGGAGACTTTACTGTCGAGAGTTTAGCCGTTGCCGGACCACCTGTCAACTGTACTGTTGTAAACAGACTCTACATAGGGACTATAATTATAAATATGATATTGATAATAGCAATAACGATAATAATAATAATAATGATAATAATTATTTTATTGTATAGCATTTTTCAAGCAAATAAGCACAAAGTACTTTCCAATGAAAAAGGATTACTTGCAACATTAAAAGATTACAAGATGTATGAATAATGAAATAGTTATTGTCTGATTGATTGATTGATTGATTGATTGATTGATTGATTGATTGATTGATTGATTGGTTATACTGCTTCAGTCGACAGTATGGGTAAGTTTTATCAGTCGTAGCATTTAATAAAGAGTTGAACATTGAGTGAGGTTTCACAGTTGAAAGTCCACCTGTCAGAGCTTTCTGGTTGACAAACTGTGTAATGGCCCAGATATACACTGATGCAATAAACTAATATCGATATAGCTGATTTGTCGGTCTTGCGCTGGTAAAGTAGATACAATATTAAGTTATTCTTTTATTCATTGTGATATTTTCCTTTGAATTCATTGAGATTGCTTGTTGACACTTATTCATTTTATGTTTTATTCATTGGCTTGTTTATTTTTCTATCCTAACCATTTAAATCATTGTTGAGTATGTAAATAAGCAGAACACAAATGATCATAATTATTGTTACTAATAGTACTAGTATAGCAGCAGTAGGGTATCAGTATATCTGTATTAGAAGTGTATGGTCATTTATGACTATGAAACATTTAGTTTAACCTAAATCCATCAATTCTCTTTCATTTTAATTATTCAGATGTTTGTTTGCATTTTTAAAGCATCGGTGCAACTGGACACTTGTTACGCAGTTGCGTGGTTACGGCAACACAGATAAGACAGATCTCTGGTTGTCTCCTACATTAGATGCTGGAGCCTTTATACCAGTCTACCACCATTACAGCGTTTATTGATATTTCATTACTCTCAGACATGGCCAGGATAAGTATGGTCGACCAGAAGCTGCTGCGGATGCAGCTGGAAGCGATGCAGACGATGAGAACGCTGCTTGTAGAAAAACCCTTCAGGGTAAAGTGGGATCAATAACTGAGGTATTGTCTTTGTTGGACTTGGTTCTTATTCTGCCCACTGATCCGTCTGCATTTGTCTTGTCTCTGATATTACAGGGGGAAAAGAACAATGGCTTTGACGTGCTCTACCATAACATGAAGCATGGCCAAATCTCCTCCAAGGAGCTGACAGACTTCATCAGAGAAAGGTAAGTTACTCAGTCTTATACTGGGGAGGTGACCATTTGCCCATGGTTTACCAGTTAATCACGTGTAACATGTTACTCATTAACGTATTATATCATGTGTTTATAAAATACACGTCTCTCCTGTCCTGGGGTTTTCTTGGTATTGAAATGGAAAATTCCCAGTCGACACCTGCAGCTCCTCTTCTTTTCATTCATCCAAATACTTTACTGCTGCTGCTAATATCAACTATCTACTGCTGCTAGTTTACATTTTCAGAGTTGTGGGTTTGTTACAGCTGGGGCTTCAAATAACATTTCTCATTGTTGGATAACCCCTGTTGTTTTTATGATATGGTTATTGATTATTAGTCATGTTTTGTCTGATGAAAAGTCAAAAAGCTAATTATATTAAGTTTACTGTGATACATGACAAAGAAAAGTAGCCAGTCGTCACATCACAGAAGCTGAAACTGAAGAAACTGAAACTGTGCTTGTTATGTAAACTTCAACTCTTTGTTCAGGGAGCTTAAACCCGACTCCATCTGTAACCTGGCATGTTTCACACCCTCAGTGTCAACAGCGTGATAATAACATAGTAACAGCTTCTTATCCAATTCTACCAACCTCCACAAAGATGAACCTCACTGTGTAAGAGCTGTGTGTTCATAACCTGCTACTTGATAGACGGTCTGCCACTGGAATGCAACAGTGTCTATCTGACTCGGAGGAATGCGCTCAGTCAGATTTGATATCCTCGATCGGCTCTGTCCATTGAGAGATGATGGGAAAGTGACTGATGACAATTCAAAAGTAACATGAAGGAACATTAGCGTCTCTCCATTATGTCAGTTGTTAACGTTTACTTGCGTTGTATTGCTGAATGATTCTTGAACCATTTGTAAAGCTTTTCTGTTTAAACACTCCAGACTCGTTTGTTATGTATCATCTTTAAGCTTCTAGCTCTGCTCAATTATTAACCGTCCTCATGGTCTGCAGGAATGTGGCTGTTTATACACATGCAAATGAATGAGAGCATTATTAATGAAGGAGACAGAAGGTCAAGTAGAGCTTGGTTTTATTAACTATTGCTTGTATTGCTTTTGGGTGTATCATAAATCTATTCACTCTGTGCCAGCTTCCTGGTTGACTTCATCGGCTCAATGATGTGACATGGTTGCTTCCCTTTTGAAAAGCTTCACTATGGCTCCCTCTTGTGGGGGAAACAGCACATTGCACTCTGTGAATATATTCCCAGAACGTTTACCCTTCTGTCAATAATGCCCCATTCCCTGAAAGCGTCTGAAGATTATATTCGCAGGATCAGGAGACAAACACATCCATAAAGTATCTTGCAGCTGCTTTGAATCTGCACTAAAATATAAACAAATACCTCCCCTTTTAAAGCAAGTGGATACGATTCAAAACATTTCAACCACAAACAAATCACACACCGTCCAAGTCACTGGACCAACTAAAAATAATCTCAACTAAAGGTTCATGCACTGGTTATTTCACCTAGTGTGTCTCAAAGAAACAACTCTGCGCTCCCAAGTACTGCATTCTTATCATCATACTCTTTTGAACAATACGATCAGAGAAAAATCACTTTTCAGCACTTTTAAAGTGACAGTGAATAATACAGTTAGTTTGTCACTGCCAGTAAAACTTCCCAAAGAGATGTCAGAACGTTTTCCATGTGATTTGATGAAGCTGTACCGTTACCATTTATTCAAACATTTTCAGATGTGCACACATTTGCCATTTCCTTTTGTTTTTTGCGTTGTTCAAAACCAGTTTGGAAATGGTTTATAGTTTGGATTTTAGACACAACATCAGACAGTTTGCTCATTGTCATAGAGATTGCAAGGTTGTGTTGGAGATATATAAAATTTAGTTTTTGCTACTGTTTTAAGGACAATAATGTCTCTCTTAGACCGGCTGTACGAAAATTGCTTCAACCACAGATGATCTTCTTCTGGTCACTTCATCTGTGGTCAGTCTCAGTGTCAGTGTCACACAATGTTTTCATAGAAAGGAAGAGAAACTAAGAATATCTTCATGTACAGATTTAAAATCAGATCATACGTTGTCGATTTTAAAGCCTGAAGTGTCATTTTGGTTATGGAGTTCAGACCCAAATATTAGGTGGCCCTTGAGCTAGTGGCTAAAGTATAAGAACACTCAGTAGGGCACATACCTCTGCCAAGGGCCAACATTCCCTTCAATTCAATCAAGCTGCATCAAGTTGAACACACTCAAAGATGTAATTTCCACGAATCATTCCCTGTGGAATTGGTGAGAATGTAAAAAATATAAATGGCCTATCTTACATTGTTAAAGTAAAAAAAATCCTGGTTCTGTCCTTTTGTTTGGAGACATACCATAATTTCACGAGTTCTTTCCGATAAATTCATTCAGTAGTAGTTCTTCGTAATCATGCTGACAAAGAAACAAACGCATACAACCAACTGACAGGGGTGAAAACATAACTTTCTTGGTGGAGGTAACAACAACCTCCAACATATGGAGCATTTAAAAGAAAAATAATATTAAGGAACAGATCAAACTTCACTTAGAGAAGTAGTTTGTTTGTTTGCAAGTCAAAAGTCTGTGTGACTAATCTAGTAGTTAATAATTACAATCTTTTGTCCTGGTTTAAAAGCACAATGCACACTAGTTTTTTAAGCGATATTTTAGAAGTATTTACAACATAATGATGTGTGAAACTGGAACTGCCACTCTGGGCTCACAGGAAGATGTGGAAGTGGGAATGGAGCCAATAGTTCATCTCTAGCTCTTCCCCATCCTGTGTATTGATGCAGTGCTGTCTCTGAGTGCACTTGTTCTTCCATGGGACGTTTGCGCTTGTCTGTGTGTACCTGTGTGTGTACTTGTGTGCATGCATGTGTTTGCGTCGCACAAGTTTGTCCCGTTTCCCCCTGGCTGACCTTGTTCCTGTGACGTGACTGCAGAGAGAGGCTGGCAAAACGAGACATGCATAATTCAGACCTTCACTAGAACTCTGCCGCAGTTTTTTTTTTTTTAACTCCTGTCACTTTGCTACAGAATGAAGGAATAAAAATGAAAATTGAGAGAAGCAGGGTTTCAAACACTATCGTTCATACGCTGTCAGCGTCAGGGTTGTGAACAAATCAAAAACCAAACCATACTTATTTCCCTACACTGTGCATGTGGTCAAACATTTATGCTGCACGCTCTAAGTGGATGTTTTTGGCCGGGATCCGCAGTTGTTCAGTGCCGTGGCCTATTTGTGCCATAACCTAGTTGCAAATACTTAAGAAAAAACGTACTATACATTACAGTTTGTTTTTAAGAATTGCCATCTTGGTATCATTGACGTATCTGGGGATAATTGAGGTGTTGTCTGTGACCATTTATACTAATTTAATAAGTAATATCTGTGTGTTGTGTTTTCTCCCTCTCCTAGGAGTACTATTGAAGAGGCCTACGCCAGATCAATGACCAAACTTGCCAAGTCAGCTGGCAACTTTTCTCAGCTTGGGTGAGTGTAAACAGCTTTCTGTCTTTCTGTACAAAAAAAAAAAAAAAAGATCAATGTGAATTTATGCGAAAAGGGTTTTGTCGTGTCTTAGCCTCTGACTTGTTGATCATCCTTCATCCCAGGACATTTGCTCCAGTGTGGGACGTGTTCAAGAGCTCGACAGAGAAGCTGGTCAGCTGTCACATGGAGCTCGTGAGGAAACTGCAGGAACTCATAAAAGAGGTTCAGAAGTACGTGGAGGAGCAGGCCAAAGCACACAAGAAGGTACACAAATGGAGAACACGGGAAACTAGAGCACTCAGGTTGATCAAAGTTCTCATTGCTAAACACTTTTGGAAATTCAGAGAATCTGTAGCCTGTAGTGTTTTTCTATGAAGCTTTTTCCTCCCCCCCACACCTCACTCCTCCATTTCTCCGCCCTGCTGAGACACACCATCAGCTCATATCTCATGCATGAGGCCACAGAACACAAAGTAAAATAGGAGTTAGGAATTAGCCGAGTTGTGTTTGTGCTTCCAGCATGGCAAAAAGGCTGTCACAGTTTCTCTCCGTCACTTCCCTGCACTCCCTGCTCCTCTGCTTTGTGTTTCTTCGCTTACTTGCAGATACGATGCACATTGAAGTAAAGCGGTGCAAACGGCCAAAACTAAACACCCATCACGGAGAAGGTGCAAATGTTGTTTGTTTATTTTTCTTTTGCTAACTTCAGTGATGTTTACATTACATGACTGTGTCAAGATGAGCATCAAATAGGTAAATCAATGAGTAAAACTATTGATTAACAGTAAGGCAATCTCCAAGCCTGACCATGAATTAGCCTCTGGGGCATCGGCCAATATTTTAACAGCTATCTGCATCTGAATGTAGATAAATGAAAAACCCGACAGCCGATGCATTTCGGTCTTTGTGATCCGCTTCTGTTGCTCTCCACGCGGACTGTTTACCTGCAGGCACCCAAAGCCCGATGAAGCGTGATGGGTCAAACTAGAAACGGAAATCCGAAGGCTTCCATACTCAAAATCTTGTCCCTCACCCACAGATTCTATAGCGATTACCAGCAATCAGTGTGGCCACTGTAATTATGTCCTGATTATATTTCTTAATTTTGTGTCCTTTATAGAAACAGAACAAATGCAGTCTCTTCAGATCAAATGCAGAGTTGTATCTATATTTAATAGCTACAGCATAACTATAATCACTCCCCACTTTACTGTGCAACAGTTCTGTGTCAAATGCTGGAGAGTGAAATTGTGTTTTACTAGAGCAATAAAGGACCTCTGTCTTTTTCTCACATGATATAAAAGGGTATTCGAGAACAAATGTTGACTCTGTGTTATGCTACAGTGGAACTATAGAGCAATGGGTGGCACTTGCACTTATTATCTAGCTGGTGGTTAGCCGAGTAACTGTAGAAGACATTTGCGTTGTTGTCAGACAAAAGAAGAGGTGGCGTCTACCCTGGAGGCCGTCCAGAACATCCAGACCATATCTCAGGCTCTGCAGAAGTCCAAGGAGATCTACAACGCCAAAACTGTGGAGCAGGAGCGCCTCCGCAAAGAGGGGGCCACCCAGAGAGATGTGGACAAGGTGGGAGGTCACACACACACACACACACACACACACACACACACACACACACACACACACACACACACACACACACCCACATAATCATGGTATGCTAATAACTCGTCATGAAGTGCCTTAACACCATACATAAACCTTAACCTCAAAAAGTCTCTTGCCTGCAAAATGTTAAGAGGAGTTAGATTTTCCTGCTGATTCATCATTTGATCGAGGAAAACAGAGGCCCATTGTCTACAGTATTTAAACCTATGATCGCCATTTATCTGGCTGTTTATACTTTGCAGGCTGGAGTGAAAGCCAAAAAAGCCACAGAAACCTACAAAGCATATGTGGAGAAGTATGCCACAGCCAAGTCAGAATTTGAACAGAAGATGACAGAAACTGCACAGGTATGGTGATTATTGTATTTCCTTGTGCTGTGTGTGCATGTGTCTTAAATGAAACTTTGTCTGTCTTTGTGGTATGCAAGACTTTTGCTGTGTAATATGGCAGCCTCATATGTGTGTCTGTGTGTGTTCCCCCGTTTCGTGCCCTGTGTCATCTCCAGATTGCGTTTTTTCCTCTCTGCAACGGAGTCATCGTGGAAAGCTCTGATTGGATCCATCTGAGCGACTGATTAGATAAACTCCAAATTAAAATCAGATCAGCAGAATATGGTCTCCATATCCTCCTGCACCGCAGCAGCTGCGCCACCAGAGATGGTCCCGGTTATCCCTACATTTCTTTGTGTTTGTTTTTCCCAAGAGAAAGTGGTGTTGCAGCTCCGCTTCCTTGGCACCGCCGTCTGCAGCTCATCTCAAAGTCAGCACATGTGGACATTGGTTATAAACACTGAACACATGTGGCTCTCTGACATCACTGGGGCTCCTCCATGTGTGTCCTCTTTGTCTTGATGTGTCTGTGGGCGGGTGGGTGTGTCTGTGTGTGAGCTTATTGTGGTGAATGACAGAAGTGCAGTCTCACTTTGTGTGTGAGTGTCTCTGTAGAGTAGATGCAGCACTTTGTGTGTTTGTGGTAGGGGAAGCTCGTCGTCCTCTTCCTGGACAGTTTCCTATTATTTATACTCATCCTCTGTGGTTTATCCCACAAGCCCAGAGTGAGAGTCAAATGGAAGTAACTTCTAGCTTTTAAGGTGGTGATCTGCACTGTAATACAGCTCAATACTGAGGCTACATCCATCTTTTCCCAACTAAAACTATTTCCGTCCACGCAAGCATTTCAGCCTCGTGTGAGTAATAATCCGTGTGCATACTAACGCACCTGAAAACACATATCACATGACCTTTCACGTGTACTGGGCATGTGCGTGCCGGTGTAAGAAGGAAGCAGATTGTCTACTCTGCAGTCGAATGGTGAAAAGCAAGAGCAGAGTTTTGTTTTCTTGGACCGACGACGAGGTGGAACTATGACTGATGATAAGTGTTAGCGACGCTTTGCCTTTACTGCTGGTAGTGAAGTCATGACTGATAAGACCCAATCAGGAAGCAAATGTGGGTGACTGCATTATTATTTCCAAACCTCTTTATTTCTGCCTGTCCAGACTACATCGCAGCTCAGGGGTTTTCTAAATAAATGGGTCCAGCAGCATTTTTAAGTACTCGAAACCTCCGGAAGAGTGTGGACGGCACGTGTAAACATTGCTACAGTGACGCATTATATCCTGTGGTACGTTTTGTGTATGAGCACCGTATACAGTTGCGTTCACAACAACAACAAATCCTCCGCAGGATTCAGGTGAGGGATGGTGCAGCAGACAGAGGCAGGAAGTAACCTATTAATTCCGCTGCAGAGATCACGTGACTTTGTTTAGGGCACATCAACACCGGCGTCAGCTCTTATCACCACAAACTCTCTTGACCTCTTCGTCGGTGTCTTCTCAATGTTTGACACCGCTTTTTCACCCTGAGATATTTGTTTTCTTTTGTTTCTTTATCATTTTTGCGTTTGCTGCGTGTTCGAAACACATCAAACCCCCACTCACTTGTGGTGAATCCAGCAGGAGTTCTGACATCATCTCCTCTGGACTGTCTGCCGACTCCTTTTTTTTTTTTTTTAAAGGAGGCCAGGCAGAGAAAATCTGCAGAACCTTCGGAGGCTCTCACTCGGACATTTGTCTTTACACATACCCCTCCTCCGTTCAGAGTTCAGTGTATGTCTGAAAGCAGCTAAAATAAGAAATGTTCCCAAGCGGCATTTTTTCACCTAAAACCTTTATTTGTTGTCATGGCTGATTAATGACACTGATTCCGTAATGCATGTTTGTTGAGTGACTGAAGGATATGTTGCATCTCCACATCATAACTGTTCTCACCCTGTGTTACAGAAATTCCAAGACATTGAAGAAAACCACATTCTCCACATGAAGGAGATCATTCAGTCATACTCGCAGTCAGTCAACGAGACACACATTCAAATAGGAGAGGTGAGTGTATGCACACATATACACACACATACACACACACACACACACACACACACACACGCACATGCGCACATACATCTCTAACATTCCTGTGGGTGGAGTAGGTGTCTTGTTGACCTGCGGCTGTGCTCATTGGGTTCACTGTGTGTCATATCAATTAGTGTCGTCTTTGATCTCGCTAATCATTTAACTAAGAAGCAGGAAATGGTCCATTCAGCCTTTTATGCCGAGCAATTAAAAACTGATCAAAACTCCCTCTCAGCCTACCTAAAACACCTCCAGAAGTCCAAACACTTGCCAAACACTGTGTCTGATAGTTCAATGTGCTGCACAGGCCTGCCCGTTTCTGCGCCAGTGTGTTTGGGTTTCAGAAAATGGCAGTAAGTGCGATCAACTCCAATTGTGCGCGCTTTCAAACATCGCTCACAGCTATATTAATCAGCATTTAATGTTAAACAGAGATTCCGTTTCATTTATTTGTGCAGCAATCATACTTACCAGCGCCACACAGAATACGTCAAGACCAACACTCTGCTGCCCTGTTCTCATTCATCTGTGGCCGCTCGGTAGTGATGCCCTGGGTGTAGTTTCCTCTCTGTCCATAGAGGGCGACGCAGCTCCACTGTGAGAGTGTCTCAGGCTCACCTCTCAGCTCGTGCGGCAAGTTGGAAAGAATGCGGAGCGACAGGCTACCACAGGTTATTCAGTCTCACAGTTCCTGCTTCTGAGCTGGAGATGGGCAGTGCTGCTGCCTGTTGCTGAGCCAAATTAAAAGACTGCTCGGAGACAAGTGGCCGGTCGTTCCATACCAGAAAATCCGAACGAGTCTAAGAAATTATGATTTGGAGATAAGTGCCCTACAAACCAAGCTGTGAGGGACTTTGGGAAAAATCATTATTACATAATGGTGGGGCGAGAGGGAGCGGGTGAGGGAGGGAGAAGGGTGAAAGAGGCTGGGACCAGTTTTAACTCAGCAAAATTGTGCTTAGTCACTGAGGCCGCAGGCATTCATGTTGACAAGCAAACAGACAAATTCATACATGTGCATATTCTTACATTTAAATATCAAATATGAAGGCTGCTTCAATTACACATGCAAGCTCACATATATTATTAGACACAGAATACACGAAGACCTTATCCTTGCATTCTGTCCCCCTGATGTCAGAATATTTTCAGCCATAGTTCAAGATACAATATTTAAATATTATAAAATAAAGGTTTATTTGTCACATACTCGGTGACTGCAGTGAAACGTGGGAGCAGCATTCACAAGAGGATGAGTTCCAAAAGCAGAAAATTACATAAAAGTAACGATTGGAAAAAAATATATTGTCGTCATCACTGTAAAACCTGTTACAGCTCCTATGAGATACAGAGGAAAAGCTATCTCCTGCCACCAGGGGCCTGTGCAAACTAAACAACATCAAACACTGTTAGAAGTGACAGACCAAGTCATTCATCAGCTGGTTGATTTGGCTCATATCTGACAAGTTTTCTTTCTTTCTCTTATGATTTAGTTTTTTTGGTTTACTTGTGGACATTTTTTTCATTGAAAAAAAGTTCAGTGCATATCTCCTTAAGCAAACAGACAATGCAAACTTTATTTAGAAATATTTGTATATGTTTAAGTGAATAATACATTAGTGTTAGAATAAATACATTTTGTCTCTCTTTTCTATTTTTATGAAATTAAAATAATTTTTATATCAGCCACAAGCATCCCCATTCTCTAACTAAGTTTATAACTTATTAGCCTTCTATATTAATATAGTACTACAGTATATAAATAAATACAGTTGTAGAAAATTAATGCATGTACAAGAACCTTCCAGCATATTGCTATAGTTTTATTTGTTAACTCTACTACTCATGTACACACACATATATATATATATATATATATACAGTATATGAAATATCCGGCCTATTACTGTACTTTTAACTTCTATTTATATCAATATTTATCAGGGTATCAGCCAATGAGAAACTCACATCAGTCAACTACTACGTGTTAGTGTTCCTTGGTTGGAAGTTGGTTGGAATCATGTCCTTCTCACTGCACTAATGTATCTACTGGATGGTTGGAGTGCCTGCAAACAGATTTGCACATCAGTGATGGGAGAGCATGAATCTCTGCGTGCCTTAAACCCATTTAGTTTGCTGGTGAGTCCATGTGTATCAGTTTATCAGATGAGACGTAATTGCAGGGAAGTTGAGTGAATGAAACCAAAGTGAAGGGCACCTGGAACCGAAAGTGTGTCACTAAAATCATGTCAACCTCGCAGGCGTTTTCAGAGTAGACTTATCCAGTATCAGCTCAGTGGGCGTGAAGGATAAGCAGGTTAGAATGAAAGGATGAGATAAAAAGGTTAGCAGTGTAAAGAAAGGAAACACCATATAGATTTATATTAAGTTCCTATTTCAGTTGAGAGAAGTGCAGAGTTCCCTGCACCGAGCGCTTCAAACTCATATGGGGCATAAGGGCAGGTGTGTCTGTCAGTGTGCGTGCTGTGTTTGCTTTTTTAAACGAGCGTTTGTGTGTGAGTGAGGATCCCTTGAAGGCAGATGCATGTTTCGAGCATGTGGGCGAGAGAGGTCTCCACAGGACGAGTTTTCTGTGTGTTTGTGTGTGCGTGTGTGTGTTTATGCGTGTTTGTGAGGCGAGCAGGCCACGCAGGTTGATGACATTAGTGCCCCCCCCCGTCATGCCAGCAGCACCTGACAGATCGCGTGTGCTGCAGTGAGCATACTTCCTCACCGCGGCAGCCTCCCTGCTGCCCCCCCTCCTCCCTCCTCACCCACATCACCATCCCCCCCAACATCCTCTCCTGCCAGGGCACAGAAGGCTAATGCACTCCACCTCGCTCCAGGGGCCCGGGGGGCAGACACATATGTGTGTGTATGCGTGTGTGTTTGTTTGATAGTGGAGCCACTCTGCGCTTACAGTATCACGCACATTTAAATGGTTTGGTGAGACGGCACAGTCAACCGCTGTTCTTCATCCCCACGCCTATACATCGCTTTCACTTCCCCCTCAGTAAACACACAAGCACACATGCACATCCAAAACAAACAAGCAAACAAACACTACCCTTCCTCTGATACTGCCCAAAGGGCAGGCCACAGTGCCAACAATGATTCAACCTGACACAATAGAATGACGGTACAGTACGGTTTGTCTCCACAGGCCAAATACAGAATAAATGTTAGAAATATCAACAAAAGGGAAAAGCAGTGCAAGTCACAGGGAGAGTGCAGCCGGATGCATTTGTCTCCCGTCATGTATATCATAAAACAAATCGCAGCAAAAATGTGACACTAATCCTTTGTTTTTCTTTATTCTTAGAAATGTGTGCATGTTATGACATAGTCTGACGCAGTGCTGCACATCGCTGTGCCAGCGCTGGAGAACGGTCTGGCAGCACCCATTATCATTCTGATGTGGTGGGGAAAAAAATGCTTTGGCTTGTTTGTATTTCTTTAAACCAATCACGGCCATCTTGGGTGGTGCTCTGAGGATGGAGTGATGGTGCTGCTGAAAAGAATGCAAAGAAAATGCTAGAAAAACAGTAAAAGACGTAGGTCGAGTGTGTGATTACAGCATTTTTGTCAAAACTTGCCACTTTCCACATGCAGCTCCTGCAGTGAAACTGATTTTAAAAAGGGTAATAGGCAGTAAGGGGAGAAGAGTGCTGCACGTGACAGGCACCAAAGGCTCATACCCACACTTTATATGGTGACTAGTTACTATTCACACAAAATTATCAAATATAAAATCAATCAAAGAGCAATAAAGTTAATGTTGGCTAAGTCATCTAACTGTAGTTCCCCCAATTGTTAATGAACATTTTACATATTAAGTTACATAATTTATAATGAGACAATATTCAAAACAGTAAATTCTGTTCTGAGTAGAGAAAAAGCAAATAAGACTGATAAACTTTAATGAGAAGCCACATAATAAAGTGTAGTGAAGTCTCAAGCTTACAGTGCATTACGATACAGTACATACAATAGTTATATTTATCTATTATCAGTACGTCTGTTTACATCTTATTTATCAATTTGTACAATGTAATTCTGTCCATGCAATATCCTCATGTCTGTCTGTACCATATTTATCTATTTATTCTTTTACTTATTATTTCCTTCTACTGTGCACGTTCTGTGTATGGTCTGAATGACAATAAGGTGAATCTTAAAATCTCTTTCATGTAATACAGCTTTAATTTATCCATAAACACAGTATATACTGTATGTAGCTGGCAAGCTATACAGACTGTCCATGTAATAATAGATGTAAAACATTTTCTTGGAAGCCAAAAGCTACATGCAAGCCATGAACAATGAGAAGTGATCGCCTGGGAAAAAAAGCACATTTTGATGATCTCCATAGGGAGAAATGCCCGCCTGAGACCAGGTTTTAAAGTGAATGAAAATGTGTCATTCTTCAGTCAGGTTCAGGGCACTGGAAAAACACACTGCAATATTTATTCACTGTTGTTCCATCTTTGCTGGTGATGTTGGATGTGGCTGTGCTGCCAGTACTTTGATATGTAATTTGACCTTTGGAATAGTGAGGATACTGTTGATTATTACTGTGGATGTTATTGATCAGCAATTAACTGTATAAATTTCAGAACACCAACATCGAATGGACCAAAAAATCAGTTGAACTTCCCTGTGTTCCTATCATCTCCAGTAAGTCTCTGAGTTTCTAGTAACTGACCATACATATTTGTTCTTTTTGACTTTATAGCTCCACCACGAGTTTGTGAGGAACGTTGAAAACACCTCGGTGGAGAGCTTGATACAGAAGCTGTCTGAGAGCAAAGGAACGGGAAAGGAGAGACCAGGTAAGCCACACTGACTCGTGTGTTTTTATTCTAATAACCCGTGTTTGTCAGTGCCTGCGTTGTGTGTAAATAAATTAGTCCGGGGAACGGGGCCCTCGGCCTGTTCCTGCCTTGTGCGGATGGGAGGGGTGTATAGAGAGGGGCAATTAGAAGAAGGAGAGGGCCATCAGAGTCAATCATAGTAATCTGCTGTAAAGGTAGGCAGGCTTGGCATTCCAGTAAGCATGTGACACACGGGGGGCTTTGCTGTGCTCACAGACTAAGCAGGCAGAACCAACCTCTTCAGGAGGTCAGAGCTCAACAATGACTCTTGTGTAAACTTTGCCATGCCACAATAATCAAGGGAATACTCCTCAGACTCCTTCGGCTCTACACCCTCACCTCCCTCTTTTTGCACACACACAAGCTCATTCACTGATGGCTGGTCGCTCGTGTAGTTCATGTAGTAGCCCTGCAGCTAGATGTTAACAGCAGCGCCTAATAATTAGTCGGCGAAAATCTGTGAACAGTTTAAAGCCCCGTCGTAAAATGTCCAGTCACTTCACTAGTCCCTGTACTTGCACTACATTACGTCAGGTCACAGGCACAAAGGGTTCACCTCTGCTGTGTTTGTGTGTACACAAACGGTGACCCCTGTGTCCAGACGCTGCGTCCAAGGAGTGGTGGCCTTCATTTGTTTGGACAGCAGAATTAATTGAGGCTAAGAAACGGTCAGAAAATTCCTCTTGTATCAAGCTGTTCATTAGGGATTGCACAGCAGCCCCGGCCCTGTCAGAAAAATAACCTGTCTGTCCCCTGATTAAATAGCTGAACGGATGGCCAGTCCGGTGCCTTTAGAGAGAGAGAGGTTGAATAAACTTTCTATTGCGGAAACAATCCCAAAGTGACACACTGCGAGGCAGGGGGGTTCGGAGTGTTCAACGATATCCAGCTGAGCTGTCAACTGGCGGCGGGCCAGACACGCAAACCCCCTCTGCCCCTCTCCCACTCCCAGTGCCATGTGAAGCATATGCAATTTAAAAAACCATCCTCCGCTCATGCGTGACTGCATGCTTCCCTCACAGAGAGTAGAAAGAAAAGAAACATCTTCCCCTGTATAAACAAAGTCGTCTGTCTGTTTAGGAGATGTTTAAACAGTTCCTAATGTCGGCCCAGATTTAGGTAATATTCATGTGTCTGGTGTTTAGACTTTTTCTGCAGTTGGTGTGCATAAATATTGTCAGATGCAATCGCGGGATGCTAGCGGCAAAGAGTTCCTGCTCTGCCTTGGCCTAACGTGAATCCGCTGCATTTGTTAAACATCCCCAGAGCTTGGACCAAGAATGCAATGTGTAATTTTCCAGTAATTTCCCCTTTTCTGGGTCCCTTTTTTATTTTAATTATTTTTGGTTTGACAATACCTTCAGCTGATGCATTCAATTAAAAATGATGTGAAAGGAGATAATGATTACGAGCTTCCTCTCGTGGAAAAGACACACCTCACGGATTCAGATCTTCTCACCTGGTTTATGTCGGCACAATGAGCGAGTGGGGGCAGCGAAATTACCACGTCTGCGTGTGTCTCTCTCACTTCCTCCCATGGGAGAATGCTTCTTGAGTGAGCATGCCAATTTTGTTTTGATTGGCATGAAACACTCTCACGCACGCGCACACACGCACACCCAAACAGCCATTCGTGCTCTGCATTGTGCGTTTGCCGGCGGTGAAGAGGCCTGATATTGCACAGTAGAGTAGATCGGTCATTGGTGTACTTTATCCACTTCACTTGGCGTGATGCATGCCTCTCGTGACTCGCCGCTTCCCTGCGCTTCACTCAGCATTGCACACGCCAAACAATGCGTCAATTCTGCTCGCGACTGGCGTCCTCTGGGGAGACTTCATTGGACCACTGCTAATGTATACATTTTGAGTTAAAATATCATTAGCTTTGTTGTTTTCAGGTCAAGGCATGTTAGTGTATCGGCAAATATTGCCAGAGGGTCGTGCCCCATCTCTCTCTCTCTCTCTCTCTCTGTCTCTCTCTTTCTCCTGCTCATCTTGCAAGCTAGTAAGCTTTCCAGTCATGTGCAGCACATCTGTCTGTATCTGGTTTGCTGGCAGACACAGACTACGTGTCCTTCAGGTCATTCGATTTAAGAAAATCTATTTTAAAATAGCATTTTAGCAAGATGTGTTGTTTCCTGTTACTTGGCTAGACGTCATAACCGTGCAGCTGCCATGTTAATACTGCATAGAAATAAATTGCTGTACTGTAGTGCGTGAGTGTGTCTTATTAATTTACAATTAAAGATATGGATCACATGCACTAGTGTGGCCATTACACTGATGTGAAACTGACTTCAGTTTGTTTCATTAAATAGTCACTCTTTCTAACAGATAATCACACGCTCACTCACACACACACACACACACACACACACACACACACACACACACACACACACACACACACACACACACACCCACACACAGCCACACACAGCCACACACAGCCAAACCTCCTGGATTTTCCTGATTGACTCATACACACATTGCATGACTTGCCTCTGGTCCTCCTGCAACTCTGTGTGTGCGTGTTAGCATGTGTACCTTAAAGTGTCGACCCTTTAAAAGCCCCCATAAATGTTTCTGGAGGCTCATTTGAAGCGTGCAGGGCCTCGGAGGTACATGTGTATAATTGATGAGCATTAAATTAAGTGTAAACGTAGTTGTTTTTGAATGATGTCTCCCAATATACAAAAGCTATGTTATTTTTTATGTTAAATCACATCCACGGCTGGTCGCGCTCCAAGTGATATTAAGGCTGTTGGCTGGAGTAGATATGACGATTTGTTGGTCCAGTCTGTTATTTCAGCAGGCTTCGCATGTATGTGTGTGTGCGTGATTTGTGTAGTTGTTTCTTGTTTGTTTTTTGTTGTTTTTTTCTGGCCATATTTTCACATGCCATAGAGAAGGAGAAAAGGGCATCTCTTAAGCCTGAGAGCAGATTTGTCCATGTGGCTTTAAACACTTCTCTGCGTGTAATCTTGGACTTGTTTGTCTTATTGTAATAGGGTTAGTGACTTTGCATGTCCCGTGTGGGCAGGTTTAGTTTCAGCTCACTTCATACCTGCACACACACACACACACACACACACACACACACACACACACACACACACACACACACACACACACACACACACACACACACACACACACACACACACACACACACACACACATTTAGAATTGGATTTTGATTGTGGTGATTCATTTGTCCCAGGTGGTTTTTTTGTGTGTGTTTCTATGAGGAAGAGTCTGTGTTGTACAGTGGTGCTTTGTGTGCCCAAGAGGGAGTGTCATATCTCTGAGTGCCACCAGACACACAGTTGACTCTGCTATTGACCCTGTCTGCCCTCTGGGACCAGCCTAGCCCTGTGTGTATCTACACTCTGTATGGCACGCCAGACCGCGTATTGTGTGTTTGCCCGAGTGTGTTTGTGCCGTGTGTATATATGTGTGTGTGTGATTATTGCGTGATGTACATTCACAGCATTCACAGCAGGGGGCTGTTGACCCTTTCCTTGCCAACTGAACCTAAATGATTTTTTTTGTCTCATTAGGGCCCATTGAGTTTGAGGAGTGCAATACAGCTATCGCAACTGAAGGTGGGTCTTGTCACAGAATTAATACACAATACAAGTTTTCACAAATACACTGCAAGTGACATTTCATTGAAGTAAAGTAAAGTTAAAGCTGTCAAATTTTAAATAAAACATTTAATGTATTTTTTGGGGGGTGTTTATAATTGCTTTGTTTTTGCATTAAGGTGCTAAACCCAGAAAGCGAAAACCATTCGGCATCCGTAGGAAAGACAAGGACACAGACTCTACGTGAGTCCCAAGACTTCCTCTTCAGTCCATCAACACAGTTTATGCAGCTTGTTTTTCTTTGCCTCCTGATTAAAAATAATAATCATAAAAATAAACATATAATAGTATAACAGATAAATATTGTAATAAATACAAAATGCTCATCATTATACGACCGTTTGTCTTTCAGGGAGTCTACAGAAGTTGAAGCTGCTGTGAGTATATTTTTCTACCCAAATAGCTAATGAATGTTTTCTTTCAGTTGACACTTAAAATATTAATTCAGCTTTGGATGTTCTTTTGATTTCAAACAGCAGGAGGTAGAAAAGATCCTTGCTCGTATTATTTTGCTTTGTATTTTACTCCTTGAACATGTGACTCTCTCCCACTGTCTCTCTCTGTTCCCTCTTGTTTGTGTTGTAGATATGCTCATTCATTCATTTATTTCTCTCTGTTTGTGCTTGTAGAACACTGCCAATGGCGCTCCCCCCGGATACTATGGGGCCATAGACATCCAGAACGCTGTAAGCAAGCTAATACACAGAAACAGACACACACACACACACTGAGAGAATATTCAGACCATCATACATAAATAAATTAAAACATTTAATTGACACAGATTTTCTTTTTTTTAAGTCAATTGTTGAAAGCTTTTTTTTTTTTTATCAGCATTGGATTTCAACAAAAGCATTTCCCTTGTCGTGTATTGCTATTCTTGTATCCTCTAAAGTAGCTTATATAAATGTTTAATGTGAAAATTTGTAGTTGTGAAAATGTTTGCTTGCACCACTAAGCTCTTGTCGCACATGATGACATGATGAGTGTCAGCCAAACGTTATGTTTGGGTGTGGTGCAGAATTACTGGAATTAAGTGTGTGTTGAGTTTTTGAAAAATGTGTGTAACATTTCCACTGTGTTTCATTGGTAATGTAATATAGATACTGTATAAACAGGGGAGAGAGTGACTATTTTCCTTCTCTATGTAAACATTAAAACCAGAACTCCATTTAAATGTTATTTAAATGATATGATCTACACTTGACTAAATGACACACTTTGATGAAAATGACACTTATTTACATTTGAAAAAAATCTAAATCTAGAATGTTTTAGTTTATGTTAAAAATTTTAGCAGAGGACAAAAGTTTAGTATGCAAAGAGAATTAAAGGGTTTAAACCATTTAACTTCTGCTGATCAACAGAATACGATAAATTGTATTTAAATAACATGACTTACACTGAGACAAATCTGGAAGAACAAATCTAAAAGTTATAAAGTTTGACTAAAGACAAAAGACAGATAATTAATATGCTAAGAGAAAATTATTGTATAAGCTACTTGTTAATACTTGTTAATGCTAATTGTTTGTCCTATTTTAACTGCATAATATTCCATGTATATCATCAGAATTTATTTATTGTCTAATCCTTGATTGAAAATTTTAATGAATTTTCAAAATGTAGCACGATGAGATGAGCAAAATCTTAAGTGTTGATAAAAATTATTTTGGTATGTATCATTTAGCTGTTTTTGTATACTAATATATTTATTTTAACTTTGTGATGATTGACTTGTGCAACTAGAATTTTTTTAAGTGTCTAACTTGTGTTTTTACAGAATGTTCCCCAAGTTGATGCGGAGGGCTTCTGTATCCGACCAGAAGGAAATGAAAACGATATCCTTTGCACAGCTTCTAAGAGTCATTGTTGCTATTTGTTTTTTTCTGTTCGCACCATTTGCATCCTGAGGCCAGGACCTAACACAACTGGACTGTAGATGCTCTCTCCTCTCTTTTCTTTCTGCTCTGCTGCTGTTGTCTCCTTAACCCTTTTTCCTTCCCACATGCCAAAGAGAATTCCTTCTATTCGTCCAGCGACTCCGAGGACGAAGACGAACCCAGGAAGTTCCACGTCGAGATCAAGCCCGTTCAGCCAAACAACGGCACGCACCAGAACCGAGCCACCATCGACGAGCTCAAAGCCTCCATTGGAAACATCATCCTGTCGCCCTCCACCTCGGTATGGCTTTAGTGACTTGTTAAATAGTAAAACTCCCAAACTCAAACCTGTTGCTGTGCTGCTCTGCTGCACCACACGTCTGCTCTGCCTGTCCAACACTAGAGGGCAACAGCAGAATATCTAACCTTTGTCGGGCTACATGGGAATGCCATTTATTCAGCCTGGCTATCCCCCCTGTAGTCGTTTGCCATCAGTCACTCTTGCTTGGAGCTTATTTTATTTACAATGGGAAGGCGTATGTGTTATGTCCAATTTATTTCACATGCCAGATTGGCTTCTGGTCTAGTACGTTTCCTGCATGCACACATTTCGTGTTGTGTTTTTGCTCAGAGTTCAGTTTCATGGTGAACAACCTCAGGATCACGTTTTATTTTTAAACAAAAAAAAATATCAATAACTCTGGGTCAATAATTTTTTCATTTAAGTGGCTGATGTTGTTGGCCTTTGCTGCAGACTTATACACACAGCTCTCTTTACAGGCGCTTGCAGGGGATGTTTTGTGAAACTGCACACTCACAAATGCGCGACACGCGCACACACACACACACACGTACACACACACACGGAGAGAGAGCCCAGTCTGAACCGTGACCTCAGTCATGGAGCCCTTCATTCAGCTCCTTGTCCCTCACCATCACTTCAATCTCTGAATCACTCTCCACTGCTCTATGAAAATAGCAACTGCCATTAAAATTTAAAGCCTCACTACTGCTTGTGTGCAAACATGCACCGTGTGTGCACTGAGCTGTTGTTGTTGTTAATGGTGTTGTGGAGTGGCTGAGGGGGCACGCTCAGTGTCGCGAATGGGGTCTAGTGGGTTTCACCCGTCGCACTCCCCGGCTGCACATTAAACCAATGTCACGGCATCTTCCTCCCTCTGCCTCAGCCTCCCCCCACCCTGCTCACACCACCATTCCTCCTCACTGTTTGTGTTGAACCTCACTCTTTCTTTCCCTTGTTTCTTTCTTTGCTTTCACTCTTTGGCTTTTATTGGATCCCACTTCTTCTAGACAGGACTCTGTTGTGGTTATTTATGAATACTTTATAGGCCTTTTTTTTTACGTTTTCTTTTTTTCCACCCTTGGAATTAATGGTAACGATACATTACAAGTTTATAGGGGATGTTTTTTTTTTCTATTTAATGTAACAAGACTCAGGAGGAAAGATGTTCTCTTTTAAACATTAGACTTTGTTCCTTGCAGTTCGGTTTTGGTTGTTGTCGTGACTCGAACCCGCAATTACTTTCTCATCCTTAAAGTACCAAAAACGAAAAAAAAACATAAACCGCTGTTTGTGTGTTTGACTTATTTTCAGTTAAATACTAAAAAATAATCATTACATTGCATTTCACTTCCTCTATATCTGTTTAGATGTATTTTCCCTGCTTTATATGTATCCCAAAAGTTCTGGATTAAATTTCCAGCATACATCCAAGGTGATGACGAATGTTGCATCATCTGGTGTGAATTACTGAGAGATTTTCCTTTTTTTCCCCCCTCAGTGCTCATTTTTCTGTCTTTTTCATTTCTTCTCCTGTTTGGTTCTCCCTCCACGGTGTTCCCTTTATTGAAAGAGCAATGGAAGTCGTGTGTGTGTGTGGCCAGCAAGAGCCGTAATTGAACCCATTTGCCGCTTAGCGCCTGTGGGACTAAACCCTGGCCTCACAGCTCTACGGTGGTTAAACGCTTTTGCTATGTTCCTTAAACCCATTTTGTTTCTTTTTCTCCCCTCCTCCCTTGACTGTCCCCCTAACCATTCTCCTCGTACGAAAACGTTCTTTATTGAAATTGATGCTCTGAGTTTCCATTGGGTTGGTGGCCCCCAAGAGCATATCTCGCATATCTTGTGTTCCGCAGCGTGACATGGCAGATTTACGTTCCTCGCAAAAAAAAAAAAAAAGGCTCTGGGAAGGAAGTTGGTGAAGTTTTGGGGGCACGCGCTGTTTTGTCCTTGACTGATTGTCGTACGGGCGTAGATGCACAGTTTTGCGCTAGTGATTTTTTTTTACCCTACGTTTAACGTCTGGTATGTGTGAGTCGGGAGTAATCCTGTGATTTACTGTCTCTAACTCTGAAGTGGAAAATGCCCTCGGCCTCTGGGAATAATCAATAATATAGTTTTCATCCCTCAAGTTTTCTTAACCCTACTTTCACAGTGGTTTTATATGTTTGAAATTTTATATATTGTTATATAAACAACTGTTCGAGGCTTACATCAACTTATTTGACATTAGAGGATTTGTGTTTGTGTTTCCAAAAGTTGCAAATGTTGTAGTGAAGCAGAGAAGAACATGATGACCCGTAGGATTCTTTCTTTATTAACTGCCAGTTTTATGCGTCCTACATGGGGACTGATAATTTCTGTCTTGTCAGTCTTTTTTAGTTTTGTTTGGGACAAAATCAGCCAAGTTTTGGAAAGCACAGATGAAAATTTGTGGTGGGTCTCATGCGTCTTTGATTAATTGCTCTTTTTTTGTTTTGTTTTCAGGGACAGATGCGGAGGAACCAGTCCAGTGAGTATTTTCTCAGTCTGACCTCTCTGTATCTGTGTGTTGCTGGATGACTGTGAAGGAAGGAGAGGGGGGGTCAACTGTACAACTCCTCAGCTCCGTTTTTCTTGGCCTGGGAGGTTTTTAAAGAGGTTGTCTTTAAAAAGGAAAATCCAGAAATGTAGCCAAAATCAACACATCCCAAGAAAAAGTAAATAACTGTTCGTTTCTGTAAATGTGAGCTTCAGGGTTATTTCTACAAAAACCATTAATTGCTACATTAGCTGTTCGTATTTTTGACATGTCCGATTTTTATTTTATCTTCTCCAAACTGTTACAGTTTAGTGTGTTTGGTCTGTCATGTAATGATTCAAGCTCCATGTCGTCTTAATGCACATTTGAAAAATCATAAAATCCTTGACTATAAATTCAGAAAATCTATTTTTTTATTTTATCAGCTGAAAAGCTCTTTCTTTTCTTTTTGTTCCAAACTCTCAGATTCAGCCTTTGCATGACCCTAAATGATAATTGTATTAATGTTATTTGTATTCACATTATGCTGCTGAAACACTCACTGAGTCAACTTTACACAAGGCAATGGCATTGATAGATGTACTGTACATATGCTTAGGGACCACAGGAGTATCTGCATTAAGCCCTAAGGCTCAGGGTCGTGGTGAGTATGTGTTCGCTGCAGTAGTTACCCTCCAACCCTGCCTTGCCCTCCTCCGCTCAACGTACCTGCCACAGCTCTCATCTCTGTCCCCTCATAGGAGCCTCTTCACTCAGCTGATGCAGCTGACACCAGCTAACACCACTGACACCGTGTTCTCTCACTGTCTTATTGGGAAAGAATTCTACTGACATGTGCGGTTATAAATTTGGGTCCTTTCAGCCGCATCCTCTTACCTCTGGTGCTTCAGTTCTGCTTGTATGAATCTTAGCAGGTTATTGTAACACTTTAGACAGGGGCACAGAATAACCAAGCAACGCCTGATTTTATTTTTAGTTGCTAAATCACTCCCCCTGTTGTAAAGTGTTACCACCGCATCAAAAACACATTAGCGGGTTGTCTTAATGCTTTTGCAGTAAGGTTTTGCTTTATAAGGCATCAATAAGAAATGTATTGTATCTAAAATAAATCTTACTGCAAATATATTTCTATGATTTTTCATGGCAGACGGTGGTTCCCACTTGTTCAGTCAAAACCTCAGTTGTGTTTCTGGTTTAAGGTGTGATGTACTTTTTGGCAAATGTCTTTGAATACAAGATGGTGAAAAAGCTCCCGTGTTGGTTTTTCGGTTTTATTTTTTCCTCGCTGTGAAAGCGTAATTGCTGTCATCACCCGGTGCAGGTCTGAGTTTGTGTTTGTTTTGCCCTCGCTGCAGGCGATGAGCTGGCGAAACCCCGAGTGCCAACATCATATGAGTGAGTATTAGAGGAAAACATCACAACTTCCTTTTTTAACTGTCTGTTTAATTGCCAACGTGTTCATAGGCTCTACTATACATTTATCTCATCTGTGCACTTGAAATAGTCTTTGTTCATTTTTGTATTTAAAAGCTGCTTTAAAATAGGCTTGTGTCGACTTGTTATCAAGATAATCTCTAGAATCTGCACCCTACTGTGCAATTAAAGATGTTTTTTCAATGGCACGTCAAACCTATTATTCAACACAAGTAACAAGTGTTTTTAAATCCTTAATTACACTAGTTTGCCATCTCTTTTCCCTGAATCTGACACGCATTGCCATTCTCCACATTATGGATATGATTTAGAATAGATTGTGATATTAAAGACAAAACGGAACATGACGCTGTGATATCGTACAGATGCATTGAGCTGCTGTTTGAACAGAGCAGACATTGTTATTTAATGGAAAAATAAAATAAAGGTTCTGTGTGAAAAATCGGACCATGAGGGATCTTGCAACACCCGTGGTGCACTTTCATGCTACCTTGCTTGTATTTGGAGCTTTTAGCAAAAGCTGCCAATATCGCATGATGGTTTATGTTGGCAATTCACAAATTCAAATTTCTGTGCTGCTTTATAGTTTTAAAAAAAAAAGTAAAAAGTGTAGTACATTTATTTGAACATTTACTGTATACTCTGCGTTGCGGGGTTGCTAACACTCTTACATACTCTACATTGACTGCCCCCAAGCAATCAAATCGTCTATCGCTGATCTCCAGTTCCACAGTTTGATGATAGAAAGGAAACCCCTCTTGAAAATGTGAGAAGGTTTGTTTTGACTCCCTCTCTCCTCTGTCAGACTGACCAACAACGACCTTCTGTCTCTGGACCCGTTCAGCCCGACTCTAGCAGCAGGCTCCTCCTCCTCTGTGTCCTCCTCAGCAGGTAACATCACTTTGTCCTATCTGCATCTCTGTGCACATATTGTCACATGATTTCATGGATGATACTTTAAATCTTTGCTCTGTAACAGAATCCCTCAAACAAAAATGTGAACCTCCGAGAGCTCACTTGAATTTAAGTCCGGTCAAAAAAAATATTTCAACTACATCTGATTTTACATTTGGCATAACGAGTTTTCCACAAAACAACAGAATAATCTTCTGACAGAAAAATGCCCTGAAATAAATGACCATTTTGGTGAACGGTCGTGGTCAGTGATTAATGCTGAATGTTTTCTGTTGACTCTCTGTTGAGAACTTTTAACGTGAAACAGCACTATAGCAGCAAATGTCTGGTTTGCAGTGGCGGTGAATGAAAACCGTTATGATACAGTGTAAAGAAAGTGAACATTTAATAGTGAGGCTCTTACCAGTGAGATTCAATTGCATTGGCTTACGTGTGTCCATCGTTATCTGTGAAACGTTTGTGCTTAGATAGACAATCTGAAACAAGCACCACCAATACAATCTAATGTGCTGAAGGAATGTGAATGCATTAAGAGGATGATAAAAAGGAAGACATTAAATAATCATCAATTGAGGGTTGATTGTAAAGAAAGTGTGAAGGGTTATAACTTTAAGTACGCAGGGTTTTTACTCACTGAGTCAAGGCAGTGATCCAGTCTGTTGATCTCTCTGTGGAGTCACTATGCTGCCTCCCTCTCATTCTTTTTCCCAGCTACTCAATTGGAAGCTTCTCCTCCCAGATAAAGGAACTGAACACAATATTGACCCCTAAGGGAATTAAAATAGCAGGATTATAATATCAGTATTTTGAGGTCATTTCCCCAGTTTGTGCTTTCGTGCTTGTCTCTGTTTTTTTCTTCAAAACCTACCTTAAGTGTTTGCAGTAATGCTTCTCTAAGCATTTCACTCTCGAGGTTTTCGCTGCACAAAAAGTGTGATAGTGTGACTCTCATGGCTTTACGTGCATGACACCAGTGTTTAAACAGAGTGACATTAGCGCTGACCCATTGCCTAGGCTAAGGGTAATCCACAGTTAATTGGCACCTAGTGGAGGTCAGCGGGTCGGCTGTAAAGCCCATTGGCACGTATGTTGTCAAACATTGTCTTGTTGCTGTCAAAGGTTGTGACTTACAAGTCAAAAGAGCATCGTAAAGTGCCCCGATTAAGATGCGGTGACGGGAATTAAGTCCCCGCGTACAGCCTGTTAAATCTCTGTGTACAGTGGCGCAGTTTTACCAGCTCCAAACACACACATGACACATTAAACACATCTAGTCTGTGCGGATTTACAAAGATTAAACTCTGAGGCAGAGATTAAAAAAGATTGATGGACTTTTTTCTTTATTTTATGCCATATGTTGTGTTCACTATATTTTTGTCTGTACATTTTTATGTTTCTGGTTTAAATTCTTTTTAACTTTGCTTTTTTGTTTTTGCTATCTGAATTTATATCACTTGATGTTTTTTTTTTTACTTTACTTTGATTTATTTATTTGAACTTCTCTTGTTAGACCTTGGCTCTGTTTTCCTTTCAATCTCTCCATCCCCATCTTTTCTGATGAATGATTCCGACGTCTTTCTGCCAGAGGCATCAGGTAAAATCTGTGCGCCCCAATAATTGAAATGAAACCTTGTGTGAAGAACTCGAAGCATTCATCAGCTGCTGTTTTGCATGGTATTTATGTTCAGTTTTTGTTTCTCCTTATGTAAACCTAGAAGTATTTTGTGCTTCAGATGCATGGGTGTGTGACTTTTAATTGTCAGGACATGTCTGAAATCAGGGTTTGATACATTCTAGTTGCATGGTGTGCCGGGTATTTCTTAAGAACACAAAAACAAAACTATTTTTAGACATGTTTTAAGCTCATTGTGAGCTACAGTAGATTCATGTAACTGTTCTTAATTTGTGAGTTCTATATTGGTTTTACTCTGCCAAATTTCCACCAACTGTAATAAAATAAAGCTAAGATTAAATTTGAGTACAATATAACTGTGCAGCTATAAAACTTAACCACTCCCAATTCGTCTGAAACAATTAAATAGGCTAAAAAACATATTATAGACACTCAGGAAAGACAAAAACATCATTATAACTCAGTGGTTCTTATTTGGTTGAATGCCAAAAGGGAGAGCCGATATTGTCAGCTGGCTATCTGTAGTGGAATGTGTGTTTTTAAAGCAACATGAGGAAATTATAGGAGATCCAAGCAGGACAGAACATCAGAGGTTATGCTGCTGCTTCATTAGTATGAGACCTAACAGCAGAGTGATTGTATCTGTCAGGGCGAACAGACAGGAAACAGCTTGACTCAATGATTTGCTGCTATATGACTTCATGTCTCAAGGGTTGCTCTCTATACTCTGCTCTGTCATGTTTATCGCCTCTGTCAATCGCATCACCTCCTTCAGTTGAGACGGTGCCACAACGGGAGCGCTCCCCTCCCCTGGCAGAGAGCCAGCAATCCAAAGATGTCTCCTCTTTCTCCTCATCCACGTCCTCTCCGTGGGACTCGCCAGAAAACGCTTTCCAAGCAAGCAAACCCGCACCGGCGCGGGCCCAGAGCGCCCCCATCACCCTGCCGACTGAGACGGTGGACCCCATCAGAAGCCCGGCCGCCGCCAGCCCTCCAAAGAGCGTCGACGCCTTCTCCTCCGTGTCCTGGTCCCAGAGCCAGTGGATCGCGTTCAGTGATGGCTTCGCTCCGCCTCGCCGCCAGGGATCAGGGCCGTGCGCGAAGGAGCTCCAGAGGCCTCAGCCAGGCTCTGGCAGGGCGAGCCGCTTCCTCTCTGATGACTCTGCAGACACCTACTGCAAAGCACCGGGCAGCAGAGAGGACGGCAACTCCTGCTTCACGGATGTCTTCACTGGGATTACAGATAGGGCGATGGGTGCATCTCCACCAAGCAAAGTATTCAATGGTAACATTACTACTAATGTCAGAGCGTGCTTCATGCCTGAGGTTGGAGTTTGAACTAAATATGTTATATTGCTTTTGCTTTGTTTATTATTATTTGTTTTGTTTTTACTATTTGTTGTTATTTTTTTTTGCATTCGTTTCCTATTTGAATGTTGTTGTATTTTTCTTTATTTAATTTTATGGAAATGTGTTTATCCAACTCACTGCCTGTTTTGTAACATGTTTGTCTGTGATTTTATTTTTGTGAAATTTATTTTGGAATGTGTTTGTGATTCCTGTGAAGATTTTTTTTTTAACGCTTTGCTGTGAAGATTTACAAATAAGAGGTTTAAGGATGATGCATGATGGTTTTGAAGCCCAGTTGTATATGTACATGTAAATACGGATTTTCTTTTCCTGCTGTTAATCTGTCACTAACCAGTGGAACCTTGTTTACCTGTGCAGTGCCATTACCGAACCGGCCCACTACGCCGCTGACAGCTGGAGCCCTGGTGCCCCCACCACGACCCTCCTCCAGGCCCAAACTCCCCACTGGAAAACTCACAGGAATCAATGAGATTGTGAGTCACTATAACTCCCCCACATGAGCAACACACATCCTGTTCAAATTCCTTTCTAACATTGCAGTACCATCCTGTGTCATTGACTCCCCTTGTGCAGGTACGGCCGTTCAGCCCACCCAAAACGTCCGACGCCAGTCCTCCACCTACTGCCCCACTCGCCCGGGCGGAGAGTTCCTCCTCCTTGTCCTCGAATGCCTCTCTCAGCGCCGGCAACACCCCCACCGTTGGTAAGCCTCCTCAGCGTCCTCCATACCTTTTCTATACACATGCGTACATTTTTCTATTTATTATCTTTTTCCTCCGCTCCTCCCCAGTGTTCCACATGCCCTTGTCTCTGCATCATAACGTCCTGTTTTCTCCTTTCTCCCTCTTCCTTCACTGCCTCTTCAGCTCCTTGCTTCACTCCTCTCCGTACAGGAGCCGAGCACACCTTTGCTCACCCCCTCTCCTCCCCAGAGCCCGAGCTGCTCTTACTTTCTCCTTTTTTTCTACTAAGCCAAAGTGAGTCTGCCTTTCCCAACTCTCGTTTCCCTAAGAGAGACACTCCTTTCCATGGTGCTTACAGTCATCATCTCTGCTCTGCATACTTTTCACTGATTCTATGAACGTCATCATTAGGGCCCCGTCAGCTCTTTGTTCATCTCTGTGCAAATCACATCAGCCTTGTCAGCTTAGGGCTCACCTGCCACCGCCACACATTTAGAGAGCGGCTCACAACAGCGCTCAGCAGCATCTCTCCTCACATTTGTGCTCTCTGGGTTTGTTTATCTCCTCCTTTCCCCTTTATGCCTTTTAATTTGGCGTAAAGAGGATGATGTGTTCATAGCGAAGCTGCCTACCTTTGAGAAGCGCTGTGAAACACCAGCAGGTATGGTTGAAGTTCATACAAGAGGACTCTCCTCTGTATTTAACCAAAACTAACACCAGTGTGTTGAATGGACTGGATCGACGACTGGACCGTTTTTTTTTTTGCTTTGCCGTGATTGCATTTATCTGCCCTCATGTTTCTTACATTTGTCTTTCTGTAAAAAGCTTCTAACATTATACAGAGTTGTTGATTGTTTTGAGTTGTTAAAATAATGAATGATACGACTGCTACATCTTTTCTTAATTTAAGTTTTCATGTGCCGTCTGAGGTCATTCCGACTGTCTACTAGTATTTAATTATGACTAAAGCAGCTGTAGCACGAACTGCTCTCAAACCGTGTCGCATTTCTGTTTATTTGAAAAATAACAGAATGTACTGATTTGCACTGAATGAATGACTGACCGCACAAGATGTAATAATACAAATATTCTTAATTATATAATGCATCATTGCATGATCAAACCTTCCTAATTCTGATGTGAGCTTTGGAGCCCGATGTTCTGGAAGTCTGAGCTGCAGCTGAGTCAACAGGCCTGAATCTCTGTGCCTTTCTCTTTCTCAGGGACGTCTCGCGGTCCCAGCCCTGTGACCCTGGCATCCCAAGATGCTTTGCCCATTGCCGTGGCCTTCACAGAGTCGGTTAATGCTTACTTCAAAGGGGCTGATCCTTCTAAGTGAGTCTCACATGACCTCCTACCGCTCAAAGGACCCGGCGTGGACCTGCACGCATTCACATTTTTGTCCATATTTGAACTTAAACAATAACACACATGACGCTATAAGTTATACCGTACATTGCGTGGTGTTTGTGCTTCATGGTCCCTTGCCAATGTACACTTTGCTCAGTAGGTCTTTGGCTGCCAATTTTGCCGAGTGTATCTCCCCCTCGCTCTGCATGTGTGGAATGTTTTGCGTTAGTCCGACACCATTCTTTCAGAGTGGATAACCTACATGGGGCAGATTATAGTCTGGGGCAGTGAAAACATACAGCCTTTTATTAGTTAACTGCTGTTAAATTGCCGGCGTGCAAAAAAAGCTTATTTTTGCAGGGATTAGCAAATGGAACATTTCATAAGCAATGCAGCAGAGACGCGGTGCAGGGTTGAGACACGCTGTGGGTCGTTAGCCACCGCAGCCCAGGACGGACCCCAAATGGAGGAAGACTCTTCTCATCCCAGAAGTTATTTTGAAACTTGATCAATATTAGTCTATAGAGGCAGACAGACACACATTAAGACTCACAGATGTGGACATGTGTTAAAACCTAAAGCTAATGTGTCGGATTGATCCAGAAGTCAACAACAGGCTGGATATCTACTTTAAACAGGCCTTGGACGGAACTTTATATAAAGAGCGGATTAACAGGCTAAAGACCAAATCTGTCAAGTATGACTTTGCATTCAGTGATAGTGATGAAAAGAAAAGTGGGGCAAAAAATGAACAGTAATTTTGATAATAGATTAATTGTTCAGGTCTTTAAAAAATTCTTTAGATTCTGTTTCTCAAGTAGAGGCTTTCATGCCTTTTTAACAGATGCTTATTGACTAGTTAATGTCTTTTGGGCTGTTGGTCAGAGAGAGCATGAGATTTAAAGACATCACACTAGGAAGGTTTCATGGATACTTTGTCTGTGAAGATTGTCATCCAGGTCAATCATCTAGCCAATCACACCTTGACTCAGAGGACCCCAACCACCCACAAGGGTGGGGGTGTGGGGGTTCAACGATCTGCCTGTCAAACATAACGACTCAACACAGGTACAGACCCACAGAGGTTAAATACCTCTATGACATAGCTCATATTCACACTTCTGCACTCCACAGGTGCATTGTGAAGATCACGGGGGACATGACGCTGTCGTTCCCCATGGGCATCATCAAGGTGTTCACCTCCAACCCCTCCCCGGCCGTCCTCTCCTTCAAACTGAAGAACATCAGCAGGCTGGAGCAGATCCTACCCAACCAGCAGCTCTTATACAGGTGAGGTGTCCGGTGAAGGTGAACACACAGCAGCGAAAATACAAACAGGCGTGTGTGTGCGTTGCGTGTAAAGACACTCGCAGACTTGATGAGTTGATAACTTGTTCGAGTTGCGGTCGAGTCAAAGGAGGGTTTGGCCCTGATGATACGAGTGAGAATGGAGGAAATGTAGTCTGCGTCAGCGAGGGGAAATTCAATTAGTAATCTGACATAAACCCGTCATTAAGTTGTCAAGGAAGTATTTTCCACCAGACTTTAACAGCCAGGTTCTCAACAGCTCGTGTCTTTTCTGAAATACTTTGCGCCCTAAAATAGCAAAGAACAGCAAACTTTATATAACAGCTGCTTCGTTTAACGCACTTTATGTTTTCTCTCACCTCTTTTGTCTCAGTCCAAGGGGTTTTGTGTGTGTTTTACATCACATGCAGTGGAGTTCCAACGTGCCATTTAACTTGTCAGCACTATTTTTAAGACAAAGAGTTTGTGACCAGTTCATTTCTAAAATGACAACGTTTTCTGTTTCTTTTTACGTTTCTTTTTTTTATGATTCTCGCTCCGGTTCCCTCAAGACCACATGGCTGGCCTAATTGAATTCACTGGAATTTATGATTTAGTAGCTGGTTGGATAAAACAGGGTCATTTTTTCCAAGCTATTGGAGCTTTACACACAAAGCCAAGAAGAGCAATGAATAATTGAGTCTCTGATAATTCCGCGTGTGTGTGCGCGTGTGTGTGTGTGTCTGTGTGCGTGTGTGTATATTTCTAACTGCTTGCTCTTTATCCAGTGATCCTTCCCAAAGTGACTCAAATTCCAAGGACTTCTGGTTCAACATGCAAGCGCTGACGTCCTACCTCAGAAAAGCCTCTGATCAGAATCCCTCAGCTTCCTACTACAATGTGGACATCCTAAAATACCAGGTCTGTCAGCCAGCGTCCAGCCGGGGGCATAATCTAGATCAAATAAATGTAGTCGAAGAATGCTGTCTGAAAACACATTTTCCCCAAAGTGATTCACACTTCAAACAAGCCTGAGAGAAAAGCACCAAAAAAACCAACATGAACGCAAGGGCAGAGGAGAGAGAGAAACATAGATCATGTAGAATGTATATTTTTTTATTTGAAAGAGCTTCGATAGCCATGTTCCAAAGTTACAGACAAATTTTTTTCATAAAGAGAAGTGGTTGCATATCATTTAGTCAGAATGAACTGTGTGCATGAAACTAATGACCAAAATCTTTTTTAATTTGCAATATCAATTTATAGTTTTTAATTTCAAGTTCCTATTGTCACTTAGTCAGCTGCAGTCCTAGAGCAGGTTGGGGTTAAATATCCTCCCGGGGATCGTTCACCTGGTTTGACCAGACTGTCATCACGCATCCCGCTTCATGACTCAGGCTGGCGAACAAACCTCACAAACATCTTAAGGTCGTACTGCCACTTGTAGAGTTCTCCTGATAAATAAATAGGAGTTTTAGTTCACGAGAGGTGAATTGAGAAACTTAGGAACAAATATCAATTAATTGAAGTGTTAAAAAGAATCCATAAATCTGCTGAGTCTGGTCAAAAAACGTTTGGTGATGTGAGAAGAGTTGGTCTTGGTCCTGGTTTCTGTTTAGTGAAATGAGTTGTGCTTTGGTTCTGTTTTCAGCACAGGGACCAACTAGATTTGTGTCAAAACATTGAGATTAATGCTGCGTGGTTTGATAGGTTCATTGTAGGAAAGGATATTAACAAAAATCACTGTTAATTGTTCAAAATGCTGTTCATACTGACTGTTCTTTAATTCACTGCGCTGCTGTGTTCAGGTGTTGTCTGATGGGATCCATTCCACGCCTCTAAACATGGCTGTGTACTGGAAGTGTACAGACACTACAACAGACCTGAGGGTAGACTACCGCTACAACCCAGATTCCATGGCCTCTCCTGGGCAGCTCACCAACGTCCAGATCTTAGTGCCTGTTGACGGAGGAGTCACCAACATGCAGTCTCTGCCCAACTCCATATGGTGAGATGTGGCACTGGAGCACAACATGTGTGATGCATCTCAGTTGAACAGGAGACTTAAAGGAGACGTATTCTGCTCGTATTCAGGTTCATCATTTCAGTTTGGGTTTAGTTGCTCTCATGTTCGGAACACACGTCACTTTCCTCCCATTTCTGCAGCTCCTCTTTTCAGCCTCTGTCTGAAACACTTAGTTTTAGCTCCTGTCTCTTTAAGACCCCCCCCCCGATAATGCAGTGTGCACCAGGCGTAAGACCAGCTGCTTGACGTGCATTATGCAAATGCATGGCATTGTGATGTCATGTCACATCTTGACACCCCGGAAGAATGGGCCGGACTACTGATGAGGCGTTTCAGGAGCTTCAGGAATAGATTTCCTAGCGGACTTTGGGTTTTTCAAACTTTTGGACTTTCATATCCACAAAACTGTAACACATCAGAGGAAGAAAAACTGAAAAAGTATATGTCCCCGCTAAGCTTTTTTTCCCCCCCTCTAATTTTAGGAATTCCGAGCAAAATAAGTGTTTGTGGAAGCTGACTGACATCTCAGAAAGGTCTGAAAATGAAGGTATGGAATCTTTTTAATTGTCCGTTCTTACAAATTTGTTAAGCAGAATCCGTGATTGTGGATTTTGTGGTGCAGCCCTGAACCAGTCGCTGGAGTTTGAATGTACTTGTCTGTGTTTGACCCCAGGTGCTGGATCGCTGAGGGCCAAGTTCGAGCTGTCGAGCGGTCCGTCAAACCCCTCCACTATGGCAGTGCAGTTTATGAACGAGGGGAGCACCCTGTCCGGAGTGGACATGGAGCTCCAGGGGCCTGGATACAGACTTTCTCTCAGCAAGAAGAGATTCGCCTCAGGTATGCCACACGCTTGACCATCCATACTCACCTGATTCTGATATAATGCATCAACAACTCAAACTGTCCCCTGTGTTCTTCTTCTTTAGGACGTTATATGGCAGATTGCTGAGGTGGCCCCCCCCGCTCTGGTTCACATACATACATCTCTCTCTACACACAACTTGGCAACTTTAGCCTCCGAAACCTCTGGATCCACCTGAGCACCACTGTGCTTTTTGCCCAGGCGGCAAGAATCTCACTACAATAAAACAGCACTGAGTATTGAACACTGTCTAAAAAAAAAAGAATAAAAGAAAACTAAGATGAGCTTTCAGGAACTGTGTAGATATGAAGTGGAATAATGCTTTCTCATCAGTTCACTTTTGTATAGTCAGAAACGATTTATGGATTAGATATAAATCTATATTGTTTTTTGAAATCATAAAAAAAAAAAGAAAGAAAAAAGTGCACTAACAATCTTTTTTTCCGCTTATGTTTGTTCTTCTTTTCAAGAGCCTTTGAGGAATTTAAAACAAAACCATTTCTGTCTGGAAGAGAAGAGAAGAGAAGTCTCTCTTTTTCCTCTGATCTTGTAAATATTAACGCTGAATCTTCTGCTCCACCAGCTCTGGCTTAGTTCTCAAATCACTTTTGTTTGCCGATCGTTCTCTTCGCCTCCGCACAAGTAGTCTTTTCGTGTTTTGTTTCATGTGCAATGAAGCCATGAAGGTAGAATCTGTCTCACCCCTCTCTCACTTTCTCGTGGCACAAGCTTGATCTTGAAACTAACTTTGAAGTGCTTTCAAACAAAATGCAAAAAACTAAATCTGACCTCAGTGCCTCGTCTTATTCTGTGGATCAGTAGGTAACAAAAGTGCTTCAATGTTTTACCCAGATCTGGGTTGTTCTAGATTTAAGCTACATTTCTCTGTGGTAACATGCGTGGAGTTTTTTAAACAATCACCCATAATGGGCTTTGTGATCAGTGGGGTCTTTTTAAAATTTATAATATTTTTCCCCTTTTAAATTCCCCTTTCAGTCACGACGTGTCTTTTTTTCTACATTTGAACCCCAAATTTCTATTCTTCTCACCAATCTTAAACATTGTGTCAAATTGTTAGGTACTTAAAAAAAATTGCAAGGGCGTTACCCCAAAAAGTCGTAGCTTTTTCTAAACTGGCTGTGTTTTTTTAAAATCAAACTTTTGTGCCCTATCGTTGGAGAAATGTGCCTGAATCGAACTTGTTTTGTAAACTCCAGTACAGTTCATGAGAACAGCACCGACGTTGTGCCAGTTGTGTTTTTTACAGCTCTATTTGGATACCGAAGGGAAAATGTCGCCTCTTTTTACAAGCCAACAGTCTTCCAGAAATTAGTTTGTCACGTTTGCCTTCTTGGATTGAGTTTGATCATTGAACTCATTTTTAGTTTTTATATCTCGTCTTCTTTTCTGTACTCGTCAGTCGACCTCAACCTGTCACATACTCACTGAGCATTAGTGATGTTTGAGAACAGTAGCACATTAAGGCCAAACTAACGATTGAAATGCCTTAAACCAACTGCTCTACTACACTGTGTAATCCAGTGTGGTTACATGCTGTGACACAGTGTTGCCATTGCCCTGTAATAGATTACTGATGGGTCCTGCCTCTCGCACAGTGCATGCTGGGATAAGCTTCAGCCTCTTGTACAGCAGGAGCGCGTGTAGAAAAAAGGATGAGTGGAAATGTGTCACGTTTGGAGGGCTCGCTGCTGCTGCTGCTGCTGCTGCTGCTGCTGCTGTTAGAGGCTGTTGTACTTCTAGATGGAGTATTTTACGTTATGTTGTGTGTCGGACATACTTTCGTTGACCTCATCCCCGCGATGATCCTGAAATTGGTTGGTGTGTCGGTATGTGACTCATCTGGAGATGCAATAAGTTGCGTGGAAGCTGTGATTGAATATGGATGAAACCTTGTGGGAGGCAGGAGTTTCATACGCTGTGCATCCTGTGGCCAACTGACCTCAAATAAGATTTTAGGAGACGACAGTTCAGACTCATGTTTAATCACTTTGTCAGTGCTATAAAACTTTTTAACTGGTTTACAGCTGTTCTAAACTCAAACCCTCATTTGATTCATTTAATGTCTCACTTGGAAACTTCAGGATTGATCATATCTTGCCAGGGTGATTAAATCTATTCATAAATTCATAATGTTTTTAATGTTTTGTATGATTCTTTAGTAGCTGGATTAAGACTCAAGCTTTTAATAATATCTTAGAGCCGGACACCGTTGTTGTCTGTTGAACTTTTAATCAGCCAAATGTTTGAAATGAATGAGTTTATATGAAATCCTAAAATTGTAGCACCAGAAGTTTGTACAGCGAAAAATCAACATGTTGCTCTGTGATCCCCCCGTAATCGATTCTGTCCAGGATTTTTGGTCAGATGAACCAAATGCATTAAAAAAAATGGACTTCACAGATTCTGTAGGTATATTCAGTATTAGCAAGCTGGTTCTTGCTGTCCCCGCAACACTTTCTAAATAACTTTTTGAAGGCTCATTTCTAGGTCACTTTCATTTTCTTTCTTTATATGTTCTATGAAGAGCAACATTTTGTAAATGATTCTCATAAATTGTACATTTTTACCAATATCAGCCACTTTTTGTCTCTACTTTATGATTTCTCATTGTGCCTGTATTAAATGTGTAATATATGAATATATACAAATATATGAAAATGACTACTTCAAGTGTGTTCTGTGTGATTTCTTTAAGCCTTGGAAATGAACAGTAAGTGTTTATAGTGCAAGTCTTAAGGACAGTTATCTCACTAAAATGTCTTGATAATTACCAGATGTATTGCCTGAAATATGGTAAATATGTCTTGAACCTTTCTACTTGAAATGAAGCCTGATTACTTTATTCAATGCTTGCTGCTTAGCTCGGGAATTAATGGAATTGTGAATTGTGTTTTTCTCAAACATTAGGCAGGTGGAGAACTGTCACAGAGGCCGTAATGTCTAAGCTGCTACCTCTGTCATCATGGGAAGAACAATAAACTCAATGAGTCACGATGACATGTTGATGATCAGTTCTTTTTACAGCAGAATTAAACCTCTTGTATTTGGCTCTGACTCAGTCAAAGAAACAAAAATCACTTCTGGAAGATTCAACATTATCATCTTTCCTTTTGTCTGGAGACAATTTGGTGACTATGCTTCAGCGGGGCTCGGAGGAAAGGTTGAAACATTTCAAAATCGCGCTGAAATGACCTGAATTGACAGATAGCTCTCAGGCACAGAGGGAAAAACAAATGTGTGCGGAGCTGAACCGGCCCTTTAAAGCCCTATAAATCCCCCCAAATATACAGATTTCACTGATGAGATGTTGGAGACTGAAAGGTCAGAAAAACGACAAGATAAAAAAAACAAATCTATTGTCAGTTTTTTTAGGAGCCTAATCCATGTCAAAAGGTTTATACTAACCTCTGCTGACATGCAGGAGGGGAGAACATGAAAAGTTTGAACGCTACACATGTTAACGTGTTTGCACTGCGAGAACTCCACGCAGTCGCCTCGCTCAGGAGCATGTATGCATGTCTGTGCGTACGCGCTCAGCACCACATCATGACCGTGTGCCTATTTACACACTCGGCCATGCCTTGCGGCCTGAGAACCTCCTCCTCGCAGTTTGAAATGCAGCAACATGTGTGAGCCATCAGCGTTGACTCTACTTTCCCCTGTCCGCCTCACTCAGACGAACGTGAAGAGATCTTAGGGTCTCTTGTGTGTGATGTTATTCTCTGAAAGGCCGGAGTGAGATATGTGAGCTGAAGTCATATCCTGAAACCGTGTTGCTCCACGTGTCGGCTTTTGTGAGTGGCCATGCGTTTTATACGACTTGAGACGATGTGTGTGAGTCTTGAGTGTTTGGGCTACACAGGTGAGCAGGCTAGTGAAGACAAATTAGATTGTGAAAGTTTGAAAGTTTTCACTTGCTTGTAGGGGGAATACATGTATTTGCTTTCTTCCTACGAGATACATGAGTGGATCCAAACTACGTGCACACATGTGCCACAGCCAGGTCATTCAGCTCAGCATCTGCTGACTGTGTTTTCTCGTGTTATTCGGAATGTGAATAAGGAGAAAACACGGATGATGAAAACAAATTGCTTGTGTTTATTCAGAGCTGATTGTAAAAAAAAATGCATGTTGATTGATTACGTAAACTGATGGCAACTTGTGTACCAAAGTGTTCACCATCTTTCCGTGTTATTGTTCCCACTTGAAGTTGCATTCACGTGAGTTTTTCCAGTCTGGAATTCATTTTTCCAGTTATTCACCATGTGACCACACGATCCAAACTGGGAAACCACCAGCCAGCTGGAAGGTAAATATAATTTTAAAAAACTTCCACAAACACGAGCAGGTTGACTGATTAACACATTGTACCTTATTTGGGTATAGCGGGTTAAAAAACTTCCTCTTAAAGAATAGTTTGACATTATGTTTTTGAAATAAAGTTATTTGTGGTTTTGTCAACAGTTACATGGGACGAATGACACCACTCCTTGGTCTGTCTGTTAAATATGAATCTACAATGAGATAATTAACAACTTGTCTTGTTTGTACAACAATACTGCATCCTCCATGTTCTTGGATTGGACATGAGCCACACTGAAAAAATCAAAGTACACGTTAAATAATTTCCTTGCAAGATGGTTTCAGTGATTTTGGTAGTTCTTATCACACTAATGTTTGTTCAAGTGTTTGTTTTTCGGGTAAGTTTGGTTTCAATTAGTTGTTTGATGATATGAAGACAGGGTAAAACATCATGATTGACAGCTGAGACTGTGTACATCACCGGGACCTCGATACTGTGGCTCCATCTCCAAATCGCTACTCTGCAGACTCTAGATTCAATCGTGCAAGATGGCGGCGTTTGATATTTTGGCTTCATTTCTGGATAACAGGAGGAAGCAGAGACACATCCTCTGTCGTTATATACAGTCATTGGTTTTACCACAGTCTCTTTGCTAAGCTAAGCTAACTGGCTGCCGACTGTGGCTCCATATTTACCATGCAAACATCCATATATGTCAATCTCCTTTAAGAGAAACAAAGGGAATTGTGGGGTCAGGGGTGGTTGGGGTGCCTGTGTCTGGTATCGATTGATAGAGCCTGAATGTCAGAATCAGCTCCGTGAAACGGTCTCGGAGCAAAGGGAGCATTTCATCTTTGTTGTCCATCCTCACAGTTGTGTTTGTCCAACGGCCCACAGGAGCCATAGAGATGAGTTATTCTACAATCCGGAGAGCAAGGCCCACATCAGTAACATTTACGGACAATTTATAATTGATGAGCCCATTTGATCTCCCTCTTCGCCGCAAGAAAAACCATCTGAACAAACAAGGATGGTGTAAGTTTATTGCATTAATATGGATCCCTCTCCTGTGCTTCTGCTGCTCACTCCAAAACCCAGAAGACCCCTTTAGAATAACTCAAAGCCCGAACATGTCAGACTCACATCCAAAGGCATCTGTCACATTTTCCACTCGGCAAGCTGGCCTCTGACAACCGTTTCCCCCTGGCAATAAAAGTATGAACACAATTCAGCGTTAACTAAACTGACAGGAAATGTATCACTGTGAAAGGTCTTAGACAAATTACCGTTGCCTCCCTGACACCAGAAGATCATCAGCTTTACAACTGATCGATCAATCAATTAATATTTACTCTCAATCTTTAGGGAATCATATTGGGATTTACCTTAAAATATAACATCTAATAACTCAGAAATAAAACAAACAACCAGTCAAAAATCCTGCCTCCTTATAGAGGTCAACTTGGAGGTGGATGCAGGGACTAAGGAGCGGACATTTCCCTCACAGTTTCTCTTTTATAGGCTTTAAAAGATTTATAGTAATCAAGTCATCAGAGCTCTGGAGCCATTTATGCCAGATATCTTTGAAATGTGCTTTGAAACATACCTCAGGTGCCATTAAAACTTCTTGCTGTCTGATTCTATTTGTCAACACGAAAAAGTAGAAAGTAAAATAAGCATTTAATCTGTCAATATCCCCTGCAGAAAGAAACGACTTGACCTCTGCAATGCGATTTTGACACGCTAAGCCCCGTCTCCATAGGGATACCGTCATTCGGAAAGGGTTGTACCTTTATATAACCTGAATTTAAAGTTAACATGTACATTTCAAGGGTGTAAGCAGCTTGAAGTAATTAAATTATACAATCTAATTGGCTCATTTCATGGTGAAACCTGTACATCACCACGCTGCACATCCATGACACTGAGTCAGGGGACATGCTAAACCTAGGTGTGATCTTCCTGCCAAATGCAAACAGACAGCAACATAAATACCACAGTTATATTTTCACCTTTCTCTGACCACTGCTGGAAAGGTGACACGAGGGAGTAAGAACCGAGATCCGGTGATGAGACGCTCAGAGTCCCATCTACTGGCAGACTCCGCTGCCTCGTCAGCCCTGGGGAGTGGGAGTGGACCCTTCCGTGCCATGTTCACAGAGGCACGTCACAGGCTATTTGTCATGGTAAGCGTGTGTGTTTGGGGGGGAGGGGATGACTGAGAAATGGTCACATCTTAAATCCTGTGGTCGTCCTTCAGTCCTTTCTCTAATGGGCCGGCAAACCCCCAACATTACTGCGTCGTTTCTCTTTGAATATGATACAGAGACACGCAGGTTCCTTATGATTTGACTGCAGCAACAGACCATGTCAAATATAAATGGGAGAAATCATTTCAGATGTTTTCTAGTCAAGTCAAATCAATCATAAATCAGATACTTGCCTCAGCTTTGGAGATCTCTATATTTACTATTTATTCTCAATAAGTAAAAAACCCTTTAACTAAAAATGAAGAAAGTAAATGTGAAGTGGAGGACGACAGAGGACTAACCCTTTTCTCGCACAGACATGAATGCAAAGAATGTAAGTACGGTGTTGACTGAAATAGCAGTAGGAACATTTTAATATGGGAAATTAAAACACACAGAGGGAGAGAGACAAAGACACCATTAAACCCAAACAGAGAGAGACAAGGACACATTTGACTCAGAGAGAGAATCTACAAGGACATCATTCACACAGCGGGACAAGAGACAAGGACACTGTTCACACGGAAGAGGAGGGACAAGGGTGCAGTTCACACTGAGCGAGACAACACGAGGACACCGGTCACATAAACACAGATAGACAGAGGACAGAGTTCACACGGAGGGAGAGGAGACAGGGACGCCATTCACAAAAACAGAGAAAAGATGAGGACACCATCCTCACAGAGGGGAGAAACACAAGGGCACCGTTCACACAGGTTGACGCTTTTTACACAAAGGAGAAAATAAAAGCTTCAGAGAGGCCAAGAGGAAAGATCGATGGATCTGGGAACAAAATGTGCAGCTTAGATGCGTTATCGAATAAAGCAGATGAATTGATGTGGGAGGAGTTCCTTAAATTCGTCTTATAATAAAGTGGGCGTGGCATCATCATCATCATTTATAGCCCTTTTTGTTTCTGAAAATCAACATGTTGTGCTTTTACTTTGAAGACAAATTGCCTAACAGGAAGTGATTCTATGAGTGTTGCTGCCACATCAGAGATCAGCACCTGTGACACCGGTGACAGTCTGTGTTAGTCCGCTTTTGGTGAAATTAAAAAAATCGAATAATTAAAATGATGTGGCAGTAGTTTTGAACCCTGGTTTGACCCAGTCAGTTGCCGACCACTGCTGCTGCTGATCTGAGGACGTAAAAGAAGACATGTTCATTTCTGTCCACAGACTGAAGGCTCACTGACTGCTACTGAACACTGGTCACCTCTTCAATATTTATTAATGTTGACTTTATCAAGTGTCCATATTGCATCAAATTTGACACTGCACTTCCTTGGTCTTTTAACAATACACAGTGTGAGGCCGATAAGATGAATGGTTCATGGGATATGCGTTCCACATACAGACAGACATCAGGAATTAGAAGGTAAAAGGTGGCAGAGCTGAAGTCAAATGAAATGAAGCGTAGACTCAGGGGATCAATACATGAGTCAACAGGAGACACAGACAGAGCTCTCCTTCTTCCATAGAGGAAATGTTCAGTCCATAAATATTTGGAGTTTGCTAATTGAAAGAGGGTGTGCAGCTTCACTTCTGGGGGGTTCTTTAAACACTGCACTCATATGGATTCTTTGTATAGTTACATGTCCCTTTGTTCATTAGTGCCAAGTGAAATGAGCTGAGTCTTTGGTAAACAACCACACACACATACACACGTTATTGTCTTCCTATAGTTGTGAGGACAGATATTGACGTAACGTATTCCCCAACCTAACTTAAACTTAACCATCACCACGAAAGGCCTGACCCAAAACCTAACTCAACCTCTAACGCTAACCTAAACTTCATTCTAATCCTAACTGGCCAAAATGTCCTCACAGCGATGGTTTTGATCCACACACACACACACACACACAGGTTTGTTGTGATCAGCGACTGGCCCTGTGTGTGTTTGAAGACCTTTTGTTTGGCTTCGCCATGAGCTGCACATGATCCATCCTTTCCAACTGGCAGGCTGGTTTCATGCCATGCGGATGTGTGGATGTGCTTTTATAAATGCAAGCTGTCCGCTGGGACACGAGCAGACTGCTCGGAAATTCAACTGAAAAACATGTTTGCATGTCACCGTGTTTGCATTCGGAATTAAACATTCATGAACATAGGTGTTTTTCTACTGTAGCACACGGAGTCACGTCTGGCTGTTCTGCAGACTGCTCTGCTGCAGCCCGTGAAGGAGGCACACTCACTATTAATAAATGAGATAATACTGGAGGAAAAAAGACTGGCAACTACAATAGGGATGAAGTGACGCTTTCACTGTATATGTTTAATCTTGAATTACTGTTATAATTACTGTTATTACCGTGATGATTTGGTTGATGCTGTCCAGAACCAACCAAAATTCAGCAAGTCTCCAAGATGCAGGGGCAGCATTAGTTGTGTGTTGTTAAAAACATGGCGGAAGGAGCAGCAGCCAGGTGGAGGCTGTAACAAATTCTAACATCCACTGTCGTCAAATTACAAACAAATGCTGATAATACTGATAACCACGATCATTTTGGTCACTGTGATCGTGATGCAACATTTTCACACTGTTTTTGTCTCTAAAGCATAACAAAAATATTTCTTCTCATAGTTTCTCATATGAAACTTACGTGAGCCTCAGCACTCTCTTACCTCTGCCACACCCTGGCTGAGTGTTGAGGGTCTTCCAACCTGCGTGTTCCGTGTGGCTTTCACTTGGTGTGCAGCTCATTTAGCCCCTGACTGTAACACGTATAGCGTGATGTGTTTTTAAGCCCTTCCATTTAACATGCTAGACTGATTGTTCGACTAGTGCAGCCATGAGCCGTCGCTGATATGTTATGCATAACAGCGCAGTCGGGAGACGTGTTTGTGTGAAATGACATGTGACAGGATGGATTTCGGATCACGTTCTGTGCGTGCAGGAGGACTCCCTCTCTCCCCTGCTCCTCAGCCTCTCAGACGGACCTGAAACACAGCAGATCTCCTCTCGTGGTCTTATTACCTCACGTCATGCATGTCTGCAGTTTGGTTACACATACCAAACTAAAACATGAACACAATAGACAAATATTGACGGCTTTCTGATGTTGTATCGTGTACGAGAATGTTTATCACATTGTATAATTTCTTTCCAAATGGATTTAGTCTGCTACAAACTGCCCCAGTTTACCAACCGGCACTTCTATGTGAAGACAGACATTATTCAACCATACTCACATTGTCCGCAAGTTGTTTCACACACGCTGAAATAGAGAAGTTTTCATTTGACCACAGTGACCAACACTGGTGCCATGTTTTCTCTGGAGCAGGTTAACTTATAACTCGTCCTCTTTGGCAGCTGAGAGTCTTCAGTTACTCTGTGTTCACCCTCTTCGACTCTGTGTTCACTGGAGGAGGCACAGTGGCCCAGATTCAGTGTCCGCACACGTTACACTGCAGAGACCTCGAGGTTTCTGGACTGGGATGGTGGTGCAGTGGTCCTGTAACGGAGACCGGCAGGGTTAGAAATCCTGCAGCAGCGCTCAGTGGGCCACCTGGTGACCCGACTCAGACGGTCGCACCTGCTCCACGCCCTCGCCAGGCAGACACTTTCCTGGATGTGGAAAAGCCTGGAAATGCCCTGCTGCTGTCAGGAGTCTTCCTGGCTCTGGTCGGCAACGCTACCAATCCAACTCCAGCTTTGAGTGGACCCAACTGCTGGGGCCAATGCTGATCTCCATTGGGGGCACGTTCATGCTCACCAGCGCCTGCAGGCTCAGCGTCACGTCCTGCTGGAGCTGCAGACAGTTGGACAAAGAGGCGCTTGTGACGCCTGGGACGGAGCAGAGCTCGAGGGGACTTTCTTGTACGTTAAGTTGCATAAATCGACCCATCGTTCTGCACAGTGCTACAACAATGCTGTGTATTCCGCCTGCCTATAAATCTTTGATCCAGGATGTACGGCAGGCTATTGATTTCCAGGCTGGCAGCTCAGTGAATGCCGCCCTTCCTCCTCGTGACGCTGTTTACTGTGTGGATGGTCCTCTGCAGCTTTCACAGCAGAGGACCACAGATCAGAAAGCAGGGGATGCAAGTACAGCACGGTAGACATCCCTCCATCTTTAGAGAAAGCACAAGCCTCGAACACAGAGTTTCAGCCCTGCTAACGTCTGCTTTCACTTGAACATTCTGCTGTGTTGAACCTGTGATTTTAGAAGTCGTGCACCTGCATTGGTTTAGGGTTGAGGTTGGAGTTAGAGGGGTTAAGGCTTACGCATTCTAATCCTGCCGAGTTCCTCAATCACTCAAACGTGTACTAATGCATCAGTTTCAGGTGCACAACTTCAGGGAATGCATTCCCCCTATAAGTGCTGGGTTTTGCTTATTACCCAGCATGCACCATGTCGAAACTCTAGAGCAGATTAGACCTTGTGTCCGATGCGTGTGTGTGAAAATCCCACAGCTTCTCACGGCGCTCATTTACACAGACACACTGTGCCAGAGTTTAGATCTATTTTCACTCGGCCTGAAGTGTTTTTGGCCGTCACTGCTCCAATCGGCCAATTATGGTGCAATTAATCTTTATAACAGTTAACGCAGTTAAGTGAGCATATTTTCACAAAGTAACAAAAATAAAGCTGGATTATTTTAGGAAAGAGGAGATGATGAAAAGAGAGTCATCAGTGTAACATTCTCTGAAAATGAAATAAGCCTTTTATCAATAAAATGGGGAAAAATACTCCTCATCTTCTCATTAAATCACCCTCCAGAGATATAACATATCATAGACGTTTAACAGTATATACACTGTGTGTGCTTTGTAAGGGAATCACGTGCATTCTTTTAGTTCGTCTTATTTTCCCACCTGTTCCTGCAAAAAAAAATGCTGAGGGGAACGTAACGTTATGCACGTTCACAAAAAGCAATTTCTTACCACTAATTGCGGGATCCCATTTATTTGAAATCCAATCAAACGTCCTGCGACAGACGTCCTGCGAAACCAAATAATACCAAAAAAAAAAGCTGCATTCCATTTCTTTTTATTGTTTTTAGATGATTACTCCCAGCAGGTTTCCAGTAAAAGTAATTCACTTTAATACAAACAGACAGCGGGAATAATACAGTTAACCTAGAGTAACTATAAACTGCTGCCCGATCATATGAACACATGCTCAGCTCACCAGCTCTCACTTATGTTGTCACAACTTCTGACCTGCTGCAGTGCGTTTCCAGTGGTTAATGCCAAATAGAGGAATGATCAAGGGAGAAATTGCTCAACCTCAGTGTTTTCTTTTAAAGGCCAATCTGCTCCCTGAAATGTACTTAAAGCAAAACCAATTGGGGCTGTAAACATTTGGGTATTAGCCAGATCTTCTCTCAATGTTATTCATCCTGTGAAAGGATTGAGGAGACGGACGAGGGTGGAAGAGGACGTGGTGATGACAGCAGCTCTACCCGGCCCCCCGTCCACCTGCTTATGAAGACATCTACCCGTCCTTTAACCGACACAGTCTGTAGTAAATGTCTGCTGAAACTTGTTCTGGACATAATTCCTCTGCTTTTTTCGCTAATGAGTTCAAGAATCATACGTCAGAGAGACTCGAAGATGCCCTGCTATAATAAAACTTTAGTGTTTCCCTCGGCGGCACATAGCTTAGGTTTTCCTCTGACACATAGAGTTACCATTATAATTATGTATGAAGTCATAAAGTCCACAAAGATGAGACTCCCTGCAAGAAAACCTCATTAAAATGGAAATTTATGGACACACTCGTCTGTATCTGAGGACTTGAAGCTTTTGGAAACTTTGAGATACTAAATTTACATTCAGAAAAAAAAAACACACACACACACACACATGCTTCCACATCCAGTGCTTGTTGTGTCTCGATAGCTGCACAAACCACTGTACATGCCCATCAAATGTTGGCAGGGGAAACGCAGATGGACACTTTTGACTGAAACAAACATGGAGACAATTTACCAGAGATGCTTAAGAACAATATGTTTTTTTTTTCCTCAAATATTCTTCGCTGGAGAAAATTCACTACAAAAGAGCGGAAAGTCATAATGGTGATTTGACATTTGGTTACAGTTGTTCACATGTTGGCAGAATTGCTTGTATTTGTGTGTGACGTTTAAAGACACAGTGGGAGTCAGGACGATCACTTATAATAATAATAATAATAATAATAATAATTATTATTATTATTATTATTATTATTATCATCTTGAATTTCCATGTTTATTTGCAGTTTTCCCGCAGGATCACTCAGTTTAATGGTGACTACTAGTGTTGGTAGTTAAATAGTTCAGTGGGTAGTTCAGGGTCGCTTTTGTTCTCAGGATAAATGAGTGTCCCTGCACCACACGGGGGCAGAAATACTGAGGGAATCAATACACCTTCACTCAGCGCTCAGGTCAGGTGGTTTCACCGGGATTAGAGAAACACAAAAATACTACAACTACTACTATTACTACTGATAACTACAATAATTCTAACAATAGGCTAATAATAATAATAACATTAAAACGTTCTTCTAAATCAAGGCTTAAATCTTACTTTCTATAACTTTATGTTAATTATTAAACTGTTTATTCGAACCGGATTGTAGCTGAAACTCTCGTTCTCCTATTTTATTCAACTTTTCCATTAAATTTGACTCTAGTTTATCTACAGATCCTGTTAATGTATGTGTTTTTAGTTTAGTTGTATTTGTTAAGCCTCGATGTATATATGAACGGTAATGAATGAAATTGTCTTGTTGAAAAGTGCTATAAAAATAAAATCATACAATAAAACCTGTAACACAACTTCTCACACGCGCGCGCGCGCACACACGAACATACACACACACACACACACACACACACACACACACACACACACACACACACACACACACGGATGCGTGCAGTTACTTGGACACAGTCTTGCACAATGATTAACATTCTTTTTTTTACTAATGGACTAATTGCTGTGTTCGTTTTTTTTCCCACCTGAAGTTATGTGAATTAAACCGTAAATAAATTTATAAATAATTGATCACTTCATCTACAGTCAACATGTAAATTAACAAAAACAAGCAAACAATATTTATGTTCATTAATTTATTAGAATTTAAAGATCAATTAGTTAGATAGTTGAAATTTAAATGCTCGTTCTGGGGAAGAAAATTATTTATTTATTTATTTATTTAATTGAAAGTTACTCGTTTGTGCTACCTGTGAAACAGTTCATTTGTAGTATATTCTATAAAATGTGTGAAAATAAGTAATTATATTAGAGGCAAATATATGGATTTAGTTTTATTTTTTGTTGTTTTATATATAAAATACTATTTTATTTTCTCGGTGCCTGACGGTGTGAATCTCTGCAGCTTTGTGAAAAAGTTTGACATCTACATTTTATTTACAGGTCTTTTGACACGTCACTGTTTTTAAACACTGACCTAATAAATAAACATATCTTCCTCCATCTATATTTTATACCATGTTATTAAAATCCTCCTCTAAGTGTCGACTTTGCTCCAGAAACACTCTGCGCACATCTTTCCAGAAAACGTCTTGTAATACAGAAAATCCTCAGCAGTTCAGAAAACATGTCGGGACCTCCTTCAAACTTGCGCCGCTCGCCTGCGCACATTTCAAACCGCAGCGCAATATGACTTTCATTATTTTTACAGCACAGTAAAATGCGGGTGGCCGACAAGGCCCATTATTCCACCATCTCGGAGAGTGGAGAGGATTTATGAAAGTATTATGGAACATGCTGAACGATAACAACTCTGACATAAAAAACAGACAGGGGGGGTGGGGGGGGCAATGTGGAAATATTCACCTACATAAGATCTGAGGAGACCTGGAGCTGATATGAGTTTGGGTTTTGAATGGGTCATCATCAGTAATTCTGTGGTTAATAATAAGGAAAACCACTTAATTTTTTTACAGCTGCAGATGTTTTTAAAGGCAAATAACAATCAATTATTTGCATTTATGAACAAAAAACTTCTCGTTCAAATTATTTGGCATCTTAAAAAATGCTCTATACACAATAAAGTACAGTGTGAGGTGGATGAGCTTCTCTCTAAATGATGAATGACTGTATCTTCTGATACCAGAGGTGTGTGTGAGGGCAGCAGGTGTTGTTGTGTCTGTGTTTGGAGCAGCTCTCACTCCCCGGTCTGCGTTCTCTTTGTCACATGTTCCCCAGGATGAGCCTGCACTGTGCATGGGGCCACTAAAGTGCCTGGATTGTGCAGGAGGCCCGAGCTGGAGGCCCTCGCACTCACTGTGCTCGCAGCTAAACATTTGTGGAAGGATTTGGAAACTACATCTGAGATGGCATTTTCCTTTTGAAATCAAAAAATACCAAAGGGTCCGATAATCCCCGGGAAATCATGATTAGACGAGGGTAATTAGCGCTGACCTGGCTCGGCACGCCGGCAGCCAGTGGATCCAGCCATTGTGTTTGCATTGTTACACCACCATACTCCCATATGGTGCATGCTAATAAGAATGAGAGGGCTTTCTGCAACCAACCAGCAGCTGAAGTCGGTGTTTAGTCTGTAACTTGAGCTCATTGTGTGAGGAAATTCTCCTGTAACACTGCGTTCAATGAGCAGCTTTGTTTGCAGCGACAAAAAGCTACGACATATTATGTTTGACAGTTTAGGAAAATACGTTCAGAGGCAGCGGTTGGGCAACATTTCAGTTAACACACACAGAGCGATTCATCAGACCTCTTTCTACCCTTTTCCTCCACCTCATGTGGCTTCAAGTTGGACAAAATCATCTTAGTTCACGTGGTCCGACCTTGTTGTTTGTTCTATTTCATCTTTTTCTAACTCGTCACTGATGTTTGTACAGGGAAGTATTCAATCACCATAGAATGCATGATTTATATGACTTTCCTGAGAAGAGACGTATTCTGGACTTATTGTGAAACCTTTTCTTCACATTCCCCCAAAATTCACAAACTTGCGACTAGAAACTTGAATTCAAAATAAAGTGTGAAAGATGCTCGGCCTTACAACATTGCTTTTCAAAGATGAGCAGGTCGTTTCTTTTTGAAGGCTCACGTCTGTTCTGAATTTATAACCATTTATGTGTATATGTAGCAAATAGCATGATATACTCTAACCATACCTTCCTATATAACAGTCTATATATGCATATATGTGGTATACGTCCATTTCCTTGTACTAATGTACAAATACAGGTTACATCCTCGTGCACTCACCCTGTGCCACTGCACTTTACTCAAGTGCATTTTCAAGCTGTTGTGAAAGGTGTATATTATGTACATGTTCTCTGTATATTTATATTTTTATTGTATAGGCTTTTTCAGTCTCTTGTCTACCTATCTGCTGCGGTAACAAGTGAAATTCCCCAGTGTGGGATCAATGAAGTTTTATTTTATCTTATCTTATCTTATCTTATTTTATCTTATCTTATCTTATCTTATCTTTATCTGAATTACTTGAATTATCAGCCGTAAGCAGTGACCACATTCAAATGTTTTTCTGTGCGCAAACATTTTTTTACTTTCATTATCTTACTGGGTTGCTTCAACCCAAATTACAAAATTAAACATGATCTGACTTCGCTCCACACACTCAGGCAATTTCTTTGCTTTTGACCCTTCATGTAATATCTGCTCGTGACCCTTCATCACAGATTACAACCTGCTTGTGTGCAGTACGCTGTGAGCAGCTCACTGAGTCAGTCCAGTTGTTTCTTGTCATTTGAATAATTTTTAAAAACCTAAAGAGATAAATCTGATAAGTGAAGTATTTTGCAAAAACAGAATTTTTGTTCTCATTTTGTATGTGAGTGATCATCTCACGACCCCTTAGATCCTCGGGTTGGGACCCATCGTTTGAAAAGTCCTCTCTGAAGTTCTGTTCATTTTGTCAGAGGTGCTGTTTCTGAATGAAAAAATAGAATAAAAAAATATTTTAATCATTATTATTAATCGTTTTATTAATGTTAAATTCATGTATTTGAGGGGAAAGCTTGTGTGTGTGTGTGTGTGTGTGTGTGTGTGTGTGTGTGTGTGTGTGTGTGTGTGTGTGTGTGTGTGTGTGTGTGTGCATATTTGGAGCTGCTTGTATTCAAGGAAAATGACTTTAAGTGTCCAAAGCTCCTGTCAGGTCTTTCATTTCATGTTATTGTGACGGCAGAGGCAGATCTGGAGAAACTCACTCACATTTTCGTCTCCAAGTCCCTCATGATTATTTTTAGCAGCTTAAAGTGGCTGTTTTCAAAATAAGTTCCCGACCATATATCAAAAGATCCCAGTGCCACAGCGGTGGGCCTGCTCCCTGTGCCTGCTTTCCTTCCACTGTGTGTGTACGTGTGTGTGTGTGTGTGTGTGTGTGTGTGTGTGTGTGTGTTGGTGTGTGTTGCTCTGTATGTAAGAGCATGTGCAACTAGAGGGCACGGAGACGCAGGGGACAAATGGATTCCATGTTTGCAGGAAAACACGCTGGAGGCCCAGGAAAACTTTGTTGTTTATGAAGAACACGTGAAACCAATCAAATCTGAATTATCTTCCTGTTGTTCCAGCTTTTGTCGTTTGCAGTTTTCAGTTCGCTCGCCAGCAGTGTCACCACCCAGCAAGCAGGTCTGTGCAAAGAAGGTAGAGTCACACACACACACACACACACACACACACACACACACACACATGCACAGAGCTCACATGCACGTCACTGTGGAATTGATTGGACTGGTTTGGCCTTTTCAGATTAAAGGCCTCACACTTCTCATTGTGCTTCTTCTGGTGGTGAGGCTGGTGAAAAATGCAAATTACCATCTTTTTTTATCTTTAAGATACAGAGAAAACAAACCTTTTCAAGCTGCTTGTATTCTTTTTTCTTTTGGTCTCTGTTAATCTTCCTGACACACACACACACACACACACACACACACACACACACACACACGCGCACGCGCACACACACACACACACACACACACCCACATGCAGACGTGTTTGTGAGAGGAGCATCTAAACCTCAAGGGGATCTGATAAATTGTCAACCCACAGGAAATGATTTGCAGACCTTCTCAGCATAATAAACCATTTACATACTCATCCTTTCAGGGAGCTGGGCTAGCCACACACACACACACACACACACACACACACACACACACACACACACACACACACACACACACACAAAGGGGAAAAACACAATCACACTATCACACGCCATTCAATGGTCAAACTCATATTTGCCTTTACTTGGACACACTCTTACAGAGGCAAACAGCTGCTAAAGTGCTTGGAAATCACACACATGCACACGCACGCACACATACACACACACGCACACACCCACGCACACACTTTCTGAGATTGAGGCTGAGATGCTTGGCCTTGTTTTACAGAGCTAATGTGGCAAAGCTATCAGGTCACTTTCCCTCTCTAGTGACGACAAGCCGCTGACTCTGCCCCTGATAAAGTCATCTCTCTCTCCCTATCTCAGCCTCCCCCACCCTCTTACCCTCTCTAATAACTTTGACATCACTTTTTTTTTTTTTTACGATCAATCTCCCTCTCCAGCTTACTCACTCCCAGCGAGGTCGGCTCCATGTGCTGCGTTATTGGAAATAACCATATATGTGTTATGAGGGCGACCGCAGTGGATGTGACTGTATTCTGAGTGCAATTTCATGTGCCTTCTGCAAGGGTCAGTGCTTTGTCCCACCGCAGAGGGACAAAGTCATGTGGAGAATGAGTTCTGTGATGATTACATTCATGAACAGTATTTCATTTTATTTTTAATAAGTCATATAAAAGATTTTTATGTGACGTTTATATGTCCTACACAATTACGAGGCTTTAAATCAAAGATACGCTGTTGTAGATATCACTGGCAAATGCAGACACAGTTCCTGTGTGTCACAAGTGACCTTGGGAGTAGTGGTAACCTTGCAGTGTTTGGACAAAATAACCTTAACTTCATTTTGTTTTCAGAAGCTTTTCAAGAACATCTTCCATCTTCATCAACGGATGACTTTACGTTCATTGTCATGGATTTCTACTTCTTTTTAATTTAATGTGATTTATCAGAACATAATCAGTAAAGATGAATCTAAACCTGAAATCATTGTAATGAAGGTGTCATCAGATGTGTTCACCTGTCGAGGATGTTGATGTATTGCTGTCCTGGCAGGGATCTCCCTCAGAGAGAGAGTTCAGGGATTCAAACAACAGGTCAGAAGTAAAACGCAACGTGACATGATCTTATTTTCATGTAACCTTTATTTAACCAGGAGCATACCACTGTGGGGAGACCTGGCTGGACGGCAGCTTCACAAGTTTCCGACAGAACAATTTGACATCAGGCGAACAATGAAGCGATTCGAAATAACATGTGACAATTTTCATTACAGTTTTTGATTAAACTCTTTCTTGTCTTAGACTAAACTCTAGTGCCTCCCCGTAACAATTGGGACCAGAGCTGAAAATCAAACGGACAACAGTAGGAATGGTGGGAGTAACAGTAGAAGTGGTTGTGGTAGCAGTGGTAGTAGTAGTAGTAGGATGACTAATACAAATTAAAATATGTAGATCAACCAGTATTTGACTTCCATGTTGTTCCCTGCAACAAACAGTAAACTTGCACCTTGTCCCTGATCATGTTCTGTATCACTACTTTGTGAGGTTATGACTGTATAAATGACATATAATACAAGTGAATTTAACGTATTATTATGTATATTGTAATAATTTGTCATACAGATGTCTGTGTCCTTATACTAATATAGGTAACATATCACCACAGAGGCACTGCAGGTTCTCTTTTTACAGATATTTGAATATTTCATGCTCACAGTTTAATAGGGTCATTTTATTTGGATTAGTCTTTGCTTCATTACATTGAGCCTGTCACTGTGTTGCTGATTTCCTAACAGCCCGCTTTACAGAATAATAAACCTGCTGTTTTATATGTAATGTGACTTTAAGTTTCCATCCTGTTGCCGATTTACAAAAATATCCTCACTAATCCTCATAACCTCATTCTCACATTTTAGCCTGAGCTGGTGTTTTGGCCTTTTTCTCTCTAATTACTGACACACTCCCACACTGCACACTGTTATTTTACTGCAGCGTGTATTTTAATATGACATTGTGATACTTTTGGGAATAATCGTGACTCATTACAATAACGAAAGGAACCGCAACACAAAGTAAATAGTGAGGAACTATTAATTTTCGGTTTATTTTCAGTTTGAATGGTGATTAATCTGTGATGAACTCATACTTCCCAGATGGTGAGAGAAGATTCCCCGGTCGGATGAAGTGAAAGTGAAAGGACAGAGACTCTCTTCTTTGGCTGAGCGATGCCCTGTGAGGGTCACTCTCCCGGCTCCCAGGGTTCCATTCCTGCCCTGTCAGTAAACGCAACAGTAAGTATAACATTTCACACTAACAGAAATTAGGAGCAAGGAGAAAAGTAAACACGGGAGAATTTGGGAGCCGGGGTTATTTTGGAAAAGAAATCCTGTGTTTGTATTAATATTTCACCTCTGGGAAAACTTCTGTCACTGACAATTTAAAGGGCACGCGGCCAACATTATGTCAATTTGCTGTTACACCGGTATTTACGACTTTATTGAATTAGGGCAGAAAGTCTGTGGTGGGTCGAGGCTTCCACGGAGCGGGAGGAGCGGCGGCAGAGGAGGAGGAGGAACAAAAGGGAAAAGAAAAATGGCCCGTTTGGAGTGAGGACGGAAAATCTGGACTTATTTTTGTTTCAAATGTGTTTCCGTCCACATATGGTCCTTGTTTTGGCCTATATACCAAGAATCTCAGAGGTGACCCATGACCCGGCTCCTCAGACTGACATGATTTTGGCTGTCTCACTCCGAGCTCAATTTGACCCCCGTGTCCCCAAAGTTCAAGGGTCACCTCCAGGGAGCAGCAAATTAACCCAATGTGTCAAACCTGGCATGACACCATGTTCAGCCGAGCTCTACCGTTTAAATATTCTCCTCTTTTCCACTTGCACGCATTTGATGTTAAGCTCTCTTGTCCTGTCTTTTTTCTTTGTGGGTTATTTTAAATTCTACCTCTCTTCAAAGTTTATGGTGTGTGACTAATTTTCCCCCTTTTAACCTCCCTCTTCCTTTTCTGCTGAAATCCCACCCCTCTATACGCGGCAATCACTTCTCCCCTTTTTCCGATGTCTCTTTTTCTCCCCTGACATCTTCTTCCTTTCTTTTGGGCAAGACCTCTCTGTCTGAGTCTCTCTCTCTCTCTCTCTCTCTCTCTCTCTCTCCATGTCTCGCTCTCTCTCTCTCTAACCATTCCTCTCCCTCAGCCCAAATCCTTCTCTCTCTCTCTGTGTCTCTCCCTGCGGTTAAAGACGTTTCAGTTCAGCTGTCACAAATTATGTTCGCCTGCCCAGCTGTCAAAACAGGGGGGTGTCCCTTTCATTCCACCTCACATACTACGAAAGGGGATGGGAGGGAGGAGGGCTTTAACGCTCGTGTTTGGACACAAGCAATTATCTCTAATTATTGTTTTTCTTTTCAGTTTTCCTGTCCCGATGGAGGTCCGACCAGACGAACATGCAATAATCCGCTCCAGTCGTCCAGGATCAGCGGGCCTCGGAGTCCGGGCTCGGTCCTGGGACTCTGTGGCTTTCATCTCAATGTGAGTCAGGAGTTGATTCAAACATGGAGTGATGGGAGAATTAACCCCTGGGACCCAGCTTTCAATAGGCTCAGCTAAGAGATTATATGTGTTGATGGCAGGCTTTTATATGCACTGGGCTTTCAAAACCTCAGCTGTTAAATCAAGGCACCACAGTCGGAATCTTCACCTTTACGTCTTCGGTGTGCGTGCCCCCTCTTCTCCCTCCTGGCACCTCAGGTTTTTATCTCTGCAGCCTGAAACTGTGCGTGAGACAGAGTCACATTTCCTCTGAAGTGCCAATGACACGGCCCACAACTTCACAAATTATACCGTACATGCTCAGAGCCGACGGACTCTCGTCAGACTTGCCACTGGGAGTTTGTGTTTGATGTGCAACTTCAGATTCCCATGACCATCACTGAGCCTTTGGGATTCGAGCTCTTTTTAGTGCATGTGAATGCATGTGGGACGGCATGTGCACACAAACACACACATCGGAGCAGTGCATGCAGTTGATGTCAGACGAATTGGATCATCCTTGAGGTTGTAATTAATTTGAGTTTGAGACTGACATCTTTGGTGGTCCTTGCAGGCTTCTGAAGAAAGGCAAGAAAAAAGAGAAAAATCCTGTCCGTCTCTGTAGACTTGTTCAACATGTTGCATGCATCCTTTGGTTTTGGCACCGATTCCAAACCCAAAGGATGTTTTGGCAAAACAAAAAGCCACACGTCTCAAAGATGAGTGACACGAGGGATGTCAAAGAGAGGAAAAAAACAAAAGGGAAGAAAAGAAACGCGTTAAAGTCACTGATCCCTGTGGAAAACACAAAGCAGAATGCAAATTCAAAAAACTGCGTCCTCTGAAAGAAGATGGCGTTAGACTTACTTTCCTTGAGCCTCACCTCGATCACATGTTGCCCCTCACTGTTGTGGAAATGTTCCCTGCTGAGACTGTTAGTACCACTAGACTGGACACAGCAGCATTTAAAATGACCAGATCTTGTGAATTGGTTAGTTTCAATGGAATTGCTAGCAGGGCAAAGAAAATCCATCCATCTTTTCCCAAAGAGATTGTCTTTGCGCCATAATATAAGCTCTTTTCACATCGGTGACCTTTCAAACCATGGAGAGCTGGAGAATCCTGAATGGAGGATTGCTCTTGCAGCTTCGAGCTCCTCATCCTAACCATGACTGAACTTCTTACAAACTGAAAATGTTTCCCCTTTGTTGAACGGAACATGTTCCTGAGAACAAAACACCATTTAAGAGCTATTGTAACTGTTTAAAACGAGCCTAGTTCTGGCTAGCGCACATTTTTGTCATTAGCTCTAATAATGCGAAGCCTAAATAGCACCTGGCTCTGCAAATTTGTGGTGAGACCATCCTGTACAGACCCTGTGAAACCAACATGAGAGCACTGTTTGATTCAGCATATTAAAGACATGAAGCTATAGAGCGGACTGTCGCAGACAACAGCTTTACCTATGCCTGTGGATTTTACAGATGAGTCGGACATCAGAGTCTAGGATGGGTCATGAAACTGTTGAAAACTTTTTTACTGAAAAACGTTTTGATAAAAAAATATTACAATATTGATTTTTAAACGTACATTTTCCATATAACAAGCTATACATGAAGGACTGAGAAAAAAACAAACAAGGAACATGTATTTTATATTTCATGGGGCCTTTAATTCTGTGCAGGTTGGTTATTCAGTTTGTGTGATGAGCCTTAATCAACAGCAGGCCTTCGTCTCATGAGCCTTGTTACACTGCATTACACAAGACCTACCCATGATGCATTGTTCTTGTCTATCTCAGAAACTCAATGAGAAACACAGAGTGGAAGTTAACTTGTGTGTGGTTTTAACGGGAAAATCTAAATCCGATCATCATGACAAACCCAAACCTCACACAGCATTTGGGCCGTACACAGTGAGCTGCTACATGTAATGGACATTACTCAGACCACCGAGGTAAGTATATATGGTACATTCACACATGTAAGAGCGTACGCTGCTTTTAGTGTGGAATCATTTGGCCTCTGTAAAAGTCATCTGTGTCACTGAAAACCACTAAAGCGAGCTCGACCTCAATGAGTTATGAGCTTTCCATGTGCTTGATGGACTGAGGCCTAAATCCTCCCCTTGGGTTTTTTCCCCACAGAGCCAAAATGGCCATCATGGAGCTAGTGCTATGTGGACACTGATAAAGCTACAGAAAACAAAGTGGAAATATGAAAAAAACGTTTTTATCAGTTCATCTTCAGTCAGTATTTATTGTTTTTGGCTGCATATTATCGCCTCATGGAGCTACTGTGGTGAATTAGCTGAAAACAGCTTCCTAATGTGGTTGAAAACAACACTGATGAGAGAAATGAGAATGAGCCAGGACAGTTGAATTTTTTTGCTGTAAAAAACTCGAAACAACGTAAAATTCAGAGTTGGGTAAAACTCTCTTGGTTTGTCACTATGGCAACGTCTTTCACAAGAAAGGGGTCATGTGATCCATTGGTAATTAGAATAGAGCAGTGCCCGTTCTTAACATGAATGTTTGGAATGGGCTGTTCTCTTGTCCTGTGTTAATGCTCCAGAGCTTCTTCAGAATGATTCGATGTTGTGAGTCCTCCTCAAACAGTTCTACAATATACAATATGACTTAGAGTTAAGTTAGAAACTTTGTGTTCATCCTACCTGGTTTATCTGCAATGAAGCCATGATTGCGTCAATATAGTCAATATTTTTCTTTAAATGAAATGTTCCTGTATGACTGTTCACATGTGTGGCTTGTATGTTAGTTTGACTTATTTATTTAGGGTCTTTTTCATACATTGCATGCCGGCTATTTGAGAGGCAGGGCAGGCAATCTTCAGACCCAAGTTGACAACTTTTCCAAATAAAATCTCTGCAATTCTGCTCGGTATAAACCATTGCCACAACAAACCAAACGCTGTGCTTTAACTTTTTCGAGAAATTGCTGAAGAGGCGGTGATTCTGTGAATGTTGCTGCCATGAGATGATGTTCAACTCGGTCCACAGACCAACAGACTGAGCGCCGCAACCACTGACTGCAAACCGCTGTTTGCCTGTTTATTCAAATTTTTATCAATAATGAACATATCACTTGTCCAAATCGCACCAAACTCGACACAACACTTTCTTGGTCACTTAACAATACACATGCCAAGTGCGACAGACAGACATTTGTGGAATAAGTAGGTAGATATATAGTCATACATATATCATCTCTTTAAAGCACAAAACAAAAGTAAACAGAGAATTATTTTCTCATTTTGGCCAATCATAATACCCATGGCCACACATGGTCATTCTCTAAGGTCATAGCTGTCCCATGTGATGCTTAGCTTTGTGCTGTCAGGTCTCCCTGTGCCGCCCCTCCCCCAACCCCCACCCCCCGCCATCCCCTCCCCATCTTCACATTGTCCCAAAGGTGGCACCTCTTGGCTTGTGTCACATTCACCCCCCTGCCTCCCCCTCCTCTAATTCCTCTCCCCTACGGCCTGATCCACCCGTTTTTTTTGTGCTCCGAGTCTATAGTGGAGACATTACATGGCAAATCTCTATTGTCCAGCCCTGGGCCCTGCGTGTAATCTCTCTTGTCAAAGGGGAATATTCAGCGATTAGCCCCACGCAAATTACAAGGGGTGATCAGTGTGTCTGTTCAGCCCTCATTAACTGCTAACAGCGCTTCATCAGAACCACCCACACTACCAGGACCTTCAACCTCTCACCCCTGACACCTGGAACTTTCCTTGAGTCGGCTCCCTGAGCGCAGATTTCTTACTGCGTCGAACAAACTCTTCTATTTGCGTCCTCCTGAGGGATCTGAATGGGAGAACATGATTAAAGCGTTGTATTGCTGGTGTGAATGAAGACAAAAGATCCTTTTGCCAGAAGTCCATATCCCTCCAGCGGCTGGCATCAAAGTGGCATCATGGAGTAATGAGCAGGTTGTCATCGCTTGACTGAGATCATGACATCTTGCCACACTGGCCGCCTCCCATGTTGAAGACTGTTATGATGGTGAGGAATTAAAGGTGTCTTTCGGTGACACGACAGACCGCGAGCTGTGTTATCACTGGACCACCCATCGGTTACATGTGTTGGACCAACAGAAGGGGTTTCTAGGTGTAATATCTAGCAGATGGGGGGAGAGGGCACATTAGAATGGGGTCGTCTATGATGCTGGTCAAGTGGTCATTTCTCCCGGCCCATTAACCACCTGGGATCGGTATGTTTTGTCAGCTTTTCCAGAGTTTCAGGTTTCATTTGCCGTGCTTTGAAATCAAACACGCCCGCCCCACGCACAACCAGAAACAAAGCCTTTCCTGACAAACATACATAAACACATATGTGCGCGTATGCACCGTGCCTGCCACAACCACCTCACACACATACAGAATATATATATATATATATATATGCACACATAAAGTAAAGTATAATGCAAACATACACATGATGCATGCTCTCATACACAGACTCAGCAGATATTAGAGAATAAAGTGTAGTTTTTATTTTCCATCTTTTAGAAGATGGAACTGTCTGTCAGATGGTCGTTCCACCACTTAAGCTCCGACTGAAATATCTCAACAACTTCCACATGGATTGCCACGAAAGTTTGTACAGACATTCATGGTTCCTAGAGGATGAATCCCACTGACTCTCGTAATTCCCCAATCTTCAGCGCCTCTGTGAGGTGGATATCAGTGGTTTTGAGTGTCTCAAACGCTATTGCATGGATCAATTTGAAATTTGATACAGACATTCTTCTCTCCTTTCAGGATGAGCTGTAAAAACCTTATGAGTAAATACCTGCAAAACTGTGGGACCTATTGGTCTCAGCTCCTCTTCGTGATTAGTGCATATTGGTAAATACATCAAACTAAATACTCATTTATAATCAATATTTGATTATTCGTATTCTGCGCTCATTTCGTCCGTATTTGTGCACGTCTTCTGAAAACTTTCAACAATGGCAGAACCTTTTGAGGAGAGACTTTGTGAGTTGGTAAGTTGGACCACCGCACTTTACACTGCTGCCACTGTTGCCTCTTACATTATCACAACCTCCTTCACCATCGCCATGTTTATTGTCGTTAGGAAGTGGTTGCCATGAAATGCCAACGTAAAGGACCCATGGAAGTAGGTGGGCAGGGACGGTTACAGCATTTAAAAATGGACTTATCTCTTTTTTGTATGTAAAGCCATCATAAATGAACCATAAACAGGTTACAATTATTCCTGCCGTGTTAATTACATACTCTGCATTGTCAAATTTGACTTTAAACAGCTACTGTGAAGTCAGTGAGATGTTTCTAGGTCCAGTTTCCTGGTGGGTTTGGGTTCTGTAGCTCAGAGTAAAATAAAAACAACAATGCATCTTACCTCAGGGTTTTGCTCAGTGTACATTAAGTGATTTATAATGAACTGTTGGAACAAGCAGTTGGTTTTTGCTTATGCGATATTCTTATTATGAGTTCTTTGTAATTAAAAGAAAAAGGGGAAAATGTAACTGGAAAATCAAGAGTTCACGAGGTTAACGCGCACTGTAATAGACTCAGATCATGTTATAAACCCACACACTCTAAAACCACATGTGAAGGTCTTCTGTGCTTCTGCCAGTGAGTTAAAGACTGCAGACAGATTTAAGTGATAAGCGCAGAAATCTTTCAGGATGAAAGAGGAGCTCGTTGCCACTTTCCCTTCCAAAGGCTGCATCAGCTGTAACTTCTTAAAAAGTCACCTCTCTGCCTGTCGTGGTGATCACTGCCGAGAGTTCAAGTCTGACAAGACGTGAAGAACACAAAGGAAAGCGATACTCCTCGGATCCCTCATGGTGTCCAGACTGCACGAGGAACGGAAGAGTTATATTCCCAAATGTTGAATAGCAATTTTAGAGAATAAAATGTTAATCTTTATCAGATGTTCAAGAGCCACTCCATCAACCAAACACTTCAGTTCAAGGGTATGCTCATTTCTCTCTTCTTACTCGTTTTTTCAAGGTGTCACTCTTGCAAACAGAATATGACAAATATTTACAGATGTTACGATGGAAAAAAAAAAAGAGGCTGTATTTTATCACATTGGATTTTATTGAAGATATATTGTTGTTGGAGGCAGTGAAACTTAATCCAAGCTGTATGGTTTGCATGTAAATCTGCCTCTAACAATGGCAACATTTCATCTTTCATGGCTACAGATATTTATTAGGCTGTCAGCGAGTGCGAGGACTTCTCTCACTGCCGCTTCACTATTTAATCATTTAATCATTCGAGAAGCCTTTTCCCTTTAATTGTGGTTTCCTTTGTTGTGACTTGTCCGACGTTACAGCAGAGATGAAGCTGTAGGAGGAAGAGGAAATGACTGTTTACAAACATCATATAAAGATCGCTTGATTTATTTCAAACTGAGTAGAATTCAGACGTGTTGTAATAGTATTTGATTCAATATGTGCGTAAGCGCATGTGGGACACGCGTGGACACACATGCAGGGAGACGTTTAACACTTTAACTACGTGAAAGATTGATTACGCTTTATTCTATGTTGTGGACCTACGTGAACTATGAGGTATATTGTCTTTATGGCAGCAAAGGACTTTGAGAATGTGATATTTTCTTGAACCACATTAAAAGCACCGGCCTCTCGGTACAAGAATTGAAAACACATTTATTCCAAATATCAATTTGGTATTGTTTTATATGGCTCTGATTATTCCTGCTCTTTAAATTAGCCTTCTCTGTACGCACGGCGAGGACGAGAGTGTGTGAACTGTCTGCAGATTTAATGCACATGGTGATGCTTCCACTGTCCTCAGGGGGAGATACCCTGGTGTGCTGCTTGACAACACATGTCTCCTGTTTCCGCTGAGTGGATTTGGGTTGTCTGGCTTGAGTATTTGTCTATGGAAGCGGCTGATGCTTCTGTAGGGGTCAAGATATTTTTTATTTTTGGCTGAGTGGTCTACTGCAGCAGACACAGGTACAACCTACCATCTTGTTACACCTCCCTTTCATATATCGTTGTGTCAAGTATCATTTTACTGTAGGTTTGGATCATATATGTATATAATCAAGTCTGCTCTTCCTTCCACTCTCCACAAAAGAAGTCAAAATATCCCGGATATGAACACTGACATCTTGCGCCAATGACGTCTTTTAGAGCCAGAGTCATCGAGGGATAGAGCCAATACGCCCGAGTGGGCCAATACATTAAACAAAGACGTCAGCCCAGGATCTGTTCAGATCACATATTACATCAAATACTGACAATTCCTCTACTATGCCATGGTGATTATCCCCGTTCAGTGAGATCATATTCAACTTCCCGTGGCCCCAGTCACAGGACTCGTATATTTGTTGTCGACACCTTCAGTGCATGTCTGATGTAGACAAGACTGTGAAACTGAATCCTCCAATCCAGAGACAGACAATCAGCAGCTTTGAATCATCTTCCTCTGCATCACTGTCACAACACAGAATGAGTGATGTCTTCTGGAGCTCATTGTTGAGCCAGCCTCTCAGAAAACATGCTGTTCATAAAACATTTGGAAAAAAAGCGGCTTCTGGAGTAAAATAATTTATAACCGCTCATCCCCTTCACACACGCACACACACGCCACACACACACACACACACACACACACACACACACACACACACACACACACACACACACACACACACACACACACTACAATTGCATCTGGGTTTTCTCATTTGTTTTCTTGCATTTTCAGAGCGTCACCCCTTGCACCATAGCTATAGATCATATTGTCCCATGAGAAAATGTCAGTTTGGGTTTTGAAGCGCCTCCTGTGATGGGATGCTGCCCTGGGTTTGACCTGCTACACTGAACTCAATCAGAGACATATTTATATCTGGTATAAAACACAGGGACATGAATGTAGAAGCAACAGAAGCAGCATTAAATAAAATCTCAATAAAAGCGTCCAACTCAAAAACGCTCCAATAACACGACTGTAGCCTGAATAAAATCCGTGCTGTTATCTTACACGACACTCTTTCACCCAAGGTTGTAAAAACAGCATTAATATTTATTGAATGAAAAAAGGTTATCTGTGTTTTAACATAACTCAAAAGGTGATTTCGAAGGACGTGCAACGACACAAAGTGCGATTTGTGCAGCGTGCAATACTGACTGCTGAAGACAAAATGTCACATATGCTCACTGCCACCATGAGCCCCACTTTCATTTCAGAAAATAATTGCAGCAGTATTCATCTTTACGTGTGTGGCTGAGTTAGATGATTGCAACATGCTGGCTTCTCTGCACATGAGAACTTTGTCAGGAACCATAAACTGTCTGTGCTGCAGAGGACCACACTTGAAGGCCCCCCCACCCAAATCTCTGCTCTGCTGCGTATTGATTATTTCCATAAAATGTTATTATGAAGCTAATTGTGCTCCTGTACTTCATATCACTGTGCCAGCGTATGAAAGTCCATAAAATGTGGTATTTGTGGGCCTGAGGATAAATCTACCTCGGCATAAATGATCTAACAGTCCCCCTCACTTATTAACTCGACTGGGTGACATTCAGGATTGAAATTGAAATATCACCGCAAAACCGTCTGGTGGAGAAATAATCGATTTTAACCCCATAGCGAGGGTGTGTGAGAGTCTCTTTAAGCCAAACGTGCGCAGGGTAATGGTTAGGGTGCAGCACGAGTAGTTAATGCTCTCTCAACTGAGCCTGACAGCAGTGTCCATTACTGGAAGTATTGTTTGAAAAGCAGCATGCAGGTGTAAGTGGATGAAAAGATAAAAAGTTACAATCACTGAGAACCATTGTCTGTCTGACTAACGGTAAAAGCGCTTGGAGAATTTTACAACATCCTTTGGTAAAGAGACGCTGGTGTCGGTGTATGGAGAGCTGTTGGAGAGCCAGCTGTGCAGCGTGGCCGCCCTGATGAAGACGTCGCACAGTAAACAGTTCCAGCCTCCTCCCGGAGCGCGAGATTGTTGCAGTAAAATGGCACAGAGACTGTGAGCTGTGCGCGCCCCAGCTGAGCCACTGCTATCAGATGTAGGGCGCAAACCGCAAGAGTGTGGGACCATGTGGGGCAGACCACCCATGAGTGCGCCTCCCCCATTTTCCCTGGCTGCAGCTGGAAGATACACAATGCCGGAGCATGGGAACCGAGCACCAGCCGTCAGCGGCGTGGAGCTAGTCCCTAAACCGGGGATATTTTTGGTTTAGCAAGCGAGGACGGTCTCACTTGACGTGCAGTGCATGCACAGGTTTTCTTAGGTATGTCCTTCTGTCTGGTGCTGTTTTGAGAATTTGAGTTTCAAACATGTGCTGTTGAAACTGATGCAGCCTGGAAGTTAGATAGAAGAAATGAATTTTGTCAGTCCTGAGACAATGACCAATGTCCAAATACAACAAAATTATTGTTTTTATAATCCTTAGTTTAAGCAGATTTAAATCAATAAAAGTTAAACATAGATCTAAAACATGTGATTTAAATACTTGATCTTGGATAAAAGAAATCCTCAATATGTCATCTACCAATCACATTCCCTCCTAACATAACTATTTGTCAGAGTGGATCATCGACTCCATCATCCTAACGCTCTGTCACTTTCAACAATGTTTAAAAAAAAAATCAGACCTCTCGAAAAACTTTGAAACGTAAAGCGGAGGCGTTCAGCTGGGATGTTTAGGTTGAGGAACCCCCTGGGTTAATAAACCAAACAAAGGTAAACCATGCAAAATGGCTGCAATGAAAGCCAGGCTAAGTAAATGAAGCAGAGTTTACAAGATACCAGGGGTTGGGGCTGCATGCGTGAAACGGTAATGTGAAACAGGTGATGAGCGTGTTTTTACTCTAATATAGAGGCTCTGAGGGAGAATCCCAGCGAAGAGACGATTATTGAGAATCGCGTTAGAAACCAACGTGTAGAGATGTTTAACGCACTCTGTTGCAGCGCATCAGCCTGTCCTGTTGTTATTGATTTTACAGCAATGGCATGTAGACGTTATCTGCGCCGCATCATTTGATCAAATATCACGGCTTTTGGTTTAAGTCTGGGCTCAGTTTTGTGGATTATTTTATGTTCGGCCACTAAACTGCTCGCTAAGTCTCCGCCGGCCATTTAAAGCGTTGAAGTTAAACCGTCTAAACACGGAGTCTGGCAAGCACCTTCAATAAAAGTAGCTCGGGGTTTTCACCCCGCCTGATTTATATCTTTATCTGGGAGATTATCTGTGGAGTCTTCTGAGAGTTTGTCTTCACTTTAGGTGAGTTATTGCGTTCAGGTTTTACCCTTTTCATTTTCAGCCGGGGGAATAAACACAGCGCGTGGAGCCACTCCAGAGAAAATATGAACCCCAGGAACAACAAAAGGGCTCTTTTTAACTTCTTCAAACCACATCTCCCAATAAAAGCTGAACAAACATACCCTGCCACTTGTGAGCGGCTGCTGTCCAGCGAGTTTCACAGAAAAAGGGCTCGCTTTCAAAAGGGGGGGCTTACGGGCCTAATGAAAACTTCACCTTAACTGAAATAATAAAAAGCACACCACCCAAACACTGGCGATTTGTTCCTCTCCAAAGTGTTTTCTCTGGGCCGCAGCTCGTCATCCTGGACCCTTTGAGAAAGAGTCATTGCACGTTTAAAGGTTTTCAGCTTGTGTTTGTGGATTCTTTTGGAGCAATAATGGGACTTAGCTCTAAAAGATGTAATATGTGCTATGAACTGCCAGTAAACCGCATTGTTGTTGGATGGCTGCAACAAAAACTGATGGCTGCGAGGGGAGCAGTTGCAAAAAGCCCCCGTGACCAAACTGCGATGCCCCGAGCTCCTCCTGGGGAAGACAAAGCGGGTTTAACGGCGGTATGAAAAAGAGTGGCCTGTGAATGGTTACTGTTCAATTTGTATTGGTTCCCCGCTGGTCGCAGAGCTGAGATCAGAGCCGAAAGTGAAAACACATGTCGAGGGTCAGCAGGATCACAGGACCACCGCACACACAGCGGAGAGACGGAGAAAGGCAATGGGAACTTATGTGAAGAAATGGATTGAATAAACAGAGTCTGCAATCGCCTGCACCCTATTATCCTATAATTTACACTGCATGGGAGCTTGGAAACGCAGGCTGTTAAAGACGACTATTGCTTTCCACTGAAAAGAGGCACGCCACGCCCCGTGCCAATCAAAAGGCCGGGCATTATGGTCCGAGACAAGTTTTGAATTCTTTCAGGCCTAATGTGTTTGTTTTAAATATCCCAGGGAAATTATTACCTCAGCGGCAAGCGATGTCCAAAGAAACAGCCGCCGCTTTGAAGTTTCCAGCAGCAAAGCATACATCTAATTACATAACAACTTTGAAAATTGTATTTGTACAATCAATAGTGAGGATTAAATGTGGAAGTATGAGATTGGGCTAAATAATTGGCCGTACCGTGGCAAAACAAACTTTAGAGGGAGGAAAGGCCGAGAAAATAACTGGAGATGAAGAATTAGGGTTCTGTTGGCACACAGATCAGCATCAGCCGCCGTTCCCCGCTCGCTCCTGATGAATGTCAGCTCACTTCTTCCACCTCGCTTTAATTACCGCTCGGCGCTCTCCGTCCCCTCCAATCGAGCAGAGAGCGAGCGCCAGTGAGCTCAACAGTAGTGAAAACATCTCTCGGGTCTCTTGAAAGATGTCCGATACGTTTCCAGTAGGATCCTGCTGCCAGTTATTCCGGAGCTCTCTCGCTCCTAATGCGAGAGAAGGCGCCGTAATTCATCTGCAATTTGACAGCCAGCCAATGAGTGAGGGTCCTAACGGTGCAGGATGCTCAGTATGGCAGCAAGTGATTGCACTAATATATGACATCAGTGTTTTTAAAGAACTGATGTTAACTGATGTGGTTTAGTTATAAGGAAAGTAAAGGGAAAAAAAAGTACATGGCAAAACATTGTCCTCTATGACATGGATGAACAGGTGAGGAGTGCATGTACTTGCAAATTCCACAAACATTTGTCTGTGTATGGAACGTACGTATATCTCATTGACCCAGAAAGTACAGTGCCAAGTCTGATGCGATATGTACACACAGTACGTTCAATATTAATAAACACTGCACAAACCGGCGACCGGTGCTCTGTAGCGGACAGTGGGGGTGGGGCAGCATGCTAACGGTCCCTGGAGTTCTGAGTTGAACGTGTCTTCTTCTACGTCCTCAGATAAAATACAGCAGTGGTCGACAACTAGGTCAAACAGCGGGTCACAGTCACTGCCAGATCATTTTGATACTGACACAGACACACAACGCACAACAATTGTTTTGGTACTGTCATGCTGTATTATCGAGCTGAATTACACAGCTTTTATTTTGAACGGTTCTGAACTAGGGCCTTAAGATTGTGTCATTTGCTCAGCAACCTCTGAAATGCAACGTATGAACACCAGTTAATTAAATCATTCTAACTTTTTCATAAACCACAAACGTGAAGAGTAACAAAGCTAAATCATTTTTATTTCATGAAAGACATTGAGTATAATATCTTCAGTGCAGATAAACTAGGTAGGACGAACACAAAAACCTTGCACCATAGACTCTTTATAAAAACCGCTGCAATAAAACAATAAAAAGTGACTGTATATTGTAGAGCTGTTTGAGGAGGACTCACTAATGACAAGGAATAAATGTGAAGTAGCTCCGGGGCATTTACACAGCCCCCTTTGTAAACTGGCAGGTTTAGAATGGACACTGCAGTAGTTCGGTAAAATATAAGGGGGATCACAATATTCCCTTTTTTGTTTCTTTTGCAGGCCTCCACCTTCTACCCCCTACGGATCTGGGACTGGAGGCTAATTGGAGTCAGTGTTGTCCCATTTGAGAACGGGGCAGATTACTACGGCCTCTCATCTGTTTGGTTTGATGGGCATTGGCGGAGGTTATCCAGCCTTTGAATCTCTCTGCTTATTTATGCAACAGCTGGGCAAATACCCACAGCCCGTCTGCATTAGGGCTCATTTTTAAACATTTAGAAAAGACAGGGCCCTGTGTTTATGCCTCCATCTTCCTTCACATCTGCACTTAATATTATTTTGCAGACTTTACGCAGAACAAGGGCTCGATCCTTTGTTATGACAGGAAGGTATTTTGAACTTTTTGAGGATTAATACTGTTTGCTTTCCTGCTCACTCCCTTCAAAACAGCTCCGGGGATCCAATAGGTTAAAGCTGAAATCTGTAACTGAATTTGGCAAGCCTGGTGGATGGGATATTGTTTTCAATACATCTGCCACTTACATTACTCAGCTGGGTTACACTGTCTCTTTTATCAAACCCTCATTTTCTCTCCATCGTGGTTTAACTTCAGTGGAAAGATGTATTGTTCCCTGTATGAGCATTTTCACTCCCATACATAATTAGAATAAATCTACTTACTTAGTCTTTATGTCACAATTTCATCCGTTAGTTATTGTTGACTTTTTTTAGTTCTTGCAAAGTTTTCAGTTCTTCATAGTATGAATCTTAGATGTTTATCTTTCCCATTTTTGTGGTCTCACTTAGACAATCTTCATATTGGAATTAATTTTGAATGCTCTTTTTGTGTCGTGTGTGTGTGTGTGTGTGTGTGTGTGTGTGTGTGTGTGTGTGTGTGTGTGTGTGTGTGTGTGTGTGTGTGTGTGCTCTCACCTGTGTGTGTGTGCTGCTGGATGGGCGTGGCTTCCAGTTACCTCCTTCTCCAGCTCAATCAACCACCTGCAGTTCATTCATCAATCCACTGCCTCCTGCGTCAGTATGTAAAAGTACTGGCCCACTACTCTGAATGAGCATCATGTACTCTGAGGTATTAATGCCTCAGCGAACCCTTTCTGAACCTGACCTCTCGGAAAGCTTTTTTGTATTTTTGTGCCGGCCTCCTCTGAAACACTAACTCTGTCTTTTTCTGCTCAGGATCATCTGCATGAACCCAGTTTTCCTGCCTGACTGAGCCAAGCTGAGCCACAAACGTTCTTTGGATCCAGTGTCGGACTTGGAACACGCTCCTGGTTGCAAGTGAACACCAGATTATCCTATATTGCTTCATATAGTCATCTTTGGACTTGGTGTTGAATGCGCTTCTGAACTTTTATTGTGCCTCAGTCTCTGTGTTCAGCCAATGTGTCTGTAAATACACTGAAACCTTAATAACCTAAATACTTATATGATATCCAATGAAATAAAAAGTAAAAAACTCCTGAACGCTACCTGCTCAGCATCAAACAGCAGTCAGACAAAGTTAGCTACTATCAGCAGCCGTATTTCACTCAGCAGTGGGTAGATGATGCCAAATCAAAAGTAAAAGTGGGGTGAATATTGGGCTGACGTTCATCATGTGGAAACAAACGGGATTTCATATGAATGCCAATTTTGTGCTCTCTCTGTACAACTCTCTGTAAATAATCCATTTCAAATGTATTCGGATCAAATTCCATTCTTAATTTACCTCTATAGATACAAGTAAAACCTCTATACTATTGGCTTTAGCTGAAGCCTTAGCATCCTTATTTTAACTAGTGCAGGGCCGGTTCTAAAGCTGCCTGTTTGCTTGGTCGGCAAAGCAAAGACACCAGTCAGTTACTGTTTGCTGTTTAAAATTTGTTTTTATCTTAAATCTTTAATACTCTCCTACACAATATGTATTGGCAATAGATTCCACCTGACCATGGCTCTATACATGACTGCTTTCTGCAACATACTTGTCTTAGCAGCATGAACATTCTATCTGTAGCATATCATGTTTTATAGTCGTGTTGAACAAACTGCTAGAGTAACCTTTTACGTAATATGTAATAAGAACATGTCGAACTAACTAAATTCAACAGGGCAGAGGTAAATCTCTAAAAAACAGTTGGCCAACTCAAACTGTCGTATTCCCATCACAAGTTCACTCTGCAGACTTACAATGCATTAGACAGAGTGAAGTTTGTTACTGTGACCTCAGGCTCCGGATGCTCTGAGGTTGTTCTTTTCATACACTATGAATGACTGTCTTCAGTCAGTGGGTGTTTAGTTCAGCGAGGCACCACGCAGAATTTCCAACAGAGCCCTAAATGATTGGCAACACACAAAACAGGCTCTGGTGGCAGATGTACGAGTCTCCATGTAACTTAATGTCATCCTGGATTCAAAGATGTCCGACTGTTTGTGGGTCAGTAGTTTGATGGAGTGTTTCTACACATGGCCACACAGATTTGAATCCCATACTGGTCTGTGGTGGCGGTGGACTTGAACTCGTAACTCTTTCAGCATGGACCAATCAAACACATTATTGAAGACATATTCTGTTTGATATGAGTGATTCAAAACGGTGCTCAGCTGGAAAAAAAAGAGCTAAACAATTATCAATTTTACTGAACTTTTATTCTTTGGTTTAATGAGCAGGACTGGCTTCTATTCTGAGGTCGCACACACTTAACAGAAAAATCTTGAATTATTCTGTGGGGAGAAGAGAATAGTTTTTTTCTGGGTGGAACATCGAGCCGTGCCCAAACTCTTGGCTGAAGGATTCCATGAAAGTTGCATTAATGGCAGTATTTCTCTTTTTTACAGAACGAGGTTGACTTAAGTTTGTGTTTTGGCAAATCCAGGGTCCAGCACAATATAGTTCACATTGGTGGCTGCAGATCCTTAATTTGAACAGACCACATGGAAACACACATGGAACAAGTGGAAAGAACAAGACATTGTCAAGCTTCATTAAAAATAAATCCACTTTTAACATGAAGACCGGCTTAAATAACTGCTGCAGCTATTTAAAGGATATCTGAGAGAGAATTAAAAAACCTGGGCAGTGGATTAACAGACTCATAATGTACCTTCTCTTTGTTCCTGTACTCAAAAGTTCTGTTGACAATCAACTGTCAGAGAACTATAGCGTAAAACTGGATTATGATGTTGAGGAGCCACTTTGACTCTCAGTTCGGTGATATGTAGACCCAACTCTTAAGATTTGATTTTCCCTGTTAAACTAATGACCGTCAGGAAGCTTGAGCAGTGGAAATAAACTACATTTACTTAAAGCTGCACTAGTCAATATATCTAAATTGCCAATGGATAAAATAATCATGTGTAGTGTGAAAGTGGTGCTCGTGGGGAGTGTACAGGAGTGTAAAAATACTTTCGCCAATTGTGAAACTGTTGCAGGTTAGAGGCATATATATATATATATATACACTTTAAGGTCAAGTATATAAAAGTGGCATCATTCCATATTGAGGATAAAAAATATCTCACAAAACCTATTTAAAATTCTGGGTGGCTGATGAGCTTTATATTTGATGTTACAAAAATAATAAACTTTATTTATACAGCACTTTTTTTTTTTACAAAGCTACAGTGCTTAAAAGAAAAAATTAATAGGAAGACAATAAAGAAAGAAACAGGGTGGAATAGAATTAAGTTACACATAAAAATAAAACACCAAATTGATAAAAAGCTTTGTGATAAAAAATATATTTTGAGGACAGAAATAGCATTGCCGGCAGATCTGTACAAGTTCCAGAGTTTGCGACTCTAACAGCAAAAGCCCGACCGCCCTTATTTACCAGCCGTGATCTGGAATAGAGCACCATCCACAGATCTAAGAGAACCCGTGCCCAGGCCGACAGGAGGTTAATCCATTTTTGATGTGGTTTGGACCTCTGCCATTTGTTGCTTTGAAAGTGATGAGTAGAATTTATAAATCAATGGTTTGTGTGTGTGTGTGTAAAATCATCACTTTTAAGATTCTCATCACACAGAATAAATGATGATAAAGTCGGCCCCGCCCTCTGTGGTCGGCTCATCCACTCGAATGCTTCAGCGATGGTGTCTCCTTTTGGCACACGTATATGCGCGTTTTTATATGTGTGTTTATGTGTGTGTTTGCACAAGAGACAGACACAAAGAGAGCACGACAGACACACAGTGAGGGAAGTGTGCTGTAAACCTGCCACAAGTGATTTAGAAAGTCATATTTTCTCCCACAGTTGACCAGCAACATGTGGTGTTCATAGACGGCACATGAGGCAGGACATAATGGATGCTTTAAGGATGGCTTTGCCGAGCGTGGTTCTGTCTGTCCTTTCAAAAAGTTAAAAACACACATACACACGCACAAAACATTTCCTTAACCATAATTCTGAGGGACCACCAGCTAAGCAGAACGAGAGTGTTGGCGATGCCCGGTATTTAACATGCACCAGTCTCACGTCATGAAACGCAGCATCTGTCAAATGGAGGAGGAGAGGAACTGAGAAAAAGCTCCTCCACCCATCATAATTAGCATCATTGCACATTTTTATTCCAACCATAATTGGATGGGACTATAATATCAGAAGCATGTGCAGAGAAGAGATTGATCACATTCGACATCTCACTGGTGGATGTGTAAGGGAAAGAAAAGGCAAAAATGATTAATTTCCTCCTAACAACACGTACTCTTAACATTTGTTGCTGGTTTGTGTCCATGTTGTCGTACTGAGCAACCGGCCTGTGAAGTTCTGATACATCTGCTGTTTGTTCCCCGGCTGTGGACGTGGTGTACTGTGCCTCCACACACCGCTACAGAGTGTTTGGTACAATCATACTGTTGCACTTGATTACACAGGCATTTTTACTTTGTACTGACTTATGAGGCAAACACAAGGCAGCTGATAAACATTACTGCTGGTTAACTTTGTATTTCACAACATTTATTGCCTATTTGTTTTGCTATATTTTCACGCATGACACTGATGCATCTACAGGCTTATTATCCATGTAGGAGATGCAAACAAGCCTGTGTGTCTATAAAGATGGACGAAGCGTCTCCACTTCCTGCTACTATCTGGATAAGTATAGGCTGCCATTTTGTGCATTCGGAGCCAGAGTCTGCACAGTAGCATTCAGCGGATGGAGCCGCGGTAGCAAGGTCCCGCTGACACAAGCGCTCGACCAATGTTTCACCTTGTTTTTATAGCATCAAATAACATAATTAAAAGCTAGCTTACAGGAAATATTCATACTTGGACATACATCAGTTTTAAAGAACTACCTAAAATGACAGAAACCATCTAAATGTATTTGCTGTGTACTTTGACTTTTTAGTTTAGTGCACGTCCCATCCACTAACATGGAAGAGGCAGGGTTTGTGACTAATACAGCAGTCAGCCACTAGAGGGTGATCGAGCCATTTTGCCTTCACTTTTGGCGGAGTCGTCATGTCGTCTATTTTCATATAAAGTCCAGACTCGTAAAAAGTGATGTGCTAGACTTAAATTTACTTACAAAGTTTGTTGCATGGATCAGGTTTGTGAGGTGTTTAATGGTCTTTAGGTGATTATTGGATAAGTTGCTTATCAGGGTGGGACAGGAGTCTAATGACAGCATGCAAAGATGGCCACAATGACAATATATTGATTTTAAAAAGGTTGAATATTTAACATGTTGACCATTCACCAGTATTTTGTCATAAAGCACAATGTTACACAAATATGATGCCAGTCTCAGGAGATCTTATTACAATTCATCCTGAGGGAAAAAAGAATGTCTGGGCCACATTTTAAAGCAATCTGTCCAATTATGTCTCAGATATTTTACTGGATATATCAAACTCAGAGTGGATCAACAGTCATTGGGAAGGTCTTCACAGCATGTCATACTGAGTTCATTCAGTAAATGTTGAGATCAGGACAACAATGGTCGACAGACTGGGTTCAAGTCTTTATTGTCACATGTACAGTAAAACGGGCATTGCACCATATGAAATTCATACTTTGCTAATCCTCCATTGACACAGAATTAAACACAAAAAGTATACCAATTGTTATCCCTGGAGCAAGGGGACTGGAATTTATAAAATCCAGAGGAAACAAGAGTAATAACAAAAGATGCAGAATTCTCCATGTATACTGTAGAACACATGTTTCCAATATTTTTCCAGACACAAATGAGATATACAACACTGAAGCTGTTCAGGTGACTCATGGCAGCTGTTTTTACCTTACCTGCTATCTATATACCAAAGGGTGGCAACTTCACATTTAAAATAACTTGTGTGGTAAAAAGATGTTTACATTCAATGCAGGGAATTCATAATTTGGACAGTTTTACATTCAGAATTCCACTGACGCGAATGAAACATGTTATTTAATCATTCTCTTATGGTTTCAATTGTCTCTTTCACTCTCAATAATGCACCCCCCTTCTATTTGAGCTTTTGAGTAGCACCACTGTTTCAAATTCATCATAAATCCTGCAGCTAATCCAGATATAAAACCTATTGAAAACAGATCACTGAGGGTTTAGGTCCTATATAAAGCACAGTAAAACTCCAGCGCTGTTGGTGGGGTCTCTGAGGTATAGCCACTTCCCTGCCAAATTTGCTGCCGTGCATTCCATTAATATCACGCAGGTTTCCTGCTGCTATATGCTCTTGCCATGCACATGCTCTATGTAATGGGGAAAACCACAACTTAAGACCGCTATCAGTGGGGTATAATTTTTCTAAATTGTTCTAAAAGCCACATAATGTTAAATGCTTGTATAAATCCAACCAGAACCAGACGCTGAGGGTATTTTAATGCAGCCCTGGGCCTGGTTATGATCTTTTGGCCCGCGAGACACCGTGAGTTGGAAACCCCTGAGCCACCACCCGCATTGAATACTGCAAGAGTCGTTTGCACAGAAACAGGTTGTCTCGTCCTAATGAGAGGTGGGTGGAGGGTGACAGACTTGCTTGGCCTATGTGTACGCGGCCCACTGCACCTAAACTAAAGAGGGGATGGTGGTCTCCGCCATCACCAGACATTAGGCTCCAGTGGGGAGAATAAGCTGGCTGTGTCAGGTGTCAGTGGACACTCATCGACTGTGGAGGTCAGAACACAGACAACCAGCGCTGGTTAGATCCCTACTTATCAGAGGACAAGGCCTCTGTGGTCAGTGAAACAGCCCAAAGAGCTGCTCTGATCCAATTAGAGATGATTTTGTTTTCATTTGTGTGTGTGTGTGCATCTGTCTCTTTATTTTTGTAAGCTGTAAATCCCTTGTAGACCCCGGACTGTCCTTTGATTCCAGTTCAATATTATCAAAGGCAATAAACTGTTCCCATTGTTTCAGCTTGTGCTACAAGACACAACAGAGTTTTCACGGTTAAACGGGAAAATAACAAAAGCACTTTTCTTTGCACGATTGAGCTCCGTGGAATCCGAGACACATTTATTTCTCAAACCCTTCGAGTCTGTCACACAGTGAGCAAAGGAGGGCCTGCCAGATTTCCTTCTCTCATCAGATAACCACCCCAGTTCATGAATGAAGGCCCAGATGTGCGCCACATGCAGATTTGTAGCCGCGGAGGGTGGGAAACATGTCGAAGTGAATGACTGGTGAGGGAAATTCACATACATGGAAACACATCTCCGCTGGTAGGGTGTTTCTTGAAATGGCTAATTAGGTTACAGCAGCTGGCAAAGGAGAAACCTGGCAGCAGGGGTGGCCATACATAGTCGAGCATGCACTTCCAAGGATCGTTTTGGTTTCTGTGGGCACCACAGTGTAGCATGGAGCAAAATCACTTGCTGGTGTTCGAGGTGCAGGGAATCAGCATTTGAACATGAGGACGGTAAAAGAAGGGTTGGTTCTGTTCCTGGTGGTGAAACAATTTCTAATTGAATGGGTCATTTTAATATTTTACATTAGAATCCATCAATCACATTTCACAGTGGTAGTAGTATATTCACAAATCTACAAATGAAGCTTAACAAAAGTTCAGTCAGGGAGACTTGTCTTCTTGTGCATGTCTCCTAAGTCACAGTTTTCCCTCCATCTCTAAGCTCCACCAGCTCGTTCATCCAATCTCAACCTGACACGCTCGCCTTTGGCTAATCGCTTGTAAGCTGTCAAACTTCTTCTGTCATTTAGTTGTTATTTCAGCCCCGTGAGTATTGTGCGCGACCCACCTCCACCCCCTGCACCACCTCAACTCTGGATGCCTGCTCGTCTGCTGTCAAACCCTCCGACCGGACGCCTCTCATGAGACGTCCCAACCTCGGGCTCCGTTCCTCATCACCACCACCACCACGAATTTCATAGATCTAAGTCACAGTCTATCCCTCCTATAGATTGTTACCTCTGCCAGGGAGGTTATGTTTTCACCGCTGACCGTTGCTTTTATTGGTTTGTTTGTTAGTTGGCAGGAGAAAGCAAAACTGAATGGATTTGTTCGGAACTTGGTGGAAGGATGGGACATAAAGCGCCTATTAAGTTTTGGGGAAAAGTTGCTAATCCAGGATTTTCTCACTTTCTTTAACATTGCAAGATGAGCCGTTTTTTTTTTTTATGGTTGAAAGGCTTATTTAAAGGACTCTAGCGGATCCAGCAGAGGCAAATGTGGTTTCATAGGTGGGTTGGCTTTAATATGGTTTGTCTGTTTATCTGTCTATCACAATTCCTCAATGGAGATTATGATTTCATGACCTGTTTTAGTTTAGCTGGTTTAGCTGTTAGACTTGAATTTAAGGTAACTGTTGGGCCTTGGTTGAGCTATGTGCTCTGAGTGCCATTCCAGTTATTTCTCCTTTGTGTGTCTGTAAGGGTCTCTTGATTGAAATGGTTTGAGCAGACTGGAGGACTTTAAATGTTGACAAACTAGAATGGTTCCCAAAGCCCAGGGAAGTCTGAACGGGAAAGAGGGAGAAGAAAAAAGACAAAAGAAAAAAAAGAAATTCTTAAATTTCTCTCCTTTTTAAAATTTACCTCAGGATAGTGTTGGCCTCTGTATCCAATGGACATATGTACAATGTGGACATAGCTTTGTTTTTTTCACCAACCAAAATGATTGTAAACCACTAAATTTGCTACAACTCCTCAATCTTGTCTATTCTAGTTTATCATTTATTTCCACATTGACAAAATTCAAAGTTTCCTGATCTGATATTATTCATATGACCTTTTCTGATCTGCATCCACTATGTTCACACAACATTTAGAGGCAAAGATTAGGATTAAGGCAAAATCCATTCACCCCGACCTTCTGTGCAAAGTGATTTTTTTGTTAAGTCACCTTCGGCTTTGTTTCTGGCAGACAGCAGTCACCGTTCATACAGCCAATAGAGCTCCTTGTCAATTAACAGTGTTTAAATATTGTTTCCAATATTTTCAAGTCAGGAAAATATCCCTATGTTCATCACACTGTGTGGTAAATGTGATGCAGCGCTGCACAGTTAACTCAAACTCGGGATTCAAGCTCGTCATTACTTTTTGCTTTATCTCTGGAGAAGTGCTTCACACAAGCCTTGCACCTCCTTATTCTGTTCAAGACAACAAAGCCGCACAACAGAGACAAGCACGTTTTCTGTGGGACCCCGTATTGTAATTTGAAACACACTTGAGAAACCCCTCTCCAACCCAATGGTTTCCCTCCACACCCATTGTCAAATGCAACGTGACAATTAAGACCACATTAGATCTTTTCAAGTGCTTGTAATTTCATAAGAGAGGCCTTTTTCCCCCTCTTTTCCCCCCTTTTTGAGAATGAAATGGGGAAACCCACAGTCCCTCAAGAGCCACTTGGCAAAGATGGGAAACAGATATTAACCCTGCGAGTGATGGTTCTCCAAGAGGCCTCCTCACTCAAAGCCCCCCCACATACCGCCAGCACCTCCACTGTGCAGGACCACACACACACAGACACCTGCACCATCTGAGACACACACACACACACAAATCTATAGTAAACCTTCATTCAAACAGAACGACACACACACTCCCTATTGTGGTGTCTATTTAAAGAAGAAATTGCAGCAGATCTTGACTGATTTCCTGTCTCATGTTACTCAAGATGTGAGCTACGACTACAATTACTCCCATTAACAAAATGGTCATGTTATTGTTAAAATAATTGAACATACTCTGTGTATTTCATGATTTGATTCATTTTCCTCAGTTCCCTGTGAGCTTTAACTTACCCCATGTGGAGCAACCTGGGCCTCTCCATTTAGCCCCGGTCCACCATGTGAAAAGTAAATGATGTATTGTCCTAATTAGATGAGAAAATATGAGTAATCCTCCCAGCATGCACCACTTCTGAGGGGGTTTATTATTGTAGCCGAAGGTGCTACTCTGTTTTATTTACTTTGATCCTGTATGTTTCTGACTCTTTGGTAATCAGAGGTAGAAAGTCATTACGTTGTTATCACAACTGCAGCCACGCCGGCCAAAGCTTGACACAAGACGTTAACCCGTCTGTAATGGAGAGGCCTTCGCTTGCTCAGCGGCCTGGCCCACACGGCCCGCTGCCTCGGAGGAACATACATCAGAGGGCGAGGATTTCATTACAGCCCGCCTCTGAAATGAGACCAGCACCAGCAGAGGTGTGCAGAGCGGCTGCGAGGGACCCGAGGGGAAAAGGGGGAGTCACAGGGGCACGCCGGCCGGCCTTTGAGGATTGAGCCCTGAAAAGCGAGAGAGGATGAGTGATGGGTGTGATTTGTACCCACTCCTCCTCCCTTAGCCTGCGCGGTAATCACCACTTTAAATCAATGTGTTTAAGAGAAATATGCCCGGGGAATACTGGGCTACAGATTTCATCAGTCGCCCTCCTAAATGAATGGAAAGTCGCTCAGCATTGTTTGTTTTTCTCGATGCGTCCTGTCACTCCACCCTGCTTCCCCTCCTCCCTTTAAGAGTGGCATTGCGTGAGACCCGTCTGATTGACCCTGGCAATGGCAGAGAAAAAAATCCCTCATCAGTGTGAAACGTTGCCATGGTTTCGGCTGAGCTGAGACCCCTGGTTGCGGGTAACAGGGACTGTGGGGATTTTTTTACACCCCTCCCCTCTGCTCCGTTCCTCTCTTCCGTGGCTCCATGCCACAGCCATGTGGGGCTGCATCATGTCTGCCGGCCTTCTCACACGATCCCAGCACTATTGCGTGCAGAGGCTGCACTGAGAGCATAGCATTTTCACCCCACTACCTTACGCATGAGTAGGCTTGGGAGGGGCTGAGTGATGGAGGGAGGGGAGGCGTGCGGATGGGGGAGGAGGGGATGATGCTGTACACTGATGGTGGAGGATGATGCGCAGAACAAAGGTCATGTAACTAAGAGAATATTAGATAAACAACCAAATGATTGAGAGACCGGGGGGGTTAAGATGAGTGAAGGAGACAGGGAGTGAGATAAGAAGGAGGAAGGGAAACTCCTGATGCATAATTCAGTTCATCCACAGACAGTCGGTTGAGCACTCTCTGAGGTATTACACACACACACACACACACACACACACACACACACACACACACACACCAGAATAGCCTGGGTACTCAAGCCACCGACAAAACATTGAACATGTACACAAATGCTTCCTCTCTGCTTCCTATACACAAAGGTACAGTCACCAACCCAAGCTGACTGATCCACACAGTAACTCATTGGGAAAATACCTGATAACTCAATTATCTAAATTTTCCCAATGAGTTACTGTGTGGATCACATATGTTTCCAATGTCGCAGGGAAATCAATAAATCACTAACACAGACACACAATAACTCATCTACTTTGGATGTTGTCAAAAGGAACCATATATGATTTAAGATTATAACTCCAACAAATAGACATTACACCTGAGTTTCCTATGGTGTTTGTGAAGAGGTTGTCTCGTTCACGTTGCCCTGTTCCCAACATTACGACTGCTCTCTTGTATTTCTGTTGATTTATCAGGGTTTTTGAAATGTGGGGGTAGATCAGCTGCTCAATCAGGGAGAGTGAAGACGGGGACAGGGTAGAATGGTAGGTCAAGTTGTAAATTTGATTTTGGTTCAACCTTGTGCATCTGCATGGATAATTGGTGTGTGTTGTAGATGGTAACACAATGGTTATAATTGAGTTGTGTTCTGTATGCTTTGTATATGTGGAGGTCCCACCCATGCTTACCTGAGCAGGTGGTCTGAGCCAGTGACGTGAGAAGGTCAGTATAGGGAGGAGAGTGTAGGTGGAAGCTGGTTAATTTTCTCCAGTTTGTTTATATTTATGTTCATAAATATTACTTTTTTGGGATCGCAGACTCCTGCCGACCTGCTTTTTGCCACAGCAGTGCTACAGTGTGTCACGTGATGAGACAACAACATCATGGGAGATTTGATAAATTCAACATGAAACATTTATAGACTGTATCTTCAATTTTAAAGTGATGTTTGTTGAGCCAGGGAAGCAGGTGACGTGCACCATGTCGCCTGACGGCCTGTATACTGTAAAATACAATGAATTTCCACATTTCTGAGAGCATTTCTCCACATAATGTGTTAGGTTTCCCAATGAAGAGCATTTCTAACAACACACACGTGCATCTGCGCACTGCTTGAATGTTTCTGTTAACTGAAAGCTCACTAAGTTCTCCTGCCACTCCTTCTGCTCTCTCACAGCACATATGCTAAATGATACAAAATTGTTACTGAATTGTTACTAAAATACTGAATTCATGTTAAAATATTAGAGAAATCCATAATATTATTTTATTATTATTGTATTAATAATAAACTCAGGTACTACTGCTTTCACTGTGTGTGTGTGTACTAGAGTTCTCTTCCCATGCGAGTCCTTAGGTCATGAAGGACACACTGAAATCAATAGTTTTGACCCTGAAGGTCTCACCCAGGTGGTTCGATGCTCTTCAGGGTATCAAAAGCTGTGTGTTACAGATACCACAGAGCAGAATACACACCTAAACAGATCAAGAAGAATATTATGTTACTTCAGTATGTAACTCTTTTCTCACTCTTTTCTCTGGCTGAGTATTTTACCACTTGTTGATGGATAAGTTAAAAAGCCACGTCTTCACAGTCTCTGTCCAGTGGTTCTGGAATTCCTCAAAAGAAGTGAACCCCGTTCTTCTTGACTGCGTCGAGAACGCTCACTGCTTCAAGCATCCTGATCTGTGGAGAACATGGGGAAAAACATACAGTGTATATAGGAAGTGCAAGTGACAGAGTATCAGCAGTTCATTTATAAGTCATGAGCAAGAGAATGTGAAAAAGAAGAATTGTTAAAATGCATATACACACTGACGGGGGTAAAAACAATACCCCGGATGGATGGATGGATCTTGGTCATTGGATAATCACTGCTTATCGCATATTAAAATGAATGTGTGTCCGATTTAAACAGCATTTGACTAATATGACACTGTCTGGATATGACAATTATTTGTTCTAGCAATCTAGAAATGAATATTTATAAAATACAATGTTTTTCTTTTTTTCCACTCATATGATCTGAACTGATTCTTTTTATAAACTCACTGGTGGTGATTATTGAGAAGGAGAACTGGTGTTAGCAGAGCTCTCGCATTGCTTTAATTGTCAGAGTAAATGAAACCTGGAGTTAAAATGTCTGGTTTCTCACATGTCCTACCTTCAGTCTCTCTCTCTCTTTTTTTTTTAACTTAAGTGTTTTTTCCACCATTGGTACCACTCTCACCCCTTTAGAATAACATTATTATCACAAGCATGAAGAGCACCACAATTATCCACAGCCCGCTCTTTCTCAAGTTAGGAAATCGCCTTGAAAATTGGATAGGCCTGCAGAGTGTTTGCCACTTAAGTCCGCAGTCCTGTGTGTGTGTGTGTGTGTGCGTGTGTGTTAGTGTGTGTGTGTAGACATGGAAACTCCACACCGTGCATGCTGTCAGATCTCAGTCCGTAACATAAACCAATTTCCAGCAGTGCCTCTCCTTTAATCGTGTGAAGCAACGATAACAACTTTTTTTTTTAAAATACGATATTTGATCATTTCAGGACCAAATGAGTTAAATTCCAGCTGACATATATTTTTAATGGTGAAATTATAAAAATGATTTTATACCACTTTACACTGCATTTAGAGGTGGAGGGCGTGTAGAATAACTATAATCTTATGTGGGTTTTATTGCGCTGGCAATTACTGAAATTGTTGGTCCTAACTTTATAATCGATTTTAAGATGATGCCACTTAAAGCTCAGTCAGACCTGGTTTCCAGCTCCAGCTCAGATGTTTTGACACACGAGGAGCTGGACCACATCACAGTGGCTGCCCTGACGTCCAGATAAATACAAGGTTCAGAGGGGATTTGACCTTTACTGTCTGGGCCTGTGGGCTCTGGGCAGCAAAACTAATCACATTATCAATCTATTATCAGACAGAACCCCCATTTCTCATTCTGCAGACATCTCTGATTCCAGGTCTGCAGGATCCAGATCTAACACTACTACTACCCCATTACTTATCATCGGCGTTATCACAATTGCCCCAATTTTCAGTTTCTTAGTTAGCATGATTACAGCGGAATTTATAGACGTATTACCACGAAACCTGGTGGAAGGATGCGGTATATAAAGAAGCCATTAAATCTTGGTGCGGATCAGGGAGCAGATCTAGGAATAAAAATGTCTTCAACATTGTGAGAAAGGGTTTAGTTTTTTAGTTTTTTACATTTTCTTTGATTTCTCAAAGAATAATGAATGGATCATGATGAAAAAATCGGGCACATGTAGGGTGTTATTTATGAGCGTGTGCAGTTTACTGCAGATCCAAATAAAAATCTGGAACTAGTGAATTTAAATATGGCTTCATATGGAGACTGTTGGGCCTGCACTGAGAGTCATTCCAGTTATTTAACTGGTGCTGTTATCATCAATACGATCATTACATCTACATAATACAACCCAGCCGGTCGAGGCAGACGGCCATCCAGTCTTGCTCCAGAGATTTCTTCCTGTTAAAGGGGAGTTTTTTTTCACCACTGTCACCAAGTGTTAAGGTTAGGGTGAGTGGGATATGGAATCTGTATGGTTTCTCTATAATAATGTAAGGTCTTGACACTCCTACAAAAAGTGCGTGGAGAAATACAAATAGAATTGTATTGAACTGGTGGTACCATCAGTAGTAATGCCTATAGAGGCATCTCCCACCCAGACTTCAGCCATCAGAGCACAGCTGGGTTTTATTGATTTTGTGACACTTTTAACTTTATAGGGCCTCTGTTCTACTTTACACCAATTTCCTTCGCTCCGCTCGACTCTGTTCTGGTCTGCACCGCTCCACTTTACTGCACTCTAGTACACTCTGCTGTACTTTACTGCACTCTACTCATTTTTAACAGCTCTGCTCTGCTTTATTCTACTCTTCGTTGTTGTTGCTGGTGTACATTTTCAGAATTATACCACTTTGCAAACACATTTAGAAATAGATGAGGTATAGAAATACTGAAACCAGATTTGGATTTTATTCCACTCGCCTCCTCTCTAATGTCATCTAATGTAACGTTAACTCATACCCTAATCCACTTAGGTTCTCCCCTAGCATCTCTGCTCTTTGTTTAAAATCGGATCATTTCAGATTAAGTATATGTACAGAGGTTCTTTGAGTCTCCAATGGTAAAGCTTTGGTGTTTTTAGATTGTTCTTTTTCATCTAATATTAAATATTCGTTTACACTTCAAATTGATTTCTCTTTGTCCATTATATTGCATTACAAGCTCTTATAGAGAAATAATGCCAATAACGTCACAGTAACTTAACTCAGCTTTGTTGTTCTTCTGATCAATTCACCGAACTCTACTGTTCAGTTTTTCATTCTTCTCCTGCTCTGCTCTACTGGTAAATAAATCAAATAACACTGAAGTAAATCTAAGCAGGATTTTGAATTTTGAGGACCACACACACACACACACACACACACACACACACACACACACACACACACACACACACACACACACACACACACACACACACACACACACACACACACACACACACACATATAATGAGAAGTTACTTGACATACGCTGAAAATTATAAAAGAAAACAATGTCATATATCAAGTCAACACATGGCACTGTAATAAATGAATTATATTTGTCTGTAATGTAGCCATGACCATTGTTCTTTTTTGTACAATTACAAACAGCTTGGGGGCAGCAGAAGTTATTTTGATCTATAAGCTCCTTGGTCAAAACCAATGAATCATATCCTGTCTGTCATTTTTAGCTATTTTTCATAACTTAATTCATTTCTACAAAACCACTCGGCTCACAGTAAACACATTCATTCATTGTCATTTTGTTTGACTGTGCTCAGACAGTGAAAAGAGCTCTCTCCCACCACACATGCCCACAGTCTCAGCTCGGCCTCTCATTGTTTACAGGAGGGAGTAAAGTCGTCTCCCTTAACTTCTGGCACAGTATCACTTTACTCTGGATTCAAAGCAGAAATCCTCACACGATAGGGAAATGATGTCATAGTACACAGAGAAGGGGGTCAGCTCAAAAGCAGGGGCCACTTTGAAAAAGTTATTTGTTGACAAACCATAAAACAGGAAAAAAAAAAAAAGGCGGAAATGTGTAACCCCCAAAAAACAATGAAGCACACGGCTAATGAGTCACAGTGCTGTGTGCGCACACACAACCCAGATGACTCCATTTCTCCTCCATGTTTGTGCTTTTTCACTCTGCGTTTATTTGGCATCTGCTGCAGCAAGGTTTAATCAGAAGTGTTTATTCAAGGTACAGACACAGAGACCAACATTATCCTGTGGAGATAATCTTTCTCTTTTTAACTATAATAAATAAATAAAAGATGTGAATCATCCAGCAATATTCAGTGTGACACCGCTGGGGAGTTATAGCTGCAGCTTGTGTATTTCACAAGTCAGAGCTTGAAATCACGTTACAGCCAAGTTCTCTGTGTTTTGGTTTTCCAAGTTGGAAAACCAAGATGGATGACCCCTGGGAATAGCAGATGATAACAAGAATGTCACGGAGTAGAGCAGATACCTCCATCGAGGCCCATCGGCCCCCTGATATTCAATCGAGCCGCACCAAATTTCACACATTCATTGGTATCGCTTCCCTAAATGTGCTGGGTTTTTTTCTTTCGAATCAAGATCCATGAATTATTCTCTCATACTCAAATCAGTGAAAAAATACCCCTAAAATGTCCTATATCACATTGTTCAAGAAAATGATAAGCAATTCCTGGATCTGCCCCTTTCTCTGGATCCAGAGCAACATGTTATGAGCTCTTTCTGGACCCATGACCCATCCTTCCACCAAGTTTTGTTAAAATCTGTTCAGTAGTTTTTTGCATAATCCTGCTGACAAACTGGAGAAAACCATCCAACAAACGGGAAAGGGGTGAAAACATAACCTCCCCGGCAGAGGAAACAACACATTATGGGATATTTTGTGGGGACAAACACCGTAACAACATGACTACAGAAAGAAGATGGATTGTACTATGTGTACGATAGAATAACAGAGTAACAGTACAGATCTATTACTTATGCTTTTATTTTTTTTATGCTGAGGTATTGAGATTCTTCTGAAGTCACGCTGCCATTCCAGTTGAAATTTCGAACTTGGAATTTTGAAAGTTCACATGATAATGCCTGCGGTATACTTGCTTTCTAGCCGTGCATGCGCGGAAGACAACGGGCTGCCTCTTGAACGTTATTGTTCCAATACGCAATTGCGTGCGGTAAACATAAACAAAGATGGACACACTTGAGGAGATCAACATTTGGCTTATGTTTAGATCAAGACAGAAAAAACATGCATTTATAGGTTTATGTCAGACCCCTAAATCAGACATGTGAAAATGGCGAGTTAACTGCTCTCGTTCTACATTTTATGTCATTAATGACGTGCCCCTGATAACGTACCCACTGACCATGTCAAGGACTCGCTACTGCCCCAACGGTTATATACGCAGGGTACGTGAAGCAGCAATCTTTTGCGTAAGGGTACGTGTAGTTTACAGCAAGTATACCGCGGGCCTATGAGTTTTATCGTAAAAAGGCTAACTAATAAAACGTAGGGGCCTCAGCTACATGCTCACAATGACAATGCTAACATGTGGATAGCTCAGTTTTATGGTAGTCTATAAGTGAAATGTGTTTTTATCAACTGTTTTTTAGAAGTGTGACAAATTCTTAAATTCACAAAGACGCACATTTAAAGGCTCTTTAGAAACAGTTCATATCTTTTTTCCCCTTGGCTTTTATCAGAGTTCCCTGTGTTCCCGCTAAAGTTTTTTGTGCATCAAAGGACAGAAACAATTCTCGTCTTTTAAGTGCGACCAGAGACGAGAGCTGAAATGATTATGCGAAGCAATGAAGTCATTAACGTGGCGAACGGACGTTCTCCCCCTGTGTCAATGATTTTAGAGTGAAGATTGTGTCCGCATGCTCACGCACAAGCACACATGCACGGACACACACTTACACACTCTCTCTCTCTCTCTGTCTCTTGCTCTCTCTCACACACTTAAACACACATTGTTCCTTTGGGATCTGAGCTTATTCATGAGTCTTATTATGCCAAGGTTTTCAGGTTTTCTCTTTTGATGTGTCATTGTGTTTCTCCAGCCTTTTAGGTGGTTTTCTTCTTTTCTGAGTAACATTTCATGAACACCCCCTCTCTCTCCCCCCCGCCAACCACCCCACTTCACCTCCAGTATCCCTTTTGGCACTTATGATGCCATGTTGTGCATTTGTCCAATTCCCTGAGCGATTTCCTCTGCCCCCCCGGACTCGAGGAGGTGCTCGGGAAGGTTCTGTAATCCAGATTTCTGGAGACGTAATCACGATAGGTTGTGCGTGAGAAGAGCCAGCCGTTTGTTAATTTGTTTTCGAGGTTTGTTTGTCTTACTCATCCATGTGTGCTTGTGTGCGAGGCTGCGGCAGAATCCAAACAGTGTGTGTATATTGTATAAATCCCCTTGTTAATAGCAGGGGATGGACACATTTCTTTGATTTTCCCTTTCATTTCACATCAAACCTATACACTAATTCTGACATTCAATTACTACCTCCTGTGTTCTGTAGAAAAAAACATTAATCCCACAATTTCAAGGCATCAATCAGGGAGTTTAACACAATCGCTTCTCTTTTCAGACTAAACTCACTCACCCTCCTTCCACCGCTGCCACTCACATGAGTATTTCCCAAAACAGTCTAATTGGTCCAAATTATTCCGACTACACATGATCCCCCAAATACTTTCAGTCCATGCTGCAGCTCCGAGACTTAATCCAAACTTGGAGTCCCACTTTGGCTTCCTCCTGATTCCCCATGCAAGATGCATATGCAGATTGCACATGAGCTCTTGTGAAAATAAAGGCACTTGTGGTGAAGGGTCTGAAAAGTCTCCTGAAGTGGTAGACTCTGCGGCCTAATTAACATGCCATAGGTGTTAATTGGCAGCTGGCAGCAGTCAAAGCACGGAGCAGGTGAGCACCAGCGCTTGTTGAACTTAGATGCACTGAATAGCACGAGGAGTCACCGGAGGTTTACACGGCAGCGATTTGCAAATCAATGCCCACGGCTGGAGGTTAATTTGGATGTGGAGAAGGCTGACATCATGTTTCCAACCTCATTCACGAGGTTAAAGCACCATTTTCCCTTCTTCTCCTTCTCCTTCTTCTTCTTCTCCTTCTCTTTCTTCTTCTCTCTCTTTTGATTTACACCCACAGACTTTGATTAAAACATCTTAATCTGATCGTTTGACTGCAGTGATGTGTGAGGGTTCCTCCAGTGTAATTGCATTAGGCTGACTTTCATTTTGAAAATCATTGTGCAATATAACTTTTGATGCGGAATAGTTGTGCGATTCCATTGTCAAAGAAAGGAAATCGGTTATTCTGAAGTAAATTACTCATATAAACTTCATTTCCATCGTTGATATAATCCACCAGCTGACATTTTAAAGTAAAAGCACTTAAATAAAAGGTGTAAAAACCCTGATGTTACCAGCCTTCCAATGATAAGCGACAAGAAATGCCTGTGGATTTGTAAATGTGATTTGATTTCAGATGTAATGCACATCCGGCAGTTATTAAATCCATTTAACACACAGGTTCATGAGATACAGTTTCCTTCTTGTTCTCATTAGTGAATATGTTTAAGGCTAAGAACTGATGCAAAAGAGGTTGTTTTTCCAACAGGATTTTAATGAACTTTTAAAAATGAATAGATCAACATTATGCTTTCCATATTGAATCCCTCCATTGTAGGGTGAACTGAAAAGTGCAAGAAGGAAGTGAAGATGGAGAACATATCTGAAATATAAATGATAATGTATGGCAGGGTCTTCCTCCTGGTCTGAACCCTCACTTACTTCAAGGCTGTGGGTAAAGAAAGAGCACTGGGACTGTTCCATACACATTTAATGTCCACCTCCTCACGACCAAGGTGGTATCATCCCATCTTACATCATATCACTCTGCCAGTGTTAAACATCACTCATGTTACTTTCATGTAGCGTGCCATATATTATAGTTCCAGATGTAAGTTAATGAGCAGAATACAATATGTACTGTATACTGTATAATCACCAATAATTACATTCTGTAAATTCTCAATCAGAAAACTGAGAAATATGTATAAGCCACAATAAAATCTCATTTTACATGTTCTTCAGATACGATAAGACTTTATTAAGAAATTGTTTGCTCCAAGATTACACTATCACAATGTATGATATACTATATTACAATATATGATATTACAGTTTCACAATATATATGAAATTTCTGATCTCATCTTACAGTAACACAGGCTGCCTGTATTTCCCTGTCATATTTCAATTTGCACACATCCAGTGTGGTCCTGCAGGTGGATCATTTATACATGTTGTTGTTGTATTTTATTTTGTTGTTTTTTTATTGATTTAATTGTTAATACGATCTAAGGTCCTTACTTTTCCAGGCAGAGAGTTGATATTTCTCAGATTCCTCCTCCTCCTCCTGCTCCTCCTGCTCCTCTGCGGCCCTCGGGGGAGTCGTGGCCCACATTCACGAGCCTCGATCGCCGCGCACACTTACATGAACCTGACCCAATCAATTACGTGAGAAAACCAAACAAACGGTAAATAGATCTTTGAGTTAGTAAGTAAATAATCTGCAAACAAACACGGTCGTGGCCTGAAGCTCTGAGCCGGTGAACACACACACGCACGCGCTCGCGACACCCAACTTAAAGCCTGTGATTTACGTTGTCTTGACATTCACAGTCACTATTTACGGCTAAAGCCTAGTATTTAATACGTTGACAGTCAATCATTTCAACGTTTCACTATGAGCTCACATCTATACGATCCCCTGCTTTTATGGTTTACAATATTAAAAATACTCTGCTTTGCAAAATAATAAGTTTATATCTTATTTGATGTTGAAGTAAAACTTATAAATGTACACGAATCCGTGCCCTTGAGTTGGGAAATATCCTACAGAGTCAATGCATACATTTTTCATTTCAAAAAGTTTAACTGCTGCACGCAAATGCCTACTTGGTGTGCGCGCGCGCGTGCGTGTGTCCACAACCCTCTTGTGAAAGTTGCACAGTGATTGGACCACAACTGGCTTCGAAACAAAATCATGCTCATATAAGTCTCAAAGCAACACACAGACACGTTGAATGTGGAAACACACGCGCACACACACACACACACACACACACACACACACACACACACACACACACACACACACACACACACACACACACACACACACACCACATATTCTGTACTGTGAAGGTCAAACTTGAAGTGATGTAACATTTTCTGAGCCCAGGGGATCTTCCGTTCTCATATGATCATGATTTTTGTTGCTCTTTTTAATCTTTTAATTTAAATTAAATAAAACAAATATGCACACATTTGACCAAGCTTGTTATTTTCTTGCGTCAAATGAACTAAATATAGAAACAAATAAATATCCTTCAGTTTACCCTGCATGGTTTGAGCAGTGCTTAATTAGGTCTCGGTGTCTTTTAATGGACTTTGTCTTGATTTGGAGGATTATTATCGAGCTGCTCTCGGTGATTAACTTTGTGTAAATGAGGAAGAAGAAGACAGTAAAGCTGCTTTATATGAGGCGTCAGTAAACTTCTGGTCGTCACCACTCACACATGCAACCCTGATGCAGATCTATAAGAAGTTGGTTGCAGGTTTGAGCTGCTCGGGCCTGATGTGCAGATGGAGATACTGTCTGTGTTCCTCTCTGTGTTTGGTGAAATACATGAACGCATGGATTGGAAAAGAAATGGTCAAGGTTCTTTAACACATTATTTTTCCACAAAACAAAAAAGTTTCCCCTTAGAGAAAAAAAACAAAGAAATATTGGTTCAACGAGGCTAATTGAAGAACTCGTATAAAACTTATTTTGAGAATGTGGGATGATAATGGTATTTAGTTTTAAAAAGTTCAAATAAAGAGATCAAACTTGCGTAAATCCTGCAGACTTGCTGCGTTGTTTTCAGGCCTTTTTGGCGCAGCTTTGATGTGACGCACAAATGTGAGGGGCGCAGTGTTTGGCCGCGGAGGAGGAACAGCTTCCTTCTCCGCTTTGGGGCAAACACACACACACACACTCTCTCTCTTTCTCTCTCTCACACACACACATATACACTCTTACACACTCTTTCATCAATTAGCCTTTTACCTCCCACCACGACTCAGCCCCACATGGAGATTTTCCCCCCAGAAACATATTTAGTTTGAGTTGATGGGAAAACAAAACATCCATTTTTAAACAGATTTTTCATCAAGTCGACTGTTCGGCATTAATATTTCACTTGTGATGGTAAAGCCAAGCAACACAGTTTACAGAGCAGCGAGTCAGATGTGTTTGCTTCTCTGAGCGCATGAGCCTGAAGGAAAATAAATCTCTGCAGTCACTCTAGGTGGCGAGTTTCGTCAATTTATTAAATTGGAGCATTTTTTTGCCAATCCCCTTGCACGGAAAGCATTGTTTCTCTCTCTCTCTCGCTCTCCCTGTTTTATCCACAGGGCATTGTGAATAATTAGAGTCCAAACACACAATCCCGCTTATGGAGGACACCAGGAAAAGACCTGCTCGGCGCCTAATGCCAAACCAGAAACCAGAAGCAGCTGGGAGCGATCAATAATTCATCCACAGGCCGCAGAAGGGGCCACGCTCACTGTACTGTCGGTTCGTGTAGATTATGGGAGCACGTTATAAGTGGAGACGAGGGAGGTAGTGAGATTCTTTACACGCGTAAAAGTATAAATACCACAGTGTAAGAAAAAATACTCCATTACAAGGAAAATATTTCATATAAAATGTAATCAAAGTCAATAAAGAAAATATACTTGAATTACTAAAAGTAAAAGCACTCAACAATGAGAAAATACTCATGTGAATGTTGCCTTGTTATTAAATTATTATTGCTGATGCATCAATGTATTGTATTAAGAGTTATTGGTTAATAACAATGCATCATTTTCTATATGTAAACGCTTGGCAAAGTTATTAAAGTGCAGTAAAAAGAAGACGTGGATTAAAGGAAAAGAAGAAAATCTGTGATGGCAAAGTATATTTGTACATTTTTAAACAAATAAAAAAGTAAAAATTAGGCTAAATAAAGTTTTTAAAACGAGTTGATTCACTTTGAAAATAGCTCGAGTGTTTTATCAGTTGGATGACGGTCACCTGATCACACTTTCACAAACAGCACTTACATTTACAGTCATGGCCTCTGAAGGGTTTCAAAAAAATAAAAATAAAAAAAACTTTCTCCACCTTTGACGCTAAAGTCAAAATTCAAAACTTACTTTAACGGGTGGGGGGGGGCTTATAGAAATAAAGTAACGTCACGAAAACGGGGTATTTTCATCACCTTTTACAACATCCTCTGTTCAGGAGCGAGTCCAGGAAAAGGCATCACAACTCGCTTGGCTCCACTGAGTTAAGAGCTGCTAAACTCCTTCTAATCAGGCCAGTTTGCAGAGTTTGAACTGGAAAGGATCCAGTCAGCAGGTTTACCTCAGTTGAACTAAAGGAGCTTGTGTGGGTCCAGCGCTGAGGCTGCTCCGCCTCATGCAGGCCACTGTTGAGTAAATAACTTCATGTGAAGTACAGGTGCACAGCATGAGAAACACGCATCCACGCTCAAAACAACTGAACCCAAGTTGTGCAATGTTGTAAAAGTTTTTTTGGGGGGGAATAAACATAAAAACATGACAAACACGAATCATTTGAGAACTATTCAAAAGGCTGAAGTTTCATCCATGAACCCATTAACCCAAGTTTAAAATGGATGTTAATGTTTAAAAATAAGATTTAGCACCAAAGCACTTCCATTTAAATAAAAATAAAAAAAATAAAAACTTTAAAATGTTTAATTTATTATTTAAGACTTAAGACTTTAAGGTTTTCTTGGTGGCTTGTTGCGTAATTTGTAAACACGCAGCGCACTAGTTTGTGTCACCAGGTGTCGGTTGACAGTTTGCAGTGATGTGTCTGTTTTCCAGTGATTTGTCAGACACTTGTTTCTAATTTCTGAAAACACATAAAATGAAACCAGGACCGATCGTTTGGTGCGTGTGCCTTTTTTTTCCTTTTGTCTTAAATACAGTTTTGGAGCGTTTTTACGCACGTTAACACAAACTCACAGGAGTTTTTATTTATCCACTTAATTTAACGTATTTATGTGTCGTCCCAGTTTTGTAGTATAGGCTACGTGCCCGGTGACAACGCATGGAGGAAATCCCACGTTCCCTGTGGGAGCGCACGGGTGCACCGCGCACAGATGCGCTCTGCTGCAGTTTGCGAGAAGAAACGTTCCCAAGATGTTTATCGGTGGAACGATTGAGTCCAGATTAACAGATGAACCTCGGGCGATCCGATCCCGTCTCAGCGGCCAAACTGCGCCGCCGACCGAAGAGATAAGGTGCGTTTGGGAAATGTTTGTTTCTGTGTTTAGTCACATTTAATGGCAACATAAACTTATCTTGAAAACCATAATGAATGGCCATTAGGACTACAAAGCTCTCCAAATGGTGCGCGTTCAAGGGCATATTTTAGTGTCATATCAGAATTACAACTCGAGTAAACCAATTTTCTCCACACAGGAATAAACACAGACTCAAGTGAACCGCAGAGATCAAGCAGAACGGGATATCACAAAGTGTTTCCCAAACTGCAGCAGACTTCTCGAGCAATTATGAGCGTTTGGCTTTGGATGGTAAAGGAAATAGCTTTCCTTGCTGCTAAATGTCACCAGAAACGCGCCTGGAGCTGAAAGTGACCACTTTGTTTTTGTTTTGAGCGCTTACACCCCTCTCTGTTACTGCCATTGTCATGGAAGAGTGTGCAGGTCAAAGCTTAGACCACATGGACAAATCCTGTAGCCTAAACCACAGATTATTTATCTCTGCCCCTAATAGATAATGAGTTTATAACTGTAAAATGTGTTTTTGTTTTGGTTGCACAATAAAACCTACTAATTTGAACTTTACTTTGATCTAAAATGTTCTCTTTCCTTTTCCTCATTTCCCCAAAAATAAAATGAGATCAAATAAAAATCGAGCCGAAGAAAAGGAAGAGTGTGGTGAGAAGATCTGGCCATAACAGAGAAATACTGTTATAATAATAATACAAGTTGAAAGCTGAGAAATGTGACAGCACCCAGGACTCTAAGGAAGCTGCAAATTGTGGCACAAGAAAGGAAAAAACAATAATTTATAACAATAACAATACAATAATAATATAATATATATTTAAATTAATGCTCTGGTGGATTTGCATGAGACAGTATTTTTTGTCCATCCAATTTTAGATTTTTGGTGATCTTGGATTCACTCGGTAGCTGTTCTTTAATTTTCTCCGTTTTTTGATGAGCTCCTAACCCGACGGTGCGTTGCTGTTGGTTTTTTCTTTCCACTCTTATGTTCCTTGCCACAGTCACTAACCTTGTACCCAGCTCGAGTCACGAGTACAAAGAGCGATGTCTGCAGGAATTCCCTCAGGTCAGAGAGAAAGCTGTGTTTTGAGGACCTTCTTAGCAGCCTTTGCCTCACTGGCCTTTGACCCCAGCCAGCCCTCTTTAGTGAAAGAGCATAATCCACCTAACATGGATTTAAACAAACAGTGTAATCCATAACACTCAGCCGCTGCACACCATCTCATTCAGGTTATGAGCCCTGCTGCTGTTATGGCTGCGTTGCTTTGAGTGGGTGATTTGTCTCGCGGACTTTATTGTCCCCTGGCAGCAGGAGCAGGCCCTCGCTGTAATTTCACGTTGCGGTTCCCTGCAGTAGCACCCGGTCGAGATGGGCGAGTTGGGATGAGAAAGAGAGTTGTTGCATCTTGGGGATACACCTGCACTGGAACCTCTGGGTGGAAAAACTGTGACTGTGGAGCACGATTGGTGGTGTTTTCCCAGTGCACGGCTCCATGTGTGTGCCTCGGTACAGCTGTGTTTGTGGCCCTTGCACCCCTTGCCCTCGCCTGCCTCCCCGCCGCTTCAAGCCTCACCGCCTTCTCCCTCCCTCCTCCCTTAAAAAAGTCCATCAATATTTTGGTTGACCTTTGACTTGACCCTGCACAATTAAACAATGGGATTTTGGGTACACTAAATGGCCTGGCTTTGCTACAGAGGCCAGACTAATGAGAGGATGTCGTCTTTAGTTTATAGTTCAGTCCAGAAATCGGTGGAGCGGAAAAACAACCCGACGTTCCGTTAAGCTGCCTCACGCAAACTTTCAAAGCATGGGGCACTTGGAATGAGCCTGGGCTTTCCAATGCCATTTACCTTCACTCATGTAACCTTCATCCCATCCTCCAACTTTATCTTCCCCCCTTTTAGCTGCATTTCCTCTCGCTTCACCCCTGTGTTTTCTGAGCAACAAGTGGAACAAACACATTTTTTTAGGTTTCCGTGAACAAATGTAGAACAGTGCTGTTGTGCACGAGCTGTCTTAGTCAGCCTGTGTTTGTGCGTGTGCGACACAAAGGCTGGTTTTTGTGTGTTTAGCTGTGTTGCTGATGTACTTTCCCCCCGGGTCTTGCCGGTGTTGCTTTTTCAGACTCTCCCAGCTGGAGTAACAACAGACTGCTGAGACGCTTTCTGATTTAAAAAGACTCTGGCTCTTCTGCACCAGCACTCCCAGGTATAAAAACACCTTGTAACTCATTACGTTTACTTAAGTACAGTGCAAAACTGCATTTGAAGGTACTTTCACTGCGATTTCATGCTGCATACTTCAATTGCACAAACAGGCCAAAGTTTCAGAGAGAAATATTGTGCTTTTTATCCACCTACATTCATCTGACTTAGTTTAAATATAAAACCCATAATAAGCTTATTAAATACTGTAACAGATTAAACCACAGGTTCCCAACCGTTTCTGCTTGTGCACCCGTACACTTTGTGAGCAGTTCAACTGAAAATTAATTTCTTCTTTCTTCTAAAATTGCTTGGTTAAAATAATTTGGGGAAATATTTTAGAGCCATTAAGATTTAAGTTATTTATTTCACAAAAAAGCAAAGAAAAGTTTGAAAATAATAAGTTTTTTTCCCCCTTCCCCGTCCCTTTATTTATTTTTTTGATTTTTTTGGAACCCCCACCTGCAGGTTGGGAACAACCAGTAGTAAAAAAAAAAAAATCAGCTCCAACTCCACATAACACATTAAATTATCTGTAATAAACACTGACAGAACAAATACTTAAAAAATCCTGCTCAAGGTTCAGTTTTTTAAAGAGCACACTCTTTAGAATTACTTTGCCAAACTCTATACACAGAGAAAGTTGAACATCCAAGTGAAGTGAAAATAAGCAGAACACATTTTAGAGAGGGGAGGGACTTCAAATTTGACAAATTTTAGGTCAACAAAAATACTTAAAATAAATGTATGAGAGAGCTCTATATACACATTCAGATTGAAATAAAAATGTACAGAATGTATTCTTAATCATTTATTCTTGACAGAATGAATAAAATATGACAAAAAAATCGAATGCATTATATTTTGAGGGGGCTGGGTTAGGGGTAGCAGGAAACATATTTATGCATTTATTTATGAAATCCTAGCTACAGTCCTGCACCTCTACCCTAAAAGAACAACCTATGACCTATATATATATACTACTACTAACATGTGTGATTTTAGACCTCTGCTCTTTCATTGAATACATGAGGACATTTAATAAAATCTTCTAACCCTGTTTAAAAAAGTAAAAAAAAAAACAATCAGATCTATTCTCTGATGGTTTTCGGGGGTGAAGCTGAGCAGACGCTGCTCTGCACCTCCATGATTTATTAGTGCATCAGCTGTATGTTTTTCTAGTATAATGGCAGAGAATCTATCAATGCCAAGGCACTGTCACAATGGAAACATGTGTGCTGTTACTGTTAACATATCTCAAAGCCTGCAATATCATTAATGGAGCCCCTCCCCCCCTCCCCTATACAAACACACACATGCGAACGCACACACTCCGACCCTATGGTGCCCATACATGCACTGGCTCCATCTCCGGCCATTGGCTGAGTCTTTCGAGGAACCTCCTCCCAGAGCGACAGACTCGATATCTTTCGCTCCAATAATCTCTCACAAATGCTGCGTGTGGCTTTGGTGTCCCCGAGTGCTCTACGCACGAGATGGCTCAGACGGGGCTCAACGTACGACCACGCACACAAATAAACATACTGTACACACACATCAGCGTCACTTCAGCTGAAGTACACGTCCTCCATGGATGTACAGGCCTCTATTAATGCTACGGCAGCTCAATATTTGCTCTGTTGAGTTTCTTTCATCATATGCAGCAATATATAGAAATATATATATATATACACGTGTATCACAATCCTAATGTGCTGAGGGGGGATTTTCTTTATTCATATCATGATAAAAGCTTTGGATTAACATCTGAGGTGTTAGACGAGGGGATGGACAGCTTGAGAAAGCAGTGACAATGGACTGATCTGATGAATTGATTCGGGAGAGGAGGTTCTGTCTCCAAAATAACAGAGGGAGGAGGTGTGTGTGTGTGTGTGTGTGTGTGTGTGTGTGTGTGTGTGTGTGTGTGTGTGTGTGTGTGTGTGTGTGTGCGTGTGCGTGTGCGTGTGTAGTATGTGTTTGAGTTGGAAATAGACAAGCAGATTATAGATGGGATTGGGGGTTAAGGGGAGACAAGGCTGTCTTGGAGTGAGAGGAGAAGGGGAGCACTGACTCATGAGTCCCCCCTCGCAGTGAGAGTCCTCCACCCAACCCTGGAGGAGTTTCACACTCCTGCAACAACAGTGCTCCCAGAGGAGTGGTGGGTGTCCGACAACACAGTAACAGATTGGGGAGGACGTGAACAACAGGAACGTGAAATATGTGATGGGAGACGTGTCTTTGAGATGAGGTAATGTTCTCTCCCCTGGCACATTGTGACAACAGTTTCGGAGGTTGGTGGTGGATGATTCGCTGGTGGCTCTGTGTTCACTGGCCCTTTGCCCAAACAGCGGGTTCATTACCACTGAATCAGTTACAGCAGACTGACACCCAGACTTCAACTCACACACCTCACAGCTCTGATGAGACCGCCCTCCTCCTCTCCTGTGCCAAGATAGTGAGCCCTCCTCTCTGAATGATGCACACAGCTCCCAGTGCTGTCAACGACCAAGCAGGCGAAGCACACGGAAAGACAACTCAGGTATGAGTGAGAAAAAAAAATCATGTCCTATCTGCAAAGTTAGGATTTTATACGATTTTAGTCGATGGAAATCAAGAGTTACCATTTATAAAAAAGAAAATGCACCCAAAATAATCAGGGGTTTAATTCAATTTCATGTCTTTGAAATAAAAATAAATGAATCCCCACACACAGCCATGGTAAACAGCCAATGTAGTTGATTGAAAAAACCTGCATTATTCTGTGGGCCAAAAATTGTGCTGGACCCGCAAAATTAAATCTGGAATTGGAGATTTATTGAAAACAGATTATAATTTAATTTGTTTTTTGCATTCATACATCATTTCCAAATTGAACCACTTATTTCAGAAGTCATTTTGCTGAAGATCAGCGCTCTTAATAAACTATTAGTTTCACATTCTGGGTCATTCTGGCGACTTTCTTAATGGGAGTTGGATGAGAAGACAGAAACCGTTCTCATGTCTTCCCGTAGAACAGGTGAAGTGTAAAAAGAACAAGGGGGTTAGGAACCAGACTATTTCTTGGCTGCAGGGATCAGTTATTTCTTTGAGTCTTGGCTGGTTTGCTGGCAGCTGCCCGAGCCAAGAAATGGACCTAAAATGTCTGACTGTCACTTTTGCACTTTGGTTTTTGTGCCGATGGAAAAAGAAAAAAAAAAAGAGATACCGCAGGTTAATTAATGAGCTTTAAAGGTGACGGTAGGGGGATTTTGTCACGGTTGGACTGAACCAGACGAGCGGCCTCCTCCTGACGTCGGCCTTCCTGAGCTTCATATTAACTGTACAGACGTGTAAGTGGAGTCAATCCCCTCAACTAACTCCCGCTAAGTAAAATATTGGGCTGTTCCATTAAGGTGTAGAGTTCATCAAATTCACTTTGCAGGGGCAGGACTGCAGCCGAAATCTAGCCCCAAAATAATCTGTCATAAATGAAAACACATGCAGCTGGCCCCTTAAGAGAGAGAAAAATGATTGAGAGCCGCAATTGAAAGAGGAAGTAAAGAAGGTCAAAAAGTGATCTTTATTTTCTTAAGCATCCCTACCTCTGCTATTAGCCAGTGGTCGTTTCTTAACCTTTTGGGTCCTGAATCAAGGGCCTGCTCAGTCGAGTTTCCCCTCAGAAATGGAATTAGACTAAAATTACAACGTGAGGTCATGGCTCCCTGGCACTGAACCCAACAACTGGGAGAAAAAAAAAAAAAAACGGGGTTAGCAAAAGAGATTTAGAACCTTTGAAGAGCATAGCTTGGTATAGAAATAATCATAAAATATAAAGTAAATTATGTTCACTGAAGTATGTCGGAGCACGTTGAAGCCAGAAACCTCAAAGTGGGAGGACTATAGCAGGAGTTTTATGGAAGTGGCCACTTTCGGCATTCTTGTGATATTCCCAAAGTACTAAAGATAGCAGGGCTGTAAAGTACACATGTATGCTTGTGTGCAACAAAGACACACACACACACACACAGGGCCTTAAGTTATAGTTTGTTCAGATAGGTATCTAAAATATAAGATGTGATGTATTGTCTTTACAGTCACGGTCACGCACTTTTTAATTATGAGATCATGCAAAATGGTTGTGGTGTTGCGTAAATTGCATTTTGTGAGGACGGCAGCAAGTTAAAAAACACACGAAAGAAAACAAAATAAACACAAATCCCAATATAAGATTTGGTTGGTGTTAGCGTATGTTGGTGGGAGGTTGTTTTTTTTTCATCGTGCTGCGTCTGGGTTTTAACATCCCCAAAGTGCAGGTTCCTTTGCTTTGCTTGTGGTTCGTCTTTGTCCAACAGCTTCTCGTGTGGGGATTGTAAAACAAACGTCCTGGGGCATCGTTTTAACCAGGACACCTTCATCTGAGGGAGACTCTCAACCCCAAACTCTAACCCAGTGATGTGCAGGGTTTTTAAAGAACCAGTTTAGGATGTAACAGTGTGAATCAACTACACTGTATATCTTTATGCTTTACTGCTGTCCGTTCCGCTCATACATCTCAACAACAGAAATGCACTTTTTTTGAGTCAGCTGGGAGGAATATTGTGACTCATCAGTTGTGTGTCATGATGACAATCACAGAGCTGACACACTGCTGGGTGGTACAATGTGGTTTGTTGCTGCAGTAACAGCCTCTACGACAAACAACAACACGTACTAGCACCACTAATAGGAAAATAAAATAATGAACGATTGGGTTCTTGGTTATTTATGTGTGTTGATATTTATCCTTATTTTTCTGATTACATTTTTATATAAATACTATTTAGATGACACATGTTTGTAATAAATTAAATTCGAAGATGTATGATCTATTCTGTACACTATACACTGTGCATGTGCAATATTCTACAAAGACTTCAGCTCCATGGTTATTGGTCATATCTTCTTAATGTCACGACTGTTTTCATGTTACAGTTGAAATGTCTGTGCTCATCATTAATGAGAACTAAAAGTCTCACCACCACACAGACACAGATAAAAGGTGGAGAGGTTTTCTTTACTGGGATATAAACTTTATTCAACAACAAAAAAGTCTGTTAAAGATAGCAAAATTATTATTATATTATTATTATTATTATTATTATTATTATCATCAATTCGTTTGTAGTAATATTTACTATAAATTGACAATAACACAAAAAACGTATTTGAAACAACAACACGAATGTGATCCTGAGGCGGCTGATCCGAGGTGATATTTCAAAAATACAGGGTTTAAAAGTTTAAACATCACTGTGGGATTGGATTCAGTTCAAGTTTATTTCTGAAAGTAGATGAGGTATATGATCATTTGCTCTTTGTCTTATTATTCTCATTCTTAGTTACCTTCTATACTATACGCTGTAGGACAAAGGAATTCTCTTCTTTAAAGATTGCTCAATGTCTTTGGCTACCACCACTGAAAAGCCTTTAAATAACAGATGTTGTTTATTTTGTGGGATGGAAATATTCACCATGAGGAGCAGACACTTTCTTTTTTCTGCACTCTCTGTCCTTTCCTGTCCAGGAATACACACACATACATGTACAATTCTAAATATATAAGCACAGTTAAATATCTGGCACAATGCTATAGCTTCACTTTTTTTCATTTAGTCTCAAATATCTCACTAAATCATCTGGAACCAAGCCCTAACATTTAGCCAGACGACCCTAGACAATTATTCAACTACTGATTTAGACCTTTAATCCCTGCTTTAGTTTGCTGCTGAGTTAACGAGGGAGCTAGTTAATGTACTTTCAGCCACAGGGGAGATGCTGTTTGGCTTGCATCCCGCAAATCTACGTGCTGGGAAGGACTGTATTTGTATAGCAACAAATCAGCTCATACATTATCTCAAGGTACATTTACATAGTAAGGTTGAGGCATTATAATATTATTGAGAAACCCAAAAGTTCCATTGATGAGCAAACACTATTATTTGTTATAATTTTGAAGAAACAGCGCAAACAAAACCCTTAACAGAACCTCACTGTCTGTTTCATCATTTATACAAACTAGAATATATATATATAACGCTCTACATCAGTTAGACTATATATATTTAGTCTTCAGCCGTTTTCACACATGAACTCTGGAGGATGTTTGCACAATTGGGTCCAGACTTTCTCCGGAGTTTCCCTTTCCCCTTCCCAACGCAGAAATCTCCAGCATGCTCAGGTGAGAGGTGGAGCAGCAGGCGGAGGCCGGACGTATCTTATTGATTCTGCTGCAGAGATCATGTGTTTTTGTTTACATCACATCCACACCAGTGTCGCTGCTTATCACCACAAACTCTATGACATCTTTCTTGGTTTCTTCTATGTGTCTGGCGCGGCTTTTTTCCTCCTTTGTTCTTTGTATTTTTTTGTTGTTTTCTTTCCATCTCTGCGTCTGTTGAGTGTTAGAAACTTCAACCCCCCGCCCCCCCCATTCGCTCGCAGTGAATCCTGCAGAAGATCTCCTGCTGTGTTCCCACATCAGCTCCTTGGGACTTTCTCTAGAGTTTAGGAGGCTGACCGGAGGAAAGTCCGGATGCTCTCTCGCCAACATTTCTGGAGAATGTCTGGAGATTACCCAGAGCTCCGTGCATGTCTGAAAACAGCTTTAGATTCAAGTGTCTTTAGTTTGCTTAACCACTTCTAAAATATTCATTCTGTGGAGTTAATTACCACACTATGGACTATTCAGCAAAAAAAACAAACCTAATAAGGATTGACCACTTATGCTGGTTTATAAATGGTCAAATAAAAGTTGCTTACCTTGTTTTTCTCTTTTGTTCCTTTTCATATATTCTAGGACCTTTAGCTGCTAATAATCATATCCCTTGTTCAAATGGACCTTGAACACTGAAAATGGCTTTTTTTTGTCCTAACAAGGACCAAGAAGTGGGTAGTAACCAAGCTATAGGGGGCGCAACTGAGCAACCCGCCAACACACATTAACTGGTAAACATGCATAATGGGCCATTGCTAAAAACCACATAGGCTCCTTCAGAGTAGCTCCTGAATTCATTTAAAGGGATTTTGCTCACAGGGACCTGAAATTTGTCCCTACTCTGCAAGAAGTCTTCATGACGTCAACAGAAGTGATTAACACAACACACACACACACACACACACACACACACACACACACACACACACACACACACACACACACACACACAGACAGATAAAGGAAGATCATAGAGAGTATGTAAGACTTATCTTGTTATTCCGACCAAAACTGATCCTCTACTTTCTCCTGAGCCTTGGCCCTTCTGTGATGAAGTGGGAAACATAGTGATTGATGGTGCTCGTGCTCCAGGATTCATTAGATGACCTGCTCTGATATAATGATATGACAAAGTGTCAGAAGTGTGGGTGGCCGATCGGCACGCTTCCTGTGAGAAGAGAAGGGACAAATCCCGCTCCATGTATGCAAGAGATCACACGCATGTTGTTGATGACTCATAACTTGATCCAGAGCGGCTGCTCGTTTGTGGAAACGTGTCATGAGTTTGCATATTCTCTCTGTGGATGCGGATGTGTCTTCGGACATCACCAGCTTCATTCTGCTCTTTGTCTAATCCTGCACGTACAACTTTAATGACCTCAGCTGTGAAAACAGAGCGCATGCATCTCCTCCACGCCCTGTCCTACGGCGGGTCCCCAGAGGCCGATGTTGGCGAGGGGGGAGTTTGCAGTAAGTTGGGTTTGGGGGGGGGGGATCAGATGCTTGGTTCGAAGGAAGCTAAATAACTTCAAGGTTCACTTGGTTAAGCTCCGTATGACATACTTCAACACTTCCTTCACTCTCTCCTGCTCGCTCTTGGTGGGTGTGCCTCCACTGTATGTTTGTCTAAGGCAGTGTGAGAGAGCGAAAGTTTGTGTTATTCTTCGGTGCGTATCAATCCTCCTGCATTTGTGCAGCCAAAGGGTGTCTTGTTGAGGGAGAGAATATTGGGAATCAGGTGCATTATAGCACCATTTCAGTGCGAGGAGAAGGAAAACAATCAAGTCGTGACGGGGCGAATAGAAATGTTATTGTGTGTGAGTGTGAGTGGAGTAGTTAAATGCTTCCATTGCGCTCTCTTTCTCTCTCCGTCTGGCCCTCAGGCTCCATAAAATGGCAGTGGATAGCAGGCCGTCCCTGAGGAGCATCACTAGGATAAACACACACTCATGAATGGGCTGCATTGAGCCGGGTCTGGTAGGGGATGCAGGGGAATACAGGGGTCACCAGCGGACCCCTCCTACCGGGGAGAGGTCACCACACTGACCGCCCTCGTAGCAGCAGCGCGCAGAAAGCCAAAGACAAGGAGGATAAATTCTTTGCTGAGCCCCCTCTCCTCCGCTGCCGTTAGCCCTTGTTCCCTTCCATCCCTCCCTTCTTCCTACATCCCTACAGATTGAAACGATAGCCCCCACGAACACCCCTGCTCTGCTACTGAGAGAATGATTATTTGTTTAGACTGGGAAAGCCATTAAGTATTAACGACAGAGTATCAACCTGTCAAACTGTTTAACCGTCGGCTTTACAAACTGGAAACCAGGTGACAATGGAAGCTACTTTATTAGGAATATCCTGAGCTCAATAACTCAAATAAACTGATCAATAAGTTGGTGCCTGGTTGATAGTCTGTGTTTCTGAAGGTCAAAATACACGAGCAAACTTAAACTCCTCTGCAACTGGGGACACGACCAAAACGAGGTGGAAGATGAATGTATTTGACAACGGAAATTTCAAGCTTAGTTTGTCTGTTTACGTAAAACGATGCTTCCTCACTTTCTGGTTTAGTTTGGAAAGAACTACAGAGGAGCTCAGTTTGATATTTGATGCCCTCAGAAAAGTGATGATTAATGATTGAAGATTAAAAAGAATAGTTTGACATTTTGGGGGAATCCATTTACTATCTTAACAAACCGTAAATGATTTTTTGGTCATATTTTTGGTACAGACATTAGAGTGTAAAAACAGAATGATAGTTTTTTTAACCTTTAGACAGAGCCAAGCTAGCTACTTACTGTCTTTGTGTCTTGGCTCAGGAGATAACCAGAAGGTTGGCGGTTTGATCCCCGTCTCCCCCAGTTCCCACGCCGAAGTGTCCTTGGGCAAGAACCCCAAATTGCCCCTAATAGTGTGTGAGTGATGTGTGATAGAGAGAGTTTTGCATATGCACTGTATGAATGTATGTGTGGCTGAATGGCCAAACTGAGTGTAGCCACAGTTTGTATTTTACTGCTCAAACCATCTGTCAGGTAAAAAAAACGATCTAGTGCATGATTAAAAAATACACTTTTAATCCATTATTAATGCAACTTGAGAAATTGGTAAAAATAAACTTTAGAATGTTATTTCCTTCATATTATTTGAGGAATATTTGATTACTGTACATTCTCTGTCAGAACATCTCTCTGGGTTTGACAGGTACTTATTTTTCACATGCTTAACACTTACTTGAATTCAAAAGTAATACATTGGAGGCGCAAACTGGGAATATAGGCTACGCTGACTACCTGCTGGCTCCAGCTGCATATTTACCATAGAGACATGAGATTGTCTTGACTTACTGCTCTAATCCAGGCCAGAAAGTTAAAACCTCTATTCCCCCAAATGTCATAAAAAAATGAAACTTTTCATTTGGAAATTAAGTAGCCTAGTAGCCTACTGTGAGACCCATCAAATTGATTGCAGGGAAACGTCAATTTCCATATATAGTGGTCTAGATGTAATTTTCAGGGTCCAGCTCCAACTTATGCTCTTTGTTTTTCACAGTAAATTTGATAAAAGAACCATTTATTCCTGTAAGTTAAGTTAAGTTAAGGTCATTAAGCTTATTAAAACCGTTTACAACTGCATCTTCATCTCATAGACTCTATGAACTAAGATAATCTACATTTTTATATATTGTTCTGTTAAATTGCACCAACACACACACACACACACACACACACACACACACACACACACACACACACACACACACACACACCACACACACACACACACACACACACACGCACACTCTGAGCCAGAGAAATGCACAGATTTATGCATTTGCTCTGTGACATCTCAGCATCAGCATTTCACCCCTTCTTCCCTCATCGGCACACATCGGCACATCACCCCCCCACCGGTGACGAGCAGAGAAAATGGAAACACACTGATCTGTGTAGCATGTGTGCTCGTGCTGGACCCAGGCCATGTCCTGGACACCCTGCCTCCACCTGAGTGCAGAGTGAGGGGAGAGGATGGAGAGATCAAGAGGAGGAGACCAGTGAATCAATTAAGCTACTACTGAAAACAGGGTCGCTGTTACTGCGTCCTGCCTGCACTCTGTTTCACACAACTTCAACTTTATTTACATAGAACTTTAAACACAGCATTGTTGAGCCAAAGTGCTTTACAAACTATAAATAACAATCATAACACAACTACATCTTGGATTCAGGGTTTGTTGTTAGGGTCCTTGTTTACAGTCAAACATCTCGTTCTTAATGAACACATGGCGAGTTCCTTTATGACTTCCAGGAGGAGGTTTTACTGTAAGCTGTCCAACTTATTATCAAAATTCTCAACTATGTTTATCTGGCTCCTAATATCTTTGCTTTCATAACAAGACCTCACTCTGTAATCCCCTTTAGTTGAGAGTTTCCAAATGTATTATTCTACCGTGTTTGAGTTGGCTGCATGGGGCTGCAGTGCTGTGCATGAATCAGAAAAGAATAAACAGCCACTAACGACCGTCCAGGGCGTCGTTTAAGAGTCTTCCACCAGACACAAATACAGACTTTAATACAAATTCAAGATAAGACAAGACAAGACAAGACAAGACAAGACAAGACAAGACAAGATGAGATAAGATGAGATAAGATAAGATAAGATAAGATAAGATGAGATAAGATAAGAATAAACTTTATTAAAGTAAAGTCAGCAGCAGATAGTCAGAATGAGGTCGACAAGAGTATAAAAGAGGCATAGGCTTAAAAAATTAAAAAAGTAAATAAGAATACAGAGAACATTTACATAATATATACACCTTTCACTACAGACAGAAATATTGTTTGTAAAGAAATGTACTTGCATGGGCAACTGTAAACTGTATTTGTGCATTAGTATAAGAAGATAATAAAATAGACATATCAATATACTGTATATATGCATATAAAGACTGTTATATAGGCAGGTATGGTATCCAAAATGAGTATGAGTATAAAATAATGTGTGCTATGAATTCAATGTAGTATACGATATGATATAAATATAAAATCTCCCAATAAGACAGTAAGAGAGCATGCATGTGGAACAGTGTGATATAATATAGTACAACTGGCATACGTTATACAGATAATGTGGAAGAAGACACTAATCTGCAAAATGACATTTTCATTCAAAATAGTGCGAGTAATGGTGAGTAGTTATATGGAATCAGACGGATACAGTTGTCTTCTGCGTCACATGCATCAGACAACAATTAGAGAAGCGCTTCTGATCAACAAGCATAACTCCTCCAAGATGCTGTCTACAGTGTTTTAGACGACACACACATATATCTAGTAAGGGTTTAACTTGTTTTAAACTTGTCTTTCTTTTGGCTTTTTGTTTGAAAGTAAACTACAGTAGACTCCTGCAGGCACCTAAGAGGAACACCTGACCCAACACTGCACATAAAGGTCCGGCACTGTCTTACTTTCATTTTCTTACATTTAACATATACAGCATAGCTACACCAGGTGCTCAGGCTTTTTTTTTAAAGGTAGCAGAACAGACCAGTCTTAATGGACCGATGCGGGGCTGTAGCCAAGTCTTTAGAAACGCTGAAGTCAAACATTCATTCATCCCCTCTGTGCCAACTCACACCAAGAGTAATTTTGACTTAGCTACCAAAACCTTTTCCGATTTTAATCATTCGTTTCATTTTCAAATCCTCCCACCGACTGCCAGGGCCGCTAGAAATCTGAAAACCCATTTAATGTGTTATATTTTGACACCTGTCGTTTTTTCATGTGTAACATTTAAAACATCAGAAATGGGATTTTCAGATGTCATGTATACAACAAAGATTGAATTTACATACTATATAGCCACCTGATTTTCAGATAGACATATTAGATCATTTCACAATTTAACATGAAAACATAAATCACACACTGTTATTTAAATATATATAGGTATATGTATACATTAAAAATAATATTAAAAACCTCTGGATTTTAAAAGATATTTATAAGAAACACACATGGCCAAAGTGTCCTTGGGCAAGACACTGAACCCTAGATTTAGCCCCTAACCCCCTGACGACTGTACCGGCAGGGTGTGTGACAGCAGTGCAAGTAAGTGCAGCATATAGAATCGCTGTGTGTGTGAATGGGTGAAAGTGGCTTATAAACTGTAAAGTGCTTGGTCGATAAGACGATAAGTTCTTTACGAATACTGTTTATGATATATACTTCTCTTCAGGTTGTTAAATCACTTCATTTGTTCCCATAGTTGATTATCACCTGTAAATATAAAATCGAATAGGACAATGTAGTTTGCTGCTCCTCACCACATCACCGGTGAGTCAGAGGAACACCACTGATTCATGGTAAAACAGATATTTTGCTGTTTGCTGGAGAAGCCCGCTTGCATAATGATCGCACTGAATTACCACTATTGCATGGTGGTAATTAGTCTTGGTGTTCGCATTTATGTGCGCACTGAGGGTATGTGGGTGTGTAAAAGCCACTTTTCCAGCTTTGCCGTGTACAAGAGGGCAAAATGGAAGCATAAGTGAGCCACTCCAAGCATGGGAGATAAAACATGTGAAGCCCCCCCACCCCCCTGAGTGATTGTAGATTCAACTGGAATGCATAAAGCGAGTTCAGACGATGACAAACACACAAGTTGGACCTCTTTACTTCTTTGTGAACTGGTATGGTTTAGACAAATTGAGATTTTTGGTCCCTGGTCGGGTAATATATATACTTTGTGTTAACATTAGAATTCAGCTGGTAAATTTAGCCTGTGCCAGCACAAGAGTTCGGCTACATTTCAGCAGGTCCGCTGCACCCTGCTGTGTCCTCAAAATGTATCCAGTTACGTGCCGATGGAGCCACTTCACATGTCCAACAGAAGTCCGCTTAGAAATGAGCGGACGAGCTTGACCACCATGAAGCCCCCCCTACAGCGATGTTACACTTTGATGGAGGCGACTGAAACCTTTTTGACAGAGGAAAAGGAAGTGCCTACCACCTTGGGAGGAAGTATCAAATAAAGCAGCATCTTTTTTCCACTTTGGTGAGATCTCGCCAGTTGGAATCTCTGCTGTGGGGACTTTATTCAAACTGGCACTCAGACAAAAGGCGACTTTCAGACAGGTCTCACATGGACGTATGGTGTTTGTACAGTTTCTCTCCTCCCTTTGAGAGAGTCAACATTGTCGTTGCAAACTAGTTGTGTGTTTTCCTTCTTTATTATACCAAACCTGTGGAGGAAGAGAAAGGGGAATGGAGAGAAGTGTGATGAAATGACACCTTTAACCGCATGACACTGTGATTTGTACATGCAGACATAAAATAGATGGAAGGAAACGCACTCAAATACTCACATTTACTGTGTTTCCTGTCACTCTTTCCCTCTCACACACTCTAATATATTGTTTTTCCATGCATTACTTGGTCATGACTCAGAGGGGCAGTTGACAAGTTAGAAAAGTGTATTTCCGAGGGATTTTCCTCACCTCGACAATTTCATACAGTGTGTGAGCAGGGAATCAAAGCTCAGCTCCTTAATGTGTTGCAGAGGGTCATGGTTTTGTCTTTTATGTGGCCCACATTTTGCCAAAGGCTGCATCCAAGAGTCGGGGTTGCTCTTGTGTGTGTACCCTCAAATCTCTGGATCTAATTGTGGGTCAATCTGTTGCTGTGTGAGAGGAGCACGTCTGTCAAATATCAAGACAGATTTAGGCAAACTTCCAAAAGCCTGAGAAGGCACAGCGACAAAGAGAGAGAGAGAGAGAGAGAGAGAGAGAGAGAGAGAGAGAGAGAGAGAGTGAGGTGGGGTGGCTTGATCCGACCACTTAAACGCTCAGCTCCGGCGTCTGCCCTGCTCCCTCCTCAGATCCGAGTCATCCCCCGTATAGACACTCTGCGGTCGAGTCAATGAGGCGGAGAGCTGGAGAGAAAGAGGAGGATGGGAGGAAAGGAATATACAGACAGAGGGGAATGTACGGGGGAGGAGAGGGGAAGGAAAAGTGAGGAGTGACTGGGCCTACATGGGTGGCTTTCACTGCTGATGTTTGTTTTTTGCCTTTTGAGTGACAAGCTTGTCGTCACTGAGGAATCAATGACACAAACCAGAGGATGCAGGCTGAAATTTCAAACTTGGAAGCTGTCTGAGACGGTAGAAGCCTTGAACTACACCCCCATTCCCCACATCAACCACACATATACATGCACAGGTTTACAGGATGCATGCTATTGCGTTCTACAGCGTGTGTGCCGTTCTGTGTTTGCTGTGTAGACTGCTGGAAGTCTGTGTTTAGAAGCGGGTCCCGCTCGGAGGACATGTTTGGGTTCTGCCTTGTGTCAGCTGCAGCCGTTGGTGTGGATTACCTGTGGGTGTCACGATGATGAACGGGCTGCTGGAGCTCAATGAAGTGTTTATGACCGAGAGGCGTTGTTGCATGTAACTAATCAGGCCTGAAGCCGGTAGTCGCAAGCGGTGCTTCTTTGGCAGACCCCTCCGAACGGTAACGCGATGATGCTTAATGATGTGTAGGATGCGAACGGTCAGCGGATGTTGTGGTGACATCACGCAGCTGCTGGACTCAGGAACAACCAAGACTAAGTGGGACTTTCCAACTGGCTGAGATGCCCTGGCTACATGGAGCCAATTTTTTTTTTTGGTTCTATTTATTGTTGTAACCTAAGTAGGAGATGTCTAGGTAACCTCTGTACTTTGTTTCAAGTGGACAGAATAATAAATTCTGCTGTAACAAATGGTTTGTTTCAAGCCGCCTGTTATTTTATCATCACATTCTGCACAAGCGTGATGGATAAGCTATGGGCCCCGGTTGTTTGTATGAGCGGATAGCATGCCAAAGCAAACACGTGCAGGGCTAAAAAAGTGAAAAATGCAGTGAGAGGCAGCAACATAATTCTACAGCGGATCCCAGATCTGTGGGTTCACACCGAGGTGAGACAGGCAAGATGTAGAACAAATAAAAACACCCCCCCCCCCGAAAGTCTTCATCTAAATAAATGATGTGCAAGGATGCGTACGCTCGCACTTCATGAGGTGGTGAAAGCTCAGTGTTTCTCCCTGGTCTGTGTGGGGTGAGGTGGCCGGGAGCCAGAGTCTTTAATTCCTCTGTCAAACAGCACTTCATACATCTCTACCACTGTTACTGTAACTGTAATTCTCATCATGTGTACGCATCACAACTTTGCACCTACAGACTCCGAACTTTCAGTCTGGCTACATCCACACTACTACGTTTTATTTTGAAAAATACAACATTTTCTAACTAACTCGATCTCTGTCCAATTTAGCGTTTTAGCTCCGTATCAGTTTTAATCCCCGTCTATACCAACACGCCTGAAAACACACATCATGTGATCACCCTCATACACTTGGCAAGTGCGGGCCAATGTTCATGAGAATTGTTTGATTGCTTGAATAATAGCTTGTCTCATTGTATCATTGTCAAATGCAGAATTTAACTCCACAACAGCTGTTAGCAAAGACAACAGGGTCAGCAACGCTTTTAATTGATTATCTATGTTGGGTTCTACACTGATAGCCAAGGCTAGTGATAATTCTACGGCTAAGGCCAATTCTTCAGGAAGCGGGTCATGTGATGGGAGCCTGACGAATCAGCAAAGGTTACATTGTGTCAGAAAAGACCCAATCGGCAATCTGTTGTTAGTGTGTATGTCATCGTTTCCAACCATTTCTGGACATTTCTGTCTGTCCAGACTGAAACGCAGCTCTGAAGCAGCGTTTTCAAACGTATCTGTTGTAGAAACACTAAAACTCAGGAGTAGTGTGGACGACAGGCGAAGCCGTAGCAGCGTCGATGCGTTTTCAAACAAAAACTTAGCAGTGTGGATGAAAGTCCCTGTGGAGTTAGACGTGCTCAAAAAGTTTTGTTCCGCCTTTTGTTTGAGATCTCTGATGAGACGACATAAAGGAAGAAAGAAAGAAAGAAAGAAAGAGATGAAATGGGCCGGAAAAAGAAAGAGCAAAACGATGGCATTACAAAAGGGGAAAAGCAGAATGTATCCCAGAGCCACTCTTGTGTAGCAGGTCCTTGCAGCTCTGAGCAGCCTCTAATTAGGCGAGTATTCAGGGGTGGCATTAGTTCCCAAACTTTTTAATGGGGTGGAAAGCGGAGCTCCTTTTAGAGAGCGGGGATAAGTGTAGCGACTGTTCCATACACTGAATAGCAGATGGAGAGATTCTGCACCTCCCTGGGAGGTATTCACTCTTTTTTTTTCATTCCATTCCCTGTACTCTACCCTTTTCCCAATTGCTCTCTTTTTCTTATGTTTCTCCTGTGTTTTCCACACATTACCTCCATCAGACGCTCTGAGGTGTAAACACACAATGTTTCACCTCGAATTGAAATAAACTGATGCACGAGAAGAGTTCAACTTTGGTCTTTCAGTCCAAACTCAGACAACACAGTGTGATGTGATTGTAAAGAATGAATGAATAAAAACAAATGTAGCCTCCTGAGTGAGACTGACCTGTCTGCTGTGTTTATTAATTTAGTTGGTCCTCTGTGTGTCCCCTGTCTGTCTGATATCACACTGTAGCTTCACAGCACAACTACTGTACTTCAGAACTTTGCCTAATAGTTTAGGCTACCTGGGTGGGGGGGTAGTTGAAAGGGTTCGTTTGTACTTGTTTTTTCTTTTTTGTGTGCTGTTGTGGTTGTTTTCTTTTTTATTGTATGTGTGTTTTTCATTTCCATTGTGATTTACTGAAAATGGGGGGAAAAGATGGGAGTACTGGATCTTTAAATTCTGTATTTCATGTTATACACTTCGCTGAATAAAGTATGAGAAAAAACTTTTTTTTATCAAATGTATTAATTTATTAAACTCTTGATTTTTCTCTTGTGGGGATCAAAAATGAAAAAAGAAAATACATTTCTGGTCAGTAAAACTTTTAAAAGTAATTTGAAAATATATCAAAACTATAAAACTTTATACAACTATAAAGCTGTTACTTGTGTCATCCAGATTCACATAATTTCATCATTTCAAATTGGATTTCACCTCTGAAATCCTTTAAGTCGTCTTTCCTCACTTATTTATTCTTTGGTATTTTTTATTGATTTTAAAAGCTTTTTTAATTTAAAATGTAAATATGGACTTCTCATCATTTATGAGATAAAAAACATTAAACAAAATGACTTTATATGATTTGTGCCACTTAATGATTTTCATGATGATATTGATGAGTGCTCTATCCTTCTTAGCCTATTTATTATTATAATATATAGAGCAATAAAAGAACGTATGAATATTTTTGTTAATCCCACAGTGAACTCCTGGTTACACTCAATGCAGCGTTTTTGTGGGGTTATAAATTATTTAATAGAAACATTATTGGGCCAGAAAATTAAGATTTTTACCGTTAAAAGCTTTTATAGAGGAAAAAATAAATGAGCTTCAGTAATTGCACAGGGCAACCTGAATTCATTATTTATTGAAAAGCTATAAGTTTTGTAGCTGTTTTTCATTTTTATAATTTTTATATCTAACATCAAAATGTCTGATTGGAGGAAACAACTTCTTTTTTTATAACAGATTACTATTATACAACATGGGATCATAAATAAGTTCTCAGACAGTGCTAATAAAGAAAGCTTATCAAAATAAAAGACTGGAAAAAATGACCATAACTTAAAGCTGCATGTGGAATGCATTAGAAAAAGCTTTTTCCCTTTTTAAACCTTCTGTTTATATTGGCACTTTTATTTATTTATTTTTTCATCTGAACTTATCTTAAACAACAATAAATCCCATTTTCTCTTAGTGTGATTTTGTACATTTTCAATGCCACCACTTCCATCTTCAAACTCAGGGTTGTTGGTATCTCTCTTGTTTTAAATACATCTTTGCTGCTCTGTCCAGTATAAGCAGAGGTGCTGGGGTCACGCTAAGACCCCTTGTTAATAAAGGATACAAAATAACGTGCTAACTGGTGTGCAGCTTACTTCAGAGTTGCCACGTCTTTATGACTTTCTTTGAAATGTATAGATTATTTTCTCCGCGCCTCCAAATGCCCCAACGCATTTACCCAAAGGCCAGTGTCTTTTATGGGCTGAGTGTTGTGCTTTATCCCCTCTCCTCATGACCTGTGACCCAGCAGGATAAACTGCTAACTGAGCTTCAGTCATGCTCAAGGAGGCTGATGTCCACATGATCCGTGACATTTCATGAAAAGCCTCCTTTTTAACTGGACCACTATTTACACTGATTCTGCTGCTGCTGCCATTGTGACCATAGGACAAACCTGTTAACCAACAGACCAATGAATTCAGTTTTTCAAATGCAACTTGTCTTTTTTTAATACTTCAAACAACTTTATTTTAGTTTAACTTTAAATATGCTAGTAGCCACTGCTTTGTTGGATCAGTCTATTTCATATGTTAAATAAATAAACGAATAAATAATAACAATGATATAGTGATAATATATAGTGATAATAATATAGCTTTTAAACGTTTAGCCTGAAAATAAGATAGAGCCCTCAGAGGGACAGTTTTTGCCATAATCACTAATCAGATAGATAGATAGATAGATAGATAGATAGATAGATAGATAGATAGATAGATAGATAGATAGATAGATAGATAGATAGATAGATAGATAGACAGATAGACAGATAGATAGATAAATAGACGTGGGATGTTTTGGATGAAGGACCTTGATTTGCATCAAGTTTCTAAATGGATCCAAGCCTGCTGCGTATTCTGGATACGTGTGTGCAAGTTAACTTTCTTAAACCTCAACTATTAGCTACTAATATTTGTCCAACCAGGGCAAGTACGCAATTAAAATGGACCTGAAGCCCAAACGGACTCTGAGTTGAGTATGAAATCCCCAGGACCATGAACCCACTGGCCCATTATAGGAAGATATAAATGTTTCAGATACACACACATGCGATAAAAACTATATGCGAGTGTAGGCCAATTACATCTAATACACAAATCTAATTGCAAACTGCATGGGTCGCCCAGATTTTACAGATGGACACCACAACATTTTTATATTTACAAGTAACTAAATACCACGGATTAAATCCCTGCAGGACTCTAGAGCAAAAAACGACCCGGACTATAGCTTTAAATATTCGTCTCCCTGTTCAGCCTGGTATTTAAACTAGTCCATATAGTACAACTGACCTGCTTCCCTGCTGCTCTCCCTCTCTCCTCAGAGTGAGTGTGTGTGTGTGTGTGTGTGTGTATGTCTCTCATTGCGTGTTACATCATCACGCAACAGCCCGAGCTGTCCTCCCGTGGCCTAGTGAACTGGCTCGAAGCGCCCTGCATGCATGTAGCTATATCTACCCACACACACACACACACACACACACACACACACACACGTTGCTTTGAATCAGGGGATGCAGCAGACACATGCAGTCGACGGCCGCACACATCCAGTCACGGAAGCAGCAGGGCTCCAACAGTATAGGCAACATACACAGGTCGTGAAAAATTAAACACGAGAGGTCTGACACATCACGCAGCATCACGGCAACACAGGTGCTGCTGCAGCCTCGAGCTCCAGCAACCGCCTCAGACATGTGGGGAGGGGGGGGACGAGCAATCTGGTTAAAAATGAAAAAATCCACGGTGTCTAATTGTCTGCAAATTTCTGTGCGTAAAATCAGCCCCCTTTTTGTTTTTTTGGGTCAAAATGAGGCGTGATCTCTCCTGCGTGGGGGAGGTAGTAACCCTAAATAAAAGCGAATAAACAATAAAACTAATGCTGAGTTGTTTACGGTGGTTTCTAACCTCCAAAACACCCCCTGTCCACGCATCCATGCGCTCTGCGTGGCGCACAAGAGCAGCGCGTCATTTTCTCGTCGGCAAAACTGTGTCAAATAACAGCAGATATTGAAATGTTGACTTCCCCCCCCCCCTCTCCTGAGCTGACCAGCTGTCGGCATCAGCACAGGTAGAATCACCCACCAGGCAAAGAAAAAATAAGAATCTAAAAATACAGCCGCTCTCCCACCGCCACCGACACCTTCCATGTCCGCTCACCGTAATTATTGAGGATGAGCGTGTGAGAGGTCAGGACGCAGGACGCGCAGGAGCCGGTGTGCGCATGTTCCACAGTGAACAGCACGAGTACACGAGTGAGTGCCACATCTAAACAAACATTTGCAAATATTATATATATATATATTATATTTTTTTGTGGTCCGTGACGCACGCGTAAACACACACTTTTGGAGGAAACACTCTTATCCATCATCCAAAGCCATGCAGTTGTTATTAGCTGATTAAACACACAATCCCAATAACAAACACCTCTGACTTCGTGGTTTTATAAAATGATTTGACCCAATATCTTTCTAAGCAGTCGAGTGAGCACTATAAGCCCATAATTATTATTTAACAAATTTATTTCCAAACAAATTAGCTTTTTTTTTTTTTGCAAAACGAAATTTATTCTTGTTTAAAACAAACTGTGTAAAAATATCACACTTCAATTACACAACACTTGCCCCAAAATGTACAATGTTTTATTACTGAAATAAACACACACTGCATATTATTATAAATGTAAGATTTTGCTTGCTGTGTCATACAAAGTTCAAATCAAAACTTGAAAAAAAAAACTGTTTTGATTTGCCATAACTATTAATAAAAAAAGAACATGGATGTGTTTGACACAAATACATTATTATTAGCCTATTTCAAACATGTGATCATTCATAACCTGCTCATTAAGTCATTGTATCCTGAGACGCCCTAAAAACAGTGACTGAAAAGAATCACTTCATTGAAAGTACAAGGAAAGTTCGTGGTCAAAAAGTCTGATTCACACCGAAGATAAATGAACATAAATAGCCTATATCTTTATAAACAGCGTGAATATAGGCACACATCGTGTTCTCATGTCCATCATTCAGCTGTGTGCTATCAAATAAACATACAAAAATAATCCTACCTTCAAAGAGGGGCGCGTTTTTTTTTGTTTTGTGGCAGTTTTCTTTTTGTCTAACTTTCTGGAAAAGTTTGCAGTTCAGACTTTTAGCAGCCGCTTGTGCCGCTGACCACTCTGCTCGGAAAGTTTTCAGCCGGGTGTAAAACAGTTCCTGGGTGGACGGTCTGCGGCTGGCCCCCCGCCGCAGGCCCCAGAGAGGAGGGTAAGACCGGGACGAGGACCGGGGAAGTCCTGGAGGGGCTCAGCGAGCCGCCTATGATGCTCTCTATGGAGAAGGGAGAGCGCTGCGCCGGGGAGCTGGACTTCTGCACCGGGGACGCAGCCTGCGCGCTGGCGGAGCCCAGGCTGGAGCTGAGCTGCGGGTAAAACCTACTCCTGGCTAAGTCCGTGGTGGTGGGCATGAGAGAGGGCGCGGGGATAATGGTTCCCGTGTGTGAATGCGAATGCCTGGAGTGCTGCTGGTGCTGCTGCTGCTGCTGCTGTTGCTGCTGCTGCTGCTGCTGAAACGCAAAGAGCGCAGAGTGTGTGTGGTAGGACTGGAGCTGGATGCCGTATCCTCCGCAGCCGTACGGTCCGTACCCGTACGCCGCAGCGGCAGCAGCGGCGGCGGGGAGGAACGCGTTGTGCTCCCGCAGCAAGTCCTGCGCCTGCTGCCGCTTGAAGCGCTTCCTCCGCCGCAGAAAGCTCCCGTTGTCAAACATATCAGCCGACTCCGGGTCCAAGGTCCAGTAGTTGCCCTTCCCGGGGTTCCCGGGCTCCCTCGGTATCTTGACGAAGCAGTCGTTGAGGGATAAGTTGTGTCTGATGGAGTTCTGCCAGGCCGGGAACTTCTCCCTGTAGTACGGGAAGCGGTTGCTGATGAAGTCGCAGATCTCGCTGAGGGTGAGCCGCTTCTTGGGGCTCTGCAGGATGGCCATGGTGATTAAGGCGATGTAGGAGTAAGGGGGCTTCACCAGGGTGTTCTTGCCCGCCGGCTTGTAGGCATCCCTGGAGGAGGTGGAGCTGTCCAGGCATGGAGGAGGAGAGCCGGCCAGGAGGATGCCGTCGTGCATCTGCGCCACCTCGTCCACGTAGGAGCGCGTCTGGCTGTCCCCATCCTCCCCTTCTCCGACCACGTCTATGTCGGTCTCTTCCGAAAGGATGGAGGCATCCGACATCTCTGAGCTCAGAGTCATGGCTCGCACTCGGCCGTGCCCTCCGACGCCAGATGAGGAAGACGATGATGGGATGCACAAGCCGCCCTCCCTCTTCAGAAACTCCCGTGAGGAGGAGGGGGAGAGGAGAGGAGCACGTGTCGCCGCCGGTCACAGATGCCCCCCTGCTCTCTCGCTATTTCCATATGTCGGCAGGTTTATTTCTTAAAAGAATTTCCCCCCCCCCGCCGACTTACGAGCGATCCAGTCGATGTCGGGCAGAGAAATGCGCCGGGAAACCTGCAAAAGGGCCAAACCTGAATCACAGAGGGGGTGGATCCTCTCAGTGTTTATACCAGCGCCCTGGTCACATGGTGAGGAGACGTCACCAGGGCCGACGAAGGGAGAGAGAGAGAGAGAGAAATAAATAACAAAACACAGGGTCTTTAAAAAAAAAAAAAAGTTTTGTGTGGCCAACATCCTTTTTAGTGGTTATTCATGGAGGTCTATATGGTCCACATGTATGACTAATGTCAAGCTTTCATTACACCTCAGTGCTCTGAGCAAAAATACATTCTGGAGGATGAAAAAACATGTCCAGGAAAGTTCAATTAACACACACACACACTAACACACACACACACACACACACACACACACACACACACACACACACACACACACACACACACACACACACACACACACACACACACACACACACACATAGGCAGGTAGTATAGGCTACAATTATGTATCAAATAAATCTATACATTATATAATTAATAAACACATTATGTATTTGTATGTATGTATATATTTAATTGCATAGGTTTGTTTACTATATAATATGTAAATATGGTATGTTTATCTATTATGTATAGCCTATTTGACCAGCCTATACCAGTGTATATAGTGTATATAGCCTATATTAGTGTCATATATATGTATGTGATATGTTTATTTATGATATAATATGTAGATATAATATGTTTACCTATTATTTATGGCCTATATGACCAGCCTATACCAGTATATATAGTGTATATAGCCTATATTAGTATCATATATATGTGATATGTTTATTTATGATATAATATGTAGATCAAATATGTTTATCTATTATTTATGGCCTATATGGCCAACCTATACCAGTGTATATACTGGTATATACACAACCTATATACACTGGTATAGGTTGGCCATAATATTTATATATATATTTATTATATTATATATATTATATGTATATATTATCGCCTATATTACCAGTGTCATATATTAATGGGTAAAAATGTCATATAGAGCACTTGCAGATTTTTTATTTTAATGTAAAGAAACAGCACTTGGAAATAAAAAATACTAGTCTAAATATCCACTGTGAAGAATACCTGTAAAAAATACCCACGATAGGCTATTTAATATGAATGTGTAGTGATGCAGTGCCGGGGAGTGGTGCACCGTATCCAGGCAGCTCGGTTTGCGTGATCCGGTAGTTATCTAGATTATCCGCGAGCCATTTGTAATGGAAAAGAGTCAGCTGTTAACTCGAATCAGTCACGGGTCACGCAGAGCATGCAAGCCCCAGATATAAGGCCTCTGCTCTGCCGTGCGTCTGCAGCATCGTGCGGCTGCCGCTGCCGCTGCCGCTGCTGCTGTGTATATCTCTGTAATTTTATATTATCTGCCCTGGTTGCGGGGGATGGCATGAATATTTCTGGGAGTTGGTTTCTTCCTGTTTAACAAAAGTACAATTCTGATTAAAGAGATACTCAGTTAAGAGATTAAGAGTTAATTTTCAGTGGCAGTGTCCAGTGAAAATGTCATTACAATGTTTGCAAGCCTATCAAAAAACAAGATTTCATAAAATATTAAAAAGAATATACCGTGAGTGTCTGTATTTTATTTTAAAAGCGAGCCTGAATAAAACATATGGAGTTCATGTTTGTTGATTTTACACTTCTGTTCCCGTGTGTGATTCATCCTTTAATTTATATCATATTTATATAGTTGAGAGAGTGTGAATACACATGAAATCTGTTTTATCTTTATCTTATTTCCAACCTAACTCTGGCACTGAAATTGTTTTGTGACTTTTCCATTGTTTTTTGGCCGCAGATAACTCCGGACATGATCTTAATTTTCTTTAGCAAAAATAAATCAAACCCAAAAAGCAGATCAGCACCACACTCTGCTGAGTTTAATCGAATTATTAAGGAAAAACAACTTTCCCAAACATTTTTACTTTTCACTTTTTCCACTCAGTGAAAAATAGAAACTGCAGATATTTTTTTTAAACACAGTTGACCTAAAAGCGCATTAAAACTTATAATAAAGTATATTTATATAAATATATATAAAACTCTGTACTTATCGTGACTTTATAACAAACTGTTATATTCAGGTGCTGTGTGGCTCTTCACTAACTTTTCTTATGGTTCTCATTTGACCGGCGCCATCTAGTGGTGAACTTGTCTCACAGTTATCTTATATCTTTTTTTGTTGCCCATAAAAGAGAGAAATCACAACCATAAATCCACAGGTATTTAAATGTATTTTAAATCTATATTTTTTCAGAGTTTAGCAGCTGAAGAACATATCGTTTGTCTGACGTATCATCCTGATACAAAGCTTCAAACTACAGCTCTTATTTAAACCATTTATAGATTTATGCCACCTTCATAATCAGTTGTGTATTTGTGTATCATTGAATGAGTGACAGTTGTGTCGCCAGTGTTTAACGTCATACTTATGGACACAGTCAGGACGCACTTCATCACGATATCGCTTTGACACTTTTAACACTAGGAATTTTCTTTCTATTCATTTTAATCTCCATTTTTAAACGACCTTCTTCATTTCCTTTTCCGTTGTTGCAGTTTGTGGGAAGGGGGTGGGCTGAGGGTTTATGTTGTTTGTAACATCCTGTTGGAAAATCTGAATTAAAGTGTATTATGAATTTATAAATTTAATCATAATCAATTTCTAAATAATACCGATAATTGTTCTTAATTTTGCTTGTGGTAATTTATTTTGTTAATAAAGGAGTTGATGCTTTTGTATATTGTTGATTGTTATGCATCACGACCACTTCACAGTTTGAAATATAACACGAGTCTGCGGGATCACCTATAGACTTAATTCACTTTATATTGATTATTGTTTTTTTTTTTAAATACAAAAGCACATAAAGTGACACACACACACACACACACACACACACGCACGCACGCACGCACGCACGCACGCACGCACGCACACACACACGCACACACACACTTTATATAAAGTTTTAAAACATTTTTGTGAAGATGAATCAGTGATGGTGAGAAATTGTTGCAACAACCAAGATTCGCTCTAAAAGATAAGACTTTTATTGTAGACGAATAGTTTTGTCCGATCACTTTTAGCTTTATGATATTTCTAAGGATTGTGTGATTATTAACAATATAGACGGAAACACTCCACCCTGGTTTGATTAAATGAAATTCCAGCCCTCACTTTTTAAAGCCCAATTAAAAAAAGGAACAAGTGTATATATGTAACCCTAAATTAGTCCTCCCTGCCTATATACCTGCATTTAAAAGCATGTATAATGAATGAGTCGCAGCTGTAAATCCAAAGACCTTCACACCAATCGTTGGGTTCATCCAGAGAACTCATTAGATCCATGTCGTGAGTTATTTTAATTGTTGAATGAGATATTATCATTAATTTATACAATCTGGCCAAAATAAAAAGGACGCCTCATAAAGCCAGGACTGCACAAAGACTCCTTCTTTCTTTCTTTCTCTCTCTTTATATGATCTGACACTTACAGCAGCAGCACTAGCATGTGTGGTAAACCACTTATAAAGTGTTTCTAAATTCCCCGTCTGCGATCCGAGGGTGTTTCCGTGCCACGGGGTACCAAGAAAGCACTTCGATGTTTTAAACGCCTGCGTGACCCCGCCAACACACACACACACACACACACACACACACACACACACACACACGCACACACGCACACGCACACACACACACACACACACACACACACACACACACACCACTCCAGTGTGTCACTGTGTGATAGTGGTGTTTGGAGGCAGGTGATTAACGTGTATCACATGCAGACAAAAAGGCGAGACAAGGTACCAACAAAGACACTGAGTCTGCAGCGGTGACTGTTGAGAGGAAAACTACAGAAAACTAGAGGACCAATCACACTGATATGAGCTAAATACATCGCTTATAGAGAAAAAGAAACAAACAAAAAAACAGATGCTGTAATTTGGATTATTTTACAGACTGTACACGTGAAACCTTTTGAAAAGGGTTTAATCTCTAGGGAAGGGAAAGATATATAAAGTGAATTTAATACTAAATTCCTCTTTCCGTTTGATCAATGTGACATTAACGAAGCAAACTCTTCACATATTTCCAGATCTTTACTAAAACCAGTTAATATGAAGTTACAGACCGAGATGGGGTTATAAATTGCATTGATACATGGTGATGATGGAATATGCAGTTCAACTTTTCCCAGTATAGTATTTTCATGCTTGAGGGTGACTATTTTTGGTGCATTCATTATTTAAACGACAAATTCATGCACTTGACTTTCACTAATAGCATCGGTAACAAAACGCAATCACGGAGCGATTATTATGGAGCTGGATGACAGAGATGAGCAGATTTGTCTGATTATATACATTTTATTATGTACAAATTCATGCCATCTTTGTGCTATACAATCTGTTATCTTTGGCCTGGATGGAAACCGGTTCCTAAAGAGGTTCATTGTCGTCTTTGTTTCATGTTCACGTTTGTGATGACTGTGCAAAGAAGTAAAACTAATTAATTACGCCATAACACCAATAGCCTTTTGATATCAAAATGCCCCATAAGATGAGTATTGTATTAATTTATGTTTTTATATCGTATGTGTTCATTTCATTTCACTTTTACAGAATGTGGCTGGGAAAAATAATCCAAGTTTCCTGTGTACTTGGGAATTTTGTGATGCTGATGTTGCGACATTGGTGTAAGTTTCAGTCAGAGTCCAATGAGGCAATGCTTTGTGTGTGCGTATGTGCGTATGAATGCTTGCAGGTGTACATGTGTAACAATTTGTCCGACAATCAAATAATTGAACTGAACATTGAACTCTTTGATGTTCATGTTCATGGACATTAAAAGGAAAGGCTCTCCCACCCATGACCTGACTATTAACTTGGACAACTCCGTGTTAGCCCCCACTCAGACTGCTAGGACCCTGGGTGTGACACTCGACAGCCAACTCTCCCTCACGGCCAACATTACTGCAACAACACGTTCCTGTAGATTCATGCTGCACAACATCAGGAGAACACGCCCCCTTCTCACTCAGGAGGCGGCGCAGGTTCTGGTCCAGGTTCTGGTCCAGGTTCTGGTCCAGGTTCTGGTCCAGGTTCGGGTCCAGGCCCTGGTCATCTCACGCCTAGACTACTGCAACTCCCTCCTGGCAGGTCTACCTGCTAGTGCCATCCGACCTCTGCAGCTCATCCAGAATGCAGCAGCTCGACTGGTCTTTAAACTAAATTCACTCACACTACTCCGCTCCTCCGGTCCCTTCACTGGTTACCAGTGGCTGCCCGCATCCGTTTCAAAACACTAGTACTTGCGTACCGTGCTGCGAACGGATCGGGTCCAGTCTACATCCAGGACATGGTCAAACGTTACACCCCAGCCCGTTCACTCCGCTCTGCCTCGGCCAATCGGCTTGTTGCTCCCTCACTGCGAGCTAAACACTCATCAAAATCACGACTGTTTGCTGTCCTGGCTCCGAAATGGTGGAACGAGCTCCCCATGGACATCCGGACTTCAGAAAGTTTACACATCTTCCGCCGCAAACTAAAAACACACCTCTTCCGACTATACCTCGAATACAATTTTAAAACTAACAATTTAGTAGCACTTAAATGGCACTTACTTATAGCACTTTTTAGTGTTACTTATATTGTAAGTCGCTTTGGATAAAGGCGTCAGCTAAATGAAATGTAATCAATCAAAGGATAACACAAAGTAACAACATTAGAGGCCACTCCCATATTGTTACTTTCCTTTCATCCAAATACCACTTCATTCACGTTCAAGTAATCATTTCCTAAGGACACTTCGTGCGGACACCCGACTTTGTTGAGACTTCTCATCACTGACTTCGGAAACTTCACTACCTGCTGCAAATCACAGCTGGCTTAAGAAGAGAAAGGAGACGCTGCAGAAGAGAATTGCAACATCGACATTGATCGCACCAAAATGAGAGACAAAACAGTTTCAGCCGGCCGTTTGACAGCAGATAAACCTGGTATGTATATCTCAACACACAGAGATGGGGAGTAATTCAGTACATTTACTCAAATACAATACTAAGAATGCTATACTATAAGTATCTAAGATTTCTTCTGCTTTATATCTCAAGGTAAAAATGTCAAAGGAGCAGACTTTTGTTGAACACTGTCAAAAAGATACATAATCCGTATAAACGTAAAGAAAAAGATGTTTAGCAGGAAAGAGATGAAGAAAGAGAATGTGTTGTTTAAAGTTCATGTCCAGGGTTGATGATTTGTGTGTTCAGGGTTGCATGAAGCTGGTTGCTTTCTCTCTGCCCTCGCTAACTCCATGTAACCTTGTAATGCTCTTCTTCTTGGTCACAGATGAACAGATGGCGTCAGGGGATTCTGAGGCGCCACAGTGCAGCATACTGTACAGCGGCACCAACCGCTACTTCATCACGGAGGTGTGCGGTGAGGGGGCCTTTGGCAAAGTTGTCAAGGCTGTAAATGTAAACACATTCCAACCAGTGTCCCTCAAGATCCTCAAGCATGGGGCTCAAAGAGAGGTATGTAATCTTGTTCATTTTTAAGTTTTGTTTCACGTTTTCTCACTCCTAACTTGTTTATTAAAAGAACTGCTGATACCATGCGGTGTCACCTACAGCCCCCATATCATAATTACTCTTTCCTCCACAGCTGAGGATGCTTGAGGCAGTGAGCGCTCTTGACCCCGCCAAAAACAACGTGGTCCACTTCATGGAGCAGTTTCAGGACGACGGACAAACCTGTCTGGTGTTTGAGCGGCTGGACATGAACCTGTACCAGCTGCTGCAATGGCGACGTGGACACCCGCTGACTCTGAATGAGATTCGGCCCATTGCACACCAGGTAAAGATGATGGGGCTCTTTAATCAACCTATCATCAAGTGGTAACATACCTGTATGTCTTCTACATCTGTAACTAACATTTCACACTGTTTCTGCAGTTGCTGACAGCCTTTGAAGCACTGAAGAGCATCGGGGTGGTCCACTCAGACCTCAAACCAGACAATGTGATGCTGGTGAACCACGAGAGGGAGCCCTTCAGGGTGAAACTCATTGATTTTGGTGGGTCCTTCATGACCTCAGAGGACACGCGTTGCAAGAAAACCCACACCCAGGGCTACAGGTAGGATCAATGTGCCAACCTCATTGTGTGCACTTGTGTGTTAGTGTTGTAAAGGAACCAGCAGAAATTGTGTCAGTCTTCAGTAAACATGGTGAATTTGACTTTGTAGCTATGTTGGTTCTTGTTTTCACTCACAGTTCACCCGAAGTCATCCTGGGCCTCGCTTTCTCAGAGGCCATTGATATGTGGGGTCTTGGCTGCGTGCTCCTTTTCCTCTACCTCGCCAACCACCCATTTGCAGTCAACTGCAGGTACCAGGGAGTAAGTATTCAAATATGTGTCGATTTAAATGCCAAGACTGTTACATTCGGCCACAAAAAAACATGTTCAAATCAACAGGCTGATGTGATTTTTCTAATTCTCTCTCCAGATGAAAGGAATTGTAGACATGCTGGGTCAGCCAGATGACGACTTCCTCAAGGCTGGAAAATACACCCGCCACTTCTTCATGGAGGACAAGCACCGGTGGGACCCAGAGTGGTCGATTAAGGTATTTTAACCAGTTTTAAAATATTTTTCTCCCACTAAGACAATAGCTCTTCTCAAAATGTTGAACAAATTAAAAAGTATCTGACCAACATGTTTTGTTCCTGTAGACCCCAAGTGAGTTCGAACGTGGGACTGGCATCCAAGCCAAGGAGAGGGCGGGTGATATTAGAAGCCTGGTTGACCTGATCACAGTAAGTTGTCCATTTCATTACCAAAGAAAGAATTAGTACCAAGTTTCTCTGTGGTTGAGAGACAGGAAGTAGTTAAACGGTCACCTACTTTATTTTAAATCCAGCTTCACCCAGTGCTGAATGGATCCAATGAGCTCCAGGACAGGAGAGAGTTCGTCAGTCTCCTCAAAGGCCTCCTACAGATTGACCCAAAGAGCAGGCTCACACCTCAGAGGGGTCTCTCACACCCCTTTCTTGCATTGGTCCACTTGATGGGTGACATGGAATGCCCATAGTAAGTCACTGGTTTCAGTCGTAGATGTATTAATGGAATGAGTTGTTGATTTATTGTTCACTGACTAATCCGCTGATCTGTGTTTTTTTCAGTTTAATGAATTGTCTGGACAAAATGGGGGTCTTAGACTTGGACGACGACGATGATGATGAGGGCTTTTGCTCAGCCGTACCATAGTCAGAGGACACAGGCTCAGCTGCTCCTCACTCCAGTGACAGGGTTGAAGACCTGGATCCCCCATGGGATGACACTGCAGACATTGATGCTGCTGGCTCAGATGCAGAGGAATCAACTGAGAGATGAAGCTCAGGAGACACAGCTCTGTGAAGAGACTCATCCTGCCAGAGCCAGCAGTCTGAAGAGGATGAGGACGTTTTTAGGCAGAGTTGTAAAGAGAGTGATGTTAGTTGAAATAGTATAAATTAAGTATATATGAACTGTTAAGTAACATTTTCTTGTTTTTTGTTTAACCAACTATTTTAAAACCTTAAGATACACAATAAAATATCTTGATATACCATCGGGTGTGTTTATTTATAATCTGCCCCACATCATCACGATAACAGTGACATTTTGTGCAGCATTGCCACCTAGTGGCTGTGGTGAGGTACTCAAGGTAATTTTCTGCCTGCTCTAACTGAATTTAATCAAAAGTCTATTTGAAGAAAGGAAAACGGATAAATGTAAATATTTTGTATCATGATTCCAGTCACCCACACATTTTATCTGTTAGATACCACAGCTACAACCACAGGTAAATAAAACAAGTTCATACAGTAAAAGAAAATCATTAAAACAACCATGGCCCTCTGCTAAGTATCTGGACAATCCATTAATTCCATACCACTGATGAACAGAAAAATGAGGGGTAGACAGGGGCATCCTAACATAAGAGGAAACATCGTCAAAGCAATATGGCTTGAAAGCAGCATGAAAGAAACAGCTGAGGTCCTAAAGGTCAAAATGGAATAAAACGTCATTAATACAATAAAACACCCTCTCCCCATTTAGACGTGGCCACATGAGAAAGGAACAAACAACCAAACAAACTTCAGGAATCCATGTGTTCCATAAAAAAATCAATATCACATAGTGAAGAACCTGGTGGGATGGCTGGCTGTAATCCTTGACACACCCCCGCGCTGCAAAGTTTAGTTAATTGGGTTTGTCCTTGGTCCCACCCTCTTAATGGCTGTACTCTTTTTTTCTATTGGGACCAATGTTCATTGTTTCACAGTTTCCATAGTAAAATTCCAGAGTTGTGTAAGATAGTTGGAAACATAGCAAAGCCCTGCCTTTTTAAACCTTTGTCATTTTGACAAGGTGGTGAGTGGGTGGTGTTTCTAATATTAACATAACATCCCCCTTCGAATGATAAGCTCAGCAGCGCTTTTACTTCCTCTATAACCTGAAAAGAGCAAGAGCACCATCACCAATCATGTGCATCTTCTAGCGAAGAACCTTCGGGTGCATTCTGACCAGCTCTTTTACTGTGTGGTTTGGGAGCTGCACAGCTAAGAGGATCACCGGGGCCTCACTCCCTCCTGGACATCTACAACACTATAGCCCACAGAGCCACCAGCATTGTGTTGGTGCAGCAAAAGACTGTGTGTGAGGGGGATTCTTCTTCCTGCACAAGAAGAACCCTTACTGAATATTTTCAATGCAAACATGCACCTGTCACTTTTTGTAGTAATTTCATCTTCTTCTTTTTTTTTAAACTGCAAATGCTTCTATCAAATTACAACTGCTGCGCACTTTAACTGCTATTTACCACATCCTGTAGATGTGCATTACATTACTTCCCTTGCAGTATTTCTGCACTCTCATCCACCCATCATGCACTACTCTTATACAATCCACCTTGTGCCTTGTGACTGCATGCGTTGTACTGTGTACCAAGTTATATGTTCTGTCTATTTACATGTTTACACAGGGATCAGAGAGAGAAACAGCATTTCAAACAAGTCTATGTTCTGCCCATATGGCAGAATTGACTTTGACTTGTTTACCCTGTGTTGTTGCCATGATGGAGATCAGCCCCTGTTACTGTCTGTATCAGTTCGATGTGGTGAAATGAAAAAAGTCTAATTATCAAAACGATCTTGCAGCGAATTGACCCAGTTGCAGACCGCTGCTGTAATTTATCAAAGGACGCAGGAGAAAGTTCCACTTGGTCTGCAGACTGCACATAAAGGCCCTGCCCCCAACTGACTGCTGCAGGTCGCGCTCTATGCCTGTTTATTCAAATGTATTAATATTGAACATACCACGTGTCCAAAATGTACCAAGTTTGACACTGCACTTCATTGGGCCATTGACAATACACATTCTATGTGTGGAGCTGATAAGAAGAAGGGTTCGTGTGATTTGCCTTCCACATACAGACAGAGACACACAGGCAGATGTTTGTGGAATTAGCAGGTAGATAAAAAATGATAATGATCATATGCATGTATAATATAAAAATGCACGTGGGGGGCAGCTCAGAAACATGTCCATATCTAACATGAACCTTCGCCCATTGATTGATGGGGGTTGTTAAGGTGTTACCTGCAAGTATTGACTCGGGGCAGCAGTGTCCCAGGGGCTGGCCTGCTCTTTTTGGCCCTACGTCACTTCCTCCCTCCTCTCTCTCGCTTCCATCTTGCTCCCCGCATGTGTCTGCTGTTAGTTTACAGGTCAGTGAGGAGCTTTCAATACCTTCTTCCCTGCACCGTTCCCCCCCGAGCCCACGGCCAGAGGTAAACGAAAGCCTTCCCTCGCCGGACGGCTGAGGTCCGCCGCGGTGCGAGGCTAATCCCGCTGACAGTGTGTGTGTGGCTGCGACTGACAGGCCGTCCTCGGGCTCACAGTTAGCTCCGAGGCTAGCCCGAGTTAGCCTGCAAGTTGGAGGCTACCGGAGCTAAAACCGCACCTTGTTTCTGCGCTGCGGTTTGCTTCAATTAGTCAGCAACTGTTAGCTCGAACCCCCGACGTTAGCTGCGGTGCTGTTAGCTCGTTGCGTTTCTTCTTCATCTTGTTGTTGTTGAGCCTCCCTCGCCTGTTGTCCACAACACAAGACAGATGAGTGAAAGCGTTAGCATGTTGCTAATTAAATAACAGCCCATTTGACTGTTATTCTGACAGCAACGTCTCGCTTGTGTCGATTCAACGCACACCGTTGATCACTCTGCTCCCTGTGTGTGTGTGTTTACATGTGTGTATCGTTCAAATAGCATTGGCCTCATTTCTCCTCATCTCTGTGCACCTTGCATGTCATTGGGATGCTGCCAATTTCCCACGACTTGAGACCTTTTTGTTAGCCAAGTTTCACAGTGATTATATAAATATGGATTGTAAATATTTGTGATCTGATTCAAATATAGAACTGTTGATAATCTATTTACATTCAAAGTACTGTTCATAATTCGCCTAAAGTTTACAGTGTTGCAGCGATGGACAGCTACACCAGGTTTCTATCGTCTCCTGGATTAATCTCTTATTACATTTTGCGAACTGAAGTCTTTGTCTGTAGACTGGCGAGATCACTCTTTGATACACTGTGCAGTTTTTACTCTTATAGGTTGGATTTAATGTTTTGGCAGATTTGGGTTTATCCTTGTTGCATGTTCATCAGTAATCTGATCAGTGTATACATAATCACAGAAACAGCATCAGTGTCAAAGTAAGGCTTGTTAAAATATACTTCTTCTGGCGTAATAACGCCAGAAAGTATTCATGTTGTAAGAACGGTGAGATCAGATACACTGACATCAGGAGGCAGCCCTCAGTAAAAGACCTTCACTATCTCATTTGGCCTGTCTGTAAACCTGTTCTCATTCCATCACCCCCACACACACACACACACACACACACACTATCCATGTCTGCTTGCTGTGTGGTTTTGAGAGTATTGTTGTCGTTTGCAGGGCTCATTGGCATCAGAGTGAATGAATTTGTGGTAGTCACTGTTACTATGTAAACAGTAGACTAGCAATGAAGCTGGTTAAGTTTCAGGGAAACCTGGAGGCTGCCAATATGAATATCAGCTGTGTTTTAAGATGCTAACATAATCATGTATGTTCTGTCTTTTTCCAGATGAAAGAAGCAATTATGAATCAAGAAAAACTTGCTAAACTACAGGCACAAGTCCGCATCGGTGGAAAGGTAATACAAAAAATAATTAAGTATTCACTTTCTTGATACTTTAAGACACTGACAACAGAGTCAAAACAAATTTCCACAGATTTTATTATACTGCAGTGTTTCCCCTATAATAATTTTGCAGCGGCAGTCTACCACACAATTATCACCACCCTTGTTTCAGGATCAGGGCAGACACACATTATGAATCTGGTATCCTTGTACAGTGCTGTATTACCCTGCTGCATGTCCTCCCTCCTCACTCCCAGGCAGTGAGGAGGCAGACACACACTCCAGACAGGAGAGAAGTTCTTCCTGCAGAGTATGATACAACGCGGTGGCCCACTGCCAAGATAAAATCCCAGGGGAAACACTGAACTTAAATAAAAACCTGGAAAAACAAATGCTCTAACTGACAAGAGATGGCCGTATTACTGCTGTATGTGTGAATGAGAATTTAGATGCTTTGCAGGACTATGCAAATGTCTAAGAATATTAATCTAGTGAAATGAGATTTAAGCTCATTTAGAGCAGCACTGTACAGTGAAAGCTCTGAGGACGTTTATAGCTTGTTTCTATGACAACCTGCAGTTTTATCTCTTGCATCAAAGCAGCAGTGTACCTTTTGTGTACAGTCTTCACAACACTGTGTACTGAACAGTGTACTGTGGGCCAGAGAGTGAACTATGATAAATAACAAACAGCAGACCTTGGGCCAAAAAGGTACAATATCTAGAATACATGTTATATTGAATCGAAACGATCTAATAGAGCGTTTTAAATTCCCTGTATTTAATCAAATATGTTTTTATCAATGTCTTCTTAGGGTAGTGCTCGCAGGAAGAAGAAGGTTGTACACAGAACAGCAACCGCAGATGACAAGAAGCTCCAGTTCTCCTTAAAGAAACTTGGTGTCAACAACATCTCCGGTATTGAGGAGGTAATTCTGAACCTTTGTCTCAAGTCTTGTCCCACTGTGATTTAAGGTGAACGTGTTTTCACCTGTGTTTGTTTTGACCCGTTACAGGTTAACATGTTCACAAATCAAGGAACAGTCATCCACTTCAACAATCCCAAAGTGCAGGCCTCCCTCGCCGCCAACACCTTCACCATCACTGGCCATGCTGAGACCAAGCAGCTGACAGAGATGCTGCCGGGCATCCTGAACCAGTTGGGAGCAGACAGCCTGACGAGCCTCAGGAGACTCGCAGAGGCCCTGCCCAAACAGGGTCAGTGGCCTATGACACTACCGCAACATCCACACTACTACAATTTCGTTTGAAAATGTATCAACTCTGCTACGGCTATGCCTGGCGTCCATACTGCACCTGAGTTTTAGAGCCGCTAGAACAGACGTTTGAGAACGCTGCTAGTCCGGTTCATTTTGAATACTCCAGCACTGCGTTTTAGTCTGGATAGTTAGAAACAGATGTTTGGAAACAGTGATGTATGCACTCACGACTGCGTTCTGATCAGGTCTTTCCGTTTACAACGTAGCCTTTGCACATTCGTCCGGCTCCTGTCACATGACCCCTTTCCGGAATCAAACTAACGGCATTAGCCTCGGCTACCAGTGTAGAACGCAGCATGGATCATCAATTGCAAGCGTTGCTGACTCTTTTGTCTTTGCTAACAGCTGTTGTGCAGTTAAATCCTTCTTTTTACAATGTTGCAACTGCTGACGTGTAGGAGACGAGTTCGGTATTTCAAGCTCCTCAATGACGAGCTATTATTCGAGCTGCGATTTGCCACAATTCTTCATCTAACAATGAAGTGCTTCTTGTGTACCGCCAAGTGTATGGGAGTTGTCACCTGATATGCATTTTCAAGCTTGTTAGTATGGACAGGGATTAAAACTGATACAGAGTCTAAACGCTTGTGCAGACAGAGATTGTTAAAGTCGTATGGATTGAGCCTTAAACTTATTTAACATGTTGAATTGCATTGTAGCATGCAGTAGAACACAATGTAGTGAACGTCAGTGTGGAAAAGGCTCCTCAAATCCCTGATATGGACACACACAGGCCCCCACAGTCTCACTATAGGTTCATATGTGTAATTTCTGTTTGGTCAGAATTAGAGACGTGAGTCCTGCCCTCAGGACCTGCAGCTTGATTATTTCTGCCAGACATTAAAACTGCTCTTGAAGTTTCTCACAGACTTTTTTTTCTGCTCTCACAGCTACAGATGGAAAAGCGCCGATTGCAACAGTAGAGGAAGAAGACGACGATGTTCCAGGTGAGCGCAAACACGTCCCACTTGTGTTTAAATCCAGTTGTCTATCTGACTCACAATAAATATCACTTCAAAATGTCTGAAGTAAAATCTGGTTGCCTTGAAGTCTTGCTCTGAAATTCTCCTTCACCCGATGATTGCAGGAGATTTGTTCTCCCTCAGTTAAATGATCATCAGTTACTTTAGACGATCGTGCAATGCAGCTTTTGGTTTGAATCTTATCGTCATTGTTTATAATATCTTAAGATTCCGTTTGCTTTTCTTTGGTGATGAAAATGGCCCAAACACATGAGGATGCCATTACAATAATCTCAGCTTTTCCCAGGACCTCTCTCTTCTCCGACTTCTCACTAATGTAACAAACGATTACACGTGTACTCAGCAATAGGAGCATTCAAAGCCTGATGACACAGGGTTAACAGCCATAGCCATCATGCTGTTATTGGCGTTAAGTTTCCTTTTTGTTCTCTCACTGAAGGTGCATGTTTACTCAGACCTTTTGAATTGTTTCCATTTGAACCCTCGACTCTTGGCGGCAAAACTCAAGAGACGCAGATTTCTGAGTAATTTTGCACCATAATTTTTACAGCTGTTTTCAGTAACTTTACTGAAGTACTTTCAAGGGCCTCATGTGCTGAGCACATTGCCGTTTAAGTGGAAGTGGGAAAGATATGCAAAGCAGTGGGATTGCATTACATCTAGTATCATGTTTCAGATAAATGCACTTTTCCTGAATTGTGCTCTGGCACCTCTGAGAGTCATTTGCCTTTTCTCTCTACTTCAGTCAACTTACAGCCAAATCTTTTGTTGTTTCAGATCTGGTGGAGAATTTTGATGAAGCATCCAAGGATGAGGCTAACTAGAGGAAATGGGACATCCCGGAGTGTCAAAACTTGACAGGACCATGTGGGCACAAGATGTTTTAATGTCTACTTTGAGAGGTGGAAAGTTAATAAATCACCAGAGAAGATGTGAAATCCGCCAACTTTTGGTTGTGAGCATTCTGTAATATGTGCAACACCTGGGCAAATTACTTACGTACTCTTAAGTCAATTATTTTTGATTAACTTTTTAGATTAGTACTCTGAAGTATTAAACACAGGGGTAGCAGTATTTAAGCAGGAGGTATTTTAGTACTCATTCCACCTCTTTGCCACCAGACTCTCCAAATGCTTGTTGTGCTCTGTGGTCCAGTCAGTGATTGTGTATAAAATGTGGTGTTTCAGGCTCATGCTGTGCATCTGTTTCCTCCATGTTACTGAACCTTAATTCTTTGTGGCCTCGTTAAAACCACAGTATCTGGAATAAAACTTTGCTACTGTCAATAAATTGACAAAACGACTGTTATTTGTTCATTCAAGTATCACAGTTGGAGTACTGTAGTTGTCCCTCTGTAGTTGGTCAGCATGCTGCAAGTTTGCAAGTTCATCTTTGAGAAGTTAGTTTGCTTCAACATGATGTTTTGTTGAAGGAGCATTTTACCATAAAATCACCTATTGGTAAAATAGAAAAGACAATGATTTTTTTTCCTCACACTGCTTCTGTCACGACTGCATCAGCAGATGTAATTTAATCAATAGAACCCAACCTGTAACATTAAAGAACTTGCTGGCCCATTTACCAACATTCATTGTGCCAGAGATTTAAATCCCAACCTTGACAACCCATTAACTATCCCTCTGGTTCCACCATGACACCAGTGTCTCAAATAGTGGGTGGATTCTACACACATTCATGCCCTGTTCAAGATGAACTGGAATAACTTTGGAATTTAGTCCCATACTGTGTTTTATCACCACACCAGATTTATGAAGACTATAAAATAACCCTTGGCGGTCTGTATCAAACAGATGGACTTTGTTTCATGCCAACATGCTGAACTGAGATGGTGAACATGGGAAATGTAACCAGATACATTCAGCAATGGCTTAATTCCTAAGGCCAACTTTCAATCAAGACAAACCAGGCAGAGCCAGTGAATTGACTGGTTGCTGCTTCTGAGATGTTGGGAAAATAAAAGTTTTAAATAAAAACTGCTGGAATTACATAGTGACTTTTTAGCAATAACGTATAGTGAAAGGAAGCAGGATGAAATATATTATAATAACTCCCAAGTATTTTTAAACTTTTACTATCTCAGCTATTTTATTCATATCAAGCATAGACACGTTTTGTGTTTTCTTTTCTCCCCATGACAGTGACCTGTATGTTTTATAAAGATCTTTTAATTAAATAACTTCAACATACAGCAGCAAACAGCACCACAATAACCACGTGGGACATTTAAAACAAGGTTATAAAATAGACAACATGCCTGGACATTAGTATTACTATACAATGAAACAAATGGGAGTTACAACAATACGAGAATTTTATCACATTACAACACATTGTTTTAACTTTTCAAATAAATAAACCAAGTACAAACGACACGAGGATGTTCAGAATCAACAGAAAGCTCAGCGTCTGTGCCACGTGCATTTCAGTCTGTAGGAACAGATTTTCAATCTCATCCTCGGGAAATACGCTCACTATGAAAACCAGTGAGTTTCAACATGAACCAAACCAACAATAAAACTCTGTCACAATTGAAAATTCTTCATTATTTAGTTAATAAGTTAATAAAAATATCCCACATTATAAAGGAAGTCAAAACAGAGCCACCATGCTTAGCTGAAGAACAAATAAACCTGCTCTCCACTGCTTATTTTGGCAGCACACTACTGGTGGAGTGCTGTGCATGCTGGGCTGTAGACAAGAAGTGAACTATGCATTTAGTTTTTGGAAATCCCTCCATGAATCCTGCTAAGATTTGCAACTCCATATTCAATGTGAAGTGTTGAGTTTGAAAGGTTCAAATTGATAATTCATACAGCACAAACCTTCATGAGCATCATACACGATAAAAATTACGCTGACGTGATGCAAATGCTGTTGATGGAACAAAATATTCCTGTTGGCTGATGACGTGGGCGTGCTACATGACTGTCCAGAGACCAGTGATGTCCCTCGAGTGTCCCAGTTCACTCTCTGATTCCCATCAGTAACTTCAGTAAGTGTGCCTCCATCACCTGTTGAACTAAACAGAGAAACATACAGTGTTTTATTGGGCCTCATGTCAAAGGGGAAACCTGTTGCAGAGGAGAGTGACTGTGATATCTTAGCTGCAAATTTTACTCTCGGAAATGGAAGCTTTGTCAACAACTTGTTTTCTGCTCCGATCGAAGTGAAGTATTTGCCTCGTTTAAAAAGCTGAGCAGGAAGTTAAATACACATTCTCTGATTGTTTAATGTATTTTTTCTGACTGTCTTGTAATTATTTCACGAAGATATCAGAGCGATAGGATTAGTTTAGGTGTCCAAAAAGTGTAATACCTCTACCAAGGACTTTTAGTTTTCACCGCTGTCTGTTTGTTGGTTTGTATGTTTGTTGTAAGCAAGAGAAACATGGTGGAGTGATGCGGTATGGGATAGGGCAGTTTTAGACAGTGAAAGATTCGTGGATCTTGACGAAAACAAATCTGGCACATTTAGGGAACTGATGTTTATGAGTGTGTGAAATTTTGTTCAGCTAGATTGTATTTAAGGAGGCTGTTGTGCCTCAGTGGAGGTATGCACTCTTCTGAGATCCATTCTAGTTTTTGAAAGTCAAATCTATCTTTAGTCTGTATAAACCAACTGTGGTGAGGAATCATGACACTTTGTTTCAGGGGATCATGAGACCGTTCGATAGCTCAATTGGAATAGAATAGAATTTTTGACAGAAAGAGAGAAGGTACATGTGAGACACACAGACTGTGTGTACCCTCACGTCTTTTAGCCCTCAAGCTCAGACTATATGTTTATCTTTTTACATACCATTCCGGTGGCCCATAGCCACAGCCATGTCCATCGCATTGAACCCAGAATCCGACTCTATGGTAGGATCTGCACCACTCTCTGCAAGACATACAAATGTACATGAAAATAAGTATTGTCCTTCTTAATGTAATGTATATTATGTTTCTTGTTAGACAAATGTTAATACAGATGGATAATGGCCAGAGGTGTTACTGTCATCAAAAGACTTGTCCTCACCTAACAGGATTTCAACACAGCGCACATGGTTGCCATGGACAGCGTACAGCAGAGGGGCTCCTCCATTCTGAAACCCACAGAGGCAACATCACTACAAGACTGACGTTGATACCAATATTTAACGCTGACTACAAAGTAAGTGAAATATCTCCCTTATATAATAGTTTTATTGTCATATTCAACTCAACCAGGTCCAGTGAACATAGAAAACGTTAGTATTCTTACCCAGTCATATTCGTTGACATCAACACCACAGTCGATGAGCATCTTCACGATATCAGTGTATCCCTTACTGCAAGCCAAAGACAATGCACTCTCCCTCCCTTTGGCCAGGACGTTGGGGTCAGCGGCCTACAGCGAAGAAGGACACAGAAGGAAAACCAGTTAATAAATACAGATGTAGCTCTGATGTAATAAAACCATCAGATCTGAGTATTATGGGAAGATGATTTTTTCATACATTTTGGAGCAGAAACTCAACAACAGCGATTTGTCCATGTGCAGCTGCCCACATCAGGGGAGTGAAGCCCTCCTCATCTTGGTGATTGATGACAGTCTCTATCAACACGACACATAAAAAAAACATGAAGACTTCATATACATACCTACCATTAGCACATTCATTATCAATATATACATGTTGAAGTGGGTGGGGCTTATCCCAGCTGGCACTGGCAGACATGTAAAATATTTAAAATAAAGATCGAACTTCATGTAGAACTAGAACCATAGAAAAGTACTTATTCTGTGGATTCAAAATAGTTAATAGACCATATACTGTATTAACATATACACTCTCTCTCTCTCTCTCTCTCTCTCTCTCTCTCTCTCTCTCTCTCTCTCTCTATATATATATATATATACCTGAGGACTGCCTACCTTGTTCAATCCTGCTGGCCAGAAACACCATTTCTCCTTGGGCTGCCAGCTGATGAATGGACAAAGCTGAGAGGAAATGTGTGTATCGATTAACGTGGATTAATGTGGACTTGATTCATTTTAAATAAAATTGATAACGAATTAAGTCAATGCAACGATGCTACTTACAATGAACCAGGAGAGGTGTGGAAGAAACCTCATTGCCGCGGTGTTTGTTGGTGAGGGTGGTGGACTGTTTGATGGGGGAGAAGTGTTTGGTGGTGGATGGTGTGTAAACATGGCGCACTTGTATCCCTGGCGAGGGTGAGGTCTGGATATTGCACTCAGCTGAAGGAGAGGGAAGACTCATATCAGTTACAGCCTTTTCTCACAAGATAACACCAGTGATCGCTTAAAAAACTGATAGACAAGGTTCCGCCTCTTCCTTCTTACCTTTGAATAAAACAGAAGCCACCTCCAGATCGGAGTTCACCTGGTCCTGGATGTTCTTGCTGTCTTCTTCGTTAAGCGACTTGACAAATCTTGAGCAGACGTTCATGTCAAAGCGGTTGGGCAGGATGAACTTGATGCCCATGGCCACATTTTGGGTGCCTGGGTCATCTGGGCTTGTGCCTTCAGTCTTGATGGCACTTAAGTCTGGCATCACGCAGATCCCCTCCATGTCCTCAGGCCCCATGGAACACTCTCCTGTCCCATCCGAGGCTGACACGCCGCTGCTGTCCATCCTCTGATCACTCACGGAGCCGTCACACTGAGGTTAAACTGAAGCCACTGAGCGCCTGAAATGCAGAAACACTTAAATATGAATCTATGATTAGATCCCAAGTAGGGTTGCAAAATTCCGGGAATATTCAAAGTTGGAAACTTTCCATGGGAATTAACGGGAATATACGGGAATATACGGGAATTAACGGGAATAAACTGGAAATTGTGTGGGTAATTTATACTAACTGTATTTACCTTGTCATATACAGACATAAATATAAACATTTTGTTTTGTCATAAGCTGATTTGAGCCCTGAGGAAACTTTGGGCACTTGACTATATGCTTCTGCATCTTTGTGGCATTCTTAACATAGGTCTTTGCACAGTATTTGCAAATGTACACAGCCTTTCCTTCTACATTGGCTGGGGTGAAATGTCTCCACACATGAGATAGTGCACGTGGCATTGCTCTGTAGAATAAGATGAGAAAAAAGCTTGTAAAAAACACTAATGCAATGCCAGAGATATAAATAGTTAGCTAAACAATTGGAATCGTCTTTAAAAATATTTTACAATTGATGGATAAATGAATAGAAATAGGCTAGATGAACAGATGAACAATCCTCAATCAGCATGCTAATATATTTTCCCCAGTAATATCATCAAAACTTACCTGACTAGTCCTTGGGCTAATGCAGTAGTGTGGCCTAAATAGCCCTGCTGTAGTGTGCAGGATGCTGGGATGCCAGGATGCGTGTGCTACATCCATATCTTTAAAATAGAGTTTTGAATGACGTTTTTATTGCTCAGCATTTAATTTGCGGTAACATTTTTTTTTCAAAATTCCCCAAATTCCCGAGCTTATCTTCCCATGGAAAGTTTCCGGAAAGTTTCCGGAAATTTACCGGAAATTTTCCGCCCCTTTGCAACCCTAATCCCAAGCAGCCATTCACGTTAAGCCAAACACAAGAGGATGCAATAACTGTGAAAGTGCACACCTTATATTCCTATTTTATTCATATTCCTACCAACCTCATTACATTGTCTTTAAATGCAAACAACTACTGCAACTTTGCACACTTGTTCATAGTTTATCATCTATCATTTAGTCTCTTGTTTAGACGCTTATTCGTTGTTCTATTATATTTACTACTTTACTGTGTATTCTAGTACTTTATTGTGTATCATTTACTTACAGTACGTACAGTTTTAGTACATTTTATGTTTATTACATTCTATTTTGAGCTATTTTTATTATTTGCATCTGTTTGATTGCTACTTCGCTCTATGTGCAGTGCCCTTGACTTGCTGCTGTCACACAATAATGTCCAGATTTGGGATCAATACAGTACATCGACCTATCTATCTATCTGTTAGCTGTCAGTTAGCATGCTAGCTATCGTAACCTTCCATCAGGGACACTAACTCACTGACTGGGGCTACTGAACTCTAACATTGACACACATAATGTCTACAGACGTCTATAAAAGCCTTTTGTTCAGAAATGAAAACACAACTCACTCGGTAACACATTGTTTTTCTCTGATATCTGTTCCTCGGCTGTCGGTGTTTGTGTACATGTGCGCATGCGCAGTTGGTGGCGTCCACAAAGACGTCCGTCCACTATTAACCTCCCCCCGTTGTTTTCCTTTTTAGTTCCGGAGCCTCGAAATCATGCTGATACTCAAACTGATATAAAAAGCTGATACTACACTGGTATACTTCTTTATTTATCTACAAAGAATTAATCTTATACAAACAAAATGCATAATCTGGATGTCACAGTAGGTTTGTACAAGTTTCACTTATCTGTAGTTTTAAAACATATTAATTTACACACTGTTTTGATAATATCAGTGTGGACTTGGTAAAAAAAAAAGAAATTCAAACGCATATACTACGCCATTGTTATATATAGAAAATGACACAAAAGTTGTCCATGGAAAGTCTTACAAAAGGTGTTCTATAATCTATATATCTCAATTTTTATTTGACTTTGTTTTAATGTGACTGTCGAAGACCTAAAGTTAGTGATTTACTAATGATGTGATTAGGCTCTGCAGGATAAACAGTGTAGAAGTCCCTGTAGTATTTATCCAATTTACTCTAGTCCTAAATACAATGATAATAGATAGATAATGTATTATGTAGGCTGTGATTATATTAAACAATCTAAAAAATCTGTTTATATATAAACACTGAACAATTTTATGAGAAGAGAACAAAGAAAATATAGTTTTGTTGCCAAACTCAACCGCTCAGTCCCGATTTAAAGACCGTTTTATGTTATCAGTGTGTTTGAGAAAACACGTGAGGGTAAAATTATTGAATAAAATGTTTGATTATGGCTGTGCTGAAAGAGGAGCCTTCTGTTTTTGTATTTTTGTGCAACTTTGTTTATTGATATTTGTCCATCACACCATCAGGCAGTTCAACAGGCAGACAGGGAGGTCATTTAGTTTCTTATTTGTAGTCTCTATCAGGAGGTGAAGGGCCGTGGCTATTCCACCACGGTGCTCTGATGACACCAGGGGGTCTAGGGATTTAAAAGCTTCCAGAGTCAGCAGCAATGAGACGCAAAGATCACATGTAACTATGGTCTCGGCCGCCTTGTTTTGACAGTGTGTGAGTCTCAATGTGTGCAGTGAAATCCACAGTGTGCTGCTCTCACTACCTGCAGGACGCCAGGATCACATGCACTGAAAACAACAAGTCCAGATTTCTTAGATCTTACCCTCTCTGGACATCCCTTGAATTTTGCAGCATAGAAAAAACAAATGTGAGATTAAAAATGAACCATGTGGAATGTTATATGGAGAACTTCCACAAGATGGCAGAACTGTGCGTTCACTCACTTTCTTATTTACTGGTACACTTGTGCCAACAGATGGCACCACAGTCTCAGAGGTTATAGTTGCAGTACAAGCAGTGTTTGTGGGTTTTCTTCATCTCCAAAAGGGCCTTTAACCCTCTCATCACCTCATTTAAGCAAGACAACACTGTCCGGGTGGAACCTGTTGGATTAACTCAGCTTGCTGACTGTGTTACAAAGTGTTGCGTGCCAGTGTTGTTGTAGCCCGTCAGCTCTGACATCATTTAAGATGTGTAATCTGTAGCTCATTATCAGTCAGTGGGATAAGTCTGGGAGCAGGAAGGGTGGGAAAGTTGTCCTCTCGTTTCCTGTTAACGTCACATGTCTGTGTCTTCTGTTGTCTGGTTAGAGTTACAATCCAATTGAGAGAAGGACGATTTTCAGAGGAAACAGAGGAACATTAGGAATGAAAGTATTCCATGTAAAGTGAACACTGGTATAAAACAGTGCTGTGATTCCCCCCTGAATGCACAAGTCATTTATACTTGACTTTTCACATCTTTCACTGCAGTTACATTATATTAGTAGTAATATATTTGTGTCACGCTGAATGTCAATGCATAGTACTACTGTCACATTACAGTAGTTATACGTGTATTAAAGGTAAAGCGCATAGAAATTATATGGAAATAATTCTCATATATTTACATAGGGAGTGGGTTTGCCATGTTGCACCACCGTGTTTCTACAGTAGCCCAGAATGGACAAATCAGTGAGAGATCGCCTTTCGCATTTGTACATTGATGCAACAGCCTGAATTACGACAGATAAAGAAGAGCCGTCACCCTTAAAGTGATCCCATGTACAGGATAATGATCGATGAGAAAACATAGCTGAGGCCAATTTGAGAGGAGTCACAAAGGAACTTTCCAGAGTATGATATATGAAGGTTGAATAAAATTTGTAACATTTTATGAAATGTAGGATCCAGCATTATTAGAGCATGACCCATTTCACTCAAAGTCAAGATTTTGGTCTCTGCTATTTGTGACAAAAAACTTGACTAAGTGACAAAACAGCATATCCAATCCATACCTTTGCATTTCTGAGGTATGCAATTACTAAATATGTGTTATCTCTTCATATATGCATGTCAGCTCTGTTATGAGTAAAAATAAGTTCCATAAATAATATATATATAATTTAGTTAATAGAATGAAAGGTATTAAGCAGAGTATTATTATATAGGCTTATTGGCTGATTGTTATTGATGTAGATGTATGAGGTTTAGATAGAGCTAATTTTATATACTATATATAATGTTTAACCAATACAAATAAATCATGATTTATATGTTGAGCTGTAAAATAAAAGGAGTGAAGTAGAAATTACAGTATTGCCCACTGAAATGAAGTGGAGTTTCAATATTAGGTATCAGGCTATAAAATTAAAATAAGGTTTAATTACCTTTAAACATAATTGTACTTCAACAGGTTCAAACGTTGCAAGTATAATTAATACACAACTGAACGTAAATGAAAGTGGTGTCAATCCTTCTTGTCTCTAAGTGGAGGATATTAAAATGACAAATTACAGCTAGAAGTCACTTACTAACAATACTAAAAGCAAATCAGACTATTTGTTAATTTCTTTATTTTCCAAGAATTGTGTGTAAATGTTGGACACATAATTTGCACCTCTGTGTAAATTGTGGCCTCTTTATGGGCTCTGATTTAGATCTGCCACTGCAACTGACTCCATGTTTCCCCCACTAACACCATGAAGTGCTGCGTTGATGTGGCTTTAGATGGAGGGAGGGAGGGAGGGAGGGATGGATGGATGGATAGACAGATAGACAGATAGATAGATAGATAGATAGATAGATAGATAGATAGACAGACAGACAGACAGACAGATAGATAGATAGATAGATAGATAGATAGATAGATAGATAGATAGATAGATAGATAGATAGATAGATAGATAGATAGATAGATAGAGAGAGATAGATAGATAGATAGATAGATAGAGAGAGAGAGAGATAGATAGATAGATAGATAGATAGATAGATAGATAGATAGATAGATAGTATAGCTTAAAACGCACATACATGGTTGGACTTAAGCACTTAAGAATTGAGGCTGTAAAGTATAGTTAAAGGGCTGTGCAAATAGTCTACAACTGTCAGTAATAAATACAAAATCTGACCTAACACCAAAACCAAACATATTGTTAATAGAACAAAGTAATTTCCTGTGAAGGTTGTGCAGGTAGTCCAGAGTTTGTTCATTCTTTCATGAAAAATATACGTAAATACATAGAAAACGCATATGCGTACATTAATGCTGATGAGAGCCAGTGTGTGTGTGTGTGTGTGCGCGCGTTGTGTGTGCGTGGTCAGGGGCTGGCCCACAGAGGGGGCAGGCCGCAGAGAGGGAAACTTCTCCAACGACACCTGCGAACAGACCGCGAGCCGCTTCCCTCCCGGAGCGAGGAGAGACAAGATGAGACGCAGCAGAAATGCGGAATAAAAGCGTCGGAGGCTTTTTCCAGTGATCACGTGAAGGAGGAGAAGCAGCGAGCAGCGGGGGGAAAGTTTCCACGGACCGAAAAGTCTCGATCATCGGATCTGGGTCCTGCGGCGGACCGGACAGAGGGGACACGACAGCAGGTAACGGCTGGAAACTGTAAAACTCCAGATTTCAAACCGGACCGTGAGGAGAAGGACTCTGTGCACGGACACGATCGAGTGTTTGTCACCTGATGTGCATCCGCTGCTTCATCTGTAGCTGCTGCTGGAGGTTTCCTCCAGTTGTTGAGGGGGTTCTTCCTCTCCACAGCCAAAGTGCTGCTCATTGTGGGAACTGTTAGGTTTCTCTGAACATTTTAGGGGTCTTGACTTTCTATGTAAAGTACCTTGAGATAAATAATATTATGATTTGGCGCTATACAAATAAAATAGAAATGCTGCTGCGTTCACAGGTAGAACGTAAGAAGCGAGAGGCATGGCACGTTCAGGGTCCAGGGTCTGCACTCAGGCTTTACACCAACTCTCACTCCTCCGTCGGTGATGGGATCCCTTCACGAATGAATTCATTCCCTGACTGGATTTGATTGTTTCATGCAGGAGCGTCACTGCACGGCGAAAAGCAGCAGAGGTCGTGTGTTGTGCCTGTGGGGTGTTTAAAGGGATAGTTCACCCCAAAAAATGAAAATCCACTCATTATCTGCTCACCCACTATGCCAGCGGAGGGGTGGGTGAAGTGTTTGAGTCCACAAAACGCTTCTGGAGTTTCAGGGGGTGAACGGTGTTGCAGCCAAATCCAATACAATTGAAGTAAATGGGGACAGATTCTTTAAACAGAAAAAAACAACAAAAACAAAACATAAAATGCCTCCATACTGCTCCTGTGGTGTCATCCAAGTGCAGCAGTAACAGCAGCTATCGCGAGTTCTTGAGAGAACTGCAGCAGTAACTACGAGGAGGATGACAGAGGACATTTAGCCTAAAAACACTGTGTAAATGACGCTGCTTCAATTTGAATTTGAATTTGAATTTGGACACTTGGATGACACCACAGGAGCAGTATGGAGGCATTTCATGTGTTTTTTCTGTTGTTTTTTCCTGTTTAAAGAATCTGTCCCCATTTACTTCAATTGTATTGGATTTGGCTGCGACCCTGTTTACCCCTGAAAGTGTTTTGTGGACTCAAACACTTTCACCCACCCCTCCATCCGCATAGTGGTCAGTAGATTATAAGTGGATTTTCATTTTTGGGTGAACTATCCCTGTAAGTGCTGATAATGTGTATATACCAACTTTCTAAAGCTAGAAAAGGTGGCAGGAGTTTGTTTACACTGTGCTGATAACAGATCACCCATAATAGCTCATGCAGTTCCTGTTCTAAACCTGCCTCTTCTCTTGCTCTGGAGATACTTCAGAATTATTTCTTGTCATTAGTGAGTCCGCCTCAAACAGTTCTACAATATACTGTCACTTTTTTATTGTTTGTGTGCAGGACGTTGTGTGCAGAGCTCTTTATAAACAGTCTGTGGTGCTGATTGAAGTTAGAAAACTCTATGTTCATCCTACCTGAATTATCTGGTAACACCTTTGCATCCCATGATGTCACAGTGACACTGTTGAGCGATTGCGATGCAGCTAATTGTGGCCTCTGTGCTTGTCTCATCATTGCATCGAGCACATTCAAGAAATGAGTAGCACTGCTGTGAAATGTTGCTCCATGCCCAAATATAAGAGTGTGGAGTAAATGAAAGTGTTTATACAAGATGCTGAAAGCGGAAAAACAAGCACATTTTCATACAGCAATCCGTCAAAACCAAAACCCCAACTCGTCATGTGAAAGGAATTATTCAATCATGCATCACCTGAATAAAAATAGAAATCTAAGGACAACAGGATCAACTTGCTCACGTCTGAAAACATTTTCGTCACATGTACAGAAGTAAAAATGAGTTTCCCTGATGCTTTTTGACAGCATGCGTTGTCTTGTTGTGTGTAATCTCTGTTCTCACGCTCTGTTCTGGAGTGCGTGGCCATCAGCCAGGTCAGGTTTCTTATTCACACTGAACATGTCAGAGGCTAAAGTCAGGCTGAGGACAATGATTGACAAATGCTGTGCAGACTTGAAGAACTCAACCCTAATCTGCGGATTTAAAGACAAGTTTTTACTAGTACGGAGGCTTATTTTGGGTTCATGTTACGTTTAATTTGGCTAATAGACGATTAAAAAGTTGTATTTGAGCTCTGATGGATCCTCTTTATTCTCTTCAGAGTGTGGATTCAGATTGTCTTTAAACCTTACTTAAGCAAAAGCACGAGAGAATATTCATGTTGTGTTGACCTGATGCGTCGTAACCTGCCAATCTAGGACAATGTTTATTCTACAATACGAAATGTTCCTCCTCTAGTTCCACATGTGGCCCCGTTGATATGAGGAGGATTAAAAACAGAGCGAGACGCCCAGGCCTGTGGCACTGCACTCCTCTATGGATAAGATGTCCTTTGGCCACAATATGACAGTACACAAATGTAATTGTGATATTATTGTGAGATAAACCCTGAGGACACCAGTCAGTGCTTTACAGTATAACGTGACTGGACTTGCTATTGAGACACTGAATCCTGTTGTTGGTGCTGCGTTACTTTACAGGTTCATTTTCACAAAACAACATAATGCTACTAAGATTCAGAAGAGAGTGCCCCCAAACCATTACAATTTTACTTTATATTTATATGGAGTACATTTCAACATATAAAAAAGTAATTGGTTGTGTTTTGTTTATTGTTTTGCTTGTGCTTGAATAATAGTTTATATTGACAACATTGGGTGTAAAGCTGAATCGATTACTAGACAATTAATTGATGAGTCAATTGTTGATCCTGAAATATTTGGACAATTGATTGAGTCAAATTTTCTAGGCAGAAACGCCAAACATGCTCGAGTTCAAACTTTTTCATCATCATGAACAGAATATACGTGGGAAACAAAATAAGATCTCCCCAGGCAAAACCAGACATAAAAATTATTCCACAGCGTCACTTTGTCCTGAAGAACAGTAGTAGAACAGATTAAACACTAGTTATTTTTTTTTAAAAAGTACTCAAAAGTACATGAGAATTTTCCAGTTTTTTCTCTCTGGGCTTCAATGAAACGACAGACATAGAAAATACAGACCAACCAGCCATTTTTTGTGTGTGCTGAGTTTGACAACTGAACCAAAAATACTGTCTTTGCCAGTCACGCCCGACTCAACCAAAGGTGAGGACCTGTTTGAGCAAGTTGTTTCTGCTAAAATCAGCTGTGAGGAGCATCACCATCATCATCATCATTATCATCATCATCATCATCATCATCACTACCATCTGACATCAGACACCTCGCTAAAGAGAAGCAGTTCCATTTGAACAAAGAGTGTGATATGTGTTTAGCAAAGGATGTCATAGAAACTAAAATGGCCTTGGATAGGATAAAGGTTCCCACCCCTGGTCGAGACAAAGTGCGGCCTGCAGAGCCGATACGGCCGTGCAGCTTTGAAGTCCATGCACTATTCACAGCTGAGAGGGAAGTCACAGGGGATCAGGTGTGTGCAGAAGATACAGTTACTCCTCCCTTGCTCTTTTCTGCCTGAAGACTCCGACACTGTAGCTGTTGTAGTTTCATCATCCACACTGTTGTTGACCTCACTGACCTCAAGGCTGTAAGCAGAGCGTCATATATGTATCGGAGGGTATACACATCTCACATCGCTCGCCGTAAGACGGTGAGCTCAGGGGCTGTTGTTAGTTACTTTCAAATAATCATCATTTATTCCTGGAGCAGCTCAGTTCACTGGCTGCAGATGTTTCTCTTGTTTCTGGCTATGAAAGACAACATATATTAGACATTGACAATATGACAAAAACAAACTATACTTTACTTTCTTATACTATGCATTTAAATGTCAAAAAGTTTCAATTGTTATTGTCCATCATTACATTATAGTAACGTGATTATTTCCTCTAGGTATCTGGTGGATGGGGCGAAAATGGAGGTGAACAGAAGAGAGGTGCCTCTATATGTAAGTGCCTACATGATTTTGCTTGTGTGATTCTCTCATGTGCTGTTAGTCTTGTCGTGGGGTCTGTTTTTTTTGGGAGTGGTTGGTCGAGTACACGAACCTTGAATCCCTCCTCTGGGTCACTCTAACCCACATTTAGACCCAATCCTGTTTTTTGTTCTCACCAGAATTAGATCACTCCTCTTTCCCTGCAGCCGCCCCTTTCCCCCCCCTCTCTCTCTCTCTCTCTGTGTCTCAGTCCTGACTCTCCGTCTGTGCACTGGTTGACTGGCAAGCCTTGTGTCGCAGGTGAAACCCAAGCCAGGAGGGTTTCAGTCCCTCGGGAAGCCAGGGCCTTACACAGCCTGTTCACCGACCGACAAGGCCTCCTGAAAGCATGGCTTCCACTGTGAGCATGGGGCCCAGAATAAGAGAATATGGCCATTTGTTTTTTGGCTTTTCTAAGACTACTCACCCAATTTTTCAAATTAAATAAATAAACATTTTTCTTTTGGAAAGTGTGTAATAGAGTTCAGGGTGTGCAGGTGTGTTTGAATTATTGTTTTAAACCTTTTTCTTTGACATAGTAAAACTCTGTTTCGTGCTGGTACTTTCATTTCTTCCTCCTGTTCCCCTTCAATCCTCCGTATCCCCCATCGTTCACCCTCACTCTCTCTCTCTCAGTCTGCCCCTCTCTCTCACCCCTATTCTCCCGTCTGCGTGGAAGCGTGGGTGGGCCAGTCACTGAAGCGTTGCCAGATTTCTGGTAAGCAGAGTGCCGGCTTGTTTTGCTGTGTCACCAGTTTCAGACAGGGGGGTGGGAGGCTCGCTCCGAAACCTTCGCTTGTAATCGCTGGTAGAAGCTGATTGAGGACCGCTCTGAAACCCTGGCATGTGAATCATTGCAGGCTCTACCACACACACACACACACACACACACACACACACACACACACACACACACACACACACACACACACACACACACACACACACACACACACACACACACACACACACACACACACACACACACACACACACACACACACACCTCTCCATTAGGAGGAAGTGGCGTCTCCACCCGCGAAGGTCACAGCTCAACAGGAGCAACTCTCACTGCTGAATGAGATCCAGATTTCAATGGCGGCCTTTGTGTGGACAAGCCACGGCACACTGCTGCGAAATAAAGGCTGTTATTGTAACACGCCTGGTAAGGTTTTATGGTGCACCTCCACACGTTCAGCACAGTGTGAGACCCACAGGAGATACTGTTAGGCCAGATCAATGGATAAATGGGTGCATTCAATTGCAGGCAGAAAGTGAGGGGGTTTAATGAGGTTTTTATTGCGCCCCAGTGCAGGACTTCATGTCAGAGGGATTCGGTCGTCCAGGTGTGCGCACGACTGGTTGGACGTTTTACAACCCCTCGGTTTCACCCTGCTGTTTTTCAAATTTGCACAGTTTAATGTCTCAGGGATTCTGAAATCAAACCACAGACGAAAAATACAATTTTGGACTCATCTAGCAGCCAAACACACTCCTGACGGAAAATATTCTTTCGAACGTTCATCCCACAGATGTGTTGCACTGTTTGCTTCCCTTTCACTTTCTGTTCAGTTCATCCCAAACCAGCCCCACGAGGTTGTGTTTTCTTTTAAAAATGGCGTTTACAATCTAAAACCAGATTGCGTGCTGGTGTAAACAGGAAGCATTTGGTAGTTTGTTGCAGAATTGTCTCAGATTGCTTGAATAACAACTCGTCTGCTACACATGTGAACAGTTGTATCATTTTAAAACTGCACAACAGCAGTTAGCAAAGACAACAGGGTCAGCAACACTTGATTATCCGTGTTGCGTTCTGTACTGGTAGCCGAGGCTGATGCCGGTTCATTTCTTCCCGGAGGAGGGTCATGTGATAGGAGCCTGACAAATCAGCGCAGGCTATGTTGTGACCAAAAAGACCCAATCAGCAAGTGGTGGTGAGTGTCTACGTCATAGTTTCCAAACATCGCCAATTCTGCCCGTACAGACTACAACGTAGCACCAAAGTTTTCAAAATAAATTGGGGCCAGCAGCATTTCCAAACTTCTTTGTTTTAGCGACTCCACAGCTCCAGAGTAGTGCGAACGCCAGGTGTATTCGAGTTGATGCGTTTTCACACCAAACCGTAGTAATGGGATTGTGGCCTATGTCTGGAGACTGAGCTGCTCCACCACGGTTATTGTGAGCCTGTTATCTCAGTTCAGCACGACGTCATGTTCACTAATGGGGCTAGATTAGCCATATCCTTGTTCTACCATGTTTGCTCAGTTTCCAGTACGGTTTGGTTGGGATGCTTATCACATGCTCTTTGCATTAGCAAGGTGTTTTTCTGGGTTTATGATTTTTGTCTCCTCCTTTAAGTGCTGGACTGATTTTGTTTACAATGGTTTTCACATGTTGAACCAACTGAGAACCCCCCCCCCCCCTGCCAGTCAGTGTGTTGATAATCCAGTCTATCATAAAAGAAGAAAACAAAAGCAAATAACAATAAAAGTGACTTTCTCAGGTACTGCAGATCTAAAATATCAACACTATAATAATAAAGTATTTATGAAGTCCTTTTCAAAACAGATCTAAAGAGCAAGACAACAAATCTATAAAATTGACAGATAATGAATACAAAAGAAACTGCACAGATAAAATCAAGAAAGGCTTTTTGGTAGAAGTACCTTTTGGATGTACCTCTACTAGTAAAAGAGAAATAAACAAAAGCCTCAGATTAAATAATAATAATAATAAAAAAAAGGCTTTTTGGTTTGTTTTAAGACTTGAGAGAGGACAATAACTCTGCCGACCTATTTCCTGATGCGGGTCATTCCAGAACTTTAGGGCCCTGGCTGCAAAGGCTCTGTCCCCTTTTAACCTGGTCTGTGGAACAGTGAGAAGACCTCTGTTCGAGGATCTGAAGCTACGCAGAGGTTCATACGGGATTAAAAGGTCTCAAATATAATCAGGAGCCAGGCCATGCAGTGCCTTTTAAAGGTTTTCAACAATATCTTAAAATCAACCTTAACCTGTGATACGATCAAGCCTCTTGGTTATCGCTTTCAGCAAAATCAAAACAAATTCCTCAAAATCCCAGCACTTCTGGGTATTATTACATAAGAATAAGTCTATACTTGGCAGCGGTCTTCTTTGATGGGAAATGTTTGTGACACCATGCCAGTTCTACTGACGGCCTTTTCTGACATGTACACTCGGTATTAGTATCTCATTTGCACAGCAGATTAAATCGGAGGTATGTGTTTCAGCGCCGTATGAGAACAGGCCCACAGTGCAGTGCTAGTTGTCACACTCGAGACTGCAATGAGACTCTGGTCCACTGACTTTCTTTCAGCTCAGATAGGAGCAGCTAATGCGTCACTTTGAAATGTTGTCGTACACGTTTACATTTGAAAAATACTTTGCTTGATTATTATCCTGCATGTTTATTGGCTGGACGGAACACCTCCAAGTATAAGCTTTTTTCTCAGCCGTCTGTTGCCTTTCGATCAAAGCCATGCTGTGTTACACTGATTTAAAGTGACTCCATCAGTTGTCTTGTTTTCACTGTAATTTTATTAAAGGAGTTGTTGAGGCTTTTTCATAATGAGACAAATAAAACGGCCCCTCGTGTCAGCTCCTTTACAACAGCTCCTCACTACGCCATGAGAAATACTTAATATTTAAAAAAAACAATGCTGTGTCGCTGCTGACGTCAAGGCTGCCGTCTCACTAAGACAACTGACTGTTATTGGAGCTGTTTTTGTTTTTGCAGTGGCACTGATCTTGCTCCCCTGACGTCACCTACGTGTTGCTCTCAAGAGATCATGGCAGAGAGCTGCAGACCTGATGACTGCTGGTTTCCTGGAGACCACAGGCAGGTTTTTTTCCCCCCCGACTGGTCGGACAACAACATGTGGGGATTACAAAATCATGTCGCTGTTGTCATTGGATTGGTTGTTTTAAGGGTAATCGGTATTAAATAGAATACCCGATAATTGTTTTGTCATTTAAAGGTGACCCCTGCACGGCATTGTTGCCTTTTAGATTTATAGTGAGCTCTTCATTAAGTGAGAAACCTCCTCATCTTCCATAATTGACACATTGTGCTTGACCTGAAAACTGCCCATGTGGGAGGCATGAGGAAAAAGCACGAGGTGTTGAATATTTCATTGTCACTGGATAAGGTTGTGTCATGATAACGCCAAGGAGAAAAGGCCATAGATCACATCAGTCCGACATCTTATCACCACCCTGCCACACTCCTTCCTCTTTCCTGAGGCACAATAGATACAGTTTGGATCAAGCAAATTCTCTCTGATCAAATTGTGCTGGTGTAAAGCAATATCATCTGAGGCTGCTGCAGACTGTTGGGACCACGAAACGAGAGCTGGAGCGTCCTCGGAGGACAGAAAACGAAATCAGAAGATATTGGAAAGAAGTGTTCACATATGTTGCGTTGTATTTCATAGACAAATAAATATAAAAGCTGGAAGACAATAGATTGTATACAATAGGACAGACCGTGGATAAAGCCTCTTGATGCTAATGATTTATCGGAAGGATAATCGGCCCATGGGCAGAGCCACTGGGGCCGTGGCCCCTGGTGAAATCTAATTGGCCTCTTAAGTGCCCCTGTCCTGTCGGAAGACTTTTCTTCTATTATTATTTTCGAAGCTTTTTTTGAAGTTCACAATGTGCTTGAACTAGGAACAATTTTCAAAATATACTCAATGATATGTGGTTTTGCTCAAAGCTATAAAGCTATAGTAACCAAGGAATGACTTAAATGTGCACCTCACTGAATCAGGAATTGCGCATGGCTGTTAACATATAACTGTGTAATTGTGGCCCCTTTATGGCCCCTGATTTAGAAATATACTGAATTGACCAGATCTCTGTACAAGTTTATGCAAACTATGGCCAAATCCAATTCCTCCATTTCTTAAATGTTAAAATAACTTACTGTAGAAATTACTGTGGAAATGATTCTTCTACTTTTCTAAATGGATTCCTTGTGTCTATATTAGTCTGAAATCAGAATGGCTGCCCAAACCATGGGCCGACATCTAATCTTTACATTATGTGGAAAAACAATCAGTGATAACATTAACAGTGCTAAGTGCGCACTAAGTGGTCCTGCCGCTCACCACTTAGTGTGCAGAAGCTGCAGCTTGAGTCAGACCTCCATTATCACGCTGGACTATAGACTCAAAGAAGCAACTTTTCAAAGCCCCCCTGTAGAGTTCAGTGACACAGCGAGTACAAAGGGAGACTGGTGTCAGTGTTAATATTCAGTGTGCATTGCAGACTTTACATTAACCCCATTATTGATTCGTTAACCAGGAGCATATGGCTTTTCCCTAGGAGGTTGTGCGAGAAATCTTTGGCCTGTAATTACATTTTACCCCTGAGTACGTCCAGAATAATTAACATAATGTAATCTCAAGGGAAAGAACAGCAAACGTCAGTCGACATCCCCATCAACCCCAGCCATACTTAGTTCTACTTTTACTTAAAATTTGACTCTGTTCCAAACAGTCTTCAGTATCCAAATCGAGAGTCCTGTTTATTTTATCCAGACTAGTGGCCAAAAAGGAATTATCAGTACTGCTGCAAAACACTAGCAAAAGATAAAGTCATTCGAACCACATGGGGTGAACAACATGGGAAACAGCATGAAAGAATCATCAGGGTGGGAATATTTTCTTGCTGACGTTAGCATTTAGCCCAAAGCGCTGCTGTGCTCGTGTACAGCCTCACCCAGCTGCTATAGCGTGGCTCCTAGTCTTGTATAATAATACTGTCGATTATATTTAATCCATGCACACTCTACACTGTAATTGTCACCTGTGTGTGCTTTGGCCCCTTGTATTTAGTGAGATTCTGCTGAACTGTTAAGACTCTGGACCACAGCGATGCACAGAGAAGCCGCAAAGAGAGAAACGGCTGCTTTCTTTTAAAACGATAAGATGATGCAGGCACTAAAAATATATTTAAACATGATGGATGCCTCCGCCTAAAGTGCTAACAATAAGAGTGAATTAAGGACGGCCCATTAATCACAAGAGAAAGCCCTTAGCTGAGCACAAGAAAACAGAAGATAAAATTGCACAAGCTTGGAACTTCAAGTATGTGATCCCTCTCGAAAGATACACTCTCTTACAGAGTTCAGTCACCAGAGGAGGTGAACTCAGTCCTGGTTTCTATTGTTAGCACGTCCATATAAACGTTGAGGACAGGATATATTATATATAGATTTGTTTTTTCGTACATAACTGAATACTCACATAACCCTACATTTTGCTATCCTGCAGAAACACATGAGATGCATTGACACAACACAAGCTGTGTAATCTAATCTTTCTGCTTGTCTTGCCCTCCATGTCTTCTGTAATCAGTATGACATTTTATTTTTTAATCTTTTCCTATCAAAGCTATTTAAGCTACACGTTATGGACAGATACAAATTTATCCAATCATGTGTTTACAGATGGAACATAAAGATGAACCTGTATGATATCGCTGAGTGGTTTTGTGTGTCCTTATTAATTTGTTTTACTTGTTTATTTTCCTTTTTAATAAATTTGATTTCTCTGTTTCGTCCGTCTGTTTTAAGCATTTCTATCATTTCCATGTTCAAGTACAGACCATAATATCGATAGCTGTTCTACCATAAGATACTTGTCACATGCTGTAAATGTTTCAAAATGCCAATGAAGTGTTAACCATTAAAAAGAAAGATGAACCTGTTGTCTAAAGGCAATCGTGAACAGTAAAAGGCAACAGAATTTATACCAGTGTCACTCAGTAGAGCCCATACCTCCGCCAAGGCCCATCAGTCCCCTTATGAAACTACATTTAAATTCACTAGATCTAGATTTTTATTTGGATTCGCACTTTTTTGCATTGTATTGGATTCTTTCCTGACCCGTCACATCTTTCCACCAAGTTTTGTGGTAATCTGTCCTGTAGTTTTGGCCTAATCCTGCCAACTAAGGCACAAACAAGCAAAGAGACGCTGGCGAAAACATAATGTCCTTGGCGGATGTAATAACTCACCCGACAGGAAAAGAACAAACCCTCATAAACAAAGTAAACACCACAACCACATTTAACCCCACTGCAAAAAAAAACAAACAAAAAAAGATCAACTTCTAGTAAATCTATCCATATGTTATAATCTGAATCCTAGAATTTCACAATCTGAAATTCATGGGAGATTGTGGGCGTCTTTGAGGTGACGAAGAAAACAGTAGAGTTTATACGAGGTCGTTAATAAAAAAAAAACAAGGTCACTGATGTAACAGAAATAATGAATCTCATTATGAAGGTGGATCATGAAGTAGACGCTCAGTGGGGTGCAGCTCTCCCCCATTGTGAGAAAATGACTGGTGTCTTTCTTCTTCTTTTTTTCCCCCCGCTGCTGCCCCATTTTCCCTCCCTCCATCCACTACAAGAATGACTGTGAACTTTGTGAAATTGACTGAAGTAGATTAGACGGTGTCAGCGGGGTGACCACAGAAGACATTTTCCTTCTAAAGAAAACAGTTTAGCCAAGTCTCCTTCCTTATTTCCACCTCAAACTGGAGCCGTTTGCCTCGACTTTATTGACAATAATTCACTTTGCTTGTGTTGTAAACTGAATGGATGGATTTTCTTTTTTCCCCGTCTCAGGGACAAGTGGAGGCCAATGTGAAGTTACCAGCCAGCGCTCCTGAAGACGCAGAGTTTTATGCTGTTGTTCAAGGTTCCAGACTAACACATGTGACGGCAGCGAAAAGAGGAGATGATGGGATGTGCCTTTGCTTCACCGTTCCTGGTAAGTCTCTCAGTCTCCTTAACAACACCCGGGTTTCATTCACTGCCTGTATTTAGCTGTGTCTCAATTTAATGGCTGCATCGATCAGAGGCTACATTTGTAGTCCGACTGTGGTGCGATTATACGTAGGTAGGCTCCATCGGTTCGATCCTTCCCAGGCCCAGACCATCCCATGATTAATTGTACTTCAATGGTTACGCTGATCACGGAAAGCCTCAGTAGAACAGACCTTCTCATTTCGGTTTGGCCTTCTCTCTCTTTGTGGGTTGAGTAGATGAAGGATGCAGCCCCTGAATTGAGACACAGCTATTGCCTCATAGGACTCCAAAGATCTGTCATGAACTTCTCTGTCTCCCATAGGTCACGACCTTGTGGAAGTTGTCTCTGTCACATCCTACTTTTATGCAGAGGACAGAGTCAAGCCATGCGAAGGTAAAACATCTCTTGAATACGTCAGGGACGTTGCCCAGGACGCAGCAGAGTACCTGAGTGCACACAGGGAGCAGCTCGGCACCCAGAGCTACCTGGAGGTCCTGAAGAGGTTTCCTTTGCTGCCTGAAGAGGAGCTCTCACTCGGAGGGTTAGACCGCGATGAGGGTGATGCAGAGGAGGTGCAGCTCGGAGAAAGTAGAGGCGAAGAAGCTGGTCTCAGGCAGCTGGATGAGAAGATCGCACAGGCGATGGCCAACATGGATTACCCTCAGCAGTGGAGAAACACTGACAGTCAGCAAAGGGAAGGTAAATGTGTGGACTCTTCAGTAAGACCTGCCCTGTTATTGACGCTTTCTGACACGCCCGCTCGCTCCCCTGTAGTGCGGGCCCCCCACACATGGAGGTTTGAGTCCTGCACAAATTATGTGGATTCATTTTAGTCTGTCAGAAGAATGAAGGATTGGGGCCTCAGAGGTCAAATGTCAGAGATTCATGTCTGCAATACCTACACTCATTTCTTGGTGTTGCTAGAGGAATCTTGTTTATGCAGTCTGCATTCCTACTTTTGATGTCCACACTAACATTATTTATAAACCTTGTGCCCTTTGTCATGTTCATCATCAAATGTAGAGTTTGTCTCTCTAAATTGTGTCAAGCTACTAAGATATGGCAACAGTTCATCCACAATAACAGTAACAGAGAGAGAGAGAGGTGCATAGCTAACCACCTCACATTCCCACCCGTAGGTGTGAATGCAAGCGTGAATGGTTGTTATTCTTTGCACGTTGGGTGTACCCCGCCTCTCGCCCCCAATGTCACCTGGGATTGGCTCCAGCCATCTTGCAACCCTTAAGCAGTATAACTAATGGATGGATGGAAGTAACTGAAGAGGATTAAAGATCCGTTTATACATTTCTCGATACAAAGAAAATCTCATTTCCTCAGATATTTCAAAACCTGGCAAAATTTGAGCCAAAACCATTTCCATAGATATTACTAGATGTAGGTTAATAACTAATAAGTAATGAGAAAACATGTTTTTTTTTATACGTTTGATGAACCAACCCTTTAACATGTGAACTACAGCTGGTCAGACCTTCAGGTTAATATCATTGCGGCGGGGCTCTGCTGTTCAGCAGGTTTCAGACCCAACATGAGATCTGACCGTACAGCCCAGCTCTTTCATCACATGATGTGCCAGACCAGCCAGGCAGAGGCCGGTGTGCTCCAAAGACGGAGCAATTACTGCCATTATTCCTCCTCCGTCAGATTAGAGTTGTCTTGCAGACCTCGGTGTCTATTAAATCAACTCCCACAATCCCCCTCTGCACCGCGCGCCCGCTCCTTTACACCACAGCTGTGTCAGAGTTGTTCCTGGCGTCTGGCCCCAGAACCTGTGTTGTTTTTTATGATGTTCAATTATTTCAAAGCATTATTCAGAAATGTGAAACACTAGCAGTGTGCCATGGTCTTACCTTATATTAAACATAGGTTTATTTTTGGATGATTATACATTTTAAAGCCCACCCACCCTAGCATGAAAACTTTACCGCACAGCTTATATGCTGTCGTTGGTACAGTAACTTATTGCCTCCGTAAAAAAGCTAAATCTTTGCAGATACAGACTGGAGCCCACAACAAATGTACATGTCTGTTCAGCCACCTGTTGAAAGCCCTCTCATTATACAGTATGTGCATGCGTTGCATAGAAAACACAGAATGTCCATGCAAAACACGGGCGTGCTGAAAATGCAAAGTAGCAGTCGGCTCTCGCTCTGTCAGTGTTTACTGGTCAGTGTGACAATGACATTCTTGTGTGCTGAACTTTGCATGAAGAGCATGTTCAGTATTCGCTCCTCTCACTCAGTCCAAACTGGGTCATGGTTAGCTCTGCCATTTTGCAGGTGACGGGCCGTTTCAGTTCAACTCGGGGCACAGATTAAAAAGATAAAAACAATAGTTGAATTCTTCTGCATCGTCGCTTGAAAGATAGTGCCATGGCAACCGTCACCCACACACCCACATTAACAGGGAAGGGCCAAAGATGGAGCACCACAGTCGTTCACATGGTGCTCACAAAACAATAATTGTGTTTGCTAAACAGTGATCAGTCACCATGAACATGCAGAATGTGCACGTTAAAGCATCATCCAGAATCACAGGGAACCAGGATTGTTTATCACTTACACACGAGGCATGAGGCAGCAAATGTTTCACAGCAGGTGTCGACTCAGGAAAAAATCCAGTTTTTCCAGGTAGTAACATCATCGATAAACTGTGGACCTTATATAACCAAGAGCCTGTCTTCCCTCACTCTGTGCAATGTGCCTATAACACACATACCATACATTCTGTACGTAGCAGATCATCCGTACATCTCCTCTCAGTCGAGGCTGGTAGAGAGGATGGATGAGCAATGGTGTGTTTCGTGAGTTCATTCACCTGAAGTAGAGACAGTCACTTATTTGAAGCTGCACTGAGCTCTGGAGATCCTCCGGACATTCTCAGGAGGAGGAGTAGTAACGACTTTCTCCGGCCAGTAAAGTCCACACAATGTCCGCAGGATTCCCCATGAGCGAGTAAATATATAAAACAAAACAAAAACATAACAAATATCTCCAGATGAAAAAGTGTGTCGATGGGCTGTAAACAAATACATGTGATCTCCGCAGCAGAATTAGTACATTATGTGCTGGCTCCTGCTGCACCAGCCCTCACCTGCATACAGTCCAGACCCAATTCTTCGGACATCCTGCGGAAATCTTGTCTGCAAACGGCTTTAGTGTTACTTAACAAGATTTATTCTTTACTTTTTTGAATTTAATGCATTATATATATATATATATATCTGCTTGTATCTCCCACTTCTTTATCTCTCTCTCTAGTTGCTGAGATTCAGCCCAAAGAAACCCTGCTTCACCTGGCGGTGCGTCTGGGTTTGGTCCATCTCTCCCGTTTCTTAATTCACCAACCGAGAGGTCAAAGGGCATTGACCTCGCCCAATCAGGAGGGAGACACTCCTCTGCAGCTGGCTCAGAGGGACGGACAACATGCTGTGTTCAGGGTGCTGGCAGCGTAAGTTACAGTATCTGTTGTCCAGTCCCTATTTGAGAGACTGTAATGCACAGCTATATATATATATATATAGGTTTATGTTTCCTTCAGGCTCTCAGACAGACACCTTTTAATGGCTTCCAGAAGTCTTTTAAAGGGAACTTCTTGAACTAGTTTAGCTGTCTGGCACCGTTTTTATCCAAAGTGAAGCTCATGCTGTTCCTTTCTTATAATATTGATGAGCTGCTAGAAACAACACATAAAAAGCACAACTCGGACGCTGTTTTCAGCTGCCACGTCTTCGGAAGACCACACATGCAAACATCAAACATGAACCTCCTGCTTTTGAGCTGATCAGAACCATGTATAAGATAAATTTGGTGTTCCCTATATGTAAAAAACACAAATATACTACACAAATCCTCTCACCAGCAAAGGAAAACATTAACCTCACATAAAACCACAGCTATGTAGTATATTTACTTCATTACTGTACTTAAGTACATTTTTCATGTATATGTACTTTACTTAAGTAGATTTAGTTCTAGGTTCTTTTCACTTTTACTTCACTAACTACATATATCAGCAAATATCTCTGATTTCTAGTTCATTACATTTTTACATGTTTCTAAAAGTCATCATTCAGGAGAGGGGAATTGGTCCGTTGATCCAATCAGAACGGGCATGTAACATTAAACTCCGCCTCCTGCAGCAGCAGCATCACTGGTGATGAAACACCTGAAATATTCTGAAGAGGTCACAGCCGAGACTCAGACATTCGTTAATATGACAAAGCAATTATTTAAGGGTTTCGCACTGTCGCCTCACAGTTGACCGGCTTCCTCCCACAGTCCAAAGACCTGCAGATTGGGGTTAGGTTTATATGAATATTGGTTGACCTCCGTATGTCGACCACCTCTTGTACAATGTCAGCTGGGATTGGCTCCAGCTCACCCCGTGACCCTGAGGATAAGTGGTGTAGATAATGGATGGATGTGTTTTCAGCAGCGTCACCTGCAGCATTCTTGATGCATATGACAGTCTGCATTCTCCTCGTATCAAACAGGATATACAGTCATCACAGTAAATGATGTAGTAGACAGTTGCATTAGGGAATAGGCTACAATCAGGAAGTACTTTTCCTTTAAATACTTATTCTTCTTAAAACTTTTACATATATGTGTATGTATGTATGATTGTACTTACTTTTACTCAAGAAGAAAAGTTGATGTAGTACTTTTAGTTGAGTACATTTTTGTAAAATATTTGAAGTAGAATATTATTCCTCCACCACTGCAGGAGTAACATGTAGACGAGTGAAATAAGAGCAGACATGTACACAGAATGCTCATTTAAACACCTAAAATTGTTCCGGTGTTTGCCAACAATCTCTAAAGCTCGAGAGCCTGTCGGTAGAGACAAAATCAAACAAACGTTAGAACAACGAGAGCACATGATGACTTCAGTAAAAGCTTATTCGTACAGCAGTCTCCTCTCTGTTCTCATCAAATTCACTTTGTGTCAACCTCACCACTGATAATCTTTATTCTCCTTAAGGGTGCATTTAGCTTCTTCTTCTCTCCTCATCAGCTCCGCGGGTCCCGGAGTCGGCCCCGCCGCAGGTGTGTGCAGCGTGTGGTCCGACAGCTCCCGCACGCTGAGGTTCTGTCCCGGGACAAACTCCCTGACCCTGACTGTGCGACAGGCCCCCGGCAGCTGCCCTCAGGACGACATCATGGTGCTGCGAGACAGACAGGAAGACCACAGCATTGTCAGACTGGTGAGGGCAGACCACAGGGGAAAACCTTGATTCAAGAATACTCCTGCACATGGGAGAGACGTGGCTCATGAATACTCCCATGGATCTTTGTGCATCATGTGCCGTTGCTGTCGATTAGGCCATTCGGGCTGGTTTTGTTTGGACTTGTGTAAACAGCACGCACTTGAGTCTCACACCCTTTAACGTGCAAGTTGACCTTTCGATAAGAGTTGAGTCAGCAACGGTAAACAAACACTGGAGCTATGGCAGCCAGTAAATCGAAAGGCCAAGAGAGGCTAACATGAAAAGACAAGGCAGGTTGTAGTGATATTAGCAATGGCAGATATAGGGGGCCATGAAGGGGCCACAGTTTATACAGAGGGGCCAATTATATGTCCAGCATCCAAAAACAAGTCCTGATTCAGTAAGGTGCACATTTAAGTCATTTCCTGTTTACTATTAGCTCTATAGCTTTGAGCAGACCCACAAATCATTGAATACATTTAAAAAATTGTTCCTAGTTCAAGCACATTGTGTCCTTCAGAGAGCTTAGGAAATAAACATTCCTAACAATCATCACATTTATTGTTTAGTTAGTAACTAGTTTATTTTAAAAAAGACAGAGAGGACAGGGGCAATTTTTTATATGAGTGTGTTGACATCACGTCTGCTTTTGTTTCAGATCAGTGTGCTCAGAGCTGATAGTGAGGAAGAGGAGAGAAGTAAAGATGAAGTCCTTTCTGTTGATGAAGGTAAGCAGATTTATTTTTAAAATTCCTTTCTCTAGTTGCCAGTTATTATCTTCAGACTTATTTGCAGTAATCAGATAATCAGGCTTGTTTATCAGTGACGTATCACAAAGTCTTTTTTACTATGAAATTCTTTTACTGTGAGTGCTATGGTACAAATACATCAGCAGAGTACAGGGGACTGATTTTAGAAGAATAAATAAAAGTGTTGTAACGTAAACTGTACTCTATTGCAGTTATCAGAATCAGGTTTTATTGCCAAGCAGGTTTACACATACTATGATTTTTACTGTGGTGTATTTGTCCAGGTGTAAATATAAAAAAATAGGAAAATATAAAAAACAAAATTAAATATAAAACTATAACTATAAGCACCAGGGGAGGGATTGTGCAATACGTTGTAAATAAACACTATAGACTGGATTTTAGTCCGTTATGTGCCACAGGAAGTAAAAGTAATTGTAGTCGGTTGTAATCAAGTGTCTGGTTTTCCCATGACACACCTGCACGAGAGAGACGAGCCTCATCCGGACACGTGCGTTATCTGTGTTCTCCCTCATGTTCTCCCACGCTGGTCCCACGTTACCTGTGTACGGCTGAAACATGAGCTGAGGGGAAAAAAATCGGACACGCTGACACACACACGTGCAAAAACACACACACATTGACGTGCATCTAAGTGCATAGACTGCACACGTGATGATTAGTTAATCGATAGAAAAATATATTCCCAGTTTAATGCATTTATGAAAGAGTTTTAATGTTTGACATTGTTGAGGACTGAATATAGTTTGACTAATCAAGTAGTTTAAAGACGTCTCATTGAGCTGTGGGAAAACGACATGGCCCTTTTTGTTTTTACTATTTCCAGGACATGTCGGAGATTAAGTGATTATTTGACTCATCAAAAATAATAATCATCAGATTACCAAATAATAAAAATAACTACTAGTTTCAGCTCTAGCGTAGACGTCACACTGAGCTCTGTTTGCACCGACGGCTCGTATATTTGCTGTCTGTCTGTGTGTGGCGGTATGCGAGCGCAGACAGACATGTCAGTGACGAGAGGTGGAAAGCGAACCGCCACGGGTTCAGTCGAGCAAACATTTGTACGGTCTGACATCCATCACTTACAACCTGAAGAGACTAAGAAAACACTTCCAGCCGTCGCCATAAAAGGCGCACACTCCTCCACACGTGTGTTTGCTCTTCCTCTGAGATTACTGAGAGAAAACTCAGGGGGCAGATTGTTTTTGCTGTCCTGGGGGTGACATGCTCAGGCTGGCATGCAACCGCACACTAAGAAGAAGATCCGTTCAGAGTTCCGAACCACTACCTCTCTCTCACACACACATTTAGCTCTCACTTTACCTGTGGCCACTCTTTTTGGTTACCATAGAGATGGCAGTATCGACTCATGAAGAGAAGCAGGAAGTGTTCCTCAGTATTGACCTTAACCCTGTCCGGACTCTAGCAGCCGTCCATTAATCCTCTCAAAATAACAAGCGCACAGTGGGGAGTATGTGCTCTTCCTCTGGACGTGCTGCTCTGGATGAGCTCAACGTCTCATTGGCCATGTTTCCATTAGTGGCGTCACACCCAGAGGACCTGATGTTGTGCCGTCCACACGACTCTCCTGTGGAGGAGAAGGAGGAGTTAGGGCGCCATGCATCAACTTCGAGTTAAATGTTTTTATTTTGCACAGGCATTAGCAAGGAGCCGCGAGTGGAACAGCACGTGCTGGTGGACAACGTGAGTGTACTTACAATTGTATGTGCTGGTCTGTGGTAGGGAGTGTGTTGTGTGTTGTATATGTTTAGAGATTTGCCTCTTCAGTTTGCTGCGGGTTCTCACGTGCAAATTTGGATGTTTTGAAGTACACACTTCTTAAGTTTTCTTAAGACTCATGTTTCCTTTGTGGTTTTTTTTTCTGTTAAAAGGTTTTTGAAGAGCAGCTTGTTCTGTCTCTGGACGACGATGACGATGATGTAAAAGAGTACCCATCGTCATTATCTGGTAATGCGTCTCTTCTCTTCTCTTCTCTTCTCTTCTCTTCTCTTCTCTTCTCTTCTCTTCTCTTCTCCTCTTCTCCTCTCCTCTCCTCTCCTCTCTCCTCTTCTCTCCTCTCCTCTCTCCTCTTAATCTATCAAAAACCTTCTATTTATTTATCTCAAGGAATCACAATAGTTACAGGATTTATGACACAATAGTAGCTTGTTCAGGCCTAAATACAGTTTCCATTTCAATATTATGGCAATAATACCCTGACATCTGGCTTAAATGATGAATGGGTAATCCCAAAAAAAAAGAAGAAAAAACACACAACAACATATTTGTGGCTGTGCTGAACAGCAGGGTGTGGGAACAATGCATACTAAGCTGGTTGAGAAGCCCTGACTGGATCCTTTCTCTTGTGGTGCTGGCACAGCATGCAGCGCTGTGAATCACATCGTAGGAAATCAATACACCTACTGCTTCACGGACACAGGCAGGGATGCACTTTCATGTGGGACAGAGCAGCAGTTTTTCTGTGGTTAAATGGAACGTGCTATGTCCCCGGGACGGTGCAGGTCGGGTCTTTTCCTGCTCGGCCTCCACAATGACACAGTCTGAGAGCGCAGGAATCTGCCCCGTCACTGGGACAAAGACAGGAATGGGGTCAGGCTTGTCCCAACTAAAAACTCTGTCTGAGCTGAGAGATGCCCCACTCTGGCCTGTCGCCCTGCCAACCCCCCACCGACCACCGTCACAACTTCCCCACACACTGGAGCTGTGTACTTGAAGCGAGGGGGGTGGGGGGGTTGTTAACAAGCTCCAATGTCCTCGTCTTTACAAAAGCTGACATTTTAGGCGAGCAACATACAATAACCTTGATATCTCTTTAAAAACATGCGAACACGGAAGACTGCATGAGCTAAGCCAGCGCAAACACTCGCTGGCTAGTAAAAAAGGAAAAATTGTGAGGAGGATGCCCAAATGTGTTTCAGGTGTTGCCACGGTTACTGTGAATGCTAATTTCCTGTGCGTTGTTGTGGAGGAAAAACGAGTTTGCTGTAAAATCGGAAGAGACTCTGGTGCTGCTGAATGAAGCCTGTAAACTTTGGGCCAGTAAACTGGAGTGCGAGTGTGTGTATGATGGTTTGTCTCTGTGGAGGACTGACGAGTGGAAACGTGGGGGCAGTGATCCCAGTGTCTCACATTCAAGCACATTGTAGATTTCTGCTTTGTTGCTCATGTCATCGAACTCACTGTTGAGCTGAGGGCATCTGCTGTGAAGAGACAGGGCCTCAGGGCTGCTGTGGGACAAAGGTGTCGTCCAGAGCAAATGCAAGTTAAGAAAACTGTGTGCTCATCCTGCCTGGTTTATCTGCAATGAAGACTTTATCGTCTTTTTCATAAAATGAAAACTGAATTTGCCTTATTACTTTTTCACGTGTGTGGTTTATATAAATGCGTTTGAGTGAGAATGAGCTGCTGTAGTTTATGCGAGGCCATAGAAGAAGACATTTTCAACTTTGTCCACAGCCTGAAGGCACACTGCCCCTCCGCCACTGACCGGTTTATTCAATATTGAAGATATTGCATGCCCAAAGGTTTTTTCTAGTAACAATGAAATAACTCGGTGCTAACCAGTGTGACAATTAGTCTACCGGCTGAGACTAATGCTGCTTCGGTACCTCACTGACCGTTAAATTAAAATTGGAGTTTTTTTTTTCTCTCTGTTAATAAAACTGCACACACACTGAGCATTTATCTCGAGCGAATCAAATGAAAGCAGGCAGAAAACCAGATCAATTCAATGACTGGATAGAAGAGGTTTGTCCTGCGCTGCATGTCTGAGCTCCGTGCTAATGTCTTCACTGTGTGAGAGCAGCAGAGAGGAAATGCCTCTGTGATGCCCAGGATTTCCTTTACATTAGTGCAGGCTCGGCTGATCCAGACATCAAAGTCTGGCTGGAAAGTGCACAGAGTTCTATGAAAATGGCATCTAATCAAGAGGTGATTTTCCACATTGTTATAGTAGAAATACCATCCAACCACACACACACACACACACACACACACACACACACACACACACACACACACACACACACACACACACACACACACACACACACACACACGCTGTTCATGGTAACTTCACTTTATTTTACTTAAGTAAACTTTGAGGTTCTTTACTTTATGCTGATTGTACTTCAACTTTATTACATGAAAGTAATTGTCCTCTTTACACTGTTATAATTTGACAACCAAAATGACTAGTGCAGATTACATTTATGCCCAAACATGTGATAATCATTATTATGTATTCTTATACATTACACACCTAGCATTATAGTATAGTGTATAATATAGTAGAGCTGCGAACTTTATTTTCTTTTTCAATTAATCAGTAACTGTTTTGTCCACAAAATGCCACAAAACAGTTTCCCACTTTCATGTTTTCTTTGTCCAAAGGTTCAAAATCCAGATATATTCTGTTTAGTATCATGTGTGACCAATAAAAGCATCAAAGTAAGAGAGGTTAGACACAAATACTTTTAGAGGTTAGGTTTTCTTCTGAGACTTTTGTTCATTGACATTATTCAGGCAATTTTCATGCAACATCGATGTGCATTATTGGTTTTCCAGATGTTTTGTCATAAAGAAATAGGTGTTTTTGTACGTTACAGAATTCTGACCGATGTTGGAGAGCTCGTAGAGGCGCACAGCTCATGTGGATAAAACCATAGAAGACAGGAGATGTTTCAGTGATATTAATCACAGGAGTAAAATGGTGTTAAAACGGTGATCTTTATCTACGAATATGTTAGTGCGCTCAGATAAACGTCCCCAAGCAAACCTAACACAGGAAAGAGAGTACGACTCAATGCAAGACCATAATCCACTTTTGTCATGCTCATAAAACAGGCACCCTGCTGGTTACGGTGATATGTGGAGGGTTCTGTGAAAACAAGGCTTTAAAGGTCAAACAGGGAGTCGGTGTGCTGTCTCATTATCTTTCCCTTTCTTCACTCTAAGCCTTGACATTTAAGCAATGAAAGATCAATTAAATTATGGTTTGACAAAAATCACATATTACCAGAATGGAGATCAGACCTGAAGTAAATATGATCAAGAAATCAGATGTTTTTTTTTTTAAACGTTTGGTTGTGTCATGAGCTGCTCTCGCTCTTCAAGCAGACATTCAGCTAATAGGAGGATGAATTACAACAATCAAGTGGCTTCTCACCTTTTTTTCTTTGACAGTAAATCATCCAGCAATGATTAAATGGGGAAAAAGAAGGGGGGGGGGGGCAGGTGATTATTTAACCTTATTTATTTTATCTAAACTGAGATTGTGCTGTGTGTTTATCACAGAATATGATCATCCTGTGAAGTCCGCTGGAGTCGAGAGCCATTTTACCCAGCATGCCACAGACCCTCTGCTCTCCATGTTCGACATCGATCAGAAAACCGGACATCAGACGCAGGTTGTGCATCATCCACTCTCTCCAAACACACGATTTAACGTTTTCTTAAATTTTTTTAAGCTCAATGCATCTTTCCTTTGCCTCAGCCGGATGATGTCGACCTCAAGTGCAGCGTCAGTGGAGTGACGAGCGACAGCACAGGGACGGACAGCGGGTTATGGGATGCCGTGGACACGCAGGATCTCCTGCTCACCACTGACACTCCTCCGCCCTGTCCAGAAAACCTCTGCCCCCAACTCCACAGCTCACCTGCTGACCAGGCCCTCGCCAAGCTGAGCTGTCCCACCTCCTTTGAGCCGACCGACGAGAGGGACACTCCGCCCATGGACGCCTGCGACCTCAGGTATTAATCATCATAAGCTGCTTCCAGACATCAGGCACTGAACTAATGAATATTCTGCAGAGGGGCTGCATGTGAGAACGCAAGTGACAGAGTGAGAGGCTCCGGACTTTCTCAGGAGTTACTCCATCCAGCCCCCTAGTAAAAACTCAAGATAATGTCTGAATGAGCCCATGTGAGAAATCAGCTGGATGGACATGTGAAAGGAAAAGTCCGGAGAAAGTCCAGACCAGTTTGTGCGGACATTCTTCGGAGTTCATGTCTGAAAATGGCTTTAGGAAGGCTTGTTTAGTTGTGGTTGTCTCTGTGTGTTACTGGTCTTTTCTCTCTCCAGTCCCAGTCTAGTGGCTCTGGAGGTGGACAGCGAGGAGGACAGCGCCGACATGAAGTCTCCGCTTTCACCGCTCTCATCAGACGTGGAGAAGAACGAAGACAAAGGAGACGCCTTTTGTCCCTCCGCTGACCTCACTTGCACTCGCAGCAAGTCTGCCTCTGCGGCATGCGAACCCCCCACAAAAGTAAACAACCCTCTCACTTCTCTCAGAAATTTCCACATCTCCTTCATATAATGAGAGGCAAGTCTTTTGTCTTTACTCCGGATGCTTGTTTTTTCTTTCCTTGTTTAGGAATTGGATGACCAGGGGATTCGACTGCGTTCCTATTCCTACTCCGCACCAAAAATCAGTCTGCGGCCTGCTCGTTTTGCCCGGGACAATCCCACTTCGGACACCAGCCCTGGTCAGTAACACTGGGACCGTTACCCACCTCACATAGTTACAGTCTTACACATAACTAACGCTATTTCCACTGCATGTTTTTGATGATCACTAACGGAGCAGCCGGATTGATTTGATGTTGTGTTCATTTTTCACTAACTTCCACCTGTAGATTCCCTCTCTACTAATATATAATCAAATCAACTCACAGTGAATGAATGTGCCCATAAGAATAGTCCAGCCTTTTTGTTAGTTTTTTGGAAACAAGCCTTTTTGCAATGTGCTAGATGAGAAGATCAATACTGCTCTCATGTCTCACACTAAATGTGAAGCTACAGTAGAAAGAGATTCAGCTAAAGAAACGTGGCTCTGACAGAAGGCAAGGCATATCTATTTATTAAGCACATTTCATACACAGGTAGATTCAAGGTGCTTTATTTAGAAAAGAAAAGGCAAAAATAATTCAGTAAATGTCTGTGAAATAAAAAAATGTTATGCCAACATCACTAAACCTCACTACACATTATGGCGTGTGTGTGTTTAATCTATACAAAAACAGAAGTGTCCAAAAATATCAGGTTGTGGTCAGAAGCGAGCTTCCTGGAGACTTCTCATCACATCCATCACACACACACACACACACACACACACACACACACACACACACACACACACACACACACACACACACACACACACACACACACACACACACACACACACACACACACACACACACACACACACACACACACACACACACACACACACACACACACACACACACACACACACACACACACACACACCGCAAATCATCATTGACTTACCTTTGAAGGGGCTGCATCCTTCGAAGGACGCGGCCTACCCGGCCCATTAAGACCACTTCCTTTGTGGGCTGCATAGACCTTGAAGGTCGAACTGAAATGAGACGGTCTGTTCTACAGAGGCTTTCCGTGACCAGTGTCACCAGCTCGGACCACTATTAAAAAAAATTCTACTGGGATATGTTGGGCTGGGAAGATCCTTTCGTTTCTCAAGATTGGAAGAAGCCTCCGAAATGGAAAAGTGTTGTCGGACCACAATCAAGAAATGCAGCCTCCGAAGGACGCAGCCCCTGAATTGAGACCCAGCTGTAGAAAGTACAGACATGAGAGTGTGAGAGAGTGTTTTAAATCTTCACATCCAAATCTCAGCAAGAGAGCATCAATTTTAAACAATTTCCCTAACAGCTGTTTTTCATTTTTCAACTAGAGAGAGAGACTGTATTTTTTTTCCCCCCTAATTTCCAACATTCACAATCCGCCCACAGCACTGCATGAAGTAGTGATGTACTGTACGAGCTCCCAGTCTGTAGTCTGCACCCTCTGTAGTTGATGTGTGAGCCGCCCTCTGTCCACTGTGCCCTGTAGATGCCGTGCTCCACAGTGTCAGCCACAGCCGATCTCTCCTTCAGGCCCTCTCTCTGTCTAAATCTCTGTCTCTGCTCCACCCTGGTAGTAAGTACTGGACACCTGCAGCCGTCACACCGCGCCTGGGCCCCGTAATCACGCCGCTGTCAGTGTCGGTGCTTGTGTGTGTGTGTGTGTGTGTGTGTGTGTGTGTGCGTGTGTGTGCGTGTGGGAAGTCAAGGTTATTACTGGAAACTGATTCAGCTGCTAAAAATGAAAACTTTTTACAACATGGGACTAAATGGAAAAAAAAGTGGCTTTAACCCACAGAGAATCATTACCGCTCTCCTGGCAGCTTTACAGCATGTTTCAGTTCATTGTTTTGGTTTCCTGGCCTTGTTTTTAGTTCTCTCTCATGGCCCCTTGCACTGAAAAAAGCTCAATAAATTCACTCCTGAAAAAGACGGCACGAAAAATGAGCAACTAACAATTGAATATGTTGGAACATTGAGCTGCTGAAGAGCCAGATATTTCCTCCACAACAGAGGCAACGTGAGAGGGAAACTTGGACTTTGTGCCATATCAACTTAAGAGACTGTGATAATACTATATTACAGTGTTGTAGTTTAATTATTAGCTATTAGCTTATACATCTTTAAAAATTGTACAACCCATGTGAATAAAAGCTGTTTTTAATGGTCCAAAATCTTACTACCATAACAGAAACATGAATGTGAAGTTGTTTTGATCCGGTGTGTGTGGAGAGAACAGCACTGTCTGTCATGACTGCCAGCTGCTTATTAAATGTATGAGCATTTATCCAACATTATTCGAAAACACAATTGAGGCAACCGGCAGGAAATGAAATTCCGTTATCAGCTGCTGCTTTTCCCCTCATCATCTTAAATTTTAAATCTACAAATATATGAGTGAAAAAAAGCCAAAAGTCAAAAAGGAGTTGCGAGTAGTGTGGGGAATTGAAAGTAAAATCTAAGAACAGGGTTTCCGCAGGCGTCTTAAAAAGTCTAATAATCTGAATTTCAAGCCATAAAACATCTTAAATATATTAAAATATAACGTATTAGGACTTGAATATGATTATGTAGATCTTACTTATGTCAGCGTTTATTTAATGCTGCTTCAGTTGCACTTTAGAACAAGCTTTTTGTCTTTCAGTTCTTTCCCGACTATTTCTCAATGGATTTGTTCACCTTATCATCGTGGGTTTGTTGAATTGGGTAGTGTACACTGTGACATGTAAATTTAAAGTACCAAAAAAATTCAAATACACACAATACCAATGTGGAACTGATGAAAACAGGTAACGTGGTTAATTCTTTACAATGCCACTTTAACTTTTCTTCACCTACGGGAAAGTAACGTTTTCCTGGGACTCTGATATTCCCTCATTTCTGTCGTACTTGACATAGGCCTTAACTTTCATTCATTATGGTCTTAAAGGCTCCTAAATTTCACTTGTTGAAACCTGCGGAAACCCTGTAAGAACTAAATTAAGATCATAAGGCTGTAATAACCTTGACGTGTGTTTGCATGTGTGTCTGAGCAGCTGTGTGTGTGTGGGTGTGTGTGTGTGTGTGTGTGTGTGTGTGTGTGTGTGTGTGTGTGTGTGTGTGTGTGTGTGTGTGTGTGTGTGTGTGTGTGTGTGTCTTGCCTATTAAAGACACACCCGTATTGTGATCTTAATGGCCGCAGGAGTGCAAGAAGAAATCAGGTTTGCTGGGATGAAATGAGCAGATGACTGATTGCTTTGCAGCCTGATGAGACAGGAGGCGTCTCAGGGTCGGCACTGTGCGTCTGCTTGTGCTGCAGCTTTTTGTGCGTCTCGCTCTGTCCTGGTTGTGTACATGTGAAGATCATCAGCTGTGTTTGTGTTCAGATGCTTTTTATATTAACCTACTCAGATAATGAACAGCACATCTGGCATGTAATTGAAACCTGACAGGCTTTGTTTACATATTCACTCAGAAAAAACTGTCAGATATAGAGGATGAAACTTCAGAATTTTGTTTCAGTCGTTGCACTGAATGTTGTTTTTTCTGCAGGGGTTGAATTTTATAGATATTTTGCTTTAAATATGCTCAATCATGTTGTCAGGTTCTTGAACTATCCGATGAATAACCTCTCTCCATTCTTTTTGTCTGCAGAGCAAAGAGCCTCCAGTATTTCAGAGCAGTCACATGAGAAAAGGTATTTATGCTTTAAGTGGATTTACTTGTTTTATTGCCTTTTTCTGTCTTTCTCTCTGGCCAAACACTAAATAGCTCCGCCTCACTCACTGAGGCGTTGGCTCTCCGTAAGAACGACACTACCTTTCACCAGATATGTGCCGAGAGCGACACATGTCTGTGACCATGGCGATTAGGCCGGACGGTTACCGGCAGGCGCTCTGACAAGTTGGCTGAGGCTCTTTCTGTAGCAGAAGCTGGTTTCATGTGTTACTGCTGTTTTCGATCCTTTTCTTCTTTTCTAGCGACAGCAGAGGTAGTGAGGTGCAGACATCAGTTGGACCCTGTGATACTTTTTCTTTGCCCTGTTTTTCATCTCTGGGTCACAGTGTCATCTTGCAGCCGTGTAGCTCATTTTCACATATGACCGGCGGCATCATGGCTACATCACAATGCATGGAACATGTACTGTATGTACATGCAAGTGATGCTTTATGAATTCAAAAAAGTGGAGATGTAGTTTAAGATAATGACCAAAAGTGACTTCATGCCCTCTCTGTGTGCTCTGAGAGGAGTGGCACTGTTTTTAAAAAAAAAGAAGGACATCCTTTCCACTTCCTGTTCCACTTGGACTATTTTCACTGCCATTCCATTAGGAAAGATGCCAACGGATATTTCCTCTGCCATTTGTATAAATGTATAAACACCGGAATTTACCTGCTACACTTCATTAGCCCCCCCTAGTGGAAGATATCAATCGGACGCAGGGGTAAAAAAGCCAAGTGAAGATTGAAGTGATTTTGTGCTTATTTTTTTGTGTTTGAAGTAGAGCGGCGACTATTAGTTAATTAATATAATATAAATATAAATATAATTAATAGTTAATCAAAAAATTGTCAGTAATTATTGTTATCATCAACTAAATCATGTATAAAGTGAAATACTGTAACATTTATTTATTCCAGGTTCTCAAATGTGGGGATTTTACATTATGACAGATAGAATATTTATAGGCTAAGACACTTAAGACGTAAAATCACATAACTATATGTTCGAGGATATTTTTCACACTTGTCCATATGAATCGATAATGAAACTATTCTTTAGTTGCAGCCTCCTCATGTGTGATTGTAGCTTGTATCGTTTGCCCCTTGTGGCTTTTCATCAGCACTGAGACGTCCATGTGCGCTGTTCTTTGCAGGGAGTTTAGGTTCCGTAGTCGTGCCCAGTCTGCGGATGACGAGGGCAGCATGGAGCTGGCAGAGTCGCTCCAACACCTCACGCTGTCTGAGTTCCTCAAAGAGTATGTGGGGGGGGGTCGAACCTTCCTCTTGACCGTCCATCTTAAACAAACTAACCTTAAAACCCTACTCACAGTGTGACTTGTTTACCTCCTCTCTAATAATGGAGTTGTTATTATATCTTAACAATGTGCACCAAAGACTGTCATCGTCATTTTGCATGTCTCTAACAATCTACTAATTAGAATTTACTTTCACAGCACAGGGCTGCAGAGAATCCGCACACAATGTGACTAACAAAGGATTTGTTTTTGTGTGTGTTTGTGTGAGTTTTATTTTGATTGCTTTCCTTAATATTTATTCTACCACAGACTAAAAACTGTGCGATATCAGGTTACTTGATATGATGAAGTGTTTAATTCATGGCAGGAAGTTGCAGTTTGAACTAACCACATCCAGGTCATGAACCAGTGGCATGCTCGTGGACTTTGAGGACTTTCTGTCTGCACCTGCAGTACACGAGCTCGTCGTCCTTGCTTCTGAATAGAATAAAATCAAACTAACGCAACAGTGACTTGTTGAGTGTTTTTTATTTTTTATAATAGTGCACGAATTTGATTTCCCTGACATTATTTTAAACGTTTCAACAGAATTGAAGAGGAGGAGCTGGATAAGTACAGCATCCCAACCAAAGCGGAGTCAGAGAAGTACAAAGTCATCCGCACCTTCAGTTTCCTCAAGAGCAGGATGTCCAGCACACGCAGCAAGACCAAGGTAAAACACCACGAACTGCTCACACCTTAAAACTTATTACATCAATACAAGTATGGTGTCAGCTAAACAACAGAAAGGTCGCTTGATGGAATGTGTGGTGGTGCAAAAAAGACAAAATCTTCTGTCTGTGTATACAGTATACTTTATTTAGACCCATTTATAAACACGTACAAAAGGCCTGGTGCAACAGCAGACTTTAAAATTGGCCAGAATTTAACATTAAAACACGAATACAACAAAACAGTGGGTTATTTCATGTGGTTAAATGAAAGTACTGTTGTTGTTTTTTATTAGCACACCAAGTTTATTATACTGTCACTTTTTGTGTTTGAGATGCCAAATATGATCAGTTATTGGGACATTGACTGTGATATTCACACATTACCAACAATACATTTGTTTTTGTTTTTTTTGCAAATATTTTTGACGCAAACTATAAAACAGAAAACTTTAGATTCTGTTTGCGGACAAATATTTTCATAGGAGGGCCAGATTTGGTCGGCAGCGTGTTATTGGCCTCCCTCTGCAGTACTGGCATGTCAGCTTTACACGTTTATCTATCTTTCTAGTTTCAATCAAATATTATGAATCAAATTGTATTTGTAAAACCAATTTTCACCTTCATCTGATAGGGCTTAACAAGGTGTGACATCCTCTGTCCTTAACCCTCAACCCGAGAGAGGAAAAACTACCAAAACACCTCAATTAACAGGGGAAAAAACATTGAAAACTCAAGTGCAGTAGATGAGACATGTAGCAGAGCTGATTAAAAGACCTGAAAAGTGTTTGATTGTTTAAAGTATTTATACAAAAGAAAGTATCTGACAGAGATGAAGGAGCAGCAATGGAAATTGTAATGATAGAGGTATTGGCAATAATAGTAGTGTACGTGAGCATATTGTTTATCTATAAGCAATTTAGTTGTGGTCATAATCCACTATCAGCTGTCACCACGATCTGCAACGATAAAGCACAAGGACTCCGGGGATGAAGTCATGTCAGTCTAAATGATAATAATAATCATAATAATAATCATAATATAGTGAAAATTAAAACAGTTCTGTAGAACTCAGTTTGCCTGATCTAGACTCAGGTGTGGAATATGTGTCTCTGTCTCTCTGGGAGGCAGAACCAGGAAAAGTTTCAGGCAATAACTCAAGGTCAGAGTGACCAAACCTGGGATCCAGCCTCTTTTCCTTTTAATGATTAATCCGCTGCTGTGGAGTCAGCACAGAGACTGGAAGCCCTCTCTGACCTGCATCTGTTGTTTACGCCATGCTTCGTTTCCTTGTCGGAGGACTATCTTTGCGGTTTGGAAAAAAAGGCGGGGATTCCTCCCAGGCTTATTTATCTCCACACGGGAGAGTTTCCTCTGCAAATAGAAACTTGACTCTCTTTGCCCCGATGTGGAGAGAAAAGAACTTGGGCCTGTTTTGACCTGAGCTCATAGTTGTCAATCAAGACGTTTTTTTTCTCCGTCTGTCTGCCCTCTTCGTTTACGCCAATGTCTCTCGCGTGGTTTTCTAAGGGGAAGGGGAAGGACAGAGAGGCCAAGGACAGGCAGCTGAATGGACATCGGTTTGCGACAGGGTCCTGTTTAGGCCCCACCATCTGTGTGGTGTGTGACAAACCAGCGTCTGGCAAGGACCTGCTGCATTGTTCCAGTGAGTAAAATCATAAATCCAAGACGTTTACAGTCGTATTGTTTGCAAAGAATATTCATGTGGATGAAAATGTTTTTTTCCCCCTAGGTTGCACTGCCATCGTCCATAAGGGCTGTAAGGAATCTTTGCCGCCATGTTTGAAGGTAAGCGTGGTGCTGTTGCCTCGAGCTGCTCGTCTCCACCGGAGCCTGTCCTCGTATCAATTGTTTATACGCTCTGACCAGCCTCTCTCATTTGTATTACTTAGAAACAGGATAAATATGCTGTTACCATGGTGAAGAACAGGACAGCATCCCTCCCACAGAGTGAGTTTACAAGACAAGGTCAACGGTCACAGACTGTTCTGTTGTTGATTTCTCGTAATCGTCGTCTTGTTGCATGAAGCTTCCTGTTTGTAACATTTCTGCCTGGCTGCTCTCATGGTTTTAGTGGCATGTGCTAATGTGGGCTTCTTCTCTGTATCCCCACAGATTTCACAGTGAGAGACACACCTCCGCAGTGTGTGATCCCCATCTCTACCTCTCTTCCTGTCATGACGGGGAAGGAGAAGAAGGACACGGTGACCCAGTCAAGCTGTTTGTCTGGAAGTTTCCCCAACAGTGAAAGGTCAGTATTTAATGCTTAATATCTCAGCCCTGAAGTGAATAACTAGGAACTGGCTATAAACCTCAAATCCGTCAGTTCAGAAATGGAAAGTAACGTTACAGGAAATCTCAGAAATGGAAAAAATACCTTTCAGAGAATAAAAACAGTGGAAGAGATATGAGGATCCTGGGTAAAACTACACAAAGCACACACTTAGTGTGCGAATATTACAGGAGGAACACACACACACACACACACACACACACACACACACACACCCTTCCTTTCTCTTTCAGTTAAATAAGCAGATGTTTGTAAGAAGTTATGAATCTTTGTTTATGTGTATATGTAAATATGTTTATAAATGTATGAATATGAACTGAATCCTTATTACTAATTATGTCACTGGGTGTATGAAATAAAAATATTAAGAATAATTTTAAGGACAAAGTTGGACATTTTGTGGTTAATTTATGATTTCAATGCAATAAAAGTTTTAAGAAGTGACTGGGCATCAAACTTAATATATTGTGTGATGATTTTGGTGAAAGTTATTCACATAATGATGTTTCTCTGTGTTTTCTCTGTGGGTACAGTCGGCTCAGTGAGAGTTCAGAGACAGAGTGTGACGCAGTGAAGGGGCTCAGTCATTCAGAGGAGCTGCTGCCGACGCCGACGTCCTCCACCTCCACGGACTCATCCTTCGGAGAAGGTATGAGATGAATGAAGCTCATTGTTTCACAGATTTACACTGAAAAATACACGAAAAAACAGATTGATATCAAAGGGGTTTATCCAATTCTACATGTCCCCGTGCACCCAAACAGTATTTTACTACCATGTCCCTTTGTGACCAGCGTGGCCTAGAACCCGTCCAGTAATAAGAAGCAAAGTCAACAAATGGGAAAAGTGTAAATGAGCTGCTAGCTATGGTCACACCCCCTCTGAGGACTGTATGTTACAAAATGAGAATTGTTTGAAAAAGAAATGTGTATTTAAAAAAATGACACTTTTGATTGTATGGTACCTATTTTCAATATTCATAATCATAAATGTACAGAGAAAAGTTAGACTCAGATAATTATCTGCAGGGTTGAAGTAAAGTGAAAGTAAAGAGCCCCGTCTCTTTTTAGTAACAGTTTTACACTGATAAACAAAAAAAGAATCATGGCAATTTGAATCAAAAATTGTTTTATCCCCCTTCATACACATAGACAGTGTGGACACGTGTATCCAAGGTGACATCTCGGCGGATGCTGCGGATTACGAGGCGGAGTCGTGGAGTCTGACGGTGGAGAACGAGTTCTGCAAGAAGCTCGAGAAACGAGCGGTCAAGAGGCAGGATGTCATCTATGGTGAGCAGAGTTGAGAAAGAAGCCGACTGGAATGTGTCGTTTTCTGTCAGGGGGTTGAGCAACAGATTCAGATTGTTGCAGAGAGGGAACATGATGTAAAAGTGTTTTTAAGTGACACGCGTGTTGAACCTGTGACGCAGAGCTGATGCAGACTGAGCTCCACCACCTGCAGACGCTCCACATCATGGCCGAGGTTTTCCGGCGAGGCATGAGGGAGGAGGTGCAGCTCGACTCAGAAGCGGTGAAGCGGGTCTTCCCCTGTCTGGACCAGCTGCTCCTCTTCCACCACGGCCTCTTCGCCGCCATGAAGGAGCGGCGACACAGCTCGGCCGAGCCGCAGGGACACAGGAACTACCTCATCCAGCGAATAGGAGACGTCCTGCTCCAACAGGTCGGTCCTCTGAAACTACCTTTTTATTTAGTGTATCTGGTGAGGTGGTGACAAAGGGAATCACTGTGTGTGTGTGTGTGTGTGTGTGTGTGTGTGTTTTTCTGCAGTTTTCAGAGGAGAGTGGCGAGAACATGAAGCAGGTATATGGAGAATTCTGCAGTCGTCACAACGAAGCCGTCAACTTTTTCAAAGAACTACAGCAGCACAACAAAAGATTTCAGAACTTCATTAAGGTACTTTTACATTCTCAGATAAATAGATACTAATACAAGCATCACTATATTAGCATAAGCATAATTAGGTATTAGCATAATCGTTTATGCTAATTTTTCAAGCAACAAGGTAATAATTCCTTGGTGCGACGGAGAGAGATCCCAGAATGCATCTTGCTCGTAACCCAAAGGATTACAAAGTACCCAGTGCTGCTGGAGAGGATCCTACAATACACTCAAGGTAAGTCATCTGCTGCCACCTGCTGGGGAAATTGCTCTTCATGGTATTTCATCTGTAAATGTTCATCTAAAACACAACATGATCCTTCAGTCTTCTCTGCATTGGTCCTTCATTGTTTCTCAGAGGACACAGAGGAATGTGCCGACCTTTCGAGAGCCCTGGCTCAGATCCGGGAGGTGATAGCAGCCGTGAACTTGAGGGTCAGCGAGTATGAGTGGCATCAGAGATTACAGGAAGTGTGGAACCGCATGGAGAACCGCAGCTCGACCAAGCTGAAGAGCGGACATACCTTCAGGAAGCAGGACATGATGGGGCCGGGACAAATTCTCAAGCACCAGGGCCTGCTCCTGTGGAAGACTGCCACCGGGCGACTGAAAGGTGAATATATATATTTATTGTTACACGCTGATATTTGGATTTCTCACGTGACATCTTCATGTCTCTCCTGGATTATGGTGACGTTATCACCTCTGCCTCCACTCTGGAGCACCAAGATTCAGTCATTGACTGTGACTGAATTCCTCATATTTCACAGTGAGAAGAGACAACCATTGTTTTCAGTGTATTTATAAAGCCCTAAATAGCAACAGGCCATCATACGTAAACTCAGCCTGTAGTCAAGTGGCCGGCAAATTTCCATGTTCTAATTTTCAAAAAATAGCTTTTAAGTGTTTGGGCAGCTGTGGCTCAGGGGAGAGAGTGGGTGGTCCACTAACCACAACGTCTGTGGTTAGATTCACAGCTCCTTAAGTCTGCTTGCTGAAGTGTTTGGGCAATAAACTGAACCAAACTGGGAGTGGTGTGTGATAGAAAGCGCTGCACATAGAAGCAATGTATAAATATACATGTGACTTGTACAGTACTGTTCAGTTCATTTACATTTTACACATTAATTAAACACAATTATTCTGTTATACTGTATGTGTACCTGTGATGTTATTGAAAGTTACATACCCTCAATGATTTTCTAAATACAGGTTGAACGATTGAATGAATGAATTAATGACAATGTTTTCTTTCTTGTCCTCACTTCCACAGACGTCCTGGCGCTCCTTCTCACAGACACGCTCATCTTCCTGCAGGAAAAAGACCAGAAGTACACGTTTGCCACTGTGGTACGCGCACATTAATTGCATTTTGTTGATCTCAAATAGACAAATAACCAGCTGTAACAGCGATCAGAATGTTATACCCTATTAGCTGTTCATATAAAGTGAACCATTTCATGTAGAGCTGCTATCATCTTATGTCAAATAATACGTTTCCCTGTTTGAATGTGCTCCAGGACCAGAAGCCTCCAGTCATCGCACTGCAGAAGTTAATAGTGCGAGAAGTAGCGAATGAAGAGAGGGGGATGTTTCTGATCAGCGCGTCATCTGCGGGGCCAGAAATGTACGAGGTCCACACGTCGTCCAAAGAGGAACGGAACGCTTGGATGAGGCTCATTAGAGAGGCTGTGGAGAGGTTTGTGGACAGAAACTGAATTTAAAATGTTCACCGTTTGCTGGAACAGTTTTTCTAACTTTCTTTCACTGTTGCCTCTGCTCAGCTGTCCGGAAGAAGAGGAGGAGTACGCGAGTGAATCTGAGGAAGAGAAGCGAGCTGCTGAGGCTCGTGTTCAGAAGATTCACAAGTTACAAGGTACTTTAGTCCTTCTTTTCTTTTATAATCTTGAATATTTTACTTGGTCCTTGAACGATGTGAACCTGTGTTTTCAGAGAGTCTGATGAGCCAGGACCAGCAGATCTGCTCCAGCCTGGAGGAGAAGCTGCAGATCTACACCGAGCTCTCTGCTCTGAGTGGGAGGACGGACGCCTCGGCAGTGGAGCCGCGGCTGCTCGTCCAGCCGCACTCAGAGGACGTGCCCCAGGCGGCCGAGCTGCTGGTTGCAGCTCTGCAGGAGGGTGAGATGTTTGGTACACACTGTGCACCGCATGAACACACGTAGAGTACTGTGCTATTTGGTTTTTTTGCCAACTCAAAACAAGAATCATATTAAGAAATGTACTCTGTTTTTTTTTTATTGATATTTTTCCAAAGATTAGTTTCTCCATACATTTAATATCAATGACAATGGCAGGTCTGTTGTTCTTGGTTTGATGGTATCTTAAAGAAATATTTATCCTTTGACAAAAGCTTATTTGGGATTTTGCTCAGGTATAATGTAAAAAAGAACCATTAACATGTTTTTATCATCTCCCAGAAAATCTAATTTGACAATCTAAGGAAATTCACAAAATATAGTTTTATGGTCCTTGAACCTAACTCACACACAAGTCAAACCAACATGCACCTTACCAGCACAAAAGCCCATCCCAGTCCCACACCAAAGAGAGGAGGAGGGGCTGTGTGTGAGAACGCAAATGTCCGAGTCTGTGGCTCCGGACATTTTCCAGAATGCTTCCTGTCACTCCCCTGGTGAAATGTCCCTGGGTGTTGAACACAAAGAAAACATCTCAGGATGAAAGAAAGGGAGCCACACACTTACAAGATGCCAAAGAAGACATGGATTTGGAAAGACAAGATTCAAGAGCTCTTGGCAATAAGTGTTGACAGCGGTGTTGATGTGGTGCCTTCTACATGCTCTACCCAGGCATCACCTCTGGCCTGAGTATTCTGGACATTTTCCTGACGCTGTCCGACACGGACTGTCTCCTCCTGCAATCCTCATATGTGAGGGTTCATGTCTGAAAGCAGCGGTACAGATTTGAATCCTGTGGGATCGATTTATTTACCTTGCCTTTATTTCATCAGATATAAATTACAGGACAAGCCTAGAAAATCAAATTTGAAATTCAAAGGCATCAAAAAATAATTGTGTTATGTTCCTTGAACCGACCTCTCACACTAAACTCTAACCCACATGCACCTTATAAGCAGACGAGTTTCACGCTTGAGCTGTTTTCAATTCAATTCAATTCAATTCAATTTTTATGGTGCAGCAGGCGGGGGAGGGATGTGACACATAAATTCCACTGTGGAAATCCTGTGTTTTTGTTATAAGCACATCGATGTGCGTTGGCCTTTGTCACCGAAAAATCTCCTCTTCATCTTCGTCGGTGTCTACGACGTGTATGGCTCCGCTTGTTCTTACTGAGATATTGTTTTCTTGTTTTTCATTTTTGTGTCTGTCGCTCGGGGTGAATCCTTTGCAGGGCCTCCTTATGTATTCTCACATGGGCTCATTTGGACGTTATCCTCAGTTTGCTAGAAGCAGAAACTCTGGAGAAAGACATTCTCCAAAGTTCAGTGCGTGTCTGAAAAGCAGCTTTGGTTTCACACTTGTGTTGCTCATGTCTTCCAGCTGAAAACCTCAAAGCTACGCTGTCAGCCAAGGCCCGTTCTCCGTCCAGCCACGGCCCGGACTCTGACACGGACTCTGTGTTCGCCGTCAGCCCTGCTCCGCATGTACAGCTCCCCTCAGATTCTTCAGAGCCCTCACCTGCGACCCCCGAGGCCGGGGAGGGGAGCTGGACCCAGGCCGTCGTTCCTCAGTCCCCGGAGTCGGATGACATTGACTTGAAGGTACATAAGCGAAAGGTATTTAGCTTATTGCTTTGCCTGCTTAATATCGTGATATAAATTGATATAGAAAATTAAATGGGCTGTTTCTATTAAATATTGATGGACTTTTACGATGTGATGTTTTTTCCCCATTACTGTACGGTGGAGACACTATACAGCAGTGTTGTTAGAGGTCATTACAGCCTCTGAACTGCATCTGAACGTCACCGCCCTCCATTTCTCCACAGACGTGTGGCTCAAGATTGCCAGCAGTCGTTTTAATAATTCAGCGCGGCCTATTAGAATTACATTTCAGCCTTAATGGGATGAATCATTGATAAGCTCATAATAAAGGAAGAAGTCCATTTAGCTCCCACAGGTATTGTGCCATTAAAAATGGATATACAGACTTATTCCAATTACCACGCCACCGTTGTGCCAACGTTAGCAGCTTTCTGTGAGGTAAATGACTTCGATAAGAGAGAAATCTTTTTCTTACCAACCGCCGTGTGATAATTCAACCCGGGTAGGAAAAGCAAGCGGCCTCAAGGGGGCGCAGATGTTTCATGAATGCAACTTCAGATTTTGACTCCCCATTAAGGGTTTTTTTTTTTAGTTCCCTGAGTACTTAGATGGTAAATAATGAGTTACATGGCACGAGTCATGTGACATTTATATGAAATCTTAAAAATCATGCGTATAAAGTACAGATGACATATTAATCTGCATCTCTTGTGCGATTTTGTCCATGGACAGGTTTCTCAAAGTGTCCAAAGCCTGACGCAGTTACTCTACAGTCTGCAGGTGAGTGGATTACTCAGTGTTCAGTTATACAACCACCATGTTTCTCACATCGCCCTCCTCTATATTATCACCCAGTCAGCAAGTCAACAAACAAACAAGCACACAAACCACCTCACTGTGAGCTGACACAATGCTACTTTCACTATGTCAGTGTCATACTCAGTGGAGATGAAGGCTTCAGCACACTCCGGCTCCAGTAAACAGAGAAGTGACACTCCGCAGCTGTTTGAAGCCGAAGGAGAGGATCCATCTGATCTGTTTTCCCTGCTGATGGGTGTTTTTGTTTCACTGTACACTCACACTCCACTGTGGTATAAAATGTAAAATCTGTGTAGAGAGAAAGTGTGTGTTTGCATGAGGATGTGTGTGTCCACTCTGTGTAGGTTTGAGTGGTTTAATCAAAATTACATTTTCAGATGCAAAGTTGAGTATCCTTCCTTACATATTAACCTGAAAACCACACCTCTGCCAGTGCAGGTGGGATATTATCACCATGTAAAGAGATACTGCTTCCTTATCATATAAAACATCATTTCCATCACATTTGCCATTCAAATCACCGTCTCGCTGCCTATTGTGGAGATGCACATGTATTTATATTTGTGGTTTTCATGACCTCTGTGCCCTTCCCTCTCTATGCCAGGCTGCAGTGACCATCCAAGACAGCTGCTACGAGGTCCAGAGGCTCCTCCTCCAAGAGACCGGGCGCCCGTCGCCACGAGCTCAGCGACCTCACCTTCCGAGCGCCCGCGGCAACACCCTGCAAGAGCAGGAGAAGCAACGCAACCTGGAGAAGCAGAAAGAGGAGGTGGTGGCGGCTCAGCGGCTCCAGGACCGACTGCGCCAGGAGAAGGAGCGCTGGGACAGGGCGTGCCAGGCCAGGGAGAGCCAGCAGGGGGAGCAGGAGAGCAGGCTGGAGGAGAGGGAGAGGCAGTGCCACCTGGAGGTGGAGAGGCTGCGGCGCGAGAGGGAAGAGCTGGACGAGCAGCAGGAGGAGTACCAGCAGAGTTTGGAGCGGCTCAGGGAGGGCCAGAGGAGCGTGGAGAGGGAGCGAGAGCGTCTGGAGGGCCAGCAGAAGCTGCTCCAGACGTGGACGCACGGCCGCCAGAGGAGCCTGCCCACTGTGATTCCACACATGGTCATACCTCTAGATGTGCAGCAGGTACGGGGACGAACACAACTGACGCCTCAGACATATCTTCATAGGTTTCAAAATAACTTGTGTTCAGTCTGAGTCACTCGACAAGAGCTCTGAACGGTTTCTGACCAAAGATCTTGACCCTGACGAGAGTGTGGTGTAGATATTCAGTGTTTATGGAGTATTTCTCAGCCAAAGTCATTAATGTGAAGCTTTTCTCCGACAGCTATCATCCTGAGTTACACTCATTTACACAGAGCAGCTCAATCCCCTCTTGATATACGACCCGCGATAATGAGAGCAATTTCAGCATCATTTGTCTTAGAGCTCCAGCAGCTCCACTCACCAATAAACATCCCAATGATTGATGATAATTAAACCGTTGCAAATAAAAGCCCAGACGAAATAATTAAAACCAGAGGCACGCAGCCCAAGAAACCAATCAGCCGTGTCCAAAAGGGTCTAAATTATCGACACTCTGTTTGAAAAGCACAACGGTGAAATGTCCCCCGCAGCTGGAAGTCTCGGAGGATAAAGGGTGCACTGTTCGCCGTGCCCTTTAGGTCTCAGTGTACCTCGCGTGCAAAAAGCAGCAGCAGTGAAACAAACAGAGCACGTTTAGCCGTTCTTTGTGCTGCTCAGTTCAGCAGGTGTGTGTGCCTGTTCAAAAGACGCACACAGAGCACTCGAACGGACGGACAAATGAGCAGACTTGTGTTACACTGTTCCCTCTCCCCCCTCATTAATCTACGCACCACCCAGGGCTCTTGCAGGCGAGACGTGATGAGGTTCTCCTGAATGTTTTTTTTCTTATTTACGTCCATTCATCTGTTTTAGTCAGTGCAGTGACAGCAGTGGTGGGACAAAGGCGTGCGGAGGTAGTGGAGGTCCTTATGTTCCCCGCTAATGCTTTAGCCAGAGGCTGCAGTTCACGGGGTCAGAGACGGAGACCTCTAATTAGCTGCGCTGCCTCGGTTCAGCAGTGGTGTGATGATGGGAGTGAAGAGAAGGGTGGTATTAGACAAGGATAGTCTGTCACACCTTCTCATTAAAGTGTCAGTTCCCCCGAAATGACAAACCCCTTTTCTCACTTACATTCATCCAGTGGAGGTTTGTTTGCGACGCTTGAAGCAAAAAGAAATGTAGCTTTTTTTCCCCTATATAAAAAACAGAGTAAGCAGTTGTGCAGGGCTGTGAGCTCCACAAATATAATCCCATTCATGGCCTTTGTGCCGAGGGTGGAGCAAGAAATGTCTGATATTTTATTACTCACATAGACTGTATTTAAAAATGAATGACATGGCAGCTCCAAAAAGTGAAGCCAAATTGTCTTCATCGACCCCCTGGTGGCTGTCTGCAGTATAGGTCATAGACCCCTGCCTCCTCCATGTAAGCAGATGGGACATGGACCAGATTAAACAGTTGAAGTTTGTGTTTGGTACATTTTTCTCTTATTTTATCACAATGATGTACGTTTGTTTGGTTTATTTAGTTCTTTATTAGTAATTTGATGCTATAAAAACAGGTTGTTGACACATCATAATTGACAGATGGGACTTGCTCTTGATTGGTCGAGCATGTGTATCAGCAGTATTTTCATACCACTCCACTCGCTTATCACTGGTCTGCAGACTACAGCTGTCAGTTTTTCCAAAAATCAAGTTCGATCAAATTTGACGTGACACACACTTTGTTTGTTTGAACACAAACAACGTAACATTAATGGCTAACTTTACTAATAGGTCAAGAGGGCATGCAGTAGCTCAAGCTGACAGTGATCGCCCTCTGTTGGATCAGGGGACAAACTACTTTGGATGCTCTGATGTGCTTTTACACATGTATATTTTTGACATGACATGTCGAATACAACCTGCACCCCCCACGTTGGAGTGAATGTTCGAATTTCAAAATAAAATGTGACCAGTGCAGACTGTGCGTCCAATTGTTGTCACCAGTGCAAGATGGCAACACTTGCATCTATATTTTAGATTCTTTTTAAAGAATGGAAAGAAGGGAAGACCATCTTTATATACAGTTTTATAATTAATGAATACATCTATGGGTCAATGGGGAAATGGTCCAGCTATAAATTTCCATTTTCTCTAAAAGTACTTATATATAAAAATATGCAATTTCTCTTTCTTCACGTTTCACACAGTGCTTGATTTTCATCTTTCTGTCTGTCGCTGAATGTGACTGTGACATTTGTTCGCCCCCTCAGGACTCGGCACCCAGTCAGTCAAGGGACCTCGGCGGTAACGGCTCCATGTTTGTGAACGAGGCTGCGTTCGCCAGCACCAGCATCAACAACCGCCACGTCCACCACAAAAAGAATGACCCCAGCAAACATAATTGTCTCAACACCCTGCTGGCCAGGTCCAACAGCAGACAGCCCCCCATAGCTAAGACCCCCCATAGTCCTCACTCAGACTCCCAGGGATGGATGATGGGGACGGGGTACCTCTACAGCCCTGCAGGAAAGCTGGGACTGCAGCACACACCCACTGGTAAGAAATACTAACAAGTCAATGCTTTCGAAAAACGGTGTCATTACAATTTGCTAAAATCTGCAAATATTTTGATTTGTCCGTGCATAAGTCAAAATGTTCAATTTGCTGTCATATGGGAATTAATCTGACATTGAAATATCCACCATAGAAAGCATCAAGTGGCTCAATTGCTAATTTTGATTAGTGGTTATGATTAATATCCTGTATCTCAGAGCTAATGGTGCAGCATTACGCAGCTTAAGTGCCTCTTTTATTGCACTGTTGGACGTTGTTTTCATAGCGGCTCAACATTATTGCGAAATGTGCTTCCTGTGAGAATGTAAACAAGCCCTCTGCCTATGTGAGAGCATGCTGTATACACACACACACACACAACACACACACACTGCTCTCAAGGCTGTATCCACGGTGAGGCCTTGTCTGTCCTTCCTCTCCGTTAATCAATGTCTCCTGACAAAGAAACCCCCCCCGCCCGTCCTCCCCACCAGCTCCACCTGCACCAGCAGCGAGCCGGGGTCCCTCGCCTGCCAGAGCAAAGGAAAATCAATGGCCTCTCTATCTATCGACTGGCAGACAACAGCATGTGAATCACAGTTCGCGGGCGATGGCTGACTGATTGGGACATTGATCTTGAAAAATCTTTACAAAACTCATTACAGCATGACTTGTCATCGCATCAGGCGAAAAGGGGTGAGGGGGGGTTGAAAGGCGGGGAATGAGAGATGTAGATGAAGGATTCATCTGGGCTTCACTCGCGAAGGCGTCGGCCGCATTCTCACTTTGTGTCCGTCCACATTCCTAATCCATTCATGCACACGCTCGTGCTTACATTCACGACAGGCGGGGGGGAAATTACAGGTTGCAATTCGACTCAGCCCGTGGGAAAATGGGTCAGTGTTAACTGCAGCTGATGTGGACTTCCTGGTTTTGTTTGCCAGCTACAGGCGGAGCAATCTCTTCCTCATTGATCAGCTTTTTAACCTTTCCTCATTATTGAGCACACACAGGCTCCAGTGAAACCTGAGTCACTTGTCAACAAGCCCGGGGCACATACTTGGCTGCAGCCTGCGATGCAAGGTGCGTTCCAGCTGACATCTACTCACCATCCACTCCCATGAGGACCTGCAGTAAAATAATTATAGGAAACTGAATAAAACTTCCAATCTCCGCATCATTTCTATTAGTTTTAACCCTGTAAAAAGGAGTCGTTTTAGGATTTCACGTGCACTCCAGACTTTAAATGCTTCTCTGCGACCACATAGTCAGTCACCCTCTGTCTGTGGTATGTTGAGGAACCGGGTATCTCTTTGTTCCTGTAAGAACAAAAGGAACCTCTTACAAATGCAAATTCCCCAACGTGCCACCAGTCACACGGATCAAAATATGATCTCACTTTGCATCGTCACCTGAGCATGTGAAACATTTTTCTCATGCATGCATGCACACATACATACCCACCCTGTTTTCATTTCCATAATTTGTCCCGGCACAATGTAATCTAGAGGAACCAGTTGGATGGAATTTTCTGAAACCACTTTATCATCTGATAAGTATTGGTTTTTTGTTGCTCACCGTTTTGTTCAGAGGACGAGAGCGTTACAAGTTGAGGAGAGGGATGAGGCTGTGTGTACAGTAGATTAATTATTATTGTATAATGGGCTGCATGATGCGCAAACCTGCTTTGTGACTGTGTAACAAAGCTTTGAGCTGCACAGTAATGTCTAGGTTTTTTTATGCTCAATACTGAGATCACTGCAAGAGACTAATACAGGACTTTTTTTGTCCCTCCAGATCAGGAAATGTGTCTTTGTTTGACCAATCAGGACAATTAACACACTGAAACGGATGAATAAGTCAAAATGACACACACTCGCTTCACGTCATTTATTTTGTTGTTGTTGTTGTTTTAAAAGTTCAGTGCTTCATCAGTTGTTGTGTACTGTTTAATCAACTTCCCCAGACTGATCACATAGACTTGTGAAAAGAAAAGCAATGGATTTGCATGAAAAATTAGTTGCTATATTTTATCAACATTATTTAGCTGGAGCTACATTTACACCTTTCTAACACGGATAGACACCAACTGAAGCCACATCACCAGCTTTTTGAAAAAGCCTCACATTATTATCCTGCAGCTGCATTTCACTGTAGCTTTTTTAACAAATGTTCATTGTATCAATTTATTGCTTTCTCTTACATGGCATCAATTTGATGTCATAATAATAATTCTGAAATCTTACTCAGTGGAGAATCTTTATGATGTGGCCGATGTCTCATATATCAAAGTTCAGGCCTATGCGGTGGCTCACAGTGCTGCTCTAACAGACTCTTATATAATTAATCAAACGGAGACACTCTCCTACAGGGACACAATGAGGCAATTTATAGTTCACACCATCTGTTGCCATGACAGCACACACCTGCCCCTAATGCTACATGGTACCCGCCACACACACACAATTACAAGCACACACACACACACGGACACATTATCAGCTCTGCACAAGAACACATTGTCTTTCAGGTAATTGAATAATAATGTTATTGCTCTTATGATGAGAACACTACGCCCCGAGCTGGAAATATAATATTTCGCTCAAACACACTTCACACACATCCTGGTGGTTCATCCTTCCTCGTTTCCTTCCGCTGGTTTCCTCATCTCGTCTTGTCGGCCGTGAATGGGCGCGTAGGCAGGTGTCATCGAATCGCGCCCGTGACGATTGAGTGGGCTGACAGAGATAATGATAAACGTGACACCTCTAAGTACAGGGGGAATGATGGATACCCAGAAGATCTTTCTGTTTTGACTTTCACTCTCACGCAGGAGGCAGCAGCTGTGGCAGATCTATACGCTGTCAGCGATTAGACAAGTGGGCTAAACAATTAGACTGAGCTCATTAAACAGTGGCTACATGTCCCATCCTGGTGATTCTTTTTCAGTGCTTACTAAACGATGAAGTCTCCTTAGTTTTTGTCTGGCAGATGCATTATCACTGTCAGTTGCTGCATTTCTTCTACACACCGTTCATCTTATCAGCTTATCACAGATGGGTGCAGATCTCCATCATAGCATCAACACTCACGGAATAACTTCCTGTTTGGCAGTTTTTTTTCAATGTAAAAGCACAATGTTTTTTAATTACAGAGCTTTTATTTTGAAAAGTTGTAAACTTAGGTCTGAAGATTGTGTTGGTTTCCTGACAGACACCTAAGGTAGTTGACATGCAATATATGATATATAATAACACCAGCCACATGCATGAAAAGTAATTAAGCAAATTCAGTTTCATTTTATGAAAAACAGTGAATCTTCACTGCAGATAAACCAGGCAGGATGAACACAACGTTTTCTAACTTCACTCTGCACCACAGAATATATTGTAGAACTGTTTAAGGAGGACTCACTAATGACAAGGAATAATTCTGAAGTAGCTCCGGAGCATCAACACAGGACAAGAGAACAGGCAGGTTTAATAAAGTCACTGCATTACCGATAATAATATTGTTTTGTTTTATGTGCCCACACAGATCATAGCAGTCACAGCTACATCGGGGAGACCTGGTTGTCGAGAGCAAGTGGAGCTGATCTGTATCCGGAGCTCCCGCATCCCAGAGACCCTCAGCTGGACCTCAGTGCGCTGGTTTCCTTGGAGACTGACAGCGGCGGGGAGGAGGGCAGGGAAGAAACCATAGTGTACCTCTGAATATCCATAAAGAGACTTAAAAAGCCAACCCAGCACTTGGAGGAAGATAGAGACATTAATGGAGTCCTTTTTTTTTTCCATTTTTCTTCTATATTTGAAAGATTGCTGTGTGGTCTTTTTTTTTGTGGCGTGGAGAGTTACTGGAAACACACAGAGAGAAACTGAGATAAGGAAACTGAGGTTGTTTCAGACTCAATCTCACATGTGTCATGCACCTTAACTCAAAGCCCCACCGGGTGTTCACTGTCTCTTTACTTTCTGTTATTTGTGCTTGTGCGTGTGGTCTAAATTGTCTGCCTGGGCCTCTGCATCCGTTCTTTTCCCTCTCTCCCTTCCTCAAGTCCCACATATCTCATCTCTGGAGCAACATATTTATTAAATGTACCACAGGGGGGGGAGAAAGTGTAAACCCAATATCAGGCTGCATCTCTCCAGCGGGTGATTGTCCTGCCATAGAGTAAACTGTCTCTCTGTCACTTATCAGACAGGCTATGTTTATGTACGAGCATAATACAGAGCACAAAGCATTCGAATTGAAAGATGAGGCGCGACAGCGTCAGTCCCACGTTTTTCCGACTCACTGCCTGTAGCCATCATTTACTTCTCTTTTATCGGAAGAATGTTTTTTCTTGTTAGGAAAAATAAGCTCAGATGGGGATTTTTAGAAAGATGCTGCAGCTGTAGTAATATCTCTCTACGTTTTATCACTGCGCAGCATTTCCACCACAAAAGCCTGAGAAAGCATCTTTTCAGCACATCTGCACAATGTAAAAAAAAAAGTTGTGTTGCAAAAGTTTTGTTTTCTTTTATTTCTCCTTCATTATCTTGGGATAGTAATGTCCGACAGTCAGTTGCTCCAGCACTTGAAAAACTACATAACGGGTTACCATTACATTTTGTTCAAATGTTCATTGTTCCCCATGAACATTCATACACTCGCACTCACACGCACTCATCCCACAAATGTGGTTCAGACATTTGTGTTCACCCCAGGATGAATTACAACAACTTGTCATCGCTTAACTTTTCATCTTTAGCTGCAAGTCCAGGTGAAACTTTGTATTTGTCCACTACTTTGGTTTATGCCCAAATACCTGCACATGCCATTCCCTTCAGATTCAGCTGTTCTTTGTCTCTAGTGCTAATTATGGTGAACTCTGTAAACATTTTACCTGCTAACCATCAACATGGTAGTATGAACATTGAGAGTGTTTTTCTGCTGATATAAGCATCACATCCGGGCATGGCTTTATCGATAGAACCTTTTTATTTAAATTTTCTGTCATCACTTAATGAAAAGACCATTTTACTTCATCTTTATTTGTAAGGGTGAGGTCCCACATATGCGAATGTTTCAGTGACTCTGTGAGAGCAAGTAGGCAAATTCAACGTCTGCTTCCTCTGGTAAAGTAATTTGGATTTCAACTTTGCTAAACTTTGGCCAGCGATATTCACTTAATTTGCCAATGTGTGACCAAGTTCTATAGGGGGTAAGATGTTATTCTTAAATTATTACCCAGTACAATATGAAGTTGTACCTGAAACACCTCATTCTTACACTAAAATATTCACATAGTCCATCCATTATCTATAGTGCTTATCTTTTAGCGGGGTGGCAGGGGGCGGCTGGGGCCAACCCCAGCTGACATTGGATGAGAGGCGGGGTTCACCATGGACATGTCCCCAGTCCAGCACAGGTCCAACATACAGAGACAAACAACAATTCACATTCACATCTACTGTCAATTTAGAGTCTCCTGCTAACCTAACCTGCATGTACAGTATTTGGACTGTAGGAGGAAGCTGGAGTACCCGCACAAAAACCCAGATAGACACAGGAAGAACATGTGAACTCCACACAGAAAGGCCCCGGCCAGCCGGCAGGTTCCGATGCAGAGCATCCTCTTAATGTTGTATATTTACTTCTTATTGCTCATGGGTGTTTTTGTTTAAAGAGGTCCCTGCAATGCTTTAGGTGTTTTTACCAACACTATAAAAGATGAATTGAATTAACATTGCAGTCTTCTAATGGGACAATAAGGCAGTGGCGGTGTTTTTGATGTGATTTTGGTACCGTGTCTATATGTGTGTGCTTTTATTTATTTATTACATTACAAAAGAGTTGTTCTACAGTGCTTTGTGGAGGGTTGTATTTTAAATAGGAGCGTGCCTGTGTAAACTGATGAAAGGGTGTTTTTCTTGTTGTTTACTCGTGTGTTATATATGCAGACACAGCTTTATTGATAAAATTACTTTTGTCGAACTTGAATTGGTGCTTTGTTTTTCCTTAGGTTAACACAGCGTTTCTCGATGGAGGGCATTAATACAAAAATACAGCAAACTGGTTGGAACACAAACACAACGTTGTAGTTTGGGTACAAATATCACATCTTTCACGTGCGTGGTCTGAATGTGAAGCGGTGAACATGAATGTGCTGCACGTCCTGGTGTCAGCAGTGACAGGTGGTAGACAAGGTGTTCAATTGTTACCGATTTCCTGTCTGGCTGCACCGCTGAAGTGCAATAAAAAAAAACAACATCCGTATCGGATGAAAGCGATATGTTGTGTAGCAACAAACATGCCTGTATAAAAAATGCTGGGCTGCTGCATTCTCAACGCATAAAGATTCTTAACAATGAAACTCACACTCGTAAAAGCTAAAAATGAAAACTGACTCCTCAACTGGAGCTTCCTCGGCTCCACGTGTGTGTTTTGTGTTGCTCTTTCCCTTTTCGACAAAAGAGCAATGCCTCAGATAAATTGGGTCTATAGATCACCTTATGTCCCCAACTACTCTACAAACACCCATTCTATTCCCTTGATAGCTACAGTCCTCATTCATTTTTGTAGCTCATCAATTTCTTTGCTTTGCTAAATTGAATTTTAATTGAATTCACAGGTATCTCCCAAATAATCCATGCTTTAATAATCATTTATACTAATTAGCATATTGATTTCACGGATTTGTCTCAAACCTGAGAAGATCTTTGAGTGAAAACGAGCTGAGGTGGAATTACACTGGTTTAAGTACAAACAGGTATTTTTCATTTCCATTTCCCTTATTCAAAACCATCCCATCAAGATTTAATCATAACCATCAACACGCCACCAAAGTGTGAGCACTTGTTTTGAGGATTTTGAATAACTTACTGCCTAACTGTCCATCTATTTGCTTTGATTTTGACTGTATACAGTATGTCTACTCAAAAAAATCTGTCACTTCGCACTGACAGCTTTTATTAATTTAGAAAATAACAAAACAGAGGTGAATTGTGTCATATTGGAGTGAACAGACATGTGGCGTTCCCCAGGGATTGATATTTGGGCTTCTGTTCATTTCCCTGCTTGCTTCCTTGATACCTCGAATTATGCAAATTGACAATCAAAGTTAAATCTGTTTCGTTTTGCAGCCAAACAATTCCCTGAGGAAAATGTCCTCCCTCCCTATGATCATGTAAAGAAGACAAAACATAAAAAGCCTAAAACCATCAAGGATTTGATCCTAGTGGAAAGTATTTGCTGTGTATCCAAAGCTTGGTATCTTATTCTTATGTGTCACAGACTGCTGCTTCGGCCCCAGAACTATTCAAAACACATTAATGAGGCTGACTGTTACTGGCTCATCCTCCATTACCATGAACGTAGGCAATGTGATTTTCTTTTGAGACCAACTCACATGCACCATCCTCTCTGCTGTAAATATTCACTAACACCAAATCTGCGGCTTAATAGTCCCCAACACATGCACAATTTACGAGAGAGAATGAAAGAATTCCATTGATTTATGGTTGGCTGGTTTGCTGTAACTGTGCTTTTCTAGGCCTCAATAGCAATCTGACACCTCCCTCTCTCTCAGGTCTTACTAAGGGTAATCAGGTGTTCACAACCATTCTCCATTTCATTAAAATAAGAACCTGAAATATGCAAACAGACATACATCATATGTTTTCTCAAATGCTATTAATTACTTCCCAGTTGTTTGTTATGTATATATTTTATAAGACAAAACCCAAAGTGCTTCTGATTCGCTGAATACTCAGGAGCCCTCCAGGCCTCTGGGGTCATCTGGGACTGCTTTGCCTTCAAGTTTTTAAACAACATATACGAGTAGAGGCCGCAGTTAGTTTCTCTGCACCACAAATCTGGAATAAACTTCTACGAGATCTGAGGTCTGCTCCAAATCTAACCCTGTCCCAATCAATGTTGTTGTGTTTACCACTACTTTACTAAAGTTGGAGCTATTTTTGCACCGTAACTTAAATGAAATTTGCTGATATTCAGTTTCTTACTTGTAATATAATTTCAGGTAATTAAGTCTTGCTCTTTACTTTTGATTTTCATCAAGCGTTAAATATTTCAGTACGTAGTCAATTCCTTGTATAAGCGCTGTTTTTCCAATGCCGCGCTCTCTCTCTCTCTGATCTTTTACACTGAGGAGCATATGGAGATGTGGTCGGACCTCTGTTTGATCCTCCTTGTACATCTGGCAGCCGTTCAAGGATCCATCAAACTTATCACCTCCGCCGTTAAAATGGAGATTACACTCCTCTCCATCAGCCCTCGCTGGGCCCGTGGTGGAATACCTCACCCAATCAGTTGTGAAAGTCTCTGTACGTTTCGGTGAGCAACTGCTTTTGCAAATCATTTCATGGTCCACGTACTTTCAAACGTGTCCCTGTGTTTTATGTGCGTCGTCTGCTGTGGAGGAAGTCTGTCAAAGGCACCAAACAGCTGTTTGAGTGGGGGGGGGGACTGTTTGTGTGTGAAGGTGTGGAAAGTGTGGAAAGGGGAAGAGCACATTTTGCTACAACACAAGCTCTTTGTATGCAAGGCATGGAGACGTGGCCGCACCTGTGTGTTTTTCAGTGCGACAGGTGTTATTGCGGCCTCTCGTACAAGGACGTAAATGCCAGTCAGCCATCTGGATATTTCCAGCTCGGCCGAGAGTCTCTGATATCATTCCCTGATAACATCACAACGGCTTTTCATTTCCCTGATAAGCCGGAAAAGTTTCACATCTCAGATCTCTTTTTCGTTCACTAAAGCAAACACTACACATTTAAAACCGGAATATGTGTTAAATACTTATTCTTTTAGTACCACAGTCCCCCTCAGCCTCGGCCTGTGTGGATTCAATAATCATAAGTTGTTCCTTTCTCATTACACTGGAAAGAAACCCCAGTGCTGTCTCCCCTAGTTGTTTTTTAATGACCCCAGTGGATGGTAACCAATACCACCGAAGGAAAAAAACGATAAATGTGAAACTTATTATCGCTGAGTCATCTGCCTGGGTGAGGCATGCATTGCTACGGCCATTCCCAGGGGGCAGTGTAATGATTTCTGTAGGCGCACTGAATAAACCTGCCCAGCCCAAATATAAATAATAGCCATTAAAGCTTATACCAGTGAGGAATGCTTTCATGAGAAACCTGAATAATATACAGCACATACACAGGTTATTAGATTTCTCTTGGGGAGAAATATAGTGACAGGCTAGACTCAATATATAGACTCCTGGAGGAGAACATCTACAGTGTCTGGAACAACTTACTGTGGGTTTTTTCTTCTTTGACTTTCAGTAACAGTGCCAGGCATTTGTTTTTTTTCTCCGCTTGTGTGTTTGGAGGCTCTAAATCTTCCGGAGTAACGCCTCACGATCCTTACGGTTTGTCTCTGCAGCCTTTGCACTCTTTCCAAAAGAATGCAGCCTTATTTTAAGTGCGCACACGCTCTGATCCTTACTTTTGACCCTGGTTTTTAATTGGTTTCACTCGTCACGTCCCTTTAAAGTCACGGTCATCTCCGGCAGCCGTGTCAAGACTTAGTGCAAAGCTGTTTAGCCCAAAATAAATGCTAATTATAGCATTTTTACATTAGACAGCTTCAATGTCACAGTCATCAGCCGCAAACCGACGCCTTGAAGAAAAGGCATGCAGGTGAGATACACCAGTTTTTTATAACACCATCGTAGAGAAGTCAGAAAAGTTATTTCTGTATATTTCTTCCCATGCCTCGGAAAATTACATGGGTAATGCCTTTGCGCAAGAGTTAAAACCACGCCTGTGTTTCCAGTTGGCTCTAAAATGATATTATAAGAAGGGTCCTGTATTGAAATAACAACAGTTTGGCTGCTTTTTCCTTTTGTCTGAGCATCAAGAGACACATAAATTCAAATTAGCCCTGAAACTGATAGTTATCCAGCAACAAGCCACCGCAGGATAATCAGAACTGATTGTGTGGAAGTGAAGAATAATAAAGAATGTGTACAGCTAAAATAGATTTGACACAAGACGCCCGTGTTTGTTTGCTTTTCCCGTCATTTCCATACAGTCTAAAGCCAAGTTGGATGTTTCAGAGCTTCGGGGAAAACACATCTATCAGCTGGACAGCGTTATGACTTGGATGCTGGTTTTATTAGCTGGAAAATGGCAAATATGTTCCCTCCGCGTGACGTGAATGCAGCATTAATTACCTCGCCAACAATGTTATTATGAGGCTGCTTTTTAAATCTCTAGCAGCGTGCCTACAGCTGAAACAAAAAAAACAACTAAAGAATGAAGTCTAAAATGTACAATAGTGGCATAAAGTCAGTTTGTTTTCTTTTCAACATTTTTCATCTAAATAACTTCCATCCAAACTAAATAATATGGTAATAATTATCTGTAAACACACAGAGATGCTGACAAGCTGCTATACTCTGCCACATGTGAGATAATGCGTTAGAATCACATAAACACATTTGTAGATTTACACACCCATCAAATATAAATGTGATGGTGTAATTATCTTTGAAGTTATTTAGCAGAAATAGTGGTTAAGTCATTTGTTCGCCACATCTGAGGCACATGTGCAGCTGGAAGTGTCACTACACATGACGCTGAGAGATGATGATGTGACACATGGTCTGATTAAAAGCAGAGGTCATGTATTCAACACTCACATGCACAACATTCACACTATTTGCTGTAGGTTAAAGCTGGGGTTGGTAATCCTTGGAGAGCTGGAAAAAAATATGCAACCGATACATCCCACCTTCTCCCATTGGACCTCTCATCAAAGCTCCGCCCCCGAAACACAATAATGTTTCTGCTTTACATTACATTGCATTTAGCTGTTGTTTCTGAGTGCTCACCGCCTGCAGTCCGTCTCTGCGCTCCATTCTTCCTGTCAGCAGGGCCATCAGTTGTTCCTGTGATGCTGTTGGCACAACAGCACTGCAGGGGCATGTGTAGGTGTGTGTTGGTCTGCACGCAAAGGAGAAAACTACACTTAATCATGTGTGTGTGCTTTGGTCGCAGACCATCGGCTCCAAGCGCAGGCAGGGAGAATGTTTTTCTAAAGGTGACTTGGGGTGGGCGTTAAATGCCTCCTTTAATTGCTGTCTTGGTGGTTTCGCAGTGGAGGGGAGGGGAGTGCTCTCACAGGCATACTGATACAAGACCTGTACCTGTCAGCACTTGAGGAGCGTGTGACATGCGTGTGATGGGGTTCGTGAGAGCGCGGGGATGAGCTGTTCACTCTGATCCTGCACCGTGACAGTGGGCTAATCCTCAACAATGGGCTCACTCATTAGGCCAACCCACCCACCTGCTTCTCAATAGGACCCTCATTTTCCTTCTTTGTCCCACTAAATTGTATAGCCCACTGTCAGGTGTCCACTGAGCGTGTGAGCACGAGGCAGCGTAAGCTCTGGGTAAGGGAGAATATGGGTTGTTGTGTACAAGTTACAGGATGAGTTATAGGTTAATTTCACTGATCAGATGTATGATCAACGGATGAGATTGAACTGTGAGAACATACAGTTGAACAAGGCTAAAAATACAATTGAGGCAAAACCATCATTAATTTGCCAAAGCAGAAAGTGAAAACAGAATACAACAGTACACTCTGCAAATAGCTAATGGAAATGTATTTAATTAAAGTATCAAAGAAAATATCAATGAATACATGAAAAGTCTGAATGTATGTACTTTCTTTTCATCCATTTAGTAAAACAAAGGCCCAACAGTCCCCTTATGACACATTTCCATTCATTAGATCCTGATTTTCATTTAGATCTGCATCACATTGCACATATATCAGTCCCCTAAACTGGCCTGATTATTTCTTTACATGAATTATTCTCTAAAAAATATATGAAAATGTTGACAAGCTCCTATCTTGCAATGTTAAGGAGGGTGAAAAAAAGATTACTGGATGTCCCCTTTGATCCAGATCAGCACCAACATTTAATGGCTTGTTCCTTGGCTCATGTCCCACCCCTCCACAAAATGTCACGGAAATCAGTTGAGAAGTTTTTGGGTAATCCTGTTAAAAAATAGACAAACAACTACAGACAAAAACACAACCCCCTCGGGAGGTTAACTAAAGTGGACCCAGACTTTTGGAAACCAAATATATATATATATATATACAAAAACACTTGTCCTGTAAGTAATACTTACGGAACTTCTTAGTATGTAACTTCCTTCTTGGTCTCAACTTCTCCTTTATGTTACAGGAAGGAACTAAACTATAGATGTCATATAATATTATAATGAAGATACGGTACATAATAAAAACATATGATGACTATTCTCTAATCTGACTACACTAGCAACATCACAACAATAATACATGGCCGTTTCTATTATACGAGAGGTATTATTTGTTTTTTATCTAAAGCGAGAGCTCCTGCGCATTATATGCAGTGTCAGTCAGATACAGCAGAGCTTTCAGGAGGAGTCAGAGTTTCTCAGTGTGATGATGAGCACTCAGTCATTAAAGTAGGTGAAAACAAGGTGAGTCCACACCTCCATCCGCCCGTGCACAAACAGGAACCAACAATTAGAGCTTTCCGAGGTCATCTGCTGTTAGTCATGGGCACTGAAGCCTTGTGATCAGCCGAGAAGGTGGGAATTAGTGATGCTCTGTGCATCAGCTATTTAGGCCATAGAAGATGAAACAGGTTGGAAACGCCTCGACTGAAGTGGGTCATCACAGACATCCTTTCAGCCACTTGTCCAAAACTCAGTTTGACATTGCTGAGAGGGGAAATTAATGGCTGAGAGAACTTCAGAGATTTATCTAAGATCTTTTCTTAAATTAGAAATCATTGATCGTCCTGTGTATGAGATCACATGCAAAACTCAACATGACTGCACCTGTATCTGACCCTTTTGTTTGGGATGCAGCGCTACCCAGGCTGCTCAGATCATCATGTGTCACCTTCAGCTGTGCTGTGCGTTACATCAGCTCCACACACGAGAATAACAGCAGCTGGGATCAAGGCAAACACACTCTTGTCTTCCAAGTGATTAACTATGTCCTCTAATTTTAAAGCTGTGTCCTTTATTTCACGATAGGAAGCAGCAAGCACCACTTTTCACTTTGATTTTCAGCAACGTAGTGTCATTTAAGGTTAGGAGGACGGGGCTAAACAGATAGTTTGCATATTGTTTGAATTGCAAATGAAGTGGAATGATGTAAGACTCTGTGTTTAAGCAAATGCTATTCTCTCATGGATCCAGGATGCACAGCCCAAGCGTCAGTGGTTAGATGCATTTAAACACTGAATTAATATATGATGATTGGCTTCTGTTGTCGAGTGGGTTTCATTCAGTCACAAGAACTGATCTGACATGAGCAGACCATTTCAAAATGTTTAAAACCCAAGGCCCTGTTCATTTCCAGCGTTAACATGTGTCATAGGTGATTGGATTTCAAGTGGCCAGCTCTAAGTTCAATGAATCCAGACTGACAAGCTTGTGATCGGATCTCACCTCCCTGTTGAATATACAAATGAATACAGAAATGATTTCCATTTGCAAATACTAGTCTACTATATACAAACTCTAATCTGTTGGACGCAGAAATGAAAACAGTTTGCTTCAGGTAAACCAAACCACCCAAGATGTTTAATGCAGTTTGTTTAAGTACTCTCCAAAGTTTTTAGACATCGTGGACAAACCCAGCTCAGGTGATTTTAGAGCCAACTGAGCGGTAATCAGATCTCAGTGTAAACTCAATGCATCTCGAGTGCATTCACACCTGTACATAGATCGGATCCCACCAGAAGCATGTTAAAGAACAAGTCGTAATGATGCGTTCACACCAAATACGTAGCAAAGTTTTTCACGCAATGACATACAAAGTCAATGTAAAGACACGAATAGACGCACATTTCGCATCATTGACTTCACTCCGATAGAGTCTATGCTTCACTCTCGTAAATTGATATATTTGAACTCGAACGGCAAATTTGCCCAATGCAATGCCACAAAAGACATTTAGCATTAAGAATGAAACTTACTGGAGACAGGTCCTTACACCGCTCCAAGCTAGCAGGTCATCAAAAAGGGCAACGTTCAGCCTCAAGACAGTCATCCAGACACAGCTCCTGGAGAAGACTGTGAAATCCCAGTGTGCGCCCCCCGATGGTCTGGAGGAGCAGCAACTGTAGTTACTTCAGCCAGTATTCCCCCGGTTCTCCTTTCCAGAGGAAAACGAGTGAATATTCCTGGGTTTTGTTTACTCATGTTGCTCACGCGAGTAAACTCGGATGATCCTGGGGCCAAAGCTACTACAGCTCTAAGTGGCTGTACTTATGAGATCCGTTGTGCTTTGCGTTAAATGCTAAATGTCATCATGCTGATATGCAAGATGATGCTGGTGTGTAAATATCTTGCAGGGGAGTAAAGTTATTTCTGTTCATCCTCTTTAGGAATATCTGGACCAATGTCATGGTGATCCATCTAATAGTCTTACTTAAGATACTTCAATAAAACCTAAGATGATAATAAAATCTTGTGATTGTGCAAGTGATTTATATAAATTGATTTGGAACTATTACTGTTGGTACAACATGCCAGTCTATGTAGTGAATGAGGGATACTTGGTGCACTCTGAACAGTTGAACCTGCTGGTGGTGCTAGCATAAAAGCTAGAAGAAAACACAAAACTAGGATAATGAATAACTTGTGGCAATCCTTTTAATAGTTGTGTACATATTTCCCTATGAACCTCATTCATAGTCTACAGGATAAGTTAGGGGATTATCAAAGTCACTTGGACACTTTGTCTTGAACCATGGATGTCACTACACAATATGATGGAAGTCCATCCAGTTGAGGTTCATTATTTTTATGACTTATGTCTGGACCATGGTGGTGGACCGACCCACTGACAGATTGATGGCTTGGCTAAAAAAGACTTTATAGAAGTTTACAAACTTGGAGCTCTCTGATCTTTGGATGTTCATAACTTGACAGTGCATTATGAGTATTACAGCTTTTCACTGAGACTACAGTGCCAGGATACAGCCACTGAAACATGTGTTTCTACTTTGTAGTTCGACAGAGTAATGACCAACTCTGCTCAGGGACAGTTCCTAGCAAAAAACTGTGGCAAACTGAAAACATTTGATTTTGATATGGCCATTCCTGTTGGCTAAACTAGCATAGACCACCACCACTATACATATGTGATCCTGTCAAGCTGACTGATGCCTGTCAAATAATTGAAATTATTTTGTTGTTGTCACTCAATGTAACATTATGTTAAGATTGAATTGGTTGTTATTAATGAAGATTAGTGTTTTACATCCTCAGTCATAATTTTACATTCCATTTCTGTGGTTAGAAAAAGTTGCAACAGGACACAAAGATTTCTTTTCTAGATGCAGTTAAGCGATAATAATCTTGCAGATGGTATAGTTCTGGTTTACAGACTCTGGTTGGTGTTGTGAGATGAATCTCATTCGGCCTGATATCAATGCTCCACGTTTTCGCTCTTTTGATGTCTTTGATGTGATTTCTCCTCCAGAGGAAACTGGTGCTCTTCCCTTTCCACCCTGACAGGAGATATAAAAAATGCTCTGAGCTGCACACACACACACACACACACACACACACACACACACACACACACACACACACACACACACACACACACACACACACACACACACACACACAAACAGACACGGTGACAAATACATACACAGTTATATTCATAACTCCGGCAGTTAAGGCAAGAGTTAAAAGGATTTGGCCTCATTAAAAGATTTTGGAGGCCAGAGAGGAAGAGGGATCAGACTTTATTTGATAGCTCTGGGCTGGGGAGCGGAGTACTTCAATCACAGAACAATTGCTTTAAAATCACAGTCCCCCTCCCCTCAGCTGAGCCACTGAGGCTCCATGTTTGTTCGTTGTTCACACTCGTCTTTACGATCGATGTAGCATTGTTACGCTGCGAGGCAATCATCAAGTTATTTGTCTGATATTAAAAACACATTTCAGAGCTTTGTAGCACTTAACGCTGGTATCCTAAGCCCATTTGTGCATCAGTCAGCGACACAGTTGTTCTGATGCACTCTTACTAACTGTTTGGTTTGAATATCTAGGTTTAGAATTTTATTTAAGAGGTTTAAACCAACATATTTGTTTGGTTATATTTTTAACCCTTGGATAAAGTTAATTGGAACTTTTTCATAAGTACATCAACAATGACACACATCAGAATCATTACGTATTTATTAATAAAACCAAATATGCCCTAATTTCTTAATTTAAATCAAAAAATATGAATTCATTACAAGCAAGAAATATTTATTTGTATTGTTTTGTCAAGGTTTTTATTGTTTTTCATGTAAAAATACAAATAAGGCAAATATTAAGGTTTATAAGTTGCAATATTGAATATAGGCCCACTAAATAGTCAATTAAATGAACTAATGTAATGTCCTTGTATTTACTGTTTACTGCCAGCTGCATTAACTTAATGTTATCCATTTCTATGTCTGGTGGGTGACATGTTCACTGTTATTGGTGTCAGCAAATATCAGGCTACATAAAGCAACATCGTGCATCTCTTCTATCTTAAAAACAGCTCATTTTGACAGAACAATGACTTATAATAGATAGAACTGTGCCTCTTTCATTCTGTCTCTGTGCCCAAATGTTTGTCCTTGCACCTTGTATCTTTGGTGAGTGGGTACAGTCTCCAACAAGGTGACTCTAACCACTGGAATCAGGCCCAGAAAATTCAAGAGTAATGGTAGCTCAGTTAAAATGACTTAGAAATAATAACCAGTGTTCATTTCAGATAATCAGTGAGAAAACGTTTTAAACATCAATAATTATGAACAGGTTTTGGCCTGTTGGTCAAGGAAGCTAATTATCAATCAGCAAAGGAAATATCGTGTGTTTAGCTCAGTGAGTGGGGCTGAGCACAGGCAGCTCCTGCTCCGACTTGGCACCCAACACTAGGCTGCTGTTGCTGATCTGAAAGCAGCTATAGTGTTGCTTTAAACCACAACCAAGTTACTTTGTGACTGTTGTGACCGGTTTGGTTAGGTTTGCAGCAAACTCTATTTCAATCTAAATCTCAAACTGTTAGCTGTGTGATTAAATGTCACCTTTGCTGTGTTTGAACTAGTAGTTATACGTGTCAGTTTTCATACTTTTATACTTTAAGTGAATGCTTAAGCGACATTACAGCGTAAAGATACAGAATCCTTCAAAAACATTTTAAACACTTACATCAAAACTTTCTGTATCTTTTCAGGATCCAGGTTAACAGTGTTCATAGCTGAGCGCAGGCATCTGATTTAGTTAATAATGAAAAGAGGAATACATCTTTCAGTACACATACAATATTGTATGGTGGAAAACAAAATATAACACAGACTCAAACAATAGACAGTATTTTTTGCTCGTGCTCTCTCAAATCGGTCATGGTTGGACTTCAAAGTAGATCCAACAGTTTCAGGTGGGAATGCAAGATGGACAAGCAGCTAGTCATGTAGACAGTAATGAGAAACTGCGGCATTATCTGAATTTAATTGAGTTTTTTAATTTGCGAGACTGTGGTATTATTTTTCAGTTTATATATTTGATCTGTAATTATTTTTTAAGCTGTGAAATGATTTGAGAATCTTATCGAGAATGTGTTCAGCTCTGGTCGCGGTGTGGAAGATAACGTCACTGTTACACTTTCTGTATCAGGCCGCCAAGGTTCGTATTCATTGATTTGTGCTCAGCATTCAACGTGAGATATGAGAGATATGAGGTGTAAGAGAAGTAACAATGATGTCTTCCCCCCCCCTTTCTTTACAAAGGTGTTGCAAAAGCCTTTCAATTGAAAATGTATTAGGGTGCATCCACCTTCATATGGACAAGTGGCACACCTCTAACCCCTGAGCTCATTTGAATTTCGATGACAGTTATGTTAAGCAGTGAAGTGCAAATTCTGACACGGGGCCCCAATTACTGAGCGCGTGGCAGTTTCAGGGGCCAATTAGTTCCTGAAAGAGCAACTGAAGAGGATCCTGTTAGGCCTCCTTCTTTTCTGCTAACAAGAAGCGGGCGATGAAGGCGAAAGTGCTCGCAGTGGACCCCCTTTGGATAATGAATCTGGCTCTTTAAAATGTGTGATAAAGAAAAATGTTTTTCCCCCCTGGAATCTGTTCTTTATGTTTCTCTTGTAAAAAAAAAGCACACGTCAGGACTTTAAATGAATTTTTATGGCAATGAGCTAAGACATGCATTTACCACGAGAATATGGAAACCCTCCCAGCATGACTCACATGTACGCTTAACTTAGTGACCTTTAATGAGAGAAAAGCATTTAACAGTCACTGGATCCCCATAAAGCGGCATAAAAGAAACTTTGATGTATGAAGTTGCGGCCTGTAAAAGTTTTCTCATTTAAAGATCCTCATTTAATAAGAAATGGACACCCACATGGTCAAGATGGTCTAACTTCTGGCTGGATGGTATTTTTTAACGGCCCAATTCATCTAAAAGAAAGAAAAAGGCACAAGCGGGGACGATAAATGTCTTCCATGCAAAAAGGATAAGGCAGAAAAGAAATGTCCTTTTTTTTTAAAAATACCACGAAAAGTGTCGTGATGAGTCACGTGGTGGTTATTCTTTGAAAGTTTGTCTTTTAACTCCTGTAACTGATACAACTCAGCTGTGCGCCAGCGTCACTGTGCAGCACATGCTAATCCTGTGATTGAATGTTTGAAGGCAGAGGAGAACTGTGTTGTCTGGAACACAATAGAGCATCTGCATTTCATTATACGAAAAGGAGGTACGGAAATCCAATAGCAGCCGTGCCTCTGGGTGTGTGTGTGTGTGTGTGTGTGTGTGTATGTATTCATATACACCTGGCACACATTTTATGTTTCTGCTGTTTGTGGCTGCTAAGAAAAACAGCAAACACACAGTTGTTTGCCAGCAACGAAAAGCATGTTCTGCGTGTGTGTGTGTTTGCGTGTGTTTGTGCGTGCACCAATACATCCCTGGGTCCCTGTTAATCGTTGCTTTTTTTTTTCACTTGAGGACACAAGGCACTGTGCTGCTGCGAAACCAAATTTATTCATGAAGCACATAATAATCAGACAGTAGATACGAGGTGGGAAATGGGAACCCCTCCTGAATGGTGATGGGCCGCTGCGTGTCCTTGGTGCCTCCGCGGCTCGGTGGCGGGGACGCAGATGGATACACTCACTCTGAACAGGGTGACTGACAGCTCCTGTCCCTGTCGGCGTTTAATTTACACACCGGGCTGCCGTGCGCTGATAACGCTCGGTGATATTACTGCTGCCGCGGTGGTGACAGAGGAGAGGGGAGCAGTGTTTAATTGTGATTCATCTGGCGGTCACTCATCAGCCGCGGCTCTACGCTGCAGCCGTGGAGAGAGCAGGCCGGCTGGCTGCTGATGATAGATGATGGGTAATGAGAGTGTGAGAAGTTCCCGTGTCATACAAGTCATCAGGGCCTATTCCACCTCCCTTGAGTTGGTGAATCACCTCCTCTTGTGTCGAGGGGAGAAAGAAAAGCAGCAGAAGAAAGACACCGCATTTTAATATGGGGGAGAGCGTTGCCTGCGATCTATCAGCTGGTGGAAATGTCTTTTCCAGAGTGGAGGCAGATGGAGCTCAGCAACAACACAACAGTGACTCACTGTGATGGGGCTTCCTGTCTGGAAGTCTAGCCTGTCGCTCCTTAAAGATGTTTACACCAATCTTTCTGAGATTAGGTTTTCCATAATACATGTTATTTAGTCCCCCCCACACCTGATTGTGACCGACCTCTGTTATACACACATAAACAGGTGACATGGAAGAGATGTTTTTTATGGAGTTGGGGGAGGGAAAATGATAAATCGCGTCAGGGGCACGCACAGATGGGACCGCGGCGCCATCGATCACCTCTGCTGTGTCATAGCGGCGCATTTAATGACGATCTCTGAGCAGAGAGGGGGCGGAGACAGGGGTTTGTGACCGTGGGCGGCTGTCAATCATTTTCAAATTCAAACGTCTAGAAGATGGTGTCCCGGTAGAAATTTAGTGTGATGTGAAAAAATTCAAATAGTCCTCACAAACGCTTTAGCTCGCAAAATGATAGCAGATATACAGTGTCGTAATAAAGAAGGGCTGTATCCCCACCGGGAGACATTAGGTGGAATTTAAAGTGTGACCGAGGGAACCATACAGTAGTGCGGGTGGAATACAAGCCGCGGCAGTTTAGCAATAAAACTGGTTGCAGATCATAAACAGATAATTACTGTTTATTACAATTCTTCTATTTCTGTTCATCGTGTGTATGGTTTATGAAAACATTGCAGTCAATTGAATCTGGAAATATGGCAGCGTTGTCACACAGGGCAAGAGGGCATGAGTAGTGAGACAGGTTCTAAACAAGCCAACAATTTATCCACATATCACTACTACTTTTATTTTTGTTTAAACTGAGAAAAACTGCAAACAAAATCCCACATTCCTCACAACTACGGCAGGTACGGTGAATCAAAAGCCCCTTTTCCACTGGTTTAAAAAAAAAAACACTAACTTAAAATGACTGAAATGACTCTAATCGGTTTTGCTTGAAGGGTTTTAATCGGTTCCGGCTCTGATCGGCAGCGATAGAAATGCAACACCCAGGTGAATGCTCTAATTTGGCAAGACGGCGAGGTGAGAGAGAGGGACTCGGTAGTCGGTGCATTTGTAATGTTGAACGTGACGCACTGTGGAAAATACTCAGAGAGGCAAACTCCTCTCCTGGCAATGAGAAATTGGTTAATTGCCTTTTTTTGTTGTGGGTTTACCCATGTTTCAGAAAACCTGCGTGTACCCGCTCATTTTGGTGTAAAAGAGGTAAAAGTTTGATCAAGAACTGGTACTTTGCTTTCATTTTGTCTTCTGAGAAAAGGTTTGGTGTGTCTGTTGATTTCTTTAAAAACTGTTTTATTATTTGGCCATTCATTCTCTTTGTCCTGACAGCAATCAGCAGGTATTGGCAGGTTGTGTTTACACACATTGCTGGAGTGAGTAAACGCGGCAAATAGTATTTACGAGTAATTGAATGGAAAAATGTACTTTGCATATGTTGTGTATGAGTCCAAAACTACTGCAGCTCTGCGTGGCTGCAGACAATGCTGATGTGTTGATATTTTGCAGGTGAGTAAAGTTATTACTGTTCATATGGGGACCAGGAATATCTGCACCAATGTCATGGTAATCCAACTAATTGTCCTTGAGATACTTCAATAAAACAAAAAATGACAATAAAATTGTTTTTAATTAATATGAATTGATTTGGAACCATGACTGTACAGCCAGTAGTCATCCTCTGCTCTTTTCCGGAGGAGAAAGGGCGAATATGAGCAGGTTGTGTTGATTTGATCCTGCGGCTAAATTTGTGCACATAATGCAACAAATTTGTTTTTTGCGTTGGGTGTGAAAGCAGCATAAACATATTAAGATGTATCTGGTTTTGGATACATACATTCAATGGGATTTGTCAACACTAAGAAAAATGTAGAACATTGTGACACTTCTCCCTTAATTAAGTCTGAGGCTCCAGCTCATGTGATGATGTAGTGCTGTAGGATAATAGCTCACATTATGTTACTTTGCGTTAAAAAGAAGAGCAGTGGTGGCCTCTTTGAGTCTGTAGAGTGTTTATGTTGAAATTGTGATGAATGATTGTAATGAGGATGTCAGGCGGTCTGCACGGTGTGTCTTTGTTTGACTCCTCTTAAGCCCAGAGAAAGGACTATTAGCATTTCTGTTGTGAGGAACACAAAAAGCCCTGAGACCTCTGGACAAGAGGACATGATGTAATTCCAGCTCTGTGGCCTCGGGGGAGTCCGTATATTGAGGAGCTTTGATTAAAACGGAGAGAAAATAAAGAATAATAGCACGTAATGTTGAGCAGGTTTGACAGTCTTATGTGGTTCAGGTAATAGGATCCCACATGCCACACACCGTCTGTTGTGGAAGTGGAAAATTAGTTTTTGGGGGGGGAGTCATTATAACAAGAGCAGCTCTGTGTTTTTACCATCATACATGACAGAGATGACATACGAAAAAATGGAGCGGTAATTGCATTTCTTCCACGCGCCGGGTCATATTACAGGAGAAATATGAGCGGGCTGCTTGTATGAACGGCCGTCTGTGGCAGCTTTGACAGCCAATTTAGTCGTGCAGAAACAGACCTGTCCCTCCAGCACTGGGGGTTAGAGCTGTCACACATGCACTCACACAGAAAAGACCTTTCTCTTCTTTTTTTTGAACCCCCTCACCCGACCTATTCCATCTGCTGTTTTCTCCTCTTGATTAGAGGCAGGTCACATTCCTGCAACAATAAACCCGGCGTTAACTAAAACGTCCCTCTGTCTCTGACCACAGCTGTATGCGAATCTGCACAAATTGTTTTATTGATTGAAAATCCTATTATGGATTTATGAAGATAAAAAAAGTCTCCGGACCGATCTCTGGACAGAGATGAATGGTTTCATATTTTGGAATTTATTGCTTTTCTGGAGGCTGCATGGAGCTTTTCTGCCTATTTTTTCATACTGCTACAACTGCTGAAGGGCAACACAACATGGGAAAGGACTTAGACTTTTCACGGTTAAAGCACAGTTTGGCTATCTGCCTGGTTTTGTTTTGAAAAATACAACTTGTGTTACTGCAGTCTGGAAACTTCTACCATCACCAGTGCCTACTAGCATTTATAAAGCTCAGTGGAAAACCAAAAAACGATATATATAGATATCTATAGATATAGATATCTATAGATATAGATATCTATATATATTGAATGAGAGGTATCGAAGATCGTCCCTTCCTGCTGCAGTCTATTCAACAGGCTCTGCTCCCAGTCGATCACAACCACCGGTTTCCGGCACTGATCTGTAAACTCTTTCAGGTTTAACTTCATTTGACTTTGCAATACTCAGTTTCAATCTTAGCATTTTCTATATCTTGTATGCGTGATCCTGGTTCTGCAGGGGCAACATGGCGGTGTGGAGGTTGGCACTGGAGTTGGTATGTTCTCCTCACGTATGCGAGGGTTTGCCTGCGAGTACTCTGGCTTCCTCCCACAGTCCAAAGACATGCAGATTGAGGTTAGGGTGATGAGAGACTCTAAAGTGACAGTAGGTGTCAATGTGAGCGATGGTCTCTGTATGTTGGCCCTGAGATACACTGGTGACCTGTCCAGGATGTACCAAGGTTTACTCTCACCCAATGTCAGCTGGGATTGGATCCAGCTCCCCCCGTGACCCTAAAGAGGAGAAGTGCTAATGGTGGATAGATGTTTATACAGTATATTCTGTTTACATATATATATATATTATTATGCGTCTATTGCATTTTTGTGTTTTTACTTGTGTTTCTATTTAGTTAAGTTGCAGTGGGACAAATACAGCTACACAAGGACACAGCATATTAAAGCACTTGGGGCATGTTGATAGGTGTAAGTGGTACAGTGCTCTGCTGAGCTTATCAACCTCCAATTCTAGCTCGGAGGGCCATCAATATTAAATTCAAACACTTGACTAGAAAGCAAATACATTTAGACGTTTGCATTCGTCAGAATGTCAAAGTATTGTTATGACAGAATAGAAATCACTGATCTTGTCTGTGTCCTTTCTCTGTGTAGCTGTTCTTCCGTAGCGGTGTCCTTCCTGAGAGGTTGCATGAATTGTCCGAGGGCTGAGATGGAGATACTCTGCCTCAGCCGGATACAAAGGTGCATTAGAAGTCACTGATTTAGAGATAAATCCATTTCATTAGCTGAGCCCCGGCTACGTGGTGAGATACGTTCGTAGGTTTATCGCTCCGTTCCGCGGAGGAGTGTTTGTGCCCACTCCAGCTGCTGTAAATCAACAAGGAGGGTAGAAAAATCACAGCACAGCATCAGATAGCACACAGTCCTTGGCTAACCTTCACTCCGAGCGTGTGGGTGTTTGTGTGCATGCTTGTTAAAAAGGTTCTTTATCTTCTAAAGGTATAGGTGAATCTACCCTTCGGGGGATTTATATGAAGCTTTATTGTTTTCAATATATTTCACTGTCATTTTCATTCTAACCACAAACAAGTGAGGAATAATCGTTGAAAGTTCCATACAGTGAAATACTGTAACTCTTCTAATCTGGCTTCACTAAAGCTGTTTTCCCGCATGAACTCTGGAAAATGTCTGGAAAATTGAGTCTGTACTTTTTCCAGAGTTTACATATTGACAACGTAGCAGGAGATTGTTTGAGTCGGACACGTTCAGGACTACAGCAAAATGTCCAGAACATTTAGGAGGCAGGACATGACATGGAAATTGTCCTCTGAAATCCCTTATTTGTTTACTGCACATTCACACCAGCTTTGAGCCTTAAAATCAAAAGCTCTCGAAACGCGTTGTCTTTCCAAGTAGACTTTCCTCAAGGTCTATGGCACCTCTTTTTCATCCTGAAATGTTTATATTCTATTGTTTGTTCACTTTTGCATAAAGACGCCCACTCGTTCAGGAGCAACTGACTTTTGAAAGACATTTGTGTTCTCACATCCTTTTGAAAAATTTCCGTGCAGGTCTGAAAGCAGCCTTGAGCAGTGATGCCTTCAGTCAATTTTTCACGCAATGAAATTTCATACTAAGTCAATGCAAATATGTGAATAGATTCGAATTTCACGTCACTAACGGAGGGCCGCAGATGATGCAAATGATCCAAATGACGGGATGCAATAGACGCAAAAGGTTCAAAATTTGCAAAAAACAACAATACATTTCCAACTCACCTCCAATCCCGCCATGACAACATCTAGAGTTTTTTTGTTTTGTTTAGTTTTTTGCTGCAAATCAGAACACACAACGTCGGTCCTCCTCCATGTTTGTTTTGTTCTGAGGCCACGTTCAATGTTCCTCACTCCAGTTAGGAAGGTGGCGGTAATGAACCAAAAAGTTGTTTGCCAACTGCCATTAAAAAAACAAATGAAGAAGAAGAAGAAGATTATAGGAAGTTTCTGTGAGATTCCAAGTCTCTGGAATCGTCACTGTGAAATCATTTCTTACAAGCGGCAAGTGTGTGGTCTGACGTTCTGGCCGAATCATCCAGTGTGTGCGTTCCGACGTTTAATCTGTCTGTAGTCTCCCACGTTTTTCAAAAGCGGTGAGAGTTGAAAATCCTCTAGTGTGCAGCAGCCTTAACAGACAGCAACACAAACAGTACCAAGAAATTACAAACATAATCCAGGCTGAATACAACAGGTGCAGCTTCCAAATATAAGAGCGACGAAAATGTACAATATCACTGCCATATCTGATTATGATTATATGTGTATTTAATTATATGAATGTGTTTTATTTGGATCTGCACTGAATTGCACACAGTCATAACTATCAGTCCCCTAAACAAGATCCATGAATTATTCTCTGAGAAATCAAGGAAAATGTTGAAAAAAAATCCTATCTCACAATATTAGAAAAATATAGTTAAAAAAAAACATTCCTGGACAGTCCCCTGATTCAGATCTGCACCAAAATGTCATGAGTTTTTCACCTTACCCATACCACATCCTTCCCCCAAGATGCCTGGTAGTCTGTCCAGTACTTTTTGAGTAATCCTACTGAAAAAACACTTGTGAAAACATGTGTGGAGGTAAACATTAGTCAAAATGCTAAGTAGGTTTACTTTCATATCTTGTACAAGTACAAGGCCTTAGTGCTTCAGTCAGTCTCTGTCGTGGGATGATATCAGCAGCACAGTGAAATAGCTTTGACATTGTCCCTGAGCTCCTTGGGGTCTTCTATGAATGATGATACCCTTTTCCGAGAGCACTTTGTACACATTAATCTAACCTGCAGGTTAGGTGCGCAGCAGAAGTCCCCCAATGGCGATGAACCCTGGTAAATGAAGTCAACCGCCGTCATTACCCTGAAAACCCAGGGTTAAACCTCAAGTTACCTCGTTAACCACAAATCCTGCTTGGCCGCGCAGGACTGCAGGTGTGTGTGTGTTATGTGACACATTAATTATCACACACTCCCTGTTACAGGTCTGCCCTGCTTGGAAACGTTTGGCTCGCTCATTTAGCCTTTTGAAAGCTGACACTTATGACTGCTGCTGCATACTTAGGTGCTCATCATCGCACATTGCCTGACACACACTGACACCGATACTGGTCCACATACACGCACACCAAATTCCTAATAGTGTTTGCTGGGTTAGGCTTATCTCTGAAAAGATGCCTTTGTTTTCCAGTCCAAACCGCACATGAACAAAAGCAGCAGAAACATCTGTGATCTGAACAAACGCTCGACTACACCAGACAGACTGCATTCAAACTCACGAGACTACAAGTCTGAGGTCAGGTGTCAGTACACAGGGAACCACGTTTGGTCGATACAACACCGCCACACTAAGCCCGCGGGGGTTCAGCTGATCCACAACTGATCATGTAAACCCTGCTCTTGAGAATGGAGCACAAATGTTAGAGCCTTACTCCGTATCAAATAGCACAACAGCTCTCAGGGGTTTGCCCTAATACTCTTTATTTCTTATTAAAGTTTGTAACAATACACTTGACGATTAAATAAAAACTTTTAAGTCTGCAGGCGGGCTCTCACGAGAAGTTATTGGAGAGGGTGGATTGTGTGCTGGGTTCCTCCACCAACTCCCCTGCTGCTTGCAAAGGCTGAGAGGAAACTGAAACCTGTTGGGCCGGCACAGAAATCACTTCTTCAAATCTCTTCTCATGTTTGCTGGCGGTGGCGAGAGGAACCTGAAACCATTTTACCGAGGGTTAGGGTTAGGGGTTAGATAAGAGCGTAAAGTCAATATTAAGTCCCACATTGTTAATTGTTAGTTTCACCCTAAACTCACCGCTTTTTTTAGGCAGCACCGTCTCTACGTACACAAACACAATCAAAACATCGACACGGAACATGATGTGTCACAAAAGGTATTATTCAGGAAATGGGAAAGAGAGACACAGCTAACTGGGGACAGACAGAAAGAACCTTCTTTAAAAACTCCCGTCTACAGCAGAGGCATTTGAGCAGGAAGGGAATGACAAAATGACCATTAGTGGGTTTTTGGACCAGTAGAATAGGGGCTCTATTGACTGTGAGGTAAAACATTTCTCCAATCTAGCATTGGACATGGACTCTCAATAAACCTTTAAAACAAGTATTGAAATCGATGCAGCACAAGCAAAGATATTATTATCCCATGCATTATTCTACCTTGTCAATACCTGGCTCCTACATCACCCACGCTGCACCCCTTCCTTTGTTATGCAAGCAGTGGCTAATGTAGCCTCAAGCAGAGATGGGGAGCGGCCGTGTAACATCACCGGAGGCAATTTATCTAATTCTGCAGGGCTTCCTCCTGAGTCACAGATGAAGACAAAGTTATACATTTTTTTCACAAGTAAAATCTGCACATTTTCCATTTAAATAAGATAATGCAATTTGTGAAACATATGATAAAATAAGGTTCTTTTTTTTTAGTAAGGTGGCTATAGTTGTATCACATATGGTCTTAAATGATCCTAAATACACAAATTAAAGTAAATGGATTGCTGGACTAACTGGGGTTCCACTATAATAATACAGGCTGGCTAATGAGAACCCTGGCAAGGCCAAGAAATATTTGTCAATAACCAAAATAAAAATGACACCAATTAAATAATGAAAGAAATAAATGCGTTATGTCCTGTAAGTTTGAAATCAATGATCAGTTGTGTTTGGGTGCATCTGTGTAGTGCAAAGCGTGAATCAAACTCTGTGTCGTCCAGGACAAAAATCGAAGTAGTACTTTTCCCCCAGGGCTCAATGGCTCCCTGATAAGTTGATCATGATATGTGGGTATTCTGTGACATGGACAAAATATTTATAATGCATGTCTCACATGTAGCTAAGATATTTCTCTTGTGTTGCTCTTTCACAGGTGTAAGTAGAAGTGTAAAAAAAAGAGGCTATGTTAAATTATTATAAGGGAAATACATCAGGGGTCCGCATAATAATTTATATCTTGCAGTGGGTCCTTGGATGAGAAAGAAATTGAGAACCTCTGCATTACAGCATTGCAGCAATAAATCTAAAATAGAGTAACTTCACATGTTCCCATGTTTCACCTTTGACACATATATCCTTGACCTTTGTTTGAAACCGATTCTCTCTGACCGGTTTCTAAAAGTTTCCCAGCAGCACGTCTAATACAAAACAAAAGCAGCTCTTCACAATAAAACCACTTGATCAACCAGCTCTTAGCATTGTTCAGCAGCAGTAGAATAAACAAGCAGAAATTCCTCACACGTATTAAATCAAGGTAGCACAATGAAAAAAAAATCACTGTTACACCCTCTAATATACAGTGGTTCTGCAACCTCCTCTCCAATGCCACACGAAAGAAGGCAGAGCAGGTAATTAGCGAGCATTCAGCAGAGACAGATTCTGTTTTTGTCGGAGCTCGAATGTTCATTATCTGCCGTGAATTAAAATAAAAACAGTCTCCTGGCGGTTCGAACGCTCAAAGTCATTCTGGCTCAGACACAAACAAATGTCCCCGGACGAATGGCATAAATCCAAACGCACAAGCAGCAGCCGCATATTTAATTCTGCTCCGCAACACAACAATAACCGCCCCCACATGTCTGCACCGTCGCTGCGAGGGTGGACAGAGTGGGTGAGACAATATACAATTTGCTACGGGTGTTTGTCAAATCTTATTGTATTTAATTTGTTTTTTTTTGCTTTTGAGAGGGGAAAAAAAGTCAAGCCTCTGCATTGTGCGACACAGAAGTGGCTTTGTTGAGCAGAGGGAGGTTAGATGGACAAAATGATGTATTCACGAACATCACAATAGTTTCTCTGAAAATCTACAGCTGTGGCTCTCGGTAGAGACAACAATCACGACAGAGCAGCGGTGTCGCGGCGGCGGTTCAAGCCATTATCGACCTCCGCCGCACGCCTCCGAGCTTCTTGGACGACCATTGATGGCAGCGGGGGAGAGATTTATCTATTTAATTCCACTCCTGTATTAGCGTCTGACAAGTCCATTCTGCCATCTGACCAGGGGTTTCAGAAAGCACGAGAAACGATCCCCTCATTTTCCCCTCGAAGGTTGTTCCTCATGGGCCGGGGCTGCCGAGCGGTTTTCTTTTATTTATCATGGTTGTCACCGCGGTTCGTTTATAAAACAGCTTGTGTGCAGTTAACAGAGGGAATGGATTTCACAGTGTGTGCTATGAAACTCCCTAAATTAAGCTCCAGCGGAACAACATGTATAAATTCTGCCAACTGCTGCATTTACAGCTTCAAGGGATGTTCAACTATAATAAAACTAACAGTGTTGAGGCCTTATTAGAGATTTAATTTCATTAAAATAAGTGAACTTTGATGTGAGGTGTCACAGCTGTTGTGTTCACTGCATCTGCCAGAAACTAGTCAAACACATTCATACGGAAAATTTGTATAATACGAACCACAAAGGGCCTTTAATTGATGATGTCATGTTTATTTCTTGTTTTCTTTAACAGTCATGCTCTCTGAAACTGATCTGTCCCATGACTTCATTATCAGGATTCCAGTAAGAAGGGTGGATGCTGCAGTGAGGTAATTTGCTGCAATATGGCTTTTATTTGCGGCTGAATTATTAACCCCCCCCCCCGTGAGACTGTCACACTCCGACAAGAGAACGGAGCAAACAACGCGGGGTTCGAAAATGACGGGTCAGCTCATGATGTCACCGGATCTGTCAGCTCGCACAGGCGTGACTCACTCGGGTCGGCCAGTAGTCGAGGCTGCATCCGTAAGTGAATCATACTCTGAACTTCTTTCACACTTTTGCTTCTCGGAAAGTCTCATGAAATATGGAGGGATGAGAGCGTTCTCCGCATCAGTGGCCGGTGCCTCCAGTGTCAGGGGAACTTGTAAAAAGTCGAGGTCAGACGCTGAGCTGGTTGTGATAAGACACCGGAGAGTGAGTGAAAGGATTGCCATTCAAACAGCATGACGAGGGATAGAAGTAAAACCTCCTGGTAAGGAAGCTCAGTGAGACATGTCCTTTGTCAGGAGGGAGCCAAGGAGTCAGCTGAGTTTGAGGAACCTTCAAGATGGGCTGTGCTTCATTCATCCATCATCTGTCTTCGGCTACATCCATCACTTTCGTTTGAAACCGGCACTTTCAAACTAAAATGGTCTCTGTCCATATGAGCATTTTGGATCTGTATCAATTTAATATGAGTTGATGCATTTTTAAATGAAAACAGACAGACAGACAGACAGACAGACAGATAGACAGATAGATAGATAGATAGATAGATAGATAGATAGATAGATAGATAGATAGATAGATAGATAGATAGATAGATAGATAGATAGATAGATAGATAGATAGATAGATAGATAGATAGATAGATAGATAGATAGATAGATAGATAGATAGATAGACGAGACAAACAGACAGACAGACAGACAGACAGACGGATGGATGGATAGATAGATAGATAGATAGATAGATGGACGGACGGACGGACTGGACGGATGGACGGATAGACAGATAGATAGATAGATAGATAGATAGATAGATAGATAGATAGATAGATAGATAGATAGATAGACAGACAGACAGAGTGACATAACTCCTCCAGAATGATACAAAAGCATTTTCTGACAGGATGACATAATTTGTCAGTGTCATCAAATGTGCTTGTCTTTTCGACTAGCTTTTTTTTTATTCATCAAGAAAACCTATATCCAGAGGATTTCTTTCTGCAACCTGGCAACCCAACAATTACACATATCAATGGTTCTCAAAGACCACATGCGAATGTGGCCCGAGTGATGGGATGTCAGGATGTATTGGGTGGGCCCACACATGTAGCTTCTTAAGCATTACCCACCTGGGATCGGATCACCCAGGACAGATGTTAATTAAAGGTTTGAACAGGTCTATAATACTTTAGCAGTTTGAACCAATTAATACATGCATATGTACGTACAGGGGTACATTTTCCTGACCCTCCAGAGAGAGGAGGCACAATGGCAGTGTGTGTGTCACTGTATTATGGCTTTATATTTCTCTTCTGTATGCTGCTCTGGTGTGTTTTTAGTTTTTAGGTAATGTATTTGTTTATTTTAAATTGGTAATCGCTAATTCATTTGAATGCACCTTTTATCCGACTGCTCTGTTGCAAGAGTAGGACTGTGTTTCTCCATAGCACTACTGTTTGATAAACTTGCTCACAGCACCTTATATACTGTAAGTTGGAGTTTTCCAAGAAATCTGTTTCATGGTGGTTCCGGTTTAAGTATCTAATCTATATTCCCATTTCAATCACGCCTCTGTGTCCATTTCCCCCCCTGTCTAAAATAAGGAAGGCCCATCACAGTGTTACATTTCCGACTCCAGTCCGTGTTAACCAGGGTCTCGCCCTCCTGACCTGCCGGGTCACCGAGAAGTGGTTGTACGTGCAACAGCTATTCATCAGGCTCCTCTCTCACCCCTGTTGCTATGCACTCACAGGCTGTTTCCGCACCGGCTTTCTCTGGTTATCAGGAAATGTAATTCATTTCAGGAGGCTGATGGTCCACAGTGTGGGGGAGAGGACGCTCACTGGGCCTGATGGATGGAGGGCCGCAGTGATGCCGGCAGGGGGGGAAGCCACACGAAAGAACGGATGAACCTCACACTGATTTCTTATTATTGATCACTTCTCACTTGATTACCGTCTGTTTTTGTTTCAGTTTTGATGCTTAGTTGTCTGAGAAGATTTTAAAGTTGCTATGGCACCGTCATACCCTAAAGAGCTCATGGCACCATATCACCCCACTGGAGCACCTTCTGAAAGGAGAGAAGGAACCAGAGTTTTCAGCTCTGAAGCTTCTCTCCTGTGGAATCATCTCCCAGTTTCAGTTAGCGAGGCAGACACCCTCTCTACATTTAAGAGTCGGTTTAAAACCATCCTCTTTGATGAAGCTTATAGTTAAAGCTGATTCAGGTCCATAGGCCTTACATTGTTGGGGGACATGTGACACATTGAGCCTCTTTTTCCTTCTCTTCCTCTTCATCACATCGACGTTACTGACTTGACTTCTTCCCCTTGTGCTTTGTCATCGCAGGTCCAGGATCGCTGCCGCAGCCGCATCGTGGATTGTGATCGTGGTGGCAGCTGATCGTGGATTATGATTACGACTAGATTGCTTGGATAAACAATATGTCTACTCACATATAGTACCATTATTACCAATACATTTATCGTTACGATGGTCTTTCTGCTCCATTCGTCTGTCAGACACATTTGTACAAATACTTTAAACATTGATACACCTCTCCATTTATGTTAGACGCTGTCTTTTCTAATCAGTGTTGTAAATGTTGTTATTTTGTTGAAGTGCTCTGTTACAGGCAGCATCTATTGCACTTCTGTCCTGGGAGAGGGATCCCTCACTAGCGGCTCTCTGAGGTTTCTACATTTTATTTCCTGCTAAAAGTTGTTTTTTTGGGTTGTTTTTCCTCACTCTAACCTTGTGGAGCCTATTGAGGTTAACTGTGATTTGTGAACATGGGCTATACACAATAAAATTTGATTGATAATATTGTTGCTACTGAATTTTCTGAAACTCTGCAAGAGGAACATTGAGTCAATTTAAGTCAACAAAACTGCAAATCACACCATGGCACCTGAGCATCGACCTGGGGAAATGATTTTGCTGTTGCTCAGAAAGAAGGGCGGCTCAGCACCTGGCTCCTCCGGTCCACATGCTGAAGTGTCCTTGGCCGACAAACTGTGCCAGCAGTGTGTGAAGGATGTGATAGAGAAAACCCTGCATACAGAGGCGATGTATGAATGTGTGTGTGTCTGTGTGTGTGTGTGTGTGTGTGTGTGTGTATGTGAATATGACTTGTACTTTGAGTGGTCGATAAGACCTCAAAGGCTCTTTATAACTGCAGTCCATTCCATTTGATGAATGTGGTCTTTGTATGAAATCTGAAAACACTATAATAAAAGTGTTCCATAAAGGAGATGCACCACACTGAACACACAGCACTTTCCCTCTGTTTCAAATCCTGTCTGCTCTCATTCACTGAATGAAGAATCCTCTCTATGTTGCTGGTTGCTAGTTCGATCATTTGGAAAACTTTAAAGCTCTTAACTTCGTCGGTGAGTCATGGGATCTTACATAAACTCAGCATTTTCTACCAAAGTTGCAAAAAATGGTGGACATTTTCAAGAAGTAGATGGAACCACACAAACATTACATTTATCTTACTGTAGCTAATAAACTCCTAAATAATCTGTGTACAATGATTTTTTTGTATTTTTCTTAAGGACTTCATCTCTTTATCCTCTTTCCTTCAAATGATTATAGTGGGGACGTGATTGCTAAATATCTCACATCTGTTGCCAACTATTTAGATTTCAACCTAACTTAACCCACTACTTTTGAAACCATAACCAAACAAGTTGCATACCCTTTAATCTGATCGCTAAACCTGAAAAGTTTCCGTTGCCCACTTGTGTTTGCTAACCTTTAAATCTGTCTCTTCCTTTCCCCTTTCTCTCTGTATCCATTTGTGTGGCATAAAAAGTGAAATATTGAGGAAGCGCTGCAGTGTTTATGGCATTTCAAACCAAACCCATGCAGCGCGCCGTAAAGAGGACAGATTGATGGGCCCTTTCAAGTCGCGGTAATTACATTTTTCCACAAACACACGAGCCTCTCGCTAAGCAGAAGCGATGGAGGAAGTCGCTGATGTGTCTGTTGATTGGGTTCGAATCAAACAGTCTTTCATGATACCTCTAGCTGTCTTCGGGTCCGATGCTCATGCCTGTGCGCATAAAAACCCCTGCGCGCTTTGTTGACTTGAGCGGAGTTAATAAAGTGTCATGCCGTATGACTGCTCACTTTTAAGACTCCGATACCTTCTCACCGCGAGCACGGAGAACCGCCACGCTCTGTTTGTGTACGTGTATATGAAAGCGTGGGAGCCATCTGTGAGATGCTTTGGGAATCCTCGTGTCAGAAAAAGCACAATACAGGAAAAAACTGCAACCCGCGTCATGTCAGTGAGATTAATTAGTACATATCAAGAGCTATCCATTTTGTATCAGCACAGTATTAACCTTGACAAACTCAATTTAAGTTTATTTGTATATCAAATCGTAATATAAATTATCTCAAGACCCTTTTACAGAGTAAGGTTGAGACCTTACAAAGTTATAGAGAAACAGTACCAACAGTGAACCACACTGACAACTGTGGAGGGAAAAAAACTCCCTCATTAACTGGGAGAAAGCTCTGGCAGAACCAGACTCCCTGTGGGCGGCCATCTGCCTCGACCGGTTTGGGGTGAGCAGAGAAATATGGGGGAGAGAGGAGAGGTGGGTGGAAAATAGGGGAGAGAAGATGGAGTGGGCGGGGGGGGGGGACCAGGAAACAGTATAACCATTATATTTACTCTCAGTCAGACTGGTTGGGTATAATAGAATAAGATAATAAGCGAGCTATTTATCGATTTGATGATGTTAATGATAACAGCACCAGCTGATAATAAGAATAAGAATAAGAATAAGAATAAGAATAAAAATGAGAATAATTGTTGCTGTTGTTGAGTGGTGTCAGATCTGGATCCTGCAGCTGTGGTGTCAGTGTTATAAAATAAACGCGGGGTTCGGCTCACGGAGACAGAGAGAGGGACAAAGTGTTCTTGTTGCCCACATCTAACTATACCTCCACCAAAGTTTGTTTCCCACTGCACACAATCTTTCCCTTACTTTAAAAGATTGTGACTTATCCAGTATCGCCCGTTCTCATCCAGCGACTGTGTTGTTTAATTCTCTAATATTTGCACACACTGCCACATCACGGTGTTGTCATATGTGCCAGCACGTGCATGTGTATATTTGTGATTACCCTAGGAACCGCTTCACCTTGACTAGAACAGCTTATCGTGACCTTGCAGTCTCTTGGCAGCAGGTTGAGTAAGTGCTTCATTATAGAAACCAGCAGCAGCAGGTCTCTCAGTGTTACACACACCGAACGCCCAGGAGTCTAAATTACCTTGGCGTATAGGGAAAGCATTTAAGCCGTCTTTAATAATGATTAATACACCTCCACCATAATACAAAATAGGTCTCCGAACACCATCATCCATCACCAATATGAAACCCTATCCTCTACAACACTTAAATTACTTTCATTAGTGGAGCCCGTGGCACAGTGGCTGATGGGAGGTGCGTAGTCTGGGCAATGGTAATTGTTCCTGTATCAATCCGTTATGTGATTGGAAAATAAAACAAAATTAATGAGGAAAAATGAGAGCGGGACTTTGTTTAACTACAAATCCAGTAAACAGTTTTACGGAGCTGGAGAGCAGATACTAATGCTCTTTATATCCTAAAGACAAATGTTTTCCATCACACAGCTGACCCATGTGGGACCTTTTCACACCACGTCTGGGATTCTTAATGTCGCTGACCTTTCTGTAACAAGAGAGACGCATTATGTTTTCGTGTTTAAATCTGACCTGGAGTTCATTCTGTATTAACCTGTTTACACACAAACACACTGATTCATCATTAATATCCTACAAATATAACTTTGACTGTATTTTGCAATGAAGTGGTACATTTTGGGAAGAATAAACATCATGCAGTGAATATGTCAATAAGGAATGCAACCTGATCATAACATAATCTCTCATCACTGTGCACACACACACACACACACACACACACACATACACACACATGCATGCTATCTTTCATCCAACCACACTCGTTTTACTCGTGGGCGGTGTTGGCTCGGTTTGAGGCGAGGATTTGTAGCACCTGGCGTAAGATGTGGCTCTGTCTCTGAAATCACAACCTGGTTTGATGTGCTTGTGGTTGTGATAAATATGCAGTGGATTTTTTTCACTCAAAACATTAAAGCCTGCAGATTTTCTTCCGTGTTGCTGAATAGTTGAACACTAATACTCCAATTCGCCTTTCTTGCCGAGAGTTAGATGAAAGGAGCGATAGCCCTTTTATGTCTGTGCGATAGAGAGCCAGGAGGCGATTAGCTTAGCTTAGCATAAAGACCCGAAGCAGGGGAAACAATTGGCCTGGTTACATAGATGCAAAATACTCCAACCAACACTTCTATTACTCAGCATGCTACATGTGTTTGTGTTTGATAACACGTGAAACTAGAATGGCATTAAGAATGGCACTGCATATACCTCTGCCAAGGCCCAGCAATCCCCTCATCAAACCACTGTGAAATGCACCAGATTTGGATTTTTATTTGGATCTGCACCAAATTGGATACACTCATTGATATCACTCCCCTCAACATGCATGATTTTGTTCAAGATAAACAAATTATTCTCGGAGAAATCAACAAAAATGTTGAAAAGAAAGAGTAATTTTTTGGGAAACCGTCTGGTATTTGTATACATATGTATTTTTGTGTAAAGATGGACAAACCAAAAAAACATCCACAAAACATAACGTCTTTGGTGGAGATAACAACATTCATTGCTGTTTCTTGCCAAGACAAACAAGGTACACAACTTAAACTATTCTTTAAACATATTACATTTATGGATCAAACATATAAAATGAAAAGTGTGCGTAGGCATTTTCTAAAAACTTTGTTGAGCACTGTTGTCACCACATGAACTGAGTTCTTACTATCAGTTACAGCAAGTACGTTGGACAGCACACATTTTATATAGGATATTATTGGGTAATTTGATATTTTATATTGCATTTTATCCTGCTGTGTGACAGCCTGGTGGGAGCTGGTTCCAATCAGCCCGATGCTGTGCTGTATACGATGGGACAGACTTTGTTGCTGCCACGTCACTCGCTGTTCTCTAGCGATAACCCCTGCTTCTTATCTTCTTCTGCTGGGCGAGAGAGTGAAAGCTGTCTGTCAACAATGACTCTGTTCAAATTCTAACAATACTTGTGGTGCACAGGAATGTGTTTATCTCAGTTCTATTGCAATCTCATACACCTCATTTTGGGATTTGTCATGAAAGTTCCACACATACCACCAGCCCTGTTCAAAGACATCCTCTCGTAGCTGTTTTCCGGGAATCACTTTGTGCTGGTTTAACACAGCCTGACTAAATATCACACCCAGGCTCCGAATTCCTTAACTTCATCCTTAAACAAGTCGGTGGCACATGATAATGATCCAGTGCATCACGCAGGCAGAGGCACAAACACTTCAGAGTCACAGAGCAACTCAGAATGAAGTAAACCCGAAGCTTGTACAAAAACGCTGAGAAGGCCGGAAATCTCTCCTCTGCAGCTTTTGATGATGTCGTTCTCATCCTCCTCCTTCATCCTCCGAATTAATCCGCCCTGAGAATTCTTTACAGGTGTTTGGGTTCACTGCCACAGCTGCGACGCCATTAGCCCTGGGTGGCTCGGCACCTCCGTCAAACCACACAAACACAACCCTTCACTCTCTTTGTCTTTTCCCATGACACAAACACACAAACACATCCCAGGATGCCGCAGTGCCGGGGCGAACTCCGCAGAAGAGATTTACACTTGTAAGGACGTGTGTATAAACATGCCGACACACACTCTCACAGTTTGGTCCTCAGGAATGTCTCAGACTTGTGGGGTTTGACACGTCTGGCCTACTTTCTGCCTCTGTTTCTTCCCGTCCATTCGGTCACCTCAGACAGTCTGTCCTCCTCCACATACACACACATTCAGTTTGACATCTTTTATCAACCTGATTCCACAAATGTCTGTCTGTTCGTCTGTGTGTGGAACCGTTAATCTAATCGACTTCACATTTGACATGTCTGTTGTTGATGGCTCAGGGAAGTGAAGGGCCCTGTTTGGTGCAATTTAAACATGCGATACATCATATTAATAAAGATTTAATAAATAGGCGACCAGGGCTCTGCAACTATCTTTCTCTAAATATACACGAAAGAATAACTACAGCAGTGGTCACTGGGTCAGTCTGCGGGTCAACATCGTCAACAGATCATTATGTTAATTTGAGTCCCAGGTCGCAGGTGCTGATCTCCGTCATGACAACAACATCTGTAGAATGGTCAAGAAAAATTTGTCTTCAAAGTAAAAGCAGGTTTGTTTTGTTGCTGCACTGCTTTATAACAGAGTTGCGAAGCTTTGACTTGAAAAATGTGTAAACTTGGTCTGAATGTTGTGTTGTTTGCTTCACAGGCCTCTGAAATGTAGTATAAATAACATCTGTAAAGTAAATCATTCAAAAATATATAAACCACACACGTAAACAGTAATAAAGTGAATTTAGATTCGTTTTATGAAAAACATTGACTTATAAAATCTTCACTGCAGATAAACAAGGTTTTCTAACTCTGCACCATAGCCTGTTTATAAAAAGCTTTGCACACAACGTCCTGCACACAAAGAATAAAAAGTGACAGTAGAACTGTTTGAGGAGGACTCACTAATGACAAGGAATTAATCTGAAGTATCTCTGGAGTATTAGCACAGGCCAAGTTAACAGGCAGGTTTAGAGCAGGCACTGCACTAGTTATTTAAATAATATCATTTATTATTAGATTGATCTGTTTTGTCTTGGATTTGTTATTTTGTCATATCGTGCCAGCTCATTGTTAAATCACAGCACTAAATTGTCTTTTAAGCTCCCTCGTGTTTGTTTCTCTCTTCCGTAACTGATTCAACCTACGATGCAGTCGGCCCAACCAGTCGGGCTTCGTCTGCTTTGTGCCTGGAAACCATAAAAAAGTATTCTCATGTAACATCCAACGCAGCCCTCTGTAACAGGCCTGTTGCTGACGCTCATAAAGGGGCCTCCCTGTCATTACCGCAGACCTGTTACGTGACGTTTCCCTGATGTAAACATGGGAGTGTCTGTGTTGGCGTGATGAAAACTCTCATCATCCGACCACCGAGAGGGGCAGATGTTTAAGCTGCTGTTGCCATGGGAACAAACATTTGTTTCTGGGGTAGCGGCCACACGGCTTTTGAGTCCTCCAGTTACTGTGGGGAAATGATGTGAAAAACAAATGTTATTAGTCCACGGAGCCAACAGGAAACTCACATGTTTATCAGATATGTCTACACACACACACACGTTCGCACACATCCACACGCATGCACATCTGTCATGATATTCATCATCATTTATTGCTGTGTCCCCGCATCTTATTTAGCTGATCAGGCATCAGACTAGTCAGCAAAAGTGCCGCTGAAAAGAAATATTGATTTAGAAATTAACCGGGGGATGCATCATTGTGTTTGAATTGCAAATGCCAAGCAACATTTTATGCCTCAATATGCAACATGCGAAGGACGGACTCGATCTATCTGCTCTCTGCCACTGTGCATTTTATGAGCCAGGGAGGGAATTAGCTAGAGGCTAGATGTGGTTTCTAATGAGACTATAAATTACAGGGTGCTGATAATAACGGCCTTTTCTTCACATTTCTTCGTAGCGCGAGTCTATGCATGACTCCCGACTCGCTCTTTCTGAGATCATGATTTATTCCTCAATACTCATGTTCTTTTCATAAATTCGTGCTGAATTTACAGTATGTGCTCACATCCATACTAATGCAGAAATACAGTATCTGAAAAAAACATGCTCTTTCTTTCTTTATTTCAAAATAAGAGAATTTGAAAATGACACACACTGACTTATGATTATGAATCTTTGCAAACATTGTTTAATACTTCTCTGTAGCAGCAGGATTAAAAACTAAATTCTGTAATATATATTCCTCCTGTCATTTATTCATAAAGGATATCAGAGGAGTTACTTCAGTTACCAGGACGCATTTAAAGTATCAAATTAGTTGAAGCTCTTTTTTTTTTTATGAGCAAAAGCTAATGTCAACGCTGGTGTTATGTGTTCAGCCATATTAAAACACAATATGAGTGATTACAGAGAGTCAGAGGCCACAGACTGGCGCTTTAAGTCAGGCTACATCCACATTACTATGTTTTCATTTGAAAACGCGTCACCTCTGCTTCTGATTTACCTGACATCCACACTGCTCCAGACTTTTATAGTCCCTGAAACTGGGAAGGTTGCAAACGCTGCTAGACCGTATTAGTTTGAAGAATCAGGGGCAGCGTTTTAGTACGGGCAGCAATGGAGATGTTTGAAAGCCATGTCTGTTGTCTTAGCTAACAGCTGTAGGAGACAAGCTATTATTTGATTATTAGATTTGTGACAAATCTGCATCTAACAACCAAATGCTTCCTGTTTACACCTGCACGTGTATGCCCAGCGTGTGAGGGTGATCCTGTGAAATGCGTTTTCAGGCGTGTTAGTATGGCCTTGGATTAAAACGCTCGTGTGGACAGAGATTGTTTTAGTTTGAAGCCTCAGAATCCGGCTTTGTCTCTCAAAACAGTCTGATTCGCTCCCTCGGCCATGTGCAGTGTTGTTGCTGTTTGCCAAAGAAGAAGACAATGTTTGACTGATTGTCCTTTAATTTTAGTATGGCTGTTAAAAATCTATCTGAAGCCTGTAACGTGACGTGTGGGCAGGACCTTGCTTCAGGTTTTTCTGCATTAGTGTGGACGTGGCTCATGAGTTGTTGCTCTCATACAGTAAGAAAAACAACATCCACAGAGTCAGATAATCCCTCACAAAGCCACAACTGGGCTTTCTATTTCTGTTCTGTGCTATATCATTGGACCTGAACTGATGTCACATCGCTGCACGCAAACACGTTACGCTCTGTTTACCGTCTATCGTGACGTCTGCTGGAAAAAATTGAAAATAATCCCTTGAAACACCTGCTAGACAAACAGACATAACATAAAAGATGTAATTATAAAAAACCTTCTCACAATGAATGTCCGTTTATTCAAAAGTAGTGAACCCTGTGTTGTTATCACATCAGCTGCAGGAGGGACAGATGAGCACGGTGTTCACACGCATGTGAGAACGCTGTTCTTCACTGGGTGGGAATTTGAAATGGTAAAGACAACAGAAATCAAGGATCCCTCTCTGACCTCCCAAGCACTGCAGGTCACTGCTCGCAGCTGTTTATTGATGTGAGATTACTGCTGCAGACATATGAGCCCGTTTTTCCTCAACATAATTTGGAAGCATCACGAACATCCCATATGGAACCAGTATGTGCTAAGAGAAACAAACCCAGGCTTTGTCTTTATCCCACAGTTTCCGTAAACACTAATTCTGTCCAGACATACCACAGTTTGGACAGTTTTTCTTTCCATGAATTAAATATCTGCAACGCTCACCCTCTATAAGGTCCTGAGGACCTGGAAGGGTTACCTGTGGGTATCTCTGCTGACTGACACTTTTCATATTACTTTTAGAGAACCTGTCGAAACCCTCTTCAGCCGAGTGGCGTGCTGTGCCAGTTACGTCTTTGCGAGTGTTTTCACAGGATCAGTCAGAAAATCGGTCTGTCTGAGTTCATAATCTTCCCCAAGGCACCATGGAAATGAGCTGAGGTCCTGTCATTTCCTACTTTCATGTTTCAATAAACGCGGCGTGACAGAAGACAAATAAATTGTCTCACCGCACACATGTTCAACTACTTCTCCGTGATCCCTCTCAAGTGTTTTCTCTCAGCCCACATCTCCATTCACTGCTGCGACTGTGACTGAAACAAGTGTGGAGGCTTATTGAAGGGAAGTAGGACTGAGATTTTAAGATTGAGGGGAAGAGCGTTTACCTGTGGGTGTTACAGACATTTCCTTTTTTCATTTTCTCATGTGAAATGTGCCGGCAGGAATACTGCTAGACATTTAATCACCTTCAGGAAAAGAAAAAACTCCATCAGTGCAAATTATTCAGGAGCATTACTTTATTAAAACAAACACCATTTGCTCCGTCTGGCCAATTACTGTCAGAGTGTTTAATCACTGGGTTCAGCACAATTTATGTTCATTTAAAACTGCTGGTTACACATATTACAGTGCAAATAAAACACTGTTATTGAACAAACATCGCCAGCGGCTAAAACTGGACGTACACTGTGCGAGTCGAGCCCCATTGTGACGCGATTTCTCAGACATTTGACTCGGAAAATTAAAGAGTCGGACAGATTTTCAGCTTTGCTTTCCAGCATCGTAGGTCGTGCAGTCTACAGAGGGGTGGGAGGAGCATTCGGACGTGTGAGACATTTTGGCGGGCCGTTATCAGGCTCTTGCACAGTTGGAGCACAAGTTGATTCCCCCTAAAATCAACACATTCCCTCAGGAAATTTGCGAAAAAATGACCAAACACAACAGTAGGAGATGGAGGAGTTATTGGCTGGAAGTATTTGTAAAGCAAGAAAGAAAAGATAAATGGGTTCTTAAAGTAAAGTATTGCCACGTCTTCCAAACCACATGGGTGTCGATATGCCGACGCCTCTTTTCTTTGGACGTTTCGACACAGAATGACACATATGATTAAGCCAGGATGTTTCAACCCTGTTAGCAAATACACTTTATCTTCTTCTTCTTCTTTGACAAAACCAACGCAACGAACTGCGTGATCAGTCAAGTCGTGTCAAACAGAAATTACATTACGAACACATAAATCTTGAGGTTTGGCTTTTCATCCCAGACTATTTAACAACATTTCTGAAGTTGCACAGTGTGGGTCCAGCTTTTGGGCTTAAACAATTATATCAGCTGTTTTACAGAAGATCTCCACATGCAGCACAGCTAAATAATGGCCAGAAGGTGAATTAAATCAATAGGAGAATAAACCTGTGGGTTTTGATAATTGAGGTAAACTAATACGTTTGTAATGTGAATTATTTCAATAAGGTGTGTAGATAAACGGAGGTAGATGGAGAACAGGAGTGATGTGTCGAAGCAGGTACAGCAGCACCACACCCCAGCCATGAGTCAGTGAGGTCCTCTGAGTATCTCCAACAAGACTCCTGACATTTAATGAACTTTGGCTTCTCTGAAGCAAAAATGTGCAAACGAAAGGACCAATTAAAATATACATGAGAGAGTGTGTACAGGGAAAGAACCCATCGTCTCTCTCCTCTTTTTCTTTCATTTGGCAGTTGCTTTAAATTAATGCTGATCCATCTGTCTCCTGTTCTTTGAAGTCAAAACAAATTTATCCCAAACTGTCCGTCTTGTTTTGACTATAGGCGAGGCTTCCGTGTAACCTTGGACAACAAACCCTTCATTAGATTACATTTTATCCATCTATCGGCAGGAACTCAAGAGGGATTTGTCCTTTAGATACATGCTGCACTTGATGCTTTGTTCCAATTCACCAGGTTACAAATCTCCAGTAAGTGGATCAATCTTTTGAATTCTCTCCATCCAGAGATGGACATGAACATAAACATAATATATAAATAAATACTCAAACCTCCCAACAGTAAAATCTTCTCATATTTTTCATAGGTCGTTTTAAGACAAACTCCAGAGAAACTCCACAGAATTGGGGCTTTAGACTTTCCATCTTCACACATGAACAACAGCAACAGGAGAATCACCACTCAGACATGTTCACAACACAGAAATCTCTGGAGTGTTCAGTTGGGGGATGGATCAGCAGGCAGAGACAGGATGTAACATATAAATTCCACTGCGGAGATCAAAACATTCTGTTTACAGCACATCAACACCGGCGTCGACTCTTATCACCAGAAGCTCGCTTGACATCTCTATGTGTGTTTTCCACCGCTTTTTCATCCTGAGATTTATTTGTTTTATTTTTGTTTTATTTTCAGTTTTGCATCTGTTAAATGTGAGAAACATCATCAACACGCCCGCTCGCTCGCGGTGAACCCTCCAGAGGATGTCCTGCTGTTTATTCACATAATTTCATGCTTGATAAATAAAACTGACTTGACTTGACTTTGTTTCAACATTATTTATTTCAACATCCTCCCATAATCTCATTTTTTTTAAAGAAAAACATTGGCTACAATATAAACTTGAACCTCGCGTTCGATTTCTTCTACTCGCTTCCTCCCCGACCATTTTATACAGATTCAGCTTAAATGCAAATTGGGTTTTATTTGATTTCTTTAAGTAGGTAAAAATATGATGGTGTTTTGTTGGCTGCTAAATTAATTGACATTCGGAGAATATAGTCAATGTCTGTTGAAAACAATCCTGGCGTTTTCTGACAACTTGTGGTTCTTGCAGTTTATATCTGAATACACATATTCTTGTGCCTTGAACAGACACAGCTATGATATAATGTATGCAGAAGCTTTCCGTTACACTCTTACAGTACCACTTCAATTAACTGCACCTCAGAGACTTGTTACTTGTATATTGTGAATAATATGTACTGTATATGTACACTACAAGCCCTCTAAAAGCTCCAATGCTCAGGAGCACCACTTAGTCAATTATTCTAATTGGTGCATTGTTATGAATATAAAGGAGAAGACTGCTTCTTCGAATAAAGTATATTAGAAACAGATCAATATCCCAATAGACGGCCCCTGGTTTTACTGGGGTCACTCGAAAGCATGCTGGGCTCCGTGGGGCTGTTTGCTGTTGTTTACGCCGCGCTGCGTTCAGGCCTGGTTCAGATTTGTGTCGGTACTGGGTAAAACGTCAGGTCCTGACACTCCTGTGCAGCGAGGTTCCACTGGACAAAGGTCCAATTTCATGCTGGTGAAAATTAAATCTCCGGAGCAGAACGGCTCCCGACCTCAGAGAGAGACGAGACGAGACCCCGCAAAATACCATTCAGTGTGATATAAGGAGCTGCTCATGGGCATGACCGCTTCATTATTCATAATTAACAACACAGCAGCCATTAGTGTGAATATTACACACTACTTATACATTTTAGAGTCTGTTAAGTGCTTAAAATGCAGATTTATACCTTCAACTGGCTGATTATCCTACTCTTACTCCTCTTTCCAGACTTCACAGTCCCATTTTTATGTTTATTTGCGTTATATTCTAATTTAGAGGATGCTCAGTGCAATAATGAGCTTCTCGGTGAGCACAGAGACCCGCAGTTATTGCTGAGGGAGAGGAAAGCGTTTCTCGGAGCACAGTAATAACCGCAGCGTGTAATCTCCAGGCTCCCTCCACCATTTTATTTACTACAACACTTTCTGTTCCCTTGCGGAGGCAGTTTTACAAAGAGCACCAAAGCGCCATTTCAGTTTTAACGGTTACCTTTGGGGTCAGGATTGAATAGGCTTCACATAATCATTCGTTGCCATGTTTGTATTGTTTATAGATTTAGTTTGTCCTCCCTGTGCTGGCCGTCTGATCCAGTCATGCACTGAGATGATCTCCATATATACTGCATCTAGTTAGTGCCATTTTGAGAACTATTGATTGGGGAGAGCGTAATGGTTGCATCACTGAATCGATGCTGACTGTACAAATGAGGCTCCGAGATAGTTTAAGAGAAACTAATAAAACATAAAATACACAAACCATTAAGCAGTCATTCTAAAAGATGGAGTACATTATTAGTTTGTATACAGTGCTCCGTCATTTTCACGGCAGGAAACGGTATCCTCCGAAAACAGTAAAAATCGAATTAGCCTTTGTTTGCACAAGCAGAAAAACTGATAAAAAGAGGCACCATATTTGCCTTGAGTCACCACTAAGTTCAGGCCGGCCCCAAAATACACTGTTGTAAAACACACTTACGTATTTTCAAAGACTAACTTATCTTTGCTGTTGACATGAACCAAAGTTTCTTCATGAGGAACACGCCTGCAGTAGCTGCTTTCCCACATGCACCGAACTCCAGATAGTCTCCTGACATTCTCTGGAGGGCCTGCATGTGATCTGGTTAAAAACTCAGGAGGATGTTCAAATGGGGAACACAGCAGGAGATCCTCCAGGGGATTCACCACGAAGCAAGCGGGTGTGTTGATGAAAAAAACTAAACAAATACAAATATTTTTAGGATGAAAAAAGCGGTGCCGTGCACTCAGACCTCCCTACACCGACGCAGACGTCAAGAGAGCTTGTGATGATAAGGGCCGACGCCAGGGTGTATGTGCTGTAATGCTGTGATCTCCACAGTGGTATTAGTACATCCTGCCTTCGCCTGCTGCACCCCCCCCTCATCTGCTGCATTCTTCAAAGAAAAGTCCGGACCCACTCGTACGGACATTCTCCAGAATTCATGTCTGAAAAGGGCAAGTGAGTGTGCTGGTATTTCCTCACATCTCCTTCTACAGCACATATACGCTACCAAACTCAATTAATCTGCTGTAACCTCCAGAGAACATTTTCACGGGAGGATTAAACTAATTAAATTCAATATATTAAATTATATATATATGAGCACCATGAATGCATCTTTGAACAGAAGAGAAATGAATAACTCTTCACATATTGTTTTTTCCATAAACAAAGGCCTGGTAGAAACGGGTGGTCAGAGGGCTCAGGGAAAACAGCTCAGTAGCTATCTTGCTTCTGTGCTTACGTTTCTCTCCCAGCGTTTGAAGTGGGTAATGTGCTTTTGGTTGAGGCCCAAAGTCTTGACGGTAATTACCTTGCTCTCTCTGCTCGCTCTCATAATTTCATGCCTCCAGGGGGCCATTACAGAAGCCTCTACATCTAATTCTGCCGAATTAAAGGAAGAAAGCAGGGAGAGAAATATGCTGCGAGCACCACAACCAATGTCAAGAGAAGAAAGAAATGATGTTTTTCTTTTTTTTACCGTTTCATATAGGAAAACAGATTATGTGTGAGCATTTTGAATGTATTGTCCAATTTGTATATGAGTCTTATATTGGAAGTAGAAAAATCCTTGTGAAGTCTTTTACCCTGAAATGACATGTAGCCAATTTATGCTTACAGCAAACATCTATCATTTTGGGAAATTCACTTATTCACTTTCTAGCAGTGAGTTAGACAACACTGTTATGGATTAGGTTAGCTCATCAACAGATACATTTAGAAATGGAGCCTTCTGTCCGTACTCTGTGTTCATTTCCTCGTTCCCAGTACCACAATAAATCATGGGGGACAGTGTGTCCAATAGTTCACGTGAGACGACCTAAAGATCGGAGGAATACATTTTAACAATGGTGGAATTTGTATTCAGTATTTTTTGGTTCACTTCCTGGTTCCTTCATCAGTGTGACTAACTACCTATAATGACAGAAACCATCTTTGAGAAAAATGTATTTGACGCAGACTTTTTAGTTTGGTCCATGTCCCATCCACTCATATGGTGGAGGCTTGGTTCATGAGATGTCCGTCCTTTTTGAGTCCCACGTACAGCGTTAACAGTTCGAGGTGCTGTTGTGCAGGTTTGTTGCTGTCAAACAGATTCAGGCTTGCAGATTCCAGTCTTTATGCTAAGCTAAACTTAGCTAAATGTCTCTTATTCTACCCCAACCCTTCGATCTAACAAAGAGATTATGAGGGTGGTTTCAATCTTCTTGACTAAATCTTGGCCATGAATCAAATTAACATATTTCACAATCTCTTTTAGGCAAAATCGTGCTTTTCTGACGAGTTAGCAAACGTACATCAATTTTATTTGACATTTCCTTTCACATTTACGCCAAAAGCAAAACATAATTAATTTAACATAACTAAGTTTGATGACCTTCAGAGACCTTTGTGCTTATTAAATCTTTGGGGCGACTGTTACCTGCAGCTAAACATTATAAGTAGACAGTTTATCAAAGTGAGTGACAAGTGTTCAGGTCGGAACTTGATCAGTCCACTGTGAACAGGGCGGTAGCTGCATACTTCACTCAGTCAAGGCCAACTGCAACTCTGAGCTCGCTTTGAAGTTATGTCAAACAGTGACAGAAAGTTGAATGTTTATCACCTCAGATGAGAGATTAATTAATAAAGTATGAAGATGATTGAGAGGAGAGGCCGTAACGCATGACTTGATCTTACAGGCAAGTGTCAAAATAAAACGTTCAACTGAGACAACAGCTGCTGTTGACGTCCTGCGTTCATTAAAATGAACGAAAACGACGCGAGAGTGTTTGTTGACACAAGTTGTGAAAACACAGTGGTTGCAGTAAACTACCACAAAGTGACGGTTTCGTCCGGGCGCTGCTCAGGGGGAAGACGTGGGAAATAGATGAGGATGCTCACTCTCCATTTGGGCTGCAGAGAGCGTCAGCAGGAAAGTTTGTTTTCTAAATGCAGAACCATTCGATACATCTACATAAAGCATTCGTCACCGCAGACAGGCTTATTATCCGTGGGAGCCTGCAACAGAAGGCAGAGAAGGAATGCAAACACTGTACATCAATTATTTTATAATGTTGAAGGGACCTCCAAAACCTCTCCGGCCGCCTGCTGCATGACTCAGAGTGAGTCACAGGCAGCGCAGCTCATTAGACCGACTCTGAGGATGTACAATATCCAGACTGTTGATTATTGTATGAGTTACATCAGATGGAACTTGTGCTTACCTGTGATGTCACTCTGGATTTGTTTTACAGCTGAGACTTGGGGTCTCGACTTATGACATGAGGGGACTTTTTTCATACAGTCAAAGAAATACTTATAAATCTCACTTTAAGGTCATATTAAATCAGACACTGGCAATTACTAAGCAAAAAAACTTTGTGTTTTCCTCTAAACCTCCCTGCTGTCTCTGTTCCAGCTAAACATCCGCCCACAGAAAGCACAGTACCTTAAAAACAATTCACTGCTTTGTGTCTTCTGACACTTGCTGTAATATATTCCTCATGCATATTCATAGGCACAGTGATGGCAGGCAAGGGGATAGATTTCATCCTCTGCTCAAGGTTGCACCCAAATGCCGATAATTTCACAGATTAATTAGCAAACTGCAAAATGAGACTTGAGTGTGAAATGAAATTCACTTTACAATCGTCTGCTGTGTGAGGGTCTGCGTACGTGTGTGTGTGTGTGTGTGTGCGTTCTCATCGCAAACTGGTCTTAATGGTTGAATTCCTGGCACGTCAGACCTCCCTCAGCTTGTATTGTCAAGGCGATAACTACAAGAGCAGCTTGTCTGACCTGCGTTATATAAACATATTAAAAAGTACTCATATCTCACATCGTTAAGCTGTGGTATCCATATATTTGTTTTATCCTATTAATTATTTATGTTGTGTCATGTTGATGTGCTTCCTGCATTTTCCAAAAAAAACGGTGCACACATTTGCATATTTTATCAGACGTCCTCAAAATTCGTTTTTTGTGTTCTTGCATCAGTCTCCTGCAGTTTGAATGTTACCAATAATATGCAAAATTCTGCATGAATACATTAGAAGGAACAGTAAAAGGAGCTCTATTGGTGAGCTATAGTCCACTTGAGCTGCTCTGCTCTCCTCAGGCGACAAACCTCACCTTCTCCACAATCCTCGACCGTACGCGATTTATTTAAACTGCAAAGATTTCCCATCTCTCCCTCTGCTTCTCAGTGCCTCTGCTGCCCTGCCTCTGTGTCACTGCCTGTCGATTCAGCCCCACCACCACCAGCAGCAGCCGCCTGCTGGCTTCGACGGGGGGGGGTGGGGGTTGGGTCATTGATATGAGGTCGAAGCCTGGACGCCAACCTCTCAATCCATGGTCTGCTGCTGTAATAAACATTTCAAACCTGAGTTGTTTCACAGAAATTATGTTAAATTCCGTACTTTTATTGATTAAAATATCAGAATGAACTCCTCAGCCCTTCTATACAATACCAACTTAGTTAACATTTAAAAAAGCTCAGGATTGCACTCTGAGCCCATTGTGATCATGTGTTTTTGAGTTTCGTCTATGGAGGCCTGCACCCATAGCTCCCCACAGCACATCCATCAACTGTGAACGAGCTGATTATAATGTGTGGCTCATGAATTACATATGCAGTGCATTAAAGCCTGATACTGACGTGTTAAATTGCTTCAACTCTGTCGAGATCATTGTATTTTCCTTTGTTTATACAGTTCCAGAAAAAACATTTAAATAGATGTCAGTGCTCGAAGCCTTCACACGTGTTTTTACATCGTCTCTGTATTAACATTATGTTGATAAAAATGTACTGTAGTTATTTTAATTGACCTTTCTTTAAGTGCAAATTATTCATAAATGAATGTATTATTTATGTCGTTAACACACACTAGTATTCACACCACTTATAAATATGAAATGACCCAACAGTGACTGGAGCACTCTGTCTGCGTACGCCGGTGTAGCTGCCGGGGCTCATTTAGTCTCAAATGAACAACCCTTGCAGGGATTGTCTAGTGGACATCAATTGAGGCTCTAATGGTCTCTCTGGGTTCCTCTCCAGTGACAACTCTGACTGGTCTGACAGCAGAATTCTCTCAAGACCTAATTAGCCTGACCATTAAGCCGAAAGGATGATTGAAGGAGAGAGAGAGAGAAACTGTGGTGCAACAAATATTTTACACGTTGGCAAGAGGAAGCTCCCGACTGTTCTCTTGCCGCATCGCAATATTTACATTTAATAAATTATCCACATCCCTGTTTTCATCCTGTTTTCTGCAGTTTTTTGTGATGCAATCCCACATGTGTTGCTGTACAAGAAATTGTCCTAATAACCTCTCATAATCCCTGCCACTGAGAGTGGAAGGTAGTATTCTATAACAAGAAAATGTGTGTGTGTGTGTGTGTGTGTGTGTGTGTGTGTGTGTGTGTGTGTCAGGAGCTAAGGGGGGGGAAGTAGCTGCTGAATTCCTCCGAGGCAAACAAGGAGGGGAGTTCAGGAAAGGAAAAGAAAAGATGTAATCCCTGAAACACGCGAGTGCTTGACATAAACAAACAAGCCGGGAGGATTTCAAAGGGACGGCTGCTCGCGGGAATCCTCTCATGTGCCGATGGGAGATAAGGACGCAAACGCCGTGGGGAGAAGGTATGAACACTCGCTGTCTGCCCACACACACACACACACACAGTGCCAGGCCTTTCTTTTTCATGTTTCATCGGGTTAAGATTTGGTTGTTTGTTTACCAGCAATTTCCTCCTGTCACCAGCCCACAGATTATAAACAGTATCCATGTCGATGCCGAGCCGGGGAATGTGAGCATGGAACAGGGGGAATTTCCCCCCTAAGCTTCACTGATAAGCTTGATGAATCTTGCCGTGTCTTGCATTTGGAAAAAATCGGTTGAATTCTTTGGCCATAACGCAAATTGTGTGCACTTTAGTCAGTATGCGCTAACAGGCGTGCAGGTTTGCTGCGAGCACCTGTGTACGTGTCACAGCAAAAATACAGGGAGGGGATGTAATCATATGGGCACCTGCTGCAATGCATTATGTAGTCCGGTACCTTCAGTGTTCTCATAACAGAGGAAATACATGTGAATAAGGGGCCAATTTGTAAAGTGCTTTGACCTTTAAGGTAGAAAAGTGCTATATAAGATCAGTTCATCTACCCTTTACTACAAAGAGAGTTAAACTGAACTTTAGCTGCATCTAAAGATCCTTTAACAAAGCTTTAATGAACACTTAGCTGAATCTGTTCCGCTCTGTCTGGACATTAAAAGCTTCTAATAGGAGGGGTTGATGTATTGGTATCGTATCCCATCATGACTCGTCCACACGTGCCAGGTCTTTCTCACTCATTCGCCAAAGTCACCTGATCAGTTACAGGGTGACAGCAGTGACTCATATTAATTCATCACCAGCACAACTGTCGTGAGCAACTATTTATCATACTTTCGGCTATATTGGGAGCAGTTCACTGTAAGTGGACACCACCACACCTTGAGGTTGGGTCAAGATGGTTCTAGATTCTTATTCTCTATTTGTTTGCAGCAACAATCACAAACACAGTGAATCTCCCACTCACTAGCATAACAAAAAGCATCAACGGACATAACCAGCACTTCACCTGAAGCAGCACTGGATTTGACAGTGGTATATATAAATTTTTTTCCGGATCAGCTGGAAATCCTTATTGTTGTACATGTTTTAACAGTTTGCGTGATTCTATGGAAAACCCTCGCTGTGAGGGAACTGACTCCAACTTCATGTTTACTGAGCGGATGAATCCATAATATTTATATGATGCAGAGTAAATATTGGCATGGGATGAGTGATTCAGTGGACAGTTCATCACGCAACAAAAACTGAGCGCTCGCGTCTCTGTTGTTGTCAGTTGCTCTCTGTACCTGGGCGCTGCCGGGCTGCCTGGAAGCATTTCATCACAACCACAGAGCGGCCTCAGCAGCTCGCTGTAGCCGGAGAGAACAATGGCGTCTGATTTAAACCCCCCCGCAAGCCCGAGACCACCTGATGTTGGAATTCAGCCCGTGGCAGTCAGTCTCAACTGTTCCAGTAGTCCATTATTCATAACATCGCATAGAGGAGGATGTGGTGTCAAGTGCTCACAACAAAGACCTGAAGAAGCAGACTACCAACAGTTTGGTTCACTCTGTCAAGCTCAGGCTGTGCAGCAGCTTTGAAAACTTCACAAAAAAAAACGAATCCTGCTTTATCCCAGAAGGAACAATTTCTCCACAGTACCTTTTCCGATGTTCTGATATGACCCTCGATTCATGTTCAGACTCATACCTCACTTCTACTTTGTGTAGAAGAACGACAAACATCCACGCACAGGTCTATTCAAGGAACAATTTCGCTTTTGATAAGTGGTGAGTTAAAAGGAAATCAGCAGGGATTTCGATAATAGCTGAAGATTAGCTCTCTGCAAGAGAATGACTTCAAAATATTTTGACCACAATTATATTTTCTTTGTCTGTAAGTCTCAAAGAAAAGTTTAATATCAAACGCAATGAGCTTAAAGGAATTTTTAAAAAAAAGAGAACTAGGATGGCACATACTGGACCTCCACCGAGGCCAATACATCCTTCACAACATATTCTGGTCCTGGATCTGCCCCTTAGTCTGCATCTGCACCAAATATGAATGGGTTGCTCTCAGGCCCAGGCTCCACCTTTTCACCAAGTTTGGTGTAGCTTTTGAGTAATCCTGCTAACAAATAAACAAAACTAACAAACAAATAAACCAACTGGCAGTCAGTAGAGCTCATACCTCTGCAAAGACCCAGCAATCCCCTTAAATCCAATCAAGCTGCACCACATTCGACACACTATAGATATCAATTCTGTAAATATGCCAGATTTTTTTTTCATCAAGATCCATGAATTACTGAAAAAACGGAGGAACCATTGTGTTGTGGTAACCCGTACGGGAGTTTTTGTGTATTGTTTCTTGCAAACAAACAAACCAACAATTTAATGGGCATGAAAACATAACCTCCAAATGGTGACACTACATCTACCAAGAGAGAGGGAAGAAACCTTAGCAGGCGTCAAATCTGCACCTAATGTGTCTCACTCTCCAGTCTTCAATTACAGTTAAACACAGTATCGGGTGGATAAAAAAGAAGATGGAAGTTAAGGCTCTAATCTGCAGCAGACCAGCGACAAGGCGGCTTCCCTTTTCTTAACCTTCCCACCGTCTCTTGCTGAAACCATTTTGAGACTATTTGCAGGAACCAGTCGTTCCTGCTGCCTGTGTTTTGTCTCTCGAGTTGTCAGAAGTTCCCTCGCGTTACTCTCTGCACATTTGTCCTCTGCAGGCACAGATGTGAGACTCCACCCCGTGGTTCCCTCCAGTTTCCCTGGTATTTTACTTTTTTTTTTTGGAGAGAGAGAATTCCTTCCTCTCTTCCCAAACCACTGTCATTTATCTTTCTGCTGATTTCCTCTTTCCATCATCGCCTGACCTCTCTTTTACCTCCTTGCTTTACGTTTCACTGGCAGTACCTTCCTCCCCAGGAAACACTGGGAGCTGTAAATTGCCACCTATACAAGAGGGATTTACTCGGTTGAATTGAGATATTTTTCATCCGAGACCCTCATTTCTCACAGTTATGATCAACGTAAATCTTGTCACTTACTCAGCGACATGTACTTGCCTTGTTCTTTATGTGGCTCTACAGTAAAGAACCAAACAGAACTTATTAAGAACCATAAAAATCCACCTCAAACAGGGTGAGTCTTTTTAACAAATCACTGTTTACTTTGTAAAGATACATATTTATTTTTCGAATACACATGACATCTTTATGGCCGCCCAAGGCTTTGCAATCAATTGATAAACTGCATAAACATTTCTAAATTAGAAAGAGCTAATAACGGTAGCTGGCAGAATCATTACACAATCATCACCAGGCCATTAATCTTCATATCTGCAGTCGCTGGGTGGAATGATCATAGAATGGATAATTTTGTGAAGTGGACACTAAAGAATTTTCTCACCCCCCCATCTGGAAATCAATAGATAAAGATGGAATTAACGTGTCACTTTAATTGAAAAAGAACAAGACAAATGTGGCAAACAGATATCGGGGAAAGAAGTCCATCATCTGGCAAACTTTAATTAACAAAAGAGAGATTGGGAGGAGGTGGATGTAGATGTGTGTGTAGCCTGAAGAAAATAATCAGGAAAATTCTACTTTGTGTTGTAGAGTGTGTGTGTTGTGTATTTGAGGGGGTAGATGGGTCTCAACTAACTGCATAGATGTACTCTAATCCATCATAGCTTTACCTGCAGTTTTTTTTTTAAAGATATTATAGTTTATTATGCCTTTATTTGACAGGACAGAGTTAAGTGGGAACTGCTAATTAAAACAATCCATGGCTTCCTTCAGCCAACTCTGGAGCAAAGACACAAAAGCAGCAGCAGCAATCAGCCGATTAAAAAGTGCTCGACCTTGACCACTGGCTCCATGTGGCCTTTGAGAAGACAGTTATTTATTATTATTTTTTTTTTACACAATATAGGACTGGGACACACACACAAAGAACACAATGACCTCTGTCATGGCAACAACATTCAGATATTTACTTGCTGTTGGCCATTTCTCTTCAAAGTAAAAGCACAACGTGTTTAGCAGCAGAGCTTTTGTTATGAAGAGTTGGGAACTTCGGTCTGAAGATTGTGTCAATTGCTTAACAGACCACTGGAATGGCCGGCAAGTAAAATAACAGCAGTTATTACTGTCACACATGAGAACAGTAATAAATCAAATCCAATTTCATTTTGTGAAAAACATTGACTATAAAATAGTCACTGCAGATAAACCAGGTAGGATGAACACAAACTTTTCTAACTTCACTCTGCAATATAATATTTTTATAAAAATCTCTGCACACAAACAATAAAAAGTGTCAGCGTATTGTAGAACTGTTTGAGGAGGACTAACTAATGACAAGGAATAAGTAGCTCCAGAGCTTTTATAGTGTTTTAATAGAACATATGATAAAGCTTGATGAAAAACAACACTTGAGCTGAATATACAGATTATGGTTCAGCTGTGGAAGATGTAGAGCAAATGAAATGAGGCATATTTTGCAGTGTGTCAAATATAATGTTTGTGCTTGTACGTTGTTTTTAAGCCTCCATATACATTTGCTCCTACACCTCCTTCTGTTTGTGTTGCTCCCATGCATGTTGTCGCGAACACACTCCTTCCTCTATGTGCGCCGCGAGTTTCGATGTCCCATCAGTCCTTGAACACTGGCCCAATGTCCTGTGTGTGAATTGACCACTTCTCCGGGCTCTGACAGCTGAGGTGGGGGTGGGGGGGGCTATCGCTGCCTGGCTGGGCAGTCAGCTGCTCCTTTCCCCTCATCCTGCCATCAACAGTGGAGCCTTGTGCTGCATCCGCCTCCCCTGAATATCGGCACACATGTAAACTACCTTGCGCTCATATCACAGGCTCTGTGCGTTTCTGCTCAGCCCGCGCACTCTCTCTCTCCCCCTGCGGACCGCTCTGTTTATTCGTCGCACATTTGCACCTCTTGCACCATTTTCTACTTTCTGCACTGCACGTGCTGCATTTACCTACTAATTCCAACAAATGTCTGTCTGTCTGTCTGTCTGTGCAAACCATTCATCTTATCAGTTTCACACTTCCTGTGTGTATTGTTAATGACCCACGGGAGGGCAGTGTAGAATTTGGTGTGACATTTTTTTATATATTAATACATTTTGAATGAACAGGCAAACATTGCACATTGCAGTAAGTGGGGGCCGGGCAGCGTGCACAAACTGGCAGTCTGCAGATTGACTTGAATACGTCTTCTTCTACGTCCTCAGACTCCAGCAGTGGTCGGCAACTGGCGACCAACTGGTCAAAACTGGCCGCCAGAAATAATATCTGTCCAGATCATTTTGATAATTCGATTCTTTTTATTTCACTATATCAGACTGACACAGACATTCTCACTGATCTCATGGCACCAGCATTCACTTCCTCTTTAGCAATTTCTCTCCAAATTAAAAGCACAGCGTTTGTTTTTGCTTTATACCGAGCAGAATTACAGAACCACAGTAACAAAGCTAATTCATCTTCCACCAGAATTCACAGGTCAAGCAAACAGCCCATTCCAGACAGGCAGGTTTAGAAAGAACAAGCAGTGACTCATTTAAAGGATTCTCGCATACTTAGATGAGTCCTATGATTATCAGCCATCTTATATATATGCTAAAACATCCCTCTCAAAAACCTACAAACTGTTACTGCTGATTTGTCACACTTTCCTTCCTATAAAAGAAGTGAAGTGAAGCTTACAGCCTCTGACATTCAGACATCACATAGGTGCACACAAACTGCACAGTACTTATCTTCAGAGGATCTCTGGGAGCACTGAGTGGGTGTGATACTCTAACCTCATATTTAGGAATGCAGCCTGCGTTTATTTTTGTTATGAAGGAAAATTATCTTGTGGGGGAAAATAAGCACCTTGGACATGGTTGAACTTGCGTTTCAGAGGCATGACACCATGTCAAGTCCAGTCGTGGAATGCAGTGGAATGTTAACCCAGGAGGAACTTGGGCTAAGTCAGGCTCCCACATCGAGACGTGAAGGATGGGTCGATCACGTGAGCTCGGTTTCACAGGAGGAGGCTGCGGGAGGATCAGTCACACTCCACTTGCAAAATGAGGGATCGCAGAGGTCAGGGGCCAGCGCTGTAAAGACACTGAGAGGAATGAAGATGCATCAGAGCAGCAGCGGGGGGGAATAAAGGGTTATTTAGCCATGTGCATAAATACGGAGCCGAGAAAGAAGCAGGACGAAGGAAAATGGAAATATCAATCAGGCATAATAGAAACAAATGAATCCTGCCAGGCTAAAGGTGTTTTTTCAATTATGGCAAATTATCATTTCATCTATAAAGTAGACACATGTTCATATATAATGTTCTTAATGGAAAACACGCATGCAAAATGTATGTCTCCTGGTACAATATTTAGGGAGCTGCTGTGAGACGATGCATAAAGTCATCCAGTAATAACACGTTTCCTTTAATGCATGAGCATCCTGGCTCTGAAGATGGATTGCAGATGACATTTTATACAGACATCCAGATACCCCCCCCACCCGAACATGTTAGCATGCTGATAAGCACATTTAGTGAACTTAAGCATTGAATCAATGCTTCTGAACGACCTTTAAACAATTGCTGACTGATTACAAAATTAAATATGTTTATATATATATATAACCTTCCTTCGTCAGGCTGTGTCTCCCTTTATAAACCCATAGAAACCACATTTAATATACTTTGCATTGCTGCTGCCCACACAAAGAGCAGAGTGTGAAGGAATAATTAAAGAACGAGCTCTAAGAACCGAGAAAATGCTTCTATGTCAGGCCGTGTCTTTAAACCTTGATCTTTCTTAAATGCAAATCCTCCCCAGAGGTCAAATGTCTTTCACGCTTGTGAGAGCATGCTTCCGTAATGTCAGCCACTTTGAATCCTCTAAAATGAAGGTCCCTCATGTATGGTTGTGGGTGCACACGGTATGTGTGTGTGTCACCGTGATTATTGTGTTCTTCTTTGTCTTTGTGTGTGACCGTTTGCTGATCTGTCGGGTGCCAGCACCAAACTGGTTGATCCAGCTTTGTCAGATCTCTGATTTAGAGGAAGTGTCTCTGTGTGAACACTGGTTTCACTGTCTCCCACACTTCATTTACTGTCATGTCTTTAGTAAGCAGCAAATGTTCTTTCCTTTCAAAGACGGAAAATACTGGCTTAGGCCTTTCAATGATTTATTGAAACCTTCATGTGTAAATCTTTTAATCGGTGTGTGGGGAGAAAAGCACATGTCATCATAACTGTGTGTAAGATTTCCAAGATGACAGTGATTTATTGAGGTGGCAGTTTAACTGCATATTCCCCTGTTCTTTCATTTTTATCCTCCAGTCTTTTCACTCCTCACGCTGCGTGGCCCGTCCTCCCACATGTGAATCTGGAATGTAAACGATCACCCCGAGGGTCAAAAGGAAAAGGTCACCCATTTTAATGAAATGCTCAACATGCAAATTTCAAGGCAAATACCAGCATCTTGCAGCCGGCAGGCACACAATTAAGTGCCCCCTTTCTTCAGAGGAAGTGGTGGTGGTGGAAGATGATTCCCTTCATTTCCGAGGAAAGAAAATCATAATGTGCCCCAAAAAATAAAAAATCTTTGCTTTTGTCTCCTAATATCTGGTTTCACCAATTTGATGGTTGTGCAGCTGGAGGAGGAAAAGGTTGTTTGCTCAATGCTTGCTGTCACTCACGTTTATGTGCTTCTCTAAAGAATTTCTCTGCTGCCCCTACCCAGGGTAATTTTCAGGTGCGAGGTATGTAGTTGTGTGTTTAAGGAGCTTCCTGCAGAGTAGATTGGGGGTAATTACACATCTAAAGCCCCTCGTACAACAACACACTCTTTGTCCCGCCGACAGGGTGCCTTCGGAGGGGGGTGGGGTCACGGAGTGCGCTCAGACAAGAACCATCCAGGGATCAGATGTAAACGTCTGCCATTGGATTTCAGAAGCACAAACAGAAACCCGCAAGTTGCACATGGATGCAAACACACGCTGGTGCCAGTAAACTTTATTTATTCAATAAAAAGAAGCAAAGGAATATATAACTTTTTCAATCCCCTTGTTTGCATTCTGACATTGAGGTCGACGGTCTGAGGCTGTCAACAAGAAAGTGAAACCTTTGAGCAATCCTCAAGAGAAAATGACTGATTCTCATAAACATTCCCCAAATATTTCTTTCTGCTTTTAAAGGTCTGGTTCGTACTGTTGAAGGACATGTCACCAAGCACCAAGCACATTGGTTGTTTTCCAGCCTGACAAAATACAGAGGAGGCAAACAGATGCTGCAGTCTACATCCTGACCTCCACAGGAACACACCACCCACAAGTCCAAGCACAAACCCACAGGGAATCACGACATTTCTAAGTCTAAGTCTACCATCTATACCGTCTATATACAGAAATCAATTTACTTTTTTATTGAGGTTTTATGTTTCGAGTTCACTATAATAGAGCAGCATTATCATGACAGTGACGGTAGCCTTAATCAGAAGTAATTACTTGGCTCAGAAATCTCCCACACTGGTTCAACTCATCACATCCGTTCACATCCACTGAAACAGGGATCTACTTGGATGGTGATGCTCTGTGTTTTCAACAGGAAACCTGCTGTGCTGCATGTGCAGATAAAGACATTTTCAGTCTGGACTTTCTCTGGACTTTGCTTTTTACGAACAACACAGCAGGAGGTTTTCCCCTCAGATGTGTTCACAACAACACAGAAACCTCTTTCAGGTGAGGGGTGGTGCCGCAGACTGAGGCAGGATGCAATGTATTAGTACCTCTGTGGAAAAGGTGCCTCTTTTTCATCCAGAGATATTTGACTTATTTTATATTTTTTTCAGTTTTGCATCTGCAGCCTTTTAGAAATGCCATCAACACACCCACTCACTCACAGTGAATCCTGTGGAGGATTTTGCGATGTTTTTTCACACATTGGCTCCTTCAGACTTTCAGCAGACTTTCTACATGGAGACTGGTCGGAGAAAGCCAGCAGTAAGTCTGGAGGCTCTCATTCAGACGTTCACGTTCACACTTCAGCTGTTTTCAGACAAGACCTGAGGGTAAAATCCGGAGAATTGGCTACAGAGCTTACCCGCAGTTTGCCGTTCACACATGCACAGCACAGTGTGAGGTTCTCTCCACTGACGCGTTCACAACAGCAACAAATCCTCCTCATTATTCAGGCGAGAGGTGGAGCAGCGGGGTGCCACAGGCAGAGGCAGGAAGTGACGTATTAACTCCGGAGATCACCAGTGTCAGCTCTTATCACCACAAACTCTCCAGACATCTCCGGCGGTTTCTTCTACGTGTATGACACCACTTTTTCACCACGAGATATTTGTTCTGTTAGGTCTGTCTGCTGCATGTTAGAAGCCTCATCAAACCCCCCACTTGCTCGTGGGGGATCCCCTGCTGTGTTTACACATCAGATTCTCCTGGATTTCTTCAGACTTTATACTAGGAGGCCAGGTGGAGACAGTCCGCAGAAACTGTGGAGCCTCTCACTTGGACATTTGCGTTTGCACATGCACATCCTCCACAGAAAATCTTCGGAGTTCATTGCATGTCTGAAAGCAGCTATACAGCCCCTTCGAAGAGGGTCAGGAGGCTCTCAGCCGGCTGAGGCACTGGTGCCTCTAAAGGACACCACGACCTGGTTTGACAGAAATGTGAGTAAACATGAAAATTATGAGTAAAAAGAAAAGATAAAAAGAAAAAAAAGAAGAAAAGAAAATGGGGCAATGGTGGTCGCTAATGTGAATGGAGCAATCATATTCATTACCCCCCACTTCAGGGCAGGTGGCTCTAACAATAAGGCCTGCTGAGTGAAGTACTTGTGCGAGATTAATAGTTGCGATAAGAATGTAATGAGAGACTGTGGGTGGGGGAAAGATAAAGAGAGGATGGGGGGGGTAAGTATACAGGAGAAAAAGAAGAAATGCAGAGCGAGAGAGAGGAGAGACGAGAGGGGCCGAGTTTGGGAAGGAAACTCACCTGGCCGCCCGCCAGAGGGACGTCAGCGGTCTCTAGATTAGTGCCTATACATTACCCCAGCCTGTTAAAATATTACGCCCACTGACTGATGCTGACAGCCCGACCAGAGGGTGGTGACTATGTGGGCAAATGTGTCTGTCTTCATTTAGGCCGCGCTGCCTCCAAATCCCATTCGTGCCACCGAAGGCCTGCAAACGCAGCAACTGTGGATTTCTTGGTGGTGGTGGAGGGGGGGGGGAATGTTTACGAGAGTCATTCTTAAAGTCAGCAACGAGGAAACAAATCAGTGTGTGGAATTCCCCCAGTTTTAAAAAAGCAAGAGTTTCCTGGTGGAGATCAATTTGCAAACCCGTCGTCCTGCTTAATCACCGCAGTTCCTTTTGCTGCTCTGAAGTCCTGGGGTGGGGGGGGGTGGGTGGCGCTGGCAGTGCAGCACAATGAGTTCCAATGACACATGACCGTCCTCTCTTATAATGAACTCCAGGGATGCCCCCTATCCACCTCCACCATCACCACCCCTCCTCTACTTATTATGTTTCCTCACACACACACACACACACACACACACACACACACACACACACACACACACACACACACACACACACACACACACACACACACACACACCCACACACCCACGTGAACTTGAAAGCTCTGTCGGCCAGATCAGTAAATAATTACAGGCAGCCAGGCAGGCAGCGCGGTAATTGAATGTACAGCAAGTTGAGATATGGTGATGGACAGATTCCCATTAACCAAATCCACTTCATTGCAGTTCTCCCGGGGGCTAAGTTATGTTCAAACAGAGTCTAATCCACCTACAGAGTGTGTGACGCCCGTGCTGACAAAGTAAACCGAGAGACTGACAGTATCATTCAGAGCAGGTTTACAGTCAGAGCCGCCGGCAGCGTGGCAGGATCGCACTTTGTCCTTGGCGTTTAATGCTTCATCCTTGACCAGGCAGATGTCCCCTCTATCAGGGGCTGGCACATTTCTGCTGAGGCAGTGTGTGTGTGCGTGTGCGTGTGCGTGTGTGTGTGTGTGTGTGTGTGTGTGTGTGTGTGTGTGTGTGTGTGTGTGTGTGTGTGTGTGTGTGTGTGTGTGTGTGTGTGTGTGTGTGTGTGTGTGTGGTGTGCGTTCACACGTAGCGCCAGAGAGTCGAGGCCAAAGGAGGCAGCCATCTTTCGTGCAGTCCTTTCGCTCTGAGCACTGTAACTTGTGGCTGGCTAATGAGATGCGCTTGTTTTAGCCACCGACCTTGCCCGGGCGTACCCATTCCACCCGAGTGACCCCCCGCTCAAGCCTCGGCGGTTCCAGGGAAGGAGTGCAACACATACAGTGGACGGTCCTGTCACATCAGCTGTGAAGGGCGTCTCATTTACTAGATTAAATTCTGCAGCCTGTCATGTACAATGGCCGCATTATGAGCCGGAGAGAAAGTTGATTAATGTGAGACGGGACCAATGGAGAAGAAAGCCCGACTTCATTAGAAAGCCAGTGGGGGTGGACAGGGTAATGTATACGCTTCAAGGAAAATTACTTTAACCTAAAAATAAAAGATGAAACATTCAAGAAATGGCCACAGTGATGCAAAATTGGTTCCCATGCCAAATTTGCCAACATTTTTAATTTGTTAAAGTTTTGAAAGGTTAATTAGCAGTAGTAGCTACCTCAAACTCAAGTCAACTTGGTATAAAATGTCCAAAGCTCAGTGGTCGAACATGTGGCTGTAGGATTCTGACGCTGCAACGTGCAGCAAATGTCTGAGCAATAGGCAAGAGCCGAGGGTTGGTGGCAGTACGCACCTCGTTGTTTGCGATCTGCCACTAAACCAATGAGAAGAATGAAGAGAGGTACACAACAAACTTAAAGAAGCAGCTGGTGACACACGGTTGCATGTGAAAGCAAAGGGATGAACCATGTTTAACTGCTTACTTCACCCCGTGTCAAGCACATGAGTCATCAGTGTGGGCGTCTCTGGCCCCGGCAGTGAGGAGCAATTAATGACGAGTTTGGAGCTGCAGTATTTTACTGTATTAAGCTCTGACACTGTTATTTAGTGTTAGGTTATTGTAGTTCTGTAAGGTTTTATTCATTGTGAGATTTTGTAATAGAAATTTGTACTTGTTCATAGTTTTTATGTATAAATGAAGTATACTTTCAACTATTTACAGTTGATTGTTATTATCGTCAACCGTCGTCTTGTGTTTGTTTGGGTTTTTGCATCTGTCCCCATTTAGGCACCGATACCATTTTAAAGGTATCGATTTAGCACCGGTATCGGAATAAACAACCACAATGCAACCGCAGCAATAGTAGCAAAGTCCTTACAGGCAAGTCTTGCCACTTTGGCAGCCATCTTGGCAACACCCCCTAGCAGTGTATAAGGAATTACCAGTCAAGTTTGAGCAATTTTTAACAAGGTTTTCCAACATTAACTATTTTCTATGTCTCATTCTACAGTGTTTTAACGCTACAGTTGAAAAAAACTGTTGTTTGTTTTGATGTTATTCTCCTTCCATGATTCTTCCAAGTCTGAACGCAGCCACCATCACCATCAGTTGAACTTCTTGACAAGTGAGGAAGAAACTTCATCTAACTTTTGCTCAACTCTTCTATCCATGTGTTTGGACGTCTCTGATAGTGAGTCTGCGACACAATTAGTAACTTAGCCCATTATTGTAATGATGCTGAAAAGGAGCCAAAGTCCATATTAGTGTAAGAGATTAGTGGGCTGAGTTTTGTGAGCAGCAGAAGTTGGTGTTTCATACAGTATGTGTGTGTCAGTGTTTATAAATCTGAGTGTGTGTGCATATCAGTATTCATGTAAGTGTGTGTGTGTGCCTGTGGAACAGATGCTGTTGCCTCACTCTGCCTTATGGGTCCTGTGGGATTCCTTCATGTTTATTTTACCAGCTCTCGCTCTGCAGAAGCATCAACCCACCAGGTTCCTAGGACACCGAGCAAGGGTCACACACTTACTTCGTTGTGCCTTTTCCGAGAGTGGATTTATTATGTGCACATATCTTACTCAACTATGTCAGAGCAGTCTTAGCATGAACGTTGCTTAATGGATCAGTGAAACCAAATTTTTAAAACTTCCTCGTCAAGAGAAGTTTGGAGTTTATCAGCTCAGATTTTCAGATGTCCAAAAGATAAAGTTTTAACGTGACAGAAACTTGGGGGAGAAAAAGTTACCAGTCAATCAACCGGGTGGTTGATGTACACTTAGACTCAATAGGAATATGCTCTGCTCAGCGTAATGCTGTGTTCACACCCAAACGCGATACAAACTTTCCGTGCGATGAGATTACAAACAAAGTCAATGCAAAGACACGAATACACAAACTTAACGTCTCTCAACAGTGTGCATGACGCAATGTCGCGAAGGCCAATCAGCGCTGAGAGGGAAACTCACCAGACTCAGGTCCTGGCACCGATCTTGAGCTGGAGGGGGATCCAACCAGCCACTATTCAGACTCAGGCAGTGCTGGAAATGATCCAGACACGGGAGAAGATAGTGAAACTCCCTAAGCTGTATGTGCTCCCCCGGATGGTCACACACTATGGTGCTGGCTTCTCCGCAACAAGTAAAACGCAGCAGCTGTAGTCACTTCAGCCGGTAGTCCTCAACTTCTCTTTTTTAGACAGCAGATATTGAGGAAGAAATTCTCTGCAGCAAAAAGTGTGTAATAAGATTTGCAAATCTGTAAATGGGTACTGAGATTTCTGAATGTGTACAGGGATCTGCGAATAGGTATTCAGAATCTCTGTGTGTGTGTAGTCAGATTTGGAAATGTGCAAAAACAAATCTGTAAAAACATACATGGAGATTAAGGGCTGAAAAGTATTTTTGCTTCAAGAGCTGAAAGTTTCAGTTTCTCTCAATTAGCTGTTTTTATACTAGGTGACTATTGCTACATTTCTGCCGTGTCAAAGAGATTTGTCTGTGTTTTCAGGAGCTGCAGCCGTCGTACAGATGCAGCTCCCTGTGCACATTCAAACATCTCAGTAAACATTTAGAGATTCTTTCACACATTTGCAAATCCGATTACACACACACACGGATTGAGACTCACATTTGTAAATACTTTTGCTACAGTAATGGCCCTACAGGGTTTACCCGGAGCCCTGGAGTAAACACAAATGATCCTGTGACCCAAAAATGTCCTTTTTGTTTGGTGTGACCGCTCCCTAAGATACTTTTAGCAGATGTGGTGTAAAACTGCAGTGACTGCGATGAGTGGACTTTGCTGCAAGGTGCAATGCTTTTTAGAGTCATTCAAGCGGTGTATCAGGTGGATCTGGGGATAAAGGCTTCTAAATAACATTGTAAATGACACCTAAATTCCGGGCATATCTCTCTGTGCACTCATTGAGTCACCACAATGAGTGCGCAGACATTAAAGGCCACAGTTAAATCCCTGCATGCCATTCTAATCATCTGAGCTCACGAGTCGCAGACAAAACAGACACACTGCACACAAATCTGCCTTTGAGAGAAGAATGTGCGTTCAGTTCAGAACAATGCGCTTTGTGTCCCATCAGGTTAAATTACAATGTAGGGCCTGAAGAACTTTCATGATTGAGACTCGTGGTTGCATGAAAACAAATTTTCCACCATTATGGGTCACGTAAACAGCTCATTCCAAATTTGGCCTCATACCGAATTTGACAATTTCCAATTAAGAGATGTGGAATGAGCCAGTATTATGTGGGTTTTGGGATCATTTGTGTTTGCGAAACGATTGTTTTTTTACAGTCATTTGTACACAAGCCAACCAGACAATAGTTTGCGAGGCCCACATTTCTGGACAGAAGGAAAAATGCAGCTAGTTTTAAATGTTATAAAAGACTTGGACTTTAAATAACTGCAAATATCACAATGTGGACGTTTTTAATGAGGTGGGAAACACAATGACACAAGTGGCTCCGAACTCAGTAAATCAGTGTGCAAGGCTGCATGTGAATGAGATTATTCGTTTTTCATTATCCACATATACAGCTGAGCAATATGAGCAAAAAACGCAATATCTTGTGCATAAAAATGAATGATTGTTTCAGCCTAAATTATATAGTGTTGTTAGGTACAATCATAAGGAGTCAGAGACAATCAGCTATATGGCAAATACTAAGGCTATTACAAACTGTTTTAACATCAACCTCAGAGCTGTTTGTTTGTCAGTCAGTTAAAACTCTCTCTCTCTCTATATATATATATATATTCACTCTAAAATGGCCATGTCCAAATTCAAGTGTCCTTTCCATGCATCTGTGAACTACTTTTCTGCAGCCTGCTTTGCAAGTCTGAGGTGTCCCGGTGTCCTTGAACACACCAACAAGGAGAGTTTTTAAAGTCCCCGTGCTCATAACTGCCTTAAGAAATAGGACAACAAAATCTTGACTGTGATGGATTACCTACCGCCAGCAGGGTTTAAGGCAGTTCAGCTTGATTTTCATTTTAAATAATATAATATATCATGTGGAAGTTTTTCTTCAGTTTGTAACTTTTATCATTTGGGGCTGTCAAGGTACAAAATCATCATGTGCTGCTCTTACATTCAATCTTAAAATTCATTAAACCAGGAAAAGGTTTATGACATTCACTTTTTTAAATGTTGCACCACTTACACAAGTTCCTGCAGGATCCTAACCACTCTTAATCTATGAGACTTTCATTCATTAGCCTGATCTTACTTCAATTATATTTCATATTTGAGCTGCTCCTGCTCGGTTTACCCCTATAGAGAAGAGAGGTAGGCTTCTGTCAACCACCCAGAGACGTCTGCTCCATTTCCAGCCAACAAAACCAGGTCAGGAGGAGTCTGCGCTCCACTGCTGGTGACCGGAAAAACAGGAACAAGGGTGAGAGGGGGAATTAACAAGAGGGAGAGACAGGAAACGAAGGAGGGACTAAAGTTGACAAAGATGAATGTGGGAAGCCTCTGTTTATCCTTTCACTTACAGGTCCACTTGAAAACCGAGATGGAGACGGAGCAAAGGAGACATGGTTTGTTCGAGTTTAGGGGAAGAGCTGAGAAAAAAAAAAAGAATAAGGCTCCCTTACATATAGATACTGAAGTTTCTATCTTAAAATGTCACTACATTAACTGTGTCTCAATTTCAGTGGCTGCTTCCTTCAGAGGCTACGTTGAAAGACCGATAGCTGTCCCATTTCACAGGCTCCTTCAAATGGGTCCTTCCATCCCAGAGACGCAAAGGCTCCCATGGGTGGATCCGTCCCAGCCCAACGCATCCCGGGATTCATTGCGCATCGGTGACAAACCGTTTTTTCAAAGATGTAATAGCGAGACATCCAATCATCGCAAGCGGCGAGGCATCGATCATGCTTCAACTCAACCACACAGCTGCCGGCATCAAAAAAAAAAAAGGGGCACTAAAACTTTCGTGTCGTGTCCAACTTCAGCTTTGTTGCTAGGCAGCAGCAATAAGGGTGGGACGAGCCTTTGCTGCTGATCGCGGAAATTCTGTGTAGACTCATTTCAGCTCTGCTCTTGTTTTCTTGTGACCCGTGAAGGAGATCATCTTCATGGGCCGGGTAGACCACGTCCTCGCAGATATTATCTCCTGCTTAAACTTGTTCAATGTTTTTTTTCAATGTGTTTTCTAACAGCTCAGCCTCTGTCCTCTGACCTCACTCCACATTTCACATTTCGCACACTTTCCAAACATCTCTCCCTCCTCCGGCTCTCTGCCGTCAATAACAACGTATTTTTTTGTTATGTTCCTTCTCTCTCTCTCTCTGCAGCTCTGTGGGTGTATGAATCTCTCTTGGCGGCGGTTTTGACTGCTGCTCTCCTCTCCTAAATGATATGAGGGCCGCCCTCTCCAGGAGAGACAGATAAGAGTTTAATGCATTACTCTGCGGAGTCGCGTCCGGCGCTGGCCTCATAAATCACATCACGGCCGTTCTTGAGTGCTAACTATGTGTTTGTGTGTTCTGGTGGTGGTGGTGGTGATGTATGCAAGCTGGGGGGATGGAGGTTTGGTGGGATCACAACACACATGCATTCATATGCTGGATGATATATCACAAACACATATGACGCAGTTTGTTGATGTTGAATTGATCCCCCCCCCCCCTCCAGTTTCTTCATCACACCAGTTATATTGCCGTGATTTCTTTTACCTGTGAAACACATTGTCAGGAGGCATTAGTGGGATTAAAACAAACAACAACAAAAAAAACCCTTATAAGAATGATCGTGATGGAAATTGGACCGTCTATCACGAGAGATTTCCAATCGAGAAAAATATTTGTGTGGCCACCTGGCAGCGGAATCAATAAGAGACAGCACAGGGTTGCAAGCGTGGTCTGAATGGAGATGAGCTGACTGACACCGAGGAAGCTGACAAGCATCTTTTTCTTTTCTTTTTTTTTTCCTTGCCAAAAGATTTGTGGAGCGAAATTTCACTCTGAGTACAGAAAAACATGACAGTAATTTACACTGAGGCCGCAGTCAGACAGGCTTTAACTCTGCGGGGGAAACACAGCCCGCTTATTCATTTGAATGAGGCCAGTAAGATGAGTTGGTGGGTTTCCAACAAGAGGATTGTTCAGCAAAAACATTTAAACTAACTTAACCTTTGTTGAACCATCATCTGTGATGTCGTCTTGCTGTTCCTGTGGCCTCACACAGTCCAGGCAGATTACATTGTTCACCATATTTACCTCCCAGGTTTTGCATCGAACGATAGAATTATTACTTCCCCCAAGGAGGTTATGTTTGTTACCCCTCTCAGTTGGTTTGTCAGCAGGATTACACAGAAACTACTCGATGTTTTTACATGAAACTTGGAGGAAGGAATGCGACGTACGGGACACGGAAAGTAACCCATTCAATTTTGGCGCGAATGTGGACAAAGTCGCAGATCACAAAGTTTATTTTATCACTTTCTTTATCGTTACAATAGTTTGGGCTGTTTTCATCAGTTTCCCATAGAATAATACATGGATCTTGAAAAAAATCAGGCATGTTTAGCCGGTTTTTATCTATGATGGATATCAATCTGGTGTGTATCCTAAAAAATGATCTAGCAGATTTAAATGGGGTTTCACATAGGGGTGGGCTTTTTTTAGCCACTGTACAGTATTACATTTTGGTGACGATCTGGACAAGGTGGCAGATCCAGGAAGTTTTTTATCACTTTCTTTATCATTGTGAGACGGGGCTCTCGCCGGACGTCTGTGCTCCTCTGTGTGCCATTCTAGATGCTCTCATGAATGATTTTCCAGATGTTTAAAATGGCGTCTGCATAGACTGCATTCACATGGATCTGTTACTGTCTTTCCTGGATTGTATTTCATGTGTCACCATCACCTGAAGCGACATGTCCCCATACCAACAAAGCCACCACAGCCTTTAGACATCTCTTATTTATGGTTATCTTTTACAGTGCACATGTAAATATATCATTGTGAATAGCATGTATCATGTTAGTGTTGCCAGGTTGTGATCCCTCAGTTCAACTTTATTTATACGACAACTTTCATATGAATGTGCAGCCCAAGGTGCGTCACATATAAATGAAGAGTTGTTTGGTTGGTGGGTCGGCTGTGCTCCTGCTTTGTCTTTTCAGCTGGCTGTTAGTGAGGACTCCTCCCATGTTTGAACCTTGTTCCATCTGGAAAAACACTTCAGCGCTTCCAGACAACACTCCTTACTGGTAGTATTTAGTGCAGACGTGATGCAGTGTTGTTCAGTCTCGGTTTCTGCTTCAAGGGCAGTTTACATAAAGCACCATTTCAAAATTCTTCTGCAAACATAACAGTCTGGTCCTATCTGATTAAAGTATTATTACTTTTCTTGGCTCGCGAGTTTGTTTCTGTCTGTTGCAACTGTCTGAAGATGACTTGTGAAATCTGGTCCAAAGTTGTTGTCACTAACTCTGGATATACTTTTTGGGATTTCTGCATAAAGCAGCTCAGGGATGAAGTTTCTGTGTGTAATTGTGTGAATGTGGAAGTGTTGGGATGGAGGAGAAATAGCGAATCTGTTTTTCTTTTCTCTGATTGTTGCTTTGTAGGACAGGAACCATAGGCCGTTTTCAGACATGACCTCCGGAAGATTCTCCACACAGAGGCGCTCACGTCAAAACAGAAATCTGCATACAGGCGAGGGCTGGTGCAGCAGGCAGAGGCAGGACATGGCGTATTAATTCCACTGCTTTTTTTTACAGCACATCACCACTAGCGTTGGGTCTCATCAATAAAAACTCTCTGTACATCTTTGTCAGTGTCTCAGTGTGACACCATGTTTTCATCCTGAGATATTTGTATTCTTTTTGTTAAAGACGTCGACACGACCCCTCACTCAGAGTTTTTCTTGATCGCCTGGCAGGAGAAACTACAGAGAAAGTCAAGAGCCTCTAACTCGGACATTTGCATTCTCACAAACAGACCCCTCTGGAGAATGTCAGGAGATTATCCGGAGTTCAGTGCACGTCTGAAAGCAGCTACATGTCCTCCTCCACCTCCTCTGTCCCATAAGACCCTGACCAATCGAGGTAGACGTCATCGTTCATGACTGTTTCAGCTCCGTCATCTCTGTCGAACCACCCGGTGTTGGAGTCCAGTATGACCGGACAGTCTCACCACTTCATCACGTTGGATTAAGCCAAGTGTCTCCACCCCGGCTGCATGCCAGGAGAGGTCAGCCTGGGCAGGGTGCCTATACAAACACAAGCCAGCCTCTCCTCCTCTCTTCAGTGACTGCAACAAGGCCGAGCGTGCAGGGAGAGGAGAGTGTGTTCAACTAGTCTGCTGAGTTTTCACAGATAAGTATCTCTGAGAGAGGCCCTGATCATTTCAAGCAGGATTGTCGAACCACTTCTATGTACCTGTATATAAGATTGAGTGCTTGTGTGCGTACATGGGTTCATATGTCTGTGAATGTAAAGACCAACTCGAGTTTGTCCGTCTGGGTTAAATCCATCTGCGATCCATATCACCAGCTCCACCCTGTCTTGTAAGGAGTGATCTCACCTTCCAGACGGCTTGTTATTCTTACAGCCTCAGTCCATGGCCACCACGTATTCTCTTCAGCGATTAAAAAGTGCACGCTAATAATTTCATTCCTGTATAAATACTGATCAAATACCTTTTTATCTGCTTTAAACTTAGAAATATGTACAACCCAATGAATCCACATACTAAATCAATGATAAGTCATTTTATTTATGTTGTGTGTTATATTGTATGCGCATAGTCTGATTAACAGAATATGTGCATTGAAAACAGAATGAATGCTTGTGTTTGTATAAACTTGCAGGGATTAAAAATAGATTTGATGTTTCATGGCAAAAAATGTTGGGGGAAAGTTCCCTCCTGTTACTTTGTGCATTTGGTGATAATAACAAGTTAGATTTAGTTTGCTGTGACAGTCAGATTGCAGAATTGTGGATCATTTAAAGGCTATCAGCTTAATTTGGGCATTTTGTGCCCGAGTAAAAACCCAAACAGAAAACAAATATCTCAGCATGAAAAAGTGGTGCCATACATGTAAAAGAAAGACATTGACAAAGTTGTCCAGAGAGATTTCGGTAATAAAGGCTGATGCCGGTGTCCATGTGCTGTAAAAACATTTGATCGCTGCAGCCGAATCAATAAGATACATCCGGTCCCTGCCTGCTGCTCCACCCTCACCTGAACGCTTTCTGTGTTGTAACCTGTGAACGTGTCTGAGCAGAGAATCTCCTGCTGTCCATGTGAGAAAGTTGACCCGATTGTGTGGACATGCTCCAAAGTTCATGTCCAAAACCGGCTTAAGTTATCACTTCATAACATGATACTGTTTTTCCTTTCATACATATCCATACAAAATGAGTTATATGGCGACAATAAACGATTGAAAGTCAAGCCAGTCATCTGAATGTGTGCCCTGCCCAAGACACAACTACACTGTTTCCCATCCCAGAGGAGTTGTGTGCTCCCCTCGCCCATCACGCACTGACATAGGTACATAAATACATTTAGAATTATGTAGCAATTGTAATTGCAGAGTTAATCGGAATAATCTAAACATAATACAGCTTTGTATTGCAAACAAATAAATATAAAATACATCAGTGAAAAACGGATTTACAACAGACTAATTTCGCAAGAATCATACAATGGTCTGGACCACTTGTAAATTGTATTTGTACCTGAAAGGAAACTAAAAATAGGTGAATGTCTCAGGTTCTCCTATATCATCCGTTAACACCACTTCAGAACGAATCTGTTCACGCGAACGGCTCTTGCATGACGCCCAATTTCTATTATCTTCTGCATCCATTAAGTTAAGCTGTCCACACTTGTCACTCGGTCAATTTCGAATGAATTCTCGGTGTGAGAAATGGAGGCAATAAAGTGGGAGTAGATGGGAAAAGGACACTGTGCTGCGTGCAGTCTGAGTCGTAATGAAAGCAGGGAAATGAACATCCCCCTGGCCGTGACCAAAGTCCCCACTGTGTGTCATTTTTATGGCATGATCCCTCTTGGACGCCACTCCTTGGCCAAAGGAGAATTCAGCTCAGCAGCACCCAGGCTGATTTTCTTTCTTTCTCACCTCAGATTTCCATCTTTGCTCCCTGCGTCAGCGTGCGCCAGTCCCCCTGTTTTCACACCAACCCTCATGTCTCACCTCGTCATCCTCCTTTCTTTCCCTCTCTGTCTCTGCTCTGATTCAGATCATGTAATCCATACATACATCCATTTCCGTTGCACTCTCCCAAGGCTGGGAAGGAAAGGGCACAGACAGTGGGGTATGAATACACAAGTCTGTGCTTTAGCCCTCTCAGGATGAGACACCACATGGAAACTGAAATCTAACCTTGAAGCTGAAACAATAATTCCATATTTGTACAATTTCAGTTTTTTCCACCTTTGACAAACGTGAAAATGTGAAACTGAACATTTGCCAACATCCCCCTTTATGTACAGATGCTTTTTCTGGCAAGCCTTCCTGAGACAAATGGTTTCCTGAGCTGGTTTCAGACATGACCTGCGGGTAAAATCCTGAGAATTGGATATGGAGTTTACCTGCAGTTTCCCTTTCACACAAGCACAACGCAGCAGGAGGTTTTCTGCACAGGCTCTCCTGAATTTCTACTAACTTTATACTTGGAGGCCAGGCGGAGAAAGTCCACAGAAACTGCAGAGCCTCTCACTCGGACATTTGAATTCACACATGCACCTCCTCCGGGGAAAAAACCCGAAGAATCTGCGGAGCTCAGTGCATTTCTGAAAGCCGCGCTACTTTCAGTCATAAATAGAAAAAGACAGGTTTCTCATTTTATGTCTGTCAATTATGATGAGTAAGATAAAATGAGATAATCCTTTAATAGTCCCACAATGGGGAAATTTGCAATATTACAGCAGCAAGAGTCAAAAATAGGCATCGGTAGTAATAAGAAACCCTGCAATGCTGCAATGCAATAAATATATTGTTAATTGTCCTTGTGTCGCTGTGGAAATGTGATCTGCAAACCTTTGATTAATAAGGTCTCGTGTGGTTCTCGTTAGCAGCTGCAGCTCTCACTCAAACCCTCCTTTCTGTCTGTTTTAATGCCCCATGTATTTCGGGTTGGGACTGGCTCCTCATCGCTCATTCTGGAGACATTAATTAGACTTGCATTCATTTCCTGCAGACTTACAAGTACCACAGCCTTAACCTAAATCTTACCTTGACTGTCTTGTGTCCCCAATTGAACGACTCAACCTGAATTAAGTGCTTTTAAGTCTGACATTAATGCTTGTTTCAATATCACATTTCAATCATTGACAATTTTGTTTTGTGGGTTGTACACATGTACATGGCTCATAACGCCACCCAGTGTTTCAAACCAGTTTGGACCATGCAGGGCCCGTGTTTGCGTAGAGTCAGCTGTTTGGGGCATCTTTCTACGATATGACATTTATACTTCAGGCAGACAACTCAAGTTTGAAATGTTCATTGCAGCAGCAGTGCATAGTTAGTGTTTGATGTCTAGGCTCTGACTTCATCACTATGATTAGATAGATATAATGGGAGTGATGAGCAAATATTTATAAACCCGCCTGTCGGAGCCTACAGGTGGATGCTGCGGTGGAGGGGCTGAATCCACCGGCAGCAATACTGAAGCAGCAGCAGCGGGGGGGGCAAGAGTAATGGGAAATGCTTGCAGCTCAAATAGACCGCTGAATTGGAAGAGTGGGTATTACAGAAGATTGTGGAGAGTGAGGCACATCACATGATTGGAGCAGCGCAGCTCGAGTTGGCTGCCTGAACTAGCTCGCAAGCATCCCTCCATATATATGAAAAAGGTTCACACCCTGTAGTCAAAGGACGGAGGTCACCAGCCTTATTTTAAAATCTATGCTGAAATTAAACCCCCAAAACCCCCCACATCGTCTACCATTCTTCCTCTCTGGGGCTTAGGCTGTCTCACAATCACACACCATTTGAACAGCCTGTGCCAGCGGTTTGAACGCCTCGAGACAACCACGCTCCTCAGACCCAGCTGTCAACGGGCCGCCTGTGCTGGCGGTTCAAACGTCTCCGGTCGACAGTGGTCTTGGAAAGGTAGGCATGCCTTAGCCCCGCCTCCCCTCTTTGCATTCTAGAGACATTTCTCTTCACTGAATCATGTGCATGGCGACAAAACCATTCACGTATTCCTGCCTGGTGTGTGAGTCACATGTTTTCCCATTATCTTCTCTCCATTCACAGTCTCGGGATCTGTTAACAGAGAGATAACACCTTCGGCATGAGCTGAGATTTCTGTAATGAACCGGTTCTGATTGATAACATCGCCAATCGTGATGTATTCAAAATCCACACCTCATATCTCCTACGAGTGATATTACATCTGCAGTGTTGTATAAAGCCTCTTAAAGACACTCCGATTTTTTGGTAAGAAATATTTCGGACAAATTCTTGCACATTCTCAAACAAAAGAACATTCTCTAAAGGAACTGCACATATGCATGGGTCTAATAAAATGTTGATCATCCTTTCAGTCTACCCTAAACCTTTGAGATTCTCTGTCAGAAGGACGTGGTTGATATATGAAGTGTCACCAGTAGGCCTCGGGCCATCCAATCAATTTCCCAAAGCCCCGAGCTTTGCGGAGGCCCACTAAATCACCCGGCCACGCTGTCCTCCAACAAAAGAGTTGAGACAGCAGCACATTCAACCACTGTGTCTTTCTGTGTGTCCAATAAATCACCAACAAATAAAGGTAGTCATTGTACACATGAATGTTTTTTAAGGACTGACTCTTCCGAACTTCACGAGGTTGTTGCTGCAGCGGCAGGGAACATTGTTTACTGTACAGCTCAGAAACTCAGAAAGGAGCTGATGCCCACAGCCTTGGAAACCAGATGAATCTCCCAGGTCGATCGAAAAGGGAGAAGCATCTGGACTCCGTGTCCGTGAGAGCAGTTCCACACTGAGTGGGAGGCTTTTAAACATTTCCACCAATCAAAATGAGTCTGATAACACAGATGCATTGTGACCCTTAACATCGCAGAGGTTAACGTCTGTAAACATTATATCTATGATCCAGAATAAGGGCAATATTTTCCATTTTCATGTGACTTGACACACTTGGTGACAGTATGAAGAAAAAACTCCCTTATCTCATGTTCTACCATAAAGCATTCACCAACAAAACCTCAGAGGACTGAAAGAGTCCCTGAAAACTTTTGACTGGTTCAAACTTTTTATACTTTTTACATCTTCAAAATATCTTTAATTAAGGCAAATTATAGATTTCTTGAACTTGAATTAGGAGTCAGAATTAAACAACAACTGAAACTGGAATTATAGTTGCACATATCTGTTATGTATATAGAAAGAGCATTTTTACAAGAAGATGAGTAGTTGTTTTTTGTATAAACTGCTGCATAAAAAAAATCCATCCAATTAATAATCAATTATTGAAGAAATAATCAATAGATTAATCGATTATCAAAATAGTTGCAGTCCTACATATAATAAAGAAAGGCCAGTGCTGGAAGGGGTTGAGTATTAGGTTCCGACCCTGGTAGCTGACACACTCCTTATATCAATTGTTTTGATTACCTTGTTTAAAATAATTGTATGTAATTCACGTGAGTTGACATTTTAATATAACAGACTCAACCACCCGATGTGTCTTTTATTGCCCTGAATAATAGAATAAACAGAGTTGTAGATTTAAGGACACAATTGAGCCTAGTGTTAGTTCAGACAGGTCATAAAGGTCAAACTCCAGTGCGTCAGCCGACAGCAGCTGATGGCTCAGCTGCTTCTGGCCTGTGCATTCAATTGGCTAAGCTCATATTGCCCACAGCGATCCAGACAAATGTGACCAGCTTCTGAGGCAACTATCCACAGCACCACCAGAGACAAGCAGTGTAACTTTCATGTGATGTTTTAGAATGAATCCAAGTGTTTGTGCTGGGGGGGAGTTTTCAGCTAAATGGATGAGTTAGCGTCACTTAATTACCGTGCGTTATCTCCTACGGGCTTCACAGAATGTGAGTAAACACAATTTAAACCTTAATGTAGTGCAGAGAAGCAAGAAGTCTCCCTCTCTCTCTCAAAACACACACATCTGAACAAAAACAGGAAACATGCACATATGAATTGTGTAGGGTGATGGTTTTGTATAGTTTTACAATTTTTTTATATTGTTCTAGTAACACTGTGTTTACTCTGTCAAAGGCATTTTGTCGAGTTCTTATTGGTGCATATGTTTTGTGGAGGGATGAGGAAACTAAATCTTATGAGTGCAGCTTTGTTTTCGTGACTATAACTAATTAGTAATTAATTATAACTAATTAAGTTCCCTTTGTTGCTGACGGGCAGTAATCCCGAGGTGGACAAAACAACACAAAGTAAACACGTCAGGCGAAGGAGGTATAAGGTTCCTGCCGGGCTTTTTATTTAGATGGTGAAAGAAATTTCATTTTTTTCACAAAAACTCAGACATTTGCGTTCTTACATACAGCCCCTCTGCAAAATGCCTGGAGTTCAGTGAATGTCTGGAAGCAGCTAAAAAGTGATCTATACATCAACATTAAATGGAAATATGTTTTACTTTTTCTATCATCATGTAGAAGTTAGGAGGCAAAAACAAAACAAAAACTGTATAATAATAATAATATTAACAAAAGTAAATTCTGCAAGAGCTGAAGATGACATCAGAAGACTGAGGCGTTATAATGTTGCGTTCTGTGAAAAAAACACCATAATGGTCTTATTTTTAATGATGGATTGCGTTTGCTGAGGCTGCAGTAAGTCTCAGCGTGCTGCTGTGAAAACAAAATGAGCCTTGCTCTTCCAGCAGGCACCCATAATGAATTTACAGAATTTAGACTTCTCGTGTGCATTAGTCATAAATTTGGTTTTATTTTTGTTCGTTTTTTTAAGTGTCCGACACAATTTTATTCACAAAGTTTTGACCACATTTGTGTTGGGTTTCATATCTGATCTGGGTACAAGCTGACATCTACATCTTCATAGGTGTCTTAGACGTGTATGGCACTGCTTTTATATTGTACCATACAGCCCTACTGGAAAATGTATGAAGATTATCCGGAGTTCAGTGTATGAAAACAGCTTCAGAGGACTTCCTCTGCTGTCCAAAATAAGTTTCGGAGTTTCTGTCATTGTAATCATCAATTAACTTGCTAATGTATTACATTATTATTACAAACAATAACCCAAAACAATTAACATAATATTGGGTGGTGTATTTTCAATTAAAATGCCCAACATTACTGTGGGTCTCACAGTAAAAGTGCACACACACACGTAGCTGCAACACATTGCCGTGCCTGATAACCTTTCTCCAGTCACGTATAGCGCCGCAGGCAGACAGCTGGGGAGTGGCCGGGCAGGAAGGAGGGTCTGGGGTCTGACAGAGAAACCATCCGCCTCCGTCTATAACTCACAATGTTATGAGGCCATGGCTGCACACCTACTTTCAGGTTTTGAGAACAGACTCGTCCTCGTGTCCTCTCTCTGTCTCTGTCGTTTGGAGAGAAGCGTCTCAGACCTAATTTCTGAGCTGCCCTCATTATAATCTGTATGAGGAAATAACATTCAGGACAGAATTTTTTTTAAATATTTGAATGAAGGTATATTTGACGTGTGCTTTGTATTTGCTTATGAGCAACCTTGGCTCTGGTATGTGCACTCAACAGTGTAACATCACCAGCGGATGACAGGTTAACGTGTGAACATTCCTGTTTGGAGGTGATGCCACAAAGAGCTGTTTTAATGGAGATGACATGATGTGTTTTTTTCCTTTGCGCACAGCTCCTGTGCATATCTATTGTTCTCAAAATCATTTTCCTTCAGAAGCTCGAGAGAGGATTTCCCTTCTGTTTCAACTACTTCTGTGGGGGAAAACCAAAACTGGGTTAGCAGACAAGCGCTGCCCTGGGTCACACCAGAGCACATCGGGAGTTCATGCCTGTCTGAGTGAAATACGAAGCTCACATCACCTGATACTGCCGAGTTTGCAGGCCTGTAGCTGTTACACATTCAGTTTTTGCCGACTATTATTTATTACTAACACACATTGAAGTCCAAATTAATCCTGATCCTGAACTTAGAGGTTGTGTATTTGTCGTATAAGGTTTCCTCACAGTGTTGATATGTTTCACCATGGGAACATTGAGGTTCTATCTTATGTATTATTTGTTGTTTTCTTCTTCTCGTTTCCATTTGCGAGTCGGAAGCTCGGCCTTAGCGACAGACAAACCCTCGCAGGTGGAAGCAAAGGGTTCACAATCTATTATTCATGATTTATCTGTAGGATGGGTTCGTTAAGAATTGATTACTCCGAGGCAGGCCGCTAAAGAAAGAGAAAATGCGAGAGGAACTTGTCTGACCCGAGACGGCCTAGATGAGTCGCCGAGTCTTTCTTCCTGTCTCCCACATTAGTTTGATGAATAACACTGACACACACCTACACCGCGGGTCATCCATCAGCCTCGTACCGGCTCACACGCAGAAAGGAGGACATCAAATATTTACGCCCACGACTCCTCCCTGCGCATAACAGAACCCTGACACATACGCTGTAGTGAATTATTGAAACTCTCCGGCAACTGTACATTTAAAAGCACACCCACAGTGGTGGATGGGCAGGTTAGGTGAAGCGTCCGCCCAGCGTAATGGTACAGATACTGAGCTGAGGTCAGGAATATCTGCATCTTTGTACAGAGAGAATCGTTGTCTCAAAAGTATATTCTCGTTAATTACCCCTTGTGTCTCACATAAGTAATTGAAGCATCATTCCTCTCACTAATAATAAAACTGTACTCATCCATTTACCTGAAAACAGGAAAACAGCAACATTGCTAGAAGAGGTTCTATGGGGAGAAAACCACATCAGCAGTCAGAGGATCAGAGAGGCCAGATAGTCTTATTATCTAAGACTAAGAATTTGGTGATAAAACTAAAACTCTACAACTGTAGGCTCATTGCACTGAAAAAAAAAACATATATAGAACTTCAGTAAGTGCAATATGTCAAAGTTCAACTGGGTAAGGTTTATCCATAAACCATTGGCTATTTATAAAGATGCATAACACATTTCCACTTCCTCCCACTATCCACAAATGAAGCAAAAAGTCTGAACAGTAGCGTTCAAGGGAATGGAGCCGTGGTAGTGAGGTCCCGCCTATACACGGGCTGAACCAACTGCAAGTCAGTCTCAGCTGTCAATCATGACGTTTCACCCTGTTTCACCCTCCGTCAAGGCCCAACAGTCCCCTTATGAAACCACATTTAAATTGGCAATATTAAATCTAGATTTTTATTTGGAGCTGCACCAAATTCTACACACTCACAAATATCAGGGGGATATTTAGGGGAAACATGCCTGATTTTTTTTCATGAAGAACCATGAATAATTTTTTGAGAAATCAACAAAAATATAGAAAAATGCATTTAGCATTAGCATTTAACTCAAAGCACAAATGTGCCAGCATAGAGTTTCACAGAAGCTGTTCCACATCAGGAACCTTTGCAGGAGCTCCATAGGAACCAGTGTCTAAATTCATTTCCAGGGAAATCTTTTGATCCCCCAAAAAGTCCCTGCTTGGGGGATAGTGCTTTACGCGTGGGGCTTGCAACACTCAAGATGCCTGATTAGTTTAGTACTAAAGTACTCTAGTATTTAAGATTGTCGCAGTAGTTAAAACGTCTGCTTCCTTACTCTAAGTCTAGCGTTTTGTTTGTTATGAATGTTTTTTCAGCGGGGCTTCTCTTTTGCAGCACTAATTGGATCGCCTCCATTTTCACAGTTTTTATAGCCCCATTGTTGTGTATTCTTTTGCATTACCACCATGGGGTGGAGTGGAGTGGAGCAGCTTGATGTAGCTCTCAGTTGTTCAGACGTCAACAGGCTGAATTGCCTAATCTCCCCTGGTCTTTAGATCGCAGGTGAACAATTGTCTGCAGGAACATTTATTTCCCATGTAAAATGATTAAGTGGTTCGCTGTACATTGGAACCTTCCAACATCGAAAGCTAGTTCACATGGAAATCAATCCACATGTAACAGAGTTTTCCAAATTCTCCTTATCAGTGTGGACACAGTGTTAAACTAGCCAGACAGGATTTCACACAATGCGTTTTGTTCATGCACAAAAGGTGATGATTAACAGAGTTAATGAGAAACTGGCCTTCACTGGTGCATGTGTGTATCGAAAGCCAATAGTCCGCCCCATGAGAAAAAAGAAACACAAGTAAAAATGTGTGATTCACACCTTAAGCGATCCTTGTCTACCTCCTTCCGTGGTTTTCTAAATTGCAAAAGCTACTCTGGCGTCATCCCACTGTGTTGTTGCCCGCAGCCTCCCAAATAGGCGCCCGGTGGCGAGCTAACAAGTAGATGACAGTCTGTCCCAGCGGGGGGGGCGCCAGCACCATCAAATCCCGAAGCGGGTGAAGAGATTAGAGGGGGTGGGGGGGTGTATCAGTGGGAGAAGAGGTGAGAGAACACTGGGGTCTGAGCACAGGGGAACCAAACGCTCAACCTCTTCCAATTAAGAGGCAGCGGGGGGGCCAGGAGCTCCCACTGATGGAGCTGCTCGTGCGGCATCAGAAGCTTTTGCAATGATATTCCACGTGTATTCCAAGTGCATGCATTGTTACAGTGCATTTTCTCACTTCGTTTTTTTATGCATGAGCCGTGTGGTGGCGGAGGGGCGGGGGGCGGCAGGCTTCACACACACACACGCTTCTGCCACGACAGAGGTGTCGTGGCAGAAGCGTGTGTGTTTCTGTGGTGTTAAGCATCCTGCAGCCTGTCGTCTCTGTGTGGGACTAATCAGGAGAGGCTGGGTTTGTTTGGGTGCCTTTAGAGGACGCCCCCAGGCCCTTTCCCAAAACATATGTGAGCGATTATGACAGATGGGGCCCTCGACCGGGGCTGGAGGAGGGTGATGGAAGAGCGCGATGTCAGGATCTCGAAAGGCCTGCTTAAAATGTGACTCTTCGTGTTTTGGAACTGATGTACTGGTGTGACTAATTCAGCTCCGGGACTCTGTTTTTCTGACAATAAGTCAGCTCTTACCAAATAGTTCTCTCCATCCACCCACAGACAACCCTTTCTTTCTGACTCAGTGCTTTACGGTCTTATACATCTGGGCATGTACGCAAGAGGCTGAAAGCAATGTTTTCACAATGATGTCACTTAATCCTACTTCAACACTGACCGTATGTTTTACCGTCATGTTGTTATCTAACCATTATTCACCACCTTTTTTTTAAGTGTGCAGGAGAAAATATGAGTCCAGAAGCTGTCTCATTATCCCCTGTCTACTTTTATTACTCAGTGTTATCCACACAATGTTTAAAATTGTCACAATAACCATTCACATGTATAAACTCCTCAGTGGCACGTACTGTTTGTCAAACACTTACTCCTTTCAAAACATTTAACCATCCACCCTCACAGAGATGATTGCATTTCAACATAAAAGGATACGCCCACACACACACACACACACATACACACACACACACACACCTTATATATAGGACTTGAGGTGGAGTTTACATTACGTCTATTGGCTTACATCCATCGCACATTTACAACATTATTTTCTTGTTAATGTCTAGCTTGACTAGCTTTTTCGATGAGGCTAGTGTTTGATTTTTAGGTCCTTTCTTCTTTTTTTCTTTGAATCTCTACACAATTAGAATAAAAGTAATAATAGTCATTTGAAATAAATAGAAATAAGGCATAAAAAAGAATAACTAGTAAAAGTGGAATATGATAAAAATAATACGATTTTTTTCAGTGAGATTTTTGCATTTGCAGAACGGCAGGGTCAGATATAGGGAACGTAACACTAAGATTGTGTTTTTTTCCGTATAAAAACACAGTACCGTGTACCACAGTTCCACCTTGGTGTGATAATGTCCATTTTCATTTGTAAACTTAAAGTCACTCATTCAAGTTATGGTTGGTGGTTTTACATCTTTCCACTTTCTCTCCTGCCAATAGTATATGTAGGACTTTTACTTCTCTTAATAAATTCTACATTTAATTCAACGTTACTGGAGAATTTGTCAACATACCAGCTGAGAAGTATGTGTCATTTTACGACGGTTATTTCATGAACTGGAGAAATCTAGTTAGGCCTTAATCTTCCTCGGGTCGTTCCAGCCTGTAAGTGTTGATGCCAGTGAACTTGTATTTTAATGATAACTCGTGGCTCATTCGCCAACCCACCAGCGGCATCTTTCCATTTCAGGACTGATGATTGATTTGTTCCATTTTTATTTAAGACTCCCTTTAAACTGTGAGCAGGAATTTGTAAGAGTTTCAAGACCAAACCACGCCAATAAACAACCAATGACAATAAGCTGCCCAACCCACACTGCTGCAGGATGAGTCATTTTATCCCATTATTTCTCCTCACCAGAAGACGGCCAGTAATGAGTAAACAAGGCATTATGTTCTTTTCTCAAAGGCTTCAGATCCAGGCACAGCAGAATGATGCAAAACCAACAGAGAAGCAACACCACGTATTGTTATTCACCATAAAGTTTCATTTCTGGGGAACTGCAGCAGTTTCTCTCTATTCAAATGTGCTGAAAATGGTCTCAAAGCTTGGGGGAAATGCAGTGGAAATCTCATTACAGTGTACACATGCTGGAAAAAATGTTGGCTCCGGGGCAAATTAAACACTCTCTCCTGAATCGCAATAGGCTTGTGGAAATGTAGCACGGGGGGATGTGCTTGCTGACAGTTCTGCCACTACCTGACTGCTTTAACAAGCAGGGTTAAACTGTAACCTGTGGACTGCTGTGCCCCTCGCAGCAGCGGCTGCACACACTGATTTACATGAGATGTGACTGCTGGAATTTCCATCTATAGACTAGACAGTGGCCTGAAGCTCACTGGTAGGTGTGTGTGTGTGTGGGTGGGTCGTGTGTGTGTGTGTGTGTGTGTGTGTGTGTGTGTGTGTGTGTGTGTGTGTGTGTGTGTGTGTGTGTGTGTGTGTGTGTGTGTGTGTGTGTGTGTGTGTGTGTGTCTGTCTGTCTGTGTGTGTATAAACAGTCATTGATATTTGGGTCAATTCACATTCCAGCAAGCTGTGATTCGCCCACCAGGACTGTGATTGTTCAGAGGTTTCACAGAGCACAGCAGATTTTATTGGGTGCTAATGAATAGTAGCAAAGTGCTCACCCTTAAGAGTTTTATAAATAGTTTCAGAGCTTCAAAAAACTATTGATACTAGCAATCGATACTGAGTCAAGATCACAAGAAAGAAAATATCAGGTCTTTGAGCAGCCACGAGGAGAGTGTTCCTCAAATAAATCCACCAAACAAACAGAAATGTCAGATTCAAATCATCCACCCAGATGGCTTTGCATCATTTCAGGTCTGACTGGCGTTCGTTTAGTTATGTCATCTCGTTGTGTCCTCTTCTTCCGCTTTGGTTAAATGTCACCCGACGGGAGGTTCGGAGCCGCCAGCCGTTTATCTGGATTCAACCAACTTCTGATATTTGTGGTGGAGTCAAAAAAAAAAAGAAAATCTCAGGTGGTGAGATGCCTCTAGGTTGCAGGAAAATAAAACAAGATGTCTGCTAACACACCAAATACTATAAACTAGTGTAAAATAAGATGAATCTTTGTTGAGATGTATTTTGTAAATTAGCTTGTTTTCCTCATATTTATTATTGAAATTTACACAATTTAATTAAATAGTAATTACATACAGAAGACAGTATGCATATTGCATAATATACATCTATCCATCTCTTGATGAAAAGACCAAAACCAAGAATGACCCTAAAAAGTATTGTCTATGTATCCAAGGCCTGATATATTATTGCTGTTCCCTCGTTGCAATAAATGTGAATAATGCAGTTTGTTTTTGAATCAATCCCACATTCTGCAGTTGTAAACACTCACCAGAGTATCACTGCACCATTTAAAACTGTGTTAACTCCTGTTTGCTAAAAAAACAAAACAAACACACAATGCCAAGCTGTTTTAGGAAGATACTGAACATTTTCTAAGAGCAAAAGCATTTATCTGTGACCCATTTTCATCTTTCATTGGAATAAAAAGGATAAGCTGGAGGAGTCAGAGGAGCGTACAGGGAGATAGATTAGAGCAGTGCTGCTTTTTGTCTTTCCACGGTGGAATATCATCAGACTTTTCCTTTGACAGGAATAGATCGATCAACTGTGTAGATGTGAGTATAGTTTACTTTTATGAGTATTTTTCCAGGTGATGTTTGCAGTAGTTTTCTCTACTGCCTGTACTGGGTAAACACTGCTATGTATATGTATAATTTGCCACATTAAGAGGATGTGCAGGTATTAGTATTAAGATTGGCTGGATTATTTATCTATATATATATTAGAAGCATCGGTGATGGTTCATGTTTAAGTTCATGTGCAAATAGTCAAATGCATACAGGTAATAAACAGTGTAACAGAGTATTTATGTCTGTGTGTGTCGCAGGGTCTCTGGAGCTTAACAGGAAAACACCTAGTGATTTCCAGGTCAATTAAAATTCCAGTGTCATTTCACAGAGAGTGCGCGAGAGCCCCAGGGGCATTGTGGGATAACGGATGCTCACAGGACAGAGCCATACCAAATCAAACTGCTTTCACAAGCTGATGATAAAAGCCCCAAGAAGATAGGTCTTCCGGACATTTGATGACACTGATTAAAGATCGGTTCTCTCGGTGGTCAGATACAGAGAAGGGGAAAAAATAATCTGAAAACCTGCCTCAGGAAACAGAAATATGAGTGTTGAGCGGTGACCTTGAATGATTTCCAAGGTATTGAACTTGCTTCATCACAAGTGGACCAACGGCGGGATAGAGCCATTCGCTCTGGTGACTGAGAGAGTGTTATCGTTCCATTATGGCTAAAGAAGAGAGAAAAATCATTATGTTGTTGAGCTTGTTAATATTCAAATATATACAGGAAAGATGGCGATAGTTCTTGTTTATTTTATGGATCATTTTAATAACTTTTTTCAATCACTAAATCTTTCCATGAAAAGGTTCATTAGTGACCCATATGTGCACACAGCTGTCAACCACATCTCCTGGCTTCCATCAACAGAGGGAGCATGAGCGGTTGCCAAGCAAACTCAACCTGCTGCTGAAGACTGTGAGAGGAGGATGAAAGCCCCGCAGGATTTTGTGAGGGTGAGAATATTTCCTTTTTAACAGATCTTTAGAAAATAATTTGGTAATTTAACGGCTAATGTTTGGCTGAAAACGATAAAGAATGCCTGTCATATACTTCGATTACAAATGTGTTGTTATTCATTTTTATTTTGACTGAATGAGTGTGTCAGCACCATTTCGATTATCATATTGGATCTAAAGTACCGTCCGACACAAACACAATTTTTTACAAAAGCCAACTGTAGCAGCATGTCCCGTCGGTGTGAGGTAAAGTCAAGAGGTTGCAGTCCGTGGGAGACGGTGGTTTCGCAATGATTAGGGAAGAAAAAGTGTTCCGGCTGATTAGTCATGAACAAGGAGGAGTGGAGTTGTGTGTGCTCCCTGCATGTGATCTGATAGATGGAGAAGTTCTGCTGCTGCTGCTGCTCTTGCACAAAAGTCAAGAAGAGTTGAAAGTTGAACAGCGGGTCAAGGTCCGGATGTAAATGCCGAAAGAAAGAGAGAGGCAGAGGGACACGGTGGGCGTTTGAGATGGATAGAATAAAGATGGATGGTGAAACAAAAACATTTGCTCATTTTGTGTGAACTGCACATTTTGTTCCTATGTAACTGAAAGCAGCTGAAAACTGTGAAATGCTGAGGAGTGAGCGCAGGGAAACAAGAGATCAAATGTAAAACAAACTGTAAACTGTGGATTTGCAACTAGAGGATTTGCAAAGGTACAAATGCTTTTCATGACTTCTGAGGAGATTCTCACTTGTGCTTCACGAATTCGGCTGCCTCCCGGCGCTTCACCGTTTGATATGAGGTGCTCTGTTTCTGAAGATTAAACGCTGTGAAGTTGTTATGGAGGATGAGATCTGCAGGGTAAGGGGAATTCTTTGACTGCAGCCACACATCCAGAAAGAACCTTTATATGACTCCGATTTTCCCCAAATCCCTGGAATCAACGTCCATTAATACCAGAGGGAATTTACGTAACTTTATAGGGAACATGAGATATTTAAAGCAAGTTTCTCCTTTTGGGAATAAGACCTTTTCTCCTTTTTTGCACAGTTGCTGTCAATAATACCTATTTTACATCAAAATTAATAGCAGGTATACACAGATTTTCACTTATTTGAAGGCGATTGTATCTTTTCCCATCAACAGTAGAGGAGTTAGCCTCTCTGTTTTCTGCCCCCGGTGCAACTGAGGTCCTCTGCCACCTCGCTGTCTTGACAAATTAGTGTGTCATGTCTCCATCACTGCCGACCGGAGCCGATTTAAACCTGTGTGTCAACGCTGATTGTATCTTTTCCCTTTGCAAAAGCCAGATGTTGGTGAGTCTTAGGTTTATTGACCGGTGGAAAAGGGGCTGAAGAAAATACAGCGTACCCCTGGTTAAGGACTGCTGCATGGCCAAGAAATGGTCCAGTGCATTATCTACTCCGTAAACAAAATGTTGTTATGAATTAAACAAATATGATGACATCTTTTTTAATCCGTTTTGCTTGTACAGGGTTTATGTTTAGCTCTGAATAGTGCCAGGATTGCTGTTCACCTGTTGTCAGTGTCAATCATCAGCGGACTCATATCTGTGTTCAACTTTCATATTTAGAGAACAGAGTTATCTTTTTGATCTTTTATCTCAGTGAGAAAGCCAGCGAGGGTATTTCCCAACATGTTCATCTTTTCATTTTAAACACTACATTTTCCTACAGAGTATGAAATCTGCCCCCGGCTGTAGCCTGTTGAACAAAAGGAGCACTCATTCCCTGACCTCCCTGCAATGTCTTAAAAAGGTTTAAACCTTTAAGAAATCAGTTGAACAACAGAGTTGAGGAAGGGAGGGTTGGGAGGACAGTGAGAAATGAGAAGGGGAAGTGGAGAGAGAGATCTGGAGAAGAGACAGTTGTGGGAAAAGAGCTAAATAGGCAAGATATAAGGATTTTTATTTCAAGCACATTAACCCTGTGAAGCTTCAGTATATCATGCTAAATCCCCATCAGCTCTCCTGCCTATTAGCTATTATCACAGAGAGCCATGTGTGTTATCAGGCTCCAGCACACCAGGACCAAGGTTATATCCCTGCATGTTTATGACGGTGCACTTTCCAGCAATTCAAACATGCAAGATTAAACAGAGTCCACTTTTCAGCTTGGGACCAGTAGTCACAAGTTAACAGCTGCAGGTGCTGTATTTGAGATAACCGAGAAAAGAGTCTTTATCAATTAACACCCGTACTATGGCTGCTGATTCACCCAGTGAAAACGATAATAATAATAAAGCGTTTTACGAGACAAAAATATATCAAATTGAGGACAATCAAAAGAAATTGTCGATAAAAGAATATTGGAGTGGAAATGAGCTCAAGCTGCAGATGAGAAATAAAACAAAAATATAACATTGTAAAATGAACAATGAAAAAAGTAAATTCTGACCCTTAGCCCTGAGAAAGCACCCATGTGTCTTTAAGAGGGATTTAAAAGAGAATGAATCAACCTTTGTTACTCAGCACATGTGGCATCAGGAGTTCTGAGATGTACCAATAGTCCAGAACGGGCCTTAAAGGTCAACAACAGAATCGTAAACCTTTCTAATACTGCAAGCCAATGAAGTGAATCTAAACTGAGAGAAACGTGGTATTTGTTTTGGTTTTGGTAAGATGTCTTGATGCTGCTGGAAGACAAGCTGTCCTAGATTATGTTGGATCAAACGTGTCTAGCGAGAGTTACAGCTCTCAAGAGGATCTGAAAATATGTATGACAGTCTCTCGATTTCTACTGGATTAAAGCGAACAAGACTGGACAACCATATTAACATGCTTTTTCAAGCTGACTTCAAGATTTGTGCAGTTACGTGCTACATTTTGGGGCAGAGGGCCCAGATGTTTGAAGTATAAGCACTGACTGTGTGCGGGCTAATAGTAAATAAATTACCCCTGTCCTATCAATATTTGACTGCAGGAAATTCTTTTCACTTTTGAGGTCAATGCAGTCGTTAAGTACACTAATTTGACAGGAGTCATTAGGTTTAAGAGAGATTAAATTGAGTGTCATCTGCATAGAAGTTGATTTATGCCTGTGGATGATATACCCCAGAGGTGACATGTGGAGTGAGAACAAGAGACCACAGAATGTAGTTTGTAAATATGAGTAAAACCACTTTAAAACTGAACCACGTGGGAACCAGTGGCAACCAAAGCTGCTTTCAGACATGCACTGAACTCCAGATAATCTCCTGACGCTATCCAGAGGGGCTGTATGTGAGGACGCAAGTGTACGAGTTGGAGGCTTCAGACATTCTCCGGACTTTCTCGGACAAGCTCCCAAGAAAAAACTCTGGACTCTCTCCCAGTGAGCCCATGAAAGAACACAGCAGGAGATCCTCTGTAGGATTCATCTTGAGCGATTGGACATGTTGATGATGGACACAAAAATGGAACCAAAAAAAAGAATACAAACATATCAGGATGATGATCTCCACAGCAAAATGTATACGTTACGTCCTGCCTCATGCATGCTGCCCCTCACCTTAACGCTCCGGGATTTGTGTTTTGTTGTGAATGCTTTGGACCACAGGAACTACATACCCAGTTGTCCGCGCATTTTCCTGATCTCATGTGTGAAAACGGCTCAAGATTGTTTGAAGGAGTGGTACGGAGGTTTATTATAATGAGCTGTGGTTGTGTTTGGCAAGGTACAGCAGAATGCTATTCAGATTCCTGAGATTAATTTGTAATCGTGTTCTACACTGTAGTCTAAAAATAAAAATTGGAACTATGTATTGAATGCATCCGAACAAAGAGAAGAGCTAGTGACTGGACACCAGGATGAGATGATGCTAGTGCAGCAGGGAGGTAGTAGACTTGCCTTTGGAGACTGGACTTTTTCTATGAGCATTACTAATGGCATAGCTTCCTTTAAAGGAACAGTTCGACATTCTACAGTTGCTCCCTTTCTTGCCGATAGCTTGATGAACTGATCAATGCCACTCATTTGTATACTAAATATGAAGCTACATGCAGCAGCTGATTAGTAAAGCTTCTAAGCTTAAGACTGGAAACAACAGACTCTGCCCCCCTGCACCTTGTAGGCTCGCTAATCAAAGTGAAGCATACAGACAACACTTTGTGGTTTTACAGGGTTTTGGGGAATCCACTGAAAGAATATGGGCTGTGACTATCAAAGGGCAAACTTTGTCTGTTTTGGGAGACGGAGAAATGAAAAAAAAACTCTCAGCACTCCTTAAATAGACTATCATCTTCTTCTTTTTTCTTCTCTACATTGAGCATAAACAGATTTACAGGCTTATAAATCGTACCCATTGCTGTCTGCTTCCCTGCAGACTCTGCGGCTAAATCCTCCCACTAATCTCCAATTAAAATGGTGATAATAGGTGTTTGCCCAACTCAGTGCCCACCACTGCTCCCCTGCTCTGTCCTCCCTTCTTACAACCTCCCATCAAATCTGTCATGGGGGGACTCACACAAAACACCCACACACACACACACACACACACACACCCACACACACACACAACCCCTGTCAGACTCTTTCCAAAGTGCCCGGAGGATTGACCTAGATTGAGCCCACTTCACAAACTAATTTCTGCAAACACAAAGGAGGATTAGCAAAGATTAAGATGACAAGGTCTGAGGATTGAGGAGTAGCTGGCATAGGCCAATTATAATTACTGCCCTGACAAACAGAGGACTGTGGCAAATCCAGTCACTTGTGTTTAGATCTGCTTGACTCCCAAACTCTTATATAGCTTAAACCATTCACATTGACTGTACATTAATGGCTATACATGACAGTACTGTGTAGTTCAGCCTTTGCTGACGGGTCAAAGCCTCCATTATTGACAGCGAAGGCACACTATGCACCTAACAGTGGCAATTATTCATCTGAAAGGACGGAGATATCTCCTTTGATTGCATCTCCCTGGTTAACTGATTAAGTTGCACATTTGATTTTGTTATCCTGGTTTGCTCTCGTTTTGAGATGTTGCAGCACTCCTTCCTGACTCTACACAGGTTGCCTGCAAAGAGTGGCTTCTGGTGCTTAAGCAGTAATTTCCCCCTAACATTTTCCATATGTGGCTGTGCTTTGTCGAAATACACATCTGCTCTCTGCCAGTATGATTCATTAAATAATTCATGAATGCATTTTAGAATATTCACAGTATTCGTGTTGAACAGTGAGATTAGGAAATTCTAATGAAAATGGAAAATTCAATCCTCTCAGGATCACTTGAATGGCTTAAATTTCGTCTGTGTGCCGTACATCTTAAGGGAGCCTTGGCAGCTCCATACTGCTGCTCTGCTCTGAAAATAAGACTTTTTCATGTAGATCCCCTTTTCGCCGATGATGAGAGCACAAACATAAGCCCCGGCTCCATCTTCTTTACTCGATCCATACGAAGCAAAATGCTGGAGAGGGAAACATCTGTGAGGAGAACACCACAACCAAAGTTTGATGTGGTCACTGAAGCCATCAGCAAATCCGCGTGATAAAGCCCCTCTGAAATGCCAGCCCACTTTTCATCATTTCCGACTCAGCTTTGGGTGTTTTGCAAAGTTTTCATAGCACATCGGGGACTGAGTGTCTGGGTGACTGCGGCTGACTGAGCGTGTCTGTGGGTGTTTGGAAGGGGCCTCAAATGCATGTGCGGTTTGCAGTGTTTCTGTACGTGTGTATGTACATGTGTGTGTGTGTGTGTATGTGTGTGGTCCAGTGCAGAACAAAAGCGGACACTCATCAGCAGAGTTGGCGTGTGCACAGCACATTCGGAGCAGGAAAGAGAGGCAGGCTTTCATCTTCGCTCATGCTCGCCGAGACCCCAATGGGGACCACATGCCTGAGTCAGGCAAGGCATCCTTTTGTGTGATTAATACTAAAAAGTTTAGGGGTCTCCCGCTGTCAGACCCTGAGATGCAGCCCCGAAACACCCATCGGGGGGGCCAGAGGAAGCCAATGAAATCTCTTTAAGGCACAGATAACAACCAGGCACGGGGGGAGGCGGGCAAAGAAGGAAACCAGTCAAAATCTCAACCAGCTGTCAGACGTGCTGCATTACTCCGCTAATTACAAACTCGGTCTCTCTCATCCCCATCTCCCCACCCACTGCTGTCCCAGCCTCACCTCTGCTCCATCTGTGAGCCCGGCGTTGAATTAAGGAGGCTCTTTCTAATTGATGAAAGAGACGGAGAAATGCAGCTTCCAACCACAGTCTGACTCCACATGCTTATAAAAATGCCAGAGAAATTGAAGTTCTGCACAGCCCTCGGCCTCATTCATTAGCTGTGGCTAGGCTACTTTACCTAAGCACACATTCATTCATCAGCCTGGGAGCATGCCTCAGTAAACACACGCTTGCCTTTCCTTCAGCTATCTTTTTTATTTATTTTTAATCGTTTTCTTGATATCTTTTTTTCTAGCAAAGTTGTTTTGGTTTGCAGATTAAGATCTTAGCCTGGAGTTGTTTGTGCAGACATGCTGTCAGAGTAAGAGCAGATCTGACCTTTATCTGACAGGTAGTTTCAGGGGATCAGGGAGGGTCAGTGTGCTGAGCAGGATGAGTAATACAGCTCAGATCATGGCTCCCACCTGCAAGATTACAACAACCAGCTCCATGTTGTTCGTTTTTAAAAAGTTAGAGGAAAAAATGCATAACTACTTGTACTTTACTTGAGTCTTTCTATTTTATGGATTATTTATTTGTCAGCAAGTTACTATTCATTTGATGGTCTGTGATTCCGCGCGTCTGCCTGTATGTGGAACGCTTATCCTGAGAAATGTTCAATATGAATACAAATCACTGTAAGATAATTTTGATAATTTGATTATTTTTATTTCAGCATTTAAAACTGACAGACATTCACATGCGTTGCAGGTGCTGATCTCCGTCATGGCAACAACATTCATAGAATCACTTCTGCAAGTTGTCTTAAAAGTAAAAGCACAAGGTTTGATTTGTTGCTGCAATTCTTAATATTGAGTTTTTATTTTGAAAAGTTGTAAACTAAAGAGTGTGTCGCTTGCTTAACAGACCTCTGAAATACTCAATATGGAATGTATTAAAAAATATCAGCAGTTCAGTAAATCTTTTAAACTTATATAAAAAACACACACATGAAGAGTAATGAAGCAAATTCAGTTTCATTTTATGAAAAACATTGATCTTCACTGCAGATGAACCAGGTAGGATGAACACAAAGTTTTCTAACTTCACTCTGCATCATAGACTGTTTATAAAAAGCTCTGCACACAACGTCCAGCACACAAACAATACAGAAAGTGACAGTGTATTGTAGAACTGTTTGAGGAGGACTCACTAATGACAAGGAATAATTCTGACGTAGCTCCGGAGCCTCTTCTTTTCCACCACATGAATCCTCTCATGACCCCAGATGCCATCTCTTGTGACTTTTCAAACTGTGTATAAAGTAATTTAAACTTACTGCTCCTCAGCTACCAATAAAGTTCTACTCATGCATGGGTGCCTCAGTATTATCAATTTTAAAATCTATACATAATATTACACATAATCACACCAGGCTCTCTTCCTCAGACACTTCTACTTTAGGTGATATATTTTGAATGCAGAGCTTGTAATGGAGTATTTCTAGCCTAGAATTCTTCTTCGACCACATGTTTGAAGGATTTCTCAAATCATACATGTTATCGGAATGATATAGCGACTGCAGGTCAGCGCTCACATACTCTCATGCAGTTTCCGCTGTTGAAAGTGAGGAGTTGTGGAAGATAACAGTGCACTAGAACACCCGCCTCCTCACTTGTGAATTCCCCTCCCTAATTAGAAGGCAGCAGCTAATTGATTGTTTTGGCTTCCCATTCACGTCGAGAGAGAAAAATGTTTACTGTTTAGCAGACTTCACCCCCAGCTATGCTACTTTAGCACTGAAGCACTGAAGCGACTTCACGCCGTCAACCCGCCTGAACCGCCCCCCCCTCTCTACCCAACCTCAAACCACACCCGGGTTAAAATCCGTACAACAGCAGAAATTGCAGGGCAAATGCCTTTGAGCCACGCTGATTAAAAGACCCAGCAACCCCGTTTCAAAGAGAACGTAAACAATGTTATGAGCACGCTGCCTGCAGTGACTCACCCCAAACTGTTATTACATCTACCTCATCGAGCCGCACCGCGTTTCATCTTCCTGCGGTCTTCAGCGCTGAGATAAGCCCTGAGATCGCTGAGGTAGGCTAAGTGGCCTTAAAAGCATCCCTAAGCGGTTAATAAGTATGTACTAATGACCCCCGAACACATCTTATCAACATGAAGACGTCTGATAAAGCTGTAGCACATCCAAAGGGTGAAGTTGTGTTGTGATTCACAGGCTCATAAATCCGCAGCTGTTGTAAAAAAAAAATGAGAGCAGGTTTTCGGGACAGTTGCATGCAGGTATTGAGCCGGCTGTTTAACAAAACACATCCGTCTTCTTATCTCCAGTCTTAACCAGGCATCGTCACCTCATCATGAATCCACCCCTTCCTGAAATCCTTCATCTCTATTGTACGAGGTTTTTCCGCACACGTCTAACTTGCCTTTGTCTCACGTACTGTCTTCAGCTTTGAAACAGTCTAACAAGGGTGGGAGGCAGCCGAGGAGGATTACGATGGCTCCAGATGCCCCTTTCCAGAGATAAAGTGTGCCGGCTCTGACTCTGATAAGCAGGAGAACGGTGGCACCAGTTCCTTCCTGTTTTCCTCTGTCTGGTTCCTTCCTGTTGCATCTCATCTGTTTATCCGAACTGATTGAATACAAATTATGTGAGCCTTGTCATGCATCATCCGTTATCCAGTTTGACATTTTGGCTTATGCTTATATGCTTTCTTGACAATCCTGTCTCTTAGAAATTCCTTTATACACATTTTATCAAAATGTAAATTTCCCCTGAACTGTGCTTTTGGTCGATGTTTTTTTTCCTTGAAGTGTAAGAACTGCTAATTATGTTCTCACAGTGGCGGCTGGTGATAAAATTGAATAAATTCAGCAACACACATTATGCCAATCCTGTAGCCTCATCGAGCTGCTGAGCAATGCTAAGCCTGCTGCAAAAATGTAGCCTCATTGTGTTTAAATGACTGTGGGAACTTTCATGCCATTTGCATTTTTCAGAGAGATGTTTTTGGTCTCGCACCCCCATTGTTGTCCACAGTGCCTCCGTGCAAACAGGGGAAGCAATAAAATGCATTTCTTACACCACATCCATGTTAGCCAACTCTGTTTCTCACAACAAGAGATGCTCCGGGTTTAAGCTCATCCTCATCACTTGCTGGTGAATCTGTAAATGGCGTCGGTCCGGACCAAGCTCCTTTATCCTCCTTTTTTCTTGTTGGGGTGTTTTTGTAAAGACATTACCGGATTTGCCGCACTTGAAGTCGCCATATCTTTGCCGGTCAGCTTGCAGCAGAAGTAAGAGACAGCGTTGAGGTTCGACCAATCACATTCGATTAAAATGTATATTACCTATTGGCTGTGTCCTGTGGAAAATCAGCAAACAACCAGTTAAAGAGCAGTCTCAGGTCCCATGGTTGCCAAAACTTTAGAGACCCCCATTCACTTTCATTTGGCCGGCATCCCACACAAGAAAGTACATGTATTTAGACAGCAATTTACCAAATACAATTTGAAAACAACTTATATTGAATGCCCACAGGCGATCACAGTCTACCAGGGGCATTGTACGGGTAAACTATTATTATCTAATTAAATTATGTTTAACATTTTTATACAGGCTCTTTGGTCTCAGGATGTTGGAGGGGCCCCGTATTAACCAGCCACCACCGTGTTCTCATCAGTCGCAGCACTTTGTCTCAAGTGCTAATTAGCAAATGTTAGCATGCTAACACGGCAAACCGTGAACGAGGTAAACATTATATTGGCCATGTAACATTTTACAACTTGTTATGTTAACTAGCAACATTTCCTTAAATTCCAAAATGTCCAACTATCCCTTTAAGTTGAAGTTTGTTGCTGTTACATGTCTGGAGTTCTTTCAAAAACAGTCAAAGGCAAGTAGTCAAGGTCAGTCACGTATTTGTTGCACCCCAGTGTACCATTAATTACAGCAGATTTCTGAATGTCCTCATCTGATGGAAAATCACTTCAGGTGATGTTCAAGCAGTAAATTGGCTTCTGGCCGCAAAGGAACCCAATCAGCACGGGATATCGGCCAGTTTTAAGGATGGAGGTCAGCGGGATCACCCAGGGAAGAGGCTGAAGTAATGACACAAGTGACAGACAAAGGCACGGGGGAAGGAGAAAGAAGAGAGGTGCCATTGTGTATCAGAGCAGACCTCCTCAGACCTAATTACCTCTCATTCATTTTCATTCAGCCTTGTTATGATAACGCAAGGGGAAGGCGGCCTGCTGTGGAGGATAAAGAGGACTAATGAAGGTGTGTTACTCATGCAACATAAATCTGAGCCACAGCAGACAAAAACCACCTTGCAAACCCAGTTAATATCGCTGCAGGTCCAGGGAAGCTCTGATAAGAGGAGGGGAAGAGCTGGAAATCTTGGGTGATCTGAGTCCAGCAGTCCAGCAGATTTTTATATTTTTTTCCCAGTAATTTATTTCCCGAGTCTCCCCCATGGTCCAAATAGAAAGGGTCAGATGTAGGGCTTTTACTTTTTTGACAGGAAACATTCTTAAGGCACACATTAACGCCTATAAACTATTGCCATTACATGTCCATAAACACGTCCTCATAAGTACAGAAGTTTTAGTGTGACATTTAAAAAGAAAAGCTGTCGCTCAACTCGTATATGTCAAGTGTGCTCTAGTATTAATAGGAAGTAGTTTTTGAAAACTGACAGGAAATTTAATCTGAACTTAAAGTTTCCATATGAAGAATTTTGTGTTATATTCAATCTCAGGACATCTGAGAGCGACACACTGGCCCCTGACACAGTCCCCTCGCCTGAGGGGGATCGGTCTACAGCTGCCGGCCGGAGTGCTGATGTAACTCAGAGGTCAGAGTGAGCAAGAGCCTGTGGACGGCTCTCTCATTTAGAAAACATCACCGACTCGATCCCAGTATCAGTGTGTGTGTGTGTCTGGAATAGTTTAAAGCAGCTCCACCCTGTATGTGCATGTTTTTGTGTGGTTGGGAGAACTCAGCAGGCTTCTTCATTTTTGTATCCACCTTTGTATGCCTCCACCCCCACACACCCCAAATCCTCAGGGGAAAAGCTCTGGATTCTTACTTTGTTCTGTGTGTAATGAAGACCATCTTTAGACACTTATAGTTTTGAGGCTAAATAACTGTGACAAGAAATATTCCGACAGACATACTAGTAATGGAAGGATGTGTGCAACTAATATGCAGTTAATTTTATTTGAAAACATGTATATGTGTGTGTGTGTGCATGACTGAGTTGCAGCTAAAGCCTGATGCGTTGCCAGGCGACGGCGACACGGAGGTACACTGTTTTTATCACACTCGGCCACACATAGACTGCCCACACAAAATACGAGACTCTAGTCGGTTGAGCCAAGCGCCGCATAAGTTAAGAGCACCCAAAGGATTCACAGTGTTGAAGGGCTGAGCCACCGGCGGTATGTTCTGGGAGGGGGATGCGGGGGTGGAGGATAAGACCTACTTCCTGGCGGACAGGAAATTCAACTTCCTGCCTTGATTAATGTGTGGGGGGGCTGCTGGATCACAAAGGGCCGCTGAGGGGGCCTCCTGCACACAGAGCTCCCACGTTTCCCCCCTCGGTGTCAAACTGTTTTTTCCCCCTTTCCTGTTTCTCAGACATGCTTGAGAAAGATCATCTTGCGACTGAATTATCTCGAAATAGCGCAGACAAGATTGTTTCAACATCTCAGCACACATTGTGGGCAGCCAGGCAAATGCTTGTTTATTTCCCAAGCCCCCCTCCCGAGTGAATGGGTGTATTTTGTTTGTGAGTGCACGAGGGTCAGGATCCAGACAAACTGGTGTTTCTCAACTTTGTGTCAACGGTCAGGAGTTGTGTCAGGGCAAGGAATGTAAACAGTGAACAGAGCTGGAGGAACGCAGCGGCAGTCGCTCACTAATGGGATGTTAGAACTGTTACAAACCAGGACACGGCAAAAGCAGGAGGGGGCCTCCACCACCGGTGAGCGGCTTGCAGTGCATTTCACTGATGAAAAGTGTGAGAGGGGGGCGTAGGAAGTGAGAGGGGGGGCAGGCCAAGGGGGGGAGGGAGGAGGAGAATAGCGAGAGGTGCTTTTTAAGATTTCATGTTCTCCTCCAGCCCCCACAGTTTGCAGATAAAGGTTGCCGTTGCCAAGGTGACTTGACAGAGAAAGGGAAAGTATCTGGCTGTGTGTTGCCTGTTCTTGTGCAGGAAGCTTCGGAGCCAGAGGCATAGATAAGATGATTTCAGTCCCTCCTCCACAGAACAAACGCTGTACGCATGATATACTGCCTGAAATACCTCAGGACTCTCTGGCTGCTGCATTCACTCCAAAGCTGCCTAAATATGTGAAACATGCAGTAATGAGAACGCACCCTACGCTGGGCTGGAGCTGCTTTTCCCTGCTAAATCTGCACAATCCCATTAAGGTAGACAGACAAATTATCTCCGAATCTGAAACAAAGAGGCAGAGAGCTTTACAGTCAAGAGGAAAAAACTCTTATGTTTATTAGCCATGAATTTCACATTGTGAAAAAAATCACATGTACAAAATAATGTCATAAAAATAGAAAATAAACTCTTGCATGACAAAAGAAAAAAAGCAAACTGATGCACACTGACAGGGTCTCTGTCTCATTTACATCATGACGTGAAGGAGGATACTGTGCTCCAATCCGAGCCGGCTGGATTTCCAGATAAAACAGAGAATAAGAGGAGGGCAAGAGTAGAAATGGGAAATGCCACTCAGCAATTAGGAGCGAATTGAAGGGGCATTCATTACTCGCTGTTGTCAGGGCAACTTGTGCTCTATGGGAAAGAAATGCTCTTATCTGATTGGTGGGGGCCAGAGGATCTGTGTTCAATGGCTGGAGGAGGTGAACATTACGGGGCCACGAGGGTCTCTGTGAAGTCCAGAGACCGCAGATAAAAGGAGTAACTTTTGGGCGGCTTAAGAAAGGGGGAGCAGGAATTTACAGGGCCGTTTCCCGGATGATCGCCACCGATCTGAATTTATTCATGAATCCATGAGGAAGGACGCGAGGAAGAAAACAATACACGTTGCACTGAAACATTACCTCTTACATTGAAATTCAATGAGTCCATTTATATCCAATTGTAAAATGTCAATGTTCAGGTCACATAGACAGACACACAGACAAAAACACATTATTAGAGTTACCAAGCATTTGATATGCACGTGTTTCAGGACATTCTCACTGTTTGTTCTTTAAGAACTTGCAGCGATTTTCTTTTTCTTTTGTATGTGCATCATTAACACTATGATGAAAAGCACTGCGGTGTCTGCCCTTATCAATGCACAGTTTGCTGGATTCAACTCTCTCTCTCTTTCTCTCTCTCTCTCCACTTAATGGTGAAGAATACTGTGGCTTTACACCCCAAAGAGCCAAGTGAGCACATGTGACAGTTCTCCAGCTGTCTCGAAGGACAGCTGCACAGGCCATCGCATTCTTAACCATGTCAGGATTCCTCTGTGATGTCCTTGATAGTCACTGGATCACACACCGCACCGGTCCAGCTGCCTTATGGCTCATATCTTCTGGTCTGTTTTGGTACAATTTGAGCCCCAACAGGCAAATTAGGTTTGGACCCAGGTTAGAGCTTAAAGAGAGTCTATGTAAAGTAAAAATGATTAATTCTTTCAACCTAATTGAATCTTCCTTTTCAAGCAGAAGCAAAAACTGCTTTACGTCATCAGTAATCAGAGCCATTCTCCTTCTTCCATCCACACTCTGACGAGTTGCACCCCTGCCTCTTTCAAAAGAACAAGTTTCTCCTGCAAAAGACTGAACTGTGCAAAATGCAGCCCAACTGAGGTCAAATAAAACACAACACGTGGCCATGCACGACATAAGCCAAACATAGTTTCACATATGAATGCAGGCAGAGAGGAAATAAATAGGATTAAAACATATGAACATAACAGAGTAAACATCGTCATATAAATTAAGACTACATTGCAGCAAGTTTGAAAAAAAAAAAAAAGAAACCGATTAAATTCTCAGTTTAGGTTAAGGTGACAAAAGTCCTGTGACCATAGAGAAGAGTTCATGCCAGTTGCACTGAATCACTATGAGTGGACATGCTCTAAAAAGGCTTTTATCTATGACTCAGCAAGCAAGCCGCTGCTTTTATCTGAAGAAGCGCAGCCGCTCTTTTACAGCATTAAGTGTACAGCTGAATATGACAACACTGAATTGTTACAGTGGGCCTGTTAACCGGCACTCAGCGGGCGTTAGTGTGTAGCTGCAAAACAGCAAACATGTAAGGTCATGACCCTCAAGGCACATTGACCCCCTCCACCCGCCCCCGCCCCCATAGCTAAGCACAGATCCCCCTCCGTCCTCCTCAACTGGTGTTGGGCATCAACACCTCGCAACTGGCAGTGACAGCGGACTGCCAGAGCCTTCACGAGAGGAACACTCGGAGGTTTGTTTCTGTGTGCAAGCTGTTAGAAGCACGCCTTTGAAAAAAAAAAGAAAAGAAATGCATACAAAGGGTCAAACAGAAGAGCTTATCAGAGGACAGAAAGGGAAGGTTTGCTCCTTCATTGTGCATTTTATAAATCAACTGTATTCAGTCAAACCTAGTTGCTTTCTGTTCTTCCGCACACCCATCGCTGCGTTCTCCTTCCCTCGGTCTAAACAGAACATTCATCATGCTATGAGTGTTTTTTTGTCCATTTTATTTTATTTTATTTTTTTTAAATCATAGAGAAAAACCTCAATACAGAGCCTCACAAGCCTGCCATGTCTAAAAGGGAAAAATGCAGGTTGTGTCGTATGCTTGCAGTCCTCATATGGCAGCATGAAAGCCTGATATGCTGGATGTGGACAAGGGTGATCCTCAAATTACAAGCAGCGGTTTGTTTGGTTTGTTTGCGTGAATTACTGTCACTGTACGTCTCCTCTTCCTTCCCTGCCACAGGAGGTGGCAACATTCCGGCGAAGTGTCCAGCTATACGCGTCTCCGCTTCGGCATCTTCGCAACGTTAAAATGAATGTGGGTGTCTGTACATCACTGCTCAATGTCTCTTTCAGAGGAAGAGAATGTGTGCTTCTTCACAGTTGGAGTCCAGAAGATGATGCAAAACAGGGAAATCTGCGGGAGAGAAAAAGAAGGACTCGTTAAACAGGCTAATATGACGTATGAAGATGACTTTTTAATTATTCCAAGTACAAAAGGAAGTAAAAAAAGAGAAAAGAAATTAAGAAAAGAAAACGCTCAGGCATAAAGCTCCTGGGTCATCTCACAACGTTAATGACATTTTTAATTATTCAGTGTTTTTCCTTTTTCAAAGTGGGGGATTTACCGAGGGTGGATACAATCAAATCAAAACCTGGACAGTGAAATCCAATCCAAAGCAATAGCTTCCTATTTGATACTGTATTGGACTGCTTTTTATGTACTTCTTAAATGGTTTAATCCAACACAAACCCAAACTGCAATAACACTCAACAATCACCGGCTAAATTTAAGAATTTCTCCCTGATTAGGTCGGAACAAGGATTTAACACCATGAGCATCACATAACTATATTTCCAAGTTACGGTCTTACATTCTGTATCTCGAACAGATCTGGTAAATTGTTCAACTCTGTACAGTCTGTTCCCAACAACACTTTCTACCTGAGTGAAGGTTCTTCTTCACTCCCACTGGTGCATTAAAAACAACTATTGCTCTTGCACTTATCTCTAACAAAAAGGACCTCACTAAACCATCCCATCGGTAGCAGCGAGGGGCGGTGTGTACAAAGGGCAGGGACTTAATCAACGCCAGCACATTCCCCATCCATTTATTCCCTGCAAACAATGATCCAGGTGCTCATATGCAGGACGTCGGTTCAGTTCAGTCTTTATTATTCAGTCTGAAATTTGTCTTGCAGCAAAACTAGACTGTGTCCAGTGATTTTTTTGTCTTTCTCTGTAGCAGCACTGTGCAGGTTGTTGGCAAAAGGGGAAAACTATCCTATTTTGTGTGCCTAGAACTTTTTTCGTTTTGCCGAGTTATCATAAGGGGCATCGTGTATCATTGAAGTTAAAAAATCATTTTTCCTTTATTTCCTTTTGTACTTGAGTACATTTTGGGGCCTGTACTTTCTTACTTTTACTTGAGTAAATGAGTTGAATCAGTACTTCTACTTTTCCCAGAGTCTTTTTTTTTTACACAAGTATCTGTACTTCTACTTCAGTAAAGAATGTGAGTACTTTTGCCACCTCTGCATACCACATTCATTTATTTTAATGAGCATTTAAACTGCCATGAAGCTGATCAGGTTACTTCAGCTCAGTGTGTGTAGAGACTGACTCGTTTGTGGTGGCGTTGCATTCGTTCACTTGGTTCTTATCCCTGGACTATTTGGCAAATGTCAGGCCATATATCAGTATGGTGTTATGAGGCAAGATGCATTAAGCTTTAAATTCAAATTGTAAAGTTGTAATAAAGATTAAATGTGATGTTTTCTTGGCCTTAAAACTGCATTTGAGTTTCAATTCATTATACCGTCCTGTCGAAGTGAAGTGACCGATGTCATGCAAGATTTACATTTATAGCTTTTTGGTGGTTTAAAAAAAGTAATTTATCATGTGTAAATTTCTTTAAAATATCTGCAACAGTACTGTCCTTAAAGTAATGCTACATTATTAACATTAATAACGTCAGTCAAAAATAATGTGTCATTTGAATTGTCCGCACCACTAGCCCCAGCTAAAAGCTTTCCAAGCAAACAAAAGAGAAGTTTGGAATTGTTCCCCTGGGAGAAATCTAGAACTTCTTTCTCTCCCAGTTACAGTCTCCTTCTGTGAGGTCTAACATACTTCCTTTCCCCCCTTTCATTCCTAAACAGTCAGCCTTCTTTTCCATTCCTCCACATTCTGTCTTTTCAGCGCGTTCACCGAGTAGACAGTCAGTTGCCATGACAGGCAGACGCGCAAAAAACAAATTCCATATTAAATTAGTGGCAGGATTATATCCTTCACCGAACACTGTGTTGCACTGGCTTAGAGATGGTTCAAACCTTCAGTGTAGTCTCTCCTTTTCAGAGATGAGCCGGTGAAAAGAAAGGGAATAATAAGTCTTCAAAAAATATTTCATCCTGTGGAGAGGAAGGACATCACGGCATCGGAGCAGTGAAGCTGCTCTGAGCTGCTTCCTGGCTAAATTCGAATAAGAGAGTGTGTGGTGCTGGACAGTGGGGAGTCACTCTGGAGCTGAGGGCTGCCAACCGTTTTTACAAATACAGAGAAATAAACGGGGACTGTCTGCCTGTTTATGTTTGAGGGCATGGGATTAGGGTGTAAGGTTTGTGTGATGTGATGTGATCGGGGCTCCACGGCCTGCAGCATGCAGGAAGATCAGGTTAGCCAGATGACTAAACACGCTCTGCACGCCTGTACGCCTGCACCGTTCATCATCACAGCAGGGGAGCGGGGTTAGAATGAGGCCAAGAAGACATAGATGGAGCCAGAAGAGACTTCTGACTTTAACAGTAAATCTTTAGAGTGAGACCATGACTATCAACGATGACGTGGGTCTGACTGGGCTTTGGAGGTGGGGGGCTCCTCATTTCCTCTTTTGCCACTTCTCTCAGTCACCTCCACTTGGAACTGATGATGAATGTTCTCCGACACTGCGTGAGTCTCTGGCTGCCTCCCTCTCACCCAACGCAAAGACCAAAACCGCAACAAAGGAAGGTGACTGAGAGTGGATTAGCCTCGCCAGGGTGTTGTAGCCTGCTGGTGTGTGGCTTGTCTAATTGGCAGACCCCCTTTTGCCTCTTAGAACGATTTCCCCCACAGGAGCAATAAAAGTATCCCATTCTCTTTCAATTACCTCCTCTGTCCTTCAGCCCATCCCTATAGCGACATAACTCACTTAACTAACACACACAAGCCCCTATCAATCCCCCACCCGTCCACCCTCCCTCTGCTACATTTCCCTCCTCTCTTCTACTGAGAAGACACTACCTACCCACAGGGACCAACAATTGGATATCAATGCTTGGATTGCAGCATCAGCATGTAAAATATGTTGGCTGATGTGCATATATAAAAATTGCAGTTCAGGAATATTTTATTAGTTTTATTTTTGTCCATTTTCACCCTTATTTTTCTCAATTTAACTTTATTTTTGTTGTATTTGTGTGAATTTGTAGGTATAATCTATAATGATTTACTCTTGTGTGAAGGCTACTCGCAGCTCAAATTGAACACTTGAAAGTAAAATGCATTGACTTTAAAATGTGCTGCTTCAATATGTATCTCTGTGATTCTGATGTTTGTGTGAAGTGATAGTGTGAAAGAGGGATATCAGCGAGAATATAATTATCTCTACACCCTGAAAATACAAAGTAGATACGTACGATCTTAGTATCTGCCTACTTAGTGCACCAAACCAAAAATCAATGAGTTAAGTTATAAAAAATGTAACTGAATCAATGTTGTATAGATCGTTAAACTTACATTTTTCAAAAGTATAGAATTCGATGCAGCACAACCAACATTAAGATCTTTACTGTTCAATACATTTTCCTCCATGTCAAACCTGGCATTTACATTACACACATTTACTTAGTAGCATCAAATAAGATAATCTCACTTCTTTGAAGCGCCACATACCCAGATTTTTTTAATTTTCAATCACTAAAGCAAAGGGCTTACATTTTTATCTCCACATGCAGTAGTACACCCTAAAACAGACAAAGAGACATGAGAGGTCAGACATACCTTATGAAAACGGTGCAGGTCGAGAGTTTTGGGGCTCAAGCAGGCAGATGTTTCCAGGTGCTGACGAAAGCAGTGGGGATGAGCGAGTACGGCACAGTGGTGATGCTGTTCCAAGCATCCAGTGTGGGGTCATAGCAGTCCAGAGTTTTACACCGTTGTGTGCCAAAGTACCCACCCACCACATAGAGTTTGTTCCCCGATGCTACAGCCTGGCAGCTCATCCGCTTGGCTGTGACATCGCCCACTTTAGTCCACTGGTAGGTGTCGCTGCTGAACTTATAAGCCGAGCATGCTGAAAACTCTGTATCCCCACCCATGACGAAGATCTGATTTCCTAGCACGGCGGCAGCTGTGTAGCGCCAGGGTTGCGGGCAAGATGCGGGCACAGTCCATCGATTCTCCTGCGGATCGTAGCACTGCACCTTGGGCAGCTTGTCGTGGGTGACGCTGGTTCCTCCGAAGGCAAACAGCTTGAGTTTGACGCTGACTACTGCTGCATTGCTCACGCCTTCTCTCAGGGGAGCCACCATGGTCCACTTGTTCGCCACTGGGTCGAATTGCTCCACCTGTTTGAGTGACACGGATGGAGAAGCCGGGAGGCAGCCAGTTGCTGCAGTGTGGCCTCCTACTACATAGAGGCAATGTTTTAACTCTGCAGAACCATGGCCAAACCTAGCGATGAGCATTGGAGCTGCTTTGGACCACTCCTCTTGGACAGTGTCGTAGACCCATACATCTTTAGACACACCATTCTCTGAGCCTCTCCCACCAGTGATGTACACCTTACAGCCGATGGCGCAGGCACTGAACTCCTTCCTGGGGCTGGGGATGTCAGCTTTGGGGATGATCTCTTTGGCCTTCTGGTCTACCAGGTACAACTTGTCACACATGAAAGTCTGCCCTCCAAGTAGAAAGAGAGCATGGCTGGTTTTTCTTGGTCGAGCACAGGGGCTGTTTACAACACCATCATTCTGCAGGATTTTCAGCTTACAGCGGATCGCTTCATCCACCAGTTCCTTGCTCTTGGCCTGGGCGTTGATCAACTCTTCTGTAGAGACATTCTCCATCAGAAAGATGGCAGGCAGCAGGGCGAGGCGGACCGTTCTCAGAAGCTCCGGTAGGTAGCAGTGTCTCTTTTCCACATCATAGTTGATCCAGTTAAGAGCAGCTTCATAAACAAGTCTCTCATCTTCTGTCTCTAGCTCCTCGTGTGACAAAAGTTGCACCACCATATCTTTGGGCAATTGGAGGAAGTCCTCTGTCTTGCAAATAGCTGGGAAGTTGCTGAGGCACATGCCCCAGGAGAGCTCTGACAGCTTGGTACACTGGTGGGCATCAGAGAGTATCAACATGCCAAGACAGTTAGTCGGATGAAGGTTTCTCTCTAGGAATTCAGCACAGGCATCTCGGATGTCCTGAAATTCCAACATGTCCCCTGCTTCCAGAAGTGACTCTGCGTTCTCCTCGTTGATGACTACACGTGACGAGTATGCATAATCCAGCAGAAGTTCTAAAACCTCCGGGTGGATGGAGTCATGGAAGTTGACTTCGCTGGCCTGGCTCTCCCTCAGCCCACCACTGAACATGGCCTCAAAGTAGCGGCTGCAGGCAGCCAGCACTGCACGATGGCAGGGAAAGGAGCGGCTGCCGGCATGAAGCAGGACGTCCGTGAAAAGCCTTTGCTGCCGCAATGAGTTGAGGTGCATGAGGACACTGTCGGCATAGGAAGACTTGTGGAACAGGTAGATGTTCATAGAGCCAGTGCTGGCTCTGGATTTCCGGTTCTCATGGACGCACACGGACATTTTCATTGAATCCTGGGAGAGAAAAGACAAGAAAAATCTTTCTTTAATGCAATTACTATTTTGAGTAAATTATTATACAGTGTCTGCTTGCTGTAGAACATTTTGAAGTTCTCTTTAAAACAGTTTTTTTGTAAAGAGGAAGCAGGTTTTAAGTAATAATATAGGAGTTTGTTCAGGAAATAATTTAGATTATTAGAGTGTCATAACAATTTATCTTGTATGATCAGACATCCAACCAAATTCAACAAAGATCTCCCCTGCTGGTAGAATGTAAAATCTAAAACTCAAGCTAAATGATGATGTGTATTAGTGAAACTTGATTAAAAGTCTAAGTATAAAAAGCAGATTTTGCTGTAGATTAAATTGCATCCTCGGCAGGGACTATTGCACGTTTCCACACTGTGACGTCAATGCTAAAATATTACATTGTTGACCCCTAGCATTTTCCTTTCTAAGAAATAGGAAGACATTTGATGATTAAAAGTACGAGCGGCATATATCTGGTAGTTGTGAAGGTCAAGCAGATAACAATTGTCTTCTCTTCAGAGAGCAGGAGGCTTTTCCACTTTCATCTCTTACCAGTACTAATCCCCCTCTAGTTGAGATGCTGTGATTTAGAAGAAAAAAAGAGGTAAAAAAAAAAAAAAAGAGAGAGCAGGATTTCTTTTAAGCTTCTGAGAAATGCACAGAATTTACTCCTCTTCCAAAGTCACAGCTCCAATCCTCACAGTCCTTGCCCTGTCCTCGCTCAGGGCTCACTTTCATCCCACCCAATTTCAAGACATGTCAAGTGCCTGCAGCCGTGAGTTTCCCGAAATACTGAGTCGCTGTCTGACCTATTAAATCCACAACTGACAGATTCTTCAAGCAGACGTTTTTAAGGTCTCACCCTAACCCTCTATAGTTTTTGGGGAAATTATTTGAGCAGTGAAAGAAGATTCCTTAATCTTAACAGTAAACCTTCAGAATGGATTATACTCATCTAATTCTGCAGGCTTCAATTGATTTCACTGATGAAAAAATGTTCAAGGCAAGGTTGTTTACAGTAGGAAAACATCCTTAAAAACTTTACATTCTCATGCCAATCCATATTCTAAGTGTATCACACAATAAATAACCAGCAATAGCAATGATGGGAGAGGCAGTGCAACACAGGCAAGAGTGCTTCGATACCATTTTCTCCACCCAAAAGCTTGTCATGATTGTCATCAATGCTAACTGACAAGGTCAAGTTGAACCACAATTTTATAATTTATATATATTTTCCTCCAGTTGCATCATCTGCTACAGAATCCTCAGAATGCTATCACGTGAACACACAATCAGGTGTCCCTTACACCTTTGGCTTCGACAGAGCTGCATTGTTATTTGGCATAAGTCCATCGAACATGATCAAATTACTGTTAAAGCGAAGCTAAAGCAAAGAAACAAGAAACTTTTGTGTTTTTCCTCCACAACACTCAGGTTTGCTGTTGATCTCTTTTCATCTTGAGATATTTGTTTTCTGTTCATTTGGGTTGTGTTATGCATCCGTCACCTGTTATCAACCCGCTCGGTCACTGTGCATTTTCCTGCTGCATTCTCACATTGGCTCACTCGGACGTTTACCTGACATTTTACTAGGGAGCTGGAAGGAGAAACTCCGGGGAAAGTCCAGAGCAAGTCACTCAGACATTTGCATTCTCACAATCGGCCCCAGTTCAGGGCATGTCTGAAAGCAGAAGCTCTGTATGCTTTGCTCATTTACACAGAACCTAACAAGCCAGCATATTTCTGCCCTGTGTATGATTTTAAATATGCTGGCATTAGAAATTAGAGGCACAACATCGTCAGCGACCTGTTCCACCATTCAGCTCTTGTTTCCAGACATCGATTATGCCCCGGGACGACCTACGCTGCCAGCATACTAGTGGAACAACAACAGCCCTACTATCATTCCATGCATCCGTACCTTTTATACAGAACGGCGAGACAGAAAAAAGGCTCAACATTCCTGCCTTGAACGGGCTGTGTTCATTGGGCCTTTACAGTGAGGCTGAATATTGCAAGGAGAGAAAGATACCGAGAATGTAAGATGCCCGATTTCAATTTAATGTGAACTATAACGATAAAAAAGCACATCCTGTGGTTATGTCATGAAATAAATCTGTCCAATTGAATTCAAGAGATGTGAGCCAATAAAGCGGCTTCCGATGAATAGTTTGACTCTTATTTATTCACTCTCTTGCCCTTGGTGAGATTAGAAGATGGATACCACTCTCATGCATGCTGAATATAAAGCAACAGCCGGCAGCCTGTTAGCTTAAATTAAGACTGGGAAAACCTATATGTACAAACAGCTTTCCAGTTATATTTGACAATAATAATAAGAGGGAGAATATTATTCATCACAACTTAATGAAATGCAGGATTTATTGCATTCCAGCGACAAAACTAGCAACCCGTCATCTCATAGCCTCTGGCTCAACTATAATGAGACTCTCACCTGCTACACATGTCACATGTCACATTCCACACACCTACACACATACACACACCCACAACTAAGACTGTAGCTCATGTATTCTGGAAGTCCTAAGTGGGTTGATTTAAGCAATTGACCCAAATAAATAAGTCAGTGAACTTGCAAGGATTTGCGTATCCCAATGATTAGCATGTTAATAAGTATCACCTTCAGCGGTGCAGGACAGAGGCACGGTAGCTGATGCACATGACCGAATAAAATCATTTGATGACAAATCAGCAGTTATTATTTAGTGGTCATTTTCTCCGGATTTTACCCGTAGGTCATCTCTGAAAACAGAGAATCAGGAATTTCTAAATGTCTTAAAGTCTTACTTTTCAACACAGCATCTATTCAACAACCCCATCTTTTATAATACCTGAAATTTTACATTTATTACCTCATGGCCTAAAACATGATAATGTGAGTTCACACATTCCTGTATTATCCCGCTGCCACGGTCCCATTCGATTACATACCGCCCCCACACAATTACCAGAGGTGATCTGGTTACATAATCTAAGTTTTGCATTTCATCAAACAACCAACAAACTCTTAACCAGAGTTCAATGAGCTCACTCATACATGCAGTGAGTGCAGGAGAGCTGGAGAAAGAGAAGAGCAGAAAGCCACATACTTACACCATTTGCATTTCAAATTATAAAGCCTGGGTTAACAAGTAGGCCTGCAGGTCATGAAACCCTTTTTCGTTCACCCATTTGTAATTTAAATGGGACTTTGTCCTATGTTATAAAGTTGCTTGTTCCCAACATTTTTTGGTTACAGATGTTTCACTACTTTGAGTCAAACCTATATATTCTAGTAAAAATATTTCCGAGTACATACTTTACCTATCTGTACATGTATGCCATATTTAATTCTGTTGTTCTTCTTGTTCTATTGCGGGGAAGTGTGCTTCTTCTGCATCCTCAAATAAACCACATCAGTGGTCGGTAACTGGGTCAAACCACCATGTAGGACTGTTACAGACACAGATGGACTGACCCCGCAACCGGTGCTGATCTCAGTCATGTCACACTTTTATTTTTAAAAGTTGTGAACTCGGGTCTGAAGATTGTGTCGACTGCCTAACAGACCTCTGGAATAGCCTAAAGGCAATGCGTGAAAAGATAACAGCAGCTAAGTAAACCCAGTTTTCTAACTTCACTCTGCATCATTGACTGTTTAGTAAAAGGCTGTGCAAACAGTGTCCTGCACGCAAACAATAAAAAGTGACAGTTTAAGGAGGACTACTTCTGAAGAAGCTCTGCAGCATTATCACAGGCCAAGCTCACAGTCACTGCAGTTAATGTGGCTCTTCAGAGAAAACGGGTTACAGCAACACTGTTAACATCCTAAGTTAAAACACAAAGCTATGGAGGGAATTGTCGCCGATTTTGTTTGACGTAGTAGCCAATATATTATATAATTATAATATGCATCAGGTCCCCACTCCAGAGTTTAAAGTAACGTGCAGCTCAACATGGAAAGCTCTGATGACAGCCTGCTCTCTGTTGCTGAGGATTTCTTGCAACCACCTTGACCAACGCCTGCAGATCTAAGCAGTGAAGCAGACAGCGCAGTCCTGGAGCGCCAGTCAGTAACTGGCTGAGTTTTTAGTCATAGCGAGGGAGTTGAAAATTCCAAACATTGAAAGAATAGTTATTATTATGTTATTATTATAGAAAACCATTTCAATTGTTTGGTTAATGTTGAGATCTTACCACTAAGATTATTAGCTTTTAATCTCATCTCTAACCAAGGACAAATTAATGACTTTTTTTCAGCTGCATCCACAGGAGGAAACGTAATATCCTCAACACTTTGGTTACCTCACTTTGCTTGACAGATAATTTTAGGGCTGACTTTCAAACATTTTCAAATCAAACGACAATTTGGATATCAATTACCTAACTTGTCCTCAAACTAACTTTTCACATACTAGACTCCACCTGATTGCTTGTGTTGCACTCGTAATGTGATAGTGTGGCCGTTTGGTTTTTGGCTTCATCGTGCTCTCTCATTATTACCTGATGAGCGTACGCATTCACTTCGATCCCAGTTGTAATAATTAATGTCAAGAGTGGTTACTAAGGAATATTCATTGTAATGTATAACCTTAATGAAAATATAAAATAAAACGGGAAAAAGAAATCTTCAAAATAAATTATTTTGCAGCGTAAACCAACAAGCACTGAAATGTTCATGCAGTAAATGCATTAATATTTTAACAACAGATTCAGTCATTTTTCAAGCACAAATAGTCAAATGGACACTACCCACTCTCTGCTTCAGACTCTGTTGCTTTTCTTTGTCACATATGTGAATACCGTTAAGTGTCTGGCTGCTGGTCACAAACTAAACAAGCACATATCAATGCAGTGTCACTGATCAATTAACCAAAAAATAATTACTAATTCCAGCCCCAGAGCCAACCAGAAATAACAGTCATCAATCAGTGCCCATGGTAGTTAGTCCATGATTGATTTCACAGCCCCGTTTCTGTGACAACACCACAGCCAGTACATTCACTCCAACGTGCCCTGACAGTGTGTGAGAGATGTCCACCCTCAGAAAGAACATGGTGAAGAACAAGAAGAAAAGACATATGCATGATCTGCGGACTGGGCTGTGGCCTAGCCGGGCTGCACTCTGTTTAAAAACCATTGCCAGGTGTTCACGGTCATCCGCGGGGCCGCAGGAAGAGGGATGGGGAGGGAGAGACTTCGAAAGTAAACAACAGGCTTATATGGGCCAAGTGTATACATCTGCCGTTCTCGGAGGGGGGGGGGGGGGGATGAAACGATATTCAAAAACAAGAGCAGACCAGCAACTATTGATCTGATCGTCTGCATCCATCTTCATTCAAATCAAACCGAATGAGATTTAGTCCCCCACCAGCTGTCCACGAGGGGAAACTGGGTTTAAACCTCCCCACTAACTACTGGTTATCAAAAGGATAATGGAGAAGAGGGGGCGACACAGTCACACCTGATGTCGCCTTCAAAATACATCTCGGGCGTGCGTGAGTTCAGGAGACGCTCCGGAGAGGACACACGGGAGGAGAGGAGGAGATCTGGGGGCACATTTCATACAGATACACACATGCAACAATCCCAGTGCTGGGTAGATGGCCGCAACAACATACCCCTGACATGATCACAACAATCTTTTGTGTGTTCGCCTGTTTCCTGCTGCGCGCTCTGTCTCTCTGTTAGTTTCCCATCGTCAGGGATGCACCAGCGGCTCCATTAAAACAATGGTGTGGGTGTGGAGCAGCCCGTGTTGGGAGCTGATCGGTAGTAAAAAAAAATGTACCTCTTCGGGTGAAAGCAGGAGTTCAACAGCGCCCGCGGTGTCCCCGGAGCATGCCACCCGTGAAAAAGCCACGATGCGAGCCCCGCGCTCGGTGTGTGGGGGGGGGGGAGTCGGCTGGTAAGTCCGTGCTCGTTCCCGTGGAAAAGCCGGAAACTCGGTCGCGCTGAGGCCGCTCTCTCTCCTCCACACACTTACTGATTACACGTGTGCGGGTAGATTCACGGACATCGGGGCTCACGCACGCACTGAGAGACGAGGCTGCTGTTGCCGAGGACGGGCAGAGTTGTGCGGAGACTGGACTCCGCTGCTGTGTGACAGTCCTCCTCCTCCTCCTCCTCCTTCTGGTCCCCCCACCTCTCTCTCTCTCTCTCTCTCTCTCTCTCTCTCTCTCTCTCTCTCTCTCTCTCATCAATGGGTGTGTTTACTGTGGGGGAGGACCGCCACCTCGTGCAGGAAACGAAGAGTGTGGTGGGGAGGGAAGGGAAGGGGGGGGGGCTGGGGTGGGGGGAGACTGCATCGATGTAGCCCCACCCCTACACACACAAGCGCACACAACACACACAGTTGTGTCTCCATGACTTCAGAGGACATTACATTGACCTGCGTTCATTTCCTGAAGCCCAATTGGTACTTCTGCATCAAATCTACGCCCGTAGCTCCGGCGTAGCTTAAGCTTCGACGTGTACCCTATGCCATACCCTGACTTGCACCTCACCAAAGATGTACCCACATGCCGAGGCGATGCAGACTGCAAGAGCTGTGATTGGTCCACTTGTTGGCATCGCATTTCCGGCAGACAGTATTTCCGAAAATCTCCTGCTCCGCTGCCATCTCCTCCGACGTTTTTCTTTCCTTTGTTGCAGTTCTTTAAGAAAAAGTAACACTCGCCATGGTTCCAAAGTAAACAGAGATGCCAGAGAATTTGTAAATAAGCGGACCGGAAAGTATAGAAACTCTACAGCCACTAGCGTTTCAGTGGTGTAATTGCAGAGCGACGCACACAGACCTATGCACAACTATGAATGCTCACAATGGCGTAGGCCCTGTGCGTATACGTAGCTTCGATGCAGAAGAATGAATTAGGCTTTACTCAAAACCTAACCATAGTTACGACTTACCTAACCCCTAACCCCCTAGGAATTCAAACCTACCCTTGACCTAAACCTGACCTTAACCTTACCCCAACCACAGTTACACTTGCCTATCACTTACACTTACCCTAACCTTTATCTAAAGCTAACCTGAACCTAAACCTAACCCTAACAAAATGTACTACTTGCCTAACTATCAAACGTACCCTATTTTAACCTAAACTCAATCTTTACCAAAACCAAACCTTAACCTAACCATGTCCATATTTTCTGCTTACACACACATACCCTTTCCTTAACCTGTCCTGAACCTAAACGTAGCCTAACCTTGGAACATGTCTTCACCTTAAAATACGTTGATTTGGGTTACTTGTTTTTGCCCCATACACATACACACATTCTTGTACTTACATCTTTGTGAGGACACTCATAACCATCAAAACTAATTGCCTAACCCTTTCCGTATCCTTACCCTAACCTAAACGTAACTCTAACTCTAACCCTAAAACCAAGTCGTAACCCTCAAACAGCCCTTTGAAAAAGTGATGACCATTTAAAATGTCTTCTTCTTCTTCGTTCGGTTTATTGGCGGGTGGCAACCAACGTCAAGGTGCATTACGACCATCCACTGTGTCTTCTTCTTCTTCCTCTTTGTTCAATCCGCTGTCGTAGCTTTGTCTCTCTCTTGTCCAATTTGTCCTTTAACTGTTTAAATTGTCTTTTACTACAACTTCCTCTTTGTGGTAGTCACATTTTAACTTGACACTCAGTCATTTGACTGAGGCTGCCTGGATAGGTTTCATTCATTTGCCTGGATAGGTACAGTACAAGACCCCTTGGATTGGATCAGCTATCCAGGCTCTGCTGGATTACAGCTTCTCACCCGTTGGGAGGAGTTAGATGTTCCAAGTGGGCCCTTCTGTCCTTTCCTCGGTGTCCAGATCACGCGTCCAATCCCATCCTCGTTGCCAAGTTTCGTGGTGGAATTTCTTTGTGAGAGAAATAGAATAAGAATTCTCCGATCGGACTGTGTTTTGTGAATTTATTCAAGCAGGAAATACAACAGAGAATATAACAGCAAAAAAACAAAGAATATGTATATTAGACTTTTCAGTGTGGTTTAATGATTAGTTATAAGGTTCTAAGTTTTGTTTTTAGAAAAAAAATAATGTATTACCTGCCACTAGACCTTGGTTATCAAAGTGAAGTCATATGCCAATGTACTTCACTATTCAAATGAATTTTAAGTATCATTGTAAAAGGTTATTTACTTACTCTGGGAACACATCAATAAGTACGCAAGAAAAATTAAACACTTTGTTAATGCGTTAAGTATAGTATGAAGTTAGCATTACTATTATTATTTTTACTTAATTGTTATCAGCTTTAGATTTAATATTATTGATTGGCAACTAGGCCAACTAGAGTGATTTTTTTGTGAAGGGTCACAAGCCAAAAATGTTGGGAAACACTGGTTTCATCTGTTTTTTAAGCTGTATGATGTTTTTACGCAACATTTAAATCAGGACATACTCAAGTAAAGTGTGAATAACTTGAATACAGTACTTAGCAAAATGTTCTTAATTACTGCTTTTAAGATGCACATTGAAATTATGAAACGGTTGTTGTAAATTGTAGTTGAAAAAAGTATTTGACCAAGTAAGAGCCAACCTACCACTTAATGCCACAGACACAGTGTAAGTCCAATGTGATTATTAACACATTGCCGTGTTTGGTTGGGGTAGTTGGGAATGATGAGTTCAATTTCCTTCCTGGATATCTTGTGTGAGTCACATCTGCAGACCTTGTTGATAATATCAACTCTTTAGCAGAACCTTGAGAAAATGTCAATGTTTGTTTTTATGTCCAGTGCATGAGTGGTTATTATAAACTTGCATTTGCTTTCTTTTCCCATCAACTGTTTATGAAGACAACATTACACACTTACTGCAGCTTCATGTTTAGGATAATGCAGCACACTGATCCGGAGAGAAGTGTGTTTGGGTGTGAAGAAAAATTGCAAATGGTTCATATATGTGATGTGAGAGACACCTAGTGGAAAAAATGGCTCATCACTGGGAGCCTTTCTACTTATGTTTTGATCAGAAAACTGTTAAATTATTAAGTGTGGTTTTCATGAACTAATTCAGAGTTTATTTTCTACAGGAAAATTGAACTACTGTAACTGCAACATTCAATTTACATTTTTTATTCATTTTGTTTTGTTTTTATTAAGTTAAAAGGCTACAAAAATAATATAATGATAATTAGCACGAGTAAGAATCTGCTCTTGAAACTCTAAACACAAATAAATTAACAATGTCATGAACTTCAGAAGAATAACAGGCATATTATAGATACAACAGCTAAAAATTGAACTCTTTGAGTTCTGTGAAAACACATTAAATCAGAATAACATGATTTTAACTTCTAAAATGTATATAGCTTCATATACATATATATATATATATATGATAGATATATAAATATATCTGAGAGAAATAAAGATAGTCCTACATCCCTCAAGCAGGCAAGAAAAAGAAATCCCTAGTCCCATTTTACAATTATTATTTTGAAGATGTTGAAATTAAGCAATTAATCTATGTGAGGTTCATGTTCAGCACGTGTATGGTTATAATATTCTTGGTAGTAAAAGTGTGAGAAGTATGGAGCCCTATCATTTCCTATTTTGAATATAGTGTTGTTAGTAGTCTAATGGATCCAGATGATGATTGACAAATGATATAAAGAGAGTCGTTGGTGTGGATATATTAACATATTATATTAAGAAGCAGAAACTTCCGGTTTTGTTTGTTTTTTATCACTAATGTGTACTGTCAGTAGTCACATATTCGTGTCTGATTATGTGCTTCGGACTGTCATTATTATTTTCTTTTTGTTCTTTTCTTTTTATTATTAGTTTATTATTAATGTACTGATATTGTGGGGGGGGGTTCAAGGGGAAATGGTGTGTCTACAATATTGTCAAACTAGTCTATTATATGTGGAGAATCAATAAATGGGGGGGGAACTGATCAGTCAAATCAAATAATCAATAGCTAAATTTCCCTCTGGATCGATTGACAGAAGTATCTGTCAATCAATCAATCTATCTAAATAAAGCAAACTTAAGATGTATTGTTTCCTGCTGCAATAGATGGAACAATGAATAGAGACACATTTAAATACTGCATGAATGTTATATATATATATATATATATTTTTTTTACAGCTTTTGGTTCCTCATCTTCTCTCTTCCCTCAGTACAGATGATTGAGTCAACCTATAGACTCCTCCTCGTCACTGGAGAGGAAACAGCTCGGTGCGCTCGTCCGGCGTTTTGACACATGAGGGCCGCCGTAGCTCCCCTCTCGCCAGTAGGGGAGGGGGAAGTGAGTTTTTGCAGTTTTACACACTTCACCTTTAAATGTTTGCGCGGAACTGACTTCCGCTTCAAGTCCCGCCCTGCCTCCCCTCTGACAAAATGTTTCTGTGTGACCAGATCTCGTGATTCCGCCGCCGTCCATCAACATGAGCGCCATCCTGAAGCTCGCTGCGCTGGGGCTGCTCCTCTGCGTCTGTTCAGGGCTCCAGGACAACCTCCTCCTGGAGGAGGACCAGCCCGTCGTCCAGGCTTCGGAGTCCGGCTCCCTGTGGCCTCTGCCGCAGAAAGTGCAGATCTCGCAGGTTCCACTCAAGTTAATCGGCTCCAGCTTCAGATTTGTCGACGCCAAAGACTCGTCCGCCGGCGCGAGCTGCAGCCTCCTGCAGGACGCGTACAGGAGGTGAGAGGAGGGACGGACCGGTCGTGTGCAGGCTGTGTTCCTCCGCGTCCAGAGGAGAAAACGTCGCCACCTGATGATCGACGTCTCTCACCTCTGTGCCTTTTGTCCACAGGTACTACGAGTACATGTTTGGCAGCTCTAAGAGGCAGGGGCAGGGCAGAAGCAGGAGACCCGGCCGCTCCGAGCTGACCGAGCTGCAGGTGTGGATCACCTCCACTGACTCCGACTGTGACGGTTACCCCAGTGTCACGTCGGACGAGTCATGTGAGTCTCATTCTCTTCCTCATTGAACTCATATTTCATAACAGTGGTGCAAGCAAGTACAAAGTTCTTTTTCCATTTCCTGAGACTTAATACTTATCTCTAAAGCTGCTTTAGAGATACTGAACGCCGAAAAATGATATGGTCTGTATTCACATATAGAGCTTTTCTAGTCCTGATGGCCACTCAAAGCGCTTTACAGCACACTATCACCTATTCACACAGACTCATACACTGCATCTATGTGCTGAGCCTTAGTATCTGAGAAGGCACATTTTGAGTGAGAGGCTCTGGTTGTATCCCGAGTTTCTTGGAACTCTGGATAATGTTCGAATGAGCCCATGTGAGAAAACACCGGGAGAACCTCCCGAGGATTTACTATGAGCGATTGGGTGCGTTGGCGACATTTCTTACACGCGACAGACACTGTGTTGTAAACAAAAACATTGTCATGTCCACAGCAGAATGTATATGTTGCACCCTGCTGCCGCCCGCTGCCCCACCCCCCCTCACTGGAACATTGATTTCTACGTTGTTCGTCTCGACCAAATTGTACGAACATTCTCCGGAGTTCCACTGGACTACGTTGAGTTACGTTTTACAGAAAGACCCTGCCCTCAGTGGACAGTTTATTAAGTAGAACTGGCTAAATACAACCTCGTCTAATACAATAATCTTCTGTGAGGATCCAGTGTCCACTTGCTGTTGAAACACATTTCTTATTGTTGCATTACATTATAACCTTCTTGAAGGAGGATCTCATACAAGTCTGAGGTATTAGGCTGCGTAAGTTTTAGCTGCAGGTATCTCAACCCCTCAGACTTAAAATAAATAAATTACATACATCTCAAGTAGAGGCAAAGTTAAGTGTAGTATCACCTCAGCCAATAGTGTTACTTACACATTGATGCAAGTATTAATTTGTAATTTTATATAAATAACAACACTCAGTGGCCATGTGTACTTTTTCCTTTACTATTTCAAGAACATTATTAACTTTTTCTGAAGCATGTCTTTTCTACATTATGTTGGATGATGTCATGGTATCGGAGCATCTACTTGATTCTTCAAACTGCATCTTACAACCAGAGAAAGGGTATATGCCGTTTGCCAGTAGATTTGGAGATAACCTGGACAGCAAATACGAGGATTAGCACGGTAAATCTAGGACGAACGTTTAAAGCCCCCTTAAGACCCTGACCTTAGTGCCACAATGACCACCTGCTGAGCTTGGACTGAAAATATGCATGCAATGTATAACTGTGTTGTGTCCACAGATGAGCTGTCTGTGGATCAGCCATTTGCTATCCTGAAAGCACCGACGGTCTGGGGAGCCCTGCATGGTAAGACCTCTTCTTTTTGTTATTCAACCACTACACAGCAATTATTTTCCTTCTTTATAATTGGATACAATATTTTGTACTGATATGCAGTAATTTGTTTTTTTTTCTACTGACTTAATATATCATAAAGCCGGGCTCTGTGTCAATCAGCACCACTAAAGCTCACTAATTATCACCTAGTATGTACCCATTGTATCATATTTAATGTAAAAACCCAAGAGTGGTGTTGATCCTATCATGTATCTCTCAAAAAGAAAGTTAATTCATTAATGATACGATTCAAATATAACTCACTTGTCACAATATCAGATTTACACTACAATACTATCATGACACAAGAATTGATGATAACAATGCAATCATATAACAACTCAATAGATCCTGATTTTTTTCTTTTTTTTATATGGATCAGCAACAAATTCCACACTATTTTCACCAAGAACCATGAATTATTTACTGAGAAATCAACGAAAATGTTAAAGAATGCCCCGTCCTACAATATTAAAGAAAGGGGGAAATACTTTTTGGGATCGGCCCCCTGATCTGGATCCGCTCCAAATATTGAATGTGTTCTTTCCTGACTCGAACCACATCCTTCCAATTTTAGTGGCAAATCCATCTATTAAGTTTTGCGTGATCCTGCTAACTAATAGACGGACAGATAAACAATCAAATGCAGACCAAAACATAGCCTCCATGATAATGAGAATATGCTGGTGTGGTGATAAAACTTGGACTCTGTGGACTTATGTGTTTTGTGACAATGTGGTGCAAACTCGCTGCTTATAAATTAAAATTACAGTTTGTGTTTCTCATGTGTTTTTAAGGTCTGGAAACTTTCAGCCAGTTGTTGTATGAAGATGAATCTGGAGCCGTAAGTGACAACATGACTGCAATCTAACTGGCATTTGACATTCAAACTCGCTCGGCTGTGCTGTACGTACATGAGCCTGGTTTTAACTCCATTCACCCTGTGTTTTTCAGAAAAGCATCAATTCCACAGCAATCAGTGACTTCCCCAGATTCGCACACAGAGGCATCTTGCTGGACAGCTCTCGGCACTTCCTGCCCGTCAAAGTCATCTTGGCTAACCTGGTGCGTCAGCGAGAGCCGCATATTTTCTTTTTTTCCCCTCATTTTAAATTCGATCTATTATGTCAATACATCAACACACTGTTTCTGTGTTCATTCATACAGGAAACGATGGCGATGAACAAGTTTAATGTTTTCCACTGGCACATTGTGGATGATCCATCCTTCCCTTACCTGAGCCGAACCTTCCCACAGCTGAGCCAGCAGGTCAGTGAGACTAGTTGTTGTAATTGTTTTTAATAGTAGGACACTGTATGAATAAGAAGCTCATTCGCTAAACTGTTCACAGGGAGCTTACCACCCATACACTCACGTGTATACACCTGCTGATGTGAAGATGGTGATTGAGTTCGCCCGCCTGAGAGGCATTCGCGTCATCCCAGAGTTTGATACCCCAGGACACACACAGTCATGGGGCAAAGGTGAGTTTTTTTTTAGTCAGCCCCCTTCCCCCCCCTTTTTTCTATGTATCATTTAATAAAAGTTTGAAGAACATGAAGAAATTAATTCAGTCTCCATCATTCCCGTTAGGCCAAGCCGATCTGCTCACACCCTGTTACTCTGGCTCTAAACCCTCCGGAAGCTTCGGGCCGGTGAACCCCATCCTGAACACTACGTATGACTTCATGAAGCAGTTCTTCACGGAGATAAGCTCTGTGTTCCCCGATGCCTACGTTCACCTCGGGGGGGATGAGGTGGACTTCAGCTGCTGGTGAGACACAATATTGGAAACGTCTCCGCATTCGAGACTCGACAGCCGTTAATGCTGGTTGATGTTTGGTGTTTGTCCTTTGCCCTGCAGGAAGTCCAACCCGGACATTACGAAGTTCATGAATCAGCAAGGCTTCGGACAAGACTACAGGAAACTGGAGTCATTCTACATCCAGAAGTGTGTTTCTCATTTGTACATATGTAAACTGCTTGTGCTCCAGGTTTTATTCCTTATTCCCTTTTCCTTTTCTCCCCCTTGTTTTATCTGACAGACTCTTGGATATCGTCACCACTACCAAAAAGGGCTACATGATCTGGCAGGAGGTCTTTGACAATGGGGTTAAGGTAAAAGACAAGTTGTGTGTAATTCTATATCAAAAAGAGTATTTCCATGTAAAAACAAACAGAGCTGTGTCCTAATCCAGGGGCTGCTTCCTGAAGTCCTACAAAGGCTAGTTCTTAGAGGAGTAGAAGCGAAGAAAAGGCCAAACCAAAATAAGACGTGTGGTCTACTGTTACTTTGAACACGTAGCCTGGCTGCCCACGTTAAAGCTAGCTTTTTAGCTTCGTAACTTGCCTCAATTAATCCTGGAATAGGTTGGCCTGAGAAGGATTCAGCCGTTGAATACTTTGTTGCTCGGGAATGGATTTGTCAGCCACGTATTAAGGAGCCTTTGAAACAGGAGACAGCGAAGTCATGCTGATGTCGCGCAATCAGTCTTCAAATGGAGAATGCATCCCTTGAATTGAGACACAGCTAAGATGTATGAGCAAAAGTATTTAATCAACATTTTTTGGGGGGTTATTTGTGTATTGCGTATTTTATCCTGTGTTAGAATAGTTTGACATTTTGGGAAACGGTTTACTTTCTTGCCAAAAGTTGGATACAAAGATCTACCACTCGTGTCTGAACACTAAAATGACGCCGAGTCAGCAGGCTGAAAAAAAAATTGCAAAGGCTAATAGAGGACCTAAACAGCAATTGTGACTCTGTCCAAAGGTAACAAAAGTCTAAAATGAGCTCATTATCCAATCGACAAAACCTAGACTGGTGGGCTCGTGATGATGTTTCTAACATATGACAGATGCAAAAATGGAAAAAGCTAAATAAATGACTAGAATGAAAAAGCGGTGCCACTCACGTAAAAATAGATGTCAAGAGATTTCCACAGTGGAATTTATACGTTATGTCAGCGGTGATTCTAGGATCAGGGACCTTTAGGGGGGCACAGCCCCGTGTCTTGCATTAATGCATTAATATTTTTCTAAAAATAATAATTTAAGTCGTAATATAAATAGTTCTAATGAATTACTAGTATGAAACATGAGTTTGACACCACAAAATCTGTTTGTAAGAAAATTAAAGACGGAATCAATGTAATGCAAAAGTATTCAATGTTTCACACAGTGTTACCTTCAGAAGCAACCCAATTAAATTAGTGGTGATATCTATTGTAAAGTAATAATTGATCAGAATGAACAGCAGATTTCAATAAACCTTTTTTTGAGAAGACCTTCAGTTGGTTACTAACAACTACTAGTTACCCTTCCTAAACTTGTTCTTCCTGCTCTTTCTCTCCTATATCCATCCTCTCTCCCTCTCTGCACTGACACACACACACACAATCGCTGTGCTCAACCAAAGAAACAGCATATAAACAGCTTATAACTTACTCAGGTAGGAAGGAGCTCAGGAGGAACCCATCTCTGTGAATCAACAGTAGTGAAAGCTGAAGTCTTACGCTTTATTAGCACTACTGTCATTAAATGTGTCGTACACATACTGTCCAATTACCAAAACCGTTTTTTCTTACAATGGCTTCCTGGCTAACGTAAACATTTTTCCTGTGCAACTGGAACCCTATCAGCTCTGGTTTTTCGGGTGCGACGTCATTCCTAGGGCCGAGCTCTGAGGTATAATGGAACACGGCACCAGATCTGACTGTCTGAGACAGTGCGAACAGCACAAATCACATGGAATCTGATCTGTTCAAGTCAGATTTGGGCCACTTTCATATGTGGTTCCAAATCAGATATAGATCAGATTTCTTTGAAACGCGACCTCAGTCTGAACAGCCGTGTGACCCGTATCGTAACTCAGTACGACTTTTACATCACTCCACTTAATTATGTGCAAGCGAAGGCGGCGAGCGGATCTTGTGGAGAGGCGCTGACAGGTGTAGTTAAAAGTAGCCTCCGACATCCTGAAAGTTTGGATGATATCTGTTTCATTGAAGCCATTCACGTCACAATCCCACACACACCTCTGTACTGAAGTAGCAGCCAAAAAGACACAATTAAACTTTCAGCTTTCCTTCTCTTCATTCTTCTCCTCCTCATCATCTGCTTCCACTGCACAATAACTTCCAAATGAAACCCTAAATGCTCACATGGCCAGTTCACATTGGACTCTGATACTGGCTACATTTTAAAAGATGATGTCACCAGCTGCATTAAATAGAGAAAATCTGAATTGAGCACTAAGGCTTGTAGTGTGAACGAGTGAACATATTTCCCCAAATGTTGAACTATTTCTTTTTTAACCTTTTTAACGAGTACCAACGACTCTTGGAGTATGTAACCTAAGAACAGTATGGACTGTAACAATTCCAGCTAAAGCCAGATACAGTAGTGCATGTGTGGATCGGCAGCGGGTCTAACGAGGAGATGAGCAAGGTGACAACAGCAGGATACCAAACCATCCTCTCCGCCCCATGGTACTTAGATTATATTAGCTACGCACAGGACTGGCAGAAGTACTACAAGGCTGAGCCACTCAACTTCAACGGTCAGTTTTCTTTTTTCTTTTGTATGTCATGTCAAATCAGCCCTTTTTGATTTAGGAAATATCTGGATTTCAACAGGCTTACAATGTTGCACAGGTTGGACAAGGATAGAAAGTCAGAGACGGACCTGCAGTGAACCTGGGGCAGTGTGGTTGATGGTTTCAGATTGTGTCTGTTCATGGGCCGAGGTAGTTCACCACCGTGGAGGACCAAGCCGGGTGTATTTCAAACAATAGTCCAATACACTGAAGGCTCAAATGAAGCGAGAAGTTAATAATGAGCAAACAATGTGGTATGGCGAGGATGTTCACATTTCCCCTGTGTGGGTGGGGGACTTGAACCCATGACAATCATAAGGCAAAATAAGTCGGGTTTGGTCCTCCATGTAAACGGACCAAGGCGAAAGCTGGACGTAACCTCTTTCCAGATTCTTCCTCTAAATGTCATCAAGCAGAGCGTGTTCTGCAAAATGACCAAGCAGAAGTAAAAGGCCTTGGGACATTTCCGTCCTCGTGCCTCCTTCCTTCCAATTTGTGTTCATCTCGCCAATACTAATACATGCATGTATGTGTGCTGTGTAGCTGAAACCAGACACACTAATCCACGTTTGGAAAGGGACGCAGCAGCAATACCAGGAAGAGATGGCACATGTTACGTCATCAGGGTACCAGACCCTGCTGTCCACTCCCTGGTACCTGAACCGTATCTCCTACGGACAGGACTGGTCGGCCGCTTACAAGGCTGACCCCCAGGATTTCAACGGTGTGTGTCTGCATGATCTGTTCAGCAAGACTTTTTCGTTTTTTGGAGTTTGCCTCAGTCATACGATTGTTTTATTGCTCTGTTACTGTTTAACTCTAGACAGATCTGAAATGTCTTACAGTTGTCACTCTTGTGCAAATACGTGTAAGCCTGTTGAATGAACAGAGGGAAAGCATGCCAATAAATCAACACACCATTGTAATTCAGTTAAATTAAGCATGGTATTTTTTTTTCTTTCTAATCGAGTGGAGTTTTTAGTTTCTCTGAACGTTGGTTGTGCTGCCTGATCTCATCAAATGTTACATTTTGAAAACAGGAACCGAGGCGCAGAAGAAACTTGTGATTGGTGGAGAAGCTTGCTTGTGGGGAGAATATGTGGACGCCACCAACCTCACACCCAGACTCTGGTATGGCTCGTGTGCTTCCTTTCAAATTTGTGAGATTTTAAACAATACTGCAGTGGCCAACAACCATTAAGATATAGTGGAGAAACGGTGCCCTGAGCAGGGTGTGAAGTCACAACTCCCCCCTTTGGTTCCAAAACCAGGGTTGGGACCCCTTCATTGATTACAAGACACTTTTGACATTTTAGATTTTAAATAAAAGGCCAAAACAAATAGAAATTTTAGATTTCAGACAAATGTATCTCAAGATTTTAAAAAACCTGAAAAAAAAAGTAATCTACCTTTCATTATCTTTGTCCCCACATGACAACAGTTACAACAGGTCGCTTTACAGCATCACAGGAAACACTGACATGTGCTCAAATCACTATTCTTGGTGATCGAAGGTCACAGGACTCTGTTACTGAAAAGTTTGGATTGTTGTAATCAATGCTTTTTCTTTTCTTTGTTTTGGTAGCCAGGTATACATTTGTATTGCCACATCTTGTTGGTGTGAATATCGTCTTTGTATAACCTTTAATTAACTTTTATCAGAGAAATAATGTACCTTGAACCTTCACATCACATGTCAGATTGATTTTCTCTTGTCTATCACTCCCAGGCCTCGTGCTAGTGCAGTGGCCGAGCGGCTGTGGAGCGCCAAGAACGTGACGGACATCAATGATGCCTTCAACAGACTGTCCATGCACCGCTGTCGGATGGTGGAGTAAGTATCTGCAGCCTCTTTTTAAACTAGTCATTTGTTTCTAAATCAGTCTCCACTCTCCAAATGCCGTATCATCATCTAACTAACACCTGTTAGAGTTTCATGATACTTTATAAAAACATCCTCTTTCTTTTTCCATCAGGCGCGGGATCCCAGCCGAGCCGTTGTTCTCCAGCTACTGTCGCCGTGAGTACAGAGGTATCTGACGGGAGGGGAGAAGCTGACCATGGGGACGGGAAAAGGAAAAGGAATCAAATCCATAAGCAATCAGCTTCACGCCTGCATTTTAAACTGAGAAATCAAATGCGGAACATGCTTTTGTAGAGACACTGATATGACACTGATACATTGAGACACATTGCCTTTCCAATCTGCTCTACAGAACACTCAATCACATCTAATGATATCAAACTACAACCCGAATTTGCAACTGCATTCTTTGGTTTTTTTTAATGAATGTTTGTACAACTGATTGTGAATAAAATGTTGAAATTTTAAGTGCTAGTCTGTTGTTTTATTAAAAAACTGTTATTGGTTGCACATTAACTTTACACATATATATTCACACTCTAATTATATTTTACTCAGTCAGATGTGATAGTCCTGGAAAAGTCTGTTTGGGCAGCAGCTGTTCCTCTGTCTCAGAAGCCCATTGGTCCCATTCCTGATCCATTACAGCGTTGCCAACATGAATCACAACAGACCGGACATTCTTTTGAGGAGGATGTTCTGGTCCTGAGAGTTCATGGCCTCGTAAGTGTCCAGCGCCAGAGAGAAAGTGGCGTTGCCGGATGTTATTGTTCGCAGGATGGTGGAGTAGCCCTTCAGTAGGAAACAACCGAATTTAAGATAAATGACACCGAAAAACCTTCAGACGAAATGTTTGAGTCAGATCTGATCTCACCATCATTTCTGCCAAGGGCACGGTTGCTAGCAGCAGCTTGTGGTCGTGACGACTCTGGATGTCGCTGACGGTGCCTCGTCTTTGGGCCAAGTCACCCAGCACGGAGCTGAGATGCTCTTCGCTGACCGTCATCTCCAGGGACATGACTGGCTCCAGGACCTGACCTCCTGCCAGCCTCAGGGCCTGCAGCCAAACACACACACACACACACACAACTGTAGCTCATCTATTGCCAACCCTGTTAGTTGACATCCGTATGACATGCGAGCCTGTAATGCTTTACCTTCAGCATGCAGCGGGACACACAGGCGGACACCATGGCTGGAGACGTCCCTGGTTCCATGTAGACATTCTGGATCAGCGTAGTTACGCCCTGTAAAGGATAACCTAGCAATGGACCTGGAGGTGTAAGCAGACATTACAAACAATGAGTGAGTGCAAAACAAGGCGACTAGTGCAGTCAGATCAGTGCAAGGTTTACTCCCACATCACCCTCCTTCTTTACAGGCACTGAATAATTATTCTCACTCAGCTTCTTACTATGAGCGATGGTGTTCATCATGAACACAATGTTCTTCCCAAGTTTGAACAGTTCTGGTTATTTGATGTGTGTGAAGACTGCTTTGTGTGGTTGAGTTGTCGTGTTGTTTACAGTCACTGTACTGTGTACTTGTCTTGTAAATGAGATCTTAATCTCAGCTCCTCATTAAACAAAGTTTAACACCCATACAGCCCTCTGAAACAACATTTAACTACATTGTTTATTTAGCCGTTAATATTTAATGTTATTGAGAAAATACATTTAAATTGAGTTTCCGGGGGCCTTTTTAATGAAAAACAATAAATGAGTGGAGTCAGTGTCACCTTGAAGATATGAGCTGTGCACTCCATTCTCCACTGCATCTTTCAGTTCTTTTGATAGTTGCCCCTCGACCTCCGTTGTGAATGCTAGGTCACATGAGGCAGTTGTAGAGGACGTGTCCACAGGTCCGACAGCCAGCTCCACTGTCACAACATGTCTTCTCTCGCCGACTGTCCGGTCCAGTGTATCTACATTATCAGCAGTGAGGAAAATCAATACAGGAACAGCATCTAGTCGACAAGAATTATTTCTCAAACAACATCACTGTCTTGTGAACAGTAAACGTCGTCTGGCCTCCAGACGACGTTTACTCAGGACAACTCGTGAGAAGAGACACGGTGAGTAAGACTGATCTGTCTGCTCTTTTGTTCCATCCTGCTACAGAATGAATAGAAATATATAGTCTCAACTTTGCCATTAACTCTGCAATAACAGGATTAAATGGTTAGGTCCAGATTGGCTGTAGTTGTCACTGATTTGTCTCGATATTTAGCCTGCAAGAAATCTAGTCGGGGGAGGGGAGCCTCTCAAATCGTGTCTTAGAAGAGTTCTCACACAGCGATTTGTGACTGCCGGTCGACCGCCCATTTGGCTCTAATGTTGTGTGAACTAGGCATAATGCAACAATTAAGAAATATTTGCTGTACCTGTAGTCGAGGCCTCGTGGAGAACGGTCTCTCGGTAAGCCACCTGTAGTGGTCCCAGGTGAGTCTCAATGCCATACTCTCTTCTGATTCGATCATGGATGATCTCGATGTGCAGCTCTCCCATCCCACACAAAACAGTCTGAGGGTGGAGAGTGAAGGACATTAAGTTGAGTCATTGTGGCAGATGCACTTACTAAAGAACGCCCTGGGTAGTCCAGTGATGGTAATACCTGGCCAGAATCAGGGTCCACCCTCACTTTAAGACTGGGGTCTTCTCTCTGGAGGTTGTTCAGTGCATTCTCAAGATCTATCAGGAGAAATAAAACACAAATGTGTGAGTGGCTACAAGGATGTCGTGGTTAACAGCTGAGCTTGTGCATGTGTAACCAAACTATCACTGACCAGCCTGTTTGGCCATGGTGGGTGGTTCTATAGTGCAGAAGAAGACGGGATCAGGGACCTCCACTCCTGAAAGCACCACAGTCGCATGTTCCCCGTGCTTCTTCCCCGTGCTATTGTCATTGTGGGCTCTGCGGGCTGCAGCTGCGGCTGAAGCCTTGGATGAGACGATGGTGTCCCCTGTGACTGTCTTGAATGAAAGCAGGAAAACTTAAATAACCTGAGGAAAATATTGAATGTAGCAGAGAAGGAACATGGGAAACAATGTTGTACCTGCTTCAGTCCTACAGTCAGTGCAATGTTTCCCGCCGTCATCGAGGGGATCTCTACATGTTGATCAGCAAACGGCACCAGCAGCCGGCTCATCCTCTCGCTGCAGACAACATGATGCAAACATGTTTATTTTAACATATCATACGGGTCAAAACTGATTTGTAGGTCAGTCAGGGTTGCATTACTGTATTGGAGGTGACGCACATGCTGTTCCTGTTGATGTTGTGAACGGCGGTCTGTGCTTTCAGAGTACCAGAGTAAATCCTGAGGAACACCAGAGGACCACGCTGCTTGTCATGGAGAACCTTGAAGGCCAGAGCACATAGGTCATCTTTGTACCACCGCCTGTGGGATGATGATGATGATGATGATGAAGTTTCAACAGTTACCATAGAGACAAAAATGGCCAAATGTATATAGAAAGATATTTTCAAACAAGCAAGTTATATTTACTGAAGGATTATTGCTCTTTTTTAATTTATCTTCCATCCATTTAACGTTAATTGTGACAATGCACACACCACTACACAAGATTTTGTGCTCGAAGGAAATTTTTCTAACAAATTTATCCCCATTAAAATTATATTCATGAGAAAAAAACAGGTAGTGTTCTCTCAGTCTGGTCAAGAGTTAAGAGGATGTTGCATCTTGTACAGATTGTTAAGCCCTATGAGGAAAATTGTGATTTGTAAATATGATCTGTACAACTGTTACAGTTCTGGGTCGTTACTCACACCAGGTCGTTGTGCCGTTCACTGGGGGCAGGCAGGTAGGCAACGATGGCATCTAAAAGAGGTTGAACACCTTTGTTCTTCAGCGAGCTCCCACAGAGAACCGGGACGCCTTTACGGGCCAGAGTCACCCGCCGCACAGCCTCTTGTAGCTGGAGACACATTAAAAACAGGTTACTCTGTTTTCACAAGCAACGGTGCTGCTTTACAGGCTTACAGAATGGAACTATACATTACTCACTTTGATTGAAGGAACTGCATCAAAGTTATCACTAAAATCCGTTAGCAACAGATCAGCAAACTCATCATCCAAATCAGCGACCTGGGAAAGAGAACAAAAATACAAAACTATTATTTTTACATTTCTTCTTGAAGAAGTTGTGTCGTCATTGCTGAAGATGATATTGATGATGTGTACCTGTTCAATTAAAGCTGCCCTGGCCTCATTGACCTCCTGCAGGAGTTCTGGCTCATCCGAATGGTCGAGAGGTTTGTTTTCAAACATTCGTCCATCATCTCCTATAGATCTTTGCTTCCAGATCAGCTTCTGGTTGGTCAACAGGTCAACCACACCGGTGAAGCTCCTGCCGCTGCCAACAGGAATCTACAAGACAAGATTCATGAGACAAATGAAATTCATAGACTTACACTCTTTGTGTTTTTTATTTACACATACACTGTTACAGTTTGAGTGCTGCTTGTCTTTTTTTTATTTTTTTTCCCCTATAACTTCTTGTTATTGTTGACATCTGTTTGGAGCTGATTGGTCAAAAAATATGGTCAGAAAAACTAAAATCTCAATCACATGATCCCATATGATAAGTGGTGTCCTGAAGAAGTCACAAAGAATGACATAGTTCAAGAATTCATTTTTCAAGGTTACCCTGCATCATGTGGGACAATAGACACGACCTAAAGCTTATAAAGATTGAAAATGATTTATGATTATATGGTAGGAAGTCAGAAATTTACATCAAACAGTGTAGTACTGCATTACTTTTTGAAGCCAATAACAGTAAAGACAAGTTCTACAGCTAACTAAGATTAACCAATCAACCATCATCATGGTGGTATACGTAACATCATGAGGAAGTCATTATGAAATGGCATTATTACAACATAAAAAATAAGCATTGTTAGCATTGTCACATACAGTGCATGCAGCGCCTGCAGCGCACGTATGATGCTTTCCATTTTTGCCTTAATTTTCTGAAGGCCTACCTGCAGGAGGACTGGGTTGGCTTTCAGCTTCTGTCTTATGCTCTCGATGGAAAAACTCAGGCTGAGAGAAAGAAATTACAGTTTTCAGTTCAACTTTGAGAATAAGTTGTATGTGGTTGAACAGCTGAGTCACTCACTTGGCTGCGGGCTTATCCATCTTATTCAGGAAGCAAACACAGGGAATGTGGTGCTTCTCTGCTTGTCTCCACACAGTCAGAGTCTGAGCCTGTTCGAGTTTTCAGGGAAACAGAAGAAACCGTCTTCAGCGTGCAGCCGATTTTAAGACATGGGTTTGTTTGTTTGTTTGTTTGTTTTTCATAAAAGGGAAGATATTTGACAACAGATTTACCTCAACACCGGCAGAAGCATCGAACACTGCAACAGCCCCATCAAGAACACGAAGCGCCCGCTCCACCTCAAGAGTGAAGTCAACATGTCCTGCAATCACCAAAAAAATGTCTTGTTTGACTGGCTCATTCCCACTGGGATATTTCTAATCTCACAAGGATGCTTTCATATAATATTTCTACCTGGGGTGTCTATAAGATTTATTCTATGACTTCTCCAATCGAACGTGACTGCTGCCGACTGTATGGTGATGCCACGCTCCCTCTCTTGAGCCATAAAATCTGTGACTGTGTCGCCATCGTCGACGTCTAAAAGCAACGGGGACAGAAAGGGACTGAGAGACGGAAGCAAACAGGCAGGGTACTGCTCTATGAAGGATTATCAATGTTCACATCTGTTACTCCTGCTCACCTCCCAGTGCCCGTGTGTAGCCAGAATAATAAAGCATCCTCTCTGTGGTCGTTGTCTTTCCTGCGTCGATGTGGGCCATGATGCCAATGTTTCGGATCCTGCAAATACAGCACACAGGTTGATATGGAGCAAAACCCTAAAGAGCATTTCAAACAACCGAATGCAGTTACTTACTTGGAAACATCGGGGTTGACCACAGCCCGCAGTGATTTGACGTCATCTATGAACACGAAGTACACAAAGATGATCTGACTGAATCAGTGATGCTGTGTATGTGCTTCTACTACTGACTATTTTTTTCCATTATCTTAAAGGTTTAATCATAAAGTAAAAAATCACTAATACATGAGCTCTTGTGTTGTTCAAAACAACCTAAAGAGGATATGTTCAGTTTCAAACTGCATTTCCATTTTGAAGCATCTCTGGAGCGTTCACTCATATCATATGATCGCATGAACCAATTTCCTCAAATTTAACTGTGAAAAATCTGACGTAATCATCATGGACACAAATCTCTCAAAAAATGCACCTCAACTTCTTCATCAAAATTGACACTTCCAAATCCGCAACCTTGGAGCCTCTCTGCACAATAACTTCCTTAAACCAGAACTTCCTTTTCCCACCAAAGAAACATAGCCCGTCTACGTCCATCACTCAAATGATCTGCCGCTGAGCCCCTGATCCATGCCTTCATCACATCTAGAATTGACTGTTGCAATAGCATTCTTTGTGGTGCACCTCCCAAAGTCCTCCATAAACTCTGTTGTTCGTCTCCTCACCCACACCCGCTCCCGTGACCACATCACCCCTTTAGAATCCTTTAGAATCTCCACTGGCTCCCAGTCCCTCAGTGAATCCCATTCAAAACCCCCCTCCTCACCCACACAGCCCTCCACAACCAGGCTCCTTCCTGCCTCTCAGACATGCTCCACTGCCACACCCGCCCACGTAGCCTCCACTCCTGTGTCGCAAACCTTGTCTTCATACCACACAAGACCAGGCATCGGACCTGGAGCAACAGAGCTTTCCCATTAGCTGTCCCCTCCATCTGGAACTCTCCCCCCACAGCACATCAGAGACTTCCCCGACCTGTCCACTTTCAAATCTCTACTCAAAACTCACCTCTTCAGAGCTGCATTCAATGTGTGACAATTTTATGTTTTTATCTTTGGTGCGTTTTTTGATCATTCGTAAAATTGTCTTTCAATTTGTATTTTACAATTACCATGAATTTACCACATGTTCTCCTAGTCAGCGATTATCAACTTCCCGTAAATGCTCTGGAAAACAATGGGAAAATGAACATCTACATTTCCATGGCTAGTGGTCAAACCCAACTGCTGATGAAGATCATGTGATATGATCAGAAACCGCAGCTGCTAAATGGACCTAGAGGTGCTGGGATTATTCAGTCAACAAAATAAAAGATTTACAGGAACAGAAATTTTAACTTGACAAATAACTGAATGTTTACCAAAAATTGGAATCAACTAGTATTCCGCAGCTTAAACAACCAATTGATCGACTAATTAAAACACGTCAGTGGATCTGATTGTAAAAACAACGTACCTGGGAGGAAGCTGTAGTGTCTCCTCACTTGATGACTCACCCTGCATCTTATTAAATATCTCCCCTGTGAAAAACAAGGACCCTGTTATGAAGACAACATGATTTCGATGCAACGTGACACTAACAGCACATGTTTGTGTCAGATCCTCGTCTCACCAACATCATCCTGCTGAATGTGCGAAACGTCCTATCAGACATGTTTAATATCTGCGTCTCTTCCCAGCTTCTTCCTCGGGGTGACACAAAGCCTCGGGTGAGCCATGGTGGAGGAGCATTAGCTCAAATAGCGGAGAAATGTTCTGTTGTGGTAACACCGTGGAAATTGAAAAGAAGGAGGCGGGAAGAACGGGTACTTGTCCTTCAAAACAGAGGCATGTTTAAAACTGTCAAGAAAGTCACGCTCTCATAAGGTGCAGCTCCAAAATAAATCCGTAGGAACTGACGTGTGACGTATATAGTTCCCGATACGAAACCAAAAGCGGTTCTGTCAATATTAGCGACTTGGGAATTATTTATTGTCTATATATAAAATAAAACACGGATCATTGACTCGATAGATATTTTTAAATTGATGATACTATAATCCCTTCGTACAGTGGCCTTGTGTCAGGATCAGCCGTCCCTGTTAAATCTGCGGACAAGTCGTTGCCTCAGTGTGACGTACTTCCTTTAAGTTTCGGCTCCGGGGAAAACAACACCTGAAGAACCCGAGCCCCGAGAAAGAAAACACCAAGTAACCTGCGTCTGGGTCGACTGGGACCACCCGCGACGTTTCCACTGTAACATCAACACCTCAACAACACAATGGTAAGAGAGCAGCCGCTTAATACTCCATTCTTTCACTTCTATTGCGAAGTTAGCATGCGGTGTTAGCATTAGCTTCGGTTCACATGTGGCAGGGGGACGCTTCGTGCTGAGCTCCCGTGTGTAGGAACGTGTTTCCGTGTATTTCGTGTTTCCGTGGGAGAGGTTTGTCGTCACGGACAGATACGGTTGTGATAACCCGGCGTGTGAGCACGAAAACTCGGGTTTTGTCAGTTTCCATAAATGTACTCGGTCCGAGAACAGTGAGAACAGCTGATGTGTTGTGGGACGTGTTGTTGGCAAACGTGCTACACACAGCAATTCACCAGTAAACGAGGAACTGATAGATTCTGACTGCAGTTAAACATTGTTTTCTTTATTGTGTTTTATTTTGTGCAAAGATCACACGCCGGAATTCACTCGCTTTGCTGTCAATCAAAACGAGGCCAAGCAGCAGAGTTTCACATTTAAGAAACAGTTGAATTTCCATTTAGGACCAGTTATTGTTTGTTTGTTACAATAAATCCAATATCACACAAGCTGCTTATTATTATTATTATTATTATTATTATTATTATTATTATTATTATTATATTATTATTAATCAAATAATCCAGACAACGTCACTGTCTTTACAGGCAAAACGAATGAGCCATCTTTTACACCAATGAGATATCTTCCTGTTTCCTAAGTTACACCAGAACATAATATTCCAATGTATATTTTTCATATGTTTGTTTGTTCATATTTGCTAATGTCCTTTTTACGCTCTCTGATTTGTGTGAATCCACAGACAGGAAGGCTACTTAATTTTGTTGCAATGACAAGAGTAATTCTGAATTTCAGTGAGAGGGATCGCACCAGTTAAGATCATGAAAACATTTCAAATTTTTATTTGCAAACACAACCTGACTCAAGTTCACGAACCAGCACCATTAAACAGCTGATTGATCCATATTAGAGCTTTTTAAACATCCTCCTTTTGTGGTGATTTGTATTTGAAACTGGAAACTAGATTTTTTGCATTTATCATAATTCATCTGAAGACTGAATTAAAGTGCATGTTTGTATTGTCATTTTTAGCCCCAGAACGAGCACATTGAGTTGCACCGCAAGCGGCATGGCTACCGCCTGGACCACCATGAGAGGAAGAGGAAGAAGGAGAGCCGTGAGGTCCACGCGCGGTCGCACAAAGCCAGAAAGTTGATTGGACTGAAGGCCAAGCTGTACCACAAACAGAGACATTCAGAGAAGATCCAGATGAAGAAGACGTGAGTACAGGGGGAGACGTTGGGGTTGTCTCTAACGGAGCTGGTTCTCTTGTTGGTTTAGAGAAACAACTCATTAGAACTCAACTAACAGTTGAACAATAATGACTTGTGTCTTTGGCAGCATCAAAATGCATGAACAGAGGAGGACCAAACAGAAGAGCGACGATAAGACGCCAGAGGGAGCAGTGCCAGCCTACCTGTTGGACAGAGAGGGACAGTCCCGTGCTAAGGTTCTGTCCAACATGATCAAGCAGAAGAGGAAAGAGAAGGCTGTAAGTGTCCACTGTTGTTTTGGTAGAATTCCACAGTGAAGATTTTCTGCTTTTATATGAAACATAATAATTTCGTTATTGACTCAATGAAAGTGATATCGATGTGTGTAAATATGTGTAATGTAATGCAAATGTGTAATGTTTTGTTTAGGGCAAATGGGAGGTGCCCCTGCCGAAAGTGCGCGCCCAGGGCGAGACAGAAGTGCTGAAGGTCATCAAAACTGGAAAGAGACAAAAGAAAGCCTGGAAGAGAATGGTCACAAAAGTTTGCTTTGTCGGTGACGGCTTCACTCGCAAACCTCCAAAATTCGAGCGTTTCATCAGACCCATGGTGAGATATTTATCATGGGTCGAGTTCAATGTGACATTCTACACTAAACCTACTATGGCAACACTATCTTTTTCTGCATTCAGGTTTAAAGTTCAGTTGTGCATTTCTGTTTTAATTGAGGTGCCTAAATGATCTCTTTCTCCTTTGTCCACATCAGGGTTTGCGTTTTAAGAAGGCTCATGTCACACATCCCGAGCTGAAGGCCACGTTCTGTCTCCCCATCCTCGGAGTGAAGAAGAACCCCTCCTCACCCCTCTACACGTCCCTGGGAGTTATCACCAAAGGAACAGTCATAGAAGTCAATGTCAGTGAGCTGGGCCTCGTTACACAAGGCGGAAAGGTTATCTGGGGTAAGTGCTCAAGTCGCTGTGAATCCATCAACCTGTGGGTCAGTGTATTCAGATGCACTGCAGTAATCTGTTTATTCCCACATTTGGGATAACTCTGAAACACTTGCATAAACAAGAAATCCAGACTCCATTAAGTTTAAAGTTGTGTCAAGTTGTAGATCGAGGTGTATTTTTGCCAGTCAGACAGTTTGGCTTGGTTCTCATAACAGGTCAGGTGGGTGCAGGTAATAAAAAAAGCCTTGACTACTTCTGTGAACTTAGGCCGTGATGTGGAGTTGGGGTCTTTGTGGGGGCCTCACCATCTGTTGCTACACTCACTGTTCTTCTAGTTGCTGCAGTTCTCTTTGACGCTGGTTGTATGTTTCGACTGCAGATTAAATGTGATATTGATATTTGCATGATGCATAGCAGTCTAAACATGTCAAATGTGTATTGTACACTACTGGATTTCTGCAGGGTGATGTTTAAATGGACATGACAGCCACTTAGAGGATAATTGATCCTTTAAAATGTGATACTTAAAGATTATAGCGTGTAATGTGACCATGTTGTAACTAAATTTCTTCTACTTCCCAGGTAAATATGCCCAGGTGACGAATAACCCAGAGAACGATGGCTGCATTAATGCAGTTCTGCTGGTTTAAGACTCTCTAACTAGACTGTGCCTGGTTACTCACATTTACACAAAGAACACAAAGATGCAACAAGTAAGGAGCTGCAAATGAACGGAGCATCAGGAAGATCGTGGATGCAAAACAGTTTTTGGACGCTCGGAGGAAAAGAAAATGGGTTAATTGTTGTTACATTTGATATAAATAAACTTAATGACAGATGATTTCTCTTTTTGCTTTTGTTGCCTTCTTTGTTATTTGTTAATATTTCATGTAATAATATAACAAAGCACTTAATAACATACCACTGAAAACTGGTTGATGGTTCAGGCATATTTTTTTTAATATTGGAGGCTAAGAAATGAAAGATCATTCAAAGCACTTCCCAGTACAGTTGGCATTCACCCATTCACACAGCGCTTCTGTATCTAGTGCTTTGTCTGTCAGTCTTTCACTTAGCTCATGGTACAGCTGTCAGGAGAAATTTGAGGTCACTTTACAGGTGGACTGACTTCACCCTAACCTCTGAGCCACAGCCGCTCATGATAAGCAGGTCTTACTGGAAATGGGCGGATTAACAAGGTGACTCGGCTGTAATTAATGTATTCCAAAGAATTATTTCTTGACGGCAACAGATCAAAGCCGCAAAGTGAAATGGCAGAACAAGGGCAAAGCTACCACAGACAAACACTGACTGGCAGATTACTGTGTTCCAGTTGAAGTATAACAGGGTCCTTTATATTTAAAACTACCTATTATCCAAAGTCATATGTGAGCAGATGTACGGTACATTACACTTGGCAGAAGTGACACAACAGAGTGTTGATTATGAGGGAAACGAGTGGACCAACTCACCAGACAGGACAGGTATATTTGAAATGTTGCCGCAGTTATAAACAAAATAAAGTGAATTAAACATTGTGTCTAACCACATTCCTCCCCTCTGCTGAAATAGGACTCCCTATTATTTGCTGTCCATAATTCAGCTATAAAACTACGAACGTGTTGCCCAAAGTTGATCTGAGTCACGAGAGGCTGAAAACCTCACAGGCTGATTCTTCCTCCTCTTCCTTTCAATTGTTTGACAGAGGAAAAGCACAGGAAGCCGCACCTTTACAACCGGTCTTGTGGACAGCACCACACATCTGCCTGTTGATCATTTGTACACAAACCACAATACAGCTTTAACAGGGCACTAACCTGTGGATTCATAGGAGCAGTACAGGACTCATGAAATCACATTTTATGGTCTCTCTTCATACTCAAATTACCTCATGGCTTTATTGTATCAATCTTCTTTTACTGCAAAGGTGTGCTCTTTGACCTCTGTATTTCAGCTCCATGTAAAATATGAAGGCAAAATACTGCAAGACACCTGACTGATTGGCTCCATATGTTGCATAAAATATATTCTACTTTAATTCTAAGTGTTTTGTGCCTATTTGTGTTTGCATTAGTAGAGTGGCTCAGATCCAGATCCAGCACACCTGTCTGGAGTGTACCCCGCCTCTCACTCAATGTCAGCCCCCAAGGACCCTCAGGATAGGCTAGATAATAGATGGGTGGGTGGGTTCTGTTGGCAGGTACATTAGCAAAACAGGCTCCGAAGAAGAAAATAGACATTTCTCTCAGTAAAGCAAAAACACCAGTCTGCTGTTCCCTGAGAACGCACTCATTAAATACTGTTGGTTTCATCATCACCCTCTTGTCCAGGAGTCGTAATATATATCAGAAACAGTGACACAGGTAAAATTTCTTATTTTATTTGCGATTTGTTTTTCAGGTGGTGTTAAACAAGAAAGATGCTTGCGGACGTCAGCTTCACATCCACATCATAGATTTAACTGAAGCTTTTATATAGTGTCAATGCAGATTTTGAAAAACCAACAGAAGACAATGTTTCACATTGTTTAGGCAGGGCTGTGTATGACTCTGAAAAGTATTGTGATTTGATTAAAAAGAACATTGTAGGTAAACTAGGGCACAATATTTACTCCTTTTAAAATCGCAGTAAAAAGGACAATTAATGTTATATACAGTAGCATTTTATTTCTGTATCGTGAAACATCTGCATTTCTTTTAATGCTAAAAATATTTTTTGGTAAATTTTATTGTTTTGTGTTGCAGGTATACTATCCTGAGTTCATGCACAGCTCCAGACATTGTGTAGAAAGATGCTCAGTATCATTATCCCTAGTAAAATGTACACCTAGATATTTCAATATTTTACTATGTACACAACAATTTCAATAATGTACTGTATTACTCATACTGTATTTTGCAATGTATCAAACCAAACCCGATTTCAAAAGTCTGTGGCCGTGCAGCATAAAAAGTCGGTGTTGGTAATGCCGATGTCATACGATACAATTTTTTGCATCATATAGTTCTGTATTTGAACAGTGAGAGTTTCAGTCCAACGGCTGATGAACTCGTGGACATTTATAAAAAGGACAGCAGATACTACGAAAATCATGACAGTCAGAATTAAGGCAAGTGTTAACCAGTAAACCACGAATATAGATTACCCATTAAAAATAAATGCAAAAAGTGGCGTGTCATAGTTTCAGGGCACCTTTAAGACACTCAGCAAAACGACGGCCTCTTTAAAACTCACTGTTGTGTGACATAAAAAAAAGCAGATGAAACCTCTTCATCCGTTAGAAAGGATGGCGGTCTTATCTTATTGTTTTCTTCATTCAGCTGGCACTGTGTGCTTCCATTAGCCCCGTCATTCAGTGTAAGCGAGATGTAGCACGGAAGATGATACGGGCTCACGCAGAAACCTCTGAAGAAGCCCTCTACAGATGTCTTGACTCCCCCTCTTTAGTCATTTGGCCGAGAGCGGTTCTCATTTAAAAAAGTGCAGTGTTTGAAGGTATTGTCCATCCCATGGTGACGTTACAAGAAGAAGTCCAGCTTGCTTTCTATCGTCTTGCAGCCTGTCGCAGCAAAGACCCTTTCCGTTTTGGGGAAATAGTTTAAATCCTTGGCCACCATTTCTGCCAAATGCACGTTCGGCTTCATTCCTCTGGCTATTATCTCGGCCATGGTGCACTGGAAGATGTGCTGGTACTCCAGAGGCAGCAAGGGGATGAAGAAGTCCACCAGGTTCTTGTCAATCAAACTTGTACGGTAAAATCCACCTAGAGGGAGATAGATGTTTTTTTAATCAAGTCTATACTCTGAAAGATAAGGACAAAACATTTTCATGTAATTTATACTCACTTTGGTTGTTGTTGAACACTGATAGAGAGAGCAAGGATTCCAGGTCTTTCAGCTGGATATCCTCTCGATCTTTTCCAGCTTTCCAGAAATCTAAAGCTGTTTTGGCAATTTTGTCGGACCCAGCATTGCTTTGAAGAAGATCAGAAAGTATGTTAGAATTTGCCTTGAAATATCTGTTAGCAGGTAGGAAATTTGTATGAAGACAACACAAACAAACATGGAGGAGAACGAACGTAACACAGAATGAAGTCATTTCAAACAGGAGCGGGACTCCAAGACAAACTCTTTCACCACTCATGCAAGAATCATGTCAAACATTACAGCGTCTCTACAGATGAGAACCACAGAGTGCTCAAAATCTTTATCTTTATATGAAATATAACTTCTCAAGTGAATTAGTCTTCAAGTGGGGTTTTCTACCTACTAATTCCACAAGCATCTGTCTGTCTGTGTAATGCAGATCTCAAGAACCGTGAGTTTGATTTGGATATGCGATATATTCAATATTAATAAAAATTGTATAAGCAAGCAACCAGCATTCTGTAACATTTCAGTCTGTGGACCGTGTTGAACATTTCTTCTTCGATATCCTCAGATAAACTACAGCAGTGGTCGACAACTGGATCAAACCGCGAATCGGAATTGGCACCACATCAATCTAATGATGTGATTAGTTTTGATTTTACCGTACCAGACTGACACAGACATTCAAGGGTGCTGATCTCCATCACGGCTGCAACATTCATTGAATCACTTCCTCTTTCGCAAGTTGTCTTCAAAGCAAAAGCAACTTCCATTCTGTTGCTGTAATGCTTTATATCGAGCTGAATTGCAGAGCTCATATTTTTAAATGTTGTAAAGATGGGTCTGAAGATTGTGTTGATCTTCCTCTTAAATAGCCAACATGTAATGTATGAAAAATAACACCAGTTAAGTAAATCATTCCAACTTATATATAAACCACACACGTGAACAACAACAAAGTTTTATGAAAAACATTGACTATAAAACCTTCGTTGCAGATGAAAGCAAAGTTTTCTAACTTCACTCTGCACTATAGACTGTTTATAAAAGCTCTGCACACAAACAGTTTATTGTAGAACTGTTTGAGAGGACTCACTAATGACGAGGAATAATTCTGAAGTATCTCTGCAGCATTAACACAGAACAAGAAAACAGCCCATTCTAAACAGGCAGGTTTGGAACGGGCACTGCACTAGTTTGGATGAAAATGTAAAATCTATTGATTTCTGACATGGTCAGAATTTTCGCCTCTCACCTGAGGAAGATGAAGATTGCTTTCCGATATGAAACTCCATCCAGCTTGTCATAGTAGTCCAGGAATGGCTTAATGCCGTCAATCAAACCAGGATGCATCTTGTCCATCTCATCAAAGACGAACATGGAGCGTTCACAGTTGGTGACATTCCCTTTGATCCACTGCTGTAACTGAGCCTGAGGAGAAACAGCAGCAAGTTTCAGTTAACACAGAAAGGCTGAAAAAGAGCAATGCCACTGTGTTTCAACTGATAGTGAAAGGTGTCAGCTTATTTGGACTCATACATACCTTATAGTTAAGATATTGATTTGAATGTGGGAAGTGATACGTGGATACAAAAAAATTAAAAAAGCTGCTATTGGTTCCCTCCTTGTAAATGTTATTAGCAATCATCTTGCTGATAAAGTTCTTCCCTGTGCCGGTCCACCCGTGCAGAGAAAGCACCAGGGGCTTCTTCGGGTTGTCATTGTTCATGAATCCTGTCACGGCTTTCAAGATGATGCGTGACGCGATGTGCTGTCCAAACAGTTTACTGCTCAGGTCCGCCTCGAGACCTAGAAGGTACACAGCAGAAGATCAACAGGATGAGTGTCTGCAAACACCTGACTGAAACAACTTTCTCAGAATATTTAGACATAATCCATTTAGTTATTAGGTGACAGCTTCAACAATGCAAACACTCATATATAAGAACTCAAACTTCAATCACAAGTGGACCATGCTAAGTTCATCTGTTAACACCTGGTATTAAAATGTGTCTCCAGATCTCACTGCTCGATGTGCAAATACACAAGTACTTCATTTCTGGGTGAGAAGAGCAAATTATATTTGTTTTTAGCCATTCTGATTTTATAGATGCGTCTGTTGTCAATGTTGGTGTGTCAGCACGAGCGAGAGATGGAGAAAGCAGGAGGGGCTGAGTGGATCAATCCGTGCAGCTTTACAATGAAATAAGATTTTACCCATTTGAACACACACACACACACACACACACACACACACACACACACACACACACACACACACACACACACGATATATATTTGAAATATGCCAGCCTCTATTTAGAATTCCTCACATTTCAAAAATATCCTGACTGAATACCGGACATAAAAGCTGTTTTTTAAAGACTTCCAAGTCTTTTAACTGATCTACAATTCAGCATTATTCTTAAAGTTTGTGGAGCTGATTCTGACAAGTGAGTTGGCGACTCTCAGTCAGTTACACACTTCTCACAGGAGATGGTGCCCGCTCACCAAAGTTACATAAAGCAAGAACAGGTAGGATAAGTCATGTGAATGAATGCATCATGTTGCATCATTCTCCCCACTCCAAACCAGTGTACCATCAAACTAATTTTGAAGCTGCTCGTTCAAGGCAAAAAAGTGTGTGCAGAGTGTTGCATAAAACTATAATTTACATAATAGCGTTAAAGTAGTCTCATCGAAAAGCCAGGCATTCAAGGTAGGTTCTAAATTTACATTAAAACATATATAAACTTTGCTCTGCTCTCAGATCCTCAGGCAGGCTGCTGCTGCTGTGTATTGGTACGTCACTGCCGTGTGCTGCATGACAAAGTATCGATCGACATTTTATGATTCAGCAGGACAGCGATCTTTGCCAAACCACCAGCTGAAGACCTGACTAAAGGCAGAGAGCGGGAGGAGGCTGACTTCAGTCAACTGCAGAAGATTTTACTCAAAATATCAAACGTGAGGATTGTGTTTGGTTTCATGTGTATTTGTCCTTTGAACCCATAAACCGTGCAGGGCAGTGTGTGCTGTCAACGACTTCCTATCACACTGTTCTTTGTATATCGATGTAAACCTGCCAGAGATAAAAGCTGAGATTAAAAAGTCATTATGATGAAGCACAGAGTCTGAAGGACAGTGGGAGTGTGTCTTTCTTTCCCAGTTTGGTTTCGGGTCATTTACACTGTACATTGATTTACACAGTTGTCCCCCCCCCCATGTCACGTGACTCGCAGGTGAACGCGTTTACCTGTTGCATTGAAGGCTATCCAACTCGGGTCGCAACTTTCTTGGAAATAATTGTAGATCTTCCGGCTCAGGAACGTACCGACACCGAAGACCACTGCTCCTGTGATCGGATCGAACGCGTTGACCAGCGGGCAGGTTGTCGACAAAACGAGCAGCAACAAACACATACGTGCAACTTTCATCGTCTCGACATCTAAATCCCGCACATCGGTTGTTTTATGCGTTTAAAAACCAGCATTAAACCCACGGTGAACCCGCGCCGGAGTAACGAGCGCCTTCACAACGCCGAACTTCCTCATACGTCATCAACAAGTGACGAAAACAGGGGGCGGCGTTCAACGAATCGCAAACCCGGAAACGTTTGAAAATGATGCAAAATAAAACAATTCAGAAGACAACAGCCAGTTTTGTGATATACGTCACACCATTGCAGCACTTGGGAAGCTAACTGACAACGTAGCATACAAGCCCGCTTGGCTAACGCTAGCTTAAAGCAGTTGAAGGGGTGAGTCCAGTAGAAATGTTTCCAATGTGGCGGCTGTTACTGTGTCAGCCGGATGTCCTGTTACCTGTCCGGTTGAACACAATCCACTCGGGGTGGCAGCACTCGTAGAAGTAGTTGAAGATGTTCCTGTAGTTGGCGATGAACGCCGTCAGGGTCGCAGCCACGCCGACCGCGATAGTGGTGCTGACGGGCTCTATGGCCTCGGTCCCGGCCCCGGAGCAGAGGAGCAGCCACAGCAGCAGGACCGGACTCCCCGTCGGTCTCATTTCACACACGCACACACACGTCCCCTGTTTATCCACAGAAACGCGGGGTTAACCCTCTTCATACACAGTCAATGGTTCGAACACGTCGTAAAGGCAGAGCGGGTGAACTCTGCAGCGGAGGGGGGGTGCTGGTTGTCATGAACACGCGCGGTGTCGTGACGTCACGGACCAAAGGTTCCTCTCTCATTGGCGCTCCTCTTGGTTTTCCTTTAGTTTTTGTTTTACCGTGAAAGGTAAAACACCTTTTGTGGGGTTGAAGAGTGGGGTGGGGGGGGTAATTACACCTTTGGGATGGACACCTTTTCACAAAGTGGACTTAGTGATTCCCAAGTTTTAAAGAACGCTTCACAATCAAGCTGTGGTCTAATAATAACAGTAATAATAACTATAATTATTATTTCATTATTATTTTTTAAACCCAGCCCTATGTCCAACCGGAAATTCAGAAATCAGGAAATTCTGTCAGGGTGAATGAAATAAACGTGATTGACAGATTCACTCCTAGATCCGGGCCTGGTTCAAAGGTCAACTTAAGTTTGAAATGTCAGAGGTGTAAAGATGTTTTTTGGTGGAATTGACTGTTTTTCTTGGCCTGCTCCGGGGCTACTCCAGAATTATTCCTAGTGAACACTTAATATAACTAAACGATCACAGGCCTCCAATATACTGTAACAGAGATTTTTATAAACAGTCTATGTGAGTGTATGCTAAGTGAAGTTAGCAAACTTTGTATTCATCCTACCTGGTTTATCTGCAATGACGATTTTATAGTCAATGTTTTTCATCAAATTAAACGGAATTTTCTTTATTGCTGTACACGTCTGGGAATTATATTTAAGTTTAAATGATTTACTTGGCTAATACCGACACAAAGCTTAGGCCCAAGTTCACAACTTTTCAGACTGAAATCTTTGTAATTAAGCTTGACTGCAGCAACAAAATGAGTGTTGTGTTTTTAATATGAAGACAAATGCTAAAGAGGAAGTGATTCTATTAATGTTTCTGCCTCGATGGAGATCAAATGGAATATTTTTATTATTATCATGCACAATACTTACAATTATATGGAAGACAAAGTGTACAGGAGTCCACCATCAATTCACTATATGATGTTATGTGGTTTTTAAACTAATTATAATAGAACTGAAAAGATAAAGTCACAAAGAGACACTCCCACCCTGGCACCTGTTGATAGAGTAACCTATCAACATTGCATTTTTTAGAAGTTGTTTTTCACAGAAAACTGCTGTTTCATCATTTATTTTTAAAAAAACACAGTGCTGTAAATGTACAGTTACATTTTTACCACTACTTAATTAAGCTGGGGAAACAGATGGGAATATAAACATTTATTAGCGAATAAGGGAATTGGCATATCCACTATATTGCCATGGCCTTAAACTTGTTTTGGGGCGTAGTTGCCACCTTTTGATGTGGATTATGAAAGGTTAGAAAATATGGACATTCATATTTTAAACACTGGGGGTCGCCAAAGCCCAATTAATATGAAGACAATATGAATCCAGTCAGATGACCACTGGTAACTCAAGCCTTAAAACATTGCTTACATTACTCTGCTAATACAATATACCACTGTGCTACACATTTTAACTTCAGGCACATTCACACTAGGTTTGTGCATGTTTGTTAATATCCGTGAGTGTGTGTTTCCAGTCTCCTCTTCAAGGTCAGCAGGGCCACAGATCACTGCTGAGCTCCAGATGGGAACTTTGGATTCAGGCCTGGAAGCAACGGTATCTGAAAATACTGCCTAACATGGATCCGCTTTAATGACCACATGTGTTGGATAAGCACTGCAGTGTTCAGTATCGTAAAAAGTCCTCATGAAAAAATTGTCATGTTCAGTGTTTGCCACCACAAGGCTGTTTCTACATTCTGTCTGAGCCCACCCTAAATCAGAATTTGACACTGCTTTCCAGTCAACCGTGGCCCAGTATATAAACTATGGCTTAGTAGTAGATGACATCTTGTGTCCAGCAATTCAACTTTTGAATAAAAAAATAGCTTATGGATCTTTCAAATATAGGGTAAGAATAAAAGTAACGTGTTAAAATGTCTGACAATGATCTTTAACTCCACACCTCTTGATTAGATGGAAAACATCCCACTTGCAGATCATGATCTGTTTGTTTTTTCTTGATAATGTGGAAACAGGTACACACAGGTTTATAATAATGGTTTTAATTAAGCATACATTACAGCCATGGTAGTCTTTGGAAACATTAAGGATTAAACAAAGTATCAGGAAAAAAAAGTGCCAGTGTCACTAGGCACGTCTGCATGTATTCCACACCTTTTTGACTGTTTACAAGTAGATACACAGCACACAGACTCCTGGTTGAGACGAGGTGTCAGGTTAAAAGCGGGAGAGGCTTATTTATAGCTGAAGATCCACCCTAACCTCGCGCAAACACATGCACTCTACCCCTGTTTATTCACACTCATAACCCATATCTCTCCCTTCAAACACTCCATGATTCATGCATTATTACCACCCTGCAACACTGGAGAGACTGATGAATATATTTGATCAATGTAGGACTGCAACTAACAACTATTTTCATTTTTCATTCATCTGCCACTTTGTAATCAATAATATAGTTTATGGAATATAAAAAAACGGTTTAAAGTTTCACTAAGCTGAGGGTGACATCAAAAATATTCAAAAAAAAGGCCAACCTTCCCTTTTGAGAGGCTGAAATGCAAATATTTGACACTTTTTCACTATTTGTGCTTGAAAAATCACTTTAACAATTATTTGATTATCAAAGTAGTTGCAGATTATTTTTCATGTGGAGCGACTATTCAATTAATCTCGAAATAAGTGATAATAACAATTGAATTCATGCATTAGATTAACAGCAGGGTGCAAATTATAAAAACTAGCCCTAACCCTGAAACATTTAAACAATCATATTGGAAGTTTTAAGACTCAGTTCAATGCAGGGCAAGGCACTTGACATTAATATGATTGAAAAATACTGTCGCTTCTCTAAAGTATTATACAATGTCCTTTGTCTTTAGCTGGCTCAGTTGATAAAGCAGCTGAACTATCTCCTTGTTTTTCAGGATTAACTTCTGTTATAGCCGAATCGGGTGATTTAATATTTATCTCTTCTGATTCAGTTTGTTCCTCTTCTACTATTTTGGTGTCTTCCTCCTCGGCTGCCGCTGGTTTCGTGTCTGTTATTTCATTGCTTTCTCTTACACTTTCAGTTTCCTCTGACCCCAGTGCATATTCAGACATAGAAACTTCAAAAGAGGACAGCATGGTCTCCTCTCCATCTCCGTCTCCTTCGTCAGCAGTCTCCTCAGGTGATGCTGTCTCTTTCTCTTCCTCCCTCTGCTCCTTTCCACCAGCCTCTTCTTTTTCCTGTATAATGGCATCAACTGGAGTCAGAGGTGTCAGGTCCAGACTTGCCTTAGGAGAGGTTGTTGCCTTTTTCCTGGGAGGGGCAACTGGTTTATGCACTTCCAAATCTTGTTTCCACAGTTGCTGATCTGAATTGCCGCTGATATCCTTCTCATCCAGGGTTGTAGGATGATCATCTGTAGTTCCCCAGTCTGGTTCCTCCGCAGGAAACTCAAAGCTGGAGATGCTAAGTGGGTCTACTGGGATTTCAGTGACTTTTCCTACTGTTATGGTGACATGTTTCTTTGTCTTAGCTTTAGTCTTTGGTGCTGATTGCGTGTCGTCCTCCTCTACTGATCGAGAGAGGCGCTCCATATCACATGGAGAAGAGTTGGCACTAGACCTGAAGAAGTCAGTTATTTCTTCCTCTGAGTTTGGCACCTCACCTTTTTCAGGCTCGGACGGAAAATCAAAATCATACAAATCTTGACACAATGTCCGAGGACCTTCTTCTGGGCCTTTTTCTTTATCGGTTGCATCCACCTCCACCGCAGGAGTCTCATCTATCAGGGCATATTTCTCTAAATATCCCCTGGCCTCCCTGTCTGAATGCCTACTGTGGAAGGACTTCTCTGAGGTCATACTTTCTGTATCCTCTTCTTTTTGTCGACTGCCGATTGCTTCCTCATACAGGTCGGTATAAAGGAAGGCCATGGCTTTGGGCTCCTCTAGCAAAATGGGGTCAATAATTTTGGGAGGTCCTTCAGGGAGAAAGATCGGTGTCAGGATGTCTTCTTGGCTTCCAAATAAAGTCGAACCACTTGGTTTTGACGGGAGTCTCAAGGGCGTACCTTTGGCATCTCCACCTCTGACCTCTCTCTCTAGACTTTTATTGAGATATTCATCTGTACCACCGTAGAAGACCTCATCTAGAAGCTCGATGTTGATTTCCCCTAGACTGACTGTGTCGGACCTGTCGAGATTCACAGGCTTTGCTGTGGTGGTGTTTTTAGACTGCACTAGTTTAACAGAATCCTGGCTGTTGGCGGTACCCTCGACCTCGGGATCCACTTGTCTCTCTGCCACCACAGCAGGACTTCCTGGAGCCTGGGCATCAATCAGGTTGAATGCCTCAAAGTAGTCCACATGTCCTGAAGCTCCTCGGCCTGGAGGACTGGCCACTGGAGCCCCTGGTGGATCCATTACATGTGGACCTATGGGAAATGAATGCTGCGTCTGTTCAAGTGACACTGTAGGAGTGTCTGTTAAGAACATTATTTCATTATCATTGGTCTCCTTGATTGCTTTAGGAACAGGGCTCTCCTCCAGATAAGACAAGTTGTCCACCATTTCTTTGCTCTCCTCTTCATCCACAGTATCATGTTTAGGTGGAACAACAATGTTAAGGATTTCGGAGCCTTCAGACACTAAGCTGAATAGCCATTGTTCTTTATCTTCCTGTGGCTCAGTTGATTCTTCTTCAGCTCCTTCTCCTTTGGTTTTCACGTTTGGCTTGGAGACTCCCACTAATTCTGGCCTTCCAGAGATGTTCTCAGAACTTTCTGCCAAGACTTCTCGTTGTCTCCTCTGACCGCTTGCCCTCTCTTTAGTTTTCTTCTGTCTGGAAATCAGCTCCTCATCCATGATGAAGATTATCTTCCCTGCCGGAACAGACCCAGGCTGTGCATGCCGTACTGCAACCGGAGAGCTGAGATCCAGAGTTGATGCTCCAGCTTCGGATGCCCACGGTGTGCTACAGCGACTAGGGGTCGTCTCCCATGCGATCCCGCTATCCTCTCCTTGCATGGTTACCATGGAGAAGGAGGAGTCCATCATCAGGCACTGCATCTTAGGCTGGACGTTGTCATCGTGGACAACCTCACGTAAACTGAACACACACAAACACAAACAATGTGGCAGTGAGATGAAACCACTCAAAATATATCTATACACAGGTATGGCCCGATATTGGCTCCCATGTATAAACGATGCCTGTCAGTTTCATTATGTGTTGACGGAATTTCACCACGTGAGTTTCAAGTTCTGCTGCCGTAATGAGAAGATGATGATGTTATGAAGGGACCTGATACTGTTTGAAAATACTGATGAGCTCTGAGCTGCCAGTGACACCACACCATCGAGCAATGCTATGACATCAATAAGCAGGACTGGTGTAATGTGAAGTTAGATAATATACCAATCGTATTGCTAAAGCAAAGCAGTCTCTGACAGTTAATGAGACGGGACAGTGACTGAGATGGACGGCAAAATATTATAAAGCAGGTGTTGTTACAGAGTCCTAACAACCTGCAAAAAGACCTTCAGCCAGCTTTTATTATATTATATTTTAGGGGAGTTTGGCATCATTTTAAAACTGTAACTCATTCAGATTTATTGAGTATCACTCATGAGTCAAAGATCCGAACAGCAGGTCTGGACCTCTCGTGAATTTTGTTCATTCCGCAGAGAAAATTGGTAAATGCAGCAAACCACTCGTACCTGCCTCTTAACAACAAGTGTTTCTACAAGTAGTTCTCCCAATGGCTGGATGACATAATTATTTCAACTTAGATTTAGAAACTTGTTAGGCTCTTTATTATATTTTACTCCCTTTTGTTTATTCTTTTTTTTTTTACCTCTTCAGCATATTTTCTCTCCCCCACCCCCCTCTCAAAAACATGAGAGGGGGTTGGGGGTGTTTGTTTACAGTAACAGGGCAGCTGTGGCTGAAGGGCGGCTGTGGCTGAGGGGTAGAGCGGTCGTCCTCCAACCTGAAGTTCGGCAGTCCGATCCCCAGTCTTCCCCATCTGCATGCCGAAGTGTCCTTGGGCAAGATGCTGAACCCCGAATTGCCCCTCATAGAACAACAAAGTGCTGCTAATAGATGCACTGTATGAATGTGTGTGTGAATGGGTGAATGTGAAACTGTACTGTAAAGAGCTTTGAGTGGTCATCAAGACTAGAAAAGCAGCTATATAAATACAAAACCATTTACCATTTACACTCTACTTTACAACTCAGTCATTTGTGGCAAGTCGTTCAAAGAGGAGTGACATCGGAAAACAGTTTCAAACGTCTCAAATCATTTCTTAAGCTTTTCATTTACTTGACTTGAAAATATTGACAGGAAACAATTGTTTTGATGAATCTGAAATTATATTTGTGCTGTCCTTGTTTGAGACACATTTTTTTACTTCTATTACCTGTATGTAGTCAATTATTTATGTTGATTTGAATGGGTTTTTCTCCAAACTCTATTCTTTTGTCAGATGTACAGCCTCTCAAACAAACACACAGTCACCAGTTTAGCTACAGCTAGCTAAGACCAATGCAACCATACAGGAATAAATAGGAACTTTGACAGATTTAGATTTGCATTAAATCCTGCCTCCATCAGTATAACACAATTCATCTTTCAAAATGATCAAAGTTCAATCTACGTCTCTTTGACACTGTTACAAAAACAATGCACAATAACCCTCATGATTTACTGACTGTATTGGATTGCATTTTACTGTACGTGTTACTAATAATCTAGCTGCTGAATGTACAAACATGCACCCTAACACCCACAGACACACACACAGTCACACTGATGCAATTTCCTTAATTATTTGATCATTTCATAGGGGAATTCATTCAAGTTAGTACTGTGAAATAAACCGTGTCCTCTGAGCTATACTTGGGATTTGTTGTAAATGAAAAAAATGATTTCACTTAACAACCAGATGAAAAAACAATTAAGTGAAACCACAGAAAAGAACCACAGCTCCTGATCTGCACCTGTTCCGAAGGTTCTCCACTTCATCGCTGGCGTCGAGGTTTTCCTCAGTAATATCTTCAGGCGTCAGCGCCGTCATCTCGCCGTCAACATCTGACCGCGCAAAATCCTCCATCACACTATCCATTATTGTAATATCTTGATGAATTCTCTCCAGCCTTTCACCACAACTCAGCGCTGCCCGGTCGATCCCATTCTAAGCGAGAGTGTCTGAGTCTGGTCTTCATGCTCAGCCTAATCTTGAAATAGAAAACGAGTCTTCCAGTGTTTCATCTGGAGCATTTGTAACATGTAGGGAGGTTAATTTGTCATCTGTTCACACCCTCTGAACCCTTGTTTTTGGTATGCACTATAAAGCAGGTTGATCTGGGTTAATAAATTGCAGTCGGTGACTAATCAGAAATATAGAGATAAAATGCAGCAGCATGAAGTAAATGTCTTGGTCTAAATATAAGTTTTTGCTGCCAGCCTGTATCCAGTGTCAAGAGTCTGCAAGCCTGCAGGTCGGGAGTGGGAACACTTTGGTCTTTAGGTGTGCACAACAACAGATAAGACGTCACACAAATTCAATTTTAAGCTCTAAAAGTTGACAGTTAGGAAATTAAAATGGATAAATAGAAAGCTTGAGCACCACCACCTTCACCTTTATCACCTCTTTCCCCCTAATAACAAATACACATGGGCTACTATACAACTCTTAATTCAACATTTCTTTATACTCTATGTAAACGATGAGCCTTTCTTGATTCCTGACAGACGCGTTAATGAAAATGTGAAGCACACATCTGTTTATGTCTGTCCTGCAGTGTGAGTGAGACAACATGGCAAATGAAAGAGAGTTGCTGGGGAGGGTTCGGTCAACAGGTCGTATCTGGGCAAAAGTTGTCCTCGTGTGCAAACCAGTCCCACTTACCTAATCATAAACTGTAACTGTGAACAACACAATTGAATCTGTTATATAATTACTTCAATGGTATTCCTACTTTAGAGTTTAGTTAATCCCAGTGGTTAAATGTAACTAAGGAACATTTCCTGAAGCATTGTAGTTAAGTACAGTTAAATAAATAAAAAAGATCTGGCTCCAAATGCACGAGATGGCAGAATTGCTAGGCTTCATATCTGGATAGTGGGATGATATGGAGATGTGTCGTCCTTATATACAGTCTATGGGCATGATGGTTATCCACACAAGTTTGCAAGTGAATGCAAGTACATTTGAGGCCAAACACTGGAGTGACATTCTTTCCCACTGCTATGCATGCATCCTCGGCTGTAAACGGCAAACCAGTCTACAGAGTAATGATTGGGTTCTTGGTGTGAGGGGGGAAATAATAAGTGGACTTGGTTTGACTCTAGCTGACTTGATCTGCCGATCTAAATCAAAAGGGGGCCTCATCCCTCGGAGGACATGGTCTACCTGGAACCGAACAGAAACGGTCTGGTGTTCAGAGGCTTTCCCTGATCAGCATCACCAGCTCATCCCACGTGATACTCAAGCATCAGATGTCTTGTAACTTGCCGGGGCCATAACCTCTTCCAAAAAACGATTCGTTACTGGGGGATAGGTGGGGCCGGGATGGATCCACCCGTTGGAGCCTCAAGAAACCTTGAGGATGGAAGAACGCATTTGTTGGCTGCATGTGAAGGAACCTTTAATATGGGACAGCCAAGTCACGCCACTGTGACGCAATCGGTCCTCAAATGCAGCATTTAAAAGGACGCGGCCCCCGAATTGAGAAACAGTGATAAAGTTGAACACTCCAAATAAAAATGCTCTGTACAGTGAGGTGGCCCAACAAGGCATTTTTACCCCGGCGGCCCCCTAGAAGTTTAATCCGGCCATGTTTGTGGTATAGTGCAGTGTGATTTTTTTTTTTTAACCCACATTTTGTTTGCCTTACGTTGCAAACTACACATCTTTATCTTGGCCGCACACCGGATGTGAGAACACCGTTTTCGCCAGTGACATCAAAACTTCACCCGGCAACGTGATGACGTCGTTATGGTAACGATCCCTGAGGGCGGCGGAGGACGATGAATGAGCCGAGAGGGGCTGACAGAGAGCAGAGGGGCCGGGGCAAGACGAGAGGATGAGCCGGCCGACGGAGCAGCAGCAGCAGCAGCATCCGCACCAGCCTCCGACCACATCTGCCGGATCCGACTCGAAGCTCCGTTCCGAGTGAGAAATAAAGACGCGCGACCGGCGTCGGTTTCCCCTTTAAACAATCCGCCGTTGAGGATGTGATGCCGGAGCCCGGATCATGCACCGATCGCTCTCATCTGCGTTCCCTCCAGAAGAAGCAGGGGAGGTGAAGCCCCGTCATGAAAGAAGATGTCCGCTTTGAAGGACTTGCTCGGCGGCTGTGAAACCCGCTAATCTCGGACGGTGTAGGGTCGCAGGGGGGGGTGGGGGGTGCTGGAGGAGGAGGGTTTGATGGCACAGCGGAGAAGGAAAGAAAGCACCAGGGACTGGCAGCAGGGTTTGTGAACAGCGGGGTTTGTTGAGACTGAAAGAATAGATGTGGCTTCCTTCGGTTCGGGATAAGTCTCCAGACAGATTTCACATCAGCAGCACTCACAGACGAGCGGCGGATGGATGCACGTGAAAGCCGCGGTTTCCCCCGACATTTGAACTTGGTTCTTTTCAAAGGCAGCTCCGGCGCGGCGGGCGGAACTGGGCTGTAAAACCCACGGTCCTGCCGGGGGGAGTCGGGGTCGCTAATCCCCCGCCTGGGCTCAGGGGGAGTTTTGTCTTTAGCTAGCTAGCATCAACTACTGCCAGGGCTGCGGTGCGTTCACGGGCACCGTGCAAGCGCGCCAACCACCAAGATGTACCCAAGGGCATAGCAACGACAACAACAGCAACAACAAAAACAACAACAACAACAACAACAAGTCATGTCGGACTGACAACGGCACCGTGGCTCCACCGGCCGCGAAGTCACAGCAGCGACCACAGCGGCTCATTGCCAGGCGGGGAGAGAGAGAGAGAGAGAGAGAGAGAGGGAGAGAGGGGGGGAGATCAGACAGCTAACCCCGCTCACATCGCCCTCCGGAGACCACCGAGAGCAGCAGCAGCAGCTTCCAGCCCCTCCAGCCACTCCGCATCCAGCCAACATGGGGTACGTAACTTGTTATTCTCCCCCTCAACGTGTCAGGGTGTGGGACTGTAGATGCGAGCTTTCAGCAGGAGGGGTTAGCCACCCCAATGCTAACTGGGAAGTGCTCCTGTTGTTACTGGGAAGTTAGCAACACATGGGAAATAACCAGAGGAAGAATGCACGGACCTGGCAGAGTGTCACACACACAACACTAGACTATTATGCCCACGTACTGCCTCCGGACAGTGACGTGTAGGTGACAGAAGCCCAGAGATCAGACTGTAGTGAAGGAGGCTGCTGTTTGGATGTGAGACCACAGGTCGGAGCAGTGAATAACTCATAATAATAATAATAATGTGATTCATTCTGTGTAGGAGGTTAACCAGTCACATGTGGAGCTGAAGCTATTCGTTTATGGACTGAATTATTTGGGTGGTTTTGTTTTTTTCCTGGACTTTTGACAGACGTAACTGCTCAGAGAAAAATGTTTTGATGTTTTTCGTAAAACCAAATGTATAATCGATTAATTCAAAAGATGTTCAGCAGAGTAGAGGATAAGGAAGATAATCGTTAGTTGCAGACGTATATAAACGAATTATTTGGGTGGTTTGTTTTACCTGGACTTTTGACAGATGTAGCCATAAGTTCAGAGAAATGTTTTGATCTTCCAAATGTTTTGATCTACCAAACATAAATGTGATTAATTCAAAAGATGTTCAGCAGAGTAGAGGATAATGAAGAGAACCGTTAGTTGCAGAAAAAGTCCTGTGTTTTATGGTTTGTAGAAGGTGAGTTGATGTCAGACAACAGGTCAGAGCAGTGAATAACTTGGTAATAATAATATGGTTGATAATAATTCGTTTTTGTCCTGAAAAATAATCAGAATCAATCAAAGATGGTAAAAATGATCACAAGAAGTGAAGATTTTGTAAGTTTTCTGTGTCACTTATCAATATTAACTGAATAGTTTGGTGTTGTGTTTTTCCTGGACTTTTGACAGATGTCATTATCCGCTCAGCGAAATGTTTTGATGTTTCCTAAACCAAATGTATAATTGATTAATTCAAAAGATATTCTGCAGAATAGAGGATATTAAAGAGAATCATTATTTGCAGACATAGTCATATGCGTTATGATGTCTAGAAGTATACGCTACTGCTGGTTACTTAATGACTGAGTGTGATTGAAATTGTTTTTGGAAAGTAAGACACACGCATTATTGTCTTTTTGATTGTCCCCTACAGAAAATGTAGCTATAAAAGAGTGTTATAATTCATTTTGTGCTGCCAGGGAGGGATAAACCTCTTTACATCAGCATCAAGACGGTGATGATCTCTCGTACACTTGGCTCATGCAATGCTTGTGGCTCAACCTGCAGATGTATGGTGATTCTCCTGATCAAGAGCGACCTAGTTCTTACTCCAGATGAAAGCAGATGATGTAGCATGTGATTGGTTTGTTGTCATATTGTGGTTGGAGGATGGGGTGGGGCAGAAGGGGTGGGCTGAAGTGCTTACCTCCTCATGCGAAGCACATCCTCTGTAATTCTCAAGGCCACTGGTTTATAATCCAGTGCACCACCAATTCCTCCGACACAGACAGAGAGCATGTCCTGTGCCCTCAGCCCTTAATTAGCCAGTCAGACTTGGCTGCTCCGAGAAGTGCTGGAGCTTCTGTTCTTGTATAATAGATGATTGTAAACAAGCTTGTCGCCCTGAAACGTGGCTGGCACTTGGAATAAAACTGTCCAGGCAACACGTTCTACTGCACTGGTCAGGCCAGCAGGTCACAGATTGATTTGCAGTCAGCCTGGTCTCAGTGGAAACAGATACATATTTTGGGAGCGCACATCCCAAAATATTGATTTGAATAGTCCAATATCCCCCAAGGGGATCAATCGTCTAATCTTATCAGTATTGACTGTTCTCAAGTGTGATGACATAGGAGTTATTAGTGTGTCCAGTTGAAATTGACAAACAGCTGATGATATCATTAATAAAAACACAGGAGGAAGGAATACTTTGCAGTATTCACAAAACTTAATGCATTTGGTGACAACAGACAGCACATATCTTTTACTGGCAAAAGAAACAAGTACAAACAATAGGTTGTTACTCAGCAGCAACAATTTAGACAGATACAACCATAGCACTCGTGTACCACACCTTTGATTCAAGTGTAAAAGAGATCAGAGGATTGAGATGGAAAACAAAAATCTCAGACAAACTCCAACCTGTTAACTTACTGTCATAGCCCTATTCAGCCACAGTATTTGTGAGAAGAGAATTCATTGACGCACCTCTGCTAGTTGGACTGAGTCACCAGGGGATGACATTTACCAGTGACTAGTCGACAAATCAACACACATTTTTTGTAGTTTTCCCTCACCCTCGTCGAGGGATAAGGACAACAGGCACCTTGTACAGGTTGTTGAGCCCTATATGAGGAAAAAAGTGATTTGCGAATATGGGGTGTAAAACATATAATTTGGTTAAAATCGATTGACTAGTCTTAATGTCACAGTGAAGGAAAAGAAAAGCATGATGTATTTACTGAGCTATAAAAGACAGGACACTCATTTTTATCTCCGGTGCATTAAAATGTGATGCTAGGGAGGAAGTGATGGACACAGGAGCTGTGAGAAACAGAAATTATGACACACATTGATACACAGTTCACATGTTGGTTGAATGGTGCATGATTATGTAGGTTTGGTGCCAACTCCTTTCATAACGTCTTTATGATATTTCATAGGTCAAAGAGAGGTGATCTGAAAAGGAAATACTTCCACTCTCTTGTTGTTTGACTTTTTACATCCAGACAAAGAGAAAGAAGTGGTGGAATGGACATGGCACAAAAATTGCATTAAAAAAAAAAATGTTAAAAAGAAAGTTTCTGCCAAGATGGTGTTTGCATATGATCATGTGAAAAATCCTTCTCCTGTGGCCTCTGAAGCCTCTCAGTGCTGCATATGACATATGGGTGTTTTCAGCTGGAGGTTTTTTGCCTTGCCAAGCCCCCGCTGCCTCCCTCTGCGAGTGGGTTAACCGACAGGGACACCGGGATTGGATTGGGCGAGAGAGCATGTGGGAAGGACAGGGGGGAGACAGAGTTGGAAGATGTTCACGGCTCATGACCAGCCCTGAGTCACGTGGGCCGTTTCCATGACGACGCAGGCAGCAGCTATAATGCAGGGTTATTTTCCCAGTGATAGACGGGGCGTCTGCTCATGTTGTCGTCAGATTATTTAGATTTTTCTTGTTGTTTTATTTTTCATGTAGCGGACGAGTGTTGATTCTTTTATAACCGTAACGTGAATTATTATCGCTAAGAACGTGAAGTAGAACTGAAACAATTGGATTATTGATTAGTCACACACAGTGGCAGTTAGGCACCTGCCCTTTTCAATGCAATCTAAAAACCGGTTATACAGACTTACCCAGAAAGCATGATGTAAAACCAGCAGAGACCAAATGGCCTAGAATTAGTTATCATTCCTTCACCGCATGTGAGGGATCCCTCTCCCAGGACGCACAGAAGTGCGATATAAATGAAGAAGTGCTTCGATGTTTAAAGTATTTATACATGAGAAAAATGTCCGACAGAAATTAAGGGAGTAATCTAGTTCTATTCATAATCCATGGATCGTGGTGCACGATCAGCTGCCACCACGATCACCATCCACCATCACGATCCAGGATCTGTTTGATCCACCAAGATCATGATCCATGGTCCACCATTAGTGAATTTCAAGCAAGAATAGTGAAAAATGCCACATACTTGCAGATTGTATGTAATTGCATTGGAAGGTTTTCACCATTTTATGACGTTAGATGTTAATAAAACAAATGCTGTGAATTGCAGCCTTACTAAAAATAGTAACTATACATGAGAACACTATGAATAATTAAGGACTCAGAAAAGGCAGAGGTCAAACTTCATCATCAACTTACTCGGAAAGATTTGCAGCAGTCGTGTTTGCCAATCTGAGCACGTTACCTTTTCATTCTCAGAGAGCGCACATCTTTGTATGCTTCCGTACAAACACCTGTGTGTGTGTGTCTGGTGTGTGTGTGTGTACCCTCTGTTTATGTGCGAGTTGTAAGCGGAGAACTGCTGATTTGATAACATCTGCGGTCAGATTCCTCTGTCCAAGCACTTGTCATTGAGACTTGAATGCCTCAGTACGTTTCATTGTGAAAAGGGATTATGGGCTAACAATCACCACACACTCTCATTGAGACACACACCACCGCGGCAGATTCTGATCTAGGCCACGCTGTCGGACTAACACCCTGAATATAAAAATGACCCGCTACAGTCTGGTCAGGGCAACCTTTTGAGAACTGAGACCTGACCACTGTGTTAAACAGCATAAGTACAGGTTTTTTGTTATCAGTTCAATTGACTTAATCCAAACCAGCATCTGAACCACATCTGCCCCATTGAAACCATCCAGAAGCAGCAACATCGTTTTTAAGAGCTCTGACGGGTTGATTTTTTAGCTGTATATCATACTGCCCAGTAAATATCTTTAATTAAATCAAGCCGCACTAAAGTGCACATACTCACAGACACCAGTCTCCTAAATATGCCAGATTTTTTTCATCAATATCACTATATTGTTTTTTTGTGAATTTCAATTTTTTTTAACCCCCAATTAACATGATCACTTTCAGTCCCAAAACAACAACATTATTTGGGCTTTATTTCTCTTCGCATTAAAATACCAGGACTTCCTAGTTCTACACTGTAAAACTGGATCATTGCTGTATCTTCATGTCTTCTACACAGATTCTGACTTTTTGACTGGGTCGTGCAGCTTTAGCCTCACGGAGCATTCACACATACGGATACAAGTTCGCTGCCCTCTTACTAATCTGTATGTCTGTGAGTGCCTAGTTTACGTACCCTGCTCCGACTTGACATTTGTTTTGTGACGTGTCCGCTTCGCCACACGCAGCAACAGCGTTACGATTCGTTTTCCACATGCCATTCTTCATAATAACCCAATAGCTCATTAAGCTGTAGACAATTGGGAATTAAATGAGAGGCGGCTTTTCTCTACCTCTGTTTAAAATAAAGTACTCATTGTTTGAAAATGTACTAGGAATTATTATCACTTGCAAGCTTGAACCCTTCCAAACCTGTCCTGATATTAATAAAGGGAAGTTTTCATGTTTGAAAATTACAAATGTATATATTTTCATGATACTCACACTAAACTTCCCCAGCAGTGATAACTTTATTTCCATCTCTTCTCCTTTCTCTGTATCAGAGTACTCACCCATGTACTCTACTTCACAAATATCCTGCATGCTGTATTTAACATGCATATTAATATTTACAGTTCAGTATATTCTTACCATCTCCACTGCTGAGCTGCCAGTGTGTGTGATCCGGTGTTAATCCCGGGTGCACATTGCCACCATCTCTCTGATTAACCGTCTATCTTTAAATAACATCTGCCGGGTCTCCACTCTGCTGATTTAATTAACACACTGACTGGGACGTGGCGAGAGCTCCCCAGAGAGGGGAACAATCGCTGTGTCCCAGGAGAAGACGACCAGGGACACTCCGCCAAGCCATCAGATTTGGTTTCCCTGGAAGTCTCATTAGGGATATGAATGATCCCAATGTCAATATAAAGAGCCTGTATTGTTACTTGGCTACATCTGGATTCATTGATTCATTGTAATTCTAGCACGGTTGTAGCTGCTATGTCTTGTAGGATCTCGTTTGTTTGTCCTGTAATGAAGAATGACAACGGCAGGATCTCAATTATCTGTGAATCGATTTGGATCAACGTTTTATTTTGATACCTGTATCAGATATGTCTGTTGAGAGATTCATGTTCTGCAAATTAGGACTCCGACTGACTTTTATTTTGGTGCCACCATGAGACATTATGTTCCCCTCAGCAGGGAGTTCAGTAACTTAGGTGATTCCCCTGACTTTTAAATTTATACCATCATCAGATCAAGATTTTTATTTGATTTTGTTATTTAGGGATGAAACAATAAGTCGATTAAATGACTCGTCGCCCAACAGAAAACTAATGGGAAACTACTTTGGCATCAAACATTTTATGGATCCAGCTGCTGCAGTTTGAGGATGAACTGCTGTTTACCTCTGTTTTTTTTATATTATTGTAAACTGAATATTTTGGGCTTTTGCACCATTTACAGAACAATACATTCTAAGATGACACCTTGGTCTATAGGGAAAGCTGTGATGGGCACTTTTCAATAAATTATTAAAAAATAATAGCCAGATTATTCGATAAACAATAATTCTTAGTTGCAGCCCTATTTTGGTTTATGAGCCAAAACCTGCAAAACTAATGATATTCTATTCAGCATCAGCTGTACTTTGTGTGTGGTGCTAAATTAGCAAATGTTAGCGGGCTCACATGCTAAACTATATTATATGTCTGTGTATATTTATGTGTTGCAGATTTGCTCTGAATATTTAGTTCAGGAGATAAATAATTAAAATTTTTGATTCATTTGATTTTTTTCATAAAATTTTTGATCTATAAAATGTTGAGAAACGAACAATAAATGGCTTTCTCAATGTGACAGAGCCGACAGAGATTTAATCTTTTGTCAGTTGACTAACCGATATATTGATAAATTGAAATTGAAATGAATTGTCTGTGTATATTCTTCTATTGAAGGTTATGCAAATGTTAGTCCATTTCTGTTGTAAAGCTTCAATATACATTTAAATCCCCTGTCCTTATATTGAGCTGGAGGAGATGACATGTTCATGTGTTGGGATGTTTCCTGAGTCTGTACATCTCCAGGCAAAAAAATCTGCTCTGAGTCCGTTGTGGATTTCCATGAGCATTCAAACCACAACCAGACTCGTATCGCTTGTTTTGCTTTTAATCCCAGACCCTGGGAGCTTTTGATCCAAAGCAATGGTTGGAGGGCGTCCAGGGCCTGCTGATCTCCCTGTATGTCAGCACAGGTGCTTCCAGGTCACCTTTGGCATCGTCGCATCGCTTCATCCGCTTTATGTCAGGAACACGCTCTGCTGGTCAAGTCTGGCCTGCACGTGCTCACACATACAAGACCTGAATATAACAGCCTGCCGCTTTTCCAGGTAAAATCATCCGAGCCGGTCACTGGGAGCTGCCTCTGTCAGGTATGGCGGTAGCGTTCAGAAGGAAATGACTGACGCCCAAACACTAGCAGTGAGAGAAACATGGATGTGTACAAACTATGTGCACAGTATCGATCTGAACCCACATGGTCTTGTTAGCTCCAATCAATCGACCTGTTGTTTGTTGATCAGTCTGATCCTCACTTTGTCATGCAACGTGCTCTGGAAAGCTACGGCAGCATTAAAAAGGGTTACTGTGAGTTGTGACAACCTCAGAGGTCGTCGCCTCTGAAACAGCACAGCCGCTGGGCTCACAGGGAGATGATGGTTGACCGTGTCCGTGTGGGCGCCGCCTCTCTTATTTTTAAAAGTAGAAAGACATTTGCATAAATGCTCTTCAGCTTGCTTCTTTTCAAAATGCACGATTCCTCCCTGATTTTTTTTTATCTCATCCGCCAACTCGAGGCAGTAGGTTTAAAGAAAGACGCCCCACAATCTCTGACTGTCTCTTTCTTCCTCCAGGTCACACGCTGCATTTCTTATACAGTGTTCTTTAGTGCTTGTTTTTAGATGCACTGAATATCATTCAGGTTTCATAAATATTGGCTTTATGATTGTTTGCGTGATAGACTTTTTATTTTTGCATACATGATTATGACTCTGCAGTGGTTTATTTGTATTTATGAAAAACTACAGCACGCTCATATTATGGAGCAGGTATTCTTAATTTCCATGTTTTTTTCGTTATACGAGACCTGAACATGTTAATCTGGTCTTGTGTTGCCAGTTAACAACATGACAGGTGATGATGGAAGTTGTGTACACGTGTGCCTTTACATTTGTACGTTGCCACACAAGCACACTTGTTCTGCAGCGTGTTTTTTCCCCCCTCTTCCAGTCACTGATAATACCACAACACAGCAGGAAAGTGAATTATGGATGTCTTGGGATCTGGGAGCTGTCTCTCACTCCTCTGAATTATCGAATTCCTCAGTACTTCCACTCCTCCTTTCCTTGGTGTTGGGTATTTGATGTGGAGCTTTACTCGCACATTTGCCTGTGTGTCTTTAAGCTGTGATGGTGGGGCTGCTACAGTTTGGTCGGTGCACCGCTTTGTTTTGATCACTGATTGGATTGTTGTTTCGTGTTCCTCAGAGGATGAATCCCACCAACAGTTGTGATGCTCTGACTTTTCTCTAGCTCTCTTCTCTAGCCTGCAGCAGGTCAAAGTTTCCAGAACTTCTGTAAAATATCTTCAACACCTACCACGTGGGCTGGTGCGATAAGTTTGTACGGATGTTCATGGTTCCCTGACTCATAGTTCGTGTGTTTTTGTCTTTTGTTATTAAACTTTATGTCTACTTGAACTACTGGTCACTAAATCAAATTCAATCATTGGTCATCATCTGACACAGAAAGGTTAGTGTTAGTCAAAAAGTAATGTTGATCATCGCTGGCTGTTGTATAAAACTGTGATGTGCTGAGTTGTGAATTTAACAGTTGCAACTTGCGAGTGAGACGGTCGGAAAATCTACTCTCTGCCCTCAGCTTGTGTTTGGTAACAAGGTTTGAAAACTGCTGCAGTTGATTTAACAGCTTCCAGATTCTGCTTCGTATCAGTGTGTCCCTACCTGTCAGATACAGGAGCTAACCGTGCAATTATCCGGCCAATAATCTGCTTCAGTAAAAAGAAGCAGGCACAGATATATTAGTGTGTAGACTTTTTGACTTTATCTATACTGTTTTTTTAAACTGGAGCTAGGTGCCCCCTTTAGTTGTACATACCTGTATGTGATCACCATCACTATGTGTATAATGAGTACAGCTCTGCAGGTGGTCTTTCATTATTCTTATTCAACTGTAACTCACGGGAAGGTCCTAAAACAACAGGATGTTTCAAACATACTTTTGCTGGAATGTCTGAGACAGCAGGGATGACAGAAACTCCCACACACACAAACTGTATTTGTCTGTTGTCTGTGTAATTAAAGTATTTTTCTCCACACAGGCCAGTGTTTTTGTTGCATGCTGCACATTTCAGGCAGGTTGACCACAGAGTTAAAGCCATACAGTGAAACCAGATGCTGATCCCTCCATCTCTCCTTCCTCTGCAGAGAGCAGCCCATCTTCAGCACACGGGCCCACGTCTTCCAGATTGACCCGAACACCAAGAAGAACTGGGTTCCCACAAGTAAACACGCTGTCACGGTCTCCTACTTCTTCGACAGTACCAGGAATGTATATCGAATCATCAGCCTGGATGGATCTAAGGTCTGTTTGTGTGTTGTTTCCTCCCTTAATGGGATGTTTTTTTTATTACAGCATCTCTGTTTAGTACTGATTTTATAAAAGTTCAGTTCAACCACGACTCAGTGGACAGTTCCTCACAACTCAGAACCATATCTTAAACATAAAAAACATATGAATGTCACATTTAGAGATACTGCACACTTAAATGAATTTCTTAAAACTCAATCATATGACTATTATATGATGAAATGCATTAATGCTGGTTCTAATATCAAATGGGTTGAACATGGCTCATAACGCCATCTAGTGTTTTTAACCATCTTGGCCGATGCTTACATAGATTCAACCGTTTGGGACGTTTCTCAATGTCATGACATTTATAATATATTTTTTTAAATCAATGCTGAAACTACACCCCTAAACCACCACATCGTCTACGATTTAGAGATGTCCCTCATCCTCTCTGGCCATTAGGCTCTCTCTCACACACACACACACACACCGTTTGAACTGCTGGCTGAAACAGCCGCCTGTGCGGGACAACCGTGGTCCTGGGCGTCAGGAAACTCCAGAAGCGAGAACCCTCTACTTCATATGACCTTTCTATCGTTAAATTGTGTGTGTTGCTCATAGCGAGACAACATACAGTAGATAACTGAAGGTGACCCTAATATCCACCTGTAGCTTTTCCGTATTGTACCAAACCACTGATGGTCATAGCCCCAAAAAAGAATCTCCACCTAAATTTACATGGGAATCAATAAAGTTTGAACTAATCAACAACAACAACAATCAGAATCTCCCACCTCGATCGCCCCGGCCTGGCCTCTCCGTGCTGACGCAGTGAAGGGGCGTCCGGGCCGGTCGAATCTATGTGGCAGTGATTATTTTAGTCTTGGGAGAGGTGCAGGGGTGGAGTTACCCTGGTTATGCAAGAGCCTCTCTGGGCGACTACGTCTGTTGTTGAACCAGCAAGTTCGCTGTGCTGGGCTCAGCTGGAAATAGCAGAGATTGGGTGGGCTGGTGCTGGAGGAACATCATCATCCCCACAACAATACGTCTTCTCAGCAGGGAACAAGGAAGCACGCACACAGAGACAGATGCCACACAAAGGCAAATCGTTCTGATTGTGTTGCTTCCCAGATTCCAGAAGTGAGCAAACATGTGTTTGAAAATGAAAACACTGCATGTGCAGGGTTCAGCTAAATTGAGGTTTTCAGAAAATTGCAAAACTTAAAACCTTTTGTGTAGTGTAAAGAGTTTTCCAAGTTGTTACATTTATATTTGAATTGGATGAAAACCCCTTATTGTAATGTATTTTGAGGGTTTGAGTTATAGTTACATATTGTAGAGTACGACAGTAAAACATTTACATTCCTTTTTTCCCCCATATACTGCACATGTTCAAGATTCAATCATCTTTTTTTTTATAGATTTTTTCGATTGAATGTTGGACTCTTGTTTGCACGTGGACACAAACTGGAGCTGGAGCTCTCAGCCGTGATGTCAGCTTTGGTTTCCAAGCTCGCCTTTTAAATCAGCCTCAGAGGTGTTTGGAAACATGGGAAGTTTGAACATCTACAGTGTTGTGCCAAACAAGCAAACTCAGTCTGCTGATGAGAAGTGTTTCCATTGTCAAGAATGAACTGTCCAGCTCAATTGTTTTTACATCATCTTGTATAGCAATAAATTTGAGAGGCAGCAGCAGCAGTTAATTTTTGAAACTATAAATCCTCACAACCATCTGTGCCCGCCTCTCTCCCTCCCACACGGATCAATAACAGAACTGTCGCTTTGGGATTCCTCATTGACTGCTTCCTGTTTACCAAACAGTAGGAACGCAAAAACCCACGTCTATACAACACACACACACACACACACACACACACACACACACACACACACACACACACACACACACACACACACACACACACACACACACACACACACACACACACACACACACACACACACACACACACACACACACACACACACACACACAGACACAGTCACAGTCCCAGCAAATATCAGATATCCAGCTGCTTCAGCCCGAGGCAGCCGTCCAACATTTATTTTTACCTTTGAATTTGAAAAGCTCAGTCATGTGTGTGTTTGTCGTCCACAGGCCATCATCAACAGCACCATCACCCCCAACATGACATTCACTAAGACGTCACAAAAGTTCGGCCAGTGGGCCGACAGCCGGGCGAACACAGTCTATGGCCTCGGCTTCTCGTCTGAGAGTCTCCTGGTCAAGGTGAGGACACAGGAAACAGACCCAGTGTGGCCCCAAAGAACTTTCTATTAAAGATGTGTCTGAAAGAATCCAGCTGTTCTGGCCTGATTATCAGGGATTTATGTTTTTCTTTCTATAAATGAGGTTTGAGTGGGGGTCGTCTTATCTTTGTGGACGAGACAATTTCATGTTAAAAATGTGTTTTGAACGAAAAGGGCTCCAGTGTAACTCTGTCCTCTGCAGAGTGTGTTATTATGGGTTGTTGGTAGCCTCAGTGTTATCTGTCACTAATATACAAAGATACACTGGGCCGGGTGATATGGACAAATATTATATCAAGATAAAGAATATTCATATCGGTTGATGTCAATAATTATCACAGTAAATGGCACATGATTATTTCTGTCAAGTTTAAAGACAGATTTTTGCTCCTGGGTGAAGCTTGAGAAGAACGACAAACACTTGATAAACAACAAAACCTTTTATATAACAGAAAAGGCTTCAGTGATGAGGGGTGTTATTGTCCTTAGATGAATCTTCCCTAACATGATAAGTGTAAAGGTGTTGTCGTCAAAAACAGATGGGGGGGGTTGTCTCATATTCAGGCTTGTGTTGTTACAGTACAGTAAGTTGCTCCTGTTACTTTTAGTTTGCAGAAAAGTTTGCCGAGTTCAAGGAGGCAGCGCGGATAGCGAAGGAGAAGTCTCAGGAGAAGATGGAGCTCACCAGCACTCCCTCTCAGGTAAAAAACAACATCTTCATTGAGGTTGCCTCACACACATTTCACACTCGGAGGCCTCTTTAAAGAAGAGAACCTCTGTAACATGTTAAAAGGTAGAAAAGGTTGATGTTTATTTATGTTTTTACTAAAACAACTTGCTGGAAACTCCACATGCTGATTGACATCTGTCAGGTCTGGCTACTTCACATGACAGATGTAATTCCAGTGAGTAGCTTGGAGCAGTAATAACACTTCCACAGACAGCATGACGTGAGCTGTTAGGTAGTGAGAAATGAACCGTGTGTCCCAAACCATCGACTGGCAGCGTGGGTTCAAATCACAGAGCATCTCCCATCAATCACGCAATGCGAGCGAAAAAAAAAAAAAAAAAAGGTTATTTGTATAGATTTAAAAGAAATAATAAAAGCAAAGATGGAGGATTTAGTCCGTCTGTATCTTAAAAATCAATCCTAAATAGATGGGACGCCAGTGGAGTGAAGCCGTGTGCTGAAAGAGAAGTTTCCCTCTTGAGATATTCAACATTTTCCAAGCGTAACTTTTGCTTTTGTTTCAGTTTTTATCTTGTTCTTCTCATAAGCTGTTGGTTTATTACCAAACTACCCCATCTCAGAAACTCATCTCTATATAATCTCACCATTCATCATATAGCTACGTGATGAATGGAAAGATTCTTGGCCTTTACTGATCTAGTGTCGTTCCAGTATGTAATTCATGTTAATCCAACTAATGTGTGTGCTCACTGGGTTCATTTCTCCACTCAGTATCTATGATCTATCCATAATTCACTGTTAATATGTTAATGAAGTTGATAAGGAACCTCTTGATAATGACTAAGTGAACGGCCAACCTGTGTGAATCCCTGCTCATTACAAATAGATGAGAAATGAATGTAACAAGTTGATTTATGTTTCACTGACACTGTGCTCTTCCAGCCACTTAACAAACACCTTGTGGCTTGTTCTGCCTCCCTAACCACTCCTCCTCAGAGCGGCGCTGCCAAAAGGAATGTGTTGTCACTCAGCAAACCTGGTAAAAAGAAGGTAAAAGGAGAAAACGGAAAGAATCATTTCCATGACTCTGATCCGATGGCCCCTTTTTCCCAGTCTCACCCCCAGTCAATGATACACACCTCCCCCTGGTGTCCTCCCTGCCATATTTTTCTTCTGTGCAACATAAAGTATTAATACTCTGTCTAAACTGTGAGTGCACATCGATGGATCTGTGGCTTTTTGCATATGAATAAAGCCCAGGCTCATCACTTATTGATACAATGTTGTTTTGGTGTAATAAGCCGGTCTTTCTTTTCTGGGGGACCACCCTGTCATCGGTCTCTAACAACCTCATCCATCATCTTGATGTTAGAGTAACAACCAGAGGATCCCCTTCTCCCAGAACCTCCCGCTGGCGACCCTCCGCTCCTCCTTTCATGCTCTCAAAAAGCAAAAGTCGGATAAAATTAGGGATGTTTGATAAACAAAAGAGGCAAATTGAATCAACAAATTGAGACGGGGGTGGAAACATCCTGTGATCTGAAGCGGATGTTGTGTCCAGTAGTCATGAGGAGTCAGAACCGTTCAGAGATGATGAGGCTCATAAACTTCCCTTTTCTGCATTTCAGCTGAAAATCCGGTTGATTTTTGAGAGCATGGAATTATTAACACTTTATCACTGAAAAGTTGTTGTGTCTCAAAATCCAAGCTTGAAGGAATCATTTTACATTTTCTGGAAATATGCTTATTGAATGAGAAGAGCAACACCACTCTCATGGCTACACATTTAATGTGTATCTGCAGCTAGCGGCTGTTTAGCTTAGCTTAGCATAAAGAGTGGGAAACAGCTAACCTGGCTAACCTGAAGGTAACAAGATCCACCCACCAGCACCTCTGAAGCTCAGTAATCAACGTGTCATAAGTTATTTCTTTAATTCATGAAAAGTATGAGTTGCACGTCTGCATTAGCTGCCAAATCACGTGCACATGCACAAAGTACCAACATCAGAACGTCTCTGTATCAGTTTCAACGCTGTGCAAGTCTGAATCAAATGCTGTTTGGATCTGTCCTCTGTGCTAAATCCATCTCTTTACTGTCAATACCCAGAAACACAGTGAAACAACCAGTTTTCTCATCAGTCGTTGATGAGAAAAGAAGAGGTTTAAAAAAATACAAGATCGTCCCTAGACTTTCAAATTTCATTCACGCCAACTTCACAGATGAAGTCAACGAGCTCCTGCACAGTGTGATAATGTCAAACATACAGCAGACTCTGCTCTTCGGGTTGGATGATGGAACCAACGAGAGAATTTAAAGCAGCGGTGGTCATTAATGACTTCAGTGGGGAGATACATTGTAACGTCCACTGCTGCTGCTGCCTGTGAGAGAGCGAAGAACAATCCCCTGCCTTCATAATATTTATAATCTGTTTCCCCGAAGTAACAATGCTACACTGTCATCTCCTGCACCAGGTGCCAAATACTGTGGCTCTTAATTATGGAGGATTTACATAACAGAGACGCCTTCGTGGGAAAGACACAGAGATGTTATCTAAACAGATGAGTGGAGCAGTGTGAAGTATTCCATGTCTGACAGAGCACTGTCGGACTGTGAGGTGTTAATATGTCAGTGTTCGAGGTCAGAGCCAGGCTAGCAGTATCCCTCTCTTTACAGTCTTTGTGCTAAGCTAAGCTAACTCTCTCCTGGCTCCGTATGCAACAGACAGACACGCTCGACAGACAGACACTCTCGTGTCTGTCTGTCGAGCTCTCGGTGTGAAAAGAAAGAAGCACGTTGACTAAATGTTGATTTAACAAATAATGTTTTTGTCTTGTCTCACCAAAATGTCAAATCAGGAGTCGGCCCCGGGTGACCTGCTTTCACCTTTGACCCCTGAGAGCATCAACGGTACGGACGAAGACAGAGTCACCCCAGAACCACCGCAACCCGCTGAAGCCAGAGCAGAGCCTTCCCAGAATGCACTGCTCTTCCCACACAGGTAAACGTGAGGTCACAGCGACAACGCGACCTGATTAAAGTCAGAAATGGAAAGGCAGAGTGTTCCCTATGATGATTTTCATTCGGTTACAGCTCCTCAGTGTCTTTCGGCACCAGACACCTTTAATTGACCTTTTATATGTGATGCTGCTCATCTCATTTTCAGAATCCGGCTGTAATGGAAAACTGAACAGTTTCTGGTTCTGAAATTCTGCACAGATTATGTATTTTTCTTTGTTTAATGCAAAACATGTCAATCATCTATATTTTTAGGCCTACATGTGAAAATCAGTTGAACAGCAATAATAACTGACTTCATCATTGTGCATAAAGGATATCAATTTATATAACATAAAGGAATGTCAGTAACGGCTTTAATCAGATTATCAACTTTTTTATCCAGCTCTATTCAGGTTTCAGTAAATGGCGAAATCTTTCATAGTTCCAGACATTTTATAGACTAAAATCCGATTAGCAGTGAAATGAATGGGCAGATTAATCCTAATGAAAATAAATGTTTGTCCCGCTCACATTCTTATTTTTTCCCTTTTTTCTCCGTAGTTCCAGTTCGACCAGCATCAATAAGCACTGGGAGGCGGAGCTCGAGGCACTCAAGGGGAACAACGCCAAACTGACAGCCGCTCTGCTCGAGTCCACAGCCAACGTCAAACAGTGGAAGCAGCAGCTGGCAGCCTATCAGGATGAGGCGGAGAGGCTACACAAACGGGTGATCACCACGCACAAAAAACACAGAAATATAAAGTGTCAGACTTCTAACAATATAAGATATATAAGGGTTTATTTTCCCCACACCGTGACAAAGGTTTCTTTTTGTTTTCCAGGTGACGGAGCTGGAGTGTGTGAGCGGTCAAACAACGGTCATCAAATCTCAGAAGACAGAGCTTAACCAAACAATCGAGGAGCTGGAGTTGGCTTTGAAGGCCAAAGAGGAGGTGTGTTACGTCGACATGTCGGTGTCATGTCAGCTCCTAAACATACGCATCCGGTTTGGTCTTAATATTTTTACTCGTTTCTACATATTTCAGGAGTTGGAGAAGCTTAAAGAAGAGGTGCAGAGTGCCCACGAGTTTCAGTCCCACAAAGACACTCTCACTCAGACACTACAGGCGAGTAAACACTGTGCTTACGTCAACATGTTGCAAAGTCTGCCACAGAAACAGTAAATATGACCAGAAGAGAGAGAAAAACTCGACTACAGCCACACTACTACGTTGTTGAAAATGAGTTTTGGAGCCACAAAAAACTGTTTGGAAACGATGACGTAAAGTAGACCCTCACAGCCACTTCCTGATTGGGTCTTTAGTGGAGACGATGTAGCCTTCGCTGATTCGTCAGGCTCTTATCACGTGATCCTCTATGGGTAGAAAACAACAGGCATCAGCCTCAGCTACCAGTGTTGAACAAAACATGGTTTTTCAGGCCTGTTAGTATTGAAGGGAAACGCTTGTGTGGACAGAGATTGTTGTTTGTTCAACAAACTGGAGACAAAATGGCGGCAAACTCATCGTTTCCAGTAGTGCAGTGTAAATAAAGTCCAGTATGAACATTACTACTGTCAATATGCCTCTTTACTTATTCATGAATTATTTTTAGCTAAAAAGTGAAAGTGAAAGTATTTGATTTTGACCACATCTCAACATGTTTACATTGTAAGTTATTTGAAATCTGTTTCTCAATGTGAACAATAAAGCTATTGCTGTGACATTTTAGTTTTTCATTAAAAAAAATGTCAAAATCATGTTTTCACTTTGTCAATCTGGGTAGTTCAGGGTTAATTTAAGGTCAATGTCAATTTGATCAATTTCAAATTAAATCTACAACTTATTTCGCTGTCTCTTTAGCTTTTTCTTTTCTGACAAATGAGTCACTGAAATAAAGGTCGTATTGTTTGTGACAGGACACGGAGACGAGGAACCAGACGCTGGAGGCCCAGCTGAGCGACCTGGAGCAGCGTCTGGAGGGCAGCCAGCTGGAGAGAGAAGCCTTTCGCAAGAGCCTGCGCTCCCTGCTGGAGCTGCTGGACACCAAGATCTTCGAGCTGACCGAGCTGCGGGACACGCTGGCCAAGCTCATCGAGGGGAGCTAGACACACACAGACGCAGACGCACACACACATGCACGCACGCCTCCACTTCCACCAACGCCAGCGCGGCAGCCAGTGTGGCCCAGAGAGTCGCTCTAATGACAGAATTCACCTGCATGTCGGCACTCACATAATCACAGACATGTACAACAACTTGAATTCTCTTCTCTTTTAGTTCCACATGTATACGATACGTGTAAAAGAGTATGTTTACACACTTTATGCATTAACGGTACACACATTTTGCTACGTCCGCATCGTTTACAAAGTGCAGAGGGCTTCGCTCGGGACATGCCTTCCCTCCGCTCGCTCCACTCTGGATTATTCTCGACTTTGTGACCACACAGAAACTCTGAATGAATCCATTTTTTTTGAATTTTTTCCGAATATCCTTCCGTTCGAGCAGACGTTACATTTTCTTCTTGCTTTCTGCTCCTTCGTTCATTTCGACTTTTTTTTCGGCTTCGCTTTGGTGCAGTTTTGTAAACACCCGGAGCCTCCGATTGTTCCCTGTCTTCTCTTTTTTTTCTCTCTCTTCCTCACCTTTCTCAGCCACCGGGGGTCATTGTCAGCCAAATGAACACTGTAAGAGTCGACTCGGGCTTTTCTTACACCCTGAGATTGATCTTTTTTTTTCATTATTGAAACTCTGGAGGGTCGAATGTGATGAAGAGTTAAGTACTGATGTTCCTCCTCTGACTGAAATCCACTGTTGGACCGCCAAAAAAAACAAAAAAGGCCATGGAGGACCTGCAGTATGTCTTATATTCTTATACAATATATGAGCAATACAAAAAGGGAGCGTCCGAGGGTAAATAAACACTTCCCACTCTCACTTTCAGGTAATTTTACCCCTGTCTTGATTAGACCACAAGCGAGGTGGGATTTTATTCAATAGTTTTTCTTTCTATCTAATTTTTTTTTTAAAGAATATTATTGTAACAAATTCATAGTGCACTTGTAAAAATGGGGTTTGTGTGTGTGGGTGAATCAGATGATCTTGTTTTCTTTCCCTTATTGTTTCTGTTGCTACTTGAAGTGCAATGATTTAATCCTTTTTCTTCTTTTGTTAATTTATTACTCAAAGAGCTGAGTTTGTTCTAATGATGAGCTGTAAAGCAAAGATCTTTATTTACATCTCCTTTTCACTTCATCTTTTCTATAGTCTGGTACGTGGGTGTTGAGGTACTTTAGTTTTTTGGAAAAACTGGCAATATTTTTGAACTATTTATCAGAGCAAATGAAAAAAAAAAAAGCCAGGCGACGGAAGTTCAAATTTGCAAAGAATCTGGTTTGCTTCTTTGGCCAAATAACGTTTTCCTGTACAGAATTTTTGCTGACGTTGCCTTTGGTACAGCGATGCATCAACGGTAGCTAACTAGCGGTACTTTCTTTCTTTCGTGGGATTTCCTATTGCCAAAAATTCAGCGACACTGAGAGGAAGAGGGTACGTGCACCTGAAGAACACTACTTAAGGGCTTGTTGTCGGTTCTGTTACATTTGGGAGACTTGAACGATTTTAGCAGTGACTTTATCACGTTGACTCTTGCAGCTTGAAATGGAGAGAAAAAAAAAACCATTTGAATAATACTTTTAAATGTTGATTATACCACATGATTAAAAACACAAATTGTAATTTTGAGTTTATAGTAAAACAAAAATGAAAATTGAGCTGTTGTCGTTCTTTCGCAATCTGAAGGGTCTTTTCATAGAAGGTTACCACGGAAACCGACCCCACCAGTCTCACATGGTCCAGGTCAGGTTCGTTTTCAGGATCAGTTTCTGACTCGACGCTTCAAAATACATAAGTTGCTTCAAAATGGTTTCAAGGCTGTGAAGTGCAGTGCCCCAATTTCTCTGGCTTTTACTCCACAAGGTTTGTTCACATGAGTCGGACTCTCCAAACTCATACGTGTCTGAATTTCTCATTTCATTTTTCAAGGTTTGTGTTTGTGAAATTCGATCAACACTAACAAGTCCTACAGTCAGAAAGCAGTAAACCAAAACTTCAGCAGAGTCAGCAGTTTGAACACGTTGAGTGTACGGTGACAGACATCAGCAGGTGGTGTTACATCAGAGGATGAGTCAGTCCCACTGACTCTCTGACGCAGCGAGAGAAGTGACAGAAACAACAACAGTTAAAAGGTTAAAGCTGCTGTGAGAAAATCTGCCAATAAAAATACTCAAACCTAAAATAAACATAGCTCATTGGATAGATAACAGATCATAGATTCTGCATTAGGCTTGTTATTGATTTTTTCCATTTAAAACATTTCAGAGTCATTAAAACTCTGAATTCCTCCAGATTATGCCACTGTGATGATGTCACTGCATCTGATCATGACCTCAGCAGCTTCGGACCGTTCATGACTTTGGTCCTTTCGTACACAAGAGAGAATTCTAGATCAAATTGTTGGAAGTCATGAATCTTCTTAAATGTGCCACTTGAGAAGGAATCTGTTCGTTTGACTGTGACATGAAGCTCAGAGTCGCAGCCGTCGTTCTTCCAGCTTAAACGTTTTTGGCAGATAAATACAAATGATCAGCACAAACTGTGGAATCAGAAAAGAGGAGCATCACTATCATGGAAGCCCTGTTATTAAGGTTAAAAGTAATCACTTAATATAAAATATGAAGGAACTTAATGCCTGCCCAAGTCTACATTTAAGTGTTTATATGCTGGTTACACACAGACCAATCCAGTCTGACTTCATGAAGAACATTCAAACATACTTTGGTGTTTATTTTATTTTTATTTTTAAAAGGACAAAAAATATATATATAATAACTAGGATATAGAAAGCAGAGAGGAATGTCATGATAGGAAACAAAAAAGCGACAAAAAGAAAAGCTTATAAAGTACATTTACATTTGTACGCTTTAAAAATTCTTTAAAATATGAAGCTTCAATAAATACTTCAATACATTTAGGCATGCGGATATAGTTTTTTTTGACATGATTTACATTTTCATTACAGTAAAATCCATAGAATGACTTTTATCTTCATTATTGCACTTATGTTGTGATGGGTTTCGTCCTCAAACCGGCCACATGCATAAGGTCATAAAGGTCCAAATAAAAGAGGGAGGGAAAACTACGAGTCACAACGTGGATTCTACAAAAAGCGGAAAAAATAAAAAGCAAACAGAGCAGTGTGAGGAGGTGAAGGTCAAACATGTAATCTACTGTTTAGTATCAGTAAAGGTGTGTGTGTGTGTGTGTGTGTGTGTGGGTAGAAGAGAAACTACACTCACACTCTGAGTAGGAATGATGTTTTACACTTGGCAACAGTGACTCTGTGTGTTTCACAAAGTTCAGCATGATGAGAAACGCACTCGTTCTGCTTTCATGTCGAGTTAGATGAGAGGATCGATAACCACTTCAGTCAGCAGGCAGTTAGCTTAGCTTAGCATAAAGACTTGAAACAGATAGAAACTATTAGCCGGGCTGTATTCTAAAGCAGCAAAAACTGAATTGACAACACTAAAGTCATTAATTTACAAGAGAGAAAGAAAAAAAACTTGGATATTCTCAGAAATTATAAAGTCACATGTATGAGATTATTTTTTGCACGATGGATGTGCAACAACTCAAATGGTGGTTTGTAAATTTCCTCGTGTGGCATATTTACAATCAGATTTGCCTCATTATCGAAATACAACGTCTGCTGCCTTTAAAGGGATAGTTCACCCAAAAATGAAAATTGGATTTGGCTGCAACGCTGTTTGCCCCATGAGACTCCTAAAGTGTTTTGTGGTGAACTATCCCTTTAACTCTCAACTAGAGTGAGGAAAAACTACCAAAGTGCAATAGAAGCAGCATGTCACACTCTCTCTTTCCCCTCAACCTTTGCCTGCCACAACCCTCATGTCCCCAGTTAACCTGCATTAAGGTTCACCCGTTCAAACAGAACTGATTCTGGGCTTAACTCACCAGCCTTTCCTGTCAGTGAAATCCCAAAATACTAATTTCATCCACTGCAGGGGGTTCCTTGAAAAAAAGCTAACTACATTTTTTTCTATCTAATCTATTTCTGACTTCATCATCCCACAGAATATCCACGTTTTTTTTAAACTTGTAAATTGTCAACTTAAATGCCAGAAGACACTCCTACCTCAGCTCCGTAATATTTAGTAATAAATAGTTTTTATTGTAGAAATGGGTTACCATAACGACGTGTAAAAGACCTGACAAATAACACGAGGTGAGGAGAAATACAGCTTCCATCATTACACCCGTCAGGATTTGTCCCTGTTTCTCTGTGAGTATTTGGTGAATGGCTGTGGCAGTTTGTAAATGTGTCTAAATGTAAAGACACTACAGGGCCACAACTTACATCACCTATTAAAATGAATAAAAGCTAAACATTATTATTTCTTGCATTGTCAGCTGAACTCCTGAATGTGGTTTGACACAGTCCAACAACCGGATGTTGACTTGTGAGTTTCAGAGGATCTTTGGATTTGTTTACGCTTCTCATTTAACTCTTGAGCAAGAAAGAGAATTCATGTTTTTATTTCCCTAAATGTCAAACTGTTTCTTTAAATGAAGCCATGCTGCTCAGTGCCTACTGACGTGTTAACTACAGGAACATGTGTTTTTCAGCTGTAGACAGGTTTGACACAGATTTCATACATAATAATAAAAAAAACAAATCACACACACGCAAAACTGAAACAACTCCATGACGAAAACAAACTTGGAAAAAAAACAACAACAAGGCAGTGGAAACGGAGAGAGACTCTCGGGTAAATAAAATAAGAGTAAAAACCACAAACAAAATAAAGGTAAACAACACGTATGATCCCGATAGCGTTGGGTGTGGCGAGCAGGAAGCTGCGTCTGTTCCAGCAGAGGGTGATGAACTACGCTCCAGTGCGCTTCATGTTTGTTTGTAATGCTGCTCCACATCTGGAGTCGGTTATGTACATGTGCCTTAAAGCTTCTTTTATTTTTTCTGTTTTAAAAAGTTACTTTTTAAAAAACTTTTAAACATTTCCCCACTTCCTGAAGATCTTTTCAAGACTTCATGAATGCCTTTTTCAACTAATTGATTTTGTGTATAAAATAGTAAAAAAAAATTGCCTGTTACAATTTCCTAAAGCCCAAGGTGACATCTATAAATGTCTCCTTTTGTCCGCCCATTAGTCAGAAGCTTAAATATTTTCAATTTACAGTATAAAAACAGTAAAATCGATGGGAATGGTTACGTTTGAGAAGCTGAAACCAGAGAATAATCAGAGTCTTTGCCTGAAAAAACTATTAATTATGAAAATAACTGCTGATCTTCTGTCGAGCGATTCTAATAATGATTTAATGTTCACAAAACCTATTTTTATGATCAGTTTCCACCACGGTTTACTATGACTTCTTACTGGGATGGTTTCCTTTTTGTTGAAGAGTAACTTAACATAGGGTGACCACAGTGGAGCTTGTTATTCATCAGAGGGAATATTGGCCACAAATTAAATATAACTGCATATCTATTCCTCCATTTTGTGTCAAAATACTGTGTTTGGACAACTTAAAAAGTTGTTTAGGATGAATAACGATCAGTAAAACTAGCTGACCAGCTAATATTTCCAACGCTGCTTCAGAAATGATGAATTTAAACGTCTCTGAAAAAATATATATACTCTTGTGAGCTGTAAGTGGTCTGTATTTATATAGTGCTGAGCTTCAGTGTGATCCAGTGTGGGAGGTAAGCTGGTTATTTGGATCATAACCTAATATGAAGGATCTCACTTTATAGTACAGTTCCATCAGCTACATTATGTATTTGCTATAGTATAAAGTCTAGATAATGTCCTGGATTCAGTTAGCTCACTTTAGGCTACAACGCGAGCCCTGCTTTTTTTGTTAGTTGGTTTTTTGGCCTATGCTTGTTGAGATTTTGTCAGATTTTAAAGCCATTTAAAATATAATAAATTACCTATTAGAAGTTCCACTGTGCAATGTAGCCATGGGACTACCAGTGGATTATTTTGATACTGAAAAAAAACTTAAAAATGTGACAATTCTCAGGCTCAAGTTCTGCTGGTGTCTCTATTTTTCCAGGATAATTTAATGATTTGCGGAAGTTTACTTGCTGTGGATATTTGATACAATGATGTACTCGTAAAGTAAAGGTCCCACTGAATCTTACAATCCTGTGCTGAGCTCTAACCCAGAGAAAGAATGTGATGCTCTGAATTTAACTTTCACCATAAGCTGCATCTTTGTCACAAACCCCTTCCTCGTGTTGTATCATATTTTTACTTTGTATAAGTGAAAATGCTTTAAGAACTATGGCTAATTCCCCAAATACACCAGTACAATGCTGGTTCTGGCATTGTAACACCAGGTTGGTGAAAATGACCCATAAACCAAAATGTGCAACTTTCAGTCGTGTAGCTCCACTTCTCATATCAGACTAATTAACGGAATAGTTCAACATTTTGGGAAACTCACTTATTCCAGCTGAGAAGATTAGAACAAGTGTCAGTTGTGAAAAGCTGCTTTCACACATGAAATGAGTCTCCTGCTGTGTTGTTCATGTGTGAAAGAGAAACTCTGGAGAAGGTCCGGACCCAATCGTGCGGACATTCTCCGGAGTTCATGTCTGAAAAGTGAAACATGAAGCAGCAGCAGCGGCCTTATCTTCCAAAATGTCCAATTACTTCTTTCAGTGAGTGTGAATTGTCTTGTCCTGCATACATGTGCATGTTTAGGGATTCTTATGCACTGACATTTCCTATGTATGTTTGTAATGTAAAAATCATACAGAAAAGTTATTGGTGGAGCGTCTGAGTGCTTTGACAGTGAGAGAGCGAGAGAGAGAGAGGTGAAAAGAAAAGACAAAATACTCACTTCTTCAAACAAACCCATCACAGCAAGCTACAGTACAGTACGACTCCAACATGTGGATGGATTCCCCGGGAGGTCAGAGGTTGTGTCCTCGCCGAGAACGCCACAGCAGCGACATAAAAAAAAAAACAACCTTAGTGGTCCGTCTTCTACAAACCACACGCACAAGTATGAAACTAATTGAGCCGCTTGTCTGATATTTAAAAAAGTGAATCAAGGGTTTTCTTGTTCAAACACGTGATAAAAGTCTGAGGTGTCCGCTTAACTTCAGCCATTGTACAGTAACTCTTCATTTTGGCTCCACACATCCATGAAAGAGAGAAGTAAAAAAAAAAAGAAAAAGATCCTTCTGATGAACTAGTTTTCCCAGTCAGTGCACGGGAGGCCCTCGTCCTCAGACTCGGACTCTGGTGAGGCCTCCTTGATTCTCCTCAGAGCCTCGTGGATGCTGCGGGTCAGAGCGTCGGCCGAGTGGAGGAAGCTCCTGGCCTGACGCTGCTGGTGCTCCGGCCGGGTGCGGACCTTCTTCAGCCGGACGCCCTGCCTGATCTGGGCCAGGATGTTTTCGCTGTCGTCGTCCGGGTCCGGGGCCAGGACTCGCAGCTCGGCCTTCCTCAGGTGGAAACTGCCGCGTTTCAGAGAAGCCAGCACTTCGTCCATGGGGGAGCTCGCTGCAGACACACACAAAAACCATTTACTTCACATAGAGGCAGCGTTTGAGTGAAGCTTTGAAATCACTGCTGGTTAACATTGAGTCTTTATCAGCTGCAAATAAAACAGTCTCTCTATTCACACATTTTAAACATTGAGAATAAAGTTGAACTAAATCAGAGGGGAAATTTTCTTTTCTTAATTTTGCATATCAAGAGATACCAGGAAATATGTGCTGCTTTTTAGCATAAACAGTTTGGTATTAGTATCAGGACGTTGTTCTGGTTTTACACTGTGGACAGACGTCTGGAGACAAATGTGGAAGCCAAAACTTTGACGGCTGAATGTAGATGTGATGTGATTCTGTTTGGCTGCATTGTAACATGTTCATCTTCAGTCGTGTTAATGACAAATCAGCTGCTTGACAAGTATTTGACAAACTTTCTGAGGCCCTCAGTGACCTCGGCTGTCACCAAATCAACCAGGAATATTAGTTTAAACAAAACACAGTATCTTTGTTTCATAAAAGTCAGGATTGCAAGTTGCCTCCTCACCTCTCCTCCACTGTGAGGAGTCGAGCGAGGCCGTCTTCCTCAGCTTCGTCCTCGCATTCAGCAGCTGGCTGCTGTCAAAGAATCGAGGGGAAAATGGAGCCAGGGGCAGCGAGGAGGGTTCTGACTCATGTTGCAGCCCCGGACTGCCTGCTGCAGGGTTCCTGTCCCCGTCCTCGCCCTGCTGTTGCTCCGAGGGAGGAGGTGGTGGAGGGGGCGGAGGAGGAGGAGGTGGTGGAGGACCCGCTGACAGAACAGATGGGGGAGCAGAGAGGGGAGGCAGCGAGAGGAAGGGAGGCGAAGAGGCCAGGCTTTTGAGGTCAACCGTCGGTAGAGACATGGTGTCGCAGCCGCAGGCGTCGGGCGGAGGAGCGTAGAGCTGGGGGAGGTCGGAGATGCAGTCGGTCTGAACGCCGGCTGCCTGCGTGTTCGGCTGCTGACCCGCCCTCCTCCGACTGTGACCCTGACTCAGACGCAGCCGGCTGGACTTCAGAGTCACCTGGCCCGGATAACGCTGTGTGGGGAATAAACAGGGTGAACGGTGATGACAGCTCAGAGGAGGCTGGTTGAGTTGGACATCAGACTGCGGATGTTCTCACCTGATTGAGGCTTCGCAGTCTGTCCAGCGTCCTCTGCCTATCCTGACTCACCCGGGCATTTTGTTTGGCTTCATCGTCTGCTTCATATTCTCCTCCCTTGACAGAAACAAAAACTGATTGTTTTAGGGTTCAGGAGGGGTTATTAAATACCTCCATTACTTGCTTGTGTGATAGTTAGCAGGATTACACAAAACTACTGGACGGATTACACAACACTTGGTGGAGGGATGTGATATAGGTCAGAAAAGAACCCTTTACATTGTGGTGTGGATCTGGATCGGGGGCAGATCCTGGATTTTTTTTTTTTCTTTAACATTGTGTTTTTTGACATTTCTGTGGTTTCTCAGAGAATAATTCATTGGTCTTCAAGGAGAAAGTAATGTTTAAAAGGACTGATATTTATGACAGATCAATTTAGTGAAGATCCACATAAAAATCCAGATCCAGTGAATTTAAATGTGGCTTCATCAGGGGACTGTTGGGCCTTGGTGCAGGTATCTGTCTATGAGTGCCATTCTAGTTCTTAAAGTAGTTGCTTGATTAAATTGATTTGTTTATTAAAGGGGTCTTTCACACACAAAATAACTGTTCCTGTTTAGTGCGGTTTGATTTTGCTGGCTGGAAAGTTATCAGTCCACCTCTACTAACAAAACTACCTGGACATGGAGACCTGGAAAAATGATTTATCTATTCATGCAAATTCTTCAGCTAAACCTGAACATCAGCACACAAGTGTTTTGAATATCAGTCTGAAAGCAAAACTGTTAAAACAGGTTTGAGTTGTGCTTGTGTCCTATTCCCTGTATGTCAATTAAAAACACATCAACATCCCCCCAGTGATGTCACAATGCAAGACCCCACCCTTTTCCCTCACTTTACTTCCTGTTCATCACTATTAATGATATACGGGGTCTAGTGGCAGTGTGAATTATTAATGCTCATAATAAATTATTTGTCCATGAACCTATTAGAGAATATAAATCAACACCCCGACAACATTCAGCAGGACTTTTACATGACTCTGTGCTTACAGCTGACAGCCTATTGGCTCACAAGATACTAGACGACAATAACAACAACAACAACTAAAATGATCATTAGGCAGATCATAACATGTAGTTTTGATGAATTCAAAAACACAACATCTGAGAAGACTCAGTTTAATTGTTTAAACCAGAACAAATCAAATTCTAACAGCTGATGGTTTGCACATGATGCAATAAAATTCTAAATCCAAACCAAACAATCAACAAAAGCTTCTTAGTAAATCACAATGTCTTTGATTTGGATTAATTTAGTAAGGCAAGTCATGAAGTGAAAACGATTGTAGTGACCTCTCTTGAACATAGAAGCCGTCAATCCGTTTTTTATAATATTTCAATTCATTTTTTCCTGATTATTTACCACCTTATGTATGTGGTTGTTATACAATCTGTCCACTAGAGGGCACACCGACATTAGGTTACAAATAAACCTTTGCAATAACCAATATCTATGTCTGTAGAATATGTTACAGAGACGTGAAAACATCAGCAGAAGGGCAGTTTTTTTCTTGTGCACGCTCTTTTTCTGTGTGTCTGTCTATGTCTCTCTATAGTTATGAGGGACAATTTTGCTTCTATACCATCATTGTGAGGAGATTTTGGGCTGGTCCTCACAAATTCAAATGGTTGTTTGAGGGTTAAGACTTGGTTTTAGGGTTAGAATTAGGTTAGGTTTAGGGTGAGGCATTTAGTTGTGATGGTTAAGGTTAGAGTAAGGGGCTAGGGAATGCATTATAGTGAGTGTTTTCTTCTCTCTTTCACTCTTTCCCGGAGCGAGAGTAAACCACATTGCAAGCATTATGTTTTCACATGCGAGCCACAGCTCGTCCAAAACGCAGCAGCCGGACTCCTCACTAAATCTGCTAAAAGAGAGCACATTACTCCGATTGTTTTTTGCTTCACTTCATTGAACCTTTCATGGAGTCATAGCAAAAAACAAAGGTCAGGCCACAGACACAGTTTTCATCTTGTTCATCCCAGAACCAAACACTTCCTGCTTCCTGCCAGTTCTCAACCCTCTGGTACAAAATACCCCTCTGTTTCACAATGCAGTAAATATGTAGAGGCTCATGTATTGTGTGTGCCATGATGAATCTTCTGAGTTTTACCTGTTGCAGTGGCTGAGGAGAACTGCTGTCAGCAGGGCAGCCTTGGCCTCGCTGCTGTATCTTCTGGTTGTGATTGACTATACAGATTTCCTATGAATGGAAAAAGAAATAAAACACAAATCATAAAAATAGCTGCACTTTCTCCAGATATCTCCACAACAAAACCCGACTTCATCATCAGTCGTCAGTGCTTACCTTCTTGTTTTTGAGGTAGACTTTCTTGGTGGTGATGCGACCCCGGCGAGCCTCGAGCTGCCGCGTCCTCTGCTGCAGGACGCTCAGGTCTTCGTCCCTGAGGGGGGAGGGCGGCGATGCGGGGTCTTCTTCTCCCTTCATGGCGTCGGGGCTCTCAAAGGCATCGTAGTACACAACCTCATCCTGACGCTCTGGTGGAACATGAGAAGAGATTCATCAAAACGCTGCCGTGTACAGGTTGTTAGTTCAAAAAGCTGCTGTGACCTGTGACCGAACAATTAACTTGTTCATATAAAAAAACGATAAGTGTATTTATAGAAAATTATTTGGCAACTAGATTTGGTTGATGACGATGATCAATCAGCAAAAATGCAAAAATATCTCCTAAAGGGTGAGAGTTTTTGCTTTTCTTTGTCACATGACAGTAAAAAAGACAGTGTTTTGGACAAAACAAGCAATCGGAAGACGGTTCTGTAAAAATGAAAATGGCATTTTCTCACATTTCTTAAAAACTTTTTGTAGACTACTAATATATTAACATGAATACATGATCAGAGATCTTGTTTAGAGATAAATTGTTACTTGATTTTAAGCCCAATAAAATATCTGATTAGCATAGACAAAAAAACACAACACAACAAATGTTTGGTCCCTCAAATTTGGTTATTTTAAGAATTATACTGTAATAATAATCTGCAATAAGCAGAGACCATCATGCTACACCCCACTGTGTCTGTCAGATTGTTTATTTTTGCCTACACAGACAGAAAGCATGCACACTATAGTCTGTCCCACTCAGAACACGCAGGTGCTCACCTGTCATCTGCCTGCGCAGACTCTGCAGCTGAGAGTTGAGCAGCAGCTCTTCGCAGCACAGCACCTCCGCCTGGATGTCATACAGCTGCATCTGCAACTCGTAGTACAGTGCCTCCAGCTGGTCCAGACGCAGCATGGCCTCCTCCCCACCTTGCAGACCCTGCATCTAGAGTCACAGCCACGTGATCATGTTACACTTCCACAGGAGTAAAAAGCACATGCTGCAAATTTAGCAGATTTTCCAAAGTGCTTTGCAGCTCTACCTGATTTGTTTTAATAGAAGTGGCTCAGTGGATATAGAACCTGAGGCACTTTTGCTGTTCTCTCTAAGTGCTGAGCTCCACCACACTAGTTTAGAAAAGGTAAACTGGAGTTCAGGAGTATTTTAAAGAAATGTTTTTACCCCGGCGGTCATTCCCATTGAGTCATTTCCACTGGTGTAGACCAGGATGTGACTCTGGTGTGACTCCATCACAGGATGTCTGAGCCGTGAGGTCATTCTTCCAACATGGCTATTATCAGGCTGTTTTATTCAAATGTCCTCATTTCTCAGTGGTGTCATTGGGGCTTTTGGGTTTGGGTTACTAACTTACTGAGCATTGCCACCTCTTTAAAAACCCACCAAGTTAAACTTCACAATCTGACACTGACACACACAACTTGGTCTACATGACCGACACCTTACCTCCTCCTTCAGGCCGTGTTTCCTCTGCTCCAGGCAGATTTCTTTGGCCCTCATCAGCTGCAGAGTTTCTCTGGAGAAATTGTACTGCAGACGCTCCATGCGTTCAACTGCTGCTGCCCACGCCGACTTGCCAAACTTCTTCTGGTCAGCACGCATACGCTCAAACAGAGCTGCAACACAGATTCAAATGATTGTGGATCAGTGGAAAAATAGTTGGAAACTGGTTTGACAATAGTTCAACATCTTGAGTTTCTGCTTGTTTCTATTTATTTGTTGTTCAGTGAATGTCTTTGAGTTTTAGATTGTTGGTCACACACAAGGAGACATTTGAACAATCACCTTGGACATTTTTTGAACTATTTTCTGATGCTTTAAAGCCTAAACATTTAATTGTGAATTATGAAAATAATTGAGATCATAATTGTTGACTGAATGAATAAACACAACAGCAGTGTTTGACAATAACTCTTTGACTCAAAACCGAGTTACTTGAAACCTATTCCTTGGCTAAACAGCATTCAGTTGTTTCTTTGCATAGCTGAGATGGTTTGTGGATTAGAATACTTTTGGAGCAGGGTGGGGAGAACACTGGCATGTGAGAGGTCAGAGATGAGGGTCCTGTACAGGGAAGGTTGTTTTAAAACGTCGGTTGGAAATCCGCCCTCTCTGTGTTTACCTTTCTGGGATCGAGTCGTGGTTTCGAAGAACTTGACGGTCAGGTCCTGTATGGAGAGCACGGCGGCGTGGGCCTTCTTCTGCCACTCCTCATCCTCCCTCCTCAGGCCTTCCACACGACGAGGACCCAGCCGCTCCGTCTCCAGAGAGATCTGATGGTGTTAAAACAGGTCATTATTATTATTCTTTGTCGTCTGTTTGGCAGATACTCAGATACAAACAGAGAGTATATTGTTGCTGTGGATTCAGTGGGTTAGCTGCAGTTAACTCCCTATTGAGCCCAGTTTCTTTTTATTTGTAGTTTTGGACTACTGGCACCATTAAAAGTCAGCATGTTTGCAGTGTGTCCATGGATGAACAGAGAACAATCACTGGATTACTTAGGAACTGAAGAAAAGTAAAAAACATGATGATTAACTCTTGGGCCAATTGTAAAACTCTTCAGCATCTCTTTTTTCATCTATGTCAATAGATGAAATATTTGTTCTTGGCTGACTCCTAGAACACGACAATGATCCAAAGCAGAACTCAAAATCCACCGTGAACCACTTGAAGAAACACCAGCTGAAGCTTTTTGAACTGCAACAGTCACCTGATCTGAACATCACTGAAACTCTGTGTGTAGATCTGAAATACAGTGAGCTGCAGTAAGAGCCGACACTGTGATATCTGCCAAACGTGGGGTTTACTAAGTACTGACTTGGTGGGATGCCCAAACTGTTGCACATACCACAAGTACTGTTTCATTTAGTCCTTGAAATAGAGAATAGCAGTGCATGAACATACATTGCTCTCAAAAATGAAGGGAAATACATCACAGTGAAACACCAAGTCAGTTAAACTTCATGTGTCCATTCAGGAAGCACAAACAATGTCACCTGCTTTGGTGCAAATTAAAGTGACAGGTGCAATGGGGGCAAAAGCAAGACAACGCACAAAAAGGAAATGGTTTTACATGTGGTGGCTACAGACAGTTTCTCTCTCCTCATCCTTCCTGACTGATTCTTTTCTAGTTTTGTGTTCTGCTAGTGTCTTTGTCACTACTGGTAGCATGAGGCGGCACCTGCAGCCCTATCAGGTTGCACAGGTAGTCCAGCTCCTCCAGGATGGCACACCCATACGTGAGGTTTGCTGTGTCTCCCAGCACAGTCGCAAAAGCATGGAGGAGATACCAGGAGACCGGCCGTTACACGAGGAGAGCTGGACAGGGCTGTAGCGGTTATTTTTAAATCAATAACGAGAGCGAAATTGGTCCATTGATCCAATCAGAGCGGGCAGGAAACATTATACCACATTTCCTGCAGCATCACCGGTGAAACAACACCAGACATGGATTTGGAAGAGACCACCGCGTGACCCGTGATTTAATACGATGATACAAACTGTTTTCTGTGGCATCATTGGTAGTATTCCTTATTAATGACAGAATATACCACAATATACATTAGGCACAGTTGACGTTGTAGACCGTTGCATTAGGAAATGGGCTTCACTTTTACTTAATACATTCAAAAGCAAGTGCTTATTTTCTTTTACTCAAGTAAAAAAAGTGAATGTGTTTATTTGTATATGTACTTTAGCAAAATGTGTCATTACTTCCTCCACTACTAGATTGAACCCAGTTATTACTCTGAATCACTGTTCACAAATCAGACTGATAGTTTTAAAGTAGCTCAGTTGCCTCTACGAGCTTCGTGTCACAATGTCTTCCTGATGTTTTTAAAACCATCATGCACATGACCACCTCTCTCCCTCCACAGCTCACCTCACAGTTTGAGAACCCACTGGTTCAGATCACTGACTACAGTTGCTCTGTAATACCAGCACCTTGCAGCAGATGGTGCTACCAGCGACTTATGACTGTAAGGCATGCCTGTGCTTGTTTACGTCTGGAGTCACACTAACCTAGTGTCCTACTGGGCTGGCATCAAATATTTAATAGACAAAAAAATCGGTGATTACAAAACAAAAGAAATCTGAATGCAAGCAGGAAGGAGTTGAGGTTACGAGGCTCCACGTGGCACAACTCTGTCAAACTGAATCTGGCTCCTCACAGCTCGCTGGCTCGTGTCAGGCCGTGTGAAAAGAGTGAGAAACAGGGAAAAAATTGTGCCACGTGGAGTTCTGTCCTGGGAGTTCACTTAAACACACAACCCTCAGGAACAAAATGTACACAGCTTAGCTCAGGGCCTCCTGCACATACAGTCATACATTAATATCTCAATGTTAAACAGATGTGTGCAGGTGCTCAAAAATAAACAAGGATGTGGTAATCGCCAGCAAACCTCAATGGACTTGATTTATGTTCGCCAGCATACCCACTTGTCTGTACTGGGAGAGTGTGTGTGTGTCTGCACGTGAGGGACAAGAACAGGGAGGGGTCTTTTTAAAAGGGGTGAAACAGTGAGCGAGAGGGGGAGGAGAGATTACGTCACAGACCAGAAAGAAAACAAAAAGAGAGCAGCCAAGAGCAAAAGGTTTTATATTAAAGTAGAAATTGAACTGGAGTCCCTATGAGCTATGATCTCACTGTTCAGATATGTTCACTGCTCAGATTGCTGTAAGTACAGTAACGTAGAGCAGCGAAAGAGCTGCACCCACATGTGAACACATCGAACAAGAGGCCCAACACTTAACAGCCACAGAGCAACAAGCAGATGAGTCGTTTGTCTCGACACTGCGACACTGATGGCATTTGAAATATCTGTTGTATAACCAGGGTTGGGTGGTAACAGATTACATTTAATTGGGATTACGTCATTAGATAACAAAACATAAGTAACTATTATCAGCCCAGATTACATTTGTAAGAATACAATAACATTATAGACGCGGAGTCAAGGATTACAAGATGATACATTTTGATTAAGTCTTAACAATAAGGTGAGTTTTGAAAAAACTAAACTTTTTTTCATGCTAGTAACTGATGAAAAGTATGTCTGATGTACTTGGGTATGTTAGAGAAGTGATCCAGTGTGTAGCAGGGAGGAAAAAAATGACCAGTGTTGAGTCAAGATGGAAGGTTGAAGGAGCAGCAGTCTCCATAATATCCTCCCATTCATTCCTCTCCCTCATCTTCAACTTAAAAATGTAAAACATAACAACGTCTACATCCGATGTCGTTTGTGAAAGTAAAAGAAAATCTGGTGAAAACACCTCAACTTCAACTCTGAAGCGACACATGAAGCCGAGTTTCCTTCTCAGCGACCTCTCTAAAAATAGGGAATAGGCTTACCCTGGGTTTTACACTTTTTGTTTTGCTTTTGTTGAATTCTGTTTAATTTTCACCGTAGTGCTGATCTATGAGATTTAATTCGATTAGGATCTAATTTGCTCCCATATTTATCAGATTATTGTGTCCGCCAGAGTAATAAGAATAATAATGGCAGACGGTTTAACTTGTTTGCAAACATACTAATGCTGAATATGTAAAACACGTTTTATCAGTTGCATTGAGAATGTTTTTGAGATGTTGAGAAGATTTGTGGAACTAATTTGGCAGTTACATGCACTTCTATATACAATATTATGCAGATTTAAATGTTTTTGTTATTCAATGGATTATATCATTCGTTAGAAAAAGTGCCATGTCATTTGTATACAGTAACCAAAGTGATCTGACCGAACCCTTTGTATCTTCATCTTCTTTGCATTTTGTTGTTGTTCCCTTCGTCCCTGCTGACATGTCGGCCATTGATGTCTGTTTCACTGGTTTCATACAAAGCTTTTCTGGCAATATACATCTCCTGTAAAAGTTCAGTAGCCTAAAGCTAGTTGGAAAGTGACACTTCACACGTGTATACATTACATAGTGTCTGGAAACACAGGGAAATACATGTAATTATCCTAATTGTCTATGCAGCTAGTTGCTTAGCAAAATACCTTTCAGAGAGATACAGATAAAGAAGCTGGTGAGTGAGTCACTTTCTTAAACGCAGAATGACATGATGGAGAAACATCTTTAAAACTCAATCGCCTCTAATCGGTCACTTTCCCTCTCGGCTGCAGCCTCCTGATGTCACCTGGTAACCTGACCTAATCCTGACCCGCACAATGTAAACACCATTCATTCTTCACTGCTCATTAACATACAGTGTGAGACGGACTGAGGAGGGAGAAGTGTCACTGACAACACTACATGTTCTAAGTGTATTTTAGCTGAGACACAGATCTGCGTGGTAACTGGAGATCCTCATGTTTTCTTAATGTTTGGGATAATAAAGCATCACATGTGTTTTCAGGTTATCCGGCAGCTTGTTTATTGACTCCTCTTCTCGAGGCAGCATTGAAGAAGTGATTGAATGACTTCCTTTAGCACCTCTGCTGAACAGCTGCTGGTGACAAAACACAGACGTGACAGACTCACTGAGAATAGAAGTGACGCAAGTTCCCGTGGTAAAGTGCTGGGATTACAGCATGGACACCGTCATGGTGGCCCTTATCTCATTTGGTTAAAATAGCCTGTAAAAGCCTTTTTGTGAGTAACACAGTTTTAGATACGAGGCAGTCTTTATCAGGCAGCTGCAACAGCCGACTTCCAAGAGTCTACAGAGCTGAAAATAGAAACGATGGTGAGAACCATTTAAAATATATTTCTCGATTTTTCTTGTTGTCCAATAGCTTGATGCAATTAAACATCATTGTAGCATAGCTAAAGCTTGTTCCATAGAGCTCCATTGTTTTTCAAAATCTATAAACACTTGGTGACATTGGCACTGTGCTTTATTTTGAGGCTGAAAATAACATCCTGCTCCTGGAACTAATCACTGCACCAAATGTGCATTAATCCACTGCAGAAATAGAGGCAACATTTCCTCTTTTCCGAGCATTGTTTCCAAAAAACAATAGTGCCCATCTGTTAAAAGGAAATTAGTTTGTCTTTTTAATAAATAAAACCATGTAAGTGTAACCCATTTCTTATTAATTTCTTAAATATTTAGTAGGAATCAATGGACAGGGGGGTGAGAGCCACAGACAGAGGGGGAGTAAAACACCTTGATGGCTTTGGTTTTTAATGAGGTTTGTTGACAACAGAAAATGGAAAGGTCCAACAAAAAATTATTCCGCAGAATTGGGTCAAGACTTTATCCGGGGTTCTCCTTTTCGCACATGAACAAAGCAGCAGCAGATTCTTCGCTCACACAGAAATCTCTGGAGCGTTCACGTGAGGGGTGGAGCAGCAGGCAGAGGCAGGATGTAACATTCATTCTGCTGCAGAGATCACGTGTATTTGTTTACAGCACACCTCATCATCAAAAGCTCTCCTGACACCTTCGTCTGTGTTTTCTACGTGTATGGCACATCCTTTTCTGAGATATTTGTATTCTTTTTTGTCAGTTTTGCATGCGACGAGTGTTAAAAACGTTATCACACCCACTCGGTCGATGTGAACTGTTGCTGGCCCCCTATTATAAAGTCCTCAGACGTCGATATGAACACACAGCAGGGGATCCCCACTGGATTCACCGCAAGCGGGGGGGGTTGATGATGCAAGCGACAGACGCAAAACTGAGATGGAAAAAAATTTGAAAGCACCTTCGTGAAAAGGTAAGTAGTAGAAGACACAGATGAAGATGTCAAGAGGGTTTTAGTGAGAGTAGCCGACGATGTGCTGTGAACTAAATCACGTTATCTCCGCAGTGGAATAAATACGTTCCATCCTGCCTTTGTCTGCTGCACCATCCCTCACCTGAATACTTTGGAGGATATTGTTACTGTTGTGAACGCGCCTGAGCGGAGAATCTCCCGCTGTGTTGTGCATGTGTGAGAGGAGGACGGTAGAGAAAGTGTGGCCCCAATTCTTCAGAGTTCCTCCACAGGACAGGTCTAAAAACAGCTATACGGTCCCTCTGGAGAATGTCAGGAGATTATCTGGAGTTCAGTGCATGTCTGAAAGCGTCTTGTGATACAAGGCCTCAAATTTTCTTCATAGCTGAACGTACACTGCAGGGGCCTGTACGAAGCAGGATTTGTGATTAGCCAGATAAATACAGTTTCCATTCCTACAAAGCTGTCTCACTACTTACTGATGTAAATCACCATTGTAAATTATGCTGAACAGCTTACATGCTCCAGAGCAGGTTAAGTTCAACATACAGCATAACTGCTGACCATTTAGATCACTGGAAAACAAGAGTCATCGATCTACAGGATCCTGATAGCGAGAAAAGAGTTTGCAATAAAGTGACAAATAATAAGGAGCAGCAGATATTTTTGTCTGTTTTGATAACTTTGTCTTTCAATGTGTCCACTTTGGTTTTTTAAACAAAGCTTCTAACAAACTGAGGGAGAGTTCATTACACTAATTAAATTCATAATAATTTTCATTGAACAAAGATTCTTTAATTCTCGACAGAACTCCTGAGACTTTGTGATGATAATTTGAAATAAAAACTAAAACCACTGATGTCTTTTATTAGAAAAATTATCCACACACTGTTTAATGTTTCCCATGAGTATAAATGAACATTTCAGTCAGACTGATCTTATCACAGATAATTAATTCTCTTCTTGCTTTCCTTCTGCTTTTACCTCTGCCAAGGAGGTCATGTTTTTCACCCGTCCATTTGTTTATTTGTTTGTCAGCAGGATTACACGGAAACTATTGAATGGATTTTCAGGAAACTTGGTAGAAAGGACGGGACATGAGCCAAGAAAGAACCCATTACACTTTGGCATGAATCCAGACAAAGGGCCAGATCTAGGAGTATTCTTTTTGTTCAACATTGTAAATGTTTGTTGATATTTTCGAAGATTTCCCAGGGAGTAATTCATGGATCTTGATGAAAAAGTACTAGTGGTCTATCCTGCACAACTTCTGTATCACATGCTCGTAATAGTTTAGTTTAACTTAATAAGATGTTTGTTTCTTTTTACTGTAATCATATGATGATTTCCCGATGTTGAATGTCCCTTTTGTCTGTTTCTGTAATCAAATTTACCAGCAGATATCAGTGTTTGTTCTCATATCATATTACAAACTTGATTCAGGGCTCAGACGATGTTGCTGACTCTACCACATGAACGCGCTCGTCGCTGGAAAACCCAGCGTTAACTGAGACAGTCGACAACCAGCGTCGTTGAACAGCTTACCCAGGATGACCAATGTTGGGTTCAATGAAGCCTGATAACAGAAAGACACCCTGGGTATGTTAAACTAGCACACGTGATCACCATGGCGACCGTTGCCGTGTAATGATGGAGTTGATGTGAAACAGTAACTGGAGCTCACTGCGTTACAAACTAACTCGCACAGAGGAACCACATTTTTAATTCATGACAGTACTCAGACCCTCCAGGCAACAGGACACCCGTGCTGCAGCGCTCCGACATGCAATAGGACTGTCCCACAATGCACCATTCACCAAAATACCTGACACCCTTTGTTGATGATTCATTCAGGTGTGCATTCATTCATCTGTCCATCTGCCGGATCATTGACTGATTCAGTTAAAGTGAGATGTCTAAAACTGAGTCAAGTGGAAAGCTGCCTCTCTGCAGAAGGACACAGCTGAATTATCACCGTAGAGCTGCAAAGATCAGACGAGAAATTGATCACTTGATCAAATCTGTAACTATTTTGATAATTGATATATTTTTAAAGCAAAAATCCACAATATTCGGTAGCTGCCATTCTTGTATTGTTAGGACATGCTGCTTTTCTGCGTTTTACATCAGTGTTATCTGAAAATATTTTAGTTTTCAACAGCTGGTCTGACAAAACTAGTTGTTTTAGACGTTACCTTGTCCTCTGAGAAGTTTTGTGTTGGGGAATTTTCAATTTGTATCTATTTTAAGCTGAATTTCTTTCCTTTTCTGAAACGTTGAAGTAATTTGATGATGTGATATTGAGTTTTAAGAAATTGTGATTGACATTTTTCACCTCATTTTGACATTTTATAGACCAAAAGATTAAGTGATGAACTATTTAAAAGAGAAAATAATCAGAAGACCATCCAATACTGAAAATAACTATTAATTGTAGCCCTAATCAACTGTAGACTGTGTAGCCTCTGTGAACCTGAAAAGCTTGAAATATACCACAGCAATAAAACACTTCATGAACTCCTGAAGATATTTTTGTACATTCAGTCCACAGTCTGAACCCCTCTAATCGACGACTTAACCTTAACTCCAGTTCATGTGGTGTCACGTGCACTCACAGATAAACTCAGAACAGGCTGTAATTCTACAGCAAGGAACTGATACTCAGCAGCCGCTCTCTTTGTTTCCCCATCTTTACTTTGCCACGTCAAGTAAGATGCAAACTGCATGTAAATTTCAGAATCCTGTGTGCTAAGTCCCAAAACGAGAGTCTTCCTCATGATTCCCTGACTCATCAGTTTGGGAGCAACCACCCGTCTCCACTGGCATCAGGGATTCATTTGCATACAGCTTTGTTTTCAGTCGTTGGATCGCCCTGAGGGGAGCAGGTGGGAGAGCTTGAAACTTCGGCATCGAGCAGAGTTCAGATTCTGAGGAAGACCCATAAAGCATGTAGCAACAGTGGCCCACTAATCTGTTTTTAATAGTTTCTGGAAAACAATGGAGCTCTGGCACAGAGGAGTAACATATCAAGCTTTGGACACACATGTGATACTTTTTAGTAAGATCAATTCATTGTGGGTTTTTCTCTTCATAGACAATAACAAGATTATGTATATATATATATATATATGATATCACCAGACTTTAAGGAGAAAGTGAGACATACATTTTGGTGATTGTGTAAAATTTCTAAACTTAGATCAGCACCCGCCCAAGAATCCAAATTCCATCATAATACACAGTCATTAACACACCCACGCAGTCAGTTGTGCTGGTTAGTGACACAATGCTGGATAAGCATGTTGTGTGAGCAACATATCTCAGAGAAGGGAAAGTACTCGCAGCACAGCAGAGGGCGAATGACAGAGAGTCTAAGACAAACACAGTGGCAGAGATATGGACAAGATGTGTCCAGTCATTGTTCAGTAACATCGCTGCACAGTCAAACTCAGGCTAACAAGACACAGACTTTGTCAGACTTTGGCCACAGTTTGCGTCCATAGTGGCACTACTTCTTCCCAGAGTCGTCACAAAGTCAAACATGAACACACACATGATGTAAATTTGTTTTGATTCACTGATCCAGGGATACTACTGGTGTTCACTGCAAAAACAATCCATAAATTTGCTTAAAAAACAAATCATCAAAACTTGTCTGATAATCATCAGGTTTACAAGGTATCCTATTACGTCAAATTAATACAGTGACAGTTGTCTGTACATCCACAAACACAAACTGCTTAAAGCTAATTTGGCATCTGTTAATGCTGCACAAAAGGCACAAAAAAACAAGCAGCAGTTTGAAAGTTGCTGCTGCTGTGTTGCAATAGCTGCCATTAGGGATGAACGATTAATTGCATTTGCGATAAAATCGTGATATGATAAAAGGCGATTTTCTAACCGCAATGTGCGCGATTACAACATGCGAAAGAGAGTAGGGCACTGGGCTGCATCAACATTTCATGCTGCCCTTTAACCTGTTACAATGGCCTCTGGCTCAACGGAACAGTCAGAAACTGACACAACTGAGACTTTAGTCACGAAGAGGAACAGCACGTCGGTGGTGTGGAATTATTTTGGCTTCAAAAAAGATGATGCTGCGCAGTGTCAGGTGTTGTGCAGAGCATGCCGTGCTACCGTTGCTACTTCACGGGGTAACACTACAAACTTGTTCCAGCACTAAAATACCATAAAACCATGTACGACAATTGTATGGCCAAAATGCCGAGCACCAGTGCGCCAGACAAGCCAAATACCTCAAGACAGGGATCACTGACCGAAATGTTTGATAGTGTCACTCCATATGACCGCAATTCAAAACGGCACGGGGAAATCACTCGGGCGATAACCGAGTTCATTGCTAAAGATATGGTGCCTCTCAGCACGGTGACCAAGCCTGGGTTCACGGCATTGATAAATACGCTTGATAAACGGTACAGTATACCCTCCCGTACATACTTCAGTCAGACTGCAATACCGGAGCTGTACAAAAAGTGCAAAGAGAAAGTCGCCATGAGCTTAAAACAGTGGAGTTTTTGCTACTACTACTGATATGTGGTCAAGCCGCACATCTGAGCCTTACCAGAGTCTTACAGTCCATTTTATTGATGAAGATTTCAACCTCAAAGCTCGCTGCCTACAAGCTGCGTACTTCCCAGACGACCACACAGGGGAAAATATTGCAGCCGTGAATTTGATGAGTTGTTGTATCTGTAGTTAAAAAATATCCATCCATTGTCAGACTGTATTTTAATGCCATTACATGCATTTGTTCAGAAACCACCTTAATGAACAGTATGTCACGTCTTCCTGCTGGGCCGTTAATCAAGTAGGACTGTGACCTGTTGACCCGACCAGGCATGTGTTCACACTGAACCCAGCTCTATGAAGGCTCAGAGACAGTAGAGATTAGCCTGCAGATTTACTTCCCTTTTCAAGCCTCTAATGAAGTAAAACAACAAAGATGGAGTGGAGAAAGAGTGTGGAAAACAGAAGAGTGTGCTGAGGCTGCAGATTTACTGAGTGGTTTAGTGGCTGCTGTAATAATACTTATGCTGGTTGTTAAGCCGCTCTGGGCGGGGGCCTCTCTGGCTGATCCTCTGCCCTCCACAGCCCCCAGATGCAAAGCTAGAGGGTAGCACGGATCGGCTACTACACCATCGCTACCACATGTAGCCTCAGCAACCAATGCTAATGTCATTACAGTGGGCTTAGAAGGGCAGGCTCAATGGAGGACCTCATCGTGCAGTGGTTCTGGGCTCGTTCTCTAGCGCTAACCTTGGCTTTTTCAAACCACAAAAGACGGCATTGTGACTGGTGGAGTGCACTGTAGCGGAGAGGCAGCATGACACAAGTCAAAGTGTGTTCCAGGACACACCAGTAACCAGGCTACAGCGAGGTCTAAACCTACTTAAATCAAGCCCTAAAACAGATGGCAGTGTGTGTGTGTGTGTGTGTGTGTGTGTGTGTGTGTGTGTGTGTGTGTGTGTGTGTGTGTGTGTGTGTGTGTGTGTGTGTGTGTGTGTGTGTGTGTGTGTGTGTGTGTGTGTGTGTGTGTGTGTGTGTGTGTGAGTGTGTTACCTTTATCTGCTGTCTGCGCAGCATTCCCAGCTCCCTCATGTCCCTGAAAGGCTGAAGCAGGTAGTGGTATAGCTGAGTCGTTGCCTCCAGCAGCTCTGCATACGCCTCGTCCTCCTCAGGGTACACCTGCAGCAGCTCCACCATGCTGTCCATGGCTTTGTGCTTGTCCAACACCTGGGACAAGACGCACAGAGATAAAAAAGACACGGTTGGGAAATTGGTGCAGACAAAGATCCACTTCAAACCTGACAAGGCTGGCGTCGTTTCATATTTGTCTATCTACAAATCCAATAAAAACAAATGTCAAAAGATTAGGACTACAGCTCCAGTACTTGTCCATCACAACATTGCAGAGTTATTACTACTTTGGTCCAAAACCCCAAAAGGTTCAGTTTACGATGATATATGACAAAGATGAGCAACAAATCCTGACTCTCATGAGAATAATCTGCAAGTATTTGGTATCGTTTCACTATTTTTGCTTCAAAAGTGATTGAAACACTTAATCAATTTAAAATGTTGACAAGCAACTAATTGATTTATCAGTGTTTCAGCTCCACCAACATTGCGTCAGTCAGTCTCTCAGTACTTTCAGTCTATATGTGGCCTGTGATTCCTATTGAATGATTTAATGTTTGAAATGAAAAAACTGCCTAAAGTCTATTGGCTCCATCTTCTTTGGTGTGAATATTTGAAGGTTTTATGAAATTTCTATAACAGTAAACTGAAAACAATTTGGGCTTTGGTAAAGCCAAACAAGACATCAACTCGTGCTCCAGGATATTACCGAGAGATTTTTATTTATTTAATCAATATATTACAATTTTAAGACATAATTTATAGAGAGAGTAGTTACTGATTAAAGTAATTGTCAATTGTCAACTGTAAAGAGTATGAGAGTGCAGGCACATTGGCGTGTGTGTGTGTGTGTGCGCGTGCGGTGAGGAGTGAGGAGTGATACCATAAAATACATTGTTTGAGTGCAGTACAATGAGAATGAATTGGCCCCAACTGTTGCTGATTCATACCATATGTCCAGCGATCCACAGACTGTGCATTGTTGATGAGATGAGCGTCATCAAAACAGCTATTGTACACACAAACACAATGCAGCTCCCAACTCTCAGAGATCACTGCACCCGATTTATACAGCACAATACACCTCCTTCACGTCTGCTTCATATGATATTGAAATGTACCACCACCCAATCTTCGTCCAGAGCAGTGAATGAAGTGCTCTTCTCTCTATAGATATGAATAGACACTCTTATGTTAACTCCAGGCTGCTTTTCCAAGGCCCTCCATGCTGGGGAGCGGGCTAGACACAGCGCGATTCAGCTCGAACACTGCTCCTACTGTTTACCTTGGGCCTGCGTCTCCGTGGTAACCGCTGACCAAACGTACACCGACTCCCTGCCCCTGCAGTCCATGCCAGCCAGGAAAACCCCTGGGATAATTGAGTCGACTCCTGCCTGGGCACCAGCGAACGAGAGCTTTGCTCTTCATCAACTTGGATTCAAACTAACTTTTAGACATAATTAGAATTAATTGACTGTATTTACATGGTCAAATCTATTTGTTGATGAGGGCCAGAAGGCCTGCGACTGCTTAGTGTGTTGAGCTGCTGAACCAGCAGGATTACACGTCTTAATTCGAGCCAAAACTATTAGTCGATTAAACAAAAGCAAAAATGCCAAACATTCTTTAGTCCCAGCTTCCCAGTGCAGAGGATTTCTGCTTTTCTTTGTCCCAAGTGATTATTAACTAAACATTTACTGGTTCTGGACTGTTAGTAGGACGACAAACAGTCATTTCAATAAGTCAGTTTGGGCCACAAGAAGTTGTGATAGGCAATGTTCACGGTAAAGTAAATAAAGTAAATAACCAGCAGGTTCATCAATCATGCTGAGTGTTTATCATGGGAGGTTACCTTTAAGTTAATTTAACAACATTATTTATTGCTTTTCAGGGTGAAATTATATGTTGTTTCACAAAATAATGGTTTCCAAGCAAACTGTCATTAAACACTATGAAAATAATAGTTCATTGAATGTTGTCAGTTCATGACTAGAGACTTGCAGCACAACATGAGGAACAATTAGCCTCCAAACACCCAGTCTGCAGCCAAAGGCACTACACAGGCTCTTCGACATCGTTCTCTTTTAACAGCCTCTAACGTTGTTTATGTTGTTGTTGTTACTCTTGTAAATTGTAGTCCATTACCCCCGACGGCTGTTCCCACAGTGTGTGATAGTGTGATACAAAAAGTGCTGTACATAGAAGCGCTGTATGAATGCGTGTGTAAATGGGTAAAGGTGATTTTTAGCGTAAAGCGCTTTGAGTGGGTGATTAGACTAGAAACATGTTATCCAGTCCATTTATATAAATGCAGACATTTAACATTTGTTATTAAGCTAAAACACAGAGTTAACTAATCTATTAGTTCATCAACACAAAATTATTTGAAAATCGTCAGTCTGTTTTTTTACAGGGCCCGAGCAGCTACCGCTATATTGCCCCATTGAAAGAAACATAATTTTGTGTGAAAACACGTGAAATGGTTTTCGCGCAAGGGTTCTGCCTGATTGACTTGATAGCGCTCCCTAAAGTGCAGCCCCCTGTTTTACCAAAATTCATGAAAATCATATGCATCATGCCCAGACGTACAAAAACGTCTGAGGACCCATATTCCAAACCCAAAAGTAAGTCAGCCATTTGGATTAAGTAGTTTTTGCTTGTTTTTTGCTATTTGCAGACGTTCTACTTTAACGAACTAGAAAACAACCTCGACAATGAAAAGTTGTGCTAATCGTGTGATTTCCTTTAACAGCATGCCCGTCGCCATATCGCCATGAAACATGAAACAAGACTTAACATGTTTGATGACCTGGCGTGACCATATTTATATGTTAATATTCAACATAATCATCGCACTACCAACTAGCAACAGGATGCACACCTCAACAGGATGTGACTTTAACTGCTTCGTGCACCGTGTAAACGCATAACGCAATGCCAAGCCATGTCAACCAACCCAGCATAGCAGCATATTATCTCTTAAATCACCAATGACATCCCAAACAAATACAGACCAGAACTGCTGAATTAAAGCAGTGAGTGTGCGTACTTATTTTTCACTTTTCCAACTTATTTGAAAGATGTCACAGAAATAAATAAATGTTCATGTGCTAAATTTAGCTAAGTCTACAGATTGCTCTCCAATGTGCAATGAGATCGTAATTACAGGATGTTGTGAGTGATTTGAGCTACAGTGTAGCCGGTACAGCCCTGTCATCAGAACTCACTCTTCCAGTTTGTCACAGCTAAATCTGCTCTGCCTTGCTGGAGCACTTCTCTCTCTGGCTTTTAATTGAAACATCTCACAGGAGGAACACGCCTCCACTGTGATCTGAGCAGACACAAAAAGCTCTTTGGAAACTGAATGCGAAGAGTCGACAAAAGCAAAGTAAGTCTACAAGGGAATGCCAGTTATGTTTTCCACCAATAACGCTCAGTGGCCAGGTTCTTTGCAGAACGGCCGCCAGTTGAGAATCAACGGAGCTCAGAACTGCTGCCACAAATTCTTTCAGCAACGTGGTTTATTTCTGTACAACAATATCATGTTATGATCAGAGTGGACCAGAGAGATCAGTCAATACAGCACCAGACGCAGGAGCATGCAACGCACTCACTGGGTTGTGGTTTGTTCTGCCTTGGATCACTGTCAGCAGGTACTCGCCACCATTGACCGCCAGCACTCCACAAGCCTCTGTTGTTTTGGGGATGCTTTATCTGAGTCATATGGCCACAATAACCATCTGATCTGGCCCTTGTCAAACTGGCTTAGGGCAACTGTTCCCTTAACTTCTAATATATTCCCACACCTTGAGATGTGAAACTCATACAGGAAAATCTACATGAATCACTTCATCTGTAAGTGGGCATCATGTTTTGGCTCATCATTGTACTACAGGTATTTTTGCTGGTGCAGATCAAGTACAATGGTAATAACAGTACCTGTAGATGACAGCTCAAAGATACCCTCAGGTGATGGTTTACTACACCACTTGGAAACTTGTGTAGTCTAATATAAATGTACTGCAATACATCCTCACTGAATCGAGGATATAATGTTAGGTTTTAGTTGATACTGTTTTAGAGAGGTATTGATTCCAGTGCATGATTTCTTTGGAGGATGCAGTTTGTGATGCTGCTCAACTAAATTGCATTATACTGAGGTGTTTTTGATAATTGATATAAATGGGGCGAGCTTAATATTAGAACCACCTCTGGGTCCAATGCAACACAATTCAACATCACCTCACACTGCAGCCTTTGTAATGAGGGATGAGGTAAACTATGAGGGATGTGCATTTAAATATGTCAAGTTAAAGTCTAGAAACTCATAATATGTTCTGTTTTCTAGGGTTTTATAGACCAAGTGATCAATTGTGAATAATCTGCAGATTAATCTATAATGAAAAGAAGTCTCTGAAGCCCTGAAGTGCATGGACAGCTGTTACAGGCCAAGTTGACATTAACTGACTTGTGTTTGATGCCAAACACTGTAGTGTAAACCATCAAGCCTGTTTTAATCATGCTGTTCAACTTTATCCTGCCTGCATAACAGTTTAGTTAATGTTTCATCATTTTTCATTACGCTTTACATGGCCATTACCAACAAAGAGCTTGCAGCATGTCAGGTTTACCGTAAGGGAGCTGTTTGTGTGTAAAGACAGGCCACAGATAAAAACTGTGTCTGTGGTCAATGATTAACAGACGGATGCCCTACATCTTATGACTGTTTTCCACAGTCTGTCCTGCATATTTGGTCCCAGCCATAATCACACATCACAGAGTCAGGAGACTGAGGCTGCAGTGAAAAGTTGTGGTCAGGGCACAACAGTGGTTCTCCACCTGCCACACACACACACACACACACACACACACACACACACACACACACACACACACACACACACACACACACACACACACACACACACACACACACACACACACACACACACACACCTTTTCTTCACGTTGTGAGATACAGTGTTTTTTGACAGGGAACAATTAATGGATCTTGATGAAAAACATCAGGCATATTAATGGGAATGATATAAGAGTGCGTGCGATTTGGTATGGAGACAAATAAAAATCAGGACCAAGCAGTTTAAAATGCGGTTTCAGAAGGGGACTGTTAGGTCTTGGCGGAGGTTTGTGCCATTCTAGTTCAAATATCAAAAGCACTTGCCATTTAGGTTTGTATAGATTCATCAGTGCAGCTCGACAGTATATTAACGAGTAACCTCTCATATTTCTGTAACTCAGGTCAAATGCATAAAAACCCTGAGTCCACCTTCCCAGAGGTAAAACGCGCGTGTGTGTGTGTGTGTGCGCGCGCGCGCGCGTGCGTGCGTGCGTGCCCTCATTTTCTTCCCATCGCAACATTCCAATAAATCTAGACTCTGGCCTCCAAACTAGTGGGACCAGGTCAGTGTTTGGCTTATAATATTACCTACAGTCCAGGGTTATCAAGAATGGACTCAGTGACCAGGAAATTGGAAAATGGAGGCACGCGCACTCTATTAAAACTGTCTTGTTGTTCACACTTCAGCAGAGCGGTATTATTTAACTCTATGGTAACTTCTGAGGCTGTAGTCGTTAGTGGCTGGGCTGGCTTGCCTTAAATTACAATGTGTTTCTAACTTTGTGTTCACATGAAAATGGTGAGACAAAAATATTAAATAGACATCTAATAAACAACGAGACAAGATACGAAGACAAATATGTCTCTGTTGTTTACTATGACTGCAACTAACGAGTTTTCCAAACAACAAGAAGACGTTTTCAGAAGATTAAGATACTTCAGATTACATTACTACATTACTCAACTTCCCATTTTATCCTTGTTTTGACCAATTCTCCACAGAGAATCCAGGAAACTCAACAACAATAACAGGGGCCATTTCCTTCAGAGATGTGTGTGCAAGAAGAGCTCTGTTACACCGCATACAACTGTATAGTTATTATGAAGGTTACAGTTTGCAACCACACGTTTGTTGAGGGTGTTGGCAAGACTTTAGACAGACCACCACGAAGTGCAACCTCAATAACAAGAATAAAGTTAGATTAAAGTGAGCATCATTATCTCGGCGAAGGGAACATTTATGGCTGAGCTATTGTCTGGGATTAAACTATATTTAACCAGTGTACCTAATAAAGTGGCCTCTGAGTGTATAAGTGAGACATTGTGTATTTTTTTTAAACACTCTCTTCCTGGTTACTTACCCTGCTGTTTGTTCTTTGTGTGTTAATCTGCTGAACAAAACAACAGAGCAGGTGAAAGACTTTGCCTGCTGCTCAGTCTCCTCCCTGCTGATCATCATGACCCAGCTTGTGTTTACACTTCATAGTATTAGTAGTAGCTTCCACTATGCTCTGGTAGGATTTGTCAATGGTACCCGACAATGGGCATAAATGAAAAACATTTGTCAGCTTGTCGCACGCTTGCTGAGCTGAATGTGCGTCTCCAGCTTTGTGGACCAACAACTGAAACAGTCCCAACAGCTGTGCTGACGCGTCACTTCAGTAACTCCACCTCGGATCGTTCTCCCCCCGTGTTTCTGCGCGACTCCCTTCACACTGCCCAGCCAACTGGAGTGTGATGTCTGGCCAGGGCCGATCATATTACAGGCCTGTGAACTCGCAGCAACAGATGGTTTAACACAGGAGGGGGGGGGGAGGAGGAGGAGGAGGAGAATGAGCTGACCAAGAGGCACAATTATGCTCTGAAAACGACAGACTGCATGGGACCAGTTATCTGCAGGTTCCTCCAAGTGAAAGTTAAGACTTCTTACATATCAAAGTCACAGAATGTCATCTAACACCTGTCTCGTGATCGTGAAGGATATCAATGAAAACCAGTAGAACCACCCCAGAATTAAAGTGCACATTGTCTTTCAGTGCTTCTGAATAATTACTCCTCATGTTATGTATTAATCACTAAATATAGGGATTCAACTGATGATTCATTTCATTACTGATTACTCTGAAGATGGTTCTCATACAATTTGTCAATAATATATATATATTTTTTAATGCAAGTGCCATTTGAAGTTCCTCTCATCCCAAGGTGACAACTTCCACTGACTTGCTTTGACTGGTCTAACATCCAAAACCCAAATATATCGAGTTCCAAGTCATATATAACAAAGAAAAACTAAATATTCATGTTTAAGAAGCTAGAACCAGCAAATGTTTGGTACTATATTTGGTACTAGTCTATTTGCAGATTTACTTTCTGTCCATCGCCTAAATCAATAAATCGTTTCAGCTCCAGTGGATCTGGATGAGCAGCAAAAAAGCCGGATGAATGAATGGATGTGTTCACACGTGGATTTTGAACAGAGTCAGAGGTATGGGACAACAGTAATGGAGATTTTTTTAGTTTTTGTCAATAATCACATACTATATATTTATTATAGCTTGTGTTTTGGGTTAGGGTTGTGGTATTAGGATATGTTTTTAACTTTTTAAATACCTCTTTGTGCCTTTGTGATGCTTCCTGTTTGTAAAGATCAACAATGTCGGTGGGTTTCCTGTCATTTCCTAAACGACTTTAAATAGCGTACGTGTGCTTTTAGAAACTCTCAACATCATGTGTTACACACTAAACATCTTCTCCTCGCATCGGATGTACTTTGAAATGCAGATCTCACCTCTTGCATGCGTCTCTTGGCCCGGTCCTGCGCGTCCTCGAAGCCCTTCTGCCTCAGCTCGCTCAGGCTCTCGTAGTACTCCTCCGTGTCGTCGCCCCCGGAGAAAAGCACCTGCGACAGGATCTTCCAGCCGCAGGTGTCCAGGGCATGACCCAGGTACACCTGCAGCTGGTAGCACAGGGCCTCGGTCTCCCGCTGCGACACCCCGGTGGAACCGAAGAGCACCGTCCAAACTCCGGTCGGCTCCTCCGGGAAACACGGCAGACACGGCTCCAGGTCCGAGTTGACGGAGCACAGCAGGAGGTGGGCCGCCCTCAGGTCCTGGAAGGAGAACAGCCCGGCCCAGCTGAAGTCCTCGCGGCCGCCGGCGTCACCGTCCCCTGGGTCGGAGTCATCCGGAGACAGCAGGACATCCACGGGCTCCAGGATCTCGATGTCCATCACCTTGGGAGTCACGATGTCCCAGGACCCTAACGTGTGGCTGATACACTCTAATGTCTGTGAGCCACCGGCTTTTAAAGCCTTCTTATCCCCGGCACCGGGCTTTGTTGTGGGCTTCCCTTTGGGGACGGAGTGGGGTCTAACTTTAGCCTCGTCTCTCCTCTTGGTGCCTGGACTTTTAGCGTGCTTTTCTGCCCCGGAGGCTCCGGGGGCAGGAGGCACAGCGGCGCCGGGGCTGAAGTCGAGCAGCGGGTCCAGGAAAGTGGCCCGTCTCTGCACGGTTCTGTTGTGGCAGGTTATGGCGAACTTCCCCTCGACGTCGTTCCAGGCCACGATGAAAGCGAATTTGTGCCTCTCTCTTTCGTCGAAGAGCCGGGGTCGGACGGACACCCACCCGGACTCCAAGTTGTCCTCCATGGTGAATGACATCTCATCCAGCCAGTGGAGAGGAGACGAGCAGATTAAAACGTTAGCTAGAAGAAGAAAAAAATGTCGAGGCTAAAGGGCTTCGGCTAGCGAGCTAACGACAGGCGCCAGCCCGGAGAGCAGCACCGGAGCAGAGGCGAGTAGACCCGCTGAAATGAAGCGGCGACACACAAAGGGACTCCGGCTTTGTTTACCCGCTGCCAGCTGCGTGTGAGCGGAGGAGAGCGCCGCTGACGTCGCTGTCCGCTCCGGAGGCTCCGGGGTCCAGGCGCGGGGGAGAAGTTCACCGGACACCGCGGTGCGAACGCAGCGGGCGACTCTGCTTCATTTCGGGGCAGATGCTCGAGGGGAGGTCGGTTGTCATGACGCCTGTCCGCTCACCTGGCCGCCGCCGCCGGGGCTCGGTCTCAACAACGACGCGGACCGGGATCGTTCCTTTGTCCGCTCGCTCACAATGCGACCGCGCGCTGTCACGTGTGACTCTGTGTTTACAAGCAGTCAAGGTGCGTGCGTGCGCGTGTGTCAAATCCGGGGAGGGATTTCACTGCTGCACCCCCCCTCTCCTCGTCCCACACGATGCCTTCACTGACATGATGAAAATAAGAAAAACTGAGGACTGTTCAAAATGTCGTTTGCTGTATGAGGTGAGGTGAGACGGGACAAGACTAAACGAGACTAGACAAGACAAGACAAGACAGGTCAAGAAAGGACAGGTCAAGACAGGACAGGTCAAGACAAGACAAGACAAGTCAAGACAGGACAAGACAAGACAAGACAGGACAGGACAGGACAGGACAAGTCAAGACAGGACAAGTCAAGACAGGACAAGTCAAGACAGGTCAACAGGACAGGTCAAGACAAGTCAAGACAGGACAGGTAAACAGGACATAAGACAAGACAGGTCCAGACAGGACAAGACAAGTCAAGACAGGTCAAGACAGGACAGGTCAAGACAGACAAGTCAAGACAAGACAAGACAAGACAAGACAAGACAGGACAGGACAAGTCAAGACAGGACAAGTCAAGACAGGTCAACAGGACAGGTCAAGACAGGACAAGTCAAGACCAGACTAAACAAGACAAGACAAGACAAGTCAAGACAGGACAGGTCAAGACAGGACAGGTTAAGACAGGACAGGTCCAGACAGGACAAGTCAAGACAAGACAAGTCAAGACAGGTCAAGACAGGACAAGTCAAGACAGGACAGGTCAAGACTGGACAAGACAAGACAAGACAAGACAAGACAAGTCAAGACAGGACAAGACAGGAAGTCAAGACAGAGACAGGACAGGACAGGTCAAGACTGGACAAGACAAGACAAGACAAGACAAGACAGGACAGGACAAGACAGGTCAAGAAAGGACAAGTCAAGACAGGACAGGACAAGACAAGACAAGACAAGATAAGACAAACGAGATGAAACAAGACAAAAAAAGACAAAACAAACAAAACAAAACAGACACATAAGATAAGACGAGACAAGAGTTTATTAACCCAGAAGGAAATTATTGTGCCAGTATCAAAATAAATATAAGTACAGACAATAACACAATTGAGTCTAAATAATTTAAGTGAGAATAAGAATAAAAAGTATTAAATGTATTATAAGTAAAAAATAAAACGATGAAGTAAATGCAGAATCAGAGCCTAATAGAGATGAAAATAGAAATGAGAAAAAATAAGTAAGTTGTATGAGGCAGTGAACTCATTTAAACTAAAGGAGCAGTGATAATTGGAGTAATTACATAATATGATGGAAAAACAATAATATTACACATGAATACTAATATTGCACATTATATTTGACACAATATGATGAAAAAACATACGTTGTATTACACATGAAACTAACTGAGTAATATTTCACTATTATTATAAGTGTCCGATTGTAAGTGGTTGAAGGTTTTTGATCACTTTTGTATTAAAAGGGTGTATACAAATCTAATTGTGGGTGGAACTACCAGGGGTGAGGCCAGAGTAACACGATTATAGCCAGCAACATAATATAAATAGGCTATTGTACATTCATTTTCATGCAAAAATCTGGCTTTGAATTCGAGTCATGGCATGTTTTTTATATTTTCCAGAATGTGCCTCAAGTTTCCCAGACGACATGAAGGCACCACAACGGTCCCTTTACTTCAGACTTTAATAAATCAAACGTCAGTCCCTGAGGCAAACAACAGACACGGATAATACACACATTGTGTTTTCTCTGTCAGTCATTCCACGCTGATGATCGCATAATATCTTAATTTGCCTCCATTGTGGCTCTTTCTTTGTTTCAGTCTCGTCCTTCTGGTTCCCGCAGACGTGCACGAGGAGCATAAACATCTGCACGTGGGCAAATCCATGACGCAAGCACGCAGGGAACGATGCTGTACGGAAACCCGACTCAGACAAAAGACAGTTGAACATAAACAAAGGGAGAAATGTCGCTCTACACCATGCTATAAAAAACAACAAATATATCTGTATTCATATCCATATTGAGCTTACTCTGGAAAAGACAGTGATATGACCACGTACTTGTTTGAAAGATTAGTGTCAATAAAATGTTAAGTAAATACAATCCTGTTCAGGAGGTGGGATTTTATTTGTTTTTAGTCACAGTCCAAGGAGAATGAAGCCAAATAATAAGGAAAACCCGAGCCAAGTGCAACACCATTATTTTATTTTGTGGACGTGGATGTCACCAGTGTTGCTCACATCTTCTTCTGTTATCTTCACATGTGAGTCTTTTCAGCTGCTCTGTCCTGGAGGGGCTTTTGTTGCTGTCTGTGTGTTTGGGCTCATGCTGATGTTGGAAAATCCCTCTCCTGCCAAGCCTATTGAGTCCACGACTCATCTTCTCATTCAGCAACTCTTCATGCCATCTTGCATTCTAAGGGAGATCTATAAACCCCTCACTCATGCAGCCCCCACGTCAGTTCCCTCCCCCTCCGTCATGTTTCACAGTCGGCACACTGGGGTCGCCGGTCGTGGTCAGATCCAAGCCAAACACACTGGAACCCGTCTGATCTAGACAAATTCATTTCTTGGTTTCCTCTGACCAGAGGATGTGCTGCCAGTATCCTGCAGGCCTCTTTTCATTTCTTTGGTGAAGTTTCATCTTGCAGTTATGTGGTGGTCGTGAGCAATGCTTCTGTCCAATCTCCTTTATCTTCCACAGTATGACCGGTAGCCTCGTGATGTTCTCGAATCCTCTTCAGTCTTCGTGAAGTCTCAGTCTGGTTTATTACATTATCCGACCGCTCCATACCACGTGGAGCCATGTTGCACTCGTCTCAACCCAGGACAAAACGGAGGAAGCTGTGGCAATGACAGGTTCTGTTATAACCTTTAACCTTAACTGGAAGCCACAGGCACAATCACTTGCATTGAGGTTGAACTAATGGTATATATCATCAATGTCGATCTAACCCTTTTGTTTGTCATCATACATAGGATCAAATTCCCTTCAGTTAAATTTATAGGTCGATACAATTTGACTGATGAATGCTTGATGAAAAACAGTCAGGCACATTTAGAAGACTGGTATATATGATGATATTTAGTGTAGCTTGACTGTTGGGCCTTCTTGCGGAGGTATGTATGTAGCTGCAAGATGTTATAAGTGAATTGCATTTTGCGTTAATCAAATCTACAAAACGGAGGCCGAGAGCAGTTACTGTCATTTATTCAGTTGTGGGATGAAGCAAAAAGGGTGGTGGTTTCTTCAAAAGCACGTTTTTAATTCTCTTGTACATTTTAGTCATGTTAGTGAGTCTCTCTGAAAAATGTGAGCCTATAAATATGGCTTATGTGTTGTTATTCACTTAAAGATGGCTGGCTGATGAAGATATTATGCCTGTTTAATTTAATTCATGAATCCAAATCACTGGTATGAAGTGCTTTTCAATTTCGTTTTATGAAAAGAATAAGAAATAAAGACGCAGTTACTTTTGATATTGGCAGAAAATATGAACATAAATGTGTCTCCTGTCTTTTGGACTGCAGCCTCTTGGGTTAACAATGAAAGCACGTTAAAAGAAGACTAGGAAATGTTTTAAATGTCGTTCCCAGGGTGAAAGTCATGCTTTATTTTTATTAATTTATTAAAGTCCACCAGGGGCGTAAGACCACATCCTCATATTCCCATGTCTCTGTGTATAGACGCAGGATGTCAGCTGAGGAAACACAGGAAATCAAAAGTCCCTTTGGACCTTCAGTATAAAAACCCACATGCAAGTAAATCGTTACCATAGTAATTAATCTCTGGGAAAGAAAAGATAGAGCAGTGACAATCTAGACTTTAAACTGACATGTTTGGGTTTATTCACAAAGACTTGGGACTCTACAGGCTTTCTGTCCAGCCCAATACAACACCTGGTGACTTTAACACCGTCAGCCATTAGAGCTTAACATACAATCACCTGTATGGTAATAAAAAACCTACTTACTTCTACATACTGATTTGATTTAAAATAAATATTTCATAGAATTACTTCATTATAACTCAATTTTTATTCTGTCATTATTATTTTGACCACTAGATGACAGCAGCAGTTCTTGGTCAAGTTTCAATTTGGACTCGCTTTGTCTTATCTGAAATAAAGGCGTGCAATGCTGCCACCTTGTGTTTGTTAAACTAAAGAACAGGACATTTGGTTGAATAAAACAAAGTACAAGGATCAATTTGACCTGTTGAAGTCTCCAGCGCTCAGTTCTTCTCATATGAATAACAGAATAGCTTACCACTCCATATTAGATCTGCCCCCCCCCCCTCTCTAGCACACTTTAAATCATTGTTAAAAACACCATCTCTTCTATTTGCCCTTCTTTTGGAATTGAGAACTTTTTTATCCCAGCAGATTTGATTTTATTCTATTTTCTTTTATCTTTTATTTTTACTGTTGGTATTTTGATGTATTGCTTGTTGCTGTCTCCTTGTTGTATCTTTTACCCTGTGAAGCATTTTGGTCAGCCGAGTTGTTTTAAATGTGCTATATAAATAAAATTGACATTGACATTGACAGAATAATCCACAATATAGGAAATTGTTGGGCGAAACTCATATCTGAACTCATTATCACATGCAAATCTCTCTAAAATTTGAAATGAAAGAGTGTCAACATTATTATTTGATATGAGTACAATCATAGGTCCCAATGTTATTGATGACTTATTTTGACCTGTTGGTACAGTTACTACAATTATAATAAAAATGTTCCATTACGTATACATAATCAAATATTTAACAAAATAGAGTACTAAAACAGAACAAATATAAATGTTGCAGAGAGCAAAAAGACAACTTGACATTAAATTTGGAATTTGTTTCCGCCAAAACTTTTTGAATATTAACTGAAGAGCTCACAATTACAGCTGCTGTTTAAGAGATTTAGAAAGGTTGATGATTGTTTCTGATGGCAGGAGATGTATCAAACATCTTTCAATGTTTGACCCTATTCACTGGGAATGTCTCATTGTTATAACAGTGATCCAAGTGTCATCATCAGTGGAAACAATGTGGAGCACAAAGCAGAACAAATGTCACCAAGAATATGCAGGAACACAAAATTCCAGTGAATAGTCCTCCAGGATTAAAATCAATCATTGAACCGTATTCAACAAATCAGGTGAGCTGGATAAGATAAGGTTTGATTTAACCTGATAACAGCATCTTAGCCTGAAGTGAACCACAATTAAAGCACAGGGCCAAAATGTTACAGTTGCCAAATACATCCCACAAGTTGAAACCCCAATATCACACACATCAGATCAAAGGTTAAGGTATTTTGTTAATCTACTATAAAAAGTCTAGCATGTGTTCTTAATTGGTGGAGATAAGATAAGCCACATTTTGCATTTTATTTTCATTTAAGGTCAGGGTCATATATCATTGTAATAAATGTATTTTAATAATTTTTTTACACATGTTCCATTTCATTTGTATTATTTCGCTCCAACTTAATTTACATTTTCTATACATATTTTATCCCCTTGATCCTGCTCTTTATTTAATTATGATAGACATTTTTTAATTGTGCCTTGAGTTTAAATTGATTTCTTTTCATTTCATAACTATTGTTTTTCATGTCCCTGTAAAGCACCTGAAATATGTTTTTTTTCCATAATTATGCTTTTAATTGTTCCCATGAAAAAGAATATACGAGTTTAGAAAAGCAAAAACAAATGTTTAAAATCTAAATGAACTCTAGAAAAAGGTTGCAACATTCAGGAAACAGTATTTTGCCACATCTCCCACCACTTTAACCTGAACACTTAACACCTGTCTGCACTTCTAGGCTTCGACTATGTGTTATTGGCTCTAAGACTCGTCAAGTTATTTATTGCTTTTTCCTTGAATGTGACAGAACAGGTCCCAGATTTTCAAGAACACATCCAGGTTATTATTTATCTTATACAATAGAAAGCAGTTCCTGTGAGGGTGTTAAACCAGTCTCGATTATTTGGAAGATCACTCCTCTGGCAATGTCAAGAATCTACCTCTGTGTAGGAAATGTGCTTGATAAATAAAACTGGTTTCCCCTTTATAAATCAACACAAAGAACATCTCACACACACACGCTGGTTTTGTTCAATTGGAAGTTTATTGCTACATACAATTCAGTTCTTTTTTCTTTAAAAGACAAGAAGCACTGGTTTGGAGTGTTAGGTTATCACAGCTGCTCTTATGAGCTTTGTAATGTCACGAGGGTCACAGATACCGTCATCGTGCTGAAACACTCATCGTTGGTTACGGCTGGACAGCTAATTTGAAATGTTAGTAAAAAAATTTTTAAAAAAAACCTTAAGAGACAAACAATGTCAGTATTTATTTTGGTATGCAAACTTGAAGGGAATGTGTGAGAGTGCCTCCTCACACTCCACCCCTCGGCCTCTTCCTTTCAAATTAAGCCTGGAGGGGTGGGGATGGAGGGTTGGGGGGGGATGAAGACACGACTCAGTGGCATTTGTTGCCCTTGTCAAAGAGAACCTTCAGCTGCTCCTTGGAGGTGGCCTCCTTCTGCTGCATCAGCTCAGCGTCGCCCTTGGTGACGCCCCAGCCGTCAGGCGTGGACATGGACGGGCAGTAGGGACGGCCAGACGCAGGGGTCTGCTTCACCCAGTAGTCATGACGAGCCCTGCGCAGAGGATTAAGGTACTTTTTAAAACAAAATAACCCAACTTAAAAATAAAAAAACGTGCGGAAAAGAGTCGCCTCAACCTACCTCGCTCTAACCCACGGCTTTGTGTGCATTTCCAGGCCACTCCCCCAGAGGCCGTGCTTCTCGGACGCAGCGGGCAGGAAACCCCTCTCAGGTGCCAGCTCCTCAGCCAAGGCACGGACGTGATAGGGTTCAAATCCGCAGCAGCCTCCGATATAGCGGATGCCAGCAAGGTACGCTTCCCGGGCGTATTTCTGCATGTCCCATCTGGTCAGGATCCTCGGCTCCAGAGCTGTGGGAAAAACATTTGTTGATGAGTGTGTGGATTATGATCTTCCATCACAACAGTTGAACTAATAATGTGGAGACGCATCGGTTGTCAGAGTGTGCCCGTACTGAAGGGGAACTCGGGCAGATCAATGAAACCCTGGCGGTTGCAGTCAGGAGTGTGGAAGGCCAGCGGCTGGCTCATGTAGTGAGCCTTCAGGCCGGCCTTCTCCACTCCGGCCTTCATCATCTTCACAGTCTTCACGCAGGTCTCCGGGTCAAAGTGGCAGTTAATGCCCACAATGTGAGCTCCTACAAAAAGGAAACAGGAAGACATCATCAGGGATCAGATTGGATGCATGCAGGGTCGATATAAAAGATGCCAGGTTGCATTATGGGAATTGAAGGATTCAGAATTTCTTGGGATATGAACTTCATTCAGATTATAAAAGTCAGAATCTCGGACTGCTGCTTTAATTTTGAAATCTTTGAAAAGTCTGGTTTGCGATTCTAGGATTAATGGAAGGGCATTTTTCTTGCACTTGCATATCAAATCTGAACTGTTGCACATATGCAAATGATTCAGTTTCAGGTACATAGTAAAGTTAATGCAGTTTAATGGCAGTTCTACACACCTTCATGAAGTTCTGTTAGAGAGATGCTGATTTAACTGTATAATAACTGGAGGCTTTAGTTTGTATTGAAGTGTATTGCAGCTATTCAGCCTACTCTCATTGCTATAAATGGGATGGACTGAACATTATATCCTTCATGAAAGTAGGATCTGTTGCAGAACTGTTGTATTAGACAACTGCAATAGTTTCAGCTAAATGTACTTAATAAATAGATTTCTCTCTCTACTTGCTGCCCAGTGGCCTCACTTCTGCATTACCCCCCCCTTTTCCCTCCTCACTGGGACAGGGACTCATGCATTGCAGTGGATTTAGATTTGCCATACCAGCTTTGACAAGTTTGACGGCACAGTCTCCAGGGCTGACTCCATTCAGGTCTCCATCAGGTCCAATACAGAGGGTTGCGGCCACTGGCTTGCCGGTGGCCCTCAAAACCTGGACTGCCCACTCAGCCTCTTCCACGTGCTCAAAGTACTGCAGAGCAAAAGACAAGCCATGTAAATAGAACAAGTGAATCATTCATCTTAAAAGAAAAAATACGTTTTGCATTTACATCAAATAAAAACTAAAGTTTGGAGGTCAAAGATCAGATCAGTCTGACTGCCGCATCCGTTTCCAGATTCTGACATTTTTCGCTTCAAAAATAAACTGGTGAAGCAAGGTGCAGCCTCAGATAATAAATTGATGGAACAAAGGATTAGTCGGAAATTCAAAGCAAATAAAAACCCGCTGTGCATTTATTTATGAATTCATCTTACAAGACGCATTCGTGATGTGACATTTTAATCAAGTGCATTTGTAAAACTGTCTCCAAAAGATGGTGGAGAAAAATGATAAATTGAGCTGTAATGTGGAGACGGATGAAAGTCCCTCTGGCTACATTTGTCCACCATGTTATTTGAAGTTATGAAACCTGAGGCACGTGGACAATTCACTGCACATTCACATTTGTCCTTTGTTTCACATGTTACATAACTTGGCACAGGAACAAGTCGCTGCATATTGCATTACGTCCCACAGCCGCTTTAACAACCTAATGTGGGGCTGACTGTTTGAAACCTGACCCACACATTGGTGTCATTGTTGGTTGCAGTGAGGCTTTCAAGTGAGTATTTAGAGTTTGTCTCCACCGGCAACATCACAAGTTGTGTTTATCAATTTTGCAAATGGGAGTTTCTCGCAGCGCCTGTGGAGCTCGTGGTAGTTGTTGGGACATTGGGACATTTTCCTCACCGATTTTGCCCATAACACAGAAGACTCCTTGCAACCTTACTCTGGAAGCTGTGGACAGATACGCATCAGGTACCAACTGCTAGTTTTAGGAATAACAAGATTTACACAGCGCTAAGGAAAAGGTCAGGAATTCTTCATCCTGCGCTGCTTCAGTTCAGACCTTTTCAGAACTCACTTTAAGAGTCATCTTCAGATATTTAATCTCACGTGACATCAACTTTACGATAAGGTGAAAGAAACAGATCAGTAGTCTTTCCTATAAAGTACCTCTGCGATCAAGAAGTCCACATTTTTCTGGACAAACACGTCGGTCTGCTTCTTAAAGATGGCCTTCACTTCAGCCTCATTCTTGCAGCTGAGGTAAGCGGGAGTCTGAGAGATGCCTCCTGCCACCAGAGCATCCCCCTCATTGGCCACCTCTCTGGCCAGGTCACATGCTGCTTCGTTTATTTGCTGCCCCTGTGGATGGAAAAAAAAAAATGAAAAAGGCTCAATTTTCATATCAGGAGAACATGGAATTGCTACTTCTGTTTCCGTGCTTTGCCTGTAGGCAGTGTGGGAGTCGTATCAAACCCCGGTGCCAAGCGGCCGATTTCTCTGCAGGACCTCTGAGCAGCTGCAGGAAACTTTATAGCGGCTTTCAGACATGCACTGAACTCTGGATAAACTCCTGACATTCTCAAGTCAGGCTGTATGTGAGAACGCAAAGGTCTGAGTGAATGGCTCCAGACTTTCTCCAGAACTTCTTGGCCAGCCCCTCAGTAAAAAACACCGGAGAATTTCTGAATGAGCCCATGTCAGAAATCAGCAGTAGATCCTCCAGTGATCTCTGCACGAATTACAATGCTACATCCTGCCATACGCATGTTGCACCCCCACTCACCTGCACGCTCCCAACATGTGTTGTTGTGAATGCATCTGACCGGATAATCTCCTGCTACATTGTTCATGTGTGAAAGGCAAACTCCGGAGAGAGTGCAGACCCCCAATTGTGTGGACATTCTCCGGAGTTCATGCCAAAAAAATACTTTAATATGAACACAACTCACAGTGAAGCGCTGAGTGTGGCCTCTGTTCACCAGTTTGTCATCGCTTGCATAGAAGGTGAACGTCTGCATGACGGTGGAGCCTGCCCTCAGGAACTCCCTGTGCAGCTGCCGCACTGCAAGAGGAGAGAAAGCGAGAAAAAACGTGTCTCATTTCACACCTCACAAAACTGGATATGCAGCTCAGCCATCAACGAGAATGATAATGCGCAATTGAAGAGGATGGGACATTACCCGCCTCGGGGTTCTCGGCTGCAGCCTCAGGTGTCCACGGCCCTGCCTTCACGTAGCCCCTCTTCTCCAGGGCGAAGACGAAGCCTCCGTCCCCGATGACGACCTCTCCCGCATCCAGACGCTCCAGAATACCCTGCGGTTCAAAATTACGCACGCAGAGAGTCAAAACACAGAAACGCGCACAAGTTTGGACACACGCTACCGCTATAGGGCGCAAGGCAGTGCGCACACCCACTTCATTCTGCAGGAGAAAACCAAGTGCAATGGACTGAGAACTCGTCCTTTACAGTTGAGACATCCCATCCAGTCACTCACCCTCTTTGATCCAGCTGGTGCCATGACTTATTGCAGCAGTGACCGGCCCACACTTCCCAGCTTCAGCGTCCTTCTGAGTTTGGAGAGGGCTCAGTGAAGGCATCCATGCTCAATTTATAATCCAAGAGGGGCGCGTTTGTCCTGATGTCACGTCCAAATCCCGCCTCTCACCCCTCCTCGCAGTCATTGTAAGTTTCCACAGAGCTGCCCACTGTTCTTCACACAGCAGAAACGAGTCAGCTCTAATGATGAGCTGGCTGTTGGCACGTTTACTTTAGTGCTTTTGGGAGATACAAATCAGGATGACATGTGGGAACAGGATGTGGCTATTTGACATATGCATGAATGTAGAAGACACAGAGATTAGTGAATCCACATCTTTTAAATAAATTACCAAATGCATATTACACCTTAAGACCTGCAGGTGAGAATGTGGGGCGGTAGCAGCCATGATGTTGTGAGTGGCTGTGGGTTTTTTTTTTCCTTTCTGGAATGATCCCAAAAGCCCATGTAATGTGGTGAGTGAGAGAACATATTGTACAAGCTCTGGTACTGTAGCAGTGATGTGATGAAGTTCAGAGCTATACTGTGCTGACTGATTGGTTTGGCATTTATTTTACTTTTTGTTACTTTACTTGGGTGTTTGAGCTTCACTGCACAGACTGATACGTGTGTGTTTGTTGTTGTTGTTGTTGTTGTTGTTGTTGACGGTTAATAACAATGTATTACCCACTGCAACATTGTGGCTTATTGGTGAGCTTAGTTGATGACATTAGAACTTAAAGTCACAGAAATAAGATATGTGAGCCTTTAGATACACAGGTGCAACATTCAAAAAACATGGATTACAAACATAAAATATATAAATATATGAATATAATGTAATACAAAATAATATAATGTATAGTCATGTAAAGTCAAAAATGCTTTTTGTTACTCCGCTCGGATGTTTCAGCTTCACTGCGTCATGTTGAATGAACCTAAATCTGTTTAAATGGGGTCATTATGTGGAATTGTCGTCCTTCAGTCATGGAGTTATAGTGTGTGTGTGTGAGTGAGTGAGTGAGAGAGTGTGTGTGTGTGTGTGCGCGTGTGTGTGCAGACACTGTGTGTGTCGCGTGTGTGTGCAGACACTTAAAGGCTGATTTCACATCCATCTGCTGCAAGAACAAAGTTTCTCAATTCTCCACTAAAATCTGAGTTTCATGCTTATACTGTGGAGCATGATATTAGTGACCGCTCAGCTTTTGTGGGAACCACGTCTGGTTCAATCTTACACAAGGAAAACATGCGCAAAACTTGACTCCAGTGGGCAAAGGGGCTTTACAGTGATGTAGGGCTCCTCCAAACATTTGAAAAAAGCAACATTTGCATACTTACAGACTTTTTCAGTGAGGGAGGAGGAGATTTTGTTGGAATTCTAACAAGGCAACAAGCCAAACATACCAAAAACAAGTTATTACTCAAAGGAAAGTATTTTTAAATGTCTGGAGTAGTATCTTTAACCCTTTGTGGTGTCACCCTGAACATGTTACATTTGGCCTGCTGCACAAATATATACAATAATCAGTTTAATACTATTTAAAGAGAACTCGAGCAATTCGAAATCTGAAACTTTAATATTGTTCATGTATTCAGTAGACCTGCTTGAAATGCCTTCTCCTCCGTCTACTTTTTCTGCCACTTGTCATTGAATTAAAAGTTGTCTGATGATTGTGAATGGAGATTTTCTTTTTTCAAATTCATTGTTCTAATTTATAAATATTTTGAGGAAATTGCTTGAGTTTTGGATTTGCCTATTTGCAATAATGTATGAGAAGGAACCGCCCAGGGCTGCAACTCATTTTTTTAATCATTGTTTTCTCAATAAACATATTCATTTTTGGTCTGGAAGGGTCAGAAAATATTTTTTCTTTGTTCTGACCAACAGTTCAAGAAAAATTTCAATTGAAAAATTCTAAATTTGAAAACTGGTATCAGCAAGTGAAACATACAAAAAGCTGCCACGCTTTTAAAATGTTCTAAGAGCAGTGATCACATTACACCAATCCTTGCAGCCCTTCACTGGGCACCTGTGATGTGTTAACCCCCGATGAGCCTGATCACTGCATGAGATCCTCCTCCAGAAAACCTTATAAAATGATTAAAAGAGAGAAATATACTCTCTTCTAGTGCATAAAGTGAGGAGTCTGGCTGCTTGGATGAGCTATAATTAAAGTAGACTTATAGTGTTTTATCTTGTTACATTTTACTACTTGCACATTGTAACTTTGCTTTGAAAGGTGCATTATAAATGAAGTTAAAAATACTGTTAGGTCACAAAAGTACAGAGAAAAGGAAAATATATCGTCATAGGTTAGAAGCTGATCTTAGTAATGATTGGCATTTTTTAATAAAAATTCACTGTTAATCCTCAAAGTGATTGTTAATGAATGGCTTCAGCTGTAGAAGTGTTACTTAATAATGATGAGTATGTCTTACTGCCCAGGGGCGGCTGTGAACAGGCTGGATGAGCTTTTTAACTGTGATGGATCATGCGTCCATGGGGCAACCTGCACCAACAACATGAATAATAGGAGGAGTGACGCCTGTCAGCAGTTATAGAAGTTATTTATTCCATCTGCCTTTGCAAACAGAATGCACAGATGTCACGATGACGTCTCATCTGTTTATCATTCATAACGTCTCCTTACCTTTTCAAGACCTTGTCATTCCACACCTGTCCACCAGTTGTCCTCATTGTCGCACACATGAACCTCCTCAGGTGAAAAGTTTCTCTCCTGCTTATACTTTATGTTGTTTGTAGACGTCACTGTCTGACAAGCCCTCTTTAAATTGCTGGTGTGTGTGTGACAGCAGAACCAGTTCACAACCTGTCTCTTAACCCTCCGGGGGCAACAGTTTGTTTATTTTTTACCACGTGATTTGTAATAATCCAGTAAATTAAACAAATGTGCAAAGTGCTTTTTTAAATACAACATCCAGATATTGTGTTCCCCCGCAAAAGGAGGCTAGAAATGGTCAAAAAACTGATGATCAGAATCAAAAAAGATGAGTGAAACCATGTTGGGAATTGATCCACTATAAGACCCTGCACAGCCACAGAGGTTATTGAAATCTTACACCTCTGCTCAGGCTGGACACAAAGACACAAAGACACGCAGTTATCAGTTTATTAGGTACACCCCCACTGTACGGCTTTATGTGTTGAAATAGTGTTAGAGTGTAATATTGGATAAAACAGGTTGCGACACTGTAGAACTGTATTGCATTACACTGACAGTATGAGTATTCGGTTCACCCTTGTTATATCAATGATGGTTCACTCAGTTCAACCGCAGCAAAAACTACATCCTACAACACAATCACAAACAGTTCAAACAACAACTGAACACCACAACTTCTAAATGCAGGATTTATTGCAGGCCTGTTGTATTTGACTGTTGTAGCTTGATGAATCCAATAAACTGCCAAGTGAGTGAATATGCTGTCAATCACATGAGGGAGGTGGAATGATAATGATGGGATGTCTCCTGCGGTGAAAACCTGAGCTGTCAATCAGCGATAGTCTGTACCCTCCCACACAGTTTGAGAAGGAATGTAATCAAACAAGATATTCAAAATCATCTGTTTGGGTTAAAATAGTACGTTTCTGAGGTGTCATCATTTATCCCCCTCCCTTAGTACTTAATCACCTTATATCATGATGACGTCATTATGAAATAGCATCATCACAATATGAAATAGTGATGAGAAGTAAGAAAAAGCATTGTCTTATTGGGGATGCATGCAGGGTATGAATCACCTCTGGGTGCTTTTAATTATTTATTTAGTCTAACTCGGATCATTGTCCTTTATTCAAGAGAGCACTAGGTAGAAGATGGACAGAAGGAGTTAGTTTGTGTAGTAGAGTCTTCCAGATAAATAACATTAAATGCATCGCCATGCCGTTGGTTCAGGAGAATCATCCCACAGTTCATAGAAGATGCAAATTGAATCATCACAAGACTACTCAGAAAAGTCCTGGAATAGAATTTGCATTGCAGACCCTTCTGTTTTCTGCTCTCAACCCAGATTACGATGGCGATGACCCTCCCTCTTTGGTAATCCAGCCAAGATTAACACCACAGGATATGTTAGAGTTGGGGTAAAATTGAAGGGGGGGGGGGGGATGTCCTTCATGAGCTGAGCAAAACGTAGCCAGGAGTTATAATTTTAGATTATACCCAGTGGAGGTCATGGGATGGAGGAGAATCATGGTTTAAATATCATCTTTGATGGAAAACCTGTCCCACCCACTGTGTTACACCATCACCATGTGTTTATTTCACTACTATTTTCACATTTCCTTCTGTGTATATTACATGCGTTGCCAACTAGTAATATTTGAACTGACCTTATGCAAAGAAAATGAAAAGTCAGGCTGTTAAGCAGAAGATGCACTTAAATTTAATTCATGCATTATTTAACGATTTCTCTTGGTCGACCCCCATATATTCTTATTTCTACTGTTGCTTATGAGCGGCTGCGAGCGACACAGTCAGACATCAGTCCGCTTTCCAGCGGTATGGAAAAACAATCGTTGTTGTTGTCTGCACTTGTTGAGTTTGGAAAACACGACAAAAAAACAATAGGGCACCGGGGAGAATAAAGTTTCCAAACAAAGATCTTTACGTATTTATTACTTTTTTTAAACTATTAGCTTTGCTGTTATAACACACTAAATTTGGAACTAATAAAGGATTATCTTGTCTTATCTAAAATGATAAAGTGACGACAAGATTCTTCGTCATTTGCCAATAAAATTGTGTAAAAGTAAAAAGAATCAACAGACTTTTCAGAAGTGACAATAACCTGAAGCCACTTTATCTCAGCGCTGCTACAGGTTTGTACTGTGTTGATTTCTTCAGGCCTTTTTTGTATTTTTAAGTAAAATGTCATTGTAACAGTTGGCAAACATGCCAGCCTTGTTGTTGTTTGTTTATACTTTCTCAGTTTGCATTTAGAAATGCACTTCACTTATCAGGATAAGTGTCCAGTTCAAACCTGCTGCCGTTGATCCAGGAGGGTTAGGGGCTGTGTTGCAATAAAAGGCTCAAGGACCAATCAGAGATAAATGTTTCTGTGCGGATAGTTCAGACTGGATCAGACAGACGCTTCCAGGTCTCGACCACACAACACGATTCACAAACCAATAAATGCAAACATCAGAACAGATCTGTCAATCTGCACTATTGCATTCATTTATTAATGTGCAAGCACTTCGAACCATACTGCATGTATTTTGGATGGTATCTATTATATTTTTTATCAATGTGACTGAATATATATATAAACAAATATTAAATTGACTGACTTGAAATGTACATGTTACTGTCTATGGTGGTCTCATTGTTTTGTTTTGGTTGTTTTTTCTTTGTAGAAATGTGTGGTTTGATGGGCTGATGGATTCTGATACAAATAAATAAACCAAATTAAAACAATGGCCCGAAACTGTTTGTTGGGATGGATTGTTGTGAAAGTTGGTGCAAAGATTGGTGATCCTGCAACTTGTCATCTACAGCTGTCAGGGGGCTATGTGCGTGTGTGTGTGCGTGTGAACTACATTTGGGTGCGGTGGCACAGCAAGTGTTAATTTGGTTGAGGGTTGCTCTGGGTAAAGTTTCGTCCCGACTTGGTTGTCGACGTATGGGCGACTGGGCGTGTCACCGCGGCTGCGTGCAGACGCAGAGGAGGGATAGTCGTGTCTGCAGGGCACTGCCGTGTTGTTTATGCGTTGAGCTGCACATATATCGTTTTTTTAATATATTTTTTTCTATAATCATGTCTCGAATATTAAACCTGCTGAGGGTTCAGCTGCGGAGAGATGTGTCCGCGTGTCGTGGGACGGCTCGGGTTCCTCTGAGGACCATCAGCTGCACGACAAGAAAACACGCTGAAAGGTGAGATTCTTAGACAGTTTATACATGGAAGTGAATCACATCGTGTGTAGAATTTACATTTAAAACGTTCTAGTGAAGACTATTAAACTCATATATTGGTTTAAAGTAGAAATACAACTCTCCAGTGTTGTGGTTTCATGCGTAAAGTTGCACAGCTGGTTGAGTCCTGCAGCTGAGCTGTGTGACAGATTATTGTTTATATAGTTATTATAGATACTGACAGTCAATGTAAGTCACCTCATATGTTCATGGTGACTTCAGTCTGTGGTTGCAGGATTGCACAATGTTATGCACTCGTGTGTATTCACCTATCTCCTTTAAAGCTGCACCCATTAGTCCATTAGTTGATTAGTCACCTCACAGAAAATTGATTGGCAAATATTTGGTAAACTAAACTTTATTTGAGCAAAAATGCCAAATATTTACAGGTTTCTAGTTTCCTAAATATGATTTTACGCTTTTCTTTTCCAGACTTGAGTGAGTATCTATTGGTTTTTGACTTTTGGGTCAATAACAGCCATTAATCTCCTAATCGCTGCCCCCCCCCCCCCCTCTTTCTTTCCTTCCTCCAGTGATGAGCCCTTGGTGTTGGGGAAGCGGTGGAAGGACACAGCGGACACCGTCATCATCGGTGGTGGATGTGTCGGGGTCAGCTTGGCTTATCACCTGGCCAAAGGTGGCGTGAAGGACGTGGTGCTGCTGGAGAAGTCTGAGCTGACGGCTGGATCCACCTGGCACGCTGTATGTCTACCACAGTCTGCGTGTCTTTATCCTATGGCATATGCACCATGCTGGTCTCAAGTGTCCCCAGGTTCATGAATGTGGAGGTGGACAAAGTTTGTAAAGGACAAAATAATCCGTTTTAATGTGGAAGACCCAGATAGGTCTTTGTCCCATAGTGACTTCACAGCAGCATATGTTGCTACACTCCCTGCTTCCAATACATTTCTAGTTAGGCCTGCAACTCATGATTACAATCATTATTTATCCTAATTGATTTCTTGATCCATATGTTGATTCGTAAAATATCAGAAAATAGAGAAAAATGCAGCTTGCAATTGCAGTTTGCCAAAGCCCAAGTTTATGGCATTCAAAGACCGGAACTAATAGTTTTTTCATTTTCTATTAATCCTCGATTCATTTATTATTCACAATTATTTGAAGAACATTTATTAGACTGCTTGTATGCAATCATTTGCAGAGCCAAAAGAGATTTGATTTACTACAATTTATTACAAAGAAAAGCTGGAACTAGAGAATATTAAAACAGTTTAATAATTAATTTCCTCCTGATCAATAAATCAACCAATTGCTGCAGCTCTCCAGGCAAAAAGCAACTTCTCACAAGTTAGAGGCTGGAACGATGGCGCAGCCACAAGTGGCAACACAAAGTTCTTTCGTATTGAGGCCTTTTCTTGATAATTATAAATTAGTCTGTTAGTCTGACATGTGACTAGTAAGAATAATATCTCGAGTGACGGCTGAGCTTTTAAAGAAACTAGAAAATGGTTCTTCCTCAGCAGCCTCGTTTAGTGAGGGTGTTTACCAGCACTTCTGTTTGTGTCATTCAGTCGTAGCATCTGTCACGTTATAGGTTTTCAAGGCATTCGAGGTCTTGGCCCACTTACCCCTCCACGCTGTCGCGCATTCACTTACATGCACTTCACTGTAACGGCATTAACATGTTTGACTTCGCAGAAGTATTTGGTTACCCTCTACTTCTGCGAAATCTATCCCAGCATAGACTGGTTGAAAGGCGAGTTGCCAGGTTGATATTCACTCCGAGGTTTTTTTTCTGGGCTGTTGGAGAGAGACGCACCACGAGTCAACACACACAAACATGCTCTTTATAGTATAAGACACTATAACTATAACAACACTATTAACACTATAACACAACATGAATAAGATTTAAAGATACTTTCCATTAAAAATCTCAATGAAGATGATCCAGTAAAAATAATTTCATTCACAGCATTTCGTCAGTAAATAGCTGCATAGAATGGACGCTGCTATAATGAATATTTATTCTTTATTGTTATTGCATTGAATGACTTTGTGCATGTAAGAGTTCTCACTATGAAGATGTTTAGCCCCTTTTAGCTCAATGTTTTGGTTTTTGGTCCACGACCTTACTGTTCTCGGCTGTAGCTGTGCTGCTGCTTTTACTTAGGAAGCTTTTAATACTTTCACTGTGCAGAATTAAGCAGATAAAGAGCCAGATATTGTTTCCTTTAGTGGTAGAAATCAAAAACGGAGCTAAAAGCACAGTGAATATTGGACTTACACTCATCAGGTGGACACACACATGACTCCAAGGTGATAACAATGATGCCCTGTATTTGCTTTATGTGTAAAAGACCTGTATCATCCATCAGGGATAATTGTGGGTTTTGTTTTCCAGGCTGGTTTGACAACATATTACCACCCTGGCATCAACCTCAAGAACGTCCACTCTGACAGCATTAAGTTATACGAGACTCTGGAGGCTGAAACTGGACAGGTGAGTTGCTGTGCTCGTCTTCCGTAACTGTGATGAGATGTGTGTTTGTGCATGTCATTCATATTGTGTCTCTGTGCAGGCGGTGGGCTTTCACCAGCCCGGCAGTGTCCGTATCGCTTCCACAGCAGCCCGGGTGGATGAGATGAGGTACCAGATGACCCGCACGCACTGGCATGTGACGGAACAGTACTTCATCGGACCGGAGAAAGTCCACGAACTTTTCCCTTTGCTCAACATTGACAAGGTCTGTATGGACCACAGCAACATTACTAATGCATCCCCATAAATTAATGATAGATTGGGAGTGAAATGCCCTCGATCAATTGATCAATAATGAGAGCACAGCTCGTCGTTGATCGGATCAACGTCTGTAACTTTAAGCTAACTTTGACTCTTTCTTTTTTTTTTTTTCAATAATAATACTTTTCCTTCAGACTATTTTCAGCAGCGGATTAATACACATTTGTTACTTCAGTGTAGGAAGTCACGATATATTTATCGCAAGTCATATCGTCATCGCGATATTAAACAACGTTATCGCATATCGTAAGTGTTTTCCTTATATCGTGCAGCCCTCCTTCAGTGATATATAGACCTATACTCAGTGCTCAAAGATTACAGGTGGGTGAAGAATTGCAAACTTATTCCAGTGCAGAAAACTCGTTGAACTCGTTTTTGTGTTTGATGTTTTATGTAGATTCTGTTCTGTATATTTTCAGGTATTGGCAGGTTTGTACACCCCAGGAGACGGCCACATTGACCCTTACTCTCTGACTATGGCTCTGGCGGCTGGGGCTCGTATGTACGGCGCCCAGATCTACAACCCAGCCCCGGTAACTGCCCTCACTCCAACCGCTGATGGCAAGTGGGACGTCCAGACTCCTCATGGAACGATCCGCGCCAACCGCATTGTCAATGCTTCAGGTTAGAGTTCAAACATGTTTTTTTTCCAAATGTGCATCTTGTGTGTTTTTTTTCCCTCAAATCAGAGAAAATTGGAAAAGTCATATTTTTTTTCAGAAATATGGATATTGTTGATGTTTATACTTCATCTCTGGTGCAGTTTCAGCTTGAAACAGGATTTTCCAGTCATACTAATGAACCCCTGCTTTCCTTTTGGTTAGTACTGAGGTTTTTCAGAACCACAAAGCCTCAGTACCCCCGACCCACCGATGCAGCTGCAGCCTGTTGAACTCTCTTTACTTTACTTATGTAACAAAACTCTTTTTTTCATAATTAACACTATAACACGTGTGAATGACTAAATGATTATTCCAGTTCAAGTTGGGAAAAGCTGTATATTAATTAGTTCAAGAAAAATAAAAACCCTGAGGCTGCAGACCCCCCAGGTATCTTCTAGTCAGCAGTCTAAAAATAAGATAACTTAACTGTAGCTCAATAATCAAGATCTGAATGGAATCGTAGATTTGGTGAATCATTACACCCCCGCTATCTGTACATAACTGTACATTATTTGAAGAAAAAAGGAGGTTCTGCTCTATGCACCTTATCTTGTTGTTAGACCTGTTGTTATACAAACTCTGCAGCAGGAGACCTTTGCCCACACAGACCACTGCTGGCACAGTTCAGGGAGAAGAGTCTCGGCTTGAACTGGGTCATACCAGTTCAGGGGGGGATTTTCCTGCTGTCGCTTGTTTATCTGGTGAGGTTCAGGAAATCACTTTAGTCTCTTGGCCTGGTCTGTAGAGGTTATTGTGTAACATATCTCAGTGTACTGGATGTGTCATGCATCACCTTTCTTTTGGCACTGCATTCATTTACATATGAACCAACAAACAATATAGATAGACAGATAGATAATATAATGTAAAAATTACAATAAAATAAAAAGCTGCGACGAGAGACCGAAGACTGAACTATAGTTACTTATTATTTAAAATACTATGATTCATTTACTGAGATACACTGTGAAGTAGTGCCAGTCAAGTAATGCTAAAAACTTTACAAATTACAAATATCCTTGAATATTAAACGGCATTGACTATAATATTTAAATAAATTTACACCATGTAAATGCAGGTATATCTTGAGGGTCTGAAGTGCAAAACAAAACCAGACAGAGTTCAAAGCATAAGCTAGTATTCATATGAAATCCACTGAATAATGTGTGATTTTTATCCCTTCATCCCTCCAACGTATCCTTTAAGAGTCACAGGGAGCTGGAGCCAATCATAGCCGACTGTGTGAGTGACGGGGTACAGCCTGGACAGGTTGCTACTGTATCGTAGGGTTCGCTTCACTATATAGAGACAAACAACCATTCATGCAAAAATTTATGCCCACAGGCAATTTAAAGTCTCAAATTAGTCTAACCTCAATCTTCAGGTCTTTGGACTGTGGGATGATTCTTGAGTCCCTGAAGAAAACCCAGGCAGACATGGGGAGAACATGTAAACTCCAGACGGAAAGACCAACCAAAAAACATGCTTTCCATAGAGCGACAGTGCTTACCACTGCATCACTCATCTCATTTTTATATATATATAAGTTTTTCGCTAATGCCATTGCAATTTCCTTGTGTTGTTGTTGTTTGCAGCAGTACAGAGACAATAGAAAATCTTGAATCTTGAATGATTTACAGCAGTTAAATAAGTAAGATAAGAGATAACGGCAAGAGTTCCAGACCTATAAGTGACTTTAAACAGGTAAAGGGTCAACTATGCACAGTGTCTGTAGGTCTTGAAGTCTTTTTATTTTGTTATGTATGGTGTTGACTTTTTGCTTGGCAAATCTCCAGTACCACTGTCCCAGACTTATGTTATCTACGATTCGTTTGCCTGATTTTGTTTCATTAAGATCCATGAATTAGTCCTTGGGAAATTTGACAAAATGTCAAAAAGCAGCCTCCTTAAAATGTTAAAAACCTTTGTCCAGATTTGTGCCAAAAATGTGTTCTTTCTTGGCCCATGTCCCATCCTTCCACCAAGTTTAATGGGAAACCATCCAATAGTTTATGCATAATTCTGCTGACACACAAACATATAAATAGAAAAACCAAAGGGACAGGGGAGAAAAACAGAATCTCCTTGGTGGAAGTAAATGTTGCTACACTCACAAGCACTATACTGTAAATGGCATCAAACATCTCATGCATATCTTCTCGCTCCGTATTTTCTCCCGAATGTGCACATTCTGTTCTCTGGTTGGAGCCAGTTTATGTTGTGGGGCCCAGCTGGCCCTTTGCCTTCGTTGTGACCGTCGGCCAATCCAAGTAGACCAGCAGTTCAGATTTCATCCAATCTTTAGGCAGCAGCACATGCACTCCTCCCGAAGGCCGGGTTTATCTCTTTTGCCGCTGCGCTGAGGCTTTATGTGCAGCGACGGACACGTCAAACTAATGTCCATGGGTTTGCAGTTAGATTTCAGTTCTTTAAGTTTGTCTGCATGCTCTAGTCTCACTGTAAGCTAAGTTGTGTGTGTTAAATGGCTTTTGCAAGTTGCGCTCCAAACTCAGGGTCGCCGTGTGGAGTTTGGGAGTGCCGACTCCGATGCAACAACAGATGCATTGTGAGCTGCAGCCGTAAATCAGCTAGTTAAAAAATTAAGCCTTAATCATCCCACATAACAAAGCAGACATTTCCCGAGAAACAACTGTGGCCTCAATGTATTGTGCTCACATACTGTTGAAAACCCACAGGCAGCTTTTTTGCTGAGCTTGCATAACACCAAGCATCTTTCGTTAAACTTTTCCTCCCCTCCTTTTTCTTCTCCTTTTTTATTCATTCAAAATGCTCTCAGTTTCAACCAGAGACTCCCCCATTTTTTTATTCCAGTCAATGAATCTCCTTCCCCCATATAATATTACCACAACCTCATACTATGGGCTGTTCTCCCCTGACCAGTGAGCCTAAATCAAATTCAAAGGTCATGTTCCTTGGAATGTGACCCCCCCCCCACTCCAATAAGATCAGTTTCCTCAGATCAGCTTTGGGACCAACAAGAGGAGAGCAGTGCTTTGAGCATTGTATAAACAGGAGCCTGCACTTTTTCCAATTATATAATTTCTAAGTATATGCATTAATTTTGGCAACTTTTTCTTCTTTATATTTGTATATTTGTTCCTTTTATCCAAATTTGTTAAACATATTCATCCCTTTTGAATAGTTTTAACTGTTTATTCATTACTTTAAACAATCTGGATCATGTCTGCATTATGTTAAGCAAACTATTTCAAGTTCTCTGCTTGCTTACTAACTACTGGTCACCAAATTCTGATTGTTTATCATAAATATAGATTCATAAATAGAGTTTAAGAGCATGGACGGCTGATGTAGACACAGCAGAGCTTCAAAGTTTGTTGTGTGTTGTTGAGCTTGTTGACTCCGTGTGTGGAACCTGCAGTGAATCGGCCCAGTGTGCAGGCGCCTGGTAAACAGGCCCCGCACCTACCTAAACTGCCTGCATTTATCAGCATGTTGTGTTTATGCACCCCCGCCCCATCATTTACCTCCAGATAAAGTTCACATATGGAGCCAGTACAGAATTTAAAATAGAAGCTGCATTGTTTTTGTTTGCAGACTTGCATGCACTTGAGATCAAGATTAACACAAGTCGCAGTGTAAACTTTAAAAACGAAGCTGGATTTGTGGAGCACCGTTGATAAGTGTCCCTCTTGCAACACACAGCTGAAGATAGCAGCTGAGACGGACAGGTCCACATGCCCCAGCTGTCCCTGGTCACAGAAGCTGAGTTGGCACAAGGTCCACATTGATTTTTGTTGAGGTCACAACTCCCGCTTCAAAACACACACAGGGTATTTGTTTTGTGGCTGTTTGAGTCTATGAACCAGGTTGCATAAAACCTTTTTCCAATGGCAAAACATTAGATTCTACGGTTCATTAATAACATAAGTTTTAAGTCCCAAACTTTTACTCTTTTTCTCAGTAGCTTTGTTCTAGGTTGATGTAGCTGTTTTTTCAGGAAAAAAAAAAACAGAACATCTCTAATAAACCCACACAGGCTTCCTGCCCTGTATCGAACAGCAGACAAGACAAACTCAGCAACTGAACACAGAGGAACATAGTGGAGACCAAAACAGAGCAAAGATGGTAGTAAAAAACATGATCCAAATGTTTTGTTTGACAATGAATTGTGTTTAAAAAGTAAAGTATAAATTAATAAATAATAACAACAAAAAGTAAATGTATTGTTCTGATATTCTGGTCCATATTTCAGTCAGCTGACTTTTATTTCAGCCTGATATTGAAATGCTGCAACAATATTAAAGAGGAACTCTGCGAAATGAAAACTTGCTATTGTTACATAATGTAAAAACCCAGGGGTTAAATGCTGTGTAACTCAATAATATCCTGTTTGCTCACAAACAGCCCTCTGGAAGTAAATCAAATCTTGGCAGTTCTCCTTGATGCTGTGGCTTTGGGCAGTTTATCAGATCCGCTTGAGCTCCTGTGACGAACCTGGACATTTGGTTGCAATTTATCTAGGCCTTTTCCGCCCATGTGTACCTCTTTACCTTCTGTGTCCCATCCTGTAAGGACAAGCAGGTTAATACAGCAGATTCCTGTGGTGATTAGAAATAAAAAAGTTCTTCCCTTAAAATACTTTGAATCCTCCTGGGGGTGACACTAAATCATTGCTTTTTTCCCTCATTCACACGTGTCCACACTTTTCTGTGAGTGTTTGCGCATCTGTCTCTGCTCTCGGTGTCTATTTTTGTTCCTGGAATGTGTCTGAAATGTGTTGATATTTATTTTAACGTGATGGTAACATGCTCTGTCCTGTACAATTTTTTTTTATCTGGTTATTAAAAACCTGGACATTTAACAACCCCTGATCATATCAAGCCATGCAGATGTTTTTTGGTTTAAGGTTGCGAGTTTGCAGTCTCATTGGGAATCAATGGAGCAGAAATGGTATTTTTGTGAAGTCTGGATACTCCACCAAAGTCCCAGTGACAGAAATGCTGCTCAAATAATTTCAATGCAAAATGTTGACACCATATTTTTGCAGCATTTGTTGTAGTGCAGGGTTATTGGGGATTTTTGCAAATGACCTGCACTTTCAACTGTTCGCATGATATCTAAAAAGACAATGAAGGCCTGATGGAAAGTCTCAGCAGACGACTGTGTGTACATGGCTGAAATGAAGCAGTCTATAGTATTTTGTCGTGTCCTCTGGGTCAGAAGAAAATGCTACAATAAGTGCACTGGGTTCACAAGGAACAGTGCCTGAATTCACATTAATACCAAATGGTATAAGAGGGGTGTCGCAGGAGGTGGGACTTGGAAACACTATCCATTCATCGCTTTTTGTGCATCCCCTATAGATCCAATAAAACATAGAGGCAGCTGGAGAACATACTGTACCAGCCCCCTGCAGATTTTCCACGGTATTTGTACCGTGGAAAAAGCAGCTATAAAGGAATCGTTTGACTTTTAAGCTGAGAGTTAAAAGAGAACAGCAGCACCAATCTCATGTCTGTTTGACTAAGTTCACATATGCAGGCCCAAGTTTCACCCCATACGTGACCACAGATCTGATTGTTTAATTACAGTGTGAACAGAACAAATCGAAAAACGAATCTGATCTTTTCAAATCAGATTTGAGCCACTTTCATATGTGGTTATGAATCAGATACAGATCAGTTTTGTTTTTTTAATGCGACCTCACTCTGAACAGCCATGTGACCAGTAACAGAATTCAATGCCACTTTCACATTTGAAGTACTTCTCGTGACACGTCTGTACAAGCAAAACTTGAGGGGTCGTATCGTAAACATTTTGAAAGCATATCAAGAGAAAAATTATAACGTAAACGCTCCATGTTTATCACCATCTTCTTCTCCTTGTTTACTTCCATACACGGCGTGCTGCGTGGTCACATCAGGGCCATGACCAGTTCACATTGTCTGATACTGGCTCCATTTTAAAAGATAATGCGAACAGCTAAAAGTATCAGATCTAGAAAAAAGCTAGCACGGTTCTGTTTGAAGCAAAGAATTGCTATAATATGACACTATGTTTTCAGTACGGACCAACCAGCAAGGCATGAAACAGACTTGTGAGCTTTAGATGTGCTGCAGGCAGGTTTGGTCTTTGTATATGACCAGGCCAGATCTGGTCTCTTTGCTAAGCTCAGCTGTTATCTGGCTCCAGCTTCACACTCAAAGGGCACATATTGATCTTCTTATCTAACTCTTACCAAGATGGAGAACAAGTGTATTTTCCCAAATTTCTAACTATTCCTTTAATTGCCACAGAATAAACATGAGGCTTTTGTTGCTGATTAGCTACGTGTTGATGCAACAGTCGAATGAAAAGGCTCAGATTTGAGCAACTCGTGTACACTCTTGAACATAAGCCTACGCATCACCAAGAGTGAACTAATTTGGTAAATTGAAAGAAAACCTACGTTCAGTTAAAACTACATCAAGTAATGTATGCATCGTGTTAAATTGTTTAATCTCTGTTGGTCACCAGGTTTCTGGGCCAGGGAAGTGGGACAGTTGATTGGTTTTGATCACCCAACCATCCCAGTGCATCACCAGTACATAGTGACAGCAACAGTACCGGAGGTGAAGGCTCTAAAGAAGGAGCTGCCTGTCATCAGGGACCTGGAGGGCTCTTACTACCTGCGTCAGGAAAGAGACGGCCTGCTGTTTGGCCCCTATGAAAAGATGGAGAAGATGGTGCTGCAGGACTCCTGGGTCAGAGATGGTGTGCCTCCAGGTCTGTCCTCCGCAAAGCTTTGTCCGTACATTCAAGAACTACAAGAACATTTCTTGGAGATTACATGTAATGTTTCTTTCCACCATGTGTCCCCTCTGGCTGCCACAGGCTTCGGTAAGGAGTTGTTTGAGTCGGACCTTGACAGGATAATGGAGCACGTGGAGATGGCCATGGAGATGGTCCCAGTGCTGCAGAAAGCTGACATTATCAACATCGTGTCGGGACCAATCACATACACTCCTGACCTGCTGCCCATGGTGGGACCACACCACGGAGTTCCCAACTACTGGACTGCCATTGGCTTTGGGTATGTGTGGATGATAGCAGCTGGTAAACACCAGTATTTATGTGGAGTGCAGTGTTTTGTCATACTCGTCCACTTTAGCAAACACCTACAGCGATGTCAACTTCAAGTCCTGTACTTTCTGAAAGACACCTTACTGAAAGTGATATTAATGTATATAAATGTTATACTAGCTCGCCGTTTTATAAATACCTGCATGTTTGTACACTTTATCTGCTGTTTTGTTGACGCTTGTCAGATCTTTGGTCAATTGTCAATTAATTTAGTTAATCAGTTTATTCCAATATCAGATAACTGACAGAAACAGAAAGTTCCTAAACATACCATGCTTCTTAACAGCAGCATTGCTTCAGGTCAACAGGCTAAATTACCATCTGAGATAGAGATATTTGGTCAGAGGAGGAAACAGTTTTATAATCTACATTGTGTGATTCTGCAGATGCATGCTAAGACTTTAAATTGAAAGTGTTATTTGATCACCTGTACATATGTCATAGCTTTTGTTGTCAAAAGTTAACTTTTATTTAGTTGTAGAAAACCAAGTGGGCCAAAACTTTTTCAACATAGTTTTTTGTTGAAGACCACTAGAGATAACCAATTCATGTGTTCAGGTATGGAGTCATCCATGCTGGTGGTATAGGTAAGTTCCTGAGCGACTGGATCAGGAATGGAGAGCCTCCCTATGACCTGATTGAATGCGACCCTAACCGCTACGGCAATTGGGCAGATGTGCCTTTCATGTGTGCCAAAGCCCGAGAGTCCTATGGCTTCAACAATGTTGGTAAGTCGAATATAATGGAGAGGTTTCTGGGGAAACACTTCTCCTTTTGACTTCCAATGAACTCCTTGCACTCTGTCGATGCCTCCAGTTGGTTACCCCAAGGAGGAGCGCTTCGCTGGCCGGCCAACCAGCCGAAAAAGCGGCGTTTACGATCTGCTGAAGGACAATGGATCTATGGGCTTTCACGCTGGCTGGGAACAACCTCACTGGTTCTACAAACCTGGAGACGACACCGCATACAAGTAATGCTTCTTTGTCAAATCTCTCTTTGATTGACCTGCTGCATCTACAGTATCTCAGACCTGACCAACATTTCCATAAGTAAACATTTGAACAGGATTTTTTAGCTTTTGTTGCATAACTGATTTCATTTTAATTGCTGACTGCTGTGGCTGTCCTCCAGCCGCATCGCCAGTCCCTGCTCTAGATCCACACCACATCCACCTCTGCATTTCAAAATACCCTATCATAACTGTTTTGAAAGAAGGATGATATACTGATGGCGCTTGCATACCAACGCATAAAAAAAGAAGCAACAATTGTGTGTAAATGATGGTGGCGTGAAGGAAGGCATGCCAGAATAAACGTTAGGGGACACAATGTTCTCGGTGAAGATAGGAGTTATGCAGGAGAACAAAAACACATGCTCTCGCACAGAGTTCCCTCCCAGCTCTTTCAGTTGGACACAAATCATCCAACAGACTACACCGACTCCAAACTGCGAGACAAGAGAACCATTCATATACAGAAATACCACTTTGAAAGAACAGAGCAGCTGATCAACATTCAACATCGTCAGATCTGAGTCTGTAAATATGAACCATGAAATTCTTTGAAAAAACACACGGTCAAAGATCGTGTGAGATCTAGTCTACCAAACCTCGGGTGTCGAATTCAGACGGCCTTCTCGGTGGCTGCATACTTGGCTCATCTGTGACACAGAGATGTGTCTTTGTACAGACATGAAGGCAACAGTCATAATCCTGCCATGCAATGCACTTTCCCCAGTTATGACTATATTGTATTATAAGGCACACTTGTGGTATTTATGGTGTGGTTGAGTTGAATCATCTAAACAACTGATTGCCATGAAATGTGGGTCAGAGATTCAGGCTCCACAGAGAATGAATCATAACTTTGTTGAGCCCTTAACAAAGCATCAAGTGCAAAGCTCGGGTAAAAAGTTCAATTTGTCCAACACTTTGCATCATGATGATCAAAAAGCTCAAAAACAGGGACAGCGTTAATACATTAATCCGCCTCAGGTAAACTTTGTTATACATTGCTGTTGCTCAGGAGGTAGCCGCTTGCCAAAGTGTCCTATAGAGCTACTGTATATAAATGTTAAGCAATAGCTTCATAATTCTGTCTCTCTGTTAGAACAATGTTCATTCATTATTACACCCATATGCTAGTTTTGTATGGTGCAGTCTAATATAAATCTGCCAATTACAGTTGTGGGAACAAAGAGTTGCTATTCGTGTATTAAATAATGGATCCAGATGTAAGGCAGCTCTTCACATTGTGCTTGTGCTCAGGCCCAGTTTCCGTCGCACCAACTGGTTCGGACCAGTTGGCAGAGAGTGCAAGCTGGTGATGGAGAAGGTGGGAGTGATCGACCTGACTCCTTTTGCCAAGTTCATCGTGAAGGGGAAGGACTCGCACAAGCTGCTGGACCGCCTCTTTGCTAACACCATGCCCAAGGTAGAGTCAGTTTAAAAAGTGGCAGTTGTTAACTTGCTGTAGCTGTGAATGCTGCGTGAGAGGTTGACAGATTTGGGGATGCATTATTAAAAAACTCTCGACTTGCTTCTCTCTGACTCTGTGTGTTTTGACCTGTGTGTTTTCAGGTGGGCCAGACTAATGTGAGCCACATGTTGACACCCACTGGGCGGGTCTTTGCTGAGGTCACCATCACGCAGCTGGCACCAGGAGAGTTCTTGCTCATCACTGGCTCGGGGTCAGAGCTCCACGACCTCAGGTGAAATGCATCACGACACATGCACAATAATGCTCAAGTTTTCTTTTTTCCGGGGGCCAGAGCAAGAAGCGGTTTACGTCAGCGAATCAGAAACCAGCTGGTAACTGTAGCATAGGATTTAGCAGCTTAAGAGCCAGATATTTCCCTCAGGAGTCGGTAGAGACCAAAATTGAGCTATAATACTGGGCTTAGAATTGTCAAGTGGACACAAACACGACTCCAAGTGAATGGTGATGCAACTGGTAGAGGTGGAAATAAGCTGCAGTTTGGTGAGACGTTCATGATAGGTAAAATAAAAATTTAACAATACAATAGTTATATGTTTTGACCACCGGTTTTAATTTGCTTTGCATTAGTTTGGCATGACAGCAAGGAGAAACCAATCAACATTGTTGTCTTTAGTTTTTTCCGGCCTCCTTTTTTATCATGGATTTTAATGTAGACAGCCTTTTTCATTTGACTTTGAATGAAGCATTGTCCCTGTCATGTCCTTTGATAGCTGTTTGTTAACTTTATCCAAGCAACTCATTCAGCATATCTGCATGTTTCCACCTGTAATGAAACTTCAAATTAACCTTTTTCATCACTGCGACTGTGTTCCCATGAACTAGGGACACAGGCTCAAGTTTGTCCATGACTCTCAGAAAGTTAACATCTGTCATGAGAATTAGTTTGTCCTTCGTAGTTGCTTTTTTTTTGTATTTATGAATTGTCTTGCGGGCTGGATCAAATTGTCTTGTGGGTCATGCACAGCCTGGAGGCCGGACATTTTCCCCTCCCCTGATTTATCGTCTTATGCATTAAAATGCCACAGGTTCGTTTTTCATACAATGAAAAAAAGCATGCTGCTCAACATGTACACAGTGTACAGTCACGTCATTTGGCACAACCAGTGTACAGGAGTACAGTTACATACAGTACAGTTTAAACAAAGGACAACAGTCTTCTGAAAAATTCCCTTTAAACTGTAATTAAAGTTTTTCCTCTCAATTTGCATGAGCCATAACACATTAACTTACAGAGTTAATGTGTTATGGCTCTTTTTTGTCAATTTAATTATTTATTTCTTAAACATTTTTTGATTTATATATGAAAATACAGATCTGACACAGTGAAATAATCTTGAGTAAGATTCTTTCTCAAGTAATAATACTATAGAAAGTTAGAGACAGTAATGTAAACAAAGGAAGCAATTAAAAGAACATTCCCAGTATTCCCTGATAGTCTGTTAACTACTACCCTGTGCCCTCTGGAACACAGGAGTTTAAGCCACTCTGTACATTTTGGTTTATGTGGGCTCTTCCAGTTATATAAAATAAGCAGAGTTTCTACAATGAAACCCGTTATTATGACCTAACCTCTGCTTTAAGAAACCCTGTTGGCATTGACTGATTCAATCCCAACACACACAGTTGTTGCAGAAATGTGTCCACTTCCTTCGTACATTCCCTTACACATATTCTCCTGTGCTAAGCCCGTTGAAAAAAAGTTGAAGTTTGTAAAAGATTTTTAAAATTGGATAAACTTACTTTGTGCATAAAATCATTGTTTCTTCCATTTTGATGCATCTTAGCAAAGCTGCACACGCACAATAGTAGACACAACATTTCAGTAGTCAGTGTCCCTGCACAAAAAAAAAAGAGTACATGCTGCTGGCAGCAAATGCTCCTCAGTTCTCAGACTCTCATACCAACACACACACAGACACACACAGACCATATTTGAGCCTCAATCTGTGCAGAATGAAACTCTCTCACAGTCTGTGTTTCGCTGCGGAAACTTTAGACCACTCAGCAGCTGTTAACACAACGCCTCTCCATTTGCTCCAATCGGTAGGGAGCATATTAAATCATTCATCTCCTTTCCTTCTCTGTAACCAACACTCCCCAGCATGAGGGAGGCAAGGACAGTTTCATGCTGTGTAGCGTCCTCTAGTGGTGATGCGACAAGACTACAAATGAGGAGTACAGGGAAGTCACTACAGTTCCTTTTCCACGAGAGGCAGTTTAACGGTTTGACTCTGACACCAACACTTTGCTGGTCCAGAAGAAAGAGACGCTTACGTCAGGGGCTGGGGGCGGGTCTATCATGACTAACAAGACCAAAACATTTTTGACCACATGAAAAATGTGTGTAATCTGCAAAAACGGTATGCTATAAAGATGCTTAATATTAATAATATCTTTGCTATGCTATGCTTTTAAGGTGGATAGAGACAGAAGCTACAGATGGTGGATTCAACGTGGACATCAGCAACGTAACAGACGATATTGGCGTGCTGGGCATTGCGGGACCAAGCTCGCGCAAAGTTCTTCAGAAACTGACGGATGAGGATATGAGCGACGCAGGATTTAAATTTCTCCAATGCAAGTTAATCACGCTGGCTGGCATCCCTGTCCGGGCCATCAGGATCTCCTACACCGGTACAGAGCACTCCCTGTTTCTTCTAAATCATTCTTTTGTCAGCCCAGTTCGAAACAAAATTGAAAAATTTCAGTTAATCAGCTCCTCAGACCAGTTTAGTTGAGTCCCAAAAAAAAGCAACACAAGAACAGCAGCATACGAAAACACACAAAGAAAATATGTTGTACAAACACAAACAGTGGGGTAATGTACTCCAGCATAATATAGCGGATATAGATGATACTCAATGACTCAAACAGCACAGCAGTGTCCTGTACACTTTAGTCGGCTCACCAGCCACTACTTAACATTTACAGGACTGAGCTTTGGCTCCAGATCAAGTCCCCTCTTTTCTTATTGTCTCATGCTAGAGAAGAAGTGGTTCATATTCCGACCATCCAGCAAGCACTTCTGACAGAGTGTACGAGCCCCTTCAGATATTCGCTTCCACGGATGTATTCACACTGCCAGAAATGTGGGCAGACAATAAAAGCTGTGAGAATTCAAAAAGTATAATTTGCTCTTTTGGCTCTCAAAAAACTCGGTTTTAGGTGTGATGTATTTCTACAAATTCACGTTGAAATGAGTGACAATCGAATGTAAAGTAAAAAAAGAGAGCTGTAACACACGAAAAACTCAGCTACAGATTTAGTCAGGGAGTAGTCTGACCAACAGCCGCTAATACTCTCCATCCAGGATGCTTGAGTTTCATTCGTTTGCGATTTATACATTTTTACCAGGAGGGATGACTGCAGTTGGTGCTGCTGAAGGTCAATCTGACTGTCGGAGATGGTCCGTGTGTTTGTTTGGGAGAAAAAAACATGTCTCCTTGGTTTCAATTTTTTTTGTCATTCTGGTAGCTACTGTGTGTATCTACTCTCACCTCCCCCTGTTTTGCTCTGCGTCCCACCAATGCAAATTTTGCAGACGCAGCCGGTTTTAACTTTTAAAGATAAACCTGTGATTTAGTTAGCAGCACTATCTCTAGGATTCTCATTTGGACACACAAATTATCTATGTGCACACGCAGCCCTTTCTCTCAGAGGTGATGGGGGGTGGCTGAGAGAGGATGACAGTATTGTCAGGTTTTCAAGGGGAACACATTTTCTGTCATTGTGGTTAACTGAGGATGTCGTCCCCTCTCATCCCCCCACAAATCACCTACTGCATATGGTGATACTGTATGTCCCTGTGTGTGTGTTTAGGTGAACTCGGCTGGGAGCTGTACATTGACCAGAAGAGCATGGCAGCTGTGTACCAGGCCATGATGGAAGCAGGGAAAGACGATGGCATCGACAACTTCGGCACCTACGCCATGTCCTCCCTCAGACTGGAGAAAGGCTTCAGGGGCTGGGGAGCTGAGGCAGGCACACACACACGCACACGCGCACGCACGCGCCTGCACACACACACACACCTGGTTCTTCGGTTTGGGTGGCTGTGGCTGAGGGGTAGAGCGGTCATCCTCCAACCAGAAGGTCGGCGGCTCAATCCCAGTCTTCCCCATATGCATGCTGAAGTGTCCTTGGGCAAGATACTGAACCCTGAATGGCCCCTCATAGAAGAAAAGTGCTGCCCATAGATGCACTCTATGAATGTGTGTGTGACTGGGTGAATGGCATAACTGCACTGTAAAGAGCTTGAAGTGATCATCAAGACTAGAAAAGTGCGACATAAATACAGAGCATTTACCACATTTTTGCTAACTTGTCGATCTTTTCAGATGAACTGTGATACCAATCCTCTGGAGGCTGGGCTAGATTATTTCATCAAACTGAAAAAGGTAACCATCTGTCTTGGTTTCAGTTGTGTGTGACGTCAGGGATAGAGATGTCGGTTGCTCTGTCCTCCCCGACCCTATGGTCCAGACTAAAATACTGTACATCTACTTGTGGAGGAATTGCTCCAGAATCTGCCAGGGATATAGATAATACAGAACTATAATAGATTGTCATAATATTAGGCCACGTTTGGAAGGGAAACAAATATGAGCAAATATCATAGGAAAAAAATTAAAAGCTCACTATATATATTGATAAAGTTAGGCCTGTTTCTTTATCATTTACTTCATTATTTGTCTAATTGCCATGTGAGGGGGTTGTCCTAGATTTATTCTCTTCAGAGAGACAAAAAGGGGGACATGCTCCACAAAGGTTCACTGGAGCATCAGAAATGTTTCAAGATTCGACTTTTTGGGGTTTGAGCATGGCTGTAGACTCTTTGACCCTGTCCACACCTGGTATTAAGATCCATCCTGAGTGATCCGATCACAAGTGGACAAACATAATTTAGTCTTTATGAACGAATGTGTTTATTAGCATATATAGGAGGGATATATATATATATATATTAGCTTTCTGTGATTTTAAAAGCTATTGTATTTCGTTGTCTTTAATGTTTAGAATTCTTCATGTTGAGCACTTTGTAATGACTGTTTTGAAAGATGCTATATAAATAAAGTTATTATACTTATATATTATTATTCTTGTTTCAATTTAATGTGAACTGTTTGTCTCTGTGTGTGTCCAGCCTGCCGACTTCATCGGCAAAGCAGCTCTTCAGGAAATCAAAGCCAAAGGCCTGAAGAGGAAGTTGTCCTACATCACACTGGACACGGATAACATCGACCCCGAGGGCAACGAGACCGTCTGGCACAATGGCAAGGTAAGCAACAGCGACCAGCCTCTTGAAGTCTGCTGCTGAACACTTCCTGTTTCACGTGGTTAGTTTGAGGTTGCTGACCGTGTCCCTCGTGTTTCTCATCAGGTGGTCGGCAACACGACGTCCGGAGCCTACAGCTACAGCAGCCAGCAGAGCCTGGCGTTTGCCTACCTGCCTCCGGAGCTGTGCTCTGTGGGTCAGAAGGTAGAGGTGGAACTCCTGGGGAGGAAATACCCCGCCATGGTCATCCAGGAGCCGCTAGTCCTCACCGAGCCCACACGGACCCGGCTGCAGAAGAAAGCAAAGGGCAAAGCATAAGCACGGACTGTCCTAAAAACAGTTTGTCAGCAGCTACAGATGAACGATCCTACTGTGAATTATATATGAGGGTCTGACATGATGATGTGTAAAGCTTTCATTGGGAGAAATCATGTGCAATCCATGTACTGATATGTTCAGCGGTCGCTTCAGGAAGCACAGTCACATCATTGAGCAGTTCCTCTTCCTGTGCTCTTTCCTGTTGATCAAGTGAGACTGTTTAGTCATCTTCAGAGTGTGTATCTGAGAGAGAACAACTGTCGACTAATGCAATAGCACCACCGTGTCTTAAAATGTGGGAGGAGTAAATTACTTTTTGTAATTGAATGATGAGTTGTTAATGTTTTTTGTGAAAAACGCTTGATTTTTGCAAAAAAAAACGAACAGAAAGGGTCAAATGAAATCAGCTTGTTTTGTTTATTTCAAAGTTCCAAACGATGCCGCTGCAGTTTTCATGGTCATGAGAACACTCTGACAAAGAATAACAACATGTAGAGAAAAGCTGTTTTAAACACCAATAACAAAAAGAAACAGAATGTTTGCAAACTTGTACAAAGATTGTTTTATAAATCTGTTTTTTTTATTACTTGTATGTAATTAAATTGGTGTACATCAATACCGTGATAATTAAAAAAGCAATTTACTCTGTCTTGTAATGAGGTTTTTCCTTGTTTGAAATCGCCAAGCAATCAAATAAAACAGAAACGACAGCAAAAATCAATTAAAAGCAAAACCACATGAAGAAAACTCAAACCCCAAACAAAAGCAACTCAAAAACCAAATAGCAAAAAAAGAACAAACAACCAATTAACAAAACCAAATGAAAACCATCCCAGTGGGTGTGTTGTATATGCCACAATCAGGCAGTGCTAACTTTGTAATATTGTGATAATGCCTTGTGAACATTCATGCACAGACTCTGCCTAAACACGCATAAAGTAAAATGTTTATGGATGTTTTAATGGGACACTTTCGCAGAAAGCTATGAAGAAAAACAGATGTAATTTATATTATTTTGCGAAGGGTGAGCCTGAGTTATAATCCTATCAAGTTTGGAAAATATCTGTCTGTGCCTTGTTGAGTTATTTTGTACACACACAAGCATATTGCGTAGCGATCCTTATTAGGACTTTGCGTTGACTTATTTTCTTTATGTACCTAACCAAAACCTTATCCCTTAAATTAACCATAACCAGTTCATGCCTAACGTTAACTTTAACCTAGTTTAGCCTCAATAGGACCATTCTTTTAACCCCATGAGGTTTACACTGTTCCTAACAAGGAAAAGGTGCGAAAGAGGCAACACACACGCGCACGCGCACACGCACACGCACACGCACACGGGTACAAACCAGTCTATGGTCTTCATCGGTGATTAAAGTATGACTTTGAAGTTGATCAAAGGAATCCTCCATTGATAGGAATCCTCCTTTGATCAACTTCAAAGTCATACTAGTGTTGTAGAATGAAACAGATCATAGCAAATTAGCTCACCTATTTAAGAGAAACATTTGTCAGTGGAACCAGACACGACGACTGTGAGCCAATGTCAGACACACGAGAAACTTCTCTCCAGTGACTTTCAACCATCACAAGACAAGAGAATACTCTACAAAAACCTTTGTACACAGCTACAGAAGAAAGTACTCTACAGAAACCTTCTTGCTACACTGCAGCACCTGTTAATCGGCATGGAGAGGATCAAAAGCTCAGGAGATGAGCAACACAAGTGCAGCATGAAGAAAAGGCTCCGCCGAGCCCTCCAGGACTCGCAGAGGGAGAACCAGGAGCTGGCGGCTGAAAACGCCCGTCTGAAGGAGCTGGAGGCTGAAAGCGCCCGTCTGAAGGAGCTGGAGGCTGAAAGTGCCTGGCTGAAGGAGCTGGAGGTACTAAACGGCCGACTGGAGGCTGAAAATGCCTTGCTGAAGGCTGAAAATGCCCGGGTGAAAGACCTGGAGGCTGATAACCAACGGCTGGAGAAGCTGAGGGCTGAAAACGCTGCTCTCAAAAAGCAGATCACCATGGAAAATATTTTCTGGGGAGAAGAGAGGAAGAAGATGGTCGAGAAGTTGGAGTCTTCTGCCTCACTTCTGTTGAAGTCCAAAGACGACCTGACCAGCTTGATTCAGCTCGTGGAGTCTGAAAAAGCCAAAAAGAAGGAGCTGGAGAAGGAGCTCAGAAACATGAACATGAGCTTTAAAGTAAAAGAGGAAGAGGTCGTCTCCCTCTTTAAAGTAAAAGAGGAAGAGGTCGTCTCCCTGAATGCAGACCTGAAGCTCCAGCAGGACAAGCTGCAGCACTACATCCTCAAAAATGACGGCAGGTCCGAGGAAATAGAGGAGCTGCAAAACAAAATTAGAGACTTAGATGAAAGGAGGTCCACCGAGCACGAGGAGTCCCTAGAAAAGGAAGTCAAGCTGGAGGATGCCATAAAACTCCTGATCCAGCAGAACATTGTGCTTCAGGTACGTTACACCAACTCATTCTGATTGAATAATATTGGATTGTTGATTTGTTTCCGATTCAGACTTTGAAAAAGAAAAGAGTGAAACTTATGTTGTCTCTGTCTTTTCAGGAACAGGCCTTGAAGACTGACAGCTACAAGGAGAGGGTCAAGAAGGAGAAAGTGGAGAAGAAAGAAAGGAAGAAGAGCGAGAAGGAGGAGAAGATGGAGAAGAAAGAAAGGAAGAAGGAGGAGAAGATGAAAAAGAAAGAAAGGAAGAAGAGAGAGAAGGAGGAGAATGAGGGGACGACGAGGAGGAGGTTCCCCTGTTTTCTCTTCAACTTCAAACCCTCCTAATCTCCTCTCCCATCCTTTCTCTCCCTCTGCCCTGTCAATCATCCCCTCATCCCAGCTCCCCCCACTACCTTACACCTTAACCCCCTACCCTCCTTACCCTCTTCCCTCCCCTCCCCTCCATCTACCTGTATGTGTTAGAAAATGAAAAAGAACAATCTATCAATAACAGTGACCTTTCCTCTGTCTAGTGATTCTAGAAAGCTCTGTCAGTATGTGACTTGTACATCTCAAGAACTGTTCTTCTTATCAGCTACACACATGTTTATTCAAAGGCCGATTGAAGAGCAGTTTTTGTGACTGTTGTGATTTCTTTTTTAATAAACTTTGAATAAACAGACAACCAGCGCTGTGGCTGATGTTTGGTCCACAATCAAAATGATGAAAACCAAACATTTATATGTAAAAAAACTAAATATCTATTTATATTTTATTCCTTTGTATTTTAGCTGGAAAACACACATTCCCCGCAGCACTATCCTTTTATTAGATTTAATTATATTATTTTGAAAGACACTGACAGACTATGTATCTACTTAACTAAGGTATGTTTACTTAGTTTTTCTGCTTATTATTCTGCATCAAAATATACAGAGGGTGTACATCACGTAATAACTCCGCTGCAGAGATCACATGGTTTTGTTGACACCCCATCGACACCGGTGTCGGCTATCCTCACAACAAACTCTCTTTACGTCTTCATCCGGTACAAACAGAGATGGCGAAACCCGAAACCGTTTCCACACTTGACGACACTGGGCTTCCGTACCTTCAGCTTATTGGTTGTTTTTCCAGTCTAATTGGTCGCTGCCGCTGAGGCAGGGTTTTTGACCTGCTGAACAGGGAAGTGAAGAGCAGACGCGGTTTAAATTCGAAAACACTTGCTTGTGTTTCCGTTAAAAAACACATAAAAGCGTCAGTTTGATGCGTCCGGTTACAGTTGCTCCACTTCCGCCTTGTGCCTCTGCCTTTAAACCGAGCGGTGGGTGACTAAGTCTGAAGCCGCTGCGCACATGACAAACACACTAACGATGGAGGAACGATTCCTGACCGTGGTGTTGCTGCTCAGCTGCCGGGCTCTGGCTGCTGCCCGGCGGCCTCACATAGTGTTCATCTTGGCCGATGACTTCGGCTGGAACGATGTCGGGTATCACAGCTCGGAGGTCCTGACGCCCAACCTGGACCGCTTGTCGGCCGGAGGAGTCCGCCTGGAGAACTACTACGTGCAGCCTCTGTGCAGCCCGTCCCGCAACCAGCTCATGACCGGGAGGTACCAGGTGAGACCACGGGGGGAGACCACGGGGGGAGACCCGCTGCCTGCAGCCCGCTGCCCGGCCACAGCGGCTGGGCTGCGGGCCGGTCCACAGGAGAGGCAGCTTGATTTCTAAAGTTCATCCACACAGGTCGATTCTTCACAGGGACATCAAACATAACAGAGACAACATTAAAGAATCAATTTAATATCAAAGAGCACAGCTTAAAACTATTGTCAAGCAACAAAAAGAGGTACAAGAAATGAGAGGATAAATCTGTATAAAAATGTAATAATTTAAAGGGTAAAATAATACAAATAAAATTAATGGAATTGTGTGAAATAATAGAACAAAGTTAACACAAACAAAATAAAAAAACGTAACTTAAGCAAGAGAAATGAGCCAAATTAAAGGGATGAAATCCATATCAAAACAAGTACAATTATACAAATGAAATGCACTGCTCAAAACACTTAATCGTCAGTGTAACAGCAAGTTAGTTAAACTTCAGGGATCAATCTGTCCATTTAGAAAGCACAAGTGATTTGTGAATCAGTTTCACCTGCTTTGGTGCAACTGAAAGTGACAACAGGTGCAATGCAGAAGCAAGACAACTCACAAAAGGGAACAGTTTTGCATGTGCTCCTCATCTTTCCTGACTAATTCCTCTTTAGTTTTGTGTTCTGCTCGTGTCCTTGCCACTACTGGTAGCATGAGGCGGTACCTGCAGCCCGATCAGGTTGCACAGGTAGTCCAGCTCCTCCAGGAAGGCACTTCCATACGTGAGGTTTGCTGTGTCTCCCAGCACAATCTCAAGAGCATGGAGGAGGTACCAGGAGACCGGCTGTTACACAAGGAGAGCTGGACAGGGCCGTAGAAGGGCATCAACCCTGCAGCAGGACCGGTATCTGCTCCTTTGAGCGAGGAGGAACAGGATGAGCACTGCCAGAGCCCTACAAAATGACCTCCAGCAGGCTACTGGTGTACATGTTTCTGACCAAAATGTCAGAAACAGACTCCATGAGGGCCCGACGACCTCTAGTGGGACCTGTGCTCACAGCTCGATTGGCATTTGCCAGAGAACGCCAGAATTGGCAGGTCCACCATTGGCGCCTCGTTCTCTTCACAGATGAGAGCTGGTTCACACTGAGCACATGTGACAGGCGTGAAAGAGTCTGGACCAGCTGTGGTGAATGCTACGTAGATAGAAATGTGTCAAATAATTGAATGACACCAGAATACAATACAATGATGGTATGACCTTAGAAATTGCAAATTAGTTTAGTTAATTAGTTTCAACTTGGATTCAAAAGCTGCAATAGCTGGAGCATTCCTGATCCCATCAGGCAGTTGGTTCCAGCTCTGCGCTGCTTAGTGACTTAAAGCTGCTTTTAGAATTTGACCTGAGTACCAGACAACAGCTCCTGTGGACTCTGATAGTTGTAGATAAAACAGTCATGTGTTAATGCCCCATTAAAAGTAAAACCAACAAAAAAACTGAACTCAAAATGTCAAGGTAATGAAATTCAAAAAGTTAGTTAGCTATCAATGCTTTGAGTTGAATAAACCATACATTGGGTATTTAGTCAGCTGAACCAAGATCATTCTGAAGGTGATGAATAGACGAAGTTATGCAATTTCATCTGATTTGATATTGGCTGGATATTGGCTTGCTGTCCCTGCAAAAAGACACAAAACAACTACAGATGCTAAAACTCTAACAACTAAGGTTTTACACAATGTACATATTATTAAACACATCTGATACTAAAACAGATCATTTCAAAAGCCGTGTAAAAACATTTTAATGATGAAGACGAACTACATTGTCCTCCCTTCAGGATGTATGTTTTGAAACTTCTCTTTGCACCATTGTAACCTCAGAGTCGGTTAGTTCCCTCTTGGCTTGGAGCCATTATCAACACGTTTGTCCTCCTGCACAGATCCACACCGGCATGCAGCACCAGATCATCTGGCCCTGTCAGCCATACTGTGTGCCTCTGGACGAGAAGCTGCTGCCCGAGCTGCTGAAGAAGGAGGGCTACGCCACACACATGGTCGGCAAGTGGCACCTGGGCATGTACAAGAAGGGATGCCTGCCCACCCGCCGCGGCTTTGACTCCTACTTTGGTTTGTCTGTTGTTGTATAATCATCTCGGAGGGCACAGTTTGACTTAATGCTGTGACTAATGTGTTTTTAAAAAAATAATTTACATACATTTGGCAAATATTTAAATCCTTATTAAATTGGTTTTCATGCGGTCATAACATTAGTACATCTAAAAATACAAGCACATTTCCGCATTATAATTCATTAGTCCAGTCACATATTAAACCCTCTAGAGGCCTGATACTTTCTCCTAAATATTATTATTATAAGTAAGATCATTATCTGAGTTGTGGAAATCAGGTGGAATTATATTCGTATATGCTGAGTGTAAAAAATGTTTTGTATCTGTAGTGTATTTTATTTGTTGGTCATCAGTTTGTGGGGAAAAAACTAAGGGATTTCCAATGCAGCTAAAAGCTACAGGTAAGGAGCAATCACAAGTTAGAATTTAATCACTGAGAATCATGAGCATTTTGACGAACTCAGAACTTCCCTCTGGAGTTGGGTGTTTGGACAAGAAGAGGAAAATGTTCATGGGTCTTTTAGTCAATGAATCTTTAAAATTGAGTCGGACTGAAATAGGATTGTTTCTACAGCATTATTCATGAAGTTAACTGTTTTATATTGCAGGCTACCTGACGGGCAGCGAGGATTACTTCACACATGAGCGCTGTAATCGCATCGCTGCTCTGAACATCACTCGCTGTGCGTTGGACCTGAGGGACGGAGAAGAAGTCGCCACCGGATACAAAGGAGTTTATTCGACTGAGCTATTCAGCCAGAGGGCCATCAGCACCATTGAAAAACAGAACTCCACCGAGGTGACACACGCATGCCGATCAGGATTTATAAAGTTAGCCTCACCCACAGAGACGAGTCGTCACATGTTGTCCTCTATCTTTCAGCCGCTCTTCCTCTATGTGGCGCTGCAGGCAGTCCACTCTCCCATGCAGGTGCCAGAGCGCTACCTGGCCCCTTACAGTTTTATCAAAGACCGCAACCGCAAGCTCTACGCCGGCATGGTGTCGGCCATGGACGAGGCAGTGGGCAACATCACCGCGGCTCTGAAGAAGACAGGACTTTGGGACAACACGGTGCTCGTGTTCTCGACAGGTATGTGTCTGTACTGAGCCACTGGATAAGTCACACTCTCTCTGTCATGGTTGTGATTTGAACCACTGGTCAGTATCATAGACTGTGTATAAAGATGGACAACAGGACAGCTCCAAAAAGGGAAGCCAAAGTGTCTTGACTGCCCCCTGGTGGCTGGCTACAGTACAAACAAAGTTTACCCACAAATGGGATAATCACATGAACAGCACTGGGAATGCTTTTATCTAGTGGATTTTTTTTTATATTGTGCCAGAATGGAAACCAGATCAGTGGATGCTGATGAAGTAAAAGAGTAGTCACATTTTATGTTTGCAGACAGAAAATCTGATTTCCTTTGAGCGTCAAAGTTTTCCAGGTTGAAGAGGAGTTCAGGTGAAGGCTTAGTTCCAGGTTTATTGAATTAATGCATCAGAGGGTTCGATGGCACATTTTAATACACAACTTGATTAAGATTGAAGTGGATCTCTTTGCGTCAGAAATTGGATTGAGAGCTCATGGTGACCAGAGGGTGACAGGGAGTAGGTTGTTTACAGAACAGGCTGACTGGACACCGTCAGCTCTGTAAGTGACGCTGGTTGGAAAATGAATCACAAATAAAGGAACGAAAAGACACAAGGAAAAGATTAAAAACAACTTTTTTAAAGCGCAAATCAACCAAAGAGGAACAAAATTAAAAGCAAAACAAAGTGACACAGCCCAAACACAAAAAGACAATAGAAACGGAAAATTATTGAAAAGACATGAAATGATGCCAAACCAACAAAACATAGTGCAAAACAACTTCAAAGTGATTCTAGAAGACTTTATTCATTTGTGTCTCTTTTGATGCATTTCATTTCCTTAAATTTCACATCAGAGTATTTAAACTTGCCTATAAGATATCCATGTATTATTTAATAATAATAATACAGTTTATTAGACACCAAGAACCAGAGCTTTAAACTATTTTTACACATTTGACAAACATGCCCCACTCCCCGTCTTTAAAACTGTTCCTGATTCTGAGCCCCTACCGCTGCTTTGCATGTTGGATGTTTGCAGTAGTTGAGTGATTTTGAGTCATTTTCCACAAATACAGGACTGGTTACAGTGGAAAAATGCCATTGTAATACCCAGTTTGTCCACCAGAGACCAGTGTTTTCTATTAATTGTTGTAACGGGGATTCTTGTTTATCAGGGTCGAGCAGGACACAGAGATTTAGACAGACAGAAGGAAGACTTCACTTGGCTCATGTCTTCAAATAGACCACTGGAGTCTCAGTTCTGTTGAATCTTGAAAAATATCCATCCCATAAACCTTTTTGAGGAACATAATAAGGCCAAGACGAGGCTAGAGCCATCATCTAAACATGTGCCTACTCACTGGTTTCCACATGTGGAACTTATAATGGATTGCATCTGAAGTAGGTAACTCCTTGAAGGGTTATTTTTAGGTGTTTAAAGGGGTAATTAGAAGACAGGAACAATGCTGTGAAAGTAAAGTGTGAGGTTTTAATGTGTGTGGTGGGCTGCGGTAGGTGGCCTGTTTCATTGTTCTTCCACACATTTGGTTGGCTCTGACTCAGAGGATTCAGTCAGCCATGTGCTGTGCAGACACTGACTCTGCTGATTTGAGGCTGAGGGGGGGGAAAAAACCCTTAGAAAACTCCCTGTTTTCTGTGTCCGTAAATGTTATGCACTGGTTATGTAATCTCTGATGTGACCAGAATATAGTTTTTAAACAAATAATCATCCTTTGCTGAAAAGTTATCTGATCAAAGGTTTCATTAATGAAATTTCCATCTTGATAATTTGAATTTCTCTCATGATCAAGCTGTTATTATTGACCCACATGTGTCAGGCCTCGCCGGAAACCAATGAGCCCTGAACTTGTTCCTTTGTGATGAAATTGACTGCAAACTGACCGCCTCTCTGGGACTTGACTGTAAGCAAATAAGCCGCAGTGAAAGTGGGGGGTGGGAGGGGTGGCCAGCAGCAGAGAGCCAAGGCAGCTTGAAAAGGCATTAAGGAGCGAGACGGTCTTTTCCAGAACAGTTCGGGAATCGGGACAGACTACTTCCTGGACTTGCACGACATTGCGCCGCTGAAAGGGGAGCCCTGGCTGGATGCGATTTGGCCATGTGTGTTTATACTGGACTGGCTTGTTGGGAGGATGACAGTCGGCCTCGCTGCCTGTGTGTGCACTTGTGTAATGGTTGGACGGGGTGCAGGAATATTTGTCTAGCCCTGGCGGACAAAGGGATGAATATTTCTGTTTGTTTAATGTATTAGATAACTTGTTTTTATCAACACTAACTATGTTAGTCACCCTGCCACTTTGGTCCAGACGTAGCTATTGGATGGATTGCCATAAATCTTTTTGCAGGATTTGTTGGTCCCCAGAAGATGAAACTTTCTGAATTTGTCGATCTCTTGCGCATAAACCAGATATCTGGCTTTTGTTAGAATACCCCACCGACTATTGGAAGGGAGTGTTATACATGTTTTTGCGATCATTCATGGTCCCCAGAAGATGAAGACTTTGTTGAGCCCCTGACTTTTCTCCTGGTTCTATCAGGTTTTTATTATTTTTGATTATTAGCACATAATCTTACGGATAGTCCTTGTTCCCAGAGGAAAAATCCTAATGATTGATTGGTTAGCCTGTGACTTTTCATGAAGCACAACCATGAGGTTGAAATCTGTACTATTGAGTGAATTGACTCTTGTGGATTTTCTTGAACTTTGGTACAGAAACACGTATTTGCATCGATTTATGATCTCACAGATATCTACTTTATGTCTGGAAAGATAAAATGTTTGCCAACTTCGAAAAATATTATGTTGACAGACTGCACCACACTACTCGTCTTCTTCATCTAAGAAATTCTGTAGCATCTCTTGCATCCGTCATGTAATGTGTATATTTTCATATCATTTATTTAATGTCATTATTTTGACGTCTGTACTTTTAAAAAAAAAAAAAATGTTATTGTCTCTTTGTAACTTTGTCTTGAAAAGGGCTATAAAAGCTAACTCAATTGTGTTTATAAAGCCCCAAATCATTACAGCAGATGTGAAGAGATGTGTGAATTTGAATTGTTTTTCATGGGAACACAGATGAAATTCACATTTGATGGAAATTCTGCCTTTAACCCTAAGGTTTGAGTTCTATGTGGGGTTAGTGTGGCTGTTGTACATTGACCTCTCGGCCATCTTTATATTCACTGACCTTGAAATTGTGTATTTTCCTGCTTGTGTCTTTACATTTTGTCCCTCCGGCAGATAATGGAGGGCAGACTTTGTGCGGCGGCAGCAATTGGCCACTGCGAGGCAGGAAGTGGTCACTGTGGGAAGGTGGCATCCGAGGAGTCGCATTTGTCGCCAGTCCGCTACTGAACCAACCCGGAACCGTCAGCCACGAACTGATCCACATCTCCGATTGGCTGCCTACACTTGTAGGCCTAGCAGGAAGGATCCCCAAAACCCCAAAGCCTCTAGATGGATTCAACGTGTGGAAAGCAATCAGGTGAGCAGGGATGAAGGTTTGAATTCACTGCTGAGAATGTGAAGGTGGCAGGTCGGCCTGTGGCCTGCAGTTAGCAGCTCTTCACTTCTGACAGCCTGCCCTCTCTTTGTGCCCCTTCCTGATCCTTCCCCCAGTGCACTCTCGCTCCAACTCTCTCCGTCTGTCTCCCTGACCCAGCGTCTTTTTCTTGTAGGAGCTCCTGCTCCTTCAATAAGCCCTTTGTTACTGTGGCAATGGGAGCTCAGAGAGAAGGAAATTCCATCAGTCACTCTCACACCAATGTGTAGTCCCCCCCATCCCTCTGTTTTTTTGCCATTATATGCTCTCCATCCCCACCTCTGCCTCTCAGAACTATTAAAGCCTACTTTTATGTCAGCTAATTCGTATTTTCTGCAAATCTTTTTAAGTTGGAAGTGGAACAAACTGGAGATGTAATTATTTTATGCTTAATATATTAAATCATGTGTTCTTGAAGTTCCATGGTTTGGAGAACTTTGCAAAGAAATTGGTGATTTGATAAATCCGATTAAGTCAATTTTCCATGTTAGTTTGTGCTCAGGTCATCGAACAAGCTGTCCCCGAGTCCCGTTTGACTGACAAATTATATTTGTAAACTAAATGTGGACGCAGTGAAAGAGGTGAAATTGAGGGCTACTGCAGAGCCCCAGCAGAAAATCAAGGCTTAGCCATGACCACAAACTACTACTCACAGCTTCCACTTGACTCGATTGGCTGGCGCACATCAGCTGACCGCTGGCGTTGCCGTGTGAGCCATACAACAACACGGGGAACAAACTGCTGTTTGTTTGCACTGCTTTACAGTTTCATTTTGTCTTTTAATTGGCTCGCTGGTTACAGAAAACAGCAGCCTGACGGCTCCGGTCCTGAAATAAAAACCGAATGAAACCAAAACAGTAGGCAGGCAGCAGAGAGTGCGAGTTATTTTAGTTGTGTTATCAGACACTGTGGTCAGTGAGAGCGGTGCGTTCTCTCTGTGGTGGAGTGCGGTCAGAGCATATGACTGCCTGGTGAACATCGGCCAGCTGGTTCAGATTTACACATCCCAGTAAATTTTGCAGTGCTTGAGTTAGACTGTGTGTGTTTGAGTTTGTGTATGTTGGTTGTGTATTCATATGTTTTAGGAGTAACATTGCTTTTATGTTACAGCAATGGGTTTGCCTCACCCAGACTGGAGCTGCTGCACAACATCGACCCTCTCTATAATGATATTGCTCCATGTAAGTTCACATTTTCACTGTATATCCGAACACATACATATGCAACTAATGATTTTGATCATGTCACTTTCAGATTGTTTTCTCAATTATTCAGTTAATGGTTTAATCTATAAAATGTCAAACAATTATGACGAATGCCCATCATGACAAAGCTCAGGTTACACGCATATAAAAACCATGAAAAGTAGTACATTTTTCTATTGGAGACGCTGCAGCGAGAGAATCGTTGACTTGGCTGTGCACATAATATTACACAGTAAATGGACTTTATATATAACCATTCTCACACGCATTCATACTGCGGCTCGATATTCAGCGCTTCTCTATCACATCCTTAACACTCAGATGGCAGAGCCGTAAGGGGAAATTTGGGGGTTCAGAGTCTTGTCCAAGGACATTTCAACATGCGGAGCTGGGGATTGAACCACTGACCTTCTGGTTAGCAGTTATTGGACGTTCCCGCTCTGCCTCCCCTGTGCTCTGAGCCACAGCTTAATGTATGTACCATATACTGAATATGCTCTTTTCCACAGTTGGTGAAGAGAGAATTTTGACATGAATGTTGAAACACACAGTGGTGAAATAGAAACATTGACTGACATAAGCTAAACAGATCCCAGCAAATCCTGCCAATAGGCTGATATCTTTTGACTTCTATATGTAAATCATCCTTCTTGACCGCCGCGTTTCTCCAAGGAACGTCGTCTGGCATCGGCATCACTGCGCGTCCATACTCTTCTTGTCTGTAGTACTTCTATGGTGGAACGAACTACCAAATCCTACCAGAGCAGGGTTGTCAATCTACATTATATATCATAACACCTAACTAGCACCTACTTTTCTTTACCTGACTTTACTCTTGCTGATCTCCTGCACCTTGTCCTGTTGAACAGATTTAACACCTATTATACTGAACGTCATTGGAAATGAGGTAACGGAGCATTTTTCAGTGTACATATGATACTTGAGCATAACATTATATTTAATACATATAAAATTGTATTCTCAGCCTTGAAGAGAATCATATTGAAAGAATTTTAACCCATTGGTTTCCAACATTTCAGTCTTTAGACGTCTTAAAATACGACGGTCTGCTTGTGGTCTTTCATTCCAGGTTGAAGCTTTACTATGGATATGAATAGTAAATGATCTGTATTTATATAGAGCTCTTCCTTTTTCGCACACAAAAACAGTCAGAAAAAGTAATATTCATTTTGTGTGATAAGATTTTTTAATTTTCTAATCCTTGCATATAGTTCTATGGATGGCAGTGTCACTGTCACTTGATTCACTACTTTCATCCAGGCTGAGATATTGCCCTGGAGCTTTGTGCAGACATTTGTGTTGACTGGATCCTAATAATGATGGTGATCCTCAGACTTTTTATCATATCCTGAGAATTATCTCAAAATTTACCTGAGGGATTACCACCATATATTGTACATGCATTCATGTTCTTGAGAGGATACATCCTAATGATTTTGGTGATCTCCTGATTTTGTCCTTCAGCAGCCCCAGCAGATTGGAAAGTTAAATATCTCTTTTTGGACCTGTAGTCTTCATTTCAAACTTCTGGATGTTATTTGATGCTTAAAATAGATTGCCAAGAATGTGTAGAGACTTTCATAGTTCCCAGAAGATTGAGCTCAGTGACGTTTGTGATCCCACTGTCTGTAAACTATATCCCTTTAATCATCTGCTGACCTCTCTCCAGGTTGGGAACCACTAGTTTAAACCCCATCCATCCACCCATTATCTATGCATGGATGGATGCTGGCGTCTCCCCGCTCACACAGGGCGAGAGAGGAGGGGTGCACGCTGGGCAGGTCACCGGTCTGTCACAGGGTTGACAAACAGACACACAACTATTCACCCCTGCAGGCAGTTTAGAGTCACCAGTTAACCTAAGCTGCATGTTTCTGGACTGTGGCAGGAAACCCGTGCAGACACGTGCACAGCCCCGGCTGGTGGAAACCCTCGGAGCCGTAACTCATTTGCCACTGAAGGTATCAATTTGACAAAGGATGTTGAGGTGATGGAAAACGTGTGATCCCTTTTTTTTTTTTTTTTACGCTTGTGTGGGAAGCGTGTTATTTCTTTTCTAATGTTGTAATTCTGCTGTTTTCTCTCCCACTCTTTTCCCAAACATGGCCACAAGTATCAAGGCCTGATTGTTTGGACCAAAACTCCCAAACACCAGACATTGTAAAATCCAATTGACGCAAGTTAAAACAGACGGGAAGCGTATTACATAACATTTGACTAAACTCAGCCTATTAGCCTATTATGCTCATTACAAAGTTTTTTTTGGATTGCGAGTCTCCGGGTGGATGTTGTTTGTGGCTGATCTCACGTGTTGTCTGGATTATCATCAGTGGGTCTCCCATTTAGCCACTTATTTATAAATTCTGGCTGCACCTTATTAAAATGAAACCTTCTCCACTTGTGTGCAAAGGTGATCTGAATTCTCTTAAGAAAATATTTTAACAGTGGACCGATCACTGTACCGCACACAGTTGCCTTGTGTTTGCATGTGCGTGGTGCCGAGGACAGAGGTCTGAAAATGTAATCAGTCACTGTGGAAACTGTAATCAGTCATCGAAGAGGGTTGACGTTTGAGGGCAGGGTGCGTACAGTTTAAACTCTGTGATTGTAGGGAGGTTTCCAGGAAATAGGTCTCGCGACTGCCCTTTATTTTTGCTTTGAGACAGTGGAGTGGTCTCATTATTGCCTGAACCACTTACTATTAGGTGAACCAAACCACTGCCATTTCTGAGGAGGAAGCAGGGTCCCGGTGAGAGGCCACCATTTCTGACTTTGTGGAGGACACTGCACTTTTTTTTTTTTTTTTTTTGTTGAACATTCAGAAATGGAAGAGGTATAGGAGGAGTACATTTTTGTCCTGAAATGTTTCACAGATGGACCATAATAGGCGCATAATGATTCCACAAGAGAGCAGATGCGTAGCTTTTGATCCAGCATGAAGGTATTGCAGAGTTTCTGGTTGATCTGCTTTTTTAATTTTTTTTATATCCTTTTCGGACATGGATCCCTCACATGTGGCCCACAGAGGTTCTCCCCCTGTTAATAAGGTTTTTTTTTTTTTAGGTAGTTTTTCTTTTCTCTTGTTGAGGGTTAAGGACAGAGAATGTCGCACCTTGTTAAGCCCTATGAGACAAATTTTCAACTCCCAGGGCACAAATCTGACTCCTCTCTGTTGTTCAGCTTGTTGCTAACTTTCTCTGTGGGCTGTGTGGTGCCGGGCAGGTTGTGTACCATGACATTATCTGAAAGCGGCTTCCTGTCGCAACCATAAACAAGGTTGATGGAGTGTGGAGACCAAATCGTTAATGGTTCAGGCCGTAAAACCAAAACCATTAGCTGAGTGACACTAAAACATTCCACAGATCTGAGGGGGATCTGCAAAGTCACATTTCACATTAAACTAATATTTATTAATTGTCAATATGCAAATAGAAAAACTGCGGCTCTTTAAATTAAAAAGGAAAGGAAATTAATGCAAATTTACTTTCTCTTTCCTCTAATGGCTAAGAAGTAGCAAAGACCTACTGGGAATAGAGACGAGTGGCCTCTGTGTGATGAATAATGTCTATGGAAAGTTCCGTTTCTGAGAACTGACTGTTTATAAAGCTTAAGCCAACCATCTTCAAATTATCCTCCAAGTTTACTACTGGTTGTTACCATTTAAATCACTCGGATGATCAGAGAAAAACCCTGACGCTTTACAAGCTTTCGCCCCCATGTTTTATGTTTGAGTCTTTATTGTCAGCCTCCACAGTGACAACCAGCCTCCCTCGGTGCATTCCACCCTGAGATTCCTCTTTTTCTTTCACCCCCTCTCTTTCCTATTAACCCGGCCTCTGTTTGGAACCGCGCTCTCCACATTTCTTCTCGGCTCCCTCTTCATGCTTCTTTGGGTTTTGTCTATTTAGCTGATAAAAAGGCCGTGGCCCTTTTTTCTTGCATACCTTTCTCCTTTCAAGTCGCTGCTCAAAAACCTTCTTCTTTGCTCTTGCACTGTGTGACAAGAGGGATCCCGATTGAAATGGGCCACAGAGGGGACCCTGAACTTCTCACTTCTCAAGGGAGAGAGAGAGAAAGAGCCTGGACTCTAATTTCCCCCCCGCTCTCCTTCTAGCAATATCTTTGCTCTCTAAGGGTCTCTTCCCACCATTTCTCCCCCTCTCCTCCCTGCTTTTTCTTGAGCCTCTTTGTGGATCCTCCTGCTGTGGATCCAGATGAGCAGGGCCTGCTATGACGTTCTCTTGTCCCGTGGGAAGAATGAACATAATAAAGGTGGCTGAGTTACTGTTGGGGACCGAAGCCCCTTTCCTCCAACTCAGACGTTTGCATAGTCCGAACCTTTTGTCTTGCATAAGAGCGTCAACACCACAATATACGGCAAGAGGATTTGAGCTTCACAACCTGGATATGCAAGTATGGTTCCGTGTCTCATGTGAGAGCAATTAAGACACCCGCATGTCATTTGCGAGCAGTGAAGAATTCAATGCCGCAGCTTTAACATGTGGTTGCAAAAAAAACGCTGAGATCAGAAATGTTTTAATTCTCTCGTCATGTCGCTGTGGTCGCATCGGCTCTATAAAACGCGTTTCAATGGGAACGTGGGCTCTGTGTGGGTGGGGCTCTGTCCATCTGCAAAGAATGTTGGGAAATAGTTGCTTTTGACAGCGTGAGGAGGCAAAAATTACTTGCAAATCTGTCTAATCAGGACCATATTGTGGGGGTCAACCACAGCATGAACCTGAGAATACTCCCAAGGCCAGATAACCTCGACATGTGTGCTTATTTCTGGGAGACATTTTCCATAAGAACAGAAATGGCAGGAGGCTACAGATAATTCTGGACACAGCAAAATAAGGATCAATTATTTACTTTTTGCCTTGTGAAACTTTTAAAAATGAAGCCAGTGGGTATCTAAGACCCTTGTTCATTCTTTTCTTACCGATTTCCAATCTGCCCCGACAGCAGCAGTCAAATTATTCATTGTGCTTGGCAGACGTGAAAGACTGGTGCTGAGTCGACCGCACTACCACCAAATTTGTCACATTCTTCCAACCCCAAAGTACCGTGTGTTTAAAGAAATTAATACGTCAAATCATTTCTGCTCTTAAAGAAAAAGATAGTGCTGAATTTGTTTTGTTTTTGCACCACTCAGATTTCTGCTGTTTCACTGCAGATTTTTCTGCACAAAAGAAGTCTTTCTCGCAGACTGTTTATTTTCACACCTTCACTTAATACAGACTGATTTCCAGGTATGCAAGGTTCGGTGCCAGTCTACCAACACAGCACGTCTTGTATGCAGTGGTACTCTAATATCATCTTAATCAGCAGTTTCTATCTTTGTTTTAAAAAGATCGATGACCCCGATGATCAGCTCTGTCCTCTGCTCTGTGCAGGTCCTTCCAGCGAGCATCAGTTAACTTTGGCCGAGATGGCCGGAGGACACTTGTGGGCCAAGTCCGGCTTCAATGTGTCCATTCACGCCGCCATTCGATCCTCAAACTGGAAGCTGCTGACGGGCTACCCAGGTCAGTATCTCCTGTCGCCCATAATCACATGTTTAGTCTAAGTGGGGAGTGAACAAATCAAGAACTTGTGTAAATACGCACAGGCACACATTCACTTCTTATCTCTGCTAATCAGTGGAAGACTCGAACATTGTTGTAAAAATAAGTCATGCATGAAATGTCCTGTTCCATTGAAAGTACTTAAAGTATTAAAAGAGCTCATCTCCTCCATTAATCATGACTCAGGTCTAAGGGGTTGAGATGATTAATTGAAGAGGAAAGAATCTAAATCTGTATTTGTTTTTAGAGAATCTTTGTCCATATTAGGTCAAAGTAGATGAGTTTTACGTCTTTGTCTCATTAATTTCTTTATTTTAATGGAACCATTAGAAGTTTCCAGTGGAAGTAAAGCTACAATGATAATACCAATCAAGTAAAACAAATCTTGTGTATTTGTTTTCTCAATAAATGGAACAACTAATTTGATCACACAAAGACATTTATTGACCGCTCTTTAATAATTGCTTCCTTTTTTTTAAAGTCATTTTTTTACAAAATTTTAAGTATAAGCTACACCTTAAACTACAGCACTTGAGGAAATGTACTTTCCACCACTGCTGCTAATGTCCTTCATCTTTCTTCCTCCAGGCTGTAGCGTGTGGTTCCCGCGGCCCGGCCACAACAGCTCCAAGTCGAGCCCCTCCAAACTGGATCCACTGAAGCCCGTCATGCTGTTCAACATAGACAAGGATCCAGAGGAGAGGGTCGAGGTATCTGCTCACTTCCCCGCAGTGGTGGATTATCTCATCTCTAGGCTCCACCAACACCAGAAGAGTGCCTTGCCGATAAACTTCCCAGACGATGACCCCAAATGTGACCCAGGCCCCGACGGAGCCTGGGGACCCTGGGTTTAGGTGGAGATGATGAACATTGTGAAGGACGTATATCTTTGTTTTCTTCTGTGGAGAAAGACATATTTTTTTTAATCTATGATTGACTATTTACAATGACAACCAATAAAAATTTGATAACGCAGATTTTTAAAGGTGAAAATATGTTATTCCTGTGCTTTGCAGAAACTCAACGTGACATGTCGTCCATCAATTAATTGACTGATAGATGCTGTCAGAGGTTAAATTAAAGCGATTGCGTAAACCGTGTTAGAGACACATGTTGCTGATTTGTAAAGACCCTCTCCCTGCTGTTTCAGGTATTTGCACTTCGTTTATCTACTGTTGAGAAGCTGCAGGCTCCTTGTTTTTGTCAAACACAAAGCCCCCACGGAAATGGCAGGCAGTATTTAACCTGAGAGAAACATGTCACCATCCAAACTGTGGGGCCTCTCCAAGGTATTTTTCTGACCTTTATCTTTTATGATAGTATGGAGAGTAACCCACACACAGTGAGTAGGAGCACATAATGTTGATTTTGGCCACATTTTGAAATTTAAAGCTGCACTAAACCAGAATTTTTGTCCTCGAAATCGATGACGTGACTCCCAGTGATGAACCCACAGAGAGCTGTCACTGCATCCTGCACGATCCCTCTGCTCTACAACACTCTGGCCATGTGACTTTAATATTGGCTCACTCATCAGCATACTTTTTGACTATGCAGCAGGAAGCTGCATCAGCAGAAAAGCTCTGATGGATCCACTGTACTCTCCTCAGCACCAGTAAGCAAAAAGACAAAAGCTGCTTTCAGACCCTCGCTGAACACCCAATGGGGGGTGAGAACAGCAGGAGAACTTGCGCAGGATTCAATGAAAAAAGCGATGTTAACTCCATTGTTGCCGAAGAAGCGACGCTCTGTTTATCCAGGAACATAAATATGAATTCAGCAGGTTTTAGAAAGATCAGTTCAAAGTGTGATTTTAGAAATGAGCAGAGTCCCTTGTTCATCGACGCTGAGTGATTAACATTCGAGGTAAAAGTTTGAAATAATCTTGATATTGATTTGAAGTCCTATCGCCCAGCGTCTCTGCCTGCTGCACCAACCCTCACCTGAACGTTCTGGAGATTTCTGTGTTGTGACCGGATCTGGCCGGAGAATCAAAAGACAAACTCCGGAGAAAGTCTGGACCCAATTATGCAAACATCCTCTGGAGTTCATGTCTGAAAGCGGCTAAAGTTCGACACGTTGGTAACTAACTGCTAACAAGTCAGACTTTTCCTTGAGTTGATGGAGGCTTTTAACTGCATTTGTGACCTCAGCACATATTGTTCCCCATTCAAACCACGGGGGGGGAAATATAACTTACACTTGTTTTCCAACTGTTAGTTGTATCTTTAAAAGATATCTCCATGATATCATAGATGTCTGCTCTCTGCCCAAAATTCTAAAATATTACTGCAAACTCATTAAGCTCTGCTCTTGTTCTTTACTGGAACAAATGCGACCTAATTCTGCTGTGGACCTCCAATATATATATATATATATTTTTTAAGTATTTTGGGTGCCCCTGGTTCAACAAGTAAAATTGAATGTCTCACAGTTGGAGCACTTCTTCAGCTTTCTCCCAGTTCAATCATCAGTTCAAACAATTAAAAGCTATTTTCAGAAATGTCCGGTAATTTTATTTTAAATATTGGTTTGTGCCATACATATTTTTAAATAAAATGTTAAACTCTTTAAAATAGATTTTTTTTTATTCATTTTTATAATTTGTTTTTATAAAGTGGATTTATTTTGGGGTCATTTCTTTCCCTCATTGTTGCCTTCAAGTTTCTAATGAGTAGGTGCTAAATGAGTTCGCTGTGTGTTTCTGTTTAGAGACTGAAAATGTGAGGAATCTCATGAGGACTTCAGGTATCTCTGTTATGGCTTCAGAGAGGGCTCCCACATGCCAGTCATTCATGAATCTTCTGTTCTCATGGACGTGACGGAGATTTTTCTCTGCTGCTGTGGAAACCGATTTTGTTCCATTTCATTTGATCAGCTGAGGTTAGACGGTTACAAAGGATAAACAAACTAAACGCTAAAAATCGAATCCTTCCAAAGGAGTAATTAGCATATTTGGAGTCAGAGCGGGAGAAACAAACTTCTAACCCTAACCCCGTAATACATACTCCCAGTTTGACCTTTGGCCCCTTGGTGTTTGACCTCCTACTGGCAGCAGCGTGCAGACTACCACAGGAAATGCTCCCTGCAGAGACTGGGCGGCCCCGTCCTAATGCGGGCTGTGACCCTTAACCCGCCGCTGGGAGTTGATTGGCGGCCCAGCGAGGCAGCAACAATGGCGGTTACTGGGGAAAACATTGGAGCTGAAAGCCATTTGACATATAAGCTGGTTCGTTGTGTCGGTGAAGCTCGTTTCTTTTATAGATGTGTCTTCTTTGTTTTGGCCCAGTCGTCAGACCTGTCACTGCTGCAGCCAGGGAGGTGGGGTTGTATTTCAATGTCGCGGTTTAGTCCGAGCTGCTCTTTGCTTTTTGTACAGTAGAAGATAAAATAACTGAGCTGGATGTAATGAGTCTGGCTGCTCCTTTTCACAACCAAACGTCAGACATGCAGAAAGAGAGGGATGCTTAAAGGAATAGTTCACATTTGTGCTTGACGGAACATCACTCTCACCCCTGAATGAAAATAGATGGAGCTTTCCTACTATTTGATGCTTGCTATTTGTATTACATTTTATACTTAGTTTAGTTTTCAAAAGAAACGAAATAAGTTGCATATTATGCATTGTTTGTAGAGGCAATTTGTTTATTTGTTAATTTAATTTTACTGACAAACTAACCAGGCACTGTGTGAAAATACAAAACAAAAGCCTTTAAGCACTTCTGAAGTTCAGTAATTGCTGCATTATGTTGTTTATAAAAATTATTGGAAAAGCTGATGGGTAAATTGTCTATTTGTGGTTTTTAACAGGACTTAAGAACATTTACAATCAGTCGCTGCATGTAGCCAAGAAATAATTTGGCACGCAAAACCACAATTTATCATTTCTATATGCTTAAAAAAAAATTTGTGATGACATTTGATATAACATGTAAACTGGTGAGCTTTTTAGGTGCCAGGAGATTTTTGGAGATGGACATTAAAGTGAATGTCCTCACATCTAAAGCTCATTATTTCCAAAATTGTTTCTTCCTAAATAGAGGAAGTACTAAGGAGTAGTTTGACAGAGCAATCTAATCTCAACATCCCTTTTCCCACATCATTGGACTCATTGTGCTCAGTCGTCTCAGAGAAGGATTTAACAAACCTGTGAGCTCAGGAGCTGTTACGACTTCAGCTGAAGCGGCCTCGTCGCTTCTCAACATATTAATCTTAACTGCTGTGATTGAAAACCTTGGAAAAAGCCAGTAAGTTGATCTTTAGCTGGGATTTTCTTGTAAAACTGTCATTTCTGAAACCCAGAATCAACTTTGTTACTAAATTAATGAGTAAAGATTTTATGTCGTATGTCATTGAATTATTTATGTAGTAACAGTTCTCCCATATGGCCGACCCAACACTACTGTGTGATGCCAGCTACTTATTTAAATTTTTAAAACCTATCTTCATTTCATGCCTCAGTTCTGGCAACAGCCATTGGCTGCAGGCCTTATGTTTTCAAGTTGTCCAACTGTGTGTCCATAGAGATGAAGTTAGTGATATATAAAATAGTTGAAGTTAGATCCACTTTCATCAGCTGCAACATTAAAGTGAAGACATAAATAAATCAACTCTCCTTATTTTGAAAAATTCCGCCACAACCCACAATATGAAAATGCAATTTTTGGTTCTTAAGGTATTTTTTCATTATTCTTTTACTTCTGTTCCAGTTAAAGTTAGAGCACTTGACTTGTTACTTTTTTACATTGTGGTCTTGCTCCTATGTTTGGACAGGACAGGACGACCAGGGCAAAAATATTTAATGAAATGAGTTGGACTCCTGTATTCAATGTTATTTCTGGATGTATTTAAATGCAAAAAAAGAAATCAGATTTTAATTAATGTGTTAATTTACTTTTGCCGCTCACAACAACTGGAAAGGACTGTAAGAGAGTGGTTCAGCAGGGATGGATGGAGGAGATGTTGGAGGAGTGTCTGCTGACTGTGGTTCAGCAGGGATGGATGGAGGAGGAGTAATTATTGACTGTGGTTCAGCAGGGATGGATGGAGGAGGAGTAATTGTTGACTGTGGTTCAGCAGGGATGGGTGGAGGAGCTGGTGGAGGAGGAGTGATTGTTGACTGTGGTTCAGCAGGGATGGATGGAGGAGTGGTGGAGGAGGAGTGATTGTTGACTGTGGCTCAGCAGGGATGGGTGGAGGAGATGGTGGAGGAGGAGTGATTGTTGACTGTGGCTCAGCAGGGATGGGTGGAGGAGATGGTGGAGGGGAGTGATTGTTGACTGTGGTTCAGCAGGGATGGGTGGAGGAGATGGTGGAGGAGGAGTGATTGTTGACTGTGGTTCAGCAGGGATGGGTGGAGGAGATGGTGGAGGAGGAGTGATTGTTGACTGTGGTTCAGCAGGGATGGATGGAGGAGCTGGAGGAGGAGTGATTGTTGACTGTGGCTCAGCAGGGATGGGTGGAGGAGATGGTGGAGGAGGGTGATTGTTGACTGTGGTTCAGCAGGGATGGGTGGAGGAGCTGGTGGAGGAGGAGTGATTGTTGACTGTGGTTCAGCAGGGATGGGTGGAGGAGATGGTGGAGGAGGAGTGATTGTTGACTGTGGTTCAGCAGGGATGGGTGGAGGAGATGGTGGAGGAGGAGTGATTGTTGACTGTGGTTCAGCAGGGATGGATGGAGGAGCTGGTGGAGGAGGAGTGATTGTTGACTGTGGCTCAGCAGGGATGGGTGGAGGAGAAGGTGGAGGAGGAGTGATTGTTGACTGTGGCTCAGCAGGGATGGGTGGAGGAGAAGGTGGAGGAGGAGTGACCTCAGCAGGGCTGGTTGCACTCTTTGGGAAATCCACAGGCGGGGTGCAGTCCCTGTCTGGGCCTCTATGCATCATATGCCTCCAGTTCAACTTCACATAGAGAGAAAACACAAGCTTCATCATCTTAACTGTTCCTCTTCCTCACACACACACACACACACACACACACACACACACAGATGGGTGTAACATTAGCAGAATTAAGGTTTAATCAGAATATGCAGAATCTGGGGGTGAGGGAAGTCTTCTGGTTTGAGCAGGCTTTGGTCGCCCGGAGGTAAACAGTCCACGTGGAGAGCAAATAAGAAGGAGCACATTGAAATGCATTGGCCTTTATCTCATCTATGTAATTGGGTGAGGATCCAAATAAGAATCTGGATTTAGTGAATTTGAATGAATTGTAAGGGTTCACATGGAGACTGTTGGGCCTGGTTGGTAAGCTGTTCATATATTTACTTGCTTTTTAAGAAAAGTTAGTCTCTGATTTAACAGGAAATGACAGTACAACCATGTTCATAAGTGTATGTGACCATTTTCTACACCGGCAGCTGTGATATTGAATTTAAAGTGGGATTTCGGTAATGGACGACTACCAGTAGACCGCACGATTACTCTCTGTTTCTGAGAAAGCACTTCTTACGATGCTGAGGCCATAAATTTGTCACTCGCTTATTCTGTTAGTTTACTCTGCAATCAAAACTCCGCATTTCAGGCTGATGGGATGGTTCGTATAATTAGATGTTGCCAGCGCTCGCCAGTCACCTAAAACCGAGGCCTGCGAGTTTCTCAGCTCGGCTGCAGACCACTGCTGCATTTCACAGACCCGGCCTGCGGTGAACTTCTATTCCAGCACCCCCCCCCCCCCCCCCCCCCCCCCCCCTCGTCATTATGAGTGGCCAACCTTGGCGGTGCCACTACTTGTCTCCTCCTCGTACTGGTTTCGGTGTGTTTTTCACACTTAATCCTGCACTTAGACTGGCCCGTGAAGTCAGCCTCGCAGAGAGTGACAAACACACTCCTCTGCTGAATCAACAGCGGCTCTGACGTCGCCCTGACCCTCACGTTTTGTTTTTTCAGCTGTGACACAGAAGTGTGGGCCTCCGAGGAAAGATATGACAGTGTAAAGATGTGACTAGCTGGCAGGATGCTCACAGCTCGTATCTATAAAACAGCTGAAAGTCAGATTTTGTGCTTTAATGAAAGATCCCTTCACTTTTACTGACAAATGTAATCATTGAAAAGTAATTTGTCAAAGTTATTTTAATATAAAGACGACAGTTTGTTTATGTATTGATGATAATACATTAACAAAAGCAGTGTAGTTAAGAGTAAGATAGTTTCTGCATTATTTCAGTTTGTACATTTAAGAGTACTTACGCCACTTTATCTTGTTTCTTTTGAATTAATCATATGTAGTGTAAACAAACAAACCAGAATAAATCTGACACATACTAAATTGTCATCACATTTGTCCTCTCTTCTACAAAGAGAAGCATTTCCGTACATATAATCTCTGTTTATACATTATTAACTGTTTTTATTTCCCCCTGGTTAATAATTTCAATAGATTTCACACAAATTGGGTTTGACAAATAGAGGCCCAGATGTTTTGACGGTGAGCACATGTGGGACACAGAAATGGATGCCACCTCCCCTCGATTCCCCTCCGTGGTGTAGTTGAAGGTCTCTCGTGGCAAAGAGGGACTGGAATTCCAAACGAGATTGTGTCTTGTCTGTGTGTGCTGCCCTGCCTGTGAAAACAGATTAAAATCATACTGACCAGTGCAGCCAGGAATGTGTTGAACCTTGAGCCTGGAAGGGGGGAAATCCGACAGCTCATCGCGCCTGACAAAAAGAAAAAAAGAAAACCCCCAACAGTCCCTCGCCGAGCAAGGAGACCACCACAGAGCATGACTGTAGTTGGGCAGATCACATTCAATGAAGCTGATGAGTTGCTGCACAGAGACATAATTTATTGAAGTAAAAGTATCCGAAAAATCTAAGTACAAATACTTATTATGCAGAATGAGCCTTTGTGTTTATCATGTGTGCATTTACATGTATAATCAGGATTTTAAAGTTAGCTGCGTGGAGCAGATTTTAACTCTTACCCACTCTTTGTCATTTCATTAGGCACAATAAGCTCATGATGCTCCTAATGTCATGAAGCTGGCAATGGTATTTTTTTTCTGAAAACCTTTCAAAGGTGTTGATTTCCCTGTATGACCGTTTCGGAGGATGTAGATCATGGTGATGCTGAAGTGTGTTGCGTCAGACAGAGGCGTTTGTGCCTTTTAATGAATCATCACGGATATAAATGGTCCAAATGACAGAAACACCTCTGTGATGATATAACAGAACAGAAAAGCTCTTGTAGGTTCTTCTTAAACCTTAGTTTAGATCATTGGACTATAGAAAACCACAACTACTTTGCTATTCCTCTGCCTTTTATATCATCTTTCAAACATACACCTGAGTCTCATAGAAACAGCTAAAAAGATCTTTCTATCCAGGCTTAGTTACTGTGTACACTACAAAAATATTACTACTAAGTCCTTTGTAATTAAAAGCGTTTGGCAATGTAATATCTTTTTGTAGATGATCTAGTTTCAATCATTTTGTTGCCTATATGCTGTGACTGTCTGTTAAATATTCAGTATTTACTATGTAACTCATTTCTAAAGCTGTCTCGCCTTCTTTCAACATACTTATGCATTTGTTACAGTATCAATACCTAACAAATTCTTCATTGATAAACCATATATACTAAATAATAACAGTGTTACTTAGAACATTGTCAAATCCTTATCTTTGTTCCAGATACATTTTTAATGCAAAACCTGCAGAGAAGCAACCATTTCTTATCGGATTTGCACCGATGTTGGTTCATTTTTGCCGACTCTCTCTGCTTTCATCTTGTCCTTTAACTATCAGTTGTTTTTCTGTCTTTCTCTTTAGCTTTTTATTCTTCAAATTTTTCACTCAACAAAAGCTGCTATAAAATGTACAGCCATAAATAGTAGAAATATAGTGCAAGGTTTTAAAAAGTGTATTTATACACACACATCTGATGGGAAAACGTAGGAAATAATGAATGTGAAAGCTCCATCACCACTTTCAACTGGCTTCCCCTTTTTGTCTCTATGTTTATCTAAATAAAGTTCCTGTATATTGTAATTGAAACACTGACTACAGAGACTTCAAGTCCATTCAGATCTCGGATAAACTATAAATCTTATGACTCATTTTTGGAAACAATCAGTCATTTTCTAGAGGTAAGTGAGGTCTTTCTACTGCGGCCTGTTGTTTAAGTCTGACAATCAAACCAGACTCCGTCACCCGGAGTAACACTGATCCTCACAATGAGGAGCTGGATGGATAACATCAGGGCTGTTATTGTCAATAACTGCAGAGCTGTTTAGCGAGAAACTCTCCAACCAAAGTCGTGCCACTGCCTTTGTGTTTTCTCTCCATTCAGATCTCATTTTACTGACCAAGGAGCCCAAATAAGAGGGCACTGAGGTCCTGGCACCAGTTGTTTCCCCTTCTAGACACAACATTCTCAAAATAGACCTTTCACGCTGTCCTGGAAACCGTGCATGAATATACAAAAGTTTTTGTTTCACACTTTTTCCTGTTCTGCCAACTGCACCACGTCACCCTATCTACTGCAAACAGGTGACTTATATTTCCACTGGACTTGGCAACAGTAGAAGACTTCCGACTGGGAGTGGGTGCATTCATAGACACACATCCGGAAATAATGCAAAGTATGGCTTTCTGCTGTGTAGCATGGACGCCGACATGTTGGACCTGGACTAAGCCTTCAGAATGTGAGCAATCTGCAGTGACTGCTGTCGGCTGAGGGTCTTTGGCTCAGCTGTTAGCCTCCCCGTGAAGGTTAAGACTCAGATCCACAGAGATTCAGATGTGTTTACAAGAGGGACTGCGGGAATCAGACTATTTCATACATGTGACAAAATGCTAATTTCTAATCATTAAATTACCAAATGCATCTGTGTCTGCATGTGTTTTTCAATCAGAATGAAAAACATCTGAGGGCTGATGCACACCCAGTGTACACCCCACTCAGGCCACGCTAACTTTTTTATATTGTAATAAAGCCAATTCATAATGACATAATTTATACCATATGCCGAGGAATGATTGGTTAATCTATACAAGCTGTAGATCAAAAAGAAGTCATGATGATGTAATTCTTGTGACATCACACGATAGGGAATGAATTCCTGATCAGTATGAGGTTAACCTTAACTTTAACAGCCACAATAACACAATTACAAAGTCATCTTATTACCACTTTAAGAACATATCAAGGATTAAAGGATTTATGTATCAGCGGGATTTAGAAAAACTTGCGTTTATCTTCAGCCGACTTGACTATTGTAGTATTGTGTGCACAAGAAAGCTGGAGCTGATTCAAAATGCTGCTGCTCGAGTCCTCACTGACACCAGGAAGGTGGATCATATCACTCCAGCTCTAAGATCTTCACGCTGTTTCCCTGTTCCCTGAAATGTGCTTGACAAATACATTTGCCTTGGATATTTTTGAAAATGTGCTTTTGGAAGATATTTTTGTAAACCTTGACCTTTGACCCATCAGCTCCAAAAGTCAATCAAGCTCCCAAGTAATATTGTGTTTTTTTGTGTAATATTTCTGGTTGCAATTAAATATTACTTGTGAGCCAGAAAATGTGACTTTATGCTGTATCTCGTGTAGCTTACTTATGGAGGAGTATGCTACCTTTTCCTAAACGTTCACTTTAAGGTGCAATCATTAATATTTTTCGCTCTACAAGCTGTTTAAACATCGAATGAGTAGTAAGTATGACAAATACTACACACAAAGTAAGATTCGATTAAGGTTCACTGATAATGTCAAGATAATGTACTTTCAACCCTTTATTGGTGAACTATACATTCTTTCCAAAGAACTAGTTTGGTAAAAGATTCAATAACCACTTTTTAACATTTTGTCTCCCTTTCTTTTTGGTTGAGCAATGGAGGAGGGTTAATCTATAATTAGAAAATTCACTCCTCTACTTAAACTACACCCAGGGAGCTTTGAGATGAGAGCTATTCCCATGATGCTTGAATGGGATCCATTCAGAGAGTCTGCACGCCACTATGGGAAATCAGCTATTGCCCTCAGGCAGCTTCTTCAATCTGAAAATGGACAACACATTTGCAACAGTGAAGGAAGTAGTTGCTTTACGGACACAAATTTAGCTAAAATATTAAAATACTCAATTTTGAAAAAAAGTAGTGCTTCCAAACTTAGAGCGAAAGTACTTAATGAAAAAAACTGCTATCAAAGTAGTCCCCTATGTTTGAAGATTATATTAGGAAATAGAGTCTGTTTCTTTTAAGCCTCAGCTAAAAACCTACTTTTTTCAGAAGGCATATTCCTGAATATTTGGGTTTTTTATCTTTATTATAACCATTATTGTTTATGTACTTCCTTCTGTATTTTAACCATTCGTTTTCTTGTTGTGCAGCACTTTGTACTTTGTGTTGAAAAGTGCTCTAAAATAAAGTTTCATTATTATTATTATGTTTTTGTTGTTAAATATTAGTGTGTTTCATTTGGATGCATTTCAAACAGCATTTTACTAATTCAAACTACTCTAATCTGACTATAGTTTAATCTATAATCATATGTTAGAGGTAATGTTTTGTGTGTTAAGTCTTGTGACCACTTAAATTGCACATGTTAGATAAATGTAGAAGATTAAAACGTGCACTATTTTCTCAAAAAGCACAAAGTTGGAGGCCCACTTTATTTTGATGTGGTATCCACCACATCCCAGTGTTGTCCATTCACATGATGGGAGATCACACATAGTGGCATGAATGAAATACATCATGTAGACTTGTCCTGGGAGCAGTGGGAGCTGCAGAGAGCCAGTGACTGGTGGATGGGGGAGGGAGCAGCCGGAGGAGTCACTCCCATCCCAACGGTAGTCTGTCTGGGGCAGGAGGAGCTGAGGGAGGGAGGGGGGCCGGAGCCAGCCATTCATTCTTCTGTGGTCCCGGAGAAAACGTGGAGGATGAAGAGGAGACACTGAGCGGCGGAGGAGAAGAAAAAAAACAAACGAAACCAAGCCAGGATCGAGTCCCGCAGTTGAACTTACGCTGCGTAAAAAGACGCAGGAAGATCCTTCAACTCGCCGGAGCTCAGAGGCGTCGCTGCTCAGTTCCACGTAAGTAACTGTCCTGCTCCAACCAGCAGGAATCTCCTCTTGTTTCTAAACTAACAGCACAGAGAGATGGTCTCTTTTATGAAACACGTCTTTGTTGCAAAAACTCCCACATGGATCTTTGTGGCTTCCGCCCAAGTTCCTCCACATTTCTGCTCTCCGGGCTGTGGAGGGGAAACTCGTGGCAGGGAAGCCGAGCAGACTGATGCTTTGCCAGGCAATGCAGCTCATCGGGAGCCCAGCGTGTCACTGAGGGCTGGGTGTATCAACAGCGAGCTGTGGAAATCGGATTCCTCCATTAATGTAGTTTGAACTGGGTGACAATGCTTCAAGTGTTAGAAATGGGTTTTGAAATTGCACTCATGTCTTCTTAGTTGTGTTTTTTGTCCAACAAACTTGAGAAAGCAGCCAATTCTAACATTTCAGAAGTTTAACCAAGATCATTTTTGGATGTTTACCCATAATGACTTAATGAAAACAGCTGGATTTTCACCTCTTATGACAATAATCATCAGTTGTAACCCTAACAACCTAAAAACCCATTTCCTCTCTTGGATTTATCTATTTGTTATTCTTTGTGCATTGGTACACTGTTAATGTCTTACTCAAGATGGAAAAGAGACTCATGAGGCACTTCATTTCTTGTTTTGTCCATAAACTGGCAGAAAAAGGTAAAACAAATGCCAAGAGAAGAGGCTAATGTTTTCAGATGTCTTTCAACACTTTCAAATCAATAAATGCTCCAACTTAGATCTTCTCGTAACTGATTTTCTGGCAATCAATGATCGATTGGTTCTCTTGGCTCCAAGTGTAATCCCCCCCCCCAAAAAAAATTCGCATTGAGTGCATCATGAACCCCAAACACCTGCTGATGCATCGGTGGACGTATCAGAGGTCTAAGGTTGCCTCTGCTATTGTGAGGTGGAGGTGAAGTCAGTCAGTGGTCTTGACAAAGTGCGACACAGATTGTTATCCTGTTTCCCGTGTTGTGTTTCAACGGTAAACATGAGAACTGGTCCGGCCTGTAAACCGGTGTTTGTGTGTGAAACAGAAAGGTCTCCCGAGGGCACAGTGCTTTCATATACATATATGAAGTCTTTACCGCTGTGTAACCAAAGTCAATCATTGTGTCATGTATTCTGCCTCAGGACAGCCCCACTTTTCTTTTTCTCCATGTGTTTCCCAGCAAGCTGTGATTCTTCTTTTTCCATATGTGACGCTTTATTGCAGCGATTTAATGGACAGTGTTCATGAGAGATGTAGTGCTGTTGTTCCAAACCTCAGTCACTGATTTATTGTGGTAGGAAACATCCGAGCCATGTGATCTTTTTCCACATGGATGTTGCTCCCGCTGCCTGTAGACGACCACTGCTGGTGTCGCTTCGGATTTCTGCAGTTTAGCGTTGTAAATCTGAACGTGCTTAATCGTCGTATATCAGTGCATCATCGTCGCCTTATTTCCAGATGTGCGAGTGGCAGCAGTGCGGCCTCTGTATGGTCTCTGCCGTGAGTCGATATTCTGTCATCAGCCGAAACCATTTCTTTGTAATTTCTCCTTTTTTTAAAGTCAGCACAAGTGAGCTTTAGAAGTTTAATGATGCTTATGTCATCAGTGAAAGAGCAACTAGCATTAAAGATGGGCGGTCAGTTGGAGTCCACTGTCAGGGATTGCCAGTGGTTTCAAGTCATGTGCCAGTGCACGTGGTCCCTCAGGGTTCCGTGTTTGGCCCGTTAAAAAACTCTGGGCTTCATTCATTACGACCCTGCCGAACGCTCTCTCTCCTCCGTGTAGGCCACAGGAAAAGCAAAAATACTTGAGTTTCTCTCTCTTGGCAGCTTGGCGGCGCAGATGCTTTGGAAAACTTCTTTAATGTTTTTTTTTATTTTTTTCTCCTCTCATTTCCCTAAACAGAATGGTAAACTTTTCAAAGCATGGAAAAAAAAAAACTTGCCAGTCACTCTTTTTGCCCGGTGCCCGATGAAGCAGCTGGTGATACTTTTAGTGTAAAAATAAATAAATAATGAAATAAAAAAGTTTAACTGCTAACCCATTCATGCAGACCACATCATCTGCCTGCCGTGCTTCTCTGAGCTTTGATGGCACTGCTTTTGTCATTAATCCAGCATCCTGGCTGTAGTTTATGGTACTGGTCAGCATATTTTTCCTGGAATGACGACTTTCATTTTTTTTTTTACCGGGGTATTTGATCTACATCTCCTCCGCACATTTGGAGCCTAAATAAACACTTCACTTTTATGCGTCTGTGAGTGTAAATATCGCCGAGAGGTCTGCTGATGGAAATCAGACCTGGGCCCTATCAGCGTGTGCTGGAAACCCAAGAAGGGACCAGAGTGAATCTGTGACCTGAGTGTGAAATCCACTAATTGAACTGCTGCTCCTGTGTCAGAGGTCAAACCAGATGACTCCGGCCGGCTGCGACCAACATCTGGAATACAGTTTGTCGCAGCACTCTGGATTTCCTCCAGTGTCGATGGCCCTGGTAACAAGGCTGGCTTATTTGTACCATATTTCTTCAGACTACTGTAACTGTTGCACTTGTACACGGAACAGCAACATCTGTTTTTGACAATCGGCTCTTTTTTCTTCAGTCTCTGTTTCACCCCACAATATATATATTTTTTTTTGGTCTCTCAGCAAGCGGTTAATAAAGCTTTCAACAGGAGCATCCGGGAAGTTCTCTAATGAAACCAACACACTACAAAGTTTTTTTTTTTAGTTTGTACGCCCCCTTTTACCCTGAAGATTGTTTATTTGGCTATAAAATTGACGTAATGTGGGGAAGACAAGTCTTAAAATTCAGACATATCTTAACTGGGTCACATTACGTTATGAGGGCTCTCGATTCCAAGCTTCTAGAGGGAGTACTCCAGAGAGAATTAAAAGCAGCCGTGTGTCCGTGTTGGTTTCTGTTTTATAGAACCGCTTCAGAAACGGGCTCAGTTTCTAAGGTCTGCAAAACCCATAGGAAGAGGAAGACGTCATAGAGGCGTTATCTTGTTGTCTGCTATAGGGAATATAAAAAAAAAAAACTTCTTCGAACAACTTGTATCTGACCCTGTAATTAGTTCAAATGAAGTCAAACGCAACACACGATTAATAACCTGTATTATAAACTTATTTTTATCCTTTTTATTTTGTTTTACAATGTTACTGAACAGCGTCAACCTCTTTACCCGCAAGTATTTATCTAAAAGTTCTCACATAATCCCTCTCAGATGTTTTGGTGTCATTATCTGTTCTGCAGGCTTCTCACTAGTTTTCATAAAAACCTAGTTAGCTGATCGGACAATAGTGGGCTGCACGGACAGACTAACTACTATTACTAACGCTCCTCACTGTAGACCAATGCACGACCTGCTGCAATGACACTGTAGTGGGTTGTGCAGCCCTAACATCTAGTGGCCTCTTCACTCTCTTCACTCTCTTCAATCTCTTCACCAGGTCCATCTCAGAAAATTCTTCTCTAGAAGGCCTCAGCAACAGATACGCAATTAACTAAAACGTTATGGCAAGGAAAAGAGCATATGTTCACATTTAAAGATAAGATATGTAACAATTCCTTATTGAATTGTCAGGAAATAACTAGACCTATACTATATTATTTGTTGACTTGTGTACTTACATTATCCAAAATGTTTCTGACAATGTTCAAACACAGAGAAATCCACAATTTTATTGAAAGGTAACGGGACGCATGCACTGCATGAAAGTAGCGGAAACCCGACAGTTCGTGAATGCACGCATTGGGGAAAGTATTAACCGACCCGAGCAAGATTAAGTCAGTTAGAGGTTATGAATGTCGGTTTCGATACATTTTCGGTTAACTGCCCAGCCCTACTCCGGAGTGCTTTGCGGTGATGACCTTTCCCATGTGACCTGTTTCTGTGCCGATTCATCTCTCTAAACCCTCCATGGACCTCAGAATGATACCCGACCAAAACTTTGCTGGCCGGTGCTCACCCCCTCGCCTCCCTGCCACGCTGTGGGCCGGCCATGCACGAGCTGATTAGATTAGGCAGCACTGGAGCTAATCACCCTACTTTCTCCTCTCTGCTGCTCTTTGCCTGTCTGGTCCCCCCCCCTCTCCCCTGTGGCTCCCGGAGATGAGCCTCTCCCGGGGGGTACATCTTCCTCCAACAACAGCTCTGTAGCCCACTGTTTACTAGGAAACCAGCAGGGTGGGGTCCGGGCAGGAACAAAGCCTCCACCCTACACTTGTTCCCTCTATCAATAGAGGGCTGACTGTAGGCTTGTGTGGAACGTACCCTCCCTCAGAATGAAAGAGAGATATCCAGGAAAGTGAATGACTTGCGGAGGGGCAGAGAGAGAGAGGGGGGGGGGCAGGACCCTCCTGTCGGGTGAGATGAGGAGAAAGAAGTGGGTTTTGTTTCTTTTGTGGCGAGCTGGGGGTCATTCTCAGGGGAATGCGCGGCAGACAGACGGTGGGTTTTGCAGCTGCATGGCCTCCAGCACTTTATCTCGTCGCGGAGCAGCTGCAGGCTCATTAAACTCTGCCGGTCGTGCTCAACACTCACTTCAGTTTACGTCTCTTGAGGCAGCGGCAGCGTCTCCTGTTTACCTTCCTGCCAACCATCCCTTTCTCTTTACTGGCAATCCTTGTATCAGACATGAATATTGATTAATAAGCTGGATCTCTGGGACTCGGCCGCACAGCTGTATGCTAATGGTGGAAGGTTACGACCCGCCACAATAGGCCGTCTGTGTGTAATGCGCGATAAGGCCGTATCATATGTTCACTTTGGCTTAGGTCATGGAAAAGGCTTTAAGATGTATGAAGGAGATAAGACCAAACTGCACATTGTGTTTGTGTCCCTGCTGAAAATGTCATAGTTTGCTCTCATGTTCCAGTTGGTTCGTGTTACAATGAGAAAACAATGACTGTGATTGGAGACTATAGGTTTATTGTCAAACCAAAGCAGGGCTGCAACTGCCTATTATTTCCTTTATTAATCAATCACGTGATAGGATTAACCCTTTAAGACTCTTGCACACTTATTATGAAGCTTGAACCACAAAGCAGTTTACTCTTTCTAGGTAAAAGAAATCTGTCTACCAGCAGCACTTCACTTATTAATGTGTCACATCTTGTTTGTTAAATGTGAAATCAGACGTGTGAGATGAGCAAGTTCACAGCTTGATTTGTCCAAAGAGTTTACGAGAAAACAGGGAATCCTCACATTTAAGTAGCCAATTAATCATCAGACGTTTCATCTTCAGAATAAGATGGTTAATAAAGAATAATATAGCAAAACACTTCATTCTATTTTATTTCATGTAGGTTAGGTATTTAAAGATTTTTTTTGCCTCACATTGCTGAATCTGATTATACATTTTGTATGTGTCTAATTCTAAAATCTCACGACTTACTGCAGTTTCTCTACTGGTTTCATTTTGAGTATGACTCCATTTACGACCCTGATTATTTCTGACTGGACAGACCAGACTGGAGTCATTTCACTTTCACTCACATTTACTAAATCTGCTAAATCTCCGCACAGCTGAGAAACCCTCCAGCTGCTTGAAGCCCGTATTACTCACAACCAGAGACATGATTCCCTGTGTTTGGGGTTCTGGTTTCACCAGCACCATGGAAACCCTCTTTTTTGGTTTGGGCTGGCCGACTGTCCCCGGTCATTATCACCGCTGAAGCCTCGTATCCAGAGCACGGCAGCACCAGCAGCTATAATGCTTTCTCTGTCTCCATCCTGCTTTGGCAGAACTACTTTTAATAAAAGTGACTCATTCTAAATGTAAGGCAGGTCACTGGTTCAGCCTGATGCTGTTCATATTAATAAATGTAGTCACAAAATGACCGTTTGTAATTTAGTTACTGTTTCTTTGTCTGCCAAGCTTTCCATTTTCATAAATTACATAGGCAGTGTGCAACTGTGGAAAAAGTATTCAATACTTTCAAGTACCAATACTACGCTGTAAAAAAAAAATCAATTCCAAGTAAAAGTTTTGCATTGCATATTACTCAGGCAAAAGGATGTAATTATAACCATGTACATGTCCTTTAAAGTCATTAGTCATTTGTGTAAGTGATAGCAAGTGAATTAATGTCTATTATCTATTTTAGAGTGTTTGTTTTGTACAGTCCGCGCCTTAAAATCAATGAAATTATTTTACAATGATTGAAAGGGAAAAACCTTTGGAGGTTTTAGTGCAAAACGTTGTAATGTGATATTTAATATAAAAGCTTGGGAACCTCTGACGGAATCTGTCTCCATTAATCCTTAGTCTGTCGCTGAGAGGCCCTGGTCACTACCTAATGGTCTGCGCAGCTGTGAATTGATTTGTAGTGTGAGCGCTCTCCAGGTGAGGGTGGCTGCTCAGCTAGACTGGTCGGGGGTAATGTTACAGCCCCCGTGGGACCAAACAGACATGTGCCTTTTTGCAAGTTTTCTTTCCTGTTGTTTTTTATTGCCAAATCCAATACAATTAAAGTAACTGGTGACCACTTCTTCAAATGTATAAAAACAATGGATAAAAACACAAGATGCCTCCTGTGGTGTCATCCAAGTGTCCGTAGGCCCCTGTATTCCAATGAAGGGCGTTTACACCGTGTTGTTGGCCTAAATGCCGTCTGTTATCCGTCTCCGGAGCCGCGTTAGTGCGTGGATCACAGCAGACTATCAAAAACATGGTGCAAATGTACATGTTTTCGAGAATGTCGGAGCTTACAGACACTCGGGTGACACCACAGGAGCAGTTTGGAGGCATGTTATGTTGTTTTCTGTTGTTTTTTTTTACGTTTGAAGAAGTGATCACCATTTCCTTGAATTGTATTGGATTTGGCTGCAACACTGTTTACCACTGAAACTCCAAAAGTGTTATGTGGACTCAAACACTTCACCCACCCCTCCATCGGTACAGTGATGAGTAGATAATGAGTGAATTTTCATTTTTGGGTGAACCATCCCTTTAAGAGATTTGTATGCCACTCAAAAGATATGCTTGTAATTAATTATCCATGTTTCGTTGTAGACTGATAGTCAAGGCTGATGCTGGTTGTTTTTTTTCGGGAAGGTGGTCATGTGACAGGAGCCTGACGAATCAGCGAAGGTTACGTTGTGACTGAAAAGACGCAAGTGATGTGGATGTAGCCCAAGCAGCCATCTGCAGATTAGACAATCCGCTTGTTGTTTAGACATGACCAGTGTATGTGAAGTCATGTGATAAACGTTTTCAGGGGTCTTAGTATGGATGCTTACTAAAACATTTTAGTTAGGATGGAGCCACAGTCTCTTTACTGATCTCAAATCTCCTCTGTGTAAAGTTCATCTGTTTTTGCCAGGAAAGCATCTTCGCAACAACACTTCAATCCAGCTGTGAATCAGCTGTTGTCTCAAAGTTTATACTTTCATTGCAGACGCGAGTGCTATGATTTCACTTTTTTCAACTCTCTCTCTGTGATTGACTTCTGCTCTGTTCTTATGAAGCTTGCACACATGCTTTTGGGAAAAAAAAGAATGCAGGGAATGAGGCATTTCTTTGTTTGCTGTTGTCGTTCGGGGGCGGCCCTCGACAGCCAAGTGGTATTTGCCGTCTGAAGACAGCAGGGATTACGGCGTCGCTCGCTGCGTGGAGAGGGGGAGTAAACACAGGCCTGAGAAAAGGGAATCACGGAGGGCAGTAATAACAGTGGAGGGAGACGGAAAACAGACACAAAGGAAAACAAATTTCAGAGAGAAAAGAGAAAGGGAGAGATGAAAAAGAGGAAAACAAAGAGCTGGAAACTCGAGACAGAAAGAAAGAGAAGGTGAGGCTTTTGTTTCACAATTAACTGGAGCAGCTCTGGGTCAGACATCTGTGACCCAGTCTCTCTTGGGCAGGAGTCTGGAGCTGCCTTTGTAACCTTGCTGCCTGATTCTATCCATCCTTTCTCCCCCCCCCCAATCCTTACACCAGCTCTGATGACTCCAGGGGTTCCACTTTTTAATAGCTGCCTCTGACCTCCATATATTCATCCCTCCATCTGTCAATTATCCCTAAAATACACTGGAGAGCTGCAGTCATCATAGATAATATAAGATTATTGAAAACTGTTGTGGTTCTCCTTCCACACGTCTGTATGACAGCTTTTGGGAAAAGGTCTCTGAGGTGGATGCTTTTGAAAATACCTGGTCACACAGGGGGGAGCTGAAGCGAAACTACAGTATTTGATTAAAGGGAAAATCAAACCTCATTTAAAACCCCACTGAGATGTACATCATAATAAATAATAAAAAAAAAAACAGACTCAGAAAAGAGCCTCTCTCAACATGTGTGATTAATATGGTAGTTTTTTTGAAAAACAGTCTGATGTTGCTGTTTGTTGGATATTTATGTTTTAAGGGGCCCTTAACAAACACCATTTCTAATAAGCTCTAGACGAAGACGGGCTTTCCAGACATCAGAGATTACAGCTAGTTAGTTTGAGGAATGATGGAGGAGCGCACTGATTTTTATACAGTTTTATATATGAAACCATGTTGTTGAGTTGTGTTCAAATAAACCATTGACTATGGTAAAATCCCAATTTCTAATAATATAATATAATATAATAGTTGGTTTATAGTGCAATGAAAATATAGTAGCATACTATTTAATATAATTTGGTGCTGTAAAATATAGCAAAGAATATAAAATATAAGGTGAAACCTACAGTATAACGTGATATGGATAGTCTATGGAGCACCACAAAATATATAATTGAATAGTATATATAGTATAGTGCAACAATAAACAAATACAGCATTATATAATCCAGTAGTAGTTATAGTAATGTAAAATATAGTGTAAAATGTGAATAAAAAGCAACGTGACTAATATTTGACTATTTAAAAAAGTCAAATAGAGTTAATATTAAAACATTTGCATTTTGAGATACAACTAGAGGTATTAAAGAAAACATGTAATTGAGAACAGACCCATTAAACTGAAAACCCCAAATTATCCGTGTATCTGCAGTTGTATTGACGCTGCTCAGTTGAGACAGTTTAACAGCGGGCAGGCACTTAACCAGATTATGTAAACACTTCCATGATCTTATCCACCTCTCAGGATGGTTAGACACATTAAAGAGGCCGTTATGGGCTAGTTAGTGCAGAGCCATCGGATTCCTGGGGGCCAGTGGCCTGAGACACTGAATGGGAATCTTTATGACTGCAGGTTCACAGGTTCAGAGGCCAGACAGAAAAGACCATGCCTCTCCGTCTTTAAGCCTTCATAATGTAATTTGGGGAACATGAGCAACACGTGCACTGTGTGCGTTTGTGAGTGCACGTGTGTGTGTGTGTGAACATGTGATTGTGTGTCTGTGTGTAAACTCATGTGAAACCCCTTTGCCCATTATGTCTGTCATCGCAGTCTGGGAGAAACTTGGCCTGCATCCAGTCCAGAGAAATGACCCTCCTATTCACATTATAGAGCACTTAATACACCTGTCTTTTATCATATAGAGAGAGAGAGCGCAGTGATGACTTCACCACGTCAGATCAAAGAAAACTGCACACACATGAACTCAAAGCAGGTTAAAGGTTGTTGTTTTTCATCCTCTTCTTCCTCTTTGATTCCATATCTGTTGTTTTTCCTTTATCTGCATTAAGAGTTAGAACCCAGTCTTGCTGAATGACGCTATGCGGCCATCTGCTGCGTTTCACTTTGAGCTCACGGACTAATCACTGCAAGGTGATGTCATTCTGTGTGCGGCCTGTGGTTTACAGGCAGGACATGCACACACACACACACACACACACACACACACACACACACATAGGAGGAAATTGGATAGAGTGTGGATAATCTTTGCATTAGTGCAGAGTGTGTAATCAGCGTGCGCCTGAGGGAGTAAAACACACCTTGTTTTTTTACTTTTACACACCGAGTGCTTTTTTTTTAATGGCCCGGCTTGTGTGTGCCTTTTTTTTTTAGTGGAAGTGGAACGGGGGGGTGTGCGTTTGTGTCAAAGGAATTAGGGGCGAGCCGAGGAGATGGAGCTGGACGTTAGTGGCGTAACGTCATCGAAAAGGGGGGACAATGTCACAGAGGATCAGTTTTCATGTGCAGATAATCGTATTAAAGAATTCCAGGAATAAATGATATAAAAAGAGATAAAGATCCATACCAAGTCAAATCTTGATTTTTTCCATGTCTTTGAATCGTCCACTCAAATGTAAACTGACAGTCTGGCGTTCAGCACGTTAATCGAGTGTTTGTTAAACCGTAGCTCACCACCTAGTAACCAAGCGTAGTAACCATTTCCAAGGAGCACATCATTTACTAAGTAAATTAGTTTGTGGGGTTAAAGGTTACGCTAAAAAAAGACCTGCTCACAACTATCACATTTACTATGTAACGTTTCTCTCCTGTGTGAACGTGGATGCTGTTAGCGTTAGCGGCTCTCTCCAGCTCTGTATTGGATTTTGGAAAATTTACTCTCCAGCAACTGTGGTAAACGTTCCCAGTACGTTTGCCAAAAACACCAGTTAGTCCTCATCATCAAAGTCTTTTCTGTTTGTTATGTTAAAACTGAATACACAGAGTTTGAAAAGGTAAAAATGATGTCAGCCAAACAGCGCCATGCTAGAATGAAACAACAGTCTGATCTTTGATTTTCACTGATAATATGAGGACCAACCAACTTTGCACTTTAATACAAGAGCAACACTGCCTCTTTATCAACTTGTCACCTGCACGGATCAACAACTTGTCAGGATGCTAACGTTTTGCCTGGGACACGTTATGTTTGGCCTCAGGCTTTTAGTATGATGTTTACATTCGAAACGCATTTTATGTGGTTTCTCTTTGGAAAATACCTGAAAGAGAAGATAAGATAAGATTCTCCTTTATCAGTCCCACAGTGGGGAAATTTGCTTAGTTAGAAAGAAAAAAAACTCTAAGTGAGCGAGAGCTGCTGTAACAGGCTGCCACTCGGGAGGCGCCATCTTGATATCACAAAAGGTTAGTTGGAGACAGTGTTTTCAAACAACTCGTACAGTTAATGTTAGCCTGATTTGTTTGTTACATAGACTGAAAATAAAATGGATGGAGTTTCTCCACTTCCTTCCACTATCCAGAAATGAAGCCAACATATCCTGGGTATGAACGCTACCATCTTGCCCCCAAGACGCCATTTGCAGCCAGAGTCTGTCACTCACAGTAATCAGGGGGTGGAACCGCAGTGACGAGGTCCTGACGAAACACAAACTTGACCATCGCAAGTCAAACTCAGCTGTCAATCGTAGCGTTTCATATTTGAGGTTAGTGACGTGTATTCTAACTTTTTATGTCCCATTTACTAACATTAAGGGGGTGGGGTTTATGACCTATATTGCAGCCAGCCACTAGAGGGCGATAGAGATGCTTTGGCCTCACTTATGGCGAGCCTACATCCATCCTTATATACAGTCTATGGCTTTTGCAACTGATGTACTCTGACAGTAGTGTGTACATGTCAATTCATGTGCAAGTTGATGGCTGGCAGCTCGAAACCAGAATTCAGCTTTTTTTTTACATCTGTCTGGAATCAAAGATGCACTGATGGAAAAACTGGCAATGTTACTATGGTAAACTCAATAAGTGCTCTATAACTATAACTAAAAGGTGTTGGGATTGGTGTTGTGAATGGTCAACTGGACTCAAACCTTCATGCAGATAGTGGAACGTCATTGTTTCAGCCTCGCAGTCGCCTTCAACAGGCCGCGCTTGCGTCTAAACCCAAATCGGAAGCTGCACAGGCACCAGAAACCCAACGGTTTTCCCTCCTCTCTTTGAAGAGATCCTGGCAAAGCTTTCAAAGCCCCTCTGTCTCAACGCTGGCTCCTAAAATAATGTGTGGTGAATGTAATCCAGCTGCCCAGCTGAGCAGGAACAGACAATGCTTATTATTCTCAAGAACAATAATTGCTTTGATTTATCCTTTTTTAAAACGTTTGGCTCATTTTTGGTGCACATTCCATACATTTTACATGACAAATGGGAGAATGATTACGAACTGCCACTTGTCCTTGACTCAACAGTCGTGAAAAATATTATCCTCTTGTCCCACATGTCCTGAATCCAAGCCATTGAGCGGTTTCTGTGGTGCTGATGCAGCAACAGTTCGCTAGGCCTATAAAAATGTTCCAGTGACAAAGGCAAAACACACACGCCCATGTGCGCACACACACACACACACACACTGGCTGCTTAGTGCAAGTATGAAGTCATTGTTGGTCAAATCTGTTTTGTATTGAATGAGTAGACAGCAGCTGCAATGCCCATTCAGTTCCAGTCTTAAGATAGGGGACTTGTATAACCCAGTTTACACTCACAATATGTATTGTGTTTTTATAAACTCCAGAAACAGATGTTCCCACATGTTGAACGTTTGTGTCTCCAGTTTTTACTTTTCCCTCTCAATTCAGATAAACAAAGTATTTGACCCTTTTAGATTAGTTGGACGAGGTGGACTTGTGGATTTGCTTGTGGCTGATCCCTGTTTCTATTTGCAGGCCCTCAGTGCTGTGGAAATGTTTGACTTCTTCAGCGATCGTCCCAATAAATCGCTCGTTGAGCACTTTGCAGAAGCAGTTGCATGGCGGTGATTAGTGTGTTCGGAAGCAGCCTGTGCCCAGCTCCATCCACTAACACCTGTGTTGTGTTGGTTAGCCTGAGGGATGCGACTCCTGAGCTGGTTGTTTTAATGAGAATGCTTTCTGCTACAGCCCCACATGCCTCTCATTACGGAGAGAAGACAAAAGCACGTGTGGATGGCAGTGGAAGATGCGTCTGATTCACCTATACTGCTTCTCTTTCTTCTCTGCCAGGACACAATAGTAGTGGTTGATATGTCCCAGCCTTGACCTTTGACCTTGTTTAAACAGCACACTTGGTCAATCTTGGCCTCAATGTGCAGCTCCACTTAAACAAATAGTTCGACGGTAGTTTAAGGTAGTTTCTTGCTTTACTTCATATCTCTGTTGAAGCTTCAGCCAGGAGCTACAAAAGCTTAGCTCAGCATTAAGACTCCGAGGGAAACAGCTAGTCTAGCTTTAGCCAAAGTAGAGTTCCCTTCAGACATGCACTGAATTCCAAATATCGTGAGAACGCACATGTCAGAGTCGGTTGCTGAGGACTTTTTCTCTGGACATTTTCTCAAACTTGAAAATGCAGAGGTATGGATAATTCACAGCAGTAACTTGGTTTGTTGATGATGTTTCTAACATGAAACAGATGCCAAACTGGATGAATATGAATATGTTTTAGAGCTTTTTGCGATAAGGGTCGGAGTCGGCAAACTCCGGTAAATGTCCGGACCCAATTACATTTTTCAGAGTTGCTGTCTGAAAACAGTTAAGCATTGCAACTAATTTATTAAGTCAGATGCAAATCCACAATTTTTTTTTATATTTTCCTTAATTTGTGAGCTTTACAGTTTGATTGAATACTTTACCTAAGCACTTGACTAGAACCAGGCTAACCATCCCATCCTCATGCTATGCTAAGCTGCTGGCTGTAGCTTCATATTTAACAGATACGAGAGCAGCATTGATCCTCTCATCTAACCCTCAGGAAAGCACAGGAGCCTCGTTCCCAAATGTTAAACTATTTCTTTAAATGCTAACAACCCACATACTTCCCTTCCATCCTGCTCCCCTGTTCCCAAAGCCCTTAAATACTATAAGAAAGAGCCTTTTGTGGTGGGGCCTGGCAGCAGTGAACATACCTACAGACGTCCCCCCCCAGTCCTCACATAATAGCCCGCCCCCCAGCTGTGTTAAGGTTCAACAGCTGAGCTTCAAACACCAGCACCTAACACGGCCCAAACTAAGAGGTATTCCCAAGTTTAATGCACGTGCAGGCATTATTTTCTGCATTACTTTTAAAGGCCAGAATCGTAGGTGGTTGGTGATGCTGGGGAAAAATCCCTTCAGCTTGGCAAATTTTCCAATTTAGTTAAATGCTCAACAAGTATTCACACCGCTGAGGTTTACGTAAGAACCAAACTCAAGTGAGAACATGGATCTGCAGACGGTGAGCAGTGGAACACTCTACAGTTATTATACGATGTGTCATGTTGTTCTTGCCCTTATCTCGGAATGGAGGTTCCCGTTTTCATCCACCCGGCTTCACCAGATCACGGTGTGAGAACACAGTGTGCAAACAGTTTGTAATAAGATGCAACCTGAAACGTTTACCTCAAAGCTGAACGCACACCAAATCACTGACAAACAAAATCACAGCATGTGTGTACAGTCAGTGTTTCATTAACCTCTGCTAGCTCGGTTACATAAGTGGAGACATGAGCACGTGAACAGACTTTATTTAGATAAAACCTCATGATGATAATGATAATAATAATATATTATAATTTTACTAATAAAGAACATAGCACTTTTCAGGTTTACAAAGTGCTTCACAGGCATAAAAGCAGAAAATGCATACAGTGCAATTTTTACAAGTTAATGGAAGAGACAATGGATAATATAAATGAAAACTTAAACAAACAAATGTCTAGCTAAAAGCAAAATAAAAATAATGATATAAAGCAATAAAACAAGAAAGTGTCTAGCTAAAACACTATGATAATAAAATAGTAAAATATAGCAAAAATATAAAAAGTGTAGTTGAAAACAATATAATAATAAAAGTAATAAAATATAGCAATTAAAAGTTTTAAAAGATTACGTCTTAGTTTGCATAATATGTTGAAGACGGTTTATGTTATTTACTATTAACATGTGTGTGATTGTGTGATCAATGTGCATTTTACATTAACAATGAGTCTCCCACGACACCTGAGCAGCAGCCGAGTGCGGAGAGCTTTCCCAACCTGAGATTCTGTGCTGTTATGAAATATTAGATCCAGGGTTTTATTTTCTACGACATGGGATTATTTTCCTGTTCTTAGCGGATGAGCCACGTGACATGCTGTTAGGCTCTGTTCTAAAGCTGGATTTTTAGTTGTTATCATAGTTACAAGGTTTTCTCACAAGTTCTGGTTTCACTTGCAGAGGCTCTCTGGTGCACCTTTGGCAAGTGGAGCGAGGCTCTGTATACACAGTGAAAATAAACCTATAGCAGAGGCTTTCAAGGGTTTATTTGGTGTTGAAAATGATTCTGCTGTTTTTTGTGGTGCCGGAAAAGTTACATATACTAATTGAGCCCCACTAAATTATTCATTGGCGCCTGTGTACATATATTTGGTTCCCACTTTGTGTTGAGTGAAAAGCTTGATAAACATCAATCTCTGTGTTTATTTCTTTCATTCTGATTTTGATCACAAGGCCTGAAGAATAAAATGTTTGCACGTGTTGGAGACTCTCATGATTAATAACGGTGAGGACTGCAAATATTAGAGAAACGCTAAAAGTATGAAAACTTAAAAAGCTTTAATGGATGCCTGCTGTATGTGGCTGGTATGTTGTTTATTAGCGTATGGAAGTCGTAGTGATCCCAGTGAAGCTGCTGAGTTGAATTATATTATTTCAGGCTTATCTCAGAGTTATTGTGGTAAAATACTGCTTGTTTTTCCACTGTTCATAACTCAAAGCACACAGTTGGTGTTTGGACACAGACTCCAGGACCTTCTTGTCCACACCTGCTGCTGTAGGACAGGTCAGATTTACACTGACGTCAGTATCTGTGGCTGTTCCCGGCACTCAGACAGTTGTGAGGAGTGGTTTGTGTAATTAAAGGAGCTGTTTGATATCATTACAGTCAAATCCATCATCAAGTCTTTTGTGCGTCTTTGTATTTCCCTCAATAACCTTAACCATGGAGATTCTACTGTGCTGAGTGAGTGTGAGGCCTTCCTGGGGGAATACCCATTCAACTTTATCACTCAGCAAACATACAGTAGATCCTCACATGATCCCCTTGAGGTTACCTGAAAGGGAAGTGGTCATTGCACCGCTGCAAGTCTCAGATTCAGATTCGTCACATATAATTCAGCATATAGCCCCAGTGGTGGGCTGAGGTGGTGCACTCGTCCTTTTTAAGTTATCAGAAAGGCCACAACACAATTACTTTTACATCTCATCCTTTGTCCCAACAACCTTCCTGCAAGTGTATCACAGCTGTTCTGTGACTTTGGTGAATCTTAATATTGCTAAATGCAATTGGGGTGAAATCATGAAACCATAAAACATAGAATCTCTTGTATCTGTTTATTTTCAGTTAAGAACTGTTATTGTTAGTGTTGCTGGATTATGTTACGTCTTATAGTCCGTTAAGAGGAATTACAAGCAGCCGAGGGGGAAAAATCGTTTTACAAATCATCGACAAATCGTTTGTTGTGGGAAACTCTGTCACCAATGATACACTGTGACATGGTGCAAAGAACCACAGGCCTATCAACAAACTCTTGTCAGATTGGTTTTAAGCATTCATTTGTATACGTCACCATTTCTTCTACAGATGCTTGTGGTGAATCCAAAAGAGGGACAATAGACTAAGAGAGATTGGGAATAAACGATTTCATAAGGGATTTTTACCAACTTGGAACCAGAACCAAAATGCACACGGCTTTCCAAACCCATATTGTTGAGTGTGTACCTGTGTGTTGTTGTAATGACTTTAGTGAGCCTACTGATTTAGTCCACTGTCATATGTTGCTATTGAAATCTCATTCACTGTCACATGTCATTCATCCATTTACACAAAACTCCACATTTAGCGTCCTTTTGAGATAAACCTAAATTTGTTGTCTCCTTCCTCTGTAATCCCTTCCATTTATCTTATTTTAATGTTGTTGAGCACTGACGGCGAAAAAGCTCTGCAATCCTGTTAACGTCGTGACTATTGATGTCAGATTTGTGACCTGACTGTTAACCGAGCTGAGTGCTGCTCTCGCTGGACAGAATCCATTAAAGGGCCTCAGCAGCGCTGAGTGAGAGGGAGGAGAGTCGGCCATTAGTTAATTATCTACATCCTGACGTATGTGTGGCTTTAGTATGAGGAGGGCAGAGTGACCTGAATCTGCTGCTGACAGCAGGAAGACGTATGATGAGTGTCTTGAGTTTTTATTGATTAGTTCCAAAGGTATGATTGGTGTCTTGCCACATACGCCCTATTGATGAGTTGGTGATTTAATTCTTTAAAACTGTCTGAGTGACTGTAAAAAAATCTATTTTTAGATTCAGAGTGACTTGCATTTCCAGAGTGAATCATCAAAAACATATCGTCAAACAGAAAAAACAAACAGAAACCCGTTCAATAAGATTTCCTCAGTATCAAAGTTGGGTTGTGGGGTTAAGCTTTGGATCGAAGTGAGTCTGAAGTCACTTTATAACCAGTAGGACTCATGTTAATCTCAGTTGGTCTGTGTTGAGTTAAAATTAGCATGTGGGGAAACTTGCACCCTTCACACAGGGTTTATGACTAATCCCACTTAGTGCCTTGGTTGGATTACATAATACACATACAGTGTGTTTTGTTGTGCTAAACATTATAAAACTTTGCCCGAAGGACCCACAATCACGTCAAGTGAGTGATGCAGACATCAGCGTCTGTCTGTCTTCAGTTTTTTTTTTTTACGAACATGTGAAACAGTTTAAAAGCTTCTCCAGGTGCAGGTCCTGCTCACTCTCAGGTTCGGATGGAAAATACCGATGAGCAAAGAGAAAATGATGCTCATTCTTGCCGAGGAGCCAACAATGACTGAACTCTGGTTGCCTCTCAGGAGGTTGTATGGTTTTGCGATTTGGACTCATTGCCTCGTTTCTACTGTCTCCGCAGGTTGTGAAGAGTGAGAAAGGACTCGCACGACATCTGGATTTATGCTGAGGAAATTTGCCTCTGTGCTCGCCTCGAGACTCCACACAAGAGGTCGGTGTCGTCACTTCTGTAAATGAGTAGATCTACGTAACATGCCGTGTATTTTTCCTTTAATTTCATCTGCTCTCTTTTGTCCGCGCCAGTAAACACTTTTTCCTCCGGAGATGTGTGTGTGTCTTTGGAGTTGTGCGGACCAACAAAACAAACAGACACTGGTTTCCTGCTTTTCTCTGTATGATATTATTGGGGTTCCTGGCAGCTGTCTGTTACTAATGGAAACCCAAGCTGTTCCCATGACTCCTATTGTTCCGGGCAGGTGTTACCTAACATCGCTCCTTTAAACACCCTGAAAACTGTTGTTTTTTTCTGACTCAGCTTCCAACTATGACTAATTGCTTCCGACAAAGTAATGTGTGAAACTGAATGAATACCCGTGGTTGTTTCCTGTCAGACTCATTCATCAAATGGCAGAAAGTTGAAGTAATGTAAATCTATGGACAATTTCTGCCAAAACAAAAATGAAAAGTTAAGCATAGTAGATAATAATACACACCGAGCACTCACACTACTGCGTTGGAGGCTTCAATGGAAATTCTGCTTATTCACTTTGAATGGAGTGACGCCATGGGGTGCCGAACTGCATTGTGGTTGCATTTCTCCACGTTTCTTGCGTAGCGTTCGATAGAAGTTGAGAAAAGCTAAACTTTGTGAGCGTTAGCACAGGTAACAGCCAATCACGTTTATTCTACCACAGGTCCTGCCTGATGTCAAATGTCAGTTTGAGCCTGGAGAGAGTAGGGTGGACCTGGTGTGTGTTCATGTGGTTGTGGACTTTATTCCCTGTGTACTTGCCTGTTGCGTTGCATGAGGAACTAGCATAAAAAGCTGGCTAAGTTGTGTGTCCCAAGTGGGAAACACTGGTCGTTGTTGTGAGGATAATTGCGTCATCACGAGGCAAAGGGAGCGTCCACTGTCAAGCCTTAAAGCAACGTGTCTGTGTGACGGCTGGGTTATTATACATTGAAATTATGGCACTAAATTTTGACTTACTTAGCCAAACTTGCGAGATGCTAAGATAGTACTTTTCGGTAATGTGACGAAAAAAATCCCCTGCTGCCACAAAATACATTTTCATAACAAACCAGCATTATAGAGGAGAACGTTTGACAGTTGTTAGTCCTGTGTATTACAACTTTTTAGATCCATGAATGTTTTATATTTGTATGTTTTATACTCTCTTAGATGCTAGAAAAGTGAGTTCTACGTGATATCATCCAAGTCTAAAGGCCACTTGTGAATGGTTAACTGAAGCTGGTTGAAGCATCTTTATCTGCTTCAAGTAATTTTAATTGTAATTTCATCATCTGCCATCCTCACTTTTGAAATCAGTCTGGTGTATTTATGCGAACGAGGTCGGAAATTGGGGGTGTTGGTGGGTGGGTGGATGGAGGCGGGGGGTTCCATGTTTTTCCAATATGGAGGAAAACAATGGAGAGAGAGATACTGAGCAGAGACCATCTGTGAAGGTCGTTGCAAAGTGGAAAGCACCGGCTAACATAATAAACAAAATTATCGTTTGTCATTTTTCCTAAAATAGGGAGACTTCATGTCAGCGGCCCCGCTTCCTGTTATCTGACACGTGTTTTCTCCTGAACCTCTTTTGTCTTCATGCTCTGTATCGGACACATCAATTAGAATATGCCGAGCTTTGATGTAACAAGTACAAACAATTACTTTTATCGGGGGTTTGGATAAAAGTAAAAATCTGTATCTTCTCAGCTGTTGTCCAAGGAATTTCTCCGCTCATGTAATCTGGAAAGAGGAGACTTGACAGTTTTTATATATCCTGCCATGTCAGCTGTAATTCAACCAGATTAGTCCTGTTGTCTCTGCAGGATACAGCGCTGGTGTCCATATCTGTCCTGTTTTGTTATAATCTGACATGGACAGGTTTTTGTGAGGGTTTAATAGGAAAAGGCTCGTCGACACTCATCTCTTTGTCTGCAAGTGAAAGACCTTACACATCTCACTTTACTCCCCCGAAACCAGCCCGACAAAAGCAACACGCTTCTTCATTTCTCAGCTTCCCACCTCTCCTTTCTGTCCGCAGCGTCTCGCTTTCACCCGGCGTCTCGCCTCGTTTGTCTCCGTCCTTCGCCTCCCCGACTCCTACACATGCCGGTAACGTGTTTTGCCAAGAGCCCAAGAGCCGGGGATGATATCACTTGATACTTTTATTATCTGAAACTCAAGAGAGGGGGAGTCTGGTGCCAACGTTCGTCAGCGGTGCTTACTTTTGATTTTGAGCGGAGTATCAGGTTGAGCTCCGAGTTCCCACAACAGCTATGGCTGTGCCCCCAGGGGCGTTTGGATAAAGCGGCCAGCGAGGTCTCAGCTTGCAGGGGGTTTGTGGGTTTTTGTGTGTGTGTGTGTGCTATAGTGGGAAACTCAGCTGGGAGCAGCAGGTCAGAGCCACAGGGAAGTTAGGATTAAACTGCACTCATCCCAAACACAAAACACAGTGAGAACAATGGTTTGAGCCCCTCCAGAGAAGAGGGCCAAATACCTACCATCCACCCAGCTCAGCAGAGTCGGGCCTGGAAAACAGAAACATGGGAATTTGAAGTGGAAGGAGTTTTCTCCTGCGACCCCCTACCTTTTACGGACCCCGGGGGCTGTTTCCAGGCCTAAGGTGGGGCTGGAAATGGTTAAGCATAATGGAGACAGTGTTATGCCTGAGGGCCCCCAAACTCTACAGCTCTCTAACAGTGGGAAACAGAGCAGAGGTGCTGAGGCTCCTCGGGGCCCCCCCCCAGTCCATCAGCAGTCAGAGGAAATAGGTGTGAAGTATGTTGCCCATAATTGATATTTCACCCTGGTGAATATTATCTGATGAATATGTGAAGTACATGAAAATCACATTAGTCTGACCAAGACCTATGTTTTATTGCTTTGTAGTTTGTTATTACAGATGTAAATTAGTCTCAGTGAGGTATATAACATAATACAGATGCAACAATTAGTCAAACAATCAATTAGCAAGTTAATCAGCAACTATTTTGACAACCAATAAATTGACTGGTAGCTATAACACAGGGGAAACATCTATAGTGGCAGATCAAGCCACTCAAACACAAAAGGGGGATAGACCAAGACATACTAACATTTAAACAAACTACTGCAACCACAAAACACACCAGTATAAGGCCATGTAATATTAACTAAGGACAAATTATTAAACATCCATATCAAACAGTGGTCAAAAAACTAAAAGTCTAAATATGGAAAGAATGTCCCTCCCCATGATTACGAGGAACATGGAGCAGTCCAATCAGCCTTCTAAGCCTGTCTGCTGCAGCTGGACCTCCGTTAGATGGCCAGCCAGACGCCTCCAGCAGCGACCTCCAGGAACTGGTAACTCAAAGAAAACCTGATTAAATAATATAAAAAATATAAATAAATTGATGAAGTATATTGTATGAAACCAAAATCTACAGTATGTGTCCAGTTATTTATCTGTGACGTGTGTTTGCATTTTAAGTGTGTGCAAAAAGAAACTTAAACTAAGCAAAGTAAACAGATTAAAGAAAGGTTACCACCATGTTGCCGAGGTTCAGTGTGGGGCTGTTGGTGCCGCCATCACATCGAGAATCTGCTGTGTTCTGTTTTGAACTGTTGGTTGGACAAAAGGAAACATTTGGAAACAAGACACCTTGTGGTCAAATATGTTACAATGGACATTTTCAGTGTCTTTTGATAGACCAAGCTATTATTCCATTAGTCAATAATGATTTTTTTTTTTTGCTGCAGCCCTACAACGTACTGACACTAGTTCAAACATCTCAGTCCCTGAAGTGTCTTTGTGATGTGTTTTATAAGCAGTCCATACTCACATTGTTGAATCCTAGAAGCCTGAGTGAGTCTTTCCATATCATATACTGTATCACTTTTAACAATGTCCAGATACTAGTCTGGACCAGAGGGATCCTCTCTGCACAGTTTCATTGTGATTGACCTTCTGGCTGATGCTGATAGAGGCTTGAGATACACAGTCTCTCACAGTGAACATTATATCAAGATGACCTTATCATTGTGTGCTAATTCTGCTTCAAGCAGATGCTGTCCTGAACACGTTCCTACTGATTAGTTCAAGAACAATCAGACTCCCAAGAAACAACTTGACAGAAGATTGAAAACAAATTCACATAATCTTTGTCGCACTGTGGCTACGTCCTTATGCCTTAACATCCATTGAGTCACGCTGCAAACATGGCAAAAATATGTTAGTCCCTATTTTTGGGGCTTTTGTGTTGAAAAAACAACAACACTGTTTTGGTTAAATATGTCTTTATAAAAGGAAAGATATTTGACTCAAATTACCCTGAGTTCAGTGCTTGTACAGTCATGCAACAGCAACTTTTTCTGTTTTGGTTCCAACACTACAAACAGAAGTGATTGTAGCTCTGCTGTTGTTATCCCTCTGTTGTGATAGATGTTATCTCTGTTTTGTGCTTCTTTAATCCTCAGCTCCTTGAGCACCAGCTGATATCTAACTCCTTGCAGACGCCATACACATGGAGTCAGACCGGTGACAAATGAAACTCTTTTGTGACAAGCAGCATGGAGCGATCTTTTCGCAAGATGCCTATCCAGTGACCCCACCCTCCCTCCCTCCCTCCCTCCACCACCCGGTCTGCGGCTGATCAGTCGGCCACCCACTTTGAGGCCCGGCTGTGATGTGTCAGATGGTCTTTGTTTTCCGTCACCTTCTTTACCCTCGTGGCGTGGGCTCGCCGTGCGACTGGTGTTATGGTCAATACGAGAAGATGAGGGCCTGACCTCGGCCGTCCTCCACAGAAGCACAGCTGAAGAATTCCCATGTCCCTCCTACTGGAGCGACTCCTACTTCACTGCTCAAACCAGACTGACAAACAGCCACTCAGATTGTGTGAACAGATGTTTCCGGGGGGGGGACAGTTGACCACTCACACTGAGATCAAATGGAGGTGTGCATGTTTTGTGCACTCAGGTCCATGTGTGCACTGCTATGCTGTGTTTTTATTATGTATTTGGACAAAAAAAGGCTCTTGGGATAGGTGAAATAGTTTTCTTTCCTCCACCCCTCATACTTCTCAACAGTTCCTCGGACTTCTGCTCTCAGTCGGAGCTGTTATAAGTCCTCTGTGACTTTGTGGCCGACATGTTAGCTCCACACCTCTCGCAGGTGTACTCCCTGCTGACCACGAGCTGTGGAATCTGGTCAACACTCCGGTCTCTGCAGCAATATTCCCTTTCCCCCCTGCTCTCTTTCCCACGCTCCCGTCCTGCTTCCCCCCCGAAGCTCAGTGTTGGGATTTCCTCACCCTCAACACATCCGTGTGTTTATGCTCCAGCGGTACTCCCCAGAAAGTTCATAAATTAGCAAATACACTGCTGAGATAACACTCCCTTTACAAAGATACGGCGAAATAAAACCACTGTTCACAAAAGCATAATGGATAAAAATGATGTGGCGTGACCTCGCCGGGGAAATTGATCTGTCTCTGGACCTCAGCTGTCGTATTAAATGAATGGATCGGTGTCAAATATATGAATTACAGCTTTAGGTTGTCAGTGAAGATATTACTTGCACTTGTATTTACACCCTCAGCATTGATGTTAATAATGAGGTGGTACAGGGTTCAACTCAGATCTTTTTGGCTCGGACCAAAATGTGTCTGTAGCAAGGACTAAAATAAGATTAATGTTTTATTCATGCAAAGGATTTTTGAGGATTTCTACCTCTTTTGTTAAATAAGAAAAAGTTTTTTATGGAAAAATATCTCTTAAGTAAGTTTCACTTTGGTTTTTGTTCTGAAACTGTATCGGTGTGAGCCCAACCCTGCTCTTGTGAGTTAGAAAATATATAGTTCTCGGTCGACCCGGCCCCTTCCCCTGTGTGAACATGTTAAACATATGTCTCCATGTGCCTGTTGATGGGACTTACACCCATCAAGCTGTGGCGTGATGGTTGGAAGGCCAGATGTGGTGTAAGTGGCCAGATGGTCGTAGCTGCTCCCACTGTGGCATTCTTAACCGAGCTCAGACTTCTCTGATTGCACGAAGAAGCAAATGTACGACGGTGAACTCCCCAGCATCCATTTGTCACTTCAGATCTGCTTTTAGACTGCATTGAGACAGTCCTTCTTTGGGGGTGTAGAGAAATGCCTGACATATTTGAAAGATATAATGAGAAGGGTATACTGTTAACATCCATATGCTACCATCAGGTATCAGATTCTCCACTTGTCTAGACTTTTGTTTTTGCATCTGTTAGTTTTTCTGTGCATCTGACTTCACCACACAGTGAGCGGCCATTACTTTTTTTCCTCAAGTGGAAACTCCATGAGCTCTCGTCTGAGCCAAACACACAATCTGTCCGTCCGCTGCTTCCACCGATTTCCAAGTCTCTCCTCCGCTGCCATCTCTTTTCCACAGAGGCTTTTAGAAAGTGAAGTGTAGCCTCTTCAGCGTGGCTGGGCGGTGGAGTGACGCAACACATGCAGGCCCACTTCCGATTGAAAACACGTGGCGATAAAAACCTCATTGAGATATCTGAGGCACGTCTGGGAGTCATGTGTCGACATGAGCCAAACATATTTTATGTAAGGCTGCCTATCTTGCAGATATACTCAAGTTGAGGAGTTGTAGGTCCCCTGACTAACTTTCCACAGTGTCATGTGTCCAATGACATTTCTTTGTGGCTAGTTTGGAACAGGACATTTCAGCCTTTCATCCTCCTTATGATAGCAATCTTGCTAAATGTTGTCACGAGCCTAATGGAAAACAGATGAGGGGATGTGATAGTGATGTGTAGAAAATGGAAAATATGTTAAACCACCTGCAGAACCAAACATTCACAGACTTTAAATTTAAATCAACATCCATTCTGTTTGCCTGGTGAATGTAAATCCGATATCCGATCCCTTTTTATTCTCAGTTTTGGTCTCCACCAACTCATAAAGTGAAGACTTGTGGTATGTTTGGCAAAAACATGCTCCATTTTATTTACCAGCTTGTTGCTAACTTTGTTGTCTTGCTCTTTGATGGCTGAACTGGGGGGATGAGGGCGGTGAAACTGAACCAAAACAACAAAGTTGAGGGTAATAAAACCCGAAAGGCTGAAAGATGTTGAAATGCTCTGTAGAGTGAGAAACTGTGGAGCTTGTGGGTTTCTCTCTATAAGTAAAACCTTTGACCTGATGCAAATATATTGATCTGTGTAGCTTTGAATGTAGCTGAATAGGCAACAAGGATATTTGAAAACTGCGTCTTCAGGACTGAATCGGTGTTGTTTGATTAGAATTGATTGACAGTCAAGGAGCTGCAACAACTTGTCGATTAATCAATGGAGAAGAAATTGATTGTGATGTGATGGAAGAGATCTCTCAGAGTAAAGCCTCTTTTTCCACTGGTCAAAACACCCCATAACATCTGCTCACATCTGGCTTTTGTCTGCAATGGGAATGTACACAATCAGCATTCACTCCCGGGTCAAGTAACTCTGCAGTAGAAACGGGTTTTATGGAACATGACACCCGAGTGAGAGTGCCTTTGTTTTTTTTCGGTGCATTTTTGATGTCAAACATGTGGCACAGGGGGAAAAAGTACAGAAAGGCAAACCCCTCTACTGACAATGGGAAAAGGACTCAATCGTTTTCTTTTTTTGCGAGTTTGTGCGCATTTAAAAAAAATCTGCATATACTTGCAAATTTGGGTGTAAAAGAGTTATGAGGCTGACCTTCGCTAGATTGGATTTCTTTTGCCCCGCCTGTTATCTGACTCTTATCAGCTGTGACCCTGCTTCGCTTCACACTCATCCACTTTCCTCAGATCTACAAGATACTATTGATCAGAGTCTGACAGGGAAAGATGAATCACCAGCAGGCTACGACCAGACTCTAGCTATAGCTCTGTCGAATCCGTATGAAGAATGATTCAGGCCGGCATGTGTCTGGTGCGTACATGTGTGCGTATGTGCTGAGAGGATTAGGACTGCGGAGGATCTTTTCTCTCCCCTGTCCTCTCTGATCCTCTGGTCTTTGATGTGAGGGGTCTGCACTGTGTCGGAGCTGCCAGGAGAAATCTCCAGCCGCATCTTTAGTCCCGCAGCACCGCGAGGCTTTCCACCAGGCTGAAGAATGATGTGAAGTCAGTCTCTGTCTGACGTGTTTCTGTATCTCAGGGTCGCAAAAACACGAGCTACCGTAAGGCTACGCATCAGCTCTGCAACGGATACGACCGGCGGAGTTTTAGAGCCTCTAAAACAGAAGTTAGGAAACGCTGCTGACCCTTTTAGTCTGGACAGACAGAAACAGGGATGTTCGGGAACTATGGGCTCAGGCTAACCCTTCGAAAAACAAACATGCAGAGAATGAATGCCATGGAAATTCCTTTACTATCAGTGTGCAGTGGTGTGATGTGCACACGGCTCAGATCATAAACTTAAAGTCTCATTGACTGGTGTGTTTTAGAAATATAGTTTTCACTTTCACCTTTCCCTAAACCGTCCAATCACAGCTTAGCGCCCTTAACCAGTCACAGCAGGTGTGTGTAGCTTTGGATTTCTCCACATGGTGAAGTGGTGTGCATGTGGCTTTGGTGATACTGAGACTCTGCATTGGGGAGTTTTTGGAGGGTGGTGTCATTTCAGCCTCCCATAAACCAAAAACCACAAGAGCAGAAGGGTAAGGAATGTGTGTGTTTGTCTGCTGCCATTATAAGCGTGACGATTCCATCTTGCTCCAAATTTGTGTGTCTTGCTCCAAATTGTGTGTCGTGGGCTTTAGGCGAGAAGCGGCTTATGTCTGAAATCAAGGAGCTATTCTTTCAAAGATGACGTTTCGAGTTGTAAATCCTCCACCGTGACCTTTGTAAACATCCGCAGCGGAGAGGAAAGTATGACAGCCATAACAACAGTATTCCAAAGAGGGCAGGGTTTAGGGAACAGCCAGTCGTCTTTAAACTTGTCTATTAACTGCTTCCCACCAATTCACAGCAACAGGGAGAGGATGAGTCACCGGGGGTTTATTAGAAATGGGTCAAATGAGATGTTTTAGTAGGTCTGGGAATGATTCATCTGTGCTGAAAGGATCTATTTTTGAGCTGTCATGGTCTAACTTCCATTCAAACTGATAAGGACGGCCTCTTCCTCGGGCCTTCCACGCTGCGCTCAACTGCCTGGCTGACCTATTGGCTTGTCTTCCTGTTTCACTCGACTTTTTTTTTCCCCCTCCGTCTTCATATGGAAGTCATTTGTGAGCGAACACAAGTCAGACAAATACTGTAGCTGACTTCAGTGTTGGCTCAAAGCGCCCTGTGCTGCTGCAAGCAATCCTGGGACACTTCTCCCATCAGCCAGAGGTTATCCATTAGTCAGACAGTGAAGTGACTGCTCCATCAGTCAGTTAACTAGACATCCAGACAGTTATCTAATGTGCCGTTCACATGTTTGTTGAGATTTATGTAGCAATGGCAGCAACCACACAAGCTTTGTGCTGAAATGGAGTAAAATCTTCACACACAATTGCTTTTCAGGGTCACTTTAGGAATATTTTAAACAAAGGTTGAGGCTTAAACTGCGCATTAGTTGAAGATTTTAATACATTTTCAGTTAACGCACAATATTTCCAAAACAATTGCACTCTTTCTCTGTTCATTGGCCAGAAGTGTTTTTTCACAACAAAAAGACATATTACTAGTAGTTCTTTAACATAAAGGACATATATGTATTCTACAATAACCTTTGAAATAAACTAAACTAAATATTGGGCCAAGTTTGACTCCATCTACACGTCACTTCATGCATCTTGTGCTGAGCAGATGTGTATCTGATCTACAAACAGCTGATTGTAAATGCATCATGAAGCTTTCAGCCTCAGAATCCAATGCAATAAAATTTAAGACGTATTCTATCCAGATGTTGAAAAACATGAAAATGCATCTGTCTTTTCAAGAGGCATACGTGAGCTTCATTCCTTCCATAATATACTGTAACTGTGTCGGTCTGTGGAAATAGCCACACATTGTCTGTTTCTCTAAACACGTCCTCGGTCCGTCTCCTCTGTCCTCAGTTACTCTGAAATTTCCAATTGTTCTTCGTCTCCTTAAAGCAACAAGGGGAAAAAAACTGCTCCATCAGTTTTTCTACACATACGATCGAATACAAGGCGCACTGAGCTGCTGTAGCGTTTATCTGATCCCTGATCAGCCCAGCCACTGAGCTGAGCTGTGTGGGTGAGAGAGCATTGAACTGTAAGAGCCTGTTTATGCTCCGTCAGAACTTGTCCATGAGATGTGCTGTCGGACCATGTCGGAAATCTGAGGTTTTATACCTGATCCAAAAAGCTACAGATGTCATAGATAAAACATAAATGTGGATAATTGTGTAAATGGACAGACAGTCTTTCTAGGAAAACACAGTTGTTCACACGAGAAGTGCCACAAATACTTGTGTGAGACAAATGGAAAAACAGAGCTAGAAAAAAAAAGTATAGACCTTGGCTTCACTTTCACCTCTGTACTACTGGCCTGGAACTGCGTGAAGTACGTAACAATGTCATATCTTCTGTTTTGGAGATTTATAGAAATGTTCCATTACTGTGTTGCAAGTTGCCCATGAAAAATAAAGTTGGATTCAGTTTCGTCATCTGGCCGACAGAGATGCATTTATGTGGATACACACGTGTGTACAAGTGTAAACTGTTAGTCTGAGTCTTAAACTCGTCCACTTCCAAGAATGCCAGGAGTTAATCCAACAATATATCAACGCAACTGTACTTATTCACAGAAGTATACTGTATAGTGTCTGCTTGAGGTTTTTGAACAGCAGTGAAAATGCAGTTGTCATGGAGGCTGATAGTCAGATGTTGGCGTTGGCTGATTGAAAGAGTGCAGAGAGCAACGAAAACACGACGAGAAGGTGTGAGAAACTGAGACGGAGAGAGAGAGAAGGAGAGAAACCCTCTGGAGCTCCAGCGCTTGTTATCTTAACCCAGATTCAGCACTGAAATATGGCCACCATGTGGACCCTCTGAAGAAGTGTGGCTCCAGTGTGGGCCCGGCCAATCAGAGGAGAGTGCGGCGCTCCAGGAGGAGGGGCGCGGGGAGGGTCTGTGAGTCACAGTCTGAAAGAGGCATTAGAGAGAGTGTGAGCGGTGGAGGAGAGTCAGGGCAGAGGAGCCACATCTCCAGGAGAACTGGACTTTACCCACAGGCCAATGGAGACAGGTTGGACAACTGTCTTATTTTTCTTAATTGTCTTGCATTCATTTCCCATTTAACCCAGCGATGGTACTCTTCCTCATATGAACTGTCAGCTGGGCTCCTAGCTGATGCAATGGGATATACAAATTGTGTTTTAGGTGTTAATCAAAACCTCTTAGTAGCGTTCTCCAGGATGCTGAGCAGATGTGCAGAAGTGTTCGGGAAAGGCTGGCTCCTTTGCAGTGGAAAGTCTGACGATGACTATGAACTCCTTTTGTTATTGACCATTACTTCTGAAGTCTGCAATTTCCCTGAAGTAATGAGAAGATTTTTTTTACTCTAACCTTTAACACAAAAAAGATGCAGTTTGCTTTTGTTGTAGGTGATTGATTCACGTGGCTGTTGTCACCGACCTGGTTGTTGTAGAAGCACCTTTTTCTCTCACGTGGTTCATCTTGACTCCAGAGCTGATATTAGAAAAGGAAGTGTTCCCGGACTAGTATTTAAGGTCCTCCGTGACCAATCAGCTCCCACATTCCCTTTCAGTAGCTGCGGGGGCTTCTCATTCAAACGGATCCTCACAGATTATGAGCGCCGCAGTTGTTTTTAAATTTGCTCTGCTGTTTGCTGGGTCACTGAGGCAAAGGGGGTGAGGGCTGGAGATGCAGGGCCTCCAGAAGGCAGCTGGAAATGTCAGAGTCTGTCATTGAGTCATATTAACCACAATGAGGCAGCTGAACTGCAGATGCTTCATAGCAGGTTGCATTAGTTGCTTTCTCTTGATGTCCTGTCAGTATGGTCGACTTTCCATAAACCCCTTTCATGGTGAAACATGACTACTCGTGGCGTATCCATAGACATGTAGATTGTTTCCTCTCAGCGGCAGCGTAGAAAGGCGCTTCCTGCTGTTCTGTTGCTGTGATAAGAGAAAGGCTGAGTTGACACTTGAACAGGATTTTTTTAGCTTAAGCTTTTCAGCCACAATAGCAACATGGCTACAGGGGTGGTTGTGTTGTGTCAGTCAATTTGGCCTCTGTGGTTCAGAACTAAATATCTTGATGATGATTTGATGGGTTCCTATATTCGGGTTTCCCAGAGGATTCTCTTTAGAGACTTTATAGACTCTTACTGATCTGTGATTTCCTGACTTTATCTGCAGATCACTGGCCTTTTTTTGTTTTGACAACATTTGGATTGTCCTGAAATTCAGCACAGACATTCATGGTGCCCAGAGGACACATCATCATCAGCTTGGTCATCCTATGACCTTTCTTTGTGTGGTACCAGTGGCTCAGTTTTTAATTGATCTGAGTTTTTTCCCCCTGTTAAAAGGGTTTTTTGGTAGTTTTTCCTTACTCCTGTTAAGGGACAGAGGATGTCACACCTTGTTATGAGACAAATTGTGATTTGTGAATATGGGCTATACAAATCAATTTGATTGATGATTGGTCATCAGCAGCTTGGTGATCCTCTGACTTTTCTTTCCATTCAACTAGTATGTCAGTATTTTATTCATCATGTTAAAAAGCTCTGCATCTTCTAGAAGGAATGGGGCAAGATTCAGTCCAGACAAATTCATTGTGCCTAGAGGATAGATCATCATCAGCTTGGTGTTCTCTGACTTTCTCCATGTGTCACCAGGGTGTCAATTATTTTTTATTTATCCTGTTAAATATCTCAACATCTCCTCGAAGCGATGGGACACAAAATTTGGTAAAGACATTCATGGTACCCAGAGGATGAAGCCCAGTCACTTTGACTTTTTTTTTTGACTTTTCTTCCTGTGCCACACTCTCCACATCTTTTGTTCTTGCACTGTCGACAGGTCAAACTCTTTGGGGAGCTTGTGAAAGAAGCCAGGGAGTCGTGTAAGTGTGTGCACCCATGGGTATTAGTACTGAGGGGGTACTCTGAGGGCTGTAAACTCTTATGTGTATGTAAACTGAAACCCAAATAATCCTCGGTTTCCCTCCCTGGTTACTCAGGGAGGGTCATCATAAATCCATCTAGAGCTCCACATGACTGCCATGCCTCACTCTATCTTGGGAAACTCCTGTTCATGATAATGGCTCAAATCTGGGAACAGTGAGTAGACGTCTGGACACATGTTGTGACACATACCAGGCACATTAATAGAAGCAGGCTTGTCCAGAAATGTTTCAGATCTATTAACCCACATTCAAGTCGGACCCCCTCATAGGTGCTATGCAATCAACAGGCACGTGATGCTAACACACTGCTGCAAGGTCAAAGGTTAAGTGTCCAGGTCTTCAAAGCTGCGTATCTCCCCATGTGGTTCGAGTTGTGTGAGCTGCTACAATATTCCTGTCAGTGAGGAATTAGTCTTTGCCGCGTGCCAGCAAATGTTTGACCTTTTAAAACTTTGGACTGCCCGCGCTTCGTGCCTGAACAGCCGTTTGTCTTAAACCCTAACGTCAAACATCAGTCTTGTCAAAGGACCTCTGGGACTCACCCCCCGAAACGTCAACAGCCTTTGTGTGAGGGGGTTTGAAGGAGTGTTTCCAGAGAGTTCAGTTAGCGAATGCGTGTCTGCATCTGTTCCTGCATCTGTTCATGGTGAGGCAATGAGAACGCTTGTGATTCATAAAATTAATTTTGGTCCAAATCCACAGAGGCGGCTGTCCGTGCCTGTTCTGATGTCATCTGTTTTACACAGTCCAAACATACTCTACACACACACACACATACACAAAGACAAACACACACACCACCCTTGAGACCACAGGGTCATTTTCTCCTCTGGAAAAGAAGAAGGGGAAGAAACTGAACTGTTGTTGATATCTCGACAGGATGACAAAGATCAAAGTTTGTGTAATGCTCTTACTCACTCAGTGAGTCTTTCTTGCTGGGATGTGACCGCAGAGGGATGACCGTGGCTCCCCGCCCCTCTCGCACCGGGGGCCGAGTGATGGGAACCTCGCTGCGCAGGCGGCACACGTGTCAACAGCGGCCCCCGGCTCCCTCTGCTGCCCTGCCAAACACTGGTCAGAGAATGACTTACAGACACCCAGGAGACAGCAGGGAAACCAGAGCAGAAAAAAAGGGGCTCAAAGAAAAGAAACAACTGTCAGCTTTGGCCCAGAGCTGTATTTATAACATGAGCACAAAGGCCTGTATGCATCTGGAAATCTTCTCTGGAAAACCTGTTCCTGAACTGGAGTAGTGTGGATGCCAGACGCCTGGCATCCACACTACTCCAGTTTTAGAGCCGCTAAAACGGAGAAGTTTGGAAATGCTGCGGACCCTGTTTTAGTTTGAAAACTCACATTTTAGTCTGGACGGGCCGAAACTGAGAGGTTTAGAAACTCTGAGGTAGACACTCAAACGTTTGAGGATTGGGTCTTTTCGGTCATGACGTAGCCTTCACTGATTCGTCAGGCTCCTACCACACTCCCCCCTTCCGTAAATGGAGTGTGTGGACAGAGATCGTTTTAGTTTGAAAATGCCATTTTCAAACAAACGTAGTCATATGGATGTTTCCTTAGAGTATGTTCTGCTCAGGTTTAACTATGTCTCATGTATAAAAGCTCACTTTGTATTTTAACTTTACTCTGTATCAGCCTTTCCTTGTTCATAATCTCACTGTGTTGTCTGTTAATGAAGTGGTTAGTGCTGAGTCACTGTATTGTGCTTTGGACTGTTGCTTAGGGAAAAAACTTACGTTATTCGAAGATATCTGGGAAGTTAGTGTCTTGTCTCTGACATTTCATTGTCAGAGACAAGACACTTTTCCTTCATGAGTTTATCTGGTGCTTCCTCATTGTGGTGTCACTGTGCGGTGCAGTGCAGCGGGGTTGAAGTCACAGAGGTTATCAGTGGTCATGTGACGGCCGGACGGACGTTGTGTTATCAACCGTTGGCTGACCCCGGGTCAGCTGTGTGGGCTGCTTGATGAGAGGCCTCGGGCTTGTTTTTCTCTCTGTCTGCATCCGCTTCTCATTCTGCTGTTTCCACATTTGTTTTAACCCTCCCATCTCTACACACACACACACACACACACACACAGTCATATAAACTTTCTGTTCAATGATTCCTTATTTTTCTAGCTTCTGTCATGAGGATCCACTGGCAGTAGAGAGTAAACTGAATACCCTGATTACAAATCCTTGAACATAAACACACTGGAAACAGAGGAGGCTCTCTCTTCAAACGAACACATCCCCACACAACTCATTAGACCCTCTCTCCCGTCCTCCCCCCTCTGCTCCTCCTCCACACTTTCCTCCCTCTCCACACTTCTGCCTCAGACAACAGTAATCAATAATCCTCTCTGAGCATTATCTGATCAAACGGTTCCATTTTATACATGTAATCAAAGGACTCACCCTGTTCCGTCTCTGTGTTTTATCTCTTAGGTGTGTCTGATGTGACGCCAGCGGGCTGGCTCGGGGAACTGAACTTCAGTACAATGTAGACACCAAAAAGCAGACGGAGTCAGAGTCTGAGCACCGAGCCGACAGAAGGAGGGAGAGTCCAGGGAGGAGGAACAACAGCTGTGCCGAAGTGACAGCAGCAGAAGATAAGAAGTTAGGGAAGCAGAGAGGAAAAAGCGGGAAGCAGCAGACTGTGAATCATTGACGTGAACTTTTCGTGTGGAGCAGGGTAACCTACTCCTTCCTGTGAAGCGTACACTCGCTCTTACGTCTCAGCCGGAGAAGAATCACACCTTTCGCTCTCGGTCCTTTGAGGGTGTCCGACCCACAGTTTCACACCTTTTCACCTCTCAGTGAATCTGAACAGAGGGAGACTCCAGCCACCGTCAGTATGTGCCATGTCATTGTCACCTGCCGCTCCATGCTGTGGACTCTGCTGAGTATTGTGGCTGCGTTCGGAGAGCTCATCGCCTTCATGAGTACTGATTGGCTGGTGGGATTTCCCCGCACCCCAGATGCCGTGTTCGGCCCCCATGGGGCCACCACAGCCGGAGAGGCCTACAGGCCCACTTTAGGCATCTACGGCCGCTGTATAAAACTGCCCCACCTGCAGCGTGGGATCCTGTGTGGGCCGTACGCGGTGCACTTTGGGGAGATTGCCAGCGGGTTCTGGCAGGCTACTTCTATCTTCCTGGCTGCAGGGATCCTGCTGCTGTGTGCCGTGGCGTTCATCTCGGTCTTCACCATGTGCTTCCAAAGCATCATGAAGAAGAGCATCTTCAATGTGTGCGGACTGTTGCAAGGGATCGCAGGTGAGATTTACACACGATAACACACATGTTGAAATGGTTTCGGTGCAGATCTAGAGAGGGTTTGCTGCCTGCCAAACACTTGTTGAACTCTCCCTTTGAAGTTTTTGTCATATTAGATTAAAGGTTTCCAGCCTCAGTTGGCTCCTGATATCAAACACATTCAGGTTTGTAAGAGTGAATTTCTGAATTTACCTTTCCAAAAAACTGACTCTTCACATCAACTGTGTAGAGGCGAGAAAAGAGTCAAAGGTTAAACTTACTCTTTCCGCTATTTTTACATAATTACTTCCATTGTTTGCCCTGTTTACAACCCAGTGCAACACTATGAATGCCCCCCAGGAGAGACTGGTAATACAATATGCACCATTATCACCACATTTAAACAGTATTGTGCATTATGGCTGTTTTGTGTGTATTTGTACAGAACACCTATAAACACATTTTATTTCTAACATGACATCACATCTTCACAAACTGATTCTCTTTAATCAGACTTTAGTTAAACAGGTGGATGTGTTTACAACCTGCAGGATTAGTACACACCTCCGAGTCCCACTCAGAACTGTCTCTGATGTTTTCATTGTTCTGTAGATGTTTCCTCCGATGAACATCCGATTTGGGCTCGAAAACTTGTATTTTTAAATGGAATGACGTGTTTAAGGGACGGTTCAACTATTAAGAAAGACAGAATTAAAGAGAAATGTGACTTTTGGTCTAAACTCGTGAGGACCGAGGAGTCCTGAAGCTAACTCAGGTCATGAAACCCTTGTTCCTGTTTGTGTCCGTGGCGTTCCTCAAGGTAAATGAAAAGCTACGCTCTCAGCTGAACACATTCATTACGAGCGCCACAACTTCCACTGACTCAATTGTGTGTTTGGTTGTTGTGGAGCCTTCAGTGAAATTTGAACCAACCGGTCAGGACTCTAAAAGACACAGTGACTTGTCTCTTGTCACTAGTTGCTGCTGCTGCCACCCAAATATTTACCTGCTGCCCAGTCGGTCTGAGCTCTCGTGTCCCTAGATTGAATTAAAACAAAGTGATTGACCACGCATGCGTATCAGAGTTTATGTGTGAAGGGTGTGTATTGCTGTGGTTATGTGCCTTGGGGCCACTTTGACTCACTGTGGTGAATTATGGGAGGGAGGAGGCCATGAGATCAGGCCCGCTCAACCTCCTTCTTTAATTTCTTTCTCAGAGACTGTAGCTCTGGGCTCTCTGGTGATTATGGCTGTCCTCCCCCACAGTTGTTTATTTGGTGCAGGCCCAAACAGAAGAAGGTGGGCGTGTGGTGAGGGAGATGGCGAACTGTTCACCCAGATCCGTGCGGCCCCTCTGACCTGGAACATGGTTCGAATCCGTTCAGCCAGTGAATGATGAATGGCAACAGGGAAACTGTGCGTGTGACGTGTGGGGCTGTGTGACATGACGATTTATTTGATTAGATGACGTAAGAGATTTTGCTGTAACGTTCAGACCAAGGGAACAGACGCTTTAATACTGACTGTATTAGGCAATTGTGGCCGATGTTGCAAATCAACAAGCAGGACTCGAGGGCATTGTTGGATTAATGTGTGGTTTTCACATCAATGTGATGAAGTGCTTTAATTTAATCAGATGGATTAGCCAACACCAGACATTCCTCGTTGCTTATTTCATATGTAAATAGTTTCTTAATGGATTTTCTACACTGTTTGACTAAGAGGCTTTAAAAGGAGAAAGTCCAGTATCGCGTACTGTCGAGCTGAAGGCTTGAACGTCTCCTGCAAACAAGACAACAGCTGTGTTCAGGCGGTTTTCACTGTAGTTTGAATGAATATTCAGAGAATAATCAGTCCAATACCGGATTACTCAGGTTAATATCAGGACTGATATTAAATAGCTGAGGATTTCTCTCAGGAAATTAATTTTCAGAGGTGGTAAGAGCAGCTGTTTTATTTCCCAGAAGCTTTAAAAGCCTGGTAAACCTAATACACTTTTTTTTTTTGAAGTAGTGGGTTTACTTTTTATTTAATTTTTCTACAAGAATATTGCTTAATATTTGCTTTAAACCTTTTTTGACTTACCACAAACATATATTTGGCTTTTCTACATCATATTCTTTATAGTTTTTAGCAACATAATATTCCTTTAGTTGTTTTTTTAAACAGCATTGGCTGATTTATTGGTCGGGCTCAAGCTCTAAATCAGTCATCGCTTTGCCAATAAATTGATAAATGTGGTAATTTTGGCCGAGCTATGAGTTTATATAGCTCCAGTATGTAATGGAGACATGTTTGAAACAGACTGAACATACAGAAAAACAGGGGACTATACTATTTGAAGTGTTGATTTAATAAGATGTACTGTATGTATGGGTTTATTTATGTTGCCACAAGAAGACACATCTTTGGAGGAGTATTCCCTTAAGCGCACAGTTCAACTGTACTTCATATTTTAGGTCCATCACAGAATTCGTTTTGTACAGTATTGACTCTAAATAGCTGTAGCTGTAAAAAAATTCTTAGACGCATGGTATTGTCATCACTTGAAATCCTGCTGTTTACCATCTATATAAAGGCCTGAGAGAACAAGGTAATGAAAGTAGGGAAATGCACTGCTGAGTCTCCTCATTGTGGAGAGGATGAGGAAGAGGAAGAGGAAAGGGGGCGACAGAAGCATCAAACAGCAGAGGAGGTGGGAGGGTTTCCTTCTGGAGTTTGAGGCCGATAACCCGTCAACCACAGAGGCAGATAAGGCCCATCAATACGGCTCGTCAGCCGATGTTCTCTTTGTTGTTCCACCAGCATTAATCATAGCTCCGTTTAGCGCGCACACAACCGTCTTCGACTTGAGCGCCGTCTTTCCACGAGGCCTGTGAATGATATCACTCTCCCTGATATCCACCACCACGCCGACTATTCTCCTAATCATTATTTCCACAGCGACTGCCGACCCTCCGGTAATGAGAAAACTGGAGCCAGACGGCAGATGTTTGGGGAAGTGATTGACCTCAGATGGGAAGAGTGCGACGCCGTTGCCAGAGATGGTCACGTCATTGCACTGGAGTACCTCCAAAACCCCATTAACCTAGTCTTCTCTTACACTGATGTCACTTGTACTCGTTGACGTCCCCTGGGACACACTTTCTGATGGCAGTTTATTGGCGGTCAGGTTGAGCTCAGGTGGTTTTTCAGATTTCAACCGGGGGTATATTCATTCCCGCGTCTTTACGTAATAGAATGGCGAAAACAGACTCTTCTGCTGTGGGTCAGTCGAGTAAACTTTGCGTCCTGCTGGCGCACGTTTAAGGGCCCCTGAAGACTCCTTACACACTCCAGTTAGTGTGTTGGACTACCTGAAAGGGAATTCTCTCTACGTTTACTCGTATTCTCATTCACGTCGAAAAGGATTAGAGACAAGACGGCAAACAAACTCGGCCGTAAAGCTGTCTCCAAATCTGGTGCGTTTGGTGTCGAATGCTTTTATTGCCTGCTGTAAACTTTCCCTCCACCCGTGAGTCACACACCCCATCACAAGTGTAACCGCTGACGGTGACTCTAATCTCCAGGCTGGGAGTGAGGAGGGAAGAAGGGAAACAAAACCTTTACAGGAATTTGAGCAGCGTTACTGTCTTGTGATGACGTTGACTCTTGTGTAACTGAAAAGAGGAAGGCTGAATCACCAGCCCTCACTGATAAACACACAACAGACCTGTTTTGTTTGTGGATACCTGTGTTTACAGTGGAGATGTGACTAGTTTTATAATGGGCGTCAGAGGCAGCTGCAGCAACAGACAGTATTAACAAACTAAGTGTTTTCTGAACATTGGAGCTGTAAACATTTTCAAGTGGTGCCCCAAATTCAAATTATGAACCAGTACGAGTATAATATGTCTCCTTTTAGAAAATCTTTTCCTTAACCTGCAGCATTTACATACATATACTGTATGTTACAGTGTTAAGCATTTTACAACCAATAGATAAGAGTCATCATCAATATATAAGATAACTCAGGGATTTGACTCACGAACATAATATTTTGATCAGAATACTTTAACCCAGTTACCAGTGGCGTAATGTCCAATAAGAAGGCCATCATCACTTTTGCAAAAGCATGAAAAGCAGAAAGGGAAAAACCCCAATGCCTCTCTCTCTCTCTCTCTCTCTCTCTCTCTCTCTCTCTCTCTCTCTCTCTCTCTCTCTCTCTCTCTCTCTCTCTCTCTCTCCTGGATCCCAGAGGTGGGAATGGCTTCTCTTCTTTATTTTCCTGAAAAGGGGAAAGGTGGCCATATTATTTTGGAGCAGAGTGCAGAGCTGTGCTACAAGGGGGAGGCCGGGGGGAGCAGAGGTTGGAACGGGAAGAGGGGATTGGTTCTGAGTTGGTTGGTTGTTTGGTGGCAGGGAGTCAGCTACCAGAAATAGATTAATGGTGAAGAATTGACAGTTTGGAAGTTAACCGAGACAAGAGCCAGTGCAGTGGGAGTAGTGAGGCTGGAAGGGTGGAGTGCAGTGGGATATTAGGTTAGAGGGTCTCGGGTCTCGGGGAACGAGTGTGTGTGTGTGTCTGTGTCTGTGGAAGGAGAGGAGGAGGAGGGTGGGGGTCTTCGGACGGGTGGGGTTGGGAATTAAAACCATACCTTCAATCCATCACTGAAGCCAGTCTGGACGTCAGGGCAATGCAGCAACATGTGGAAAGAATTTATGACCTAGTTTTCATTTCCTTGTTTAATACGATATTGGGTGCTTCAGGAGCAAGAGAATGGGAGGAGAAAGAAAGGAATCAGACAGAGTAGGGGGAGAAAAGAGGAGAGATTAGGTGAGAATGAAAGGAAAGACTTTCACCTCCACGCTTGTTTTCATGAAGCACAGCAGCGAGAGACCTGCTCGGTGGAGGAGAGCGAGTCGGGTGAAAACATTCAGGTCTGAAATTCTCATCTGCTGCCTGATTCATTTATTATCAGTAATTTTATTATTGTAAATGTTTCCTGCTGAGGTTTGATTGGTGGCAGGCTCCTCCAGCTCACTGCTCCTCGACTGTGCAGAGCAGCAGGGTATCTGAAAAATGCATTCAAGTCACTTCCTTAAAAGATAAAAAACCCTTCAATTTAATTTACCTTGAATATTGTTCCTGTCTGTCATGAACAGGAAAGTTAATTATACACTCTGGTTGTGGATAGGAAGCTCACTAATTTATAATCAGTCTACTTTTTTATTTTTTAATTGCTGCAGCATATCTGGGTCCAGGGTCAGACTATGAGTTATCGGGCCCCTGGGCATAGACGAGCAAAACGCTACCTGCGCCTGTTTCCATACATTCTCTGTGGTTTTTAAAAATGTTCCACTCCTTAATTTGTAGAACACGCCAGAATCCTCATGATGTTAAATCACCTGAGGAGGGAAGGTTGTTTTTTTCGATGTGTGGGAGCAGTGTGTGTCAGAAATACTATCAGAGTGTTGAAGTCAAGTCAGCACGGCAGCAGAAGTGGGTCACGGTAACACAGGAAGTGACCCCCCGTCCTTCCCACCGAGACACAGGACGCCGGAGGGTCGGCTAGGGACTGGGGCAGACGGTGAAACCCTTCGGTCGCCTTTTCCTGTTGTTCTCCTCTCGCCGCTGTGCGCTGACCCGACAGGACCGGGTGCCAAGATTCAGGCGTTCAGTCGTCGTGGTCGTCTTCAGTCACATTTCAGGCAGTCGTCAGGAAACTGTGCGTGTGTGTGTGTGTGTGTGTGTGTGTGTGCGTGTGCAACTTCTGTTTTTGGCCTGATGAGATGCTTTGAATGTCAGGATGGCACTGTGGCAGGAAATGTGTTGTGCGGGGGCCTCACAGATCATTTGCTGCTGTCATCATTAACAGACTCCCTCAGAACGTGAAACATGTTTGATTGATTGTGAGGGTTAGGGTTGAGTTATTGAGAGGATGCTGACATTGGTCAATTCTTTTAAGTTTCTGTATCTGAAGCTACTCAAACTACTGGCAAGATTACACTGAACATTGTGTTAGATAGTCCAAGATAGATTCCAATGGTTATTATTAATGCCCCATTGGCTTTTCCTTTAGCACCACCCTCACAACCAGTTTTAGATTTTTAGCTCTATGTGTGAAACCATAACACACTCAAATAGAGCTGCAGCAAAAAAATTGTTTCATTGTTTGAATATAAATTTCTCACATGTCCAAACACAACAAATAGTTACTCTGAAAACACTAGGGGCGCCTTGAGATCCAATGTTGTTCGACCAGGCATGACTTAAACCAAAAATATATATTTTTTATTTAAAAAAATTGAAATGTATTATCAATGTTTGAAATAGTTTTAAATTTCAAGTCTAATGTTGAAGGTTTTGTTTGCAAAGTTGATCTATTGAATGTTTTTTTTAAACCGTTTACATTTGTGTTTGCACACAATAGCCTCTAGGGGGCTGCTGTGTGTAAACTCTTTCAATATGCTACCATCAGTTGACTTCCTCCTCCCTGTTTCCCGTCTCGCAGGCCTGTTTCTGATCCTGGGTCTGATGCTGTATCCCGCTGGCTGGGGTTCAGACAAGGTGCAGCTGTACTGCGGCCAGGACGCGGCTCCGTACCGGGCCGGGCTCTGCTCCATGGGCTGGGCCTTCTACACGGCCATGGGCGGCACGGTGCTCACCTTCATCTGCGCCATCTTCTCTGCGCAGGCCGAGATCGCCACCTCCAGTGACAAGGTGCAGGAGGAGATCGAGGAGGGCAAGAGCCTGATCTGCCTCCTCTGAGGCCTCAGATACTAAAGTCCTGTGGAAGAGAAGAAGAAGAAGAAGAAGAGGAGGAGGAGGAGAGACAGGCCATAACCATCAACACTTGCTCTCCTGCCTTTTCTCATGAGGCCGGCTCCTGAAATGGAGACCCCTGAATTGTTTACCACTAAAACTAAAACTCTCATTTTGTCCATGTGTGTGTTGATGTGGGAGAAATCTACAAGTGCCAAGTTCTTTTTTCTCAAGTGTGTGTCTTTGTCTTTCTGCCACTAGGGGTGCTGTGTATGTTATTGTATTCATGTGTAACCATGTGGACGCCCAGACAGGCTTTGTCCGTCACCACATGCTCTGTAAATACGTGTGATTATATATATTTTGTACATAGTTACGATCACAGAATGATCCGAGCTGGGCTGATGATGTCACTCTTGCCTTAAGGAAAAGAACCACACACTGGTGTTGCCTGCAGACCACGACCAGTCAACCTGGATCTTTTAACTGTTTGAGTATGAACTCGAGGGAACCACTACACAGTCAGAATAAACTACTCGCAGAATAAAAGGCCTTTAGCTCAGAGTGGACTTCCTTAAAGCTCACAGAATGTACTGTTATAGGAATGATTGATTTGTTTGCAGACCCTTGAAATGTATCAGTGAAACTGCACGAGGACGAGCAAGCGAAGCTCTGTGGTGCATTTTGTTTCCCGTGTCGAAAATGAAATGAACGTAATCCTAGCCTAAGCTGAGAGGTGGGACCTGTGAAGGGTCTCCGCCTGCTCCCCCCCTTCAGCGGACATCCTGCGACCTGTGCACAGAGACATGGACTGAGATAAGAGGACACGTAAAATGAAGTATTGCTGTTTCTAGTGATGTCTGGTTTCAGGGAGTCTTTCGAGTCGTGGATAGTGTCCAAACTGTTCTCATTTGTTTCTGCCAAATGAATAAAGAGACCGGGGGGGATGAAGAGAAAAATCAAGTTTGTTTCAGTTTTTTTAAAGAGTGAAAGCTGCACTGCGGGGGAGAGGAGGAGGAGGAGGAGGAGGAGGAGGAGGAGGAGGAGAGGAGGGAGGGATGTATCCAGTTTGGTGCCGAGACCTCGGTTTGGCCTCAGGTGGGGTGGGAGCGTTTTCCATCCAGCGGGTGATCAGTTTTTCCACTGATGCAGAACTGAACTCGCCGTGTGTGTGTGTGTGTGTGTGTGTGTGTGTGTGTGTGTGTGTGTGTGTGTGTGTGTGTGTGTGTGTGTGTGTGTGTGTGTGTGTGTGTGTGTGTGTGTGTGTGTGTGTGTGTGTGTAAAGTAACTGATTACATTGATTACTTGTACTTTGGGTATTTCTGTTTTAACGCCTCTTTATACTTTTACTCTACTACATGGATGGATCGTGAGACACTGGACCCCAGGGCACAGGCATGGAAAATCCCCCCCATTCGTTCTGCCATTGCAGGAGCAAGACCCCCTTGTACTAAAAGAGATTGTTTGTTTGTATCTCTTTGTGGTTGTTTGTATCTCTTTGAGGTTGTTCTGTGTCTCTTTGTGGTTGTTCTGTGTCTCTTTGTGGTTGTCCTGTGTCTCTTTGTGGTTGTTCTGTATCTCTTTGTGGTTGTTTGTATCTCTTTGAGGTTGTTCTGTGTCTCTTTGTGGTTGTTCTGTGTCTCTTTGAGGTTGTTCTGTGTCTCTTTGTGGTTGTTCTGTATCTCTTTGTGGTTGTTTTGTGTCTCTTACAGGGACATTTTGCAGGTGTAGTCCAGGCTCGTTCAGTAACCAGTCCATGATTGTAAAAATTGCACTTTTTACTGCACTACATTAATCTAACAGCTGTAGTAGTTTAAATTAATATGAAGATTAACATATAGAAAAGATGATTAACAACACAATTCAACCAGGGTCCCTTGTTCCATTTCAGTCTAAGAATAAAAAAATATTAAATGTTGTGTAGATTTTACAACTTTGATTATGACACAATTCATTGAAAGAATGAAAAGAACTTTACAGAAAAAGAAATGGTCATTTTTTTAGGCTAACACATTTCAACAAATATATTCAGCAGAACTTGTTTTTTTTCTTCTTTAATCAGTTCACAATCCCTCAGGATTATCTGGTGACCACTGAGGGGCCTGAACCTGGGAACTACTAGACAAATGAACTGTATGAATTACATCAAACTAGTTTCACCATGAGCAGCTACAACTGCAATCATTCTGCAGATTGAGTTCTTCTTTTGATACTTTTAGTACATTTAACTGATAATACCTGTACACTTTTGAGGTTTTGTACATCATTGTATTGATACTTTTTTTTTAAAGTAAAACATTTGACTATTTTCTCCACCATTGCTTAAATCTTCAAAATTACAACCATACACTTTCCACTTCTAGCCTCCGTTTTGCTTTCTACTATGTACTGTATCTGTGTGTGTGTGTGTGTGTGTGTGTGTGTGTGTGTGTGTGTGTGTGTGTGTGTGTGTCTGTGTGTGTCCGTCGACTCCCTCCCCAGATGTTCCACCCTCCCTGTGGACGACAGAGAAATCTCTGGCACAACCCTGTGGCCGCCGTCCTCCACCAGTGCACTCAAACTAAACACAGAGCCTGATGACTTCCAGATTATGACAAATCGTGCAATCCCAAATTCAGGCCTGTTTTCACTGCCAGGGGCTTTTAGTCATGCCTCTCATTTTCCTCTTTTGCAGAAAGCATCAGAGGGGGACGAGAACGCGGGGAGACACAGCCTCCGAGTTTTGCTTCCTTTCAAACCTGGGAGAGGAAAAATACATATATTCAAGCTCAGGAGCCGCCTCCTCACTTTCGGCAGGTCTCAACAGTCTTGACATTCTCTCAACTGTCCGTGCTACTGTCCCAACTGTTTCATTTTTCTAATTGCCTAAGATGAATCAGTCCCCAGCAACGACAATACTGTGAAAGGAAGAGTGGCCTTTCCTCTAACCATAATGTCGGTGGTTCGATTCCTGGTTCCTCCAATTTCCTTGGGCAATATGCTGAGGCCCTAAATTGCGTCACAGTGGAAGAATGTTTAGAAGTTGTGACATTTTCACAGAGAATCAACTCATCACTTTTGATTAGGGAGTGGTTATTGTACAAATTCTAGACATAGACCCTTTTCAAGACAGCCATTTTGACATGAAATAGTAGGTAAACATACTGTAGGTGTTACTAATTCATTAAGGTTGTGCTCTATTTTGATAGAGCCTTATTGAATATGATTTAAATGAATGCTGCTGTGAAAAAGGTGTATTGTTGTTATTCTTGTGCACACGTGTGCCAAAGCAAGTGCAAACACACCGGCCCTCCCCACTTGAGGAGGGAGGAGGCTGCGTGCTTACAAACTCAAAATCCAAAAAACATGATGAATAATAATGAATTTGAATAAATGTAAATGCAGCTCCCACAAGAGATATGATCAAGTTATTTTTGAAAAAATAACAAAATTAAGAAAAACTATGAATTCAAGGTCACTCGTCCAAACTTTATACAATTTGAGAAACAGTTTCGGACCTAAACCCTGATTGAGTACAGATGACTTGCTGAGCTCAATGAGACATTTGCCTCCGTCCAGCCTCATTTCGTTTTCACTGTAGGGACTCACCTCCCAGGGTGTAATGAAATCACCTGCATCAAACGCGTTATATCACCTCAACTGAATTCATCCTGTGACAGCACAGTGTGAGCAGAACAAACACACACACACACACACACACACACACACACACACACACACTGTCCTGAAATGGACGAGAGGCAGAAGAGAAGCCCCCCAAGCCAGTGACAGATTGTTATTCCTCATCCGTGCCCCTTCCTGTTGGCAGTGAACTGAGTCTGCTCCCAGTTTCCTCTCTAGTGAGAGTGTTGCTCTGCTTTATTTCACACTGGGCTGCTTGAGAGCAGAGGCTCTGGCATTGTCTTAGACTGTGTGTGTGTTTTATTTTACAGCTGCTTTAACAGGTCTGTTATTGCCACTGCTCCAATAATGTGAAAAACAGGCAGAATTTACTCTGTTACTCAAAACCATCCTTCCATTATAGACCACTTATCTGGCAAAATGTCGCGGGGGGAGCTGGAGCCAATCCCAGCTGACATTGAGCGAGAGGCGGGGTCGCCAGTGTATCACAGGCCCAACTTACAGAGACAAACACCCATTCACACAATACCAGTCAGGGTCAATTTTGTCTCCAATGAACCTAAACCCAGGTGAGCCACACAGACACGAGGAGCGCGTGCACATTCCACACAGAAAGACGCTGGCTGAACCTGGGAATCAAACCAAGAGGCAGTGAGGCAACAGTGCAAACCACCGCACCACTGTGCCGCCTTACTCCAAAAAACAACAAGCGCATCTGCCAGGGTGGTGCCAGCAGCCACTCCCTCTGTCTAAACTGTATTAAACATAATCCATCAAACAGAAAGGAGAAGTGCTTTGTCGCTGCAGGGAGGTGAAACAAGTGATCAGTTAGTTCTGCAGTTTATTAGGAACCCCTGCATACCTGCTTATTCAAATGGGAATCAGCCAATCAGCCAATCAGGTGGCAGCAGTGCAGTGGTTACAGTCCTGCAGACACAGGTCAGGAGCTTCAGTTTACTGTAAGATCCCCTCAGAATCGGAAAAGTGTCAAAAAAACAAATACGACTGTGGTTTGATTGGTGGAGCCAGACGAGCTGGTTTGAGTCACTTTGAAATTTTGCTGATCTCATGGGATTTTCACGCTCCACTGTGGTACAGCTTTTCTTGTTGTTGTGTAACTTTTAACATGGATTAAAAACAACTCAATTTGTTGCATCACATTGTCAGTGTGCAACAGGAATTGTCCTCACAAGATAACAACATTTGTGAATGTTCTGCATGTACGCAAAGAGATGCACTAAAAACTGGACTAGGTGAGATGATGAATGAAGCAGAAACAGGGATCTTATCAAGGCTCTTCTCTATAGCTCAGTGTGCACTTGCAGGGACTTTATAGTTTTACTGTTGTTTCCAAGATGATAAGTATTGATGATTAATAATAAAAACACATTTACAAGGTGCTTTACAAGTTGAAAATGGAAAATTAAAGGCAAACAATTTGAAGATCGCACAGCATTAGAGCACAAATACAAAAGTAAATCGTTTAACAGACGGGGAAAAGAGTGAAAACAAGATCAAAATAAACAACGTAAAATGATGAAAAATGGTCTCAACTCTGAGAAATCACACCTACAAAAATGTTTCTTTAAGAGATTTAAAAGAGGATTTTAAAAAGAGAAGGAGTTTGTCAAATCATCATCATTTTACACCTCATACAACCCTTCAGTGACTTCCTCATCTGTGGTCGTGACAGTGTTTGTTAGAACAGCATTATGGAAAAACTACTCAACTACTTCCATGTAACAACCAATGAACTTTGTTGTTCTGAATATGAAGAGGATTCACCTAGAATAAATAGATCTGCAACACATCTGCAGTGGACGTCCATGTTCTTTGGTCACTACTGACCTCCTCTGGTTTTCAGCTGCTATTTCAATCTACATGGAATCCACATGGAGGATTGATTTGAAGAACAGACAAATATGAGAGAAACGTTACAGAAGAAGACTTTTATTCAGTGCTTATACAGTAAATATACAAAACTCAACTGCTCAACATGCGACTGAAGGTGAAACCAGAGTGCATCTTTAAATCACACAAATTTTGAGCAAACTGCCAACCATCAGTAAATCAGACAAAATATACAAACATCCCATAGTATGTTTCTGAATAATAACAATCCTGAATCATTGTATTAAAATTTTAGAGAAGCTTTTGAAAGTTTTCTTTTTGTTCTCGCTGTTTCCAACACAAACCGTGTTTATCATAAGCACAGTTTAAAGCCACAGTCCCATCCCACAGTTCCCATCACAGTCGATCTGTCGCCTTCCTCACATGTGTTGTTTGTTTTTTTTAAGCCAGAAAGTTTTTACAGTCAGAAATCAGCAGGAATCTCTTTAAGGAACAATCTCATGATGCTTTGTACATGCATGTGCTTAGGCAGAAAGAAATGTACTGGTTCAAATTAAGCCGATGTGAAATAAAAAAGGCAAAACGGGGTCGAGAGTAAAGAAGGCATGTTGCAGCCTTGGAGGAGAAGTTGACAGGTAGAATAAAAAAAAATGTCTCCTCTCCAGAGAGAAGGCTCCGGACTCTGCCCTTCACAAATATTAGGCTCCACAGTCCCTCTATTTACATGCCGACACATCACGCACTCACAAAAGGCTTAACTGGCTTTAACACGAGATGCAACAGAAAGAAATAAGACTCAGTGAAAAGCTGCTTCCCAGTTCCCAAACTCCACATACGCATTCTAAGACATTTTTGCAGGTAAAATGCATTTGAACATTATTAATGACCAAGAACTGGTAATTAAACGAATGACCTCAACTTTAGATGTGATTGTGCATCTGATTGTGGTTTATTCAATCCACAGTTCTCCAGTTATTAAAAAGCAAGCAATCATCAGAACATCACATGAACATTACTGACCATGTTCGTGGTCTTTTTAATCATTTTTTTATTGCAACATGTTAAATTTACAGCACATGTATTTAAATCTAGGTATCAGTCTCTGTTTAGATCTGTACGGCCTGGTATAATTGACTTTTATCCTTGTCATGCAAGTGAAGAGCACATCCTGAGTACAACTGAGGTAAATCTCCAGAACACACGAAAAGCTGGAGAAGAATGAAACGTTCCTCTCAAAGAGACTGTATAAACATGCAGCTGTATATACACACACAACAGTGTGTGTTGTAGGCTCCATGTGAAACTATGCTGAACTCAGCTGGTGCATGTTAGAACGTATGAATTACACGAATGAGCAGGAAGGCGTGAGGCCATTGTAATAAATATCAATTGCACCGATTTTTATAAACAATCTAATGACCGGATTTAAAGTGCAACTCGGTGGGATTTCACTGTGGATATGACGATCAGTATAGGCAAAAGATTTAAAGAAAACAGAGATACTGGAGAGCAAACTTTAAAGTGATATTCCACCCAAAATAAAAACAGCTTCTAAGTATCAAACACTGCTGGAAGGTGAAAGAGGTGGTAAGAGCTCTGATTGGTTGTAATTTACATGGTTAAACAAATTAAAAAGGAACTTGTAGCATAATCGTGGACAAACCAAGCACTTTGAATTTACTTTCCGAGAAATCATGATGTGCATTTCTCAGAAAAAAACAATGAACTGATTAATCCGAATGATAACTGGCTACTTCTCCTTGATACGGAGAAAAAACACATTATCCCTACAGTCTGCAGGAGTGAGTGTTTGATACTTAACAGATGAGACTTCCGTTGAAGTGTCACTTTAAAAGGAGAAAGACTACAGACCTTCTAAAAATCCAATTCTGACAAAAGCAAACAGAAAGCAGAAGGCAAGGTAGTGAACTGGAATGCACAGCATTCATCTTTGACAATACAAAATCCCTCCACCGGGGGGCAGCAGTGACAAATTATGTACCCCAGCAAAATAAATCGCAGAATTCTGCCGCATGAGCATTCACCGACAGCTAGAGAGCGCTGCATGACTTCTATTTGTCCGATAATAAATTAATTTTAAAAACAGGAAGAAGTGATTAGGTTGATAAATTAAAGAAACACACAGAGCTTCAAAGACGGCTGAGAAATGCCCGAGTAACTTCAGAGTCGGACTTGGTTCAATCTACATTACAATCAGTCTACACACAGGCCTCAAGGCTGAACAGACGTTTATATAGGCACACAAACAATCATTAAGTTGGCCACACACATACACACACGCACACAACAAACATACAAAAATATAGTAGAGCCCGCTGGTTGAGTGGTGTGAGTGCAGCGTCGATGAGGGGTTCCCAGAGTCAGAGATGAGTGTGTGTGTGATGTTGTCGGTGGAGCCATGAGCCGGTTTGAATCATCCCAGTAGTGGTTTTCTCTCAGATCACAGATCATGGGGTGACTGCGGCGCACCCTCACATGAACCACTCTGACAGTGTCAGAAGGCTGGGGGGGGCTCTCCATGTGTTCAAACAGGCCACTTGGCTCAAGGGAAGCTGGGGGCTGCATTTGTGAGCAGAAGAGGAGGAGGGGCAGATGGGCGGGTGTTGGACGGAGAGTTGAGCGAGCTCTATGGGGCCGATCAGATCTGCTGCTTGAAGCTTTCCTGCGCGGCCCTGGAGGCGGCATTAGCGGCGGCCGTCTGGACCGTCTTGTTGGACATGACGCCGGTGGCAAACTCCTGCTGGGCCTTCTCGAAGCTGGCGTCTGTGGTACGGTACATCCCATGAACCTGGTGAGGATGAAAGGAGAGAAGACGGAGCTGAACAGGCTGTAACAGACTCTACTTGAATATATCTCTGGGCTTGTGGTGCGTCCACTGTACCTTTTTGAACATGATGAGGGACAGGACGGCCAGTGAGGTAAAGAGAGCAGCGATCAGGATCATTATAATGCCCACTGGGATGCTGGTATTCAGGCCAGTCAAAGCCGCGATCCACCCACTAAGAACAAGACATTCATTAAAGAGTCTGGGTTTTGTTCCTTGTCAATAAATCCCTTGAAAAGACCAAAACTAACCATAAACTGATCTGACTACAGTACAGAGTGTGTGTCAAAGCCTGATGTGTCCAATTTCTCTAAGGGACTGAGCTACATTGTTTCCAAACACGTCAATGAGACACACTGTTGTTCATCATGAACACCCACGCTGCAGTTTAACTGTCTCAGTCACACAAACACGTCCTGCTGCCTCAAATGTGGATTAATCCGCTGCTGAAAATATGCATTATTTCCTCCTGTTTGATTAATTTTGTAAAACTAACAAAATTACTGAGTATTTTCAAACATTTAAGTCTACATTTCTGTTCAAATGGTTTATGTACTCAATAGGAACAAAAGAGCTTGAGGCTGAGGGCCAATCAACCACATAACTAAGTTCTGAATGTTTACATTAATGTTCAAAGTTTGTAATAATTGCTCTCGGATGTTTGAGAACTAAAAGAAGAAGTGACTGATTTATGCTGCTCCCCCCCCCCCAAAACATAACTAAGCCATTAATAACAATATTATAATCAATGGAACTACTTTCTTGTGAGGATTGTGGCACTAAGAATAAATGAAGTTGCCTCCAGTTTTTTCTCCCCGAGTGTGTTCATGCCTTGTTGTCTTACCAGGCGCCCCAGCCAGAGATGCCGATACACTGGAGGACGTAGACTCCAAACTGACAGATGTACACGAAGAAGAAAATGAAAAATCTGAATGAGCTGTCACTCCTGCAGAAAGAGGAAGAAGGATGTGAATAATGAGTTTATTAGTACATCCAAGGTAAATGGATTTTTTATGTAATGTCATCGTGGCAAATGCATTTTGAAAATAACGAAAGATGCGTTTTACTTTGTAGAGAAATTGCAAAAGAGTAAATAACACTGCTGTGACGGAGATCATCACCCATGACTCGTCAGGCAAATATGGTGAAATGAAAAGAATCAAATGATATAAATAATCTGGCGGGATAGATAGTTTTGCTGGTGAGACAGTTTTGACCTGCAGTTTTGACCTGCAGACTGACTGTTAAGCCCTGACCCGCCAACTGCTAAATGTTGTTTGCCTGTTCACCATATTTATTAATATGGAACGTATCAAGGACGATAAGATAAATGAGTTACACATACAGACAGACGTTTGTGGAATTAGTAGGTAGATGCTGTGTTGTTCACCTGAAGGCTCCATAGAGTGGTCGGTACCAACAGACGAAAGAGCAGGGCGTGAAGAGCATGAACCAGAGGATGGCCAAGCCAAAGTCCACCCCACGCGACGCATCCACACAGAACCAGGCCAGACAGCCGATCATGTTAATGAGCAGCGTCCCGGTATGAACTGAGGTGTGAGGGGGAAAAAGAGAGAAAAAAATAACAGTAAATATGCAGATGGTGGTTTTAGTGAAAGTGGGACAGTGTGACAGCCCTGGTGCGTTACTGTGGGTTACTGTATACTGAGTGTCAGGGAGCAGGAGTCTCCAGTGTCCTGCCAAGTCAGATTCATTATGGAGGAGCAGGGAACGCTGATGCTTAATATTTCAACATGTAACACTGTACAGGTCTGATGCAATAAAACACACACACACACACTCTCAATAATTCAGCGTTACCATTTGTTCTTGGGGTCCTAACCGAGAGTGTGTGGTTAAAGCGGGGGTCTGTAAAAGTGAGTGGATTTTACATCACAGTGTGACATATGACATTATCCTGCTGGCTGACATACCACAGCTGAGTGGGGGATGGGGGGTGGGGGGGGTAGACACTTGTGCTCGAGACCCGTCTCTGTTTGAGCCTGGAAAAGATCCAGCTCGTATGAAATTCCAAGTTTTAAAATCAGAAAGTATTCTGTGAATAAAATAAAAGCACAAAAATGAGAGAGAAAGGATCTTTGCCATTTTTTCTGAAGTGTGTATCTAAACAAATCTTTTTAGCAATCATCTGACCAAGTCCCTTCATCAGCCCACATGACTGCGCAACATGTCCTCGTCATGTGCCTGCTGAATTCCAGTCACTCCAGTGACTATTTAAACGCTATTAGGGCCGAGCTATAAAGGCTGCAGAGGGAGAAAATGTAGTTTTTAGTCATTTATAAAACAGACTTTGTTTTTTTATTAAGGCAAAGATGTTAAATCAGATTTGATTAACTAGGCAGGTCTTTTTTTTTGTGATTTATGGACCATGTAGAACTTTTGTAGACAGACCATGATAATGATAATAATAATATAAATAATAATCATGATAATATGGAAAATTATCACATTTTAGAAACAGCAGTCATTAAAAACAAGTTATAATAAACCATGTTCAGGGTCATCAGGTAAAAGATAAGGTGAACCTGGCTCTACTTTTGCTTCAACATGATGCCCTCAGGCTCGGAGTTTGGCCAATCAAACTAATGCAAGAGCACATTCCTGGTAGATCACTCACAATAAAAGAAAACTTTCCAGAGTTGTAAAACCCCGCCTGTGAGTACAACAAACTGCTGTGAAGTGTCCACTGTCTGATAAATCTTTCTTTCTCTTTCTAAAAGGGGAATTCTTGGATTGTATTTCACTGGATTGTCTTACTGGTACAACATAACACCCCCATCAACAATATGGCAATATGGAAGTAAAACAATTTCGTGGTGCCTTCCCCGCTTAGGTAACAATAATTCTTTGTGCAATAACCTAGAATAAACATGAACGCAGGAACCGAGAGTATACTACTCTACAAGGGGCATACGAATACTGTTCACCAGAAACTAACTGGAGTCACAAGGTTGATTAAGTTATCTGATGATTTTCTCATCAACAATATCTGGATGAAAAAGGAGCGAGAATCTTCCAGAAGGCGCCACAGTTATTTATTTGATGACTACAAGTACTGAACTCTAGAAAACCCAGTAGGATTCATCCTCTGGGGAATGTACATAAAACTTCATGGCACTTTATCCTGTAGCTATTTCAGTCTAGACAAATGTGGTGGACTGTTACCATGACAACAGGGGGAAAAAAAAACTACAACTCACACATCCAGAGGTAGTACATGATCTTGACTGTCTTCTGAAACTCTACAGGAATATCCACGGTGATGTCGTGGTAGAAGCACGGACCCATAGGGAACTTCTCTGGGAGAGGAGGCCAGTTGTTTTTCCTGCCTGAAACAGGACAATAAAAGACATGATTGTGACCGACAGTAAAGCTTTAAAAGAAATTATGAGTTCATGTTTCATTCGGGACTCGTCCGACTATTCACTACAGTGTTTCTAGGATTTAAGCAGTGGGGGCAAACCGCATTTGCAATCTCCGCACAGTAATCCCTTCAAGTACTGTTCAGGTCCTAATAACCTCTGATTAGTGCGGGTGTTTATTGTTAAAATGTAAAGTGAGTGCAGGCCAGCGGAGGGAGTGTAAAGGGAGGGTACTACGACAGGATACTCCAACATGGTTCAAACCAACCGGGACAAATGTGCGTCCTAATCCTGAAGCAGTAGCAGTAATCATTTTGATGTGGCGGCTGTAATGGACAATGTGTGCGAATAACATTCTTGAACCTAAGGTTCAAAACTACTATCAAGGATGAGTCTGTTTATAGGCCAACTGCACTTAAGTGTGTTTCACAGTAACTACATTACTGCAGAACATGTGCAGTGCAGTAAATTCATTCTCTGATTTCCAGCCTGGATTGTTGTGTGCATGTTAACACAGTCATCAGCTGATGTTTCATACAGATGTCGGCTCTGAGACATGGAAGAGAAGCTGTATATTGTGGTTAATGTGGTTCAAAGAGAAACCTCAAGCTGCCTTCTCTGTAGATGATCTATGATCATTTAAAGGAATTGTTTGTTCTTTCGGAAAATCTGCTTATATGCTCTTGCTGAGAATTAGGTGATAATATCACCTTTCATGTTTGTACAGTAAGGCTGTATCCACATTACTTACATTTGAAAATAAATGAATCTGCTACAGATACACCCGGCACCCACACTACTCCTGAGTTTAACAGCTGCGTAAACAGAGAAGCTTGCTGGCACTGTTTTAGTTTGAAAATTCTGGGGCTGCATTTTTAGTCTGGACGGGCAGAAACAGAGATGATTGATAGCACTGATCAAGATACTCACAACCGCTTGCTGATTGGGAGTTTTCAATCATAATGTAACCTTCTGTGATTAGTCAGGCTCCAATAGCATGACCCCCAGCCTTGGTTACCAGTGTAGAACGGAACATGGATCATCAATTGCAAGCGTTGCTGACCCTGTTGTCTTTGCTAACAGCTGTTGTGCAGTTAAACTCAGCATTTTACAATGTTACAGCGGCTTACATGTGTAGGAGACGAGCTGTTCTTCAAAAAATGTGCGACAATTCTGCAACTAACAACCAAACAACACGGGCGGTCATATGACATACCCTTTCAGGTGTGTTAGTATGATACAGGGTTTAAAACTGATACGGAGCCAAATCACTTGTGTGGACAGAGATTGTTTGAGTTTGAAAACACTGTTTTGAAACAAGAATGTAGATGTATGGATGTAGCCTGAATATGAAGCGAGAGACAGAAAGCAATTAGCCCTGAAACCAGGGAAACAGCTAACGTGGCTCTGCCTGAAGGTAAAACTTTAAATTTGACTAATTACCACTATTTCTACTGACACCATTTATTAGCTTGGTGCAGTGACTACATGGCATCATTGCTGCTTGCCTCCGGGCCACATGGTAATGAAAAGACTTCATATTTAGCACATAGACTGATATTGATGTTCTCATCCAACAATAGTGTCTCACTATTCCCAAAAATTAAGATCACGAGTTATTAAAAGTATGACAAAAATAAACAAGTTGTTACACCGAATCCTGTTCTGATCCTAACAGAAAATCTGTTTCCTGATTAAAAGGGTAATTATTTTTCTGTGTTCATCTTTTTGTGGTGCCAGTATTGATCTGGAGCTGTATGCTGGTTTCTGGTGCTGACCTCCTGAAGCACTGAGTGACTGCATCTCTCTCTCCCGGCGGTCCAGCTCCGCAGCCTTCCGTTCCAGCTCCTCCTGTCGCCGCAAGAGTTCGGCAGCTGCTCGCGTCTGCTCCTACACACACACACGCAATGAAAAGCCATCAACACAATGGTGATAGTACAGGAGACTCTTTGGCAGGCTATTATTTTTCAGCTCACTACAAATTCTTTCTACTTTTGGAATGAATTCAATTCTCTAGAGGGGCCGCGCCAGCAGGAGGAGAGACATCACAACAACATGCCGACAAATGAGATGCAGCATCACAAGTTATTTCCTGTGTCGGCCTGTTCGAGCCCCGTTACGGATACAGACAGTTTCCTGCTGAGCTGCTTTTCTGTCCACAAACTCAGCATGAAGCCAGCTGTCATTGTACTTCATGTTCTGCCTTCAGTACAAAACCATTAGAAATGTCCCAGCCTCACAGCCTGCTTGCTTTTAACTCCTACTCCCAATAATATCAGCACATAAGAAAAAGACGAGGACCATGAAGTATAAAGTTGCCAGAAAAGCGGCAGTTCTTTGAGAGGGTGAGGTCCAGCTGGGGTCAGTAATACCTGTGCCTGAGGCTGCGAGTAGGCCGGAGGCTCCTCTGTGGGTTTCATGATGGCGGGTTGTGTGTTGATGGTGGGCGCAGCAGTCTTGGGTGCCATCCCTGCAGGCGCCTATGGAGGGAAACACACGTATACAATTATAATCAAACCCCCCCCCATCACAGCAGACGGAGCCCCACAATGCTGAGCCACTGCAAAACTTTAAAAAAAAAATCACCAACAGTCTGATTCAATGTTGGAAATCTACCAACTAATTCCACAAACGTCCATCTGTCTGTCTGTCTGTGGAACATTTATCTGGATAAACGTCACTCTTGGCATTCGTATTCTTCGTAATCATGGGAAGTAAAGTGCAGAGTTTGGTGCGATTTGGACAAGCTGTACCTTCAATGTTAATAACAATTGAATAAACAGGTGACCAGCGCTCTGTAGCAGTCAGTGGGACGTTTTTTTTAAATCTTCTTATAAATAAGGGCGTATAAAGGCCTGTAGTTGTACCTCTGCTGTGGAGCAACAAATCTAAACCAGTATGAACAGCTGACCAACCTATTCCCATCGCTACTGCATCATGTGAAAGTCAGAAATAACAAGGATTACTTTAAAATCCTGTGAATGTTGTTCCGCACCACTGTTTGATAAATGAGCTCAGTGAATAATCTGTAAAAGCACTCACTGGTTTGGCTTCTGTGAAGGGGTTGTACTCCTCCAACCCAGGAGGAGCCGTCGGTCTTGCTTGGGTCACAGACGGATCCTGAGAAAAGAGAATAAAAAGAACAGGAGAGAGGCTGAGTAAAAGCAGCAAACAGCTCAAGTCTGACATCAGAATATCCCAGTCTTAACTCGACTATCTTTGAGTTTGCACCAAGGACACCAGTGGAAATCTCTATAGTAAAAGAATACCTCATGAAAGTGTGAAAACCCTCCATTATTCTGTCAAATCAAGGACAAACAGGCCTCGTTATTTGAAATGCAACGGGCCTATAATTCAATACTGACAAAGACGGGATGATTCCAATAATTTTCACAGGAAGACGTCTATAAATAGCCACGTCCAGGCGCTTTCGGGAGCAGGGCGAATGCTTCTGGCTGCTGACGACAGAAATAAAAAGGGAGACTGTGTTTTTCTAGTTTGCTACGCTATGCACAAAACCTGCTAAAGCACTTTACAGCTCCCGTTAACCACATTCTTGATCTGCATGACAAGCATATTTGAACAACCTTGTTCACGAAGGACTAGCCGAGAATGACGGTTTAATTATGTGAGCACAACAACTGAAATAAAAGAATGAAGCCAAAACATCCAGACACCAGAGGTGGAATCTAACAAAGTACATTTACTTGCATAAATATTTTTAAGTACTTGTAGGTTACTTGAGATTTTCAGCTACATTTCATTTCTACTCTTCTACATCTTAGAGGGAAATTCTGTAGTTACTACTATATTGTACTTTTTCAGTTTAAGATTGTCCTTATAGTTCCTATATTTTAAGATTAGTTAATGAAAATGTATTCAACTTTATTATAAAAACTACCCAAGAGTATAAAATATATACTTCTGTTTAAAACTGACTTCACCTTGACAGCATTAACACTAACATGTTAATACATCTTCCTCCACTAATATATGAACAACAAATATAAATACAAATATAAAACACTTTGCAGGAAAGTATATTCTGCTGTCAATACTTTTGTACTATATGTAAAGGAGTTTTAATACAGCAGACCTGCAATGTTAAGACAATCTGTACTATACCTTACTAGTGAGTGACAATAATATTGCAACACAACTACAATCACCTATGTTTACTTATTTGTACTGTGGAACAGGTCAAACATTAAACAGAATTAGTTTAGTATCTTCCACCTGCACTTGCATGTTAACTTCCTGTTCCTCATGACAACACAAAAGCTACATTTTAATACATTTCTTTGAATAACACTCTTACCATGAGCTGTTGTCAGTCAGGCCCTAGTTTTATTCAAATTGCAGCGCAAGCTTATCATCCGATCTGCGTTTTTCCTGAAGTGCTACTCTCATCCAGTCTCAGTGTGGTCTGACTTACATTTCTGGGAGCATCTCTTCTGCTGGTGCACCCACATACACCCACATACACACACACGGCTTGGTGATGGTAAGTTGTCACCAGACCGGGGTCATTAATATTTCAGTCTATGTTGTGTTTAAACTTTAATGCTGCTCTACTGCGCAGCCAAACAAATACATACATATTCACCAAGTGTAGAGTTTTCAGGTTGAAGTCTGCAGTTTACACCATGCATCGTCCACCTGTTGCATGTTTGTCTGTATGAAAACTGCTATAAAAACGCTTACGGATTCCCTGTCTCCTATAGCGACACATAAAAGAAGTGAAATTGAATCCACCGAGATCCTGACGTAGGTGAAAACAAAACTGGCAGAGTTCGGTGTGAGCAGGTGCATTAATCTAACACGTGGTGACACTTCAACACTGGGCATACTCTTGTGCGTTCAATGGTGAAGCTGCAATATGTTAGAACAGTAAATAGTCACTGCAACAATCCCACATTTGATTGAGCTACCGACACAATCAAATGTTACATCTACACTTCCATATAGAGCCTTTCATTTTTTCTGTCATCAGCCCGCATGCAAAAATATGCCAAAACAGAGGGAACAAATCCCAGCACCACATGTCGTCCATGAAGGCACCATATGATTTCATGAACTATTGAAGATAGCTCAGAGTAGTGGAGGGAGCTCCATCTCTCCTCAGGCAAAAACAAAATGAAGTGCAGGCCAACAGGCGACAGGAAAATGGCAGAAGGGAAGGGGTTCATTAGTCATGTCTGTATGTTAATGGGGACGTGAATAATTCACTCTCTGTGCGTCTGTACGGACAAACTGTGCCGTCAGCACTTTCCGTCGCCACACGCTGACAGAGAAAAATGGTGGAAGGTTTTTTTTAGTTAATGCAATAAATTAAAGCTTCTAAAATGAGGCAATATCATCATAAACAGGAATATGTGTGTACAATAATGTATTATCAATCAACCTAATTATATTTGTTAAGCCCATATTCACAAATCACAGTTTGTCTCAAAGGGCTTAACAAGGTGTGACATCATATGCCCGTAACCCTCATCAAATACTTAAGTCAATTGTGGTATTTTAAACTTATTAACAGAAAAGAAAATGAATTCGATATTTACCTGACTATTCATGTATATATCTGATGTGATGGTAGTGGCATCAAAAATGTTCTTTCATTGTTTAATATATTAATAAAATGTTACATTTTCCCAAAGTACTTAAGTTTCCCTCTCCTCTCACATTTGAGAAATGTAAACTGTCAAATGTTTGATTTTGTGTTTTCAAAAATAACTTCAACTTTTAATCAGTGATCAAAAAGTTGATATCTAATTTTGTTTCCATTGACTAATCAATTAATCGACAAAGATTGGTCTGAAACATAATAAATGAAAATGTATGGGCATTGTTTGGTTGACAAATGTATGAATAAAATAGTTGCAGGTTAATGTTATGTTGGTCAAAGTCTAATCAACTGTACAACTGATGTAAATGTGAACTATCTGCTGCCATTTGTACTGGCATAGTGCACCTGAGGTGTTGATCCAGAGAGGAGGGGAGGACACAGAGGGAGCACATGATCAAATGTTTTCACCATGACAAGACACTATAAGGAAAACACTGAGTATAGATAAGGGTGGAGGCCTAACCGAAGCCAACAGCTCTATGAAAACATAAATAACATGGTTAATGTACAACTACAATGTTGTACTTTTTTTGGAGAGAAAATCCATGGCCATTTTTAACATTTGAACAGCAGTTTATTTACCTAAATACAACTGTATAGGTGTTTTCAGACATGCACTGTACTCCAGATTATTTCCTGACATTCTCCGGAGGGGCTGTATGTGAGAATCCAAATGTCTGGGTGGATAATAATAAATAATGGATAATGTGGGAAGGAGCCCCGGTGAGAACACATCAGCAGGTATTCCAGAGGCTTCATGTAAACCTGTGCTCGTGTAGATGACAATTCTACAACAGGACAGACGCAATAAAAACAGTACAGATGTCTCAGTGTAAATAAGAGGCGTCATCCACTTCGGTCTAAACAAACACGTGGGATCTCAGCAGCAGAATAAACACTTTACATCCTTCTTCTGCTCGCTGCACCAGCCCTAACCTGAACCTGAGATTTCTGTATAGTTGTGAAGGCGTCTGAGTGGAGAATCTCCTGATGTGTTGTTCATGTACGAGAGGCAACCTCCGGAGAAAGTCCAGACCCATTTCTGCGGACATTCTCTGGAGGTTATATCTGATTATGGCTTATGTTGACTTTAGAAGCATGGAAAGAGAAGGATGTCAGACTGGATGTGGGAAGTTGAAATCAGTGGAGACACCGACAGGTGTTGAAGTGAGTATAACAGAAAGGTACAAACAGGGCATCGTGGAGAAAACTAAATGGTTTAATAAAACACAACTGTAGTCTTAAAGGTTCAGTGTGTAGGATTTAGTGACATCTAGTGGTGAAGTTGCATTTTGCAGCTGAATACCCCTCACCACAACCTCATCTTCCAAACATGAAAGAGAACGTGTGGCAGCTTTCCGTTGTCATAAAAACTCAAAAAGGTGTTTAGTTTGTCTAGTCTGGGCTACTGTAAAAAACACATGGCGGCCTCCCTAGAGAGGACCTGCCCCTGATGTAAATATAAAGTATTTAAATAAAAAGGGCCCATTCTAGGGTAAAGAAAATCACAATTCATACAATTTAGACACTAGTGAAAACATGATTAGGGTTATTTTATATTCAATTTCTGCCAATAGATCCCTTTCACCTAACTGGACCTTTAACAGCTGAAAGACTAACACACAACACTGGCTGACACCTCAGGTTGTTGTGTCACTACAGGCAGCCAAAGTGCACCAGCACAGATAGAAAGTCACAGTCAGAGTAAAGACACCATTTTTAAAATCAGACAGTGGTGTTACCACAGCAGTTTACTTCATATCACCCGGTGCTACACTCCCTCTGCTCGTTATTAATGTGTAACACTTCAGCAGCTAACGCTAACGCGGCTACCTCAGCTAGCTAACGTTACCTGGAGCGGGTTGCTGAAGCTGGGCTCCGCGAACGGGTTGCTGTCGAAATCCGACATTCTCGTGGTGTGAGTCCTCCCCGTTAGGTGTGTTCCACTGGTTTAAAGAGCAACGTCTGGACCGACTGTCGCCGCAGATAAAGCCCCGCTAGGTCTCGCTGTGAGGCGGGCAGACGCAGGAGGTGTCACGGTTCGACGCGAAGTCAAGTGTGGGCAGCTTCCAGGGACTGTACCGCGGGGAGGGATTGGTCACCAGCAGCGGATCACATGAGTCACAACCCAGCGGAAGTAGCGATACGTCACGTCCCGGTTGTCAAAACAAAACTTCGCTTTGAGCTCAATGCTATAAACAAGTCTATGGCTCAATCCCATATAGACTGAAGATAAATCTACTTCACACCTTATTGGGTTTATCATTTTACCTCTTAGTTACATCCAAGAACATAAACAGCTCATCTGTACTTTTACTCAAGGAAGTACATCCCTTAAATCATGTTGTTTATTATGAAATATCTGTTAAAGTTACATCTTCTGACCTCAAAGAGCTGTCACAGCTGCCAAAAAGTCGTTTTATGTTATTTGATATCACTTTATGTTGATGGAGGGTCGTCCTTTACCATGTGAATGATCTGTATCTGCTATGTGGTGTCATGCATTGTCTTATCTCACAAAAACATAGTAAAAGTTTGAATTACAAAAAAACATAAAAAATTAAATATAAAAACAGCGTAATTACTTATTACCTCTGATCATCAAGTTGCACTGGGTACAATTCTGACAATTTTTCAATTGATTGCCTTATTTATTTGTTTATTTATCATGATTTCCATCTTGATGTCAACCCGGTATATCTGAATTTTTCATGCCGACATGTTTTGTTATCTAATGTTGTACAATTTACTTGAAAAATACTTTAAAAAGACAAAGAAAAAACAACAACACTATGAATTGTGGCCGAAAATGTCTGGGTGTCATTTGCAAAATGTTCTAATATGAATTTCATTTCGACCTCGTTATTTGTCAAATTATATTTTTATTTTATTTTAATAGGAGGTCATCACTGTTCCACATGTCACCACCAGAGGGTGTCCTTTAAACTAAACATTTGTATTTGGGGTTTGCATAGCTTTCAGTATCATATTGAAGCATCAGTTTCATTTTACAAGTAAACATCATGAATGATTTAGAATGATCCCAGCAAAGTTTCATATCCAATAATGTTTATTCTGAAAGAGTTTTAGCTGTATTTAACATAATTCAGTCATTTGATTTGTATTCTTATGTTGTTTAGTATTTATTTTCATAGCTATGTCTTTTCTTGAGGTTTTAGTATTTGAAGTGTTGCTTTATGTTTTTATCTCAGTATCTGTTTGACAGACAGACGGACAGATAGATAGATAGAAAGATAGATAGATAGAATCGGTATCTGGAATCTGGAATCTGGAATCTGGAATCTGATATCTGGTATCTAGTTCTAAAGGCCTTGATTAACAGATCATATTTAAGCAAAATGTCCTCACATGGCTCAGATTTATGTTGCAGATCCCAAATAGCTCTGTCCCACTAACAGAGAGTAACCATGACCATGGGACCATGAGACACAGAGACGCCGGCTGTTTGTTGTGGCTATTGAACTCATCAGTGACGTCACGGCTCTCCCAGAGACAGACAGTGAACATTGTTACTAGTAAATGACATTTGAGTGTGACCCACTGTGCAGACATTCCTGTTTCTGTTTTTTATCCATTATATTAGTAGATTACTGTTATTATTGCTGAGGCTGTGATGTGGTAACAGCATAGGTTATTATCAGTATGTATAACAAAGCATTGTCTTTTTGTGTATTTTTTAACTTATTCAATATTCAAAGTAAGTGGTGGCTGTTAAAGAACTATAGGGATTTACGTAATGATGATGATGATGATGATGATGATGATGATGATGAACAGCGTCAGTGCAAAACTGAAGAGGCTCCGGGTGGCATATAATAATGATGCATTCAGAATATCGCTCAAACTTCCAGGATGGATAAGTATGACCCACATATTTGTGACTGGCAACATCCTCACCTTTCACCTTTGGTCTGCGGAGGAATTTTATGTTTCGATTAACTGAGTCAAACAACGTGATGATAAGGGCCTGAATAAAGACGACACTATGGTACTCATCTTTTTGTTGGAAGCGCTGAAACAAAAGTGTATATGTGTTTTAAAGCTTCAGTGTGTAGGATTTAGTGACATCTACTGGTGAAGTTGCATGTTGCAGCTGAATACCCCTCAGTTGTCATAAAAACTCAAAATGTGTTTAGCTTGTCCAGTTCTGGCTAATGTAAAAAACATGGTGGTGTCCGTAGAGAGGACCAGCTCCTGATGTAAATATAAAGTATTTAAATATAAAAGGCTCATTCTAGGGTTGAAAAAAACCTTTAGTCCCAAAGTACTGTAGTGTGATGATTTTACAGTAATATTATTGTGCTGTATTTTGTAATTAATGTTTTTATTTTCAGACTGATATGGTGTCTATGTGTCTAAAACTACAAGTATTCAAAAAAGTGAGTAAGCAAACAGTACAGTGGGCTTTTTTAAGTTTCTTAATTTTGTTTTTATTCCAGACTTTTATTATATTATATACTTTTTTTTATTGTCCTACTTCATTTGTGTATTTTTATATTACTATGACATTGTCAATCATACATGAAGCACTAACCTGCATTAAAGCTGCTATATAAATAAAGTTTGATTGATACGGTAAAATAATACGTAAAATACGTAAAACGTTCTGTCCTTTTTCTTCCTCCTTGACAAAAACCGTAGTAACGTTGTTACCGTGGCAACCCAGAGGCTCGGAGGATTCCAGACATAGATCTGCGCGGTGTAAACACGCAGCTCCGGCAGACATCACCGCGCTGTTTCTTCTGTCTGCCGCGGATCTATGAGCCGTGTGATGCCGAGGCCCTGTCATGTGACACCCGCTTGTCCAGCTCACACTTCCGCTGCTGCGTGTAAAAAAGAAAAGTTGGGTGAAATCCGGGAGAAGTTTGCTGCCGCTCGGTCCAACGCCACGAACGTTTTCTCGCGTGTATGAAGAGTCTGCTGTTGTGTAGACGAGCAGAAGACGGTGACTAATCCAACATGTCGACGACCGCCTTGTACAACGACCAGGGAGGAGCGGAGGCTGCGGTGGAAGCGGGACAGGAGAGCACCCCGACCTCCTCCGGCTCCGGAGCTGCCTTCGGACTGTTCAGCACCGACTTCAAAAAGTAAGACGGTCCGACGTGTCCCTCCGCCCGGCGTCTGCACGGTTCACCTGCGGTGAAGTAGCACCACCACAGGCCACTCCGTGGAGCTAACACCGCGGTGCAGCATCAGTCAGAAGCCGGGCAGCGGGGGCCATGGTCGGCTAGCTCTCTGCCATGGTGCACCTGAATATCCAACTGTCATAGATATGAAGAATGAGCCCGTTCAGACATGTCTGGCTTTGATCACACATCTGCTGTACTGGTATATGTAATCTATGTTTATCAGCGTCTGTATAAACCCGCTATTCACAAAGGAGAGCAGGCACAACCCTGTAATATGTTTGTTTTCAGGCCCCCCCCCCTCCTGTAAGTTACACGGCAGCTTCATTCATTCCCAAGTCATTCATAACCAGTACTCAAGAGAGATACGTCATTAGTATAACTTTTCTTTATGTCACTTTTCAAGCAGAAATGTCCTGAATGTAGCTTCCAAAATAAGAGTATTTACTACTGTCCAACTTGCTTCATAGCAAACTTAGCATAGGTGTTTAACTGTAGGTCAGACAAGTCAAGAACGTCCTCTGCTAACTTAGGCTTCAGAGAATTATGGGGGATGTTCCTGTCATTTTATGCACTGAAAATGCATTGATTATCAAAGAGAGAAACCTGTATGTTGCAACCTTATGTTGGAGAAATACTACCATGTCCCAGTTGTCCCTGTCTGATGGTTGCTTGACACTCGGAGAAACATAAAACGCATCTTTACAACAAATGGCCAAAGTTGAATCTACAGCTAACTGCGGTGCCAAGTTGGTGATCCATGCAGCTTTGAGTCCAGAAATATGTTATATCTCTTTTTCTCTCTTTGCTCAGTTCAGTGGTATTTTTTTTTCCCTCTGGCCATTGTCACTGGTGGACTCAACATTTATCATGAGAACAGATTGTGTGAGCTGTGTCATAAAATGACACAGCTCACACAATCGACTACAATAGACAGTAGAGGTTAATATAAAATGGCATCAGTAAAGGTCTAACTTCATCCTTAAAGGGATAGTTCACCGAAAAATGAAAATTCACTCATTATCTACTCAGCACTATGCTGATAGAGGGGCGGGTGAAGTGTTTGAGTCCACAAAACACTTTTGGAGTTTGTTGTTATCCTCAGCTCGGACCCACGTTCACGCTTGCGTGCACACACTGCACGCAAGCTGTTTCCCAAAGGTGTGCGAGACAAGATCAGCGGGGAACTCGCAATAAGTACCGGCAGCATCGCTAGTTCCGGTAGCATCAGTAGTTGCGGTAGCACTGCTGCTTAACTGCAGTTACTGTCGCGAGTTTTCGCTGATGCCGGCACGTGACCCTTGGGTTAGATCATAGAGGCTCAAGCTTGTGCAGTGTATGTGCTCGAGTGTGAGCACGACTCCGGGCTGAGGATAACAGAGGACATTTAGGCTAAAAACATGGAGTAAATTACGCTCTTTCGAGTCGAATTTTAATGTCTGGGTTTCCGGACACTGGGATGACACCACAGGAGCAGTATGGAGGCCTGTTTTGTAACGTTTGAAGAGGGGGCACCATTTACTTCAATTGTATTGGAATTGGCTGCAACACTGTTTATTCCTGAAACGTCAAGTGTTTTGTGGACTCAAACACTTCACCCACCCTTCCATCGGCATAGTGGGGAGTAGATAATGAGTGGATTTTCATTTTTCTGTGAACTATCCCTTTAACCTGCATATTGTTACTTACTTTTTAGTATTGAAAGCAGACAAAAGGTGTGCAAGCTGGTGGAGAATGAAGTCATTGGGCAGATGTTGCACAGCCCAACTTTGTACAGTCTGTGCACTTTTATTAACCAGTGAGCTTCTTCCACTTTTGAAGTTAGTGGCACAGCCTTTTTTTAGAAGCAGACTTTTTGAAAATCCATGTACTGTAAGCAGGAGTATGTTTGATGGTAGATTTACTAGGTTTATAAAGTAAATGCACACATTAAATTATGTTTGCAGATTAATTCTGATTCCTCAGGGCCTCTCTGACCACCTGTGACAAAACTCGCTATTTAGTCATTCACATGTAATTGCTCAGTCGTAAAAAGCAATCACCTGAAAAAGATAATCATATAAAAATATATACAAAATTAGGGATTCATTAAGAGGAGCAGTAAATCATTAAGTTACACCTTACATCTTGTTTTGTCTGACTTACAGTCCAAACCCCCAAAATATATATGGATATGGATTTTACAATCAAATAGAAGCAGGTAACCTTCATGTTTATGAGGCTGAAAACTTAATTCCTTTATATTTTTGCATGAACTACTAGATTATATTTCAGGCTCTTAACTCATTGTTGCAGGTCTGAATTTAGTTTAGGCAAAACATGGAAGCTGTTTGAATTTGTCTCTAAACCACCTGTTTTATATACTCAGATGAGGCTTAATATAATAATGCTTAAGTGTAGGAGAGAAAAAATGTATTTGCATTTGTATAGTCAGAGTTTGAGTGACTAGAATTTATTGATACTTTTGTTTTTGTTAAAAGTAAGAATTTGAACATAACTCATATTGGTTACTGATGGAGTGTTATGTGGGGGTCCAGGGTTCTCTGTGTTTCCAGGTGAAGCAGCCAGGGAGAAAAAGGAAATGTTCTTTCATAACCATTTTAATAACATGAACGTTTAAGATTTCAGTATTACACATCTCAAACTGGACTGTCAGCATGTTTTGGGCACGTGGTTTGAGTTCCATCTCAGAAACCAGACACTAGAGGGCAGCCAATCCTCATTGTAAAATCAGTGGTTATGCATCTTCGCTGCATTGGTTTCATGCTCGTCTTTGTGAGCAAGAAGCTACACACCACATCAAATCTTCAGGTGTATATACCTCATAAGAAGGTGTTGCACTGCAGCTTCTCATTTTCTTTTTGAGCAAGCTTTTAGTTGCCTTGAAATTCAAGATGGAGTTTTGTTATATTGATGACTTTCATTTGCTGTAGTGTTAAATGTTGCTTAGCATGCTAGAGTGAATCTTTAAGCCGTCTCACATGACTAGCTACCCACTCAGGCAATGCTGGGTCATATGTTTACTTTCCTCAAGGCCAAGCTAGAAGATCAGGAAGAGAATAGCAGGGACATGAATGATGCTTCTGTTTGTTTCTGTCTGTCTGACACAATTCACAATACCCACGCTTGTGCATCCTAATACAAGTATCTCCCATTAGTCAGCAGCACGTACTACATACTTGTTAATTAAAGTTAGCCCAGACTTGTTTGAGTAGTCAATAGATGGACTGTTCTGCTACATTTAAATCAAGTTGTGGCTGAACGTAATGCTCTGTCGTCTTAAAGGCCTACTCTTTGTGACTAGATGTTTCTTTAACTTTTATTTCTAGCAGAGACAATATTATGAGTGAGGTTTGTTATGGCATTTAGAAAGCAGTTATATTTCAACCCAGGAGCACTGCAAAAGCCTGAAGAGTGTGTGAGTGTGAGTGTGTGTGTGTGTGAGTGTGAGTGTGAGTGTGAGTGTGTGTGTGTGTGTGTGTGTGTGTGTGTGTGTGTGTGTGTGTGTGTGTGTGTGTGTGTGTGTGTGTGTGTGTGTGTGTGTGTGTGTGTGTGTGTGTGTGTGTGTGTGTGTGTGTGTGTGTGTGTGTGAGATGTGGCAACACTTTGATTGACTTGATATATTATCATACCCTCACTGCCTTATGTTGTTATTTATCAGGCTCTTGGTTAGCAGTTAAAAAAAAATGATGTGAATTTGATTCTATAATACTTTACTTTGCTATGGCCAGTGTTTATCAGATAATACAAATATAACCTCTCCACTTACTCTAGAATTCAGAATTTATATTTTCTGTTATTCTAAAATGACTTTTTTGTTATTATACATTTAACTTTGGATATATCCATTTGCTATGTATTGTGTTGCAGTTTATTAATCCCCTTTGCAGTAGCACAATCCATTAAAAGCCCATTTCTGAATGTACATAATTACATCTAGAATATTTTCGGACTCTGCTCACCATTACTCCAGACTCTGTCTATTTTTGTGCAAACTCTCTCTTAGGCAACTGTTAGATGGGCGTGTCTCGGTATCCTCCACCAAACCAGAGCTGGACAGGCTGCATTTATTTTTTCCACTGTTATCTCAGATCATTTCTATGGACACAGAGTTATTCTCTTCTCATACAAACAAATATACAGTTTTTTGGAAATCTGATCTATTATAAACCCTTACCTTTAGACACTTTAAGTGCCAATTTGAGTATTTTTTCTCTTCAAGAATGAACATTCAATCGCACATTTTGCACAAGTTCTCCTTAGTTCTTAAGAAAAAATACTTTTGAACAAATGTAATTCAGTGTTATCTGCACAAACTCATTGTTGAGATTGTTTTGTCAGTTGCAGAGAGCTAGTAATTTTGGACAGGCATGGTGATAGTTTAAATTGAGGCATACAGCTCTGGATTTTCTTTAATTCATTTAGGAAAATTGCAACTGCATTTCCTCATTCATTCCTTGCCGAGTGAAAGGAGAAATACAGTCCAGTGTTCAGCCCTCGTTGGTTTTCTGCAGCCTTGATGGAGTCCTTTCACTCTGCTAGAGAAGGACACATCTCTTCTGTTAAAACAATTTTTCATGTAAGAATTTGAATGTAGGCTTTGAATTGGTTATTGTTCTTTCCAATCAGGCATATGTTTATTACCTAAACCACCCCCTCTGCCCTCTGGCTTTTGTATCGTTTCTTGGCAGTGATCTGGGAATTACAAAAGTCAGGCATAATACAGTTTTGGAGCCAGGTCTTATTTACTAACGCTTCAGCTCTAAAATCCATCTCCTGCATCTGACTGTATTGGCTGTTAGAAAATACAGTGATCTGATGAAAGCCTTAGTGCTGCTGGCTAATTTACTTACTGCCACATGGAGGCACTAATCTCTGCAGTCTCTGTCATCCTTACCACTCTGATTTACATCCTGTATGTGTTAATAGACAGATTGTGGTGGATAAACACAAATGCAGTAATACATATCTGACTTCTTACAGTGAAATACAGAGCTGTCGTAATGAGAAAACATGACCATGTATTGAAGTGAGTTTTGTCCTCATGTAACGATGGCATTTAATAAGATGGATGCACATGTGGTCTATTTATGACAGATACTAATTAGGAAACTGCCATAGGTAAATGTATATAATAATATAATCAGTCTCAGCAGTGATGTAGAAAGGATTTATAAAGTGAATGACTAGCCAGGCGTGATGCTAATGGCTGTTGGATACGTTTAGGTGTTAGATGTGGCTAATTACCTCCGCAAAGAAGGCTATGTTGTCATTGCTGTTAATCGGTCTGTCAGTAGGATTACGCAAAATCTGCTCCACTGATCTGATTGAAACTTGGTAGAACGGTGGGGTACAGGCCAAGAAAAAAATCCATACAATTTTGGCGTGGATTGAATTAAGGGCGTGGCTCCAACAATACCTTAAAGCCTTGAGATTCATGATAAAAGTTTTCGGGAAGTCAGTCAACTTTGAACAATACCATTCTGTGTTACTCACTGTATTGTGGAAATCATTTTTTTCCCCAACAACACACCAAGACAGTGATTGTTTGACCCCTTTATCAGCTTGTAAATGGGACTGGAGTCTCTACATGGCCAGGCTCTCAGATCAGTCATTTCCTCCTACAGAAAAGAAAGCGTAAAAGGCACATTCCCTTCCAAACTCCTTCTGTATTGTTCACATGTTCATCGTAATTTCCTGACATTCAGCCCGGTGCTGTTATCTTCGATGTAAGCCTGTCCTGTTGGCCCTGTTGGCCAAACTTGGAGTGTATGTGCCCTTAGTGGTGCTAAACTAAAGTGGATTACAGCACAGTGGAGGTGATGAAAAGTTGCTCCATGTTTACCCACCAGTGTAGATAAGGCCCTCCTTTTTCCCCCTAGAGGGAAGTGACCACAATCTCACACACACACACACACAGGCAGTCACATACACAATCAGAGGGCCAGGAATGAATGAACATATATAAGAAGACAGGATTAACAGGTTCATATGACGGGACTGCAGCTGACTGATGGGTAGTTCCAGAAGGAATATGGACCTAAGGACAGAGGTCTTACCCCTGCGAGAAGGCACTACCCTCAAGAGTGAGGATGACTTGCCATTGGTGAGCTGTCCGGGCATCTTGTGACTCTCTCTGCCCATGAGAAGAGGAAGGGAGTAGTGAATGACAGGCACAAGGCCAGTGCTCTCTGTGCTGTTGTTCCAAAGTTCCCAACTTTGACAGTTCTGAAACAACAACGAGACAAGAAGACAACTAAATAAATAAAGCCAAGAGAACAGGGCGTCCAGCCTGAGGGGAAAGTAATTACCACAGCTCTGTTTTCACTCTGGAGTTGCTGGATTTACACCGAGTTGGGTTTGTGGACTCTAGTTTTTTGTTTTTAGCCTCTAAGGAGTTACTGGTTGTTGGAAGTGTGTTTGGGCTGCTGTGGAGGAAAGCTGGTATGGAGGTTGGCTTCTCTCTGCGATCGGAGGCAGTGGGAGCCATGCGGACAGCCATGGTGTCTGCTGAGAACTTGCAGCTCAGTTTGAAGACTGAGCTGAGTCAGGAAGAACAGGCTCTTACACTCAGCAGCAGGAGCCCTACGGAGACACACAAAGTCGGGTACTGTAGTAAGACCACACACACACTGCTACTAACCAACTCTGGAGACTATAGTTAACTGTGCATTTTTTGTTGGCCTCCTGGACAGTTTTTTTTAACCAGAAGGCATTAACAACTGGATTTTTCAACTATAGAATATACTGAAAGGTGTGTACTTAAGTTACTGCACTTGTTCATATCAAGATTTGTATTATGTGCAACACTAAGAAAGTTTCTGTTTGTTAATATGTCGCTTTTAAACAAAAGAGTTCCAATATTGGTTCAGCTATTTAGATTATTTTACTTTAATTAAGATTATTGTATCTTTAAAAAAATCTAGGAAAAATACAACACATTTAATATTTAAAATGACGGCACATGGTATTGTCTTTTAACTTTACCATATCTCCCTACAAGGGGAATATATTTTTTATATTATCGGAAGTAGGGGGAACTCTGTGACGAAACGAGAGTTAGAAAGTGGGTGTTAAAACAAGTACAGATGCTAATGGGAACTTCACTGTTATATGACCTGTACCTGCAAAATGATAGTTTGCCAACAATTTAAATTTGACCTGATGGAGGCGCAAGATGAAAGGGCAGAGAATCTCACAAGTTACCCTAAAGTGATCATGAATGTCTGTACCACATCTCCTTGAAATCCATATATGTATTTGTTGAGATATTTCACTTCTCTGAAACAAAGTGTTGGCCCAACATTACATCTCGCAGTGTGAAGCCTCTGTACGGAACAAACAAACTGCTGTGTTGCTTTACAATGACATTGCATTAGCATCAGCCAAGGAACATGGATTTTCATCATGTGAGTGCTTTGTAGCGTTTGTGCTGCTGGTAAAGATAGCACTCTTCCTGTTTGGTTTGTCAGTGACCCCTATAGAGTCATATGGGGCCAGTGTGACTCTTGCCTGTGTGCCCTGTAATCTGTGAAGCTTACACAGATGTCGTAGACAAGGAGATTTCACAGTACCTTTGGTCAAGCTCTAAATTCTGAAAAAGATTAGTCAAGTCACCTCAGCAGGCCGTAGCTTCTCTAATGTTGACCATAGTAAGACTAACAGTATTTCTGTCCCCAGGAATGAAGACCTCAAAGAGATGTTGGAGAGCAACAAGGAATCGCTCAAACTGGAGGCCATGAAAAGGGTCGTTGGGGTGAGCGTGTCACACTATAAACACTGTTGTGTGCGAGTCCTCTCTCAGTTGTTTTAATAATACTAATAAGATTGGTGGATAACATTGTTTTATTGCTTGATTTATTTTTAGCTGATTGCCAAAGGGAAAAATGCATCGGAGCTGTTTCCTGCTGTTGTGAAGAACGTCGCCAATAAGAACATAGAGGTATGACACATAAACATATCACGGGTAAACCTCATCATTCCTATTACCACAGTTGATTGTTATGATTCACTTAGTTCTTGTGCCAAACAGCACGTGGGTTCTGTGATGTAAAAGTGGGAATTTCCTCATTTAGAACAATAGGCTCATGTGGACTGAATGAATTTGAAATCTTGTTTTTGCATTTGTTTGCTTTATGATTATAATAACAATTATTATTACTGTAGTACTAATTTATCATTACCATAATAATAATACATTTTATTTCACAGCACCTTTCTTGAAACCCAAGGACACCTTTACAATATATCATAAATAATTAAAGTAAAACCAAACGTTCTTGTGACTCAAGAATAGTTAAGATTATATATTTAAGTACAAAAAGCACACACACCTATTGGTTTTACTCAAGTCGGATTTAATGAATGATAACTGATATATTACCAAAAAATTTAAACGACTAAAATACTTAACAAAACTTATGAATAAATAAATAAGAATATTTGTGGTACAGTTAAAAATTGTGTTTTCATGCTAAAAAGTTGGTCAGATCAATGTTTCGTCTTCGGTTTTACATAAAACAGAGAGCAGAATTAGACTCATTATTTGCCATTAGATTATCTACTACAATGTCACTCAGTAGAGCACATACCCCCGGCAAGGCCCAACAGTCCCTTTCAATTTGATCAAGCTGCATCAAATTTCACACACTCGTAACTGATTTATTTCAACAACATCTATGACTTATTCTTTGAGAAATCAAGGAAAATGTTGAAAAACTCCCTATCTCACAATGTTGAAGAAAGGGATCAAAAATTCTTGGATCTGCCCCCGGATCCGGGATTTGCACCACAATTAATTGAGTTATTTCCTTATCTGTCCAGTAGTTTTTGCATAACCCTCCTAACGAACAAACAAACGGACAGGGGTAAAACCTAACCACCACAGAGGTAATTATTTAAATGTTGTGCAGCTTTCCTTCCTGTGAGCAACAACTCCGTTTGTAATAATTCTGACCTCTCTAGAGGTCTGTGATTGATTATAATTTCCTTTATAATAATATATAATAAACACAATAGTTTTATGTTGTAAATCAAAGTGTTGCAACAAATGCTGAATAAATGCAAATTCTACCTGACTCAATCATATAGACTGTGAGCCAGTCTTCACAGGCTACACAAATGAGTGACCACAACGCTAAGCAACAGCTCGAGAGGGGTTCCCATGGACAGAGCCTGTGAATATTGATTAGCAACAGCAGAATAATCAGATAGCGCGAGGGGCAGCATGTGAGCGCGGGGCCCGAAGCCGGGCGCTGTGTGCAAGGCATGCAGCCGAAGCAACTCATGGCAGGGTAGGGGAGCAGGTGGGTGGATGTAATTGGCAGAAAAGAGCCCACACTCACGTCTCTCCTCTCCCACCTCTCTCACACACCAGCTGCCAAGGTAGTATGAGGTCTTGGACTATGTTTTCGCTCTCTCTGTTTCGTTTCCTAGCTCCCTCCTCAACTGCTGCATATCTCACTAAACATGGCCTCTTCCAGCGTTCCCACCCACATCCTCCCTCTGTCCTCGTCACTGTGAGCTGCCATCGATCCCCGCTAAATAGTAAACAGCACAAGAGCATGCAGATTATTGACAATGCCGCGTGATTTAATAGCAATGGCCTTTATTGTCCTTAATGATTGCTGCACTTCGTTTTAACACCACATATCGTACACGAGTGAATGTTTCCATGCTCAGTCATATTTTGAAAACATATTTAAATTACAGGTTTTACAACTTGTAAATCCTTCAATCCCCTACCTAACGTTAAAACATTTAATCAGTTGAATAGTTTGTGGTCATAGAACCCAGATCCAGGAGGGCAGATGGGTTGTGTCTGCTCTTATAGTGAGTAATGCCATTAATCCCAGCAGTAATGACCAAAATGATGATTGAGAACTGTGGTGCGCTGCTGCAGGTCAATACTCGCTGTTTTAGAAAAGCCGGGTGCTGATTAGCGGATAAAGCTCTTGGTGATTGCGCCTAAGATGTGACCTTACCCCCGACCTCAACCTTAAATCAGTTCTCAAATTAAATTATACGTACCCTCTGAAAGTAAGTCCTAATTTTTTTAAACCACTTTTCTTCCAGTTCCAGGGTCTATAAATCCACATCCTTATAGACAGAAACCAGCTCTGTTTTTCCCCCTCCCATTCTGAATAGTTGATGTGAATCAGCAATGGAGCAACCTTTGGTCTCTGCTTAAACTAGTCAGAAAGAAGGACAAATATTATCTCAGGCTTTCCTGCGAGAAAAGAAGAAGAAGAAGAAGAAGTGTGGAAGTCAAAACACAAGACGGGGGGCAAATAAATTCAATGGCAATTTCAGAAAGGAACAAAAATTCATAACCTTGTTCTCCGCCTGAAACAACACTGGATTGAGTCTGCAGCGAGTGATATCAACACAGGAAAACTTTCTGTATCAACTTTCTTTTTCCACCCCCTGAAATAACAAATTCAGGTATCCCACAGATTAACCAAGCCGAAAGAAGACTCCCTTTGTTGCTTAATACGTTATTGTTTATTTTATCCCTTTTATGGTCCGAGACTTTTATCTATTATAGCAGCACATCCTTTCAAATAAATCTGCTTAAGTTTTTAAAACGCAGCTGGTTTTCTAGATTGCTTTCTCCATATGCTGCAGTAATTCCCTGTTGCAGCTGGTTCAATTTATTGCTGTTTGATTTAATTGTCCTCTGCAGCTTAAGAAGCTCGTATACGTCTACCTGGTGAGGTACGCAGAGGAGCAGCAGGACCTGGCTTTGCTCTCCATCAGCACGTTCCAGAGGGCCCTGAAGGTAACATGTCTGCTTCTTGACGGTGTTTCTCTCGTTTTATTTTTACTAACATGGTAAAGAAGCTGTAATATTTTAAGAGATTGGATAAGTATATGGTCTGCGTGATTGTCCGGGCAAATTTTCATTTGATTTTGCTAATATAATGATCTGCCTTCTAGCGAATTGATTCAACTCTATGAATAATTAACCTAGGAACCGGCACTTATGCATTACATTCATTCATTCATTCAGCCCCTCCTGATTCTGCTCCCTCTCTTTTCTCTTTCTGTCTCTCTCTCTTTCCTGCCTCCTTATCCCGTCTGTAAACTCACACCGACTAAAAACAACATCATTTGGTCATGAACACAAATGACGGTGTTTGCACATAGATTTGGGAAATTCCACATGTTAGAAGTTTTTGCCGCACTACGTTTGGAAAGACAACAAATTACCTTACTTAGGTTTTTTCAGCTCAACGGTTACGTCCAAATTCAACAAAATTAATTTCCAAAGAGGAACAAATTTGCAGCAAGCTTTTCCATGCATTTTGGTGTGTCCCTGTGCATGTGTATGCCACGTGCACATGCACACCTGCGTGAATATATCGTCAGTCGTTGGCTGATGGTTACCGATGGAAAGATTTTAGCATATCGCCCAACCCTAATGTCGAGGTTTGACATTATTTAGAAAATGTGGCTTATTCACCCATCAGCCACAACATTAATACAGGTTTTAATGGCTGATCTATGTATCTGTGTGAGCATCTTTAAATGTACATAATAGACGAAATATTAACCATGTTCTTTTTTTTCTAAACTGGCATTAATGTTGTTGTCAAACATAATCTACACTAGAAAATCTGTGTGTAACCTCGATGTTCTGTTAAATGCTTCGGCCGCATTAATCATTATGAAAAGCTAACATTGTTTCACACACTGACACTCAGCGGTTCCATCTCTCTGTGCCAGGACCCAAACCAGTTCATCCGGGCCAGTGCACTGAGGGTTTTGTCCAGTATCCGTGTCCCCATAATTGTCCCCATCATGATGCTCGCCATAAAGGAGGCTGCAGCCGACCTGTCTCCGTATGTCAGGAAGACTTCTGCCCATGCTATCCAGAAGCTCTACAGGTACAGATTCTAAAGCCTGCAACACAAGCTGCAGAAAGCACTGGGGAAAGCCAATACCAGTGACTGCACCCTTTAGCTTTTCTGGCTCTCTGTCTGTACCACTTCATTCCTGAAGCAGTGACGTAAGAGTTTTACAGTAAATGTTGGGTAATGTTGACTTAAAGGGTTTTGCCTTGCTGTTATCTTTCTTTTATCCGCTGAGTCTGCATATTTGATTCACTGATTGATATCAGGAAAAGACCGGGGCTGTGTCTGAAATCCCTTTCTGCTTACTATGACGTGCCGCACCATTTTATTTGACTGTCCAAATCTCGAGTGTCAAGTTCATGCTCTATATCGTGCACTTAGAATTACCACAATGAAATAATGATAATGGTATACTAGGGCTGCTTCTAACAATTATTTTCATTGTTGATTATTTTATGTATTAACCAATTCCTTATTTTATGTATTAGCTGTATATATTTAGTTTTTTGTTGTTCTATAAGTCATCATAGAATTCCCAAAACCCAAGATGTTCTATTCAAATTGTTTGTTTCATTCAACCAACAATTTAAAAACATCAAAACTTTCCCTTTGCAGTCAGATATAACCAAGAAAATCAGTAAATCAACACATTTGAGAAGCTTCAAGCTGCAAATATTTTTTGTTGTTGTTGAAAAAGGACTAAATTGGTTAGTTAGTGATCACTATTGGTTAACTGTTTAGTGTCTGTTATGGGATGTTGTAAACAAGGCATCCTGGATTGATTCCGTACACAACCTCGAGAATAAAATGAGGGTGAGGACAAAACACGCTGATAGATAAGTGATTGGATCTGTTGAAAGCACCCGGATGTATCTGTATTCTGAGCACACAGAGGGGACATGATTTAATTTGTAAGTCCATCAAGTTTTCATATTATGTGAATAATTGCCATTCCTCAGTCGACATATATTTATTTCAAAGCTCTCTCCCTCTCTCTCTGTCTCTCTCTCTCTGTCTTGTCTTCAGCCTGGATCCAGACCAGAAGGAGCACTTGATTGAAGTGATAGAGAAACTATTGAAAGATAAAAGCACGGTAAGTACACGCTGAGCAGTAAGTGCAACATAGTACACGTCTCATGTTGGTGAATGCATACCACTGGAGGGCGCCCCAGTCAAGCGATTTTCCTCTTAGCTCTCCATCCCACAGCTCATTCGGCAATGCCACGGTTTGTTAACACCCACTTAAACCCACACATCTTCAGATGCTCCTTGTTAAGTGTCCATTTGGAGGGAATTTTTCGCACTGATGCTAGTGTCAGCTTAATTCTCTCAAAGGCTATCTTTTTCCCTTTTTTTTTCACCAAAATGGGTCCGTAAAAGAGTCGGATTCTCAAATTCTCTGTTAAGTCCAGTCGCAGACACGATGCAGGCAGCCCATCAGAAGTCAGCAGGCAGGGCGTTAATTTCCGGAGGTCACAGCAAAAACGAAGGGTGTTTAAATGGCAATTTCAAATATGTAGAATGCAGAGTGTGTCGCGCTTGTTTGTGCAAGTCACAGTTTGGTCGTAGTTATGTATGCATAGCGTATACCTATCATTATACAAACAAAACAAAGCAGCTCAGGCCAAGGGGGGGATGGAGAGCCCACTACCAGATGCATAGCATATTTAGCCCCGGTCGCTAACGAAGACAGATGACTTCTCCCCGTTTGGAGCCCTGCATTGGGACGCAGAGAGAGGGCACTATCATCACACAGAAGCACAAGCACTATCAGCTGGTGATGCATGGCGAAAAAACCCAAACACGGTGGATTCTTAATCGCTATGAAGCAATGCATTTTTGTGATATTAGGATCTGACCATGTTCCTCAACACTGGACAGTCTTCCGGTCAGCTTGCTGCAGTACTATGGGAGGGTGGTCTTGGAGTTGAATCAGTGCGGTGAGATTCTCCTGGTCTTCTTATTGTGCAGCTGAAGGGGAAAGTGTAGCTTAATGTAATGTGGCACCACACAGAATTCTCACATAAAGGTCAGTTTACTATTCATTAGGAGGATTACTGTTAAAATTGTTTATTATGCTTTTTGCAGGAACCTTTTTAAAAAGTGGCCCATGATATCATTGGGGTTACTTCAATTTAGGCTTAGAGAGAATACATGTGTAACGGAAGGCTGTGTGCGTGTGTGTGAAGTTTGACAAGAGCATTTACAAGGCAAGGACAAAAATATGCTATAGGTTGCATCATGGGAAACATAGGATACTGTGTTTTTGGCTCTGGACCTGTAATAGTAAAGAAAAGTAGGATATCTCTTTAACTTTCTTTTTTACTCCATCTGCATTGCCTCTGATAATTCTGTTGTGTGATGATACTTTGTAGAGCCGCCCAGTAAATTAATCATTGAGAGATTGACGTGTTTGAAACATTCATGCACTAGTGGAACTATTTTCCAGTTATTAACTATACTTGCATGAATTGACATGTTGAGCAGATGATGATATTTATTTGCGAGTTAAGCAACATTTAATTCTATTCTTAACTTTTCTAACAATAACACTGCCTGCGTTCGTGTCACTTTCATGGTCCACGTGTTGTACGTGTTTGATTACTGGAATACTTAAATAAATAAAACCCTCATTATTTACGAAGATAATACAAATGGCTTGTGTTCAAAAATACTTAACAAGGCTTCTGTAATGGGTTAGCTGGTTAGATATCTTTTTGTGGCAGATCTTTAGGTAAAACCAGTTTGTTAATGGTGGCTTTGCTCCATTTAATATCCTAGTAAGTCATATTAGTGTGCACAATACCATGACCCTGGAACTTGTCCGCCCTGAAAAACAGTGGTTACTAATGATATTAATTGCCCCTTTGCTTGTCCTGTTATAACATATCCACATAAAGGCTTGCATGCCACCTTACATCATCTTTTCATGTTGAAAACAGCCAGCTTTTCAAATATGTTTTCATGTGTCTCGTGCAATTCTGCTGTAGTTGATGTTAATCTATTAATTTAACCAAAAATCATTACAATCATTTGTGTAAAAGCTATTTAGCTGATGTCACTTTGGTGCCTGTTAAAGGAGGAAACATTTGGTTATTGTTCCAGGCCGTGGCGTTGTCCAGGCCTCCTGACATTTACCTTTACAGATGTGCCTGTTTGGTTAAATGGCTGTGACACACGGGAGCCTCCTTATAGGCAGGATGGTTTAAAGAGAAAATGGGAAGGCCTGATGACAGAGACAACATAGGAGTTTGTGCAGCTGTTTTACCGTGATGGATCTATTATCCAGCCATTACAAGATAAATGATCGATCCCTCCCATGCTCTCCCCCTTGTACCCTCTGCAAAATTGAAATGAGAACAGAAAGGAGGGGCAGCGGGTTGGAGGGGTACTATGATTAGGGGCTAGGTGAGACGCCCATTAATTTAAGCGTAAAAGGAGGGAGAGGGAAGAGTGCAGGAGAGGAGCGAGCACGGGGAGGATAGGCCGACCCCACACCGGGCCATCAATCAAAAAGGCGCGCGTTGTCTCTGGCGTGATGACCCAGCACTCTCTGCCTCTCTGGCACCCTAATTAGAATTCATAGCAAAATAGATGCAAGGAAACGGTTTGGGCCCCTCATAATTTTATAGGAAATTTATTGTTATTAGAAGAACCATTTGCTTAGTGTGATTTTTCCATTACCGGCTTGTCACGCAGCGTAGATAATATGGTCGAGGGTGGAGGAGGAGGGGGAGGAGGTGTATGAACTCCATAGATTGGGGTGTCAGTTTTGTTGATGGTGCATGTAGTTTACCTTGGAGCTGTGTCTAATGGGGGAAGTTGGTAGAGAATGCACAAAGGCTTGCAGCGGGATCCACATGCTCTGAAATGGTGCTGCCTGTAATAGCCTCAGAGACAGGAGAGGTCTGGGGAGAGCGCCAGGCGAGAATGACGCTCCCTCATGCAAAAATGCACCAATTCCCGCTGAACGTATATAATCTAATTGACTACTTTGAGTAACTGAAATGCTTCGCAGTGAAGCTACCCTAAGACAGATACAAGACTGTATTACCCAGTTTTCATAAATGTGTTTATACTGTGCATCAGAGTATTGCTTTCTCCTCAATGTTTGGCAATGTTTGTTCGCTGTGAATCGTTTTCAGCGAATCTACTGTCTAATGTTCCCTATAAAAGTAGTTTACTCCGTGTTTAGTGGATTATCTAGAGTAACAGGGACACTGTTGAAAACAGATGCTGCTCTTGACATTTTTTTTATGTGATTTCTCAATGCTTTAAGCACTTCAGATGAAATCACATTCACCTCCTTTGTATTTGGGTGGTGGCATATAAATCTCAGAAACTGGGTAAATGAAACCAAAACGGTTTGAATTGCAAAGTACCGATAGACCCTCTTCACAGCATTTTGATGTGTCACGGCAGGAAAAGCACAGGTTTAAAAGTTCTATATAATTCTTGATGGCTCTGTTCCACTTGGATTCAGTAAGCTAGTATGCACAACACCGAGGCCCCTAAAACTGTCACATCTAAGTGGAATGCATTTTATTTTTCAGGGCATTAATTACACCTGCATCTATTCTGCTGAGAAATAAGGTCTACAGAGTTGCGAGTTGTTTTTTTTAGCATTCAAACTAACTCTGATCAGTAGATATACCATGGAAACGTATCACTTCCTACAGGAGGGTTCTTGAAAGTCCACATTATGCTTTAAATTACCAGTGAAATCTCTTTTAGCACACTTAACCAAATATTGCTAAAATCAAGTATCGTGCTTGAGTTGGTTTCTCGGTGTTCAACAGCTGAATCCACATATTTACAGAAACTGTACGCAGTTTATTTTCCAAAGATGGATCATAAGGTTCACTCCCTGAAACCTTACTGGTCCTGCCGGTGCTGAATGAAATAAAGTCATAGAAGAGCACTTAGTAGATACAGCTTCAACTGCTTGAGAAGAGGGTTAGGGTTTGTACTCTGACATATCGTTAATATCATCACAGAAATTTGCGATACGCTTAGAGAGAGTGCAGAAGGCATGTGTAGATTGTGAAAACTAAATATAATATGTATTTTATAGTCCTATTAGCTCTCAAGACATTTTGATTGTCAATAGTTATACCTTTTAGACGCTGCTTTATTTAGTACACTTAAAGCTTAATCTAATGCAGTTTAATATGTTTAAGTCCTTTATTCAATCCTACCTTCATGAAGGTGAAAATGCTTTGTATTTGCTGTTTTAGAGAGGATGTACTTTGTGGTGCTTTTGAGCCTTATTAACAAGTTTTTTGTAATATTTTGTCCACTCTATTTATCCCAATAGGGCTGAATAACACACCTCTCTCTACAATGCAAACTGCGTCCTCCAAAATGAATGTCAAGTTGAACCAACACTTAAACAACATGAAGTACTATAACTATAACCTCATGAAGGGAGATTTTAATGCAAAACTGGATTAGACTACACTAGTTTTAGCTTGATGAACCTCAAATTGCAATTGTGCGTATTGTACATCTAGTTAGCTGCATTAAGCTAGCCTCATCATGTAATTACCCTCTCTGGATCCACTTGCAAGCGTCTTTCCTTGAATGTACGTAGGATTTCTGTGCGGGTCACTCAATAAATATAACTTCCTACCTCAACGTGATGCCATAAAATGTAGTTGTATGATCCTCCAGTGATTCATTCATCAGTATTAGTACTGTGAATGTCAGAAAGGCTAATAATCATTCGGATTTAAGATCCAGGTTTCCTAGAGCATCTGCAGACGGGCGCCGTGCACACACTTATTTCATACACACACGGTGATGCACACACAATCAATGCAGGCTCATGACAATGCTGATGGGTAAAAGCACTGGGTTCCCACAGGGCCACCGGGGGCCAGAAGGCTTTAATTGGGAAGACCAGATTCTGCTCCCTTTCTCGTCTTCTTCACCCTTGCCTGCCCGTGATAATGTTGTTTGCATATTAATACACAGCCATGTCACTCACTCAGCCTCACAGCCAGTCTGCGAGCCAGCAGGCAGTTAGGTGGTAGGGGGGCATGCAACGGCCAAATGGGTTTTTCCCTCCTACCAATGAAATATAGTTGATTATTGGCTTTCTCAGCTGCGGCTTCCTCCATGTCCTCCCAGTGAATTGAACATAAAATGAGGTTTGTACCTGAGGAAAAACTAAATCTAATCTATGAGGAAGATGTGAGAAACACTTATTGATGGATTTGTTTCGCAGATTTGTGTAGAATAAGTCACTTAAAACTTTAAGGCAAACATTTTCCTTTTAATTATCTACTATCTACTCAAAAGCCGAACTGTGTGTATTGTAATCAGAGTCGTAAATTGGCATTGTGTTTATTTTTTTTCCCTCCAGGTGCAATTATAGTACCTGTTTTGACCAGGGTCATATCTGTTAACTAGCGTTTATCATATTACAGCTTGTTAAAGAGTTAAAATGAGCTACACATGCTTACAACTTCATTTAACTTTAATTGTAATACTGGAGTGAAATAGATCTATATAATTCTTTTTTTCCCGTGGTGCTGTTGTTAGCACCCTGGTTTGGCCGGGGTCTTTCTGTGTGGGGTTTGCATGTTCTCCCAGTGTCTATGTGGGTTTGCTCCGGGTGCTCTGGCTTCCTCCCACTGGGGTTAGGTTAATTGGAGGCTCTGGATTGAGTCCACGTGAGTGTGAATGGTTGTTGGTCTCTGTCCGTTGGCCCTGTGATTCACTGGCGCCCCCAACCATGACCCTCAAAACGATAAGGGCTATAGATAATAGATGTATTGATGGGGAAAAAGTAAATTGTTTTGTTTCATCTATTCATCACTTCCCTCTTCTTTAGCTGGTGGCCGGCAGCGTGGTGATGTCCTTCGAGGAGGTGTGTCCAGATCGCATTGACCTGATCCATAAGAACTACAGAAAACTGTGTAACCTGCTGGTGGATGTGGAAGAGTGGGGCCAGGTGGTCATCATCTCCATGCTGACCCGCTACGCCAGGACTCAGTTCGTCAGTCCCTGGAAGGAGGTGAGACACTGAGGTCCTCAAGGACCCAAAAACAATTGTGGAACAAATTCCATAAAGGGACAATTCACCTAATGTATATATTTGAACCTCAAAAGCATAGACTAACAACTTCTGGTCATGCAAACTACCCATGTAGTTATTATAACTGCATCATGTCATGTGCTCATGTGCACCACTGGAAGAGATAAATCAGGCAGCACTCTAAACAATAAAACACAAATCATGAATGTGCTTTCTCAGTATGAATCCTGTTTAATATGTGCATCTGTCTGATCTTAAGTCTGGTAACGCTTCATCTTTTTCTTTTCGTTAACAAATCCCACTTGATAAACAAAGCCAACAATGAACAGATCCTACTTAAAACAATTGTCTGTGTATCCAAAGGCTGATAAGTCTCTAGTCTCTGTGCCATAGAGCTCCATTGTCTGAAAAGAGATCACTGAGCCACACTGCTCATGCTGTATTCCTTCAACACACTCAGGCACGGTTATACTGACTCAGTTTCACATACAATGTCTGTCCTGCTGCCGAAAATAATCCTCTATAAATACACTATTTACTCCAATTGGAGTAATATTCGCTATCCATTTATAAGCACCAAGCTGTTTTAGGAAAGTCTTTTTTTAACTGATTAGTCACAATCAGTTGTCTGTTATAATGTTGTGGCTGATCAGTACACTACCACAACCCTAAACTCAGAAAGTTTAGGGTTAGTTTGTTTAGAGATGGACTTAAAACAATGTTTTGGTCTTGGTTTCTTCATGGGATTTGTTAACAATAAGAAAAACATAGAATAACACAAGTATTATTGTTTAAAGTATAATCCAAAAATGAGAAGTTAAGTGATGAAGTTTTGTCTTCTTCATTTGGGATTTAAGAAAGTGTTTCTTCTCCTGTTTTTAAACGTAGTACCGTCACTCAATGTTCTTAACTTACTCTCCATTTTTCCTTTGACCTAGAACCATAGCTCAGAACTGAAGTTTGTTCAATTGTAGCTCACAGTGAATCAGTTGAAAAAAGAATGGTATTTCTTCTATAGTCAGGTGGATATTTGATAGTTCACTGTGATAGTATAAGGTGTTTATGTGTTGTTTGTGTTTCAGGGTTCTACGTTTGATGAGAACAATGAAAAGGCGTTCTATGACTCTGACTCTGTGGAGAAAGAAGAGGAGACGGAGGCCAAGCCTTACATCATGGATCCGGATCACAGACTGCTGCTGAGGAACACCAAACCTCTACTGCAGAGCAGGAACACGGCTGTGAGTCAGCTTCACATAAACACAGACTTATGCTAGTTGTCTTTGAGCCATTAAGGTGTAGATCTGGACCCATTTCTGCGAACATTCTCCGGAGTTTAAAAAACGACAACACAACTAGACATTCATACTTTCAAATGAATGTCCCATCAATTATCTAACACGTACAATTATAATTATGCAATCATTTTCATTCATTATTATGCAATAACTTTGTAGGGGTACATGCACATACCTGCTATAGTGCAGTACCCAAGATTTGTGTGTGTGTGTGTGGATATATATATATACATATATTGTAGTGTTGCAGTGAGTGCAGATCTCCATCACCCAGGAGTCTCAAGGTCTCTGTCGCTGTGCAGCAGCAGCAGGAGAAAAAAATGCTCCCAAATGAAAGTGTTGATTAAAATGTGACACGCTGTGTCTTCAGTCACGACAACACAGTGACATCCTCCATCTTCATAGACGCCTGAACCCTTTCATCCTGCCTGCAATGATGGACACACGTCCTCTGGCTATTTAAAGCTTCGCTGAAAAATTACCTTTATAGAGTCATGTCATGAGTGCCTTTGTGGAGCCCTATGACATGCATGTGAATGAATGTATTTGATTCTAGCACTGGTTGACAGATGGTATTTCACTGTGGGTGGTGTAATAGTAAGAAAGCACTTAAAAGTTTGAAAGTGCTTTTCAAAGTGTTAAAAGCATAAAATCAAGTGAGAGTAACGTATAGAGTTGGAGGGCTGCCCCTTCTAGAAAGTGGCTGAAAATTGAAACAAATATCAAAGAAAGAAAGAAAAGAAAAAAATCAAAGACATTACCTAAAAGCAATTTCTAAAGGTTTGTTCCTGGAGGATCCAGTGAAGAAGTTGAATCCTTTTCATTTCTGACTGTGTTGTGTGTTTCCAGGTGGTGATGTCTGTGGCTCAGCTCTACTGGCATCTGGCCCCTAAACACGAAGTCACCATTGTCACCAAGTCACTGGTGCGACTACTAAGAAGCCACAGGTAGAACATACTGCTCATTTGTTTGCCTCCTCCCCAAGATCACTGTAACACTGTGTCCATGTTATTGGCGTCTGATTAGGTGATTTGTTTCTGTATTGCAGAGAGGTGCAGTACATCGTGCTTCAGAACATCGCCACTATGTCCATTCAGAGAAAAGTAAGTCAGCTTTTGGACGTCAGAACAGTAAAGGTGTTGTGCAGTGATGCGGGATGTGTATTTATCTATTTATCTTATGTTCAAACAGGGGATGTTTGAACCATACATGAAGAGCTTCTATGTCCGGTCTACAGATGCCACACATATCAAAACACTAAAGGTACCTGCCATTTTACTTTTTTATACAGTATTGTATATAGTCTCCCACACTATGGACTCAAATAAGGGTCAGTACGATTTATAGCTTGTGCAGTGATGTTATAAATCATTTCATCATGCTTTGTAAACCTGCAAAAAGCATCAGTAGCTGTAGAGCAAAATTTGTTCAGACATCACTGGATATCAATGGTGTTGTTACGCCAAAGAACAGCTTTCGTAAACACCTGAATTCAGGTTCAATGCAGAAAATTGTGTGAAACTCAGTTTTAACACAGTGTGACACTCACTGCAGTTTAACATTGAGGTTGGAAGTAGGTATACTGCTCCTGATAAAGTCACAATGTTACAATAATAAGATGTAGTATTACGAGGATAAAGTCATAATTTAGAAGGACGTTGTAGTATTACAATAATAGACTCATAATATTAGGAGAAATAAGGTTATATGTGAAAACTATACCTAAGTATAACTTAACAAGATAATCAATTTTCCTCATTTATCGCAGGGGACAGGCTGATCTTCTGATATTCCTTTTCTAACATGACACATGGCCTAAAAATGTCATTGACCTATACTTTAATCTCTCATGCTTGTTCAACTTTTAAATAAATCTCTCCTTATATTTTTTGCAGTTGGAGATCCTGACCAACCTCGCCAACGAAGCCAACATCTCGACTATTCTGAGAGAGTTTCAGGTTTGTGTTTGTACTGTTAATTGACATCGACAGTCCAGGGTTAGATTTCTAACTTTGAGATTTTGTGCTGTTAAACGTTACCTGTTCTTGACCTGTTTGTTTTTTCAGACCTATGTGAAGAGTCAGGACAAGGCGTTTGCGGCAGCCACAATTCAGGCCATTGGCAGGTGTGCCACAGACATCTCTGAGGTGACAGACACCTGTCTCAACGGTCTGGTCCTGCTCCTTTCCAACAGAGATGGTAAAATGTCTGCTTTATATATATATATATATATATATATATATATATGCAGTAATTGTCATAACATGTTTAACTCCCACAGTATAATGAGACACTGTGACTGTCCAGTTTAGTTGTTTTTGTGTCGTGAGAACTTCTTTTGTCCGTGCAGAGACTGTGGTGGCCGAGAGTGTTGTGGTGATCAAGAAGTTGCTTCAGACTCAGCCCACCCAGCACTGCGAGATCATCAAGCACATGGCCAAGCTCTTTGACAACATCTCTGTACGATTCACCATCGCATTATTTGTACTTTTGACATTTTTTCGCTGTGAAAAGTCGAGACAGGAACAAATAAATGAGTAGTAATCTTTTCCCTTTGTCAGGTCCCCATGGCCCGAGCCAGCATCCTGTGGCTGATGGGAGAATACTGCGAGAGGGTGCCGAAGATTGCACCCGATGTTCTGCGTAAGATGGCAAAGACATTCACAGTGGAGGAGGACATAGTCAAGCTGCAGATAGTCAATCTAGCAGCCAAACTCTACCTGACCAACTCTAAACAGGTAACAGATGAATCGTACCAGCACCAAGACACTTTCATTGTGTTGATTCGAGAATAAAACAAATGTGGTGCTGGGTTACGTCTGCAGATTTCCGAAATAAATATGCACGTGAGGATTCAGATCCAAAACAGCTTTGTGTTATCTAAATGTGAGGTTTTGAATTCCAAAGCTTTATGTTGCCCTATCTAACTTATCACATTTTCAACTCTGAGTTAAATGACTGGTTTAAATATAGAGCTGTGAAGGAGACAGCTTTAACGTAATGGTGCATCTCGTAGCGCAGCTTGGTGTCCACAGGCCCATTCGGTTAGATGGGGTGATTTTGGCCTCTGAGCTGGGTTTATGAGCCCAGACGCCACCTCCCCAAATGAGCACATCATTAAACCTCTTGCTCTTTGTAATGTGCCGCTGAGGGGCGATGGAGACACAAAGTCAATGCTGTAAAGGATTTGGGTTATTATTCTGGCTTCACTGCAGCAGTAAGTTGTGTTTTTATGCCGGCCTAAATACTATGCAAGTGCTCTTTGCAAAGGATTTAACTTATCCAGGCTGATTTATGAACAAACGTTGTGACAGAGAGAGAAAATCTGGAATTGCGCAGATGAATGGTAAACCTTGAGTTTCAGACATATTTTGGTTTAGATTTTCCTTTTTTTTTTAATAGTGAATGGTTTCAATTTTGGGAAATACACAATTTTAAGCATTTGGAAGTACTTGTACTGTGACCAAAAAGCCACCAATTTACTTACTTTATCATATTGTAGTATTGTATTGTTAATGTGAAGAAAAACAGAAATGTAAAGATGACAACTTTTGGGTTAGTAAGTGACTGGCATTTGCCAAAATGTCAAACCATTCCTTTATGCACTAATGTGTGGACACCTCACCTTACCTGGATACCTTGTCGGGTTCGGGTCGGGCTCGCTTAGTTTTCTTTTGGGCTTAGTTGGGTTTGGTCACGAGATACTCTCTGTCATCCACATGCACACTACTTATCCTGCCTCTCTTATGTTATCCTGTTGTCTTTGTCTGCTGTCTTAACGTGTCACCCTACTTCCCCCCCCTCACCACCCTCAGACCAAGCTGCTGACCCAGTACATCCTGAATCTCGGCAAATACGACCAGAATTACGACATCAGAGACCGAACGCGCTTCATAAGACAACTCATAGTCCCCAGCGAGAAGGGCGGGGCCCTCAACAAGTATGCTCGTCGCATCCTACTGGCCCCCAAACCAGCTCCTGTGCTTCAGTCTGCCTTCAAAGGTAGTTCATACATTTCTAATATCAACCACTTACCCTTATTTTGAAGCATGAAATCCTCTAAATAGCTTGAAAATTTCATATTAGCTGCCATTCTTCTTCTCCTGTGTCTGTTTAGTATTTCATCTCACCAAACACATATTAACTGGACCTTTTTATCTCACATCGAGTGGCTCCATTTCCAGTAGTATGCAAAGTTGATTCAGGCAGCGATATTAATATTCTGGTGTGTCTGTCTCTCTGAAGGGCAGTTAGGTCAGACCCCTTTGCCTTGGACTAATGAGATGGGTAAATTATTGAGCTAATGTTAACCTTTTTCAGACACTGAGAGGGAAAATAATCTCTCTCATTTAGCTGTCTCCTCTTCTCTCTCTCCCTCGTTGACAAAAGCGACAGAAACGGCCTCGTGTAGCATTAAAATTCAGAGGCGGTTTGCACCTACTGGATGTTTATGGAAAGCATTAACCACCCCTGTCATTCTTAATATTCACGTGTAAAGTTTTTTTTCTCTCTCTCTCTCTCTCTCTTTTTTCCTTTTTTGGTTAGCAAAGCAGAGTTTTTAGAGCATTATACCTTCCAGGGCACATGCTTTTTCCTCGTGTGTTGACCACTAGGGAGAGAGAAGAGGAAATGTGTGTATCCTGGTCATTTGTAATGGAGGAGAGGAAGCCTCGATCTAATATCTAATCTAAAGTCATCATGTCATTTGGCCTCCTCTCTCCATTTCTCACCATTCATCAACTTCATTACGGCCACCCACGTCTTTCCACCAATCTCTTCTTTTCAGTTGTTTTTTTGACTCATTTTCTTTCTTTTCTCTTTTCGTTACCTCCAGATCGAGACCGTTACCAACTGGGAACGCTCTCCCACAGTCTCAATATTAAAGCGACGGGATACCAGGAGCTCTCGGACTGGCCGGCTGTTGCTCCTGACCAGTCTGTGAGGAACGTGGAGGTCATTGAGCCAGTAAGGGATCCACCTTCCTCACTCACTTCTCAGATCAGTTTGTGTTGGAAAAGTTAACATGCACACCTATTCACATCAGGCTCAAAGACAAGGACTTACTTGATCACTCCTTTACCATAAATTAAAACAATTAGAAAAATTAAGTGGCTTTGTTTTTCAGTGAAAGATTAATATTGATCCTATTTTTTTCTCAGAACCAGCTTTAACTTTAAAGGCTTTATCGCTGCTACTTTGTGGCAACTAATGAGGGTTCCTAATAAAACAATAAAGGAGAATAGAAGTAGTTGTGTCAAACTTTTATTCCAAGTTTTAGGTTTAATGTAAGTATATTAGGAAAATATATCGGGTAACAAAAAATTTGTAAATCACGGTTTTAGTTAATTGACTAATTCCAGAGCATTAAACTGAAGTAGAATCAATCATACAGAGTGAATATCCAGCTCTTAAAACACTGCTAACAAACAGATGCATTACTGTTCACTTTGAGTTGGTAATGACATGACAGCTGGTGAATGACTCCTTTTATTCACATTGAGCTTCTAGAAATATGATATGATCATTCCTTTGAGTAAAGTATAGTAAATTATTTTAAAAAAAATGTTTATATGGAAGTTTCCTTATCCCTAAATTATTCACCTCGACTGGCTGTAATTAACAACCTCTCTCTTCCCTCCGCCATATCTGTGTAGGTGAAAGAGTGGGCACCATTAGTTGGGAAGGCCAAGAAATCCAAATCTGCTGATAAGTTCTACTCAGACAATGAAGATGAGAAAGAAGAGAAAGGATCTGTTAGCAGTGGCAATGAAGAAAGCAGCAGCAGCAGCAGCAGCAGCAGCAGCAGCAGCAGTGAAGGTTTGTGTCTGTCTGTGTGTGTGTAAAGGTGGATGTTTTTGTCTGGTAGTTTTTATCCTTTTTAGAGAGTAACAAAACAGTAACACTTATTTTCTTATGTGTCTTGTCTGTTTAAATTATAACCTTCAAGATTTCAGTTCTGGTCCATGATTTTGCAACTTGCTGGTTACTGGTGGTAACAGCAAGTGTAGTTTAAAGACTACTTTTCTGCATTTATGTTCAAAAAAAGATATATCTGTTTCAAACAATGTAATCGCCACTGCCCACATACCTCCATGCATCCTGTACGTTAGCATGGTTGTTGAGCTATACATCCACTAGAAGGTAACGCAGAGTTTTTGACAAATTTAATTCCAGCCCAATGTCCTCCCAGCTGTTCTACAGTAACTGTCCCTGTGCACGTGTGCAGTAACATCACTTTAAATGCCTATAGTTTCTTACAAACTCGCAAAGTCTCCCCTTAAAAGGTTCAGCCACTGTTGAAATGTCTTCCTAGTCTTCTAGCTTGAACTATTGGCTACTTCCCCCATCCTTTCTGGTGGTACTGCTCTGTTTGGTCAGTATAGAGGAAGTGCATGAACGCAGACTACAGACAAAGTGCTTAGTCTGTTTCTGTATATGTAGCTAACGTTAACGATAATTTGCCTTATTCCAACTCCAAACACTTGCTGAGCACATGTTTTATTAGAATACAAAAGAGGTGCAACCAATGTATTTGACTTCTTCACATGAAGCAGCAGGAATTGTCTGGTTTGCATTAGCAGTAACTTAATACAATTCTGATATCTGAGCGCGAACAACATGAGATGTAAGGAAAATGCAGGCCATTGATGGTATTAAAACGGGATTTAATTGCATGAAAATATAAGTTAATGTTAATGTGTATAATATTGTTTGTCTGTACAGAGTCTGGCAGTGAGAGTGAGGAGGAAAGCAGTGAGTCAGAAAAGACCTCCACTGATTCTGGAAAGAGTTCAAGTGGATCTGAGGGGAGCTCCAGTGAATCTGAATCAGGACAAAAGAAGAAGAAGAAGAAGACCAAGAAGCTGCCGCAGAAGAAAAGCAAGCCAGCTGCTGCTCACAGGTACAGTGAAATCCCTCCTGCCTGTTTGACTTTGAAAGCATCATCTTTCTTCCCTGTGAATTCGCTGTGTCCATGTGTTGCCTGTTTCTTTCTATTTTCCTCTGTCCGGCTCAGCTAATTCGACAGGTGTGTGTTTGTGAGAAGCACTGGCGTCGCAGGCAACAACAAATGTGACGAGCGCTTTGCTGCATCAACCTCCATCTGTTCAAAACTTCAGCCATTTTCTAATCTATATGGCAACCCACCCTCTGGCACGATACCTCCTTCTTCTCAGTTGGATCTTTTCTTCCTAATCATGCAAACATTTTCACGACATTGCCAAACATAGCGCGGAAAAACAAAGTCTTGCATCTTCCCTTGTGATACTTTAATTCAGACGAAATCATATTCAGGAAAAGAATTCAGGCACATTCCCCTGAATGGACAAAAGATGTGGCTTATTATGCTCCATTAAAACTTCAACAACTCTTTCAGCTTTTTTTTGGTTGTATACTTGTAGACATTTTGTCTAAATATGTTGCAATGGTCTTTAACCAATTTCTAGCTGGGCCGTGTGTGCACCTCTGACCTATATCTGCTGATCTGCACGTCTTGGTACTGTTATATATGATTTGTCTCTGTGTGGATGGAAATCTTGTGTCAGACAGCTTCAATTATTTACTTTTGTTTCTTGTAAACTTGATGATTAATTCCTATTAGTACATTTTTTGTATGCAAATGTTTTCTTGCACATCCCCAATCCATTGGACACCTCCATGAATTAACAGACTCGACTTCTATGTGTCCATTGTAAGGATGGTTTAACCTGTATAGATGTTGTTGCAGCTTTAAGGGCTTATATCCTAGTCTGATTCAAGTTAATACCAATAATACATTACAACTTAATATAGGTAATAATTTATTATTATTTAAGTTGTAAGAAATTCGTGAGAAATTTGGGAATCAAATATGAAAAAGTACCTGTAAATTTGTAGTTAAACAGAATATCATTTAGCTAAAGGGTTTGAATGAAAGTTTGGCATTAAGTCATTGGACTGGAATCTCATTCAAAATGCATACAAACAGCAAAGGTTTAGTCAACAGATTATTGGGACAAATACAAGATTCTACCAAATCTGATCCACATCTGTGTCTTCAGATGGGAGAGAGAAACAAAATTATACAACATCAACTCTGTGGCCTATACACACCTATTGTATTACACTGTATATACACTCCTCTGTCCACTCTCTCACACACACACACACACACACACACACACACACACACACACACACACACACACACACACACACACACACACACACACACACACACACACACACACACTCGCCGGCCGAGCTGCTGGAATGTCGTTACTGTGGGTTCCATTAACAAGCTAATCAAGGAGAATTCTCCTCCTGTAGCGTAACCCACATTTACATGGCTAATGGATAATGACTTTTGATTGGTCATTTAGCAGCCTGGTGTTACCAATGAATGAGATTTAGGTCATTACTACTGAATATGCTCACGCGCACTCTCTTACACAGCGGCAAATTTAGTTTCTTACGCACTCCACTTCATTTACTCACGGACACACAAACTCGCACAGAATGTACCTGATTCTGCTGTGTGACAGGCCGCCGGCTGACCCTGTTCTCTCCATTAGAGAGTATAATTAGAGCAACTCACCCCAGTGCTCCAACACACACAAGCATGCACACACACACATACACACTGTAATTAGAGCAGCTCACCCCAGTGCTTCCACAACAAACACAGCATAATGCCCTCATTATGGCCCAGTCATTTCAGGCAGGGCCTAATCAGGCCCACAGTGATTTATATCACTTTTTCCTGTTCGCAGCAAATGAAATCTGTAGGCCAAATTAATACTGGCTTTTCATCATCGCCCAAGTTAAAAAGCCAGTTACCGTCACAATTCCCCTCATTAATTTAACGGCTGAAAATCCCAGGCAGGCAGAGTAAACACTCATTATTGGGACAAATTGAAGAGGGACGGAGCAAGTGAAAGAGAGAGGAGAAAGATGGGAGAAATCTTTTTTGAGTGAACGCAACATTGAATTAACTTCACAAACAAAAACACGTTGATCCTTTTTCTTCTGACCGCGTCTTTCTCAACCTTCCAGATCAGATTGAAAAGGGGAAAAAAGCAAGTTTTCTTTAGTGACTGCTACATTATTTGTACAAATAATATACATGAAATCTTTTTTATGTAATTGATGTGGTAAAAAGCAATATTTCAAATAGGCAAGTACAGGTTTTCTTTTGCTTGTATTGATCCCATGTCTGAGGCCGTTTTGTGCTGTTCCTGTTTGTTTCAGTGAGTCCGATGAAAATGGTAACGGACCTGTAGCCAATGCCAGCAGCTCATCAGCTGAAAGCTCCTCCGGCTCAGAGACTGAGTCCGAAGACGACTCTGACTCAGACTCCCCCACAGTGCAGAAGAAGAAGAGTGACGTGAAGTCCAAACCCAAGGTGACATTTTGATTTACTTGGCTGTAGGAAACTTGACTTTATGGTTCCAGGATGAGCAAATGTTTCCACTAAGAAATGTTTAGTACATTTGAGAATTCAAATGCAGTGAGGATGCAAACCAGGGTGAGCTAAGTCTGTCAGAGATAAAACTCCCCAGTACACTGATATTTATATTCTAGTCACTAGAATATAAATATGTTGCCTTCATTAGACTTATTAATCATCATAGATACTAAATATTCAGCATCGTATAAAGAAAACAAATTGATCACCACAATTTGAGATTTATTGACTGCTGTGCCGCAAAACATCACTGACCAACAGAACAAGTATTACCTACATTAAAAAAATGTCTTTACCGTTGTGAGAGCTGTACTTTTTGCACATTTTCACTATTATTAATCACCTACACATGTTTAATTCTGGCTCATGTAACACATGGCTGTAGATCACTGTGTATTTTTGATTTGTATAACATACTCAATTAGAAGATAGTTTGGGCTTGACAGATTTACATTTTATCAGTTTGTTTTGATGGCTGGCTTAATTATAGATAGCTCCAAGTGAGTGGAGCCCAGAGCTAAAACAATTCATAATCATAAATATTAAACAACAAAGCAAGTTTATTTCTATAATTTAAATAGGAAACACTTTAAAAATGGCCAAGATGAGCCACAGACTTTATTCCATCAACTGAGCCGAAGAGTTTTCTGATAGATCTGATTTTATTGTTCTTGGTTATCTTGACATCCAGCGCTATCCAAATAGATGAAATCTGTCTGATAAAATATACATACAACTATTTATATGTATGTTGGTGTTTGTAGCCTTGGCGACACATTGCATGCACTAATAATTCATGATCTGATACCATTTACAAAGGTTGTTGATTTATAACATTTAATAGCACTTAACTTATGCAACAGAAAAAACACTCTTCTTTGGCCAGACAAGGTAGTTTCTCTTTTGAAATCATTGCCAAATGTTCAATATCTCATTTAAGGTATTCTATAATTTCTGTAGAATATCATGTTTTAGCCAGTGCAGGGAGTTAATGGAGAGACATTGTTTCAGGAAGTCTCTGTCCCTCACATCCTCATGTGCAGAGCTTTGGAATCACAGTTTGTACTGTGAGATTTTTGCTTCCATCAGCTTTATTTCTTTAATCATCTTCAAGTCTTTCATTCGCCTCAGTTTTACCCCTCACCACCTTTTTCTTACCAGTTAGGCTCATCACATTATTTCTCGCCCTCCCTTTCCTTTTCTGCACGATGAAATTCTCATTTCAGACAATTTGTTATTTGGCAATAGCCTATGAATTATGCATCTCTCTCTCTCTCGCTCTCTCTCCCCTGCGTTCTCTCATGCTCTTTCAGACCTCCAATTACTAACAAGGTTTCCGTCTCTATTACCACCACCAGGCGTCAATCAGAGAAGATCTGATAAGATACGGACTCTAACTTTTATTGTTTGTTTTCTCTCTCATTCCTCAGTCCCTCATCTGTCCCGTTGTCTTTTTTTCGTGCCGTCTGCTCGGCCCGGAGTATGCAGAGTGGAATTTTATGGTTCTTTATGTGACGTGAATGACGCCCTGGTTGGTTAGGGGGGTGTGGAGAAAGGGTGATAAAAGCACTCGTATGTATAAATGCATTTTTATTGGGCCGGTTGTGGTGCGAGATAGAGGCGTGTGTTGCAATTCCCACAAGTCAACACCTGACAAGCCCGGCTCAGTCGCATGAGGCGGCGTGAATCGGTTGTGACGCGACACTGTGCATGACTGGCCATCGGAAATTTCAGACATGTTACATATAAATGTGGAGTGCCCGGTTTTGGGATGAATGTGTCGTGATTTTGAGAGACTGTCGGCGAAATTGAGACATTTCATACACGGAACAGCACAACACTCAACTTGAGTACTCTTCTTTTGAGGTGTCATTTTTCTGCCTGGTCCTATTTCCTTACATCCTCTCCTGTTGTCTGCCTTTCAGGTGGAAGGGAAGTCCAAGAAGGAAGTCTCTCTACTGGATCTTGATGACTGTGAGTTTCGCTAAAAACATTTATCAAAATAACCACTTCAGCAGAGGGTTGTAGTTTTGAGGCGTAGTGAGAAATGTGTGATGTAAAGGGGTCACCTATCATGACAAATTTACAAAGAATTACCGCTCAACTCGGCAGCTCCAGTCTTAAATCTGGTTCAGTTTGTTGATTAGGTTTTCTGTTTTTCAAATTCTGTTTACAAACCCCATTTTTATCAGCAGCATGCAGTGAAAAAGCTCTGATAAATAACATGAGAAGACAGAGGAAGTTGACAAACTCTTAATGAGGAAGCATCTATGTGCTGCTGACCCAGAAAGTTTTCTCTTTAGCCCAAAAACGAGCTAATATGAGAGTGAATATTAGGCTTATTTTTGTCACATGGCCAGATGTGCAGCACTGAATAAAGGCCGGTGTTTCTCCATGTCTGCTTAATGTGTACATAAATGCACTAAAGAGGTTACAACAATAAATTCAAATGCCACAACAACTTGAGAGGGCAGGGGTAGACGAAAATGTGTGACACCTCGATGAAAATGTTTCCCTTTTATAGTTTACATCAAACGTTTTACAGGTTTTTTTCTTTCTTTGTTAACAATGCAAATATGGGGCTCATGTGAAATTCAATACCTGACCTTGTATCATGTTGTAATAATAATCAGTGCCCCCATATGAACAGTGGTGTGCAAACAACAACTCCTGCTCCTCATTCTGTGTCAGGCTACGCAGTCATTTAGTGTATCATGCTGGCAAAAACGTTTTCAGACATATTATTTATAACTATTTATAAATTAATAATTTATTTATATAATTTTGTATTATTTATACACCTTAATTTACATTGTAAATAATAAATGTATCATTAAACGAGAGACGTATCGCATGAATTTAAACCTCAAGCCTTTGTGACTCAAGCTGCTTTTTTGTAATCTTACAAACAATTGGGAGTCGAACAGTAATGTTCATAATATGATGATATCTTATCTGAGGCAACAGCTATAACAACAGTACTTAATTTCAAGATGGCCAATAACTAGATCTTCGGTCTTATAACGCAACACAAAACATACACTTGTTAAAATGAATCAGCTTTTATCAATTTAGTTGTCTAAGCTGTATTAATGGGTAAAATAACCAAATACACAATCCTAAAACCTTTCGTATAAATCAATTTAATTCTTAAATTAATCGAGATCATACTAAAACAAACTGAAAATATTGAAATCAAAAGGCTCCTACAGCTTTAAAACTGTGCTGCAGTTTTTTTAAAGGTTGTACCCAAAAAGCCTTTGGCGCTCACCAGTGGCAGTATCAAAAAAGACACAGTGGTATATGGCAACGTGTGCCGAAGCTGTATTGTAGCTGTAGAAGGCTTAAAAAGTGTCTGTCTTGAGCCTTTGTTTTCTTTGGGTTCTTCAGTTTCTCCGGCAGCGACCACCAATGCACCAAAGTCCGCAGTCCTCTCCTCGAGCCTGCTGTCCGACCTCGAAGGCCTGTCCCTCTCCAACGTTTCCCCCGACATACAGGTTAGTCTACTGGTGTGTGTCTGCATTAGAAACACACAGGATGACATTTCCTCCATCAGCATGTGTGGAGAGTCAATTGTCCCTTTCTGCCTGACACTGACGGAACAGCCGAGCAGTATATGAGATGGTGAAATGAGCCTCTCTCCCTTGAGGAACATTTCTGCTCCAGATGCCAACTATTGACCTTTTCTGCCTTCTTATATTTATAGCCAGTCAGGACGGTACAACTGCTCCGCCTGTTTCCTGTATCTCTTATAGTCTGTCTTTCTCACCCTCACAGTCTTTTGCTCTTCCACACCCTTGAACTCTATTTCTGCGTGTCATATAAGTCCACCCGCTCCGTTTCTCTCTCTCTCCGCTTCTCTCTCTCACTCTCTCTCATCTCTCCTCTCTGTCACCCTCCATATCTCTCTGTCAGATGTTGGGTCCCTTGTGTCTCCGTGTTGTGTATATCTGATGGTTGACCTTTCCTAGTGTGACGGCTCCTTTCTCTCTTCAGCATGTGAGCGGCTCTGCACGTTCAGTGTATTTTATATCTTGTCGTTTCCCCCGGGAGGGAAATGTCCAGACCATTCTTTCTGCCGTTGCTGTATCTATTTTGTGTTTCACGGTCAGGTCTGTGGTGCCTCTGCTGTTTGAAGATCTCAAATCAGAAAAGGCTACAAGTTTCAATCACAATATTGATGTGTGAATCTGTTTTTTCAGCATGCACACAAAAGAGCCTTTATTTTAGAATTTAGTTGAATTTAGTTGAATGTCTTCTGCTTTGTATATAAATATAGATTTATTTGTTAAAAATAAATGTGAGAAAACTGAAAAATTACTTAATATTATCACTTATTACTACTATAAAATGTAATTGTTTTCTCCAAAGAACAGTACAAAACCCAAATGATCTGTATCTACAACAAAGAAATTAAACAGTTAACTGATTATCAAAATTACTCTTCATGACTCATTCATTAATCAACATACAGTTTAGGTCCTAAATACACATTTTTGGTTGTAATGTGAGACTGGGAAATGTGATATTTTAGGTCTGAGATTTACCAGGTAATGGCTTTGTTCTCACATACACGTTTCACAGTGTGTGTTTCAAATTAAGTTTGTACCAATATTTTGATGAGCATTAAATGCTGCTTGGCCCTACGATACGCTGGCAACCTGTCCAGGGTGTGCCCCTCCTCTCGCCCATTGTCAGCTCAGATTGGCTACAGCCCCTGCGTCCCTTACAGGATAAACGATATCGATAACAGATGGATGGATGATAGGATAAATGCTGCTTCTTCAGTCTCTGCATCTTGCATCAAAACAGAGATTAACATTTCATATTTTGTCGTAGTATGTAGTGCAGATCTCATATTTGTCTAAGAGGCAAAAAAAGAGCAACGCATGGCGGCCTTTGTACAGTTGAAAAACAGGAAGAGAAACTGCAACAGAGGCAAGATCCATCTTGCGGGACACAGACATTCAATAGGTGCCATGTCTAAAGAGAAGTCACAGTAGAAATGACTGTACATTAAAAACAGACTTAGCTTCTGTGTCTGATAAGTAAAGACAAGACGGAAGTGCTTTACAGTGCAATACCACAGAGGGCCAGCAGAGTCTGGCTTCCAAATAATCTCTGGCTCCATAGAGTGCCATACAAAATCATTCAAATAATGAGTCATTAATGGTGTCATTAGCTAAATTCACTCCCTCCTATCAGTGTTCTGGAGGGTAATCTGAAAATAATGCCACAATTAATAGATATTATGGCTCAAAGAGCAGTAGGAGTAGAAGTACTTCTACATATTGAAGCAATTACAATTTATTTTCGGGGGGGAGAATTTATCTCATTCTTGCCAAGAGTTAGATGAGAATATTGACACCACTGTCACCTTTGAAGGGTTATTATGAAACTGCAGCCAACAGCCAGTTTATTTATCTTAGCATAAAGACTGGAAGAAGTAATGAACAGCTTGACTCTGTCAGAAGGATAAGAAACTAATAAGTAGTTGAAGAGCTTTAAGTAAAAGTATGGAGGAGTAAAAGCTTCATGTAAACTTGTGGGTGTTGGGCAGCTTCATGCTAATGATGCTTTCAAAGTAACTGATTTTTCTACGTATTCACTTCTAATTGTGAATAGTTTGTTTGCATGCATGTAGATGAATGTGTAGCCGCTGCTGCAGAGCGTGAGCGGCCTCCACACTGTCGAGTGGCCAGTTACTCTAAATTCTGAGTCTGCTCGTCAGTCCTGCCCGCCTGTCAGTCAGTATGATTGACAGCTGCTCTCATGCCAGCGTTTATGCAGCGCAAGTTAGTTGTTAGTCGCCCTCCTCCTCCTCCTCCTCCTCCTCAGGTGAAGGCCAGGGAGTAATAGAGAATAGAAATGCAGATTAGAGCAGGGAACTTTTTGCACATCAACATCTGATTTAGAGTCAATTCTATGCATAAATACATGATGGGCATCGGGATTCATAGACAAGGGTAAATAACCTCACCTTTATTCACACACGCCCCTCCTCTCCACATGCACACGCTTACATATAAGCTCTCTCACACACACACACACACACACACAGGCACACGCACACGCACGCTGGTCCCAGTGTCATTTCTATTTCTCAGCAATCTGCCCACAGAGGCAGCGAGTCTGTCTCAGCTGAGCGCTCGGGCCCTTTTAGAGAATTACTGCATGGTTATCAAAGGCATTTAGATTAACCCTGGTCACTGTCTTTGACCCACCTCCTCCTCTGTCTCCTCCTCCTCTCCCCGGTTTCTGCATGCTACGGCTCTCTCTAATAACATTTTGACATTAGGATCTCTCACAAATGCCTCTTAAATTCCCCCCCCTCCCCAAACCTCTTCCGTCCCCTGTCCGTGTGTGCGGCGGGGTGGCTGAGGCTGATAACTTTTCATTCATAATTAGCAGTCAGCGAATGGGACTGCGTTGGGGGGAAATTGAACTGTCAGCGGCGGGGCGCAGGGTGTTTGACCCCATCACGCCCAGAGGGGGCCATCATAATTTGTTCATTTGGTGTCCATCAGGCGGGCACCAGCTCACCCCCTCCTCCTCCCCCGTCTCCCTCCTCACCCCTCTGACCTCCCCCGTAGTGGGCGCTCTGGGTTCACGTCTAATTATGAATCAGCAGAAGGACCCCGAGTGCCACGAATATAGCAGCCCCTGCCCTCCAAACCTCCCGCTGCCACTCAAACTGCAGAGATTGCCTCTTAAATAGGAATAAATGCCCACACGGAAATAGCCAGTCAGTGCTGCGGCCTACGCAGCTATTTGGGAAATATTTGTGTTTTAATGCAGGTGTTGCAACATCTCTTTCTTATTAACTAGTTTCAGTAAATATGTGAGCGCAGGTTTCTTGTCTCTGTATGTGTATCCATCACATAATTATAAAGAGGTTACAATTCCATTAGTCATTTTTCTAACATAAGTGAAAATAAATCTGCCAGTATAGTTCATTGTTTTCTGGTGAAATTGACGTGTTCAAGAATTTTCTTGAAATAAACAAAATGATGGATTACTGATTTAGATTTGGGGAAAAAAGACATGAAATGTAGTAGAAGAGACGTAAAAGATATATTTTTATCAGACTGGTAGTGATTAACAAGAGCAACAAGAATAATGAACCTGTGATTCATAGGCAAAACAATCATTTGTTACAGCTTCTCAAAAATGAATATATCCAGATTTTCTTAGTCTGATGGTAACTTGAATAACTTAATAATAGTTTTTGGGCATTATCATTATTAATACAATAATTTTATAACAAAATGATTCGTTAATTAAGTGAGAAAATAATCAGCAAATAATCGATAATAGATGTAAAAAGCAGTTGCAGCTATAGTGAATATCATGCTAATACAAAAAAGTGTTGTCACTTTGTTAAGAAGTCTTGCAAAGCCAGAGGAAGGACGCTACTGTTTCTGAATAACAGTCCTCTATTATTGCTAATGTTCTTTAATGGAAAATTTCAAAATTAATCATTTTGGAACATCTAATTTGCCAACAAATTAGCGTAAATGAACTAACCTCTGTCTTCATGCGCTGGAGAGACTTCTTGTTACATTAAAGTAGTTTTAGAAGGCTGTAGTAACATTTATTTAATTCAATTTGCTGTCAAGGTCTTTGTGATGCCCCTCAATTAATTGTCATCTTCTGACTGAAGGGAACAATTAGGCCCTAAAGTCAAACACATGTCCCTACCTTCATCCACACAACTCTTGTAGAGCATAATGAAATCCTGTCCCTGCTTTTGGAGGCAGACGGTGTCTGAAAACCAGAAATGGATTTTCAATATATGTCCATACATCTCTGTACTCCCCGCACCCCGCTCTGTTAAATTGGCCTTCTTGTGCACACGGCACAAGGCTGCCTTGCTCCGGTTAGCCTTTTTTGAATATGTCAGCGGGATTTTCAGGTCATTTGCCAGAGAGGATGTCGGGAACGTAGCGTCCGGGCTCTGAAGGTGACTGGTGTCTGTGTCATCCATCACAGGGGCTTCCTTTAAGTTGATGCATAATAGAGCCTCTCAATCAACTTCCTCCCTCATTGTCACCTCCCTCTTTCCTGTCCAGGGGAGCCAAAGGGAGGAAAAAAACAGAAAGAGGGACTGACAAGAGAAGTCAAGGTTACATCCCTCTTATTCTCTTATTTACACTTGAGGTGTTATGGTCTCGTGCTTCGCAACAAGACAACAATGGATGGAAGGGTGAAGGGGCTTGTGTGGGCTCTCGTGTCAGGCTTTAACTGTCCGCTGTGTCAAATTGGTGATAATAAGCAGTTTGAAGCCTTGTCCTGTCCCTGCCGCCCCCCCCCCTCTACTCATGTCGCTGCCTCCTGCTCGGGGCGCGCCGACAAGACAGGACCTTGAAGCAGGATGTGTCTGTCAGGGAGGTAAATCTCCGTTGTGATGGGGTGGCAAACATTACGGCCAGCTTTATCGACACCGACTGCTCTGACACATCCAAAAGTGGCCCAATAAATTTGCAGGCTGCCGGTGGCGTGACGGGCGCTCGCGAGGGCGTAGTGGCGTTACAGCACAGCGACAAATGTTTGTTTGACCTCCTCCGCAGGCACTGTGCCGGGTCTGGGCACAGGAGACACTGCTAGTCTGTCAAGGAGATGAAGAGATAATGTTGTTGATTGGGTTTATTCTGTGTCTGATACGACTTACGCTGCCTGTAGTTTACTCTTTGTTAAATGCTGGTGCCAGTATGACACCTGAACTCACCTCAAGCCTATGTTGCATCATTTAGAGAAGTGTTTCTGTTACAGTATTTAGCCTATATCCCCATTGATATACATGGGGTGCATAAAATGATAAAATCATGTGAATCTTTAAAACAGTTTCAACAAAAAGTGATTGAGTGACATTATAACCTCTGTGAAAGGAGGTTATATTGCAGCACTCTTGTATTATTCTGTATTATATTTAGCAGGGTGTACCTAATAAACGACAATGCATTCATAAATAGGTTAGGTCATTTAGAGAAAGGGAAGTTTTGATAGACTGTAGATTTGAGAAAATGGATATACATTACTTTTGGAGTTACACAGGACTCAACATTTGAAATGGGAACTTTGCAGCCATGGGTTAATATTAAAGGTGTATTTCACTATTTTACACATAATAGTCTTAGAGGCTTAAAATATTTCAGAGGAAACAAATATTACAACCAGGGGGTGTAGAGTTTCAAAGATTTGGGCATGCAACAGGCAAGGAAGGCAAAATGAAAGATCCTATTGAGTTGCATGATGTGAAATGCAAGGTCCAGGGAGGTAAAATTATCATATCGTGGCTTTGGTTGTTACAAATTTGGCCACTGCTTCAAACCATTTAAACTTCTGTTGGGTTTCTCTTTACAGGATTTTAAGGAGTTGATGTTTCTATATAAAGTGCCTTGAGACAATGTATGTTGGGATTTGAAGCTATGTAAATAAAATTCAATTGAATTAAAAATCTTGCTCACGTAAGTCATCCATCATGATGAATTATTAGAAAAGACATTTAAAAAAATACTTTCCATATTGCATTAAAAACGTATAATAAACTGCATAAAACTTTACATTTTAAATCGGAATAAGCTTTATCAAGCTTAGGTTATACATATAACATCCATTTTCAAAGTATTTACTGACTATAACAAATAATCTAATAAACAATATTTGTTTTATCATTTTCTGTCATGTATCTACCTGTCAATCTGAAGTTATTGACAGAGGTTCTTTGTTGATGTACTTTAGCATTCCTTGTAAAAAAATAAATTCAAACTGATTACTAAAAAACTATGTTGGCTTTTGGCGAGTGCATAACTTTGCCAAGAGTGTTGGAAAAACTGTCCTGGATTGGCTGGTTTATCTGGTTCCGCTTGATAACGTAGTGTGTTCCCCTCAGGTCATGTCCCTGGTAGCCAATACAAGAACCAAACCTTAATAAGCAACATTCTCTGGTTTCATGATTAGGTCAGTAAATATTTGACAAAGTAATAATGATAATATTAAAGAAGACTCTGATCTTATCACCTCAGTGTTAGTGAGTGTAAGTTAGTGCAAGTGTTTCATGCTTTACAGTTGTTTAGATCATTAAATTATGAAACCTGTTGCTTTATTCTTGTCTCGCTGCCACAGTACAGTGATGGCGAGCGTTCGATCTCCGCTCAACAATCTCACCCTCCAAAATGAGCGCGCTGAATCCTCGTCTCTGCGACATGTCTTGTACGTCAAACCGATTTTTCATCCTCACTCGCTACACGACAAGTCTGAGGACGCCTCGAACATTTCTCACCCGAGTCAGAACAGGGGGGGGTGGTACATTCAGCTTCAACAAAACAACACGCACTGACACCACTCAACACTGTGAGCCGTACCATCATGGCTGCATGTTTCCACTGTGTTTCTTCATGTTATATACTTAGTCATATTCAATTAGCGTAATTACTTAACACATCGCCTCTTCCTGAAGTCTGTTGTTAACAGGAACTGTTCTTATACTACTGCCTGTTGATTTTAATGTACAACTTCATGATATGTCTTATTATTTTTGCCCACCACTTTGTTCTTTTGTTTTTTCTACTTCTGTGAAAAAAAATTATATTTGGCACTGAGAACTGATTTTATTATATATATTTTTCTCTTAACTCATGCTCATTTGCACCAGGATGTGTTGGCCCTGTGTCGGAGTGTGAGTACACTCGGGTGCTAAGTGTTTTAGAGGGTGTGAAACGGCGTTATCCATCCTGGTGTTTAAAACTAATTAGTGCTGCCACTCAAAACAGAAGGACCTCTCTGACTCTTACTGAAGAAAGAAGAAGCTACACATGCTTGGTGTACTTTTGTGATGATTTGTATTGGTACGGCAGAGGCATGCCTCAAGTTTATGCCTATTATGGGAATATTCTCATATATTTATACAGCGTGTTGTTGTGTTGCATTGTGGGGGCCGACCCAGTCTGTCTTACAAGAGCTGACAGGTGCCACTGTCAAGTGGAAAAAAAAACGAACGCCACCAAGTGTGAACCAGATTCATCGGAGTGATGAGAATTTAAAAAATATTTTACGAGAAAAGAAATACACCACCTCCACCACCTTTCTTTTCCACACCTCTCAGAGGTAATGTAGTTTCCTGCCTCTGAAAGGGTAAAAGCCCCTTTTTAAAAAGGGCTGCGAGTGGCAGGTTTGGCGCATGCAGGCACTTGTGCTTCTATTCATTAGAGCTTGTTTTTATTCAGCCGGGTTCGACCGAGCATCCAGCCCCATTTCCATCTAACTAAGCTGATTTGGAACATTTCTTAAATGGGCCCCTCTTTACCCTACAGAGTTAATGAAGGGAGGGGTGGTGGTGGAGGTTTTATCAGCCAACGTTCTGTCCCTCGCCACAGAAAAGTGCTGCATTCTGGCTGCTGATTGGACACAATGAATTGCATGAATATATGTGATGGAAAGAGCGGGGATTCTTGTATTAATCTGTTCTCTTGTGTGGATGCATTTGCACTGTAATGCACAAGGCGTCCCTGGATATTGTGTTGATGTGGAGAGCGCTGAGCTCCTGTGCAATGTTCTGTATGTCTGGTTTTTTAATACTTCCGTCTCCACTACTGGTCTCAGCCTGCTTTTGTCAGCAGTGGTTAATACTTCATGGGTCAATCACAGCTTTTAATGACCATAACGATGATCATATATGATTATCAAGAAGTTTGATTCAGCATTGTTTGTTTGCCCAACTACCGCACAAAACCCACTCCCTGTTTTTCATGCCTTTTTTCAGGTCACCACTCCATCTTTCGGCCCTGTGACAACCTATGAGCTGCTTCACCACATGACGGGAAAGGGTCTCTCAGCCAAGTACCACTTCCCCAGGCAGCCTTGTCTGTACCAGCCCAGTATGGTGGCGGTGCAGGTCGTACTGACCAACAGCTCGGATCACAGCCTGGAGGAGATCCATATAGGAGACAGAAACCCTGCCAGCCTGAACATCCACTGCTTCAACACCATCGGTGAGTACAGGTGATGCACGTCCGAATGAATCCACTGTTCCCTCAGCAAAAAGACAGAGGGGTTGTGTCCTCACATATTCATTTGTGTTGTTGAGATTCTGATCACCACTGGTCCTTGTAACTCACTCACTCAAGTGTGCAGCATGAATAAAATCTTCTACAGTCATATTTCCATATTTGGAAATATTTTCATGAATATTATTATTACCACAGCTAAAAGTCAGATATTGCCAGCAAATTTAACATTCAGGGATAAGACTCATGATATTCATACATTTTTCTTATATTTTCCCATGAAAACAAGTTATACTAATAATTTCCTTTATGAAGCAAAAATGCTGATGTTTGTCATTCCTCTATACTAAAGTTGTGTCCTCAATGTAAACTATTAAAAATACATCAATGAGCCACACTGTAGCACCAGGTAACATGTTAATTCATTATCATGAACATGGGCGATGTAGTTTATTCTGAGTCCAGCCCACATCCATGTTCCCCCTGCTGTCGATACTAACTGGAGTTTTAAAAATAAGTGTATGAATCCGCCACTGAAAATAGTCCCCAGCAATGGCAGCATTTACTCCACTTCAAATATTGTTTGTCAATAAAAACAGTACCCGGTGTTTCAGTACCCGGTGTTTCTTTTTTAAGAATTAGCACATTGCCTGTTCTAAACATGACTGTTTGGATTGGGCTGTTTGCTTGGTTTGTGGTGATACTGGTTGCTGCTTTCTTTCGAAACCGTAAAAGTGAACTGCTGTAATTGAGCTGCAGCAAGTAAAGACTGACTGCAGGACTCCAGTCCACAGAACCTTGAAGCTGCACCACCACTGCTGCACAAAGAGATTGCCCGATGTTTTTGCCCGTTGTAATCTACAACGTCACTTACATTGATGAGTCCCAGCCGCTGCTTCTACAGAGCACTGGTCCCCTGGTTATTCAAAATTTGAAGATGAACAGTTTAGAGATATGTGTTTCTTTCTGAAAGCGATAGTTTCCTTGGTATAAGCAGCATATCTGCATATCACTAAGCACTACTTCACATTACCCCTTGACTAAACTCTATCTAGAATAAGTAAATAAATTAAAATGAGCAATAGGAATCCAGTGGTGATATTTGATCTTTTATCTCTGTGTTGTCAAGTTCCTATTTAAACAGATATAATATGATTGTTAGTTGTGTATTTTTTGGCTGTAGAGCTCCCACATAATCTCATTTCCTCTCTTTATTTTATAAAATGCCACTGGACTGTTATTATTGACTTAGTGTCAGACCTCATAAATGTTGGGTGACAAGTGGGTCAAACTCCAGCATGACCTCAGTTGTGTATTTTTTGGATTTAAGTCATGACACAACACATTTTCTTCCCCTCCCGTGTAATGTAAACAATCACATTTATTTCAATTTGAAGTTTCTCCCTTTCCTCCACAATGGAGCTCTGCCTTTACTATGATGGTTTTTCAGGCAGATATTAAATGATTATTGTGTTTATAAAAAACCTATAAACCTGATTGCTGTCAGCCCAGCAAATAGCCCAATCCCTATTCAGCTAATCCCTGTTCGTTAGTATCGATCAGGGCCGACGGACACAGACTTCATATTTGTTGTCACACTGCGGTATGATCGTTACACTGAGTATAATATAAGGCTGAGAGCAGTGCTCCCGCAAGATTTACACACACACACACACACACACACACACACACACACACACACACACACACACACACACACACACACACACACACACACACACACACACACACACACAGCCGGGCAGTGTGCGGTGGAGCACATTAAAACTGTCAATTGCAGGGGATTGATTGGGCATTGAAGGAACTCAAGCAGCCAAACAGTGGCTAATTTGGATCGATTGAGCCCGGCTACTGTGAGCGTGCGGCTGGAGTTGATTTGGATAAGTTGCAGACGATGAATACAGACAAAGCTTTATGTTGTGTTGTGTGTTAGATAAGGGATAACACATACAGGTTTGTATTTAATAAGAAATATTGCACTGTGCATCTACGAGGTGCCGAACTTCCCAGTGCTGCTCGTCACCGTGTTAATGGCTATTGAACACATAATTTGACTGTTTAAAATGAGCACGTCCTCTACCTTTAATACATTCTACACCAAAATGAGGAGGAGTCCCCTTATGAAACCAGATTTAAATCTGCTTAATGATTTAGCAAATAGCATACACTCATTTTATCAGACCTCTAAATATGCCTGATTATCTTTTTCATTGAGAACCATGCAGTATTTGCTTGGAAATGGGTGAAAATGAAAAAAGAAAAACGTCAGGATCCGCCCCCTTTTCTTTTGGATCCATCCCAAAAGTTGAATGGGTTCTGTCTTGGCCCATGACCCATCCTTTCAACAAGTTTCCAATAAATCTGATTTGTTGTTCCTGCATAATCCTGCTGAAACCCAAACAAACCAACAAGTTGACAGAGGTAAAAACTTAACCTGACAGAGTTTATTAGCTATGTGAGTTTTCTGTGTTTTAAAGGAGAATTCCAGGTTATTACAACAGGGCTTTTAGTTGACCATCATTTCTATTTGAAATAATAATATTGTACTCACCAATGTAATCCCAGTGACGTTGCAAGAGGTCTGACAGAGAAAGAAACATTATGATACAGCCTGTAACTGTTGGAAATGAAAATTAAGAGATACATTTATCTATTGTTAACATCTATCACAGTTTACAGACTCACCTCCAGCTTCGTTTGATGCACCACACTAACAGTAGTTGTGCACTTTGCACACACAGTTTTTCTTTCTAATAAGGGATTATTAGACATTTTGGGGATGTTGATAATATAGAAACTTTTCACTCAAAGCCTGTCTGATTGACAGCCTGTATATCTTTTCTAAAATACACTGTTCTTAAACTACAGTACAAGGTGAGTAGAAGACTGTGATAAATAAGTGATGGAAATGATCAAAAATGTGACAGTAAGACCCGAGTTCATAAACCAGATTGCATAACTCCTTTCTGAAAGCAGCGCAGGAGACTCAGCAGATTCTGAATTGACTGCAGTGTGACTCACTATTTTAGAACTAACATTGAAATAGCAAAAGAAGAATGATTGTTGGTTTACAGTTTGAACAAAGGTCTTTAGCCCCTTGTTGAATCTTCACATTTATTCTTGAAACACTTTTGACTTCAGATGACATTCCAAATTGTTTATCTTGTAGTTTATATATTGACACAGAAGACCAGGGAGTAGTAACAAAGACAGTGTGAGAGAAGCTGTGATGGCTCGATTAGGAGTGAGTCCATGATGGCTCTGTTTTCAGAGGGTTTCCTCTGGAGCCTCCTATCTGCTCTGCACCGGCTTTAGAAAGAGTTATAGAGTAAGATAGCCCTGCTCCACGGAGAGAGAAACACAGGCCGACTGGGGGAGCGTGGAGGATGTTTCTGTCTGTCTGTGTTCTTCCCATCCTTAACCTCCCCCCCCCACCCTCCTCCTCCCCGTCCTCCTCCTGTGGCATTCAGCTGTCCAGACTCCCTCTTCAGCGTTTTTTGGCTTTACTTAACTCTCTTTTCGAACTGGCGTTTCTCCCACTCCGTCCATCTCCCTTACCGCGTCTCTCTTGATGCTGATGCTCTCTTTGACAAGCCTGTAGTTTTGGAAATATGCTAGTCCTTCATGTGTTTTTTTTTTTTCTTCCTGATGCTGGAGGTGTGGGGAATGAGATTGAAGGATGGATTTCTCACACACGGTGGCCTTGCTTTGTGAAGTAGAAAACACAAGTGCTGTGGATGCCTGTCTGTTCCACTCTGCTGCTGCCCTCCCCCCTCTGCCTCCCCCCCTCTCCCTTTGCAGCTCCATCCCTCCAACGCGATGCACACTGTGCCCTTGTCACTCACTCTTCCTTTTCTCCTTTCCTCCCCTCTTTTCCATGTTCAGAGCGACTGGAGCCAGAGGCCTCAGTGACGGTTTCCATGGGTGTTGACTTCAGCGACTCGACGCAAGCAGCCAACTTCCAGTTGTGGTAAGACGACCTGACATCCGCTCATTTCAAGTCAGGTGTTTGTTTTTTTCCCTCTCAGATTTTTCAGGTGTACATCTTTTTCACTTGGTACCCTCTGCTACACATCTCTTTCTGTCTCCACCATCACATCTCCTTTATGTTTCTCTTAAGTCCATTTGTTTTCTCTCTTCTCTTGTTCTTTGTTAATTCTCCTTTTCCTACCCGCTCTGTGCCAGCACTCCCAGGTGAGACATCAGCCACAATTGATCCCGGTTCACTGGGATAACAATTATTCCTGCAGTAATCAGCCCCAGCCCAAATCAACCTGCTGAATGCCATTGGCACCGCTGCTCAGCCGATCAATAACCTTATCAGAAAATCTGTTCGGGATGGGGGAATCAATCCGGCCCAAAATGCCATTCACAGAGCGTGGTTTGCAAAGCAATCAGAAGAGAAACATTTCATACACAAACAAAGCATAAACACACACACACTCACAAACACTATACGACACGTGTTGTTGTGTATTCATCCAGATTAAGATGAGTTGTAAATACAGAAAATCAAGTCATAAATTACAAGAATCCTCATTACCCCTTTTATGTTAGATATTCTATAAATACATCACTATTCCTGTACTCCTGTCTTTTCTCCCTCAGCACCAAGGAGGACCAGTTCAGTGTGTCCATCCAGCCGGCTGTAGGAGAGCTGTTTATGCCCAGTACCATGACAGAAGAGGACTTCTGTAAGGAGCAGGGTGAGTTCAAATTAAAGATCGTCATTATTACTCAATATTAACTGGAACTGTACCAATTCAAAATCACAGGACCTGTTCTGACCTGTTCGTTGCTTTTATCAAATATAATTTACTTGCTAGAAAGTGGCAGAAACATCAAGACAGGAATTTGTTTTTAACAGAAATATGTAATGTAAATAGCCTAATACTCTAACCTCAAACCTGCCTTGGCATATCTGAGTGTTAGTTTCTTGTCATCAGCCCACAATCTGCATGATACTGAAATATGTGCAGCTAGAATGTCACTCAGTAGACTCTGCATAGTCCCAACAGTCCCTTTTATGAAACCACATTTAAATTCACTAGATTCAGATTTTTATTTGGATCTGCAACAAATTTCACACACTCCATGATCCATGAGTTTCTCTGAGAAATCAACGACTCTGTTGGAAAGTGTCCTTTCCCGCCCCCTGACCTGGATCCACACCACAATTTGATGAGATCTCCTTGGCGGAGGTTATAATTGGCTGGTAGATTGATCAGTTCAGCTCTGGTAATGAAGGAACATGTCGCTCAATGTTACTTCTGGTTCATTTACATGTTTTAAACTGTGTTTCAACGACAATGGAGCTTTATGGCGTAGATAATTAAATGTTATCAGGCTATTGACGATCTGACGATATATTTTTTAAATCAATTGATTGTTCTTTGAAATGGGATTTGTTTACCATGAGAGAAAAAATATAGGTGATAGAATTGTTACAGATATAAAAATATATTTTTCACACAATCTCCCTTTAAATCTTATATTTACACCGTCATGTTTTTCTTCTTTATTGTCTGCAGTTTTCACAAATGATTTCTACAAAGAAATAAAATAAAATCCGAGCCTGCCTCTAAACATTTCCTCACCCGTAACTCATTAGAGCAAATTGCTTTCTTCTTATGAGGCACTTAATGGTATTTCCAAAACAAACCTCCAAAGCACAAGCACACACACCTGTAGAGCTTACGCGCTGCGGCAGCCATTGAGAGCCGAGAGCGCACTCATATCTCAGCCATCAGTGTGCCCTTTAAGTGCCTTCTAAATGCTGGTTCCGCCTTAATTAATCTGCATTCACTGTGTTCCGAGCTCTGCTGAATACAACTGGCACTCAGACAAAAGTGGATTGAACAGAGAAGAACAAGTTGCCTTGCTGGACCCTTTTCTCTCGAGCACGGTGCCACATTGTAGCAATTGAGTGAAGTTAATGAATTCTTTCATTGAACAGGTTTTCATCATATTTGCCTTTAAGACCTCTTTTATTTCTACCAAACCTGTGCACATTTATCTCCATTCTTTTTTTTTAAATAAATTCTTGCTCATTGATAAGAACACTGTCATTTTTTTTAAACTTTATTTGCATTACTGATAGATGCACCATTTTGTTTGCTTTTCCGATTTTATGAATGATTAAATGCTATTTTAACTTGTTCTGTTAGTGTCAGCCCAGAAATCAGGAGTTGTAATTATTTTCATGATAATACAAGCACTCAAGCATATATTTGGTCTTGATTTAAACTCTGCAAATACATTCAATTTACAGTCGTAACTGAATTTAGCCTCTGTTCATGTAGGTCTCTGTTTTTTGTGGTTAAATGTTTTTGCATCTCCTCAGGTAAGCTCCTGGGCATGAATGAGACTTCGGAAACCATCACCATGGCAACAGCAAACACCTCCAGCCAGGCCATCAGCAAGCATGTCCTGTCTGCGGCCAACGTCGGGGTGGTGTCGTCCAGCCAGAACAACGTCCACAGGTGAGATGTCCAGAAATGTGTTGTGTTTTGGTCATGGCGAAGTTAATTATATATATTGTGACTGTTCCTCACTGGGATCATTAGTGTAACTTTATGGATTGGGAACATTTTCTTTCTTCAAATAAATCATTTAAAATAGATAAGAAATAAATAGATGGGGGGAAATAATGTATGAAAAGCTGATGTCTTGGAGATACGTGGTTTTCCAAGGACAAAATTGCTAAAATATACTGTATTAGTTATCTGACTGCATTTTATTATCCAGGTTACTGTTATGTAGATGATGTGCAGCTTGAAGTGAAGTATGTGATGCTTTGTCCATGTCTTGACAAGCATTTCACACTAAGAGATTTACTATTTCCTGTCATCTATTGGAACGGTTCACCCACAGAGCAATAAGGAAAGGAGGGATGATTTCCCAGTGAATGACACAATTCAGTAAAATTAGTTCTGTTCGGTTATCAAATGAAAACGGATGAGGAATTGAATATTCTACATTCAATTAGTTTCCCTTGGTCTTGGTATGTTTGTGATCCACAGTTTGTTATCTTAACTTAACATAAAGACTGAAAACATGGGCAGTCTTGTAGCCTGGCTCAGTCCAAGCAAAATCCATCTTCCAGCACAAAGGTGTGATGTAGTGTGGCATTAACATTAGGCCTCAGCCCACTGTGAAGCTATACTCTTTATACAAAGCCCATTTTGTTTTTGATAAACACATTGTTTTTGTATGATATTACATATTATATATCACAGTCTGAAGTAAATATCAAATTATACTTTTATTAAATCAGCTAAATCCTGCGAGGATCTCACTTTCAAGGAAGACCAGAGTACATGCAAATCATGGAAGATACTGAGGGGCAATAACACACATACAAGTGTGCGAAATACAATAATGGAAGTTAATAAATAATAGAAAATAAAAGTGTAAACTTATTTCATTGCATGCAAACTCAACCGCAACCCTAGAGATATGTGTGTCAGCAGGAGCAAGATTGATGAACAAACCCTCGCATCAGGAGAAATAGTAAAAACAAAGATCACACTTTGACGCTGTTCCGAGAGTCACCGATAATTTTATACATGGACTTTGTTTCCCGTGTCAGAGAGCGGTAAGATGAATGGTCCTGGCTACATGTGCCAGTCATAATTGCGCTTTACGTGGAGTTTAGTCAAACGGTGCATGTGCGTGTATCAGAGAGTGAAAGTGCCTGTGTTCCTGATCACCCTCACACACACATGCCAGGGGAATGCCCTGAGAAGCCTGGCTGTGTAATTGGTGTACACAGAGTGTGCTAATGAGCTTCCTCCTCTGTCACGCACACCCGAACACCTGATAGATAATTACACCTCCCTCTCTCCCTCTGTTTCCTGCTCTCGCTCTCTCTCGGTCTCTCTCTCGCCTCATCTCTGCACCCCACCCCCCATCTGTCTCTCCCTCCACGCCGCTGTCTCTCTTTCACTTCCTCTTTGTCTTTCACTCCATCCCTTCGCGCCACAATCTGTCCTCCTCCTGCTTGTCTGTCTCTTTCCGTTCGTCTTTGGTGATAATTTCTTTATAGATTTAGCTTGAATTAGAGGATGTAGGAGACTGGGACAGCGAGGAAGTCAGAGTGGGTGGGGGGATAAGGAGACCACAGCACAAGGGCACAGAGAGCTGAAAGAGTGAGAGGAGATCAATGTGAGCCAGTGGGAGAAGCTGGCATCCAATAAGCCCATACTTCATTCAGAATAACCAATAACTCAAATGACTCCAGGCCATCAATCTCCCTCCTGCTTCAGTGATGGCTAAAGAGGACGACAGTCTCCCAATGTTACCCTGTAGTCTTCTAATAATAAAGACACTCTCATATTGTCCGGTTGTGTCCATGCCACTTATTGGAAATGATGGAGTTACTCACTGAAAAAATCCTCAGTGTTTGTCTCCTCAGACTGAAAGCAGTGGGTTTGACAGCCTTGTCTTTGAGAAATGCGAAGAAAGCATGATTTGGTGCTTTTATGTGTCATTTATCCAGAGGTTCCTCTACATCTGTCCATCTATGGTTTAGATTCGGTGCCATTGGCTGTGCTGGTTCTGGATATTTAATTTAAGGTGATCAAATAATTTACTGACTTTATTACGGCTTCCAATTTGTATGTTTGTTTGTTAGTTAGCGTGATTGAGCTAAAACCCTGGGACGGATTACCACCAGACCTCGGATCTGGATTAGGGGGCGGATCCAATATAGTTTTTCTCATTCTTTAATATTGTGAGAATAATTTCTAAGAGAATGATTTAAGGTTGAAAATCTTGAATATTTAGACTGAAATCAATATGTGTGCAATATGGTGCAGACCTAGATAGAAATCTGAATCTAGTGAATTAAAATTTGTTAGTGAAGGTATGGACTCTACTTAGTGCAATTCTAGTTGTGTTATGATTAGAGCTGCAACAATTCATTGATAGACAGAACCTTAATCCCCAACAGTTTAGCTAAATGAGTCATGTAAGTCATTTCAAAGCAACATTAGGCTCTTTTCACTTTACAGCCCGATGCTTTGAGGTTTGTTCATTCTGTCAGCCTGTTTTTGTTTGGGAACAGTTTTCCATTTAGATTTACCATTCATCATCATGGCTTTTATTTAAACTACATCTTCCTCTTTCCTACTGTTGATCTAAATACTAGTCTTAGAGAACAAGATTACAAGGATTATTATCTTTTGATTGTTGTTTTTTTATCATTAATATCAGACAAAAGTGAGAAATCAAGGTCCAGTAGGGACATCCTCAGTTTTTGTCCTGTGACCAAAATATAAAAATAAATACAAAAAAAAAATCAAATATGAAACAGGGAAAAGCAACAAATAGTTATGTTTTTAGAAAATTTGAGATCCAGAGATTGTTTGACATTTTTTCTGCTTAATAACAATTGACTGTTGAATTAATCAGCTAATCCTTTCAGGGCCCTGTAATTACTTCGATCACGGTCACTGTTGCGTATTGCTGCCGCATATACTTTGAATAACAGGCTGATCGATCTGATCGGATACACCCACTGAGAGCTTATTGTGGAGGTCACCTCTCTCTTCATGTCTAATGACGAGAGAGGTGACCTCCATCCAGGCCTCCCTGATAAGATCACACAAAGTACCTGTGTACTCACAGGAGTGGGAGTTTGGGTTTAGTGTAGAATGGATGGTATTTCAATAAGAAGCCTTTGAATGATAAGTGTGCTTCAAAACTGACCTAGTGTTATTGACTGCAGCTCCGTGTACGACACAGGTTCGGTTGAACAAAGCGACAGCCTGCCTCCCCCCTCTGCACCACTGCATCCCTGCACTCCCCTTGTTTATCAGCAGGGTGCAGCACTGCTTTTCCCCAAACAGGCGCCGGGGCGAGCGGAGGGGGATGCCACAGAAACACAGAAATTGATTGCTGGAAAGGAGGATGGCAATAAATCAAGCAGGAAAGCAAATGTAGACAACGCTGTTCTTGTTTATGTCTAAACAGGCGGAATAGAATAAATGTGCTCTATTTTTCAGTCCGTTTGAAAGCAAATTTGATCGAATTTTGCATGCATTGCCAATCCCTCTGGTTAGAGTCTAATTTAAAAAAAAAAAAACTGTACCCCTTGATTTATAAGCTATGCTTTCTCTTTACACTTTGATATAATTAAATTATGTTTCTTTAAACACTGTGAATTTTCCTCTTTTCAGTGAAGTTGAATTCTTGTTCCTATTTAACATTTAATTGAGTGTCATTTGTAACCTGACTAATTAAATGTCTGGTCTCTCCATTATAGATTGCTTAGCAGACACTGTGGCACATGATCTATCTTCAGATGATACGAAATGCACCATGAAACTGATGTAATGTGGGTTCTTTTCAGACAACAATGAAGATGCAACATGTTTATCTCAGTTATCGGTGATGTGTTTTCCTCAAGCCCTTGAGTTAAATTCTCATCTCCTCCTCCCAACTGGTCCCTGTTCTTCTTCAGCCTCTGTCGTCCATACGTCCTCTATACCTCTCATGTCCGTCTGTGTGTCCGTATGGCCGAGCTCTGGAGATGTGTGAAGGGTGCCTGGTTGTAATTGGGGCTAATGGCTCTGGCCATCTGCCTGCTCTGAGCCTGGTCGCTTGTGTTCGGCTCTGCTCTGGCCTCGCTGACCAGTCAGTTGAAGGACGCTCTTCCACTTGTCCACCTGGCCGAGAACCAGGATGGGACAATAGCGTCCAGCTTCAGCCGCCCCACAATTGCCCTCAGCCTTTTCCGAGTTTCCGATTTAAGTGAAAACATGATGCGCTTTAATCGTTTCCAGAGAATGATAAAACATGGCTGAGCGTTTTCTCGAGATGCAGTGGGATCGTGTTCTCCTGCATTCTTGGTTGCTGGGCCGAATCATCAGCGGCCCGTGTCGTCTCGGTGTGAGGGTGAATGCAAAGGTGAAGCCCACTTTGTGTTTGCAGTGGCAGGGTGGAGGGGAGGCAGATGGCACACACAGGCTCTCTGCACTGAGGAGAATCACAGATAATTGGAGAGTGATGCTTAGCCGCAGCCCTGCCGATCGATGCCAATCCGCCTGCTCTAAGTCCAGGGGTTATGCTTTGCTTTTCTTTCCATACACTGCAATTAATCCAGTGTTTAGCCCAGTATGTGAAGAGTGCAGGAGAATACCAATGACCCGTTTAAGGCCTCGGTTGTCCTTAATCTTTCCCATCTCGTCCTTAAAAATGCACTGATGTCGTGTTAGACCTTTCCGTGACGTGGAGCCGGTCTCTGCGTTTGGCCGCGCACCAACAGCAAAGTAGAAATATTCAAAGGAAATGCGCTTGGAAATCAAACACAATCACAACACGCTCCGGTTTCTTTGACTCGCTCTTATTCCATCACATGAACAAATGCCCACAGCAGCGTCTCCTGAGACGAAATGAAAGCAGCCTCAGGCTAGTGTTAACTGGCTGAGTAAATGATAGATTTATATCCTAAATCCATTAGCAAAGCCACAGGGACCACATAGACACCTTAAGCTGGGGACAGTGGGGGCGAGAGGGGGGCTGTGGGAGCTGGACACTAGCGTGCATGTTTATGATTGTGTGTTGAAACTAACATGTAAATGAAGACAGGAAAAACAGGATTATTTTGGGCTGTGGGTTTTAAAGGTTTGAATGAAGCACATCCTGGATTTTTCTGCAGTTAGTCATTCAGAATAATACACAACCCCTGAATAATTTAAAGAAGCGAGAGCCGAGCAAAGAGTTGGTGTTTCTCAGAGAAATTAATCCTCTTCTTGAATGGCTTGTGTTTCCTGCTGAAGTGGCTAATATTTTAATTAAGCCTGAGGAGGACTCTCTCTCTTCTCCCTGAGAGCTCGCTGATAAACTCCCTCCCCTCTGTTGATGGTAATTTAGCAGCTCCCCAGAGACACACCCAGACACACTGGGTTTGTGAGCCAGCACAGAGTCATTGTGCATGCGTGTACCCTCCGCGCCCCCACCCTCCCGTCCCCATCTTTAACTTGTGCGTGCTAATTGGTGGACGTGCTGGTCGCTCCCATCGCGCAGCACAGGGTTGCGGGGCTCTCGTGACAGCGCCTGTCCACAGGCCGTCCTGCGGGGCCTCTTCACCAGCTTTAGTCAGGCCTAAGTGGGGCTCTTTGTGGGCTGTTTGTCAGGCCTAAGCGGGCTGCCACGGGGGGTCTTTGTTGCAGGGATGTAGTGCTAAATGGAGGCAGATGGCTGGGAGTTAGCCACGTGAGGCTCCGAGATGCAAAGGGCCAGAGGGGAGCGGGAGAGGGGGCCCAGTTCGGCTCTGTCACCCTCAAAGAGGGTCACAGTGGGTCATAGCCCCTGTCTGCCTCTTGTTAGCACTCTCAATGGGGACCATGTGCACCCAGATCTGCCCCTGGTCCGGTGGGACGGTATCCAAGGAAACGGGGGGGACTGAGAATTCTAGCGATGGCCCAGAGGGAGCTGGTGGGACGGGGCATCCCCCATCCCAGTCCCAAGGCTCCCACACACTCATAGACACCCACAGTCCATAAAAACAGGCTAAATTCTGATTGACTGGCATGAAGGGCGTGTCTCACCCCTAATGGCTCTTTAGTCAGTTGGAATAATAGACTGTCTGTTGCTTCACTCTCTATATTTCCTGTCACATCGTTTTTCCTCCTTTGTCTCTCTCCCTAATTTAGGGTAATTACAAGGTGTGAGATGTTAGAGAATTTTCTAATGTGAGGATTTATGGGAGGAGGTGAGAAATGTGAGTTAAGTGCAAAGGTCCATGGCTGGCCAACACATTTATCTCTATTTTTAAGCTGCTTGATGTTTAGCTGTTCAATAATATAGTAGTCACTGGCTTCACTTCTGTGTTTTTATGTTAATTCTGTTTGTTGAATTGAAAAAGGGAACATGTTGGTAGCAAAACAAAGTAGAAATCATCACTTTTATCTCATCTAATTTTCTGTACAATAAGAATATAAACACAATTTCACAAGAGTGGGAGTTCATACCTCCGCCAAGGCCCAACAGTCCCCTTATGAAACCAGATTTAAATTCAGTGATTCAGATTTTTATTTGTATTTACACCAAATTTCACACACTCATAATTATCAGTCTCCAAAACATGTATTGTTTTTTTTTTCATAAAGATCCATGAAATATTCTAATCAACACCCAATCTCGCCATTTTAAAGAAAGTGGGAAAAAAATCCAAGATCCGCCCACAGGTCCAGATACCCACTAAAATGTTGTCTTGGTCCACAAAATATCATGGAAATTGTTCAAGTGGTTTTTGCGTAATCCTGCTAACTAACAAAAAATAGCAGATAAAAACATAACCTGCTTGGCGGAGATATTAAATGCGTTGTAGAAATCATTAAAGATAATGTACAAATTAGTCTCATTCTGCTTAAGTAGTGAAAAGTACATTTCCTTGTTTTTATTTTCAAATACACCAGCCGTCATCATCAATCTGTCCACTAATGATAAATGGCTGAAATGTACTTTTCCATTTTCACGAAACCTATTTGCTTCAACCAAGATGATGGAAGTGTTTTTTTTTTCAAATTTTGACTTTTGCAAATGAATCCCCCTTAAATGAGTCTGACAGGTGGATGGAAACGTATTTCGTAATTAAGTCTAGTGACATCTAACCATGATAATTATTGGTTTTAGATATCTCTCACTGACATGTATCCATAAATACAAAAGAGGTGAAAGGAATTTTTTTGTGGTTCTTCCAGCATCGAATGCATTTCCAGAAACTGTGTCCCTGTTACTTAAGAAGCATTTTTGTTGGGACTATTTCTTTGGTAGGAGGTAGTTCCAGTGAAATCTTTCAACATTCACCATAAGGCCACAGCTCCCACAGTACATGTTTGCCCTGGAATCTGATGAATCTGATCTCGTTCCCCTGCAGGTTTGCTGGGCGGACGGTCAGCAGTGGAGCCCTGGTCCTGGTGTCGCTGGAGATGAAGGAGTCCTCCTGTGCCCTTCTTACGATCAACACAGAAAAGAGCGTCATGGCGTCCATGTTGCTCCGAGACCTCAAACAAGCCCTCGCCCAAGCATAGAGCACCCCCCCCCCTGCCAGGTTCTTGTAGTAAAGGTAAAGGGGGAGAAAACGTAATAAAAATATTTCATACATTATATTTCTGTGGTTTGGGACGATTTAGTCGTCTGAAATCCTGAGACTGAAGAGCTAGAGCTTGAACTTGTGCGCTCACACAGAATGAGCGATCAGCGATTCTTATTTTTCTGGTCTGTTACTTTGGAAAGGATTGTCCTGAACCACGGGAATAACTTTGTGACATTCTTGAATTCAGTGTTGATCCCCTTTAAAACACACATAAGGCATCATACATGTGATATTACCTTTTTAAAAACGGGGACACTGCCCTCAACTATTTCTGTTCGTCCAACTTTGTCCTTCATAAACATGACACTCCTCCGTCAAGAGAATGTCACACCAACTGGTCGTTCATCTCAGAAGAATTCATACCGTTTGCGGTTCTTACCAAGGGTAAATTATTACCCAGAAATATTGTGGAGTTCACTACGTTACAACGCTACAGGCCAAGAACTCAGGCCCTGTTTATTCTCTTTACAAATCAAGATGCTCCACAAAGAAATCTGAAGCGTCAATGTCCGACTGTATTGATATTTGTGCCTGAGCCATTGATGAATATAGTTTTCTAGTGCCAAGAGAAGCAGAGTAGCAGTGCCAACCCAAGTGAACATTGTCGTACATTTATAAGCCTTTGTAAACCAAACTAGTCTCTGTTCGTGTTATAGTTTTACATTCCAACTTTAAAACTGCCCGAAAATCACATTCGTCAAAGTGCCTTTCACATGAACATAATGTTATTTAGAATACCAAACATGTAGATTAGACGTAAAACGACAAGGTCTTTTTATTTGTATCGCATTTGCTGAACAATAAAAAAGTGAACTTACTGAACTTTTTTCTTTGTGTCTTGCTGCTGGTAACGCTCTGGGTGTATTTAGTGTCGGTGCTGTGATATATCATCATTTAGCTGAGTGTGGCTGAAACACAAGAACGTTAATGGTGAACTCTGCCAAATGGCTGAAGTATAAACCAATGCACTCACTTTTGCCATTCACCCATTCACACACACACATTCAAATAGTGCATCTTTTGGCAGCACTTTATCTTTCACACAAAGCGGTGTGTGAGTGAGGTTTCACTATCTTGGAATCAAACTGCCAACCTTCTGGTTAGTGGACAACCCGCTCTACATCCTGAGCCACTGTCTTGTGTCCTTTAAAAACAGCTCATGGTCCAAACATGTCTCCAAGAGAAAGGCTGTGAGGAAATATTTCATAATTAACAACAAACCAACTTGGTTTTTCTCAAATCCCCTGTAGATAACAGTGCAAATACAAGTTTCGTGTAAATCTCATTAAATAAACCTTGTAACATGTTGTAAGACTCAGAGTCTGCATGTGAAGAGAAGCATGCAAACTGCAGCTACTGTGCCTCATTCTGCATGAGTAACGTATCACATAAACAACAAATAAATATTCTACTTAAACCAAATAAACATGTGAATTTAGATATTTCAACAGCTTTATTCCATGTCCTATTTGACTAGAGCAGGTTAGTATTCTCACAAACACAAATGCGTCACGCTCAATTTCTTAAAACTGTAAAAAATACAACCATAAATAAAGCAGTTACATTCAAGTTATTATTTCGCCAGATGAGCGATAACATAAGCTTCTCTAGCCACAGTTTATTCCTCCCATGAACTTTAACATTTGAGTCGCACATTTTTTGAAAATAGAAATATGATTTGCTTCTTGAAGGCAAAGGAAAAATGTTACTTGTTGGTCAAGCTGTAACACTTTTTATTAATACAAACTAAAACAGTCGCCGTAAATTACTTGATTATAATATTTGTTGAATCTTCCAAAAAGTTAGGTACATGTGTTTGTATCGAGGGTGCTTTCTGTTATAAATAAATAAATAAATAAATAATATGAATTTCTCTTTTGTTGTTTGTCATAAATACATTTCTTCATGTCATCAATTACAGTACTAAACTATTATGAAATCAGTCTTATTTTTAAATACATTATCAAATTTAAATTAAATACAGTGCTTATGTTTCTGCCGCACCAGTGAAGTATTGCCCCCCCAAAAACTGGGATGGCATTAATGATTAAAAGAGACTTGATCATTGGGTGAAGAGCCAGTGTAAAAGGGATAGTTCACAGAAAAATGAAAATGCACTCATTATCTACTCACCACTCTGCTGATAGAGGGGTGGGTGAAGGGTTTGAGTCCCCAAAACACTTCTGGAGTCTCAGGGGTAAACTTTGTCGCAGCAGAATCCAATACATTTAAAGATATCAGAGGACATTTAGGCTTAGAACATGATGTAAATGACCTCGTTTCCAGTCGAATATGAATGTCTGGGCTTGTGGACACTTGGACGACACCACAGGAGAAGTATGGAGGCATTTTCAGTTTTTTCTGTTTTCTTACATTTGAAGAAGTGGTCACCATTGACTTCAATTGTATTGGATTCGTCTGCAACGCTGTTTACCCCTGAGACTCCTACAATGTTTTGTGGACTCAAACACTTCACCCAATCCTCCATCGGCATAGTGGGGAGTAGATGATCGTTGAATTTTGATTTATCGGTGAACTATCTCTTTAGGAGTTCAGCAAAGTGAGAGTAGGGTTGTTTCTCAGCTGCAAACTGAAGAAGCCACGTTAATGCAGAGTAAAGTGCTGTGTCGCTGTGTAAATTCATTTAATGTTAACATTCTGTCGATGTCTGAGGATGCTGTGCAGGGAGAGTGATGAAAGGGCGTCCGCTCCACTGTCGAGTGAAGATGCTTTTAGCCAACTAAAGTCTGCCCACCGCCTAAAGACACTTCTCCTGTGTTGTTCATCGCCGAGTAAAGTTGTGCAGACGTACGTGATGTGTTTTAGCGTCGAGCGAGCCGGCGGCGTAGTGTGCTTTGCGTCTGGCTGTCTTTTCTGGCTCATAAATAGCGTCTCTCTGAGGGCTGTGGTGAACACCTGTTAGCTCATCTGTCACAGGAGCTCCACTCGCATCCATCACCTCTCCCTCTGTACTCATTCCCTCAGCCAGCTGTTCCCATTACACACACACACGCACGAGCGCTGTGTCAGGCCTGACACACACACACACATACACACATCTTCCAGAAGTGTTTACCCATTTTGCAAGTTCCTTCACAAAACCAAACAACACATGGAAATCAGTGAGTGTTGGGGAAGTTCTGAATGTGCTCAAAGTAAAACACAATCTTCCACCATTTTTTAGGCTTCAAACGAACACTGACATGCTGGTGTACAGACTGAAACAAGCCCACTGCTTCATTCAGGTGGGAACAGCATCACAGAGGGAGAAGGGGGGGTAAAATTGTTCCCTGTGGGAGAAGGGGGAGACAAAGACAGTGCACAAGATGAATGAGTTAAAAAATCACACTCTGAATTATAACACAATCAAATCTTTACCCACAGACATGAAACCCATGTAGATACAATGATGACGTTATTCTCTTTGATTCTCTTGGATGTATTTCATGAATAAACCTTCATAATTCTGCTTAGAAACAGACTGACTGTTTTTAAATCCAGAATTTCCCTGAGAAGAAAGCAGCGTACCATTTATGCTAAAATACATGCAAAACGTTTTAGATGTTTTTACACATTATCTCATTTCACACTGAGCTGATTCAAAATGAAGGTATAAGGACAAGCAACTCTTCCCCTGGAAAATACTCGCCTTCCCCTATGGCAATGTGTTGCTCCAGATGGGCTTTGCATTAAGGGACGCTGAAAAACAGTAGGCAATTTTTCTAAATTATAACCAGGGAAGGGGTGAAAGATTACCCACATATGTGATCCAGATTAGAACAGGTATAATATTTAAACCCCACCACCCTTAGAGAAATATGTCCCATCCAAATGGGGCTTAAATCACAGGAGGAAAGATTTTATACATTTGTATTTCACTTATTTACTTTGGGCTTAAATCATCTATTTTGTTGTTTGACACAAAAATGAGATTACGTTTTTTTTTTTAACTACATTTCCTGATTTTCTTCTAATACACGATAACTGAAAACTGAAATTTCCCCCCAGCTCACCGTCTTGAAACTCAACATAGATCTGTGTCTGTGCTGTAACTTTAGAGGCAAATGACTCTGATGTAAACAAACTCTTTAGGAGTGAATGTAGAAACTTGAATCCACCAGTTTTCTTGTGCGTCCACATTGTGCCGCGGTAGCTCCTCTTTGACCAGTTTCTGCTGTTGACAACCCACCACTCACTTTACTCCCACCCAGAATCTGAAAACGCTGCACAATGTTCCACGTCGTAATTATTTTAATTAATTATGAGCGTAAACAGAAGAACAGAGCAGCGAGTATTGAACATGTCGGCATAAACAACAGGACCACATAGAGTGTTGCTGATGGCGGGGGGATTTCAGTTACTCTTCTTTTCTTTTACTAATCCAGTTTTATTATCATTACTAGTCCCAGAAACAACTAGAGACCAACAGACGTATATTAACTCACATACAGTTTGAACAGATAGTAGCTTCTCTTTGTTTCACTTCAATCGCTATAATGTATATGTAATTAGTTGAATTAGTCTCTTTTTATAGCTGCATATATAATCAAGATTGAAAAACAGGTCTGTAAATTCTGTGGTTGTGGACGTGTGTGTTTTTCCCCCCCACTGCAATGCAGAGAGGCGGCTGTGTGCACGTCCTTTCCTGTCTTTGGACCAGATTCCAGATTATCTAAAGGAAACATATCCGATCGACAGGGTCACTCACATATTTTGAAAGGTCGGGGGCTTTGGATAAAGATAAAATGGGATTTATATTCCACGATTGGTTACTTGCAATTTTTTTTTATTGAAAATTTGTACGACGACATTCATGGTCCTCTCCAGATGAATCCTAATGATTTAGGTAATCCTCTGACTTTTCTCCATCATCAGGTCACGATTTAAATGTCCCTCTTACTGGTTTATGACCGAATACTTGCAAATACATTGTTTTAATGTATGCTAATTCTCACATTTTAGCTAACTGGATATGATGACGTCACTGACACCGTTTCACAGTGGCCACGGACAGTATTGCAATGAAGACATTTCTTTCAGCTCAATAAGAATTTTCCTTGAGTGAGCAGGTGCTATCTTTGAAGCCATTATTCAGTTCTTTTTAATACATCTAGAATGTTAGCATGCTAACACGCTAATTTAATATGGTGAACATGGTGAAAAAAAAATTGTCGCTTTAACTTACAGCTCAAAGAATTAGTGTGTGAAAGAACCTATGATTCAAGGAGCATAAAAACCCAACAGGCCCTATAGAGACTGGTTGGTTTGTCTGTTCTGGGCCACTGTAGAAACCCATTCTAGCCCATTCCAAACAGATATATATAACAAATATTAAGAACAGGCACTGCACTAGTTCAACCAAATCCTACACACCGGACCTCTGTGTACAGTCTCACAGAGCTGGTAGCGTGGCTGCGTGTGTCCTAAACTTATTTCATCATCTTCATACGAGATAGTTTGTTGTTTACAGACTTTTATCCTTTTAAACTTGAAAATTAAGGTCATTTTAAGAACACTTCCTTTACATTGGGCATCTTCATACTGATAGATTCACAATGTGTGTGTGTGTGTGTGTGTGTGTGTGTGAGGGATCCATCTCCTGGTGTTGGCACCTGCTATAATGGCCTTTGGGGAGGGAATGAGAGAAAGGGGGGGGGGTGCTGCGTCTCTTCTCCCCCTTCACCACTCTCTCGCTCGACGTTGCTGTGCTGTGACAGCTTGATTTCATTCCCTCTCTGGGCTGCAGCACAGTGACATGATGGGCGCCTTCAGCTGGTCTCATCACGGCCCCCTGTTTGAAGAAAGTACAGAGCGGATGGAGGGAAGGTTGGGGGGGGCGGGAGGCGGGAGGGAGGGAGGGAGAGGGGGAAACGCCTGCCTGACCTTAGCGCTGAGAACAACTTCTCATTAGCCAGCACGTCTCTGATCACAGCCCCTCGTTCGTCTGTCAGCGAGCTGCAGAGCTGCACAGATGCAACACACAAGCGTTGAGGACAGTGTCAGTGCACAGTGTTAAGTCATGGATTTCCTCCTTCAGTATAGTCAGGATATGAGATTTCGATTGGATGACGCCTGTTTAATCATGTCGGCTTCTCTTTGCTTCTGGAAAACGCCTTAAGCATGACAGAGAAACTTTGGAGGGGATAGTATTCTTGGTTTTTTTGGGGGGGTTCTTTGTCACATTATCTCATACTAACCAACCACACCCACAAAAAACTAATTTAATGCTCATTCCCCCTGTTCACTCCAGCTGAGTTGAAGGGCTGGGTTCTGACAACACTTTTGGAAGTGAAGATCTTCTATCTGTACTATCTGATAGAAACGCAGGGTTCACACCCTGTCAGGCTTTAAAATGCTTTCTTTGCTAATGTTAAGGAAAATGTGAATCTGAATTTAAAGTAGGTTTCATTACTTCTCGGCTGGAACCTTACGGCCTGTTTTCAGTGGTTTGTGTCAGGCAGCTGTGGAGCTCTCAACCTGCAGGATTCAACACCACCAGAGGATGAGTGAAACATTTCTGATATTTGTCATTTGGGTGAACTGACCCTTTAAACTGGGAGATTAAAAAGTGACATTTGAGCTGCACGCAGACGGATTTCTTCTTCAAATCTGACTGTTTAATGCTAATAAATCTTTTAACTGATCATTTCACAAGTCACTGACACAGTTAATCCTCATAGCAACACTTATCTCCCCTTGGTAACACACCTCACTCACAACGCCGACGTGCACGATGACGGGAAAATACACGACATCTGAGATGAAAAACTGGATCACATCTGCACAAATACCATTTCTTCCCCCCAAAAAACAATCACGGTGTAACTCCAGCAGACCCGTGGGAGCCGTAATTGTGGTGATTATGCCTAAAACGATGCTTTACAACTATTCCTGCAGTCTCCTATTGTAATTATATTTTGTTTTTCCTCCTCTGAAGTTTCTGTTAAATGCTTCTTTGGAGCATGGACACTAATGGCTACATGTTTCCCCACTGAAATGTTCAATCAGCCGATGATTAGGGGGACAGACACATTCAGTCCTGCTGATTTGATTTCTCACTTTCCTTTTTTGGTGTCCCACATTTATCAATCTGCAGTCCAGAGGAGATGAGGAGGGAGCGGTATCACACTGAAACACATTTTCATGGTAATGCTCTGATTCAGAGGTTAAAGCACCAAAGCATTCAATAGATGTTTCCAAGTGAAATTATAACAAACCGTTGTTTCCTCAGCGATATTTAGCAAGAATGAATATTAAAACAACCATTATTTCCTTATAGCTTTAAATTGATCTTTCATAGACATCAAATTCTTTAAAAAATAGCTTTTTGAGTAGACTGTGGCTTTACAGATTTATGCACTGCTCTGGTTTGCGCTTCCACTCAGAGAGCAAGGAAAAAAACGAATCATTGCAAATTCTTTGAAAGGCCGTGCTTTCACCACATTGTTTACCTCCCATTTCCGTGTGCCTTTTTGAAAGACGCAGCGTTCGCCGGGGGCCGTCTTGCAGGTGCATCCAACAATTGACTCATGCTTATGTTTGTCCTATAGTGGAAGCATGCACAAAAGAAAACAGAGCATTTTATGGTCAGTCGACAAGAACAAAAACCCACCAGCCCTTAATTAACATTTGATTGCACTTTAAAAACCACTCAAGTGCATTAAAAAGTGATCACACAGTCAAGATGGAGATTGGCTTCATTAATAGTGACTAGGAGGTAAAAAGGTGTGTGTGTGTGTGTGTGTGTGTGTGTTCACAGAGGTAAACACATTTTGCAGCCACCTCTTCTACACCCACAACCCTGATTTATTTGCGATCCAGCTGCAGGGCTGTTGACAGGTTAAAATGAGTTAATATAAGTTAATAAGTTAAAAGGGGTGAGGAGAAGGTGAGTGCTGTTAAAGTGCTCCGCTGTCCTATTCGCCACCAATTTGCCCCCATAAAGGCGTGCACTAAAACAGACTCCATCTGACATAGTGGCATATTAGTGGTGCAAAAGACACATAAACCACAGTGATTCACGCACACAAAAGCCCCTCGCCAAGTCTCTCCACGCTCCTAATGAAGACCTGTATGTGACAGCGAGTGCACAATAAAGACACAGAGTACCCGGGCCTCCCCGCCCGCAAACACTTTGCATCCGCGCCAGCCTCCGTCCTCTCAATGATTGTAAAAAGCCACAGAGTGCCTCTGTGTTTGTCCGTGTTTCTCTTCTGAATGAATGTTCTCTTCATTCAAGGAATTAACTTGCATTTAGAAAAACAGAATCTGCCTCTTTCCCTTTTCATCATTTGCATCCTCGCCACCGCCGCATCTGCTTGTTACACGTTGCATTATGTTTGCATGGGCTTCTGCCCTTTAAGAACATATTACTTATTCCACATGATTCATAATCATTAGAGCTGCAGTGGTTCGACTGAACTTTAGAAATGGACTAGTTCTTTTTTTTTATATATATATAAATATATATATATAAAAAACTGACTAAACTGAAGCTGCTGACCTGTATCTGCAGGACTCTGACACATGACTCCAGACAAACTGCTCTGTGAGGGTATTTGAAACATTACAATATCGTCAGCATATTTAAAATGGGGTTGGAAGTTTTAATACTTCAAACTGACCTGAGTATCAACTGCAAAGATTAGTTACTGGACACAGCATTAATAGGCAGATTTTGATTAACAATTTCAGTCATTTTTAAGCGAAAATTCCAAACACTGTGTTTTCAGTTGTGAGGAATTGCTGACTTTCTTCATCTTGTGTTATAAAAAACTGAATATCTTTGAGTTTTGGAGGGTTGGTCAAATTAAACAAGACTTTTGAGGATGTTGAGCTTTAGGACATTTTGATTGTATTTTGGGAAGAAGAAGCAACACACACACACACATCGCTGCCTAACAAAGAACATATAATACAATGTTTCAGTGTCAAGTATCATCCACCTGAAGAAGGTCTTTGACCGAAACATTGTAAAATGTAACATTTACATTTTCTTTTAAGTTCATATGAGGAAACATAAATGCTTTTACTATATATTGGTTGGGCTTTAAATGACACTATATAGATTAATTATCAGCTTGATCAATTCTGACATAAATCATTAGTTATCTATAGTAAAAACCATAACTCAATCCTTAATGTAGAGTTTGCATTTGTATCGGGTTGTTTTGAATCTTGAAATGACATCCGGAAAGTACATGTCTCATGTGATGTTTCTGAGTCTAAACACGTCCACACCAACCAACCCACTCTTACATCAGTGTGGCATTAAGTTGATGTTGTATTGGATTTTACTGACAGGTTAACTTACCTTGTATTTATCAAACTTATTCTGAGATCAGTAAAAAATTCATTATAAGATATTTTCTTCATAAATGCAGAAATGATATAAAATATACTGACAAGTCATTAATCGACCTATTAGTTGGGTTATCACAGCAGGATAAACATTGTGAAACACTTCCCTGTAGGGTTTCTTTAATCAATAACAGGGAAATAATTGACAGCGAAATAATTTATCAAGCCAAGATTTCCATCTTTTCAAATGTTAGATTGCAGCTTCTCTCTGATCTGATATGTTGAGGCTTTAGACTGTTGCTGTGACCGAACCAAATATCTAAAGACCTCGTCTTGTGCTTCGGGAGTTTGTGTCACTGACACTCTGAATAATTTATCGATTGGGTGGAGAAAATATTCAACACAATGATAATCACCATTCGTTACAGGCCCTGGTTTGACTTTTGTTTTAATGTTTAAAGTTTAAGAAGCTTCAGAGACAATGGTGCCACCTCTTCTATTTTCAAAGTTTAAGTCAAATACTGGAGGTGGACATGATGACAAACGTGTCATGTGGTGCCAACAAGTACAGAAATGTCCGATCCATTTCTACACCCACTGTCAGATGTGTCGTTTCCAATCTGATTTTAGAAGCTGTTGTAGTAAGGATTAGATTAGATTAGATTAGATTAGATTAGATTAGATTAGATTAGATTAGATTAGATGAGTTTAGATTAGATTCCTTTTTGGACAGAATAACAAATACACCCTCTTTGTCATTCGGTAACAACAACACAATACTTTCAACATCACTGCAGTGTCAACTAATTGTGTTGTTAGCCAAGCAGAAACTTGTTGAACAGTCTTTCAGATAATCGATTGTTTGTCATTTATTGAGGAAAAATGACAAACACTGGCCTGTTCCAGTGAGGATTTGCTGATTATTTCATGTGATGGAATAAGTGCTCAGACCTTTAAGTCAAACTATACCCAGATGTTAAAAATACTCTATAACAACAATCCATTCAAACTCCTACATAAGTACAAATATGCATTATCAGTTAAATGTACATAAAGTATCAAATAAACAGTATTTGTTTTTGCAGTAAAATGGACCCTCTGGCTGATTTATGCTTATATTTGACATTATAAGATTGTAAATTTGGACGCATCAGGGCTTCATCCTTCACTGGATATTTTATAACTATATTTCATATAGCTAGTTCAGTGGTTGAGATTCTAGGGGCCAGGCCCCTCCAGAGGTTAAGAGATAATTAGTGAGTGAAGATGGAAGAAAAAAAGGAGTTCTTCTCTATTCTTTGACTCTTGTTTGTTTGGCAGTATGATTACACAAAACAACAGAAACCATGAAACTTGGTGGAAGGATGCAGAACGGGTCAGGGAATCTCACATTCAATTTTGGTGAGGATCTGGATCAAGGGGCGGATCAAGGATACATTTTTTTTATAACTTTCCATTTTTCAACGTTTTCCCAGGGATTTGTTTATAGATCTCGATGAAAACAATCAGACATATTTAGTGGACTGATTTATGTGAGTGTGTGTGTGTGTGAAATAGAACCAGAACCACTGGTTCGTTCTTTAAAAGTGAGTTTCATTTTATAAACCTGCAAAACTAATCTGAAATGTTAGTATAGATGTCAGATGAATACGGAATAGAAGTATAGAATTCTTTTTTAAAAGGCAGTAGGCCTATAGTAAAAATAGAGCACTTTGAGCTGTGGGAATTTGTGATATTTGTCTGACACCATCAATGAAAATTAATCCACATATGACTAAGCAATAACAGTATTTTTCATTTGAATACCTAAGGTAAGGTTTGAAGACTTCATGTGAGATATTTATGAGAATTTAGGAAAGGACATGGTGCAGATTGTGTCACAGGCTTCAGTCTTCAGCATCCTCCTCCACACTTTGAACTGTTACAATCTTTAACTCTTCCTGTAGCGCAGCGCCGTGACGCAGCGGCCTCTCATCTGAATGCTAATTTGCTCTTTAAAAATCCTCCTCTTTTTCTGAAATCACAGATGTAGGGAGCATCAAACCTGCACCTCCCTTTCTCCCGCAGCCCCCGACGGCCGCTTAATTAACCCCCGGGCCGGACGGCGGGGCGGGCGGGGAGGTTTCCTGGCAGCGCGCGGCCACAGGCGGAGGACCCTTGTCTCAGATTTTAAATGCGCATCTCATTTCCACGCACAGGCAGCTCCTCTTTAGCGGAGAGGGGAGGACGATGGGAAGGGGGTGTCGGTGTCAGTGTGTAGCAACCCCAATTCTCCTCCTAAATCCAGCATCTAATCCCCTGGGGGGGGCTTTGAGGGGGCGGATCCATGGGTCGGCCCGAGTCACTTTTGGGGAGTTAAATGCTTTGGAAAGATCCTTTTGTTTGCGCCACGCACACAGCGGCGATCCTCCGAGGCAGCTTAAATAGAAAGTGACTGGCCTTTAATTGGAGTGGTCGGTGAGCAGTTGTCATATGGAAATATTTGAATAGAGATCGTGTGCAGCACTTCACCCAAATCCACTGGCGCCGCGGAGGGTTTGAGGGCAGCGGGGAAACTCAGGGATTAGATAAATGGACTCAATCAGCCAATTAGCACTTTAACCGGCTCCGGGAACATGCTGGTTAACATTTGAAAGGACTTCCAAGGCCTGGCCCACTCGTGCGGCCACCTTTGTCCCGTGCGTTAATAACAGATGTGTCATAATACAGGGGGATTACACGAGAGGAGGTGGTAATCTTGTTAGGTTAGGATTACAAACTGTGATCGTGTGGGTTGTTGGAGAGTTTTTCTCTCCCCGGGCTGAAGTTGCTGAGTGTTTGGATGAGTGTCACTTGTTCCATTTTGTTTCATTTCTCATTGGAGATGATTTCACATCCGCGTGGCAGGCTGACAAGGTTACACGCTGCATTTGTTTGAGTTTGGCACGCGTAATCACGGCGCTTCCCATTGTGTGATTTATGTGCGCCGTCCAAACGCGCGCCATGATTACGGGCCTGGCGGCGGGCGCGGCGTGAATGTGTGCGGTGCAGGCGCGCGGCCGGGGAGTAAATGGGCGTTTTATTTATCACCGGTGCCACGGCCCCCCTGGAGCGGAAGAGCGCCCTCCTAAATTGAAATATAGCGGAGTTTACTCTCCTGATTAGGGCTCTGTGCGCCGCGCTCAGCCCAAGGCTACCGTCAAACTGAGAGCAGCGGCGCGCTGACACCTAATTGCGTCTGGATGAATGTGGCCCGGACTGACAGCAGCGCAGAGCCACATCACCGCTGCAGCTAAGACAATGTGCCGCTGAATTTATGAGCTCTTAAAGCAAACAAAGCATGAACCACTCATTGGATCTATTTACATATACACACAGCAATGGATTCATATTGGTGCAGGTGTGCGCAGCGTCTTAGCCATGGCAAAATTAACAATGTCACTTTTGGTTTCATGGCTGATTTATGGTGGTTAGATCATATATCACACGTGTATTTCAACTCATACAAGGATTTATAATAGATATAAACATAACATCTCATACAGTATCGAAGTTATGTGAATCAAAAGACACTTTTTTCCTGAAAATTTTAAATATTTAGTTTATTTATCATGTAGTCATTGGTTGCATCTGCTGTTCAGCTCAGTCAAAAATTGCAAAAAAAATAAATTAAACAATCAATGAAAAATGCTAATGATCACATTCATAAACTAAGATTTACAATATGAAATTTGGGCAAATATTTATATTGTTAAAAAAGTTACACAATGTTGTTAAACTGTACAAAAGCAAAACATATTTATGATGACAGATAGAAAGGATAAATTACTTAATAGTGATAGAAAGCATATGGTCAGGTATTAGTAACATTTATATCCTTAGGAGTTTATATTCCTTTTAATAATCTTCAAACTCTCCTCAACATCAGTGTTGAGGTTGTTTCTGTCCTTCTCCAGGAGACACAGCCTCTTTATTAAAGAATAATCAAACCAACTAATTCTTCCTTATTTAGTTGGAAACACCTGATAGTCATTTGCTGGTTTACATCAGAGGGGAAATCTGTCCTCTGCATTTGATTCTTAAAGCAGGGGACGGTTCTGCAGTCAACTGGGCCTGTCTCCTACAAGCCTCAGCAGGAGCTCAGTGATGGAAAGCTGTTAGGAGTTAGTATTGTATGAGATATACAGCTAATGTCAGGTTTATTGACAACTGGTTGAATATGTAAACACTTGAATAAGAAGGCGATAACTGAGTTGGTGATTCAAGCCATGAATGGATTATATAATAAGAACCTGAATTATGTAAAGAAAAAAGAGACAAACTAACAAAAAAGAAACTGGGGAAAAAAACATTATTGTGCAATAATACAGACAATGGATCGTCAGATGTATTTATATCCTGTATACCTATACATGTTTACACAGAGAGAAACTGTATTTCAATCCCATCTGTCCTGTATTAGAATTGACAATAAAGTTGACTTTGACATACTTTGAACTATAAAAAGTTTAAATTGACTAAATTCAGTAAAATGACACTAAAGAGAAGCAGAAGTGCTCAACACCATCAAGGATCAAAATGAAAGCTGTAGGTTTGTTGAATTTTCGGGGTTGCATTCATTGCTGTGGACAGTAAAAAAAAGTGTTCCGTTTCTTGAAACATATCAGTAGCATCATGTGTTTTGCAGCCAGCAGCTTCTTAGTAGCTCTTTCATCACCTTCACACATCATCATTCCTCAATTGGTGTGAAAGATATTTGTGAACTTGATGAGAGACTGTCGCTGTAAAGATGGATTTTATATTAAACGATCTTGTTGAATGATTAAAGTTTGGTCGGACAGGACTGAATGTGTCAGAGGAGAAGTTAACCAATCTGAGATGAGATAAAACTTAAGTGACTGCAATTTGAATAACAGTGAATACAAAAAAAAGAAGATCAACTTACTTCTCTTCTTTAATAAATAACTATTTTATTTTCATTCCTCTAGTTTGTAGATTTTCTTTCAATTAATCAACTAATGGTGTATTAAATGAAATACCAGAAAATATCACTGTTTGCCCACAATTATATTGTTGATGTTTTTTCAGCCACAGTCGAAAATGTAAAGATTTTAATTTCATCAGAAAATGAAATTAAAAAAATTAATTAATAAAAATCCTCACATTTGAGAAGCTTCAGATAGATTCATACTCGTTTTTGGCACGATTCTTTAATAAGTGACTGAAACAATAGGCAGCATTAATCCTCAAATGCTGCTTTGTCTGAAAAGTGAAGGTTCATTTTTGTCCTAACATAGCAAAAGACTTAGTGTTTCCCACTGATTTGTATTGTAATGATTGTGTGTTTTATCAGTATTGGTGTTAGTGTACAGATTTAATATAATATAATATTTCATATTTAACAGCACAGTACACAGAAGCAAATTATGCAAATGAGAATGGCAAATGCATTAAAGAATAAATAATGCAATATATAATAAAATGAAATGAATTAAAAAGTACCTAAAGTACCTAAGTACCTAAATAGTGCAGTAACACAATGCTGTCTTTCTTTGATGCTGGTATTTTTCTATATTTTCTCATCAACAAATCCCATGAAAATACTGAAACCAAGAATGTGACCATCAGTTCCTTCTAAAGACACGAATCTTTAAAAACTGGAGAAAAAAAGTACCTTCAAAAATAATAATTGTATTTTAATAAACGTTACCCCAACTGTGTGTGAGGGGCTCTGAGTTTGTATGTAGCCTATATGTGGGATTGATGTGTCAGTGTTCATGGTAACGATGGAAGTTTACCAGTGCAACACTGTGGCACAGTGATGTGTTTTTAAAAGTTAGTGGAGCTCTGAGGCACAGAAGATTAAAGTATATCAGTCAGTATAATAATCCATGTATTGTTAGTTTTCAACTATGAAAATACCTAAACCAAAAATACCTAAACCAACAATGAATAAACAACAAGTAAAGAAAACCTCACCTTCCCTGTTCCACCGGACTAACTTCTCTCTGAGCGCCCAAAGGCTCATGGGAAGTCAAGCCTTCCATTAACTGTAAATGCAAAAGGTAAAGTTGTGTTATGGAAAAAAAGCCCCCCCCCATCTCCACCCCTCGTCTCCAGCGGGCCGAGACCCCCTTAACCTGAACCAATACATGTGCACATGTGTGTGTTTGTGCGTGAGGCACCGGGCGAGCGGCCCTGGAGGCGCTCACCTGAGCGTTACCGTACAAACCCGCCATAAAGCACCGGCAGCCTGTGACCTTTACTATAATTCATCACACGGCGAGCTGACAGAGGGGCCCTTCACAGGCCGATAATTTGATTACTACAACATCTGTAACATCAATAATGTCCGATGAGATTGTTTTGCGCAACCAAACATGCAGAGGCCATAAAGGATTGTTGTGGCGGGTATGGGAGGAGGGAGAGATGGAGGGGGTGCGCGTGTGCGCGCGTGTGTGTCATGACATTTAACCGCGAGCAGTCAGCGTGGCACCAAGAGAGGAGGGTGACGCTCACACTGATGATGATGATGATGATGGTGGTGGTTTTGGAATCACTTTTACGCACGGGTTTAAATGACGCATGCGTAAAAGGAGAGTGACACATGTGCGCTGAGCTGGAGCCACGTGACGCACAATCATACAGTGTGTATGAAAAGATCTGAACTCATGAATGAATTGGATTTGTTTCCGAATCAGCCAAACAAAATGACTGCGGACGGCTCCGTGGCCTCATTACGCACACGTCCGAGTTCCTGCAAAGATGCTTGCGTGCGTGCCTGCGTGCGTGTGATGTAACAGAAGTGGTGTTTGAGAGAGGGAGAGAGGTTGTGGGATATAAATGTTTTGCTTAACCAGAGGAAACACTGTCCCCGCTAACCGATCGTCGAATCCATTAAGCTAATTTATTAAATGCAATTTGCCGTGTGTCATTGAGCTGAGTAATGCTGCCGGGGCAGAGCTGAGAACGGGGCGACGGAGGGGCCACTGGGCGGGACAGCGGGGACACGCGGCCCTGACACGCGGAATTAGAGAGGAATTAAGAGACTCGTTGAAGAGGTGGTTCCAGGATAAACAGAGCAGCCATCACAGAGAGACGGACAGACAGACAGAGAAGGCGCAGAGGCATCCGGCGGCCTCAGAGGCCCTCAGTGGATTCCTGCTCTGCCTCCTCCTCCTCCTCCACTCAGGGAGCTTTGATTATCGAATTTCCATGTTCAATAAAGTCTATATTTAGCGCTGATTCGCAGGCCTGGATATCCCCACATGGCGAGCATGCATGATTAGCAGTTTTCTCTGGAAGCTAATATGCTCCAAGTTGTTTTCCCCACGCAGCCACCATTAAATCATCTTCCATTGTGTTTTGCAATCCTCTTTGTTCTGCTCTGCGGGTTCCTTCACTCTGCAGGTGCCCCCCCACCACCCCCCCACCCTCTATCTCACCCCCTGCAACACAAGCTTGTAACGCAAACCTTGACGTTTTAACCCCCCCTTCCTCTTTTTCTTCTATTATTCCTTAATTCCATCTCTTTCAAGTTCGCAAGAAGCTTTTGTTTCTCACCAGTCCCGATGTGTGTTAATGTTACATTACAAGATTGATGTTTCATCATTTTGACCATGATTGTTCATTGGTAACGAATGCAAAGACACACAAAGAAAAAGAATCTCATGCGCCATGGTTATTAGCTCGGGCAATTTATTCTGTGTGTGTCAGAAAGCAAGAAGACCAGAAAAAAGGAGAATATATAGGCTTTCTTTTCCATTACCAGACATTACAACCTTATTTCCATCACTGCACCGTTAAGTAATTTGCGGAGGGAGGAAAAAAAAGCCAACAGAGTCTTGCGGCATTCTCGGTGCGTGTGTTTAAACCCATTACTTTGCCTTTTAATCAAACGGCGCGCTGGTGTCAAAACGCACTATTTTCTCCATGCATCTCCCCTCCCTGGTTCCAGTTCACCGGGTGACCTTGAGAATGTTTGCTCTCCTGAACGTCTCCCTCTCCCTCCCCGCGCTCCGTGCGCTCCCTGCACTCCCTCCTCTCATCCATCCCCGCTGCGTGATCCCGGGGAGAACACATGCGCGCTCAGACCGGGCCACAGACGGCGGTGCCGGTACCTGGCACCGCAGCAATCACCTCAAAGATAATAATAATGATATTAATACAAATAATAACAATAGGCTAATGATAATAATAATAATGGATAATGATTTGCACTTCCAAATATACGTGAATCCACGTCTTTTTTTAATCTTTAAAACTTGGCATGATTCATTTATGTAATTTAGATTCATGTGCGTACTAAATGGCCTTTTAAGCGCGCTAACAGGAGGACATAAGAGCAGACCCCTGCACATATCACTGCCATAAGAACAAAACAACAACAGGTATTTAAAGCAGATTACGCAGCATGGAGGTTCCTGTGCAAATCCGGATTAAAGGCAATATTAGTGCGTAATTGTGTCATGGCACCGGGCTCTGATAATAGACCATTACCCCGCTGATCCGTTGGTTTAACGCGCAGGTGCAGGAGGTGTGAGAGGCCGACGCATGACGCAGTGAACATACCTGAGATAGAGACGGAGATGGGGTGGGGTGGGGGTGTGTGTGTGTGTGTAAATGTACAACACTGGCTTGTATATGATTTATCGCAATGGGAACCCAGCTCCAGGTTTTTTTTCTGTCGGTGCCCGGCCTGTCCTAACGCATTTCGCTGCAGCCATCAGCCATGATTAAACACCTGCTGTTGCACGGGAACAAAGCGCACTAATCCAATATGTATTTCTGACATCTTAAATATCAGCCAATCCCCTGACATCACGGGCCGCGCTTTTTCCCCGGGATGGAATTCTAAAACATATTTTTCTAATTTATGGACGGACTATAAATCAAAATTAAGCCGGCGGACAACGAAATATACATCAGTGAGGAAGGGGGGGAAAGAGGGAGAAAAAGAGGGAAAGAAAGAAAACAAAAAGTGACGATGAGGGAGGCTCTTGTAACACAGGACTGAGCCACATGCCACTGTATAAGCATTTGAACCAATATATAAATCCATTATATACATATATATCATATTGTATATTATTGTGAATTTATACCTATATATATCTGCGTGTGTATACATACAGTATATATGTGCGTGTGTATATATGTGTATGGTATACAAAAACATTTGAGTATAAAATATGTGTATGTATACACACACATACATCGTTATATAGTTATACATACAATATACTGTATAATACAATTATTTGTATTTAAACACATTATAATATAAACCTTTATAAAGCACATAGCATTTTATACTAATATTTATTTTGTATACCATACCTGCCCAGTTTAAATGCAGTCTAAATGCATGTATATAGATATATCTGTTTTATTTCCCTCTGGGGATCAATAAAGTATCTATCTGTCTGTCTGTCTGTCTATCTATCTACCTGTCTGTCTGTCTGTCTGTCTGTCTGTCTGTCTGTCTGTCTGTCTGTCTGTCTATTTGTCTATTACAATATTTCCTTATACTAATGACAAATACAGTTTACATCCTCGTGCAGTCTTCATGAGCCACTGCACTTTGCTCAAGTTTTATCTACAAACATTATTTCTGTCTAGTAAAAGATAAATATTATGTACTCTTCATTTTTATTTCTTATTTTTATTCTATTGCCAATTTTTATTTTCTTGTCCACCTCATTTTCACTCTCTGCTGCTATAAGTTAATATCCCTGGTGTGGGATCAGTAAAGTTTGATCTTATCTTTCCTTATCTGATCTTACTTATCTTATCTTATCCTAAGGAGTGCTCACTCTCTCTTAGGCCTTGATGTTTTCATGCAGTTTTTCCTAATAAAAAAAATCCTGATTGTGATTCTATATTTCTAGTCATCTGTGGGTTTGTGCTATACAAGCCCTTTCGGCCATTTTAAACCCTCACATGTTCATTTAGCTCTACAAATCGAATCAGGACTAGTGATAAGTCTTTCATTCGTGCCTTTTAAATGTGCTCGCAGTCGATTAGACACAATTTAAAAGCTAAACTGGACAGGGACCTGTGGGCCTCCTTTTGGATTGGTCTGTGCTCTACACCACTTTTTCTGCAGCCTATAAACAATATGCACCATGGAGACCTGCCATTGATGATGTTGGAGGAAAACACCTTCATAGTGTTTGTGCTTGGTAATTGCTCACCATGTATTGTTTTTAGCTCAAAAAGTTCAAATAAATGGTCTTTAATCAGTGAATAAGCACATTTATTGATTCTGAGGCATATTTGTATTTTACTTGAGTATTTCCATTCATTATATGTAGATAGTTACTTTACGTATAGGTAGCCAACTGTTTGAATTGCAGAAAACAATTGTTAAAAACAATATAAACATGTTTTACCATGCTTTACATTCTCAGCAATATACAAGTTCAAATAAACTCCACCTAATAAGGTGCAACTTATACTCATCATCGCATTGCTACTAATGATCCAACAAGATGACAAATATTTGACACAGTATTTTTAACTGACCTAATATTATGAATGCAGAATATTTTTACTTTCTGTTTTTGCTACTTTTATTTTGATGAAATGTCTAAACTCTTTTTTTACCTGTGCAGGAACCAGAGAACAATTAGTACTTTTGCCTAATAAAGATGATTAATCGATTATCAAAATTGTTGCAGATTGATTATTGTTCTAATACTGAGTCGAATGACAAAGTAATCAGGAGGAAAACGTACCCACATTTCCCTCAGTGTTTTCCTGTGAGTGAATTTTTGTCCCCTGTCTCACACTCTACTCTCTTTATTTGAGCCAACGTCAACACTTCTGTTTGTGTTTCATAGAGAAAAAATAAGTTTCCCTGATTCCTTCAAAGTTGCTGCAGTGTTTCAGGAGGTGCTGCTGAACCCCCCCACCCCCAACTCCCCCGGCCTCCTTCCAACCTCAGGCCACTGCCCTCCTCACCCCCCACGCACACACCCAGCCCTCTGAGGTGACACTCATTGTATGTGACTCCTCAATTTCACCGCTTCCCCGCATTTACAGCACATTTCTGCCACCGTATTACCACGCTATGAACTATCTGGACAACCGGTGTTTGCACCAGGTAATGGATTGTTTTTTGTTTTTTTTATCCTCAAGACCCCACTGCTGATGTGCTGAGATGCCATTTCTACCACAGACCCCCTCCTTCCCTGTAAAAGACCAAACATTATTCTATTTGTTCATTTTCCTGCTGTAGGAATCCACAGCCTTTGTTCTGCCCTAAGTGGCGTTGTGTAGAAATTAGTCCCACTGCGGTGTTGATTCTATCACAACAATGACCCATTACAGGATAACTGAAAAAACTAACCCAGATAATTGTTTATAGTGGCCTTAATTAATGCACTAATGACTGGATTTCATGCCTCCTAATGAAAATAAAGTATATTTTCAAGCATATAAAGTTTGTGGCCAATAGGGCGGGTAATTGTCATAATGTCTTCTTATTGATATTTATGTAAATAAGCAAGTTTCTTTAATCACACCATTGGAATCAGGTGGATTTCATTATAAGGCGCATGCGGAGAATCAATGCAGCATTCATTTTTAGGCCCGTGGACAGCGGCACTTAAAGCTGAGGACGTATTGGCCCATTTGCATCTAAAACGACTCTGTCAAGCATGTTTTGGTAATGCGTTTATGAGTGTTATTCAGGCATTAGTGCCGCGGATAAGGAGCAATATTAAGGTGGATTATGTTCCCTCGCTGCAGTTAAATAGTCAGGACTGGTAGAGTGTTGTTAAGTAGCTGCACTAAAGTGGCCTTAAGTTAAGGAGTCTAACAGTGACAAAGAGGAACATTCCTCCAAGTGGCATCAACATAATAAGAGAAAATGAAGACTTTCTCAAACATAACAGTCCCGTTGGAATCTGAGATTTGAGGCTTTGCAGTCACACCGGGAATCACAGCTGAGGATGTTTTCTCCTTCAGATCAGTGCTAACAGGTTTTTGGGGAGAAACGAGTGGCGTTCATTAAGAGAAGAGTGAAAAATGCACACGTTCCTCTCCATTCAGCGACTTTTATGTCAGGCAGCACAATTTAATGGCGACGTCAGTGGCCGAGTTCTCGCCTTAACGATGATTTTCATCATCCTGACAAATTGGAATCTTTTGCCTAACATACCTTCCGTGGCTGCCACTTTAACGTCTCCCAGGAAGCACACGGTGTTTCTCATTTTTCACCGACGCTGCTTCCGTCGTCCACCCTCCTCCTTCATGAAGCTCGTAACACTGAATCACCTCTTTACTGCCTCATCTTATATTTACACAGCACAGACTTGTGTTTATAGTGTGAGGACAAACTGTATACGACATAACTTATTAAGGATATGCACTGGTTGGACGTAACCTAGTACATTTACCCAGTTATTGCACTTAAGCACAGTGTTAAGATACGACCACTGTACAGATGAAATTAGCTCCACTTTGATCAGCTGCAACAGCTAAATACTACACACTAATGCATCAGAGAAGATAAACCATTAAATGTGATCTGTATTAGTAATAACACATACATGCCATTTTTAGTGCAGGATAGTCTTTCTATATTGCAGTATTGTTACTTTCACACTAGTAGAGTATTTGAATACCACCAAGGAGTACATGCACATAATGTGTATTCTATCATATGTAGAGTATATATATATTATACAGAGGTTGGAAGCAAAGACATTTACTCATGTAAATATAACTTTTAAGACTTTTTGAGAACTTTACTTCGAAATTGTAATTTTACGTGACTTTATACTGCACTACATTTCAATGGAAAATAATATTGAATGTAGCATTGAAAGCACTAGAGATATACATAACAGTCTAAATAATAGTATTACTAATGGCATGGGATTTTCCCAGATTACAAGTATTTCTATTTGTGGGGAGGCTTGCTTCTTGCTACTTATGTACTTTCACTCAAGTACATTTTCATTGCATTCATTTACATGTGATGGAGTACATGTATATTGCAGTATTGGGTTTTTATTCTTAAATCCAGTTGATAAGAATTTACTTCTGTGTATGTGTTTTTACTTAAATCTGTATTTCACAACTGTGGTAACTTTACTGTACTTAGGTTTTGAAGGACTTGTACTTAACTGGAGTTTATACATTATAGACATCTACTGCTCTACATTACACTACACAGTAAAATATTGTACTGTGCCACATTTAGCACTAGTTACTAGATACTGTGAAATGTATATGTACTAAGCCTGCAATTAACTTATTATTGCTCCCACGCAATTGGCTAAATCATTTAAATGCTGCTTACACATGTATAATAGTATGATAGTAATAATATAATCATCATCAAATATAAAATATAACACTGACAGGAGCCACTCTGCTACATATGGAGTGGTTTTACTTTTGATTCTGAACTACATTTAGCTGATAGTACTTTACTTAATTATTTATAATTAAATATAATTCTTAATCAAAATTAATAAATACAATTCTTAATCCACCATGTATGTATATGTATTTTTACAATGTGGTAATATTCCTTAAAATGAAGTTAAGGCCCTGAATACTTTTTCTGTATTTTCATATAGATACAATACAGTACAAAGTCTACTTGATAAAAGCAATGTACGTGTTCAAATGCACAACATTATGCAACTGCTCCCATCTGGAAACACACATACATGGATTTGTGTGCACGAGAAATGAGAAGTGTGGAGGGAGATGATTTTTCATTTTGTGTTTCGCTCCAGCTCTGCCCCCTTCTACAGAGGATCCAATCAATCTGCCAGCTATTAAGTTTGTTAATTGATAATGCATACTAATTAGGCCGTGCGCGGTTACTTTGGAGACTCTGAGGAGGTAATTGTAGGCACAAGTCCAAATGGAGTTTAAAACAGTCTGTGCCAGGTAAAAATTCATTAGGCGAATAGATTGGAGAGGAAGAGGAGAGGGAGGGGGTGCGGAGCGGAACAGGTGGAGAGGAGGGGAACGGGGGGCGGTGAGGATGGGGGTCAATGCTGATGCCTGTCCATGGAGAAATTTCCCACTGTGATCCAATCATTGTTTCTTTACCGTGTGGCTCTCTTCGCTTATGGACCGAATTTTGTTGTGGCGCTGCAAACTTCTGCGTTCGGCTGCGAGGTCAAAAGACAAACCCCCGAGTTGAGTTTTCTACTCCGCTCCAGTGGAACTTATTTGATCTTTTCAAACACTGCACATATGTACTTCATCTTTTTTTTTTTTTTCTTTAAACTCACACATCAGGACATAGTTTTCTATAACCACCACCACGGCAACTCACTCCATCACCGCCTCCTTCACCGTGTTGCCCTGCGGCGTGTGTGATTGACATGCATTTAACATAATGAGACCTATCTCCGGGATGCCCTCGCGATGGCTTTGAATCAAAGGCCCGGCTGCTAATTGAGACTGCTGTGGTGTGTTTACTGTCCCCTTTTTCGGTGTCAGCCTGACGACCCTTTGAACCGTCTGTCAGTCTCCCCGACAAATGAATGTGTCCCTCACCGTGAGAGGCATGCCAGGGGATCATGTCAAAAGCATGTTTTACAGCTCGCCTCAGTGTCTTTGTCACTGAGACAGAGTGACAGATATACACTGTGCAGAAGTGGAAATAGATTTGACTCAGAAGTGTCTTTCGAAAATCCCTGCAGGAGTTTAGAGATTGCAGATGGGGGGTGGGGGTGGGGGGGTTGTGTTACAGTGGACAGGAGAACACACATTGTTTTGCTCTAACTGAATTGAAACATTTGCAAGCACCTATAAGAGCGGCGGAGCGTCGTGCATTGGGTTTGACGTGAACTTTTCTCTGTCAGACAGTTGTCTTTGTTTTTTCCATCTCGCTGCCTTTGTAGCTGACAAAGTGAATTAGCTATTCTGCTGCGGTGATATGGAAAAGCAGAACATTTTTTTTGCCATCTGAAACTCAATGAAGAGAGACTGTAAACTCCACAAATTGCTCCGATGTTCTGCTGTTGTCACATTATTTATCCTCTGTTTTAAATATCGCCAGGGCCCTTTTTTGGGGGGGGGGCTTCATAATCATTCATATAGTGAGAGATTTCTCTTGCAATGTGAGCCTATCCTTCACTCTCGTTTTTGGCGACTTGTTAAATAATCTCTCTCTCTCTCCCTCTCTGCCTCTCAGTTTTGTTTGTTTCCCGCTCGCCTCGTGGGACACCCGGAGACAGACAGCCTTGCCAGATTCATTTTCTGATCAAAGCTGTTTGATTTGGTCAATTTTGCCACATTGGAGACGTTCTCTATTACTGAGATAAATAGCCTCGGGCTAACTGTCAACGAAAACTTGTAAGCTAATAAATTATTCCAATTTCTTCCAGCTGGATTTCTCTTGGGAGCCAGCCTCTAGGAAATACACTTTTTGATTAGTAAATTTCTGCCGGTGTGTGTGTGTGCGTCTGTTTGGGTGTGCGAGCGTGCACACGTGTGTATGTCTGGACATTCGGATGTGTCGTTTTTGATTAGCGGGCAGGCTGCCGGAGTGGAAGGCGGCAGAGGGGGCTGTCAGTAGAAGGAGGCCTCTAATGCATTATGCATTGACAAGGCTTTGGATCCTGCCACCTTCACTGGCACGCCTGGGAGAGGAGGCTGAGTCGGGCTCACCTGAGGGGCCTCGGCTCTGCTTTCCCTTCCCTGCTCCTCCGTCCTCAGTCCTCGTTCACACTCCTGGGAGAGGAAACTTTGACAGAAGCCAGCCTCCTCCCCTCCTGCCGCCGCCGCCGCCTTCGACACTGATCCCCTCGGACAACCCTCCCTGGTGTGTGCTCTTTCTCTCTCCCTGCCTCTGACTGACAACACACACAAACATGCACATTCAAGACAAATAGACACACCTAGACTTTCTTTTTCGCTCCTGGCCTGGAAATGGGCCGACGGGCAGAGAAAGTGTGTCATCAGCAGAAACGGACAGAGTGAGAGGACATGACTGATAGGCTGGAGGGGAAAATTGATCGGCTCCACGTCTCCCAGCCAGGCGGTCTGTCCTCCCTCCATCGCTCCGTCCCTCCTCCTCCTCCCCCTACTCCTCCTCCTCCTCAACCGGCCTGTCTCTCCACTCAACTAGCCCTGGTGACTCAATAAGGCTCAGCATGCTCCACATCTCTGGCCCTGCTCGGCTGAGTTTAGGCCAGAGCAGATAAATAGGTGTGCGTTTGTGTACGAGCACCAAAGCCACACACACCATTCATCAACCCACCAAAACTGTCCCTAGATGATTACCTCTTCCAAGCTCCCCAAAACCAGGGGGAGGGAGATAGAAGGGGGAGATGGTAAATGAAACTTTTGAGGGGTCAGTGGTTTTGTACTTTGGCTATTCATCTTCTCTCTCACCTCGCAGGGCTGCAGAACAGCAGGAGTGCTGCTGGGTAATTACCTCTCAGCGTGCCGCACTGCTTCATTATGTCCTGCAACTCCAATCCACTGAAACATTTGTAATTTAGTCGGGGAAGCTTTGCACAGGCCATGCTGCGAGGAAGATGGCTGTGTGTATATGCATGCGTGTGTGAGAGCCGTTATGTGTGTGTGTGTGTGTGTGTGTGTTAGCCTCTGAGGGTAATATCTGTATGCATATTATTGGTTGGGATCATTTCTATCTCTGCCTATCCCATTTAGGAAATGAATCGAAATTTAATTCATCAGTTGCAGAGATTGCCCATTATTTTCAATGAGTATTGTTTTTCAAATCAGGGAGTGGATCTGGATTTACTGACCCTGGTTGAATGGGAATATTTCAGTATGCGTGATGCATACAGAAATATTCTTTCTGCTGAATACTGTGGTATTTTCAAATGCTCTGCAGCTACTGCTCAAGGAAATTGACCAAAACCTGACATGCCTTCTTCATGCTTGGCTTCAGCGTAACACTAAAATATCAGTTGGACTAGAAGTTCCGCGTCTTTCCTGACACAACCTTCACCTAATCTTCTGTGTCAAACCCTCGCCCAGTGACATCACGCTAAGCTGGAGTCAGACCAGCGTCGCTCCACTTGTCACACAGACAATCCAGTGAGAACACAATCATACGTCCAAACCCCCATGGGGCTGCTGTGCAGGACGAGGCCTCAGTCCCTCAGATGTGGACTCAGACGACAGGACGGATGAATGAACAGGCCTTTGTTTTGACAGATCCAGTGGGACTGGGGTTACAGTCCCTGGCAAGATGTGTTTTCTGATCTACTAAAGGCTCCAGTCTGACAGGAAACACAGCGCTGTCACTCAGACGGCTCTGACACGTGTTACCTCTCACTTAACACACCGCGAGGCTCTGTGTGATCCACCAGGTTCAGATGAAGCTTGTTCTAAAGCTAGGACATTAATCAAGTAATTGTCTAATAATGCATTGAATTCAATACTTTTTGTTATTGTCAGCAAACACAATTATATAGTAGAAGACCCAGATTAGGGATGAAACGGTTTTGAAATTGTAGATCCTGGTCAAATTCCTGACAGTGAGTTGTACCATTTCAATCTTTAATTATCGTTATTAACATGGTAATTTGGTTGGAACTGTAACAGCACCTGAATTTTAATTCAGCAGCTAAATCCTTAAGAGGGCGCAGTCTACCTGGCCAATGAAGACCACCTCCTTCGTGGGCCGCGTAGACTCTGATGAGATGGTCTGGTCTACAGCTGATTTCTGTGATTGGCATCACCAGCCCGTCCCGTCCTTATTGCTGTTGCCTAGCAAGAGAGCTGACGTCGGACACGTCGAGAAAGTTGTTAACACCTCTTGGTGAAGAGACATCGTATCAAGCTTCAACTCATCCGAACAGGAAAGGGTTTACAGGTTAATACTCAAGCATTGGACGTCTCGTCACATACTGGCGCCGTACCTCTTTAAAATATGGTTTGTCACCGAAGCACAAGGAATCCTGGGATAGGTTTGGCTTGGAGGGATCCACCCGTTGGAGCCTTAGTTACTCTGGGAAGAAAGCATTTGTCAGCCATATTTGAAGGAGCCTTCGAAATTGGACAGTCTAGTCGCACCGCTGTGACGTAATCAGTCTTCAAATGCAGCCTCCGAAGGATGCAGCTCCTGAATTGAGACACAGCTAATATGAGCAACTAGTGCTCTGGCCATAGTTAGCAACTGCTAGCATCCACTGTCGCTCAATTGTGTGTAATTAATTATCAACCCTCTCTCCTCTGCTCCATTAGTTTTGTGTTTTTGATAAATACGTGATCAACACCTAAAATTGTATTTGTTTACATTTGTTTGTATTGTTCTACATGCACTTACTTTGTTCAACTGGTTGTTTTTATATGCACATTGTATTCATTTGAACCTGCATTACAGGAAGTTAAACAAAAGTCTCCCACAGTAAACTAAAGCCTTTCTTCCTTCTTCGATGTTAGTGTTGCACAGTTGATATGGTGTTATATATATATATATATATATATTGTTGTTGTTATTTCTATTGAAAATGAATGTATCATTGCAATATGAAACATGGATAAATTACTTTGTGTAGTTTAGTTTGTGTATCAGTACATACTTTTTAACAGTACTGCTGAAACCACTGATCATTTAGGTCACTTTAAATGTACAAATGGTACAATTTTCTCACCACTTCATCTCTAAACAAGATTTGGTTTCATTATTTCAAAAGGCTCAGCAATTTCCCAAAACACTGGGCACTGTTTGAACGAATCTTTCACCGAGAGGAGTAAATCATGCCTTTGTTGGGGACTATTTTTAGCAGCAGGCGAATACACATTTTGCTGCTAAGTATTTCCAGCAGCAAAACAATGTGAGTGGGACTGAGTTAAAACAAATTACTGTGCCCATCTTCATGGTAATGGAGGAACATGACACTCAATGCAACAGTGTGGCTCATTGGGTTGTTTCTTATACATTTTGGACACAGTGGAGCTCAGTGACAGAGGAATGAGATAGATCAGGCTTTGACCAAACACACAGTTCCTATTGCACTTCACTAAAATTCGATTTTCACTGATTTATGTCTGTATAATTAGGATTTTCATTTCCTACAATCCAGTACTGTAGGTATGGCATTAGATTACCATTTTTACTAAAGTAAAGAGTTCATACTCACCAGGTTTGATGTTTACGGTTCTACATGTATGAAAAAAAATACAGTTTCATTTTCCACATCCCCCAAATATTCCTCTGATATAAAATTTTGCTCAGATATACTTTAATATTGGTGAGAGTTAGGGTTTAGGGTTAGGGTTAGACAATAAGAAGATTAACATTACATCACAACATAACATTACAGGCATTTGTTCTCTGTCCCAAATCTACAAATATATATTTCTGTAGCTAATTGACCTGAGTGAAACTGTGCACATGGAAATCTCGAACATCACATACAGTAAGGCTGTACTCTGTAGCTATAATAATAATATTGATAATAATAATAACCTTTAATTATATAGCACCTTTCAAAACAAAGTTACAAAGTGCTTTACTTACTTAGAGTCACTTTCTCTTTAGCAAATTGTCTTAAAGTAAAAGCACAGTACTTGTTTTGTTGCAGCAATGCTTTATACTAAGTGAAGTTACAGAGCTTTTATTTTGAAATGTTGGCAACTTGGGTCTGAAGATTCCTTCGGTTGCGTAACAGACCTCTGAAATAGTCAACATGCAATGTATGAAAATATAACAGCAGTTAAGTAAATCCTTAAAACTTATATATAAACAACAAACATAAACAGTAACAAAGCAAATTTCGGTTTTAACTTATGAAAAACATTGACTGTAATATATATCAAATCTTCATCGCAGATAAACCAGGTAGGATGAACGTAGGATGAAAGTTTTCTAACTGCACCACAGACTTGTTTATAAAAAGCAGATTTACAACGGGCCCTCCACTAGTTTAGTTCAAATTTTAGTGCAAGTGCTCATCAATTTCTATTTCCCATAAAATATACCTATCTATACCTATATCCCAATACTTACTTTAATCGAAATACTGGACTTTTTATCCCCTCATCCCCTCCGGACTGCTCTTAACTTTCATAACCACGTCTCACACTTTTTAAGCCCAGTTTGATTTCTATCTCGTGTTGCTTCCGCTTCCTCTCCCCCGCCTCCCCTCTGTCATCTGAGGGCTCCCTCTAACTAAGCAGCTCCCAGACATGTCCCCACTGTTGGCCTCTAAATCTGCTAATCAGAAAACTCATTTTTCCCCCCATCCACCAACTCCCAGCAGCCTGCGAGCACATACACACACACACACACACACACACACACACACACACACACACACACACACGCACACACACACACACACACACACACACACACACACACACACAGTCTTGCTGTAAGAGGTGGGGCCTTACTGTAGGAAAGAGAACCCCCCCCATCCACAGCCCTTCCCGCGCCAGCTCATCCCCCCCCTCAGTGGAGAGGAGAGAGTGTAGGGAGGGCAGGAGCAGCCAGCTGGGTTGTAGGAGTAATAAAGAAGGAGAATCAATAGGGCATGCAATGGAGCCAAGGTGCTGCCATTCATCACGCCGCCTCCCTGACTCCCATCATTCATCATGCTCAATGAGGCAGCAAATAGGAAAATGACTATTTGTATCAAACACATCTGCACTCATCCACCAAGGTATTTTATTCCCATTAACTCTCAGAGTAAAATACGCACAGGGTTGTTGTTTTTCTCCCCCCCCCCACCCCCCACCCTCCCAGTGATTTTGTGTGTTTGAGTGTGTGTCGTCTTTGTGTTGCGTTACGCGTCTCTCTGTTTGCACAGAACAGTGGTGAAAAATTTCTTGGGCGAGGAACATATTTATGGTGGAGTTAGCTTTTTTTTGTGCCTCCTACCTTTTTTTTTTTCTCCTTTGCAGACAAATATTTTTATGATTCAACCACACCCACATCCCCACCCACATCAGCCCACCTCCCCTCCCAGGTCTCACACCCACCTCCCCATCATCCTTTATGTGCTGTCATTGGTGGGTTTTCATGGATGTCTTCATTCTCGAACACCGACTACAAACTCACACACACACACACACACACACACATTCGAGCCGGACGATTCTATTTGCCTTTTGGGTTTACAGTCCTGTAATAAATCTTTGCCGTTGACTCTAAGTGTGGGTTGTATTATTCCAGAGCGGCTTATTCATGCCTTTGCTCTATAAATTACCCGTGCCAGGTAAGATGGAGGTGCGGCACAGCAGCTAAAGGCTGGATGGGATGCAAATGTCGAGGACTATCATCATTATAGTGTAATACCCCATGAAATGGCAGGGTCATTACAGTCTATGGCAGGATCATTATTGTCTATGAGCTTTATGAGGGTTCCGGGGAATGAGAGGAGCGACAGTATGGGAAAATAGGCCCGCGTGCACGTGCGCTCGCACCCACTCCAGCCTCCTCTTCAAGGATCTGTGATCCAGCTCCGCAACCTTTACATTAAACAAGTGCTGTTTGTTTTGAAGCTGCTCCCCTGGTGGCAAACCCATCACATCATTATGGGCCCACAATTTTAATTGGATCTGTCAAATTGTAATTAATGTGGATGATCCTGAAATCACAAAACATAAACAACCAGATTCTCATTAAAATTAAAATAATGCAATCGGAGTTTTGAGGGGCGCTCTCTCCTTTTTTTCTGTATCTGCTGTCTTTCTGCTGCTCTCGTGAGAGGACGACATTATGGTTCGCCATTCGCATATTTGATGAGATTTTTGCTGTTCCTCACACGTCCTGGGGTTGGGGGGGGAACTGCTGATCGAACCGGAGGACATCACCAAGTACAATCTGAAACCTTTGTGAATGAATTGATTTGTTTAACTCTAAATTTGAATTCCAATCTTGACCATGTGATGCTTCACTCATTTCATTAAACATTTACAGTGAATTGTCCTCACACTGACAAATCAAACAGTTTTGAATCATCACACTGTTGCTGCTGATCACTCTGGTATGAGCTGTTTTGGACCCAAGTCTCATACAGGATGGTAAGTGGCAGCCCTCAGATACTGTTGTCTTGGAAACAACTCATCCTGGCGTCCATATTCAAATAAAATGTATATTATCAACAATGTTTGCTCTTAGCCTACACACGGCAAACTATATAGTTACATTATTACTGCTGCTAAATTACATCAAGGCCGTACAAGTAATATATAAAAACTTCAAAACAGAACAATTTAAATTAGTTGACTGCTTAAGAAGGAAAAACAATCACAATCACAACAAAGTTGTGGGATGCTGGTACTGTGTATGATTTCTCAAACATACTATGATCGTTGAAACTGTAAACAAGCTTATAAGGATGTGTATATTACTGAGTTGATCACAGGTGCAAGGGAGCAAGGGACCCCCCCCCCCAATTCAGATTTACTGAAACAACTCAAGAACATTTTGATGTAATGTGATCCAAAACAGTGATGCATACTGTTAAACCAGGTTAATAGGAGTGCTTCATTGAACCTGTTGTATCCACTGTGTTTTTTTATTAAGTACAGTATTTTAGTCTTTATTTTATACAACAACAACAATCCTCCACTGTTGTGGATAACACCTCATCTCCCATGAAGGGTGGGAGGACACCTTATGTTGTTAAAACTTTTAACATATAACATGTGTTTTTTTAATATGCTGATTATATTCTAGAAGTGGAAGAGTCATCATTCCAACTTTCCCTCAGTTTAATAACTGCAGTTGTTACTCAAGTTGTACATTCAAGTATTTACAGTGCCTTGCATAAGTATTCACCCCCTTGGACTTTTCCCATTATGTACTGTTACTAACTGGAATTCAAATAGACTTAAATAAACTTTTTCCCGTTTGATCAACAAAACATGCATAGTACTTTGGAGGTGCAAAATAAATTTTATTGTGACACAAACAATAATGAGAACAAAAAGTTGACATCTGTTGGGTGCATAAGTATTCACCCCCTGTGTCAATACTTGGTAGAACCCCCTTCGCTGCAATTACAGCTGCAAGTCTTTGGGGTATGTCTCTACCAGCTTTGCACATCTAGAGATGGAAAGGTTTGTCCATTCTTCTTGGCAAAAAGATGAAGCTCAGTCAGATTGGATGGAGACCGTCTGTGAACCGCAATCTATTGGATTGAGGTCTGGGCTTTGACTGGGCCATTTTAAGACATTAACATTCTTTAATCCAAACCATTCCTTTGTAGCTCTGGCTGTATGTTTAGAGGTCATTGTCCTGCTGGAAGATGAACCTCCGCCCCAGTCTCAAGTCTTTTGCAGACTGCATCAGATTTTCTTCAAGGATTTCCCTGTATTTGGCTCCATCCATCTTTCCTCTATTCTGACCAGTTTCCTGTACCTGCTGAAGAGAAGCATCCCCACAGCATGATGCTACCACCACCATATTTCACTGTTGGGATGGTGTGCTCAGGGTGATGGGCAGTGTTTCGCCACACATAGCGTTTTGCATTGAGGCCAAAAGTTCAATTTTGGTCTCATCTGACCAGAGCACCTTCTTCCACATGTTTGCTGTGTCTCCCACATGGCTTCTGGCAAACTCCAAACGGGATTTTTATGGATCCCTTTCAACAATGGCTTTCTTCTTGCCACTCTTCCATAAAGGCCAGATATGTGGAGTGGAGACGACTAATAGTTGTCCTGTGGACAGATTCTCCCACCTCAGCTGTGGATCTCTGCAACTCCTCCAGAGTAACCATGGGCCTCCTGGTTGCTTCTCTGATTAATTTTCTCCTTGTCCGACTCTTCAGTTTGGGTGGACGGCCTCCTGGTAGGTTTGCGGTTGTGCCATATTCTTTCCATTTTCTTATGATGGATTTTATGGTGCTCAGAGAGATGTTCAAAGCTCTGGATATTTTTTATAACCCAACCCTGCTTCATATTTCTCCACAACTTTATCCCTGACCTGTTTGGTGAGCTCCTTGGTCTTCATGATGCTGTTTGTTCAGTAATGATCTCCAACAAACTCTGAGTCCGTCACAGAACAGGTGTATTTATACTGAGATTAAATTGCAGACAGGTGGACCCTATTTACTAATTATGTGACTTGCAAATGTGACTTGTGAATGCAATTGGTCGCACCAGATCTTTGTTAGGGGTTTCACAGTGAGGGTGAATACATATGCACTCAACACTTTTCAGATTTTTATTTGTAAATAATTGTGAAATCCATGTAATATTTCCCCCCACTTCCAAATGATGCACTATTTTGTGTTGGTCCATTACATAAACTCACGATGAAATAAATTTTAATCTGTGGTTATACCATGACAAAATGTAGAAAAGTCCAAAGGGGGTGAATACTTATGCAAGGCACTGTAAATTCTTTTGTAGGTGTTTTGACCAAAACAGTAACATGTCAAGATGGAACAGGGAACACCTGACCCTGGACACACAGAAATATAGTAGCTGCGGATGAGCTCTGAAATCCTTAATCTCTTCAAACAGGTGGATACAATACAAGTGCTTTTAAATTAATATTGCAGATTTTATATTTTATCGGTTGACAGTAAAACATTAAGATGTTTTTGGGTTGTTCCAGGATTAATGATAAAAATAGAAATAGATGTTAAGTAACCAACAGAATTACATAACAAATAGTTAAGTGAGTAAGAAGTGAGCTGCACTGCAGTAAGACTTAGACCACACTGTCATTCACAAAACCTGTTAAAACCAACATGTTAGCCCAACTCTCACTAACATCTGACTTTACTGTCCTGACTGTGACTCTAAATCCAGAATATTCAAATCTTTAAAATCAGGTCACAGATGTTGTTTTATTTTATAAAAAAGATCAAACATCAATGGTGGGGACTATTTTCAGTGGTGGATTAACACACATTTGATGTTTTAGTATCTAAAGCAGCAGGACGGTGTGTGTGAGATTGATGTAAAATAAAGAAATGTGCACATTATCAGGATGATGAAGAAACGTGTCAACCAGTGCAACAACGTGGATCACTGATGTGTGCGATGGAGCTCTACATTACAAACAATACTTGTTGACAAGAGCAATTTGTTGTCAGTTTTTGGTCTTTTCAATGTATTTGTTGACAAAAAAGGAGAGAAAAAAGATTATTACCAGACTTGTATGCTAAACATGATTATGGACAGAACGAGAAAGAACAACCACTTCAGACAGTCGCTCTAATTGTGCAGGAAAAGTACAATAAACTGCGCTAAAAGCAACAAATCCCTGTACTTAGTACAAATATGAAGGATGGGCTGAGGTACATGATCTTTACCAGCCACCATCAAGTTTATTACAGGCATCAAATTAAACTGTGTTTTATATCTAATTGGAGATAGATATGAATCAATGTGTGACACGTGTCTGAAGCTGTTCCAGCCCAGGGAACGTTATTATTATCATTGGTGTCAGGCAACCGACATTTCTCACTAACCTCTCAGTCACAGCAACCTAAATGGTATCGCAGCATCCTTCAATAACATCTAACAGTGCTTCTTGTCACCACGACAAGGCTAACAGGCTCACTTCTTACTGGCCCCATATTGTATCCATAAAGTTCTATAAAAACCTTTGCACTCCTTCTTCCTCCCTCCTCCAAATCTCCTCCATTTGGCCGTCTGCCTGTGTCCCACTTTCCTCCAGGCCCCTCGGGAGCAGCCGGCAAAGTCACAGGCTGCAGGAACAGACCTTTCAAATTCATAAAATTCATAGGATTTTTCACAAATGAATGAACACAATTTTCTACCAATTTCCTCATTATGCAAATATGCAAAATATCGCATTTAGGCCAATTAGGGCTCCACACAGTTCCAAATTTAACCGTTTAGGCCGTAATTGCAGAAACTATCAAATAATTACCGCCACTAATTGTGAATATTTGTGACAGATACAACAAATTCTCACACAAATTACATTTTATTCAAGGAGCCACTGAATGCCACTGCAAGTAGTTTTTTTTCTTGCAAAGTCTAATTTAACTAACATAATAAAGCGAATTGAGTGCTTGTTATCAAATTTGAACAATTCATAAGGCTGTAATGTTTAATGATGAAGTAAATTGGTCTGAGATCCGCACAATATTTTACTGATTTCCTTCACTGGCCTTTCTGTCTGTGGGAAAATGTCTCCCACTATTACTGTGGGTGTCACAAAGTCTTTGAGAGAGTGATGGAAGCTGATGAAAGGGGATGGGTCTCACTCCTACTGCAGTAAAGCTGATTTCAGATGAACATTTTTTGTTAAAACCAGACATTTAATAACAATATCGTGAAACATTTCTGTGACAAAGCCTTTCTTTCTTTTTTCCCCCTCCCTATCCCACAATAAACTGCAGGGAGGGGCGGGTGCTGCATTCAGGGAAGGTCATCTTTGGACACGGACATCTATTCTACCCCTAATACTAGACACAGGCATTTATAACTGTCTTGCTGGTGACCCGTTAGCGGATTATGGATGTCCCCCTCGGGCAGTGATTTGTTTAATCCGTGGAAATGGTCCTGGTGCTATGTAAACAAGCCAAGTGCGGAATGAAGGTGGCCATCCAAGCGTGGCGGGGAGGCCCTATTTGTCAGGGACCCCTGGATAAAATACGAGGACGGCGCTGGAGATGTGATGGCTTCATTTTACACACAGGGCAAAAAAAAAAAGAGACTATTGCAGCGAATTTAGCCACAAGAGGAGTTTTGAGCTCATCGTGAGCACTGCCGCAGGAAAAAATGAAGTTGTACTCTAATCGGCAGATGGCATGAAAGTACCTTCGAGTTAATTGCCTGGTTATAATATTTTTAGATTAAAGATAATCACTTAACAATCAAAGAGGAAATTGGATGATTTTGAATTTGTGCTTTCTAGATAATGACTAAAACTACTTCATTTACTTATTTTAGTCTTTTTATTATTTCTTTTGAAGATGTGCCTTATTAGTTAGTAGCTATAGTTTTTGTTTGATGAGCTCTTAGACGAATAGTTGGATGTTTTGAGATTCACTTATTTGCTTTCTCTGTAAAGATGCCTCCTAGAAATTACAGTAGCCTAATACATACACAACACATTAAAGAGAAAACATGGTTTCAATATTATTATAGTATTGATATTATAAATGTTAATACCATTAATATTTTCAATGTGTTTGTTTTGACCATAATATCTGATGTTCAGTACAATTTTCATTTCAACTTTCAATTCAATTCCACTGTTTAAATCCTCAGAACGTATTTGAGTTAAAGATATTGGATGACAGGTAGACAACTAATAGAACTACATCTGTGTAACTAAAGCAGCAAGCTTAGCTTAGTTAGCTTAGCTTAGCTTAGCTTAGTTTAAGAAAGCTGAGCCGCAGAGACGTTTACTGAGACCTTTAATGTCTTCTAGAGGATGACACACAACAAAAAACATGCCCCACATATCATTATGCATTAATATCCACCAGCCTGCATTCTTATTCAATTCCATGTTAGACATTCAGATCAAATGTACTGAACATGTGAGAATCATTAAGTTACAAATAAATATCCCTCAAAAAGTCATTATTTTCTGGGCCCATTCCTTTTCAAGTAAACACACACACACACACACACACACGCACGCACACACACACGGCCGCAGCGTTGGCCCCTCATGGAGAATGATTTTGGGAGTGAATAGAGATGAAGGAGGATATTAAGTCACTCTATATAACATCCAGGACACAATGCTGCAGTGATTGA